>NC_080651.1:3649912-6049912 GCF_027579445.1 Ammospiza nelsoni
CATCACCTCAGGACACAGATCCTGATACAGTGCTACAGAATGAGGCTGCTGCTTGGACAGCAATGAAAGGAAGATTGTGCAGAAAGTTGTAAAGTAATTTTTATACGATTCTGGAAACATCATGTTTACATTAATTTCATTTCCATTCAGTTCAGTGCTTTGCGAGTCTGCATCTGTTAACTGATAACTGGTTTTCCAATTACAGTGTTCACAACAATAATCACTTTAACAAAGTCATCTCCTGGTGCTGCAAATGTAGAGCACAGAAACTACTTTGAGAGGGATGGAAAGCTGTAGTGGGGGCAGAGACAGGACCTGGGACATTCCTGCTCCCCTCTACTCCTTCACACACAGCCCACCCTCCTCTGTAGGAGCTCTGCAAGCTCCCAGTCTCCCTCAAAAGTAAAAAGGAGTGTTGGGAAGGTAAGAAAAACTTGCTGCCCCACCAAGCCTTCCTAGTATTGCTTTCTGCTACCACACAAAAAT
The DNA here is from genome assembly GCF_027579445.1 of Ammospiza nelsoni. NCBI lineage: Eukaryota > Metazoa > Chordata > Aves > Passeriformes > Passerellidae > Ammospiza > Ammospiza nelsoni. The sequence continues at coordinate 3,650,399 of NC_080651.1, forward strand.
CAACCCTTTTTTTCCCCTGACACATTTTGTGGGTATAGAAAGGTAAAATGCCCAACTGGAGGAAGCTACAACCTCTCACTGAAGATTTTGCTCTTGTAAAACCTGAAGTTTCAGTAGTGTGTCCCTCTTAAACCTTGTGCTGCAGAATCATCCTGGAGAATAAGAAAAATGATGCAAGAGTCTGTCAATTCTGGGAGCAATGTCCCATGCTTAGACCCACCCATCTAATGTTAATAGAGAAATCTGGGCATATCCAGAAATATTGGCACATCCCAGCACTGAAATTCTTTAATGCCACTGCTTCCTTTAATCACCAGCTCCATCATCCACTAAACTGTGGAGCTGAAAGTTTCCAGGCTCATATTGTCTGGTCTCAAAACTCTAGCAGAGTTTTGATGTACAGATGATAATCTTAGGTTAATTTACATCCATGGCTCTCAGTATCTATCTTTTCCTTTTTTTTTTTTTTTTCTGTCTTTATATTTTATCAGCTAACTCCCATCCAAGGTAGAACTGTCAGCGTGTTCTGTGCAGTACCACAGTAACCGAAACTTGCTGATGGTGTCTCACTCTTTCTATTTTACCTTGAAGGAGATAGACTGGCTAGATGATAGATATTATTTTGTTGCAGACAATCATTGAAACACCCAAAATTGAGCCCTCACAGAACTTAAATCTGATGCTGAAGTACCCACTGTGGGCACTTTGCATCCACTGCAGTGGAGCTTTGCAGGTGGTGGGAACTGCTCTGCTCCCTCCACCAGACTGAATGGAAAGACACAAGGAGCTCTGAATCCAGCATTTATTCAAAGCTGTCAGATCTTGTGCACTGACTCACGTCTGTCTGCTATTTCCAGGCATTATTCATCCCAGGTTTGTGGTATTTTTGGGTTCTTTGACTGAAATCCCTCGTTTTTAGCCACAGAAACTTCCTTGAGCCAAGAAAAATCATATTAGCATCCCCATTTGGTTTCAGACTTAGGGTCACTGGAGCTTTTTCATAAGAAGAGAACTAAACTTTGCTGTTTGCTGTGGCAGTAAAAGTCACCCTCAGAGGAGCAATATATTACTACTGGAATAACCAAGATAATCAGTTTACTACAGTGCTTATTTTTAATATTTTCTACCACAGCCAAGATTGCCAAAAGGCTTCAAGTTTTTGCTGGCGAGCTACTGGTAACATTCTGGCCTCAGCATCCTGCAGGAACTGCACTTTCCTAGAACTGCTAAGCTTGACTGATATTTCAGAGCCACTCAGAGCAACTGCTAAGGAAGAATATAAAAAGGAAAAATAAAGGCAGTGTTGATAAAACTATGCTTGAAAAGGGGAATATATTTACTTAGAAACCAAGATTTTCAAAGGAAATCAGAGGAATTACATTCTAACACCTAATTACAATGGCAATGTGCGTTCCACAATGGCCACTCAAGACGACCAGGCACAATTTTGCTGTTGCCCTCCATTGCTGCCTAAACATGATGCACTAAACATCAGCACTTTAAAACATCCCTCTCCGGTGTGTGGTGACTCACATACCTTTGCTAGCATTGGTGGACTGATTAGTCTCCTCCAGAACTTTCATTTTCTGACTCATTTAATGAAATGTGGGCTTTATTCTAATATCTACACCAATCCTGTACTTAACTCCCAGCTACCTCCATTTTTTTATATTTATAAATAGCAATTTGCACACACAATTCATGTTGTATTTGCAGCTCTCAAAGCACTTTGCAAAGGATGTTTTCCCCATTTGCTTCAAAAAGAGAAAGAATGAGCAATCCCATTTACTCATTTGCCAAAATGCCCAATTTTTAGTCCATCACAATGGTGTGATGTGCTCTCTTTCATCAGCTACCATTGTTATCCTAACAATGCTAAAGATGGCAATAAACCCAGCAGTAGCAGCAACCATTTCACATGTCAAAGCAGCAGGGAAAAGGACTCCAACCTGTACTCCCAAAAAGCTGCAAAATAACAGGTTTCTCATGCAGAGAAGCTCTAGAGCCCCTTCAAACCCAAGCAATAAAACATGCCAGGAGATTACCAGCTCTGAAGTTTACCTAGTGCTTTACATTGTTGTCTTTTATAGCAGAATGCATTCATATCATGCTCAGATAAGCACAGCAATAGGTGGAAAGATGTAATAGCATCTCTGGATCCTAAATAATACATAGGAGAGATTCATATGGGAGAGCTGGTTTCTACTGCTGTGAATCTGTAACATATCAGAAAAGCTAAAAATAATCCCCTTCCATCAGCCTTAAAGGAAAAATAAACCAGACTAAAATACAGCACATTTACATTCAATATCCTGGCATCAGTAAAGTTTGGAGCCTTTCAGAAGATGTGAAATGAGTTTAATTTCAGCATCATTTGACTAAATCTTACCCTCAGCTTTGCTTAATTATAGACACTCTGGAAGAGACATGAGATCATAAATCTGAGGGTGTTGGGAAGCTGGGCTAGTTAAAAATCCCGCTAATAGAGAAGAGGTGCCTCCTGTGAGTTTCAGCATGAATACACTGCAGAAACAACAGTTAAAAAGCACAACTCCATTAATTACCTGCAATCCTTACTAGGTTGTCTTTTCCAATATATTTATTGCACCACACTCTGAGCATTTTTAAGTGCTTTATTATTAATTTCTCAAAAACCCACCTCACAGTGCCTTCCTGTTTCTCTTGTCAACTATTTCCTTGTGGCTTTACAAATAAGATATAGAAATAACAGGAAAAAAAAGGGATCTTGTCCTTAGGGCCATATCCTGGAGGAACCCAGAGAATTCTTCAACACCTCACTGGAAAATTGTGGGGAGCACAGAGAATACCAGATACCCCTCCTGCCATCACAGAACACTATCAATGTTTTCTATAAATGAATCAGATTAAAATTAAAACACTTTACATTAAATGGCAATGGATTTCAAACAAAGATGAAGTTTACAGGTTTTCTTGAAGCATATCTCCATTCATGCCAACATTGGTGAGAAGTCCACATACTCAATAGTCCAACATCAAAAAGCAGAGACAGAACACAGACCATCAAATTAAGACCCATGAGATCCTAAAGCTTTCCTGACAATTCAGTCTCTTAAGTCTTGTGCTTTGTATATTTTTAAAAGACAGTATGACAGGAAGAAAGACATGCAAAATATTCTCCTCAGATGGTTTAGAAAAATTGTAAATGGAACTGCAGAATGAGGCTTTTACGTCTGGGCTACTCTGATAAATCAGGCTACTGCCAGTCCCAGGTAATGTAAATCATATGGTGCAGTTTTGATGTGACAAATGCATTGATCCTTGCTGAGAGCTATTTTGCATCATTTGAAATACACACCGAGCCAGGCTAATGAAAAAATGCTCTTAACCTTAGAAAAACTTCTCCATTGACTTGAGCCAAGTTCTGTTGCAAAATGCAAATCCTGAAACTTTCTTCCAGATTGTTTTTTAATTAACACCTTGCTCAGAGCTAATTCACAGCCATTAAAACAAGCCAGTGAGACACTTTGATCTTTCTCCTTCCACACCAGACGTTTTGGAAGATGAGGAAAGCTTCCTCTGGTGCTCCTGTTTAAATACTTGTGGGACATGTTAACCAATAGCCAGGTTATATCTTCCCCTTCTCTCTGGGGTTGACAGAGCATCTCACTTTGCAAGTGCAGGTATGATTTGTCCCATGTAACACTTGCTCTGTGACGTGCCTGTGCTGTTCAAGTGAGTTGCATTCTGCGCCATTGGGGCATCCTCACGAACAGGATTTGGAGTGCTTATTCACACATTTATTATTACATTCCAGGCCATTTTCCAGTGCTGCCATTGGTTGCTCACACCAATAAAAAGCCAGCATGGCGATCCAGCTGAAAGCATACAGGTTTACAGATCCTCTCTTGTTGCAGTAAGCTAGAAAAATTATAAATGAAAGGCCTCATAAAACCAGGCCTGCTGTGTTATATCAGTGGCTAGCCTTGTCAAGCTAACACTTTGCAAGTTCCCATGTGAAAGTAATCCTGGTGTGAACAGTTTGTTCATAACAATCTATTCCTGGGTGAAAAACAACTAACACCTGCATAAAAATTACATCTATCCCACAAGAACCAGTGAAGAAAATGTGTAAACCATTCAAGAGTAAAGAGATTTGATAGACAAGTAAAATACTTTTAACTAACCAATAAAATAATTGGCAAGAAAACTACTAACCAATTGGAGTCACACACAAGGTCTCTAAAACTGTGTAGGAACGAGTTATATGAAGCAAGAATGGGCTTTTTCCATCATGAAGAAAATGGAGTCTCGTGTGATTTTTTTCTGATACTCTCTTCCTAAAATGGACACAGGAACCGGAGCATGAGAATCAGCTCTGCAGAAACCTCTCTTAGAACAGACTCCTGAAAGCCTGGGAATTGCTTTGTAGGGCCTGACATGAAATCTGGCACAAAAGCAAAGACTCTGTATTCCCGTTGGTACTAAACATATTGCGATCAACAGAAGAAAAGAGGTCCTGGGGCGAGCATGAGCCTCCTGCAGAGCTTCTGGAAGTCACTGCTCTGTGTGGTCATCTGGCAACTCACGGAACTCACCTGGGCGTGGATCCTGCACAAATTACACAAAGGCTACACGTGTTGTTTGTGCCTTTAGGAGTTATACTAGATTATCCTTCTTTTATTTAAGATGGTGATCTTGGCATCTACATCTGTCCCAAGGGGGGAGATTCTGCTACTGCAGAAATCCCTTGGCTTATTGCACAAAATGCATCTGGGGTTCAGATCTCTCGGGCAGGGCAGGAGCCATAAGGGCTGCAGAAACTTGATTCTGTTGCACAAGCTAATTTCACATTTATATATATATGTGTGTGTGAAATATCCAAATATAACTTGTTGCATTATGGGCCTACAGAGAAAATGACAATTCCACCTCACACACCCAGTCTGTGCTGTTCCCACGTTTTTTACAAACTTCTCAAAAGAGCTGCATTTGTCTTTCTCAGTTTCACTTACCTAAAAAACTTTTTCTGGACTGCTGGATGCAAGGCAGAGAGTGTGGTGAGCTTTAATCAAATGCCCTCTTTTGTTCTTGCAAATTCTTTCCTATGGAGAATGCATCCTACACAAATTCTTACATATACTGACTCCAACCAATATCTGCAATGTAACTGCACCAACTTAGGGCTTTACAGTCTGTTCAAAACAGCACTTTTATCTAGCAGTCTGTTTTCATGCTTTTATTCTTTGGAGTGCCATCCACTTGACATTTTGTATGAATAATAATAATAAAAAATCTTTCAAATAAACCAAAACAGTAGGAATTTTTTTCTCTGTTGCTGTTTTTTGTTGTTGTTACAGAAAAGGTAAGTTGGAAGTAGAGTTAAGTAGCCTAAAATCTTGATTCTCTTCCTTGAGACACCAGGTATCAGAATGATTGACATTTTCTACTGATTACACACAGGGTAATCCAGAGAGAGAAAATCAGGAGTAAAGAGATGGAAAACTGAAGGGAGTGTTTCACTACTGCTGCTGTTGCCTGAGTGTTAATCAATAAAGCAATAAATAAGCTGCCAAATTAGGCATATCTTAGCTGTGGATTTTGGTCATAATTCTCTAGAGCATGTTTATGCAGAGAAATAAGTTGATTTCTATTGAATTTAAATTCAAATTTAAGCCTTAAAAACAAAATACAGATCTTCAGTTAACACTGAAGGAATCCTTTCTTTCCCCTTCAGGAACAGAATAAAAATGTCATTCTGCTGCAGCACTGAGGAATCTAACCTTCCATAGGAGCTCATAGACAACATTTCAGTCTTTCATTTTTCCTGTAAATGACTTTGAACAAGTTCTATGCAGAAATAGCAGAGAAACAACAACTAGGATTTATATACTTCAAAAAGAACTGAACTAGACCTCTAAATATAGAGAATATGATCTGTTCAGAGCGTTAAGATGTCAGCTATGAATGTCTTCCACCCTTTCCAGGAATACAAGACTTGTTAGATAAAACCCTGGCTGACCTGGAAATCCTGCTTGGAGTAGGAGGTTCGATAGAGATCTCCAGAGGTCCCTTAAAACCACCACTTCTCTGATTCTGGGCTTCAAAGTAGAACAAAAAACCAAAAAACATAAAACATTTTCCTTTCATTATTCTGTGTTCTTATTCTGTTTCATTATTATGGTTTTAAAAAAAACAAGAAAGAAAGAAAGAAAAATATGAATGTTTCTCAAGAAGGAATATTTGTGAAAGCAATCAATTGACAAATAAATGACAGTCTGAAGTCATTCTAGTAGAAAATTAACGATAATTAAAAATAAATAAAGTAAGTAAATAAAGTGAAACATGTTCTAATTAAAAAAAAAAAAAAAACAAAACAAACTAACAAAGAAAAAAAAAGCCCAAAATTAGAAAAGCATTTATGTTGCTGTAACAGATAAGCTAAGCATTACATAATGGAAGGAAAAGGATAGTCTGTACCACATGAGCAGCCCAGACTCTTCAGAAATACTGCTCTGCATTGGAGCAGAAAACTAACTGGGATAATCCAAAAGCCAATTAATTACTTGGAATTAAAAGTAGAGAGAAATTCTTTAGGAATTAGAGGAATCTGCTTTGTTTCATCCTACCCTGATTCATAAATACATACCTGCTGTTTTTTGAAATTGTTAAAACAGGGAGGTCTACTGACCATTCTATAAGATAATCTAAAAATTCTTCTGTGATTATCCAGCATTAGTAATTTTTGACCTAAAATTACTGCAGAGAGCAGACCTTTCCAAATGTTTCCATCTCCATTCTGAAACATTCTCTCCAAATGGTTGGGTGGTCTCCAAGCTGTATCTGCCCCAGTCTGTCTTTGCAGGAGCAGAGCTTTGTAAGAGAAGTCACAGACATTACACTACATATTTTAGTGTATTAGTTTTCCCAAAGGAACCCTGGAGGGGCCAGCCTGCTTGATTAAACTTTGGAGGAGTTAAAAAGCAAGATCTCAATTAATTCCAAAATATGTTTTGTGAATTGCTATTTTCCCGAAGGGAAGGAATCTCACATGACAAAGCAAACTGCCCCTTTTCAGTGCAAAGTGGCTGCCTCCCAGTTATAAAAAAGTGTCATTTTTCATTGAAAACAGCTCCTGAAGGTGTGCTTTATTTCTCACTGTTCATTGTGTTTATGAGATTTTCAATAATGGTCTTTCCCATGCAAACCCAAACTCAACTTTCTGCGAATGGGCCCTCACAGGGACCATCTTCACCAGCAGCCACAGGAGGAGCAGGGCAGCTCAGCACATCTCAGACTGTTAATTGTCCAAATGTTTAATGGTGTGTTCAGTCACCCCCGATGTTGACCCAGATGGTTTCTTCTTGAGAGTGCCCTCCCATTTAACTGTCCCTCAAGTTGTCTCCTCCCTTTATTCCAGACCCTTCACTGCCTGTCAAGGCAGCCCTGCCCCTTCTGCCTTGTCCGTCATAGTAAACCCTGCCCTTGGTTCTAGAACGTTCTTTGTCAATTATCCCCTGCACCAATCCCCTATCAGACCCTCTCTCCTCCCCTAGCCCTGATTAGTTGTTATCCTGGAACCATGCCCTAAAAGTTACCCTATTGGTTATGCTGTTGTATCCATATCCACCCCCCTATTTTTGATAGTTTAAAAACCCATGCGCAGAAGTACTCAGTGCTCTTCCTGCCTGTGAACGTGTCCTTGGTAAGTCTTTCTCTTGCTTTCTCCCCACCTTTATTCACCAATAAAGGAGTTGGAGCCTCACCACAGAAGAGGCTCCTCTGCCTTCTTTGCCCAGTCCTCACTGCATTGCCGTAGAGCATCTTTGCAGAGCAGTGAGCTCTGAGTTTCTGGCTTTGGCTACACCCCACTTGGTATTGCTCTGGACTTCCCTCAAGCTAGCCAGGGTTCTGGCAGACAGTGGTATCAGACTCCCAATATGGGACCACCAACATCTCTTCTAATATTTAGCAGAACCACTGCCTTTCCCACCACAGTTTGTGGTTGAAGATCACTCTAGGCTGCTGCCAGGACACAGACATGCTGCAAGTCAGTTGCCTCCTATGGAGACCACGCTCAGTGAGACACGACAGGTCACTTCTCCAACCAGGGACCAACCAGGAATAGCTGAAGTGTGAAACCTCAAATTGTTTTCTCCTCTAAACCAGAGCGGTGTTTGCCCTCAGTGGTAATTGGTTAAGAAGTAGCACGCACAGAGAAAGTGTAGGCTGACATACCATTAGATTTTACTAACTTGACAAGCCTAATTTTAGAATTCTAGAAAGATTTGATTTTGTAAGGTGATGAACCAAGCCATTCCTTCAAAGCCTTGTGTAAGGCACTGAACAAAGCCAGTCCTTCAAAGGTCTTGAGCGATTCCTTAAAACAGCGAGATATTCAAATGTATCAGTTATCTCTAGAGCCAGAATCTCCCTTTGAAGACTATCTCGATTCATCCACGACGGTTTGGTGTCTATCCATTTTCATGCATCAAAAGACTTTTGATTCAAGACTTTTTAAAATGATAATCAGTGCTGTCATAAAATAAATTAACTGGATTGTCAGACTAACTTGAAGATACTTGGATGCCCAAATCTCTTTGGAACACGTTCCAAGACTTAAGTCTTAAGTTTTTAAGTGATAAAGTGCTGAAAAAACTGCATTAGTTCTTATTCCTACCAAATAAAACAAGCAAAACCAAAATACCCAAAACATTATTAGAATCTTTAAGGTTGTGTCTTGGTTTTGTATTGAAGCCACCCACAGAAGTGATTTTTTTCTGAGAAGAGATGCTGAGAACTTCTCTCTGTACCTCGCAAAACCAACTGTGGAAGAAATTTTAACAGAGAGAGGTAAGAGTGATGAAGAGACCCTCTGCCCCAGGGAAAGAAGACAACCTCTATGTCCAGAGATAAAGATGATCTCAGAGATAGATAAAAAGAACTTTTGCTCTTAAATAGTTCATCTTTAAAATAGTACCCAATAAGTTGACATGGCCCATAAATGCAGCTGTGGGAAGGATGCAAAAACATGGGAGAGACTTCACGATTGCAGATTCCCAGGCAGCTGCTATTAGTGTGTTGTGATTTGATGCTGGCAAAATGCTAGTGCCCCCATGAAAATATATTCTCCGCAGTGGCTGCTGTGAGATGTGACCAGAAATAGAGCAAAGCAGGCTCCAATTTAGAAATAAGGGAAAAAACTTTATTTACCTATAGTATGTAAAAAGGAACACACACAGAACTCAGAATGAAAACCTTCCAAAACATTCCTCCTCCTCCCAATTTCCAGCACCGCACAAAATATAACCTTAAATTATTCTAAAACGTACATAAGCATTTGGCCAACACTGAACCCACCACATTTAATAAGTGTATTGGCTGAGAAATAGCAAATTGAAGAACTAAAACCACTGCAGGTTGGAAAAGACCTCCAGGATCAACGAGTCCCACCTGTGAACCATCCCTACCTTGTCAGCAGTGCAGAGCACTAAGTGCCACGTCCAGGCCTTCTTTGGACACTTACAGGGATGGGAACTCCAGATGTCCCTGGGCAGCCCTGGCCATCGTCTGACCACCTTTCCCTTGGGGAAATTCCTCCTGGTGTCCACCCTGAGCCTCCGCTGGCACAGCCTCCTGTCCCTATTCCCTGGGACCAGAGCCTGACCCTCTCCTCCTGTCAAAGGTTTCCCCTGAGACTCCTTTTCTCCAGGCTGAGCACCCCCAGCTCCCCCAGCCCCTACTCATAGGACTCATTCTCCAGACTCTTCCTCAGCTTCTCTGCTCTTCTTCTATCATTCCAACCTCCTTCTCTGAAACAACAATTAAATCCAAACTAAAATTCAGAACAACAGCAGTTTCTCGCCATTATATGCTCACAAAAAAATACTCCATGAATACTCTCACCAGTAAAAGAGGAGGCCCAACATAAATGGAAATGGACATGGAGGAGTTAAACATTATCAAAGGTTATTTTCACACTCAAATACTCATATTTTTTTCTATGTTCCTGAAGTTTTCTAAATAGCATAAAAGCTAGTTGCATAGCAAGAGACCTAATTATAAACAAGTCATAATTAAGCACCATCTCTAAGTTATATAACATAATATCAATATAAGTATATTCATTATGTAAATGGTTATTTTATTGCTCATTTAAAATACATAATGGAAATGCAGATAGTAGGTGGACAGCATGCTAAATAAGGGCACAAATGAAGGAAACATATCTTGGCAGAAGCAGGAGCTGTAGGTGTGAAAGAACAAGTGCAACACTTGGTTGCCTCTTCCATCACAGACAAAAATATTCACTTAAGAGCTGGTTTCATGCATCAAATCCCAGTCTGAAGATTTCAGTCAGAGTCATTCACCACATTTGCTTTGGCTTTCAGGAGCCTCTCTCCTTTCCCTCTCAAGAGGGCATGAGAAGGATGAGGAAGACTCACACGAACCAGAACTCTTGGTACTTTCTCTACCAGAATCAGTTCAACCTAAACCCAAGAACTCCCCCTGTACACAAAGCTGACCAGCACTTGGGGTTGAATGAGATATACTTGAAGAGCTTAAAATTTTTCAGCTACTTGAGCTCCTAAGGATGCAGCCAGAGAGTGCAGAACTCATGTTTACTGTGGGCCAGGCCCACAGGCCAGGGAATTCTTCACTTCCACATCTCTACTACTCAAGAAAATTTCTGAAATCTGTGAGGCAAAATAATAATAATTCATCACCCCAGACCAGAGCTGGCTCACCTGGATTCACAGCACGTGAACTATGTTTGTGGTTTTGATCAGGAAACTTCCCAGTGTGACGCACCCTGGGAGTCTGTGGCTCTCACACTCCCAGGCCCAGAAGGAGCAGCCAAGAAATGCCTCACCCCATCAGTCCAGATAAACCTCTGTTGAAAGCAGCAACTGATGCCTTAGGATTTTAGCTTTTGTATTTTTCATGTATTTGTAATCCTATAATTCTTTAGTGTGTAACTCTAGACTCCATATACAGTGTTAGCTACTGTTTGCACATTTTGGTCAGACAGAACAATTCCTCTCTGGGCCTGGGAGTCAAGGACACCTCACTGTCTCAGGCCCTGAGAAATATAAACAAAATTAAGTTGGTGGGGAGCAAACTTGGGGTAAATGACTGAAGCTGTAATTGAAAAATTAATCCCCAATATGCAAATGGACCAAACTTATAAAAGTGTGGAAACCCATGACCTGTCATCCATTTTTGAGTGTAACCCCTGGGGGTGCTTTGTCTGCCCTAAATGTACCTGAAGGCCCTTCAATAAATATAACTACTTTTTATTCTCTTAAAGTCTGGCCTCTGTTTTTAGGTAAGCCCAAGAAAGGCATCACAACCACTCCATCAGACACCTGCTGAGTGCTCACACCCAATTTTGACAAGGTTTATTTATTCGGCCAGAATGTGAAGCAACATGACTTGGCATTTTCTAAATAAGCCTCTCCTCCTCCTTCGCAGTGTTTAATGTCTGTTTTATTTTACAACCCCCTGATTTTAGCTATTGAAGTTGTCAGCTTGTAGGCACTTAATAACAACATTTAGCTCGTCAAATTTTATGTAAGGAAAACATTAGTCAGAGCATTAAAAAATCAGCTCCTCATTTTGGGCTTCTTTGAGAAATGTGAAGTGCCAGAATTAGCAGATGTCAACATGCAAATATTTAAATATCCTTTAAAAATAAATATTTTACCAAACATGTACTCAAATCTATTCTGAGTTCTACAAAAAGTGTCAAGGCAAATTCACGACTCACTCCCTTCAGCTTCACTTCAAGATGCTTTTTTTCCCAAGAAGCTCAGCACAACCTCTGCAAGCCTTTTTCAGGGACATCTCCTGTCTAAAATTCTTATTTATAAGAATGATACTGCTGATGGTTGAGCAGGATTCTTAAGTTATAATTAATATTCCTAAAGCACTGGTATATCTGGCTATCCCACATAGCTCACGATTTACAACTTGTTGGTTTTCCTGCACATTTGATTCTGTATTAAAAAGAAAAAAATTCCTGACCCTACAGAATGATTTCAGCTAAAAGGGATCTTAAAGATCATCCTGATGTCTTTCAGTTTATCAAAATCCTGCTAGGAGCACAGTTCTGGAAATCTCATACCTGAAGCATGACATCCATCAGGTCTGTGACCGCATAAAGATGGCAATTAATCTTTTATTGAAAGATTTAATTTTCCTGTCTTGAGGCATACAAAATTTTATTTCTATTCAGAAATATTTGAGCTATCTTTTCCAAGGCAAAATCTGAATTTTATTCATTAAATTAATGAAATTACCCAGTGTCCTTTCCAAGTGTGAACTGCTGTTTAAGTCCTGTGATTTGCTAAAAGAATACTCAATAAATACTTTATTATGGTTTCTGGACTCTAATTAGCTGCTCACAGCAGGCTAAATCTCTGTGACTACATTTGTCCAATGGTCAAAATCCCATTATAACTGGTCATTTATATACAGGAATGTAAACTGTGTTTTCATCATGGCCTCTCTACCACAAAATTTAAAACTAACTCATTGTTTAGCGGTTACAAAGTGCTGGTACACGGGGGGTTTTTGGGTATTTGTGCTGCAGAAATCTGGCCAGAAGGACTAAAGCTATTGATGGAAAGGAGAGGGGGAGAAACTGCAGCAACGTGCATCATGCATTATAGATCTCCTGAGAAATCCCAGTGGCAGCCAGGCACGGGAGGCGAAATTTCCTCCTCAGATCCTTGTGGAAACAGCTGAGTTGGGCATTCAGAGCATGGAGAGGGAGCAGATTCCCCCAAAGTCAGGCTGACATCAAGGTACAGTAACTGAATATCACTACTCTGTGCAATCCCAGGGGGGGAAATTAGCACTGAATTTCAAACACTTCAATCCATATGTGTGAATTTATAAAGGGAAGGTGGTGGAAAAGCAAGGGTAATATTAGATTTTAGAATTTTAAGGATATCAATAAGCCATTGTGTGAGGGTCTAGAGGTGACATTTCAGCTAAAGAAAGAAAATTCAGCCCCTGGTTATTAAGTTTAAGGCCCCAGTTTCAAGACTGTGTGGTCAGGGCATTTTATACCTCAATAAAAACAGCTGTCCTACATGTACAAGCTGCACTATATTGTCTTTAAGCTCCATCATCCAAAGTCATATTAGCACACTGAAGTTAGCTGCAAATAGTGAGAGAAAAGTATTTAATAGATTTCAGAATAAAAGAGGGGTTTTTAGCAGTGAGAATAAAAACATCTCCACAACCATACAGTGCTCATGAAACTTGCTGTGTCTAATCCTTTTTTTTTTACACCATTTACCACAATTTAAGTGTGAACTGGGAACTCTTCCAAACTCACTCAGAAAGATATTTCTTGGTTTGCTGGGTGAATTCCAAACTGATGATATTTCAGGGAAAAAGAAAAAAATTCAACAGCTCACAGAGCAAAAAAGCGAAATATTTACCCCACTAGAGATGCCTGGAGGTTAAACTGATTACTTAAAGCAGTGTGATCTGATGATTTGGTTCTGGACTTGTCCAAAAGCTTCAGGTTTATTTTCCTTTCCCTGGAAAACTCTGGCAGAAGCAGTCTTGTGGCACCCCTTTTTCTTTTTAGTTTTTTACTCAAGATGCTCCATAATTACTTGGCTTCTGGGTTTTTTTTTAAGACACAAACTGGAGACCCTAAATCCTACTGCCAAGATTTCCAGCAAAATGCAGGTCATTTCTACTATTGTAATTTCTCTACTTTTCACTCGGGATTCTTTTCTCCCTGCATTTCATACCAGGGACTTAGGTGTGACTGTCAGCTAGAAAATTATCAATTAACAGAGGGAACTCTTCTCTTCTCTCATTAGTGAGAAGAAAAAGAGGAAAACAAAAGAAACTTAAATTATTTATCTGAGTATTTCTCCATATAGCCAAGATTCAATTATAAGAAAATACACACTTATCAGTCATGTCATGCACCCCTCAGAGAAATGACATTATTTACAGAGCTTGGGAAATGCCTCCATTGTTCTTCATTTTAAATGAGGATGCAGAAACATTATTAAACACAGTAATTTAAGTGGAAAAATAGGTCATTTTTAGGCAGAGTGTCCTTGTATTCCTCTGTCCTGACACCTCCCCACAGGACAAGTGGGGATGGGATACTGCATGTGAAAACACCTTTTCTCTGCAGCTGCTGAGGCATCGCTTTGTCCCCAGGCATTCAGATCTCCTTTGCCACAGGACTGGTAAAAAGAGATTGAAAGGAGAAGGGAAGGAGTTTCACCAGGCACTTTCCACCTTTGGAAGTACAGATTATTCTTTTTACTTTCAGCCCTCAAATTCTACCCATGACTGTGCTTAAGGAGACCCATAGCGAAGGCGGCTCACTAAAAGCAGGGAGCAGCTGCCTTCTTGCCCTCATTAAAGAGGGGGAAGAAGGAAGGAGAAAAAAGAAGTGGGAGACAAATGCAATTCCACATTAAACTGGAAGAAGAGAACAGTGAGGAACCACTCTAAACTGAGAATTTCAAGGAGCTATCACATGCAGACAGACCAGGCTGTAGCAATGCTACAATGTCCCGTAAGTTTTAGGTTCAGAGGAGAAACTGAGTCCTAAATTAATAATACTCCACAACACCTTATCAAGAAAAACACCTCAATAACATTGAACTTTCATGTTTCAACAGGTGCACTTGGGTAAATAGCTGGAGTGAGGGGAGCCATACTGGAGGTAAGGGATTCTGTGTATCCTTTGGCAAACTCAGCCCTTCAGGTTCTCAGAACTTTTTAAAAGTCCATTTATCTCTCTTTAGGTGGGTGCATATACCAGACCCCATAGTTCTCATTAAAGCTGTAGAACTGGTTACCCCTTGAGGTTAGCTGCAAAACACAACAGGTGTACTTCAACAATTCATCCAATTTAATTGATCTGGTACCACCATAATTAGTAAATATATTCATCAACAAAAATGTAATCAACATTAAATATCTAGAATAAACATTATAAAGACAAATTCCAAGAGGTGCCATGTTTTAGAACACTAAATCTGTATTCGTTTTGCATTGTCAAAAAACCCCTCTGGATCCATTGAGTGGAATGGGTGAAATCCTATGAGCCAAACCATCCCAGGCTTCACCAGTTTGTAGCCTAATGCAGAGTTATGGCCTAAATATCTTTGTAAACATATTTTTTGACAAAAATGATACCCTGGTCCCCAGATTTTTAAATAAACCTGCAATTACAATTGGATGGACTCAAATTCTGCTACCACAGATCTGATTTTTTTCTGCACACACAATTTGGTTTTGGCATTTGCAGAGAACAGTGATGTTCTATACAGCAAGTCCAACACATCCAGAGCACATCAGCCTCAAAACATATGTGTGCAACTTATTTTATGCTTTCTTAAGTGGAAATAACTTACTAGTTTTAGCAGGAATCTGCCCAGTGGAGCATGGATCTGTGCTCCTACAGACCTTTAGTATTGCAGCAAGCTCTGGCAGCACCCAAACTTTAACAGTGAAGTGGATGTTGCCAAAATCTACGTATCCAGTGTGACCTATGAAGTGATATTAATTAATGCTGGCTCAAAATCCAATCCAATTGGTTTAAATATTCATAGTGTTAGTGATGTTAATGCTAAAATCAAGTGGTTTTTTGACATAAAATTTAGGAACTCAAGAATGGTTCTTGGTTCAGCTGTTTCGTAAGCTGGGTAAATTATCTAATTTTTATTGAAGAATTGATTTTCTCCTTCAGGGTTTCCCAGCTATAGTGGAGAAGACACTTCATAACATGGAACAAGGACTACATTAACATTCACCCTATTAGCTGTAAACAACTAAGAGGAATATTTTCTGGGATATAGGGATTCTCCGATCTTTTTGTAGATAATAAGTGTTAGACAGTCCCTTTTTCTTTGCCTTGGTATTTTTAGAAAAAGCACTTGTGATGCTCAATGAATTCACAGGAAAGGGGACCTGTTCCTACTGTTTGGAGCTTTCCAGTCACTGATGGCAGACTGCACTCCAGCAGCATGAGCTGTGTCATGCCCAGTTTAACATCAGACAGATAACTGTTATTAAAAAAGCCCTAAATGTAATGAAATTATAGGGGGGAAATGTAGTAGTAAAGCAAATTATTATCTCTGTGTGATCGCATGATGTGGAAAGATTCTTTCTCCACTTGTTAGTACTTTCAGATATATAGTTCATCCATGGAATTTTGAGAAAGATTTGCGGAGTGATACTGCACATTTTTGAATTAAATTTATCTTTTTTTGTTTGTTTGTTTTTTGTTAGTTGGGTTTGGTTTTTTACAAATAAACATGGAGAGATTAACTGTTTGCTTGGCAAAACTAGTCAGCAATTTCTGCTGATTGCTTTTATTTGCAGTTTCCCTTGGAAGCAGCAGTGGGCTACACCTGATGAGCTTTTGGATTCAGATAGCAACGAAATAATGAAATCAAGTAAAATCCATCTTCAGTTAAACAATAATTAATCCCTTTTATGGCTGAACAACTATTCAGGTATTTTCTTTAGTCAGACTTCTATAGTGACATAGATACCTTTAAACACAATTTTTTAAAAAAATCATTATAATCCAGAAGGTGATGGAATGCCACGGCAATTTTAGGGTTGAGTGGTTTCAGGCCTTTGGTAAGGACCAGGATATTTTAGGATATTATGTCACAGCCAGACATATTTTTCCGAGGGAAAGTTCAGGATTTATAGCTCTGCCTTCAAACACTGCTCACTGACTTTAGATGAATAAAAATATACTGCCGAACTACAGATTAATAAAAATAGGCTGTTAAATTCCATTTTCCTCCTGCTCCCCAGATTAAGTCTAACCATATACTGATAAATGTAATATATTATATCCTCTACATAATGTTTGTGTATTTTTTTTGTTTAAGATTCACTGCACAGTGGAGATAATTTATGTGTTTACCTCAAACACTCACCCGGCTGTCAACAGGTCTAGGGAAAACTCAACAATGCCTTAAGGCAGTTAAATTAAAACAAAACCTTAAATGCCACCTGTACTTCAGACTTTCCTTTAAACCTGAATTTCCACAGGGAAAAAAATCGAAAAATAAAACAAAAAAAAGCAGAGAAAGACTTTATTTCTTAAGAAGATGAGCACTTGAAAACCAGTTACACTCTGGTGATAAATATTCAATTAAATGATGCTTTCATATTCCTTAAAATTTTCAGAAAAACAACAGGTTTGATCTTCACTAGCTTTTACTTGAGAAGAATCTGGTGTAGAAAGGCACATTACTAAACTTTATTTAAGGTTCTCCTTTTTTTCTAGATTGTAATACCAGCAGCCTAGTGTTTATCACACAAAAAGAGTAAAATGAAGCCCTACCCAAAGAGCACATAATTAATACTCAAATAAAGAGTGTCTGCATTACTTAACTTTGCCCATAAGTTTAAAAGAAGAAAAATAGCTCTAAAAGCATTTATTGTGCCAGCTCAATTGGGAATTGTTTCTGTAGTAACTGTGTTGAAACAAAAGGTACTTTTCCTCTGTTATCTCTCTGCATCAAACAAAAATCAGTTTGTGACACAAAATATTTCAAGGAGGAAAGAACATCACAAAACACCACAAATAGCAATCTTTCCTAACTCCAAATTATATTTTGCTAATATCTGTCAGACACTCATCATGGCACATTGCAGAAAAAATAAGAGAGAGGACTTTGAAACAGAGTCAGATGATGCCGTAGATGGTAATTGGAAACTAAATGCAGTCACACAACTATGAAGGTGTATTTTTGTAGGTATGTTTAGGCACTCACTGGTCTTTAGGATCCAGGTACCCAAGGATGCACCATGGTTATTTGTAACAGAAAAATACGGCCTTCAGATTGTTTTTTACCTGCTGCTCTTTGAGAACTTAAGGGCTCAGTGCTCAGTGCCTTCCAGGACTTTAACAAATGCAGAGTTTCATGGGATGAGCCAGGGAAAGGAATTACCTTATTAACAGCTACTGAATCTTTGGGGTTTGTACATGTACAAGCACTGAGACACAGCTTTCTTGGTTCTTGTTCTGAAGAGAATCAATTTTATTGCCATAATGCAAGACCTTATATATTGTACTACAATACCAAGCTTTTATACTGTGTTAAGAAGACCTAGGCTAAAATTATATTTGTTAGCATTTTTTGAAAACTAAAACAAACATTCATTGTCTGCCTGCCAGTTCCTGTGTTGCTGTTCATGCATACTTCTAACCAGTCACCTTTTTTGGTCACGCAGCATCCACACACAGTCACATAACTTGTTTTCTGGTTATATAACTTGGTTTTTGCTATCCTGTTAGCTGAGGCTTCCCTAGAGTGCTGCCTGGTGATCAGAAGTGGCAGAAGTTAACAGAAGTGAGGAGAGGCCTGTAAGGACCTTATTCTATAAGATTTTTCTACACACATGATGCATGAACTGTATAATCCATCAGGATACATGAACTGTGAGACCATGGTTTTGTTTTAAATTCAGAAATTTCATTCTGGCTTCAGCACTGACTTAGTACATGGATTAAGTTAAGACATTTTGTCCTCCACCTTTTTTTGTTTGTAGTCTTCTCATGCTCACCCTGGAGAAGCCCTTCCTTGTTGCCCTCTGTATGGCACCCTGTCTGCCTATTTCCCGTGGAAGATTTTCCCCCTAACTCAGGGATCATGGCTCTCCTTCCAGCCTAATTATGTTCCTATAAGCTACAATTAGTTTTTCCCGTTTACCAATTAGCCTAGAGGATTTGCTGAACGTATTTTGACACTCAAACACAAGGTACTTGCAGAAAGTGCAAATTATGAGATAAGAATTCATTTGTAATACAGTGGAATCTAAATAAAGAATGAATACCTAGTAATTTATTCATGTGATAACATCAACTACATAGAGTAATTCCTGTAAAAATCAATGCAGTCATATTTCCTGGTATTGACATGTGGATTAAAAAACAAATCCAAATATACAGAGTACATTTACAAATAATGTTTTAAAAATTATTTTTAATGCAAACAACTTGTATTACCTCATCCAAATTGTTTTGTGTGATATTCTTTGGCCTTATTTTTATTAGTGAATATAAATGCTGAGTGTATTATTTCAGCTGGTTCCATTGTTGTTATCTATATGTAAAGAACACAAACATAATGAAAAACTCTTCCCACAAGCTCCTTGGAGGCAGTGAGATTCTGGGAGCAGTAGGAAAATCCTTCTTGCACCACATTTAAGGAATAATCTGATGATTTCATAGTGTACAGCAATCAACAGCTGGTGAGTTTGATTAAATATTGAAGCTGAGGCATTTAATCAATCCTGATAACCATTCATGGGAGGCACATTGAGGCTCAGGCATTTAATCAATCCTGATGGCCATTAATGGCAAGAGCTATATACCACAAAGCAATAAAGATTAGGGCTATTATACAAAAACTGTGCCACAGGAAAAGAGAAAAGGGAAAAATATCTCCCACTGTCTCAGAGGATGGCCCCTGTTAAAGTTCTTAGGATTTTCCAAAAAGACAATCAGTGCTTCACTCTTTGACATCCATGTACCATAGATGTTGACAATGTGGTGGTGGGAAAAAACCCAACAATATCCAGTTTAGCCATTTTGGAAGTAAATTTGAGAGGGAGAGAGAGAGAGTACGAGAGAGAGAGATAGAGAAATCAGAACAACCAACAGAGAGCAGAGAGAGGATGGAAAGTTTTCTCCTTCCAAAGAATAATGAGGTCCTTGGAGATGCTGTGGCCAGCAGAGCCATCCAGCCAGGTGTTCCTGCATCCCTGTCTGGAACTGTATTGCCAAGGGGCCTGGCAGAGATTGGCATCTGACACTGTGTGAGTGGGAAAAATTATTAAAATTCAGTGTTTCTGTGCATAGATTTTTACATACACACTCCCCCCCCACCAAAAAGAACCAAAAAACTCATACCTTGGGAAAATTATTCTTCTTTCCCCCCCCCCCCCCCCCAAATCACACCTAGAGGGAACAAGATTCAATTGGTTTTGGAATTTTAGTCTATTGAGGTTGTATGTGAGTTTTTATCAAGTGTTTCCTTGCAAGTAAGAGTTTTCCAGCTGCTTCTGCAGAGCAAAAGCTGCAGTCACTCAGTCTTGCAAAATTTTTGGTGCGTGAAGTAAAATCAAAAAGCCTTTCAAATTAAATAAACTGATATTCAAAACTGAACACTGCGGGTCTCCAAAATATTGATCTCCTCTTTTTTTAATAATATATATTGTGAAAAAAATCCTGCCATTTGATGGAGGCACCATTGGTATTTGAGCAACTCTTTCCATAAAACTTTAGTCAAGAGTGGACAGACCTTCAGGGTCAGAATTACTATTGTTAAACAACTAAGAACACTTTTGGATCAAACAATCTCATTCAGGAAGCGAAGCCACATGTTTTCTCAAAGAAAACAGGCCAGGTCATACCCTAATTAAATGAGGTTTAAGAGCTTGTCCTAAGATAACTGTTCATTACAAGGACTCCTGACCTTGCTAAAGGAGTAGTCCTGCTTCTTGTTGGGTTATATATTTGTTTACCTGCCTTGACTGTTCAGTTCGTAGCTTGGGAATGTGCAGTGTCTCAAAATGCACCTCATCAATGCCAGTGCATCTCCCCTTCCCCTTTCCCTGCCCCTCCCTCTCTGCTGCTGACAGCTTTCATGGAAAAGCACTGAAGCAAAATCCAAAGCAGTGGCAGCAATGGATTCACAGCTTCCAATTCACCATGATTACCATAATTGCAGTGTTTAATCACTATAATCTTAACCGTTAAACACACAAAAATTCCTTTTACCACAATGGATGCTCTTCACATGTATAGTTCCAGCTCTGTATGTGCAACAGGAATGTTAATAAAATCGTCATGTAGGAGTGAGTTTTACAAGGTCCAGTTCCAAGAGTTGTTAATTTAAAGCCATTCCCAGTATATTTAAATTTTACAGGCAGTGTTATCAGTGGTGTCACTATACACATTTATATTGCTTTTCAATTGCACTTGTATTTTGTATTCTTCTGTGCAAGGCAGGATGGATTCTATTAATACATTAGAATACACAGGAAAGTGTTCCACCTTCTCAGAGAGTGGGAGTTACCATATCCAGCTCCTCCTTCCCACAGTTCCCTACTGGGGTAGTTCAGTGACCCCAATAAATAATGTTAATAATTGGGTCCTCAGATTTAATGTCAGAGAATTTGCATACACTTCCCTTCAATTGTCCCTCTCCCTGGGAAGCAGAAATCATAGAACAATTCTTTAAGAAATATTAAGAACTGGAACACAGGTAATTATATATAGTTCTTGGGTTGGTTATATGTTTTGTATTATTTTTTACTGATGCTGATGGGCAAATCCAAAGTATAACTACTAAAAAAATGTAAAGTAATGACTATTAAAAGCAGGAGTACAGCTCAGCAATTATAACCTCTTGTATCTACCAGTCAAGCAAGACCTAAAGAAGTCCTTCAGAATTAATTTTGCTTTTCTCAGAATGCTGCTGACAATGCAGGAGGTTTGCCTAGGTCAAGAGGACATTTCCGTGTATAATCACATAAGCCTGCAAACCACCTGAGGTTTCCCCAGGTACCATGGACATTCAAGCCAGTTGTGAGAGGAAAAGCATTTCTCTTTTTAAGATACAACAGGATGAAGGCAACCTGGAGGTTTTGCCTTCTCTATAGATCTGATGATAGATACTTCTCAAACCAGCAATCAAAAATGACATAATTAAATTATTAGAGGACAAAGTTGCCAACATGTAGGTTGATTTGAAAATTCTGTTTTTAAGAATGGTCCAAATCAGGCTATTGGGTTTTCTAGCGTGGAGTTTGGTGTTCTGAACAACGTAATTTTCCTTCTCAAACTGAATAAAAATGTCAAGGGCCTCACATTTGACGGGGAAAAATGGCAACTGTAAAGCACTGAGAAAAGTGTGTCACACCAGCTACCTAGAAAGGAAATTCATATAGAACACACAAAAATGGGAATGGGCACAAATACGGGAGCCAGCTGAATTTCATGGCAGCATTACATTGGTCTGAAGTTATTTAATGAAAAGAGGAAGGTTTAGGAGATTAAGGTCTAATTATTGAAGAGAGTGCAAGAAACTGCAAACTTGAAAGTGAATGAATAGGACTGCAGGGAAGAAAAGAAGAAAGAATCCAAACAATTGAGCTATTTTAGGGAACACTCCAACATTCCTTTAGTGAGGCTACAAAGGGACATTTTTAAGTAGAGTGCTGGGCACCTACTTAGACCAGCCTAAATGGGAATAATATCAATTAAAATAGAAGTTCATCATTTTAGCAAGAAGATAATAGACTAGAACAATAGAATTATTAAAAGGAAAATGCCTGTTTCAAAATATTTGAGTGCACAGGCAACAGAAAATGAAATGTTGATGAATGTGTGCCTGCTCTGGGTATGTGGGAAGGATCACCAAGTTCCTGAATGTGTGGGAATCCAGAAAACTCACCTGATATTTAGATGTGTCAGCAGTTACATCAACAATTCTACAAATAAGACTTTAAAGGAGAAGAAATAAAGTGAGAAAATAAATAAATATTGAAGCAAAAGATTTTCTGTACATTAGTTCTTTCTTAAGTAAATTTTCTGGTGAGAATAATGAAATATGGCTGGAAGAAATGTAAGCACAAAATGAAGGTGAAAGATGTCATTTCTAGCCTTGGATCAATGTCATTTTATGCAGCCTTAATCATTAATTCACAAGGGAATCCAATTTTACTTAATTAAAATATTGGACTAATAATAGATTTGATTCTATAGAGAAAAAGACTCCATGTTCATCAGCTTAATGTGTATTGTTGAACTGTGAATTGACTAACCTGGCTGATATCACCGGTTATTTTATCTTCCCATCTCCTTCACGGGAGGAAAGAGCCCAGATCATCATTCCAAAGGCTCCAAACCCTGCCAATCTGAGCAGAGGTCAGAGCTGAAATGTCTAAGTGCCTCCAGGTTCCCCTTCACTCTCCACTAAATCCACTTCTGCAAAAAGGTTTCATTTTTTCAGTACAATTTAGGATAGTACTTCAAGTCCTATAATGCCAGATGTGCTGTGCTGGAGAGATGACAGCCACTTAAAAAGCTTATTTTATATTTTATAAATTTTTATGTATCTTTGTTACATGTTTGACTACATAGACAACTAGACTTTAAAAGACAAGCAGTAAAAACTTGTCAGTTTCTGTAATTACTGAGAACAAATAATGATCTTCTATATTATGGATTTGAGCATTGTTTCAAACTTCCCTTTTAGAAACATGTCAACATGACAAAATCCAGAAAATTGAACGTGATCCACTTATACCATCCTCTTACAGTATTTTAAAGGAACAGAAATAAAGTCATTGCACCTAGAAAATACCCTGAATCTTTGATGATTATTCATATAATACTGTGGAGTTAAAGGAGAAAATGAGAAGGAAGAAATTCATTATTACTGTCCTATGAATTCATGGTCTGTACGTCACTGTACATCACCCAGAGTACATGCCAAGCCCTTAGCACTGATTTGAAGGGAATTCTAATGACATAATCATTTCATCAGAAGAAGTGTTGTGACATTGAGACAGAAAAATAGTACAAAAATATACAGAAAGGTGCATTCATTTCATAGAGAAATAGGAAAAAATCCCCAACAACTGAGACCCATTGAAATAATTCCTGTAAAAGTTACAGGTGTTTCAAAACTAAGTAACAAAACAATTTTCAGTAGGAGACTACATCATTCCAGGGCAAGGATCTGCAAATGAAAGTAGATCAATATTAATTTATGCACATGACAATTAAAAGAAAAGCAGAAGAGTAGTTTGAAATGTGAAACCTCTACACAAGCACACCATTAGCTCTGCCTTCCTGGAGGACAAAGGAAAGGTGATCAAAGGATTTTTTTTCTAAATAAAGCCAACTACAACTGTTCAGAATAGGAGAACTGTAACAGAAGTGGCAAAGGGATGAGGCAAGAGGAAGTGAGAGTAACCACACAGATTACTATCTATAGAAAACCTCAGATTACTGGGTTCTGTTGCAGGTGAAAAAAACATTACTATTTGTCTTACGACCTGTTCTATAAATCTCCACTTATTTGCAGCATCTCTCACTGTATGGACCCCGTTAGTGTTAATTGTGTGCCATTACACTTTGCCAAGGTACTGCTCATTCCCAATCTCAATCTGTCAAAAATGCCTGCTCCTTCCATAGAACAGCAAGCTAAAAAAAAATAAAAAAGTCTTTAATGAAAAAAATGTATCAAGGGTTACTAACAATGTTTATACAAGAGATGAAAACCTTTTATTTTACTTCCCTACAGCTGAAAATCCCACAGAGTTCAATTTACTACATGCCAAATATCCCCATGTCTCTTTGGAATCGGTGGTAGGAAACTGAGTGCAACATGTACAAAGAGACAGATAAAGTCACAGATGGTGTCTCCCAACTGTGGGATTGGTTTGTTTGCTTTCACAGATGATGCTGGTGTTTCTAGAAAATGATTTATTTTCCCATTTCTCTTGTACTACCTTGTTTTTGAATTTTTTTAGAAATACAGAATATCAGAGCATTTATGACTAGGGTATGATTTCATAAATACTTCTAAAATTTTAAAATTCAGTCAAGTATCTTCATAATGTGCCAAGTTTGCCTACAATTAAAGAGTTATAGAACTAAAATATCCAAATCAATACCCAGAAGGTATCTCATCTTTAAACCAAATTAACTTATGTAGGAGCAGTTAATCCTTGGTGTCAAGCCCTACTGCCTTTTTATTTTTCTCCCCTTAAGTAATTTAAAAGATAATTTCCCTAAGGATTTAAAAGCCCTGAGATGTGCTATATAGAGTAGCATCAGTGCTGCCTGGGATGAAGGACACAATTTACATGCCTTTAAAACAAATTGCCAGGGAATGTAATGCAGTCTTCCTGGGTACTTCCATCATAGCACAACCTATTTATTATCAAGAAAAATGTCAAATTCAGATGCTAATTCAGAAAGGAAAAGTCTTATAGATTGAACCATGAAAATTATAATACATAAGGAAAGAGCAACAAAACTAAGGAAACTAGGATGATAAATCTGAGCTTGAGAGTATCTGTAATTAAAATGAGAGTGCACAGATCAAGCAGGTTCTTGCAGGTTTTGCTCACCTCTGGCAGATCCGCCTGCCACATGTTCAGTTGTCACTGCTGCTCCTCTGTGGCCATGATCCTGCTCATCCCTAGTCCCTAGAATTTGCCATTGAAAATAGCTTTATCAAATAACATGATTATGACCACTGAAGAAAATGGCAAGATATTTTCAAACATTAACTGAAGAAATACATATTTTTATGCTTCATCCTTTGATTTCCCTGAGCAGCCACCCTCTTCATTTTAGCATCCCCTGACTACAAATATCCCACATTATTTTAAAAGCCATAGCTCCCTGACAGATTTGAGCCAAAATCAAGTGACTGATCTTGAATTTAAGTCCCTTCATGAGTTTTGTGGACACAGTGGAGTAGCTGTACCTGCATCTCACAACACAACTGGCCTATCCCAAAGGATGGAAGGTGTCCATTCCAGATGTAAGACTCACATTCAGCAACACAACTTTTTCACCATGAGCAGAGTCAGGGAAAACAGCACTGGAACCCACAGATCTCATGGCTTTCAGATCAAAGTATCACACCTCTGAGCTGGTTTTGCACTAAAACTGAAAAAAACCCAAATCCAATAAAACAGGTGGGAAAAGTGACACTGATAATATATGTTTACACCCAAGATGAATCTTAAAAACTTGCAATGTTCTAAATTTTACAGTGCTGGAGAAGACAGCATTTTGACAAAGTACTCAGGTACTCAGATATTTATAACTCTGCTCCAAAGGAGAATTTTTTTTTTTTTAAATCACCTTTCTGGACTTACAGAGGAAAGACAAGTATTTATAAAGAAGAATTATCTTATTTTAAATTCAACGTGCTAAATAATTTAGCAGAGTGTGCTATTAAGCAGAACTTTCTGTTCCCAAAGAAAAAGACCAATGTCTAATCAAAGTTGGCCACCTGGAAAATTGTGGTGCTTGTTCAATGTTATCAGAATGGGTTCATTTACTATAGAAGCATTGTACAAAAACAGTCTTGTGTATAAAACATTATCCTGATGTAGGATTACTCTTGTAAGCAGCCATTCATTTTAGAACATCATATCCTTCTTAGAGCACTGAGTTCTTTTACAGGAATGGCAGTGAGCGCTGCACCCTAATCACAGAGCTCCTTGGGATAATCACAGCTCCAATCCCCACTGAGGTGACCAAGCTCCACCTCTTAATACCTGCAATTTAAAGGTGTTATGTATGAGGGGAGCTCAAGAATATTTTGAAATTCCAGCTCTTAACTGGTGTCCAGTTCACTGGCTCTGCAGTGTCCATTGCATCTGTCCAGAGACACCTTCCTTGGTATTGCCATGCCTTTGTCCTGAGGGTAGTTCAGGCTCTGCATACTCACCACTCAGCTCGTTGCAAATCCCAACAAAACCTAAAGAGCCAAAGTCCTGCAGCAGCTGGGCAGGAGGGGATGGAGGCAGTGATAAAGGGAAGCAAAGGGGTTTAATAACTGTGGGCTCCCTGCAGAGTCAATAGCCAGCAATAACCACCACACAAAGCACTGTCCTTTTCCTGCTCAGCCCTGCCTGAGGACACAAGGCAGCAATCACCCAGAGTGGGACACTATAAAAATTGAATGCCCCAGTTGTGCTTGCAGAGGAATGAAAACCCACTCTTCCCCACATAAACATCCAATCAACTCTGTGACTTATGCTCCTTCCTCAAGGAAGGCAGTCAGACAAGAATCCTTAGGGCAACAGTGCAGTCTTTATTCACAGATGCCCCTCTCTCTATTTAATGAGTATGAAATAACTGAAGGAACAAGGAATTAATTGAGAGAGTGATCATTATTAGGCAATCAGACAAAGCTCTTGAAACCTGACATCCTGCATCCTTAGCCAGACATAGTAAAGAGAGTATTCATGTCATCTGTTGGGCAGAAATAGTGATATAGGACAGATTAAATACAGTTTCTTATTAGAAGGGACTTATTTTACCAATAGCATGAAAAGCAAACAAAATGAAAATTAATGACAGCACAGTGCTCTCCCATATGCTTTTCCATCTCTCTATTTCACACGGCACCATAAATGGTGTCAGATTGCTTGCCTACAAGTAATGGGCCATTGACTAGAATCTTAGCAGATACCTAACGAGATGCACTTCTCTAATTGACTTCATTGTTGGAGTGATTAATGAGATCCAGCTTCTCTTCTTGATATGAAATGCGCTCAAGTTGTTCCGAGCATCATATGAACATCTTCCCCATGAATGCCTGTGTGCAGTGAGAGCAAATTTGGAAGATGAAATTCATAGCCTGTTTTGGAAGAGAGAACATTTGCATAAATGTCCTTATGAATTTCAAGGTGAAGTGAGTCTTCGCTTTTTTTATGACACATTTTTTTTATTGTTACCATCAGTGATGGCTGGAGCTGACATTCTTATTAGTAACTTTTCAAAATAATTCTCAAGAAACTAGTGAGGAGAGAGTAAGTCAAACAGGCTGGTATTCAGACAGTCTCACCAGACAAATCTCTTGTAATTGCAAAATTTTGATGACAAAACAAATGTCTGCCCACATTTTCCAAATTCTGACTATGATCCCTCACAAAGGAAAATCAAAAGAAACAGCTCAAGTCTGCAGGACGCAAAAAGGAAAGACCAGAATAACCCAGAAACTGAAGGCCGACATAAATATGTAGAAAGCTGAAGGAATTGGCATAACAAACAGAGCACAACCAGAATTTTAGCATGAACTACTACACATGGCTTTCCGAAAGCATTTTTATCTGCTCCCAAAGGTAGGGCAGTCTAAAACCGGGACTCTGGCTATGGCAGAAGAGGCCCAAGAGCAGTTCCTGGCTAACTGTCTCTGCACTGGAGTAGCATGATGCTGCATTGTAAGGATTGACTCAAACGTAGATTCTGTTTCAGGGAATTCATGATTTATGACAAAATGCAGTAGCTTGATACCAGATAAACAGGTCAGGGGGTGGACAAATATGGATTCATGGGTTTGATAATTAGTGCATTTTCAGCTGCACACCAGAATGGTGGGAGGTGGGGATTGCACAGATAGCGAAATTTTTCTCCAGCCTTTCCGTTCTGGAGTTTACCAAGGAATGCTGCTCTTCCAGATTTGGATTTTAAACTGAATTTCTCTTTTCCATCCAATTTGAAGCATAATTTTTCATTGTCATCCTGAGATGCGACAGCAATCAAATGGAAATAGTGACCAGTAGCCACAGTAAGTCATAATTGGGGAATAATTAACCTGCCTGTAATTAAACATGGTAACTGGCAAAGAAGTGTGACACAACTAAAGAGTGGAAAAATTCACATTTAGCATAATTATTGATGGTCACTTCAAGTGGAATTTAAGGCATATAGAGCAAGGACATGGATCAACACACGTTTTGAACTTCCTCACCCTAAATAAATTATTCCTTCACTCAGACCATTGCTCTACAGAGCATCCTTCAAGTTCCCAAACGCTCAATGATTGCCTTACCAAATATCCATCTCACCCATGCCTGCCGATTTCTTTAAGTCACCACTGAAATTGGTATTTCTTGTAATCTCTAATGGAACTTCTAAATCACTTAGGGATGCATTATAGTTTCCAAGAAACAGAACCAACACTATATTTTAGAGAAACATAGATCAGAAGGTAGCACCAAGCCTTACCCCAGCCTAGTTCATACAGTGGATGCTTTCAGAGGTAACACATATTATTGTGTCAGAATTTTAAAATTAGAGTGTCATTTATAGCCCAGCTTTGGTTGGTTTTATTCACACATTAACACCAACCAATCTAATATCAAATACTACCTGCACCATCCATAATGGAGCTTCCTTTAGAGCAGTAGGGTCTTGTCTCAGCCGTTCCTGGACTTGTGTTTTGCATTGTGTCTCTGCTGAGGCAAAATAAGAACAACATTATCTGATTTAAATGAATCCTACTCTTATTTAGTTCTAATGCAAGTACCTGTGCTTTTAGTTACACAGGTCCCCAGGAATGCCAATGAAGAACAGATGAAACAAGGACACAGGTGGTTTAATATCTATGGATGCTGACAGGACCAGTCAGCATAAATACTACGCACAACAACCATCAAAATGCAAATACTGGAAAAAGTCCTTAAGAACAGCTTTTTACCATTGCTGACCTCCCTGGGAACACTGCTGTGCCAAGAGATTCCAAAAGACTGAAATGTAGAGACAAAACTGACTCAATAGAAGCTGAGTTTAGGGCTGCAACAAAAAAAAAAAAAAAAGTTGTTTAGGTGCTAATTGATCCTATAAAAGTACATGGAGGAGTGAATTGTGTCATTAAATTGCTACACAGTTGGTTTCTTTGAGCTCCATGCTCAATTAAAAAAAAATGAGTTGAGCATACAGTGGATTATTAGAAACAATTTCTCCTTTTCATAATGAAAAAATAAGTATCTTGCTACCCTGCCATTCCAGGCCAGTGGGGCTTTGTGATGACTCCTCTTAGGCTCACATTGCAAACACCCAATAAAGCTGCTAAGCCATAACATGTTGCTTTCAGCAACCTCACAGGAAAACCAGATAGGGTGTATTGTTGGGTCTAATTCCAGATTTGAATATAGATGCATTTGGCTTTCTCCATTTAGGCACATTGCAAATAAAAGCAATACCAATGCTTGGAAAATACAATTCTCTTTGCTGCTCTGGGAGTATTTTGACTTTTGCTCCTTGGGCACAGACATAGTGCTGCTCTCTCTGCTCAAGTTAATAATGTATTGAATGAGTGATACAAGAAAGGAATCATTGTGCATTTCTGTGCTTCCAGATCTGTTTGTTCTGCAAAGCCTTTTGTTCTAATATTTATAAGGTTCCACAGTAAAATATGTTTTTTGAGAAAGTATTTAATAGATCCCAGACTTTTGTGAGTAAATTTCAGAATTAAGTTATTACATAATTTCAGAAATTACTTAAAAATATAAGTAATCTGTTCATGTTAGGCTCACAGGAATTTCTTGGGCTAATTACTCATTATTTAAGAAGAGACAAAACCAAAAGCCCTTTACAGGGTTGGATGAGTCACTGAGCAATCTGATCTAGTGGAAGGTGTCCCAGATCATGGCAGGAGTTGGAACAAGAAGGTCTTAAGGTCCCTTCCAACCCAAACCATTATATGATTCTGGAGTAGAGGGCTTCTATTTCTCTTCCCTTTCTTTCCTAAGATTTTTACTCATGAAACATGGTAAAATAAATCTGGAAATACTGTTTAATGTGTTTGTTTTTATTTGGGTCAGAGCAGTGGGAAGGCACTTATGTCAACCCTCTTTTGTATTAGACTTGAACAGGCAGAATTCCTGATCCTATCAGCTGAGCCAGTAAATCTTCCCTGTACAGACAGACAGTACCTAATTCCTTGCCCCAAAGGGGCAAGAACCTGATTCATGCTGGGTGCTGAATGTCTGAAGTAGTCCCAGCATGATGTGTGACATGGGTAACTCACAGGGGGCTGGGCAGAATCGCCACTTAAAATTGATGAGGTTGTCCAATCTCAGCTCTAGGTCCAACAGCTCCCAGTTCCCACTGATCCTGTTGTAAGATCAAAACCACACACAAACTGGCCCCCAGACTGCTTTTGGCTTCCAGTATATCTGCTGTAATCCACACCTTTCAATTCCAGTAGCAACTAGGCCATGGTGGGCATTTCATCCTCTATAAGCAAGCACAACTTCAGGACAGTAAGGTTAGGCCCCAAGTCTTTCTCTTGCCACCACCAGGTATCATAGAGGAATATGGTTAAGGTTGGAAGGGACCTCCAAGTCCAGCTCATTCCACCCCATCCTGTGGGCAGGGACAACTTCTACTATCCCAGGTTGCTCCAAGCCCCATCCAGCCTGGCCTGGGACACTTCCAGGGATCCAGGGGCAGCCACAGCTGCTCTGAGCACCCTGTGCCAGGGCCTGCCCACCCTCACAGAGAGCAATTCTTCCCCAGTGTGCCATCTAACCCTGCCAGGGCCTGCCCACTCTCACACAGAGCAATTCTTCCCCAGTGTCCCATCTACCCTGCCAGGGTTTCGTCACCCTCACAGGGAGCAATTCTTCCCCAGTGTGCCATCTAACCCTGCCAGGGCCTGCCCACTCTCACACAGAGCAATTCTTCCCCAGTGTCCCATCTACCCTGCCAGGGTTTCGTCACCCTCACAGGGAGCAATTCTTCCCCAGTGTCCCATCGACCCTGCCAGGGCCTCACCACCCTCACAGGGAGCAATTCTTCCCCAGTGTCCCATCTACCCTGCCAGGGCCTCACCACCCTCACAGGGAGCAATTTTTCCCCAGTGGCCCATCTAACCCTGCCCTCAGCCATTGGGAAGCCGTTTGCCTTCATCCTAACACTCCAAGCCCTTGTAAAGAGTCTCTCCCTATCTTGTAAATTCTTCAAGTACTGAAAAGCCAAAATCAGGTCACCTCAAAGCCATCTCTTTTCCAAGCTGAACAATCCCAATTCTCTCAGCCTTTTCTCATAAGGGAGGTGCTCCATCCCTCCAACCAACTTGGGTTATACATTCCAAATTGATGTCTTCCATGAAGAAAACATACCTTCCCATCTGCACTACAGCTCCTTCAATAATAAATATTCATATATGGTGGCGCATTTTAGCAGGGAAGCATACTGGCACTGTGATTAAAAAAATGGAATTTTCTGCATGTTGAGCAAAGAGCTTAATGCCTTGATTTAGAAATATGCATCTAGTTAAATCCAGGCTTATAGGTCTTCCTTGTACTGATGGATTTAAGTATGTGCTTAAGTGCTTTTCTGAAGCAGAGCTTAACAGATGGAAAACCTTTTGAAACACGAAGACTGAAAATCAAAAAGCCCAGAAAGATGGCTATTTAAATCTTCATGTAATCCTATTTGCACAAGTATTTACAAGATTCCTTTTCTGTCAACAGATAAAAATATCATTATTTTAATGACTGTAGAGAACAGGTTAAACAGATAAAGGAATAGACCAGGGAAAATTAATTTTGTAAATTCCATGTGCTTGCAAATCCTTTTTCCCCCTCACTACTTGACCCCAGAAGTCACTACTAGATAGTCTCAGTCTGGAGTCTGCTTTACACCTCCACATGTCTCAGTAGGAATAAATACCTATTCACTTCATGACAACTTGTTCAAGCTGATCTATCAGAAGAGGAGACAGAGAATAGAGGAGAAAAAGAAGCTGTTATTTAAAAATCAAAACTGTGCTGCTAAAGGGTAAGAAAAGACCAAACACCTCACAGAGCTTCTGTGACAACTGAACTTATCTGAGTAAATGATATAGCAATTTAGAATAAAGCTGGAAACAATGTGATGTGTAGAATTAATGAAGTGTATGACAGGGAGGGAATCTGAGGTAAAAACCTCAACTGCTAATGCATTTACAAAGTTAGAAATACACAAAACAAGTATTTCATCAATCCAGGTATCATTAATAGTGGGAAAAAAAGAGAAAAAAAGGTGTTTGGACGGATTTACAGTTACTACCTGAAATGAAAGTCTGAAAGAGACTGAGAGTGAAGATTGACCAAGCATTGCTCAACTGGACCCAGTTTTGAGAGACTCCTCTAAAATAGATGTGTACAAGCTCCTTCCTGGAGAAATTTTAAAGCCTTCAATACATGATTATAGATAACTCTTTCCAAAAGCCCAAAGATGACAAAAGTTTATGCCTTGAGCCTCCATTACAGGGAGGAGTGAACAGACCTTTCCCACAACTCTGACACGTGGCTTTGATGAAATAATTCTTCAAGTCTCTGCTTAAAATTCTTTTGAAATTCAGCTGAAGTTCTTAATAATTTGGGCTGCTCCCTGTGAAGCATCCACACAGTGGGGTCCTGATATTAATTAGCAAATTACAGTACTGCTGGAGAATGACAATTTGGGTTTACATTACAGCACTAGACTAATATATACAGCAAGGTAAGTTGCTAAACAGTGGAGAAACAGCCCCAGTGCAGAAATAAGCAGTTTTCATCTATCTATCACCTTTGTGTTAATTTATAAGGCACATAACAGTAATTTGGGTTTTGCTGCTATTAATCCCTCTTATTATCAGGGGGATTTAAGTAGTGTTTATTCAGAATTTATGACCAAAATTTATAGGAGAGCAGTGTCAGGGGAAACAGAAAGTTTAGGACTAATTGTTGCCAATTGGTAAATTGCACCATCAGCAAAGTTGGTGGATAACTGATTCCCAATACATGTGTATCAGCATTTTTTCCTTTTAAGGTAAAGAGAAGAAATACTGCAAGCTTACTGTTCTCACAGGGAAAAGTGGATTAAAAGGGAAGAGTTTGTTGAAGACTTCACAGCCTTAAAATGTATGGCAGTGCCTTGCTAGATTTTCCCAGACAGGGCTGCATGAGACTGAGGAAACCCCACCAGAGATGACTAAACACTGCCAGCTAAATGCTTACAAGGCCAAATGCTTTATTTGTGGTAAATTGGATACTGAGTTAAGAATTCATGGAAATTCTGCAAACCTACCCATTTGGCTCTCTTGCCCTAGCCACAGCCGCACAGATGATTTCGTTACCAACCCGCACTGGGATCACTGGTCCACTACAAGTAATGAATTATTTTTCACTCTTTAATAAATCAGCTAAACAACTGAAAAAGGAGAGCAAGATGAATGGATTGGTTATTTCTTTCAATAAATTTAACAAAAAAGACATCAGGGACATAAGTTTGAAAATGTGAGGATTGCAAGGACAAGCTCTGACACAGAGGAGTAGGTGTTACCTGAAGTGGGGTCAGGCACTGGAAAGGCTCAGGTTTCTGAGAGAACTACACTGAGCTCATCCCACTACACAGAACTCCAGGAAAATAATAATTTATGTGATAGTCAGAGTCTTAAAAAATTGTTAAATCATTATTTGCCTTGATGTCAGCACACCTAAAAGCTGTTCTGCAGTCCTATCTTGCTCTATGCTGGCCCACAGCAAGGGGCTGACTCTACAAACCCAGTTGGCTTCACTGAGGGAAGGTGAAGGAGAAGACCCCTACCATCTCAGCCTTTATTTTTGTTTTGTCATTTTTCCGACTCTTTTATTTAATACTTCAGATAATTTAAAAATTTGCCTCTTTCACTAATATCTTTCCATTCTCTTTTTAGGGAAGGTCATTTTCAGCTACAGCACACTTCAATATCTTGTGCTGTGGTATGTGCTCAAGAACACACAAATCAGTCCTCAAAACATCAAAAGAGATCCAGCCAAGGTCAGCAGGAAAGTAACATCAGTAACATCTCAGTTGTAATTATTACCATAATGCAATCAGTAAGAGGTTGGTCATTGACTGCCTCAGGTCAATCTCTCTTGTTTAGCATATGGAACCCTACATTCAGGACTGTAAGAAAATAATTATTTTTAAAAAAAAAAGAAGAGGGTGGAGAGATCTGCACACCCCTGTTTTTCCAAATTATTATTACACAATTATACAATTATTATGAAAAAACCTCTTGCGACAGCTTTGTTCACAGCATGTTCCTTACCTCTGTGAAAGAAAAGTCTTCCCCAGACATAATGTCAGTGATCAGAATTGCTCGCAAAGCAAATACACTGTTTTAGAAAGAGGAAAGAAACAGTCCTGTGGATAAAAATATTTAAAACAAGCTCCCATTTTCCCCACATTTTTACAATACTCCACATCTTGGCCTGTATTAGTTTTTGTAATTTCATTACACATCCATTTTCTAAGCAGGACAAAACAGTCCTCAAAGAGTGGAAAAGAGTAAACTGAATTGTGCTCCGTTTCTTTCTGTATAGTCCTTCCCACACAAAGAAACTAAAAGTGTCAGTGATATAATAATGACAGCATTTATGCAATTTTTTCAAATGTTATGTTCTGCTTCAGAACTCTTAAAAGCCTTGTGTTCTAATAGGATGGATTATATTCCTTATAAAATTGTTGCACAGGGAAGTTACATCTGTCTTCCTTCTTTAAAATTTGTTGTAACACTTTTCCATGGAGCTTTGGCTTCCAGGTCCCAGAGGCCCTGAGAGCCTCTACCTCACTAAATTCTCAAAATCCCATTTAATAAAAACAGATTAGAAAGTTTATACGTTGGATGAGTAAAGGGTTCTGAGCCAGTTCATGTTTGGGTCGACAACATGAGGGTGTAACAACATAATTATGGAAGGACTGGAATGAAGACCAGTGCCAGTATGCACTGTCCTACTGCCGTGGCACCATTCCTGCTATCTGGAATATTCCACTGATGTCAGTCATTGAAAGAAATCTTGGAGCTGTCCTAACAACACTGTGATCCACGTGCAGGGCAATCTAGGTCCAAAATGGCTCAGCAGAAAAAAAAGCCCTTCTAATACTAATTTATTCTCTTTTTTATTTTTTTCAGTTAGGCCAAGCAGAGATTTGGAGCAAGAGCTGGCATCTGTTAAAAGGATTGACGTACAGGTCTTCGCGGTACCTGCTGAATCACTGAGGATAATCGTGCAGCAATAAAGGCCATGAATCTGCTGCAATCTCTGATCTCCCACGTCTGAGCCACAATTACAGCGCCAGGCCAGGGTGAAGATACAGCAGAGCCAGCAACCCTGACAGCAAAGCCATTAACAACTGCTGCTCCTCAGCCCTCCAGCTGGACTGGGAAATGCCAACATCTTCATTCTCACTCAGTCTATCAGAGTCTGAATGGATTTTCTTTTTAAGTATCTAACAAAAAGACAAAGTATCATATGGAAATGCACCCCAATCTTTTATTCATAAGGCAGCATCCTGGGGGAACAACCACTGCATCCTGCAATCCATTCTCCTCTCCTCAGCTAGAATGAAAACCCTCTTACAAGTTTTGTTGTAGGAAGTATAAAAAGAATAAGCGAAGTTGCAGGAACATTCTATTTGAATGACTGTTAGAGTGTGATCCCCTAAAATTGATAAAAAGAGGCTTGTGGTAAGGAAAAGCTATTTAGAACAATCAGTGTCCACACCAAGTCCACTCTGCATGAAAATATGTCATTGTGACCTCTAAGCAGTCATTGAAAGACGATAAAAATCATGCACGTGCAATCAGAAAATGCCATTTATGATGTTCTGCACAAGAAAGGGGCGTGTAAAGCTTGTTTATCACTTTTGAGCTACATTGCCGCCTGTGCCAGACTGGGAGTAAAAATAGGAACATAGAGGGAAGGAAGAATATCATGTTCAACAAAAGGACTACAAAAATTTAAGGAGAAAAACTGTATCAGTCAATGCTAGATTCACAGATACCATGTCGATGATCTAAGTTTTTAGCTTTTATATTTTTCAGACCCTGTAGTGCATTAGTATATAACTCTGACCTCCATACAGAGTGTTAGTAAGCTCTCCTCACATTTTATTCAAACAAAACAATCCTTCCAGGCCTGGGATCCAAGGACACCCTCTGCCTCGGGCCCCAAAAAGTATGAACAAAAGTGAATGAGGGGGAAAAGAGCAAACTGGGGGAATATGCCTTCATTACCTGAAGCAGTAATTGGAGGATTAACCCCTGATATGCAGATAGACCAGATTTATAATTGTCTGAAGAGCTCATGTCCCTCGTCCGTCTTGAGTGTGGCCTCTGCAAGGCTCCGGCACTGCCCAAGGTGTAGCTATTGAAGGCCTTTAATAAATACCTACTTAATTCTCTTAACTGTATCTAGCCTCTGTTCTAGGTGGCCACTCCAGGGCATTAATGTCACCAGGCTCCTAAGTCAAGAGCATCCAAAGCCAGGATTCATTGTTTTGCTTATTGTTGTGGTTTGCAACTACTCACTCACTTTGATCACCAAAAATTTCACTCTTATTTTGAATAGCATTGTTGTTTTCTCTGAATTTGTCTGGAAACAGGAGAGTTGCTGGACAACTAAAAAGACACAAATTTCTGACAAAAGCAAAGTAAATAAAGCAGTAATGAAAACAACTACAGATACCAAACACATTCAAGTCACCTGCAAGCTTTCAGAGCTGTAACTTTTGCTTTTCATTTTGAGGGAGGTAGAAAAGGGGCTGGTACTTTTACTGTAAGTATTTTGGAAGAAATCAAGAGCAGCCAAGGCTTAGGGTGACTGGCAGCATTTGGATTGTGTTTTGCTTTTGTAATGCCAGTGGTTGTAGTCCCATTGACTGGATGGTGG
This sequence comes from Ammospiza nelsoni, assembly GCF_027579445.1. Classification (NCBI taxonomy): domain Eukaryota; kingdom Metazoa; phylum Chordata; class Aves; order Passeriformes; family Passerellidae; genus Ammospiza; species Ammospiza nelsoni. Next base: position 3,687,632 of record NC_080651.1, read on the forward strand.
GATGTTAAATACAGAAAATAAAAATCAATTCCCACCAGTCATTTATGAACAGGTGGCAGAGTCTTGGATTTTGACAGAGTTGGTGTCTAGGTAAAAGAAAAAACTCTGCCTTTTAAACTTAAAAGGGGTTTCAAATTTATTTCATGGATTTGACTCAGTAATGTGATGTCAGCCTGCCAAGCATTGATCTCAACAGAGGCATCCAGCTCAGAAAGCTCCACAGGGAGTGACATCCGCCAAATGTCTGTTTGCTGCGTGTAAAGGACCTGAATCAGCCCAAAGAAATTATCAAAGCATGAAGATTGCTGAGAAGAAAAGAATTATATGAAATTAACTTTTCTCCTGCTCATTACACTAAAACAACACACAAAAAACTACATAGATGTGTGAACTGGGAGACTAGAAGTTCTCTTTCCAATTTATTCACTGAGTGGCCATGGCCATAGTAAGGCTGTTTGATAAGCTGGAGTTAACAAAGTGAACTCCCTTTTCAGATAATATGCTCTTGCCTGCAAACATATCGGAGGCTGAATTTTTATTCCTAAGAAGGGTAAAATGTTTGACTGAAAGACTACACCAAAGTTTTTTTCCACATCAGAAACATAGCTGGCCAAAACATTCAGTCTTTAAACTGCAAGAAGGTTAAGAAGGTTTTCCAGTTGCTAATTTATGTAATTTTAATATTTCAAACTCCATCCATTAACTCTTTAGAAGCATGTGCACTGTACCAACAAATACATAAAAATTAATACTATGAAACACAAGTTATTATTTCCCCTTTCTCTGATCAGTAGATGCACACTACAGATAATTATACAGTCACAGAAGTTGGAAGGGACCTTTAAGATCAAGTTCAACCATCAATCCAGCACCATGACCATATTCTCCACCAAACTATGTTCTCAAGTGCCACATCCACATGGTTTTTGAACATTTCCAGGGATGGTGAACTCCCCCACTTCCCTGTGCCGTCTGTTCCAATGCCTGTTACAAATCTTTCCATTAAAAGTGTTTTCCTAACATCCAATCTAAACCTGCCATGGCACAACTTGAGGCCATTTCCTCTCATCCTGTCACTTGCTCTCTGGGAGCCCTATCAGTGGTCAAGAATTTGGGAGATCCATGTCCCAAAAAGGTCAGATTGAAAAAGCAGAAGGAGCTCCCCTAGGGCTCGCATCGCATCCCAAAAGCAGAAGGGAGCTGGGTAGAAGACATTTTCTAGGGCTGCTCCCAACCCAGCCATACTGCCCGTGGCTGCTGCTGGAAGGACACTGATGCCCCAAATTCCAGATCTGCTCAGCAGTGCCAGTAGGAACACCTGGCCAAATCATCATCTTGAAATAAACATCTCAAAAGCAAAACACAAACTACAAAAACAGCTTTTCCCCCCTCAGGTCCTGTGTTAAAATACCCTTGATAATAACTGAAGACTCAGAGGGATCACGATTTTTAAGAGTAATCTATCATGATGGCAGGTAGATGTCATAGAGCTGGGTTCAGGATGAAATCCCAGCTGAACACTAAAATGTCAGATGGTTGAACAGACTCACAGACTGAGAATTCTTAAATAAGAATTGAAAGACACAGGGTTATCTACCTTCAGAAGAGAAAGAAAGAAATGTCAAATCACTTTAATATATTTAATTGTGGTTTCCTGTACCATGTATACTAATATCTGGTGCTGGAAGCAGAGAAAGATATTTTCCTGTGGAATAAGCTGTACTGATAGCAATGTTCAGTGGGATTTGCTGCAGTATTCCAGACATCTTTAATATTAATACTGGGTAGTCAAGGTCCTTCATTTTTCTAAAAGCACAACAAATTATATATATAGAAGGATACACACTAGATTCAGCCACAGTTCTGCCCCTTATAGCCTCATTAACTCTTACATGGAAAGCAGAGAATGTTCTTATCTTTAAAACACAGGAAGAATTGTTATTGGTTTCACTTATCTTCTTACATAACCAAACTAATTTGTCCTATGCTGTTTATCATTTCTAATTAAACTGTGGCCTGCCATGAGATGGCAGCATGATCCCAGCTACCTCCACAGGAAGGTGAACATGGCACAGAGGCAAAAGCATCTGATAGATAAAGAAAAGGCCTGGTGTGTCTCATATGCAAGTGAAAAACAAATCCACTTTACATCAGGAGGGTCTAAAATGTAAGGTAATAACAACAGGATGATAAAGTATTTAGAGAACAGGAGACAGCCTTGTTACTTGGACAAGGAAGACACTTCAGTCAATACTGTTATTGCAGAGCTGGATCCAGATGTCACAGGAGGCTCATGAGGCAGCTGGTGGGAAACTACTGAGTTTGTGAGGGGAAGGGGCAGTGACTGCAAACCTTCAGACCTTGTTTATGCCTCTCATGAGGGGCCTCAGAGAATGTTTCTTATGTTGCTCATAATTTCATAGGTAAAAATGATCACGAACTAAAACCAAACCTGAGGCGCAATCACGTGTAATAACTTTCACGATCCAAATTGCTGTAAAACAAAGAACATGAAATTGGTGACATTCCCTATCAAACCATAGAAGCTGGCAGTGGGAAGGACAGCAGTGACAAGGCCATCTGTCAGCTGGCACTGGGCATTACCAAGTACTTGGAGGTACCAAAGCAGAGAGAACAGTCAGGCAGAGCTGAAGGAGCATAATGAGGTAACTGAGCTTTCCCTGATACCTGGAACAATAGGGAATAAAATTCCTCCCTGTGGGACTGGATGTGAAGCTGTACCTCCTTTTATCTGCCCCACAAGCATTTACTGTCCAAGAATAGCACACTCAAAAGTGACAGCTTGGGGAGAGACAGACAAACAACATGAGCATCTAATGAAAACACAGGGGTGATAAGGAATTTTTGAACATTTCTCTTCTTCTCAGCAAGTCTTTGAAATAGATGCAAGAGGTGCACATGGAGAATAATGAAGTCAAAAAGACAAAACTTTTTGCCTGCATTCGTTGTACAGTACATTTTGCACATTATCTGGAAATAGTAAAAAAGCTTCTTTGAAATTCCTTTTGTTGATTTATGAGGAAGTGTTCAGAATCTGCCTTTCCCTGATGATATATTGACGTGTGACTTTCAAATCATGATAGATGCACACATACACACGTGTGTATTCATAGAATCATCACAGAGTCATAGAATGGTTTGGGATGGAAGGATCTTAAAGCCCAGCTCATTTCACCCTCTGCCACAGGCAGAAACAACTTCCACTACCCAGGTTGCTCCAAGCCCCATCCAACCTGGCCTTGGACCCTTTCAGGGATGAAGCAGCCACAGCTACTCCAGGCAAGCTGTACCAGGGCCTCACCACCCTCACAGGGAACAAGCCCTTCCTGATATCCCATCTAAGCCAACTCTCTGTTTAAAATCATATAAATATCGTATATATTTTTCATCTCAGAATTTCCTGCTTGCTGAATTTGAAAAAGTGTCTCTGTAAAATGGATAGTAAAGCATTAAGCTTCTGGATGGGCCAAGAAGCATGTCCAGTATTTTATTCTATGGCAAAGTGTAAGGCTCACCAATCGATAAGAAGAATTAAAGTGTAATTATGGTACTTTATATTACTATCCCATAATTGTCTCTGTAATTTTCCCCAAGTAACTTAAACGTGCCTTTTAGATACTCAAAGCAGTGAAACTCCAGATATCATAATCCAAGATAATAGCCTTGAATCAATAACCAAACAAGAAAAAAAAATCCCCCACAAAACCCACAGGCCAGAAAAGTCTCCTCTCAGTGTTTCTGTGGGTATGATGTATGCAAACAATAACATCAGTCCCTCTTTGTAGTTACAAACTACCTCAAACCACTTATTTAAATAAAATTCTCTGCCAGGGAAAAAATAAGTGACACATTTTTAAGCCGAAGCTCCCAGTCTGAACTCCTCCAACACCCAGACAATTGTCACCCATTTTTCACATCAATAACTTGAGTTTCAGTGAAAGAGAATAGACATACATGATTGATTTTTCCAGCCTATGATAGCATCAAATTTTTGTTCACTGGAGAACATCATGTACACAATTTTGCTGCTGCACCAGAGAATATCTGATTTTGTTTAGACTAATCAATATTTCCTGAAAAAAAAAAAAAAACCAACCAAAACCCACACCAAAAATACCCAACCAAACAAAAACAAGAAGCCTGTGTGCATGAAGGTGTCCCAGGAATTACACAGCTCATGAGAAGGACAGATTGATATTTTGTGGCTGCTCACATCCTGAGATCTGTGCAGATGAAACTGGAACATTTCATGTTCCACTCTCCAAGGGCTATTCCAGCCACTTGAGCAGACTTGGATCATATTCTCTTTCCTTTGTCTTTATTTTGTGGTTAATGTGTGCATAAGTACCACAAGCAACTTTTTGATTATTTCCATGGATTTTTTTTTCTCCAGACACTCTCCCAGTGCTGTGCCACTGTGCCACTGAAGCTTTGCTAATACAAAATCCATCATGACATAACAGGATAATTGCATCAGATTGCTGGTGCACAATGATACTCTATGTTATTACACTGTCATGTCACCTGCACTTTCTGATCTAAACTCAGGATAATTTGAAACATGTCTTTCAAACATCAACTTTTTCAGTAAGGATAAAATCTCTTTCCTTTTTTTCCTAAGCATCAAGAAAATAACACCTTCTCAGGCAACAAAGAAAAAGCAAACTCTCCATGTTTGAAAATTGCACCTAATATAATTTTGGAGGAAAGGTGGGACTCAGTGTGGAGAAAAGCCATAAAAACTTTCAGAATGCCTAAAATTTACTGAGCTGAGTGCTGGGACCTAGTCTTAAAACCTCATACAGCTCCCATCACTTTACAGCTGCCTGTTCCTCTTTTAACAACCCTTGATTTTACTGAAGTTCTAATAAATAAAACCTCAAATTATTTTTAGCTTATTTTATTTTCTCCCTGCAGATTACAATCACAGAAAGGATAAGAGTTTCAAATTGCAGTGAACTGAGAAGACAGAAGAGGTCTTTCCCTAATAAATCCCACCACCAAACAGTAAAGTGCTCAATTGCAAAGAGCCAAAAAAACCCAAAACTTTTCTAATGAGTAGCAAGTTTGCCTCATAAAAAGATACTTCCAGGGTAAAAAAATAAATTATAAACTGGTATATTTCAGAAAGAGAAAGAATGAGTCCTTCACTGAAAAATAAAATTTTTATTGGTCTCAGTGGCCATTTTACTGAAGAGTGATTCACAATTTCAAAATTTTGTGTCATTCAATAAACAAGTGCATTTATTAATTCACTATTTCATAATTCCCTGAAAATACTCTGTTCAGTTGAAAACTGAAACCAATTTTTCTACTTGCCAACCAGAAAAATTTATAATTGCCAAAGCCTCTGCAGGAAACTGAAAGAAGGTTTATGCACATTGTACAACCACACAGAAAAACTCACAACAAAACATGGGTCCTTGTAAGACATTCCTGCAAACTGGGAATTGTGAACAGGAATCATCTTCCATTTTTAAGATGAATCAGGAAAACCCAAATGCCTTTAGTTGCAGTTGCCCACAGATTTTGGCTTTGACTTGTACTATACTACATAACCTCACATTATTGATTTCCATATCATAATTTCTTAGAATAAATTATGCTTCTGTACCCATTCAGCCCACATCAATTTCTTAACTACATCTTTCTAGTACTATGAAAACACGAGGCTGTCCAAGTCTGTTAATTTAGAACAGAAAAAGCTTGCTGCAACGTCTCAAACAGTGATCATTGATTCCATGTGTTTAGAAGATGAAATTGTGCTTCAACCATTCACAGATTTTAAGGCAAGTGGATATTTAGAGCATTTTTTCCCTTGCAGTTATTGAATGCTTTTGTATTGTAATGAAGGATATTCAGTGTTGGCAAAGTCAGCAGCAGCTCATTTTTCTACAGTGAGAAGGAAGAAGTGGCAGCAAATGTTTGCACTGGAATCAAGTGCTGACCTCCCTTCTGCAGGAACTCCTTCCCAGAAGGGCAGGGATGGAATATTTACACTCTCAAGAATACAAATAAGGTTGAGATTCACTCCTCTGACCTGCCAGACCCATTCTGTGACTCCAAGCAGTCCCACCAAACTTGTAAAATAAGTGAAAGTGGAGTGCACACAGTTTCAAAACACATTAAGAAATAATTTCAAGCTTATTTCTTGCACAAAAAAACTCCAGAAGTTCAGACAGCTTCTCCTGGGATGAAACTCCATCATTTGTGTTCTGCTAAATGATTGTTCCAGAAGATTCTATTACAATGTCTAGATGGAGGAAAAGCCTTCACAGCTATTATTGTTCACTCTTATTCAAGCAAATGCTCTTCATTCAGTCAGCTAAGGGGATTACTCACATGATCAACAAATCTGAATCCAAAATACTTGAAAAGTAGGCAGTCAAATTGAAATAAAGAAAAAGTAAGAGATCCTGTGTAACAAACTGCAGGGTGAGATACGTAGCCACTCTACAGCCAAAGGTATCAGGCTGCTGTCAAAGGAATTGCATTAAAAATGAGCAATGCAGTCCTCATGGTTCATATCAGCTATTTAATAAACTGATTTTATGGTAACATCATCCAACTCCACTTTACACATTTCTATGTCCAGAGCACCCAAATACAGGTTCAGGTCTTTACTGTGATGATGGCTCCCAGATTTTATTGATGCAAACTGGAGCCTGCTGTGAGGTGACAAGCACTGCTGATGGCCTGAGATTTGGACACTGGTGTTCAAAAGATGTTGCAAATATCACTCCATACACAAAACCCTTAACACATTGCTCCTTTGTGCTGTGACTGTCTGGCAGGACATGCCAGCAGACAAATCTTTTTAGCTTGACCTTCTGCCATCTGTCTCATCAGCTAAAGCAACACATCAAAAGGCCTTTCTCAATAAAATTTCAATCCCTGGTAGCCAGTATTAATGCTAGGAAAAGGGGGGAGAAGGGGGATTAAGAGATGAGAAATCAGTGTGATCCTTCTACCTCAGGAGGAAACCAGAGAAGCCAAGCACACTAACAAGTGTTTATTTAAAAGTTGATTGTTTCACAATCTAATTTTAAAACTCCCCACTTAAGCACTTCCTGAAGTCAGTATTTAATGTCCTCTGAGCAGGTAGGCTGGAAGGGAGGAAAGATTAGGTTAGGGATGGGATGTTAATAAGAAAACATGGCATTTCAGTTTTGGGAGCAGAATCAAGGTCATTAAGCCTAAACACTGAACTGAGCTGTAAACACCTACATATCTATTGTTAAACCCCTTCCCCCAAAACACACACACATACACACACACAAAAACCCAAAAAATCCAAAAACTAAACCAAAAACAACACGCACAAAAAAGAAAACAGCGAAGATTCACCCTGTTGATTCTGCAATGACAATAGGATTTACAGACACATTCTGTCACTGCTCTCCTGTGCTTTTCACTTGGAGCAGAGAACAGCTCAAGCCAAATGAATAAATCAGAGTCCAGCACAACAAAAAAAAGTCTCAAGATGGTTAAATGCATCTGGGGCACAACTGGTAGGGATGGAAGCCTACAAGGGTTTAATTGAAGAGGGTTATACTCAGACATGAACATAAAAACATGTATTAACAATAAGGTGGTGATCAATACTTTTGTTGAAATCTTGATTTAGTTTGTGATGCTCTTGCAGGCATGGTAGCCCAAATTGATTCCACACAGTATTAATGAGTTAAGTACCAGGAGAACCAAAGGAATAATGTGTGGGGCACTGCCACAAGCCTCTCGTGAACAGGTGACAAATGTTCTTATTTCCTCCCCTGACATGTGACATATGGAACTATCACTGGCAATTAGCCTGAAGTTAAAGCAGCCTCACGGTATTGACATGCAAGAGTAACTTCAGAGGAACACTGTGCTGAGAGAAACAAGATGAACTTTTTGCCCCCCGAGAAAGAGTTACCCTTGCATGGATGGACAACAGGTGCCAATGTTCTGAGGAGCAATGTGGTGAGAAATCCCAATCTGCACCAGCAGCCTACACTAGGCTGAAAGCACTACAGCATTCTGCATCCAGAAGCAATCATCAAATCAGATATTTTTTTCTGTCTAAGAAGGAAAGCAAATGCAAAACCTTACCACTGGGGCAGGGATTCTTAAAAGCACACATCCTTTCAGAAATTTAAACTTATTGATGAGGAGCAAAACAAAGGCAACCTTGCCAAGACACATTAATTTTCCAATGTTTTATTGTGATTGAGACACAGAGATTCTTGTTCATTCACATTGTGATACAAATAATTGGTGGAACTCTCATCAATTCCAGCTTTGGGACAGGCTCTGCAGCTTGCATTCACTGCAACACAGAAACTGTTTCCAAAATCAAAGACAGCCTTCAGAACTTGACATACATCCAGAGTACTTAAAAATGATCATAGATTTGCTGTAAGCAGTACTAAAGCAGAAAGCTAAGAATTAATGCACTGGCCTATACTCATACAAGGCACTGATGCCCAGCCTTGCAGGAGAAAGATCAGAGGGGTAAATCCACCAGAGGTAGAGAAGACTTTCCCCATTATTAGAGCCTCAGTTTCCTTTCAAGTCTAGTTTTTTTCCTTTTATCTCCTCTCCTAAGTTTCCCTTCTTTTTTATGCTGACACAGAGCACAGACAGTGACTAGTTGTAGGGATCAGTTTAATCAGAGTAATTCACTCACCTATGGAACACACAATTTCTATCTCTGGGACCCCAACTGCACAAGAAAAACTTTCTGCATTTCCCTCTGCAGTCAATGCAATTAACCAAGAAGTGTTGCTAACTTTTTCTTTAGGATGCATTTTCTCCTACGGACATTTCTACACAACAGGGGTTTTGCAAGTGTTAGAATAAAGTGTCTCAGACTTCTGTTTCTCCTCAGCCTTCTGAAAGCCATAGGACTCTGGTCAGTAGACTGAAATTATATCTATCTATATTGTCAAGGACGTAGACTTATTTTTTTTTCCATTTTTAATTCAAGCAGAAGTTTGCATTCAAATCCTTTTACAACTGTTTGACCCCAAACTTAGAAACACAAGTCAAAACTATCTCAGTTAATAAAACAGACATTGACAAGAGTCAGATATAGATATAAAAGCAAGAGAACTGTTTTCCTCTCTTACATTTGCATTAAAGACAGAGCAGTTCAGGTTTGGAAGTTGTGTTTTCCAGTGGTGCTCCTGCACAGTGAGCAGCAGCCTTTCAGGCACGTGGCAGTGGCAATTTCTGTGGACTGGTTGGTGTGTTTTTCCCCTTGACAGTGGGGAAAATCAAAGGTCAGAGGGACACAGGACCTACCTGCCAGGCCTCCGTGTTCCCACAGCCTGGCAACCTGAATAGATAAAGAATAAAAATAATAATTTGACAATAGCCCACTGATTTTAAAAAGTCTCTTTATTTAGTTGGTTTTTAAGCAAAGTTGTGTGATGTGTTGTTCCATTCTTTGCTTGTGGATTGCACTGGTTAATATGATTCATTTACCACCATTTCAAAAGTGTACTTGGGAGTTTTCAAACAGAAGAGATGCAGTTCTACTCTGACCTTTCCCCACTAGCTGTGTGCTTGTGGGAAAGCAATTCCAAGCAGGTCTCTACAAATTTGTTACTTAATCCATCATAAAATTATGCATATGCAATCAATGATCCTATCAAAAGCAGCTGTTCAGTACTTTCATTCTGATTTACTCTTTTTATGGTGTATATGGCCATATTCTCAACCAGCTGTGGACAGGGTATCTTTATAAAAGCAACAGTTTTGACAAGTATATTTTTAAAATGTGTTAACTACTGTAGCATCCTGACTGTTTGTCAGAGAATTGAAGTTCTCTTCTTCATTGACCAGTAGACAAAACCTCTTTTTTCATTTACCTGAGATTGCTTCAGAACCAATAGGCAAAATTTTCTGTCAGTTCTGTTTATTACAACTGGCTACAACCAGGTTCTCAGACTGAAGGTTGGTGACCTTTTACTAGAAAAATAAATTTTCAGCTGCAAACAATTAACAACTCAATGAACCAGAAAAAAAAATAGCCCAGGCTTGGTCTGTTAAAAAAAATTATAAGAACAAAAATTCACCAAACCCAGAAACCAACTGAGCTGCAGCCATTGTCAGCTGCACCTCCAACATTCTACAAACAAAACCAGAACACAAAGCAAGAAAAGAGTAAACAGTTTATGTTTTGTAACTCAGTAAGGCAGAGGAACTGCAAAATTATATTCCAGGTCTATGCGCTGCTGCATAATCCAACTGAACAACTGAACAGCAGCTGTTCCTAACTTGGAGCTGGTGGTTAGAGGTCCTAATTACCTATCCAAATTTGAAGTGGTTATGCAGCACCCTCTCTATATTCTCTATATTAATCACTATCCAACTAATGCTAGCCCTGGGAGCTGAGATGATGAAGCAGAAAAAAAAGAAAAAAAAAAAAAAAAGAAAGAAGGTTCTGAAGGTTAATGTGCACAGCTGTCATAGGCTGACAAGGAGGAAGACTGGACATGGGATTATGAAAATTTCTATATTCCACAGCCAGCAAGATGATATGCTTTCAGAGCCCTTTACTTCTGGAGATACTGGCCTTGTTCCAAAAAAACAGACTATTCCATACAGACAGGAATAAGATGCCATAAAAAAATCCAGCCTATTGCAGGGGCTGATTGTGGTAAATATCCTGATGCAGTTTTGTTCTGGATGTCTCAGTTCCCTTTTCTCCACGCTGAATCTGCAGGTCTAAATTCAGATCAATAGTGGCAATGAATGGGAATCATTTTCAGCTGCAGGACATTATTATTCCTGGGAAGGAAAACAAGGACTCTGCACTAATGGGCACTGTCTAAATACACAGCCCAAGCAATTAAACAGTCTATATACATAACCACCTTGGAGAGTCTTTGCCTCATAAGCCATGGTATTGTTTCCCAGGCTATAGCTACTTAAAATATAAACAAAAAATACCTTTAAAGCTCTATTTAATATGTAGGTAGAAAACAGACAGCCACTGGGGAAACACGTTCTCCAAGTTCATATTTAAATGAGTTTCGTTCATCTCACAATCGTTACATTTATTTGCATCTCAGAGTTTTCTCCTACTCTCCTTCCTGCCTGGAAGAAGAAAAGATTGTGCACATCAGTGAGGAGGGCTGAAATCAAGCATTTACTGGCACACGAAGAAGGTTTCAGTGTTCAGTAATGAAGCGATAATCATCAAGGTAGATTAATGATTGTCTGATAGAGTTCATTGCCTTGGGCCATTAACCCTCATGTGGTTATTAATTTTGCAAAAGACATCCTGTACTGCTGAGGTCATTACTGCTGTTATTAGCTAATGAAAGATAAAACATCTGAAGTTCCCTCTCTCATATATTTAGATATTCACACACCCATCCCTGTGTTGTACGTGTGCCTGATTAAATTGGTCATTTCAGAAGTAAACGGGATAAGTGGGTAGGGAGGTCAGAGCACCCATAAGCAGGGAAAATTACCATAGACTGGGCTTTGCTCTGCCAGAAAAGCTCTTCCTACTCTCCCAGGCTGTGATTCAGTGGAGCACAGGGAAATAGCAGTAAAATCAGCTTTTTTTTCCCACCTGCAATAGGCAAAGCTTTAGCCTGTAGCATCACAGAGTTAAGCTTTGAATGCAGCTGGAGGGATCTCATGTGGAGCTGCCTTATGATGGCTACAGCTACAGTACTGTTGGCAACTGGTCACAAAATGATGTGGCAGGAAAGGCCTGTGTTTCTGGTTTGAAAGCAAAACCAGTGAGAGACTCCACTCATACATTTCTGACTCAAGTCAGAAATACAATTTATTAGGAAAAGGGAAAAGAAAACCAAAATACATGCAATAATGCAAAAGGAAAATAAAAAAACACTGACAAAGTCAGAATACAACCTGACACCCTGTTGGTCAGGGTGTTGGTAGCAGTCCAGTTGGATTTGTGGCTGCAGTCCTCCTGGAGTGGCAAATGTGGTTCTGTTGGAGCAGGGATCCTGTAGAAAAGGTGTAGTCTTCCTCTGAAGACCCAGTGGAAAAGACAGCCATTCCTCTGGGAATCCAGTGGAAACACTGTTTGTGGTGTCCCAAAACCCAGATTATATCCAGGTGGGGATGCTTAGCTCCTCCCCCCTGGGCAGAGCATCTCACAATGGGCTGATATTGTTCTCAGTCATGGGTGGCTCCTTGATTACCCAGAATTAGGCAGAAATGGCTCCCAGAGGGAATTATCTCTGAGTCATGTAGAAAGGCATTGAGAGGCCCATTAACAGGAGATAAGGAAAAAACTATGCCCCTCCTGGTTTCAGCAGCTCTTGAGGATGGGAATAAAATACATTTTTATATTGTAACCTAGGACACCAGTGTAAACTGGGATTCTCTGAGACATCATTAATCAGTAAGTGAATCCATATTCTTCTACTTTCACATCTCCCATTTTAGGATACTGTTCCAAAATCAGCTGAAGTCCGTGCAAGATTGCTTCCCCCTTCTCTCTGGGTCGTACATTCCCACCAGTGCAATGTGGATAATGTGATGGTCAGGGCCTGATTGAGTTAAACTCTCTTCTCTCCCCTTTGTAGGGTTATTCTTTTTGTCTCAGCTCCCTGAACCAGCTCACTACATGCTCAACAGCCCATAAGGCAGCAGGGGCAGAACTGAGCATGCTGAGATTGTGACTCAAGGCATGAACAGAGCAGCTGTAATTTAGATGAGTTTAAGCTGCCTGAAAACTTCACCCATAGCTCCCTGTCAGGGAGACTCCAGCTGAATTCAAACGAAAATTTGTAGACAGTGAAAATTCATCAAATATTTCTGCTGGGCTAGGGTGCAACCCAACACTGCTAATGTCACAGTTTGAATCAGTACGTTGGCTCAGAAATTAGTTTTTCCAAAGTTCTTTTAAGTATCATCAAGAGAAAAATGAAATTTAGAGGCTTCCTTCTTTTGCAAATAGTGATCTTATTCCTCGCTACTTTACTAGCAAACTAAAGTTTTTCAATCAATACCTCAGAAAATCTGTAGCACGTATCTCTAATCTTTTCTGAACTTTTTTGGATAGAATTTTTTTTTTTTCAATGTGATCTTAAATATGTGCTTCATATACCAACCATAAAAACAAATATATGTGGATTCATTTGAAAGTTAGTAACCTAAAAAATACTAAGAGCCTAACAGACTATACATATAACTATGAATTAAACAATATCAATATTTAATTTAATTTAATGTAACGCTACTCTCAACAGGCCTGGGGAGGTGATAAACTGCTCCAAGTGGCACCAAGGACAAAGCTGTTGAGGAACGAGAGATACAGAAATGGAAGGTTTAAGAACAGAACCAGAAGTTTTTATGGTTCCTTCTATAATGAAGAACAGAGATGGGGAATGTGGGGAAAAGCAGGGATGGGGAAACCACCATGGGGTGCCCCAGACACCTTTGGTCCCTGAGCCATCTCAAGGGCTTTGCATTTGCATTCATCCCCAGCTCCTCTGCAGTGCCAGGGAGGAGAGTTGAGGAGAGCAGGTGTTCAGCCCTCTGGGAAGGAAAATGACTCAGTGAACCTGGAAGCTCAGTGCTCATGAGGAGGCTGTGGCAGAGAATTCCAGATGAGAGAAACAAGAACAGGCTGGAAGAAATACTGTCAGTATAAACCAGGGCTGTGTTCTATGTCGGGCTTGCTTCTGACCTTCTGCTTCCAGCCTTGCCAAAAAAGCCTTGACCCTCTTGTTAAATCTTTGCCTTGTTTTACAATTAAACCTGCCTAATGTTCAGGGACAAGGTGAATCAAGCTGGAATGGAGAAGTTAGGCAAAGTTTCTTCTCAGGGACACAGAATAGCGACAGAAGTTGTAGCCAAGCTTAAGGAACTCAGACCTTCACATTTGCCAACATAGGGCTGGGGTGAAAGACAAACCCCAGAATTATTCTTATACAAGCAAACAGCAGAGTTTCATCTCAAAATTCTAGATGAAGAAAAAGCATCACAGAGGAAAAAAAAGCGGTTCCTCTGGGTCTAAACCAGAAACTAGATGAATGGTGTAAGAAGAAAAAGACTCAGCCCAAATTCCAATTTTAGTTTTGAAAGACAGTTTCTCTGAAGATTAATGTTATTGGTGATCAAGCAGCTGAAGGGTGCCACAATGCTTTCTCTTGATCACTTTAATTGTAGAGAGTTGGAGCTGCCCTGCTCAGAAACATGGGAAGCAGCACCTCTGGCACAACCTGGGCTCAAAAGAAAACTCAGCACCTACATTACATTTGCAGAAGTTGAGAAATGGTTGATACTCCTGGTAAAAAATGCAGTTATTTTCTCACAGCCTACAGTTTATGTGCTAGAATGTAGAGAGACCAGGCTCATATGTACAATATTGCTAAATATTTATTTAAAAATACAATATGTATTTTTACTAACAACAGAAATGAGAAAGAAGGTTAAGTCACCCACTAACAGACAGTTAAATAAGAGACCTCTCGATTTGCAAAGCAGTACTGATCCAAATTTAAGTCCATGATGTTCAAGCAGCATCAGTGGAGAGGTTTCACACCTGTTTGTTTTGACAAGGAAAAACAAGGGATCCAAACTGAAATATTCCTGAAGTTCTCACAACTTTGGGTACAATTTATACAATTTCTTTTTATCCCTGACAAAAGAGTAAGCCAATTTCCTTACTGCATTTTTCCACCCAATCAGCACTGTTTTTTAATTTCACGTCATTGATTCAACAAGACCAATTAAATATGGCAATAATTTTTTTTTATTAAAAATGTTGTACTCAGTTGCATTAAATGCAACTTCTTCAGCCTCAATCTATTGTAACAGGAGAAGATTTCCCAACCCCTGCCATGCTCCAGCTTTGCCTCAGGTCCACTCATGTGGACACCAGAAATATTCTTGTCATAAACAGCCTCTATAGGAGAACCCTTGCCTGGTGACCGGGTATTCCAGCAGCAGTGGTTCCAAATGAAATCACACTCAGGAGCTTTAGAATTCACTGATGATCTTTAGAGTGAGGTAAAGGCTTGGGAAAAAACAAGATTTCTTTTTTTTTTTTTTTTTAAGGAGGTAATATTTTCAAAATAAAGGTCTAGAATAAAAAAACCAAAACTCCAACAACTCCTCTTTGTCCCAGTACTCTAAGAGCAACAATAAAAGGCACTTTTTATATTTTTGGAAGTTTGAACTTTCATTCTTCTTCTCAATCAAACCTAAATTTTAATGGAAACATATTAGTTAATTGGTTCTTTCATCTCCCAAATGCCTCCCAGCTTCATGTCAGGTTGAAAATAAACTTTTCATGGAATGATTTCAAAATTAGTACAAGTATCATACTTTCATTCCTTCACATTATTTTATTGAGATAACATAAAAAGAAACTCAGAATCGTCGACAAAAAATACCAAGTAGAAATCAAAGGGGGAAATGAAACGCAGAGATTAATTTTTATTAGCAGAGTGTAAATACTGATAGTGGATCAAATATATTCTAGCTATCTTTTTCCACATACAATTCCTTTTCATAGTGTTGTCACCCAAAAATGCAATTAACATAAAAGGTGGGGAATACAGCTTTAAATAAGGACAATTTCTTGTAACAGTCTTTGAAACAAATTCATATTTCTGCTTTAATCCTGGATAGATGATCTGATTTTAATTTCCATAGAAATGAGATTCCATTCCTTGTGGCAGAGCTGCCTGTAAGTGCACAGTAATCCAGACCTCAGAGCAAGGACTAAAGTTTAACAGGAGTTTAAACAGTCTATAAAGAAAATTAATTATACTCATTATCTGTAAATAAATAATTTGGATTGCTCTTCCTCTTTCCCCTGCTCCTCCTCTCAGAAATAGATTATACAACATCCCTGTGGCTGATCTGGAATCTAACTACTGTGGAGTAGTTTGGGATACCTGTAAGAAGTAATGAGCCCCACAGTACCAAATGCATTCTCCTTCACAACAGAGTGCTGAAAAAGATCATCCACAACACATCAGATGATTCAAATGTTATGAAAATGCCCAGTGATGTAATGAATTCTCATTTGAAGGAAACAGTTCTCAGAAAACTTCTGCATGGAGTTTCATGACAGAAGAAGGTGAAGTGGGACCAAGTGAGAAGGAACGTAAGAAGACTCAGGAAAAGAAGTAAAATCATTTTCCATCTCAGAAAAAGAAGTAAAATCATTTTCCATCTAATAAGGCAGTGACACCTGCACATTTCACAAGAGCTGCATCATCTTGGATTTGCTTCTCAGAATGTGAGAAATGTGAGGTTCCTGCTCACTTTTGGAGCTCTCTGACAAGCTTCCTCCTCAGCAAGAAGGATCCATTTGTCAACGTGAAGATTCCATTTGTTCTTTTTTTCAACCTTCCTCTGCAGCAGCTACCAACTGTCTCACTGCATAATCTCTACAGACAGCACAATCACAGTGTCCCTCTGCTTTCAGCATTGCTCCTGACTTCCAGAAATACTGTGATCCAGCTGTAATTTATGATATATTTTGCATCTGAAACCAAATGCAAATAGAAATTATAGGATTTCTCATTTTATTTCAATTCCAACATTTAGCATAGTTTTCCTCTCTGTCTTCATAATACCATTCGACCAAAGAACTTGTATGTGAATTCTTTTTCTGATAGGTAATTTATTAGTCTTTATATTTTCAAGTATTACTTCCACTATGTAATCTGAGGTTATAAATGAGATCAGGATCATAATTATACTTTTACTATTGAATCAAAGGAAAAAAAAAAGTCCATGCACTATGACAGTTATAACTAGAGATGATTTAACTTGGGAAAATAAGTCTCTTCTCAGAAATAAAGAGCTAAAGGAAATTTGCAGCAAAACTACTATAAAGTAAAATCATTTTGCATAACTCAGAATTTAGGAACGAATGCAGTACCAGCCTAGCCTTGTTCTTCCACTTGTCAGTCACACCCTGCATCAAACATCTTATTTTAATAACAATCCAAATGAGGAGGTGATTACCAACGCACAGAGCTTAGGTAGCAAAGCACAGAGTAAAACTATTTCATCTCAATTTTCAAGCACAGGCAAACAGTAACCTTGTCATTAAGCAGGGCTCTCACTCTGCATGACTGATACGAATATAATATTAAACTGCCAGGTGATTATTTGCTCTATTAAATCTTCAGTACATTCAATTTAATATGGAAAATAAACAGACAACACATTTGTTCCCCTCAACGGACATTTGCTCTTTTCCCTTACTAAACCTGGAGTTTACAGAACTATCTGGAAAAAGAGACAGATATGGACAGGGGAGTTGTTTTCCAGGTCGCTGGGATGTAAATTCGGTGGAACAACCCCCTGATGACACACCCTGGGCTCTTTGCTCACGACTTTTGCATCAATTTAACATGAGGGTAGAGGTCCTGCCTGCTGCATTAACCACAGACACTTCCCCCTGGACAATAAACATGTTTGTTTTAGTTCAATTATTTTTTCCTTGAACTAAAATTCTGGGGCAGATCTCCATCTGGCACTCTCTTCTGTAATTCCCTGCTTATCAGTTTACATGTGAGAAGCTGGGTGTCTACATTTCCTGTGAGGGATAAAAGGGAATTCTCATGCAGGCTACACGAGCTCCCTGCTGCTTCTACACAATTCTCTTATGTGAATTCCCCCCTCTAATTTCATGTGGATAATATATATTTAATTTCCTGTTTTAAGATCTGCTACATCTGTGAACATTAACACATCCCAGTAGCTTACTCACTCCATTAATCAAGTGCTGAGATTGCACTGGTTAATTTATGGCAATATTTACACAGTAATTATCTACAGCTCTTGCATCATAAAATTTTACCAAACCAAAGAAGATTCTTTTTTTTGTTGTTGTTGTTTTGTTAATGTATTCCAGCACTCAGGGTTTACCACTGTGACTCAGCCTTTTCTGAAGGAGAGCACAGCACAGGTCTGTCACAGAGGGTCTCCATTTTCTGAAGCAAATTTGATGCAATCAGTGCTGCCACTTGAAACAGGGCAAGTGTCCCCCCATACACACCAGTCATTAATGGGCCTTTAAAAACCAGGCTGTACTTTCAGCTTCCCCCAGATTTGGGGATGTACAGACTCACATTTCGACTCCACAATTAAGACACAACATGTGCCTGCTAATCTCTATCCCACCTGCCTTGTAAGTCAGAGTAGCAGCAATTGCAGAAAATCAGAGAAACTGTTTGGAAAATTCACAAAATAGCTCATCACTCATCTGCTTCCTTTTTACTTACAGAGACTTATTTACACCCAATAAATATCACAAAAACCATGTACTTTAATGGTGAATGACCTAAATATTTCAAAATTATGTGAAAAAAAATATTTTCCAGTACCTGAAGGGTTATCATAGAGGATGCACAGGTTAGATTGTACCAACAGCAGCACTGTGAACTTCTTGCTTCAGGAAAACATTGTTGATATCCTTGTGCCATTAAAAACAAGTCCTAACCACAATGCTCCAAATGTGTCTATATCACTACTTTTTCAAGTTGCCTGATGATATTTATTTAATAAAAATCTACCTTAAAACCTGGTGAATTGTAAACCAGGGCATGTTCAGCTCACTTATTTTCTTACATTGCTCTATCTAGATTTAGAGAATAGCTCTCCAGAGATTTTAGGTGTAATTAATACCTCTCTTTTTCCTAGACCCTCTTTTCCTGTTGGAGATCAGCCTTGCTGGATCTTACCTCAGATTCAAGCCTAAAAGCTCTCCAAATCTCTACTAAAATCACAAGATACTTGTCAGTGTTGAGATTTCTCACTCTAAAAGGCCAGAGCTTCACTTTCTAACATGCAATGGTTTTATCATTCACACTGTAGTGGAAAACATGTCCGCTGCTTCAGGGAGTTCCAGGCAAGATATACATCTGTACATTACTTTTTTCCTTATTTCCTTTATTTCATACTTGACTGTGAGACTAACTGATGATAAACAGAGAAGGATAGTCCTCCTAAAATCAATACAACATCTTGCAAAAAACATTTCCTGATATGGGCCATGTGTTCAGAGTCTGAACCTGTTTTGGGAATAAAGCTTCCACCCAAGGGTTATTCTGCAAAGCAGCTCCTGATGCTCAAGCAGGATGAAGAGGGAACAGCTGTTTTTGAGGGCAAAATTGCTCCAGTTCCAGGTTTCTGTTTGGGTTGTTTTGGGTTTTTTTTTAATGTCAACATGTTTCTACCACTACATTTATGCATCTGATGGACTGAAAAGCGTTGGAAACCATAAAGGTGGAGAAAGATAAAGCAGCTGAGTGCAAAAGTTATTTTTTGCTGGACACTTCAGGCTGAAAGAGGTTCCTCTTCCTGGCTTAAGAAGGCAAGTGGTCAAAGTGCAGTTTTCAAAATCAATTAACACATTTAAAACCCAAAGTCGCTATGGAGTTCAGTACATAAATAATGAATTTATTTGGATAATGGCAATTCGAGTCCTGGGGGAATGATCTACATTTCCAAAATAGGCATTTGTCTGTATCTAGATTTTTTTTTTGGTAGAGCATTTTACTAAAAGCTCTAAGTTAAACACCATTAATTTACTCTTCAAAATTTCCTTCATAACTTCATAACAGTTTTAAGCAGTATCTTTAATCCCAAATTTAAAAATTACCTGAATGTATATAAAAAAATTACTAACATATAAATTAATTATTTTCAGAGAGGAAATGGGAAAAAAAAGAGACAGCATTACTTCAAGTTATCATTTTCTCTTATAGAAGATCAAGAGCAGTAATCGTATTTAAAATTTGTTTAAAAATCATATTTCATGGGATCAAGATTGATTTTAGAATTTAAACAGAAAACCTTATTCTTGTAGGTGTTTCCAGGACTGCTGAAACCATAACACAATTTTTGATAGCTTGATCAATACCAGTTTGAGCAATGATAAAACTTGCTTTGCACCAGAAGTCAATTTTGTACACAAAGGAGTGAGCTCAGGAATTTTCTAAATTATTTTTGCTATAATAAAAGTGTTTTACTCTGCCACCTCAGGACAGATCGATTGGCAGACATACACCATCTGCTTCTGTGAAAACCAGGACAGAAAATATATATAAACCTACATGCTGAGGTTTAAACAATAATCAAATGAAAGTTGCAATAAAAAACATTGAGCTCTTTATAACAGAATTACTTTTCAGACAGTGTATTTTACTTAAACCAGAACAGTCTGTCTCTTTTTGGGTGGCTTCTATTCCTTGCTATACTGCCAGTCTAAAGCAAGTCTGAAGTTCTCAGTGGAGGACAGAAGTCATACAAAAAGGACAGGTTCTTCTCAAGAGAAAGATATTTGCTTCTTCCTCCTAAGGAAGGTGGCCAATTTTAGACAGAAGTCCCAAGCAGCAGAAACTTTCCACAACATGAAGAGTATGTGTCCATGAGAATAGTACGGACAGGCGCCTGACATTGCTGCTGTATTCCAAGCAACCCCAGGGAACACCAACCTGGGTGCTGTGCTCCCCTGCCAGAGTCCTGCAGCCACCATCCCACCTTCACCTGCTCGAGAGCCCTGTTCCCGTGCCTGAGGTGCCGAGGGCTGCTGCGTCAATAATGTTGTAGAGATGGGATTATCCTTTTGCTATCAACAACAATGTTGTAATTTCTTTGCTGTGGGATTTCAGGCCTAATGCAATGGCCACTAAAAACAACATGAAAGGGAGTGGATGCTTTTTGGAAGCAGAGTGTCCCATACACATTTGGGGCTTAGACTGGGCCTTGAGGCCAAAGACGTTTTAGTGGTGCATTCTCCTTTACCCACTGCTTTGCAGCAGTCAATGAGCTTTGGGCATTCCAAGTGACCTTCCTCTCTCTGGAAAAGTGGTGTTTGCACAGTCCCAGTTCCAGAGCTCTGATCCAAGAGTAATCACATCCCAAGAGGCAGTTAGGGGGCTACTGCAATAGAGAGGGCAAGGAAAAGACAACTTGGTAAATTACTGCAATAAGAGTGTCATTATCGCTTTGTGTCTAACCCTTTTTGAAAGAAATTATCTACGTTGAATCCTAAGAAATATAATTTCTATGTCTCGCTCTGAATTTAGTCTCCTATTTTCATGCATTTACATGAGATGTAAATCTGGCATATTTAAAATGACTGCTGCTACACAGATGATGAAAGCAATGTATAATGGCGTTGTAGAGACGGACACAACATTTACCAAGCAACGTATCAAAGGCTTCTTCCTTTATTGCTGTATGTTCTCCTTATACACATTTCTTAACAAAGCACTCAATGAAATCATTGGTCACTATAAAACTGCTCATCGTGTTCATTGGTACGAAGCAATTTGCATCAACATATTTGGCAACCATTTACAAAAATCTTTAAGGCACGTATTCATTCTGTTTCTCTTAAATGGAAATATCCCTTGCATATCTCTGTTTTCTCAGTTCCCATGCAAATGACCTTGTCTTCTTCCTTTCACGAGTAAACACGAATTTTATCAACTTCTTCTTCAACTGCTAACTCAGTCTTTTGGCTCATAGACCAGCTGTCAGCCCACTCCACACATAAAATAAGTTTCAGCGTCACTTTCTAAATTCAAAGAATTGCTGTTGTGGAGAAAACAGGGAAAGAAAAAAACCAAAAAACCTCTTCCTTTTATCCTGTAGTTTTCATACATTTAAATTTCAAGAAATTTAAAGACAAGATTGTATTAATTGGTCACATTTAGAGTACTGCTCTCAGGTATTTCAAGTTAGAGAGAACTGACTGAAGAATTTTCTCTTTGTTTCAACTATATTTTCCTCTTGAGATCTCTAATAAGCAAAAAGATCATACGGGTATAAACATCTTGAAACAGGAGAAAATACAATCAGAGAAGAGCAATTCCTCAAAAAGTCTGGAATTGATATTGATTTCAAATTAACTCCCCACACAAACTCCCCACATAGCAGATATTCAGTGAGATGCCACAGAAGACAAAGAAAAACACATAGAAATGTGAAGCAGGAATTAGGATGTGCTGCCTATGGACTTCGACATATATGTTTAAATACCTCAATAAGAAGAACAGATCTTGACTGTAACAAGTTCTCAAACTCCTTTAATAGACTAAAAATACATTTTGAATGTAAAGCAAATGAAGAGTCTCATAAAATTTTCAAAGCACTAAGAGTCTCATAAAAGTTTCAAAGCATTAAGAGCCCACCTCTAAGCTGGAGTGACTGTGCTTGGAGATGGGAGCATTGCCAGCATCAATATTACTGTAGCTTAGTCTTGTGAATCCTCTGTGGTTTGGGAAAATACCTAAAACCTCTAAAGACAGTGAATAGTAAAATATGCAGCCACAAACAATTTCTTGAGTTGGTTGTATTTTCTAATGATGCAGTGATAAGTGCAGTTAACTACCATGCAATAAAACCTCCAAACCACTCATAAAAAACTATATAGATCATATTAAAAACCCCCAAAACCAAACAAACAAACAAAACAAAAAAAAACAAAACCAAAAAACAATCCACTAAACCCAAAACTCCATGCTAAAGACACATGAAAAACCACTCTACATCCGCATGCTTCCTTTTCCACCATATCCTACGTGCAACACCCACCATAAACTTCAGTTAGGGTTTCTTTTGCCTTTATAGATGACACGTTTTGTTCAGTTTTCTTTTAATGCCGCTTCTCTCTGAAAGATGAGCTGGTCTAAAGCTCAGTAGTATTTATACTTACAGGAAAAACAAACCCAAACCTTTGAAAAGAATATTTCTTCTAACCCTGGGCTTTCGGATAAGCTGAAAGTTCCTGGCAGCAGAAACAGCAAGTGCTGAACCTGTTCTGCAGTCTCAGATGATGCTCTTTCCTTCTAGAGCAAGTTTGGCCCCTTTGTGTGCAGCTTTATCTTCCCAGGTATCATCTGCTTCCACAGATGTGCATCATTAAGACTGGAAGAACCAACAGCAGTATTTCCATATAATTAAACATTTTTATGTGGTAAAGTAGGTATGGCGCAGAAGCCATTAAGTGTCTCCCATCAGGAACTTCCAGCAATCAAACACAATATGGTGTTTTTGGGAAGCCTGCATTCAGACCTCACATAGAATGGTGAATGGGTGCTGTGGAAAAATTTAAGATCTATTAGCAGAGTATTTAGATCTAACAGTTACAGCCTGCATCTGTGACTGCTTCTGTGATCAGCTTAGGGAGCACACCCCACAGAGAAGTCCATAAAAATTGAGCATTTCACTAATGATGTTTCTATATATTTTTGTGTGCAACCTTAAAAAGCTTTAAGCCCCTTTAATCAGGGATGATGCATTGAGGCAAGCCAAAAAAGTAAAAAAATTAAAAGGAAAACACTGAAACTAATATATCTAATATTGTTTGTACTGAATTTCTAGCAATGTGTTTGAATGGGAAGTTTCAGAAATTAACTTGGAATATTACGATCTCCTTCAGCAGCATCCTTTCAAAACATATGACACCAGTGTGCCCACAGCATGAAACACAGAACATTTTACTTTACTGCTCAATTAACACTGCTCAGATTTGTTTCTTAGGATAACCAGTGAGTTTAGGATGGCAGGTACACATCTTTCTGTTTCAAGAGGATATATTCAGGCTTTAATGTATATGATCCAACTGGATACAGACAGAAATTCTCATTTTCTACCTAGCAATCATCTTTGCAGGGGCTCCATGCTTTGCCCCCAAACCACAAAAGATAAACTGATGAAAATACCAATCTCTTCCAGAGGATGAGGAAATTAAGACCTGGTATTTACAAAACTTCAAAGGCAGTTATTCCTAGCTATGCACAAGTTAAACACACAAAAATAAATGCCAGGAGTTGTGTACAACACAAATGCTATGGTGGAGCTATATGGATGTCAGCTTCTGCTATTAGGAAACAATTTTTGCGATGGAAAAAATACAACCTGAGGGTCTGAGCTGGGGGAAAACAGCAGGGAAGAAAGCAAGATGGAAAACCAAACAAAACCATCTGGGAGTAAGAGAAACCACATAATGAAATACCTTCTCTTTTCCTGACATTGAAGAAAAATAACAAGGAATGGGACAAATCTAATTGTCAAAGCTACTTTTTTGAAGAATTTTTTCTTTTAAATTAATAATTTCATTGCAGAAACACCTCTGTCCTCATAAAACTATTTAGGATTTTGTCACAACAGAATGTCTGTCTTTTTATACAATTCCTTCCTTCCTTAAAAAAAAAAAAAAGAGTAGTTGCAAATACTTGTTGTAAAAAAGGAGTAGTTACTTTTCTTTCAGCCACACTTTTACCAGTTCTCTAGTGTTCCTGGAGGCACAGATATGTTCAACTGCAAAACACCAAAGAACCTCTTTCAGAAAAGAAGGATACAAAGCTGACAAGCAAAGCCCCCCCAGAATTCTTAAAGAGAATTCACAAATTAATGGTAATTTGTAGACAGAAACTGCATATTGAGGCTCTGATTCTTAAAGACCTTTTGCTGTGCCAAACCTAAGTTTATGTCTTAGATGAACTGAAGGCAGAGCTACTGAGGAATTATAAAGCCACAGAGTACAGCAAACAAAAGAGATCATGCTTCTTAATTTGGCCTGTTTCAGGGTGACAGTACCTTGGAGGGGGAGACGCTTCCCCGTTCATGTAATCCCCACTGTTCATTTTGTCAAGCAGTGGCTCCATCAGTGCCAGCCTTTCTTCAGCTCCTACGAGCAGAGGGATGCCTGCTGGGACCCATTGCTTCCCATTATGCATCTCCTTCTCCCCACACCTACAGAACCCATCCCCTTTGGAGCTCCATCCAGCTCAATCTTTCACATATAAAACCAGCCCGTGGTTTTTAAACGCTGTTCCATCAGTACAAACTGCAGAGCAAAGCCTGTCCTATGCCTCATCCTGACAGCAGATGCAGCTTTCCACAGGCTGCAAAAATCCTCCTCTGGAGAAACAAATGAGGGTCCTGGGCAATAGATCGTGAGGGGCTCGTTTGGTGTCTGCTCACAGTCACTGCCCCTGCCAGCACCCCGTGTGACCTGCTATTAACTCTGCTCTCCACCTCTGATTTAGGGCCATCTCACCCCAGCAGCCAATTCTTCATGTTTTTAAGCTCTGTTTTTTCATGGTATTGATCCAAGGCAAGGGTTCAGGCCAGACCCCTGAACTGCCCTCCTTCCTCTGTGAAATCAGCAGCATCTTTCTTGCACTCAGCTTCTTTCCACACAGGAGTACCGAACTGTCACACACTTACCCTGTCCTCCTGATAGTGGAGCCCTGGAAAAAGTTAAAGATAGAATCTAAAATGTTAAGCTTTGTGTTTTCCCAGATCAACTGCACCTGTGTAAGCAGTATGATAAATTATATAATTGTTAGATGTTAATTATTTAGTATAATTGTTTAGTAATTAAATACAATTATTATATAACCATAAGAAGAATAATGAGAAACTATGTTGGAAATTCAGAGGGGGGCTAAGCTTAGCTGAAATCTGTGTATACAATAGAAGAATATAAGTTTAATAATTAACATGAAAGTTATATAATGATAGAGTATAAAAACATGATCATCTTGGGTGTATGGTCAGAATTAGATTTGGGTTCTAACTCCCCGATTCCCAGAGCTCTTAATAAAAGCACCGCATATAATCGCTTATGTGATTATGTGTTTCTGAACAGTAACACTCCTCCAGGATAAGCTATTTGACCAAATTCATCCCCAAATAAACTCATTCCCAGAACCAGCAATTTTTAATCTGCCTTCAATTATTTTATTTAAAATGTCTCATCTTTAACTTCTTAAGGATTGTCAAAATTGTTCGGCCACTATGGAGGCATTGCGGCCCTAAAGCCTTGAAAGAGAGTGGGTACAGATTAGATATTGGGAATAAATCCTTCCAGTGATAGTGTGAGGACCTGGTTGCCAGATAAATTGTGGATTCCCCATTCCTGGAAGTGTCCAAGGCCAGGTTGGACAGGACTTGGAGCAACTTGGGTAGTGGAAGGTGACCTTGCCATGACAATGAGTGAAATGAGATGTGCTTCAACGTCCTTCCAACCAAACCTGTTATTCCATGTTTTGTGTCAAATACAAAGGACGCATCCCATCCCTGCTTTATCCTACTAAGCCAGGTTAATTAACAAAGACATAAGGGAATGCAAATAGTGGCAGGATGCAGAAACACTGTTGACTGTTTGCTATTAAGAATATACAAATCAGGAAAAAAAAAAACAACAGAAAAACAAAACCAAAGCCAAAACTATCCATTCTGGAGCAGTGGGGCTCAAATCAGCCCCCAAAATGAAATTATATACTCATGCCATTGGCTGTTCCTTCTCTTTGCTGCTCAGTCTTGGTTTTGATTGACCCTCAGCATCTGACATGCTGGAACTCCTCAGGATTAATAAATTTAACATTTGCCCTCCACTGAAAGGCATGATCTCACCATATACCGTGAGCAAACAAGTTTCAACATGAGAACTTTACCCATCAGTGTGAGAGAAAGTGAGAAAAATGTGTGTCAGGGTAGCAGGTGTGATGCTCAATATTCTCAAGGAAAGCTGGGAACAGAGATTTTTCGTTTTGTTGACTGTGCCTCATGTTATGATAGTTCAGGTCATTATTTTTCAGGCTAATAGACTAATCAAAATTCCATAATGAAGGAGTCAGACATAATTCCAAAATCAGAAGTGTGACACTTCTGAAGAACAAAATGATTATAAAAATATTCTCACTTTATTACCTTTCAATCTTAAAAGCCGTTAAAATAAAAAATCAAAGGTCTATTTACCGATTAATATGGAATATTTATTAAAACATTTCACTGCTTACATTTTCTAGATGCTTGTTTTTCAAATTTTCATTAAACTTTTTAATATAAAAATTAAGTTTTTAGCCTTATATCTCAAATGAAACCACCATGGAGCACCATAGGGACGTATCAGCTACCCTGTGACATCACTATGTTTAAATGCACCAAAGGTACTTAAGGACCTGTCCTCCGAAAGAAACAAATGTTTTTAACTCATTTAGCCACTTCTGAACATTTTATGACTGTATATTCTCAAGAGGGATGAGAGAGACAATAGAATTTGGATCCCCTGATTTGTGTAGGGTTCTGTTTTTTAAAAGCTGGTACCCCAAACTAGCTGAAAACCACCATAGTCTGCACTTATGTCAGATTAATTGTTTTCCTTTTTGTTATAAAAAGCTATTTTAAATAAATCAGTTTTGATTCTCATAGCAAGGCATATGAGTTGAAAACTTCTTGGTTTGTTTCAAGGAAATACTTGAATTGAGTCAATAATTCCTTTGGGGGTAATTTATTTGATTAATTTTGCTATTTCCCTGTTTACAAATTGTTTGTAGAGATGGTACAGCCATAGGAAAATCAAACCCTGCTGCAGTGGGAATAGGGAGAAATTGCTAAAATATCACAGATTAAAATAATTTCTGTAAATTCATTACATCAACTCTGCAGACTTCTGTAGCTGGAACATGATTTCTGTACATAACTCTCCAGTGGATGAAGACTTATTTTCTAGGGGGAAAAAAGTGGAAAAAAAAAATGCATTTTGATTTAAAACTTCAGATTTCTTTCCTCTTCATTTAACATCATAACATCACAGATCTTGAGCTGATACAGGTCACCAAAAGCTCAAGTGAAACCACAGTGATGATTCAACCAGGGAAAAACAAATGTGTTTTTTCTCCATGTGTCATGGTGCTTTACACATCATACATTGGGTGCCAAACTTTCATCAGGTTGGGAAGTGTTTAGCTATGGATTTGACCCCCACTTTTTTATGGGCTTTTCTACTTTTGTAAATTACAAACTTTAAAAGAATATTGACAACACTTAGGCATAAAAATAATCAAAATCTAGATTAAAAATTAAGCGAGAGCCACAGAGTAATTTTCTCTAATCCAGCTAAGGATTGCATGGGCACACAAGAATTGGTTGAGCATCTCCCTCTCCAGTCTGCATTTTTCAGACTCCCAGTCTGCATCTTCCATTGCTGTATTTTGCTGAATTTCTCTGCATTTCTATTGAGGTTTTACTACTGAATTTCTATCCTATGCATTTTTCCCTTTCAGTATTTGATATTAAGTTTCTGGCCATGTTAAAAACAAGTTTGTTAAGCTGCCTGGAAAAGTGGAAGATCCTTCCCTTAAAATCCTCATCTATTTTCCTCCTGAGAACCCCTGGTTTATCAGAGATAACACCTACTCTCTATTCTATATAAAACAAACAGAAAGCTCAGCAATGAAATCCTGGGTATTTAATAGCAGAATATCAAGTAAATAAAGGTATATTTAAGGTTTTAAAGAATAGAGAATCCCCTTTCTACTCAAAGGGCAACAGAAGCTTTTCCAAATATATGTGGTAGCATACACAGAGAAAAAAATATGGCCTTGAAGGAAAAATTCTGTCAAAAAGCTATTTTGGTATTGAAGTGATCAAAGTCTTAACAGGATACAGAGGTTTAAGTGTGCTGAAAGAAAAAACAGATAGTAATATTTTGTAAGATAGAAGAGAATCTATAATGAGGATTGTTTTATGGCATTAAATAATATGACAGACTGACAAAATACTATTCACTGAAGGTAGTCAGGAAATTGGTCCCATTGGCACTATGAGAATGTTTTAGTGATTATGATGATGATGATGTCTGAAAACATTCTGGATGTTCTCAGGCAAATAGATACGAGATAAAATGATGATGCATTTGAAGGCAGCGGAGGTTTTGCTGTTGGCTTCAAGGAGCTAGGAATTCATTCAGGAAATCTCATAACCAAACTGCAAACATGAAATAAATCTGACTCTGTTTAGAGCAGTTTAATGCCACTGTAATTTCACTTCACACAATTATCCCAATTTACATCACTCTACACAAGGAAAAAAATTATAACTCAGCCCGTTAATTATAATTATAACCAGGCTGTACCCACCTAGTCCTGATCAACACCTTATCCTACCTGTGAGCTCTTTGAGCAAGCAGCATTAGAGGATGTTTTACCTGGCATTCCAGAGGAGGTGCCACAGCTGTGTACATCAAGTATATTTGCTTGATTTAATTAACAAAATACAGTAATTATTATTGATGCTTATGACCATAAGGTAATATTATACAGCTCCTAAAAATACAACTTGACTGAAAACAAAAATATCTTCCAAGTTTTGCAGGAATCTAATGTATTAAAACTAGATAGTAATGGAAAGCTATAATAATTCAACATTCTCTCTTTAATTGAGTCCTGCTGGGTTGATATAATGGATATCTATGATCACATGGTGTTCTCATGGAGGAAATAATGTGATCTGAATGAAAAGTTCAAATCTTTGATGCACACAGATTTCCAGCACTATCCTATAAAGTCTTAGCTCCTTGTCCTCAGGGCTTTTTATTTGTGAAGATAATATTTTATTTACTTTACAAGACTATTATGCAATTGAACTAATATCCACAAGAACTCTGCCTAAGGTAAAAGAAGTATTGCACAAATACACATCTAACTTAAGGAGGAGCTGAGCTTTTTCAAAAAAAAAAAAAAAAAATCAGACATCTTCCACTCCAAATTCTTTTAGTTTGACATTAAAAAGGTACATAGAATAGAAGCAATTCGAGATTTCCAGAGCTGCCAGCTTGATATCAGAGGGATAATCAAGGCCCCCAACACATGCACAGTTCTTATATAATTTACTCAAAACCAGATTATAAGAAGTTGAGGAATGAAATTCACTGGTGGCGCAAAGATGGAAGCAAAGGCCAAAGTCAGAACACAGCTGAAATCAGTAACATTTAGAGAAACTCACTAGCAGTGGTTCTGCAAGTTTCATATAGAGGTCCTAGAGATAACAACACAAAGAACACTACAGAAACCAAGTCAAATGCCACAAAATTGGAACAGAGGATAAAATTTACAGTAGGAGTTACATTAACAACACCCCCAAACTTCAATCAGAAGGTTGCTGATTCTCATTCATGTCTTGTCCTTCCCATTCTTCTTCCTGTGTAAAAAGACTCAAGTGAATGTTATAGACCCTGACTCCCAGCTCTTAAAACAGTCAGACTGTGTGCAGAGGCTTCATGGCAATTAGAACCATCAGCTCAGATTTCTGTTTGAAAATGAGCAACCAGAATGACAATGTTGGGGGAGTTGATCAAGAGCTGAAAAAAGCCCATGACTTCCCTGGGTGTTTTGAATGGGAGCAAATTGCAGGTTTCAGCCTGGCAGATTAGAAGATTTGAGGCTGTAGCTCAAAGTTGATGCAGAAATGTATTTTTATCAGCTTTTATGCGGTGCTTTGCCTTCCACTTCCAGTTTGCTCGTTGTAAAAAGCAACAGCACTAATTACCCTGACACCCTCACTCATCTGGAGCAGCACTTTCATGGTAAATGCCACTGCCTGGGTGTGGATAACAACGAGGGGATCTCTGAATCACTGGGAGCTCTGCAGCCATGAATAGCAGAATACAAGTAAATAAAGGTATATTTAATTTATATATCCTAATTTATGGACAGGCCAGTGTGTGACCACTGAGCAGGGGGACAGTTCCTAACCTGAAAGGCAACCCGAGCCCAAGAAACACCAAAATGCAGTTCCACGTTTGCTCCTGGAGGCAATAATAAAATCAATAGCACTCACAGTCCTCAGTCAGCGAGGCACTTTTCAATATTTAACCTAGGTCTACTCCCACTTGGGTATGATTTTCATAATTACCTGCTCTTGGCTTACTCTGCTCCTGCTGAAATCAATCTCTGTTTTCCACTGACTTCAGGAGGAAAGGAGTTGGGTCAGTGCTGAAGTCTTTACAAATTGCAACCTTAGTGCATAAAAAATTTTAAAAATTAAAATATTCAGTGTAAATCTACTGGGACCTTTGTAAAACTGTACTACAATATTTTTCTTAAGGACTATGGAATTCTTTTAGAGACTGCAAAAAAAGGGAATTTTTCTGTTCTTACATTCCCCAACAAAATTAAACATTTTGCAAACACAGAAAATATACTAAAGAGTGTACCAAGGTGATATTTTCTGCAAATTTAGGTGAATCACTCACATCAATAATATCTGTTATGCAAGACAAGGCAAATTTGAAAAACACAGGCAAAGAACAGAGGATAATATGGGTATTATGCAAATAATAATTTCCCCCAAAATGTAACAACTATAAAACTTAACCGAAGCTATATTAATACAATCCTCATAAAGAACTGATGTAGTAAATAGAACAAAACTGATAACAATGATACCCTCATTAGCAGACCTGGGTGGCAAATGATGCAACTTTTGATGTTGAGTTAATTCATTTATTCCTCCTGCTGAGGAAAAACTAAAATCTGTTCGAGGCAGATTGATCCTATTGACTTTGAGTTAAATTAAACTTGCTGTAAAGATAAAGTGGCAAAGCTCAAGTCATCCTGGTATGATCATCAGATGGGGTGGGGTCCCATGTGAAAAAAGCTGAAGTTGATCAATAAAATGTAAATAATGCTAAGAAAGAGAATCCAGGTATTTGAGAGGGATCACACAACGATAAAAGACTTGAGTCAAGGTCAGCACAGGTCCAGGACAGTCCTGAAGCTGAGGTGCTGGACTGCTCACCCCTCCTCATCCCTTCTGCTCAGGAGCTGATCAGCATCTCTTTACATCCACTAAAAATCAAAGCAACATCACTCTTGGGAGTTCAAATTGCTCCATTTCCATGTGTGGTGCTTTGGAGATTGTGGGGGTGGCAGTAGATTGTTTGCTTGTTTTATTGTTGTTTTACAGAATATATTTTCTTTCATTTAGTTGAGCTCCAAGCTTTTTAGTTTGAGTGGAAATTGTTGGTGGCACAGACACCCTCACCTAAATGAAGGTTGTTGGGAGCAGAATTGTGCACATTTCTGCAGAAATGAATTGAAAATAAATACCTCTAATTTCCTCCTGCCTCTTGCTGTTCATTGCTGTGACTGCTCCTCACAAGTGAGGAGAAGGACTCACTGAACTTTAATTTCTCAGGAGTGACAACACAGAAGTGCTTTGCCAGTGACCCAGACTTGCAGAGCAGTAAAGAATTCACTTCACAGACTTGGACCAGATGGTTGCATGTCAGAATAAGGTAGCACAGCTTTGGAGTAGAAGGGAGAGCAGGAGGTAAGGCACAGTCCAGGCTCTGTGAATGAAGTTTAGTGCATATTTTCTATCAAAAAAAAAAAAAAATCAGGATTTTTGGAATATTTAATAAATTTAAACACATTACAACATACTTATCGCCCCCTCCTTCCCCCTTTGATCTTATTCCTTTTTTGCCATATTCTCAATGGTACTTTAGGAGGTTTTTTGCAGTGCTGACATTTACATTGACATCTCACTGCACAGCACTGGGGACACATCCTCAGACCCCTCAGTCATGGATCTGGCAGCTTTCCTCCCTCAAAAAAGGGAATTTAGGGAAAGGGAAAAAACTACAGGTTCCCTCAGCCAAACACCATCAGAAATCTGCTTCTTTCAGAGCACCTCCAATTGTGGTCTGCCCACCCCAGCTCTCCAATTCCATCCCATTCATTTAACACTTGCATTCTTAGCAGATGAAAAATTTTGTTTAACTAGTGCTGTTCATGAATCTTAACTATACGAGGCTTTTAGTGTAGTAAAGAAAATAGCTGAAGCAAAACCAAGTCAGCAGGGCTTTTCCCTTCTGGATTGCACAAGAGCATAGACCTCTTTGGTAATAAATTTAATTTGACAGCTGCTAAAAAATTTACCAAGCTTGACAGCATGCACAGAAAGCAAAATAGGACAGAGAACTGTGTGGGCTAACCCCAAAGATAAACTGTTTATTTAAAAGAAATTTTTTTAATTATGTTTGTTTGGTAAGCTTCAAATTTTAGTTTTGCTGGCTACATTCTGCTCTCCCACAGATACTATTTTCTGTAGCAATTTTGTAGACAATGTATTCTAAAGAATAAATGAGGGTTCAGTTTGAGCAGGCACTGGGTTGTATTTGGAATATAAAGTACACTGTCTAGTCAGGAGTAGTAACTTCTCCTTTTCAAACTAAGATAAAGCAGAAAAACAGTGCTTTGATGATTTCTACAATGAATTTGGAGAAATGACTGAGAAATTCCGAGCTTCTCAGAGCTTCACTTTCAGCTACAAAAGATTAGTTTGATTTTGAACATCTATGGATTGGAATCCATCTCACTTTGCTCCCTAATGTTTCCAAAGTGCTAATGGCAGCACAAAAGACTCTGGTGGTTCAACACAAATGAAAACAAATTGCAGGAGCTGTGCCCAAGCAGGAACTGACACTGCTGCATGTGAGATGAGAGCCAACTGTTTACTGCGCTGGTGCTCAGGGCCCGTGGCTGCATTGATTTGTTGGACCTGCATTAATATTGCTGATCTCATCCCAAAGCCTTGGCTCCATCAGCTCTGGAAGGCAGTAACCCCATGTATTGTGTGCTGTGGAGTAAACCCTTAGACAGGATTGAATGAAATACATTAATTTTGCATGGCTGGAATCGAAATGGGATTTTGAACAGAGGGAAAAGTGGTAACTCACTGCTGTCCCATACAAGAGGTGACAGAAGAAGGTTTCTTCATTATGTAAAGTACACCTTAATTTTTAATCGCTTTTGAAACATCACTTCCGAAACATCGCTTTCCTTTGATGCTTGTTTGTTTTTTTGTGTGCTCAAAGTGAAACATTTTGAAAGAATTACGGCTGGAAAGTGCCATCCTGAGCAATATTTCTGTCACACCTTAAGAGGGCACTGCAGAATGCAAAGGGACACCACAGGAATGGGGAATGTAGCAGGGTTCACAGGAAAATTTAACTTCTAATCTGTAAGAGAGATTTGTTCTCTGGCTGATAGGAGATAAATCATACCCCGCACTGCAGATGAAAGCATCCCAGACAGATCATCTGAGCATCTTCTTCATCGACTTTCAGAAACTGATAATTAATGGCATATAAAAATTCACTTTACTACACATGCAAGTACCGTATATTCCCTCTAGCTCATCATGAAAAATTATTGTTTTCAACATCCCTCAAAGATGACAAGTGTGTTCCCATGAAATGGTTTTTCCTAGCTAAAAACATGCTAAAAATGACAATTTTCTCAGATCCCAAGGCAAATCTATTTCAGTCATATTTGTGGGTAATTCTGGAAAAATGACATTTTGAAGGTTTTTATTTTCCATTAAAATTAATCAATTCCTTTAAATCTTCAAGTGGAGAAAGAGTAGGGATTTTAATAAATTATCTTGTTTCTAACTTTTTTTAATATCTGAAGTTATCAGTGAATGAAGGAAGACTTTACAATGTAGCTCTTTGAGCAATTTCTGCTGATAAAGAATTATCTGAAACAACTCTTGCAGAACATCTAAAACTTGTCTATTTTCAGAGGGTGAATTGGATTATCAGTAAAACACACTCTGTAGAACAACTGAAAAAAATAAAGTCCTTTTAACACACTAATTGGAATATGTTCACAAATCTTTGCCCTGGTATGGTTTCTTTTTTTCTGCCCCTTAAGGCTTCCTTGACTTCAGGAATGCATTTCCATCTAGGGAAAGCCATTTAGGACATTTAGCACAAACTGAATTTTGAGCTGCTGCAGGGAAGGGTTTTGTCCTTAGTGCCTATCAAGTGTGGTTATTTTTGTGCCTTTTGCTGTGCATTTGTAATGGCAGACCCTGAAGAAACTCCTGGGAGGATCACTCTACCTCAGCACCGTCCCAGCTGTAACTGTGGTGTGGTCTGTGAAGTAGAAGGCAGAGTATTTTTTTCCAAATAAATCTACCTTTCAGTCTTACTCTTGGTTTTTCACAGGTTCTGAGGGTGGTGATGCATTCTGGAGTCATGAAGTCCAAAATGTACTCTTTGTAATTTGGGGAGGGGGAAGGGGTAATAATTACTTGGGATTGAAACAAACAAAAAAAAAAAAATTAAATAACATCACATGCTATAAGAAGAACAAAATAAATCAGTGGGCAAATTAAACAACCAGGGCTTAAGGACCAGCAACCGGAAATTCTAAGTTAATTTAGGAAATTAGCATTACTATGAGCAACATGGCCTTTGAGATGGTGTAAACAATCGAACCAAAAAACAATGACACAGGGGCAGAAATATGAAGGGAAAACCCAACATTCAAAGAAATGCAGAGAATTTTGAATTAGACACGAAAGAAGCACCTGGGCTGTGTGAAATCAGTCAGACCAGCACTCTGTGGACAACTTCCCATGGGCGAGAATTGATGCTGCACTATTTCCTTGGGTGCCTGCTCTGCATGGATCTCCTGGCCCAGACACCATCATGGGCATTTTGTGCATGATTCAGGACCCTCATGAGTCACCAATGTCGCTGTCGCAGACATTTTTTCACATAAATCTTTTCTTTCAGATTTCTGCATTTTCTGGGAAGCTGAGGGCCCCCAGAAAGAGAATGTAAACAATTGTTATCAACTGCTGTGAAATGCAATGGGATGCACCTTGATTGGCTCATGTTCCCATATTTATAATTAAAGGCCAATCACAGGAGCAAGCTGGGGACAGAGTCCCTGGACACAACTTTGTTATAGATTCTTTCTTTCTATTATTAGCTTGGGAAGCCTCTGCAACTTCTCTCTTTATTCTATTTAGTATAGTCATAATGTATTATATATCATATATCAATAAATCCAGCCTTCTGATCAAGAAACAAGATTCTCATCCATCTCTCACCATCCCCAGCGATCCACTCAGGTCACTGTAATATGTCGCTGTCGAGGCAGTGACGACACAAAGCAGAGACTACAAGCAGTCTCAGTTGGCAACTCTTTATTTTTGAACATGGCTAACTTTTATACACGTTCAAATTGTTTATACTTCTTCTACCTTAGCTGTTAGCTACAATAAGTCAACATAATGCTATTAGTGAAAAGTTATAACTTCAGCTAGCTTTCTAAAATACTTCATCTAACTGCAAAATATTATCTTTCTTTTCTCAATCTCTTAGCTACAGCCTTAGAAAAAGCTCCTTATCAGCTTCTTCTTACTTCTTTAGCTAACAAACCTGCTGCTAGCCCCTTCCACAAACCAAAAGCCCTAAAACTCCCATTGGGAAGGACTTTCCTGCAGAGAGCCAGTCTCATCAAACTGAGTACTGGGTGGCACTGGGAGGCATCAAAGTGAAAATGTCGTGGGACAAACTATTCTCAAGGGGCTCCCACAGCAGTTTTCGGCATGAGGCCATGCAGAGCACGCTCCTCAGCACCTGTGTCACTGCACCTCAAGCCTCCTGGCCTCAGAAGACAAGCCTGTCTGGGCGTTGATAGAGAAACAAGTGCCTGGTGAGGGTCATTAATCAAAGTCTGCTTTGCTTTCAGCTTTCGGGTGGTAGCCACAGCTTGAGGTCACCTCTGGAGAACTTAATCTTATAAACCCTGACAAGCACATATCTTGTCAGGGCTAATCTCTGCGGGTTTGGGCACATTATCCATTACAGCTGTTATCCAGCACAATCGTTCCCCAGCAGAGCACACCAGAGCATCCTCACTAGTGCACACACAACCTCAAGGACAACATCTGCATTCAGGCTGGACATCAGTCACCCCAAGGAGTCAGAGGCACAACAGTCCCTGTCTGCAGCAACAGGATGCTTTTATGGAAGCCTAAGTTCAGTTACACAAGAAAACTCCTAACTCAACAATGCTGCTGAACACAAAAAGATTTTTATTGAAGTTATAGATCTGTAACTCATGAGAAAAATCAATATCTACACATAACTTAATTTAAAACTTCTAAGAGTGGACTATGTAATTTACAAGGAGCAATTCTCCTTTAAAACAGCCACTTTACATCAACTATGATTTTTCCAGATTTATTCATTTTTGTGGTGAGCATTATTTGTCCTATGTTTTACACATACTTGTAAGATCCATGAATATACATATATTCACATACAAATAGAAACTAGCAGAAGAAAAAAAATCCAGACTAGATATCTGATATAATAGCTTTCCTTAATGTTCACCACTTTCCCAAAGAGAAGGAAAGGTTTTGAGTGTGTTTAACTCCCTTTGACATCAGCTTTTATTTAGTTCATCTGGAGGTCAATGGGAACTGAGTGCCTTCAGCAACGTGAGAGAAGGACATTTAGCATTTTACAGGGTTGTAACGCGTAGGTATTTATGTAATTCAATGGGTCAAATCCTGTAAACTCCAGTGACACTAAAAGGATTTGCTCATGAGAAATGCTGAGTGCACTTACTGCTGAGGAGACACTGGCCTCACAATCATGGACAGCAGTTTTGGTACTTCTGCCACCAGATTTGTGCTGGTCCAGCCTTGTCCCTTCCTCTGTCACGGCTCATATATTAAAATGACAAGCCCAAGTGTACCAGCAAAGCAACTTCTTTCAGTGACCCTACAAAATTAAATGAGGATTTGTGATCCTGCATTTTGGGATAAAATAGATTTACGATCCTTGAAGATATATCAAAATTCCTTTAAGCACTGGCAGCTGGTGTGCACCAGGCCCACACTGGATCCTTGCTGTGTGACCCCACAGATTCCCTTTTCTGTCTGACTCCACTTCCAGACCCAACACCTGTGTTCCTGAAAGGTTGGGAAAGCTTTTTTGCATTCAAAGAGCAGAATATGACTTACTTTCTCTTCTGCTTTTTAATTCCCTTGGCTCATAAATTGTACATGGGATGATTGTACTGGCACAAAAGAAATTCTTCCACTTTATGGTCCTACAAGGCCTTCATTGTGAAAGAACAAGTCTTAAGCAACAGCACATACTGGAATCCTATTCCAGCATCCTAAATTAAAAGGAAGGGTGATGGTGGTTGTCAATCACAGGCACCGCTTTTGCCATTTCACTACAGACTTCTTTATGGCCACTGAGCAGTGCAAGGGCTACAAAGGATCCCTCAGCAAACATCTGGAAATTAAATTTTCAACCTGATAGAGGGCCCCAGCTCTGAAAAAGCAATTCTGTTCCTTGCAGTTGGGAGCAGCTCCTCTGTCAGGTAGCTGCTGTACTGCAGACAGAGCTTTCATGAAGGTTTAGCTGCACTGTCAGTGATGAAAAATGGCCAAAGAGCTGCTCTGGTTTTGCTGCCCTGTGTCTGCAGTGCCTATGAACAAGCTGCTGAAAGAGATGTGGCAGGCAGGAACACAGCACCAGACAAATAACTGTTTTCTCAGTAGAAAGAAAAAAGTGTTTTGAGGACACAGCTTATCTAAATAATCATTTTGGTTTAGAGAGCATTACCTTTCACTGCCATTTAAATACAATGTTAACAAGCTACAAACACCAGATCAGCAAAGCAAGGGGAAAAAAATCAACAAACCACCAACCCCTGAAATAGTTCTCACTGTTTAAAAATAATAATGATTGAATAATGAGACTGCTGCCTACATATTCCAGAAGCAAGGCTTTAAGTCTCAGATTTATATGGTATCAGTAATGGATCATACTCCCAGGACTGCCCAGAAGCACAGAGCAGCCTTAATCAGCTACCTGTGGATTCCCCCTGAGTTACAGATTTCTCCAGATGGAGAAAATTCTTTTGACCCTCCCAACCTTTTCATTTTCCTTTTTCCATTTTCTTTTTTGTGCATATAGTATTTTTGTTTCTGGTATTTCTGTTTCTCTCAGAGAGAAAGGGAACCTGTCAAAATTTATAAGTACAAAATATTTCACATCCCCAGACTGTCCTGCAGAGAGACAGTATGTGCTTTTCTTGAATGTAATGTGTAAATTTCAGCTGATTTTCTAGCTGGAGCTGTATGTGTGTGTCTAGATATATATTTATTATTATCTCTGTTTTTGTTTTTTTTTTTACCAAGGTTGCTAGGCTAAAATGTTAGGAAATCAGATGTTCTTTATTCACCTGTGTTAAGGAAAAAAATGCAGTAGCCCATTTTCCTCAAATTGTAATTCCCTACATTATTGACATTTCCGTGGCACAAAACAGCACCTGATGCTTTCTTGGGACCTTTGCTGGAGACTAAGAACAGATTTGTTTAAAAACCTTTAGTTTTTCCCCTTCTGTGATGCTGCTGTTTAGACAACTACATTTTAATAAAATCCATTAAACCTACCTGAAAATCCTTCATGTCTCATTTACAGCTCCCACACAACCTGACCTGCACAGAACATTTGAGTCAAAACTATTTCTGCAGCCCTAGAGAAGAGCTTAACAAGAGCACATCAAACCTGAATTGCATCTCTGAGGCTTCTCCTCCTATCATCTGAAAAACTTTCACTTAGATACTTCTGGGTCTTCAAGTTGGTTCTCCAAAATATTTAAGCTAGATATTACAAATATAATAAAATAGATAATATGCCTGCTGTGCTATAGACAACAGATTTAATTCCTCCCATACGTCACTGGAGTGAAACCACATCTCCCCAGGTGAAACGTCCACCTTTAGCCTAATGAGGTTGGTGAATTTTTCTTTTTAAAAATAAGCTGGATTTTTAAAAATGAATGAACATTATCATGTTTACCTGCAATGCCTCTTGCTGATCTTAATGGCCATTATATGAAACTTTTCGTGAGAAGCTACAAGATGTAGACAAGAAAGAAGCAAAGAAAACACAAAAAAACAGGAAAATAGGTCAAAACTGTAACATGAGGCAAAAATAGTGTTCAAACATTAGGCTTTGGTGAATGTTGGATATATTTTAGAACAGAATCTCCAAGAATTTACCAGCAAAAACCCTGTTGCCGTGAACTCCATGCTATAGAATGCCCTTAAAGAATGTATTGCAAAAAAATAAATGGAAATTATCTGATGCAGTCCAAAATTAATATTTTAAATAAGCATTAAGAAATAAGCAACTTCTGAAGGTATTTTTATGCAAATGAAACCTTTTAAATGCTTTTCGTGGCACAGGTTGAACCCATGGCTATACTCTCAGTGTTTTGCCAAACTAAAAGGCTGCTTGACTTTGGAAAGCAAGCCTCTGGAGCAAGATGCAGCTGAAAAGAAAGAGTTTTTTTAGTACCTCATTACGTAGTTGAAGTTGTCTGTCTTTCGCAATACTGCGCTTTGAGAGGTCAAACCAAGTTGAGATAGCAATGGAGCAATTTCTGCTGAAATCCTCCTGTCCTGGATGACACCATCCCTGCAGAGTTTGCAGGGGAATTTAAGGAACATGAACTTTAGTGAAAACACAGATGATAAACCAATGTTGAAAGCACTGAATATGTAGTGTTTTATATTGCTGGGAAAAGCCAGGGAGGCAAAGGGCCAAGAGTTACGGTCACCTCCGTTGAGAATATCCAGTGTTGTTCAATATCAACTTCTTTTCCCCTGGTTTTCACCTAGGATTACCAGTGCATTTTATTAGTTTAGAGTCCTGTGGGCTTATTCAGCCATCAGCTATAGAGCAAGAGATTTCTGTACCTGCCCAAGTGCATTAACTCTAGGCACGTGGAAATAAAGGGGAGTTCTGCTGCCAGGAGCACAGCTCACTGACAGTCTACTGCATTTTGACTCTGCATTGGACTATCAAGACATTCAATCACAAAAAGTAATTAGCGACACCCTATTCTTCAAACAGACATATTGCCCTGTATCCAGCTACTAGATTTAATTACTCCACTGTGAGATTACAGGAGTACTGTAATGCTGCATCTTAATATCCTTATTATCTCCCTGCCAGAGAAGAACCTGCCGGCCCCAAGGAGAGCAACGGGAACATTTCAAACGTTGCAGACCTGCTTACAGAAAGGTGCTTTCTCTGGGAACAAGGATGGAAAATTTCTTCAAGAATTTTATTGAGGAAAAAATACCTGTGAAGACTCTCAGCTGCACAAGAACAGAGTATTCTCCTTCAGTCCAGGACAACAGAAGAGCAAAAACTAATACAGAAAAACTCCTGCTTACTCAATAGCTTCAATTTACAAACCTCTCTTGGCAGAGGGACTTATTCTGAAACTTTGCTCACTAAATATTAATTTCAAGAGGGTAAATTAATGAATAAAATAAACTAATATCCTAAAGTCCTACAAAATAATCAGGAAGGCATAGGTTAACCTGTAGCTCTCCTATGTAATAATCTGGTCTAAATATATTTCTCCTCTTAGGTTGTCTTAATCCACTACTGCTAATGGGATTTTATGGTCCATGCCAAAATCCTCCTATCAATTTTCTCATTTCTAACATAAAATTATGAATAATGTATTTTTCTCAGTATCTCAAAATAATTCCCTTTTACAGGGAAAAATGTGAATAAATCCAAATATTAAATATTTAAAATTTTTATTTATCTTTACTCGCAAAAGTAAAAAACTTGCAAAAACCCTGACATTGACTGAACTAATGTCCTTAAAATAAAATTTGACTCAGTGTTGGCAGTAAAATCACATCTCTAATTTGTAATAGTACACCATGTATATGGAAAAATGGTTGCAAGACAATAAAATGGCTAAACTAGGAATTGCAAACTTTCATAGTATGAACATATACACACCCAGTTTTGTTTACCGAATATTCTACAAGAAAATCTTGTCTTTGGTGACAGACATCCAGGATCCTGATTTTCACAGCTGGTGCCAGGTAAATTGGAACCAGTAAAATCAGCTAAGCTGGCAAAATCAGGAAAATTTGAGGATGTGAACAGTCCCTGTGAAAATAAATCTTTTTCACATATGGAGAATCCATATTTTCAAAGATATCCCAGAGTTTTGACAGCATGAGCTGCAGTTCCTATATTTTTTTCCTATTTCCCATGGATAAGGCAGCAATAAACATGCAGTAACAAACTGTAACACCAAGGTGTTCTCAGAAAAAGCAGATCACCTGCCTGGCTATGAAAATAAGCCAAATTTAAGCACCTTGTTTTTTTCCAGCCAAGACAATGATGCTAAGTGATTCAACTCTCACATTCATTTACAGAAACAATTATAAGAAGCAAGAGATATAAATCTCTTAAACCCCAGTGTATATTCCAGTCCTGATATAAAAAACAAATGCCTGCCTTGTGAAAATAATGTTTAATAATTCTTATGGGCACCGTGCAGGGAAATGAAAGAACTGTAGCTTTAGGCACATTTTGCACAGTGCTGTGTTTGCCTGTCTTCCTGAACAGGAGTTAAAAAGTACTGGAAATAAACACATCAGCATCTTCTCCCACTTCAACTTTACAGCCAGCAGAGATTTATCTTTTATTAAAATGTGTGGTCATGGCACACGGGAGGAGCAACTGACCTGTGAGTCAGTAACAAAATTTTTTTCAAAACTAGCTAAATATACAAAAGCTAAGCCTGAACCAATCAAACACAGTGTTTTGGTTAGAAAATCTCTGAAAAGCAGAGGGTGAGAAAGGTAAGTTATAGATAGATTAAAAGATAACTATATTTCCTGTTCTTGTCCCTGGATTCTACAGTTTTTGTTCTGGTACCAGCAGACATCATCCCACCACCAAGATCCTGTGATGATAAGCACACTGCAACTACTTTGGAGCTTTTAGAGAGCATTTTTGTATTAAAAAACACAAATAACCATTGCCTTTGACTCAGCACACCCAGCTGAGAGAGAGATAAGCCTCGCTCTCCTACCTCCAGGAGCATCTAGCAGCAGAAATGTGGCTCTCATGCAACCGGAATATGTCCTAATTAAAACAAAAATTGGAGAGGCTGCCTTTAGGGAGAGACATTCTGGAAGGCTAAGAACACTGACTTTTGATGTGCATATGTCCTGCTAGAGCCACTCATAGACAGTCTCCCTTCCACAAGCAAATATCTGGCCAAATTCTGTACAGAAACCAGCAGAGCTTTACCAGCTGACAGAGGATGAGGCTTTGTCACCATTGTCTGTGTAAAATTTCTGGCAACTTCTCCGCAGTGCTTCCCCAGAGATTCTCTGCTTTCTGGCTGTGCTATGCTCCTGTCCCTTGTCTCTCCCTTTGATTTCACTTTGATTTTGAGTGGATTTGCAGGTAAATACATATATTTTTCTTTGTTTTGTTATTTTTTCTTCCTCAGGGAGCTCAGCCAGAAGGGCTGACTCAATCATGTGTGACCATGAAATGGCTTTGAGAATAGGTGTCTTTTCTATGTTACAATCCTGCTAAAACAGGGCTTGCTGCTCACAGGAATACAAAAAAGTGAGCAGACTCACCACCAGGGCCTGTCAGCACTAGATGCTTCTGCTGAAAAATTCATTATAATTTCCCAGGGACTACCTGCAAGCACTTTCTCATGCTCATTATTAAATACAGAGCTTGCAGAAGTTACTGTGTTTCACACACACACCATAAATGTCATTTAAAAATCACATCAAGGGTGTGGATGAGATTTTCAAGACGAGACCTAAAATTCTAATGGAAGTGGAGAGAGAATTTAATCAGTCATGGCAAACTTGTCAGACATCGTATTTTACTGTCTGCCATGTACAAATATTCATAACCATTGCTTAATAAATGAACTCTAACATACATTAAAACTCAACTGTTGAAATAGATGTAAACACACTTAAGGTAAAATTTGCAGCAGGATATGCCTCTGAAATTCCCTTTTGAGGCTTTTGAAATGCTTGTATGAAGGACTCCATTTAATCCTAATATACTGAGACAAGAAATAATAAATTCATTTCAGCTTCCAGATTACTCCAGGCAAGCAGAATTAATTTAGCCCATAGTTTTGGGGGGTTTTTTTCCCAGTCCTTAGTTAAAATTCTATTGTAAAGGGAAATATTTTCTCTGTAATATTAATGTTCCTTTATTCTTCCATTTGAGTAGGAATAAACATCATAAGGATACAATTAACTAAATGCTGAAGAGGTTTCCCAGCTGGTGGGAAAAAAAATATATATTTATGACACACTTTCCATGTTTTACTTGGTGATGGTCCTGTGTAGCTTCCTCAGGACCAACATAAAATTTACCACATCCTTTCTTTGAAGGG
This sequence comes from Ammospiza nelsoni, assembly GCF_027579445.1. Classification (NCBI taxonomy): domain Eukaryota; kingdom Metazoa; phylum Chordata; class Aves; order Passeriformes; family Passerellidae; genus Ammospiza; species Ammospiza nelsoni. The sequence goes on from NC_080651.1 coordinate 3,731,497, forward strand.
TGCTATACTCTCCCAGGGAACTGAGATGAAGAATTGGATGTGTACCCCATCATTAATCCAGTGGTAAATTATGTTGAATCCTAATCTATACTGTTTCTTTGCTAGCTGTAATACAGGTACCTTAATTGTGCACTGCATGTTAACTACTAGTAGTGGTTTTTTGTTTATCCTATGTACTGAGTAATCTGTTAGAGTCTTATGGCCTGTCCAATAAATAACTCATGTTGTAATAGGCCTCATCAGCCATTATTAAGAACCTGCAAGCGAGAGCGATCTGGAGTGCAGACCACCCCAAACAGAGCTACTGTCAGAAATCTGAGTTACAGGCAGGGCTTGTCTATGCTCTCCCCTCTCCATTAATAACAAATAATAGTCCTTGAACAGACACATGAGATCTGCATCAAAAATGTCCAGATTACAAATAGAAACATTTATTAAGGAATTTCCCATTTTCCTTAAGTACTTGTGGCTTTCAATGCTAGAAACATATATAGTTACTTGTAAGGAACTTTGCACAGAAGAAAATTTCTGAAATCTAAGTCAAAATAAGAACGGGACAACGAAAAACCCCTTTACATACAAGGTAATATGCATGCACTTAAATAATTTCTTGTTTGTAGATAGGAAGAATTCATAAATACCAGCACAAAGGAAAGGTGAATTGTTTCATCATTTGCTCTAAGCATGTTAGAGGTTAATGAATTAGATATAAAAGCTCATTTGTTCAAGGACAATCAAAAGAGTAGATTATAAAGAGCCACAAAATTATCAACAAATGACAGAGCAATTTGCTGAATACACCAATTACATTTGTGTAAGGGACCAACCCCACATACTGTGGGTCTCCTTTTCCCTTTCCAGAGATACGTGGCCAACCATGTAACTCCCAGTCCTTTACAGCTTTCCATTGCTTTTACAAAAAGCTGCAGAAAATTCCATGCCTGTGCACTTTGGTAGAGTCTTTGCTACCTTTCTGCTGCAGAAATAAAATCGTGACTCTCAGTCTCAGGAGATAGGGAGGAATACAAAGGATGGAAGGCTGATATCATCAATCCTACCCTGAACTCTCAGTGTCTTTTTAAAAACAAGAAGATGCCACATTATTTCTCAGGAAAGGTGCTTGGATGGTACAAACAGCTCTGGTTTCACAATGTGCTTGCACTTTGTTGCTAAATGGTTCATCAGATCTGAACACAATGCCTGCCTTGAGAACAGACCTCACCCACTCCTCCTCTGCCCCACAGAAAACTGTCACCAGGACACCTGTACACCCCTAGGCCACCTGGCATCCAGGCATCCCTCCAAACTCTGGTCTCCTTTGGCAGTCTTGTCCTCTCTTCGGTACGTTTGTATTTCCCTGACTTGCAAGGTCACAGGTAACTCAGTGCTTTCTTCCAAACATCCATCAGCTCTGCCTCAGGACAGCAAGACAAAATGCTGTTGGACTTTGGTCACAGCAGCATGGTAGCCCATCCTTACTACACATGAGAAGGAAGAACCACTCTGTAGTGTGAAGTTTTCAGAGTTAATGAGTCCATAAGCACAGCTAAAGCAATAGCTTCACTTTGTGTTCATTTTATTTTGACAGCTGTGCTTCAGCTGTGATTACACCCTGTGTACTAGGAAATGTGTTGTCTGCCTTCTAATGAACTCTTCATAATCAAAAACCTCAACTTAAGGCCCAGCAATAAAATATTTGAAAAGAAATGGACTGAGACCAACAAATCATAGACATGTTCTAAAACACAGAGATTAGAGAAGTGTTAATCATCCCCTGTAGTGTTTTGTGGTGACTAACTAGACAGAAAGAAACTCCAGCATTTGGGTTGAAACCAAAGCACCCCAGAAGATGCACACCAGGACAGCTCTCAAGCAATCAGCTGGAAACACAGGCCACAGAGGATGAGCAGTAAAAACATACAACCCTTCCCCCCTAGCAAATAATCATCATCATCCACCCAAAATATTATTTTCACGCTGAAATCCTGACCTCCAACTCTAGTGTGACTGACGGTGCTGGCCAAGGGTCAGCTGATGAATGGAGACCTCACAATGTTCCCAGCCTGGAGGTAATTCCCAGAGTACCTGGATCTGCTACAGCAACTGCCACACCTCACAGCTCCGCTGGACATGGGCACACACAAAGCAAGGGGCTGCTTGCAAGACCCCCTAGACTTGAGGCAGAAGAGTCTTGCTCTACTGACAGTGGAATAAGGGGAAAACCAAAGCTGCTGGAACAAACAAAGCCACATAACAAAGAGTGTGATGTGTGGCATTTAAGGATCGTCCACTTGGTCAGGGGTTAATGGTGGTGACTGGGACAGGTCTTTGTGGGCTGTCACTGCTACACCGTGGAGCCACATTCAACAGTTAGAAGTGTACAACAGGACATGAAAAGCTTTACATGCAGGTCCTTTGTTCCTCTAAATGAGAACTCCCCGCTCAGCAGCTGGGAAGCAGCCACCACAGCAGGCTGGACCCAAACAATTTAGGGTGGTTAGCAGGAAAAGGATTAGTGTGCACCCTTCACCACCTCTATCAGCTTATCCTGACAGACTAGGAATGCTCAGGCATTAAAATCCGACTCTGCTAACAAGACCACTGCAGCCTTCCTCAGCTGTTGTAGTCTATTGTCCTCAGCCCAAGAGGCAAGCAAACCCTTTTCAAATAAATTTCAATTAGCCAGGCTTTCTTCTTGTTAAAGATCACGGAAAAGCCCTGGAGAGCCCCATTAACATGCAAATGAGTAGATACACAAACATAGTTCTAATTCTAAATACAGATACATCCAGCAAGATTAACAGCTTTGCAAGAGACTCTGGTACCCTGCTCATTGACACCCACTGCTGCCCGAAAGCCTCCACATCTCTTTGCTGCAAAAAAGCCAAATCCTTGTGATAAATCTCACCAGATCCTATAGTGCAAGTCCTAACAGAGAAGCAACTGCAACTGCACCACGATGTGGGATTGCAGAAATGGGGTCCAGTCTGTGCAGCCCTGGCATGGTGAAGTCCACACCATTGCTGTGTCTCTGTGAGCAGTTTTTGCTGTTCTGTTGTCTTGCCCTGAAAAAACACTTGAGAAAATTCTGCTGTGCACCAGCAGCTCCATTCCCCTGACAACTGAGCTGACATTGTCTTTATGCCCTTTCCTGATGATGTGTCTGGGGAACAAAGTCACTATCCAGCCCAAAGCTTCCACAGAAGTTCAGTGTCAGGAGCTCCACTGCATCTCCAAATGTTATTTGCTTTCTCATTTTTGCTGTCATAAATCTGGTCTGAACCTTGTTTTTTTTTAATTTGCTTTCAACAAGTTATTTAGCCTGGAATTTTCTTGAGTCGGTAATACTTTCCTGCCTGACTGGAGTGTTTTGATAATTTCTAAATTAATAATTGCAAAATTCTTGCTAGAGTTTTAATATAATTATTCCCACAGTGAATGCAAAAATAATCCAAGTCCTTTACTGCATGCTGTCAGAACAGCATGACAAGGCTCCCACCCCTACACTTTGTACAACCAAATTACTACAAAGGACTTTTCATTAAAAATCATTTAGGTCTTTAAACAAATTTCTGTTGCTTATGATTATTTACCTCCAATCTTTACACCATGCTGTAGGATTATTTGCTATTTTCATTTTTTTTTATTTTGCACTGTGTTCCAAAAAGTCCGTAACATTTAGATATTTCACAGTTTTCTAAAAGTATATTTTAAAATACATCTTCCATAAGCTTCTCCTTCTGTAAATGAGTTACAGGGGTCATGTTTTTTCAGACAGGAAGAGCATTATATTGCTGAATGTGAGCCACACAGCCAAAGTTTAAAACTTTGAGTAGCAGAGTACACACTAAACATCTTCCTAAAATACAAATTGAAACAAATTTAGGAAAGAGCAGCATAAACTAAATCACCAAATCACTGAAAAGCTTCAGTCTCTATTCACTGAGTTCTAAAACTGTGGCAAGCTTCCATTCCTCTAACCCTCTTATTTTTAGGCACTTTGATCTGTGTCACACAGCCCTGTTCCAGAACACGGCACAGAACTATAATATTGAGATATTCTGGCTTTCACAGAGCCCAGAGAGCTGCAGAGCCAGAAGACAGAACGCTAGCCCTGCTTGGAAGGCCTGGTTGGGATAATTGCAGCCTGGCATTGCAGCAGATAACGTGGCTCCCACACCCCACTGCAAACCCCATGTGATGGCAATGAGGGAGAAGTGATCAAAATACGCTGTTCATGCTCAGAAATGCCACTGGGGACACTGCTTAAAGCAGGGACAATGCTGCTGCTCTTTCCCATGCACACAGACTGTCTGAGGAGTGCCCTGGCCGGAATGATGTCCCTGCCAGAGACCTGCAAAAGAAAGACTCTGGTGGCCTCATGAGCCCTAAGGCAGAAGAGTTTGGCCAGGAGAAGCTTTGCAGCTCAATAGTGAGAGTTTACCCCTCAAGAAGTGGGAAAGTAAAGAGAAACCGCTGCTGTCAGAACACAACAACAACAACATAAACCACCACCAGTTCTCCCAGTTTAATTCAATAACTCAGTTTAGCTCTTTTGACTGGAAAGGAAGAGGGGTGGAGGGATAATAAGAAACATCCTGGGGAGTTGCATCCGTTTTTTCAGATCCAGTGTGCCAATACTCCTGTGCCAGAAAAAGGTGTGGATTCAGTCCATGGTAGGAAATAGTAATTATCCATTTACATTCAAAGGGTTTGCTTTGCAAATATTATGTTTGCACAGCTTTTTACATTGAAAATATTCCTTGAAACACACACAGAAACGTCCAGCAAAACCTGACAAATGCAAAAGGCAGAACAGCTTCTGAAGAAAGGCCATAGAATTTGGTGCAAATACTTTAGCTCAGAAGATACTTGCAGGAATAAGGCACCAAAGGAAATTAACTGCAGACTTTTAAGAGACTCTACAACAACAGAGGCAAAACCAGCCCTCACATCTCCTGGGAATCCTGATTCAGCAGCAACTTCTCAGGCTGCTCAACCGTGACAGAAATTGGTGGCCTCAGCCCATGCTAATATTCCTCTTGTAATATTTAAGAAATGTTATGCTACAATTCAATATTGTGATGCCCAAATATGTTATTACCTCAACAGGAAATGGTTATAGGGTGTGAAAAACACCAATGACTGGTTTTAAAATTTTAAAAGTTTAATAGTAATAAAGTGGTTATAAAAAGAGTAATACAAATTAGAGCAATAAGAATTTGGACAGTCAGAGTTAGGATAATAAAGGACAACAAAAGCAAAGAATTACAAACGTTCGGATGCTTTCATCTTGATAGTATGCCTCACTAACAAAGGATTAACTCTTAAAGGCAATAGCCTGTTGCATATTCATATATCTCACATGTGATTCAAAAATTCTTTTCAAACAAAGGGTGTTTTCTGGTTATTGTCAACTTTTCCCCCCCTCATATTGTAAATCCGTCATCTCGGTCCCCACTAAGTCTGGTTCTTCCCAATAAGAAGGCAATAATTCTTCTCTTGGAGATTTTGGTGCCTCGTTGCTGTTATCTCTGTGCGAAGAATTTCTTGAGCTAGTTAGAAAAAGTATCTTACATCACATAGTTTCTATTTTAATATTATGTTATAGCCTAAAACTATATTTAACACACTACTGAAAAGGATTAATACAATATAACTTTCTAACATAACACATATTCATTTTAATATTTGCATAAAGCAAATCATATAATACACATTTTTCACACAGGGTAATTTGAAAAGTAATGCTTTCCAAGAATGGAGTTCCATAGCTATATGAATCAAATCACTACCAAACAGCTCCAAACTGCTTTGAACAGGTTTTTAACCATAGTAGAATGCAGGGAGAGACAGACAAGCCCAATGACACCAAATCTTAATCTAGTTTAAATACATGTGGTTGGTTTGCCATATTAATGAACATCCCATATTCTGATTGGATTTTCTTGATTCCTGAACTTCGACTCTGCAGTAAAAACAGCATTGCATGCATAGAAGAAGTGTGGGTGGTTCTAATGTGCTGCAGTTGCTAGCTGTAAACAGAAGTTAATATTTAATAGAGTCCCAGCTGTAGGAACCTCTCAGCATGTCCACCCAGCTGCTCTCTCCACTTCAGTGCAGCACTCAGGTCCCCCAGTTGTCCAGCTTGCACGTAAACATGTGCTGTGCTCCAGCCTGGAGCAACCCACAGCATCCTGTTCATCAGGAAATTTGAATGCAGATGACAGGCACTCCCTTGAGAGAGTACCAGAGAATGCCATGTCAGATTTTTGAGGTTTGGTGGTTTTTTCTGCTTGGTTTTTTTGTTTGTTTGGGGTTTTTTGTTTTGGATTTGTTTGTTTGTTTATTTGTTGTTGTGGGGTTTGTTTGGGTTTCGTTTGTTTGGGTTGGGGGGAGGAGGGGTTCTTCTTTGGAGTCTTTTTATTTTGTTTAAATTTTGCCAGGCTTTTTTTCCTTCTTCCTTTTTTTCTTCTGCCTCAAGTGATTTGCCAAGGACTTATCATAGTCAGTGGGGAATACCAAATCATCCTGCACAAACTATTTCAGGAGGCACTTTGGGCCTCTGTGATCCATCTCCACCCCGACACCTATGGAACCTGAAGGCATATGATCACAGGTGGATGTCAAATCACATCCAAGTTGGTACTTTAGGATCACAGGTGGATGTCAAATCACATCCAAGTTGGTACATTAATTAGGGGCTTGGACAAGCTGTCATATATCAGAGAGGGGCAAATGCAACACAAGAGCTACGCTGGGCTGGAGTTCTGCTCTCCAGCAACACTCCTGTTTCAGAGAGGAGGAGCCTGTGCTTTGGGAATTGCAATTCCCTGCTCGACAGTAGAACAGCACAGTTCAGCCCCATTTCCAGAATTTAAGAGGCACATCAATCTCGGGGCAGCCCCCTGCACAAGGTTGTATTTCTTTCCCAGTGTTGAAGGTCTCAGAATAACAGTCCATTACAGAGATACATTGGGAGAATTATTCAGGATGCACTCCAGGAAGGCAGTGCCCCTGCAAGATGGAATAGATGGGTTAGGGATCGGTGACGGGATGTGTGTGTGTACGTTTATTCTGCAGATGGAAATATAGAGAGGAAAATGTCTTTTTTTTCAGATCTTTGGCATATAAAATGAAGATTAGACAGAAAAAAAAAATCCTAACTAGAGATTTGAATATCTAAACATGGGAAAGATGTTCTATTGCAGCTCAGAATTACACATTTCTACAGAATATTTTTAAAAGCTCACTCAGAAGTCTCAATTTTACTTTCATTACCTTCTAATCTTCCTCTTAACGTGTAAATGTCTTATTTGCCTGGTAATTTGCATTTATGTTCTAAAAACTGTTTGTGAAGAGATTGAAAATATTTTTATACAGAATTAAACTATAAAAAACCCCAAAATAATCAAAATACCCTATCCTCACACAACCTTGATAAAAACTATTCAGGCTTTCTTTTCTTTGATGGTGATTGGGGTTTTTTGGGTTGGGTTTTTTTGTAGGTGTGTTTGGGTTTTGGGGTGTTGGGGTTGTCTGTAGTTTTTTTGCTGTTTGCTTGGCTATTATATTTTGTGTTTTTATTGTCAGCAGGAAATTCAGTCTAAATTTATATCAGATTCATAATTATGTATTCAGGTAGAATTTCAGATAACTTTGGATATTCTTTATACACATGGCTATGTAGCAATTGAACATAATACAAAAGGAAATTATTTTAATGCTTTGGGGGTAATTTACAAGAAATAGACATCCTAGTCCTTTGCACAAATTACTTCTCTGCAATGAACTATTCTTATCCATTACGATGGGGTCAGCATGACAGCAGCAGCAAACAGATGCACTCCCTCCTCCCCAGAGGTTTAGTGCATGTCAGAATTATGCACAGACATGCATAGGCTTTTCAGGCTGCTCGACCAAAACTTGATGACATTTAATCTCGAATGCATACACAGAGTTCAGTGCCATCACTCCCCCTACCTGAGTGCACAGGCTTGCATCCATTACAGTCCAGGCTGATGCCTCTACCTTCACAGAATCTCAGAATGAATGAGGTTGGAAGAGAATTTTGAGATCATCCTGTCCAACCTGTCACTCAACACCACCCTGTCCCCCGGGCCATGGTGCTGAGTGCCACATCCAGTCTGTCCTTAACACCTCCAGGGTCGGTGACACCTCCCTGGGCAGCCCATTCCAAGGCCCAGTCACCATTTCTGTGAAGAGCTTCTTCCTAATGTCCAACCAGAACCTGCCCTGGCACAGCTCTTGTTCTGTCACTGCTCCCGAGGAGCAGAACCCGACCCACACCCTCCTCCTGTCAGAGCTGTGGAGAGTGATGAGGTCTCTCCTAAGCCTCCTTTTCTCCAGAATAAACAGCCCTCAGCTGCTCCTCATGAAAATTGTTGTCCAGACCCTTCACCACCCTTGTTGCCCTCCTCTGGACACACTCCAGCAGCTCAAGACCCTTCCTAAACTGAGGGGCCCAGAACTGGACACTGCACTCGAGGTGAGGCCTCACCAGTGCCGAGCACAGGGGAAGGATGATCTCCCTGCTCCTGCAGGCCACACTGTTCCTGATAGAGGGGCCATTGGTCTTCTTGGCCACCTGGGCACCTGCAGGCCACACTGTTCCTCATACAGGCCAGGGGCCATTGGTCTTCTTGGCCACCTGGGCACCTGCAGGCCACACTGTTCCTCATACAGGCCAGGGGCCATTGGTCTTCTTGGCCACCTGGGCACACTGCTGGCTCATGCTGAGCCTGCCAACAATCAGCACCCCAGTGTCCCTTCCTGCCTGGCCATGCTCCAGCCACTCTGTCCCCAGCCTGCAGCTCTGCAGGGAATCATTGTGGCCAAAAACAAAGACCAAGAACTAGGTCCTGTTAAACCTCATATTTTTGGATTTGGCCCATCTGTTCAGCCTGTCCATACATGGGGAAGCCCAAGAAGTGCCTGCCATGCTCAAAACAACACACTGATAACCAAAGCAGCTGAATTATTACTCATGGAAGCGCAAACTCTAAGACATCTCTCAGGCACGGGTGTTGGGGTTACACCTAAAGCTGTGGAGAGTGGATCAGTCATCTGCACAAGAATCCACTGCCAGTCACCTGAGAGCAAATCCATCCTCAGCATGCCAGTCATCAGCGAAGAAGTGCAGAGAGCTTCAGAGAAGGTGGAGAGGCAGCCTGGCTGAGCCTAACACATTTCAGCAGCCTGCCTGAGCACCATTTGCAGCAATTTGTATAGCAGCACTCAGATTTTCTACATTTCTCTCAACTTTGTCACTGAAGCCCTGTTATCAGGTTCAATTAGTATCCAGAAGGCTGACATTTTCTCCATCCAAAATAATCCTCCCCTGCCTTCCAAGGGAGGTGACAAATGCGCAGCTGCAGTTTTGCTCTGGACAGTCCTTTGGTGGCACTTGGCTGACACCTGTTGACACAGTTCCACAGTCAGTCACGACACAAACCACTGCACTGATGTTTTTCTCCATTCCCTTGCAATTTCTAATTATTGCTTGAAAGCATTTTGAAGATAAAGACATGTTGGAGAAATGCTGTGCATTATCAACTCTGCTCAATGGCACTTGCTTCAGGACATCAGTCCTAGGTTACCCAGCCAGATAAGCAGCAAATTAAATAGTTATCCAATTTTACCAGATGCAAGAATAAAGACTAAAGAAGGATACCAACACCTGGCACACCACTGAGGAAATACATTTTTCAGCTGACACCTTGGTTTTAGCTGAAGAAGGCCCAAATTACCACTCAGGAGGGGGACTTGCCTCCTTCCCTAAAAGATGATCTGAAGAATTGGAGTTTGATACCAGCATGGAGAGACTTTTCCTCCTCCTTATGAGTTTCCAATTTCCTTAACTCCTGAAGTTCATTCTTAGTGACCAGAACCTGGTGCTTCAGACTCAGAGCAGTTAGTGAGTATATCTATAGGAAGCTGTTTTAATTTATGGTGAGTTCTGTTTAGCACTAGTTCTCAGTTACTTCCAAAACAAACATTACTTTCCCATATCCACCTTAGGCATAGAGTTACGTATTGCACTGGTACGTGCAATACCAATATAAAAATGTTGTCACAAAAAAAAAAAAAAAGATTGATTTTAAATAATATGCAGTATCAATTTACATTGATTTGACCCATTACAGTATTCTTAATATTCTAATTACAATACTAAAGTATTCCAAGAGCAAGCTATAGTCAAATGCTAGTAAGACACAAATATAAGCTTTTGAAACCTTCTGCTGGGATTTAGAGTCACACTACAAAAGAAATAGAAAACCTTATAGACTGTGACTAGGAAATACAAGAACAGCCTTTACATCATCACTGGCACTTGGATCAGCCACATATTCCCTCTGCCAGGTCCTTGTCTGTAACTGCTGTCACTGGACTGTTAGAATTTGTGGAAAAGCCATCCGGGGGCTCTGAACAACACCCTGACAGCACCAGAGAATGCACCACCCAGCTGCTTTTCTTACGCCCAGAAATTCTCCAGCTAAATGAACTTTTCTAAGGAGTCTGAGAAAGGGATTCTTCTCCATGAGCCAGTCACCCTCATGGAAATCTTCGTCTGTTCACTTATTTGCATTCATATTACAGAAAATATTGCTGCAAGCAATTTCATCATCCCTGCAGAGCCTGCTTTGTTCTGACTCTACAAAGTAGGAAAACACACACATCATTCCTGCTTATCAGCCAGAACCCTCTAAGAGGTCGGATCACTTTTCTTAGCCAAATTATCATTTATTTGTTTAATTTGCTTTTCTGACTTCAACAAGTCCATGCTATGGTAGATCTCAATGGTTTAGTCCAGCCTTTAAAAGCCCTGAGAGCAGGAATGGGTCACACATACCTACCCACCACAGCAAGAAAATTATTCAATTTCAGAAAAAATGGAATATGACAATATGACAGAAGTAAAGAGAAATAAGTTCCATTGTGGAGAAAGAACAGACAAGATGAATGCACTTTCCAGCAAATGCAATTCTGATATCACAATATACACATTCTCCCAGGTCACAGCTAAACACTGGCTTTTCAGATAGAAATGGAGAGCCTAAGAACATCTGAAAGGCAGCAATGTTTCCAGCTGGAGTATCCAGCTGCAAGCAGTTGCTCCATACAAATTATACAAGAGAAGGGAGATGGGAGAGGTAACCCCTCATTCATTCAACCTTCTCCATTTCTAATGCAATGTGATCTCAGGCGCACGGGAAAATAAAATGAGCAAAATTTTCCAGGTCACAATAGTTAAACTGCTACAAAAAAACCAAACAAAGAAGCGCAGAGCATGGACTTTCAGTCCAAGAACTATTTTGAAGAAAATACAAAAAAATAATAATGAAAGAAAATATTTGTCAGAGATAAAGAGGCAGACCACAGACCAGCTCTAGTTTAAAATGTTGTAAAGCAGGTCACTGTTGACAATCTGTAGAGGTGTTTGAAATGCATAACTCCAGGAAAATGAAAAGAAAAGGGAAGATCTCATTAGCTACAAGGATCATGCCCTGTTGAGTATACCTGCACTTTGAAAAATTACCTTTGATAGAAGTAATATTGTAGGTTGAGTGAATAAAGTTTTCATTAAGCAGGAGCTTTATTGTGCTATTCCAGCAATATCAAGGCCTTAAAAGTAGTAAGGAAGAGTGTCATACTTTGAAGAATCTTGTCCAGTTTTGCTCTGTTAGGGCAACTCCCTCACCCCCAGTTATAACTAGATGTATTCCATAATACATAAAATATCTTCATTACATGAACCAGCCAATTCCACAGCTAGACAGGAAATACATTTGGGGCATTTATTGTACCAATGTTACAGCATGATTTTAGCAGGGATTCCAAACACACCTTTGGAATAGTTTTCAGGAGAGTCAGACTTTTGCATGTGTGATATAAAATATAATAATCACTTCAACAGGAAGACAATCCATTAGTTACTAGAGAACCTCTACGAACTCCAAGACTTGGGGTTGAATTCCAGTTTTGTTCAAGTTCTCAGAAATTCATTCAGTGTCTGTTCTGCAGCTTCCCATCTGTGAGGATAGTTTACCCTGCAAGGTAAACAGGGTTTATAGGAGCAGATATTTGTGGGAGCACTTCTAATCTTCCCTTGTGGAAAGGGAAGGCTTCTTTCAATCTTCAATTGTGCCAAGCACTGCAGGTTGTGGATGGTTTGGAATTCTCCCTACAGTTCCTCCAAGGTGTCTCCTCATAGTCATGTTTGTAAACTCACCCAAGATCTCTTCCCCTTGTAGAAAACCTGCAGTGACTCGTGGGATTTTGTTCTTTTTTCCTTTTAGGCTGGCTGTTCTTGATCTAAGGAAACAGCAACAGGGAGCATCTGATTGATGATGCAATATTTAATTGCATCGTTCTTGTTTCAGTTACAGCCGTAACAACACTGAGAGCTCCTGTGTGAGGTAAAGCTCCCTCCAAGGGAATGCCTGAAAAATTGACCCCTCAAAGAGAGTGTAAGGTGTGCCTAAAAGAGCAAGGCTTTTTCCCAAGTCCTAATTCCCCACTGAGAAGAAGCCCCATGGTACACAGACCTATGTGCTGGGGGCTGTAAACCCCAACTGTTTTGCTCTAGGACATCCCTATCTTCTGAGGATGCTAAGAAAGAAGGATGAAGATGGCAGGAATCAGTGTTTAAAGTAGAAGAACATTAAACAGAGAGAGCAAACTTCAAGTGGCAGAAGCTCCTTGTTCAGAGGACAGAGAGGGAATGGTTAGGAACTCATTTCTGGTGAAAATGGTTTCAAGAGGTAACATTTTACTTATTAAAACAAGAGGTAGAATATTCATTTCTAAATTACAAATGACCTGAGAGTTAAGCTCTCAGCATCTGACCATCAAATTTAGATTTCAGCCCTTGTACAAAATTTATCATAATTACAGTGAAGATATTTAAATGCATATTGATTTTATCAAACAATGAATACTTCAGGAAGGTTAAGCCTCATATTTCTGAAATTAGTTCTGATTTCTGGAGACCTTAAGGCTAATCTTCAGCATTACCAGCTATCCATGAGCAGCCAAGAAGGTCTGAAAGTACATTCAGGACATCTTGGAAAAATCAGAAATATTACCACCCACTGGTGAACACTTAAATGCCTTACTCTCATTAAATATCTTACTCTCATTACTCTTTGCTCCTAATCAGAGAGAAATGGGAGTAGATGTGCAGAAGAGGGGGAGAGGGGTGAGATGGCTCTTGCTGTCTGTTCTAAACCCCTGCATTAGATTTTCCAGCCTTTTTGAGACAAGGACCACTGGCAGATCATCACATTCACAAGTTCAGGTTAGAAAGATTATGAAGAAAGCAGCTGCATCTCTCACTGATGCTCCAGGAGAGCCTAGAACAGCCCCTGGGATTTGGGACCCAGTTTCTCTTTCCCTTTGGGACCTTGCCCTGCTTTTGCCCCGTGATTTATTCCAGCAGAAAGCTGCCAGCACCAGGTGCCAAACCTTCCTCTACAACCTTGCCCACAGGCATTTGGTTTTTACTTCTAGCAATGTGACAGGTTATGCTGCTGCCTTTGGAGGATGCACTGAGTGAGCAGACACTGCATCACTCAAACACTGTGTCCTTCCCAAGCCCTGCTTTGAGACCGTAACCCAGGTGCATGTCCTTGAGGACTATAAACATAATCTCTGCACAAGTGTAGAAGAAATATTGAAGGTCAGAAGCACTAGAAGCTGCAGGAGAGTTAGTGATTGCTCAGCGGCAAGGAAAAAAATAATTAGCCTTACCAGAGATTTCCGAGAGGAAATCCTGATGTGTTATGGGACCTGTTTTAGATCCTGCCTCCTAAAAGGATTAGATCATCCATCAGAGGTGCCTGCACTACAAACTTCCTTTTATCATACACACACCAAAGATCAGGTGAGAGGTTTAATAAAACACTAAATGGAACAAAATGCCAAAGAAACAAAGCTATAATTACATCTGAAGATTTTTCCTTGCTTAGCAGGAAACCTTTTCATTATACAGATTTTACATTTTGAAGGCACCTGAGTTCTCATTTGAATAGTGACACATAAAGAAACCAAAAAATTCATGTTAGAGACGGATAATGAGATGATTGGCTTTTGCAATTAAGTTATCTAAATAGTTATCTAATAGATAAACTGACAGACCTTGGGAGGGGCCAGGGCTGGCTGATCCAACCCCGGGCTATAAAACACTGAGCATCCATCTTAAAGATGAACTGGCCATGTGGTATCCATGAGAGCAGTTCCCAGTGCTGCAACTTTTTCCTTATGTAGTCCTTTGTTGTATTTTTGTTAAGGTTTAATAAACCTTTTTAAATTTTCAAAGTGAGCAGTTGTTTCTCACAGTTCACAAGCAAAGCTTTGTCACCAAAGTCATGTCATCCTGCATGTTTGTTATCCTAAAAAAGCAAGATTGAGAGGAAGTAGGAGAAATCCTAATCTGAAAAATAGGTTGCTTTCCCTCCCTCATGGTGAGGGTAGACCAGACCTTTACTTGAAAAAATTGGCATACTTTCTTTCCAGTCAACCAATTAAAAGAGGAGAGCTCTAGAGTCCCTAAGGCTCTGATTATTTCATCCTGTGCTCCTGCAAAAATTTTAGTCACCATGGGGTAAAGTTACCATGCTGCATGTCCTGAAGGATATATTAATAGTGAAACACTAGTACTACAATTTAATAGGATTAGCTGAAATTGCTGTAATACATTTTACAGATGGGGAAACTGGGACACAGGCAGACTTAATTTTAAGCAACTAAATCTGTATTTTGGCACCAAAGCAACCTGATTCTCAGTAGTGCAAAACACTTAACTCTCACGTTTCAAAGGGCTACAGTTCCCCAGTTCATTTTTCCTGAAGGAAATGCCACACATCTTTCTAGCTCATACAGTGCTCCTGAGATGTAAATCAACACCCAGCAGGGTATGCCAGGACCAGATTCCAAGCCTGTGTGCATTACAAAAGAGATTCCAACCAAAGTCATGGGCCTGTCTTGCAGGAAATTCCTACAGCTACTTTATGTGATCACACCTTCTCTGTCCCTCCCCTGATATTGCTTTCCCCTACCTCTGATCAGAACTGGAGTATTTTTCTCCCTCCTAATTTCAGCATCTATGGACTAATACTTTTCTCCTCTAAACTGTGAAACTTGCTCCAGTGACACCAAGGTTGCTCCAGTGCAAAATTTGACTCCCTGCTGTGAGAGTTGTTTTTCCCTCTCTTCAAGTAATTTCTCTTCTTTAATTTCTTTACTTTTGGCTCACTACTCTTCAGGGAAGGGAGCAGCACCAACTCTCCACCTCGCTAGCAGAACTCTAAATTGTTAAATAATAAAAACCAAAATTGTCAAAGAACACCATGGCTGAGTTTCCACAGTCACAAACAAAGAGCAAAGCAAGTTTTTCTTTCAGTACTGTACAGTAAACCTTACCATCGCTGTTACATTATTCATTGTTACATTTCTAGTACCTTAAACTGCCACAATATGTGCTGATCCTTCTTTGCATTGTATTTTTTATTGCATTCTTATTCAGCAAACTCTGAAAATGATCCTGGGCTGTTCTCTTTCTGAGCAAACTCCAGGAGCGCTCACATCCTTCTGCAGCACCTTCATTATCACCTGGCTCCTCTTGGTGATAATGTCTGAATTCTCAGACATCACTTTTCCCCAGTTCAAGAGGCCAAATTAGCACCTTACTTTCCATCCACCACAGCTATTAAAACAAATTTATTCTGCTGCAGAGCATCCATGTCCCCCACCAGACCTAATTTGCCTGCTGTGGGCCCAGAGCTAGAGAAAGAGAGTGTCGCATTTCTGCCAGCTTAGCAGCCTCCAAGCTGTGGATCCATCACCTCTCACAGAGGCTGACAGCTCCAGTCAAGGAAGTTTCTCACCCTTTGCTGACATCCCTCCCTGGCAGACCCAGCTCATCACTGGTGACCTCTGCCAGTCACCAGCTCCTTTGAGAATGTGCACACACCAAGAGAATAAAAACCCCAGTCCCATCAGCACTGCTCTTCGTACAAGGTTGGTACTGCACTGAATGCCTGATGAAAGAAATTAAAACCTACTCCTTTGCTTTCACAGGGTTAAGTAGAATGAAATTATAAACCCCTTTACTTTAGAAGCTTTAAATCCCAGCTGGTTAATAAATGTAGTAAATAAGCTTACACTTGCACTTTTTCTCGTTGTGTTAATTCTGAGCTCCCTCAGGATGAAGAGGCAGTAGGTTAACTGTACATGCTTTTCTTGCTGGCTCCACTTCTCTATGAGTACTGGGGTAAAAAGAGAGAAGGTGATGGATCCTGGTGGCTCTAAGCCCTCCAAGTGAAAATTTCTTTCATAGCGAAAACCCTGGGAGAACACAGCAGGGACCCACATCCTCCAGAGGAAAGGCACCCATGCCCATGCACAAGACACACAACCTCAGAGCAGCTCAATCCCAGCAGCAGCTCTGCATCCTCAGGAACTCAGCCCTGGTGTTTAAATATATTTATAGTCATGGATACCACACATTACATAAACACACACTCTCCTGTCAAGCAGTTAGAGCTAATCTTCCTACAAGATTACCACAGCAGTGGTTCTTGCAAATGTGGATAAAGCTAAATATTATTTATATGTGTGTATCATCAGTATAGAAAGAAGTGAGATCTGTCCTCACAAGTTTCCTTAAGTTTCTTAACAAAATTATCACCTGTCAAATAATAACAAAAGAAAATAAACATTTACTACTCAGTAGTGATTTAAATACTTTGCCTTGTGTGGATCTGTATTTGTGGAAAAAAGTAGGAGTAAAGAACTACTCCAGTACACACAGCCCCAGTGCAGGAGCTCCCTTTGAGCTTTGGCTTCACAAAAGTTGAGGGAACAGATGTTCAAGGCCACAGACGCAGAGTAAAAAATCATCAGGAAATCCAGCAGATGAAGGAATTCAACATCACATCAGTGCAGCCTGTTTCCCCCCACAATCTCTCACAGTGACCAACTGATGTGCCAGCAAAATATGAATAATAAAAAATGGACTTAGAAGTGGCTGAATACAGAAATTCAGCACTTGGAAACTTTCCAACAGCCAAGACTAATCAAGAAATTACAACATTCAGTTGTCCCAGCAGGATAGTGAGACATTAATCACAATGTGGGGTCACAGTCATGTCCAGACACCCCAGTGATGGTCATGATCCTTTTGTGGTCAGCCCTACCCAGCTCTGCAGTGCCTTGTGATCATTCCATCTGCAAGTTCTGCAGTCTGGCCACATCATCTTCATTATCACCTGCCCCTCCTGGTGTTTGTCACCCAGTCCTCCAGCATTTTTACTCCATTTCAAGAAGCCAAATTAGCATCTTGTTTTTCCACTACCACAGCCATTACCAAAAATTTATTCTGCTGCAGGGCATCCATGTTCCCCCACCAGAATTCCTCTGTGTCTTGTAGTCTCACAGCTGAAGAAGGAGAGTGTTGCATCTCTCCCAGTTTAGGAGCCCCTGAGCTATGGATCCATCACCTCTCACAGCACATTGGTCAGGCTGGTCACCAATATTATCACTATCGGCACACGAAAAGCAAAAATTTCTTCAGGAGCACCACAGGATTTCATGAGGTGATGCTAGGTTTGAAGGGTTTCTTTTTCTCCTTTGCTACCACAGCAGGTCAGGGAAAAACAGATGCCACAAACAGAGGAGAGATCACTGACACCAATTTCAGGGACTGTTAGAGGGAATTTGCAGCCTTTTCTATCACACAACCCAGAATTCCTCCCTTCTCCATACACAGGAGACTTCTGAACTAAACCAGGTTTAATCCTACATATGTCAGTTAACTCAGATTAAAAACTACACAACAACAGCCAGAACACTCTTGAAGTGCATAGTTTGTGCCTTTAACATGAGCACAGTCTGTGTTTCTTTAACAAGGATTCTTTTGGTTTCACCCACACCACCTCTCACCAGTGGTTTCTCAAGTCCTCAGTCCTGCAACAGAGACAGAGCCTGTGGAGTTTGGGAAAGAGGACTTCTCCAACAAAGAGCTTCTCAGCACTGCTGTCCAGAGGATTCTCAGTAAATTGGCACTTGTGTGTGTTTTTTAAATTCTAACTTTGTACCAACATGAGCAGAGTCATTATGAAGTACTTAGGGATGTTCAGCAAATTAGAAGGCTGGGCTGGATGAACTTTCCCTAACCCTTATAAAGAAAATTCCCTACTTTAGCACAATGTGCTGTGCTGTCTAATACCCATCACATCTCACTGTTGCTTCCATCTACTTAAAGAAATCTCTGATTACTTGTAGATATGAAGTCAGGTTCTTTACCTCTTTAATTTACAGAATAGTCATAGCAGAAAATGTGTATCATCAAATAACAAACAAATTACTCTGTAATTATGAAACTGCCTACAGAGAATTCCTTATACACTCTCAAAATGAAATCTGAACTTCAAACACCAGAATAAGAAGATATATTATTTAAAAGCCAATTAGAAGAACAAATGTACAATAGAGAGTGACACAGAAGACTACAAGTTCTTGCAAGCTTCCATTTTACCATTAGCATTTTAACAAGAAAAACATCCTAATTTAAAAGAGACTGTAACTTTGATATCAGTGGTATTATTTGGCAATTTAAATAATTTCTTTCAGCTTTAGAAAACAAATTGCACAGATTTTGGTTAACAATCTCATAATGTGATTTCAAATACATCCATTAAGACTGTAATCTGAACTAACCCTCTCAACAACAGAAAACTATTTTGCAGCACCTGTGCAAAAAACGTCACTGTACCAGAAGACCAAAAGCAGTATCAATTTCTATGGAATAAGAAATCTCTCAATCAGATCTTCCATTAGAAATAGAAGATGGGGGCCCTGAGTGGTGCATTACCCATCCTCCAGCTCTGTCACTGAACCCAGGTACTGCTGAGGAGATGCTTTGTTTTAAACACAGTGATGGTTGCACTACCCTTAACCTAAAAAGCTCCTGTTTCACTTCATGTCCTGCCCAAGTGCTTCGCTGAAATAGACAATACTCAAGTAAATTCATTTACAGTTTTTTATCTGAAAAGCTGTTAAGCTTTGTCAGAGACACACTCAACACTGAGGGGAAATACTCTGCAGAGCAAGAGTCCTTCATTTACCAACATCCACACACAGAGAACATGGGGCTGTCATCCCCTCCCAGAACCACTGTGCTTTTAAATTGTTTGTTTTTAAGTTTTAAATAGTTTGTTTTTAAATCTGGAGCCACTCTTGCTTTAGAAAAACATTTACAGAGAGGACAACACTGTAATAACTGGGCTGGAGAATGCACATTGTACAGGGACTGTGGAATGTTGTGTGTTTGTGTGTGTGTGTGCAAGGAGGTCAACCTGAATCTGCTGTAATTCTGCATAATTATGGACACGCACACATCTCAGATATTCTCCTGGAAACCTGCCAGTATTCATCCTCCAAACTGACTGCACAGACCTGAGTCCAGGGCTGTCTCAAAACTGCTGCTGTTTATTTGCAGTGGCTCCCATTAGCCTTAAGTGCAGTGCTGTTGCTGTTATTGAGAAAGCAGGGGCTCAAGGGCTGCTGCTTTACAGAGCCTCATACTGTGTTCAGTAATAACCAGATTTTCTCAAACCTCCCTCCACAAAAAACCCCAACCAATCAACAAACCCCCAACAGAACAAACAACCAACCCAGCCAAAGCAAAACAACCAAAATAAACAAATCCTCCCCCCCCAAAAAAAAACAAAAAGAAAAAAAGAAACCAAAAAAAAACCCAAAAAAGCTAAAAATCAAACCAAAACCCACAAACCAAACACTTTTAAGACTCAGTGCTTTCTTCCCAACCTGAATAAATGCAGCTGAATCCCATCCACTCCTTGGAAAAGCATAAAAATATTTTGAAACTGAAGTACAAACTGGACAAGAAGTTTGTTGAAGCCCAACACACCGGGCTGTCAGACAGTGTTTCTGCATTTTCATTTCTAATCCGCTGGACACTGTGTGATACTGGTTTGGACTTCAGTTTCTAATGTTCTAAAATGATGAGAAGAGTGTGAGAAATTATGCTCACTTTCAAAAAAATCGAAAATGTTTATTGAAACCTTATCCAAATACAACAACAGACTGAATAAGGGAAAAAAAATACAGCACCAGGAGCAAAGAACTCAGTCACCATATGCTTGGCTACAAAAATGGATGTTCCACCTTTTATACCTCTAGCTCCTCCTAAAGACTTGTCAATCGACTCTTTGTTTGCTGGACAGTGGTGGAGGCCATCTCCTGATAACAATGCAAGGGGGAGGGAAAACAACTATACATTCACAAAACTTCTCTTAACATATACATAATATTTACCCCTTAATTGTGAGAGTCAATCATCACATTACTCATCTATAACAACAGCAACTGCAAAAAAGCACACAAAGCTTCTTGATTGTTCCATCTATACTCATTTTCCAGCACATGATCGACGAGCAAAAGCAATCACACACATACCTGGCTCCCCTTCCTCATGCCCAGTATATTCCACGTGTTTTCAGTTCATTACTAGAGGGTCAGAAACACATATTTCCACAATTATCATTTCTGAGGCACCAAAAGCATTTTTCTCCTCTGGGATTTGAACATGCCACCCCCTAAGGGCATAACCAGATCATAACACACCCATGTTCTATTTATTTACTTCCATGGCAAAATTCTCTATTTTCATCTGCTTAAAAAGATGCAAAGAGGAAAAAGAGTCTTGGTTGTACAATGGACCTAAATTTTTCAGTGCATCCAACTAAGCTAATGTTTCATTAGAAAAGGCTAGAAAAACCCCCATATCAGTTTAATAGCGGAATGAGGAACCCAATTAATAAAATGTCACAGAATTTTTGAGTTTGGAAAGGATCTCTAGAGGTTACCTTGTCCAACAGCCCTGCTCAGCTGAGGTACGTAAAGCACACAACCAGACCATGTTCAGAGAACTTTGAATTATCTCCAAGGTTCCTATTAAGAACTGTTTAAAATTGCCTATTCTTTAGGGTGAGCCATTCATATCAGATCGGCGCAGACCTTGCTAGGTCATCTTTTGATTTATCTTCCCTCATACAAGAAAAGTAGTTTGAAAGTTAGCAATAAAACTTCATTGGCAATGATTACTTCCTAGAAAGAGTAGGGTGTAAGCACTTACAACTCCATCAAAGAAGGGAAAGATGGCACAAACTACATGTCTAAATGCACTGGGAAAACTCCAGATACTTTAAAAGAGCCTCCTTCAGAATGAACACTGCCTCAGAATGTTTGTATCACATCATTCTGCTTCTAAAGCTTTATTTTTATGGATTTTTCATTGCTTGCCTGGGCCTTGAGATTTTGTAAAGGAACTGGGTAGGAACCAAATGGTAAAAGCTCTTTATGATTCTTCTCTTTAAAATTTCTAAAAAATCCAATCTCCTTAATCCTTGGACATATTTATTTATAATTTATGTGTACAAACTCCGGTCACATGCACTGACTCCTCTGCTTAAGGCCAGCATTACTTTTATTTCTAATCAAGATACGCACAGTAACAATGAAATAATGAAGTCTGGTAACATCAGCTGTACACACAATAAAACAAATATCACTGCTGCAGCCCTTAGAACTCTCCAGGATAACACTGGAGAACCATGGAGGTTGATTTGCAGCACAGACACTAAGGATCAATGGCTTTGTAGATCTGTACTGGAAAACAGAATACACAGGAAGTGCTATTTGCAAAATTAATCTCATACCTTGCCTGCTTTTACAACGTCTTTAAAAGGATTTAAAAGTTTCCCCCTTTATTAAAAAAATCCTTCAGAATGGCAAATTACAGATCACAAACAATGGAGCAATAATATTACACTTATCTGGGGAGAATCCACAGCACCAAATGATCCTCTTTGTATCTCAGACACCATTTGGATTACTTACTAGTTCTGGTTATTATTGTAGCGCCAAAAATAGAGTAACTTCTATATTTGCACAGCAGTATCTCAGAATGCATAGAATTTACATTAAATTCCAGCTGTAATATAACCATAAGGGCTGAGCAGTCTTTCTCAGAGAGTGAAACTCAGCTGGGTTAGGAACACGTGGAATCAAAGAGATTAAATTGCACACAACTGTTGAGTATATTAAAACAATTAGTCAAGGCATAAATAGAAATACAAATAAAATAATAACAATATGCCATATGCATCTCAAGGAATTCCAGCAGAATACTTTGAAACCTCACAAAATGGCTGGTATTGATTCAGAGGCACAGTTTAAATACTCAAAAGGAAGGAAGACCATCCTGTGATCCAGGGGCCTTATTTCAAAATACCCATTCACATTGCAGAGAGATCACAGCAGGGGATGTGGCAGTAACGAACAACTGGATGCAAGGGAAGAGTTCTGCTGCCACTTAACCAAGGCCTGTCCTCCAGCGTTCTCCAATTACTTCCCTAGGCCTCAGAAGAACTCTCTCCTGTGCAGGCGTAAAATCTCAAGTGCAGCAAAACAACTTGAACTTGCAAAGGCACATTAAAGCAGAGCTCAAAGGCTGTTAGTCAAAAATCAAGATTTATGGATATGGGCAAAGGCCACAAATTAATAAAGAGCGCAGTATCCAAGGGAGATATTTGAAGGGATTTGCAATGTAAGGAAGATCATTAATCTTACACGTGCCAGGCTGGAGAGGTGCAGGTGGTTCTGATTCACACCAGCAATTAAGAGTCACTGTCCAGATACCTTGGAAAGGAGAAGCCCTAAACTCTACCTTGTGCTCCAGAAATGCTTAAACATCTTAAAAGGTTGTGGGAATATTTGAGTGATTTTATTGTGCTTATAATATATAGTAGCAGTAACATGAAACTACCAATTTTTAATAATTCTTTGAGCAACACGTGTTATAAATTATAAATGGGATACTATGCCATAGAAAATATGCATAATGTTTTCAGATATTTGCTAAACATGTGCTGTAACTTTTAGAAAAACTATTAATAACAGAATGATGAAGGGTAAAAAAGTTTCCAGACACGTTCAGAAAGCAATTTCTAATTAAACAAAAAAAAAAAATTAAAATTAAGTAAATACAATTGCAGTGGTCTCTGCCACACTGTAATTGTTTAATGAGTCTTTCAAAGCTACCTGGAGATACTGACTACTCCAAATACAGCATTTGGAGAAGAAACAGCATGAGCTCTCTAAATGTTTTTGTCAGCTGCCAAGCAAATTCTTAATTCCAAACTTCTATTCTTAAAGACAAAATGTTTATTAGGAAAAAGGTACTTTAATGAAAGGCAACATAATAATTTTTGTAGTGTTTTTGTAGAGCGAAATCATGTTTTCTTCCCAGTGCAAAGACCAGTAAAAGTGTGTTTTAATTACAAAAGTCTTCTCAAAGTAAAAATCTCTACCTTATTATTGGTTATGAGGGTGATGCCTCAGGTTTTAGCTTTTATATTTTTCAAATTCTGTTCTGCTTTCATGTGTGGATCTGGGCTTCATATAAAGGGATGGTAAGCTCCCTTCACAGAGTAGGGAGACAAAACAATTCCTTCTCTAGCTGGGGACCCAAGGACAAATGATGCAGATCTCAGGCCCAAGAGCACAAACAACATGGGCTGAAGAGAGAAAAACAAGAAGGATGGGACTGCATGGGCTGGAGCTGTAATTGGACAATTAGCTCCAACACACTAATGGACCAGAACTTATAAAAGTGTGAGACCTCATGACAGGCTGTTCATTTTTGTGACCATTTTGGTTCACCTGGGGCATAGCCCTGGCTGGGCTCTTGTGCTGCCCAAGGTGGATCTGTTGAGGCCTCCTAATAAACCCCTACTTTATTCTTTAGCTTCATCTAGTCTCTGTTCTAGGTCAGCCTTCACAAGGCATCAAGGGTATTTGGTTGATACAGATGGCTACTAAATAAAGAGAATACATCAATATCTAAAAGGCGATTAAGTCCAAAGTACTCACATTTTTCCCTTCTTAGGTGTCACTAAAGGAGAGAAATCAAGATCTTCTCAGCTGCAGCTGTTCTCCAGTTCATCACAACTAACATTTATGCAGAGGTGAGACAACTGGTTAAAAAGGAACAACATACACTCCCTTTCTCTTCTATGAATCTCTTGATTTTCTAATATTTTAGGCTATGGAACCTTAAATGAACACCGAATATTCATTATTGCTGGCCCAGCCAGCTGAGGAATACAGAGCAGTTGGTACTGCTGACATGGAGACCAGAATTATTTCACTTTAGGGAGCAGTACTGCTCTGAAAAATAAAAATAAATGAGCTAAGAATAAGGGAGTACATTTTATTTCTCTAATGAGAAACATGAATACACACACCTGTGCATAGCTCTCTCCAAGCCCTCCCAATAAATGGACTTGCTGTTGAAAGAGCCTGAGTCCCTTTAGAACTCATGGGTCATATTGTACTTCATAATAACTCCAGCCTAGGCACAGTACTGCACTCATTTGACTCCTTCAGAATAATTATTTTTTGCTCTCTGTAAAGTTCCTGTCTGTATTCCATGGTTAGCAAACACCACGCAACGTGAACATATAATTGTCAATCCCATCCATTTACCTCATTTTGGACTCTGTCAGGAGCAGAGGAAAGAAATCATTTTAGAGCCTCAATGCCTCAGTAAAATTTTGCTTCATTTCCTGGAGTAAATTTATTCTTAAGGCTGCTTTTTCTACCTGCTGATGACACTATTACCTGGAGGGGGACAAAACTTCTGCAATAATTGGAGCAGCTTCATAAACCAGAGCCTAAATTACTTGAATTCAAATATATACAGCATCAAGGAAATTGTTTGCAAGCATAAAATTCCATTCCAATCCGATCTATCGATTGTGCACTTACTCCAAAATTCAATTAACCTGCTGCCTGCAACAGCTCTGCACAAGTGCATAAAACTAAATTCACAGGTAATTGTTTGCAAGATCAGGTCAGTGATTCATCCACATTAAGCTGTTCAAAACTGAAAAGCTTGTGTGGGTACCAATGCCAAGGGCTCCTGCCTTCCATGTACAATTATCACTGATGCTTCCCAGTTTGTCTTCACTTGTTCAGTGAAGAAGATGCATATTTACAGAATTTAAATGAAAGTTAATGCATCTTCCACAGTAAAATTATATCAGCCCTGTATCCTTCCATCTGGATCAGAGCAGGCAACTCCATTCATGTTCTATTTATATGAAACCTGTGCAGAAAAATGACAGGAAGAGAGAATCAAAAGACGAAGAACGGCACAAAAGAAACATTTTGCACCTGTTCTCAACAATAAAAGATTTTTTAAAAAATCACAGATTTCAGTATTAATCTCTCAGTTTTATACAAGCACAATTTGCTTGCCTTTCTGTCCTTAATTTTACACCTAAATATCACCAGAAAAATTATTTCAGAAATGAAGAAACTAAGGTTGCTGTCTCAAAAATGCAAATGTTTCCTGCTACTTACTTTCTAATTGTCTCTGTACGTGCTCTGGGTCGCATGAAGCCTTCCTGTGTAAAATTAGCAGTAATCAGTCCTCATGTTGTAGCACTGTGCAACTCCTGGGCAGGAAAGCCTAAGTGAGTTCCAGATCCCTAGGGGTCAGGAAAATAAAGATTCCTGCCAGCAGGCATTGGGTTTCAGATTTACTCTGCCAGAGCACTGCCATATATAATCAGCAGTTGCCAACAGCAGCATTTTTCATAAACACAACAATTATGAGAATTTCAGTTACCTCCTCCTGAAAGAAAAAAACCACGAAAACGCTGTGGTATTCAGACTGCTGATGTATCTAATTGTATTTTCTTTCATAGATGGCTGTGATTTTTCTCCACTCCACAAAGTAGTGCCCCCATGCCTGTGATTTGTATTCTGCAGTCTCAGGAAGAGTCTGTGTGTCCCTGGTCAGGGAACTGAGCATCATAAAACTCTCCTTAATTTACAAAGCATTGCAAAGTTCCACTTTGTCTTTTGTGTGTGTGTGATTTGAGAGCATCAGGCTCAACACATATTATTGCGTACAGTTTATTATTAAACACAGTGATCTACATGTACTGCACATTTTATTTGAAAATTAGAGAGCAGAAAACAACCCTACTGCTTACTGCACTCATAATACCAGAACTGGTATGAGGATTTCTCACTAATGTCAATAAACATTTATTGCATGTTTCACTGTCCATCTCATCAGAATGGGGAATCATTTTCTTCTAATAACCAAGAGGAAAAGAATGTAGATATCCAGGCATAGTGACTTTAGAACAATCTCCCTGGCAGCTCCAGGAGCACACCTTGATGAATAACTCACTCCTTACAACAGCACCAGTTGGCAATACAGCCTCCTTTGTTTTTCCATGTCTCACTTTTTACTTTTAAGGACAGAGAGACACTTCTCAAGTCTACTGCTAGTTTCTGTGTGTGACCTTCTGCAGCGGGAACAGAACTCAAAGCAGATGGTGATAAACTTGCACAGAAGATTTAAGTTATACTCTGATCTTGAGGTCAACCTTGTTTTCAAGAGCTGCTTCAGCTTCTCACAAAAAACCCATCCACTTCTCATAGGAGCTAATAGGAATCTTTCAGCTGTTTTCTACATGGCCTGGATTTATCTTCAGTTTACTTGTTTGCTACAACATACAATAAAAAACGACCACAGCATGCTGTAGTTTCAGTGATCTTCATTAAACATCCAAAAGCAGATAGTGAGCTATGATGTATGTTTTGTTAGTATGTTTTGTTGGCATATTTTGTTGTATAAACAGTTATACCAGTACTACACAGTGTACAAAATATTCTATACACTGAACAAGCAGCAGAGATCCCTACAGCAAATCAGAAAACATGGCATTCCCACAAAAAAAACCTGTCTATGGAACAAAATGGCTATAGAAAGATGAAGATCACCTTCAAGGAATTATGTCCTAAATGCTCCTAAGTTTTGAAAATTATAGCTGCATTTCTTACGCTGTCTTCCACCCATATCTTTCCCACCTAGTGAGTAATGAAAATATTCTGTACATTGCAACCAAAACAAAGTTCTTGACCCCAGTAAGCTTTGCTACTGGAAAAGTAGTGCAAAAGCTCCCTGGAGGTCTCCCAAGGTCTGTGCTATAAGAGCGCTATTGGATTTGCAGTGAGAGATTCAGCAGGATTAAGACAATAAATTAACTCGATTAGATTAAATAGTCGGACATCCTCTCTTTTGAAAGAGAAAAAATAATGTAATTGAAAAAAAATTAGAAAATAAATGACATACCCTGGGCACAGTCCCAGCAAAAATTGCTGAGGCTGATCTTTTGAATCCTTTCATTTCTGCAGAAGGGGAATAATTTCATATTTGGAAGTTTCTGCTAGCTTCTGGGAAACCAGATTAATTGCACAGTCCCAGTTTCAAGATCAAAAATGTTCTGATGCTAGTACACATACCTTTTTCTTTTGGATTATCTATCCCTTGCTGTTCAGATAAATTTAATAAACTAGAAACTTCATGCCACTTTATTGAAGGTGATACTCTGGATAACTTCAAGACTAATGAGACGATCCTTTGCCATTACTTTTATTACTTGTATTTCTTAGGTGGTACCTACAGACCAAGCCAGGTTGACAGGAAATTGTGCCAGGAGCTGAATAAGTATTTACTCTGTGCAGTCCTACACTGCCAGTATACCATTGCTGCTAGAGTAAGTCTTTGTGCAGCTACACTCAAGTTGTGCTAGTTTATATTAGTATGATATTTTAATCTCTCCAATTCAGTTCTTGCTCTCTTCAGCTACAGTGTTTCAGTTTTTTCCAGAACTCTTAGAACTAGATGAAATAATATAATTTTTGTCAAAAAAAAAAAAAAAAGATTATGAAACTCTCTTCTGCTTTGAATTTTTAACCAGCACCACAGAGTCTTTGAGCAGTTGCCTCAAATTAGACATAAAATGAACCTTTCATAACTGCAAGCTTTGATAAATTCTGTCCTTTATTTTAGCTTGTGGGAGCAGGGAAATCCAATCTAACTATGAAGATGCCATGAAAGAAATTGCACTGTGTGATTCCTCCATCTGCCTGACAAGCCCCAGGGGTGCTCCAGGCATCTGAGGGATCATCCAAGCAAGACTCCTGGCCACCCAAGAGTACCTGCTGCAGGATCTTTCAGGTTCCCTTAAACAACAGACAGCTGTAACTACTTATTATATGCCTAAATCAAACAAATGTTGCACAGTGGAGTTTATTCTTCTGTTCTCATACCATGAAAGGACAATGCAGCAAGGCAGTGCTACTCCATGAACAAAACTGAGAGGCTATGCAACACTAGGAAGTTTTTAATGTTGATACTTGGGTTGCTAATGGAATAACTCTTCAAGATTTTAGTTTGCAGATACTAAGCCCACTTGCTTGCCTTCTGTCTTGGGTTGAAAAGACAGGTGTCTGCTAAGGAAGGCAGGAGTCCCTCTTGAAATGGAAAATGTAAACCCCCTCCCTCTGAATTACAATAGTTTTGAAATTAAGGGGGTTCTCAGGCAAAAAAAATATGGGAGTAGGAATAACAGTTTTATGAGGAAAAATAAAAATGCAATAATACAAAACAACGCTGACAGAGTCAGTACAGGACCTGACCCCTGTATGTCAGGGTGGTGCCACAATCCCATCACATGGTGGCTCAGCCCTCCTGCAGTGCCAGCTGGGGTTCTGGTGGAGCAGAGATCCTGTAGAAGGGTGGAGTTTTCCTCTGAAGGTCCAGTGGTGCTGTAGATGGGCCCGGTCTTCATCTGAGAAACCAGTGGAAAAGAAAGCTGCTCCTCTGGGAATGCAGTGGGCAAAGGCTGCTGCAATGTTCCAACCCTCAGATTATATCCAGGCAGGAATGCTTGGCTCCTCCCCCTGGGCGGAGCATCTCCCAATGGGATGATGGAATTTTATCAGTCATGCAGTGACACTCAATGGCCCAATAGTAGAAGAAATTTCCCAGCGGGAGGATTGGTTGTGGAAGAGACAAAGAAAACAACCCAACCTGGTTTTAACAGGTGGCTCATTAACAGAAGAAACTGCCCCACATCTAATAGATGGCAACAGAATACACATCCCCGGCTACATCCAGCATTTGCACCCTAAGACACCTTTGCAGTAAAGAGAAGAACACCATCTCATGGGTAGCACTGATACATGAGCTGCCATCAGCATCTAAAGACATATTTTCAGTGCAATTTCTTGGCTGACTATTGAACACCCGGCTTGTCCTGTAGGTCCTTACAGTATTGGATATAGGCCAAGAGCAGACAAATACTTCTAGATCACAAGGCAAAATTCCACAAGGGCTTAGGGTTCAACACTTTCCCACTCATTTAAGTGGCTCCTCAGCCGTGCTTTCAAACCTCTTGATCCTCCCTTCTTTCCCTTCAACACTTACCATAAAAAAGAGTTCTCTTCTGGGTACAATGCCAAGGCCCACATTTCCCCAAGTGTTGGTCATTCATCAAACCTAAATGCTTGTTTTCTTTCCATATCTCATGGGGCTAAAGCCAAGGAGGTTTTTATACCCTTCATAATGCAGGGTTTTTATACCCTGCATTATGAAGGGTATAAAAGATTTGTGGAGGTCAGGAACATTATAAAGGGTTTTTATACCCTTCATAGTCTTCCTGACCCCCACAAATCTTCTGCTTCCACCAGTCCCGATCAATACAGCACTGAAGTTGTCACTGCCCATGTATTTGTGCAAACCTGCTGCTGACCTTACTGCTGTTCCATTCCCCTCTGCTCCACCAACAGCCCCTTTAAATCAATTATTTATCAGATCCACTGGGACTTCAATACTAATTACAATGAGATTTGTGGCTTCTGGACCAAAATGAAGTCCCATAACACAAAATTTTTTCTGTTCATACCTCGTTTTCCAATTTCTTTTGAAGTCCTTACAAAATATCCAGACCCTTGAAGGGCTGAGATCTTATGCTTTTTGTCAGCACTTACTGAAATTATCCCATACACAATGAGAAATCCAGTGTTAGAGGCAAGAAGATGGCATTATCTTCTTCCTGAGTGCCATGCCAGCTGAGCCCTCAGGGCTTTATTTCCTACCATCTGTAACACCTCTCTACTCTTTCTTCATATTCAGCTCCATGAGGATCCTCTCGCGCACTTTATGTTGAATATGTTGTCTTAGATGCTGTGAGTTTCTCTCCAGGATTGATCTAAGCTGCTCATGTTGAACAAAACACTTTGTATTTTGGTTTTCAGAAATATTAGTAGCGCTCACCATTTCTGTAAGGAAAACCAATTCAACATAGAGAAACCTCAGCAGTGGGAACAAGGAGGCTTTTAAAAGATTTTAGATAGCCTGGTAGATTCCACACTGCATTCTTCCAATATAGTCTGGTTGCAGTAACATGGAAAAAGGGTCTCAATGGTGAATTACGACTCATCTATACAACCCCTATGTGAGAAATGTATTCTTATCAAAGTCTCATAGGCACTACTGTATTAGCTTTGAGCAACCTTCAGGTATAAACAATTCCATTAATCATCAAGTTGTCTACAGGAAATATCCCTGAACAGCACAAGAAACTGCAATTCCCTTACTGGATACAGAGGAAAAAACTTCCAGTTTGATACATTAGGAATTAGAATTGGGAGCCTGGTTGGGATGGAGTGGAACCCATCAAAAGACACAAAAAAATGCAACTCCCATAAGAATCCCAACATGAATTTTCTTTTGAAACACTGACTTGTGTAACCTAAGGAGAATTAAGTGCATACCAGCTCTAAATTCCAGCCAGGACATGGGAAACACACAAAAAAATTCCATCTTTTCCAGGATGTCCTTCAGCATTCAAATCCCTATAGCCATAAATAGCATATATTAGCACTGGATAATTTCACAAAGACAAAGGTACATAACTTCCTAAGGGAAAAACACCAATTGGTGACATATAAATATTGCTTTGACCCTGGGGTCAAATTTCTGAGAAACTGCTGAATTACAGAAGAGTTTGACTACCTAACTCCCCTTGGTTTAAGGAAATAGATGCACTTAGGGACTGGAGCTGTAGAAAGTCAGGAAAACTGCCCCAGGCACGTTTTGCCATGGCTTTTACATCACTCCAGAATGGTTGCTGCTGTCAGAGCAAAGCCAGCTACTAAAAGCACTCTCAGCAAACTTTTCCCTGCCTCTGCAGGAATTAAGTACACTTACCTCACCAGTTTCCAAAGCCACATGAAGCAAACCAGATTATTTTGGGACGAGCATTCTTGCATTACAGCCGCTGCTGCTCAATGTAACCGCAACGAACAGGCTTTCTTTCATTCCCTAAAACCATTATCACAGCTGGGCTGCTGATTCATCACAGGCCTGGATGCAACATATTCCCAGCCCAGGTCCCTTGCAAGAAACGGTCTGTGACATGTGATAGGAAATGCTGCATTTACTGCTCATTTTTCTGAGCACTGTAGAGCTCCGCAGAGATGCTGGAGCGTGATGCAAAACCTGAAAGGTATTCTCTAATCAAAATTCCACAGTTCTCAGATGCACAGTACAAGGAGAACACATTAATTTAATTCACAGCAAAATGTAAGATTTATCAAAAGATACCAAGGCTTAAGAGAATCAGCCTGTTGTGCTAACACTAATTCATCTCCCCCACACTCAGTACACCACCAGCCATGCTAGAAATAAGTGATAGTTTTTCAGCAGTACTCTGCTTTCATTTAAAATACAGACTTTTTTATCATTATAACTGTCTAGAACCCAAAAGACACTGTCCATTATATAACTAAATACTCAATATTTATCTATACAAGAGGGATCATGCACTTTTCTTGACACGCTTTAGGACTGTAGTGGATTTTAGGACTTGAGTCCAACAGGCAATTTCAGTGCATCAAATACTTGAGGCTTTTGCCAGAGCAATGAACAGTGATCCATTGGTCTCATTACTGTCAAAAAAATCACGGAGAGCTTTGATGAACGGCTCAGTATAACAGAGAAGGGTTAAGGAATGACCAGCTCTTGAGTTGGGTACATAAAGGATGACAAAAGTTTAAGAAAAGAGAAAATCAATGATTTCTCTAACTGGCTAAGTTAACAGGGACAGATGCAGTGCTCTACCAACAGCAATATTTAGGCTATTGCAGAAACAGAATTTTAGTCCTGTTAAGTTCCCAAGCAAAGATTTATCACAGATCAGCAGAGATGCTGCACTTGGACAGCCCAGGGACTGAGGTAACCCACTTGACAGACCCTCAGCTTGTGAATGACTCTATCAAGTCATATCAGAGAGATGCAACATATTAATAATTAGTTCTAGCATAAGGTATTAGAAACATTCTGACCTGTATTAATATTTTGCCTGAAGTGATTTGCAGCCTTTCTCTGTCATTCTATTTAATATACCCAAGGTCCAGATCCTGTTCTTGCTGCCAACACATCTCTAATCTGTTTGTGCCCTCCCTTCATCCCTTTACAGAGTTTATTTTAGAGTTTGCTCTGTAAAGGAGGAAACCTCACAGAGTCTCTTCATAATTCTTAATAGTAAATTTTTTATCCACCTTTTCATCCCACCAACTTGTCCCTGTTACTAAGAAAATTTTCCACATATTTAAAAAATGAGTTTGCAAGTTAAGAAATGAAAAAGCATTGTCACCAGGTAACCTAAAGGATGCAACAGAGACCAATTACCTACAAATATGTTAAGATTGTGGTTTAAAGTTTGTTTATTGACAAGAAAACATTGGGATTTGCAGCTGAGAACAGATACAAGGATGGAGTGGTCTCACCACTTATAGCTCTCTGAAACTATGAGTGTGTCTCTTTTTCAGTATCAGAGTCAGAAGAACATGTTTGGTGTATATATATCCAGCACAACAGTGTTTCTAGAAGAAAGCAGGGCAATTACAGCCTTGAGCTGTTCTGCAATTTTGTATTTAAACTTATAAAATACACTCTTCCAGTTTAAGAATTCATCTCTAAATTGCCAATCAAATCACTCCAGGAAACAAGACTTTTCATTTCTCAAGCTTACAAGAAGTAATTTACCAAAGCCAAATAGAGTTAAAAGAATAATTTAGGGATGCTTTCTTGGAATTTTATTTCTTTAACTGTGTGCAAAATCCAGCAAAAAAAGGCCCTATTACACCATCATCCATTGAACCTCCTGAAAAAAATACTATAAAGATGTCTCTTGTTTAAACAGCACAATCAAAGCTGCAAAGCCAAGCACTGTAAGGTAAGGAGAAGTCAGAAGTAAGGTAACATAAGGAGCCATAACTCATCCTTCTCATGTGGCTGCTGTACACAGAATTCATTATTGTAGCAAACACCTCAGCACATTCTTATGCTGCATTTATGAGCCACTGTGCAACTCAATTAACCAGTCCTGGGCAGCACCTGAGACCTCTCCGACTGTGGGTCTTCATGTCACACTCAGATTTGGGTTTCATGTCACACTCTGAATTCAAGAACATCCTTTTATTTTTTTGTGATGGGGTCTTAACAGTTTTGGTACACCAGGTTGCAAAGTCACTCATATAGGGAGCGAAGGAAGTTGTTTAAAGCACCTTGTCCACCCTACTGCCAAAACCATGAAAAACATCCACATTTTACAATTCTAAACTAGGTTTACCACTTTCTCCTGCTGTGCTGTCCACATAAATAGCTTCCCTCAGCAGCCAGGCAAAGAAGACCCAACCTCTTCTGCCTCCATCTGTCTGCCCAGACATCTTCAGGTTTCCTATTCAGCTTTTAACCTGCCCTGCAGAGGCCTAGAGAAGAACACAACATGCAAGACACATGTCAATACCTCAGTTCTGCCGAGTTTTCCCAATTTGTGTTTGTCAGAAAGGCTTTGGCTGATGCATTTTTTCATCCTCACCAATGCCTTGTATGCACAAAAAACTTTTACCTAAAACTCATTCCTTTAAAATTCAGTTTCTCAACCTCTTTCTTTTGCCAGTCAGTAAGTGTGTCCTGACAGGTGATGACTAAACAAGTGAAAAGAAAAAGCAATAGAAAAAGCCAGTGTGGCCCATAGAAGCCACTTTCATAGTGGGAATTTACTAAAGAAACTTTTGTATACCCCTCTAAGACAGCTGACCAAGCACAGAGTGTGAAAAACTCTAGATCTTACTGCTTTACCTGGATTGGGATTGTTTGGTTTTGTAAGCCAAGATTTGATTACTTTACTATGCAAAACAGAAAAATATAAAAATAAACTAGTTAATTTAAAATTCTCGGCTAAAAACTATCAATTCCTCACATGAAATGTGATTTCATGAGACAATTTTGCCTACAAGTTTTTTTGTAGTATATTACAGACAGCCAGACCAGATCACTGCACTGGTTATTTAAGTGCTTCTCAAGTGCAAAAATGAAAGATATTTGACCCAGAGAGCTTTGACTCTTCTGTGCCACATTAGGCAGCCATGAGGTCAATATAAGCAGGCTGGAAAGTGAGCAGAGAGAAATAGTAAATTGTTGGTCAGCATGACACGAGGCCACAGTATCACAAAAGGTGACACACAGGTACGGAAGAGGCACCAGATGAACTGATGGGATGCAGGTTGAAGGTGCAAGATCCTCTACAAAAGATAGAGGTAAATGATGGAACCCTTCACCACAAGACTGCAGATACAGAGAATTCATTTATTCGGATATAGAGCAAAGACCCAAACTGCAGTCTAGATACAGTGTCCAGAAACCATTCACCAACCATGAGGTGTGGGTTCATCACATCAAGTAAAGTCAGCAATTAGCTGGGGTTCACTTGTTATTGATCCTGGGATTCATAATCTCACTATCATTGTCTAATTGCTGTGGCTGCAAATTGCAAGATTAACCTGCCTGGTTGGCTTTGCAAGATTTGCCAATAGTGCTTTTCTAAGCAGAACCATTACTTTTCCTTGGAAACGGTGATATTAGAAAGCACTAAAAAATCAGATATTCATCGAGACACTTGCAAAGATAACTCACAGCATTCCAGAGCTTTCAGTCTCCCTTCCTATGCATCACTGTGTATTTCCAAGTTCAGGTCACAGATATAAGAGAAGTTTGACAAACTCTTGTTGTCACAAAAACCAGCAGCTTGACGGAGCATTCCTGGTAACAGTGATTTCTCCATAGCTGAACAGGCTCAAGAAAAATAGAGGGTCAACACATTATAAAGATTTATTTGTTGGAAACATTAGGTTTTTATTTAAACATCCTGACAGCCTTTCAAATGTTTACAGAGGTACAGTTTATAGGTTATAACACATGACATTACCAATGTATTCTACCCTTTGAAAGAACACTTCCTTATTTTTACAATTTAATATTCACTGCTGAGCTGTCCTTGCTTGTAAAGGCCTGCCAGGTTCAAATGTAGAATTATATGATCCAAGACATCCTGTCTCTGGTGAATAAAAATTTTACATTATTGAATTTGCCAGAAGATAATAATAAAGGTGCCTATTCTGCATTTGCAAGTTATTATCTCTTTTTCCCGATGTTGCACAAATTGCAGGATTTGCACACAGGCTGATTCTTCCTTAACCTGAAGAAAAGCTTGGTAATCTTCCTATTTATTATGCTAAACCGCGTGTGCCACAGCATTAGTTTATCTTTAAATGTTAAGCAGAACTAATCAACACACAGAGCTGGAAAATAAAAAAAGGGCTGCAAAGGGTTATGACTAGTTATAAAACTTCCAGACTGATTCTACTTCAGTGGAGTTACCATGGGCAGCTGAAGGCTCCAAAAATAACAATGGTCTCAATGAAAGCCTTGAAGAAAAAAAAAAAAAAAAAAGTGTTACATAATATGGATTGACATAGTGAAATGGAGAATTTCAGTTACATACAACTCCCAGCACTCTGGCAACGTCCTCTGAGAAGATTTTCTGCATATGTAAAAGAAATATTTTGGGTTCAGGAGAACATAACACTTCCTACTTTATCTTGGCATTCTCTGAGAGAACAGAGGCATCAGTCACATTATTTGCTTCCCTGTAAAGCATTTTGGAAACTCTGGCATTACCTAGGAGCAGATGGATGAGACCCAGGCTGTGCTGAGAGAGCCCTGGAACAGCACACTTTTCTGAGTCAGCAGGAACAGCACAACTTCAGCCTAGGGTCTGATATTTAAGTGTGCCAAACACCAGCCTCCTCCCTGTTAACCTTCATTAATCCCCCACCACTGGCTGACCAAAAGTTTGAAAGAAATGATGGGGAGTTTTCTGCAGTGTTTTCCTTTTGGTGATTTTTCCTCACAGCATTTTATAACAGCCCTTTTGTTTGTCTAAGAGAAAAATTAGATACATTTTTTGGTTTTAGTTGCAGCAGTCAACATTGGTATGAGACAGTACATTTAGGAACTTTATAAAATGATACGAGGGTAAGAGATCTTGAGCTAAAGTACTTGGAAATGTTTTGATTGTGAAATAACTCTTCTAATAACCATAAACAGACTGGTAAAAAAACTTTCAGAACACTTCAAGAGTAAAAGTCATTAAAGACAGCTGAGGTACTCAATAAGATGTAGAAGGTTATTAACACATTGCTGCAGTTCATCTGAAGCCATCCTTAAGCCTTTAAATTCTTACTTATTATAGAGACTAAGTGTGACATAAATAATATATGTTTGGGGAAGTTTTAATTATGGTTGCCAATGGCTTCTCACACAAAAGCCCATTTAAGATGCCCATAAACATCCAGACGGTTCTTGGAACAATTCCAAGCACTCATTTTAGCACAGATAATGCCGTTTTGTTTGTAAAGATCATGGGTATTTTGGGGTTTGTATCATTCCCTATTGTAAAGACTCGGGGGATTTGGGGGTTTGTAGGTTTCCCCACCCAAACCCATGAATTCCCATGTTCTTCCCTATTACAATTGCATAGTTTGTTTTACCTAATCCATACTATTGTTAGCATTTATTGATAGATTTTTCTTGCCTTTGAAGACCCACAGTATCAACACAGAAGAGCTACCATGGAACAATACGGAGCCATGGTATAACAGACAATACACCAGAAAACATCTCATATATGACCAATGTTTTCAAGCAGGGGTTTGTCAGATCTCTACCTCTAAAATTGTGCTGAAATGTTATGAATAGTGAAGGCTGCACCTCCACAGCAGCTGTTTTTCTCCAGACAAGAGCTCAACAAGAGCATCCCGCTATGGAGTGTCATCCAAAGAGACCTGGACAAGCTCAGAAGTGTCAGATGAGAATCTCAGGAGATTTAATAAGACAAAGTGTAAAGCCCAGGCTGGACGGAGCTCTGACAAAATGGTTTAGTGAAAGGTGTCCCTACCTATGCCATAGAACCAGGTGATCTTTAAGGTTCCTTCCAAGCCAAGACACTCCACGTTCACCACTGCCCCCTCTCTGGCACAGGTTACTCACCACAGCTCTAAGGATGTCACCCAGATTCTGTTCGAATCAATAGAACAGGGCCAAACATCCCACTTTTGGTTGTACAAACAAGGCAATTAACAAAAGTTAACTCAAAGCCAAAGTCTTTTGGGTCTCTGAAGCAGAGAAGAAAAAAAAAAGTACAGCAGTAAGCACACCAAATAAATAGAGAAGATCAAGAGCCACCTCTTTCTTCTCCTCCAGCAAGCTTAATTAGCATTGTAGTAGTGAAAAGCCACTGACTCCAAAGGAAAGCTCATCTTCAAGCAGCCCTAACTACTAAGTCTAAAAAGAAACACTATTTTCTCCTAAGAACTTCTTTGAAAATAAAAAAAAAATCCCTAAAACAATCTAGACATTATACTATTCAATACATATATGGAAGTATTTTCAGGAAAGAAGTGTAAGGGGCAGCACAACAGATAAATTTTTCCTAGGAATTACTGTAATTAATTCTGCAAATGGTAGATATTGGACTGAGTCAGAAGACTGAGACCCAGTCTTAGAACAGATCTTGGACATAAGTGGAAAACCAAGGATGCTAAAGACCAACGCCATCTGTAGCCATTTTACACCTGAAGAAAATGTTATGTATTAGTCAGCATTAAAGGAGCAAAGAAAATCCATTGCGGCAGTCAAACTTTCTTGCAAGTTTTCCATTCCTTCCTACACTTGACTGGGAGTAAAAAGGAGCAAAGGACAGTGATACATCAGCCTGGCAACTCTCTCCATCCTCCTGGGGCCTGCCTGGCAGCCAGGGATCAATGCAGGGACAGCTGGATAAGGCTGTCCAAGCGAGAGCGAGGGTGATGGGGGGAATATCCGGGCAAGAATAGTGCCAGGGCCTGGAGCAGTCAGACAGACCAAATCAGAGTAGCTCTGGGGCTCCTCTGACATTCCAAGGAGCAAACACCAGGTGGTGTGAAGCAAAGTGAAAATTTTCCAGGATAGAAATCCATTTTAATTTAGGTGAAATGTACATTTTTGAGTTGAGTCTGTGGTTAGAAATCGTAGTTATTTAGCCAGGCTGCAAGGCCTAAGCTCAGTGAAGTTACTTCAGCGAAGGACAAAGATAAAGGGAGGGAGACAGAAGATGATAGAGAGAGACAGGGACTGCTGGAAGGGCAAGTCAACCTGACCTCGGAATTCTTTCTGATAAAAAGGAACTGGTGGTCAAAGTCACACGAAACCCATAAAAATTAATATATATGAACCTATTGTGAAACTGTATGCATATGTATTTGAGAGACGGATAAAAAGAGACCTGAAGTTCTCAGAGGCAGGCATGCCTTTTTTGAGGAGAGCAATCTCCGCATGCGTCCAGCGCTGTAATAAACATATCAAACTTTTACAAAGTTGTGGGGTTTTCTTTTCTTCTCTGCAAAACAGGTGTTAGAATCAGCTGCTTGAAGAGAAGATTTTGTTAACTCCTACTTCAGATATCACACACATTATGAAATTACTTTTCTAACTTGTGACTTATGAAAGGAATTTCATGGTTTTAGGGTTGGGGTTTTTTATAGTTTGTTTTTCCTTTTTTTTATGCTGCCCATGGGTCCCCCAGAAAGATAGACCACATAATAGAATATGAAGACTATCCAGTTTGTCCTTACAACATTCCAACTACTTCTCCACTCTTTATCATTAAGCTTATCTCTGTGGAAGACCTTCTCAGACTTTCTACAGAAATACTTAGAAGAAAATCACCCGGGCTCTTCACAGAAGTAAAACTTCTCATAAATTAGGGAAAAAGAAACAGGCAATCCTCTGTGCTAAAAATAATGAAAACACATGTTGTGGGGGGTTGAGGGGGGAGGTTAGCAGGAGAAACTGCATTCCCATTTTCAGTGTTTACCATTTGAGCCCTTCTCTGTTGTATTGATTTTGTGTTGCAACAATTTAAAACAAATAGCCCAAAAGGCAATGGTTGCAAAATAATGGTCGCTTTGGAACAGGCTCACAGGATGGAACAGAATGCAAAGTTATTGACCAGTTCTCCACTGTGAGGTGATGCAGCTGCACTGACAGGAAAGGGGCCAAGGGCTCTTCAGATATCAACCACTGACTGGAAAACCACAGATCTTAGAAACTAAAAATACTAAGTAATGGAAACCCCATTTGTATATTGTATTCTCCAGGGTGTTCAGACATACATACATGCCTTAGATACATTTTAAAATTAGTTTTGTATCAAACCTACAAAATGTATCAAACAGCAATTCAGTTTGAGGTTTCCAGTTAATTTTTTTTCACACAGTAGAGCTGATGACATGTAAGTGTTGACTGACATACTGTGAGGTTTTGCTCCCATTTCAAGGAAAATAACCTAGATTGTAGGGATGTTGTGTAGGAATGTCCTGTTTCTCCATCAGTAGTCAAAATAATTTCCATTTGTTGTGCTGGTGTGATAAATGCAGGAACACCATGCTTATGGTCAGCCCTGGCAATGCTTGGCATCTCTGGACATGTCAGTGTTAACTCTCCTTCTGAGCTCTTTAAGTACTCAGCACATCTCTTCCTAATGCTGCTAATGTTAATTTCGTTAAGGTAAAAGTAATTATAGTTTTGCATGCTTTACTCTTTACCCTTATTCACAATTCTAACAGCTAATATGAGGTGCCAAACCACTACTAATTGAAAATTGATTTTAGATTCAATTAAATGGCAAGCCCAGAAGGTAAACGTACACGCACAGTCTCATCAGTCCCTGGCAAGCAAGCTGAATTTCACTGAAACAATCAGCACCTCCAACTGCAACAGTGGCACCTACAGATGATGTCTGCAGAACACACGTAACTAAAACTTCAGCTTTTAATTACCAAGGAACAAGAGACACAATTAGGTATGCTCAGGTATCACTTAACATTGTGACAGCAACAATTTGTGCTGGTCAGTCACTGCTAGACCTAGGAGAGCAGCCCAAACTCACAGTGCCCCACTGCTGTTTGATTCTGCATTATCTCCTTAGTCTGCCATAAGACTTAAGAAAGAAATGTCTTGACATTTATCTCAGTAGTTAAGTTTAAGCCTCATTCGCAGTACCAGGGTGTTTACTTTTGTCCCATCTCAACAGAAGACTTGTCTAAAAGTAGATGTCAAGGCAGTAAAATGTCTCTGGACAGTCTAAATTCCACATATGGAATTCAGAAATTAAAATATTTAAAGAGCTTTCCAGGTTGCTGATCATATTAGTGCACTTTACCTGTTTAAAAATAAACAAACCTGGATTTTTTTTCTGTTTGTTAGGTAGATTTTTGGGCTTTTCATGGGTTTGGGGTTTATTTGGGGGATTGTTTTTAGGAAAACAGCTTGCCAGTCACAACTTTCTTTTCCATGATGAGCCATTCCATAAAAGCACAATACAAAACTACCAATGAGGTGAAAAGTAAAAAAAAAAAAACAACTGGATTCACTTCTGTAACCATAAAGAAGACTGTGGTAAGACAACTTTAGAAGGGACAAAAGCTAAGGCAAGTTTGAGACCAAAATCAATTGTGGCAAAAAAGATAATGAAAATTATTTAAACATACACAAAACCTTTAGGCACAGTTATTACCTATGTACAAAGGGGCTGCTGAGTTTCCACATCCAGCAACCTAGCCACCTCAATCCTGGGAGACAGCAGACTGCCAGAGATGAATAATGTGAAATGGGAAATATTTCAGATGATAGGATTCATTCATCCTGCTCTCATCTGCTAATTGTGGTATTAAACTGGAGATAATCTGATGTTAACACCATTAAGATTTAGATACACCTGTAAAAACTAGCAAAGATGATACCATAAAAGTGAAGACTGGCGAATAGTGTGAGGAGTAAGAAAAAGCTATCGCTGGTATAGCAGAGGATGAAAATTGAAAGGAAGTGGGAGAGGAATGCATTTATTAATTTCGTTTTCTATATTCAGGTATTCAGATGAAAGTCACTGTTAATATCTGCATCTCACTGT
The DNA here is from genome assembly GCF_027579445.1 of Ammospiza nelsoni. Taxonomy (NCBI): domain Eukaryota; kingdom Metazoa; phylum Chordata; class Aves; order Passeriformes; family Passerellidae; genus Ammospiza; species Ammospiza nelsoni. The sequence continues at coordinate 3,772,827 of NC_080651.1, forward strand.
TTTACTGCAGAATGAAAGACTGACAAGAGGACTTGGTCAAGACTGAAAAGGCAATTAAACCAATTGCAGAGCACACAGCATCGAGGTGGGGAGAATTCAGCAGAGCAATCAGTCCTACAACTCGAAAAGCAGCTGTGGTGCAGTTACTTTTGTCATCTCAGAAAGGTATGGGCAGAGCACCATCTTCAGAAGTTGACATTTCAAGAGTGCTGAACTCTTTTTCCCAGTTCCACTATGTCACACTTTCTGCAAAAGTAATTATATAAGAACATGCAGATGATTATAATTTCAGTGCACTCTATACAATAAAATAATCAGTTTCACAAGAATCACCACATTTCATTCCAAGTTAAATTACTTTGGATCCATGATTTGCTGTGCACAGAGGAGACTACACAAGGATGCTGATTCTCTTTCTTGCATGAAGCAAAGCCATTCAGATGTCTGCTTCTGAACAGGTCTGACAAGATGCAGTGCAGGATCTCTTCAAAGGCACTTGTCAGCAGGGACACAAGGAGATGTTGAAAACAGCAAAAAGCTGGAAGTAAGGAAAAGAAGCACAGGAGGAGAGGGATCATTGATTGATATAGGCTGGGATTAGGCAAGGCTGGCGGCTGAAGGTGTTAAAGCAGAGTGAAGAAGCCAGCACAGAGAAATCTCTGCACAGTAGCAAAAAAGAAGAGTATGTCAGCTGCAGAAAGCTCTCCACCATTTCCCTTGTCCCTTGTCTTCCCTGTCTGCTCCTCTCTGCAAACTAACAGGGAACTGGTGACAAATCTACTGTTATTGCAGAATTAATGGCCACCAAATAGAGAAAAACAAAAGAAGAAAATGAATTTTTAAAAGTGATCTTTCTGGCAAAGCTGAGCTGTGCAGCACTGCAGGTATGCAGTTCTTTCAGCTGGTCATTCAGGAGTTCCTGGAGACACATTAAACAGTGTGACCCAATTCTTTTCCTTCCTAGATCAGGGAGGAAATTTTAGCTGGGTTCCTTAAGGACACAAGGCTCTTGGGATCTCAGGCTTTGGCAAAGCCCTCTGGACCTGGCCAGCCAGAATTGCTACTGCATTCCTAAAGCACAATAAAAAGAGCAGCTGGAGCTGGGTAAGGTGTGCTCTAAAAGCAAGAGGGGGTGTTCACCCACCCAGCAATTATCACTGAATGCCTGGTCCTATCTGGGTTTAGGGTGGTCTGAGTGCAGGAAACAGGGCAGAAGAGTCAAGAGCTCATCAGCTCTGTTCAAGGGTTTTCAGCTCTAGTCCTCAAGCAATGCCTTGGATTTACTGGAAAATTTTGTTAACACACATGCAACATATGCCAGTGCTCATTCCCATTGAAGACATCACTGAGAAGCTGAATGCTAAAATCAGAAGCAGAGGGTAAAATTAAAAGGCCTGTAATCCACATTTCCCACATTATTATTTGAGTTATGTAAAAATAGGCACCTGAAGGCACATCCTCCAGTCTTTCTGTTCTGAGATGGATGTGCAAGACGTAGGACTTTTTTGTGTCTTTTTTGCAATGCATCAGCAGATTCCTACAAGGAATAATCCACTACCAGTAGAAGACAAGCTTTGGTCAACCCGTGCCTATGAGAGGTTGCTTTAGGGGGAACACCACAGCTGCCAAAAAAAGAAATTTAGGGGGAACGCCACAGCTGCCAAAAGCATTCTTCTGTTTCGCATAAAGAAGACTTTGTATTTTTTAATTGGTAATTAGGTCTTTCAGTGACCTCCTCTTTTGAATTGACATCCTTGTTCAGCTCCACCTTTGGATAAGTGTCCATATGCTCAGCTTCATAGAAGACTTTAAAGGCAAGCAGTCCCAAAACTGGCCATGAGCATATCAAAATGGAAAACACAGTTAACAGAGAAATGCTTTTAAAGGGGGAGGAGAAACAGGACAATTTAAATAAAGTAAGCAAAAAGAGGAGTACTTAAAATGCCCTTCTATACTAAAACGGTTTATTTTATCTGAAAACAAAGTAACATTTGCCAAATAACTCAAGTGCTTCAATGGATGCCTCTGATAATTGCCCTGTGGTCCCTGTGTGGCAGAGAAAGCTGTGTACACTGCGTAGGATGCCATTTTACAATCAGCTCATTTCTATAAAAATAGAACAAATTCCCAATTCGCAAGAAGGAAATGTACTATCAGAAATGTGGCTTAAAAGGATGGAACAGCTGATGCTATGAAATCTGTGTGAGCTAATGTGCTTATTTCCCAGAGCAGTGCTATTATAACCATGATGCAAAATCTAGTTCTAGACTATAACCTTTTTATGGAAATAATGTATTCAGATGTTACCTCAGCCCAGCTTGGTCCCATCCATTTCTGCCAGTAATTTAGGCATAAAGGGTATGTCAACATGGACTTACCTGCATCACCACTCATACAGAACTCCATTTTCAAATATTCCTAATCTTCCAAGGCAATTTTTCTCTAATGTCTGGGGAGGGTTTAACACTGATGATTTTCCCTGTACACGATTTACTCTTCTGGTATCAGGCAAACTGAGTGAAATGATGAAGAAAGGCAGTTCCACTGGAATGCATTTCTTGGATTCTCTTTTGCTCATGTTTTTCAAACCATCTAACACCTGAAACACTAAGTTAATTATGGTTCTAATACATTCTTTAAGAATTTTCAATTTAAAAATGTTTCAAGTTCAGACATCTAATTGAAATGCAAAAAAAATATAATTTCACTATTGACAGTACTATTTATGACACTCCCCTAGATTTTGGGACAAAGACTTTGCCTCCAGCTTCAGTCAGAGCCTTGCACATTACTTCTACTTTCCCTTTCATTTATACACAGACCCTGCCTGGCTTCTGTGAGGGATGTCCAAGTATGTAGAGCACGACTTCCCAAACATTATCCAAGAAGCTGGGGATGTAACTGGGGTCTCTAAAGTCCTGAGCTGTTGGCATAATAACAGCATTGCCCTTTTACAGGAAGCTACAGGTGCAGCTTCAGTGTCTCTGCACCTTCATTCCTGGGGAAGAGAAACAATAGGCAAAAGAAGGCAGAGACCAGGTAAAGAATGAGTACAAGAGGCAAGAAGCAGGCACAGGTGAGTTTTATGGGCCGTGGAAGTTGATGAGGTGGCTATGGACAGCACTGACATCTTTTATGTTAAATAAATGTGATTTAAACATAAAAATTAGTCCTCAACACTGGAGCACCACTCACCTTCAGTGGCTGAAAGAAATTGCTTTGAGCTGAGACTGCAAATCTTGTAATCCCTTAGCCGGACCGACCTTCCAGAGCAGCCTTTCCCTGCCTCTGCTGCCTCTTACCCTGGGCCATGAATCAAGCCAGGATTGTCAAAGTAAAGAGCTGTCACCCACACAAATCACTATTTCACCTGCCCAGGGTCTCCTGCTCTGGGGGTTAATTGCATTAAATAACGTTGCATAATAATATATAATATAATATAATATAATATAATATAATATAATATAATAATAATTTTAAAAATAACATATAATAATATATAATAATATATAATAATATATAATAATATATAATTATATATTATATAATAATATAATATAATTATATATAGTTATATATAATAAAATATTATTATATATATTGTATAATAACAATTAAAAAAAAAAAACCCAAATCAACAAAGCTTTCCCAAGGCATTTAAGGCACCTAACTCTTGGCAATTCCAGTTTAAATTAATGGGAACTGTGCATTCCTTTGAGAGCACTTTGAGAGTGTCAGAACAAATCAATGAAATCAAAATGCTCTTTCTGCGAAATGGAAATAATTTTCAAAGACCAAAGAAGGGAGAAGCTACTGATAGTATGTTCTGCATTTCTCATTCTTCATCTGTAGTTAGAACCTACCTTTCCCAGCAGCATGTCCCTTTCTTCAAAGAGGGGAAGTTTGTCACACTCACTAAAATTAGTGGATTGCATGAAACTACATAGAGAGAGCACATCAGTATGTGCATGAAAATAACTGCACAATCATCTAGGGTTCATTAGTGTGTTTTAGATGCTAAACTCCTGAGGGTGAAATACACTGACTCGACTTTGAGTGAATTGCACAGGGCTCTAATCATATCTTATCAGCTGAGAGATGGCAAGGGAATTCCACCAGCCACAACTCCTTTACTGTCCCAGAAATGCAAAATGTTACTCTGTTAAGGAAAGATCAGCCTGAGATGCAGCCTAGATTAATGATGCACATCTAATTAAAGAGTGCATGTACCCTGAATATGAGGCAAAATATATAATGCAGCAAGGAATAAGAAATCTCTACATTTCTAAAGGTAGGTAGTACTGTAAAGTGCCAAATATTAGTGCAGAGTAGCTTAATATAAATTAGACTAAGAGGGGTTTTTTTGCAGACAGTACTATTGAATTTAATTGTTACAGCTGACTTTTGTGGAGGGAAAGAAGCTGACATTAACTAATGAGAAGGCACCGATGTTCCACAAAAATGAGCTGTCTGGGGTAGAAGGGAGCAACTCAGGAAAACCTGTACTTAGGAAAAGGCTTGAGCCATCTCCTCAAGCAACATGCATTGATGTAAATTATTTCATTTTTTATGGCTCTGAAGTAAGAATTTCCCACCCAAATTCAGGGTGGGACCAAAGACCCCCAAATATTCTGCCCCCACCCCCTCCCACAGATGCAAAGGCAGAGGGAAAAACCTCTATGTTGCCAATTGTCCTTTGCACACAAGTAAACAGAACATTTAAAACCAGGAAATTTGCCCCATCAAACATCAGAGCCCTGAACAGTAACCAGGGATGTTACTGTGCTGGGGAAGAATTTATTAATCAAATATTGCATCAACCTTTGTTCTCAACATTACATCAATTCTAATTCAACAGCATCACCATGGTTACACTGTTATTACATTTTAGCCTTACAGGTTTCTTATCAAGATGCACCAAAAAACCTCAGTATTCATTCTATGTATATTCCAGACAAATAATCTGGCTATCATATCTACGCTATTAACATGAGGCCACAATCCCTATTCCTTAATTAACACAGACTCACAATAGCATCTTCTCTGTCAAAAGCAAGTTATTGTACGTCCTCCCTCCCAGAGTCCAATCCCCAATACAAAACAGCAAAGCTCCTAATTAGCCGCCCATCTTGGGGAGCTGCTTCCTTCAATTTGCATTCCTGTATTACTAAGAACACTTTTACCACTATCAGCAGGGCCATTAAAGTTATAAAAACATCCACAACAACACAGAGGAAAGAAAATTTATCAGAGCTTTGTCAAGAGGTAAAGCTGAAGAGCAGCTGTAAAAGTTTTGTAAAAAAAAACTAAAATAACTTTCAAATAACACTAATAAGAGTCTGTAATCCCAATTGAGGCTTCATAACAATACCCTAAATTATGCAATTTACCAAAGATGGAAAAACTCTCTGACAGACAAACCAGATTTTGGTGATTGATTCCATTTAATTGATTTTCTTAAGGTTTTATACAGAAATTCACAAAAATAGAGGGTTTAAAATTGTCAGCGTGACTAATACAGACCTTCGCCTTCAGGATAATTTGGTATCCCACCAGATTCCAGACTTTAACAACCCACTGCCTTCAGGATTCTTGTCTTTGCATTCCTGTTGCTCTTCACTTGATATTTCTCTGCAAGGCTTCATCGCCGTGTGACTGTGAATCAGAATGTTCATTATCTGATGAACATAAACATTGATTCAGCTTCTCTTGCTTCATTAAGCTGGTCTGGTTTGCTCCTGATTTATTCCATGCCTGCCTGAGACTTCACCTGCATCTCCTGGTCCCAGGCTTTTGGAAGTGTTGTGTCCCATGTGTGAGCTTTGCAGCTGGGACGTGTCCTCAACACCTGCTGTAACCTGTATTTAAACAGGACTACAAACCACACGCCTACAAAGTAACCTGAGCAGAAGCTTAGAATTACAAGTGAAGTTCAAACAATACAGATTATGAGAAAAATGGTTTTTAAATAATTTTTAGAGATGAGGAAGGTTCTGTTTTTCAGCAAGAATGAGCCCTAACTTTGCATTTCTGATCCAGATGCATGTTTGCAATGAAAATTAGGAAAAATAGAAACATTAGAAGCATGACTGGAACAATATTTTTCTCCAGTCTAGGAATTAAAGATAGAGGCATTAGGATGATTACACTGAAGTAACTGGACATTAATATGTCCAAGCATTTACTACAATACAGCAATTTAATTTGCACTTAAGGAGGACTGCATTTTTTCTTCCCAAACAGGTGAGGATATCCCAGGATTATTCCCAGGATACCCCATCCCACGTCTGTGACTCAAATGCCCAATGATTACAACAATTACAATATTATTAAAAACTCATTATCAGAAATACCTGTATAGCAGACTGAAAATAAACAGTTCTAAAATAACTTTTCTCACAGCGTTCACTAGATGATGTTGCTGTTAAATTGGCTGACAGCCAAACAAATTACTTTTAATGAATATTTTCTTTTAGAAATGACAGCATTCTGCCTTTAAATTGCACCTGAATGGAGTATGATTTTCTGCAATATATTTCTTATTCAAAACAGAACTTGTATGTTCTGTCACTTGGGTAATTAAGCAACACTCAGAGTATTATTTCCTGCAGGTCTGCAAAAGGTAATTTTACATTCATTTAAGCAAATGTCCACACTTGAACTAACCTTTAGATTGCATTGGTGAACCAAATGAAGAGACAGGGTCATAGTATTTAGATGGGACTTGAAAGGGGAAAAGTCAGTGTCTTGTAATTTAAAAGAATAACAAAATTTAACTTGTTTTGTTCCCTGCAACTACACAAATGATCTTACCATCTCATACGTAATATGGGTTTTCAAAGTGAAATAATTCCTGCAATAAAAAGATCAGACTGCTTTAATTATTTTTACTTTGTACTGAAGTTAACATGATGGGAATTGTTTGAGCTGGCATACCCAAAGATTTATTAATTGAATAAGGCAGACAGCTCTGAGAGTGGTCAGGAAAGGCTTCCTGAAAATCTGCTGCTTGAATATAAGAATGAAATCAGTAAGAGAGAAGCAATGCTAAGAATGATGTTTATTGACTTATTCGTGGTAGGCAGCGCTGATAAAAAGGACAGGACACAACCCTGACATGACAAGAGCAGGGCTCAGATTGGACTGTCTGTCCCCAGGGCTGCTGCTCTGGATTTGATGTGGCATAGCTGATAGCAGAACCAGGGCTTGAAATGGACAATTTTCCAGCAATAAGGAAAAGATTACAAGACAAACTGCTCTATAAAACAGCAGGGGGTAAAAGGCGGGGGGGGGGGGGGGGGGGATAAAAATTGAAACAAGAGCAATAGAAGCTTTGCTGCTTTACAAATATCAGGGAAGTAAATGTTTCCAATAAAAAAGCTCAAGCTGAGGAGTGTTATTTATCAGGGAACATCTGTTTGGCTGCCCACTATCTGTGCTAGTATGGCCTGACACGCATACTTATGGAGGGGAACACAGCCTGCCTTGGGAGCACAGAGATGTGCTCTGAGGAAAGAGTGAATGTATCCCCATGTGTACTGTTAGAAATCCCGGATTTCTGCTGATATTTCTAATGCCAGGCTTCTTTCACCAATTCATCCCTGAACTTGATCCCAGAAAACTATTTCTAACTTTGTATGCTAGGTACCCTGGCAGCATTTCCTTCCAGGATTTAGTGCAACAGACTCCTCTGCCTTGGCCCTGCAGTCCCATTATCTTCAGTCCTGTGGAATTATTTATGTCAGTTTATAAATAATACTGTGTGCAACAGAATGATAACACTGTTACATCAATGAGGGTACAAAGTACCGGGCAGTACAGATCTATTCCAAGCCATCAGAACTGCTCTGTCTTCTATGGATGATCATTTCTTTTATGTGTCCTGATGGCAGGATCAGACTATTAACTTCTGCCATCTGTGTGCAGCTTGCTCCTCATCACAGAATTTTGACTACATATTGTAAACCTCCAACTCAGCAGGTGATACCTCTGTGGCTCTGCTGGCAAAGAGACTGAATGCTTTCCTCTATGCAGTGGGGTCAAACTGCATTAAAAACCCAAATATTGCCAGATGAATGACTTTCTTTTCTTAATCCAGAGCAAGGCAATATTTATATTTTTTCATAGACAGTATGTAAAGGTAAATTAGGCTACTCCAGAGAGGAGGTAAAATTATTTTCATTGTCACTAAGTGCAGTTCAGCTGAGAGGGGTCTTTATGCAGCTTTCTGAGACAAATCCTTAGAACCATATATCCTTAGAACCATATATCCAAGCCTCAGGTAAATTCAAAGAATTTTTTTGTTTTGTTTCTTTTTGCAAAAATCCTTGTTAATCTGTCACTCTTTTATGGCGAAATTCCTAAATCTCTGAGGCCTTCTAAACCTGTAATCTCAGATTTACAAGCCTACTGAAGGAGTAACACAACAGTCACTACAACAGATAATATACTAACACCACTTTAAAGGGAGCAGAAAAAGTTCAAGTACAATTTCCAGCAAGTTTCAGGCAGAGCCATTTCTTGCTTCAGGTGCAATCTCTATCCTAATGCTTTTCTGCCTTTTAGCCCAAAATAACACATCCCACCACATGGACCTCTGCAAAGTTTCTTTAATGCTGAATCCTTCAGGGTGATAAATAGAGCCTCAAGTGCTGACTGAATTTAAAATCATCTGAATTGGCCGCTAAAGGACTGGAAGTAATGGGAAATCCCATTCCACAGGTCCCTAGCACAGCTAGGACACAAACTTCACCCCTCAGCTTGGTTTTGGCAGTCTGATCCACACACAGAAAGGTCTCAAGTCATGATCAGCACTCAAGAGGCAGAAGCAGACACGGATCCCAAGGAAAAGCCCTGTGTGATTCTGCCATCCAGAGCCATGCCAAGCAGGGCTGGCTGAACCCCCTGTCATCCTCCACCTCAGAAAGTTCAGAATGCATGAGGCTCAGCCAAAACCTGCTCTTTTGTCTCAGCTCCAATGACTGTACCAGCACAACCGATACTTTTGTTTTTGAAACAGTTTAAAAAATGAGAGTTCATTTCCAAAATTGACTTGCCACGGCGGCATGGCATTTGTAACTAGAGAGTATTTAGTCTCTCTCTTGAAGTCTCCCCTCACTTCCCGAATAGTTTTTATACTTCATATTTAATTATAATCAATGAATGCATTTTTTTAAAATTACCATTTCAAAGGCAAGTAATACTTCAGCAACTTAGATGAGGTGGAACCAATGGGATCATTTACAGACACAAAGGAATTAGAGTTTGGCCCAAAGTTAAAATTAGGCAAGGTTAATAAAACTCAGCTATGGCTTGGCCATCCATTCAGGGAGCTGAGACAATGCTTATGATGATTGAGAGCTCAGCACTGCAGGGCTCTCCCTGTTGAGGTACAGGGAGGTGAAAACATTTAGCACCTCAAACATATGCAGTCTATCAGCACTGAGCCCTGCAGACATCCCCCAGGGGCTAGGAGGGACCTCCTGGTTGTAGTGGTGCCTTAAGATTCTAGCCTTTATATTTTTCAAATCCTGAACTGCTTTAGTGCCCAACTCTAAACTCCATATAAAGTGTTAACTACTGTCGTCGCATTTTGGTCAATTACTTTGGGCCTGGAACTTAAAGGCACCCTGCAGGCCCCAAAAAAGCATAAACAAAAGTGTATTGGGAGCGAACTGGGGGAATATGACTTCATCACCTGAAGCTGTAATTGGAGAATTAACCCCTGATATGTAAATGGATCTCACTTATTTCTGTCTGAAAAACTTGTGACCACTGTCCATCTTGGGTGTAGCTGCTGGGAGACGTCTGACTGCCCAAAGTGTATCTGCTGAAGGCCTTTAAGAATTCTCCTATTCTCTTGACCTCGTCTAGCCTTCGTTCTAGGTAGCCACTCCAAGGCATGAGCAGGTGTAGCAGATTTCTCTTGGATGAGATTGAAATAATATTCAACCTCTTTTCCTCTCTCTCCCCGGGTCATGTCCCTACCTGAGAAAGATGCATATAAGCAGGGAAATCTACTGTCTGTTTTAACCATGGTCTAGTACAGGAACTCCTCTCACTTTAGCTATTATGCTGTGTTTGGAACAATCCCAGGGGAGTATTCAATTTTGTGAGTATTCAATACTGCTGGAGGAGTAGTCATCACTTCAACAGGTTGCATTCCGCTCTCCTTTGCCCTCTCTTAAGTGAAGTGAGCTTCCCAATCATTTAAATGATAATTAAAACCAGGTAGAGCAAGCAGGTTATTTCCCAAGAATTTCAGCTTAATTGTCAAATTAAGTAGCCTCCTCATTGTTGTGCATATTTATCAGGGTGTTAATGATTCATCTGAAGACAACAGGTTGAAATGGCTTCACTTCATTGCCTGATTCCTGGGGCTCTTGGCCTCAGCACCAGAATCAGCATGTGACATTTCAGTATCTTCCACATTATTCAGAGGTCATCTCTGTGCACTCAGATACCAGAAGATATTTCTAAAATCCCTGTATATTTTTGTAATTCTTTTTCTTCCACCACTTCCTGCTCGTTTGTTCCAGAACTATATGGAATTGCCAGAATGTTTGTGGTTCAGCATATCTTCAGCCTGATCCTTGTTGACAACAATTCAACATCAGAAAATATTTGTTTCTCCTGACTTCTTCTTTTTCTACCCCCCCCCCCCCCCCCCCGCTCCCCACTGCCCACTGAAAAATCTAAGGCAATAGGGGGAGAAAATTAAAAGAAAATCCTTCTGGCTTTCAATGCCTCTGAATTTTTGTGAAGCTTACAGCAAGAGCAGTGGCCCACCTGAGAAAATTAGATCAAATTCATCCATTTCCTTGATGAACAGCCAATAACTGGGAAGTCAAAGCCAGAGACTGTGCTGGCACTAAATCAGAACCGAAGGACACTACAGGACTTGGGTCACCCCATAAATCGGGAAAAAAATCATTGTTTTCTCCACTTAGATTTCTATTTACATGGGAACCCAGTTTTACAAAGGAGCTGACCTTGTCTTCTATCAAGACAGAATGTCTGCCCTAGATCGAGAAATTCAAAGCAGAGATTAATCTTCTGGATTTTTGGGTATTATGTCAATTCAGCTAGAAGAAGGGTAAAAAGTTATTTCTTATATTCCTTCTTAAAGCAAACACTCTTAAATCATAAAATAAAATCCTAACAATGAATAGCCAGTCAATTTTCAGTCTTATAACTGAACTGATGAAAAAGACAAAGGAAGCTCTGCTTAGGAATCAATCAATAGGGTGAGCACAGCAGAGGAAGGGAGTGGAGCTTTGCTCTGCTTTGGGTTAGAGGACTTGTTATTTGGAGCTCTCTTTCTGATAAAGAGAGCTCCTTCTCACTTAGCAAGCTCAAATCCAAAGGCTGTTTTATTTCTGATCCCTTTAAAACCAGATGATCTAAAGTTTCCAAAATTTTTCATCATTTATAAATGTGTTATTTAAGGCACATTGACCCAGCCTTCAAAACTCCTGGAACAACCACTACAAAAATGATGTGGGTTTAGAAATTTACAAGCACAGGACCTCACCTCTATTTTCCTGAATTCCTGAAAGCTCCAAGCCAGACAACTCCCCATGTGATACAGATAGAATATGTGGTAGAAGGACTTCAGAGTAGTGAACATCCTTCCATTTGTCAGATTAAAGGCATTTCTACTGAGAGGATTTGCTAGATAAATTAATTCTGAACGATCACCTCTGGGGTTGGTTTTTAATGTTTTGTCATTTTCATAAGAATTATTTAGTCAGCAGCTATTTCCAGCCATGTTGAGACCCCGTCAAACTTTCTAAAAATTCACCTGGCTTCTTCATTTTATATAATGCTAGTCTAAAAAACTCTAAAATCCCCAGCATACAGAGGGGTGCACCTGCAGGGGTTTTGTTGTAAATAATGCTGCACCACCTCAATACTAAAATAATCAAATTTTCCAAATTCAGGAAAGCACTGCTCCACCTCCTTTTTCCCTGTTGTCATTTAGAAACAACAAGAGGGCTGAATGACAAATGTTACGAGTCTCTGGCCCAGACCTTGACAGCAGTTTCCGGGTATTTTTATCTTTAACCTCACCTTCTGGCAAAAGGTGAACACGTTTGGACATTTATTCCACTGCTCTGATCCTGCTGCACCAACTGCCAAGCCTGCCTTGCATTTTTTGTCTATTCTGCACATCTACATACATCAACATAAAGAATCAGCTCACTGGGTATTTTTAGAAATATTTTTCACTCTCCCCTCAAAATTTCCTAAGATACCATAATATTTGTTCAACCAAACAAGCATCTAACCAGATAGGCTGAAATCTCCATGAATGTATATCAGTATGCAACTCTTCAGGTACATTTGAGATATTTTCATGCCAAGAATCTCCTGACCTACATCTTCCCCTTAAAATTCCCAGTCTAGTCCCCCAGTTGACAGAAACCTTCAAGTATGACTGGGAAACAGATGCACTCAGCTAACTGGGAGAAGTAAAAAAAAATGACCCTTCTGAGATTCTTCCCCTGCAGAAATGGATATCAGCAAACAAATTACAGCAAACAGTGCTTTCCTGCTCATGGTGCCCATCCCAGTCAAGAATGACATAGAGCTTCCTCCATGGCACAAATACAGTAAGAGCAGACAGAAATTCTGGGGAGCCAGAACTGCTTCAGACACAGAGTTTGCATTTGTCAAGACATGGGGATATTCTATGCCTCATGCAAGTCTGGGATCTGCACCTTAAGTACATCAGAGACGTGACAATAGATTTGTGTTCAGTGCAAAGTCCTAAACCAGAGCATAACACAGGCAGAATTGAATAGTACTTCAGAGCATTGTCATGTAAACCACACTTCTGAAGGCAAAATAACACCAACAACTTCAGCTATAAGGGCCAGGGAAATCATAACCCAGACAATCTTAAGTATACCAGTCACCAAACCTCAAGTATTGAAATTAGACCTTTGGCCAAGAAATGGAATTCAGACACACAACTGGAAAAGCACAAGAGAAAAGGGGCAAAGAGGTGAGCTTGGATTAGATGACAATATGAAGGCCAGTATACAGAAAGAAAATTTTAATCTAAATAGCAAAATGCAATCTGTGTTTATGGCATATCTACACATCCTACAGAATGTGCTGTGCTAATGCTTATTATAAAAGTATACATAAAGACACTGTTGTCTGATAGGTAGACAGAGAAAACAGCCATAATATTCCAGCTTCTAATACAGTTATTCTGGGAGAAATCCTTCAACATGCAATTAACTCTGCTTACAATATACCAGAGACAAACAAAGGTAAATTGTAAAAAATCTAATTAAATTAGAGAACCACAAAGGACACATCCAGTGACCAATAAATAACACATAAAGCGCTGCTGGTGTAGGTTGATGAGTACTGTTATTTATCAAGAATTGAAGGAAATTCCTTGAATAAAGACAGAAGAGATGTAATACTCAGATTCATTGAGGGAGAAAGCAAGGGAGTAAAGGACACCTCATGGTACAGGTGCTGGCTCTGGTGAGGTCCAGAACTCTGAATTCAACAAGTTACCATAAATTAATTTCTCAGATTAATAGTAGGACTAAAAGTGCACTCTTTTCCTGACCATTACACCAGTCTCTAATGGATTCACTGCAGCCACCCCTACTGTGCCCACAGTTATGGAAATTCAAAGAATATATTTTTCTCCTGTTCCCCACATTATTTCTCATGCTGAGGAGGAGGTCCCAACAATTATGACAATGTGCCATGGTTTATCTTTTTTCCTTGACTGTTATGCTTGTAGGAAGTTCTAGAAGAGCTTGATGAGAAGGCACAAGAACAACACAAGTTTTATCACTTCACTACTCAGAGCTCTTACTGAGAATTCTCTGACTGAACCCTCCAGAATGAAAGGAGGCAACAGGAAACTTGTTACACAAGTCAGGGCTCAGCATTCTCAGCCCATAGGTCTTTTCAGTTTCATTTCTCTCAATAGACCAACACTGGTCCAAGCAAGAGAGTCAGTTCTAGGACACTGAGATTCTTTTAGTCACTTTAGTCAGATATATTTTCTTTTTGAACCTTAACAGCAAAAACTCTTATCCACATACTTAGCTGAATCAAGACCAGAAAAAAAATATCTGGTAATTGCAAGCAATTTCAACAGAAGTTTTAAAATTCAGTAAAAGCTCAGTCATTTCCCTCTGTGAATCCTATATGAATCTGAGCCCAGTGGTACATTCAAAGTGGAGGTGCAAAAGTTCTTCAGCTAGCAACTCAACGTGCACCTTGGGGACAAAAAGAGCAGCAAAAATCACCAGAAATGGGTGATTTGGAATAGTTCTACAACAAATACAATCACAGTGTGAGGTCATGTTTTCTGAACCTCTTGGTTAGTAGTGAGTAATTTTCTTACAGAAGAAGCAAATAATTTCCAGAGAGCTTTGTTCAAAACCTGCTTTTCTTTAGCAGCTAACTTGAGCCCAATCAGATAAGCAATTTCAAGTGGGATTTAATGTGACACTGCAGTTACTTCACTCAGTAAAATAAACAAAACTTGTGTACAGAAAACACACTGCATATACAAGGAGAATAAATAAAAGGAAGACCTGATTCAATAAGAATCTTTAGCAAAAAGCCATCAGGTTGGGCTGCTTCACATCTGGAACAGAGACTTGCAATAAAATACTCTGTAAAGAATTGGGATTTTCTAACACCACTTAACACCATCGGAAATGTAAAATACAACTTGTTTTGGGTTGAATATTCATCCACCCAAAACATTCTTCGCACTCAACAATCTGAAATTATGTCATTCATTCTGCCTGTTCTTGAGTTCCTCTTTCCAATCCAGCATTTTATCTTTTGAGTTCTCTGGAGCAGAACATTTTACACACATCTATATTTGTCACATGCTGAGCTCAAGAGGCCACCTGTTTGGTGTGTGGCATCCTCAAAATTACCCAGGAAGAATGTGGCTTGTGAGCCACCACACATATACCATATGGCATTCCCTAAATCATTCTGTCAGATATAGGAGAAATACTGTGTTTTGTAAAGTTATCTTTCTGTGAAATACTGTTTAGGAGTGTAAAATGTAATCAAAATTGCTTGTTTTCTTTTACATGGTTTCTTTTATTGGTATTTTTATTGTCTTCTTTCTACTCGAGGCAGCTTCTTCTTAAAAACCAACAAAAATAATCTATTTCATTTCATCTGCCATGGTGCAAAACACTCTCAATGGACAAAGAAGAACTCAAAAATTTTTGTGGCTTTAATGTGGGGAGTAGAATACTAATTCAAGTCTAAAATGTGATATTCTCTGGTGAAAGAGCACAGTCCAGTCAACATTCCGTTCTTTTTTTCCATGTTTTAAGCTCAGCTTCCCAACACAAGTCTCCAATGTAGTGATTTAGCAGAGCTGTTCTCAATAAATGCTCTTGCACACCATTTAAATGTTTTAGAAATGTGACAGTCATCCCAACATGCTGGCCTTGAGAAGCCCCTTGCCTCAAGGGCTGTGAGAGCTCTGTGATCTGACTTGTACAAGGTTGGCAGGAATTTAGTAATTTTGAAGCTAACAGCAAATGCCATCATCCTTTCATTTATTTTATTACCCTGGATAATCTCTAGCTTCTATGGCGAAATTCACCTTAAGGGGCATCCATGCCCTGCAGTTTCAGTGGGATTCTGGTTTCCCCTCCACTCCCTCTCCTTTGGCTGCACTGCTACCCTGAGGACCAGCATTGCTGAGAAACTGAAGGACCTTTTCTCTCCTTGCCAGCATACAACCCCTCCAAGCCTTCACTACTGTTTTATTTCTCTCCGTGCCAAGTTTTACCCTGTTCTTGCCACTAATCCCCTGCACAGTTCTGCATCACCAATATTGCATTCAGCAGCAGCCAACTCTCTGTTTTCTGCTCATTTTCCCTCTCCTCTCCATCAGCATTTCTCAGAGAGCATCCAGCATGTTTATACTCTTCCTCGGAATCCATTTCTTTTTATTAGCTTTCCCTTTTGACACTTAACTCCACAAGGTCTATTTCTAATCTCTTACTACACCTTAAAAGACATCAGAATTCAGGGAAGTCACTTCAGATTGGGTGCAATTCTCAAAGTCCAGGGGACAAACCCAGCTGGGCGGAAGGGGCTACCAGGAAAAGGCAATAATATTGTTTTGATCCTGAAGTACCATGATGAAACTGGACAGAGAACTTTTATTCTGTTAAATAGGAATTTTGCTGCCCTGTCCTGGCAGGATGCAAAGCAGCCAAAGAAGGAATTCTAGTTCAGCTGTGAAATGAGGTAATCCTGTTATCACAACCTGAAGTCTTCTGCTCTTGTGAGAATAATGAAAATCAGTGTGTCTGCACTATTATGCAAAGAGGGCTGCACAGAGACCATATTATTTCCATTTGTTTTCTTTAATTTCTGCTAGCACCATTTCAGAGAAGTGCTAAAGTCCTTTGAAGTCCATATATTGACTTAAGAGAATCTGTTTTCCTCATGCATTTGTTTTGGATGAGCTTTTTTAATTTGGTTATATCCATTTGTTTTCACATATTCACCTTGTTTTCAGGGACATTAGTAGCAAAATCCCCATGAAAACTGCAGTAAAGCTGAGAAATGCTTCAGGCACCCCTAAACAAAAGGAACCACAGTTCTCTAGTAGTAACAATGATATGAAACTTTAGGTTGAAGGATGTTATTTTCTTACCACCCACTCCCTCCTATCAAACAGTCCTGTTACCACTTTGCACAAAGATATTTACAGGGCACAAAGGGATTTTTTTTTCTGTTGTTTTGCTCTTGCCATCCAAAGGGTAAAGCAGCACCTGAACTTCAGGGAGGGAAAAGGTGCCACATCAGAGCTGGGACATTCACATCACCGGAGAGGCACACATGGAAAAATTAACAGTGTAGAAAAAGAGTCAGTTCAGCAACAGCAACATGCAGGATTGAAAAACACACACACTTGAGGAATCAAACTGTGAAGTTTCTCACATTCATGACGGCTTTTTGAGTAAAATTTGCCTCTGGTATATTTTGAGTGGTCAAAACCCAGCTGTGCTCCTCACGAGAGGAGCTTCTCTCTCGCTATCATCTTGTCCTACCTTAAACCCTCTGGATGTGGAGGAGCACAAAGCCCTGGCTAAGCCTCATCGCAGCACATGTGAAATACTAATAAAGTACAGAGCTACCACAGCTGGGGAGGAATCAATACCAAGTTATTTTATTCTGAACAACAACTCCCAACTTATAATCTGGGAAACCATTTTGTTGCGTGCCCATCATCTTTTCAATTCTATCAGCCAACATTCGCTAATTTTTCAACACCGTTTATTTTTGGGACAAACATGTGATATTAACCAGCAATCTAGTTTCCAAGGAACCTTGGTGAAATTGAAACAAGAATTGCCTTCAAATTTCAGCTTGGAGTGTGTAGCTGATCTGCTGCTTCCCATCATCTCAACAACGGATTTGTGGCAGCTGAAGGTTGATGCACCTTGGCCTCTCACATAAGTCAGACGATTCTGTAATATGGCTCAGCTGTAAATTGCTGTACTAAGACAGAGTTTCTCACTGAGTAGATCAGACCTATCTCTTGTTGCTTCATAAAGAGAAATTAGCACTATCACACAAGAGCCTCTTCTCCAAATCACCTAAGTACAGCACAAGCACAAAGCGCCAACTAAAAACCTTCCTGAAAGTGGCAGATATATATATATATATATATATATATATCTCCTATATATATATATATATATATGTATATATATATACCCTATATAAACAAAGCCAGCTCTATTTTATTTTTTGTTATTAGAGATCCACATGCAGACTGTTATTTTCCTCTCTGAAATCTTTTCAACTGTGGTTCAACCTGTCATCTCAGGTGTGCAGCCTTAGTATAAATGGACAACTCTAGAAGGTGTCTTCAGGCATAGCCTTAAGCTATTGAAATAAAAACACCTTGCCTTGTGAGCAGCCCCTGGCACAAGGGTTAACGTGTGCAGAGAGCCCTCTGAAACTCCTCAGTCCCCCAGTTCCTAGTTTTACTTTAATTCCCTTTTTTCTCCCAGAAAATTTATCTGCCCCTATCTTGTGTTTCATGAATCCTCTGCTAGTGAGCAGCTGAAAGAATTGGAAGAGGAAAACTGTAGGGGCCCTGTTTCCTCTCACAATCTTCTCACAAGGTTTTTGTGGCGCACAGAGAGGAGCCCCCCTTGCCTGGGTGTTGTTATTCCGCTCCAGCCCAGTCTTACGCAAGGCACCAATCTCCCACGGCTGCTAGGAACAGGCAGGGGACCCAGGGCCATAACATCTGTTGTTGTTAAGGAATGTTGTTAAGGCCTCCAAGCAGCTCTAGGAAACCACTTAAGAAAAATACTATAAAACATCCCTCTCTGCTTCCCCCCACAAGACACTCTCTAGTTCACTTGTTTGTTACCTGTTTGAACCTAAGGGATTGCAAATATTTTCCTCACCCAGAACACAGCCATATACAATGTTATGGGCTCTGCCTTTCCCAAACTGTGTTTTACACATTATATACCAAACAAAGCCCAAAATTTTGGTTGGAATAGCAAGACTCGTTCGGATCAGCCATTGACAAAACCAACAGATATTGGTGCCCTTGAAATTCCTCAGAAGGAATTTGCAAAACCCTACTGTCCATAATCATAAGCTTCTGGAAGTGCTTCACCCACGTTTTTCTGGGATTATGGTGCAAATCCCAGGCTCCCCTTGGCCTCCCACCAACATCTTGTCCCCTTTTAGGCCCTGTTGCCACTCAGAGCTCCTGCTCTGCTGCCCTCCAGAGCTCCCCTTAGGCAGCCCCAGCAATTGTTCCCTCTGTAATCAGGGCTTTGACTGGCAGCACTTTTGTTTCAAGGTCCCCTGCCTCTGGTCAGATGTCCCACCCCATCACAGACTGATCTCCATTTTGTGAGGAGCTGTCACCTGCCTCTTGAGCCTCTACCCTGCTCCATGGTAAAGGTGGCTCAGAGGCCACAGAGCACTGACCCTCTGGGCACAATCACCCCTGATGGATCTGGTTACGTAGAGGTTAAGGATAAAATGAATAAATTCTGCTGGGGTGCAATGAAGTTTCTGTTCAGGAAATTTCTCATCACAAATATATTGTGCCACACACCGACATGGTTCATCATTGTATCTTATCAGCACAATGGGCCACATAAAGAAGCAGTAGCATCTGCAGGACCATTTCCTCTTATTTCCTTTAAAACCTGCTGACCTCACTGGTTCCTCCATCTCTGGATCATCAGGGAGAACTTTTCACACAAGGTGTTCTGATTGCACATTAGATGAAAATCCATTTAGCACTGCATCCTCAGGCAGGCCAAGACCTGGTTATTGCAGGATGTTGTTGTCATGGTACCTTCCTCCCTGTGCTGGTACTTTTTCATCTTTCACACAGCCTTCTACCATAAATTTAAAAGCTTCCCTACTGATCCTTTCCCCATGTGTTTCCATGACAAAGGTTTATTTATTGACTCGAAGCAAGTTGAAGAAGGTGGAACAGGGAGTAAAGAGAGAATATGGAGGTAAATTATTTGAATTCTCTCTGAGAAAATAATCCCCTCATCCCTTGTCCATCATTAGCTTCCAAACTCATGTTAGCCTCAAACTGAACCTTGAAAATGTTAAAAACTCCTCCAGCAGCCTGTGGTCCGAACAGACACCATCTGGGGGAGCTCCAGGAGCAAATGCTCTTCTTTCTATCCCATACAACTCTATCCCTTTGGCTTCATTTTCCAGGAAAAATTATTTCAGCACCTAGTGTTGGTGGTTTCATTCAAATATGAGCCTCAGAATCTGCTGGCAAACCACAGGCATCTGGCCTACCATCTAATTAATACTCCTTCTCTTTTTCCAGGGTGAAGTTTGATGCTAGACTGTCAAATGCTAATGCCTGGGTTTCCCAGGAAGAGGATGAGAACAGTAATAGTTAATCCTCTGGAGAATGTGATGATCCTTGCAAAAGCAAGCAAACACAGAAGCCTGGAAATAAAAGCATTGCTGAAAGCTGATATCTGAATATACCCTGACATATGGCTGTGTGTTAAAATTAGGCAACACATTGTATCACCTTGAGAAAATTTTGATTAACCTTCCTCTAAGTGCTTTATATACTTTTCTAAGGGTTTTTTTGTTTTGTTTTGACTTGTTTTTATCAAATATATCAGGAATAAATACTGTTGCTACCAAGCAAGATCTAGATTATTCAAAAAAAGTTAGAAACACAATGCCATTTGTACGTATGTTCATTTCATATGAGCTAGCAGACTGTACAACAGATGCAATAACACAAGAGGATTCACCTAAAACAAGCTCAAGCACAAGGCATTGTCAGAGTCATGTATTTTCTTTCCATTAAAAAGATTAAGAAATAGGAGAGCAATAATTCCTGCAAACTATGTGTGAGTTTTAAGTAGAAAAAACATAAAGTCTTCCCAATCTTTTTCATTCAAATAATTGCAATGGTGAAATTTTGTAATTTTGGAAAAGAAAAAGTCTGTTGAAAATAGCAGTAATTACATCACAGGGCCATCTGCTAAATTTAGTTCTGAACTCATAAAAACAAGGCTTGCTGCATAAGGACAACTTTCTAATGCTCGTTATCTTCTCTTTCAGGAGAACACTTTTTTGTCAACACTTGTTAGGACACAGCCATCAGACACACAGCAAGCCAGTGCTCATTCTAAATGCTCAGTCTGGTATTGAAGACATGGTTGGAGTCCACAATGGCTGTGAAACATTAAAATGTGGTCACTAAAAATTCTACTGGAGTTTGTGGGACAAACCAAGTAATTTAGGACCTTGTGATACACATAAATTTTTGCAATCAATTATCGTCGTTCATTATTCCTCCAAGAACTGCTCCAGAAATCAAGTGAAACACAGATAAAGCAGATTAATGGGTATTTCACACCTAACCACACTAAAGACATCTGCATAAAGCAGGTTGAAGAGCTTAAGAAAAAGTTCAGGTAAGAATGAGTTGCTTTCTGTATAACATCACATCCAGAACTGGACTTTGCAAGGCCACTTGTCCCCTCTGACAGTTTCCTCACTGCAGAAGTGTTTTTGCAAATACCTTGTATCAAAGCATGACACTTTTCCACTGACGGAATGCACATTTCTCTAACACCTGTCAGATTCCACAGAATTCCTACAAGTTGTGCGTACATGGAGGGGACAGCAACAAACTTTGCAGATGTACTGGAATGGACCAAAATACTCAGGACAAAAAAAACCCCAAATCCCAGATGCGCCATAAAATATTTACAGGTATGGCCACCAACGTGCGATTGTATGAGATGATGGCAAACTCAGTAATAATCAACAAACACAGAACTGAGACAATGGAGTATTTACAACTTGTGTCATCATTTGATGTTGTCTATCTGCTCCTTTGTCTTTTACTCCAGAAGACAATCCACAACTTTTCCATAGGTTCACGTGACTGCTCCCACCAAACTGCAAATTGTTCTGATGGCATGGAACACGGGTGTGTGCTCGGTTGGTTTGATGGTGATGGGCTGTATTTGGCCCAAGCAGGTACCTCAGTTTGGTGGGAACATTCACCTGGAGCTCCCATCTCATCCTCTGAATGTCAGCCAGGTTTCTTGAGGACTAATTTTTGTCATCAGATAATGTTTCTCCCCAGAAATGAAGGTCTGCTTTCAAAAAGCATGTGGTGTTTCTGAGGACATGCCCAGTTTCCAAAGTGTTTTAATGTGTAAAAACTGAATACAGGATCTATATTAATCTCATGGGCTGACACGGGCAGACGCTTGGTGATCCTCGGGCTAGCCCTTGTGAAAAATGCATGCATTTTATGATTGGCTTTTTGCAAATATTAAAATGAATATTATATGTGTTGTGTTAGAAAGCAATGCTGTATTAATTTTCTTAAGTACTGTGTTAAATATAGTTTTAGGTTATAAAAATTGTTAAAATAGAAACTATGCTATGTAAGATGCTTTGTTTAAAAGAAAGGACTTGCAGCAAGATAGCAGCCACAGGACACCTAAATCTTTCAGAGAAAAAGAATTTATTGCCTTCTTATCGGAAGAAAAAACTTCTTCCCTCCTCGAAGGCGCTATTAGGATTAGAGGGAAGAAGTTGACACTGACCAGACAGAATCCTGTGTTTGAATGAAATTTATGCATCATGTATGAAGTGTATGAATATGCAACAGGCTGTTGTTTTTAAGGGGTAATCCTTTGTTAGCGGGTGTCCCTTTTCTGGGCTCGTGATGCCCAGAAAAAGGTACCTGGACATCCGTAACTCCTTGTTTCTATTGTCTCATATTGTCCTAATTCAATTTGTCCAAATTGTTATTACTCTAATTGTGTTACTATTCTTTTTAACTATTTTATTACTATTAAACTTTTAAAAATTTTAAAAACAAGTGATTGGCGTTTTCACAAAAACCATTGAGGAAACCAAACGGGGTACATGGAAGAAACCACTGTAAACTCACAATGAGAAGCACCTTAAGATTTCAACAGAAAAACAATCTACCACAATCAGTGTATTGAAATTAAATGTCAAGAATAACCAAGAAAACAATGTTAATGAAGAGTCTTAGCCCACAGCACCTACTGCCACTCCTATTGAACACAGAAGAACAAAACGATTAGTCTAAATGTTGATATTTAAGCAAAAAAGAACACTTTATGTGCATATTCATGAGCCATTAACATTGGCCTCATTTTTCTGCCCAATGAGTTCTGTGATAAATAGATAAACAAAGTGGTTGAATGTGGCTGTAGAAAATAAAGATGTTCTGGGAGCTAGCCAGAACATCAATTGATTTTACATGCTTCGTTTTTCGCTTTCATTGTTCAATTCTACCTCGGGTTATGAATTTTCAGAAGGAAGCATGAGTAATTCAGAGTAAATATACAATTTCTACTTGGGCTGGTGTATCATTGCTCTTAGGGTTCTTTTTCTAAAGGTTGATTAAATCAATAGAATTGTACACTTGAAAAACTCCACAATATACTCTTGTATTTTTCTTGGCCATTGAAAATCTTTCCATAATATTTCCTTATTCTTTATTTTAAAATAAATATGGGGAATCTTTAATGATTATATGACTATGGCTGGATGTATGACACAAAAATTTATTCATAAT
Organism: Ammospiza nelsoni; assembly: GCF_027579445.1. Classification (NCBI taxonomy): domain Eukaryota; kingdom Metazoa; phylum Chordata; class Aves; order Passeriformes; family Passerellidae; genus Ammospiza; species Ammospiza nelsoni. Next base: position 3,795,967 of record NC_080651.1, read on the forward strand.
TACGTTTTATCAATATAAGTGTAAATTAACTGCTTGTATTATCTAATACTACCATGACATGTATGTAAACATTTGTCAATTCGGCTTTCACATGTTAACATTTATAATTTAGCTCAGAAGTATAATAAATAATTTTATTAATTGTACACATATTTTTAAAGCCATCCAGACATGCAGCAGAATCACGTTATACCAAAGAGCCTAATACACATGAAGAAAACCATTTCTGCTCTAATATTTCTCAACTGTACTTCAACCATGTGGTTCTTCACCAGCTTCTGCTTTTTCTCCTCCTTCCAACTAGGACATGTTATATCTTCTCTATGGAGTCTTTAGAGCAGGGACCCATTAATTACTGTGCTGTGCCTGTATTGAGTGTGCCCTGATGATGCTTGAGGCCAATGGATGCTGCTGAAATGTGCATAAAAATTACCAGGAAATGTTTAAAGCATGAAAAGTAATTGTCTTGTAGTCCACTGGTTCACAATATTTATATGTAATAGTATAATTAATATATCTTTTACCATTTCTCTTAAAATAAATTCTGAATCATCACACTCGTGTTGAGCTTTCCTTCTGTCTTAGAAGTGCTTGTGGATGTGGTTTGGATGTTTTACAGCTCAGAGAGCCAAGGTTCCCAGCACCTGGTTGCAATTTGCAGTGGAAATGCTCCATTTTTTTTCCAGACAGTAAAGGGCAAGTAATTAAATCTCTCTGCATTACAGTTTGTCCCCTCTATGATACATTGTCTCTGGTCCTTGGTCTGTTTTGTTATTTGAATTTGTAAGATTGGGGACAATCTCTCGATCTGTGCCCTTTTCAATAACTGTCACAAGAACACCAATTTCAATGCTAGTCCCTGGCACTATCACAGAAAAAGACCCCCACCCCAATTTAAACTGATATAATGTTGCTGTCCCCCTCTTGCTATTTCCATTCCTCCCAAGCTGGTCTGTCTTTGGTTTAAAAGTGATTTTGTTCAGTCAATGCCCTCTGAAATATCCCATTAAAGATAAATTGCCTTCTTGTGGTATTTACAGTATTCATCACATGCATCACCAGTAGGGCGTGACTGAAATGAGTCCCAAGCCTTTCATCAATATTAATACTCAATATTAATCTAATGATGCATTGATGAGGGGAAAAAAAAGACATGAAAGTCTCGGCATAGTGCAAAATGTAAGCTCAAGTATTAAATTCTTTGTAGTAATTACTACTGAAATTCAACTCCTAGTGCTGTGGGATACTTGTTGCAGTAGGCAGCTGTTGGAAGGTGGATTATTTTCTCATGTGTGCAGCCCATCCCTGAAACAGCCACAGGGCAGGACTGCAGGTACTGCTTGATCTTGGACTCCATGTTCTTGTCTTTAATGGGGTTTAAGGTAGACATTGCAAATGCAATTGAATGGTACTTGAGGTAGTACTGAAAAAAAACACTTTAAAAGCAAAAAAAAAAAAAAAAAATCCTTTAAATAGTCCAATATTTACTGCGTGATGATTCTTTCCATTGGGAGATTGGTTTGGCAAAATTTATAACCAGCAGCAGCTCCTTTCTCAGCCTCCTGGAATCTTCCCTAATCCCTGCTGCCTATTAGGCTCCTGGTAGTCCCTGCTCTCACTCCCATTCTCCATCCATCTCCTTAACCATTCCTTTGGGCTCATTGAGAGCCTCCATGCAAGGGGTGAGTTCTGGGGGGCATCCCACTGGGCAGCTCAAACTGGAGCACGTCCACCTCTAAAATGTGGGCCGATTAGCAACAAATCAAGCAAAATTTCCCAGCTTGAGACTTAAAGCCACTAAACCCAGAGGTCAGAAAATCATTGTGCCCAGGTGATCACTCACTCTGCTGACTGATGTTATTTTTTGGATCTCCCCCTGCTCCCTGTCTGGTTTTTGCCTTCCCTGCAGTCTGTAAGCCCTTCCAGACAGGTATTTCTCTGTGCTTAGACTGCTGGGTAAATTGCATTGAGATTGAAGTCTGGCACTCCTAGGTGCTATCATAAAGTATTAATGTGCATGCTTCCCATTGACCATAATTTTTTAATGTTATTTAACAAGCGCTGGCTAGGGATGTTTGCCAATTTAAAGCCTGGCAGCAATGCTATTTAATGTTGTTTACTTAAAGTGGTACATGCAGTTTACTTTAAATGGTAGGCAGGTTTTGGCTTCTAAATCTTGTTTGAACATACCAATAACCAAATAGTGGTTGAGAGGATGCATTTCCAGGCAATGCAGGGGTTTTTTTCTGTACAATGTATATGGCAAAGGCTGTGTTCTCAGCGCTACAGGGCAGCCCACCAGCAAAGCTTCTGCCATCAGTTACTGGATCTCCAACACTGAAAGCACTTCCAGTCATGTATTCATGTGGCTTGAGTTTTGTGCTTTTCTCACTCAGTTTTGCACTGTATATTGGTGTGAAATTGAAACAGGGAGGATGAGACAGAAAGAGAATCCCATGCAGGGCAAAAGCAAGAGTGTCAAACTGTCTTTCAATCAAAAATATGATACCAATGAATTAGACAACGAAGAAAGGGATGGTGTCACTGAACAGTGATTTTAAAGAATTAACTGAATGCGTAAATCTGAAATATTGGTTGTCTGTCACCCATGTTACGCATTGTTCTTTCAGCCACTGATTCAAATGAACCTTGTAAATTGAAATGTGCATCCAGAATAGCGTGTTCACAAAAGCCTTTGAGAATTTCACAGTTTGGGCTATAATTACTTTTTTAGTGCAATTCCTGGATGCAGTGACTACCTCTGAAACAAGGACTGATTATCTACTGTTCCTCCTGGTTTTATTACAAGCTCATCGGGGAAGGCCTTATGCTATGCAGTATCAATGGAACCTGCACTAATAAATAAAAATGGGATGATTGATTAAAAGCCCAGAAGAGCCTAAGTACTCCAGATGATTCACTGTGCTGAAAATCTCATGCTTTGTAGACAAAAGAAGCAAAAGAAGAGCAGGAATAAAAAGGCACCTCATGGCAGGGAGGAAAAAGGACCCACACGCCAATGGCTTATTCACTAATCTCATCTTTATGTTAAATAACTTCTTTCTTACTCACTCTATTATTTTAAAATACCTCAGGCCAGAAACTTGCATCACATTTCTTCATCTTATTTGGTTCTAAACCACAATAAAATGCCAATGTATCAAGGTGAAGATGGGCTGGCTGAGTACAATGCTTGTAGAGAGGCGACAGGGTATTAATCTTTAGTAGCTTATCTGTAGCATTATCCAAAGCAGAGATCTGTTCATTTAGGAGTGATTCCCTTCACCTAACTGGAGCATCCTAGTTCCCATTATTCATCTAGTTTCTCTATGGAATTAATGGAGAGCACTGGCATAGGTGTTTTTCTCGGTGAGATTATTCATGCTTTGGAGGTGTGAATAATTCTTGTTTTACTAAAGAGGGAGCTTAAGCACTTTTTAAAGATAATTTATTTTTACATCATTAAAAGTAAAGAAGATTAATTTTACTACTAATGGTTGACTTCAGTGCAGAGCTATATTAGTCAAAAATAGGTTACGAAAACAGAACACAAGAGAAAGGCTTCAGTCAGCTCAGTCTCAATGGCAGGACAATTCCATTATTCTTCATGACAGCAAACCACTGCTTTTGCCCTAACATTGTGGTTCTGCCCTTTAAAAATGTTCAGAAGTCCACTTCTTGGCTGAGATTGTGAGACAGGCTGATCACCAAAAGCTGTCCTACACTGTAGAAAGATTTGTTCATACAATAAAAATGGAAATGTGAAGCTGCTTTATGGCTTTTTGAAACATAAAACTATTGGGAAAAGTGTTATAAACTCTGACCTGCACTCACAATTATAGTCGCCATCACTCCTTGGGAATGAGATCCGAAGTTATAAATGCATCCACTTCCATGAGATATTGGAAATTACTTCAAAGAATTCACTTTCAACTGGAAATTATGCACTAATTAAATAAAAGGTTAAAAATCATAAACAGGTCCCGGAGATAAGTCCACTTTGAGCAGACATTTGGGCATCTCTCTAATACTAATGCACAGAAAGAGTCAGGGGGTAGGGAAGTACCTTCAGCACCAATATATCAAATATTCCTGTACTCAAGTGCTGCTGTCAAGTCTCCTCCTAGTGAACCCAAGAAAAAGTCCAGTTGGCTGAAAAGATGGGAAAAGGAAAGAATCAATGTCAATATGAGCTGTAAAAAATAAAATTAAATAATTTAAAAGTCTAAACATCTCTATTTAATTTCATTACAGTAGACAGACTGCAATGGGATGATGTCCTCAATTAGACTTATTTTCATATAGAAAGAGAATCATTCATGTGCCTTGAATTTTACATGCATTAGGATACAATCTCCAAGTTTCCATGGAGAGTGCAAAGTGCTGTTTTTCAATTTCCCAGCTAATTTCACAAAAGAAACTTTTGAAAGTTGTAAAATATTTGAGCTGTGTTACCCTCACAGGTTTACATAAAATCCTTTAAAGTGCTAAAAAATAATTTTTCCAAGTGAAAGGTTTTATGAGAAAATTTCCTTTTACAATAGTTTTTTAAAAATACATATTAGGAAGGTACCACCTAGACATTCTATTAAATTATTTGATGTTATTTAAAATACACATAATGCTGTTTTCATTTGAATTCCACAGAAATTTTCTGCAAAAGCATAGTTGCAAGACAGGAAGGGAAAAAGAATAAAATTTCTGTCTCCTTACTTCTGGCTAAGGAGTCTCCAGCTGGAACAGGCAGCATTTGCAAATGGATCCGGGCTCATTTAATTTCTCCAAATTTTCCCAATGTATTTAAATATTTCATTTTCACTTGTGCAACAAAGAAAAAGAACCCATAAAAAAAGATGATAGGCGAGAATTCTGTGCGAGTCTTTGAAGTAATACTGGCAATATAGTCCTGAGAAACTGAATTCCCATTTGCATAATTACATTGGCCAGAACTATCTCCCTGTCCACCTTGCTGGAGTTCAACTCCTCTGAAATGCTGTCTCCTTACCCAGGAGACACTGGTGGATTGCACAGGTGAGTTGAGAGACGAATTCAAAGTACAGCTGCCTGATTTAAAATTACACCTTAATGGGAAGTCTAATACAAGCTACACACTATGCAGCAGCAATATTTTAATATTTTGGGTAAATAGCACACAACTGCTGAGGGCATATTGAATTGCAACACTGCAAAATTGAGGTTAATAGAGTAAAGGCTTTTTTCCAAATCAAGTGGGCAGTAGTCAGAGGATGTGGTGAGAGGAGCTTGTTAAAAAGCTGACTTGGTTTCCACCTGGGTAAATACAAATCCCCTGTGCAATTGTTGCTCCTATATTTAGGAACTCACAAAACATGCAAAACTTACTCCTGGAAGTATGATTTCCATACAACTGCAGCAATGAGGGGCCTTGTGGCTGATTGCAGAGAGGGAAACTTCGACCAAGTGGGTCACTGTTAACCCATGCACCCCAAAATTTGTATTTAAAAAATGGTGCAATGGAATGACTGCCTGTCCAAACCTGCAGCTACAACTCAGCAACGGTGAGGCTTGGAAGGCAAAGATGCCATGGGACAAGCTGCCTTCCCTTCTTGAGACACCAATACATTCATGCCTGCAGAGCAAAGAAAAGCCTTGGCTGTATCAGGATCAGCAGCTGGTGTCTAGCCAGCTAATTTTCAGTTTCCTTCAGTCAGTTATGCATAAAGCTTTCCTAATTGTTAGCCAACACAGAAAATAAAAAATTCCTCCTCCTCCTCCTCAAAAACATGTCTGGAGCTGGCTGAGCCCCTGGGGGGTTTCCTGAAGGACCCAGAACACTGAACTTCCCCCAAGGCAGCAATGCTTGCAGCAGTGATCTGGAGCCCTCAGTAATTATGTTAGTGAGGAAATGTCATTACTGTGGAGGGAACATTAGACTTCAATACAAATAAGGGCTCCTGGGGAATGACACTGTGCTTTTAAGTGCAGGAAACAAACATGGAGTTTAATGGTGATAAACTCTGATAAAACAAAGCGAAGACACACCCCTCACAACAAAATATCAAACCCCCACCATGTATTTGCAATGAAATCATAAAGTGGCAGAAATCTATCAACTGTACCCTGCTTGGCCATAATCACAAGGTGACCCATATGTTTCCTGAATATCTTTTTAACAGTGAATGCATTTATCGAAGATAATTTTCTGTGAATAATAAAGGATGATGAACCATCTAAAGAAAAGTCGGACCATCTGTCTGCCTCCTTAGTCATTAACATTCACCTTCAGTGTATGCTTCGCTTGTTTTATAACTACTTGACTGACAGGAGAATTAGTTCATTCCCATGGTTTGGGTTTTTTTTTTCCTGTAGACTTCATTTTTTTTTCTGTCATCTATGCATACATTTGTTAAACAGAAGGTGGGGGTGGAATATGTGAAGTCTAAACTAATTTGAGAAACTCGCTCAGCTCCTGCTTGCAGATGTCATGGTGTTTGCATTTTACATATTCATTGAAATTATTCTCCTTTTCTGGGGTAATGAAAATGCATTTTTAGGCTGCCTTTAAGTCTCAGGTAACCCTGGAAGCTGTAATCATGCTCAGGTATTGCCTAGTGCTGATTCTCCTCCAAATGTCTTTATACACTGATGGATTTGTCAGGTTTCTGTGGTTTTGTATGTGAGGACAGTGGTCCTCGTGTCTGAGCTGACACATCTCATAGCTGGTTTTCATAAACCAAGAATGGACTCCATAGAGCTGTAAGATTGCACCAGGTGCTATCTGAGGTAATAAAATAGAGCAAAATTAAGGGAGTCAAGGATTTTGATCAGAGTTTGCAGGTTGTAATATGGAGACAGGTAAATTACCATGTATAAGGGATTCACTTTAAGAATTTACAATTTAAAAACTCCAAAACACAGCAACAGCAAAAAACCCCATTTCCACTAAACTTTTGAAATCAATTTTATGCCTCAATCCCTTTAAAACAACAACGTGGAATTTTATGGGACAATAAGGACTGAAAAAGAGGAATGGTAACTAGAAATGAGTTCTGAGTATCTAAGTGCTTTTAACATTTTTTAAAGATGTTCTGAACTAAAATATTTTCTTGATGTTCTAGCTGCTTATCTTTCATGTGTTTGCCCAATTCAAAACAAAGCAGGAAATACCGCAAAAAAGCAACCTAAAATAGATTTTTGATTAAAAGCGTAATGAAACTGGCATATAATTACAGGGTAGTTTGAAGTCTACTGAATTCAAGAGGAAATCTGAGAATTTACTCAACAATGGCACAGACAACATGTTTCTAAACTTCTTTCCAATGCATTCTCTTCTTCCATTTCCTGTAAATTTGGGTATTTTTTATATTTTATATTAAAGTGTTGTTTCTAAGCCCATTTTTAAGATAAAATATTGAAGAATTTTCCTTTTCCTCTACAAACGAGATTATTTATAGCTTAGAGTTAAGATTCAAATAGAAGGATGATTCAACAGGGGGTTCTGCTGTCTCACTGTCCATCCAAAACTTATTAGAAGTGTTTATATGGAAATCTAGAATTCCAATAATTAAGTTCTTCTATTAGCTTTATTTATGCAAAATAAAGAATGTACTACTTAGTTAAAAATTCCCAAGAAAGACCAGCTTATATTTACCAACATGTTTTTTGCTTCAACTCATCTAAAGCTGCTGTGGACAAGCTGCTCAAATGGACTGGCATTGGCTCCCAAATTGCTTCCATTTTGTCAGAAAACAAGGGAAAATAGATGAAACTTCAGGCTCAGGCAAATGAGCAGTTCCCACAGCACCAGGAGTTACCAGTCAGCCCAGTCCTTTCAACTTCATACATAAAGCCAACAACTTTTATCTATACCTTCCTGTCTTCAGGAGGGTTCATCTGGCTGGATTTTGGGAGAGGATGGGGGTGGTGTTTGAGTATTTCCCATCAAACTTTATCTGGCTTGGTGACATTCCAATACCAAAAACATGCACAGCAATATGCTAGTGGAAAAAAACTATTGAGAAAAATCCACATATTATTTTTTAACATGCAGGTAGAGTTCATTTTATCTGCGTCAGGAGGAATAAATCCATCACAGAGAAAACTGGTGACGTGGTATTGTCTTGTAAAAAATAAACTCTCACTGGAGATTCACTTAGAGAGTACAAATAATATAAATGGATGAATGAAAAATCAATAAAATTAAACTCTTTTTCAACTGGTGACAGTAAGAAAAATTACCCTGTCAGTGAGGAAAGAACTGATCTAGACTCTGATGATTTTAGGCCAACTCTATAGTGCTGCTGTTTCCTGTGGCTCAGTTTGCTTTTCCTTACCAAATCATAATAGCAGGCAAATTAAATTAAGCAGGCAAAAATAAATAAAATTTTAAAACTGAGCCATCGTATTATTTTATGGTGATTATTAGTTTTGTGCTATTTATCTGAGTTCAAGTGGGAAATTTGCTACAGAGTAAAAGAAGGCAGCTTGTTCTGCCTTTACAAAAAAGTCTGTTGCTGGTATATTTTACATTTCCTGCATTCAAGGCACTGGACTCAGCTGCCATGAGGAGAATTTCTTTCATAGTTGCAGAAATCTGATTCAAGTAGTAAGCTCTTATTAGAGTTTATCCACAGAGAGCAGAGTGCCAAATTGCAGCCTGTATTGCAAGAATATATTGCCATAGGAGTCAGTCTTGTTCCAGCACATTTATACTGACACTCCTATTTATACTCCCACATTCCTGACAACTGACAACGGTCACACAGGTGTATCATGACTTGTCAATTGAATTAAAAGAATTAAAAAAAAAAAAGTGCAGAGTGCAGATATTACAGTGCTAAATATTGATCAATCAGGGCAATGGTGTTCCCTTACTCTCTTTTAAATTCAGCCTCGCAAGAGAAATCCACGCTAATGATTAGGAAAATCACTCTTGTCTGATTTTCAACACCTTTTTTGTCACCTTCTATACCAAATCTTCCCACACAGGCAGGATTTGGTTATCCCTTAGTATCAGAGCCATCCTGGGTACGGCTGTCTCGATTATGGGGCCACAGAGCTCAGCTGGATTTCTGATAAAATCAAAAAGTTATGGATTTATCCTAAGAAAACCCCAAAACCAAAAATGCAAACAAACAAAAACCCCAAAATCCTACAAAAAACAACCCTCCAAACAAACAAAACCAAAACAAACTAAGAAAAATCCCCAAACAAAGAAAGAACCACAAACAACATACCCCCGCATTTTGTTCTCCATCCTTTCATATTTTTTTTTTTTGCTACATGAAACAATATATTCTTTACTTAAAACCTGTGCAAAAGTGTGGGCAAAGAGGAAATTACTTTTCATTGCACAAAGGCATATTTTTATTATTTTACCTTCTTCCCCTTGTCTTTCTTCCTACAGTTCCCATTTTTTTCTCCCGTGAATGAGGGCAGAAGAATTGGGAAAAGAATGAAATTCCTCAGCATCTGTGTTAGATTCCCCTCAACTCATTACTTGCACCAAGTGCCCACACCTCTCCCTTCAGCCTGAGCCTACCAAGGCATTCCCTTCCCCACCTTCTCAGCTGCCAGTGGTGCTCAAAGGGCAAATGCACAGGGAGGGAAGCTGCTCTCACAGTGATGCCATGCACACTTAGTGCAGGAACTCAAATGGATTTTTTTGTGTGGTCAAGATCAAAAATTTGGTCCTTCTCTGTTGGAGAGTGTATTCCAGGCTTGGAACCTGTCCTTAGAAATCATCCCTTTTAATATCTGCAGGAAAATTAGGTATTGTGCCTACTGGTCTATAAGATGTCTGAATTTTTGAGCTGTACTGATAAAAAATTTTACAGTGCATTTCCCTAACCTGCTCTGCCTGTTTTCTCCCCTCAAGACATTTCTATCTCCAAATCCATCACACAGCACCTGCTATTAGCCTTACCTGTGTACTCTCTACACTCACCAGGAAATATACAGAAGAAATAAAAGCCCTTGACAATAGTGTACTTGGTTATCTGCAAATCCCTGTGGATGTATAGCACACAGTAAGTCAAAAATAATTAATAGGGTCAGCTCCAAGAGATGTCAGGTTCACTGAAGCGTTGAGTGTTTCTTTGAAAGAGAAACAATGCTGACACATTTTTAAAACTTAGGGTAAACTAAATGTTGTCTCTAGAGGTTGGCACTTCAACAGCACTTCTGTAACTTCTCCCCATCACTGCCTGTGTTTACTCTCAGTTATACTCCTGGAATGCTTGCTTCTTTCAAGGATGTGGTAATTTAAGGGTAGAATTGAGAGAAAAATCTGGTATGCATCATATCACACTGTTTTGCTATTAATCCAGACATACAAAAGTGATGGTCAAGCTCATCCATTGCTCATTTCTCCACTGCAAAAGGAGCTTATTTCCACCAGGAAGACGCATTCACAATTCAAACCAAACTAATGAACCAGATTTGAAGCTCATATCAAAATCTGGAGAAGTGCTTGGTGTTTTTCTACCTGAACTCATCAAAATCAAATACCAATCAGTCTCAAAAAAGGAAAGTCAATGCTTTTAGCAAATCTCTTTATGCAGGAAGCCATAACAAGCACTTGTATTTGTCACCCAATTCCACCTACATTTAGCAACTCTGATTTTAAACTAAATTCATCAACATTTGCTTTTCTAGACACAAACAGCACCAATATTTGCAAGCTGAAATTTCAGTCACTGAGAAATAAATGCATTCATCCTATGCAAATACAACCTAACAGCTTGCCCTGCTCAAGAAGGCAACTCCGCTCCTTCCCAACATGGAAAATGTTTCCCTTAGAATATAAACTTATCCCAGCATCACCCATAATAATTTTTTTTTGTTAATCTGGAATTTAAAATAAACCCTATTGTGATGCTGAATTCTTTTCTGCAGTCACAGTGAGTGCTGCAAACTGAAATCCTTCGAGGGTTTGGGGGTTTTTTTTTGGTTGTTGTTGTTGTTTATTTGGTGTATTTTGGGGGTCGTTTTTTTTTTTGTTTTTTGGGGGGTTTTTTTTGCAAGGCTCAGTTTATTGGTGAACACTGATTTTAGCAAGCAGAAAGGAGCTTCAGTTGATTGTTTTGAGAGTCAGATGCAGAGCTCTGCGTTCCCAGGGACACATTGGAGGCTCGGCAAGAAGGCAGGAATCATTAGGAGGGGGACTGGTGGCTCCAGTGGCAGCTCTCTGGTGGCAGTAACAAGTGACATCTGCCAAGGCAGGGTCATTGCCTTGAGAGAGGCCATGCAGCAAGAAGGGAAGGGATGGAGCAAAAGAGAGCAACAGCATAATGCAGTGTAATTTAAAAGCTGACCCTGTACATTTAGGCTAATGAAACTAAACAACTGTAATCCTGCAAAGAAAATGGACACTGTTGAGAGTGGAGCTGCAGTACTTGGAACCCGATTAACTGTTATATCTCCCCAGAGATTTGGATCACATTCTTCTTCCTTTCATTAACTGAAATTTGTTTTTTTTTTTCTTTGATTAAAGTTTATATTAAAAACCCCAAACAGACAGAGCAATAATCAAAGGTATGTATCATCTTATGCCCACTCTGCATTATTAAAATCTCTCATTTCGATAATTTGCATGATATTTCAACAGCAGTAGACTCACTTAGAAATAATCTATCTGCCAATTAGCAAAATTCTGCTCAAACCCAGAGCTTTTATAGTGCCATGCTAGGGGTATTTCTGACTTATGCTGTAGTTTGACACATTTGATGACCTTCCAAGAATATCCAAATTCAAAGCAGGTGAATCTCAAATCTGAAACTTTTTGTTAGTGATACAATTAATTAATCTTTTAATTTGTTCATGATACATTCTAGGTAAATTCTCAGTAGTGAAATAAAAATAACCTTAAGAGCTTTCTGTCTACCTTATTTATTAAAAAAGAAAAAAAATCTATCACTTAGCTTCTGGGTTTGATTTTGATGTTTTATTCAGTTGAAGAAAGCCAGAATTAGACCCCTGGATATTTCAAAAAGGAGAAGTGCCAACATATTCAGTGGGCATAAAAGAAATGAGGTATACAGAGGAGTATCTCAGAACACAGCCAAGGACAGACATTTTCTCCAGGCTCCCTTGATGCACTCAGCAAAAGCACCAAATCTCAAGTAAACCCTGTGGATTCTGGAGATGTGAATTTGTATTTTACACCAGTTCTCCAGACGAAAGAATAAAGGCATTAAAGAAAGTGGAACCAATATTTCTCACCCTACATTCATTCTCCTCCTCAAAGCTGAGCCTGCTCCGCTTTCTCTGCAGTCATCCTATCACTTTCCAGGCTGCAGAAGAAGGGAAAGCCTCAGTCTGAAAAAGAACAGGCAAGATTCTCACTCCCTGAAAGGCGCAGAGTTGCACTGTTGACATGAAAACTGTAATAATTTTGAAGGTGGGCAGCAAACAGGGAGTGGGGACACAATTAACACATGCTTGACTCGGAGTGTGAGGATATGGGAGGATGGAAAGTCCCTTTCCACAGAGCTCCCTGAACTTCAGTCAGGCTTTTTGGACTTACCTCACTCATCTTTAACTTCAGCATCACACACCCAAATTAGGTGAATCGGCTGAGATTGCTACTATAAAACTAGAACCAAATGTTGCTTCTATGCACTATATTTACATGGGGAAGTCAAAGCTATCGACAAAAGCATGTTCAATGTCCAGAACTTGTACTGAGGTAAAATTCGAGTCAAAAACATCAACCTGAAGCACTCTCATTTTAATAAAGGTGCGTAGGTGTAGAAGAAGGGATTACAAGTGACTTCACCCCTGATAAGTCACAGCTGTACTAATTACCAAAGAAGAAGAGCCTCGACTAATAAAACTGCAACTAATAAAGACAAGTGTGATAAAAGGAGTGGGTCGGATGGTTGGAGAGTGCTTTAAGAGGACCTAGAGGGAGAAGACCTTGAGGAAGTAGAGGAGCCCTGAGGAAGAAGGAACAATCCAGAGGGACATATAAAGAAGAATGAGACAAGGTAGAGCGTTGCTGCTGCAGAAGATCCACTGTGAGGTCAGGCTGGGCCTGACGGAGTTCGAGCCTGCTGTTGGGAAAAGCCTGCAGTCAGAGGCAGCAAGGAAATACCTGCAGTCATGCTCCAGCAGGAATAGCCAGCAGTCAGTGTGTCAGAGAAGCCAACAGCAGGAGCTTGCTGTAGTCAGAGTCAGGAGGGTGAAGCTGTAAAGAACAAACCGGGACCCTTTTCGTGTTGTTAAATGAGAGTCTGTGTCTTGGTTCATTTCTACCCCTAATGAGAGGTCTGCTGCCACAATGATAAGCTGGTTGATTTGCAAAAGAAAGCAAGTGAAATTATTTTAGTAATTGCTTACCCGACCTTCTATCAGCAAAGTAACCAAAAGGACATGATTTCTCTTATTTTCAACAAGAAACAACAAAAGTACTTTAATTAGACCTACTTATGTGTTGTTTTGTTTCATAAAATAAAGACCTATAATAATTCAAAAATCTAATAGATTTTTTTCAACATTTTCTAGAGATTACTTCTTTATTGGTATTTTCAGTAGGCAAAGAGCTGGGTCTGTGCCCACCCTGGACACACCTCAATAATCAATCATGTTTTAAAATTATGTCAGTCTTGGTCCTTTAAGTAAAACAAGCTGAACTGTCCAAGTGCTGAGCACCAGGAGGTCAGAAATGTATCTGTGTTGATCCAAAGCCAGAATTTATTATATCCTTTCCTGACAGCAAATTTAGCATGGGACATCTAAGGATCAGCTGTGAAATCTTGGTGATTCAACTCCATATCAAAATGATAGAGTACAAGTATATTTGCAGCCCAAGAGTGCAAGAGAAATCTGGAAGCTAATTTTGTGTAAGATCACAACCTCCAAATTAAATAATAGATGTAGCCTGCCTGCTGCATCATCAAATTTTCATCAGGTTCTTTGCAGCTGTATGTCTTTGATCTCAGCTAAATAAATCATAGATGCGTTGTGGTTTTTTGGTTGGATTATGTGTCATGCTAAACTCATTTATGAAACAGAATGATGTGTTTGGGTCTGCATTGTTAAAAGGAGGGAAGAACGTTATTCCACCTGAAACTTCACTTAGAGCACTAAACTGCTTTAACATCTACCTTTATCCCCATACCTGCAGGCAAAATTAGGTAAAATATTTTTTTCCGTGTTCTCCCTTCTTTTTCAAACAGCAGTACCACGTTTCAGCAGCTGCTCTGCTGTAACTTGTGGAGAGAAGAGAGAAGCTGAATCTCAAGAGCTACAAGGACCCCTCATGAGCCAAGGTTTGAAAACTCTTTGCTGTTTGATGTAGCTGAAATGCCTTTGTGCTTTTTCATGCTCCTCCAGTGACAGTTCCTAGGCTCATTTATACAAATTGAATCAAGAGCATGGAAATGTAACAGATACTGAAATTCCCAGCTCCTGTAGCAAAGTGCTACTAGCAATCAGGGCAGTTTGGTTCTCCTTCAAAGATCAAATGTCAGGTCAAGCCCTGCATGGCAGGGCACGGAGACCACATATATTACCTGAGGAGGAAATAAATTTATTTATTTATTAATGACTGGCAGCAGGATTTGCATTTTGAGCATCACAAGATTTCTAAGAACTCTGACTGCACATCCACACCCTTAACCTAGATCTGACTGAGATCAAAAGGAATCCTTCTGGGAGCTGTTGCTGGAGATGGGAGCTTCACTGCTTCATGTTCCCAATAGCTGTTTATTTCTAGGCTCTGTTTTGCTTCTGATTAAAATCAAATTAAAAAGCAACTTTCTATGAAGTGCATATAAATGATAGCACTAGCTAGTTGTCATCTGCTGCTGGACTGCACTTCATGGCTTAGCAGAGTGAAGTAAAATAAATCATTCTATGGTCAGATTCTTTCTGCAAAAGTTGCTTGTTTTAACTAGAGCGTACAAATTACTCTGTAAAACAACTGGAATCAGTTATGTTTCACCAAAATTCATTAACAGCATTGAAATCAGTAAGGCTTATAAATTAAAATTGTTAGCTACTTTCCCACTCTAAATGAAGCAGTTATTTTAATGTTTGCATGTGCAATTGCTTTTTAAAAAATGTGGACAAAAAGCCACCCTGAAGAAGCTTGCATCTTCCATAATGTAAAAAATAACTCCTAGGAGAGCATGTCAAAAGGATTACACATAGAAAAACATAATAACTAACAAAACTGCAGCGACACGGCAGGAGCTGCTGAGGTCACTGTTATGTGGC
Organism: Ammospiza nelsoni; assembly: GCF_027579445.1. Classification (NCBI taxonomy): domain Eukaryota; kingdom Metazoa; phylum Chordata; class Aves; order Passeriformes; family Passerellidae; genus Ammospiza; species Ammospiza nelsoni. Next base: position 3,811,168 of record NC_080651.1, read on the forward strand.
TTTGCAAGGGTTCCTCAGGGGTGAAGAGATAGAGGAGAATCTTGGCTTCATGATCAGAAGGCTGGATTTATTAATTTATGATATATACTACATTAAGACTATGCCAATAGGAATAGAAAGAAAACTTCAGAAACTACTAAGCTAAGAATAGAACTAGGAAATCAGTAACAAAGTTCTGTGTCGAGCCAGAAAGCAAGGACAACTCTCCTGTGAGTGGTCAGCAAATCCAAACGCTCTCAGAAGACCAATCCCAGCTGCACCTGTTGCATTCCACAGCAGCAGAGAACAATTGTTTACATTCTTCTTCTGGGGCCTCAGCTTCCCAGAAGGGGAAAAATCCCAAAGAAAGGATTTTTATGAAAAGATGTCGGTGACAGGTCACTGCCTTCCCCAGAGCGTCTCCCTTAGGGAAAGGCAGATTTCAGCACAAACACCAGACGCTCGTGCCGCCAGGTGAGAAATGCAGGCTGGCGTAATGGAGAGGCAAAAGGGGTTCTTCATATGGTGTTCCAGTGGCTGTTTATTAACTGGCACACCCAAGGGGCTCAGGGGCAGAAGAACCAAGAACAAAGAAGGGTCGAGGGGTTTTATATGGAATGAGGGAGGTGGAGCATCAGGTGCGAGGGTCAATGGGTTGAGGGATTAGGGGTGGTGCAAAGGGGGGGTCAGAGGGAAAGAGCCAGCAGGGATACAGGGGAGGAGTTGCAAGGAATGGGAAACAGTAGGGGAAGCGGGAACAGGGAACATTCTAGAGCTGGGGAGGAGAACAGGGGTGATGTAACTGGGACCATTAACATAAAGAAGAAGAAGAGTATCGCCAGCCAGGGGCTACGTACAAATCACAGTTTTCTTAGCTGTGGGAAAGTGTCCCACTGTGTCACTCTATCTCAAAAGTGAGTGTCCTCCCAGGGCATTCCAGTCTCCACATCCCCTTCACCGACCTGGGATGCAAGATAAAACTATTAACTAATAAAATTATTATACATTTGTACCCTGAAGAGAGCCTGTCATTTAAAACTAATGCCAAATCTATACCAAAAACTGTTAAAGAATGTGTTCCCCATGTCATTTCCCACAGAGGGAAAGTTTCAGGGAACACTTTGTAACTCAGATAACAGTAAATTTCTTTCTTTCTTTCTTGAATAGAATGGACATCTGCTGCATTTTATTTCACTATTACTCTAAACTCCTTGCAACAAGCTCTCTCTCCCACAATGTAATGAAAGATGTTTTCTAAAAACAACTTTTCAAACTGTGAACAAAGTGCATTGATGAGAAAGTCAAGCTTCCATGGATCTCAATTTCCTATCATTTGGTGAAATGAGTTTCTTGCTACAGAAAATAGAATTTTTCTACTTATTGAAGGATGGCATCAGCTCAAGCTGTATTTGAGTTGTCACAGAGCACTTCTGCTTTGCTGCTTTAACCTTGGTGTCCTCCCTAAGCCACCATGCCCAGGGGTTGGAAAGAGCAGGTCCTGTCTATGCACATCACACAAGGACAGGCTGGACTTTTACCAATACTCTCTGATATTTATCTGGTTCTTTAGAACATCCTCCTCACTAAGCTGTGTAGATTTGATATCAAGTGTTTAGACATAGAGCATTTGTACAATTTAACCAAAAGTATTTATGCAACTATAAAGGGAATAGGGTGTATTTTTTATGTCACAGAATAGTTCATAAAAGGAATAAAAAATGCAAAGAGTGGATAGACAAGCTTTCAGAAAAACTGTATACCCTGCTCTTATGTTGCTGCATAATGGTGTGTAAAATGTACTCCAATTATTTGGTCACAGGACACAGAGTGTAGCATGAAAGCAAGAATATTAATGACATAAATTCTGCATATCACTAGCCTTGAAACCTTCATGTGCCGAGCACAAGTTTAATGTTCTCCCTAAACTGACTTTCTTGTTCTTTTCCTCTTTAAAACAAAGCATTTTGCATAGCAGAATATTTTGATTACCTATTCCTGTGACAAAAAGCATGTCTTGAGGCATGTTAAGTTACCCTAGTGCTCTGGATTCATTATTGGCTCAACATTTTACTCATCATCTCTTTCTTCCTGACTTGTTACTTTTAAAACTACTAAAGCACAGGGCACAGTCTAAAAATACATAACCCAATATATTAGTTTCTCTGCCACATCAAGGACATCTTCTCTAAAGTAAATAAATAAGCATGACTGGATAAGGAACTATACTATGTATTGTAAAACACTTTGTGTTTTATTTTGTCTTTTTGAAATTACCAAATTATTGCAAACCCCATGGAGCTTGGTAAAGCTCCATGGAGAATTGAACAGTAGGAACTGCTGAGCCATGATAAGACAGCAAAATAAGTTCCTGTCTCTCTGACCCCCACCCCAAAGCTTATCTTTGTAACCCTACAGGCTATTTTACCTAACCTTTACTATTGGTCAAGTTTGGATCCCCCTAAACCCTGGACAGTCACCTGAAAATGTTTGAAATTATACAGGGGTCTTAAGCCATTTTAGAAGATTCCGATTTACAGAGAATTTGGTTGTTTCTGAGAGGTCCTTCAAGATGTCAAGTTAGCCCTGTAAAAGGACCAGTCAGCCCTAAAGTTGTAGGTCATTAGGAATTGCATGCATGACAAATTTTAATAGGAGCTCAGAATAATACCAATATTTAATTTACCTACCATGGGCTCCCTGCTTAATTCTCCATGCAGGTGCTCCAGCTGAGATGAACCCCAGTGAGATGAACAACAGAACTGCCACCGCATGAAGAAGGTTTTTATTGAAGCAGAGGGACCGAGACCTTTTTCCAGCTGGAGAAAGACACCCTGCACAGAAGTGCTGCATGAGCACAGTGAGCAGGAGAGCCAGGGAGCAGCTGAACCAGCACAGCCTGGCAGTGTGACTTGGGACGAGAGACAGCACATGCAGGGCCACTGGAGAGCTTGAGGAGCATCCCCAGCTCTGCTGCAGGAGCCTGGCAGGCCAGCACACCCCGCTCCTCACGGGCAGGGCCGGGTCACTGCGCTCACAGAGCTCCAGCGAGCGCCACTCCAGAGCCCAGCGCTGCTCGGGGCACCTCTGGGCGCGTGGAAGAGGGGGAAAACCCATCACAAACCCATTGGTGCATATCCAGGGGACAGTCTGGAGATAAACACGCTGAGATGCTCTCAGGGACATCTTGAATTTCCCCGCTGCAGCCTCTGACTAACAGGCAGCACACACACACAATCACACACACACACAGAGATAGAAGGAGCAACAACTTGCTGCTACTCCTTTTCCAGAGGGAAAGCAGGGATATGAGAGGAGACAGTGACTTCATTCAGTACAGCCTTTTTCAGGGGCTGACTTACAAACACAGCAACAACGTTTGCTAAAAACTGGATTGTGAGCTACTCATTAATCCCTGAATAGGACTGGACAGCTACTGTCTGCCCAGCTATTATTAACCACACACAGTCAGAAATGAAAGCAGTTCACACAGAAAAGTCAAAGTATGAAATTAATAAAGAAATTCAAAGCTCGTTTCAATTGCAACTTCTTTGAATGAAAGAGTTGGTTTCTAATCAGGTCTCAGTGAAATATTCATTTCCTGGAATCCTAGCATTTAGGAGACAAAAATCTCTTTTCATTGTGTATATTACATGCAGTGACATATTTTCTGAGCACCTTAGATGTTCTTCAAGGCAGTCTGAGTCAACCAATTAAGTCAACACTTTTTAAAAAAGCTACTCACAGTTCAGGTCTCAGTCCTACCCTGAAAACCAGATAATGTCCATGATACCGGGAGTGCCTAATTGGGAATGGGATGAAATAATGGCTTATTAATTGAGGAAGGAGAGGACAGATATGGACAAGGAGAAAAAAAAAAGGATATTCAAAACAGAGATATAAGAATAATTTACTTGTTGTTTTAGTCTTTTGCGCTCTTGAACAAAAAAATCTTTTATAACACTGATGGAGTTAATCAAACAAAGAGGTAAGCATACAGAAAGTGCAATTTTTCTGATAAAGTATAAGATTAGCTGATGCTTGCATTCTGTACCAGCTGAAAAGCAAAAGCATGCTCCTGCAGCTGATAGCAGCCAATTTGCTCATTAAATCTAAGAGAATAATATTATTTCATGTTCTAACTCCTTAAGACCCCCAGTAATTCTTGAGTCATATGTTTTCAAAGTAGGGCATGAAAATGACATGGCTCAAACCCCTTAGAGAAAAGCTTCTGAGGAAGCCTAAAATAGGCACTTCTGTAGTAAAAGTGAAAGGACAGGTATTAAATAAACAATGCACAGAAGGCAGGAGCTCATGGGCTGTGTTCAGGATGACACAAGGAGGCCAGAAGGGAAACAATGGCACAGAAGTTTTGAGAAGACACTGTGCATTGAAGAATTAACCACAGTATTTCCATCTCTGTTTTCACCTCTGTGTGTTTCACAAATGCGAGGACTTTGAGGCATAAACAGAATTACTGATTATGGGAGGTGTATTGTTTTACTCTAGCAATTGAATTATGAATCTGTCACACTTTACAACTGAGAGGAACATGTGCCTGTAGATGTAAAGAGTCTAGGAATTACACTTTGTGCCTTCCTCCCCAGATGAAGCCCAAAACAAAAATTTCTCATTTTGGAGAAGGCTGGATTAGAGATTTTGAGGGAAGATTGCAGCAATTCCAGGAGAATGGAACACAGCAAATTCCCCTGTCACAGGACAGCAGAGTAACTCCAAGAGGCCTCTGGCAGCAGTGGCAGACATTTGGTACCTCACAGAGATGGATGGCTTTTACAGAACAGGCAGAGCTTTATGATGGTCTTGTTTTCAGCAATGTGACAGATAATGCCCGCGAGGGCCATATTTCAGTTTCCTTGTAATCAAGCTGAACAACAGCACTTAAGTTAATTCATGCAACTGCCATGCCCAGAGAGGAGATGTCACAACAATATGGAAATGAAAAGTGTGATTTCTGAAAAGAACAGTTAACAGTTAACAGTAACTTTCTAAAAATAATATAACGTTTTTAAATCGTACTCTCAGCTAGGAAAAACTAACAGAGATGCAATAATTTAGGATATCCTCCCTCCTCTAGGACTCCTATGAATTATCTGTCTCATTCTGGAAAGGGCTGATTCTCCTGTTGGGACCTCACACTACAGGGATGGTGAATCCTGGCAGATGATGTGGATCACCCTCAGGAGCATCCAAACTTCGCCAGGAAAATAATTTTCGTACATTACACCTCTTGCACCTTTGCTGTCACAGAATAGGATTGGGTTTATTTTCACAAGTCCTCTATAAAAGAGAGGCTAGAGGATAAGAAGATAGAGAAGAAGATAGGAAAGTTCACCTTCCTATAGATAAGGAAGGTTCACCCTTACAAAAAGATGGATTTTGGGGCACAGAATTTGAGAGAGTTCCCACAGGCCATCCAAAAAAGTGGAAGAGACATGAGCAGAGGTTGCTGGAATCCAGCACAATCACTGAAAATTCCCATTAGTAGGAATTAAGGTGTTGATAGTTCCGATAGTCACTGATTTTCATAATGGACCTCTTGCTTTGGAATTCGTAATTTCTGTACAGATTACATACGAGTAAAGCCAGATCACACAGAAATGAAAGGCAGCATTTCAACACATGCAAGTGTTCACATGGAAGGCATCAGACACCAAACATTATCAGTAAAATGTGATTGGGATAATCTCACTCAGCCCAGCAGCATGCCAAAATATCCCTCTGACAAAATATGAGTCCCAAGAAACAAACTAATTTACCACCAGGGACCAAAAAGATTAATTGCTTGAAGACAGAGGAAGAAACAGGAAGGCAGACTTCATACAGCCATCATAAAATATGCCACATAGTCTACAATATAATGAAATATGACACACAGTATATAATATAATAATGCCACAAAAGAGAAAAATACTGGGCTTTTTTTCAGGAATTCTGTTCCCTGGGAAAAGAAGTCCCTATTACACTGCATGTAAGAGAAAATAGATTGGTTTTAAAAGGTTCCCCACTACCACCAATTCTGACAGCAGCAGACATACTAATTTACCTGGCTGGCTTCTGGTGATTACTGTAAGCTGATTTTCCCTCTCCCTGGGCACTAAGCTCTGGGTTCTTTGTGTGGATACAAGGGCTTTCAATCCTGCAGCCACTCAACAGCAGTTTGGGTAGGTAACTATTCATGTTGAAAAAAAACATTGTGGGGCACATGACAGCCTTTAATAAACTCAGAATAGAGATTCCCAGAACCTCTCCCAGGGACTGCATGACCTCAATAAAATCCCCATTTATTTTTTTCCGAAAGGTCAGTCAATAAATGTGTATTGAAACCACAGGTTCTGCTGTACTCCTCTCCATCCTGCCTGGTCTCTGCTGCTGAGTTCTGAGAGAGAGCTGGGACACTTTGTCTCACATTTTGGGAGAAATTCTTATTCTCCTTCCATTCTTTCATTTTCCATCCCCAAATTTAGCCAAACTTTGCTGATTCCCCTCTGGCCAGGGCCTTGGGTCTGATGTGGGGTCTGACAGAGTGAAGAAGGGAGGACACATCAGAATCAGCCCTTGGCTCCATGACAAACCCAGTTGAAAAATGGAAATGTTTTAGCAGCATTGCTCCCAACTCTGTTACCATTCCCATCAACATTTTCTGAGAAAATAATCAGTTTTTCTGCAATAAATGACACTCAGTGACAAACAATTGGAATCAGAGAGAAAATTGACAGCAAACTTTGAAAAGTATGTTGGTAGAGTACAAAACAAGCTACATATGATTAAATCAGCAATGTAATAGCTTTTGTACTTATCCTGGATTGTGCAGGAATGAGCTCATGTACATCTTTGAGTCACTGTTGTCCACAAAACTCATGAATGCAAAGGACTTTTGTCAAATATAATTTAATTGCACAACATGTTAGCCCCACTGTCATCCTGATCATGCCTTAAATACATTTCACAGGATTAACATACTTATAATGAATTATTTATTGCCTTAAACAGCTCAGAACAAAATGCACCTCAGTAAAAAGAAGCCTGAAAAACGGGAATTTAAATTGATATGCAAATATATGTGAATATAAATATATAAAAATTAAATGAAAGACAGTTTTCCTTTCTATACTGAGCAAAATCTCTACATTAAAGTTTTTAAAACGTAGTTCAGATTGTCACAAAATATTTCAGTTTGACTGTGCAGAAATTAGCACAGGAAGCAATGAAATCCCAGGCTATTTCTCAGGGGTACACAGGAGTTCAGAAGCTGGAGAACAAGTTCCTGTTTCTATCAAAGGACTTGAATTAATCAACTCATTTCCCTGTGCCTAAAATTATTTCTGTGGCACTTGCATCTTTATTATCAGAAGTCCACAGATAAAACACGCGCAGCACAAGGATTCATTTTATTAGCAGAAATGAGGAAATTGCACACAGCTTCCCCCCGCTCCTCCTCCCTGCCGAGCAGAGCTAGGACTGGTTTCCACCTGGTGTTTATCAGAAATCACTCTAGGCAGACACATTTCTCTCAAGCCATAATTCTTAGGCTCCATTCTGTGCACTCAAAACTCCTGTTCAAGGTGCTGGGAGTTTGGAGGCAGCAAGTGTGATGAGCTTTATTATGGCCTGCCAGCATGCCAGGAGCACCAGCCCAGTTCCACTGAAAAAAGAACTCCATTACCTGAGTGGTGGCAGGATCTTATTCCTTTTAGGCTCAACTTCTAGAAAGAGATAAGGCCATTTATTCAGTGCATTTGGAGAATTGTAGCAGAAAGAGGGTTATTTATTCATATTGTTCATGTCATGCCTCAGAGTGCTCATAAAAATAAAGAGGAGCAGCAGCTCCATTTGAGAGACACTGCTCTCTGAGTTTTGGGGGTAGAAATGCATTTCTTTGGATCAGGCCTCTCCTGTAAGTAATTAGTAACTGGAATGGGCAATGCCTGATATTAAGCCTAGAAAATGCTCCACTCTTTGGATGCAATTGCAATATGTAGAAAAAAATCCCTTCCAAGCATCATCTGTGATTAGCCAGAGACTTAATGAATGAGATTTTCTGTAGAGATTATAGGTATATATTAATGATAACCAAATCCTGTCCCCTAAATGAGTTATATTTCCTTGCTTCCGAGTAAAATGTCACAGCTTCAACTGCACTTTTTGCAGATCATAAAACCCCAGATGATTTTTTTCCTAAATACAATTTTAATCTATTTAAAAATTTTCATACGTTGTGCTCTGTGTCATAGGGCAAGTTAGAAGAGGATGAATGATTTTTTTTTGGTCTGAGGCATACTGCATCTAGTTTCAAATTTTGTTTGAACCAGTAGCCTCATATGAAACAGAAGTTAAATACATAGCAATAAATTCCTGTTGATTTCCCCAAGGATATAATCTCAACTTAAAATGTCTATGATTTTTAATGTTTTGCAGATGACCTCTTTTACAGATCTATAAAATACTATTATTATTTAGAAATACTAATAAAAATTATTAATATTTCCCTGATTTTTAAATCGTTTTCTTCCCTCTCACACTATGCCTTATGTTTTTATTCCCTAGTATGCAGAGTTAATATCTAAGCAACAAGAAAAGAAATACATCAACATGACTGGAAGCCTCAGAGGTTTGGTAAGAGGATATTGAACATTTCACCAAAAGGTTGTTGCTTCCAAAGTGCCCTTGGCTGGCCACGACTGAAACTCATTAACATTTGAGAGCTCTTCAGTGGTCTGCAAACCTGGATCTTTAAAATTCAACCTCTAGTGCAGTCAGACTGGGCATGACAGAGGAAATTCCTCCAAACAGGATGGAATATGAACAGAAGTGAGGCACTTTTCTTGATGATGAATAGAACATATTTAATCATGAATGAAATTCAGACACTCGTTTATACCTGCTCTTGTTTGTCGCTCAGGTAAAACAGCAGTGCTCAGTGGGTAGAAGATGTCTGGCTGAGCATTTCTGGGGTAACATAAATGAAAGGAAATTGCTGACGAGGAAACTTCTTGCCCATAGAGAGGGTCCAGGGGCAACAGCATGGAGGTGGAGCTCCAGAAGCACACTTGGTTGAACTCAACCTACTTTGCAAATAAGCAGAATTTAGTCTCTAAGGCTCAGCTGGGATATTTCATAAGCCCTTAATTGTTTGAAGTACAGAGATATTTTATAGATGAGGAATGTAACAAATAATTGATGTTTGCCGTGCCGTGGACTGCAGGAGGAGGAATGCAGGAAACAGGACTCGTGTATGACCAACCAATATGATTAAGCAGAAGCCCTTTACTACATTATGCACTTATTTATAGCTAAAAGCTACTGCACACTCTAGTCACCCATTTCTTCACTGGTGCCTCTATCTTGTCCACGTGTTCTCTATGCCCTCTTCAGAGTATGTGGTTAGTTACAAACCAAACTAAAATATGTTAGTTACAGTCCAGGTGGTGCACAGCTCTCTGTATCGAGTTCTTGCAGGCTTGGTGTTGTTTATCAGACTCTTATTTCTTATTTTAGAACAGTTCATGTCTCAGTAACCTTGATGCATTCCAGAGGGCTCTGATAAGAGCTACAGGCAGGATGGCTGGTGCACAATGTGGCCTGAGTTGTTCAGATCCATTGCTACAGAGGAAGATTGGGCCCATCATAAACTCCTGACATGCAGGATCCAGAGGCACAGATCAGCCAGGACAATTATTCTCCTGCTCATTAATGCCCCATTAATGAAGCTTTGAGAATTTGCCCTGTAGAACCACACAGATGTCAATTTTCTTTTGCTCTCCACCTCCCATGTGACAGCCATAAACCTATTATCTTCCTTGGTGCTTTATTAAATAACTTGAGTTGACTACTTGGTGGAATTTGAGAAAATTATTTATATTCCTGCCTCCTAAATCATTCTCTTTTTTACTGTCTAAAGGTCAGATGTCCCTGTGCCTTTGCTAACTAGAAGCACCATAAGTCAGTGGGAGCTGAGAATTTCCCTTCTCTCAGGATTATGTCCTTTAGCTCTATCTCAGGGAGAGTAATAAAGCTCCCTAATTGTGCTTATGGATTATTTGAACATATGTATTCTGTGAAATTAAACAAGCATCTCAGCAGTATCGAACACAACTTTACAAACTCTTGAAAATCTGAATCAAGTTGGTGAGGGATAAAACCATAGTGAACAGCAGTTAGCAGATCACTGGAATAGTTGTTCCCATTAATTCTTGGAAATACTAAATTTTTGGCAGGAAACTTTCTAATACCCTCAAGGCTTTGTCTGTTCAAATTTCAATGAACAACTTCACTATAGTAACAGAATTCCATAGGGAACCCATAAGCTTCTGCTCTTAAGAGCTAGGTAAGAAGGGAAAAATAAATCACAACAAATAAGGGAAAGCATTCCTGAGTTAATTAAAATGTTGTTATTTAATGTACTGTTGGATTTACTTTTGAAAATACACTCCTTATAGTTATATGCTTAGAAACAATTAAGTCAGTTTGTGAATTTGCTTAGGAACAGATGCAGCTGAATATGTAAAGGATGAGAAGATAATCACTGGAATGAATGGTTCTCACCCTATAAGCAGTTCACAGTATATTAAAAATCAGCTGCCACATTTTCCTCCTCCTTACCTATTTCCTTCCTAATATTTGCAGAACTAGGTCAGACATAATGTATTTATACTAACAAAGTAAGAAAGTAATTTCCCCCTATTCATTAAGTTCATGTTTTTAATCATATCCTAAGTATATTAAAATATAGATGGAGCTCCAATCACTGGTCATAAAGATGAAGATTTGGCAAATAGTTCAGCAAACAGTTTCTACAGCAACAGGTTCGGCAAACAGTTTCTACATCAATCGTGGCACAAGGATACCTTCTGGGCCAGATCTTTAACTGAAGAAACTTCAATGAAGCTGATTCTGCATCCCTGGAGGACACATCCTTCTCCTTTCATTCCATTTCTGTACCACCTACTTCCTGTCATTCCCTGCATTCCATCTCCACCTTCCAGCACAAGGGAGAGATTCACCTTGTTGGCCTCTCACATCAAAAAACCCCACTGTGACAACTGGCCACACATTTGCAGAACATGCATCATTCCCAGGATCCCAGGTTCTTTACAGAATCTATTTTATGGAATCGTTTTGTTCACAGCCAGCTCGGGAAGAATGCAGAGCATATAAATATATCCATATCGTTATATATAAAAATAGAAAGCAGCTGCTCCACACACTGAAACTTAGGAGATGAAGAGAATACTCTAAAATGTTTCTTCACTAGAAACCCTACATAAAAGTACAGTTGTTGAAAACAAACTAAAAAATACAACCAAAGAGAAGTTGCTTTTACCTAACATCAGAGGAGCCCTGAGAAGCTGTACTGGTTAATGTGGGTTTATTCACACCTTATCTGACACTATAATAGAAAAGAAGTCACATATGAAAAAAGGTTTTTCCAAAAAATCTTTCAGGTTAATCTGCCTACATTTCCTTCTTAGAAACCATATATTATTTGATTTCAGTCCTTCATATTCCTTCTGACTAGCCTGATTAAACTGATGTCTGAAACTGTAATGCCTGGACAACCTAATACTGAATCACATGTACATCATATTTCTCCACTATTTTTATTAAATTGCAGCAACTGAAAGATGTATTTAGTCAAAAAGCCCAACCACCTCGCTCTTTATCTAGAAATTATTTTGATGGTTGTGGATGAAAGCTTTCCAGTATCAACTAAAGTCTTGCTATTCCAGTTCAAAGGGAAACTCAAACACATACCTCTTCCTGAAGCCACTCACAACTCTCTGGATTCTGTTTCATTACCCATTAGGAAAATATTCTCAAGGGCTCATAAAGTTTTTAAGGAGTACTTCTGCCTCTGTCTGCTCCACAAGGTGGGTTTCCAAGCCTGCCTGTCCAGAGGCTCAGGTGCAGAATGACCAGGGAGCGATGGGTTTTCCTGCACATGCACAAAGTCCCCCCCAAGCCACTCACAGGAGCTGAGGGTCAGCCTGTGCTACCGATGTGCTTAGGAGGTTGTGCAAGATAAAGTGCAGTCTTTTCTACCATGTCCAGTTTGAAAACAACAGTCACTCCCCTTTTAATGAGGCATTTGGTTTGTTTCATGTCCAAAACAAACCAAACGAAAATATTCTAATCTCCTAATTTGTCACTTTATTACCTCACTCATTCTTCAAGACATTTTTCAGAGTCTCTTTTGCAGCTAACACAAAGGAGCTAATCTGTATTTAGGGGGAAAAAACCCCTACCAACCAACCAAAGAACCCAACTAAACAAAAAATCTCAAACACTAAACTCTTCCATGAGCTACTGAGTAGACCATAAAAAGCTCTATAAGGCTCATCCTTATAATTTCCTTTTTCATCCTTAAAATTTCCTTTTGCATTTATCTTCCATCTTCTATTTCCATGTAACAGATTCAAGAAACATCAGAAGATAACTGAGTTGTGGAATGATCCTGTTTGGGATCTGGTGGGCACCGGCTATGGGCAGCCTCACATTAAACTCAAAGGTTCCCTTGTCACCTATGTGTATAACAAGCAAGAAGGATTTTGGAATGTGACAGAATATCAACATCAGCTCCTGAAACAACCTCTATGAACATGGAAATTTCCATCATGCTTAGATTTTGAAAAAGCAGGCAATAATGGGCTCAGGTAAGGAGTTCTGGCAGGGCCATCTCTGTTTAATTTATGAGCTCAGTTATTTGCTTTACTTAGCATGCAGCCACGGGAAGGGAGAAGACCTTGATTATTTGCCTGCTGAGGTGCAGAGCACTACATCGAGCTGCTAATCCTAATATTAGACTGTACCTTTAGACTTCTATTTACTTAAAAAAAATGAAAAGAAAGAGGAGGGGGAATAGGAAGACTTCCCAAAAAATCAGAGAGATAATTCTTAGCGCCTACGTTTCTGCATGGCCTGGCTACCAATAGCATGCAAAAAATTATACAATTTAATTACAATAGTAATACTATTTTACTAAAATTCTCAGATTGTTCTGGAGAGAGCCCTGCATTGCTGGGTAAACATTTGCCACTTCCACAAGGGGATTGCACAGGTTTCTGGGAAGAGCACGGACTCTGGGCAGATATAAAACAAGAGGTGACTAGATGACTAATCACCAACTCCCTCAACACAGGTTAGGGAGGAGCAAAATTGCACAAATATGAATGTACTGAGAGAAACAGAAAAAAGATGTCCTAAATACACAGTCATTAAATACATAGTGAGGCAGTTTCTGCACAAATTCCAAATCAGGCTGCACAAGCGGCATCCAAGCAGCATCCACTGCTTGCAGTGATGGGATCTGTGCCTCAGCCAGGGCCAGACTTGTTGCAGGGTGGATCAGTTTAAAAGTGAAAATTAATTTGCCAGGTGAGAGCCCTCATCTGCAGCAAGTTCATATTCCCCAAGTGCCAAACACAAAGACTTGGCAGCTGTTGAGCCTAATCCCAGTTTAGTGAACAACTCTCACGGCTCTGTCGCGGAGCTCCTGTTTTGCATCTGGAGATGGTGACAGGGCTGCCTAGAACCTGTCCAGGCTGCTGCACACTCAGAGAGGATTTTCCTCATATCTGTGCCAGAAACAAATGCACGGCTGCTCAGTCTACTACCTTTGGAAAAAGAGGATTGCTGGGCTCAGACACAGAGATAAAACCCCCCTTCCCAATCTGCCCTGTGAGAGCACCAGGCAGCATAGCTCTGACCCAGCCTCTGGGATCCTGCCTTCACACACAGCTGCAGTTTGTCTGTGCACACCAGCGGCTTCTACTTTGAAACATCTCCTCCTCGGGCTGCTTTCTTTGCTCTGGTTAAATTCAGGGATCCCATAAACCTAATGTGGTTTCCCTGGGGAGATTTCAGAAAAGTCTGAGGAAGCTCTGTGTCCAAATACCACCAGAACTGCTGTTCAGCTGCCCATGCTCCTTTCAAAACTGCAGCCTATTCCCTTTAGAAACTGCAGCCTATTCTTCCCCTTGCTCTGGAGACATGGTTGTATTTCTCAAGTGACTTCCATAAATGCTCAGGAATTTAAAATAAACACAACCTTCAGGTGTCTCAGGAGCTCCATGCTCCCTGGTCCATTCTCTTCTGTTCACTTGTGCTTAACAAATAAAGGCTTCAGTAGCTGATTAGTTCACTACTACTAAGTCATGTGCAGCTCATACTGCAAATTATTTGATCCTATCAGTTCCCAGCTGCTGCAGTTTCAGCTTTTATATTCTCTTTCCATGTCTGTTTGAACTGAAAACCTTGCGACCACCTATGCCTTAACTCTTATTATTTTTAATCAATGCTCTGGATGCATTTCTTATTGCTTCCTGCTTAATTTCCCTTGCATTTTCCTAATGCTGAGACCTTGTGTCCTGCCACAGTCTAATCCTAGGCAAAATGGCCTCAGCTTGTCTTCTCTAACTAACAAGAAAAGCAAGTTCTCTGAGCCAAACTTCCTCCTAATTTACCCAGAGATGCTGGTTCCCCAATGGCACCATCAACAGAAATGGAGCTGCCAAAGGGGGACACAGCAAACCCCAGCTGCTGGCATTCGCCCTTTACAATATAGCAGATAATAGATTGTGACACTCTCTATGAAAAATTCAAACAAAAAATATCGTTTGGTATACATACAGTTGAATTTGATGTGACTATCTTTTGGATAACTTCATCATCCACTTTATTGTACTGCTCTATTTACTGATGTTGCCAATGCTAGGAGCCTGGATTTCTTGTTTATTAGAGCCAGCATAATGAAAGTTTGGGACATGATTAATTTTAATAGTTTAGCAGGGAACCTGAGGATTATGCATATTGGCTGTCAGGCTACAGATAAATTTTGTCCATTTGGTTGTAAAGATTTCTAAATAAAACCTGGTTTTTTGCTATTTTAGAGCAAGAGTTGGGTGAAATAGTGTTTTCTAAGGAAGCCACTGTCTTAGATGCCCTGACTGTGCAGCTGGGCTCAGGAGTACCAGACAAACAGGCTGATACAACATCCCAGTTCTGATATCCCTCACACTGAGTGCTGGTGTAAGAGATTTGAGAAGGCTTTGTGGACGCAGCAGCAGTTTAGAGTCAATTTGCCTGGCAGAATTCCAGAAGAGCCCAGGACAAGGAGTCAAGAGATTTGGACCTTGCTCCTAGCTGTTTTAACAGCCACTTTTCCCTCCTGTGCCTCAGCTTCCCCAGCTGGAGTGCACATCACGTCGCTGATTTCCCCTGTGCAAGTGCTCATTACCGTCAGCTTTGGCAGCAGAGTGCTCCAGGAGGATCTGAGAGGGCTTGTGGAGTCCATCTGCAGGTGGAAGTGGTGCCTAATTGGCTCTGGACTTCACTGCTGAACACCCAAATACTCTACCAGTCTGCAGGGCAACACTTTGATTTTACCCTCAGACCTTCTGGAAGCCGCAAACATCCCAAGGGAAAGGCTCTACGTGTGTGTTTCTTCCAAAATGGAGAGAAAAAGGGGAGATGAGAGAGAAGAAACTTTCTTTTGCCTGCATTATCCTAAGCTCTTGTGCTTCAGAAACATTATAATGTTTCTTTAATATATAAAAAATTCCTTAATATGTAAATTTGTATCTGGAGGCTATTCCTGCTTCTATTGTGACTTCCCTGCTTAGGAGCTGGGCTGGAGAAAGGAGGTGAGGGGTGCATTTGTGGGATGGACAGGTCAGGCTCTGGCAACAGGAATTAAAAAGACCCTTGTTCTCAGCTCTTTCTCAAGCTACTTCATTTGGAATATAAATTATTTACACTGAAATGATTAATCAATGCACTCATTATACTTGCATGGTTACAAGGAAGTAAACAAGAGCCTGCAGAATAGCATGAAAGATGAACAATCTTATACCTCAAACCTACAAATTAATATATTAAGTGAACATCAAAATTGCTGAACAGAGACAATATTAACTCAACCCACACAAAGCAGCAGGCAGTATCAAGGCAATAGTGCATCTGTTCTAATATTCCACAGTGCAGATCTTCACTTATTTGCCAAAAAACATCTATTCAAATTTAAAGGGAGTTGCAGAATTTGGTGTTAACATAATGAAAAAGAATAGTTAACTCTATTTAAGAAGCATAGTTAAGTATATGTAAGAAGCACATCTATTTAACACAATTCTTATCAGTTTTTGCATTGATGGGTTGCTTGTTTGTATTAAATTTAAAGGATGTTTTTTAAACTATCACATGAAACTTTAAAGAAACTTAACAAAATTCTTCTGCCAAAAGCATCAAAAATATTCTTTCATGCTGACTTTTTTCCTATATATATTTGTTTAGTCCAAATTCCTACAAACATTCACTTATAAAGTAATAGTTAATAATTTCAGTATAAATTTATCTTTTCTCTCTCTTCCTCATATCTATCTCTTTTACACTTTGAGTTACTGAATTCCAGCAATAAACATAGTAAAATAAGTAATTTGGATGAGACAGATAATGAGAAAATATGAGTTTGAATCATAAATTGGCACTAATTTAATAATTAATCCACTTACCTAAACCAGAGTAGAAAAGTTTAATGGAAGGATGAACTTAACAGTTTTATCAGTCTACAGACAAATGTTGGTGCATGAGAAAAAGACACCAAGTGCATATCTCAATATACAAATCTTAGCAGCTGAGCAGGAAAAACAAACACTTACTTCTCACCATATCAACTTATTCCCTGGAAATGTCAAGGGAACTAGTCAGACCCAGGGGATGGTAAAGCACAGAGCAACACAGCAAACCTCAGGTTAGAGAGAAAATGAGCAATAATTCATCAAAAGGCCATTCACTTGAAGAAAAAACACTGAAATAAGTAAACATCTTAAAGCAAAAGCAGAATTTTAACAAATTAGTATTTTCAGCTGTAGAGGAATTCCTCTTTGATCAGGGCTGCCCCTAGAGGGATTGGACAACCCAGCATTAACCTAACAAGGGACTGATGTCCTTGGCATCACCTTGAAGGCCCAGAAAGAGGAAATGTTGCTTGGTTGGTTTGAGAGGTTTTCTTTGTATTTTCTTTAGTTGTTGTGGCTTTCTCCTTTCAGGGCTCCGGTTTTTAATTTACAGCTGGGCTTTGGCCACATTTTCAAGACTGGTCTTCTGGTGGAGTCTGGGGAAACCGGAAAGATTTGGGGGAAGTACAGGGAGAAAGGAAGCATGATTTGAAATGTAAGAACTGAAAGCAGGAGTACCCTTTAGCCCTCAGTAAAACACTCAAAAATCCTAAATTTCAGAAAAATCCCTTATAACTGTACAGGAAAGCTGTGACAAAATGCATTTTGAAGAAGTAAGAAAAGTCCAAAACGCTACATTGAAGAGATTCTCTTAGACCAGCTTCCCAAGGGATCAGCCCTCCTGTAATGAAAGGCTCATCAGGCTTTCTTGGACTGTTTTGGTCATCATACCTTACGAAGACATCAATTTCAGAGCACCAGCCTGTCCTCACTGTTTAGAGTATAATCCTACCTACTTTATCACACCTGCTTTCTGTCTGCTCCAAATGTTGGTGCAGAAATAACTCTGACAGAGTTTACAACAGACAAATAAAATAAAACAATGCTTCCCTCACACCATTACAGTCCCCAAAAGGGCCATAGCCAAGCAAAAAAAATGGAATGGAAGTTTTCTGTGCACATGAAGAACTGCAACAGGATCTCTTTGGGGTTTATCTATTTTTAGGGGACAAAAGATTCTGAGTACACAGAATTTGTTGGGACACTTTGGATGGGTTTCAGAGGAGCCAACTTTACCCTGGCCATACCCCTGGGCTCTCCCTGAGGCAGTGAAAAAGCAGCTTCTCCTGAAAGTGACTTGGAACAGGAATCCTTGGTCCCCAAATCCTGTAAGGTTCAGGATACTCAAGTTAAACCATATGCTGTTGTTCACCTGTAACACCCACCCACCCCAACTGCATAGAAATGCTCAGCTTTCTTGGAAATGATCCCTCACTCTTTGCAACCAGCAAATCCACCGCTGGATGCCTTTACCCAGAAACCTGGATCCCTGGAGCTTGGGACATGACAAATGGTACAGAGCATGTGCCACTGCCTCGTTTGCCCCAACAGCACAGCTGCTCTCTGTCTCGCAAGAAAAATAAATATTTTCTCCTTTTATTTGTCCCAGTAGGACTGGTAATGTGAAATATTTGCTGTAAAATTTATGATGGTGGCACAATTTTCTCTCTATCAAAAGGGAAAGGCTGATGCATGAATAATCCATAGCCACTACAAACCGAACTCCTGATTAGAACTATTTGATCCAAAATCAAGTATCTTACATAATTAAAGGAGGGGGGGAGTGGTTCTTGGTGGTTCATAGAGTATAAGGTGTCAAATCACTACTCAAAATAAACCTTATTCGCCTGGAAATTATCCAATTAAACATCTGACAGACACTGACAAATGTTGCATCCCCTTCCACAGCAGCTGAATCTTATGAAGAAACCGTGTACTGCAGGTTTGTATTTTTTAAATGGCCTAGCAGAGACCTGAAATTCATCCTCACCACGTTTCTTTCCACTCACAAGCCTATAACCGAAGGCCACAAATAAAGCTATAAACTAAAACAGCTTCTGGTCTTTTTTTTTTTTTTTTGCAAGTGTTGCATCTCATCCTCAAAATTGTACCAATTCCCAGAGATGAAGACAAGACAGTACCAGTCCTGTACTCCACACCAGGAGTCTTTACCCACATCATTCCTACCTAAGCAATTCTAACCTAATTTTGGGCACAGCAAGGAGCAGAGGGCAGGGCATGTGTGCAGATCCTCCATCCACACCGGGTGTGTCCGTCTGTCCTTTTCCCAGCGCGGGATCCAGCCATGAAAGCAGATTAAGGAAAAAGCTCCATCCCCGCTCCACATACTGAGCTATGATTCATGTGCTGCTGCTGCTTGAAGTATTCCCTTGTCCCGTGGTATTTGTCATAATTAATATTCCTTTTCTGAAGACTGACCATCAGTGACCATCGCTGTCCTGCTGCCATGGCGCTGGCTACAGGGCACACTAAGATCCTAATAAAAATTTTTAATAGATAACTGTGGGATCTCAGCACCTCAGGATGGAGGTGCAGAGTGGCCGAGAACACCCTCGGGGGGCTCGGGAGTCCTGGAATGTTGCCAGAAGTGTCTGGTGGCTGGGCTTTGATCCGACACAGGAGACGACACCTGTATGAGGACTGGGAAGGTTTCACTGGGTGAATTGTGAAGGGATAAGTTAGTTAGAGTGTAAAACACAGGGTTTAGGATTTTGGTACAGGGGGGTCTAAAGAAGTAAGATGGAGGAATTGGGGCGTGTCCTGTTCTTCTTCTTCTTCTTCTTCTTCTTGGCCTCCATCTTCTGTGGTGATGGCGGCACTTTGGGATTGGTTATTACTAGAAGTGCACCGGTTAATAAGGGTAGAAGGTATTGGGGAAAAATTATAAATATTGTATACGTAACTTCAGGTATAAAGATAAGTGACCGCCCCGGGGGCTCGCAGTGTGCCCATGGCTGACTTGCTGTGCAGACCTCTGTCGGGCTGAAAGAAAATCTTTTAGATAAACAATTAATAAACACCGAGACCGAGACAAGATCAGAAGTCTCTTCTCGTCCTTTGAAGCGCCGGGCTCTTCAAGGCCATCCCTGGGCCTTTCCAGGCCACCTAAACAGCCTAAACAGCCAAGAAAGCGACAGATAACTTTTGTACTAAGCAAAATCTCAGCGCAAATTAAAAAGATATACCCTACGAGGCATTTCATTTCATTCATCAAACCCATGTTGTTTCTAAATGTACCCATAAAACTCAGAAAGCTTATTGCACTGAAAATGTGACAAACCCCCCCTAAGTTCTGAAGCTGTAAAGAGCACACAGTTTTTCATCAAGATCTTCCATGATCATCCCACTGAAGGCCAGACCCCACAGTGAACTCCTTCTGTGGGCTGTGGCTCCTGAAGTAATATTTCATTTTGAACAGTGCAGATAAGAAGGAAGTGGGAACTCTTGCAAGCAGCAGGTGTTAATTATTCTACTTGTATAAAATAGCAATAAATTAATCAAATCTCTGGGTACTTCAGCAAAGTTGTGGCCAGCTCTCACAAGACTTTACGTGCCCTGAAAGCTCTCAATGCATAATGGCAACCTGACTTTGAAACTGCCAGTTCAAAAAGCAGACAGATTAAAAAAGCAGCTCCCTGCCATTTTCCAGTTTCATTAAAATCTTTGTCTTTGGAATGAGACATTAGAAATGAACTGCTTTATATATTCATGAAATACAACCCAGCTGTTTGCCATGGTGACCTTTTCAGCATTCTGTGTTTCATATTTTGATAAGCCATGTACTGGTAAGAAATCTCTCCCACAGCTTTTGTCAGCAGCCCTGACTCTGAGCCCTGCATGCTCCCATATAAAGAAAAATAATGCAAGAATGTCAACAAGCAGCTATTTCAAAGCAATAAGATCTCACAGGATCTCACATTTCCTTAAACTCTGCAGAAGGCTGGTGTGCAGGTTTCATAGTACACAGGGAGTCTTGCCTCCTGCAGCCTTTATTAAAAACTACTCCACCAAAGGCAATATCAAAAACCAGATCAAAAATAAATTTATTGGGAAAACTAAAGATACAATGCACCATGTTTTTTATGCTCTTACAAGGGATTTTGAACTTGGGAATGTTTGTACCCACTGAAGCCTCCTTTACATGCACAGGCAGAAAAGCAAGTTGATTAGGTAAAATTTAAGCACTGATACAAAAGCAGGAAGTGTACCTTCAAAAAAATCAACAGATTCTGACTAAAAATTGTTCCAGAAGCTTTTGGGCTTTGGTGTAGATGACTGTGATTTTTGAGAACAGATAATTGCTTTAAGCTCAAATAATGGCATCATGTCTCAAAGAATTGCTAAATCATTTGCAGATGATTATGGGAAATGGAGGTGTAATCTGGACTGTGGCTATTCAGTTTCTCTGTCCATTCTATTTTTCAGTTAAATTCTTATTTTTTAAAAAACAAACAAACAAATAAAAACCAAACAACAACAAAATCCTAGGGGGAAAAATTGGTATCTTTAAGATATTTATGTCAAATGCAAAATTTAATCACTGAAATAACCAGAAACATTGAAAATAATATAACAGCTATTTCATAAAGTGACAGAAGACATTGAAATCACATTCAAAACCAGCTTTGTTACTGATGGTGACTTTAAAAGGCTCTGCCAGTTCAAAAAATTGCTGTTCTAAAGGTGTTGAAGAATAAAAAAATTACACACTCAGACCTCGAAGTTAGATATTTGACGATATTGTTCCTTTTTTACAATCCAAGAATCCAAGCCCAGAGTTGCACCTGAAGGGCTGAGTCTTTTCTTGGCCCAGCAAGAGGCACCCGGACCAAGGTTACCCCCAAGAGGAGCTGGGGTTAACAGGAGGTCAAGAAAGGAGAATTTTTAGGTAGGTGCAAGAAATGGACAACTGAAGTAACCTGAAAATGAGTAGCCCTGCTTAGTTAGAAGACAGATTTTTAAATCCTCAATTTCAAGATCCATGACTTCTACTGATGACCATTCTTAAAATTCTGTTTTCAATACCACTTTATGGGGACATGCTCAAAAGACTATTCTGTATTGCATTAAATATGTGCATTTCTATTCATAAATTTGCATTTCCTCAATATGAGCAACATCAGCCTAATACAGAAATTATCATTGGGAAGTTGGGTTGTCCTACTCACCACCATGTAGGATACATGCAGTTTTGGTTGGGGGTTTTTGGTGTCTTTATCCTTTCTTTTTAAAATAAATCTCCATTTCTAAACCTGTGTTCATTTAAATCCATGCCCTCATTACTTGCATCAGCAAAAGTGTTTCACATTTAATTATATGGCACAGGCTGTCAAACATACAGATCCTTTTGTAGTGTCACTACTTAAACATATGGATGGAAACCAAACTAAAATATCACTGGAAGAAATTCTAATATTGAATAAAAGACCTTCTTATCTTACACAAGAGTACATTACAAAGCCACAATTTTATTATTTAGTTTATTGTTTTAAATTAAATAGAACAAAGTGGCTACTTCATCTTGCTGATTTAATAACTTAATAAAGTCTTCTGGCAAACTTATATTTGATGTATTGTGGAACACAAAAGCTCCTTCTCATGTTGAGGAAAGCATTAAAAAAAATCTTCCAGGGAGATGCTGCACCCTGCACTGTACTTTATGAAGCCAATATTCACCAACAAGAGGGACTTAAGTGATTCTCTGACACCGCCTTTTCCCAAGCTTTATTTGTGCTTTCCCTGTAACATGGTAAATTCTCTGCATTCTTACGAATATCTTCCTGCCTATCACATTTTCAGGTGGGGTAGGGATTATTTTTTAAACATTCCATTTGATCAGCAGTCAGGAAAAAACTGCAAGAGCAGATGCAGAAGAGCATGCCATGAAGAATGAGAGAAGTCTCCTACTCTCAGGTGGCAGAGGGATCAAAATGCCCAGTTCAGGTCTCTGCCAGCTCCTGGTTTTTTCATCAAAACATGCAGTAATTAAGAATGTCTATCAGGCTATTAACACAGCCAAAAAACAGGATAAAATTTTGGAGAGAGTCTGTTAAGTGGCACTGGGTGATCAAATTCTTGTCAGTGTGGACCTGATGAAGTTTTAATATAACTAAACTATGTCTTGGTATTCTTGCAGTTAACTAAACAACACCTTCATGCATGCACTCCTCCTCACCAGGGAGCTGAACTTCTCTGGTATTATAGCTGAAACTGGTAAAAACATCTAGAATTATATATATATATATAATTCAGAAATGACATCAAATTAAAAATGGTCTGTCAGAAAGATTGCTCAAAAATGAGAGGCTGTCTGTCCCCAATGTACATGGTGCCTGTGAAATATGAAAACTGGAAAATAACCTTGAGCCGCCTCTGTAGCAGCTGGTGTTCGGGGGAATACTGAGAATTTCTCAAAAAAGCAAAGACCACCTTGACTAGGACTTTTCCATATGTAGTCCTTGGGGTCTTCATTATGCACAGTCCTTAGTATGTGATGGAAACTAATCAAAGTGAGACAATATTAGGCCAGAAAGGCAAAGCTAGGCAAAAGGAAAGAAAAATAGAAACAGACAGCATTATATGTCCACATGAGGAAATTAAGACGTGACTGGAAAGGAGCAAAAGTCAATTAGAGGGGAGATAATCAGAAAGAGAATTTGAAACAAGGGCTTTCATTTTCTCTGACATTGATTCTAAAATCTTGAAAAAATGAGCACAGTTCTAATGAATGTTATTTAAAAATAATTAATATATCACAACCAAGCGTGTCAGAGAAAGATGAACATTACAGCCTTAGAGGTATTTTTTCACTCCCTGCAGAGAAGTGCCTCATATGAAGGGAGCCAGAGCTGGAGGAAACTATAAATATATTTGTGAGATAAATAATAAAACTAGACTATAAACTCCTAAGCTTAGGTTAGATAAGGCAAACATTTGCCCTTACAGATCAATGACAATAATAGAATTATATCTGCTCAGTCATCTCAGGAAGAAATGCAATGTAATTAGGCAATTTTTTTTGCATAATTAATTGCGAATTAATTTCTTTAACTTCATGACTTCAAAGGAAGGCCAAAATTAAGACATTTTCTATGTACTACTCAGCCCATTGACAAAAAAAACTCACCTGGTTTGGTTCTTTAAGTCGTAGGACTGGATGAAGGTTGAATGAAAACAAACCCCAAAACACCCTGGAATGAAAGAAAGGAGAGAGGGCTGAGGCAGATATTGCCCACTAAATTCACTTTGAAAATCTTGTGTCTGCTTTTCAGCTGCCACCAGACACCAAAGCAAGAAACACCCTGGGAAGTCACTGAGCTCATGGGAAATTTGTCACAAACCACAAGAGATCCAAGAGTTCAGCCCCTATGAAAGGATTAATTAATTGGAAGGGGGCAAGGAGTGTAGGAACGGGCATTTCAGAGAGCTGAGAATGACTATTTAAATATTAAAGCCCAGGAAAATGTCTTACAAATAAAAAACCTCAAACAAGTCCAATAACCACACTGTGAGAGGGTCAGGAGATCAGAGCTACACATAAATAAGTTGAGTGCTGTGAAGACCACAGCTAATAAGAGTACATTGGAAAGCACACACTCTTATCACACACAAATTGAAATCATGATTTATGGAAAGAGCCTAAAACCATGCAGAACTAAGATTTTTGTGTGGGTTTCCATAGGCAAGGGTCAGGCCCCCATTTTGGGAAGGCACAGGTGTGGCAGGGGGGTGGTGGGGAGGGAGTGTGTGAAATTTTAAATTTAATTTAACTTAATTTTGCTTTATTTTATTTAACTCTTAACTTTTTTTTTTTTTTTTTCATTTCCATCATGGCTGCCTTATTTAGTTCCATATAAATAATTATGGAAATGGGCTGAGGAGGTGACATCTGAGATTTCAGAATTAACCTAAAATATGCACCAAGCCTTCCACTTCTCAGAGCAGACAGAATGGGAAGCTCCCCACAGAGTACCTGTGAGGCATGAAGATACCAGAAGATGAATAAAAAATACATTTGTAGCAGCTATTGCAGCCCCTTTCCATGTCAGAGGAAAAATTCATCCCTGGGCATCTTGGCTATCCATCTCAGCTTTTGAGCATGGTGCTCATGGGGCTTCTCCAGAGGCAACAGCCCCAAGGGCTGGCTCACAGCTCACATTTGCTTCACAGAAGCCAGACTAATTCCTTGCTCTCCTTCTCTTCTTCAAA
This sequence comes from Ammospiza nelsoni, assembly GCF_027579445.1. Lineage (NCBI taxonomy): Eukaryota > Metazoa > Chordata > Aves > Passeriformes > Passerellidae > Ammospiza > Ammospiza nelsoni. The sequence goes on from NC_080651.1 coordinate 3,835,902, forward strand.
TCAGGTTGTAATTTTTTTGCTGGGAAACTACAGAATTACCAAGCAGTGTAGACAGAATTACACAAGGCAGAGCCACCAGCTGCAATCAGGAGCAATGTCTCTGTACTTAGGCACACACAAAGTTTCCCACACCCTGTGTGGCACAGAGAAACCTGAAATGTGGAACCACCAGCAGATCACAAGCGACATTAAAATAAAACTTGTCAGTATTCATTTGTGGACATATGGGATGCATTGCTGTCCGTATCTCCTTTGGCAAGGAGAACAACTCTCCCAACCTGCACAGTGGGTCCAACATCAGGGATGGACTAAAATCACCCCCCCTGCAGCTGGAGACAGCCCTGCCCAGTGACACATCCAGGATTTGCCAATAATTGTGGAAAAGGCACCCAAGAAAAACATCAAGGCCTCACATTTCCTCTCCACACACTGCCATCCACAGAGTTTAGTCAAGGCATCAAAACTCCCTCAGCCTTAACAAAGGCATCACTGGGCTCAGCATCTTCTCATCACTAGAACATATGTTTTGCTGGATTGGAATTGTGAAATTTAGGTCGTGAGTTCTTGAAACACTATGGCTAAAAGGAACCATAGATCCAGAAATGGCTGAAACCCAAGTTTTGAACTTGTGTTGGTGGCATCCAACCCCACATTCACTCTCACTTACAACAGGTGAGAGCTGACCAGAGCAGCTTGGGTTCCTCAGACACTGCAGGAACATCAGGGTCACCCAGGCCTTCCCACAGCTGTATTTCCTCAGGAGGGATTAGGAATGAGTCACAACACAGCCTGTGCACATTACCCACAGACATTTTTAGCAACGTGGCCAAATTCAGTTTGTTATGACTTGAAGGGAGATTGAGCTGCTCGCTCAAAATTTTGTCCACCAAGTGAACCCACCAGAAAGGGTGTTACAAACAACTGAGATCTTGAATCTAATACTTAAATATTCTGCTCAGTTCAAGAAGAATTTGGGACAGTTTGCGCCTGAAGTTTTTCCTTTGCTCACACAAACTGAAGATTGTGAAAACCATTTGTCAGTTCAGAGCAACCAAATATTTCTGCAAGCTTTGGGGGTTTTCCTCCTTTTTTGTGGCTGATTTTATTGGGGTTTTTTAAATAATCACAGTTCACTAATGAGTAATAGTTAACTTACACTGTTAAACATTTAATTCTCAAATACACTCTGGTTTGTGTTTTGTTTGGTTTTTTTTCCCACCAGGGAAAGTTTGGTTTTCACAAAGATTATTGCTACATATTTAAATTTGAGACAGGTTCTGCAGCCAGCAGGTGCTCTTCTGTCAGGTAAATTGTAATAATGAATACCTGCCTTCTAAGGTAAAGCTGGGCAAGGCATTTTGTTTCCTAAGTGACAAAAGGGTAAATCTATCTGCTGGACCAAACAGCCTTCACTAGAAGCACACAGTACCTCCAAAAAAATAGCAGTGAGCAGATCTGAGCTTATTAGATACTTGTCAATACTGGGGAGCTGCACCTGATGCAGGAGACAGCAGGTAAAAAGGATGACTTTATTACTGCTGCCATGCCAGCAGAGATCCAGTTAGGCAGGGAGCAGAGATTTTGGAATGAGCGGCACTGCTGCACACTCAGCTGGCCCTCAGCTCCCCAGTTCTCCTACAGAGTGCAGAGTTTTTCATATTTTGGCCACGTAATTATCATGTGAGACAGGGGAACTACCCCTCCAACCCACACAAATGTGGTTTTTGTGCATCAAGTTCCTTTAGTCTAATAAGATCCCCTGAAAAGAAACTGTACTAATTTTTGGGTTGTCAGAATAAACAATTAAAAATATAGATGAAAGAAGATATTTTAAGGCCATTATTATTGTGGAGTCCTTTGGCAGTTACTTTTCCCAATAATTTTATCCTGTGTCTTGAACTACTGGAGTTTTGCTAGTCTTGTCTCTATAAAGACCCAAACCACACTTTTTTCCAGTAATTTGGGACAGAATTTCCTCCTCTATCATCATGCAGCCCCAGTCTCTCCAGTACCTTTTTAACTATTCCAACAGTTTTTGTGCTGTTCCATTAGTTTAACAGGGTTTACAAAAACCCACAACACATCAGCCACTAGAGAACACTAATTTGTGAGGAAAATTCACATAGAATTGTTGAAGAGAAAAACAAAATACTCAGAAGCAGCAGATTTCCTGGTTTTAATTTAATAATTTAAAAATACAGATATTTATAAATTTTATAACTGTTGATAAATATTAGTGATAGGCTGTTAGATTATAAAGAGCACATTACTAATAAAAAGAAATATTTGAGTCTTTATTTCCAAAAGCACAAAACATGGGACAACCAGACTGGTGTTGCTGAGTTACTCAGCACATTGGTCTGGTATTTACTGGAGCTAAAGACAATGCAACCACCCAGAAAACAGGATAATAAACAAGCTAGAAAAATAGATTTTATATTTAATTCTAGCCATCTAATTTAAATTTTCAAAGGCATTTTCAGCTTAAACAACTTGAATGATTCATCTTTCATCTCTCAGCAATGATGTTACTTACTTTTGTTATTTTTTTCATTTAATAGGAAGATTTTACTATAAAGGAACATGAGCTTTTATGAATGAGTTACACAGGAATGGCATTTAGAGTTGATGCTTAGAAAAGGAAAAACGATGACAAATATTTCATTAAACTTCATTACATTTCTGCCTTTCATGTAAGTGAACTGCCTTTCTTTCTCATTGTCAGAAATCTACATTTGGAATTGTACAGCGACTGCTTTCTTAATTATGATCTCGCTCAAACTCAATTGAGTTTCTCTCTGTCTCTATTTCTTCCTTTTCCTCCTGCTGCTGCTAATTAAGATAAATATATCAGAAGTGCTATTGCTGAAGGGGAAACTGGAGTAAGTGTCATTTGTCCCTGTGATATTTCCCATTTTGCCATGAGCTGTCAGTAATGATTTAGGACCAAGTGCCAAGGATCATATTAATCTTGATAAAATTAGCAAATGCTCTGTGATGTTGACATCCTTTGGTGCTAAATGACATTTCCCTGGCTGGACCATTACCACTGAGGAAAAAATACTCTTTTTTTCCTCTGGGGATAGCAAATGAGGGCATAAGGTGAACATGGATTTTTTTCCCCAGAAAGGCTGAAGGACAAATTCAAGTGTTACTTGCTCTAAATATTTAGCCTTTGTTTCAGCATCACTGGTGAAAATCTGTGACAGACTCTTAAATGATATAAAAAAGCTCTTCTGAGGCCAAGGGATGAAGGAGAAAAGAATTCTGTTGTATTTCTGCTTGATGAAGGAAAACTGTTACACAAGGAAATACTGTGAGAGGAAGATTATCTTTGTAAACAATGTACAAGAAATAAAACCTTTTTTCTATAAAAGTGCAACCCTTCCTGCAAACAGATGTATGCCACATGTCCACCTCGTGTACATCTTCCTGGACACAGGATTTTCCTAAGACTTTCCAAAAAATCTGTACAGCAGCCACAGGCAAAAATCACCTCCAGAAGAAATGACTGTGTCAGGCTGAGCAGGGCTGTCCCATTCCTTCCTTTCTGTGTCCACATCACTCAAGGCATCTGTACATCTTTTTTCAGTCTGAGGGCGAGAGAACTTTTAGTTCTCTGAGTACAACCTCCCCCAGTCCAGGAGACACAGTGAACAAACCAGAGCTTTGTTGTTCTTGGGTTAAAAGCTTCATTAACCAGCTATTAAAATCGGTTTTCTTTGCACCCCTGGGCAGGCAAGAGGTCAGCTTGTGAGATTTGCTCATCTATGTGATCATCCACACTCATTTTAGGCTCATCATGGACATTTCCACTCCTCACAAGGGTTTTTTTTCACCTTACACATGACCAGAACCACTTCTTATAGGACCAGAGACACCAATAATGGCACACAGCGCTAAAAACTTATCACACACTTCCAAAATTGACCTCAAACCTTTCAACGGGGCTCATATCTGACCTGACAGCTGAATTAAGCTCCAGTGAGCAGCAGATCTTTACTTTCTTTGAATAAATATGCTGGTATTTTGGGAGGGGTAATGCTCAGGCTCTGTCTTCACAAGAACCTGGTCCCTGCCCCAGAGCTCCAACCTGAGTGTGCCCATTTGCAGCATCAGGGCTTGCCATAGCTGTGCTAACGCATCTTAATACTGAAGTGACCCTCAGTAAATTCTAGAGTTTATAGATTTGCTGCCACTGCAATTTAAAAGTAGACAGTTCTCAGCAAAGTTGAATTAACATGTGTCAGCACAGATTTACACAAGCTTAGCTGATAACTTCCTGGTGGAAAAGGAGGAAAAAGTTATTTTCAAATGGAAGCCCTGAAGTTGTAAGGCAAATGCAGAATGAAGGGAGAGGTGCAGACACCTTCTCAAAAGGAACCCAGCTACAAGTGTCATTTTTACACTTCTGATTTTCATCTGGAAGGATTTTTGTTGGAGCTTTAAAATTTTAAACACACATAAAATAATTACTATATGAATGCTACAGAATGTGATGATGAAAACATTAAAGGAGATCCATTATGTTTGGTAAAAAGTGTCAGACATGATTCCATACTCTCACTGAAACTGTTGAATTAGACTGCATATGGTGTATGAAATCGTTCGAAAGTTAAAAGCCCCATGATTTCGCCTATAAAGTTTATGTAGTCTACTGACTGGCTGTTCCTTAGTTTAATTTTCTCTTTAAAAATAGGGAATGTGAGATAGGATATCTCTCACCCTATTTAAGGCTGGCTGCTATGACTGATTAAGGATACTATGTTTGCTTCCTGAGTACTTTAAAGCCAGGGATGATAATTCTTGCAATACTAATTTTTCAAAGCTTTGCATTAACATAGAAGAGAAATCTGTTAAAAAACCCAAACCAAGAAGTGTTCAGGGACATTCACATACAGACGAAAATGTGAGCATCAGTATTTAAATTTGAAGTAAACTTACGGATGGCTTAATACATATGCAGGAGTGTTTAAAAATATAATTATCCTATTGTCACAGTTCTTATTTCCAGTGGAAAGATGTGTGCATACAGCTTTCATAATCCCTGGTGAAATAGGAATGAATGGATCATCTAAGATTCAGATTCTGAGAGCAAGATGCTGTTGGAATAAAATATCTGCCAAAGAAAAATATTCTCCACAAAAGGCAAATATAATCTAAAAAGATCTTATCAGTGGGCAGGGGATGTAGGAGCTGGCTGTTCATACAGAATATCTCCACCAAATCCCATAAGATGATGATTCATCATAGACTCTCCTATGATTTCCATCCATTGGATAAGGCCACACTGTACAAAATAAGATTCAGAAGAAAAATTGTCTCCAGTATTATGGTGGCACATTTAAAGACTGTAACCCATGGCCAGGGTTACAGTCTTTGAATGTTGACGATTGAGAAACTCTTCTGTAGAGCCAAATACACTCCAGAACATCCCCCTAAGTTTTCTCGGCAGAGAACTTTGGGCATTGCAGCTCTAATCCTCAGCCACTTTGGAAAAAAAAAAAAACTGCTATAAATTCTTCAAACTATTGCTGTCTTTTCTTCAAACTATTGCTGTTATTTATTTACTTCAATCCAGGACTATTCCTGCTCCAGTGCAGAGATTATAAGAGATACTCATGGAACAAGTGACTTTTTTTTCCCCATTTTTTAAAAGCATAATAATTATTTCCTTGTTCTTGCATAGGACTTAGAGGCAGCTACAGTTTTCTTACCAGGAAATTGTTTCAATCACCCAGCAGAATCTTTGCAATAAATAGCACATTTTTATGGAAATGACAATGGATTCTGAAGCAGGATGAGAGAACACTAAAGGAAAAAATTTCAGAATAGGAAGCTGTCCTAATATCTACAAGTGACACAGCATGTCAGCTCTTACTCAAGAGGATTTTAAAGACATTTAAAATGTGCTCAACTCTTTCTTGCAACATAACAAGAGATAAATGCTTTTAAATTCTAAGGTATTTCTTCTGAACTGCAATTCCTGTTGTCAGTCCAGTTCTCAACAAGACATTCTATCAATCATTCTACTAGAAGGAAACCCTGCGTTTGAAGACACTACTGAAATAAGTCTCATGTTTCATTCATAACATTAATATTTATACTAAAGCTCTCCTTGTAACCATGACAAGCAATTAAAGAAACTAAAAGCTATTAGGAAATCCAGTTTATAAGAGAAGGTTTGTCAGCTTCTATTATCTGTGCAAGACTGCAACAGTCATGGAGCAATTCAGCTCTCACTGCTGAGGTACAAAAGTTTAAGACCTCCCAGTCCCATCCTGGAGTCTGCAAGTCAGAAATAGGATGATTCCTGCTGGGACAGGAATGTGCATCACCTTTTCTCACCCATTACATGCTGTAACGCAGGCACTACCTTCAAATAAACAAATAAAAAATTTTAATGATGCTGGAACAGCGATGAACTGCTCACTGCTATCAAGGGCAGCTTGAATTTCTTGTAAATTAAGAACAGCAAAATCACCTCCCGTGTCTGCCTAGTCTGTATCCTTTCATGCCAGGAGAATGCAAAATCTTCCACATAGGTTTGGGATCATCCAGCTGCCAACAAGAACATAGAAATATTTAAACAATTCTCAACCACAGTCCAGACACAAACTTTGTAAAGCCGAGTGGTCTTGAACATGGAATCTGGACTGTTCTACTGTAAGGAGAAATAGCAGGAAAAAAGTATCACTGAGAGCAGAAGCAAAATTCAAGGTCTTCAATTTGAGTCAAATAGACTGTTTCACCAAAGAGCAAAATGAAATATTGAACTATTTTGATTAATAAGGTTAGACTTTGTCATAAAATCAAACCTGTGTTCCACAGGTATTCCAGTCATTTCAAAATTCAAATCAGTATGAAAAGCCTGAACTGGAATTAAGAAGTCATCTGAACAGTTCCTTGGTTTATCTTAATAACTGGAACAAGAAAGAAATTCTGAAGGTAGTATTTTAACTTCACCCTGCTAAAAAAATCAACCCAGACTTTCTGAAAACATTTTGTATTTGATGAAATTGCCATTTGTGATCAAAAACAGTTGTTGAAATTTCCATCCAGCTCCAACAAAGATGTTTTCAAATATGTTCTCTATATTAAGCTCATTACTTTGATTTTATAAAATGTCAGACAGTAAAATTTAGCACAGATAATAATGTAAATGAGAAAGCCTGTAAAACCTAAATTGACATGCTATCTTAGAGTTGGAAGAGTACTTTCAGCTTATTCTTTTGAATACTATCAATTTTTCCATTCAGTTTAATGCAACTATCAAGCAATTAACAAACCAATCAGAAGATTCTAAATTTCAATTCATTTTACCAAATCTCCACTGAAATGTTCAATTCATTTAGTTTCCAGATTACTATGGGCTTAGAAGCCCACTGTGATCCCCCCGCTTCTGCTTAGCCAGGAGGAGCTGGCTAATAAAGAGGAATTACTATTTGCAGCCAGTGTAATGGGTTTCATAAAATCATTGATTTCTACTAGTTTAATAATAATTGAATTTCATCTATAAGGCATCACACATGGCCAGTGGGTCGTTTAGCTCTTTTTCAACTGCGAGTTCTTAGCAAAATTCCCGTCTTTTTTCTTCCATTCATGTAATTGTCCAGTTTATGCAGCTTGAATGACTGAAACACCAAATTCTCTCCTAAAACATCTCCTCATGTGGCAGCAGCTCTCTGGCCACAGAGAGGAACATAATTTTCCCAGGCATCATTCTGGGAAGGGCTGTGAGAAGATCAGAGAAAAGAATGAGAACCAATTATTAGCCTGCTGCACCCAGTATTGTGAATATATGGAAAGTGTTATGGAGATTTGTTAACCAAAGGGTGGTTTCTTAATTAGCCAATAGTGATGGTGTTTTGATTGGAGGACCAGTTAGGTCAAGCTGTATCATAACTGTCTATAAAAGTGTGGGCTTCTCAAGAAAGATTATTATTCAGCCCTCTGTAAATGCATGGAGTCCATGTAATTAGTTGCCCGATCCTGTCCCATTATGCTGACATCCATCAGTTTAGAACAAATGTAAGTGCCCAAAGTATGTAATTATGGGTTAATGAGAGGGATTTGTACTTTATGCACACAGACACCAAACCCCCAGTCAATATTAAAGACAGGAATTCTTGGAGGAGATAAGGAGCTGGAACACACAGATTAGCCTCACAGATAAACCAGGAGATAGCTGAAACACTCATTGATTTGAGCTTCTCGCCCTGCCCTATTTAAAATGGGATACAAAGATGACCTGCAGAGAATGATCACGGGAGAGAGGCACTGCTGCCATCCCACAGCTTCCAGCAGAGGATTCCTGATGGGAATTTCAGAGGTAACAACACTCAGAGGGTGAATGTTGCCCACCAATCAATATTTCCTTGTGAACAGATCTGCTTCCCCTACGTGTGCATAGAGGAAAGACTTTTCACTGCAAAAATGTAATTGTCAATGCACACATAACATCTCTGGGGAAAGTAACTTTTTCCCCTCTAAATAAGGAGCACTTAAACAAATACTTAAACAAGTTGCTTCATGTGGAAGTGAGGGGAGAACGACCATCCTATAATGCATCGAACTCAAGTTTATTGATTGATCAGCCAGTTTAAATAATAGTGTTAATGAACTTCATGCATATTCCAAAATCCAGGTATATGATAGGCTAACAGAGAAAACTCTAACCACTCCTTTTGTTTTACAATACCGTTGATTGTTTACACAAAATAAAACCAGTGTTCCCACTGTGATATGAAGGGTTCCCAAAACTTCCACATCTGTTCCCAGGGTGCCATCTTTTCCCAGAGAGAGTGTTTCACTTGTTATGGGAAGACTGCCTGAGAACCTTATTGTTTATACAATGATGCCTGAGAGAGACTAATTGTTTATAGAAGTCAGGCTGGGAACTGCTTTGGAACTGCTTCACATCTACCTATTACTTTTCTCTCAATTGCATGGCTTCATGGCCTTTTTCCTCAAGCCATGCCTGAACTAAACTCTCCACAGCTTCACAGGGAATTTGAGAGACATCAGAAAAATGTGTGTGGACCGGATGAAAAATCAAAACATTTATTTCTGTGAGGTCAGTGGGATCTGGAAAAAGAAAAGAACTGTCCATTTCCCATTTCCTACATGAGGTAGTTAGAATGCTTTCTTATTCACAATTAAAACACATGAGCCTAAATATGCATTTTTACTCTATTTCTATTAGGATAGAAAAGAGTGAGAGAATTGCCTGTAGGAATACTGACTGGAGAAGAAGTACAAGATTTTAAAATCTTGAAGGTGGTGTTAAATCAAAACCAGTTTTTAAAAATGCAAATAATCCTTTTTTCTTTTTTGACTTGCAAATTTCTTCACAAAAATCCAAGCATATTGTTACACTACCAGGTTATGATACAGTGTGGTTTTACTTTTGAGACCCAGATTGTCGTTGCTCTAGGAAAAGAACAAAGAATCTAATTTTCAGAAGGAGTGAACACACAGAATTTTTGCTGGAGTCAAGAATAGCTGTAGGCATTTGAGATCTCTTGAAACAAAATGTATCGTGCTCAGCCATTGCTCGGAGTCTTGTGCCTGTTTATGTATAAACAAAAAAGAAAGAGGGTTATTCCCATAGGTTGGACTAGATTTCCTTTTAATTACTTGATGCCAAGCATAGATATTTTGCCAAATTCCAAAGAAAAGTCAAAATTCTCTTGAGCACAGGTTCTGAGGTACCTTTCCAGCATCATGTATTATTTCAAAATGTCTTTAACAAAACAGGTCCGGGCATGTGTTTGGATGAGGACAGAATGTGCCATGCTTGTACCCTCACGAGGGCTGGTGGGAGCTCGGTGCACTCGGAGCGCTCTGAGGGGTGTGAAGCATTTCCCCCGTGCTAATCCTGGAAATCTTTGCCTCCCAATCCATCCCCTACAATCATTAGCTTGTGTTATGTGTGTGTACAACTCCCAGTTGAAAGAGCAGCTTACAGGAACTTTGAAAACACGAACATGAGGATTTCAATCCGACCAAGTGAGCTCTGTGTTCTGATAGACTCTCGCCAGGGGCAGCTCTGATTTTCAGTGATTAACAAACAATTGCAGTGATTTCTATAGTTCAGCATTTGCTAAGAAATGAGGGAGCTAACACTTGTCTCTGTACCATGCATAGGGAAAGGGAGATCTTGCAACTCCAGCATCCATCTCCCTTATGCCTTGAATTATATCCTCCTCAGAAGGCATAAATGCTTTCAAGCAATGGTGCAGATAGGAGATAATACAAAACATTAGCAAAGGTGTAATTTCATCTTGCCCTTCTCAGCGAGGACTTGCAGAATTTCATTTCCAAAGGGACTGAGACAGTAATCAACTCGTGTCCATTTACACTGCCCAGTTATGAACACTTCTACTGTGCCTCATTGAGACAGAGGATAATTTAGCAGACTCCAGGTCACTGCTTCAGAGGACTCTTATTTAATGCTGGTACTCAAAAATACATTTGTGTTGAACATCTCTGTTGGATTGAAGAGTCTAAGAGTGTGCTTCTACTGGCAAGATCCTTCCAGGACTTAAACTGATTTTTGAGATAGATCTGCCTGCTCAGATAATTTATATTTTTCTGCTTGGTTTGCTTAAGGGCTTTATTCCAGTGACTGTGCAGTGTGGTCTGTGGTCCAGAAGTACTATTTGAGCCTCTTCGACTGCATCATGTTGAGGAGATAATTTTCTCTCCAGCTCCCTGCTCTGTTGGGAACTGTTTTACACTGTTAGTACCAGGAGCTCTCCCCACTTTGCTCCAGGGCTCTTCAGTACATTAAGCCCACCTGCTAGTTAGGGCAGAAGGCCCAAGGAGTCACAGGGATTAATTGGATAAGCCATATGAAGTTAAGAATTGCTTAGACAACTGCCAGCTCCTGCCCTCAGACACATTCCCCCTCTCCTGTCCTGTTTTACCCTAAAGCCCTAAGCATCCTGATGGTAAATTGTGATCATCACTCCAGCTGTTTGCTGCTGGGGAGCTGTGTTAACTCTGGCTCTCTGATCCAGCCGAAAGAGCCAAGCCAACCTCCCAGTCTGGTGCAGGGTGATTCCCACACATGGATGATTTGATTTTTGGAGCTTGAGGTCCTCAAAACTGGACAGCATTTTCTTTGCAAGCTCAGCTGTTAGGCCAGATCTGGATTGTCAGCTTCACAAAGCACAGCCCCACGTTGTACCCACAGTTGCTGGCCTCAGTGTTTACCAATCCAAAAAAAACCAAACCAAACAATTGTGCTGTTCAAAGCTGTTTCAAAAGCCCTGTTTCACTCCTGCACTGATCAGCTGATTGGGTGCTGCTTTCAAGCTATGATACACATTTCGTTTTTTGATGATGCAATGCAGAAGTTGATGTAAATAAATAAAAGAGGATGTCTTTAGAAACCAAACTTTTGAGGCAGGAAGATAAGATCACTTTATAGCAAGCTGGAAAGTGTCTAAACTATATCACAGCACACCCATAATGGAATCTAAGCTATACTTAGAGTGTCACAGATTTAGATTTCAAAGGGGAAAAAAAGCTATTGAATTTTTAAAATGTTTTAAAGAGATTATGCAACAATGTTGCAATGCTTTTGCTCTCATCAAGGTGTCATTAAGACATACAAAACTCTTCCTTAGTCCAGTCATCAGCACTGATACCTCCAGAATGGCTGGAGCCTTGGAAGGGATGACAGAGCAGCTCTGAGATACTGGAAAATCTCAAAGACACACAACAAAACCAACAAACTACCAAAACCCAAATACCAAACAACAGCTACCATCACAAAAATAAAACAAGTCTGGGTTTAAGAAATGCAACTCATGAAATGCTGGTGAGCAGGGACACACTTTCTGCTCTAACATCCAGCTTTCAATATGGGTGAAAATTCACTAGTTTAATCTCTTTAGGAAACTAAATTATCACAGCTTTCTCTCATAATCAATGTGGCAGATGGCTTGGTTTTCCTAGATAGATGACAGCATTAGAAACATTTTGAGAGTCATATATTCACACTTGAAACTAGCACATATATTCACACATGTAGCATTCTTTATCTAAAGAAGTTTACATTTCCTCTACAAGCTGCTAATAGCTTCTCATGAAATTAAAGACATTAATTATTAGCAACTGATCTCTAAAGGTAAATTACCTAAAGTAATTCCACTTTGATCCACATTAAATCCTCCATATGCTATTGATTTCTCTTAGGCTCCACTTACAGAATTTATGTTTAAAAAATAAGGAAGGAATGATTGGTAATGGGTTGGCATTACACTGAAATGGCTTAAATTCTCATCGCCACTCACAAATTTTTTCCATAGATTTTAAATATAGTGATTACAAGAGATTCTAAGAGTCACTAATACACATTGCAGACCTCCCTCCATCCCTTCAGGGAATTACATCTCTGACACACAAAGGTTTGGAGGAAAGGATTTGGGGTGGGATGGGAAAAAAGGGTTAACTAGCACCCTGTCAGCTCAACAAAGAGTTAAAAATTGCCTTTCACCTCCTCAAGTTACAGAGTCTCGGAGTTAGTACAAGGGATTTGCATAGACACAATTATCTGAGAGTTTAATTTTCAGCTTTTGCTAGAAAATTTGCTAATTCACTATAGTTTCTTCTCATGGGTATTTGCTTTATAGTTCAATAATGTCAGGGCACAGGTCAGTCACTAATGCTCTCCAGAACATTTGCTATGAGACTACTAATTAAATTAAACAATTTACGTAATCTCACTTTCCAGTCCTCAACCTGAGCACAAAGGCAAGGCAAAGAGGAAAAAGTGCCTCATAAATAAACTTTAATTTTCATAAACATGAAGAAAGTTAATGGCACCCACTATGCCAAAGTAAGAAGTCAGCCTGCTCCCTTCGTGCACCCTTGCACATCAACCTTTAAATTTCAATGCAGCAGTAGCAGTTCTCGTATGCAAGGTCTCTAATCCTCCCTCCAAAATCACCTGCTCCAACATGACACTGTCTACCACCACTCAGTAAGGTTTGTGCACCTTTTGCACTCGGGGAAAAGAGGGAAGTAAAAAATTAAAATTTAATAAGGCTCCGTTAAGTTGAGCAGAGATAAAACACACCATTATTCTCAAGCGTTAATTTAAATTAAGAGGCAATCTGCATCAACCACAGTGATTTGCATTTCTTGCTTCCTGCACACAATTTTGTAAGTAGCAATTAGGTTACTTATAGGAAAGTTACTGAATGACAGGAACAGGAAAGCACCTCTGCAAACCACAACAGCAGTAAAATTCAGCAGGGTCCCTCAGCCTTGGACATCAACTCCTGCCTGTGGAAATGTCTGCTGCCAGAGCAAGATATTCTCACTGTCTACACACAGCCCTCAAAGCACTGTTCAACTCCCTACAGCAGGTAAAAGTCTGGAGTATCACCTGCTTAATCAACCAGCTCATGAAAAGATGAAAACAGAGTAAATACACCAGATGCAGTTTTCTAGAAGGGCGGTTCTGCTAATATGCTCATCCACTGTAACTTTCCAAATCAATAAAAGCAGCCAGACAGAAAGCTTTTTGCTGCAGATAGAGACTTTCCTTGCAGGTCAGAGCCACGAGCACGGCACAGGAGTGAAATACCAAACAGCACAGGAGAAGCAGACCTGTGCAGAAACATTTATCTTGTTGAATACCAAGATGTTACACTCCAACAGTGGAACTCTGTCAAAGTTACTGGCTCTGTCAAGCCCGTTTGCCCAAGCAGGAAAAATCAGATCAATTAAGCCACAACTTTTACTGCCCTCAGTTTACAAACCTGTAAACGCGGACTAGAGATCCCCAGAGTTTTGAAATCCTCAGAGCATTCCTTTATTGACACATAATTGGGAAAATGAAATGTAAAACCAGTTATAAAATTCTAGTGCTTTTTTTTGTGTGTGTGGGATTAGAAGATGAACTGAGAACTCCCTTAGTTTTGTACAACAGGTCTCAGAACTCTCTCACTGCTGGCTACCTTGACATTAGGCTGCCATGAGACTCAGCAAGGATTAAAGCAGTAGGAGAGCATTTTTAGCAGCTTGATTATTATTTTTGATTATAAAAGATTAGAAGTACTGCCCTGCTTCACTAAGGAAAAAATAATTTCAAGCCAAAACAGCAGAACAAGTACACCAGGAAAAGCTGTAACAAAGGTCAAAATAATTCCAGCATTAAACATTTTGAGATTTTTATGCAAGAATGTAAAAACAAGTAATTCCATAAAGCCTAAATAATTCCATAATTTATTTAAATAATTCCATAATTATTTAAATAAAATAAAACATAATTCCATAAAACGCACTTATTTCAGTGAGTCATATATTTGATTTTTTTTTTCTTTCCAATTAATTCCATTAGCACAGTTTGAAAATATGGTTAATAATGTGTTGCACCCCTTGAGGATGCCCAGTTATTATTAGGAAATTATGATGTAATGTTCTCTGCTGTAGACTCCTGCAGCAGAGCAGCAGTCCTTAGCCTTTTTTGTTGTACTTATTATTGCATAACTACAGCTCCCATAGAATTCTGCATGAGTCCTTGTTAAAAAATAGTAGCAATAAATTCTCCTCCAAAATGCAGGTAGGAATCCAGAGTCAGCTGTTTTAAAATTTATGAAAAGAAGCAGTAATTTAAACATGAGATGGGAGCAATTTTATTTCCATTTCAACTAATGCTAATGTTCAGATTTAAGTTATTAAAATTAATTTGCTTCAATTATATTAAAATCAGTGGAATTGCATGCCACTGTATTGAAGAATAATACTAATAAGCACTAAGTATGATGTTTGAAACCTCTACTGTCAGCAGGAAGCATAAATGCAGCCACAAAGGCAATAGAAAATGGAAAACTCATCCCTTTCATAAGACAAAAGCAGAAAACTACACACAAAAAAACTTGCTATCCAAACCCCAATGTTCTGCCTGCATTTTAGGTGAATTGTACTTTGATACTGATCCCATATTTATGCACTTACTGAAACCTGGACAGCTCTCAAAATTCATCTCCTTCAAAGTGCTCCTGTGTTCACCTTATGACACAGAGTTCATCAAATTCTCCTCCGCACTTCCTTTACATCAGGTAAAGCCAAAGACTCTGGTTTTCCCCCCACTGCCATTGCCAAAACCAGAGATTTTAATTCCCAGCAAAATGTATGGATAAGGCTGCAGAGCAATGCTTGGAAAAAATATCTTCATCATCTTGGTAATCTTTAAAGTAGCTTTGATTGATCTTATTTACAAAAGGTTCACATGGATCTAGTTTTACTTAAGATTAGAGTGCGTGTAATAGGAGACCATAAGGCTAATGGAAGTAAAATTCTTCAATATTGAGCTCAATTACCAGCTACCTTACATTTATCACATGTGACTGTTTTTCTTTGAGCTGATTCTAAGCCCTTTATCTTCTAGATTTCCCTTCTTCCTTTTATTTTTTTTTTATAAGCTTCTTGCATGTTTAGAAAACCTTCAATAGAACACAGAAAAGAAATGAGTTGGTAAAGTATTTGTGCATTCAGGCACAAATCCAACTGAAAACCAAACCCTCTCCACATGGATGCATTGATCCTTCTCAGTTCCAACATGGAACAGAACAGAATATTTAGGAAAGACCTGCCACAGACATAATACCCCTAAGAAGACTATTAATTCAGTGACAGATGAAATTCATCAGGAACAGCCTCTTTGAGGAGGATGATATTATGGGACAAGCACTCGTGTCATCTGCAGCATTCCATCTTGCTCTTGTTTGAGCAGCAGCATTCACAGAGACCCACAGTGCTGGGAGGAAGGAGCAGACCCTTCCAGATTTCACTGGGATAATGATCCCAAAACCTTACTAAAATACTGCTAAAATTTTGCTGCTGAACAGGTT
Source organism: Ammospiza nelsoni (assembly GCF_027579445.1). NCBI lineage: Eukaryota > Metazoa > Chordata > Aves > Passeriformes > Passerellidae > Ammospiza > Ammospiza nelsoni. The sequence goes on from NC_080651.1 coordinate 3,851,774, forward strand.
TTTTGTGACTTTTATTTACACAACTCGGAAGATCTCAGCTCTGTGGTCCCCACGGCGCTGCCCCAGAGGCACACCCATGGTTTTGTGCATCCTCACAGTCCATCATCCAGCCAGACAAGCAGAAATTTCTCGGCCTTCCAATGCTCAGCAGTTCACTGAGCAGCTCCTCGTTGTTGATTTTGCATAAAGAGAAGATCAAGGCCCAAGGCTGCTGGATTCACAGGCAGGAATTATTGCTGTCTGCAGCTCAAGAGACTCTGGAATTGTAGAGACAGAACCAAATGGTGACAGCTCAGTTACCCAATTACTTACACAGCCTTGAAAGAGGATGTGGTACTTAAAATACACAGGGATGCCACCAGTTGGAAAATCTTGATTGAGAGACAGTAAAATAGAAATAAAGGTTGTCTGAATGATTGAGAACTTGCTCTTGTGTGTTTTCATATACTTCTAACAAAGACAGCCTTTAGACAAGACAGTAGTGAAGAAATTAGAGTCTCAGAGTTTGGAATTCATTAACTGGATTATGGCATTTTTGTTTAAAACAGTGTTTAAATATGCAGGTTGTTCCTAAGCAACATTACTCCCTTAGTCCCTAAAGCTGAGTAAAGATCTGCTGGATTGTAAACGTCCCCTTTGAACGGATCATTCATTGCACCAGGGTTTTCAGGCATGATAAATTATTCTAGCCCAAAAGTTTGCATTTGCCTCTGGTTTTTGTTGCCCTTTACTTCCCCATGGCAGCATTAGAAGAGTTCTCTTTAGGGCTCAGGTATTATATTGCAAACTAATGTGGACCTTTGCTAACATTTTGATTTATTTGTAGTGTGAGTTACAGATCCCTTTAAAGATATTGAATGGCCAAATGATGTGAGATCAAACAGAGTTTGCCAAAAGCTAATGCATCTCATACTGGACTGCATGTGAAACTTGTCTGTTATCATTCTCCCACCATAGTATCATTGTTACTGTTGTTGTTGTTGTTATATTTTTCTTCCACCTTTGGAGAGGACAAGACAGTCAATATGGGGATTCATCACACAATAGGCAGGACTTTTCCAAGCAAGGAGCTTACTAATGAAAGTATTGCAGAATGATCTGTACATTTTAATGGACCTTGAACAAAGATTTGAGCTTTTCTTTTTCATTTTTTTTTAAACACCACATGAATTTTTATTAGTATATTACTCCAGACTTGTTTTGAATAGTTAAGGGTCACCTTCCTTGTTGGAGCCTGCATAATGGCAGAGAGGGCAAAGAGGAGTGGAATGAATAAATAAAGAAAGATTACACTGTACCTTTCAAGGACAGGAACTACAAACAAAGTTTGGGGGAGTGTTTCTTTTGTCTTTTCCCCCTTCTCAGTTTTTGCCTTTTCTTTTTTTTTTCTCTTTAAACTTGCTAACACCTCATGCATTGTTAGGAATGACAAACATCGGTCATACTTTGGTCTGGTAATTAATTTTTTAAAAAATAATCAAGATCTACTAGCTTTGCCATAAAGTTTGTTGTCTGTTTTCTCTTACTTCAGGGATTGAGCCAATGCATTCCTAAATTTTGGGTGGCAAGGAAATTGAGACCATTAGAAGCACATCTATTGTGGCAAGCAGAGCTCAGGCATATCTATACCAGCACGCAGCCCCAGGTCAGAATAAATCCATCAGCAATGGGCCAGTCTTTGCTTTGCTCTGGCCATGAGTTAGCTATTGGATACCAGCTCTGCAACTGAACATTTTCTCCTTGAGGAGAGAAAAGTAGTCTATTTTTATCCTTTAAACTGTCAAAAGGAACGAGGATCAAGTTCCTGATTTGCCAGATTTTTATTTTAGCAATCTGCTGAGCATCTCTCCACTTTGTTTTCGTGGAATAGAGTCAGAATTTTTCTGACCCGTGGACATAGTCAGGATTCATAGCTATCCATCTTCACTTGGTCTTGACACTGATAGGAATTGCCTGATTTCACTCCTCTCAAGTCAACATTTTTGCAGTCATTTAAAAATCATGCAGGGACCTATCCTCAGGTGCAGTAACAGACTGCACCTGCAGTGTAAACCAGACTCAAATAAGAGTCCCTTATTCCACATCACAATTTAGGAATTCATCAGTCCAAAAAGCCATTATCAGAAACCCCACAGAACATGCTGTGGGCTGTGGTACGTGTCAGTGCTGAGGTAATTCTACCATGATTATTTTATTAAGTGCTTATTAGCAACAGCCAAATTTCCCTCACAGTCAATTCTTTGGGCAAAAGGCAAGAATACAGCGAAAATGAAAACATGCAATAGGCATCTTGCCAACCTTAACAAACTTTCATTAGCAAAACTGCCTTTTCTTGCTTCAGAGGTGTCACAATTTATGCTCTATCCAGACACATTACTTGAAAAACAATGCCACTGCCACATGGCAGCCTCTAATTTCATACCAGTAAAACCTCCTTTAGCCTATGGTGGGGGATGATCAGCTGTGAGGATCTGTGCTGCTCCTGCATTTCTTGGCAACTTCACGGGAAGTTTATCTGTATTAAAAGATTTTAGAAATCAAGCCCACTTTATTGTCTAAATTCATTAGCCTGAAAAAAAAAATCTATTAGAAATAATTGAAGATGTCTCATATATTTATATAAATAGTTATTTAAGGTTTTATTTCTCTTCCGATTATAGTTTGATAGAATATGACATATGAACAATGCTAATTTTCATCAAATACCACCTTAATTATGTCACACATCACATAGAACCTACCCTAGGAGTACAAGCACCCCAAAACTGCACAGAGATGTCCACTCAGAGCTGCCAAAAAAGGGCACACTTCTCTTAGGCTGCAACAACACTGTCAGCTCAGAGCTGCTTTATATTTCACCATCATTTTTCTGGCAGCTTTGCATATTAATTTCTGCTATTGATTGTGCAGAGCACTAGGGTGTGTAAGGGTCTGCTTTGAAAGTGAAATCTACTCAAAATATTTAAGCAATACCCGTCCCTTTTTATCTTCTATTTTACTGTCCAAAGTTTAGCATTTCCCACCACTTTTCAAGCTTCTATTTTACTGTCCAGAGTTCTTGCTTATAATATTGATCATTCTGTGAGTTTCTGCCATGACTTACCCTTACAGGTCTCTCAGATCTATGAAAAGGGACAGTATTTTATTCACATCCCACACAGCAGCTTTATAATGCCTGCCTTCACGTCTTGCTCATCAGGAATTACGGACCTCAGGTAAAAACTCCTGTAAAATGTCATCCCCAATTATTTATTTGTTTTCAAGTGACTTTTAATTAAACATTGATGCGTGAAAAATGTCAAAACCACCTTTTCACAGATCCCTGGATGCAGTTGTGATTAAATTTTAAATAAATAAATAGTTGTCATTTTAATCAACAGCACAAACTCCCAAGAGCTGAGGCAGGAAACAGTGCAGGAGCACATTCAGAACAAAATACAGGTTGTGTTACAGGTGTCCCAAGGATACTGCTGTTCAGGAATAAATAGATCAAGCATGATGAGAACTAGAAGTAAGCAGTCTAAGAAATCATCTAAGTTGCTGGTATCTGATTTCCCAGAAACTGTAATTCAGTAAAAATTTCATGGAATATCTAGCATCTGCATATTCTTGTCAAAATCTAAACTGATTACAACTTGAGTCTGCCAGCAGCCTGAAACAACAGATATATATATTTATGGTGGATGTGTGAATGTATATAATTTTAAAGCTGTCGAGAGGACACAGAGTTAAAGAACTGCATTATTTGGTTTTAAGCGGATAAAGCAAAAAAGAAATATCTAAACAGGAGACTCGTGTTCTGTCACGGGTGGGTGGAGCTTGACAATGTTCATCAAACCCTGACGGCTAATTATCAGAGAGCTGAGTTCAAGCACCAGTATCTCCATCTCTAAGTGTTAGACCACCCATGCCCTGACAAATATGGGTATGACAACCCTGAGTCATTGCCTCTCAGCCTACTTGGCTGAACCAGCTCATTATCACAGTTTATTTGAGCACCTAATAAAATCACAGCATTTGTAAAAGGTACCCTGTGTCTGCATTTCCCACAGAAGGACATTTTTTAGTCTAAGAAAAGGCTATTTTACAAAACCTAATGATAACCTGAATATAAAGAAATCCTTTACAATTTAAACAGGACTGGGGGAAAAAAAAAAAAGTGTGGGTAATTTTATCAGCTTATTTTTTTTTTATTTTTTCAAGACTCTTGATGAGAGAAAGAAGTTGAGGAGATATTTTGAATGTGTTGGCCAATTGAGTGGGTTCGCAAAATAAAGCCAGATGGCAATGGTTTACCCAAATGTTTCACTGTGGGAAGTAATTTGCTGTGCCTCCAGCAGGATTGTTTCTCAGATCCCACCGTGCCCAACGCTCCCACAGCTCACACAGCACCTGCTGCCCTGCTGTGGGGTTTATGGCATGAGGAGCAGTCGGTCAGTGGCCAGTTGCAGGGGCCACTGTGTCACCGACATCTTTCCATAAAAATGCTTTCTTTAGGATTTTTCCCCCTTGTGAGAAGCTGTGGCCTCAGCAACAAAGTGTAAATAATGGTTATGTGCTGCTGTGGAATGCAACAGGTGCGTCGGTGCTTGGTCTTGGGTGGATGTTTGGATTTACTGATCACTCACGGCAGAGCTGCTCTCGCTTTCTGCCTGGACACAGAACTTTTTTATTCTTTCCTTTTCTATTCTTAGTGTAGCTAGCTTCTGAGAACTTCTCTCTCTATTCCTATTAGCATAGTAATAACGTAATATATAGCATAAAATAATAAATCAAGCCTTCTGAACATGAGGTCAACATTCTTGCCTCTCTCTTCACCCTGAAAAACCCTTGCAAGCCCTGCAACACCACTGCTCCATCAGCTGTGGGCACAGCAGAGAATGGAGTGGAGACTCCACCACACACAGCAGAGGATGGATGGAATCCACCACACACAGCTTTCAGTGCAAGGTGTGAGTACCAGTGGCCCGGTCCTGCCTGCTTTGAAGTCACCAGAAGCTGGCATGACAGTGAAAGCACCAATCTGAAGAAACTGGTGCCCTGGGTAATTTATAATTTTTTTTTTTGCAAGTGCATGAAGAATCAGGTAAACTCAGAACTGCCTAGTAGCCCTGATTCTTCACTCACAAAGTGATGCCAAGTGGATAGAGATTAACCACAGGTAAGCACAAAACTATGGCCTGTGCCTGGCTAAGACACAAAGGAGTGCAAATCACTGCAGTAACAAATTTTTCAGGATGATTATCACTCAAAAATGCACCTACCTGGACAAAGAAGCTCCCAGGCAATGATATTCTGGGAAACCAATTTTTTGTTGCTCCTCATAAGCAGCCATTTTAAAAAAAAGTATTTTCAAAAATGATCCATATTGGAATATCAGTTCATTTATCTGGTTCTCTTCCACTAAAGCACCAAAAAGGCTCATTTCCAGAGCTGACTGCTGGTGTAATTCAGATACAACTCTGGAGTGGACTGTTCTCCCCATCAGTCTTTCCTTTAAGTAGACAGACCTAAAGACAGTAAAAGTTCACAGTCTCTAAAGCCACATTTTATTACAAAATACAGCAATAATAAAGTAGAAGATAAGTCCTTAAATATAAAGAATTCCCAGGTTTGCTGAGGGAGACAAAGTAAATAAAAGGCTCAGAAACAACCCACTTCAACAACTCCAAGAAGGATGACTCGAGTCCTTTGTGCACCAAATTTGTGCATAGCTTGTATGAACATTTCTTCCTCTAACATGGCTCTTACCATGTTCAGGCAATGCTTTTATTTTTTGAATGCAATTAATCCACCCTCTGCTTTACACAGCCATTGCAGGTCACACTCAGGCACCTTAAATTTCTCCCCCCTAACAGCGAATCATTCACTTACCTGCTTGAAAGCATTGTGGCTATATGGGACATTGATCCTCATGTCCCTGTCCTTTGCCACCACCAAACTCCAGCAACCAGCTCCTGGTGACCATGGGATGTTCAGAGCAGGTGGTATCTCTGCCCTGCAAGACAGGGCTCTGTAAAACACCCCCAGTCATCCCACAGAGCTTCCTGGGAAAATAGCATTAGTACCTCTTGGTACAGATAAGCTGAGGCAGCTTTTATCTTTTTCACAGTACTGGTATTTCATGCTGTCTGTGCAGCCTCAGCTTCAGATAAAATCCACACAGGCTGTAGCCCAATCTCTTCTTTTCTTCCTTATATTCACACATAATAATGAGGGGGGAAAGGGGCTGTCAAATGCTATAGGAAATCTGGAAAAATAGCTTCACATTTCAATTACTTTTACATATCATTAGGACTGCTTTGCAAATGTCTCCTTTGCAATTTCAGGAAACCATTTTAATTTAGACATTCCTACAGCCAGGTAGCCCTAGAGTGACTATATTTGCATTAAACCACTGAAACTCCAAGAGGAATTTAGAGCTGCTAAGTTATAAATCTCTTGTTGCATTAAAGGGTTTCCTGTTAAAAAAAGAAGAAGCTTGTTTCTCTCTTGTGACATGACTGAGCACTGGGATATTTTAGTTTAGGTCATTAACACACCAGTATAAATCTATTTGTTACCATTCAGTTTCACTCATGATCCCTGTGACAAAATACGAAGATCAGGGATTTTCAGATTAAAACTGTCAGTCAATTCAAACAAACTCATGAAGAATTACAGAATAATAATAATGCATAAAATGTTGGATTATAAATTTTTTTTTCAAAGGAGTCCTGAAAGCGAAAACATTATTAAAAACAACAAATGTGCAGCTGTTTTATACAATATATGAAACAATTTGCCTTTGACAAGATTAATGCAAGGGCTGAGACTTTGACACAAGCAGGACGAAAAGGCCTCACCGTAAAAATGTCTCCACTTCAACAGCAATCAAGTATCTGAAATGCTCTGTGTTTTGGGGAAGAACAGAACTAAATTGAAGATGCTGAATTAACCATTGCCAGTTTTAAACGAGATGGAGGGGAATGCAACACCTTTCCCACAGCACTTCAAACTTCTCTGCCTTTTGCTCTTGTGTCACAAAGGCAAACAAGCCTCATTCAATGCATTTGATCTTTACCAATGCTATCAGAGGCCACATTACTATATTCTTACCCATTTGCATTAATCAGATTAAATGAAGAGGATCATTGGGTTAATTAGGTGAACAAGGCACACTAATGGTAATAAGCAAGAGAATGCATAGAGCAGGCTTCAGTGGATAACATGTAATGGCAGCTACTGGCATGAAGTAGCAACAATTATTGAAACCAGTTTCTGTTGAAGACAAAGTGAAGTCTGGTCTAGCAGAGCACAAAACCCATAGCCAGCCATCCTGGTCTCAGTACTGACATGACAAAGTCAGGTCTGAGAAGAATTCTTGGAAAAAAGAGCACAAATTGCAACCTTGTTTTGAGATTCTCTTCCTAACTTGGAGACACTTGCATTAAATTTCACAGGCAAAACTTATAGACTGGATTTATGTCAAGAAGAAAGTAAAAGTTGCCTAATTTACCATGTGCAGCTCAGCTTTGACTCAGATTCTATTCTTGAGCATTACATTATGCAAACTACTTCATAAAGCTCCATAATCCCCTTAATGCTGCCCACACTGGTTTAAAAATTTAAAATCACTATTGTTTCCATTATCCATTTAATTGGATGATGGCATGACTAATATACAATATAAAAGTAAACTATTTAATCACACATAATCATCCTGTTTTACATTTTATTCATGCCAGCTATTTCTAAATTCAGATGTTATAATGTCAATCAATATAAAATTTATAGCCTTCAAGCCTTTCAGACCCACATTACCTCTGAGTCAGTAAAATATTGAAGCATGACTGAAATGCATAGTAGGAATGCAGTGTAAAAATCAATAATTGCACAGCAGAGAGTGGATGTTCTAAACATTTCATGTCAGGTTGTTGTGATTCCTCTGTGCATGTGAGAGAGCACAAGGAGCATTAGCCCTAATGACAAGGCTTGTTGCATTGGCATCAGCTGCAACACTCCTGGGAAACACAAAATTTCCACTCTGCTTCTCTGCTGGAGAATGAAAGAATAAAAAAATGAGGGGGGCACATAAGCCCCTGCCTTACTCAGCGATATGATGAGGTGATTCCTATGCTAAATTGAGCACCATGCAGGAAAAAAAGCATCAGAAACTCCTCTGGCCATGCTCACTTTTCAAGAGAAATTTCTTCTGGCTGAAACAATGCCCCATACAGTGTTACATTGATACTGCAAAGATATTATCTGGTATTTTACAGCATTTAAGTGGCTGACTACCTAAATTATTTGGTTAGAAGAAGGACTGCACATGGACTGCAGCAGGCAATATCAAAATAGAACAAATATGTCCAGGATTAAGGGACACAAGCAGCTCTTTCTGACTGCCAACAGAGAGGCCAGACAGTACATTCCTAGTTAATGTTCAGTGGTCTTGTCTGAGTTATTTTCTAAAATATCTCCACTAGAGCTGCTCATTATTCTAAAGTACATCTTAATAAATACTGATTTGCTAATCATTTTTGGGGAAATGGGCCTTTTTTAAAATTTATTTTCTAGTCATGCAGATGAACATATACTTTTGGCAGAAAAAAAAAGGCAAATAGAAAAGTATTAACTTGCTGAAAAGTCATGTTTTGACATTTTATAACCAATTTCTTCACATAGACTTCAGAAGTACAGAATGTTTTGATGTTTTTAGGTTTTGCTCTAAATGTAGGACAATAACTCAATGAAGTGCCTTGATTAACTTAGTTCATATTTTTTTTATATTCAGTTCACAAACCATTACAAGGCTTGAACTTTACACTCCTGCCTCAGAAATATTTTTCTGAAAGATCAGATGTTCATTAGACAGAAAAGATTTTATTATTCATTCCAGTTCCAGCCTGCATTCCCTCTTTAAAGACAGGCGCATCTGTTTTCCTCATGGTGAAATATTAATGGATCATAATTTATACAAAGGAATTAAAGAGAATGCTTCTAAGTTGCTATAAAATATGGTACCCATTTCAATGGTGGAGAGCACACTGGATCTACAGGGGATGTTTTTTGGGGAGGTCAGTGTATAAAAAATCTAAAACACTCCAGTACTTAATAAGAGAAAGTTGAGATTTATGCATTAGAATACAGTTCAGAGTAGAGTAAAGAAGGTAGTATTTTTCATAATAAGGTAAGCATAAGTTACATGCAATTTAAGTTGCAGAGCCATTACAGAAAGCAGGAGTTCTTAATGCCTATATAACAGTGTTATTACGAAAAATAATTTAAAAAAAACCAAAGCAGTTTTCTGTTATTAGAAATAAATAGTAACTGGCTGAGCTGTTCAATTCCAAAGCTGTCAGATGAAGTCACTCTCTTCCTGAATTAAATAGCTGCCACCTACAAAGCAGATACAAAATCACTTCAGATGTGTAGAATCAGTGTAATCTGAAACAAAGCAAAGAACACTAAAAACACACTAGTCAGAAAGTAGGACTACTGATAACTAGAAATGCCAAGATTCTGCAATATTTGCAAAACATTTTCTAGAGTTGTCCATCACAAAGAGGAATCAACAAAGCTTAGGCATTACCAGAATTAAAAGAGTCAACATATATGGAGCAATAATAAATTATTTGATTGGATTTGGAAGTTTCTGGGGGGTTGGGTCGGTTCTTCTAGCAAGAATTGCACATGTAGTTTGTTTTTGAAAGGTTTTTGAGAACTGCCTTGCAAATAAGAGATCCGTCCTTCATCTATAAGGTATTTCAGCTGGCAGTAGGTCTTGCAGAAACTATGGAAGTTAGAATATATAGACTGATTCCAAAAATTCCTACAATAAATTTATGGCTTGTGTTAGGCAGGAGGTCAGGCAAGATGATCACAGGGGTCTCCTTGGTCCGTAAAACCCAGGAGCAGGTGGGAATGGGAATGAGCATGGAGTGTCAGTGGCTCAGCTTTTCCCCTGTCTCACACATGGAACAGAGCTCGTGTACAGCTCCGTCCAACAGGACAGGCACAGCATAGCACCCCACTGAGGCAAATGGAAACAGGGCTCAGTTTAGGGGAATATTTTCCCCTGTGACACCAGCACTGTTTACGAATCAGACCCAAAATCCAGGATTCTCCTTCCCTTTTTGATTCCAGTACCGAAGTTCTCAAATTTACGTGGCGTAAGAGAGCCCAGGCCCTGGTTCCAGGACTGTGTCAGTGTGGCTGGTCAGAACCTCCCACAACAGAAAGATTACAAACAAGCAGATTTCCAACCCCCTTCTGCTCTGCCCTCGACATGAAGGAAGAAAAGGAAATTTTCTGATGCTTCTATCTACACATTTTTTTCCTCCTCAGCCTGGTGCACTCCCTTCTCCCCATGTTCCCCAAGCACTGCTTTGATCATCTCTGCGAAGGGAGGTAGAAATATTGAACTTTTGATTGACTTAGGGGATACACCACGGGGATAACCAATGGGTGGAGGCCCACCCCTGAGCCAATCACTCGACGCTCTAGTTAGCAGTGTTTTGTTTGCCCAATTATCCCATCATTAAAAAAAAGCCAAACAATATTGGGATGAAGTCAATGATAGAAATAAATACTGTTAAAAAAGCTTATTAGAATTACATTTAGGTGGCACTGCGTTGTACATATGGGGTAGAGAGGTATTTCTGCCCTGAAAATATCTGGCAAGGAAGGAAAAATACAATACATGAACTGATTCAAACAAACATCAGATCTTTTTCTCAGGTATGGGAGGAGTTAGTAATGATTAAGTAAAGGAATGCAAAAAAAACCCAAAAAAACCAACCAAAATAAAAAACAAGAAAAGACTAAGTGAAACTTAGAACTGAAGAAAGAGCAGGTGGTATGAAGTGAAAAATATTAAGGAAATAGTCAAGTAAATTGATAGGAACATGGTAAAGTCCTGCCTGGTTGTTGCTTCTGCTACTGCTCTTGCCAGCAGGTGTCTGGCTGGCTTTCCTATGAGGAAAAACAAAGCATTGAAAGGAGCCCACACAGCCTCCTATCCAGGAAGGATATTTCCCAAATCAGCCTCAGGAAATCACACAGCATTTACATGATGAAAATGCCACATATGGTCCTCTTGTTTATAAACGATCTTTACTAGTAAGAGACTCTGAGTAGCATGAGCAGATTAAAAAAAAAATGGCTTGGCTGGCTTCCCTACAGAACTGCAGTTGCATAAATATTCCTTCACAGAAAAAGAACAATTCAGAAAAAAATAATAAAAATATAAAGATAATAATCAAAATGATCCTCCTCCCTCAGTGGATCCCTAAAGTAGCTGTACCCTGAGTGCAAACCTCTTTCTCCATTCCAAAGACGATGTGTTTGCAGGCAGGTGAAGGCTCAGCAACTTGCTAATGTAGTAAATTGTACAGTGGGGGAAAGTGAGGGTGACAGCATCCAGCTGTAACACCAGGCACAGAAAATATAGGTAAACAGTTTAATTGTCAGCTCTATGGAGAATGTAGTGAAAGATTAAATTTCCTTTTTTATCCCCTTACATTTCCCCCATGTGAACATTCCCCTCCCAGAAGTACAAACCATCTGTTCAGTTAAATAAACACAAACACAGCCTGACCATTCCTTCTCAGCTTCACTTCAAATCAACCTTGTACCATCCCTAATCCTTCTCCTTGTCTTCTGGATGAGCAAATGTGCTTGTGGTAAATCAAACTTCCCTTTTCTTGGTATACAGTTGAGTCAAGGGGAAATCATTCTCTGTGGAAGATTTTTGCACCTTTTAAATGGGAATTTAAGGCTTTAAATAATCACATATCCTACAGAACGTCAAAGTGGCACATGACCTATGGCGGCCACAGGCTCCAAGCTGGGTTTGGTTATGGTGGTAACAGCAAGGCTGCCAGAAACTTCATCTGAAACGTGGCTGATCCACTGCCCTTGTCCCTCCAAAGCCACTGCCACCTCCAAGAGCTCTGTCCCTTTTTCACAGCTCCCAGCAAACAGCACCAGGCTGGGCACTGTGAGCGAGCAGAGAAAATCGTTCAGAGCAAACCAGGCTGGTGGCAAAGCATCTCCAAAGCCGAAGGAGCAGACTTTACCATGCAAATGGCAATTGCAGCAATCTTTGCAGAGAAGCTGTTGACAAGCTTTAGGTAATGTAAAAACAGAGAGAAGAAAGCAATTAATTTATTATTTTCAGTAAAGAATGGTGTGTCGGTAATGGCCCATTGTAAGCATGAATAATACTGAAGCTGGGAGCAACATGGTATAATTTTAACATTCTACAGCCTTTTTCAATCAATCTTATTGATGTTCATCACATCCATAAAGCTGAAAAGAATGGGTTTACTAAACTTAAGGAAAGTATAAGATCTCATTTTGCACCTTTCAGTTTCTTCGTTATGTTGCCATAATGTCATCTGTGTAATATATTTCACCCTTTTGCCTCTGTTTTAGCATTCATTTTTTGATTCTGCTGTGATCACGTCTGGTTCTTTGAAGCAATGAAACAAATTATTATATATTGCTTTTACTCCACTACCACATCCAGGAAAGGAGCAGCATGTGCTGAGAGGAAAAAAATGCTGCCTGCTTTAGGACTGGGAAGTCAATAATAAAAGCCAGAATATCTCATCACCCTCCATACTGTGAGAGCTACACATGGAGCCAGCAGAGCGACCTCCTTCTTTGCAGGAAGACTTTAGCCAAAGATTGGCCAGTTTAGGAACAAAATCACAGAATTGTCGAGGTTGGAAGAGACCTCCAAGATCATCTAATCCAGCCATCAACCCAGCAGCACCCAGGGACACTGTGCTGTGGTATAAAATGAGGTGTCTGTGGTACAAAATGAGATCCAGAGAACTGTATTATTCCCAGGGAAGGGAGGTGTGTTACACCTTCCAACCCCAGATCTTGGGGCAGAGCTGTGGAACAGCCACATGGTCATGGCTGTCACAGTGTCCAGAGCCCTGTGACTACCCCTGGACAAAGCTTGCAAGATAAGGTTTATTTAAGCCAGTTTTCCCACAGAAAATATGCACTGTCCTAGTCTAACATGGTAGATCAGCAACCTGTAATGGGCAAGATCAACACTGTGTATCCCTCTGAGCCAGCAACTTGCTCTGTGCTTTATGGTTTTAATTAGATAATCCAAGATGAAACAGCTCAACTGGAGGCACAGAGGTATTTTGGTTATGAATGGCTCATTAAAATTCCAAATCAGGCAAAAAAGGCATTTAAACTGAGATCCATCAGCTACTGTGGCAAAAGGCACTCTTGCCAAAGTCTTCCAGAGTTTGTTGGGACAAAAAAACACTTATTTTGCTAGGGCTCATGTCATGTTCTTGGGTTTTCTTTCCAAAGGCCACCATCCTCTCACAAAACCAAGAGAGATCACTGCACAAGAGCTGAGATTTAATTAAGAAAATAAACTAAGTTTGAGAACTTAAATACATTGAATTTTTTTTTTTAATTTTATGCCTGAATGAAATATCAGGATAATTTTAGACATTCATTGGAAGAGACAAAATAAAAACTGTAAAGAAACAAAACAAAATGAAGATGCACACACAGGGAATTGTTATCTGAAGGATTTTGCTTTACTCAAAAAGTTTGTTTTACCTGGAAAGTTTTCAAAGTCATTACTGAGCATCTTAAATGAAATTATTCAGAAGTTGTTTGTAACCACATGCTTGCCCTCAATCGGCCTCATCTTAGTTTGTAATTCCTTGGCGAGAATGACACTTTTTTTAAAAACAAAAAAGCAGAAAACAATGTATTGGAACCTTGCCACTTATTAAAATGAGCATCTCCACTCAACTAGTTGTGTGCAGACAAAAAAAAAATAATCTCTGAATACATAATTTGCAACACAACAGCATGTAAATACATTCAACAATTCATTTTGCTTAAGAAGCCTGAGGAAAAGGGACACAAAACAAAAATGTGTGTGAAGCATTCCAAGTGCACCCTGCTATGTTTGTAGTGATCCCTTAAAAACAAAAAGGGCAAAGAATGGGAATCAGATCACCCATTTCATGATGACTCTGTAAAATGGTGATCCAAAGAGAATGAGGCCACAGTGAGATGTTCACCATCAGTCTGATTGCAACAGCTGGAGCAGCAGCTGTCCTGTTCCGAGACCTCTAAATTAAATTCTCCAAGACCCCCTAAATTAAATCACACCGCCCCTCGAAAGGAGGGATGAACACCTCAGAGGCTCATTCAGCCTGACAAAAAAGTTCACATGTAACCATAGGCTAACAAACTACAGAAGAAATATTAAGCCCTTACACACACACAATTCACAATTGAATAATTTAAGCCATCCAGATCTTTAAATTAATTTACCTCCATCTATGTTTCAATTAATATGATTCACTGGTAGATTTTTAACATTGCTTAATGAGTTTTAAAGAAACATCATGAAGTTCTGAAGTTTTATTTTGTTTGCTCAATCAGATATTTAGCCTACTTTTCAGCTGATAATATAGTGAAATATGTAGAATTAGAAGCTTTCAGGTAAGGCAATTAGCAATTTTACAGATTAGCCTGCTCTGTACTGGAAGCACAGTACTCAAACAAACACAGTCCAGTGTCTGTAGTGTAACACACATATCTAGACAAAACCCCCAAAAATTTCACATTATTAGGTGCCCAAAGCAGTGCCTATCAAAGCTCAATTAAAAATCCAGCTTTGGACATAATCTTAATCCAAATTCATATCCTGTTCAAGCTTTTACTTGCTCTCAGGAATACAATTAGTGCATAATATTTATATACCTGTTTCCTTTAGTAAATAACCAGGTAAGTCCTCAGGGACCTGGGCAACAATGGTCAAATGTGCACGGCATTCACAATCTTATAAGTGGGAAGGAAATCCCAGAGTGACCAAAGTCAGGGAACTCCCATCACATTCTCCTGTCACTTACATTTCATATCCTGTGATAACATTTCCTACGACAATGAAATGCTCCCCAAACTTTTATTATTTTGTCAAAATGCATCACAGTGCCCAAGACTTAAGCACTCAACATATGCTTGCAAGAAATCTCTCCCACTTAAGGCAGATGTTTGCAAGAAGGTTTTTCATTTGGATAAAGATCACCGACTACAGCTGGACAGGTCGCTCTGTGCCACACGGCAAATTGTTTCTTTGACTCAACATGGGGTTTAATATCCTGTGAATCAAAGCAGAACGTGCTTTTTGTTTGCTTACAAAGAGGTTTATTGCCACACACCAGTAAATACTGGCAGGACAGAGCGTAACAACAGAGACGCACAAACCTCTCTGTCCTAAAAGCTCCGAGCTCTGAGCAGCAATCATTAAATGGTCACAGCACAGGGAAGAAATGGGATGACTCTGACCCATTTCCCATGACCACATCCTCTACAATCAGTAATATGTTAACCAATATTAATAATATTAAACATAATACTTCACCATTCCCTGGCTCTAAACAGAAACTCATTCACAATTTCAGTGGAATTGAGATAAATCTGACACAGGTGAGATAATCAGGCACGAGATGCTTCTGGGTTGCTTCAAGAACTTGATGTATGGGTTTAGTCAGCCCTGACAGCATGGAAGCATATCAAGTTAGTCCATAAAATGTAAAAGGATTTCTTGTATGCTTGGATATTTTCCAGTCTGAATTTAGGGTAAAAGATATATTTAATACTTCGGAAAAAACTCTCTACTCTGGATTTTACTGTTGGGATTGAAGTAGAAGAGCTGCTGTGAACAAAGGAAAGTTTGTGCTGCTTTTCTACAATGTCTCAACACCATAATCTCTTTTCATGGATTTATCTCACTTTTTCTTATCTTTATTGAATGGTTACATGGAGGGTAAGATATTTCTCTCTCATATCCTCTATCTGAACGGCATTAAATGAATGAGTAGAACCCATGACAGTGACATTTGTAGTGTCAGAGAAAGCTCAGGAGGTGAGAACTTGATGTAATAATAGGGGCTGATTAAATGCTTGACCTCTCAATTATTTCTGCAATCGATAGAAAATTAACACAAGAACCTTGCAGAAGCAGAAGACTGAACTCATCCCCAGGTATTCTAGATCCAGTAAAAGCTTCCATGATCTTTTACTACCATTCTTTTTGTCATGCTTCAGTCTTCCACACCCACCAACAACCCCTTGTGAAAATTTCAGGGAAAGCACACCACCAGAAGAGGCTGAGTCTTTCCATACAGAAAAGCCCCAACCCTAGATATCTATTTTGAGCCTTTCAATGCATTCAATGGTTTAGATATTAGAAAGGACAAAAATATAACTGCAACAGAAGCTTCCTAAAACAGGCAATTAAATGCAGTAGGTCCTGCCTGTCAGCAGCTGCAAATCCCACACGTGTGGCTGCTTCTCCCACCACCAAAACTGCGAACACCAAGTGCCTGCTGTGATGCTGAAGGCACAGAAGTCTCCATGAGCAGAAAGCTGAGAGACCCTTTAGACTACTGCCAAGTGCCCCAGGGTGGAAAACCACGGCAGCATTCAGACAAGGAGATGGTTTAGAGCAGGAGAGTCTTAGGGGATAATTAGCCATAAATCACAGAAAACACCCAGAGAACAAAGAGACTTATTTTGCAACAGTTTCTCAAAAGATTATAATGATAATCTTATTATTCAACCAAATACAATGACCTTGTATTTGGTTTCAAGGTCTTACATTCACAAAGTATCTTTACACTCAGTCTTCTGACATTTCATCTCAGGCATTTTACAAGCAATCACTGATCTAAATTCCCCTTGAGTTATTCTTTACAGCATACTTAAAAGGCATCAAAGTACTAAACATAGTACAACAAACACTGGTGTTTAATTCTATTATATAAAATATTTTCATCACCATCCAAAAAGATAATGCAGATAGCAATTATGATAATAGTGCAGATTATAGACTACAGCACTCATAATTTACCTGCTGCAATTTTACTAAGGCAAGCATTCTGTACATCTCCATACTGCATCTCTATTTGCAAATTCACTGTTCAACCTGCTCTGGCTGATGTTATACGTATTCATACATATTCAAATGAAAACTGAGAAAAGTAAGTATATGACTGTGAGGGCTTATTAGAATGCACATCTCCCAGCAGATATATTAGCAAGTAACTTTGGGTTATTAGCATTGCCAGGGCAGGACTGCAAAAAGGAACATTGTCAGCTGTGCTGCTCTGGACAGGTTCCAGGGCTGATAATTGCTTTCTGCATGCTGGAATCATCCCTGCATTTAGAGTCAAGACCTCCAGTTCCCAAATTCTATAAGCTGAAGAAGACTGCACCAGCTGGCTGGAGGGACTATCATGTGTTAAATAACTACAATATCACAACAGAAAGCAGTGTCACAAGCCACTGTAGTGCACACTGCAGGGATCAGAAGCCTCTAAGTGTATTTTAAAGGTGGCAGTCTAAAAGGAAAAAAAGAAAAAGAAGGAAAAAAGTAAGAAGACAAAAAAATCCCTTCATGTCTCACAAAGAGCTTCCTTAAAATCTGTACTAATAAACTAGAAGTAAACTACAGAGAAAAGGGAAAACAAATTCTTTCTATTCCTTCTGATTGGTGGACACTTACCATATTGGTCTTGTTGGCTCATGTTCTTGATTAGCTTATCCTCAACATGGTGGAGGAAAACTAACAAACCAGAGAAAAGAAAGATTTCACACTTCTCTTCCAAGATCTCTTGTTAACCTCAGGGTTTTGTGTTGGGTGTTTTGGGGATTTTTTGCCTCAGATGAAAAGAAACCAAGAACAAAGAAAATGTCCTTACTCTACATCATCGTGTAGGCAAGAGATGCTGTCAAAGTGATGTGCCTTTAGGATTTGTTACAGAAGCTGACACTTCAACAGGTTTTAAAATAAATTTTAAATTAAATGGGCTGGAATAGGAAGAAAGAGATTGCAGGGAATGGTCCTCAGACAGATGAATGAGAGCAGCAACGCTGAAGATTCCAGAAGAACTAAATTTCATTCAAGCTAAAGATCTCACACATTACTTCTTTAAGGTAAGTGAAATTTACTGCTCAAAGGAAAAACTTTGTAAGACTATTTACAGCAGCCCATCCGAGCCATTTGCTTGTCACTGCACGTGGCTCAATCCGGTACATCTTTTCCAGGCTAAACCTAGAAGGCAGGACGCCTCTTAAAAAGGAAAAGCAGCACAACAACTGAATATACCATATACGATTATTAAGCCCCGCTTGGATTCCTGTCTATTTTAAAGTACTCCTTTTCCTCTTTGGTATTTGCCATGGTATTTTTATTATTTTTTTCCATCTCTTTGCAAGGTTTTGGAATCTTTAAGTTCAGTTGTGTTGACCCACTGGGTTGACACATCAAATATCTCCTGCAGGTACCACAGCATCAGTTCAGCAGAAAACCCTCATTTTGACGGTGTTCACAGGGGCTTTCAGGATGAGGGAAGAGACGTAGATCTGACTCCATGTTTCAGAAGGCTGATTTATTATTTTATGCTATATATTACATTAAAACCATACTAAAAAGAATAGAAGGAAAAGGTTCATCTCAGAAGGCTGGCTAAGCTAAGGAAAGAATGGAAAGAATGATAACAAAGGCAGCTGGCTCGGACAGAGAGAGAGAGCCAGCTCTGTGGTGACTGGTCACTAAATCCAAACAGCCACATGAGACCAATCACAGATGCACCTGTTGCATTCCACAGCAGCAGATAATCATTGTTTACATTTTGTTCCTGGAGCCTCTCAGCTTCTCAGGAGGAAAAAATCCTAAGAAAGGATTTTCATAAAAAGATGCCTGCGACACCTTGTGACCTCCCTGTTTATCCTCCTGAGTCAGCCCCAGGAGGAGCAAATTAAAAACCCTGAAGGAACTCAGTTCACTTGGCTGTGAAAGGGAACAACAGTGAAGGTGGGCATTTTCTGGTATTTTTTTTTTCCTTCAGAAAGATCCTCTCTGGCTCTTTTCCAAAGAATCTTGACTATTTGCCAGGCAAGGAAAGAACTGCAAATAGAAAACCATAAATCTAACAAAATGAAAAAGGAAAAAAAAAAAAAAAAAAAAGAAAAAAAAAAGGGGAAAAAAAAAGAAAAAAAAAAGAAAAAAAAAGTAAAAAAGGAAGGCTCTCCTAGGGTGATGTTATGATGCTTGTATCCCCAGCTGTCTATTCTGTTTATGCTGGATATTATGTTCTGTGCCTTCAAGACTGGCTCTGAAAAGCCAAGTTATGTTTTGTTTTGTTATCAGCTGCTCCCCCACAGCTGGTGGGGCAGTACATGGTGCGGCTTTTGCTTTTTGCTTGGCTTTTCAGTTTGCTCTTGCTCTTGCTTCTGCTTTGCTCCTGCTGTTTGCTTCTGCTCTTTAGTTAGTTTAGCTAAGCAGTTCAAATTTTCCCTGGACTGTTTCTCCTTTCCCTTTTTTGGACCCACTCGAGCCTGCTCTGGACTGGGCCCTGGGAACACCGAGAGTTTGCGCCTTGGGGCTGCAGCAGCTGCCCCAGCACAGGAGGGACTGAGGACAGAGCGACCGCCCCCGAGAGAGACTTTCTGAATTTGTCATCTTTCTCAGAGCGGTGAAAAGATGACAGATCATCAGTATTGTTCAAGCAAGAATAAGGAACACATGTATTTCTTATGGTCTTCCAGTCACATTCTTTGTTACCTGCACTGTCGCCTGTTACCCAAATAGTGCTGCATTGAAATTGAGTGTACAGTTCAAATGGGATTAAAGCATTTTGTTGCACAAAGGTAAAGCAGTGGGATTTTATCTGCTTCCCAGCTACGAAGAGTTTTTGAGACACAGATTTATCCTCCTTTGGCAGTTCCATAATATCTCTCCTTAGATCATTAAAAAGTAACAAGACTAATTAAGCATTACTTTGAAAATTCATCATCTGCTAGGGGGAGAAATGTTTCCAAATACCATGGAATTACTCAGTTTTCCATATTAGAAACATGACAGTGCCTGACAGAGAGATGAGTTTTCAGCTCTTTTGACTGCTATAGCTGTAACCACACTGTAGCTGTTGGCATTATTTACCATTGTTTACCACTAGCTAACACTTCATTCACAAGAGTAGTTCTTCATAAATACAGCAGAGACACCAAAACATTAGATTTAAGGCCCTATTGCCTGTAAATGAGCTTTTTATGAATAAGGATTACTTGCAAGAGCAGAAAGTGGCCAAAGGAGATCACTAAATAAAAACACAGACCCAACCCCAAAAAGGAATGTATTGTAATGAGAACAGGAGAAAAGTAAACAGGGCAAACATTTGGAGCTGGAGGAGAGTGGTAACAGAGAGTAAACTGCACCTCCCACACCCTCAGTATTGTAGAAAGAATCAGTTTCGCCTGTTGCTGGTGGCAAAGTGGGAATATTGCTCCATTAGCACTATCCCATTGCCTCATGCCTTGTCCCCCACAGAATTCCTCCAGATTTAATCCCTCTCCTCACCTTTTTAGAAACAGGGGAAACGATGGCTGCCAACAGCTACTTTCAGCAGCTTTCTGACGGCACAGATTTTCTCCTAATCAGGAGGATTCCCCTGAACACTTCTCAGATTACTTTAAACAGACCTGGCACTGTGTGATTCCACTTGCATCACATAAATTTGTCTAGTAAATTTAAGAATTTGGTGCTGTATTATGAAAATATGTGAAGCATCTAAATGAAATCCTGAAATGACTTACAGGTATAGAAGACAATAAAAATTCACCTTGTCAAGTTCACAAATGCTACATTAGTCTATGTAACATAGCAAAATAAACAGAAAATAAGTTGCAGATGTTGAAAATGGGATCTCTTAAGAGGATATTCTTTGACAAGCAGTAAGGGAATTAGAATAACAAATATGAGGTTAAGGTAGTTGCGTTTCAAGCCTTCATAGTTTTGGTGAAAGGAAAAATCTACAAACTGACCTTGGGGCTGGATCACTGGGACAGGTAATGGATCTGAGGTATAATGACCACAAAATGTTTTTTTACTGATTTTTACCCATTACCAAGACCCCTGGAATCAAGCATCCATGTTAAGAAACTACAGGAAATAGAAATGTGGGAGAGGACAACGTGGAAAAAGTGGGATGATGCTGGATTATCATCCTGGCTGATAATGTGTCATAGCCATTCTCTAGTCAATACATCTTAATGACAAAAGAGGCACACTTCACAGAGCAAACAGTCTTCCCACACCCAAACTGGAAAACTGGGCTAAGTCCCAGCTCTTGCTCTATTTGTGTGTTTTGGTTTTCCCCTGAAAACAGGTTCACGGAATGGAAACCGAGTAGGAGAGTGGAGAAGTGTGGCTGGACCTTTATATTATGAGTTATTCCTAGATCCTTCAGGTGTAGCTTTTGATAATGCATCACAGGTCACCAGCACTAAAAAATGCATGTATGCCTTATGTCTGATAAAATATTTAATATGACTGCACTAGAAACCCTAATTATGTGTGGAGAGTTAAAGAGAGCCATCCAGATTGGACAGTGACAATTAACCAGCTGTGATGGGGAACAAAGGGAAAATAGCCTGGACTAAGGAGGAAAGAGCAAAGGCATTTACATAATTTACATGCATCCTGACCATTTGTAAATCAGGACTGGGAAATACCAAGGCTATTAGCCCCACACAGGGTCACCAGGCATTTGTGTTTCTATCCAACACTTGATTCTGAAGCAATAAACACAGGTGTGGGTAGGAATGAAAGTCATCCAGAACTCAAGGAACTCCAGATGTCATAAAAATAAAAGAAAGCAACCTTATATTTACGAGATTAAAAGCTCCCCTTCAAATTGTAACCACTCAGACACAGTATATAATTTATTTTGGTTATATCTGAAAGGACTGTATATTGATACTGAGCATTTCCTGAGAAGGTTTTTTAAAAAATTGTCTCTTAGCTGCCTGATTACTTCTCATTGAGACAATTCAAAAAACATAGTTATTAATGGCACACCAAACTTCGTCTGAAAGAGTAATCAGAGTGGAACCATTTACCCACTCCTTATAAAGAATATTTCTTACCTCTCATTGACTGTCCAACGTTTGATTTAAAGCAGGACTTTTCCCCCAATTTGATTGGCAATTGACAAGATCAAGAAAGACATTTTTTATTCTTTTTTACTCCTATGGAAAATTTCTTTCTTTGTATTACCTTCAAATACAGGCTCATATTCCTTTCATCAATTCATAATTCAAATAGTGCACCTTTTCCTCTCTATAGGCTTACACTGCAACAATGCACATTAGTTAGAGATGTCAATGTATGCTTTATTACAAAAGTCAAACTAAGCTTTATCCACAATTTTCTAAATCTCATTAAAGGGTTTTTCATATTGCAGATAGGATAAAGTAGCACTTCATGACTGGTGCAGGGAATCTACTGTCATCTTCTGTTCCAGCAGATGACAAAGGAATGCCTTGGGGGTGAGCCTGCTCACATGCAGATAAGGTGCCCTGCAATGAATCACTGTCCTCTGCAAGGGACTGCCTTGTTAATAAAAGGTCAGGGATCACAGCATCACTATTTTTCCAGCAGAAGGAGAAACAGGGACTGCATTTTCTTTATCCTTTTTTTTTTTTTTTTGTCCCCCTTTCCTCCTCACTGAAGTTCTCTCCAGCATCCCTTCGTGCTCGCGCTGTCTCTGGTTTGCAGAGGAGCCTTTTGAGACAGCACCATTGTGCGATGCATCTCTAACTAGCCAGGGCTGGAGACTGCACACGTCTCAGACTGCTTTGCAGGATGTGATTCAGCTCTACTTTCCTTGTTAAAAACCACACATTTCTCAGTAACACAAAGCCTCCATTTTTAAAATTAGGCTTATAACAAAAGCTATGCCTTGGAGGACATTTCTAATCAAGGGTAATCTTCTAGGACTGTCTGTTACGGCACTATTATTATTCTTGACTAATTCCATAACATTTTTTTTTTGAATGAAAACATAATAATAAAGGTTTCTCTACGTAAATTACCAATTTATATCTGGCAGTCAAGGTGAAGTTTCAATTTGAAAATTCTTTAGCCACAGGCTGCAATTCAGCAAAGAATATCATGATCAAGTGCTTTGCAGCATCAGCTTTTTGGTGGGTGCATCTTGGCTCCACAGTCATTTCACAACCTAAAATTCCATAAACACCAATCACAGCGAGTTAATTCTTCTCATTTAAGTTTGCATTTTACCAGAAGTCTGCCCAAACACCCTGATATGTTGTTATCACAATAATTTATGTAGTGAAATTTGCTGTTAAAAACTCCAGAGCAGCCATTCACATATTTAGACTGAAAAGATAGTGCTGATATAAGAGCTTCAGGAAATATTTCCCAACAACATCATATACAGTTGGTAATCCTGTTTAAAATTATCAAACACACTCTAGGGAGCCTGCTTGCAGAATGAAGCAATCCAAAACACGTAGACAATCAGGTTCCAGATATAATCCTTTTTATTGCATTTTGCAGCAATTCTTTTTCAGAGGGACCCAAAAGCAGCAGGGCTGCAAAAGCCAACAGGATAAAGAGGAAATCTCCCCTGAGAAACTTTCCTGGCTGACAGATAGGAGCAAAGGGGAGCTGGGATTCCAAAGGAAGCATCTGGTCACTGCTAAATGGATTTTATCAAGAGTGGAGGATTAGATTTCATTAACCTATAGAGATACACTGGGTACAATCCACCTGAGCAGAGCAGTACATTTTGCATTGTAGCAGACTTGCAAGACTGTTGAAGTGTTGTGTGGGTCTTGTACTGATATGAAATTCCAGGAAGAAAGGGAAATAATAAAAGAAATCTTGAAAGGCAGTTTCCCTCACCTGCTTTTCAATTTTCTTGTTAGAAACTTACATTACAGCCCCAGCTTATCTGACCTCATCCTCCCCCTAGAGAAATCTCACCATTTTAAAAGGATGTTTCTCGGCTGGCTATTTATTATGTAAGTAGAGAACACACTCCACATGGTATTTCATGCCTTCTGATACCTAAGAACTGCCCCAGTATGCCAGCCCTGCAGTCTAGAGAGGAATGGCAGAGGGAATCTCTCATTAAACCTCCTTTGGTCTCAGCACAATTGTTGGATTAACCACTTGGAATGGCAGCTGTAGAGCCTATGCCAGACAAGAAGGCTTAACACGTTTTTGGGGACTCTGTTGGTCCTTTCTTTGCTCAGCTCCCTCCAGCATCTTGGGGACAATTCCCCTGAATTGTTCTGCACCAGGTAGGACAGCACAGTCTGACTCTCACTCGCAGTCATAGCTGAAGAAAAAGCGGTGCAACATTTTAACAGAACAACTTGGCAGCACTTCCAACACTCTCCTGTGGATGGTCAAATCTGTGGGAAGGGGAAAGGTATACAATGAAGTCCTGTGAAATTCCCCTATACACAAAATGTTGACTCTGAAATACATCTATTTCCCACAGAGGGAGGGAGATATCCCTGCTACTTTCCCTACTTTTAATTTGAGAATGTATTGGAAATTCAGAGGAACATGCAATCCACACCACACTGAACTCAATTCCCATTTATACAATGCTCCATTTAATGCACCAATCTATCAGCTCAGAGGACCTCTGCAGCAGGAGTAATTACAGATATGCACACTTCATGGCCCTATAATTCCAACAAAGTGGATAAAGAACCTCTGATACAGAAGTTAATCAGGCCTACTTATTTTTTTATGCAGTGACTTTGATATGGTTGTGTTTTATCTTCAATTCTGTCTATATATTTCAGTCCTCTCTTGTGCTTTTGCATGGTATTGCTTGATACTATAGTGAGTATTCCTGAAGTACTGCATGTTAAATAAAATATCAGAAGGCTACAGGTGAAGAGTAAGCTTTTAGTTCAAGTCACATCCTGAGTGACAGGGGAATGAAAGCCCATGTGTTTTCAACTTGGGCTGCTTTCATTTTTTCAGATATATTTACAGTTCTGCTCTGACTCCAGGTCTGCAATCAGCATTTCACTCATCAACAGCAGCTCCACATTCACAGCATGGTGGAGATTTCTTAATTCAGCTCCTGTGACATCTCAAACTTTTGAGCCGATTTGATTCTTCTTTCTGGCAATATTCTTTGGTCTTTTTTTATCTCCAGGTCTAGTTGCTAGTAAAAGAAAGGAAAAAAGTTATTTTCTCCCTTTTAATAATCTTTCTACCATAACCAATTACAGGGATCATCACTGTACTTAATAGGAAAATTTCTGGACTTCTTTTGGCATTTTTTCCACCATATTGCATTTTGGAAAGTTCCCTAAAACTGCAAGATAAAATACAGATATGCTGGGACAGGGTGTAGCTAATCATACCAAGGGACTAAGATACCAAGGGACACATTCTAGGCAACCATCTCGGTAAAGCTCAAACTGTCCTTGGGGTTTTAGGAGGCAAAGTGGTGAGGAGCTACTAAACAAAAAGAAGAATAATTAAAAAAAAAAAAAAATCCAGATTTATCTCTGTTAAAGCAAACATAAGTTCTATACACAGTACATATATTTTATAAGTATATCTTAGGCAGACAATAAAAAATACACTCTTCCATGCACATTTCATGTTCCCACATCTAGACATTCTCAGTGCAGAAAAATCGGGACCAATGGCCTTGAGTGAAGACATTTCAACAGCTTTGAGCTCTCAGTCATTCCTTCTTCAACTGATAAGAACTGATAGGAATTTGCAAGGAATGATCATGTTAATTCCAGAATGTCCTTTTGCTCCTAGGAAGTATCTCATCCTGAACATGTTCCTAGTCCAGGTGCCCTCCTGTGCTGTACTACTGCGGCCATGATCAGCCAGCACAAGACAGGACTCAGATCAAAAGATCTGGTACATGTTTGAACTCTTTATAACTAATTTAGCAACAAAAATATGTTATCAATTGCCTTGCAGAAGGCTGTCTAATAGGATGACTTCACTGTTTGCTGGACCGTGCATGACACATTTAATAGAGACGAAAAGAAGACAGGAGTGTTGAACAAGAACCAGAGGATTTGGATGCATGAATCACACCGAAAATGGTTGCTCTTATGGTTACTAAATCCTCTACTGCTTTTTTTTTGTCTCCAAACAGACTAAATATAGAATTGTTTCACTTACTGGAGCACTATTAATACATATGGCTGGAATAACAAGACCTGCCTCCTTGCCCTGTTCTTCCAGTTGTCCCCTTTACCAATTCCTGTAACTAGAGCTCAATTAAATTGTTACAGAGCCTTCCTCACAATACGGTAATTTCAAAGTAATTCCCAACTACATCTATAAATTGTGAAGCCCTCCACTTGCTCCTGGATCTCTGGGGGAAAGTAACCAGTGAGTTTATGTAAGAATGCCTTGCACAGGGGAAAACAACTGAAACAAATGGGTGTAACTTAAAGTTGTTGGTCAATTCCTGTTTGTTTTATGTGTCTGAACTGTTCAGCTCAGACAGGACAGCAGCTGCAGGCAGAATTTTCAAGGAGAATACTCTGCCTGACATCTTAAAGATATCCTTCCTAATCTCGACTTTTACTTTTGCATTGACATTGATATTGATGAATTGACTTGTCCAGAGGTGGAGGTTCTAAAATGGATGATTTCTGTGTAACATGCCAGAAATACAGAATATATTCTTTTTGGTGTTTCACAGAGCAATACTGCCACAGAAATACACATTACGAAGCTGTTTTCTTCATGGTGGCAAGTAGTGTTTTAGGAGGAGAGGAAGAAATCCACACAATGGCAAGACCATAATACCAAGGAATTATTAATGAGGAACAAGGGAGAAACAGATGATAAAGACTGGGAAATAAATGCAAAGATGGATTTAATGCAGTGCTAACAGATTGAATGAAATGTGGTGGAAAATACAACAAATTGGGAAAGAAATATTGAACTTCCAGATGCTCAGATAGATATGACTAATGTTTATAAATGGGGAATGTATATAATTCTAGTCAGCTGGCAGAAGACAAAATCCTGGAAAATACAAGGCCTTTAGTAACCTTTTGACCAGTTAGCAGGCCACTTATACCTGAGCTCTTTTGACTTGATCTGCTAACTCACAGACTGATGTGACTTAGAATTTCACTTTATTTTACTTTTTCCTAGTGGCATTTTACATTTTTTTGTACAAAAGAGGCAAAAGATTTAAACGCGCTTTCACTATATGAATCTAGAAATTTTAATAAACTCATTTATAAATGATTGTGTGTAATGCTACTGTACAGTGCATAAAGAAATCTAATTAACCATAGTGAGTCTAGTAGCACTTACACTGTCAGTCAACAGAGCTGTAATACATGATGAAGTTATTATGCATCCTATTTGCTCTATACACAAATTAACATTTTGGATGGTTGCTATCATGATCCTTTTACAGGCTGAACTTCACATAAAGTAAAACACATACCAAATGGAATTAAATCTAATTGAATAATGTAATCCTAGCTTCAGTCCAATTCTCCCCAATCAAAGGCATAATAGCATTTGTAATACTAATTATTAATGACTTACAACTTGACAAACAATTTTTTAATAGTTGAGTTAGGATACCCACCAGCCTGCAATTTTAAAATTGTCTTTTATTTACTAGGATTACAGATTTTAATAAGTGATGAATATCTAATTCACTTAGTAATATTTGGCAAAAGATGGTTCCTGTATTCTGCACCTGCAGCTCAACTGAAAAATTATTATTATGATTCTATTTAATAGCAGGGCACTGAAATAGTACAAACATCTCTAACCCCAAATAAAAGTCCAACAGCTTTGCAGAAAAACCTACGCAAATTTATGTGAGCAAACCATACAAGAAGAACAGATTGGTGGCTCCTGGTTTTGGTAAAGGTGAGTGTATAAGTGATGATTGACATGAAGAAGTAATAACAAAGTTCATAGACAGTGTGGATAGATCATTTTAAGAAATTCCAAAATACTGCCTCTCTCCTCTCCAGCCCATGGGATTTGGCTCCTGTACATAGAAGCAGGCAGCACGTTCTCCCTGTCGCACAGTGAGGGATTAGCCATGTGTGGCAGGGATTGGCAGTGCCAGAAGAGAGAAACCCTCAGGCATCCCAACCTTGGCACCTCCAGCTCTCCAGAAATGGCCTGGCTGCAATCATGACCATCCTGTCTCCGCCAGTAACCCCACTAAGGGGTCAAAATCTGTCTTGACATATCTGCTGTTCTCAGTCGTGTAATTTTCATCTCTTTTCCTCTCAGCGGGGTGTTCTAAACTGATCCAAGACACAATCAAATACTTAATCCTAATCATCTGCTAAAGTATTTCACAGAATCACAGAATCACAGAAGTTCAAGACTGGAAGAGACCTATAAGATCATCAAGTCCAGTCGATGTTCTAACTGTTCAACTAGATCATGGCAGCAAGTGCCACATCCAGTCTTTTTTTGAATTCTTCAAGGGATGATGACTCCACCACCTCACTGGGTAAATGATTCCAGTATCTGACCACTTCATTTCACTGAATGAAGACTTCTACTGGGGCCAAATTAGTCCATGTATCTCCAACATTTAGTTTAGTTTACCACTTCTATTATTTTAATGAAGAGGAAAAAGAAAATCATATTATTGCTAATAAATTGATTTACAATATTATGCATGTTAGTTCCAAACATTTTCCAAGTATTTTTTTTTTTCCTTGATGCAGATTATAACTGAAATTCTACGCTGTATATCCAGCTAACTCATGTTGCATGAGGTTTTTTGTTTCAGTGATTAACAGTACAAGGACAGAAAGCAAATTATGGGGCACGAAATAACTTGTTCGTGAAGGAGTTAAAAGTCATCAAAAGAAGCACTTTGAAAACACAGGAAATTCTGATTCATCACTTAGCTGTGGGCTTATGTGACATTTACAACAAGCATGTATATTTTGAGATAGTTGACAATGACATCTTTATGTTTTTGTTATCAAAGCTTCCATCTTACAATCCCCTTTGGTCCTGAGTATTGTTAAAAATGTGCCAGGGTTATGGCTGTTCATACCTTTCCACTTCTAAGTGGTACAATGATCAGAGAAGAGCAAAGTTTTATGATCCCTTCAAGGTATTTGAAAATGACATTAAATGATGTTTATAAAGATTTCTAAAAGTCAGAAGAGTCTTCTTTTCTTTTTGTGGGCTTGTTCTTATCCTTTTGAATTGTGATAAATGTCAATTCCTCCAGTCTCCTTCTAGAAAAATACAAAGCATAAGTTTCACATGTCCCATAAATCCACTGGCAGCACCTGTAGAGTAGTCATCATGGACTTCCTTCAAATAACAGCTTTTCTTAGGACTCACATGGTATTTATCACCAGAGCTTACTGCGAGCATTATCTGCTGGGTTTTTTACATCTTTGTGAGGAGTAGCAGCATTTCACAGAGGAAAAGTGAGGGAGATGAAGCCGATTTAGAAGCAGGCATCAGCACAAGCAATTCATCCCAGAACCTGGAAGATTTAGAGGAAGGAGTTAGGAGGGAAATGTTTTCTTCTGCAAATGAACACAAAAGTTCAGTTCACACAGGAGCTGTGGAAGTGCCAGCTGCAGCTATTCCAGGTACTGACTATAAACTGCAGTTGTGCTGTATGAGACATTGCACCACTCCAGGACTGAAAAAAAAAAAACAACCCAAAACCTGAGTGCATGGTCTCTTTTAAGCACAGTAATAATTCCATTTGATCAATTATTTTTGTGATGAAAATTATCCAGCTGAATTGAGACTTAATTTCAATGGAGATGTGCCAAAAATCAAAGGGTGAGTCTCCCACTCACTTTAATGGGGAGGAGCTCAGGCCCATATTTGCTGCTTTACAGACATTTGCAACACGTGAGAAGTTGCATGGAACAATATTTAATGTCGAGCATGTTAATCTCTGGTTTTGCAGTACTCAACTGATTTTGCTTAAAAAAATTATACTGGAGATGTAAGGTATTTTCTTACTGAATAAAAATCTGTTTAAAGACAACCTTGACTACAAAATGTTAAAAAATCTAGAGAGACAAGAAGGATGCTAACTACTAAGCATGCTTCTCTTCCTTCTTAATTGCTATTCATGACTGCAGAAAAAGACAATGTATTTGCCAGAAAAAACAAAATGCATTAATACAGAAAAATAGCAACAAGAAACAGGCAACAATTTCAACAAGATTGTGTCTCATTTTCCACACAGGCACAAACCAAACCCTCCACACAGAGAGAAGCCAAGGAATGTGACTCTTTTTTTCCTAAATGTTCCTCCTTTAGGTTCTAGAATAAAGCTCAGGAGAGAGCAACTTCTAATGAGTTCATGCACCTCGCCCTGGGCAGTCACACAGGAATCAATGTGTGCTCAGTTTACCTTTATCCTGACAAACGTCCTGATGGCAAATCTTAGCACAATGGGAAAAGTGGCAAAACACCTCTTATCTCATGTTCTAGTGGAACATAAGTATTCAACTCAGTCCACCTCAAAAGCAACATCTACTTAAAATTTCCAGCATAGGTACCTTGACTCACACATCCAGAATATTACTATTATTTTGCAATCACCATTTCTAAGAAATATTAAACAGGCACCAGGTGACAATTGGCTGTCAAAGTCTGTAATGTGGAACCAGTGAGATCCATTTCAGAAGATGTGTGTGTTCTTTACTTTTATAGTGAGACGACAAAGAATTCTCAATATCAGAAAATACATATTGCTTTTGATCTTTTAATTAATTCAAGCTTGCAAGAGATAAGGAGGAAGGCAGAGAAACAGAAAGGAAGAAGTTCTCTTTTCTGCTTTGTAGCTGGTGCAGGTGGTTGTAGAAATAGTCTCCCTCACACCAACAGAATTTGCCTGAATGTGGCAGAAATGGTCGTGCGCAGGTTCGGGGGCAAGGTGCAGTTACAAGCAGTGTGGTAAACCTGCGACTGTTGATAAAAGAAAGGATCATAGAAGAGGCACCAATAGAGGCCAAATAGCCCTGTTTGCCTTAATGACCCTGCTGAAACACTGGGAGTTTGGCAAAACTTCCATCTGCCCATAATCTCTGATGTGAGTCAGCCAAAATCTGGATGGCAAGAATGTCCCTTCTCATCATCCATCTCTCTTGGAGTATACTGCAGTCAGTTAGCACAAAAAACAACTCCATCCCCAAACCCTATTTTTTCATCTTTTTAATTATTTTTAACAGGCAACTTTCCTAATCTACTCCCCAGCTGTGGGAAATATGAAATATGGTATGAAATATGAATACTACAATGACTGTAACCACTGTACCACCTGAAGTCAATTTCATCTGGTGACTTTGACACGAGCAAAAAAAAAAAATTAGCTTTCCCACTATATGTACCTGCTCAGAAAACCCCAAATCTGTGGGTGCTACACTGAAAAGAATCCTAAGAAACCTACTGGGGTTTGTTGAGGAACTGCAGGATCATATGACATTTTAAACACTTTTGTGATTGACTTCTCACAGAAAAACTAAATCACAGCATTTTACATATGGCTTTTTGAATTTGAAGAATGTTATTTCACAAATACTTGATGTCTTAGCACTGTTTGCTGGAGTTCAGACATGAAAAAGGGGAGTTAGACTGAAAATGAGTCTTTATGATAATGAATAGACTGACTCAAAGGAAAAACACATTGATTGACCTCATAGTTAAGTGTCAGTCATCTACCTTCCTCCTTTGTTGGGGGTGCTTTTAATTTAAAATAAATTGCATCATTATCTCTACCAGCAAAATGGAAATTCCATCTCAGTTTTGATAAGGACTATCAATACGAGAAAATAATTACTTTAATGCTTACTGAACAAATGGGTTCTTAGGGGGCTGTATTTTTATAATGATATGTTAAATGTTTTATCAGTTTTCCTAGTGAGATCAGCATTATTTATAAGCACTGAAGACATCAGCAAATACAATCATGGCAGTAACAAAATGTGGAACAGGAACGCTAGAAATGATGTGGCAACATTACCACTGAGTACAGCCACATTCTCAGCAATTCACCAGTGCCTTTTCAATGGTGACTTCCTTAACCTCTGAACTAAGAAACTGTTTACCGAGCTAAAAAGGTGTTTCTATGTAAATCTGGCCTGAAGAAACTTGGGTGTCCAGCTTGTAACTAATATATGGAATGCTTCTAAGCTGCCAGAAGTCCCAGCTGAAAATCTGAGGTAGAAAAATCCTCACAACTGACCTACATAAACATGCTTCAGAGACCCGCCTGAATCCACTTTGCAGTCTTTTTAACTTCCATACATGAGTAGTCAGTCCAATGACTCCAGTACAGCTTAAAAGTTGCCAAGATTAAGTTTAAGAAGTTTAGTCAACTGTATAAATAGGAATGGAATTCAAATAAGGGCGGTAAATATGAAACCCCTTCATTTTAGTGAGCTACAGGAGCTTTGAATGGAAACACCTACAATAAAAAAATGGGTGGTGCAGCCAGAATTTTCGTCTGTTTTGAATGACCCAACAATGTAAACAGCAGAGTGATGTTCTGCTTCTGTCTCAAACACACCCTACTATATTAAACCATTTCCCTTGGGATCAAACAGACTATGCCAAATTCTGCAGTGAAAGCCTGATCCAAACATCATCTCAGTCTGCAGAAATATTCTAATTGATTTCAGTGGGCTTTGGAACAGGCTCATATTGGCATCTATTCAACTTTATTGAACTAAGTTTTCCTGGGGAGCTGCAGGAGCCAATATGGGCATAATGACTTCAAAACCAAGCATGAAGGCCACTGCCAGTCAAACCACATCACAGAGAGGAAACGACAGCAGAATTAATTCATTATTATTTATCTAGATTTAAAAAACCATCCAGTTTCCAAATTCACTACTGTGTTTTTCAGGTGAAGGAAACTTCCAAGTTACCTTTGATCTTTCACAGATTTTTCAGTCTGAGTCATGAACTACTTATTTATCACAGGTGACTGAAATAATTACAAGGTTTGCATGAGGATGATAAGCTTACTAAGAACATGCACAAAATTTAATGTATTTGGGAATTTTGGCTATCTGCTAGCAGCCAACATCAACTACCTATTTTTCTGCCATTAAACTCATATTAAACTCATATTAAACTCTGATTGATCGTCAGCAGGAATTAAACATGAGCTTGCCCTTAGGATTTGGCATTCTCTCATCACCAATTCAGTTCTTTGCTGACCTAGTGGTCAACACACCCTTTTACAACAGGTCATCTCACTTGCTTGTGACATTTATTTCCCCACAGGTGATGCCATAATTTCAAGGAAACTAGTTTGGGAACAAGGGTGACTGTAAAAGACAAGGTCTCTCTGGGGGTTTATTATGTTCTAGATTGAGATGTTATTGTAACAAATTATTTGAGAAAATCCAAAAGAGAATTCACAGGCAAATCCATGGAAAACATGAATCTGTTTGAGTAAAGGAGTTTAGTAAACATCAGTGGAAATCTTTACTGAGCATTTCCTAGGTGTGCTTACATACATCTAGACTAGAGATAGATAGTGCTACTCATACCTTCTATAATCCCAGAAGAGGAGATATTAATCTCATTTTTAATAAGGCCTAAAGAAGAGAATTGCATAGAATACTTAAGTATTAAAATGAAACTCAGCATTCTGCAAACCTGTCAGGGAAAGGATTTCCTCCTGCTGTACAGCCCCATCAATATATATGAGAATTCTTGTCCATAAACCTTGAATGACAATGCCTCATGTCCAGCCTCACTGTTCTCAGCGGGCAGATAATAGCAATTAATTTGACAGAATCCTGAATCTCTTTGCAAGCCATAAGAAGAGATGGAGTAAACATCAGCAGACACTGCTGCAGTGCAAAGAGCACTTGCACTACCCTGGAAACCAGCAAAATAAACACAAGCATCACACTGACTATTGAGTGCCTGCAGTCTAATTCTTCCTTTCAAAACAGTGATGATTTTGACTCATCCATCTGCTCTGAAGCACTCAAGGATTTCTTGATCTGCCACAATTAAATACCATCAGGTATATTTGAAACCTGGGAGTTCCACACATTTCTCAGAGACTATGGGAATAACGTAGCGCTGTGGTTTCTTCTCTTCAAGATGGTTTCCTTCCCCATTCAGAGATCCAGGCATCCTCCTTTTGCTAGAATCCACACAAAGGTGCATTTTACAAGTATGCTCTTGTTTGCCCCAAGTATGGCCAGGTTTGAGAACTGTTTACAAACCAATCTGTTCCCAACCTATTCTGCATGCATCCCCCCCTGGAGGGTGTGTAATATGACCTCCGCACACCTTCCAGGAGCCGGGAGATCAGTTTGCTACCCAAAGCATCTTTCTCCCTCCCACTTTCCTCTGATCATCGAAGGCATCCGCAGTGGAAGCGGTCGCACCTGCTCACACCTGCCCCGAGCCCCTGTTCCCTCCCTTGTTCCACGGCAGCCCGAGCCATCCCGGCGGGCGGCGCGGCCCGGGACAGCCCACGGCCCCTGCCTGTGCCGGCGCTGCCTGGCTGTGCCCGTTTCCCCATCCGCAGCCAGGAAACCAGGCTTTCCCCGCGCTAGGTGCGCCTCTTTTTAATATTTTTATTTTTTTTTTTCCCAGCAGAGCAAAATCAAATCGGCCGCACATTTAAACACAAGTGAGCAACATCCTCTGGAATGCAGCAGACAGCCCGGCGAGCCCGCGGCAGGTCGGTCGGTCGGTCGGGCGTGCCCCTCCGAGCGGCCCCGCTCCGGCCGGCCCGCTCCCGGCGCAGAGCGGCCCCGCCGCCGCCGCCCGCGCAAGCGCCGCCCCCGCGGCGGAGCGCGCCCCCAGCCCGCGCCCGTGCGCGCCGCCGCCCCAGCCCCGCCGTGCCCGCCGCTGCCGCCCGCGGCCCCCGCAGCGCCGGCTGCAGCCCGGGGACATGGCGGAGTAGCTGTGCTCCGCGGAGCAGGGGGAGCTCCGAGCAGCTATGGTACCTCCCGACAGCTGAGGTGGAGGTAGGCGGTGGCAGCCGGCGACTCGCGGCTTGACCTCGATTTGTTTTTGGAACTGCAGGCTGGAGCGGCACGTCCGGTGAGCTGGGAGAGATAATAACCGGGAGGATATCTGGGGGTAAGTAAGTGAACGACTGCCCCCAAACCGGAGCTGCTCTTCTTTTTTTTTTTTTTTTTTTTTCTTTTTTTTTTTGTGGCCGGGGGAGGGAGGGGAAGCTATGCAGAACTGATGTACCCGGGGAATGCTATCAGATATGCACTGCAGCGCAGGCACTTCGCTAACTCTCGCTTAGAGCCTCCCGGCGCCCTTCCGCCACCAACCTGACAGAAGTTTGGGTCTGAATGTCTTTTCCTTCTTGTTTAAATAAGTTTTAAAATACTGGCGTCCTCAGCCAAGCCGGGCGATGCGCACAAGCCGCGCTTGATGCGGACTCCGCGCTTGGTGCCGTTCGCATTGGGACACACGCGCACACACACACACACACACACACACACACACACCCCTCCTCCGCTGCCATCCAGCACCGTTCTCACTCGCGGGGGGCTGCGGGGGTGCATCCCGGGGCAGGGCGCTCGGTGCGCGGGGCAAGCCCGACCCCTGCAGTCGCTCGGCGGAGCCGCCGCGGCGCGCCGGGATTGCGGCGGGGCCGGAGCCGGGGCTGCGCGCTCCGAGCGCGGCGGGGATGGCGGGGCTTGCCGCCGGTATTAATCTCTTTCCGCTCATTCTGTAGCAGCAGCAGCAGCAACAGGAGGGGAATCCCCCCCTCCCTCCGCCGCTTCCTTGCCCGGCATGCCGGCACTGCTCCGCTGAGACCTGCAGAGTTTTGGGGTTAATTTGCGCCTGGCCGCCCCTGGAATAGAGAGACTCTCCGGATATCGGATCGGTCGGGGTTTGTTGTCTATGTCGTGTTGGGAAATCTGGTGGAATTTTTTCTCGCTCGAGGAGGAAGAGCCCGGTGTTGGCAGTTGGCTTCGTGATCTTTTTTGGAGGGCGAAGAAAGGGAAGGGATCTCGCTTGAGCCGTGCGGAGAGAGAGCTCGGACATGTGTTGTCAGCACATCTGGGGAATACAGTCTGCAAGTCCGAAAGGAAATTTGCTGGGATCGTTCAAACTGCGATATTGATCTTTGTTATTTTTTTTCGCCGAGGGATGCACTTGGCATGAGAATCGGAGGATGGAAATTGTTTGGGAGGTGCTTTTTCTTCTGCAAGCGAATTTCATCGTCTGCATTTCAGGTATGCGGCAAGCACAGAAAGGGCAAGGGAGCGGGGGGGAGATGCCGTACAGGGTTCCCAAGTGTCCCCTTATTAAGGGGCAAGAGGAACAGTTAAACCCAGGTTAAAACTGTAGTTGAAAAATCCATGGATGATGTACTGTGAGTGGGTTGTGACAGAAATCGACTCTCATCACTTCCCTCTCCCACATCATTCCAATACGTGTGTCTTAATTATCATTCATTGGTTGCAGTAGACAATACGGTGTACTGATAAAGAAGATGCTTATAATTCCAGTGTACCTGATCGTGGTAATTATTTGCAGCATTGCCGTAATCCCAGAATTTCATATCTCTTGAAGTTCTGAAGCTTGGCTGATGTGCAGATCCTGAAGGGCTTGTGGTTTGTTGATGGAGTTGTCAAGTTCTGGTGCCACGATTCAGGGTCTGCAAAGGGTAACAGTAAGGTGTCTCTGCTTTTAAAATGAGCTTTAGTGTGTCTGTGCTGTGAATTTTTTTTTTCTTAAAAAAAAAAGTCCCATTCAGGGAGCCTCTGTGCTGGCTGGGATTTACAGCTTTATTTTAAGCTTGCAAAGATTGCTCTCCCTTCAATATGTAGAAGGTAAGGTCATTTCAGTTGTCACCAGAGGTTGTCCAATTAATGAATAGGCATGGCTAGTTGTCTAGCATAAAGGATTTGAACAATTTATTCTCGGGGAAAACACTCTCTTTGACTGCAAAAGCCCTTGTTAATTTGTCATGTCGGTCATGCTGGAATAATTACATTGTGGGAGGCAGGCGTGGTGAGGTGGCCAGTTTTCTAGTTCGGGACACTTCGGGGAGCCCCCCCCGGGTGTGCAGGCTGCCTGCATCTCCCACTGCCCCACTTCCCACAGGCTGCCTCTGCCCTCTAGCCATTGCGTAAGTCCAGAAATGGGAACACAAGCAGCACAAGCAAGACGCTGCCGGAGGGAGATCCGGGGTGCTGGTGGCCATCTCAGTGTTCAGCCTGGATGTCCCTAAGGAGAGGCAGCTCCAAAGCTCTCCTGGGACCATGCAGAGATCGGCCTGGGCTGTGTCCCTGCCGCAGCCCCCTGGCAGCACCTGCCAGTTTATCCACCCCTCGAGCCCCCGGGCTGGGCACACATCAACGCTGGGGGCTCAGCATCCCTGTTAATTTGTCCAGCCTGCACCTGCCCCAAAGCTCCTTTATTCCTGAGCAAATAACATCGCTGTCAGCCCACAGTGTGCGTCAGCCTTCCTTTTATCCCTGCAGACTGGCACCATCTGCCACTAGGCACGCGGGTGACACTGCCAGCACCCCAGGCTGACCTTCCACGGGTGCCCATTGGTGCCATCGGAAAAATTCTCTCTCTCTCTTGTTAGAACAGCAAAACCTGCTGCCTCTTGTCGCTGAAATCTCACACTTATCTATTTAGTTCAGTGGGATGTGCCACCTGTCCAGTGCTCCTCAGATCGGGTACTTTTTAAAGTACCACGGTGCGAATAGCAAACTGCAGCTCAGTGCTCTCTTGGCCATTGTGACAGTAATATCCCGAGACAGAAAGAAGCTGTCCCGGTCTGTGCAGATGCTTGTGCCATGCAGTTAGCTGTCAGCGTTCCTTGAGCTCCCGCCCTCCTTCCCTGTTCAGGCAGGGGAGCCCGGGCTTCTGAACCAGTGGCATCAGTCCTGCAGGGGCTCCCATCGCTCTCCATCTCCCTCTAGCACTAATACCTGATACTGTACACACTCACACCGTGTTTGCTTGCTTTTCCTCTTTTTTTTGTTCCTTTTTCTCTTTTTTCTTCCTTTTTTTTTTTTTTTTTGTTTTGGAGGGAGTAAAGGGAATGAGTGAGTGGTGGGATGCTTCTGCCACATGGTTAAAGGCTGTGGTTTCAGATAATTTTGACCACACAGAGGATGTATACATGCTTCAGTCTTGTTTTCTTTCTTTCTTTTTCCTGGGGATTTTGGTTTTTTTTTTCAGGATTCCTCGCTATCTGTCGTCTTAGTAAAAAGGATTAAGATCTGTAGATATCTGAGTGGCACTAATGCTCTGTATGTTGCCTCTGCCATCCTTTTTACACTGGGTTTTGTAGCAAATTATCTAGCTGGAATGTCTGGATAACAGTGCAAGTAGGAGATGTCATGAAGCCTGTTAAGGGATTGCCTCAGCACAGGATTGCCGATTGTATTTTGGCACTTCAGCACTGGTCATTCATTCAACGTGTTACTTTAAAAACCTACTAGTTGAGCACTAGTGCTGCAAATTACTGAATTACTGGAATGTGAATTAAGGAGTGTGGCAGTATTTTCTTTTTTTTTTTTTTCCTTTCTTATTCATTCAATTGTTTCAGCAGTGAATACTCAAGACAGGTCTGCTGTGCGTGGATCTTTCCTGAGCATTAGCAAGTGCTTGATTCAGTGTCTGTTTAAACCTGTGATCTTCCTCCTGCTAATTCCAGTGGTTATTTGGATTAGGGCCTATTAGGGGCTGCTCTTCAAGGGGATAATGTCATTCACTGAATTGAACACTGTTAAGTTCTTTAATCATTATTAATAAAACTTATTAAACACAGCTTCAGTGTTATCTCTTTTGCTGTGTATTTATATAACATTTAAGTATAAATTATGCTGAATGTAGCACTTGTGCTGTGTTTCTTATTTAAAATAGGTAATGATGAAGGTATACAGTTGACTCTTTGGTGTCTTACATTCATAAATTATTGGAGACTTAGTATATGGAAAGTAATGTAATCTATTAAAAAGAGGTATATATATTTTCAAAATATTTTATACTTAATTTTTTTAATGAGTCAGTTACTTGTGCATATGAGAGATTGATTGTTTTGGAAGAAATTATGCTGAGATTTAGAAATTTTATTTTTTTATTATTTTATTACTGGCTCTTCCATGTGTTTGGGAAATAATTTATCTGTGAACTTTGGGAACAATATTTTTATTTTCTTGGCATACTGAATTAAGGCTTTTGCTACATGGAATTGCTTGTTTGAAAAGAGAATCTAGTTTCCTTGTGCAGATGCAAATGCGAAATACCAACAGGCTGGAGGACCACAAAAACCATTTCTGTCCTTTAGACAGAAATGAAAGCCCTTGCTTTCCTTCAAAGTCATATTTAGTCCTTTCAATTGTAGTTTCTGGGAAAAATAGTCATTATTTGTATTATTTTTTTTAACTTTTGAGGTTTTGTCCTTTTAATGATATTGTTCAGCATAGAAGGAGCCCAGAGCAAAGGTAGTGAAGATGTCCTGTGGACAGAACGCTGGAGTAAGCCCTCGCTAGATGTTGTTCCTTTGAAGATGCAGATACTGCTGGCACAAATTACACTGTTTACATACAAAGAAGATAGGAGTTGTATGATGTCCAGAATTTCCTTCCTGAGTAATAATATCACCAAGTATGAACTAGCATCAGTGTTCTCAGGTGGCTGTCACCTTTGCTCACACAATAATTTGTATGAGCCATAAGGAAGGTTTTTTGTGAATTTAAATGCTAGTAATCAATTTCAAGAAAAAAAGGCTAGGAAGTTGTTTTCAAAACTTTGCAGGATTCTTGGTTAAATAAGAAAATGAAGTTGTGTGAAGTTATTAAGAAGATTTCCATGTGCATTTTCTGTTAATATATCAACAAAATTATTTCTAAAACCTACGTGGTCAACATATTTGTGCCTTCCTATGAATTGATATACTACCTCTTCTTGGTTTGGCTTCTGGGAACTAATATGGATGAAAGCTGTCTTGTTATTTGGAGGTATTTTCATCCTTTGCCATGCTGTCAAGGCACATGGGGCCAAATCCCTTCTGTGATGCACCTTCTGTGGCCTGTTGGGCAGCGTACAAGAGCCATAAATCATGCATGTATGGTAAACAACTGAGATGGTGTAAAAAAACCTTCATCTATCCAGGAATTCCAGTATGTATTGAGCATCTGAAATGGCATCTCCTGGCACTGAGGACTGGAGGTGGATTTGGAGCACGTTCGCACTTCATTTTCTGTCTTGGAGCTTCTGCAGTCTCTGAGCTCTTATTTGGCATAACAGAGATGCCCTGCATGAACTCTAAATTATGCCAGGGCTGGAATTACCTGTGGAATCACGGTCTGTAAAGTCTGATAACTTGCCTTCACAACCTGAGATAATTCAGACAGAAGTATTCTTGCAGACCA
Organism: Ammospiza nelsoni; assembly: GCF_027579445.1. Lineage (NCBI taxonomy): Eukaryota > Metazoa > Chordata > Aves > Passeriformes > Passerellidae > Ammospiza > Ammospiza nelsoni. Next base: position 3,892,019 of record NC_080651.1, read on the forward strand.
GAAGAATATCAAAGCTCTAATGTCCAACATTAGAACAGTGAATGGTTCATTACGTTAGGACAAAAATGTTAAAACAATGTTAGTTATCCTCAACTAGTGTCACAGAAATAGCTTCTTCTATCACTTTTTAAAGAAAGATATGTAATATCCTAGGGGAGGGAATATAGCACATACATATAAATATACACACTCACATATAAAAGTGGGAACTAGGCATAAAGGAAGGTGTAACATGTAGAGGGTTTCTGGTAACTAAGAACTTTACCCATTACAGTATTTTTTTCCTGCTTTAATACCATCTCCAGAGCCTCATGTCTGTGGGCAAACCTTCATGTCTGCCTGGAGTTTGTTGATGTTACTGAAAATCCACATGGATTCAGTCTGCTCACGTTCACAGAATGGAGGGACCATAGGTTGGATCCAGACACTCTCAGTTCCTCAGCTCTGGAATGCTTTCTCACTTTGGTGATTTTCTTTTCCACTTTCTCAAAAGGTGTGAAGACGTTTCTGCTTGAAAATTCTATGAAAATAGCCTTTGTAGTCTTCTGTAAATGTCTGCTTTTACCTTTTTTTTGTGCGTATCTTGTATTTTTTTTTTTAATTTTATTGTTAGTTTTACAACTAGAGCATGACCAGATAGGCACTAAAGTGCTGGAACAACACACATAATTTTAGCTTATGTTAAGGTAGTAGAAGGGAATGTTTATGAATAGTTTTTGTGCATATTAGGCTGAGCTATTTTCCATCCAATAAACTGGTGGAAAGAAACTGGTTATTGCTGCTATTCTTTTCCAAATCTCAGTGGTGTAGATACCCAGTTTTCAAACCTCTTCACTTTGTCGAATTGCCTCATTGCAATCCAATTGAACTAGATATCAAGCCTCCAAGATAAAATTATTAAAATAAGGAATCAAACCCCACTCAAATGAAGTGCTCTCAGTTTAAGGGTGCTCTTTAAAATGCAGCTGAGGCTATCAAGAAGTTTTGCCCTAGACATTTTTGGAAAGTTTTATGTTTTTAGTTCTACAACAGCTAGATTTTAAATATAGCCAGGATTGAAATGGGTTTCCATTTGCATTTTGAATATTCCTTGCATAAGAGCGAACAAGGAATTCCTGCTCTTTCTAGAAGATTGGTTTTTTTCTCTGTTGTTAGTGGTCAAAGTATCACTTTCTTACTTGGTTGAAAGGTGGTAATTCAGCTGAGGAGAGAGTTGCTGTTTTCATCATTGCTGATTGTTTGTGACTAAACTTAACATGGCAAAGACTGAAGAGGATGATTGGCTCATCTGGGCTGTTAACAGAGAACTGTATAAAACTCTTCCATCACTATCTCATTACCAGCTCAAGCAGCAGACAAAACTAGATGACAGTCAGTTATGGACAATACTGAAATACTGGCATAAGTGTTATTTTTCTCCTGTCTTATTTTTATCTTTTCTGCACACCATGTTGGGAGGAATAGGAAATAGGGATCAAATTGTAATTGACTGGTTTAGAGGCAACACTGTACAATGGGACTGCATTTCCATTGTAATGCAATTAGGAGGTACAGTTAGCAAAAAAAAATTGCACTATGGTAAATGAATTGAAACATTATTTGTAAATAAATAGGAAACAATTTTTTTCAAAGGATAATAATCTGGCATTTGAGAGAGGGGAGGCTTTACAGCCAAACTTATTTACTGTTGAATTCAAAGTTCTAGAGTATTTTATTGTTGGTTTTAACCATTGATAGTTTAAAAGCTGCCAAGGGTCTTTTACTGGAATTTCTTGGAGGTAACATAGCAAGCTATTATTGTCATGAAAATAGAGGGCTGAAACATGGTAGTGCCTTTTTGGTGATGTAGTGCCACATTCATGCACATGGATGTTGTTAAGTGCAAACTTCCAATTTGCCAATATGGCAGAATTTGTCATGTAGTGCTTAGCAGGTGACAGTTGAGGTAAAGGTAACCTATATGTACATCCACCCTAATAGTCCTTGCAACTCCCAAAAATGTTATAAAGGGCTTTAGTGCTACTGAGATTTGGGCCTTAAAAATTGCAAAAATTGAACTGTGAACAGTGAGAAAAGCTTTAGATGGCAGGTGTCTGTCCTCCTGTAGACTCCTAGGTAAAGCCTTTCAGATCACAGCCCTAAAATATTAATTTACTTTTACTCATCTTGGAAAATGGAAGTTGATCAGTTTCCACATACACTGCATTCTGAAATCAGCGGTCAGAACTAAAGAAATACTTTCCTTGTCAGATGTATGTTTCCCGATGGAAGCATTTCTGTTTTGAATTCATGAATCTGTAACATTTGTATTTCTGTAGTAAAAACAGCATTACATTTAAATGCCCCACAGTTTTTAACTTTTCTGATATTGTTGCCAGAAAAATACCACAGCAGCTGTAAGTCACAAATAATTAGGATGTGCTTTTTAGAAAAATACTAAAATAAGCATACAGTCTTTTTCCCTCCCTTTATCATTAGTCCTTAACTTGGTCAAGCTTTAAGTATGGAATGGAAAGAATCGTGCACTGAGTCAACCAAAGCAGCTTCTAAGCACATGCATGGAGGAGGCAGCTAAGCAACGTTATCCTTTTTTTTCCACCCTCTAAATGTGTTGACATCTCTATGTTTTGGAAATAGCATTTGAGTAGATGAATTTAGAGGGAAACGTGGTTTCTGAAAAATCATCCTCTTGTCATTTTTGTGGGTTGTTTCCAATTTGAGTTCCTTCCTGCTGTTAACTACTATACAGCCCTGTTCTGCTTCAGGAATAATCCTAAGAGGATTTTTTGCTTTGCCAGCAGGACTCCTATGGATTATTAATGCTAAAAGAAAAAGATGATGAGTGCCAGTGAAGGGTCTTTTGTACGTGTGACCATGGAAAACAAGTGTTTGGAGTGATGTTGAAGTGGCTACGTCCTCCAGCAAACCCTACCATTCCCAGTAGGATGGTGTTTGGGTACTTCAGAGAGCAGGTCAGGAAGGGTTCCTGCTGCCACAGCTGAAGTTTGTTTGGCAATTTGACATTCTTGGGCTGCTAGAAAAAGCATTGACTTTCATTTGGCATCGTGGCAGAGAAAGGAAACCTCGGGGAAAAAAGTGGTGGTGAAAATTTATACTTGCTGCTAAAAGAGGATCACAGTACTTCAGTAGTGTTCCTGGGAGTGAAATTTTATGCAGAACAAGCTCTTCGTTTCTACATCAGTGGAATGCCACATGCCTTGGAGTTGAGGCTCCTGTTTCCCACGTGGGAAGTGGCAGTTATGGAAAGGAAAGGTGTTTGAGTGACCTTATGATTGTCCCCACTGCTGGAAAGAAAAGGAGTTTAACTGACCTTATGCTGGTCTTAATGCTACTTCTGGGTTGTGTGTAAACACTTACTGACAGGAGAGTTCTCTGAATGGGACTGCTTTTCTTGGTTTTTCTAAGAATGAAAGGTGTGAATGAAAGAGGTTTGCATTACATTTCAGTTTAAAACAATTTTAAAAGAGTTTTGGTGTCAGAACTTGGAGCAGTTTGCAGGGAATACACAGTTCAGGGTCACATAAGGGCCCTAGTGTGTCCCCTCATGGGCTGGATCCTCCTTCTGTCTTTGCCTTTCCCCTACAAGGTGGTTTTTATCCTCATCATGCATGCAGTGAAGTTATTGTGAGATACAATTATGGCATACACAAGAATTAAATAAATTAGAATAAAATTGCTTTCCAGGAGTTAGCATGATATTAAGGAAAAATTCAGATCCAGACAAGGTTCCTTCATAAATGTGTGTTATTTAAATTCTGTTTAAATTACTGAGATTCACTCCGTTGGTCTTTTCTGGCCCTGTTTGGGCTGTGAGTAACGAGTGGGTTCCTCCAAGTGCAGCACTTTGCTGCCTCGTGTTTCACATCCCCTCAGTGTGGGTGTAGGTGACAACACACAGTAAAGGGCACCAGAGATTGTGGTCCTAAATTTTCTCTCTGAAATTAGGTCTCAGCAGCCCAACAGGTTCCTTTCTGTACTGCTGGAATCCTTGGATACGTGAATTTGTTTTGAGGGTGAAACCTCACCCCAGGGCATTTTGCCTATCGTGTCTAACTCCTCCCATTTTTTATTTTGCATTATAATCACCTGGATATGTGGTGTTTTGGGATATTTTTTTTTCACATTCATATTTATAAGCATTATCTTATTGTCATACTGTTTTTTGTACCTGCTAGAAAACAAAGTAATCTATAAGGACTCCACAGTCTCCTTTTGCTTGCCCAGACAATCCTGAGGGTACTGTGTGGCAGTAATTCCAACTGGAATTTCAAGTTATCTGCAGATGCATAATTTTTTATCTTCAGTAGTCCTTCCTAGCACTCTCTTCAAATTGTTAACAATCCATCTTTGCCAGTCTGTAATTGTGCCTTTGCTCTAGAGTCATAGGTATTTAGCACACTGTGAAACAGGATGAAAAATACAGTAATAAATAATATGATTTATTTTATTAGGTAGCATAAGTATAAAAGCTAAAAAATGAATCATCCTCTTTACATTTTATTCTGATACATAACAGCCAGATTCAGCAAAATGAAAAACTTAAAAGATATGCTTAAGTGTTCTGCTGAATCTGAGTCTTAACATGTAACTATGTAAGACAACTTAGATTAAGGATGTGCTGAAGTGCTTTGCTGAAGCAAGGAGCAGCAGTGGTCTCATACATGAATAATACAAAATCTTAGGAAAAGCCTAGCTAAAATGAGCAAAAATTTTCATAATCTCTCTTTAAATTATACAGTTGTATAGAAAATAGGCTTTTATCTGTGTAAAATAATCTCAGTTCTTTATGTGCTAAAGCAAAGATGCAGGCTTTTCTAGGGTGATGGACACAGCAAGTGAAACTGTACAATCAGAATTCATATAAACTGGATTGTATTTTGTTAATTCTCAGTGTATGGATGTCCTGAAAGAAAGAGACACCATTTTCCACAATAGTAAACACAAACCAGAAGACTAAAAAGTGAAATTACAAGAGGTGAATTGTAATATGCAGTGCTTAAGTAAGAAAGTTCCACTTTCTTCCCAGCACAGATTTTAATTTTCTCTTGATTTGATCTCAAGTCCTAATATAAGAGGACATTCAATGGAATGGGAACTCACTTGTGGACCAGGGGTACCTACAGGAATGTTTGGGACACCTCATGCTGGTTCTGTGCAAGCAGCTGGCAGAGTTTAGATTAGATAAGCAGAGTTTAGTCAGACTGAGCGAAAACTGTTTGGGGGGAAAATTGTAAAATCCTTGAGGATCCGTTCCTCTGTCTGGGACCAAGCAAGGCAAACCTGTCCTCTCCACTGCTGGTGGCATGTTCAGCCTGTGTCAGCAGAAAAGTTCCTCATGTTTTAAATGAGATAGGGCTCATTTAGAGTATTATGAATCAATTTCTACCATACACAAAAAAGTTTTGTACTGTTTATAAAAACAGCTGGACGTCTCTGCAATACATTTACGTCATATTTATGTATTTGGATTATATATACCAAAGGGGACAGAGCTTGCAGACTTTCTCCTTTCTCTCCTCCAGCCTTTGTCCTACTTTGGTGCTACTTAATGCTTCACAAACAGCAGCATAACTCTCAGAACTCTCCCCTTTTTAGTTCCCTGCTCTGTGTAACTGGGACCTTCTGTGTCTGCTGTGTTTTTATGTTTTTAAATATTTATTCACTTTGCAGTAATAAAAGAGTGTTTCCGACTACAAGGTAGTCAGCATCTTTCTTTTAATGCTCCTGAAAACGAACCTGTGGCTTAGATTTCAGGCCACAGGTAGCAACAGCTGAATTTAAACCCTTTTTGCAAGATGTCTCTTTCAATGGCTTCTTTACTGATATCCTGATAACTGTTGTGGAGGACTAAATGATGAAACGTGTCTGTATTGCTTAATATTGTCACATTACTGATCATTCAATAATTGATTCTAGTCTTTGAATACTCCAGAAGTTAACATCTTTGGAATAAAGCATTCTTATATTTAAAACCAGAGTATATGATGTAATACTAGTGCATTATTTTTAAAACACAAGTTTTTTTGGATGTAACTTTAGCTGATATTATATAAACTGTACAGAGATAATCTCCTGGCATTTGCCTAGGACGACAGTCATCAATTCCTACATATTTATTTAAACTCTTATGTGGAAAAAGAGTATTTGTTTTCGACAATTTTGTGTTGTATATTTTTCCAGGAAAGAAAGAAAACTTTGCTAATGTAGGCTGAAATGAAATGCAAAATAAAATCTTAGAAATCAGCTGTTAATTCAGGGAGATAGTGTGCAGAGGAATTACTCTGCCATAAATGTTGGCCTAGAGTTTAGTTAAACATGAAGCAGAGGTCCCTTGGTAAATAGTCCCATTAGAAAGGTGCCGTGACCTCTGCAGTGGGGATGAAGGTGTGGGAGAGGACCATGCTCAGGAGCTTTACTAGTCACGTGCCAGAATGATTTTCAATCACTTTGGTTATTGCTGGATTAAAATTGAGGCTGCAGAGATTAATGGTCTGTTGTTACTAATCCACTAAGCCTCTGTTCCTAGATCTTTTAAATTGACTGAACCTATAGATTGTTAAGTAACTGAGAGATATGGATTTGTAACAGTTTTAACTGTCTTTCTTCATGTTTGGTGTTAGCAGTATCTTATTATTTATTGCTCTTTGAGACTGATGTTGGCTATTCTTGAATGGAAGTGAACTTTATGCTTTTTTATTTCCCCTATTCTATAGCATAGTAAGAGTGTTTCTCTTACTAATTTACATTTCTAATAAATGTGGACGAAATGTTACATTGTTTGGATATGAGCTGGCATTAGTAGAAACTAAAATAAGAGGTACAGAAATTAAATGTTGGATTTACTTTGTGGTACAACTCTCCCTAGCTGTTAAAACAGCCCCTATGTCCCTTCAGTCTGTCTGCCATTAACAGGGGTGGTTGTCACCACCACCATATTGTACTTCACCAGTAGGGGTTTTTTTGCCTTTGTTTTCTCTGCAGAAGTTATGAAACACTATAGTTTTGTGTTTTAGCTGTACTTGGAATAATCTGTCTGGAAAATGGAAGTAATGTCTCTTTGTAGCTTGCATAAATTAATAACCCATTAAAATCACTGAAAAATAATGCATTTGTGATTCAAATGGTCAGTATTTAGTAAAATTTTATTATTATTAAATTACTACGAGTGTATTCTACATCTTTATACTAGCATACAGCAAGGTAATATGCCTTTAACATTATAATTGACTTAAACTCTGCCAGGGAATTCCTAGGATTAAAATAAACCCTTTATCTCCTGCAACCATCTCTGTTTCTGAACCCTGGTGACTTGGCTTATTCTTTTGCCTTCTGGTTATCTCAGTTAATAGTATGTCTTGATTAAGGACTGCAAGGCGCTTTTACATCTGTTCTTGTCACAAAGCTTTGTGATAAAGTAGGCCAAAGATACCTCACCATGCAAGCTATGGACCTCCTGTTGTGTATGTTTTTCCCTACAGATTTAATAGTGTGTTCAAATAAACCTGGGACTGTGGAAGTAAACCCAAAGCACTTAAACGAATTTCTGGCAAGCTTTCTTGAGGAAGAAGAAATAAATAATATAAGACTGAAATGTATATGACTGGATGAAGAAAATGAAGGTTTTGTCCTATCAGCTAAAAGGAAATACTGTCTTACTTTTTTGTATAGGCAATACTTTATGTAAATCAGCATAACTCAAAAAAGCTGTTCTAGTTCATTAACAAAGTAGTGAGCCCAGAGTTTGGATCCTGCAGGTTCAGGTCCTGGGATGTGGCATTTTTCCAGGCATTTTGGTGAGCCTGATATGCTCACTAGCTCTGTTAACCTGAATGTTTATTGCCTGGTTAAATCCAGGTTCAAGACTGACTTAAATATTGTAACTCTTGCAAAATAAATATGTAGTCTGCTCATTTCTGGGAATTTGTTTCTATAGCAGTCCTACATAGAAAACCCCAATTATTGATGGTCCATTTTTCTTAAGCTTCTGCCATCTTGTGCACTTTTAGTATTCCTGTTTTTTTTCTCAGTTGCTCTTAGAGGCAATATTAACAGATGGCAGGCATTGCTCATTAAATCTGCATCTACACCTCTCCAAGGACTGCAAAAGATGTTGGGAAACAGACTATGTTACTGTAGTGATAGCTTAGAAGCCTGGAACTTACTGTGCTGTTCCTACGCAGTTTTCACTATCAGTGGATTTTGAGCTGTTGCTATAGACTATAAATACATTGGTGAAATGATTCTAACTTAGCCAGGTATGTGTATCCATCTCCCTCATTTTTTCCTTCTGCATCTGAAATGAATTTCTATTTTCCTGGTGGCCACTAGTAGTAAATCTGCTCTCAAATCAGCCCTTTCTGAAATAGCCTTTTGTAGTGCTTTTTTCATTGGGATATTAACATGTTATTTTAAACACCTTGTCTAATTGTCTTCAACAATGCAGAAATGTTGAGCCCCTAAATGTGATATGAGATCCATACTGCCACTTAGAACTAAACAATTCTGTGAAAGGGATCATTAAACTCATCATAGACATCTTTTAAAAAAACTCTGTTTTGAGACTGGTAAAAGAACAAAAGCGAGTTCTCACAGATTGAGTAAAATGTCTGTGTTTCTTCCATACTTGCTGTATTTGTGCTTTGGCAGTGTCATAGTCAACAGCTCTTTCCTTTAACCTAAATGACTTCTTGCTGGACATAAAACCTATGTATCTGTAGCCTTTAGTGGCCCACTGCCATTTCCCTGTCACCTGAGCTGCTTTTCCTTTGCCTTGATGTCACTTTCTTCTTGCTGTTCTGTCCCCAGTTGTGACACTTTGGGAGGTGAAATAGAGAGATGTTCCATTGTCTCACCCTGGATGCGTCTTTGCCAAAGAGGCTCACTCTGCTGAGTCCAAAGGGCTTCATGCCAGTGTGGAATTCACCTTCCATACGTTTCTAAATTGATGGGGAGAGATGCAGAAACCCAGCTAGAAGATAAGAATTCTCATTTTGTCTTCTTGATTGCTCTGGTTTGGAACTAATGGGGTCTGACTGGCAATGCCAAACACATCAATATAACCAGAAACTTAGTGCTCCCTTCTTGTTCCTCTGAAGCTTTTATTTTCTTTAGTCAAGTGCTGGATCAGAAAGGTTAAGTTATTGTTGATTCCATGATTCATGGAGAGTTAGGATTTAGTTCACATTCATTTCATAGTTGACCCATGTTAGGGATAAGGAAGCTGAAATGCATTAAGTGGAAATGAAATCTACCCCTACCATTTTTACAGAAAGAAAACAACCCTTCTTTTTTTGACCTAGGCACAGCAAGGAGTAAAAATCAAGTAATCTCTCATAGAATTCTGCATTTGTTGTTTATGATTTTTTGTTTTCTTATGTTCTGAAAACAAAGGCTGAATAAAAAGGTATTTTAATTTAAATACCAGCTTCAATGAAGGCCTACAAAATACTGTTTATGCAGTCCTAGGATGAAGTTAGCCTGGTTTGTATTAATTTAGTTTGTTTGTTTAGAAGATGCTGAAGTGAATCCAATTAAACCAAACTAAATCTCTCCAGTACAATTTCCAGTCATAGAAAAGAGGATTGTCTACCTTATATGCACATTTTTTCCTGGCAATTCACAATTCACTCAGGGAGATTTGCAATATGAAGGAGCCATCTAAAGTAGCAACAAGAAAATAAAGAGATCTTTTTAAGTCTCCAGCATCAATAAAATGAAGAGTGGGATAGTGAAGAGTGGAATAAAGTGTTCCTTCATATACAGTTAATAGAAATTGTGTCCCTAAGCAGGATTAATACAGAATTAATTGATATTAATTGTTAATTATTGAAAAGCCAGTGATAGGGTTTTTGTCAGGAGCGCAGCAGGATTGATCCTGTTTCCTAAAGGTGCAATATAAGAAATGTATCAGTGCTCCATAATTTCAAGTAATAAACATGAGAATTGAAGGTGCTCCACTGAGTAACTGGAATACTTTAGCTGTGCTTAGTTCTTCCAGGAGTGTTGCTTCTGATCCCAGTAAAACCAGACAACTGAAGTTGTCACCACTAACTTTCGCCCTACCAAAATTGGACTGTGGGGCAGCAAGTGACTTTCACCTAAGGTATTTCAAAACTTAGGCAGTGTGAAGTGATTGACTTTCATTCCTGAGCATGATTTTCTCCTCACCATTGTCTGTCATTGCTTGCACCCCAACCCTGTATTCTGCATTAAGAGAGAAGGAGGGCATGGGAAGATCAGTGAGGGATCCCCCTTACTGAGGAACTAAGAGTATTTGGTTGTGGAGGCTGAAGTAGAAGAGTGAAGAAACAGATAAAAGAATGAGATACAGATTAATAGGGAGAATGCACGTAATGGAAGATAGCACTGAGATTGGGTTTCCATATTGTACTTCACCAGAAACAAATGAGAAAGAGCATTGATGACAGTCCACTTTCCTAACTGCTTTTGGTTCTGCTCCTAAATAGTTAGGAATTGGATTGTTAGCTCCCATAGGAACAAGACAATCTCTTTGTCTGAAGAATCACAGAGATAGAGGTGTAGAGACCCTGACTGTTCAGTCATCAAATCTTGATCATTTCTTAAAAACCTTTTACTTAGAGCGCAGAAGCTGCCAGAATACTTGAAGACAGAATTGTTAATAACTTAAATGCTGAAGTTCTTCACTGTGTTGCTGTTGACCTTTGAAGAGTCTGACTGCTTACTGAGATTATTTCATTAGTATTTGCACATTGACTTCCTGCCAAAAAGTCAGTCTGCTTTTCCTTTCCATGGTTTTGTTGTTTTGAAGGTCTTTAGCTGCGGAGTAAAATCTGCTATGTAACAAAGAGCTGACAGAATCAGATGCTTGCCAGTGAAAGCCTTCCCAGGTACAGCTCTGTTGAGGCTGAAATATTGCAAGTGTTTTATGTGGCCTCCTTTCCTTGTGCCTTACCTAACATCCCTATTCCTGAAGAAAGGCAACAGTTGATTTTAGTTCCCACTGTCCCCAAGAGAATCTTGTGCTTGCTGTCTACAGGGTAGAATTTATTTGAACTTGGGACCTTGACTTTGCTTTTGTTCTTTCATCAGCCTCAAAACAGTTTTGCTTTTTTTTTTAAAGATGTCAATGATGAACTTAATGATCCCTCTCATAGAGTTGTTTAGTTATAAGTGACATTATGGACCTCGTCATATTTAGGTGTTCAGAATTTGTGCATTGTTAAAGACAATTAGATAAGGAGTTTAAAATGACATGTAATATCCCAGTGAATAAAACACTAGAAAAGGCTGTTTCAGAAAGGACTGTTTTCAATTCATGTCATAGGCAGAACAAAAAATGAGGAAGATGGATGTATGTCATCTTTTCTTTTTATTCTCTTTCCATGGTTTCCTCCCCAAAAGGAGAGGAAGGTCAGAATGTCACCTGAAAGATCTGGATGAAGCTATCAACTTCCCATAGGCAGTTCAAGATGTCTGAAACATGAATGTCCTGTTTATTGAGCCTACAGGGCTGAGGTCAGTTTTATTTATGATAGAAAGAAATTGATGATCCTGTCAAGTATTTGGAGCCTAGAGGACGAAGGTATGTTTTATAATTTACCATTAGGCCCTGGGTTCCATCCTTTAGTCTACTGGCAAGGCCTGCATTCCACAAGGGATGCACTAAAGTAATTCTCATGTTCCAGTCCAGTGAAGTAAACAAACAGCTGCAATCTGCAAATGTTGCAGAATCAGGATGAATTTCAAGGAGAGCCCAATTAGAAGCATATGAAGGCAGCCTGGCCAGTCTCTCTGGAATAGGGCATGCTTGACTGTGGGTATTCGTCTGGTGCCTGACAGGATGGAACTCTCCCCCTAATTGGAGCTTTTGGATGCTACTACAGCCTAAATGATATTCTGCACAGTAAGTCAGCATAGCTCCACTGATCTTTCTAAATATACACCTGAGTTGTCCTAGCTAGAGACTGTCTCTTCCTAGAGGTGAGAGCAGTAAGCATTACTGTTCTGTTATTCCTAGGTTAATGCAGCGGAAGCTGTGGCTTGGGAGATTCCTAAACCTCTACCTGTTATGGCAGGAAGGTTTCAAATGAAGGATCTCTCTTTGCTGCCTGTTTCTGTGGGTTTTTTCCCAACGTTTTGCTGCTTACTGGTGCAGTTCCCAAACTTGTTTCCACCTGAATCCAGGGCGTGGGACAAATGGAGGTGGAGCAGCTTTGAAGAATAAAAGCTGAAAAAGCCAGTGCTCAGCTCCATACCCGTGTCCCCTGGTTCTGTCTGTGCTCCTCAAATGTCCTTTCATTGCTGTAGCTGCCAGTCTAGGGAATCACCTCCCCAGGCATGTCCTCTCTGCTACTCCCAGGAGCTCTTCAGTAACCCACTCTTACAGGAAGCACTCGTGTCTCATCTGGGTTTTTCCCAGGTTGCTTGATCTCATCTGCTGTTGTTCTTTCATATAAATCAGATTCACATTTATTATGGTTGCAAATATTATGCCCACAGATGCGCACCACATCACACGCATGCATAGATTTGCATATATGAGTGTGATAAAAATGGAGTCAGCATCTGAGGGAAACAGATTTCCTTGGTAAGCTCAAAATAAGTTCCAAAGCCTACGTCTTATCAAATGAAGGGCTTTAGGCTAGATTTTGGGATCTGCTATAACTAGGAATGGCTGGGTGAAGACAGTTGTGCTGGGGTGGGCAGATGAGCAGACACCTGCTGTGGAGGAGATTGTGCCCAAATGAGAAGCTATAGAACGGTGGAGCAGAAAAAGGGGAGAAAATTAGTTTGAGAAAGTAGTGAGGTGAGGGACAAAGACTGGAAAGACCTAATTTTGTAATCACTTTGGTAGGTACTAAATCAGGCTATTTGGTAAAGGGTTTTCTTTCAAGTTTTCTTTAAAAATGAGAGAAGAAGCAAGTGAGGAATTTGTACATCTTCACAACTAAAGTTATCTTAACACTTTAGAAATTCCATTGCAAAGGTTGTGTGGGAAAAGACATTGATTGAGCACATTATTGTTTTAATGCAGAGGTTATGGGATGCAGTGAATAAAGCAAGGGATTGCAGGAAGAGGAAAAGACAGTCACAAAGGAATTTAAGGTTTATCTAGAGAACAGAATTTTTTCACTGTCTCTTGCAGAATTTGTGTTGCATGGCAACATACTTTAACCAAATTTTTTGACAGTGTTCACTAATTATGTGTTCCTTGTTTCCTCCAAGGCCTGATTTGGAGAAATGATGAGAATTTACAGCTGAAACAGGTCAATGGGAGAAATATTCTATACGTATCAAATGACCTGCATGTCTAAATCCTGTAAAAATGTTCATTGGGGCTATCAATTGTCTACTAAAAGGTAGAGAATCTTTCTCTGACTCTGGCTTTCATTTGCACATGTGAATAAAAGGGACACCACCTCTTCAGAAACATTCAGGGAGTGAAACTGAAACATATTGGGAGTTTGTATTGTGTGCTAAAAATCCATTATACTTGTACCTTGGTATGCCAGGAAGTCTGGCTGACGTGGCCTTTCATGGCACTGCTGGTTGGCTTCGGTTAATGAGCCTTTGAGGGTTTTCTTCAGCACTGAGGGTCTCAGCAGTAGCCCTTTCTCTGTAAGCTCAGTCGTAAGTGACAGGGTGAGGGAAAAAATATCAAACAGCCATCTTAAGGAAAGCATAAAACAAAGCCAGTCCCCTCCTTTTACCCAGCACTTCTACTTCCAGCTACGAGCCTCAGCTGAAGTTCTAACAGATCATCTGACCTAGGAACCATAAGGTTCTTCCTAATTGTTGGGTGCAGATCTGGGTTCAGATCATGTTCTGTTGAAGTCATTGTGGATTTGACCAGATGCAGTAGAGGAGAAAGAAGATCAAACCCTTAACAAGACAGCTTTTGTGTCTGCTCAGCAGAGATATCACAGCCTTGTAAGGAGAGCGGTCTTCTTGTTCACTGTGGTTTAGAATAAGGGTTGGGAACCTTTTCTGTCATGAAGTCCAGACAGGTCTTTTTGATACCTTTTTTAGAGGAAAGAGCAAACACTAAAATTCATCTCATTTTTGTCATGTTACTGTAGGATACTGTTAATGTGACTGCAGACCTTATGTAACTTAGGGGCTTCATCTAGCCCCTAAAGTGCTGATTAATTTGTGTACTGAGGATCACAGACCATCCAGCTCTACTAATGCATGGAAAAGTATTAACAAATTTCTATATTAGCCTTTTATAAAAGGATACCAGCCTGTGTAGGAGGTAAGTAAAACATGTCTGTTCTCATCCATTAGGAATGACTGTGGTTCTTACTTCAAAGCCTGAAGTATAAGCTGTTAAAGCACTACTTTCTACTTTTACAATACCTTTCAGTCTAATATCTCAAAATATTTTCTACTATTTATTATGTAGAAATAAAGAGATGCTGCTCAGTGTGTACAAATCTCTTGGTAGGTCAGAGACAGCTGACTCACAGTTCACTGCCAAATCAGAATGGTCATGCACTGCATTTCACAGAGATAATTGCCTAGACAAAATATGAAGTAATGAAAAAATCTGCCTTGAGGGTCTGGAGGCTCACAGGTCCAAATCTTGTATTATTCTTAATGCAGATTTATGTAAGGCAGGGCAGCTTGGAGCTAGCTGATACTCAAAATAGGGTAAATTATGCCAGTTTTTATTACACTACTTAAACTCAATACAGATGTCTCTGTTGAAATTTTAAGTGGATTCTGACCTCATTTATGCTGATTTGTGGTTGAAATTGTGTTTGGAGTAGTGACACTAACCCTGCTAGTACTGTACCAGTTTCTGTTGACTGACTTCACATGAATTGATTGAGCCCTTCTGGGTGTCCCCACAAGACTCTGACTTCATTGAGAAACAGTGCTAGGGAGAGGGATGATGATGAATATATGATGAATGATAAAAATGCCTGTTTAGGTTGATAATTAATCAAAGGAAATAGGCCATTTTATGTCCCTCATGTCATTTATTACTGTCAACCACATTTCAACGTAGCACCAGTGCAGATGATGCCACACTAAATTCAAGAATGTTGCCAAATGAAAATTGTTCTATTGTTTAGGCAGGCTTTTGGAGTCTAGGGTTAATTTCTTTTTCTTAGTCTGTCTTTAGCATTTCTTGTCACTTTTTTTACAGCTGAGGTGACTGAAAAGTTGTTCAGTGGAGAGCAGAAAGACTGGCACTTGACACTGGCAGTGGTAGGATTTTAAAATTGTTGTGCTTTTTGAGACAGTTAAAATTTGCTGACCTTCCAGGACACCTTGACATTTACTCAAATTACAGCAGTTATCTGTGGATTCCCACTCTGTTTAATAACAACAGGATGGGGAATGCCTAACATTTTAATGTGTGCTTAGCCTCTGATCTGTGACATGTCTATGACTGTGTATTGAAAATTCTTTAAAAATGTCTGACGAAAAGTGGTTAGTGACCACTTTTTGATTATCAATTTAATTTCCAAAATGGAATGTCTAATCTTTGGGGGTTTGTTTTATACTCAGTAATGTAGCTTGATGGCCCACAAAACCTTACTTTTTTTTTTCTTTTACTCTTTGATGTAAAATAGCTACTTAAGGAATTAAATATTGACATGCTTATGTAGTAAAGGTAGAGTTTGCTAAATGCCAGTCAGGTCAGTGTCATTTTTCTTATGCCAAATATACCAAAAAGTTGAGCAATTGAATAAAATACCACCCAAAAGAGAAAAATTATTCTTTTACTGTGAGTTGTTTCTGAGATAGGGGAGAGGGAAGAGTGTAGATCTCCTTTCCACTCAAATCCAATCTACTGTTATCCCTACAAAGACTGTTGGACTAAATATTGCCTTACAACTGCTGGGATAAATATTGAGCATTACTAGATTGCCATTGAGGAAAAGCATCTTTTAAGAAAGCCTGAACTCAAAGTTTATTATTTTGGGGTAGTCTCCTGGTTCTCTGAGAGTAAACAGATACTACTTATTTCATTACTATCTGAGTTTGCTCTTTGCACTGTCCTGACGTCTCCCACTCACTCAGGCTTGCTTTCTTAGGGCAGAAAATTATGAGCTAGAATAAATATCATCACCATTATGTGAATGTGCTCCTGGCATAGACCTGAATCCAACCAGCAGAGCTGGGAAGCAGCAGCACAAATCCAGTGCCACATTCTTCAGCTCTTCTTCAACCCAGCTGAGGGTTGAGAAAATCGCAGTTAGAGAAATTCCTCCTCAGAAAGAAAGATTCTGATGCAGATGGCTCACAAAAAACCTTGTGTTTGTTCTGTACTGGTATTTGGTGCATATTTGAAATCATCAGGAGAATTCCTATCAGTCTGAGTGCTTTGGAATGCCCTGGGTGTAAGCTGCTGTGAGAGCAACATTTATCAAAGTGTCGTGTTCGGCAGAGTGCTGCGTCAGTCTTGTTAAATCTGATTAATCATCACTTGGACAAGGAAACTCTTAGAGTTACACTGGTTGCTGGCATTACTGAGAGGAGAGTTACAGACTCAAGTTCCTTATGCTGTGCCAATAAGAAGACCATAAAAACGCATGAATTGGAGAGCCAGGGAAAGAGAATGTGATCTAACTTTGGGAGCTGGAGGCACGCACAGAAGGGATTTGGCCAAAAGTCTGACAGAATAGTTTGAAGCAGCTGCAACTTGGTTAAACTATTTGTTCTTCAGTGCAATAATGGGGTCTTCCAAGTGACCTGTATTTTACACTGGCTCTACCATATGACCACAACAACTTCCTGGGGGCTAAAAAAAACCCCAAAAAAACCCAAAGCAAAACAAAACCACAAACAAAAACAGTCTTATCAACATATTGCTGCACAAAGTTGTGTTGAGGAAAAAACAAACAGATGGCACAGGCACAGTACCATAAGGGTTTAAGAAAACACATGATTCCTTTTAGGTACACGACTGGATTAACTCCAATCGTGTGGAAGGGTGAGGATGACTGAGTAGCATAAAGGCAGTTGGCATCTTCTGGTACTGTGCTGAGTTTCCTGTGTAGCTGAGGGAAAACCTGGCTTTGCCTCATGCCAGTTGCTGTGAAACTGGCCTGGGATGAAGTTGAAAACATGACCTTAGTGTGAGATCCTTGCCATTCTGTCATTCAGTTTTGTCTAACAGGTCTGAAAATGAAATTTACAGAATCAATAGTATTGTTTGTTGCATAATTGTATGGTCACCCAGCCAGAGATGGTGGACTTTGTTTGTGTGCAGGATTCATGAGCCCTCACTGGGTTTCCCTGATGGTCACTGTAGAGTTTCATGAATAGCTCAGCAGGAATTTATGCCAAGGGCAGAACCAAGATGAATTAGTTCAATGTCTCCTGACAATTTTAATATCTCTGAGGCTAATATCAAACTTCCTTATTTTGTGTTGACAGAATCAATATTTTGTTTATTATAGATTTATTTCAGTATTCCAGATATTTATTTAGAAACTGCTAATCTCCTGAGTAGTTTGCATAGCATTCAGGAAGTTATTTCAAGTGGGCTTGAAGATTTCTGAGGCTGGCTGAGATACTATGCATAAAATTCAGTATATTCTACTTCAAAGATCAATACACTGGAAGTAACTGGAGTCAGACTTCTCCCGTCAGCATCATTACTGACTTTTGTGTGCCTTTCCACCCTTTCTTTGGCTTTTTCATTTGTACCTCAGAACTTTTCTTTGTCTGTAAATCCAAGGCTTGAGTGGAAAAGGCTGAAAAATGGCGAAGGAGGTGAGTACAGGAGACACTGTGTTTAGGAATTAGATCTGTAGCTACACATATCTCATTGTTTTGTGTTCTCATCCACAGTGCTCAGCATATGAGGGAGACTCAGCAGGCATTTTTTAATGGATAATCAGGTATGGGCTGGCTGTGTCTCCAGGGTTTGTAGTATGTTGTGCAGGCAGCTGCACAGCAATGAATTTGCCAGGATTATTATTCTGCTTTGTTTATTGAAGCATTCTCTGATTAGAAGTGAGTACAGTAAGAATCTTAACTGAAAGAAATAAAGCCACTCGGAATTGGCATTGGCCTCAATTCAAGGACATTTCCTGCTATTCTGGTATTTTGAAAGCTGGTGTACTGGCCCTCTAGGAGTTACTGCTGTTAGAGTATATTGTTTTGTGCAGTTGCATTGTGGTTGTGGTTTTTAAGGTTAAAATCTATTTCTGTTAATAGATGGACAACGGTGTAGTATTTTTATAAATTAAATGAGGTAGCCAGGGAGGATTATTGATGGGCAGGCATCAGAAACTTGAACAAGAGGTGTAAAGCTCTCTGGTCTTCAAAGGACACTGAAAACTCCTAATTATCTCTGCTTTAGATACCCCAGGCTTGAAAGAAAGGAAACACATGCATTTAAAATCTGTGACTTGTATTTCCAGTTCCTTGCAAGAAAAAAATTCTTTCCTCTTGCTACTGGAAGAATAAATGATTGCCTGAAACTTTAGTGGATTTTGACTTTGAAGAAAAAGGACCACACAGATGAAAAGAGGGAAAGCTTGGAAACCCCTGATGAAATCTCTGCAGTAGCATAATTCTCTGTACATTTCTTTTGAAATAGATACATTTTCAAAATTCCTACATTTGGTGGCTTCTAAATTTTTTTCCTTTATCTGTATCCAAAGTCTCATATGTCAAAGGCTGGTGGGCAATGCCATGACCAACAGGCACTTAAATGAAGGCAGGTTTTTTTTTTCTTCCAGGGATTTCTGCATCAGTAATTTAGAAAGCAATTAAAATTCCAGACCAGAAAAATTAAGCAGGCAGGTTCATCACAGCCAGCATGAAACATCTTCCATCTTAACTTCAGAACTAAAATGGAGAGAGAAAAGAAGCAAATCCAAATTACTACTTTTGACTCATGGCTTAAGTGGTTGGGAAGGATGAATAGGGGATACCCTTGCAAGGACCAGGAAGCCAAGAAATGCAGTTGGGCTCAAAAGGAACTCAAGATGCACTATTTCTAGTCAGGAATATTGTTAGTTGGGATAGGATAACAGAATAGCTGCATCCAAGTGCCAGAGTAACACTGCTGCCTCAGGAATCAGCCCAGTGAGTGGGAAGGAAATTATTTCTTCCAAGATTAGTGGATAAACACAACTAGATGGATGGTAGAAATACTCTCTGGGCAATAGACCACAGAAGTGCAGGGAACCAGAAATCATTGGTGGGGAGGTATAGAGAGTGATTTTTCTCTTGGCAGAAAAAAATCTGCAGAGAGGAGGGAAAAAGAGAGACTGAGAGAGAAACAGAAGACAGGGACGGCATTACTGCAGGAACCCTGGCGCTCTGTTAGCGTCAGCTCGGCAGACGGGAGCGTGCGTGCCGGAAGCTGCGGTGAGTCTGCGTGGCTCCCGTGGCGGGCTGGGTGCGATTTCCGAACAGCAGTAGGCTGTGTGTCCCTTCCATCGGTGGAGAACAGGCTGCCCTGGCCACAGGCGCACTCCTGGAGTAGCTGCAGGCCCCAGGGTCACGGGGGCAGCGCCACAGCCGGGTGCAGGCAGCGGCTGCTCAGTGAGGGAACAGCGGAGCACCAGGCTGTGGCTGGCACTGGGGCCATGGCTGCTCAGTGAGGGGAACAGCGGAGCACCAGGCTCTGGCTGGCACTGGGGCTGTGGCTGCTCTGTCAGGGAACAGCGGAGCACCAGGCGCTGGCTGGCACTGGGGCTGTGGCTGCTCTGTCAGGGAACAGCGGAGCACCAGGCTCTGGCTGGCACTGGGGCTGTGGCTGCTCTGGCAGGGAGCAGCGGAGCACCAGGCTCTGGCTGGCACTGGGGCCATGGCTGCTCAGTGAGGGGAACAGCGGAGCACCAGGCTCTGACTGGCACTGGGGCTGTGGCTGCTCCGTGAGGGGAACAGCGGAGCACCAGGCCCTGGCTGGCGCTGGGGCCGTGGCTGCTCTGTCAGGGAACAGCGGAGCACCAGGCTGTGGCTGGCACTGGGGCCATGGCTGCTCTGTCAGGGAACAGCGGAGCACCAGGCTCTGGCTGGCACTGGAGCCATGGCTGCTCAGTGAGGGAACACTGGAGCACCAGGCTCTGGCTGGCACTGGGGCCGTGGCTGCTCTGGCAGGGAGCAGCGGAGCACCAGGCTCTGGCTGGCACTGGGGCCATGGCTGCTCAGTGAGGGGAACAGCGGAGCACCAGGCTCTGGCTGGCACTGCGGGTTGTGCATGCTGTGGACAATGCAGGAAGCAGCGGCCATGGCCGGGTGCAGGCCGTGTCCGCTCCATTGCAGAAGTAGCAGAGCACAGGGTGTCTGTGGCAAGTGCTGCGTCGTGGAAGTGCCGAAACAGGGCAGGACATGTGTGGACAGGGAAGACAGCCAGGGAAGAAGCAGGACCACAGAGAAAAAGGCGAGGGCAGGAAGAGGGCCAAGCTAACCATCCAGGCAAGCCCCCACTCCCTCCATGGAACGCAAAGAAACTGGCTCCCTGCTTGTGTTGCAGTTAACTGGTTTTATTTGCCAAGTCTCCTCCCAAAGCCCTTTTTTTCCCAGGCATTTGGGCAATTTTTGCCCCACCAGCCAGTGGGGGGGTCACTCACAGCCCCATCATGGAAATCTCCTTGCCCTGGACTGGCTGCCAGAACTTTCCCCAGCGACAGGGCTAACAGCACATGTACAGCCCTTTACAGGAATTCTTCACCCCATGAGTAGCATATGTTGAGGCACAAATAAAAATCATATCGGTCCCTCTCATATGGCCAGAAAAACATTTTTTTTTACTTGGTGATCTCAGAAAACTCCAGGACATCAAGTTTAAGTGCTGAGGATTTAGGTTGTCCAGTGAGCTGTGAGATGATCTGGATTAGAGCCCTGTCAGCCCCAGGATAACTGAAAATCTGGGACTCTGAATCCAGGTCAGTATAATCAAAATAATTTTGCCTCCCCTTTGCCATTAGCTTTTGAAGGATGGTGTTGTTTGTCACATTGCTTTTGCTTGGGTGTCAGCCAGGAGAAAAGGACTCTGCCTGTCTCAGGCATGGGCATCAGTTTGTGTTGACCCAAGTTGAGTAAAGTTCGCACAAGACCCACAAGCTGCCACTCCTAGTTCTGCTGAGTTCTCAAGGGACATTGAAGGCACCCCTTCCCTTATTTCACTTATGGCCCTTGTCAAAACCATGGGAAATGGTCATAATAGTATTCCTTAAGCGTTTTGAATTCTCTGTATAATATTAATCTCTTTGGAATGTTTCCATATCACGTTATGGACTGCAAGTTTCCACATGCTGCAGAATTCCATGGGATTTGAGGCTATGTGTATTTTCTAGGATTGAAGACCTGATACTGATACCATACCTTTATTTTTGAAGTTAATTGGAAGACCTTGATTTTTTATCCCTTGAGTCTGCCTAAGCAGTAATGAATACCTATATTCTGGACACAGCCCTTCCATGGGAAGACTGATGAAGAAGCCATTTCTCTTTCCTGAAGTGAGAGATTTGGAAAAACAACAAAAAAATGTGCCTGTGGTAGCTAACAGGACAGTCCCCAATTGTTTGTGCTACTCCTGATGAGTAACTTGTTGTTGTTATCTTATTGTATTTCATATTTCTGGAGTCCCATCTTAAAGTCCATACCTTCTTGCTGGTCCTATTATGCAGCTCCTCTCTGCAGCACAGTTCCTCATGGCTTCCATAGGGGTTCCTCCTGGGCTCTCGACCCAACCCCCTTTTATCCCAGAGCCCTTCATGAGCTACAGCTGCTACCCAACCAAGGATCCCACAGCTGTAGCTCATCCAGAGCAACAGGACCCACCTATCTAATACATAGGACTCTCACTACATATATATATATTCACAAGGACTCCTTTATAACAATACATATATTCAGGCCCCTACATTTCCCCCCTTTTCTTTTAACAATTTCTCCATTACACAGTTACAATATCCATATCTGTCCCAGCTCTCAGGCTGCCACAGCTCTCGGCTGTCCTATCTTCCACTGTCCCAGCTCTCCGGCTGCCACAGCTCTCGGCTGTCCGGGGGATTCCATACCTTCTCCTTGGCTGCATGTTCTTTATCACGCCGCGGTCACCAATTGTTGTTGTTATCTTATTGTATTTCATATTTCTGGAGTCCCATCTCAAAGTCCATACCTTCTTGCTGGTCCTATTATGCAGCTCCTCTCTGCAGCACAGTTCCTCATGGTTTCCACAGGGGCTCCTCCTGGGCTCTCGACCCAACCCCCTTTTATCCCAGAGCCCTTCATGAGCTACAGCTGCTACCCAACCAAGGATCCCACAGCTGTAGCTCATCCAGAGCAACAGGACCCACCTATCTAATACATAGGACTCTCACTACATATATATATATATTCACAAGGACTCCTTTATAACAATACATATATTCAGGCCCCTACATTTCCCCCCTTTTCTTTTAACAATTTCTCCATTACACAGTTACAATATCCATATCTGTCCCAGCTCTCAGGCTGCCACAGCTCTCAGCTGTCCTATCTTCCACTGTCCCAGCTCTCCGGCTGCCACAGCTCTCGGCTGTCCGGGGGATTCCATACCTAATACATATATTCAGGCCCCTACATTTCCCCCCTTTTCTTTTAACAATTTCTCCATTACACAGTTACAATATCCATATCTGTCCCAGCTCCCAGGCTGCCACAGCTCTCAGCTGTCCGGGGGATTCCATACCTAATACATATATTCAGGCCCCTACATTTCCCCCCTTTTCTTTTAACAATTTCTCAATTACACAGTTACAATATCCATATCTGTCCCAGCTCCCAGGCTGCCACAGCTCTCAGCTGTCCTATCTTCCACTGTCCCAGCTCTCCGGCTGCCACAGCTCTCGGCTGTCCGGGGGATTCCATACCTTCTCCTTGGCTGCATGTTCTTTCTGCAGTTCTAGGCTGCCCTTCTCACAGTCCACAGCTCTTCAGGCTGCTACACCTATCTTCCACAGCTCTTCAGGCTGCATACCTCCATCACGTCGGGGTCACCAATTGTTGTTGTTATCTTATTGTATTTCATATTTCTGGAGTCCCATCTTAAAGTCCATACCTTCTTGCTGGTCCTATTATGCAGCTCCTCTCTGCAGCACAGTTCCTCATGGTTTCCACAGGGGCTCCTCCTGGGCTCTCGACCCAACCCCCTTTTATCCCAGAGCCCTTCATGAGCTACAGCTGCTACCCAACCAAGGATCCCACAGCTGTAGCTCATCCAGAGCAACAGGACCCACCTATCTAATACATAGGACTCTCACTACATATATATATATTCACAAGGACTCCTTTATAACAATACATATATTCAGGCCCCTACAGTAACTTTGTATTTAGAGAGTGGAGAGAGCAGCTGCGGGCAGAAACCCAATGAGACATCGATACTTGAATGTGCTGCTCAGGAAGGAACTTAATGGTTTCCTTTTAGAGGAAACCCTATTAATTTAGCATTAATAATGCATTGAACTTTAAAGCCTCAAGGATATTGAGGCCATTTCTTTGAAGTTGCTGAGTGTCCCCAAACCATGCTGAAATTGATAATTGGTGGGAGTGGAGGGTGTGCAGTGTGATGGAAAATATGAGCTGCTGTGAAGTTGGTATCATAAGATACCTTGCTGCTTGTTATTGCATTATTTTGTAGAGGTTTTCAGACATTATATCTAGACATAATTAAACAACTCAAGGGTGAGGAATTAACACAACATAGAATGGGCTGATGGATGTGCTGATGCTCCCATCAGAGATTCGGGGAAACACCAAGACAGCCAAATTGTATTAATGTGGTTTGGGTCCCCTGAAGCCCTGAGTGTGCCATCAGTAACTGAGGTGAAAGTGCTGAATTCCCCACTCCTTGCAATCAATATTATGTTCCAGTTGCTGCTATACAGCTGTATTTTTCCCCCAACATTTCTAACAGTACTTCAGATCTGGAGAAGTTCTGACTCTTGTGCCAGAGAAGGAGGAGAGCAGTACCTCCTTCAAAAGTAATATGAACCCCATAGATATGAATAGGATCTGAGGAAGCACAGACTTGCATCCCTAGTTGGTAGTAATTTCTAGGTAAAACCTTTGGTATTCTTTCACTCAGAGCTGCTCAACTTCCTCAGACAGCAGTGCAGAAGTTCCCTGTCTCTCAGTTGTTCCAGAAGTGAAATTTTGCCAAAGAAGAAAACACAAAATATGTATTATTTTGAAAATTGAAGCAAATAACATTGTGTAATGCTTCCTTCCCCCAGAAAGTTCTTGGGGAGGGCAAACACTGTCTTTTACATTATGTGGTCAAACTCCTGAATGTGTGTTTTAGTCACATTAAAATGGAAAGCAGCTTTTTAGGGGTGTTAGATATTCTCCAAATTGAGTTAGCGGTGAAGAGTTTAATGTCCAGTTGGGTGTTCTTCATGAACATTGTTGGGAATCATTCCTGCTTCCAGATAAGCTTATTTCAACACATTTGATAATATTCAGAGGTCAGAAGAAGTTGTTGAATAATTTTATTTCTACCCTCCTCAAAAGCCAGCTACAGGGGACCGGTAGGTGCGACAGTTTGGTTTGTTACAGTGTGACACCACATTGTCACTGCTCCCTGCATCCCTATGAGCCTGCCCGTGTGAAATCCAACCTTTTGGCCAAGGTTTATAATTGGAATCTTATCAGAAAACAAAATCATAATAAACAGAAAATAGACAGAATAGTCAAGTCTCTGTGCCAGAGCAGAGTTGCAATTGTAGTGCCTTACTTTTGCCCTCAGATGTGATAAAATCAGGTCTGCTTTTCTTGTGTTGAATACTGCTTGGAATTCACAGCTGCGGTGAGAGCTTTTACACATGGGAATGGAGGAAGAAGGATTTATGGAATTGGAAAGTATTAACTTAATGAAAGAGCATTTGCATGTTTTCTGAGCAAAATGTTATCCAGAAAAAAAAGGAAAAAAAGAAAATAAATGGCCTAGATGATGAAAGCATTTTATTTATTGGTGCCTTTATAATCCCTTGTTTTGTTTTTCCTCTCTCAGCTTATGCTGATGCCCACAGTGTAGGCTGTGAGATTCATAAGCAGGCCAACCTTTCTTGTCCTGTAGCTACTCCTCTATAAATGATGCTTTATTTAGTGCCTGAAATGTCTGTTTTTAGGGTCTTTTAATATAAAAGGCTGCATAAAAACATCTTAAATACAGCTGCAATTATGTACAGACTTGTTTTATACAAACTAAATATTAATTATAGAGGGTCATATCTTTAGCTTATTGCATCTGCTTAGTTCCCCTACTGCCAGGTCCACTTTGTACATGTGTATCATATTTGCTTTAAGAGGCATTTGTTGGTGTGAGCCAAAAACTGGTACTTGTTATGACTGAAGGTGTTGAAAGTTATATTTTAGATTGAGTAAGTCTATCTTCCCTCGAAATTTTAGGTAACCTACCCTTCGGTCTAACAGTCCGCAAAATGTCCATGTAAAATTCAGTAATCAGAACTACTTAAAATTATTACAAAGCAGGTGTTGCATAAGATTGTGGAAATGGAGTTCAGCAAAACCAATCAAAATTTTTCTTACAGCTTTTATTTTTATTTTGGTTTAAACTGCCCTGTCCTTCCTGTTATCTACAGGACTACATTTCTGTTAGGATTCATTATCTTCTGAAACACTACAGGGAAATTCCTCTAATTTTAATCTCTGCCATTAGGCACAGCTGTCTTAGATTACTCGTCAGTGACTGAGTACGACACCTTGAGTGTGAGGAAGCTGCTCATAATGAACTGTGGAAATCTGATGGAAAATCGAGTAGCATTAAATAGCTAAATTGCTTATGCTGGCTGGGAGGGAACCAGGATAAGGTTTCTAAGTGAAGATCACACCAGCATCTAACACCATGTAAATATAGCTTCCACTTGCAGTGTTCACCATTGTAATCACAGATTTGAGGATTTCTTTTTCTTGTAGCCGACCCTCTGCCATTTTTCTGTGACTTTCCTATCAAAGCATTAGCAATGACTTAATGTTACACTAAGATTATTATGAAAGTAATGACTCATAGTTGCAGCTGGTTTTATTTTTAATAAACTCATAACTATGCAGAGGGATAACAGTGATAAAAATGTTGTCATATACTTACTGCCAGGCCAGTACTGTCAGGTTATAAGCAAGGCTTCTATGGTGTAAGATGAGATAAACCTGCAGAATAATTGATCGAGCAATCAGAAGAGCTCAGATCAATAAAATCCAGGTGAAGAAAGATCTTTTCCTAACTGCTGCAAGCCTGATTCTTCCCAGCCTAGCATTTTTCATCTGTGTGAAATGGCAGTAAAGTGAATAGAGAATTCTGATCTGGCAGGGTTCTACTCTTGGCTCAGGCTCATATCTGAGTGACATAAATGGTGCCATCAGATAAAAGCCTTTCTATGATTCATGAAAGTATGGAACGTAAATAAGTAATTGTAGAATGGCGTGCGCCGGCAGTTTATAGACAGCGTTCTGTATTCGCTGCAGCTTTTTATATAATGTCAGCATCAACATGCCAGCAAGATGAAGACTTCTTAGCACTGCAAATGCTGTGCAGGTATTCCAGCATCTGCATTGTGATACCTGGTATCCAATACAATGCTATCTGATCATTTTAAAATACATTTACTCACCTAGTAAGAGCTTTTCGTTTTTGAAACATGAGGCTACTCACTTTAGCCTCTAAGCTCGAGAGAGTTAACTGCTGACTTTATGGGTCGTTGGCACCTTTGCTGTTTGCATTTACTATTCATTTTTATGATCCTATACAATGCTGGTTTTTTGTGCATGGAAGCCACTAGGAAATAAGAATGCACAACAACTTGCAGAATTTAGCCTGTAATTGTATGCTCCACAATGAGACATACCTACAGTAATCTGACAGAATGAAAGCAACACATGTCATATGAGCTTCAAATAAATATTCTGTTTCCTCTGCAGCAGCTTTATTGAAAGAGATCTGACATAATGGTGTTGTATCAGCAAAGCTACTAATCTCAGATACCAGAGATTTCAGTGCTAGAGGAGGGAACACTGCACAAATGGAGGTCATTCAGTATCCTCAAGCACTTGGACAACTTTGTCATTTTGGACAGTTCCTGCTAATGGCAGAATGCAGTGCTGCTGCTAAAAATGGTTGCAGAGCTCCTTGTGCAGGTAACCCTCGGTGTCTGTTCAGAGGGGCTTGTTTATTTTCATGTCTTGCAAAACCAACAGTGTTTCTAGGAAGCAAAAGCCATACTCTGGGTTTTAGTGGTAAAAGCAGGAGCCTTGGAGGTATCACAGTGTGGGGTTTTATTGTTTTTTAAGATATTTAACCCTCTTCAGGAATACAGGATTGCTTTCTAGACCTTTTATCAGCCCCCTGCCAACAAGGAGCTGCTGCCATGGAGGAGCTGCAGTGTTCTGGTGTCAGAGGCCACACAGAGAGACCAAGTGTCCCTTTATATTGTCCTTGGGTGGAAGAATTGGAGGAAGAGGTACAGTAGTTTAACTGAAATCAGAAGGATGCTGAGAGAATTTTGCTATTTTCATGTGTCACAAGATGGCACATAGGAAGAATCCATTTCCTTGGCAAGAATCCTTGAGCCATAAGGTTGAACCTGTTTACTCAGGCACAGAGCCATTCTGTCAGATGGGTATTAATACTCCAATTGCAGAGAGCCTATGTTGTATGTGCATCAGGTGTGTGTGTCCCAGATAGGATTCCCAGCAAGGATTGTCCATATGGCTGTTCATTCTAATTTTATATTCCCTTGTACCATTACTAATCCAGGTATGGATCTGATTATGTCAGAAATAGGGAACAGCTTTTTCCCCCTTCGGTAAGTCCTCTTGCCCACTTGCATAAGACAGATTGGAGTGATGGTTTTGGAGAAGTTTCTGGAAGACAGACTTTTCTCCCTGGCCTTACCAGACTTCTTCCTTCTGCATTCAGAGAAATTAGAGCTTTATAAATTTTTTCCCTTTTTAAGTAAAGTCCCTGTGGGCTCCATGCAAGTAAATCTTTGGCACCAAGCTGGATTTCACATGCACTGCAGAGTGGAAATCTGTGTTCAGTCACTCTGCATTACTTTGCAGGATGTTTTGCCTGGACTGCTGTAAAATGTTGAGATTTCAGAGTTCAGGAAAGAGCACAGCACTGGAGATTGTCACACTAACTGCCCCCTCACAACCCCACCTGCCTTGCCTCTTGGTTTCCTCAGCGGATTCAGTTCTCTGTACATCAGCAGAGCTGCTAGCACTGCTCTTGCTCTACCTTAGATATAGCTAGGGCACAACATCTTAGTTTGGTATTGTATTTCCTGTGTTTCATTTTCGTGTGAATTGAAGACATAAGGATCTAATATATGAGGAATGTGTGGAGTGATGCCAGGTCATGCTCTTCTCTGATAGCTGAAGCAACTGCACTGGCATCCAAGTATTTAGTACAGAGCTTTGATAATCTAGTTTCTTGCTCATTTCATGCAGCCTATTCCATACTAATGAAGTAGATATGAAAAAATGTCATAAAAATATTTTTTCCTGCTATTCCTTTTGGAATTAGCTATTGTAAGTATTGGGGTAACCCACTGAAGCAGAACTGCAGAGCCAGCATATTTCGATTTTGGTTTAATATAAACTCCAAATAATTGATTATACTTCTCTACTGGACCTGGCATGTATCATTCAGATTGCCCCAGAGTGGGAACAAGCAATATATTTTTCAGTTGTATACATTTTGGTGAATGATGATATTAGGCAGCTGCACTTGAAAATACCCATCCTACCCGAATTCTTAGCTTGCTTTTACCTCTCTCTCTCTACATATATATTATCTTTTCAGCTACTTCTAAAATACATATGCCTCTTCCTGGCTGAAATGATTTGAGCTGTGTATATGACTACAAGGTGCACTTTAATGCAATGTAATTTCCTGGGAAATTTTAAGTAGAAGAATTATGGCTCTCTCTACTTTGTTGGGACTCTTTAGTATCCTCTCCTACTGCCATTTTGCAATCTTAAGAACTTCTTCTTCTGAAGACATGAGAGCAAGTGTTGAGATAAAAAACAATTGTGGTTCAGACTGGATAGAAACAATTTTCTGCTCATATATTTTGATTGTGGGTTGGGATTTGCCATTTTGCAAATGTTTGTACAGTGCGGTCTAGCACAACTAAGCCATGCACAGTTGGAGTTCTCCAGGCAATGTTATAAAAACTAAAATATGAGGAAAATTTCATCTGCAGACTATAAAGGGTGCACAGTGGAACAGTCCTTTCAGTGTAACCCATCACTACTCAGTTAATGGAACAACATCTGTTCTGCAAGGAGAAATCTGCATCCACATGTACCCCATCCCACCAGCATGGCTGGATTTTGGTAAGGCAGCATATTGGTCCTTCTGTCAGTAAATTTCATTAAAGTACATTTAACTGACAAGTTTTACTTTTGTTTCTGCAATATGCAGTCAGTTAAATCATAAAAACTGTTTTGTAACTTGATAGAACAGTATTTAATGGTCTTTATCTTGTATCCCTTTTAGCCTGAATTTCACATCCTCTTCATAATTTTTAATGACAGCAACAATTTTTATTACACTGCTGGAACTTTTCCCAGGGTAGCTGTGTTTTTCCTAAATAATATGTGATTTAGAATTGAAACTGCAGCAAAAAGCTGTTAAATCCAGTATCTTCTGTGACTGCAAATGTATGTGAAAAAAAAATTTGGCCCTAGTGAAAGAGATTGAAAGTGTCTCAAAAAAAAAGACAACTCCAAAACCTAAGTCAAATGGTGCACAAGGTGACTGAGCTTTCTGTTGCTCTACGTAGGAACGTACCAAGCAAACCACAGGTGAAGGCAGAACATATTGGTGTATCAGCTCTTTGCTCTTATGGAGATCAGCTAAACATTTGTCTTGATGTGTGTCTGTGTACCCTTTGAAAATGCTTCCAATTAATAGTGACTTTACATTTTGACCACAAAATTTGCTCTAATTGCAATTTAAAGACAAAGAGAAGTGATGACGAAGAGCAGCAAACATGCGCAATCAAGACCTTTCTGCTCTTGGCTTTTCAGGACTTTGGAGAAATCATTTAGGCAACAAGTCTTAGCAGGGGCAAACCTCATACAAAGCTTAGGCTTTTTGTTGCTACAACCTTCAGAATATTGATCGGAGAAACCTTTTCTTGTGTTCCTCCATTGTACTCCCAGATGCTCCCCCACTGAAAAAGCTGCATGTCAGAGACACCAGTCACAAGCGAGTTTTTGGCAAGTTACCTGGGTGGCTGAAGAGGGGGAACAGGTGTGGGTGCTCCAGAATTTGTCAGCTGAAATACATGAGAAAATCTTTTTCCAAAAAGTAGCTCACAAAATGTATAGAGCAAAATTGAGTGTTACGCTGGTGCTGGCTAGCTTTGCTAACTTCTTGCAGTGCACATTTGCCTGTGGAACAACCAAAACCAAATGTTTAGGTGACCTTAGCCAAGGCAGCAGGTTTGGACACCATTGCCTGTCCAGTTCAAACTCAGAAAAGCCTTTTTCAGCCTGTCTGTTTGGTGTGCCAGTATAGATTGGCCAATATCTATATATTATGATCTCTTGACCAAAAAGCAACTTAATATTAAATCAGGTGTATGTGTACTTTTAGTGATTGCCTAGAACAATTGTCTGTAAGCTTTAGCAATATGCTGTTGGATAGAAAGTTTTTAAATACTCTGCAACAAGTAAATCTTTGGCTGCTGCTGGCAAGGTGTGAGCTATTGCCCTCTTTCTATTGTCTCAACTGTGTAATAAATCTGATGCTGCAATTCTTCCAAAGCAGAGTATATTTTACTATGTGATGAACAGGGACAAAGTTCTCCAAGATACATATGCATAGTAGGATTCTGTAGATTGAATAAAGATCACCTAGGAATTTGAGTGACTCTTCTGTAGAGGATAGTACCCTGTTTCGAGTTCCTAAAATTTAGCTAATTAAGTCCTATGTTTTGCCCTAATTTTATAGTTTCTTTGATTATTTCTTTCTAGCTCAACAAAATTCACCAAAAATCCATGAAGGCTGGTGGGCTTATAAGGAGGTGGTCCAAGGAAGCTTTGTTCCTGGTAAGTGGAATTTTAAAATTTCAGATTTACTTAATTTTTTTTTCACTGGAATTAATATGGTTGGGTTTGCAGAAGATATTTTGGGTGGATTTGTTTTCATTGCAAAAATTTTTAGTTGACAAGTACTTAACATCATATTATTGTGAAGTGCAGAAAGGTTTCTGTTAACCCATCATCCAAAGACTGTGGCTGTTTTTAAGGGAAGAAATCACTTTGATGACATTCCTGGTTTCTCTCAGTAAAACCAACGTGATGCTGCTTTGTGAGTGTATGTGTTCTGAATGTAGAAAAGGGAAAGGAACTGAAAAGTATTACTGTTAACTGAAATAATTTATCTGTTGCAGCACTTCTAGGTAATAGCATTTCTACAATTTTAGATTAGATTTTAGAGTAGATTAGGACAAGAACCCACTACATGCAATTGTCACTGATTTGTGTTTAGTGAACAAA
This sequence comes from Ammospiza nelsoni, assembly GCF_027579445.1. Classification (NCBI taxonomy): domain Eukaryota; kingdom Metazoa; phylum Chordata; class Aves; order Passeriformes; family Passerellidae; genus Ammospiza; species Ammospiza nelsoni. The sequence continues at coordinate 3,923,516 of NC_080651.1, forward strand.
CTATGAGTCAAAAAAATTAAATAACTTGGCTTCATTGAGATTTAGTAAATGATAAATAATCAAGTGTCAGCTGAAAGGATTCTGTGCAGCATCTTTTCAGTGTGATTAACATGCATTAATTTATGTGTATTAGCTATATCTTACAAGGCAAAGTAGTGCTTCAAATTTTATCATTACTGCATTGAGAAAATTGCTACATGATCCTTATTTTCTCATAATAGTAGAAAATATTGTTTGGCTGTTGTGTGAGTGTTGCAATATGACATGAAATGAACAACACACACACACTGAGATGTCTAAGGTAAAAAAAGGGCTATTTATTTCTGAACTCTGATATTTATAGAATTTTTTAAGTGACCATGGATTGGAGGATGAAATTGCTACTTCTTTAACCACACTGGTTAAACTAACAGTCCATCAATTTTCTCCTCTTCTAGAAAGGAATGCAAAACAATCATTATTTACATGAAAAGTGCATGAGAAACTCCCTTACAAAAATGAAAACATTGGAAGGTTAGAAGAACTTAGAAGAACAGGGCAACATGTGAGCTATTCCTGAGGATCTGTAGATTTGACCTATCATCAGGTTCTTTCACTGTTGAGAGAACTGTTACAACCTGACAGTCATCTGAAATTCCCAAAATACTGATTGCCTTGTTCAGAATTCTAGTGCAAATGAGATTAAATATTTCAGCCCACACATTTCTGGCACTGAAATGGTTGTGAAAATCCACAGGCCTGGAGCTTAATTGCATATTAACGCAGCAGAGAGTAGCTTTTCAGCTGTACTTGAGATTGGTTTGGGCTGTCAGACACACTCCAGTGTATTGTGCATGTTTAGTTCCTCATAGTGACAGTAGGGGAAGAAACCTGGAGAATATAATCACCTGATTTCAAGACATTTCAGCCTTCCTGAGTTGCATAATTCAGGTAGATGCCCAGCAGAAAATGAATGAAAAAAATATTTGCTAAACAGGCCTAAACTTAAAGTTCCTGAGAAAAATAATCTAATTGTCAGAATGTGTAAGAGCTGTAGCGAGGGATGCAGGACTCCAGACGGCTTATTGCATCCAAGATGTCACAGCAGTCCAGGGTCGTGATGACAGAGCTGTGCCTACAGCTGTCAGCTCTAGCTGCAAACAAGCCTGGAGACTCTTTAATTTTGGTTTCAATGCATTATATACTTTTCTTTGCTCAGCATCTTAATACAGAAGAACCATTCTATACCTTGACTTTTATCTATAGCCTGTCATAACTACTATAATTACCATATTCATGTTAGTATTCTCCAATCACTAAAAGTTAGTATGTTACAGTTTAGGCTAGAAGTTGTTTTTCAGTTTTCTTGCAGTGGAAAATTCTGAGACCTTTTTTCTACTTGCAACATTGGCAGTCTTGTTTGCCTGTGGTATCTTCTTGGTAAAAACATCTTGTTTTAGGTGGGTTTATCCTTTGCTCTAAGCCATAAAACCCCTTCTAACTAACACACCCTTTGCCTTCTTAGTTATCCAGTAAAACTGTATCAGCAATTCTTTTCTTCTCTATCAAAACCTGCTTTCATTTCTATTCCTTCTTCAGATTCTACATTCAAAAATCTTTCTGCCAGTCATACATATCTATGAGTCTTTCTTGTCAAACTTTCATCCTTCCCAACAACAATGTAAAGAAACCTGTGATCAGTTCATGCTTGTGGTGTTCTAGTCTTAATACTGTGAGACATTTAGGCTTAGGTACATCCTTGAAATAAGAATGAGGAAACAGTGATGACTCAGAAACTTCTGGGAAGGAAGACCTTTTAGATGGTGTGGAAGAACACCTCCTTTCTGAGGGAAACCTGAATTACCAATGTCTTGAATATCTAACTAACCCAGCACACATTCTCAAGAACTGGTCCAGAAAGTCAGTAATGAACAGCTTACTGAAGCAACCTTGAAGAAAGCAAGAGGAATTTGGGAGTACCTTTCTTTCAAATTCAACTCTGCAACATGTCAGCCTCGGCAGAAGAGAAAAATCCCATGAGACTTTACAAACAACTAATTTTTTATCCTAGATTTGGGAGCCTTTGAAAACCATATTTAAAGTATTTCACAGCGTTTGTGGCTGTGTTCTCAGACTAACACATCACAAAGGATCTGCTGATGCATATTAAGTTTGTCCATGTTGGTTGCAGTCCCATATCAGATCTCACGCTAGATGCTAGTTAGCACCTGAGATGTGAGGGCTGCCAGGCAGACTGAGGAGCTGTTGCTGGCGTTGCTGATGTGCACTGAAGCAAACAGCTACAGCCATCTTGCCAGGGTGTTTTCTTCCCACAGCTGTTTGTCCTGACCCAGGGCTGGAAGTGAACAGCCCCAAAGATGTTAGAAAGGAGTGTTTGTACAACAGCCTGTCACTGCCGTTCAAAACTGGCGTCTCAGTTAATGTGACTGACATGAATCCAGCTCTGTAACTGCTTGGGGGAGCAGCTTCAAATGCAGAGATGATTAATTAGGGGCAATATAATTGTAAAACACTCCAGGAGGAGTTGCTGGAGTTTGTCTACCACAGCTTTAGCTGGGTAAATACTTTTTATCTGCTTCAAAGCAAAGTCACTGTCTCTCTTTGAACTCTCACTTCTTCCATGGAGAACTGTGTAAGAATGCAGTTAGGAGTGTATCACAATGTGCCTGGGTTAGAATGTGCTAGTCATAGGTTTTTCTGCTTAGTCTGTTTTGAAAGCATTTAAGCCACATGCTAAAAACGCATTGGATCCTGTGCAGATTTGCCATTGAGCAGTTAATGAAATCAGGCCATATTTCATTACATTCCCCAGAACCAGACTACCCATATTCTGGGATAGATTTTAGAAAAAAATAATTTAAATCCCTTTCTAATGTTCATCTGAACACAAGTTATTTCCTGCTATAAGCCACTAGCTGCAGTCAGTGATGTGTATCTCACAGAAGGAAAAGATGTAGACAGAAATGAGGTTACAAGACTCCTCACAATGTCTTTCCCAAATTTGCTTCTTTCAGTGCTCCGAGAGAAGGCAGCATTGAGAGCTTGCAGGTTCTCTCAGCACAAGAACAGTGGCTCAGGTCTGTCTTGGTGCCCAGCCTTGAAAGAGAGATGCAGAGTTCTCAAATGCAGGAGGGAAAGTTCATCAAGGCTGGGTTTGTGTATCTGCTACTGGAGCAGAAACCACTCTCCATCTCTCACCTGTTCTACAAGCAAAGAATTGCTCTTAAAATTTAAATCTTGTAGGCAAACAAAGTAGAAAGTAAGTAGAACTTCAAAATGTTAATTGAATGCAAATTAGGTTTCAAATTAAACTTTGGGGAATGTTCAAGGATGAAGAAGGAATACTTTCCTTTATGCATGGTGATTTGCATAATAATAAAATAATTTATATTATTAAAAACATTTACTACATAGACTTTTTCCGGTGTGGAATATCAAAGTAGTTTTTAATGGGTTAAAACACCTTTAAATAACCTCTTTTATGTCTTTTCTTTGGCTGTGACTGTGAATATGTGGTGTCACTGAAGTGATGCAAGCAATTTCTAGGTGATCAAGATACTCATATTCCAAATTCATTGATAACCTTGTTGTTTCTTCAAATAGATGTGCATAACCTTTGATAATCTTTGTGATTGTATTGATCCTTTTCATACTGGTCCTGTTTTTTTATACCATTATGAAAGTAGGCTTTGGTAAGCATAAAATATAAAGGTTGTTAAATCTAATTTGTGATCACAGAGTGCACTTGGCAAACCTCCATCCTGTTGTGGAAACTCTGGACTATGTGATAGTACAAGCATGTAAATGTTTTGTTCCCAGGGAAGATAATGTCTTTGGGCCCCCCTGCTGAATTATACCAAATCTAAAGTTACTTTACAGGGTGCTAGTGCCACCCTCAGCTAACAGGAGGAAATCCATCAAATGAGTGAACCTTGCTGAGGGAGCAAATGATGTTCTCCTTCCATGTAATAAAAGCTGTAAATGAACTCTAATTCCAGATGAAGATCTCCATCCACTAGGATTCATGACTGGCCACAGATCACCAGTCAAAGCTCACCTTTTTTCCTGAGGTTCTCAGATGAGAAATTCCCTGTTCATGGTTCCTTCACAACTTCTTTTACACTAAAAAGGAAAAGACTGCTGGAGTTTTGTGATGCTGTTCCTACCTTTTGCAAGGATCCTGCTGGTGGGATTATGCCCTAACCTTGACCAGCTGGCACTGAGAAACTGCCTCCAAATGCATTTCATAACAATATGCAAGGGAGAAGAAGTCTGAAACAATTGACAAGCTTCATCATGAGTGCCAAAACCTCATTTTAAACTTCTTGCTATCCCCTTGTGCTTTTGTTATGGCCCACAGAGGCAGTTCTAGTGTCCCTAGTTTCTCCTGTCTGGGCTTAAAATTTCTTTTATTACAGCTTTGAGCTTTTTTTTTTTTAATTAGAAATGTCTTTATGTACATGTTCAGAAATAACCTTTGATGTGCAGGTTACTGTAAGGACCATAAACTGTTTGTCTGTGGCTTGAAACTGAGAAGATGAAGAACTTCAAACCCACACACTTGTTAAACTTTCAGCTCTCAGTTTGTGCCACCCTGCAGTCACAGGGGGGTCCGTATCATACACTGAGATGGTGATCACTTAAATGTGGCTGCCTGAACACCAAAAACCAAACCTGCTGATTCCTACTCCAGCAGTGCTCACTTTTCTAACTATAACATCTCTCCTGGTCTTATTTTGGAACTTCAGGAGGCTGGAGCGTCACTCACCATCTGGTGCGTTTTGCTTATCAGTGAAAACAGTGGTGCTGTCTGAGCTACAGCAGTACTTTAAACAGTCTGCACACACCCTTCAAAGTCATGCAGTCTGCTGATGCCTCTGAGGAGTTAACCACCCATATATAATTATTTATTGGAACGATAATAGCAGTTTTTCTTTCAGAAAGGAATATTTTGGAACAGTTCATTTCTTCAGGGTGATAGAACATAGATACTGGAAATCATTCACCTACTGATTTGAATTTAGGTTAGTATATGTAATATGTTAGCTTTGGTTGTCAGTTAAAGAGAGCTTGAAGGAAATATATTTCATAACATTTATTTTCCTGGTTTCTCACTTCCTTTGGTGATTCTGCAAAAATTGTCTCTTTAAAATCATGTAGCTAGAAAGGAGACTAGATTTAAAAAAAAAAAATGTGATGGTTAGAGATAATACAACATGGACTTTTCCCAGTTACAATACCTGGTGGCACCGTGATTTGGTTCCCCCAGCCCCTCTTCTCACTTGACCGAGGAGCTTGGGACTGAGGATCACCCTTTACAGGTGATTTTGTTACCGCCATGAAACTCAGAAATTGGCTGTCTTCAGGTCCTTCCCATGCCTTTGAACACACATTTATGCTGTCCTTTTCAATAAAGTCACTGTTTTACATACAGCCTGTAACTGCAGCCATTTTGCAAACAGATCTCTAAATGCTGTTTTTTCCCTCTAATTCAGTCCTTCCATGAAAAGAAAAAAAATATTTTAGGGGGCCAGCAAAGTGAACTAATCGCAGTAAAGCACTCTGAAGACCTAAAATTTTAAACCTTCACAAACTTGTGACTGAAACACAGTTCTTTACTAATGTGTCTCAGATCCCTTTTCTTTTAACACCCTGATTATCTTTCTTAGCTGTGGCTTTTCCTCCTCAGTTACAATTGGTATCCATGACAGGAAAATTGCATGCAGCACATGTACCCTGGCCTTTTTTTTGTTATCCTGACGTGACCAAATTATTAAAATTGTCTTCCTGCCTGTTCCTAGTCCCACCAGGCACTGCAAAGGGCAAGCCTTCCCTTGTTATAACCAACACATGAAGTGCCAGGTTGGACCTTGCTGTGCCACCAGCTGTCCAGGGCCTGTCCTGCTGTACCCACAGGTTTCCCTGCCAGGACATGAGCAGTGTCCCTCTTCTGCTTCGGGAAAGTGCAAATAAGGAAAACCCTTTTTATTGTCCCTCACACTTTCTGCTAGGTTAGATAATGTTTTTGATATGGGAGTACTCCAGATATTTACTGATGAAGTTGAAAATCTTCTTTCCCACTATCCTGAAGTAGATGCTCCTTATCTTGCAGTGACACTAAATATGGGTTATAAGCACAAAGAACAATTAAGTACTAGGATTGTTTTGTACAAGTGTAGCTACTAAAACCTGCATGAATGATGGCTTCTAGCTGGGAAGAAGTTCAGGGGGTTAATACCATTTGGGCAGTCATATACTCAGAAAGCAGTATCCAAAATGTGCTGTCCTACAACACTGTGTGTTTACAATCTCTACAAAACCTTGAAGTGAAAAGCCAGAAAGCCACCTGTGTGATCTTACAAGGGTTCATCTTTACATGATGAGCACATCCTCTTAAGCTTTTGCTTGAGAAAAGAAGGATCATTCCTGTGCACTACCTTAGCTGGACCATCAAAAATTGGGGTTTGGGATAAAAAGGTTAAGACTAGTATTAGTAATCTTTCTTTTCTTAGGTTCTTCACTGTGACCTAAAAGCAAGGGAAGGACTCCCAAGGATAAACACTGGTGTATACAGAAAAGGGTGTAGGGGGTGTAACTGGATGATCTTTAAGGTCATTTCCAACCCAAAGCATTCTGTGATATTCTTGACAAGCTGAGTATAAAAACAGTTGGAACAATGGTCTAATGACTAAGTCATTAATAACTGAAAGCTCATAGCTACTTACTTGGAAGGATTATTCAGGAAAGTTCTAAGGGCCAGAAGCAAGGCTCCTGTACAATGCTGGATGTATGTATTGATATATTCGGAAAGTTTTATTTTACCTTACGCCTTGACAGGCTAATCTTCACAGGGTATCTAAGGAGTTCTTGACACCCTTTGGCACTGGACATTTTAGTGGTAACCACGACTTAGAGGAGTAGAATTGAAGCACAAAGAAATCTGATAGAAGAATTAGTTGCTGCTCAGAGAATCAAGGACCTTTTTAAGCTAATAATTCACTCTGAAAATGAGTAGACATCTGCCACAGTTCCTTATGTAAAGAGGGGATTTGGAGCTGTGGCTATTAATTACCTTGTAGTAGTAGTTTTCTTGTGGGTGTGCATGTGTTTTTGTACAAAACAGTAGCAATCATCACTTCCTACATAAAAACCCTCTTTATATATTTTTCATGGTATAGTGTAAAAGAAGTTAGTGTCCTTTGGAGAAAGAAGTCACTGAGAATAAAAAGGAATAGTATTTTTCTGTGCTAATAATGTTCTTCCCCAGTGGAATGTAATTGGACTTAATGAGAGAAGGGTGACAGTGCTCCAGCTTATGTTTGCTTGGGTACTTCTGCCATAAATCTGTGTGGGATGAGATAGAAATGGAAGGGATTGCAATATAACATGGAAAGAGGGATAATCAGAGGCACTAAAATGTTGCCCCACTGCTACTCCTGTCATTATCCCACTTAGAAAAATTAGTCTTGTAAAATACCTCGAAAGAATTTCAAGAGTACTACAATTACAGTTGCGATTTTCAGGTAGGAATTCAGCTTCTCTTTCACTGAGACTGTTCACGTCAGCATATTATAGTGACTTCAGGAAGATTATTCCGATTACACTGGTGATGGACACAGCACCAGTAAGGACTTTATATAAACACAGTATGCAGCTTTTAATTTGCAAATCTCATTAGTGCAATTTAGTGTAGAATTTGCCACATCATAGAAAGAAAAATATGGTCGCTACAGCTACACCCTCATCTGTGGTTAAAATTAACTCTTGTGAAGTAAAATCACACCACTGCTGTGTGCATGGTTCCACAGAGTAACTCTGCCTGTTGGTTATTGTCACTGAAGCTTCACTGGTACTAACAAAAAACCTCTCTGTCAAATCCTGTCCTGCCTAATTAAGAAATCAAAAAGAGAAGGAAATGAGACTGTTACCTAAAGGTGGATACATCCTATGGTACGCAAGTACTTTCCCAATAGACAGCTATGATTTTACTTGTGAATATACAGATTCACAACGTTATTTGATCATAGCACTTCTTCACTAACCTGCTAAGTTGATGTTATTTCTGAAAGTCCGTATTTGTGTAGGATTCCTCAGACTCCTCAAATAGAGAATTGCTGGAGACTCGACAGTCTGAAACCACTCATTTCTACTTAGTGAAAATTTCCTCCTGTCATAACACCTCTCTAAAAAAGGTCACTTTTGAATTCACTGAACTATGAATGTATTGAACATACTCAGGAGCAAAATCCATGCTCGCCATTTAAATCTGCCTGCCTAGGAGGATGTGGAATTATTATTTGGATAAGTTTTACAAGCTGTTACTTACACAGATTAAAATACAGATATTCTATACCATCACCCCCATTATGGCATATCTGGGCACATACTGTTTGTGTGAAAGATTTATCCTCTCAGAACTCACCACAAAATACAGTCATCTACTTAATGCATTTCTGGGTACCTGCTGTCCCTGCGAGCTGTAAATCACATTATTATGGTTAATGAATCTGCCCAAAAAAGGAACCTTCCCGAATCTTATTGATTTTTTTTCCTAGCACTGAAAATATTACTTAAAATTGTCACCTTTTACCTTTCTGTATAGCAACTGATTTTATATTAGGGCACTTGTTCATTTTATATTTATAAAATGTACAAAAAAAATACATTAGTGTTTCCAGACCAAGCAGTCACCAGCTTTATAGCCAGGACATAAACCCTGAAAATAACAACATAACATCATAATGGGAAACCTGACAGGTCGTTAACTACAGCAGTGCAAATGTGTCTGTAATTCACAAGTGCTTGTAGATAACACCCTGGCCTGCAGTCTTTCAGAGCCTGCAGCCTTTCAGAGTCTGTATGAGCGATAAAAATAGTCAAGGATGGAGCACAAAATAACCAGGTCACACTGGAAGTTGTTCACTTGACACCAGAGCATGGAGCAGACAGATGTTCTACCCCAACACAGAGGTGGTTCTTTAGATTACCTTTTATGACCTCCTCTAATTTTTTCTTCCTGTGTCTTTAATATCTATGAGTTCGTCATGATGGTTTTGGTGAGGAATGAAGGTCTTTATTCAGAGAGATCATTTTCCAAATATGAAATGAGATGAAGAATAAATAGAAAAATGGATAAGCTGAGTTCAAGACAGCAGTTGGAGGCTGGGAGAGAATCAGGCAGCCAGTTCAGATATGCCTGTGCCATCAAGCTGGTCTGCCTGGCATCCCTGTGCTGTTGATTAAAGAAGAAAAAAATGTTCCTGCAGGTCCTTTGAATCAGCCCTGTGCTTTGGCTAAGTGACATGAAGCAGTGCAGCTGCCCCAGCAGAGAAGGAACAGGATGGGCACCGAGGGCCTGGCACCTCTTGCACAGGCATTGTCAGAGCTGCCACTGCTTTAATAGAGCTGAGGAATGTTACAAATTATTATCTGCAGTGACATTTTGGCACTGTCTCATACTATAACTTCAGAGGCAAGGCAGGAAGGAGGGTGGATATATTCAGGCCAAGGAACAGCCCCATTCCACAGCCACTTGTTGCAATTCAAAATGAAACCCAAAGGCTGAATACATTTGCAGTAAAAGAATGACATTTCAATTGATAGATGAAGAGATGAGATTTTTCCTCCTTGCTTATAAAATTGGTCAAGTAGGGTTTAGTTGAGTCTCTGAAATCCAGGCATCATGTGGTTTCTACACTAGAATAATTATGATACAAGTCTGGCTGAAGTAGTTGCTACAAAAGGAAGAGCTGCTGCCAGTTTAGAAAATCCTAGGTTATTACTTCTGTCTGAAAATAGGTCACACTGAAAACAGTGGGATTTGCTTGTTGAGACAAATGCTACAGCCCTTGAATAAAGGCCATCAGAAGCTGATTCTTAAAAAAATTAGAAATCAATATTTACAAGATTGTGTTCCCTTTATAATGGTTTTATTTCAAACCATCTCTTCCAAGTTTTTTAACTGCAGTGAAATTATTTATTTCCACAGCTGTGCAGTGAGCCACCATCTCTTTTGTCCTAGAGTGTTCACACTGCAATTCCACTAATAATGTGCTTTTTGAGGAAATCACGTTTGAATACTTTGCTTCTCATGGAGGAGAGGGGCTGAATGGGAGGATTAGACCTATGCACTGGCATCATGCTGGTGTTACCACAGCAGCAACAGGTACAGGATGAACAGGATGCTCAGCTGTGAGAAGAGCTGCTCCTCCAAATCTCAGTCAGGTGCAGTTAAAGCCATATCAGGATGCAGCTGGGAGTGATAGGTAATTCCCAGCTTTAGTCCCAATTTAGAACTGCAGGATTTAGCTGTTCTGTATGACTCAGAATACAGCGTATGACACAGGAGAGAACATCTCAGATTATGGAGTCAACTGTTCTACATAGGTCATGGCTACAGAATTCCCCTTTCACCAGTGCATGTCAGGGCATTTCCCTGGAGGAGTTCAGATTCCATTTTGCTTTTCCTGTCCTGCAGTTGGGCATCTTCAAATGGCTTTTCTTCCTTTAGATTAGGCTTTCCTAAAATTAAGAACAAATGACTAAAGTCTAATAGGCTATGGCTGAAACACTTATATTGCATGACCTTGGCAGGCTCTATTATCCACACACTGACATCTTCAGAATTACTTAATATTTTAATGTGCGTTTAAAATTGGTTAACCGGAGTATAAATTAAACTAATAGCGAAACTTGTCTCTCAAGGTTTTATTGCTCATTGTAATTTTATGTTAATGGGCTCACTGCTTTGTGGCAGGACTTGTGTTGGTTTAGTTTTAGAGAGTGCAGTAGGGAGAAGGTGGTGCTGTACCCAGAGCCTGGTGAAACCGATGGAACTCCTGCCATTTAACTGTCTCAGGGCAATGGTCACATCATTCTCACTGCCAAAGACTTGGATTTACTTTCCCAGTCAAGAACATTGTCCAGAGAAAATTAATATTTAGATAGAATTTTAAATACTTTTCCCCAACTTATTTTACATGATTCTTCATGCAACTCCTGTGCCTCATTTAGTAAAAAAAGAGTAACGAAGATGAGAAAAAAGATGAAAATTACATATTTGTTGAGCTGTGACATAAGAGTTGTGTGTTGAAGCAGCTGCTCCTCTTGACCTTAACAAGCACCCTTTTCCCATGCGAAAGTATTGGAATATGATCCCAATATTACTGGGCTTGTCTGGCTCTTGCTGCTTGACCAGAGGTGGCAGCTGAGGTGGTTTCACCTCAGAAACACCTTCGGCTAGCTGGATGTTGCAGCTGGCACTTGGGACAAGTCTGGGCAAGCAGGAACTCAGGTTTACCTCTGGTGGAAAGGCTTTAGGCGAGGCTGAAGAAAAAAGGAGATGGGTCCTGCTGGAGGGTTTTCATGCAGAGCTTTATTCCTAGCACACAGACCTCTGAATGTTGCAACAGCTCCAACTGAACAGCAACCGCGTGGTCCCCGTGTCTTTTAAGCCCGAGGAGAGGGGCAGGGAAGGGGTAGGGAGCCACCAACCAGGTAGGAGGGAGGAAGTCTCAGGAGACAAGTGGCACCTGGACAGCCCAGTGTCCCCAGGGCAGAGGGGCATCTTTTGAACTCTGCCAATCAGACGATGCCCTTGCTGGCCTACCAAGACTGACAGACAGCTCTCAGCAGAAGGCAAGGGGAGGGGAAGGGAGAAAATATTGGCACACCTGGGAAAGGAACTGGGATAGCTGAAACAGGGTATTACATCACACTGCAACAAAAAAGTGCATATCAAAGATCATCTGCAGCCATAAAAACCTATGTGAAAATGCTTCAGTTAAGTAGCCCAGAGTACTGGACTGCGGAGGCTGTGTGGAATGTGTGACAGTGTCCAAGATAAAAGAGCAAGAAACATCTGTTCTGCCTTTTCTTTGCGTGATTGGTTAGTCTCCTAATCGTGATGGCTGCATAGTTTGATCCTAAACTTGTACACTGAAAAAACATATAAATCCTGGTGTGTGCTTAATAAAGTGACTATGTTGACTTAAAACAGGGTCTGTGTTTTTTCCAGTCACTACACTTTGTGTAGAGATATGACTTAATTCCTACACCTCTCAGGGAAACCCAAATGGAATTCTGGAAAGGCCAGAGAAAAAGTACTGATTAAAGTGACAAAAATTTAATTGAATAAATGACATGAAGCACTTCTCCTATTTGCAGGTTTGTCTGCCTTACCATTATTTGTCCTTTGTTGCTGATTCTGTAACTCCTCTTTTCACAGCCTTCTCTCAATTAATACATTAATAAATTACATCTGGGCAGGCTCAGATATTTGCTTAAGGAAGTAATCACTGTAGAAGATGATTCAGAAACTCTTCCAGCTTGTTACATCAAGTCATGAGTATTTATGGTTATTGGTATCTGTTTCTCATAATAAACATTTTGCATTTGCATAGTTTTTGCATTAAAACTGTGTCTGAAATACCATTAGATTGTAAACATAAAGACATGAAGGAGCTCCAGAATGTGAATATTATGAAATACAGAGAAAAAGAAACTTTCTTGGTTTCACAGACATTTTAATTTAAAAAGTGCAGATTGAAACACAGGATTTTTTTTCCCCAACAGTTAACACTTTCAGAACTGGCTTAGTGTGGCAGTGTGAGTAGATGGTGAATTGCTGCTACCTTCCCAAAAGCGTCTCCACTGGAAGGCGTTTGGGCAAAGGGCAAGAACCAATAAGGATTGTCTGGGTGGATAATGGGGATACAAGGACCAATGGGGAAACAGGGAACAGAGAACTTTCTAGAACTGGGGTACAGACATGGTAAAAGGGTTCGGTAAAGTCAACTGGCCAATGGGGAAGGCAGAACTGGGATCAATCAACATGGCACCACAGAGCACCAGGGCGGAAGCCTTTTTCCTCAGCTTAACTTGTGGGGAATACCTGGAGCCTATGGTCTACCCTGTTGGGATTTTAGCTGACTAAAGACTGGAAAAGTACTGGATTCAGCCTAATTTGAGCTGTTGCACCTGCAAGATAGTGTGGCCTTGGGCCTAGCTGGGTATGATAACAAGTAGACAGAGAGACGTGGGAAAAGGGAATGTAGGCCCAAAAGAATGAGGAAGAGTTGATGGTATAGTTTAACCAATAGATCACTTGGCTTGCAGAATATTCATGAGCTTATTTCTTGTGTGTATAAAAGTTTGAATCTCTTGCTAAATAAACTGAGCTTGCTGAACACTCATTTTGAGGGTCTCAAGTTTTCCCTTCACCCAACAAATGGTTCATGCCTGACAAATGGCTCATTCTGCAACACTGCCCTTCCAGGGCATGGCCATGGATCCTTCCCTGGCAGGCTCATGGGCCTCCACAGTTTAGCAATCTAAGTTCCAGTCTGTGGGCTTGTTAAGATTGATGGGCAGATCTGCAAACTTTATTCAAGTGCTTTAAAATGCAAATAACTGGCCAAGGAAAAGAAGGTAAATATCTGAGATACACAGCTTCTTCCAAAAGTCTCTGAGAGTTTGGCATCTAAGTGGCTTAGGGAAGATGATCCCAGGAGGCACTTGCTGTATCATTTAGTGCCTGAAGACCCTCATCATTCTTTCTGTAAAGTTCCAAAGAACTTAAATACTCTTTAGGTAAGAACTTCAGTGCCTGGAAGAGTATCCTCTGTTCTCTTAGGGGTTGAAAGTGGAGTAAAAAAACTGAAGAATCAGTTAACCCCCTGCCTCCTAAACCACAAATGGAAATCCAGAGAAAGTTAAATGACTTTTAAAGAACTATAGGCAGCAGAAATGGGTTTGAGTGAAAGATGTTCTTGTTTCTTGCCTGCTTCTGGAAAGATTTCTGGTAAACTGTTTCTAATGTGCCCTTCAGGAAGCTGTTACTAAGATACTGGCATTTAATTTTCAATTTCCTGCTTGACCTTGTCCTGAAATATTTTGCATTGGTTTTCATGCATAATGTACATTAAGACATGTTCAGCTACTCAGTACCTAATAGTGTTGCTGGGCCATATATTTACATTGAGGATTTTGTGGAGCATGCTGATCCTAATTGGAGGAGAGGGGATTCTGAGGTTGCAGGCTTTTAAATACAAAGCTCTTGGAATGATGTCAGCTGGCTTTAGTAAGAAAATGTTTTCACAAGTGTTTTAAACATGTGGTTTTGCTTACCAATCACACACCTACATTTTTTCTGGGCTGCATTAAACTGCAGTAACATCTGCCTCGGAGAAGAACAGGGTACTAAATCCTGTACCATCACCTGTCTGTAGACATCACCTCTGTGGGACTGGGCAGAGGGGTGCACTGGCTTCTTCCTTGAATTCCATACACTTTTATACACTAAAGGGTTGTCAGCAACTCTGCCTTTTAACATACCTGGGCAGAGAGAGGCAGTGAATGTTTCTGTCTTGTGTCGGTAAAGCAAAACTTCACTTTCCCTCCAAATGTTCCGCTCTGTGGCTTGGCATATCTGCTTTTATAGCCAGAATCTGCAGTCAAAAACAGTGCACTGGGCACTCCAGCCCAGAACATGCTCTTCTATGATTATGCCAAAGCTCCTACTGATGTAACTTCTAAAACTGTCTTGAACTTCACAGGAGTCCTCCATACTGTAGTGTTAAATATGCAGGAAATTGGTATTTTAGGAAAGTGCTTTTCCTTTACAGCAGGAGTTTAACAAATAGAATGAGATTCAAGTGTCCTTATTCAGAGACTCTAAATTTGGTGTGTGTTTTCACTCCTTAACTTGCCTCTTCACTTTGTGACATATTTTAAGAGAAGTCAAGATGATACAGTGCCTCACCTCCGTATAGCTGCGGGTAATCTTGTCACAGAGCAACTTGATTTTCCATTCTGTCCCTACCATACTTCACAAGAAAGTAACTTAAATACAGAGAGAATTTCATACTATGAATGGACAGAATTGCAGATGCATAGAGAATTTCACATTATGGATGGACATAATCCCAACTACATTTACATCTCCTCACTGGCTGACTGAGCTAATGCCCAGATTTGTTCATTGTCAGAGTCTGAATTCACTAGAAGCTTAACAGAAATGATGAAACTTTAGCATTTTTATGAGCTCAGTTGGATATTTCATCCCTTAAACCCCAATGCTTCAGCAGAGACATTCAGCCACCAGCAGAGCTCCATAAAACCACCTGCTCCAAAGAACAAGCAGAAATTCCTGGATCTTTAGGCATTGCACTAATAAATGATCAAATTCTGCTTCCTATATTGGCATCCAAAACTTCCAAACAGACCTAGCCATTGTGTAGTGCAATCCAAAACACCAACAGCCAAAGAAGATCACAGTATTACATTTCACCAGCCTCTAATGTCATTGTTCTCTTCATGCTAATACTGGGTTTTTGGGTTTTGTCAAGCGTCTTTTTTAAAACCAACTTCCTTCCCATATGGCTCTACAGTTGAGCTTCATACAGACACATTTATATTTGTATATATACCTACACCTATAGGGATTTTTCACATTTAAGATTCAAATGTTTGATGTACAAAACATTTATCTACAGTATGCCTTCTATAAAACCAGGAAACAATATATGTGTGGTAAAAATTCATCTAGTGGTTGAAGAACAGCAAATATTAAATATTTTACAAGCGAGAACTTAATTAGTAGAATTTTATGATGTGTGAAGATGGATAAAGTGCTCCTGGAATGCCAAGGTCTTTGCATCTTTGCATGAAGATGCACAAATAATTTCAGGTTGGATTTTAATTTTTTTTAATTGCTTTTAAGAATTGAAACAACTATTGGGATGCAAAACCTTTTTTTCCCAGCGTTGTCTTTTCAGGAGTCTGTCCCCTTATTTTTGCATTTTTTAATGGTTTTAACATTGAATATTTTTTGTGAACATGTCACTGATAGTATTTGGGCTTTTAAAAATCAATTTTTTAGAAAAAAAACCACAGGAAGTCAGGATATATCTAATTCCAAATTAATATCAGCCAACGAATATTGGGAAAAGCCTATTGTCTTATTTGTAGATGCAGAAGGTGGATCATCTTGGTAGTTTCCAATGTCTCTCTGACCTTTTTACCCCATTTCTTATTGTTCTTCAAGACTTTTTACTCTGCTCTTTTTTTTTTTTTTTTGTAATTTCACCACTCCACATACTATACTGTACACAATGCTCAGCTCTAGTTTCTTCATACACCTTCAGAATACTCTTGTGATTATTTTAAATAGCTTGTACCCTATCATTTGCAAATAGTGTAGAGTATTTTATCCAAATCAATGTTTTCGGTGATAGCTGAATTGGGGATCTGAGCTTATTTAAAATTTCAAATACAGCATTAATCATTGAACCCTCAGACCAGCCTGATTCTACTTACACCTGCAAAAAATACATCCCAGTTTTACACATGAGAAATTTTGTGCACATTTCTGGCATGGAGCCTACTGCAGGTAATAAATTTGATAAAAGATCACAAGAGTGTGAGTATTTCATTCCCTCATTTATGGCCTGGTGAGTGTGCAGTGTTCTGTGCAGACAGAGCAAGCTACTGGGGCCAGTCAGCAGAGGAAGAGGATGTTTGGGATAGAGAAACAACAATTTCCATATTGTGCAAAGGATAGCGGCAGAAGCGTTACCACTTTCAATCTGATTTTGCAATGCCAATTAGCAAGTGTTCAATCCAGCATCCTTTTCAGCTGCAGTAATCTAAAGTTAGGAATGTACTTTGAGGAGTAACAGCAACCCACAATCAAGCATAAGAATGTCAACAGCAGACTTAGCTCTCATTGCAAGGTCCATGAGCAATGGTTTTATCCAGATTTGGTTTTTGCTTTGACCAAAATAAATGCAAAATTTTATTTAGTAAAAACAGTGAGACCAGAATTCTTCAACAAAACTGGCAGCTGAACCCAAGAACATATGTCCAATTTACTGTGTGGGCAAGATATTTCTACATAACTCTAAAAATAAGTTGTTGTGTTTGTTTTCTGAAGGTGGGAGTGACCTTCTGGAGATACTTGAGCTTTTAGGAATCATCTTCAACAGGAAATGAATCACCTACTGAGTTCACCGTGTTCTGTAGGTATTTCTCATTCTAAATTTAGTGTCTCCAGGACTGAGCCTCTTCTCACCATTTTTACCTCAGATTTGCCCCAGTATAAAGGGTGTGTGGAATTGCTTCTGAATTCTACCACAACCAAAATTGTAGTAATGAGGTAAAAAATTAAAATTTGATCAGGAAGAACTACAAAATGTGTTTGTAGGTACACATTATATGTAATTATGTAAGACTGGTGTGTAGCTCATGTTCTGATCTCCATTTTTAAACTGATTATAATTAACTGAATAAAATGAAGTAAGTCCTTGTTATAAAGTCCTTGTTATAAAGCATCCCAAAGCATGTCAGTCTTAAAGCAATAACCAACATCCTGTGTGTTTGAGGTTTTAATTCCTCAGCTCTGCACTGCATTGCCATTCAGAGTGTTAAATGTGAGTGTAAACAAGAGGGAGCCTCACGGTTAGTTCTTGCTTCAAGAAGGAAGAGGATTCCATTTCTCTTTACTAGAGAGAAAGTCCTGTTTTACTGAGAGAACAAAAAGGTAACGTGAGAAACCATCACATGTTCTCAAGGAACAGAAGTGATTCGAGAATATGGAAAATTATGTAAATTGGGTATTTTTCAGCTATGGTCTCTTGAATAGGTCATGGGAAGTGTTCATGTGGGCAGCCAAAAAAAATAAAGGCAAAAGTCCTAAGCAAACACTTCCAGTTCTGCTGTCAGCGACTCTCCTGAGAGCCACACAGCCATGCCCCCACCACAAGCAGTCAGGTGATGCGCTGGAAGTCTGAGCTTTTGAAAGAAAATCTGCTGCTCATCAGCTTTCATAGTGAAGAAATACCAAGCAATTCTTGTTTGGAATATGTGCTGTGATTCCATGGGCAGGCTTCCCAGAGACTGTTTGGTGGCACAGAAAAGCCTGGTGGCAGCAGGCCAGCTGGCACCCTCAGCAGCACACCATGATCTCTGGAACCCCTGAGAAACAAGCAGAGCTTCCTCCACAGATGGCTGTCAGCCTCCTCCTCATCCGTTCCACAGCCTGTGACTCCCAAATCAATATTTTCATAGGCAGTTCAAAATTCCAGCTGTGTTGGAATGCCAGGCTTTTTCTTGCTCCAAGGTCAGGGTGAATAAAACTCAGGAGATGTTGTTTTTGAAGTCTCACTCTGAAGTTTATTATCCTTATCTATTACAGACTCACGAGGTGTGAGCTCTCTCTAACAAGTCAGGAAAGTGACCTAAAATGGTGTCTGTTCAAGGCTATTTAAGTTCCAGTTATCCAATAACAGTGATCATCACACTGTGTGCATCTATTCATAGGCTGAGTTCTCCTACCACCTTCAGGAATGTCGGAATTTGAATAGACATAGACATCTGCCTCTCAGGCTGCTTGTGGTCAGAGACTCGTTTGGATTTCACGATCTTTATAAAATACATTCTTTTATAGCATGAATTATTTCCCAACATATATTACAGTACCAAATTTCCCTGTATTTTGCCAACTCTTCACACATCTCTCAGCTAAGGATGAAAGAGCGCTGACCTGGCTTTGTGAAAACGTGGTCCAGCAGCAACCGTTGTGTCTGCAGAATGTCGAGGCTTTTGTTGTACTTGTTGCCAAACCATTGCCACTGTCCTGATAAGCTTTTGCCATGTTTGTCTTTGAACAGCTAAATAACTGAGGTTTCAGTTGTATTGTCTTTGAGATTAATTGTAAATATCTGCCAGCTGGTGAGGACAGTAATTCTTGCAGTTGTTCAGCAGAGTTCCGAAAGGACACTGGTTTATTTATTTTGTCAAGCTCTGCTTTACAATTTCAGTGTAACTTAAGATTATGTGTCTGGATTTTTCCTTTCTCTTCCTCATTTTACCAAAAGTTTTATGTACAATTATTTAAAATGTTGTAAAAACTGGAAGTAGAAATCACCATCAAAGCAAAATGAAAATTGCCCATTAATGCTGCCATCTGGAGATGGCATCATTCAAAAGTCTGTGTCTGTGTAATCTGTGGAATCCTATTCTATTGTCAATGAGAAAAATTAATTTAAAACTTTCACTGAAACCTGTTCTGTAAGGAAATAAAACTTTTACACTATCACACAACCATTTGTGAGAAGAAAAATGTTTCTTTCAAAGGCCAGTACAAGCAGGAATAGGGAATAGATGTGTACGATAAGCAACCTGAGCAGATGGCTAGAAAAATGAAAGTAAATGGCTGAGAAGAGGTCCCTCTGACATTCACTATTAGAGACAACTGTGGCTGTTAATAAAGCAGAGTTAATTCTATAGCAAGGAGCGAAATATTTAATCAGCACTACTTCATACATAATTTAATTAACTGCCTTCACTCATCAGTATTAACAAGAGCTGGAGCTTGGATTAATGTGCTTGAGCTTCATCACAGCACTCCCAGTCTGCTTAAATGCTGCCAAAACTTTAATAAAGTGCTGCCAGTCAAATTATAGTATCTGAGCCTAGTGCATCAATGTGCTGCTATTACAAATCATCCTCTACTCACATTATTGTTTGCTAATTCCTTATTTATGCTGATCTCTGCACTAAACAGTTTAATTAGTGCACAGTGGTAGAACAAGTTTAATTTCTTTTCCCTTCCTTGATGACATCTTTAGTATCATCCAAGTTACTGAGCAATAGCTATAAATGGTGTATCCATGTGTTTTCAACCCCCTCAATTTTTTAAATAATTGCTTTAATCAGATACATGGATTGCCACAGCAGAATTTCTACTAGTCTGAAAAGGATAAATGCTAAATTAATTTCTGTCTTGGTTTTTAAAAACATTCCTGTTGGGGTCTGTATTTTTCTGTGTGTAACACAGATCTCATACTCAGTTCCTATGAACAGCCCTGATTGTGCCACTTGCTGTGGCTTGTATTCCTTGTTCTTTCTGTGCCTCCAGGAAGAGATAAAGGACAATGAAGGTTTCCAAAGTATTTTTCTTTCTGCCATTGGGACTTGATTTTCAGAAGCTGATAAACCTTCCTCAGTAGAAGGTGAGAGAATGATGCTTTGTCATTATATCCCCTCCTGTCCTACCTGTGGCCAGTCTCACCCAGGAGGCTTTGGAAGAGCTAAGCCCAATCTTAAGAACTGCTGAAGGGGAAGGGAAGCAGCCTGACACTGCTTATTCCACCTTTAACTCTTCTGAAATAAATCTCTGCTGCTCCACAAAGCCCTTGGCTACTTTTCAGCTGGGTGAATTGAGGCCAGACCCTGGCATCCAAAAGGAGATTTGAAAAGTGCTTTGAAAGTCAAGTTCTGGAAGCATTACAAGCTGTCATAAGAATCACAGCAAGATAAATGGCATTACAGAGAAAAGGCAGAAGAGCATGCTGTTTTATATATATATATATATATTTTTTTTTTCATCTTACCAGAAGAAGAGAAATGAAGATGTCAATTGCAGCTTTTGGTTACTGCCAAGCGTCTGAGTTCAGGAGTCCACAACATCAGTTTGAGGGAAATTTTGTTGGAAAGTAATTTAGAATTGTAGACCATTCAGAAACCTGTTTTGGAGGGACGGAAAGGCATGTGCAAGTCACACTTGACTGTATTCCACCTGAATAGATTGTCTCTATTACCTTGGCCTTTTGATACTATTCCTGTCACCTGGAGTATGCAAAATCCAAGGAAATCGAAGGTTTTATAACCATCCGATCCCTCAATCCATGAGGTGAAACTAGTGGAGGCTGAATTGGAAGTGGTGTCATTATTTTGGGACCTGTAGCCCTGTACTTTGCATCAAGTCTCTTGAGGACAAGTGAGGACTAGAAAATGCAGCACAATACATGAAAGGAAGAGACAGCAGCCAGAATTTCTCAGAAGAACAGAGAAACTGCGTCAGTCAAGAACTACATAAGGAGGAGTGCTATTTATGCTATGTGTTCAGCAAGTAGGGCCATCTGAGAATTTAGCAACTCATCCAAAAAATATTAGAGGTTAAGGCTAAGTTGGTTATATTTTTAAAACAGAAAACAGTGGAGAATCAAACCCTCAACTTTTAATAAAAGTCAGCATAACTCCATTAATTTAACCAGTACTCTTACCAGTTCAGAACCTGTTCCTTGCAGTTAATATTTGTTCTTTACCGTGTTTTGATAGGAGTGTTAGCAGCAGCAAAGGAAATGCTAAGTCTCCAAGTATTTCCTAACCTTGTGTCCTTATCAGAACCTGTATAACAGTCACAGATTTTCAGGGGTTCAGCACTGTGCAAATGCCTTGCAGGTGGTGAAAGTTTCTCTCTTAAAGGTGCATAAAATGAGCTATGTTCACACTAGAGAAATAGTTTGAATCTGCTGATAAATTTGAAATCCTACTTTATCCTTTGGAGTTCTGTTTAAAATAGAAGACATAAGTTAATCTAAAGGGAGATGAACAGTGTCTACCCAAAATCTGATTTAGACTACTAAAGAGGCACTTAGGCTTTCAGCCTTTTAACAGAAGGAGGAGAACCACTTTGTAAATCAGTTTCTGAGTTTCAGGCACTTTTGGTGAGATTGAAAATAAAAAAAAAATTGATTCAGAAAATCAGCAGACATTTCATGATGTGAAAGTGCTGGCGCAAGGATTGTTGCAAAATGGAAACTTTAGAGATGGTTATGAATGGGCTGCACCAGGATTTTTCTGTGCAGTGGCTGCATTTGTCAATGAGATAAAAACCTGGCAGAAAATATAGCACTATTGACTTACGAATGATTTGGACAGACTCAGTTTAAAAACAACAGAATAAGGAGCTCATGCAATTCACTGTAGCAGAAGAAAATGTGATGCTTGCAGTGAGGGGATATTAGAAAACTGTCTTGTTCCTCCATGTGTGGTCCTGCTAGTAATTGTCAAGGAAAAAAAAAGACATTTTAATGGTAAAAAAAGGAAAAAAAAATTAATAGATGTTCCTAACAACCTTTTCTGCTTGTGAGCTTTCTGCCCTGCACACAAGGTGTCACACAGGCTTCGTGCTGAATGTCACTGTTGGCCAGAGCTCCAAAGGCAGCTGTAAATTCACATCTTTCACATCAAGAAGATGGTGCCAGATAATGGGTATGGATTTTCTGTACATCATGATTGTGTCATCCAGCTACCACCTGTACTGAACCTAATGATTGTCTGAATAAAGCAGTACTCCATAAACTTTACTGCTGAGCAAACAGCATGCTGTTGGCAGCATCATACTCTGCTCTCCCTTTTAGCCCTTCAAAAGATGACTCAATTACCATTTAAAATTTTATACTGCCTATGAAGTTAAGGACTGGAGAATTAGTAGTCAGCTTGAAGGTATTTTGAAAAGAGCAAATATATCTTAATGCAAAGAAGTAACAGGTTTGAATGTTAGTGTTACAAGGACAAGTCAGTGTTGGTGGTAATTTTTTTAGGATGTGCACAGTGAAGAATGGGCAGATGAAAATTATGGATTCTGTCAGCATCTAAGAGGGGATGATCAGAGATGCCCAGATTCAGGGAAGAACTGGAAGAACTAGAAATTGAAATTTATTTCCTTCTGGAAAAGTCAAGGCAAATGGTAAAATGGTTAATTAGAAATAGGCCTGTGAAGCTTGGCGTATTTTCCTTTCTTAAAAGCTGGGGTAGGTGTTTGTCTCTAACATGCTTTTAGCTCATAGCAGAATTTCAGGGAAGCTGCCTTAACCTTACATCTTATTTAAGGTTGAGTCTAAGTTCAAAATATGTGTAACATCTTTCAAAATATGTGTAACATCTTATTTAAAACTGGAAAGAAACTTACTTAATTTTATTGTGTTCATTGCCTCATGGTCTTGTATAGTCAGTGATCAGAACAAGCATTGCCAGTTTCAGGAATTCATTTTCTAATGCAACATTTTATAAAACTTTTATACAATTTAGAAATGCTAATATACAAGGGATAACAAGAACTAGAAAAAATAAGGAAGAATTAGAAAACTCTTGATAAACTCAGGAGTTTCCATGCATTTAATTAAACCTCATTCGTGACAAAATATGAGTATGTATGAGTGCAGATTAAGAAGCTAAATGTGAGTTTTCACACTGCTATATTGTAAGGGATTTTTAATGTATGAGTTATTAAATGTGAACCATGGAGCTTCCTGTCAGCTACTGCTTCACACAGCTGAGTTAGGAAAGAGATGAGTATGGAAATATGAGACCAGATAGAATGAGACAAGCTATTTGCACTCATCTGACATCAAGGTAATGCACCAAAACTCATCTAATAGATAGTTTGCTGCAATAAAATTTTCTTGCATCTTAGACTACGAAACAAAGTTAAATACAGAATATGCAATTTAAAAACAAATAAGAATATATTGCATATCTCAAATTAAGGGGGTTTGGTATTCATGCTAGCAAGTTGCAGTAATCATCCTAAACCTTAACTGTTACCTGTAAGCACTTTGTGACAGGGGTCTGGTGGGCCATGGCAATTATCTGCTCCTAAGTCTGGGTGTCCTCATCAGGTGATTTTCTTATTGATTGGATGTCCACAGGATTTTCAGGGATCCCAAGGTCTAGGATTTACCATCCAGGTGATTCTACCTGGGGGTGAAAAAAACTTCCAGCAAAAGATTTGAGGAGAAGCCCCTTCTCCTGCTTGGAGAGGGACCAACCATATTTTTACCAGAAAGTGCAACTCCTGAGCAGGTAAGTAGAAGTGGATCAGTCACACACAAGTTGCCTATAATGTCCACATCAGGAATAATTCCCAGAAGACTGAGTCCATCAAAATTTGCAGGGTTTTTAATACTGTTAATGCCTGCTTTGATTGTGAACCCAGGGCAGCCTCAGCCTGAGGAGAGCAGCAGTTGCCTTGGAAGTTGATCTGTTTGTTTTGAGTGCAGAAAATGAGGCTCATCTGCTTAATGAGCTACAGAGTGTTTTCAGACTTTTAAGGAGTTATAAGTGTTACTGCAGGGAAACAGAGGCCTTTAAAGAAACCTCACTAGGCTGCAAAAACTGTGCTTCCTACTTTTTCAATGAAATTTCTAGAACTGGAGGCTTCCTAATAACTGGCATGTGTGGAGATGCCCAGGCAGGTCTGTGATGAGTGCTGGGGACTGGAGCATTAGTCAGTCCATCTGAACTGCTCTATCCAGACAACATTTCATAAGAGCTTTTGATTTAAAATGCATTGCAAAAATCCTTCCACCAGCAGAAGCAGCTTCACGTGGCGTCAGAGAAGAAATTTCCCAGAGGTTATAGTTTATGAGGTTTTATTTCTCGCAGATTGGGAGTGCGTTTTTTGAAGGAAGAGAAAGCGAAAACAGACTAAGTCAATTGTGTGAACAAAACCAGAAATTTTTCCTCAAACCCCTGAAATTATCCCCTCTGTTTAAAAGGTTGTGCCCATTTTGATTTTATTATATGATACACTGCAAAAACAGAACATGCATGAAACACATGGAAGTTAAAGAGGGAATTTCAGAGATTTTAAGAGATATCAGGCATAAATTTGAAATTAGATGTGGATAGCTTATTTAGTATCTTTTATCAAGTGCTGTGTATTCAGAATCTATCTGTGGTTGAGGGAAGCACTTAACTGTAAGCACTAAAATTGCATTGTTCCCTTCTAAAGCTGTTAAACTTATGATGTGGTGATGCTGAAGGTTTCAAAGGAGTGATTATTACTAAAAAGCACAGTCATAGCAAATCAATGGTGTAACAAGAACACAGGCCTTGCAAAGTTTCTGAATAACTTGCACGCAAATACAGCAAAAGGTATTATTTCACATCATAAGACTGACAAGCAAATCACTGGGCCAAATCCCAAGAAATTATGTATAAAGACCTTTTTTTTTTTTATTACATTGGCCACAGTTAATGCTACAGACACTAAATTGATACTCCTCTTGTAGCAGGCTGCTTGTAAGTGGTGCAGGAATTGTCATTCTATTGCTCTGCTGGTTTCCTTTGGCAGCATAATAGATATATCTGTTACTTCAGCTGACAACTGGAAATAGTGCAGAACAAAGAAAAGGCATCACTATTGATGGAGGTAAAGCCTCCAATGACAATTGCCTGTCTGAGAGACACAGACTGCCCTGTTCCTCTTGCACAAAAGTTAAACAGTCAAGGAAAGTTTGGGTAGTACAGTGCAGATTTTAGGAAAATAATGCGGCTAATACCAGCCGTGAGAGTGTTTGTTTTGCTAATGTTTTGTGATTCATATTCAACTTTCTACTATTCTGAAATACGCACATTTCATTTTCCTCATAACATGTTCATTCTTTTCTGTTAGAGAAGAAAAGCAGAGTGGAGCAAGTTTAGTCACTACGTGTAGTTTGTAGTTGCTAAACTCTTGCTGCTCTTCTGCTAAGATGACTTCAGGCCAAGAGGGATTCTATTTCCACGTGTACCACTCCAGTTCAGCAATAGTTCTACAGCTGTTTGAAAAGCAGGGTAGGAACTTCTTAAAATACCTTTCGTAAACCTCAGATCAAAAAGGTTTTTTATGTATTGTCACAGATCAAGATGAAGAGCTTTTTTTAAAGGAAAAGTTATCTTTGTCCCTGGAATCTCAGAAATTCATTAAATTTCCTCTCTGCCTGAGGCAGTGCTGAAACTTGGCTAAATAAACCAGAAAAATACAATTTGATTTGCAAGACTGATGCTCACTTTTCTTTGGACAGGCTATACTGTAAAAACCTCTTAATAGTAGGCACCTGTAATGAATTTATATATGGCAATTTTAGTGGGTTTTATGATACTGACTTTGGCAGCTTTGTGTTAGAAGTTTAAACAGAAGAAAGAATGCTAAATAGAGCTAATCTGTACTTCCAAGCCTTCTGGATATTACTTCTACTAGAAATGTATAAATAATAAAAATAAATCATATTGCCAGATACCTGAAACACACAAAGCTCTTACAGAAAAATAAACATTGTGGCCATGAATAAGAGTCTGTGTTCTCTTTTTCCCTGAGAGCACAAACTGAAATCATGTCAACTAACACGAAATGTATTCAGGTCAGTTAATACAATTTGTATTCAAAATTTGCGCTTTATTTTTTGCTTGTGTTAAAACCAGACTGGTTCACTAATGGAAGGTACTGGTCAGTTTATGGGACCAGTTTATTCTAAACAGCCCTTTGGCAGGAAACTGTAGGTTTATTCAGCTAATTCAAATTAAACCTAAAATATCAAGTGGAAACATAAGTCAGAATATTTTATTTCCTAATAAAATATTATGTAGGAACAGTTAAGAGTTGGTAGTTCCAAAGTCTAAGGAATTGCCATGAACTAGCTCAGTTAGTTCTGTTTCCAGGATTATTCTGTGCATTCATTTCTAAAAGTATTAGCCTGTGACACAGAGGTTAATATTTTCAGTGGTTATGAAGCTACAGATTTTTCTTCTGGGCAATTTTTTTATTACCTTGTGTATTTGATATTCATAATAAATTTCAGAGTTGATTTAGAAGCTTGGGTCCATAAGGTGATTCTTGAAACCTTTGCAGTCTTTCCAATGTGCATAGTTATAAATTTTCTAATCAATCTTGATGCAACCATTTAACACTTTTCTTTCTAAAACCTGCCTTTTCATAAGGCAGGTGTGATTTTATTCCTCTACTGCTAGAAAGACCATCAAATTGTGTATCCACAACTTAAGATGTATTTCTGGGTGAAGGTCACAAGTAATTAAGCCTCCAAGGCACTATCTTATATTGAATCTTGGCAGCCAAAAAGGCAACATTCATTATCTTTTACACATCTCCCTTGGAAGCAATTGATGCTCATTCCATCTGAGTTGTTGCAGTCTCTGGCAGGAATGGGCTGTCAGGAGTGTTCCAGAGCCATGGCCCTTCTGTGACACACTGGAGAGCAGTTTCTGCTTTTTGGATTCTGCATCCTGGCACTGCCACTCTGACCAGCGTCCCCTTGCACTGCTGGAGGATGTTTAGTGCTACTGAGATGTTCTTCGAGGTGGAGCAGTTACCTTGCAACTCAAAAGGTGCTCATGCACTGCTGCATTTCTCATATAAACAGTGTGCTGTGTACTGGCACTTTTCACAAGCTTAGGTAAGTCCTTACAAGCCACAGAAAGAAAATTTCACATGGTTATTGCTTTTCAAACTCAGCAGCACTGGTCAGATAAGCAGCATTTTTTGTGATGCCATGTGATTGACACTGAGCCATGCAGACACCCACCAGTTAGAGAAACAGTTGGATGAGGAGCGCTCTGAAAAGATCCCTGCTGTGCTAAACAGCTTTTCAGTCAGAGTTTGTGGAGTTGCTAGTTGAAAATAACAAAGGGTCCTGCTTGCAGTGCTGTTTGAGCTAACCTTGAGCACACCTGACTTTCACAGCTCAGTTACTCCTGTGTCACAGTGTTTTTGTGCACTGTGGGCAACAGAGCAGCACAGTCCCAAACTCTGTCTTACACCCAAGAGGTAGCATCCACTCCTTTCCCATTCCCTGCATCCATTCCCGCTGCTGCACTCAGAGCAGAGTTGATCTTGTCCCTGGGTTGCTGCTGTGAGTTGTGGTGTTCTGCCCTTTGGCTCACACCTCCTTGAGCTGTGTTCAAGGCATCCCCTGAGCAGCCTGTCCTGGGAGTCTGCTCTCTGCCTTGGAGCTCAGCCCTGCTTTAGGACACAGCCCCCACCATGGTCCAGCTCTGGCTCCTTGGTGTCACCCCTGGCCTGTTCTCTCCTGTCACAGACATCTTTTGTGAAAAATCCTTTCTTTAGGATTTTTCCCCCTTCTGAGAAGTTGTGGCCTCAGCAAAAAAATGTAAACAATGGTTATCTGCTGCAGCCGGTGGATCCGTGATTGGTCTCCTGTAGATGTTTGGATTTACTGACCGCTCACGGCAGAGCTGGGTCTCACTCTCTGCTGGGACACAGAACTTTGTTATTCATTCTTTTCTATTCTTAGCTTAGCTAGCCTGCTGAGAACTTTCTCTCTATTCTTTTTAGTATAGTCATGATGTAATATATATCATAAAATAATGAACCAAGCCTTCTGAACATGAAGTCAACATTCTCGTCTCTCTCTTCAGCCTGAAAGCCCTTGCAAGTCCTGTGACACTCCCCCATCCACCCTCTGAGCCATATCCAAGGAGACTGCAGACCCTGCACTCATGGGAAGCACAAAGCAGATCCTGCCCATTTCAGCGCCTCAGCACAACACACAAATCATTTAAGAGCACATGGTCTGCCCTCTCTTGGCTAATTTTTGGTGGAACAGTTAAGGCAATACCTTGGAATGGTTTAACTCAGCACTTGAACTGAGTTTTCCTAGATAAGGATTTCACTGTCTGCTGGGGCTGGGTGCCACATGCTGTGTGTACAATAGGTGGTCAGGGAAACAGGGACTAGATTCTGTCCCAAAAGAAATATCAGACTTTGAGAGTCTTCACCACAAAAAGGAAAATGGATCATTCAGTGAAGGATCAATCACTGCCCAGCAATTACCTGAATAATTTGATGTAGTCTCTGAGGGGAAGCCAAGGTTTCTTTCCATTCCAAAGTATTTTGTAGTTCTGACTCTGTTTAGAATTGTGGCTTGGCAGGACCAGGTCGGACTTCTAAGAGATCAGGATTGCCCAGACAACATTTTTTCCAGCCTGTGAGTAATTTTATCAAGTCAGCTCTGCTCACTTCTGGCCTTTCCAAGAATAATCAGAGTTACAGTGTTTTGTAATCTCACTGCAGAAGCAGCATTCCCAGGCAGAGCCAGAGCCCTATGGGATAGGGTCAGAGAAATCTGATTTCTCCAGAAAACAGCAGAGCAGGGAACATCACTGTTCCTGTCTTGAATAGTCATTACAGATACAAACTGCAGCACTCAGTGCTGAACTCTGTGCTGGCTCCCCACTTGTCTTTGCAAGTTAGCAGAGGCTGGACATTTCTGCCTCCCGGCTGTCACTAACTGCAGGAGCCTTGTGGGAAACCAAAATAGTGCAGAGCTACAAGTAATTCTTGAGGGGATGCTATTACACACAAAAATGCCTTTGAGAATGGGACTTGTTATCCTCTTCTGAGTGCTCCTTACACCTGCCTTCTCCAAACTGAATCCCCTAATGCCCTGCAGTTCCAGAGTGAGATGCTCAGTAAACCCATTCTAATAAAGGATGCACCAGCAGGCATGCACTGGATTTGGCAATAAATAGTTAAATTCCAACTTAATACCTGAAAGTTATGTTTATTTTAGTAACAGTATACTGTAAGGCATAGGGGTATGTAGAAAAAGCATTTTCGATAGAATAAATATGCTGTCTTTTGTTTTTTGTTTTTTTTTTGTTCCTACTTTAACTTATATTTTTCAGCAGAAGGATCGATAGTAACCCAAAGACATTAAAATAAAGCTGAATCTACAGAATAGATCTCAAGGTATTTGCTGGATAAGCAGTCTTTTCCCTTAAAACAATAAGTTTCGAATTACTTTTCTCTGAACAACTTTTTCTATTCAATTTCATCTATTTGAGGCTTTCTTCACCTTTCTTCTGGATCTTCTTTAAAGTCTTACATCTCACTCATCCTGTCTCAGAACAGTTACTCATTTTAACAGCACAGCCTTGGTCCCCAGTTCTACAGCATGAGCCACAAAAAAAACCAAAGATGAAGAACATGAAGAGAAAAGATTAGAGATCACAGGATAGCTCAAAATCTGGGTTTCCTGCATTTTAATGCAAAGTCCCATTTCAGGTCCAGAATGACCATGACAGCTTTTTTTTTACCTTTCAACTTTTTCCCTTTCAGTCTACGCTTCAACTCCAGGCTGAACTGCCCCTGTTTTCCACCCCCCAAATTACAATGAGTGCCAGGCAAATGCTCTCAGCTGTGTCTGTGCCTGGTTTGAGGGAAATCTGTTGAACCCTGTCAGTGATTGATGGCTGACCAGGCTTGGTTAGAAATGACCAGCTGAGTGGCAGTAATTCATGGCAGCTCACTGGGCATAGCCACAGCCTGGGCACTGGAAGTGGGCCCAATGTCCCACTCAAAGGCAGGCAGGGCACAGATCCAGCCCGTACGGACTGGGCATGGAAAAGAGGGAGAGGATGCTGCTGTCCTCCCCTTTCTCATTTTTACTTCATTTGCCAAGAAGGATTTCCCTTACCCAAGACTGACACTTTAATGAACAATCTGTGCCAGCTCCACTAAACATCCCAGTTGCTTTTTAATCTTTAAACCAAACTGTTCTTTAATCTGTTTTCATTTCCAATTATTTTTGCCGTAGTTGTGCTAAATCTTTCACCAACAGGACCTTCACTCATATTACATGGAAAAACCCATTTCCTCCAAAACTATAGTATCTTTATGACTAGAGTGAGAGAGAAACACGTTATCTTCTCAGAAATTTAGTGACCCTGACCCTAGAAGGGTTACCTGCTTAGTTTTGGACCTGAATATACCTCTCCCTCTAGGTGCTCCTTTCTACTTCTGCCACATGAATAATGAAAAGAGAAAAGTCAATATGAGAACCATCTGTAAATACCTCTACAAGCAGCTGACCTATATTTTTCAGAAGCATTAGTGTTTGATTGTATAGTTTTAGTATGTGTGAACTCACCAGAGGGTGGCAGAGAAAAATGTAATTACATACTGTTGTATACCTACTCTTTACCCCTAGCTGACATAATTTATAGAAGTGAATTAGTCTGGTTTAATCACTGTAGTGAAAGGAGTGGTGCTGTGTTCTACACTTTTAGCCTAAATTTGTAGATAAAAATAAGCAAAAGCTTTGCAGGGCCAGGGGTCACTAATTTTGATTGGTAAATACTTTTTCCCAGGTAATGTAACTCTTAATTTAAGAAAATGTTTAATCAGGCATAAATAAGCAGCTATAATTTAAAAGGTAAATTTGAGAGGGTATTGCATGATGTCTTTATTAAAGGCATAGCAGAAAATAGCCATTTTTTAAAAGACAATATCATGCCAGAATCTCAAAATCTCATTTTCCCCTTCCTGTTTTCTTTTATCTCTCATTTAACAAGTGCAGTGGTTGAACGTTTTGTGTCATTGAGAATCCCTCATACAGAGGGAAGATGACATTTGAATGGACCAGTTTGGAATTAGCAGTATAGAATATGATGCTGCTGGAGTTCTTTAAAATTTTAATTTTTTATATGTTTCAAGATTTATTGCCAAAATTTTTAAGTTTTTTTACTATCTCTTGAATAATGGTAATGCTGTCTTACTCTGGAGGATGTATTTCAGCTGTCAGCACTTTGCTGCTAAAAAGAAAACAGAACACTTTCAGTTCTCAAATTTGAAGCCATTGTGATAGTGTCTAATATTACTGCAGTGTGGAGATTTCTGTGACCAATTACTGAGATGAATGTCATTGTATACTCTGTCATTTCTTTGGTGTCCCTGATTTATCTCTCAAAACCTTTATGACTTTACCTTTGGCTTTTATGTAGAGGCAGAGCAGGTCATGTGGTTATCCAGAGGAATTGGTATGATAATTTTTTTCAAGCTTAGTAGGTGGAAATAATTAATGGACTGCTTTATTGATGTACACAGATTACTGATTTTCTCTGTGGTTCCAATTTCCAGCCTCAATAAAGTAGCTTGAGATTTTATCTGAGGTACCAGTAATTACACAGGGCAAGAATAGTCACTGCACAAATAGAATCTTTTATGGTGTTTTATGCCATTGCCGGGCCAGTGCTAAGGCTTAAAAATATAAACAAAGATGTGCTGATGGATAAGTTGACACTTTTCATTTAAATTCCTGAACTCTGGAGAAACTTAAATTCAGAGAATCTGTGCTCTTGGAAGTTGAGCAAACTTCAAAGAGAAATTTACAGGCTTGGTGCAGTAAAACAGAAATAACCTGACTGTCCTGCCTAGACTTCAGCTCGTGTCATTGACAGGGATCATAGCAGATACCTTGGTAAAAACATGCACCTATAAAAATAAACACCATAAAAATTGGATCACATTTGCCGCTTTTTGTCTCTCCAAGACTGGTGCAGATTTTAAGCAAGGATTTTGGCAGTTCACATCACTGTGGTATTCATCCTACAGTTCTGTCTGACCTGAATGAATTTGTTAATTTTATCTGTTTATACTAAAAGTCACTTTTCTGATGCTTGATTCTGAGACAGTTGCTCAGATTCATTCCTCATAAAAGAGCTCCCGTGTGGGAACATCCCTTGACACCATTTTGTGAGCAGTAAGGAAAAGAATTCATACAGTTTTACTGACACATAATGCTTCCTGTGCTGCTCTTACAACCTGATCACCAGCTGGTCCAACACACTCAGCCTGTGTCCTTGCTTCTCATACTCTTAAAAAAGTCATTAGTGGCTTTTAAGACCCTTGGAAATTGTTCTTTGATATCTTCTTCTGGCATGTCTTATTTTAGTTTCTTATTTAACTGGTCAGAGTTTATCACCTTTTCCTTTTTTCTTATTTGGACAGCATTTTTTGAAAATGCTCCCTTACTTCCAGCCACCCTATTTTATTTGAAATTTTCTGGCTTCTGTCCCCTGTTTAAACAAAGGCTCAAAACAACCCAGAACACCTTAATTCTGGTGGCAGTTTAAATAAGATTCTTCATTTCTATTTGGTTCTTCACTGGCTTACAGAAAAATCAGCTACACAAGGTTTTTCATTCCTAAAGAGATGTGAACTCATTGTAGTGGGATATCTGTTACACAGTCATCAAATCACTAAGGTTGGGAAAGACCTCTGAGATAATAGAACCCTTAACCCAACACCCCAGACCCACAACTAAACCATGACCAAACACCAAACCAAGCACCAAACCTACAAATTTTTTGGATGCTGAAAGTGTTGCTTCTATAGTTGCTGCTAAAGCAGAGTCCTCGCCTCTAGTCGTTTCTTACTGGATACTTGTCCACAGCCCTTCCAGGACCCAGATCTTTTGAGTCCAGCATGATTTTGCATGATTTTATTGCAGACAGGCAATTCAGATGTCATAAACAGTACACACCTTTCCCAGTTCCTATCCTGGGAAAACTGTTGGCTGCTCTCAGCACAAATGCAGACTGTTCCATGCAGGCTGTACCATTCTGCCTATCTGCCAGCTTGCTGTCCCTGTGGAAGGACATCCTTCTGGGACACCTTTCTCTCACTGCTTTCCTCTAGAGAGGGGAGGCTCATGTCTATTTCAGCAAATCCTTGGTACTCATCACCAGAATAGCTCTCAATTCTTCCATTATTTTTCTAGCTGCTTTCTAGCTGTTTTGCATGGGATTATATCAAAGAGGAAAAGAACTAATCCACCTTCTTTCCTGATACAAAATTATGTGAAATCATATGTTTTGGTCTTGTTGTATGAAGTTTTACATTTCAGATGCAAGATGAATTTGCCTGTTTTCAGTTTCAAAGTGTGTGTACAGACAATCGGACAAGATTAATTTCCTGGCCATCTGCCTGGCGTGCACTGCCACAATCTTTCCAGACTTCCATTAAACTTACACTTTCTTATATTTTGCAGTACCCTCCTTTTGGGGTTTGGTGAACTCAGCTTGGAATCTTTGCTCTGTTGGGAAAAGACAGTCACCTGTCAATATTGAAACCAGCCATATGATTTTTGATCCCTTCTTAACTCCTCTTCGCCTAAACACAGGGGGAAGAAAGGTAGGTGGTCTCTGTTCTGGTCTATAAAATAAATGGAGTTAGTAGATTTAAAAAAACCAAATTGCTACATTTTTATTTTCTAAAGCATTTACTTTTATCTGTCAGCTCTGAGGCAGAATAACAATGTAGCATGTTTTAAAGATTGTCCTCAAATCACTGAACTAATCAATTCTGTTTATCCAGCTGAATGATTGATATTTGAATTCTGAAATTATTTTATACATAAAACATCTTGAACCTTTTAGCAGTCTTGGCAATACTCATTAGTTTATAATGGTTTTGTGTTGCTTTTCTTATGTTGGGGTGCCTAAAAGGGTATTTTAAAGTATTTATTGCTTGTTCCATGCAGGCAGTTGTCTCTTACCCAACCTGTGTGTTATAAATGATCAAATCATTTATCTGGATGGTCAAAAGACATAGTTTGGATCTTACAACATTTTATACATTAATAGCATGAATTATCTCTACCATATACTACATGTGTTACAGACCAGTGTAACACAGGTTGGGTAAGACCATGCAGGTGAAAAGGCACTGTGAATTACAGTATTGGAGCAAGTGGAGACTCCAACAAAAGGTTTTTGAAAATTATTTATCTTCTGTTGTTGTCATGACAAATGAGATATGAGATGTCCACTGGAAACAGTGTGACATTCTAGGAATTGCTCTGTACTTCCCATGGAAGTCCTGGTGGCACATGTGCAAATACATCAGAATTTATCTGGGCTTTATCACAGAAATGCTGAAATGGTGATGTTGTTACTACTGGAAGACAGTAATGCTTCCAACTGTGGCTCAAATTTCAGGATAATATCTACATTTTGCCTTTTAAATGGAAATGTGTAGAGGTTTTTTGTTTTGATTTAAAAAAATCCCAAAAACTAAAAAACCAAAACTTAGAGTTTTGATGACTCTGCTATGTACACAAAGGCTTACACATTTCATATAATTTATAAATTACAGAATGACAAAACATGAAATTCAAGGACATGGAAGCTGTCAGTGACTCAAATGCAGGAGGTTCAGAATATTCAATGCCTTCTGCAGTTCTAAGAAGTCAGCTGGGTTTTCGTACCAGCTCACAGTGAAGCAAATGTCTGATTATTGATAAAACTTGGAGGCACTGAGAGAGTGGGAGATGCTGTATCAGTGATGAGGTTTTTACTGATAGAAACGAGAGCAGGCTCCTGGTACTGAAGTGATTTCATCATTTATTACAATAAAAAGAAAGGCCCACAGCAAGGGGGCCCAGGTCAAGCAGGAGCGTTCCCGTCGAGGATGCTGCAGCGCCGGCGCTGGGGCTGCTCAGCAGCGATGGCCCCGATGTCCCAGATGGAGTGGCAAGGATTCAGTGGGTCAGAAGCCCCTTTTTATCCTGTTTTTTGTCCCTTTGGATTGGTTTCTTTTTGGATCTTTCATTTGCATGAAGGTTTAAGGTGCTTGATTGGCCCATTACAGTTCTGTCCAGGCTGGCTCGTTTCGCTGTGGGGTGATGCACTTTGCTAAGGTGTGTTATGGTAAGTTGAGTACCATATTTCCTATAACTATCCTTTTAACCCCTTTACAATATAATAACTGAACTAACAGTACATGCTTAATGATCTATCAACTATTTTACAACAATTTCTAACCTATTTTTAACACCTACCTTGCTCACAAATACTGCCGCCGGTGACCTTTTATCATGCTACAAGAACAGGATTTGTTCTTGTTGTGATTTGTCTTGAGAGACTTCCAAAATGGTTAAAGCAAAATTCTCCTCTGAGAAAAAAGATTGCAATTTTGATACCTTATGAAAAATTCTTTGTTCATTCTTTGCTTCACAGAGGATTTGATTTGGCAGGTAGTGTATTTGTGTTCACTTCCTCAGTAATGTTTTTTGTATGTTAAAAATAGAGGTGTGTTTCATATGGGCTGACACACTTCAGCTCTCAGCACTCAGAACCAGTTGCTGTGGCAGCCAGGGAATTTCTTGGAGAAGATTTGACTGTGATTATGCTGTATATGAAAGGGTTTTATGGAACTGATCCTAAGAAAAATAATGAATAAATAAAAAAGGGATTTGATGTGGTTTCAAATCAAAGTTATAATAAGCTAGCTTACATGCACAGTGAACAAGAAAGACAGCTACTTGCACATAGTCACAATAATAAACCTCTTTTGGAGAAGGGGCTGGGAGGAGACTCAAGCTGTAAGAGAGAGCAAGATGGAAGGAAATACTCAGTTCAGTTGTTCTTGGAACAGTAATTTCAAATTCCTAACAATTTCTTTTTGCTATTAATTTAGAAGTTCAGTTTTATCAGGTTTAAAAAATATTTATTTAATTTTGAACGCAACATATCTACTTCGTGTGCTTCACTTTGGAAATTAGCTTCATCCACAGGAACAGAATCCAAGACCAATATATAATCACTGACTTAATATCTCCTCTTACTCCTTTCACACCTTGCCACTGCTTTCCCCACGGCTTTATTTTTAGTGGGGAGCATTGGTTAATTTCTGTAAACCAGTTACCTGTTTAGTTCTCCCTTCTCACCTTGGCAGACCAAAAGTGTTCTATTCCACTACAGAATTTGTGTCTAAAATTTCCATTTAATCACATCCCTTTCTAGTTCCTTTAAATTATTTTATTTCAGTGTTTGTAGTGAAAGCCTTCTAGTAAACCAGATTGAGGCTTTCCTACTATTTTTTGGACTGCTTGGAAATAAAGGAATATTTTTCTTTCTCCTTAAGAGAAGAAATTATCTGATAGGAAGGGTATAAAGGACATCATCACTGTTTTCCTACAAGGGGAGAAAAGCCCAATCTGTGTGGCCATCACACAGCAGGCAACTTAATAGTTATTTCTTGTCTGAGGCTAAGAAAATTCTTCCCATTCCATTCAGGAGCGTTATGAATGATCAGTCAAAAAGCCAAATTATAAAAAATGCGAAAAGTTTTTATTTATCATTTTCCGCGTCCAAAATACGGTCCTCAGAACCACCACAGCCAAAGCGACAGCGTCGAGCCCGGGATCGGCGCCGGGTGAACCTGGGTCTGACCTCCATCGCATGGCATCCCCCTCTGTTCACAAATGCTGTTTCCAGCTTTTATACAGTTTTTTATGCCTGAGGCCGAGGTGCCCGGCTTTCCTTTGTAACCCCGCATTTTCATGAGAATTTCTTTCACTGTGCTGGGCAGGACAGTTGCTGTTTCCTGAGTAGTGGCAGGCGCTGTTCATGTCAGGCGAAGTGGTGTGTTCAGATATATCTTTCTGGCAACTTCTGTTATTTCAGTGGTGTCACAGGCATCTTTTGTGGAAAATCCTTTCTTTAGGATTTTTACCTCTTCTAAGAAACTGAAGCCCCAGAGAAAGAATGTAAACAGTGGTTATCTGCTGCTGTGGAATGCAACAGGTGCACCTGTGATTAGCCCATGTTGCATGTTTACACTTAAGGGCAATCAAAGACCAAGCTCTCTCTGAGACAGAATCAGAGAGAGCTCTGTTGTTAATTCATTCCTGTTCTATTCTCAGCTTAGCAGCTTCTGAATCTCTCTCTCTATTCCTTTTAGTATGGTCTTAATGTAATATATATCATAAAATTATAAATCCAGCCTTCTGATCATAGAATCAAGATTCTCGTCTCTCTCTTCACCCCTGAAAAACCCTTGCAAGCCCTGTAACACAGTGGTATCAGTCGAGGGGTGATGATTACTCCTGATTACCCCGGAGGAAAACGGTCATCATCGCCCTGGGCACGTCTATTCATAGGCAAACGGGGTATTGTTCTCTTGCTGCCTTCAGGAATTTCAACATTCCAAAGTAGACATCTGTCTATGGGCTGCTCGTGGTCAGAGACTTGTTTGGATTTCACAATCGTTATAAAATACATTCTTTTATAGCATGAATTATTTCTAACATACATCACAGGAGTAAAAGGGATGACAGGGCTATTTGCCAAATATTTATACCTCTTTGATCCACTTTTTTGTAATAAGGTTGCAGTGACCCGTGATGTATTACTTTTTGTGCTGTCCAATGATTTTAGGGCAGTATCAGGTCACACATTTACAATTCAAGCACCATCAGATGTTATTCTGAGTTGTGCTCCTATTCTGTATGTGTGATTCTCCATTTCCTGAGAAAGTGGCTTAGCAGGTCCTGAAGCCTTGAGTGTCATTGACACAGATAATTGGATTTCAAGATCCAGAACCTCAGCACAAGATATTTAGTGAGTTTACATGCAGAAGAAGAAATGCTGCTTTTGAGGAAACTCCCCAGGTTCCAGTTCTCTCTCAGACCCAGCTTTGTCTCTTAGTTATCCATTTTAATGAATTTACCAAGCAGTCAATTTCAGATAAACAGCCCTTTCTGATAAACAATGCCAATCCTTATTAATTTGCAAATCACACTCCTCCATGTCACAAAGAATGGCATCCTTTTACTTTCTCTGCTCTTTTTGCCTTGTATTCACTTGAGCACCAAAGCAATCAGCACAGCAGAATATCTTATATTCAGGCAGGAAGCACCTTGGGTTTCAATCTCCAAAGCAGGGATTTCCAGCCTGTCATGGGTGATTGTGGTGGATGAAAAAACCACTCCACTTCCCACTGACCTGGTCCTTTGCTGGGCCTCCTTCCTCAGTTTGCCTCTGCAGCAAGAGCTCTGCCTTTGGTCCCCCAATTTCTGTCCCTTGCCTTCCTGTAGCCCATCTGACTTTGGTCTCCTGGTTCTCTGTGGACCTGATTTCAAAAGCCCCATTTCTAGAATTCTTTAAGACTCAGTACAGTTCTTGGCCATACATTTTTTTTTATTTTTTCTCGTAAAAACATGTTGAGCAGCAGCATTTGCTTTAGACAGCGAGTGCATCCCTGCCAAGTAATTAAACCTTGCCACATCAGTGCCCTTATGTCTTATGAGTCATTTTAGGTCACACTCAAGGACTGAAATTGTTGCCTAAAGCAGGTAAAGTTCTGTTTAAAACCACTTTATTTTTAAGGCAAGCCAGGACATTATACCTGATGTTGATCCCTGGGGAAATAAAAGGAATTGATGTCTGCTGGCCAAGGACTGTTATTCTGTAGCTCAGTGTGCATAAATGAAAGTTAATCAGCAAGATCCACACATCTGCCTGCTCATATGGGGCATTAATGAATATAATCATGTATTTAAATTAATATTCATATAAATAATTGGTTCATTCTATACATTACAAGATAATGGCTACATTCAGCAGCTTCTAAACTAAAACAGGGTAGGAGAAAAGAGATTTATGGATTGAAATCAGTTAAATGGTTTCTCTGCCAGTTAGTTCTGATTCCATGCTGTTCAATCAATTCAGAGTATTACTAGCATTTTTCTCAAGAGTGCAATATATGACAACTGCCAAGGTTTGCTTTGGTGATTACTAAAAGGACAGATACTGGTATGAACCATATTTCAGCACTGCAGGAATATAAAAAATTAAATGTTATAAATGGTCCAGGAGGAATGGATAGCAATAAGACATCAATGTCATCTGTAAACTGACTTGTGATATACTTTTAGAGGTCTTAGTAATCATTTTTGATGTAGAGTAGCTTTGGGAAGTCAAAAGTCTGAGGCAAACATAAAAAACTTTAAAAACTTTAATGAATAAAAAAACAAAGCATAGTATTGCTGCTTAAAGAGTTGTTTACCATTTCTAATTCTTCTACAGTTCTGCATGCTCTGCGTGTTAGTGAGTGAACTTGCAGTGGAACCAGCAGGTTAAAGTAACTTGTTTTTTCACCCTCAATATGGAATTTAAAACAGGAAAAAAATACTGGGTTTTTTCAGATGTAGACTGCAGACGTTGATGTTAGTAGATCATGCACAGGGGAAAACAAGTTCAGGATCTGCACCTTACTTTATATCAGGACCTTTCTTTCCTTACTGCTTCAGTGTCCATGAGATTGCATCAGTTTGGGATATGTGAAGTCTCAGATGGGCATCTGTGTGTGTTCTCAGTTTCTGGTTGTCTCTGACACAGATCACCCACGGAATGAGTCCTGGACAGGCACAAGAATGTACTTCTGCAGCTTCTTCATTGATCTGCTTGACATTTAATCTTGTCTGGTGCCATAAAACAAGCTCACTTACCTGCCATGGGAAGTTTCCTGGGAGATCTCAGACCTGGAGAACGATTCACTCCATGAACAGCGTTGTGCTCTGATGTTGGGATTTGATCTCAGTTTGGCAGGAGGACATTTCAGATCATGTTACTGTCTCTCAGGTGTAGTTATGCAGCGATTCAAAGCAGACCATGGTGTCCTTGCAAAGGTGTACCCTTTTTTATTTGGAAATGCACTCTCTGGATGTCATCAGAAACATCAACAGGATCTGCTTTTCTGGACATTGGGCAGCAGATCCATTAGAAGGTTAAAGATGTTATTGAAGCTGGGCTAACAGATCCCAACCAAAGGCCTTGCCCATCCTTTCTCCTTCCTTATGTTTATTTAAATAAGTTGCTTTCCAGTTTTCAGTTCCTAATGATGAGACTTAGAAAAAAAAAAGACTGGAGCAGCAGCTGGCCCACAGCTACAGTTTGATATATTCAAAAGAATTTTCAAATTTGCCCACTTTGTTCTTAATGCCCCTTTCCTATTTTCTAGTAGACCCTATGGGCTGCATTGATAGTATCTTATTTGGATTTATTTCATCCTGCACTTAGGTCTATTTATAAACCTAGATATTTATTTCAAACCTTGCAGAAGTGGAGTAACATATATCTTGTCTGTGTACATGATTCTCTACTTGGGGTTATAGTCATTGGTATGAAAAAGGCTGAAGATTTTTTTCTCTCACACTGATCCTGCTGTAATACTAAAAGTGTGCAGGTCTCCTCACACCATATGCTTTAAATGAAATATAATTTTGTATTTTAGCACTGTTAAATCACATTTCCTAGACTCAAAAATTATGATTCTTTGCTTTTTTTTCTTGTTACAAACATTAATAAATGTATGATGTATTGAAATGCAATAATAGATATATATATATGTGTATATATATATATATATATATATATGTTATTTAAAGTGTGTATTTTTGACACAACTTCAGTGAAATATTGTTAACTGAGAGCCCACTCTAATGGATGGGGATGTTCAATGTCATTTTGTACAGAGAATTTGAATCATATTACCAAGGTCAGGATATCTGGAAAAGGCGCAGGCATATTCAAGGTTCAGTTGCCACCAGTTCATGAGGCAAAAGCCTTGCCATGCTAAATAGAATTAATAAGAATCCACATCACTCTCCTCCTGGAAAATCCTGACCTCAACATTTACAAGTCTATGTTTGCAGTTTAATGGCAAACTGCATTTTCTGCAATTTCTGTATATCAAAGATTACTTTTTCTTCTCAGAAAGCAAATGTTAGTTACCTGTTATGGTCAGTCCATCCTTTAGGATGGTGATGTTCAACATTTAAGCAGCTCTGTTGCTACGGTGGCTACTAGTGGCTGCCATCCCCTGTGGCTGAAATGGCTCTGGAATTCTGAAAGTGTGAATTAGGGTGTGAGTGGGAACTTGGTAATGTGTGTAAGGTGCCTGCTGCCCCTCTGGGAAGGTGCCACGCTTTGGCTGAGGGTGTTTGTGGCAGCAAGGTGCTGATCTGGCTTTCCAAAGAGCTCTGCTGGTGCCAGCTGTGAAGTGGGAGCTGTCAAGGCCTCACAAATTGAACCTACCCATTGAGGAAGTGAGGGGAAAGGTTAATTTTTTTTTTTTTTTTTTTTTTTTTTTAATTTTTTCCTCACTTTCATCCAAAATGGTTAAATCAAGAAATCACCAGATATTCAGCAGATATTTCTGCCTTGCAGCTGGAGTGGGTACTGTGTTAAAGACATGCATCAGTTGTGCTGTGAGATAAATGACACTGGTGCCATTCCCAGTTCTGAGTAGCATTTGATGCTGGAGAGAAGTGCAAGTTCAGTGTTTCTCATCCCAGAAGTGTTAATCTGTGATGGCTGAAAACTGAAGCAGGCATAGTTTGCTTATAGATGGAAGAATGAAACAACGTATTTTAGGATTAGAGGCTAGAAAGGAGCTTAAGGGGAAAAACTGAAAAATTGTCATCAATGAACTCTGTGTAATAATCAAAAAGAAATCTGTGGATCGGCATGGGATCTAGAGGGGAAGGAGTGGGAGCATTTAAGCTGTGTGTCATCCAGCAGGCTGAGGGAAAGCATCAGTAGATGGTTCTGCAGTAGAGGAGAAAAATGTACATAAATTTGGGGTATAAAACTGCTCTTACTATAAAGGACAGTGGGCTTATAGGAGTTTATAGGCCTTATAAGAAAACTGGAAAGATTAAATAATCCTTTTGCATGTACCCTTTTTTATTTGGTAAGTGTTGTTCCTGTACAGAAAGTGACAGAGTGTGGTAGCCGTGTCACTTAGTAAGTGTTTGAATCAGTAATTCTTTGTCTGTGTTATGTAATTTCCAACAGAATCAATTAGAACTGAGCACTTCTACCTCCAGCAAGGTATTTTTTATCAAGTCCTTGCTTGTATCCTGAACAACAACCAGACCCAAACTACCAGGGTAGGTCTGACAATGGACATTTTAGCTTTTAAGCTGGGAAAATAAGAAAATAAAGTTTAACTTGACTGCCAAAAATCATTGAGCAGTTTGGACTGGAGAATGTGAAGAAGATGATGAAAATAAGCATTTTCTAGAAGAAGAGAGTGTGCTGCATTCTTATTCATTGTAAGAACTCAGTGCCACCTGTGTCAGGCAGGCTGTTCAGCAGGAGAGGATGTTTCACAGAGCACAGTAATATGTCATGCTGACACAGAGATGCATGTGGGATATACCCTGGGATGAGGAGGAAGGGGAAGGAAAAGAGTGGGCAAGGGCTAATAGGAACTAATTGTGTCTCTTTTCTGCCTGAAGATGTATAAAAAGAAATTATTAAAAAGAAAAAAGGAACAGCTTTAGCCTTTACTCCTTTATCCTTTCTTCTGTGTCCCAGCCAGCAGCTGGAGGCAACATACCAACACAGTAATTGGCTACTGATGATATTAAACCTGTGCACTCACATTTCTGTAGTCCCCCTTTTCCTGCCACTCTGCGAAGAGTACGGAGAAACCCATCACATATATGACTTTAAATCACAGTGTCTTCAGGGCTATGCCAATGGCAGCACAGCTGTGCTGAGGTGGCACTTAGAAGGTCCTTTGAAGTTCCTTTGCCTTCACTAAATGTTTAGCTTTATCTGTGTATTTCCTCTAGTCCTGTATCACATAGGACTAATTAAGACCTCTATAAAAAACAGTGTTCAAACGTGCTGAGCAAAGAAACCTTTGAAGGGAAAAAAAAAAAGATTAAAATGTGAATTATTTTAAATCATACAAATGTACTTAAAATATTGTCACGGCCCTTCCAAATAACTCTATTTGTGTGTTTACTTTGGTTAAGCATATTATTTATGTGATGGACATTAATAGCTACTTTTGAGTGACTGAAATGATGCAGATATACATTTGTGATCTCTTCCTTCAGTATGGTACTAAAAAACCACAGAGCTGCTGTGGTTTTTGTAGCACGAAGATGGATTGGAATGTAAATCACTATTGGACAGATATGGGGCTATTTACTCAGTATTGCTCAATTAGAAGCACAGAAACACTGTTAAAG
Source organism: Ammospiza nelsoni (assembly GCF_027579445.1). Classification (NCBI taxonomy): domain Eukaryota; kingdom Metazoa; phylum Chordata; class Aves; order Passeriformes; family Passerellidae; genus Ammospiza; species Ammospiza nelsoni. Next base: position 3,966,715 of record NC_080651.1, read on the forward strand.
AGCCCTCCTGGTTTGATGTTGCCCAGTGACGTGTTGAATGCTGGAGACAGAAATTCTGCCCTCAGAACCTCCCTGCCGAGATAGATTTGGCATGGACAGAAGGCAGTGATATCGGAGATCCTTGGATTCATCAGCCACAACAGGAAATCCATGCCCCTAAATCTCAGCTCCAGGCTTAAAAACTTTGTCTTGTCTTATTAGAAACCTTCTCACTAAAAGCAAACCACAGGCTACCCACGACCAGATGGATGTTTCATCCTGATTTTTCACAGCTTACACCACATTTCCTTTATAGATACATATTTACAGAAGAATATTGTTTGGAAGCACAGGGATGCATGCCAGTTTTTGACAGAATATTCCTCTTATCATGCAAAGTTTTGTGCCATCTACTTACCCATTTGTCTCAACCTAATCTCCCAAGCCTTTGAACTAGCATCATGTGATTCATGTGATTTTTTTTTTATCTTGTTTGATTTTTTGAGAGGCCTTTTTGTGACGAGTCGTCTGTTAACACAAAGTGTTCCATAAGCAGAAGAAATAATGTAGCATGGTGTTCTACAGAATCTCACTTTAGCTTCTTTCATTTTAGTCTCTGTCTCTCATTATCACTTCTCCACTACTCCACAGATCCCTTCATTAAAAGACAAAGGCAGAAGATGCTGTGGCTATTTCCAAGTGCTTTGTGCCAGTGGATGCTCCTGCTGACTGCCCAGTTGACTGCTGCTGACAGGAGCTCTATACTAATCTGTATTATGGAGTTTTACCTGCCTGGTCCTCAGCACAAAGTTGGTTTGCTCTTTTCTTCCAGCCAATTTTCACAAAATACTGAGATTTTTTCTTTGTCAAAGCTGGATAAAACTGGCCAGGAGATAAAGGAGTTAGTGTGGGGAAAATAGGAAACTTCTCAAAACAGTTGCTATTATAGTGAATTTGCTTTTATAGTGAATTATTTGCAGTATATTTAATCAGAGGCACTTACTAAAAGCAGTGTCTGTGAAGACAGGAGCTAAGGAGCTAAATGATAAACAGGGAATTTCACAGGTAGATGTATATTAAAGGAAGAAATTGCATATGCTGCAGATTGCCACCTATCACATCACCACAACAGTGTTTGGCTGCTGTTTTCTCAAGCAGAAATGCAAAATTTTCAATACCTTTCAGGGAGCACTGAGGACTCATCCTCATAAGCAAAATTAAGTTATTAAATTAGTAAAAATGTGACATTGCTTGGATAGAAATCTCTCAGAGTCTCTCACCCTAAGGAGTTTTCCTTCTTGCTTTAGAAGATCCTGCAATATTTGCTTGTTGGTCTGTGGCCATCTCTGCACTGGTGCCCATGGCTTGGGGCAAACCTCTGCCCAAACAGTAGGATATTTGTATGGACTGGTATTTTTCCAATGCCATGTTCTTTAAGTGCTGTGTGAAGTTGAAGGTTTGCTCAGTTCCCCTTAGAATATCACTGCAAATATTGCCAAGATGTTTATATGTGTCCAGCTGCTTCATCTCCTCCTTTTCCTGCAGTCCCAAAACAGTGCAAGGAAAGAGGAGAGATTATTTAGTAGGGAGAAGTCTGAAACCATTTTCATGATGAATGCTCACCTCTGCAAGTGAAGGGATAATATCATCATGAAAGGACCAATCCCTCATTCTCAATGACTGTCATGGTGTGTGTATGGCTGCCTGGACTGCAGATGGTTACCCTGCATACCCTACAAAACAAGCCAAAAATATAATATCAGAAACACATTTAGGAATATCTTCACAAACTCCAAAATATGATTGCTTATTGAAGGCTGTGCTAATGAAAAACCTCTACAAGGTTGTCTTGGTTTGAAAGATAGGTGTCTGCTAAGGAAGGCAGAAACCTCTCTTGGAATGAAAAATGTGACCCTCTTCCCTCTAAATTGTTATAACTCCAAAATTATGGTGCTTTCAGGCGAAGATATGGGAAAAGAAGTAAAAATTCTATGTATATGTATATGTATATGTATATGTATATGTATATGTATATGTATAACAAGGCAAACAAACAACAGCAACAGCAGCAACACCCAAGAGAACCATGTATAAAAAAAGAGCATAATGTAATGAAGCTGTAATTATTTTAATATAATTTTAATTGTGATGTCTATGTTTCTGCAGTAGAACATGGTGAGTTTTGTCTTGAGAAATCACTGGAAGTTAAAGAACGATTACTGAATTAAATACCACGATTTAATGAATTAGCCCGATGGAAAAGTAAAATAGTCACTAGAATCTCCTAGGAATGGAAAAGCCACTTAACAGACAAAGTTCTAAATAAAAGGAAGATATTAAAAAAAAAGAAAACAAACCCCACAGAGGAGTAGTAAATTCATAATTTCTTCTGAATGAGAATTGTCAAACTTCATGTTAATAGCTGTAAAACGCCTTATATGCAGAAATATTTTGGGACGTTAAAGACCAAGCAGGGTATTTGGACCTATGCCTTTGCATTTAAGACATTATTTATGTCAGCTTTATTTTTCTATTTTCCAGTAAGCCTTTCTTCTCTTTCTTCTCTGGGCTACAGGGTTACACATAAGTCAGGAATTCTAGTGAGACTGGAGTTTTTGTGCAGTAGTGAGATGTGTCTGTCCCTGCTTTATTTGATGTTATGCTGGACTCCACTTTGAGTCTTTGTTCTTGAACCCAGTTCCTGCATACCTTGATACAGTCATGTATTGACCAAAGTAAAAATACTTGCAAAATAACTTTAAAGATTTGCATTGAATGCACCATCTTTCTATCTCTGCCTGTTGCAGGAAGTAAAACTTCTCTTTTATCCTATAAAGCCTTGATTATCTTCTCCAGGTCTTGGTATCTGTTTAGAAAAGGTTCCTTGCAAGTGCAGGTAGTGCTTCTCTGTTGCCAAAGAAAGAGCTCTCTGTAATATCACATTTTCTCATTTAAATACTTTCTCAGTGTTCCTCTCTTTTATGTTTGCAGCTGTTTTAAAGCACCTTAGCTAAAGCCTTTTGAAGTAAAATACACACAATGCCCTTTATGAGCCTTTCTGGCTTTGTCTCTCATGATCCCTAATAATTTTCTTGGAATGCATATATCTTTCTTTGGCAGTTGCAGATGGGGTTGTAGAGTGGCTTTCAGTTAACAAGGATACATTTTACACAATCAGCAGAGTGCCTGTGAAATCACTGAAATGCACTGCCTTATTATGGCTTATCTTTCTACTTCCATGGTCTGTGGTCCTCACATGGATTTATTTCATCTGTGCTTGCACACAGCGTCGATGGTGCCTTGTACCCTGCCCTGCTTAGGCACACCATAAAGCCTCATACTTAAAGGATAGTGGTCATGATGAGGGAAGTATACAAGGCAATAAACAGCTTTTGCAGGTGTTAAACACACTGAAGCAAAGCTGAGGCATTGGAAAACCCCAAAAGCTGTTTATTGTAAGCACAGCAACACGTCAGCTGTGTTCCAACAAGCCTCAACGTTAAATAAAAGCTTCTGCTTGTCTTGCAAGCGCTGAGAGGTTTTGTCCACCAAATAGATCTTTGCTTCTCATTTTCAATGCTTTAGGTGGCTTACTTTGTCTCATATATGGTTTAACAGGAGATGGGTCCTGAGTAATTGCTTGGGATAAAAGCAGCAAAATGTCTTTTTTGAAATCACTTTGGAGGTTCTTGATTACAGTCCTTTTTTCCTCTCCAACCCCACAAGAATCCCCCTTCATTCCCAGCTTATTTTTCCCCTCTTGCTACTACTTACATTGTCTGTTTCATCATTTAATTTACTCATTTGGTTTTTATTTTGTTTTGGTTAGGTTTTTTTCTTTTCAATGGTGTCATCACCTCCACTTTCCCCAGCACTTGGCGGAGTTTTCCTAACACAAATGCCTGAGGCTGGAGCATTCAGCCACTTCAAGGAAAAGGTTGGAGGACAAGTATTATAAGTCACAAAATTTGTAGCGCCAGGGAATCTCTGTTCCACAAATAGCACTGCTTGGGTAATGATGAGCTATCTAAAACCAAACAGCCTTTTTTAGCAATTATAATTTACTAAACTTTGTGATCTTCAAGAGTATTTTCTTTAAAACACACTTTTTATTCCAATGGAGCGACGTTTGATAAATTTGTGCAGATTCTTGTGGGTCTTCCTATCAAATGCAGTGAATACAGCTGCATTTATTATTTTCCAGCCCCAATTTACTGGCAGTTATAATAGTAGATCCTATCATGGCTATTTGTGTCAGTCAGACTTCAGTTACCTGCTGACACAAACTGCACGGCAGATAAATATGTCGTGGGCCAATAACCCTCACAAAAGACTAATTTTCTATTAATGTCTGACAGTGATTGATAGAGACGAGGACTCCTTGGTTTGCATGCATGAAGCCAATTTATTGATTACAAAGCTCAGTATATATACCTTTTCAGCTGTAACTAAAAATAGCACTAACCACAACATTTATGTCTACTAGTAACATTGCTTTAATCATAGCTTTGCACAGACTTGCACAGGCGCTTACGGTCCTGCACGATTTCTCAAAAATAAAACATAACAAGAGATAACACTGTTATAATACTGTTATCTCTTGTTTCCTCCTTCAGGGTTCTGCCTTGACTTGCAAGGGCCTGCAGCCTACAGGGCTTAGCACATCTGCTTCAGTCACAAGCAGTGCACTCAGTCTTGCTCTCCAGCTGTATTTCGATAGATGTCAATGGAAGGAAACTTACTGTCTAATGAAAGAATGTTTAATATTTTGCAATTCACATAGACAACATTTTTGCTGTTTATTGCTGAGAATTGTAGTACAGTCTTTCTCATTTATAAATGAGACCTTGAGGCAGTGTCTTCTATGAAAGCAAAATATAAAAGGAATAATCTAAGTTTGGTAACCAGCTGAGACTGAAGCTGTATGCTGTGAAACAGAATTAATAGATAAAGTGATCAGAAAAAATTCTGGTTGGTAATTCCAGTTGGGAATTGGCTGAGGTGTTTCTTTTCTTTCATCTTGTCCTTAAATAATTTCTACAAGAGCAATGTTTTCAGGAAACTGGTATTTACTCATTTATACATGGAAGAGCATCACCTCAGCCTTATAAAAACCCTGTGTACATTACATTCTTGTCGCAGATAAACACAAATCCAGCATAATTCTGGATTTGCACTAGTATTACTGAAATGCAAATGTGCACTCCTAAGGTTATCTAGGGCAAATCCTGAACCACTAAAATCATGGCTCAGCGGGGAGTGGGGGATTCCTGACCCTCATGGAGAAGCAACCAGGGCATTCCTGGCACAGCAGCGCCGTGGGAAAATGCAAGAACTGCCTGTAGATATGGGCAGGGCTTGTGCTGAGTCCTTGGGAAGGCAAACCAGAGCAGGCAGGGGTGTGATAAGGAAAAACACACCCAGGACAAATATGGAAAAACACACCCAGGACAAATGTGCTGCATCTGCAGTTGCTGGGATACATCCAGGGTAACTGCTCTGCTCATGGTGGATTGTGCTGTGCCTTCCCAGGGGAGATGTCACGTCCTGAAAGAGGAAGAGTACGACTGACTGCTTCCTGGGGAGGCTGAAAATCCTCAGGTATCGCTTGAAAACATGCCAAGGATTTCAGGTGTCACATTCAGAATGGGAGTTAAAGCTAATGATAGAAAACATATTTTGGGAACCTCATTTTTCTCTAAAAGGGATATAAGCTGTTCCCATTTCAGGTTGGGAAAGAAGCTCTCAGAAAGTGATTTGGATTGTTTCTCACAAAGGTTAATCGTCAAACTTTTCTCTCCATTTACCCTTCTCTTTTTTGAATCTGCAATGAATACGAAGTAAACATCATTAGGTAGCTTTTGATATTTATTTGTACCTTCACATATAGTCAGAATAATACAGAGAACAGATTTGTAGAAATAAGATAAGATGCTTATTCTTCTAAGTTTTCAATAATTTTGAGTTAAGCAAGACTGATTTTTTAAATAGATTTTTTTTGTCAGATATGTTTCATTTTTCATTCATGAATTTCACCTGTAGATTATATATAACTAAAAGAATGTTTTCCTGATGAGCATTCAGTAAAGCCAGATGCTTCTAGTAGGAGTTCTTGGGTTGAAATAGATTTGGTGGGGTTTTCCCCCCCTATTCTACTTTCCAGCAAAATGTTTGTTGCTCATTACAATTAAAAACATAAATTCTGGGTTTTTTTTCTGCACTATAGAGATAAATGTCACAGTAATGACTAATTAAAGACAAACAAAGCTATTCCTCTTTTTCTTTTTTTGGGGGGGTTGTATTTGTTGTTGGTTTGTTTTTGTTTTTTTTTTCTGAAACATAAAGCCATTCCCGTTACAGAATTTTCAGAGGAAACTTTGCAAGACTCCTGGGACCATATTTTCAACATAGTTCCATACCTAATGAAGATTTACAAATGTTCTGAATCCCATTTCCATCAACAGAACTTAGTGCCAGAATATGTCTTTGCCTTTCAAAAATCACTTCAAGTGTTTATTTGCATCTCAAGGACTGAATTAGTTTTTAAACTCTGACTATTAAACTTTTGTGAAGTAAATGATCACTTAGGGCAGTGTTGTCCTCCACTAGATTAAATAGACTTCTAATATTGTATCTTCATCTGAATGGCTTTTCTTTTCATCCAGAGTTATTACAAAATATACTGCATTTTGTATTTGCTGCATGAAAGGAAGATTGATTTATTTCAGGTACTTTATAGGCTATTTTATTATTCACATCAAGATCTCATCTATTCCCTCTGCATTCATATTTTATAGTACTTTAACCGATTGAGTTGGTTTGAGTCAGCGCTTTGATGGCACCTTTGCCATGGAGGCTGCACACACATAACACAAATCATTTATTCTTTTCAAAACTATTTACCTTGCCCTTGGGTTATTTTATGAACTTCTGGCCTTTTGGTTCTGACCAGATTAACCAGTAGACAAAGGCAGGTAAAACACAAGTCCTCAGTGCCCAGGAGTAAAATTCTTACTTACTCACTTATATCATCATATTTGCAGTGCTTTAAAATACAACACAGCAAAGACTTCAGAATTTAGCCCTGAATTTGTCTAATTTCCAAAGCACCTCCTGGTTCTTTTCTTTTTCTATCTGGATTGCCAGGTTTCATCCCCACTGAAGTCACATGAACGATACTGACTCTCGCCCCTGTCTGAATTTGCTCATTTTGTGACACAGGAAGGCAAGATAAGTTTTGTTCCCAAAACCTTGGTTTTCCTGCAATATCTGAGGTAACTGTGATGGTGAGGCAGAAGTAGAGCCTGAAACTCTGCTCCCGCAAACAGGCATTCTGTATTATCCTTCCTCAATTTAGAACTCTATTGTACTGATTATGAAGAAGCCCATAATAAACTAATTGGAAATGTGGCCTAGATATCAATTATTAATTAAAAAAAAAAGTGTTTAAAGTATTTTTAGAGAAAATAACAAATAGCAAAGTAATTTTGGGTATATTTTAAGATTTCTTTCCCTTTATCTGTTTTGTTTTCTGGTTTTCTGTTCTCCATGTTCCTGCATCACAATGCAGGAAAAGCCAATGAAGAGAGTTTTGTGTAACCTGGCGATTATCACAGGATTTGGTCCCTCTGGTAGTAAACTCCCTACTGCTTTCACAGTTGTGAATGTGTTTCTGATTGGGATTATGGCTCATTCAGAACCTTCATTTAATTTACACTAAATTTACGTTTGTGACTGCTCCCATACATGCACTTAAGGATTCCAATACAAATGCAAAACTGTGTCTTAAATATATTCCTATATTCCTGCAACCCCTGAAGCAAAACTTTTTTAATGGCAGAGTTGCAGAGAAAAAAACTTCAGAAAGGCAAATCCATAACCTGTCATTAGGAAGAGAAGCACCTGTCCTGCACATGTGTGTAAAGTCCTGCTCAGCGAATATGATTAATTCTAATGTCCTATAAAAGAAGTACTGGAGGAATTCTCTAATAGAAATTATGCTATTCTCAAAGGTATCATCAGCTAATAAAGAAATCACATTATTAACCGGAATTTCAAGGTAAAATTTATATATCTCTAGTTTTATGATTTTTAAACTGTTAATTCACATACTCTGTAGGTTGACTTAGTATTGGCAAGGAAGTCTGTTCCAAATTGTTACTTTATAATTCTCCTAGTTCAGGTTTCCTTTTTTTTTGGCTTGTTCCTATGTTTTGTTGTGATTTTTTTAATCCAAAAACCTAAGTGCTGGCATACATTCTTCAGCCAAAATCTTTACATCACAAGGATGAAAACCTGGTGGTGACTGTGGGGCTTTTAAGTGTCACCTTTCTTTATAAATCCTATTTTCTGTTTCATCCTCCTGCTTCACTTCAGTTTACAAACATGACAAGACTGTTTTAAATCTCAGAGAAAGGTAAAATAAAGTGTCCAAATAACAGGTTATAAGTGGATAACCTATTTCTCTTCGGCTGGAAAGCTTTCAATGTCTGGCTTTGGCAAACAAAGGCCATTTTGAAATGGTGTTTGGGCAGTGACTGAACCCACATGGAGGTTGTATTTACAGCACAGAGGTTGTCAAATAACAGTCAAAGTAATTTGGGCATCACACAAAATAATAGGAGTGATTCTAGTGCTTTCTGTGAAAACCTTTTAACTCCCATTTCATTAAAAATTCCACTCTGCAGCTGGTAGCAGAGATTTACTGGGTTTCACCATCTGTGCAGATTAATGTTTCCTAAAGGAGAATGAATGCAACAGATGAGATGGTTGGCTTTTCAGATCAAACAAAGCCCCAAAGTACAATCTCTTCCCTGACTCTTACATCTTACACCTGTTTCCTTTTAATCACATGACTGAATCATTTAGGAGAAACAATTCCAGCTTTCCCTAAAGCTGATGGATTTGGAGATTGCAGATCACCAAGATTCTTGTGAGCTGGTAGCTGTGGAGACTTTATTGAGTAGATTTTCTTACAGATTGGTTGAACACCTTTTTTAGATGTTGTTGTGTTCATATCCAAGAAAAATGTCCCACACCCCTGTTTTCACCCCTTTCTTTTTGACCGGCCATTACTAACCTTTCCAGGTGATTGGGCATGTGATTCATTTAAATTTTGGTTATCAATCAATCCTATGTCACTACATATCTTACAATGTTACACTTTTAAATTACATCAGCTTCACCACACATCCAACACCAAAATTAGTTCTTGGCAGTGATTGCTGTATTAGGATTCATCAGTAAAATTAATAGAATTTCTGGGTTTGTCAGGAAATGGGATCATTAATTTGACTATTTCTTGAGGGCAAGAAAGGAAAGCACAGTAACTGCTTACCAAAGCAGGTCTCAATCCCTGCCTGGGTTTCCTGATAAATATTCCTGGTTATTTCCCTGAAATACAGGATGTTTTACTCTATTCTGATGGCTAATATCAGACACTGGTGCTAGGGAAGGCAGATCCATGGTATGGTGGGCTTAGCAGCCTTCTGGAGACGAGAAGGCAACAAGGGTTGGGACAAAGAGAGGGGCAGCTGCCCCATCCAGGACTGCCAGAGCGTCCTGTTCCTAAAAAAGACACCCAGCCCTCCATAAGGAGCAGCAACAGCACAGGGTGTTAACATCCCCATGGATTTAACACTAAAAAATCCCAGCACCCCAGAAACCGCTTGCTAATACCAACATGAAAGTGGGTAATTAAACTCACTGGTGGTATTGGTCCTTGCTCTCACTTGCATTTTTCTTTTATTGAAACCCAGCTGTTCTCTGACTGTTGCCAGGGGTAACAAGCAGTAACATTCAAGGTCATCAATGAAAAGCAAGCCTTTGTCCCTTGGATATTTCCCACTCTCTTGAAAACTTGCATCCTAGAATAAATTCCTTAAAAACAATGAATTTTAGTCAGTGTAGCACCTGGGTTTGTTTGTTTTTTAATTTCCATTAACTGTGCTTCTTTGGTCAGTCCATTACTGCTCCTCCGTGTTAACAGTGAGGCACAATATCCCAAAGAGCTCCTGGTTCAAGGAATGTCTCAGAAATGTGTCACAGTGTCACCAAGGCTGCTCTGTGTCCTCCTTTGGGACAGACTGGTGAGACCAGACTGCGCATGCACACCACCAGAGTGCTGTGGAACCAGCAGCTCTCCTCTCTGTGTGTATTCTACCTGAGCAGCTGCAAGTCTGTTCATTCTGGTATTTTGAAGATCGTCTTTTCCCCGTTTTGTAGCATTGGTGATTCATTCACAGAGGCTTCTGCCAAGGAAATAGTTTATAGAATTCATTAAAGCACTTTCAGAGGTAAAAAGTCAGAGTGCTGTGGGAAGATAGGGAAAAAGTCCATTCTTCTAAATGGGAATTTTTGTGGTGATTCATCATGCAGTTCTACTTTATATGATTTTCAAGTGGTTAGCAATTTTCTGTATGATTCAAATTGATTTATTCTGGTTTGATTTTTTTTGTTTTGTTTAACCTGCATTTGTCCATTGCTTGGTTTACACTTTTTATGTAAATAAGCTGCTTGATTGCGAACTAGAGAGAAATTAATATTTTCAAATATATTGGGTGTTGTCTGTGAGCTCCCCTTGCATTTTTATTATTTTGTCAGCTTTGCAAACCAATATTTTTCTCTAGAAAGATGCTAGTTAAGAAATAAGTATCTGGGAACAGAGGAACCAAATTACAGCTTTGCTTAGGTGAGCATAACTGCTTTTAAAGCAAGTGGGAGTTTCTCTTGTTTATCTGGTGTGTAATTTGGAAAAGTGCATTTTACATCTAATTTGACCCAAGTTTTCCTACACCATATTTGCAAGATAGAGGGAACAAGCATGGCAGATATCAAAGTGTATATTTGGTACCTACCCCAGCCTGGGATTGTAAACTTTGAAGTGTTTTGCAGCCAGAGACCTGGAGGTGAAGTGAGCTGTCAGCTCAGCCTCAGAGGGAATTTTCTGTCCCAGGCTCATTTCAGCTTTTCCAGAGGTGCCCAGTTGGTATCTAAAGACACTGAAGTGTTTTAGGCCGAATTATGGAAGGTGCAAATGACAGTATTTACCTATTTTACAAGAAGATTATGATGATGAAGAAGTATTCATTACTTACAGTGTAGCGGGTCGATTTTAAAATTTACCAAGATGGCTTTGCAGCTTCTCCATGGAAGTCTCCTCGATGGATAAATGTCAGCTCCATCTCAGAAGAACAGTTGTCACTCTCAAAGTATTCCAAGTTCTGGTGTGACAGGTGACAGGTGAGGCAGCTGGACTGGGGCTGGGGCTGGTGCTGGGATACAGCTGTAGGATCATACCTGGTGGAATGGGTGAGGAAGGATGGAGCCTGCACACAGGTGGAGCAGGAGCTCAGAAGGATACACAAAACCAGGCATCTCACAGCAAGAGAACAAGATGGATGGGGTTATCATCCTTTGTAGGATAAACAATGTCATTTTATTTGTGCTGCGTGCATATTCATGACAGCCTCTCAGTGCTGAGGATGGGAATGTGCCTGTGTGGCTCCCAGTCTGTCACAAGCATTCTTGTGAAGCACAGAGCAGCTTCATGGACTGCTACAGAAATTCAGAGTGTGGACCTTAATTGGAACAGTGTTTTTGCTTCACTGCTGGAGTCAAGACTGCTCCTCTCTTTTGTTTCATCTCCCCTCCTTTCTTCCTTTCACAGCCCAAACACTTGCGGAGGATTTCAAGTTAATTTACATCCTGCAGAGAGTAAATGGCAGAAACTGTTTCTTACAGTTCTGCATTAGGATTGACTTCTGTATGTTCTGCAAGGAAATTATTATTCCATCAGGAGAGATGTATTCCTTTGGAATGGAGTTACCCTTATTTACGTGTGAGGCAGCATTTCTCTGATGGGCCTCATCTTCCACTCCCACCTGGGTGAGGTGGATGTTCGTGCCTGTCAAAATGCACTTGGTTCATGCTGTGAAAAATAATTAGTTGGACAATGGAGCTGCTTTGAATTTACATGTGTGACTCATCCCACAACCCTTCCTGTGTTTGTGGGATGGGGCCTTGGATTTGGGAAATGATTGATAAATATTCTTCTAAACACCTATGATTTCAGAACAATGAATGTTGCTGAAATGTCAACACTTGTAAAAATGGCAATTTGTTTACTAGGAAATTAAAAGTATGAGCAGCTTTTGATGGTCAGGGCAGCAATGTCTGTGTGCTCTTGAAATTTCTGAAAAATATGTTCATATTCTGTTCTTCTTTGCCTGTGGTTCCTACACACATGTGGCACCACTGGTAATATCTCTTTGGAGAACTAGTCCTCTGGGTAGATTTTGAAAGGCTGGGTCCAGCATTAATATAAACTCCATTAACTCTAGCATATTTTGATTTTCAGAAGTAATAATGGTGACAATGGTGCATATGGGGACAAAACCAACTATTTTTCTCCCTGATAGAGATTGTTACATTTATTTAAATGCATTTTTCAAATGAGTAATGAAACACCAGGACACAACCCAGAAATATCTTATTGTTATCTATGAGTAAAGTGCTGAGCTTTAGCATTACAGATGAGTAGAACTGAAATGTTCCTTTAGTGTGTCCACACATAATTTGACACCAACTAAATATCTTTGGTGACTTGTGAAACACTACATTTCTGCAGATTGTGCCTTTTGTGCCACTAGACTCCTGTTAACAGGATTAAGTTGTGCTGTCAGGAGAATGTAAATGTTTCCAAAGACGTTGTAAGATATTTCTGCCCAGTACTCCATTAAGAAATGAGGAGTGTGCTGTCTGTACTGCATGTTCATAGTGAGTTATAACCATTTCACATCCCTGAAATTCAGATGAGAACTGTTAAAATACAGGTTGTACACGACTAATTCGGAAAAAATTAAACCAACTCACAATATGAGCCTATTTGAAATCTCTTAAATATAAATATGTACTGATGTAAATCCATGGATATATAGCTACAGTTTTACTCTGACACCACAAGTTTACATGGTTCATTGAATTAATACAGTGCTAAAAAATCCCCCGTGCAAATCCGTGTAGAAGTGTTTGGGTTAAACATGTCACATTACTGAGCTGACAGACTTCAGCTTTGTTGAACATTCACAAACCAAACCTATTTTCTCACAGCTGTCTGGAATGCCAAAAATCTGTGTTTTTAAAGTATTTCCATAAGATCCTGTTCCACTTCTCTGTTCATCCTATCACTGAATGCATTGTTTTATTCTCAGTTTCTCTTTGGTAGACGACTGACTAATTTGCTGATCAGAGAGGCACTTGAAAACCTGTCTTGGAAATACAGGCATTACTAGAGCAGCGCATTCTGCCCATTTTATAATTTTTCCTAATATTCTGATCTAAAATTAGTGAACCTGATGCACATCGCCACCATCCCACTTTTAACCCATTTAAAAATAGGCACACTCGTGTTATCATTCTGCTTTTGTCTGTATTTCCTTGTAATCCAACATGCTCTGCACCATCAAGATGGGATTCAAACAATAAGCAAGGAATAAATGAAAGCAACTACCATGGCACCTTTATTGTTTCTGTGATTTCATCAGTTGACACTGGATGGGTGGGACAAGCTAAAGAAAAATTGCCTGAAAGTTCTGAGGGAGAATTTAAAACTTTCTGAGCACCTGAGTTTGTTTCAGGTGCCGACTCAAGTTTAGGTCAAATGAAATGTTATGTGTCTGCTCTGAGCCATCCCAATAGCTCCAGGTACTGCTGCTAAGTGTTTTTGTTCCTAACATGCTCAGCTAAGGGGAACCAGAGTCGGATTTAGCCCTAGATGTATATTATTAAAAAAAAAAAAAAAAAAAAAAAAAAAAAAATCATGCTGCTCATGGGCAGGGTTATAGAGGAGGATAGCAAATCTGTGCCTGGCACTGCATCCTACTCAGAGAAGTAATGTAAGTAATGTATCACAGGTTCTCTTTCCTCAGGTAACATGCTAAGGCATGGAAATGCCTCCTCTTCTTCAGTTGGTCACTTGAGTATCTCCTTAGTGAGTTTTGCAGGCTGTAAATTATAAGAGGGCAGTAAAATAGTAAAAGGCAAGACTAAGACTTTGATCCTGAATTACACTGCTGGGCCATAAGAACCATATACCTAGAATTATGTGAAGAAATAAACAGAAAATTGAGGCTGAATACTAGGAAAAACTTTCCAACAGTGAGAGCTAGTAGGTTATGAAGGAATCTCCCACGTGAAACAGTTGATCCTCTTAGTACTTGAGAGTCTCAGAACTGAGCAGGGCAAAGCGTTCTGTGAGGAACACGCTGAAGAACTTTTGCAAAATGATCCTTTTCTCTTCGTGCACACCAGGCACTATGGGTTTGAGGGGAAGCCTCCATTCCTCTGCTTTCCTTGTCAGTGATGCTCCTCAAGTTTGTTATTACATGAGGTTAAAAATACTCAGCTGAGATATTTAGTTGCTCTCTCGCTATATGAAGTCTTCATCAATTGGTACCTGTCATCTGATACACACAACAAAGGGCATTTATTTTTCAGTCAGGAATTTCTCTCAGCTCCTCTTTATTTATTCTTCCTAGAAACATAGGGCTTGTAACATCCATCTTAAATGTTTTAACCTCAAATGTGTAAGTGGGCTCTGTGGCCTTTTCTAGAGCAGTTTATAACCATCTTGATTCATTTCTTTGCAGTTTGATTTTGCAGGTTGAGCCTTCATAGCACAGGGTGTGACAGTTTTTATCAGGTTTTATTTTTATTACTGAGTAGAAATGTAGAATTTATCTATAATGTTAATGCTGCCCTACAGCTCTGGTAGTTTTTTATGCTCTGTCTTTTTAATTATTATGTGTAGTTTTTCTTCCAAACGCCTCTTCTGCTGTTTAGTGGAGTTGTGAAGTATTTACCAACTTCATGAAATGTGACCGATGAATAAGGAGGAAAAGGAATTTGATTATTTAAATTGCACGGAAAAATATGCATACTGTCAAAACAAAGAGTGTAGGATTGTATTTTCTCTTACACTCTACAAATCAGGACTAACTGCACTGGAAATAGTGGAGTAATATATCTGCAAACCCAATTTAAATACCAGTAAAATCAGATCTCCCAATCTGATAAACAAGAATACTGAGGTTTAAAGATTACTTTAATTTGAAAACTGTTTACCTTTTACTTGCTGTTAGCAAGGCTAAAAGTAATTAAAATTGGCATAAAATATTTTCCAAATCCTGGTTATTTTCTTTCCTTTCATTACACTTCCTATAATCAGTTTTTCTCATTTTATGTGGATTTTTTTTGCAGTAGTGATAGCATTTTGCCATTATTGCATTTATTATTCATTATTTTGGATATGATACTGCACCAGTTGGCAAGGATCTCAGGGAATGTTTTCATATCAAATCTGGTTTTAACGTTTCCTTACTAAGCTGGGTATTTGGAGTTGATTGAAGCATGCTGAGGTTGGGATTGGCTTGGGTGAATCAGCATAATATGAGTAATGCAACTCAGACTACTCCAGATTTATCCCAATGAAGCTGAGTTAATGATCTGATTCCTAAAGTGGGATTCAGCTCCTGTGATTGGAATTGTTGAGTTTCACTGAGGCTGCATTCATGCAGAGAGATGGGCATTTCCAGAGGCAATTTGATCAAAAAAGATGGGTGAGCAAATTGTACACTGTAGGCACCCTTTGCTCTCCCCTAAGCGTGATGGCTCAGAAGACTGTTAGTTTAAAGCAAGATAATTAGGTATTAAACAGCAAAAATAAGATTACTCAGAAAAACGTAGATGATACAAACCATCTCAGAAAAAAATCTTTTAGCCTGCATTTGGGTGCTATTTATGCCACTGCATAAATATTTATGCTGTAGATGAGGTAACTGGTGGAACTGATTATCTTCAATTCCTGTCCAGGTGCATTGAGTGCAGTGCAGGACATGGTCATTGCAGCCCCAATGAGTCCTGCACACGTATGCTGGGAGGTGCTGCCTTAAATCCTGACCTAGAAATGTCTCTGAAATATTATTTAACTGAAAAAAAAAGGCTGTAGGCTCATTCAGTTTGTTTTTTCAAAGGATCCAGATTTTGTTTGTTAATAATTTTATATCATTGCTGATGTACAGGGCAGCTTATAAGCAGACAAAGTATGCTCTCTTGCAGTTATCTCAAGAAAAGAAAAGATAGCATTGAGGGTCATCTGATTATATTCTACTTCTGTAGTTTAGAAGATTTTCCAAATGTATCTATTGATAAAATTACTTGAAGCTGAGGATTAAAGAGAAAGGTTTAAAGCAGAAAAGCTGATTTAAGACTGAAGATCTTTCTTAGCAGCATCCATTTAAAGTTAATCTTTGATCATCTGTGAAGCTGATTACCTAATATATAAAACCTATCAAAATTATCCTCTTTTATTACACAATAGAAATATTGTATTCTTTCAAATTCAGTTGATCATGAGTAACATTCAGAAAATCTCTTAAGAAAACATTAGTCAGAAATGTAACAGAGAGCTTTAAACACACCACAAGCATGGAAGGAGGGAAAGGACAGAGGAAAGCTTTGTCATTGTCACTGTCAGAAGTGAAATGGAATCCCAGGATCACAGAGAGGGCTTGTAAGGCAGAGAGTTCCTACTCTAAAGATAGTGAAGGGTTTAATTTTTAAACATACAAGAGGATCATGATATATTCTTACAGTCTATTGATTACACATAATTTTCAGCCCAGATATGAAATTCCCAGATACTCCTTGATGCATCATTGTGAAAGCAAAAACAAAAACTGTGTTCAGCTTGCCAAAGTTTCTCACTGGGCCTCCTCAATATTAGCTTCTTGCAATCCCTTCAGAAACTGTGTGATTTCAGCTAACTCTGTGTCTCAGGTCCTGTTACCCACAACAGCACCGACATCTGCCTGAGGCCAAGAGCATCCCTGCAATCTCTTCATGGCAGAGCTCCAAAAATTACACTGCTGCAGGGTCTCTTCTGAGCATTGCTGCCTGTCAGGAGGTTTGCAAAGAAAGTAGGAGAAGTTTCCTGAAGTTTTCACATCCTCAGACTTTCTCTAAATGGAGGGGTTTAAAAAATAGAATCTTTTTACTGACTCCCCAAAACCAAAGAGGGTGGAGGAAACAAGATGGGCAACAAAGGCAACACTACTGATTAGCAGAATCCAGGCCAAGACTCAACACCTGAAGAGTCATTTCTCAGTTTATAAATCACTTTGTCTCCATTCTTTCACTTTGTTTTACAGGTTTGTTTTGAATGATATAAGCGCTTTAAGTCCTCTCTGCTCCCATCCTGTCAGTTTTCCAAAGGTTCAGTTAACAGTGCACTGTGCCAAATAAATTTAAGTCCAGAACGGTCTTGAGCAGTTAAGAAAGCTGCTGGGACATCTCATTTTCTATACCTTCATGTAAGGTTTTCGGCTGTTTAGGCTTGTAAGGTTTTCTGTGAGCTGTTTAGGTGGCCTGGAAAGGCCCAGAGATGGCCTTGAAGAGCCCGGCGCTTCAAAGGACGAGGAGAGACTTCTGATCTTGTCTCGGTCTTGGTGTTTATTAATTGTTTATCTAAAAGATTTTCTTTCAGCCTGACAGAGGTCTGCACAGCAAGCCAGCCATGGGCACACTGCGAGCCCCCGGGGCGGTCACTTATCTTTATACCCGAAGTTACGTGTACAATATTTATCATTTCTCCCCAATACCTTCTACCCTTATTAACCGGTGCACTTTTAGTAATAACCAATCCCAAAGTGCCACCACCACCACAGAAGATGGAGGCTAAGAAGAAGAAGAAGAAGAACAGGACACGCCCCAATTCCTCCATCTTACTTCTTTAGACCCCCCTGTACAGAAATCCTAAACCCTGTGTTTTACACTCTAACTAACTTATCCCTTCACCATTCACCCAGTGAATTCCTCCCAGTCCTCATACAGGTGTCGTCTCCTGTGTCGGATCAAAGTCCAGCCACCAGACACTTCTGGCAACATTCCAGGATTCCCGAGCCCCCCAAGGGTGGTCTCGGCCTCTCTGCACCTCCATCCTGAGGTGCTGAGATCCCACACCTTCAGTGTTATCTGTTATTTCCATTTATAAAACAAAACAGAGGGCATAAAACTGAGACTTAGGGTTACTTTAGCTGAAAAACAAAGTCTTGCTTGCCAAAGATCAAGATTTCCCATTATGAAACCTTTTCATCTGATTTCTGTATGAAGCTGTGACAAGGTGTTTGTCATATCTTCTGTCACACAAACCCATCACATATTTGTTTTTCGTGTCCATTATGTGGCCCTTATCTTGAAATTCAGGGGCAGGCTTTATTAGTCTTACATTTAGGCAAGCTTTGATAAGCATTTTGAGGGGGAAAAAAATCTCTTTTCAACATCTAATTTGGACAAAATTATTTAAGTGTAGGATATCTCTGGGTAAAATGTGCCACTAGCAGATCAGCAGTGCCTTTTGCAAAGTGTTTTCATGTTGTCAGAAGTTGCAGCTGTTGAGATGATTCCAGATAAAACCATTTTGCTCATTAAATGTGGCTTGGCTGACGCAAAAAATTTGTTCTGGGAATTGCCTTTTCTGAACTCAGTTTTGATTAAAAGAGTGTAGGGGTGCAGAGATCCAGTCAAGGGAATCTTAAGTGTTGGACATGAGAATAATGCACTGCTTACAGGCCTTAATTCCATGCAAAGATAGAACAGGAATTTTATCTATTCTGGCTCCCAGGCAGGAATTACTGGTTTATGTACTGAATTTTCCGTATGAGTAGGTTACATCTGCTTTTTTTGTTGTTTTGTTTTCATGCTTAATCTTAGGGGTTTTTTGACTTTAGGAGGCTTGGTATCAATGAGCATTAAATTCAATTTCATGGCATTTGTGAGACGTATTTTCACAGAAAAATGCTTCTCAAGGCACAAAGTTACTGTCACATCAGAACAAAGATGAAAATGCTTATCTGTTTTCTAAATGACTTTGAGTGTTTAAAGAGCTCCTGTTTTAAATAGCCCAAATAATTCCCTTTGCTTGCTTAGAAAAATAAAATCTAATTTATAGTAATTAAAGCACTAACCTGATTAAAAATTATCTCCATCATCCTCTGTTTAATACCCACCAGCTTTGCTGCTGAGGCAGTATTGGGTTATGCTGAGAAGGGATTGCTCTGTTGAATAGGCAAGTTCAGCAGCAGATAAAAGAGGGGAAACAGGAGCAGCTGAAACTGAAAAAGAAGTTGGTAATATTAGAAGTAGTTTTTTAATTCCCTGTGAGTTTATTTGACCAGCAATAACAGTTTCATGGGGAAAAGGGAGACTGTACTTCAGAAATAGCTCAAAATGCTGAAGGGTTTTTCCTCATGCATGACATGGAACTAGAGCAAACTCCTGGAGGCTCAGAAAGCTGCATCCTGTCCTGGTACAGCTCTTTTACAGTGACATCTGGGGAGGATGCTTTTGGCTCCAACTTCCATGTCTGCACTTACAACCAATGAAACAAAAAAAAAAAAAAAAAAAATGAACTGGAGTAGTGCCAAGATTTTCCAAGAGTGTTGACTCCAAAAGGAAAGGAAACATGTCAAAATTTGCTGCTGCTGTTTTAGCACATCATATTTTTGTAATTGGAACAAACAAGTAGAAATTGTGGAATAGAGCCCTACAATTACAGTTTTTAGAAAAGGGATCCTTCTGGAATGAAAGTGTTAAAAACTTTGTCTTAATTATGAGACATAAGTAATGATTTTAGATTTCCATTCTAACTGTCTGTATTCCTTTTGAAATTTAGATTTAGGCTTTTTTTCTCTTGTACACAGTAGAAATTGTTGGAGCAGAATCACTACTACACTGCACTGTAGTGTTGTATGCAAGTTCTTACTATTCTTTCCAGAGGGTCAGACTCTATGAATAAGATTTTATGAATTACAGCCTTGCAGTAACCTTACCAAATCAGAAGCATTTCAAATATTGGAGTGGAATTCAACCTACCATCTCATTAAGTTGTTAAAAAACTCTTCTTGGAGAAAAGACAGCAAATAGGTTGAATATATTTTTACCATCTACAGTTATCTAACTGTAACTCATGTTTCATGTTTCAAAGGAATGTAAATGATGCTTTTTTTAAAGTGAATTGGGAGTTCATTAGCTAGAAACAATATCTCATTTCCCAGAGTCACAGATCTTACATAATAGAGAGAGTAAAAGGAGATACATAACCTCAGCAATACCTATTTTATTCTAGATTTCAGTTTCCAGTGAGTAAAAAAAGCAAGTGCAGGGTATCATATTACATTATAAACTGGAAATATATTAAAAATAAATCATTCTCATGCATCATATCATGCTTTTTAAAGAAAAAATATGCATTAAAAAGATTTGTTCAATCATAGGTCTGCCTTCTAGCATTAGAGATCAATGTGCAGTCTGATGAAGTTGTGCTCTATAGATTTCTGTAGTCAAGTTCATCAAAGAACACATTTCTCTTCCTCTAATGATGGTCAAACCCAAAGTTCTTCTCTGAAATACCTTTATTTTCATTTGGTCATTGCAAGAAGACAGTAACATAATGAACTGCAAATGGGAGACAAAAGTAACATAAATCATCTTTGCATCCTTTTTTGTGATCTTAGCATAACCCTTCTTTCATCATTTTAATGCCTCCAGTGTTTTCTGTACATATGATGATTAAAAATAAATTATAGTGCATTTTTTGTAATCCAGCATACCAATAAAAATATCAAATCATTAGAATAATCAAGATAAATTAATGCCAGCAAACTGTAATATTATTTTACATTGTGCTACAGTAAGTGTAAAGAGTGAGTTTCCTGCTGAGATAAAAAACATTTACCATTTATCATAAATAATCAGTGAAAATTTGTATACTGTTCTTCTGTGAAGATCTGCTCCAAAACACTTATTTGAAAAATATAACCCACTTGTGTCTTGCCTTGCTGTTTCTGAAGGTAATAATCAGGAGTCTAAAATGAGATAGCAATTTCAGATTTTTTTTTCTGGCCACCTGTTTCTGCCTTTTCCCTGTGCATAAATTTGTATAACCTCAAAAATCATGTTGCCATTGTATTTTTCTAAAATAGCAACTAAGTTAATCCTGCCAAAGAATACCTGAAAGTGTTAAAAAAAAAAAAAAAAGCATGAATCACATCCAAAGGTAGTAAAAAGCAGGGTGAAAGGATAGAAATAATTGCTGATGTCATTTTTTGGGGTTCAGTGTGCTGGTCTGGAATCTGTAATTGCACTGTACACGAGTTGGGAGCCAGAAGAAAATGAGGATTTTCTGATGTGTTTTGGGGTCAACACAGGAGCAATAAAACCTGGCCACTTTTGGAACATGGTGCAGCCCCAGCAGCAAAGCCCCTGGGATTTTTGAGTAAAAAATCCCACCTTTGTTTCAGAGCCATTAAAGCATTTCTGCAAATTTCCCGCTTCAGTTCTGTGCAAAAATCTGTACTAATAGCAATAAATAAAAGGCAATGTCACATGGTAGGAGGGCAAATATTGCTTAAAAATAATGATATGAAAATAAAATAATGAGTGTGAAGCATCTCTTCTTTATTCCAAGGGAGTTCTGCCTGGTCTCTCTGGTAGTTCCAGAGAGAGGAGCCACTTCTGCTGCCACTCTTCCCTCATTCACCCTCCTCATCCCCTCTGTGCTCTGAAACCAAAGGTGGATTTTTCTCTGACAGTCTTTTTTTTTAATGCTGCACTAATTTTGCATCCCTTTTTTCCTTCCTACAATCTGCCCATTAATGAAAAGTTCTCAATATATTAAATTAGGATATGTTCTCAGTAGCACTGGAGTACCTTTTTTAACTCCTGGCTGTTGCTCAAAGGGGATGAGGTCCTTGCATGTGCCATATTCTGGAAAGGCTCTGACATACATGTAGAAATAAAATTAGTATTTCTGATCACTAGAGCCTCTTAACCTTTTTTTTTTTTAATGGAATTAAAAGATGGATTTAATTGCAAATGAATGATTGAAAATTGTCATTTACACTTTTGCAGTGTAATGGTTTGAAAACAGTAAATATATTTAGCAGAAGTGCTCAGTGAAAACTGAAAGCAGTGGCTAAAAAAGGAATTTATGTTACTTTTGGAAAATAAGGGTTTTCTGAATTTGGCACTGCTATGCTTCACCCTATCTGAACAGCATCCTTATAAAACCAGAATGAGAAGAAAATCACTGCAGTAGCTCTGCAAATGGGCCTCCCAGTGGCTTTAGGAATTTGCTATTAAACACAAAATAACATTTAGGGTACTGAGCATCCTCAAAATGAAGGAATAAATCCTTAACAGGCAATCCTGTGCAATCACATATACAGCTAATACTCCAACAATAATAAACTGTTTAGCTTTATATATTTTAATCTCTTTTATGCATTTCTTTCTTCCTTTATTTTAGAAAATTATCTTATTTCAGTAGTAGCTCCAATGGGAGCTATTGCACAATATTAGGCAACAGAAGCAGCTTAGTCCTGGTAAAGCACCTTTAAACATTGTGTAGTATTTTTGAACAAACATAAAACTACTTGAGATTTCAGTTCAGCTTCATGAAACTCTCTACAAACATGGCATAAAGCTGCTCTTTATTAGATTTCTCAGGTGCAAAGAGACAAATGCTGTTACTCCTGCTCCCACCTGGGATTTGCTCTAATAACCATCAGAGGAGGAGATCTTTCACCTTTTAATTATATACAAATCACTGATATTATCCAGCTGTATTTAGGACTGGATCTAATCCTAAAACATAAATTCTATAATTTAAAAATAGCCATTATTTTTTGTGTATTTTTTGCAAGTGAAGACTTTCCTTCAGCATTAAGATTTCATTTTCAGAAATACATGCAGTAGCAACTGCAGTGGTCACTGTTAACCAAAAGTTAAGAAATTGCAGTTCTCTGTGTCTATTGTCATTATCATAGAATTATAGAATGGCTTGGGTTGGAAGAGACCAGCAGAATTTCACCTCTGAAATGCAAGTTAAGTGGTGAGGATTTAGTCCAGATTTAACCCTGTTTTACTGATTCTGTAATTTAATTACATCAATGATTTAATTTTCCTGACCAGCCCTTATGGAGAGCTGGCTAGGCCTGTGGATGTCAAAGCATCACCTCAACCCCACATTCTGACAACAAATAAATGCTGCTGTGATTCCACCTGATTCCTCTCACACATTACAATGACAAGGACTAATATTTTCTGGTAGTAATTCAAAGTGTAATCTATGGAAAATACACTTGCTCATGTGGAATTGCAGACAGAGCTTGTCTGACCATACCTGTAGAGTTTGCAGTCACATGAAAGTGGAAGAATTCATAGAATCATAATAGATTCAGGTATTGTCCTGGATCCCAGACAATATTCTTGGCTGGTTCTTATTAAAATACTGTTTTGCTGACAAACTGAGCTGACAGCAGTGAAATGGGAGATGGCAGAGTCGCAAAATATCCAATGCACTTAACAGTGCTGTGTTATCTGTGTTGTAAAAAAAATTAAAACTGAAACAAATTAAGTGATGGCATGTCTTCTGTCATATTTAATGCTGCGGAACATGGCCTTGGTTTGAAACCCTTTCAGGTCATGCTGAGGAGAAACAAAAGACATGCCTAAAAATTACCAGCTAGGATAGAAGGAGGAGAAAAGACCTCTCCTTATTCTTTTATATCCCTCTTGCACCCTCATCAGGCAAGTTAACAGAATTTTTTGAGCAAATACCTCTCCCTTATTTATTGTTCATCCTCCCTGAGAAAAAAATCCCAACCTCTTCTTGCTGGGGAATAGAGTTTGCATTAATTACTGCTTCAAACAGCATATACTTAAACATGGAAATTCAGTCTGAGATGAATTGGAAATCTTGCCCCCAAAAAGGCAACAACTTATCTCATAAGGATTCTACTGCAAAAGAAAAGAGACAGAGAAAATATGCTATGGGGCACAGAAAGAATTGATTCCAAACAAAATGTGTTTCAGTGATTTCCCACAAGGCATCAGCAACTTCTTAATGCAGCTCATTCCCAAATTCCTCCAGGGACCCAGTGAATAAAGGCAGCTCATTCTGCATCTCCACAGGTCCATGGGAGTGGGAATATTAAAATGCACTTGAGGATGCAGAGAGGTGCCCAGAGCTGCCGCAGCAGTCCAGGCACAGCTGACCCTTCATTGCCTTTGGGCCTGACAGTTTAGGCTCGAGCAAGGGTCAGAGTCCCTGGTGGTGCTGGGGAGCCATTCCCCAATTGAAATTTGATGGCAGCTGAGCAGCTCCTTGCCCTGGATGCCCAGGACTGGAGTCGGGGATGGCTAAATGAGCACAAAGAATTCTCCTGACGCAGCACTGTTCAGTCACCTCTCACTCCCATGTCTGAATTTATCCCAACCCTTCAAATTCAGCAGCAGGGCAGAAATCCTGATGCATTGCGAGGACTCTGCAGGTGAAACCAGGCTGTGATAATAACTTCACATTTGGAAAAGGTACTTTTCTATTTGTGTTTATTCATTCAGTTTTGAACAGCTGTAAGGAGAACCTGGAAGCAAAGAGTAAATAAGAAGGGAAAGGCTGAGTGCAGGGATGAATCCAACTACATTGAATGTTAAATTCTTTCTACAATAAATGGATTTTTGCAAGTTCTGGAGCAGAAAATCTGATTTGTCAAGATCATCCACAAGAACTCATCAAACAAACTGGAACATAAAGAAAAAATTATTTTTAATAAACTTCCTTACATGAAAACATGAGATCTTTCCAACTCCTGTTTTCTGACTGCTAAAAAAATAAATATACAAACCCTGTCCTAAATTTAAAGACTTTACACTGTGAAAAAACTTCTGTACTTGAAAGGTAGCAACAAAAATTCCATACAAATTCAAAATATGCAGTCATTCCAGACTCCTGCAGTAGTAGCTGGATTACCCCACACACATTTCCTTAAATCTCTTCTATGGGTTAGAGCTGAAGATGATTGAAAATATTTTTATTCCTCATATCACATAGCAATCACAAAGCAAACATGTATCCCTGTATGTATGAATATTCTAAATGTATTTTTTTGCTGCAGAACAATGGACAATATTTTTAATGTCAAGAAAGATGGCAAGGGAAGGAAAACTAATGAACATCTGTAAGTGACTAGTGTTAGTGACTGCACAAAAGTCAGAATGGGGTTTTTCTCAGTTGAAGAAGGATGATATATCAGTATGAAAGAAAGGTTTGTTAGTTAGATGTGAAGTCCAAAAGGAGAAAATACTGCAGAAGAAATAATTATGTTGGAAATATTCTCTATGGTTTAGAGAACATTCACTGATGTGATCAAGTCATTCCTGATGCTTCATATATTGATAACTCAAGGGTCTTATAAAATTATATTTTTAGGATAAAAGAGATGCCTGTATTTCTTATGACTTCTGTGAAGGTAGATTTAGGTAGATCTTTTAAAATTGGGCATCAAATCCCTTCTGAAGTTCAATAATTTCCTAATTATTCTAATTTCCTCAGGCTTCCCTGAAAAACTCAGTTTGGTACCCATACAGCTAGTTAGAAGTTAAGACCATGAAGAACTGAAAGCATCAAAAGACTTGTTGACTTTCTTGGCCTAACACTGACCAGTTCTCTTGCTGAAAAATGAATGAAAATTCACTGATTGATTATAGAATTAGTCAACATGAAGCCTGCTAGAATCTCCTTTACCATGAGGACATTCTTTTACGCCGTAGTCATTAAGCAGAGCAGTGAGCAGTTGTGTTCACCTTTACTGCCAGTTAAATACCAGAACATGGTATTTCCTTGAAAATCCCACAGATGGGGTGATCATCAGCACACTGACTGCCATAACTGCAGATAGGAATTGCACGTAAACCCGAAAAATCCCTTTCCTGCTCAGGAAATGGCCGTGCACTGGCAGCCTGTCAGGATCCGTCCTAGTGGACAGATGACCTGATGGTTCGTAGGAATGATCTCAGAGTGCAAAAACCAACACGGTACAAGGGGGGTTTGCAGTGATAATCAAAGCAAATGCAGTTTTATTGAAATAACCACAGCAAAAATGCGATAGAGGGATTAAGAGAAGGAAAAAAGAGAGAGAAAGAAAGAGGAGAGAGAGAGGGAAGGAGAGGGGATATAGCTACCAACGCAGAGACGAAGTCCTTTGGTCCAGTCCAGCCGAGGGTCCGCCTGCTACGCTGGGGAGATCTCAAAGGCTCTAGCTAACTCAGAGGCTTTTATTACTGAAAATTGTGAGGGGGGAAACAGATACAATAGAGAACAGATGTAACAGGTAGTCTATGCTCTCAGCAGTAAATGAGAGCCATTGTTTTCTTGCTCCAGCGGTCACAACCTGCAGGCAAACATCTCGCTTTGGTCAGCTTGCCTCCCCCACACACCTGCCCCGGGCTGGGGGCTTCAGTCCCAGTCCTTGGAAGGAGCAGAGGGGCCTTTTCACATGGGGGTTTCGTGTCTCAGTCCTTGGAAGGAGCAGAGGGGCGTTTTAGGAGTTTCATGTCTCAGTCCTTGATGGAGAATCTTCTTACATTTCAGTCTGTCACAGTGTTTGTAAAACATGTGAGGGTCTTCTGTGGGAGACCACCTGAGACTCAGGAGAAGCCCAGCCAGGCCGAGAGGCGGGACAGCTTCCAGAGCTGCTCTTGTTGCAAACAGGGCACGGTGCCCCCTTCTTAGCATACAGCAAACACTCCTGTGAAAACAACAGCTCAACACTGAGCTTTCAGCTCTCAGGGCCCGTGGTGTGTGACTTTTCTCCTTCAGAGCCAGAGATTCTAGACAGGGGGGGTTTTCTCTTCAGTGGTCTCCCAAGGATGATCGTGAGGCAGATGAGGGAAAATTCTGACAGACTCTCGCACAGCCTGCAGCTGCTGCTGCCTCACACCAGCTCTGGCTGAAGAAAGGCAGCAGGCAGGCATGTGGAATCCAGAATTCCAGCAGCATCCGGCTGCCAGAACCCATTCCGTGTTGCTTTGGAACCTGGGCATCCAGCTGTGAGAAAGGGATTCAATTGACCTGGAAAGAAAATTTGGCTGCGCTGGAATCCATGGTAGAAGTCTCTTTTTCTTCAGCAGAACCAGGATGCCACTCCTGGCAGTTGCCAAGCTGCTGTTTGTATGGAATTGTTTTCCTTCTGAAGAGTGTTGATTTGGAGTGGGAAGAGGCTGTTTCTCCTGGAATTGATTATAAAACCAAGTCCAGACCTGGAGAATTCATCTCAAGCAAACCCCTTCCACCTTTATTTCCAAAGAAAATTTGAAAACGTTCCTTCCTAATGTCAAGGAAATGAGGCTTCTTTTCCAGCAAAAAACCCTCAACTTGGATACAATTTGCAAGCCAAACCAAGCTGTTAGAAAGGGGGAGATTTGATGAAGTTGTGCCCCGAGCTGTCAACAGGCCCTGAGGAAAGGGTTTGGATCCAAATCTGTGAGAAGTCAGTGGTCAGCTCATGCTCCTGTTAACCCAAATACTGCTAACTGACAGAGCCATGGATGCAGCATTAAAACTGGAGAGCTCCTGGTGTGCAGCTTTACATACTGATCATTAAACAGCCTGGCTGGAGTTGGAGGCTCCTGGCTTGAGCTCAGCTGCTGTGGATTCACACGAGTGTCCTGGTGGCACCAGCAAAATCCTGATTGTCCCCATCCCTCCTGCAGTCCATGTGTGACACAAAGATAAGCAGCCCTCAGATACAAGGAGGGAAGCAGTTTTATATCTGCAGCCACACAGGAAACTGCTAAATATTAAGAAGAAAATCCAATTTTCTGTGCTAGTGAGAAAGTAGAGGAGTCTTTTACCCCCACCCCTACACACACACAGGTGCCATGGCAGGTCCATCCAGATTATGGCAGAAATATTCCAAAGCCACAAGGAGGACTTATATTCCTAAGGACCCATTTGGCGGTGAAAACCCATCTTCTCTACTGGAAAAGCCACTTGCCAAAATTCAGCTGGCATGTTTGGTGACAAAGACCTGTTTTTGTGCCACCACAGTGAAACTACCACAGCCATAATCTTCTTTCCTGTCCATTGCACAGTGTGTCAAGGGGTTTTCTGTCATGATGAATAAATGTTGTGCAAGTTTAGAATCGGAGAGGTTTTTTCAAATTTAATTTTTTAATTGTTTCAGTTGGGGAAAACTAATCCCTATGCTGTTGGAAGGGGCTAAAAGGATAATAAATGTTCTAATACCTGGATTTGAGTTTTAATTTTGTAGGCAATCACTTTACTATTAATAGGCTACTTTTCCCTATTTGGGTTTTTAATTCTGAAAACATTATTAACATAGGCAGGAATTTTCCTTCCTTAGGACCTTGTTTGTCTTTCACATGCGATTTCATGTATGTGTGTAACAATTCACAGGTACACTGATATGAATACTTATTATTCCAATAGGCTATTTCTGGATAGAATTACCCAAACCTAGTAGACAGTGCATCAGACCAAATCACTGGGGTTGACTTGAGTTTTATTAGAGTGTTAAGCTCTGAGCTTTCTGGATGCTGTGTCATCCTTTCTGACTAGGAAGCAGCAGAGATTCAGCCTTTATTTAGCTGCACCCACAGTGTATTTTACAATAAATGTATTTGCTACTAAATGCAATAAAAAAATCTATTGAAGAACTTAAGCCACCTACCACTTCTCAGAAGAAAGAAACTATCTATGGAAAAAGAAAGCACAAGTTCAGAATGTTGGAGCAAACTAGTTGATTGCTGCTGTAATACTTCAGTTGTCATTGGAATAACAATTATAACAGAACTTTAGGGGTACTTGGAAATGGCTTGAGAAGACTTTAAAAATCTTTAAAAATCTTTAAAAATCAGCGCACCCTGCCAGAGAGTGTTATGGTGATACTGGCATAACGTGCAAGCAGAAAATGGCAACTTTCACTAGGCTTTGCTCTTATTCCCCTTAGTCATGTAGGTGTTTGCATAAGGGTTGGAGGCTTTCTGCAGTGCTGCTCATTTGGGACTGAAATTTATTGTTCCCTTAGCTCTTAAAAAACAATCCCATTTTTCAAACCAAGAGAAAATAGTGTGAATTATTCACTTTGCTTCGTTATTGCGAGATACTTTATGGTGACACCAAAGAAGTCATTATTTATAAGGTATGTGATTATCTTTTATCAAATCTTTTCACTTCTTGTAAATGTCTTGAAGCAATGAAGTAAATTTTGAATCATCCAGTCAAAAGTGGCCAGCAATGATAAATAGTTGCATTATTTGTACAGGATTGCAACTGCAGTGTTTCTCTCAAAATTGTGTATTGGCTTTTACTTCTGAAAAACAAGACTTCTGATAAGAATTTTTCCTTAAGTGCTTCACTTTGTCATAACACTGAATATCTACCCTGCAGTTTAGAGGCAAATGGAACAAAAATTAGGACTAGGGACACTGTAAGCTTCTGCTTTTGAGAGAGGGAACCAAAATTAAAACACAGATTTAAATGTAAAGGAAAACCTATTATTTGCCAGAAATAAGCTGGAGTAGTGTGAGGGGGGGAGAGAGAGAGAGTGAGAGACTCTGTGTTTGTGTGTGTGTGATCAGTTGTGGGAGTGAGTTCAACTGCAGCTGTCCAACTTTGGCAGATTAATGCAGTGGAGAGAAGGTGACTTTTAAAACACCAAACCCAGATTTTTCTTCTGGAGTAAGAGCTAGAGCACAGCCAAGGTTACTGTGACACTGAGCTGGAAAGCTCATTTTGCTCAAAGATTAAGTGCTCATCTGGTATGTTACAAAATGTGGCCAACTCAAAGGACATACAGCTAAAACCTGGTGAAATCTTACTATTTAATTGTTGTTTTAACATGATTCAGGTAAGATCAGAAGTAATTTTCCTATTTTCTGCAAAATATATTTTTAATTAAATACCTGCCTCATTACATGGTATTTCAGAAACAGTGCATTCCTCACAACATTAAAGGCTTTGTCTGAAAACCAGCCTGGTAGTTGAGTCAAGTAATTTCTCACTTCTTGCTAGTTCAGGTCCCATTTAGTCATTGTCTTCACAAAGACATCAAAATTACAACGTTTTTCTTGTTCAAGTCTTTAAAAAGATGCACCAGGCAAAATGAAGCCATTTTTTATGTTATGCTTTACCATCCCATCTTCTTTGCAGCTGTAAAATGCCTGAAGAACATCAATATGGATTTTGTATTTGTTTGGAGGCTGGGATTCCATTCTTTGAGCTTCCAGCCTTTGTGCATGTCCTCAGACATGGAGAAGGCCAGAACATCACAGTTTAAATTAATGCTGCTGCTCTATTACTCTGAGAGCAGAACCAGGTACATCAACAACAATGAGCCTGAAATGTTCTGAAAGCACAACCAACAGGAGCAGGAGTTAGTTAATACCAGACAAAATACTACTGCTGCAGTAAATGATGAGGGGATGTCTTGCTGATTTATGTCTTTAAGGAGCTCCAGAATGGTGATGTCACGTGCTGTATTGACAGCTTTGTGTAAAATTCAGCGCAGCCTGTTAAAACTCAACAGCACAGACCAGCCCATCTTTACTGTTATTAACAATCTGCTTACTGCTGAAATATGTGAATAGAGTGAGCAGCAAAACAAGGCATTAAAATGTTGTTTAGATTCTTCTCACTGAGCACCAATAAGGCTTTACTTATAAACTATTTTTTAAGATGTACTAAAAATACCTGTCTCTTTCAGTTACATTCCAGAAATCAATAGGAAGGAAAATCTGCATGTTAATTAACTCATTGCAAATACGCATATCTGCAAAATTGTATTTCCCAATAATCCCCAAATCTCCTGTACTGCTAGAAAATATTTCATTTTAAAAATCCAAGGAATTTTGAATCATAAAGAAGAAAAATATTTAGACATCATGAAATACTTTATTTCAACTCAAAATTCATGCATGTGGACTAAATTGCCATGGGACCACCATAGTTTTTTAGGCAAATGCATTTGCTGAAATTCATAGTTCCAGTGTACCTGTGCTAACAAGGGGTGAGTGGCCACTTGACTTGTACTAGTAAATATACCCTCAATTTTTCAGCCATGTTATTTAGGGCAAGTTGAAAATTTACCCTAAATCTGATTAATACCTCATAAGCCTGATTTATATGTGCTCTGCTATAAATGGTCATCAACTGAGTATTTAAAGAAGAAAACCAAGTGATCTATACATAAAGAATGACCAATAATCTTCACAAGGGGCCTTTCCCTGTGCATTCTGAATGCTTTAGCTGATACAAATCCTCAGCTCTAAACTCCAGATTTGATACTCCTCAGTGTAAATCAGAAGTAGTAACTCTGCTGTAGCCAGTAAATTTATACTGCAGTAAAGCCACCACAAGAAGAGAATCAGTCAATTCCCCATTGGTATCAATAAAAAAAGCACCAGGCTCCATACAAACAAATGGCAAGAGGCTTCCTTGAGTCCATTCCACTTGACAGAAGTTATTTAATATATAAGACTTCACTTTAATGAAATCTGTTGGCTGTGTTACATTTCACCGGATGTTTATATGGTAATGCTTAGAAACTGGTTTACTGTATGAAATGTAACATACTTTGATGCAGTCATCTATATGTATATGTGAGGAGGTTGGATGTATAACATATGGAGAAAATTTACAATTACATTCCCAAATGGCACCTTTACATGATTGTTAGAATACTTGGAGGAGCTGAATAGCTGTAGTGGTCAAAAAGAGAAAGACTCATAGAGCTAATGATAAATAAATATTTGTACACACATGCCACATAATGGTTACTAATTTAACGTTAGAAGAGAGGAACAGCTGCTAGCTGTATTTCTCATAGTAATAAAAAAAATGATATGAACTTAAATACGGCACATACTGGAATCCTGTATTTTGCAGATATTGTTAAATATTGCCTGAAGTTATATGTCCTACTATATTCTTTGGCTGTAAGCAAAAGTTTTTCTCTTTAGAAATCTGTAGATCCTGTGAAGTGACAGGTTTTGCTGTAAATAGGATTTTGCTTTGGAACAATGAAGAGGTAATTCCCTAATTATCAATGCACCATATTGCAGGCATTGCAGAAACTTCAGACATAGGGGCTCTTGGCAAAAATAACATCCTTTGACAGCAGTTTGGAAGCAGCTCCCTTGCATGTCAGAGACAGTGTGAACCCACAGCTGCACAGGTTTCAGCAAAGACAATTTTAAAACAACTTTCTAGATTTAGCTTTCCAGCTAAACAGATTCAACCAATTACCTACCAGTGGGACCATGTTGTTTGTGGCTCCAGGGCTGTCTCTGCCATCAGCAACTCCAGGTTTTCTGGCTGGAAACATCAGGCAGCAGGGACAGGATCACTGTTGATCTCATTTTGTTTCCCTGGAATGTGTTTAAGTGGGAGCAGAGCTGGTTTGGTACCAACACCCCATGGAAACACCGAGGTTGAGATGGAGATGTCCTGCACGTCTTGGTGACGGGAAGCCAAGCACAGGTAAAAGGGGACAGAGGCCTTTGGGCCCCTGAGGCCACATCCGAGGGATGTGTCAGTGCTGATGCAAAAAAGTGTCCTCCTTTATCCCCCAAAACACTGCACCACGAAAGTTAAAATAGAAAAAAAAATTTCAACTCTGCAATATGGTAATGTGGGAACCTGAAAATGGAAATTTAAACAACCCCTGAGATGTGTGCAAGAAAGGAGAGGCTCCACCTGTGAATTTATCCTGGAAAAGAGAATGCAGTAAATTTCACAGAGCTGAGAACGACAGGCCTGTGGAATTACTCATGTAATAACATTTTGTACAAAGGAGTCAATGCTTTGATTTTTGTCTCAATTCATGTTGAATCATGCTGCATCTTATGGTAATAACACTAGTTTCCAGATACCATTAATATTTTTTGAAGGAAATGTTTAATATTCAGAGCTTCTTTTTTTGTCTGATTTATCACTATCATGAGTTTAGGAGGGTTTCAGGAGTAATTTTTGTTTGCGCTGGAATTCATACAATCAGGAAACATCTTTTATCTTGACAAGCCAGTTCCTCCCTGCTCACTTCTTTGAAACCAAACTGTTTAATCTTTGGCTAAAAATTGTTTACTGCTCTTTTATTGTCACTTGCTTTCATAAAGGCTGTCAGTGCACGATACCCTCTCTACTTCAGAACCTGCTTATAGCTGTTTGTTCATAAAAGTGATAAAATACATTTGATTTACACTGAAACAAGCTTGAGGGCCCTGTTTATAGAATATCTCCTACAGTCACGTTAATTCCATATTATGGAAATTAATTTGGGAATTCCAAACAAAATAATAATTTTGTCCAACTGGGGTTTAATCTTGAGGCTGTGATCAGGTTCCAGAAAATGGAAATATGTCGTGTCAAAAGTAAGAAACTACCTGCATAATAAGTACTATAATTAAAAATTGATTAATATTACTAGAATTAATTAATATCAATCAGAATTAATTCTTGCCTGATGCATACTCTTAACCTGTAAGTCAAGTACATGTAGTTTAAAACTTTCAGTGAGCCCACTGCAAAGTTTGAATTGAAATTCATAAGATGTAGCTTTTCTTTTCAGTGTCTAACTTGTTTTTGTAGTTGTGTGTTTATACCATCATCTGCAAAACCAGCCCACAGCCATCCTCCTCACCAAACTGAGCCCAGGATTATTTTGCTTAACTTTGGAGAACAGAGGAGATGGATCAGAGAGGAGCTCAGACCTCCCCATTGTTTCGTTTCCTTGGCTGGGGCTGTGTCAGGTCTCTGCTGCTCCTCTGGAAGGGGCAGAGAGCCTGTTGTGAGATACAGTGATATATCAGCTCCCTGTTGTAGCCCTGGAGTAAGATATCAGCTCCTGTTGTAGCCCTGCAGTGAGATATCAGCTCCCTGTTGTAGCCTTGCAGTGAGATATCATCTCCCTGTTGTAGCCCTGCAGTGAGATATCAGCTCCCTGTTGTAGCCCTGGAGTAAGATATCAGCTCCCTGTTGTTGCCCTGCAGTGAGATATCAGCTCCCTGTTGTAGCCCTACAGTGAGATATCAGCTCCCTGTTGTAGCCCTGGAGTAAGATATCATCTCCCTATTGTAGCCCTGCAGTGAGATATCATCTCCCTGTTGTAGCCCTGCAGTGAGATATCAGCTCCTGTTGTAGCCCTGCAGTGAGATATCAGGTGAGGTGATATCACCCCATCTCTGCCACCCCCAAAGAGCTGCTGCTCCTCGTAGTGTGAGCCTGGAGAGTGTCCCTGCAACAGATCTGCAAGTGTGGAAAGGGAAAATAAACCCCAAACCACTGAGCTGCAGCTCTTCCTAAAGCTCAATAATAATCCTTTGTAGTGTTTGTGATTAGAACTGTAACAACTGCATCAGTAGCAGAGACCCTGAAGATAGGCTGGTCACAGATCAGAAGGATATCAGGAAACATGAAGAAGCTCCTTAATTAATTTCTAATCCTTTTTCAGCCCTAATCTTCTATTTTATAGTATGATCTGGCATTACACATTTTCTGCACACATGCTTTTCTAGATGATGTAGATTAAGTTTTAGGTCTCTGACTTGCTGGAAGCAGCATGTTGGTAGATTAGCTCTTACTGCAGCCTCGTCCTGGCATGCCCAGGATTATTCTCTGTGGGCTGATATATTCAGCTAAAATATTCATTAAAAGTATGTGAAGTCATTCAGGATTTTAATCCATGCTCTGTTCTGTGTTTCACGAGGGTTTGTTCATCTCTTTGCCATAGCTGGGGCTGTTTTATTTTTGTATTTATTCTGGAATTAGACTTACAAATAGCAGTGCTGGGATAGTGGGCAGGAGGGTACCAAGTGAATATCTTGCTTCTAGGAATAAGAATAAATTATTCTGCAGATATTTTGAGTACATATTGTATAATCAAGAGGTGGGGCTTTTTTTTTTTTTCTTACTAGACATTGGTAAAATGTCTTCTAATTTATTTTGTGAATACATAAAATAACTGGAGAGGCCTCTTCTATGATCCTAACAAATAGAGATGTAAGAAAGGTAGCCACCAAGCATCCTCCTTCACCCTTACCCTGGAGCAGAATCTGAAGTCTGCTGGTTTGGAACATTTGAAACATATGTTAGAGAATTCTGTCCCTATCAAATTTTGTAGCAAAATATTTTCAGGATCCTAAAGAAGGACCATAATTGTCCTTTTTCCCATGCTTTCTGGAGAAGCTTCTAAACTTCCCTGTGGTCAAGCATGAATCTTCCATGGAGATAAAGGTTTTTTTAATAAAGAGTTACTCAAATTTAACAATTATCTGGACAACTACCACCTTATCTTGCTTCTGACACTTCCAATAGGAGAGTTCCAGGCTTCAACCACAGTAAAGAACAGAATGCTCATGCCTTCAGATTCAGGAATGAAGGTAGGTCAGTGCTGACAATGTGTTTTAAATTGTTCCTACCTCAGATGCTCTTGCAGCACTACCAGATCCATATTTAAATAAGAATTTATAATCTGTCCCACTACCTTGGTGGGGAGAAAAATGTGTTCAGGTAGCTGGGAACTAGGTAACACTGTGATGTGGAAGTGAAAAGCTGCATGTTCACTGAGCATTTCCTTTTGGGTAGAACACTCAGATCACACAGATCCCTGTGCTGCACACTTTCGTCAGGATTTAGGTGAGCTTCAGACTTGCAGAAAATATTTAATTCTTCTCCAAACACCAAGAACAGAGACGCACAACAGACAATGAGTTTACCCAGAAAAGCAGGAGACACTTGAGACCTCACTGTGTGTGTTTAACTTCCTGAGTAACACAGGGACAGGTATTACATGAAAAAGAGATTCAAAATTATGACTATCCCCTATGTATAGGATAGTAAAAAAAGAGATCAAACTAACCAATTCACTGAAAGGTGGAGGAAAAATCCCTTTGCACAATTACAGATAAAAACTTTAGGATTCACATTTTTCTAATGTGAAAGCCTAAGGGAGGTATTTAGGAGCTTCTGAGGATTATTAGAAACCTAGAATGTTATGACTTACAGAATTCTGTTTACTTAGCACTTCAGAGAAGGAGTTTATGTCAGTTGAGGTGCCTGGATAGGGAAAAAGCCTAGATCAGGATTTCTCTGACTTGGAGCACATGTGGAGCAGTCTTGGTCTCCACGTGCTTTCAGCACAGGGCTTCAACATCTGGCAGCTGCTGGAAACAGTTGTGGGTCAGGGGGAATTAAATCACTGATATCTGCCACCTTGTGCCTCATTTCAGGGTGGTGGCCCACACTTTGAGGAACACTCACCTTGAGTGTAGATATTTTATTTTCGAGGTTGTTGGTTTGACTTTTCTTTGCTGTTGTAAGACAGAACGTACAATGAAATGCAGGGATTTAGGAGTATCAACCTTTTTTTAAAATATATAAATGAAAAAGACAACAAGCAACAGTATTTAAACCAATCTGAAATCCCTTAAAGGTGATTTGGCCATAATATTTCTATTCAGGTTTTTACTCAGTACTTATTACTAAGTTGTCAATTATCATCTTGTCAGTATCACATAATATTCAGTAATCCCTCAGTGCTTCTGTTATGCTCTAGGCTCTATAAATTTATGTTTCAAGCTGGGGTTTTTATGCTGTGAGAGCATAAGCTGGTATGGAAAACAGGAAAAAAAAAAAACCAGAAAAAAACCAGAGGAAAAAAACACCCAAAACCAAAACTAAAACCAAATCAAAACCAACAAAAACAACAAAACCAAACGGAACAAACAAAACCAAAAACCAAGAAATCAAAAAACCCCAAACTTTTAAAAAAGAGCTGGAATTACACCCTGAATACGTATCTCTGACCTGACATGCCAATAGCCACATATGTACCTGGATAATTACACAGATGCTTTGAGTCCCCGCGTGGATCCATATATACACAAACCCGCAGTTTTACTACACAAGCTGCACTCAGTCTTGAGGTGGAACTTTGACATGAAAAAGTCTTTTTGCTATTCTAACTGGTACATTTTAGGATGTTTGCCCCTACATGAATTTTGTTGTAGTCTGAGGTCTACAAGAATTTTCTGTTGCTCCGGTTTATTTGTTTGGTTTTTAACAGCTGTGCCATCATCACATGAACCTTCTGCCCAGCCACTCAGCTGGGTAAGGCAGACTGATTGAAGACACTCTGACACTCCTGAACGTGTGCAGAGGTTTCATATACTCAGAGAAAAGTAAATTCCAACAGTGATGAAAAATATTCCTGCAATTAGAGGCAGCTTTTTTAATGTTCCCATGTGGCCCAGCCCTGAGGTTCCCTCCTCTGTGAGCCAGAATGTTTTCTCAAAGTATTGGGCACTTTGGCCCAGTGTTCTCCTTGCAACTGAATGTCAGCAATGGAGGGATAATGGATTAGATCTCCAGCAAAATCTTTTCTTTATAAATTCAGTCCTTTGCCAAGTCTGTTGATGCCCTACTTTCAAGACTGTCATAGCAAGCAATTCTGGGCACTCTCTGTTTCTTAAAAACAGGGTGCTAAAATCAATATAGCAATATCTTGTTGAAGAAAATGAAATTAATCAGCAGGTTTGTCATTTTAAAGATGATCAAAGGATTTGTTTATTAGGCATCATCTAGGCTTTAGTAATAGTTGGTATGAAAATAATAAGACATAAGCCATATTAGACATACAAATCTTTAAATTACATCAGGGAGTGGACATTTTTCTCTAAGTGAAGGGTTGGGAGCAGTTCCTATCTCTGCTTTAGCCTATATTAGTCACCAATTACATACCAAAATCTGGTAATGCTCACCCATTCCAGTAGCTCAGGGGCAGCAGAATCTGTGAATTTAAAACCATTAAAAATACCAAGTGTGCTGAAATTTTTACTGGACTCTTGTAAGCAATATTTATTCTGATCTGCAAGAGTTAATTTCTGAAAGCTCCAGTTTGGCCTAAGCACTGTCTAATTGGTATGAACATAAGCACATTTAAAGTATTTTCCTCTTCTGCAGGCAAGAACAGCAAACCTGAGTGTGAGAAGAAGCTCTAAAACTCATCTTGGTTAGGGATAAAGAGAGGGAGGCTGTCTTTACACTGTCACTAAGATGTTCAGCACCTCACAATTCCTCAGCTTTAATTTATCCCAAATAGAACTGTGAGCACAGAAATACTTGTGCCAACACCCAGAGCTGGGGAAGATCCTCCTACACAAGCATTTGAGAGCATCTAGCCCCAGCTGGCCACAAAGGAAAAAAGGTAAAAAAAAAAAAAAAAAACCAAAAATAAAAGAGGAGGAAAAGCAATTGCTGATAAATAGATTGTAGATCCATAGCTGAAAACGGACTGTTCAGTCTTCCTGGGAAGATAATAAAGATGAACTTGTCAACAGGTTTCAACAGATGAAACATTCCTGAAACTTTTAGAATGTAGGTGATAAAATACTTCTTAAAAATTAACTTTTATATTTGGAAATATAAATTATAAAATTTTAACTTTTATATTTGGAAAGCTGAGATTCTCTACAGTTTAAATGGTATCTGTATTGGAAAAGCATTTTCATATGCTGATTCCTAGCTAACTTTATCCCATAACTCCTTCCTCTTTTTCTTAGGGATTCTTTTGCAGAGCCAGATAAATCTGTGCTTTGTAAGCAAAGCAACCAAGAAAACAGAGGGGAATTGGTGGCAAATTGTCACAGTAGTAAAATTGGTTTTCTAATAGCCTTTTTCAGAATAGTTTCTCACAATTTCTTTAGGATTTGAGCTAATGGAAAAATGTCTTTCACTCTAGGTGGAATAAGACATATGTGGGAATGATCTAAGAGGGCAAAGGTTCTTCTTGGTATCCAAAGCCTTAATTTTGGTTACTTGTAAAAATACTGATTTATGTAACTGCTGTGTACATGGAGCTTTACAGATCAGTGTGTGGAACAAAGGACTGGCTCTTCCCCCGTGGGCATGGAATCCATAAACATGGCAGGGAATGGGAAAAAAACCTGACCAACTAAACAAAAAACCCCAAACCAACCAAAAATTAACAAAAGAGAAAAGAATTGACACAAAATTTCTTGACCAAGTTAAGCAGAGGAGTGCTCCGAAGTGAATCTGGAGCTCAAATTTATGTTGTAACCCAAATTTCCTACTCTTCTGTCCACCTTGCATTATGCATTGTCAGGAGAAAAAGTGAAGAGTTTTGGCAGAGTGGGAAGTGACAAGAAAAGCAAAGATAGGTTCAGGACAGGGATTGGTTGTTTGTTTTTCTTTTATTTCTGCCTCTTCTGCGGTTCTGCCGTTTTCTCAACGTAAAAAGTACACAGATGCTTTTGAGGCAGACAAAATGAGAACAGTAAAGCAATTCTCTGTTAAACTTGAACAGTAATAATTTGAACTGGAAAGGCTAATTTATTCACCTTCTTTAAAGAAATAGAAAAAGCAGGCCAGGACAAAACAGCTCTCTCCTGCTCTAAAAGAAAAAGAAGAAAACTCCCAGTAAAATATGCTACTAGGCAGAATAGCCCACAATTTTTGCATGCCACAAAGGATTTGCCTTGACACATAATGAGTTTTATTGAGGTCAAATTTCAAGTTATCTAAATACTAGTTTACCTCCAGAGATACAGGGCTTGGGAAATTATATTGCAATAATTATGATTTTTTTTTTCTTGGCACTGATTTGAGAAGCAGTGAATATTATAAGTAACACTATTCTCAAAAACTTTCAAAAAAACCTCATAAAACTTTTTTCCCTTTCATGGCTAAAAAGCTGAGTTTATAAACTTTACATTTCCACTCATTTATAATTTAATTAAAGCATCACCATGCTTCTTTGGCTACACCACAGCTCAGTCCCTGCAGTTTTCCTTAGGATCAGTTCATGGATCATGGCTGGAGTAGGCAGAGGATCACAAAAGACAGCAGCAGTCCCTTCCTTATTTTATAGAGTTTATGAAAACTTAATAGGCCTAGAAATTTGAACATCCTGGCAGCAAAGGACTAGAGAAATAAATAAGTGGTGTTTTCTAGCTCTTGGAAAATTGAATCATTAACCTTAATAATGGTGTGTTTTGACTGTAGAGTGAAACAGATGAGCTTTGAGGGCACATCCTTTACCTTGGGCAGGAAACTCTGTGATTCTCAGGCACTCGGATCTGCTGTTCTGCATGCAAAACAACAACAAAGAACAAAGGTTTTTTATTAATCTAGGCCTGTGTGAGAGGACATTTTTCTCCTCCTTACTATTAATAAAGTTAGTAAAAAATAAAATATTTCACTTCTATAGATGTCTATATAGAGATACATATACATACATGTATAAAGATATACAGATCCAGGTAAATAAAGCAGTGAGTACCTTAATAACCTACACAACATTACACTGTTAATTACTTAACCTGGAAGATACTTCTCAAATTAATTTAGCACAGCCTTTTTGCTAATACTGTGCACAAACAGTAAAGTGGAAGATGCACCAAGAGTTTAAATGAGAATTTCAATCAACTGGCTATATCTCATCCTCTCAGCAGGGAAGGATGTGTTGGGAATGAAAGTACTGAAGAAAATGTAGAAGCAAAATCAAGATCTTAGAAAGCTGGAACATATTTATTAAGACACCGTTGGTCAAATGAGATTTAAGCATCAAATGTCTGTCTTGCTAGATGGTAAACATAAGGAAATTAAAACACACTAATTTCAATATACATCGTATAAATTTCTGTCTGATCTGGATTCCTTTGGAAAACCTCTAGCTTTTCAAGCCAAGACCTCTCTGAAAGAAGAGCTCTGAAAGCAGGCAGCTCCAAAGGTCAGTGTATCAGTGTAACTCATTAAAAAGGAACTCAGGCCCTCTGTTTTTTAACATGCTCAATTTTACCTTTTGAAGCCACATAAAAATGGAAAGAGCAATTTTTCATTGATCTGTATTTCTCATAAATTTGTTGGCTTCTCTGCCATTTACAACCTTTTAAATATTTATCTAATCCTTCAGATTTTGAAAAGGCAGCTCTTTTGACATCCCTTTATCAGAGACAAAAATTATCCTTAATACAACTTTTAATGCAGATTCTACAAACAAAACCAAACTAAAATCTCTTTATATACTGCAAGACTACATTAGGAAAAGGAGTTCTCCGAAACCCTTAAAATTCCTTTAATTACTTTTTGACTTAGCCTATTTATAAACTAAGGTTAATACATTAAGAGGAGCATGCAAATGTATTTTTCCCTCCTTCATGTAATGCTTGTGACTGTCACAGCACAGGATGCGGGTTGCTATCAGTGGTAAAAAAGTGGCAGTGGACACACAGGATTTTTAACAGCTGAGTTCTGCAGTCTGGCTTAGATTGCCCCAAAATATCTTTTTTACTCACAATGGAATGCTTTATATTAAGGAGAGAATGATATCACGGCAAAGCTGGTGTCAACATGCCCAGCAATTATTAGTGCAAGACACCATAAATTTGGCTGCATTTGCTTTAGGCTCCATAGTTACTAACAAGCAGAAATAATTGTATTAATGGAGTAGTGGAAACAGAATTTATGCCTCAGGTTTTGGCTTTTATATTTTTCAGACTCTGTGCTGCTTTAGTGTGTGGGTCTAGGCTTCATATAAAGGGATGGTGAGCTCTGTGCACAGAGTAGGGAGACAAAACAATTCCTTCTCTAGCTGGGGACCCAAGGACAAATGATGCAGATCTCAGGCCCAAGAGCACAAACAACATGGGCTGAAGAGAGAAAAACAAGAAGGATGTGTTGCAAGGCTGGCAAGGGTTCCTCAGGGGTGAAGAGATAGACGAGAATCTTGACTCCATGATCAGAAGGCTGGATTTATTATTTTATTATATATAATACATTATGACTATACTAAAAGGAATAGAGCGAAAAGTTCAGAAGCTGCTAAGCTAAGAATAGAATAGAAATGAATAAACAAGGGAGCTCTCTGTGAATCTGTCCCAGAGAGCTTGGCCCCTGATTGGCCCTTAATTGTAAACATGGAACATGGGCCAATCCCAGGTGCACCTGTTGCATTCCACAGCAGCAGATAACCACTGTTTGCATTCTTTCTCTGGGGCCTCACCTTCCCAGAAGAAGGAAACATCCTAAAGAAAGGATTTTCCGTAAAAAAGATGCCTGTGACAAGGATGGGACTGCATGGGCTGGAGCTGTAATTGGACAATTAGCTCCAACACACTAATGGACCAGAACTTATAAAAGTGTGAGACCTCATGACAGGCTGTTCATTTTTGTGACCACTTTGGGTTCACCTGGGGCATAGCCCTGGCTGGGCTCTTGTGCTGCCCAAGGTGGATCTGTTGAGGCCTCCTAATAAACCCCTACTTTATTCTTTAGCTTCATCTAGTCTCTGTTCTAGGTCAGCCTTCACAAGGCATGGCAATGAAGCACTTTGTTATTCCTAAAAGGCAGCATGTGGCCCATGCACTCTGTGGCGTGTTACCAATGTCCTTGGAGCAATTTCATTCCTGCACATCCTGTGGCATATAATTATCTCAAGAATAACCACGACCCCGTGGTCTTCTATTAAAATTATATTGTGTTATAGAATGGAGTATACATTATTGAAGCATGTTATTTTGATTACTGAAATTTGACATACTGTTCTCATTAGCCAGTAAGGCTGAATATTTAATTTATGATGTTAACTCCACATTTTTTATGGACTAGTCACTTATGGGAAGTAAATCGGCGGAAATTCAGAGGAGCGAATGGGAAAAGTTCCTCCTGAAAATGGGGATTTAAAAGCAGAAAAAACATGTATCATGCCATATACTGGTAGATGACACATTACGTTAGGCCGGTAAATGGGT
Organism: Ammospiza nelsoni; assembly: GCF_027579445.1. Lineage (NCBI taxonomy): Eukaryota > Metazoa > Chordata > Aves > Passeriformes > Passerellidae > Ammospiza > Ammospiza nelsoni. The sequence goes on from NC_080651.1 coordinate 4,009,378, forward strand.
TAATTAGGCTCATTAACATCATTTCCTTTTATAAAGTTTTCAACTGAGAAGATGAAAAGATTATGTTAATCTTTACACTTCTCTCTTACATTTTACATTTTTCACATGGGCCTTTTTTAATCAAATATTGATGATGGTGCCTGTTGTTCTTCAAAGCCCAGCAATTAGATTGCAGCTCCCTCCCAGTAAGTGGTGTTTTCTTATCTTTATTTCCCTTCTCTCCACATTTTTTTTTTCATAAACACAACATAAGGTCCATTGAATTCTTGCCAGAAAAGCCACTCTGGATGTTTTATCGGGTGACCAAGAAACCTGCAGAGCCTGAATCCCCCAAACTCTTCTTGAGCTGTGGGACAGATCCCACAGTTCTGTCCCACAGCTGGATCCACCACTCCTGGATTAAAGCCGCAGACTACAGCAGTGCCACATAAACCAGATGAATTTTCCTTTTCTTTCTGGCTGTCCCTGTGGGATACGGGTAAAGGCTGTGTGGAGTGGGTGGACACTGCTCTCTGCTGGCAGCAAGGAAAGCATGCAGGAAACGGAATTTTCCCCTAAAATTACTTTCAAAAATAAAGCATTTCCACAATTTCTTCACATAATGTTGCATACAGTGATTAAGCATAAAGGCAGGGGGAAGGCATTAAGATAAAATAACTCTTCAAATTTATAAATATTAGTTGAAAGCACCTAAATAAAACTGCATCTTCTGTAGAAAATAACTGCTTAAATACAATTTTGAAAGTTCTTTTGTACATGTATCTCCATACACACAGAAAATTCCTCAGGACCAGAATAAAGATCTCAAAAGTTTGGAAAATCAATAGAAAAGCTGTCTCCTATTTGAATATGGCAATCTCCTCTTTAAGAGAAGACTTCAAAACACTTCTTCTTTAAAGGATTGTTTAACAGCAACTCTATAAAACCATTTTATATTCCAGCTTGGGCTCCCTCTAGTAGCAGCTCGAGGAATCAACACCATAAAACTACTGAAAATAACCAGATACCGTAAGAACAATATTGAGAGAACAAATGTCCTCACGTAGTAGCCACTGCTACTGCACAAAATAAAGGAATATAATTCTGCTGCAGAGAGCAAAGCAGGTTGCTCTGGCAGGTTACCTCTGAAATTCTGGTTTGGTGCAGTGCTTCCACACTGCCCCTATAGTGGGATTTCAGATCACACACCTGAAGCAGCCTCTGCTTTGCACAAGGGAGGTAAGGGTACTTGCTATAGTCCAGTCAATTTAAATCAGGGAGGAAAAAACTTTATATCACCGGACATGGTCAAGATACTGTGAACAACCACCAAAATAACCCCATTAAATGAAAGCAATTTGCTTGAGGGGCTCAGAAGAATGATTCAGTTTATTACTGCACATAGAAACTCAAGTTCAGATAACATTAGTTAGAGGGTGAAATTTTCCATGGGACAATTCTTCCTAACTCTCAGAAGGAAAATTAATCACTCTGGCAAAGATGTTGACATATCCCACTGAAACAAACAAAAAAAAAGCAGCATACTTATTTTTTGCATTTTTTCACCTTAAGATGCATAGATGGGGGATTCTATGACGTATTTAATATTACTGATAATGCTTTAATATTTCATGGAGCACCCATCCCTCCATGGAGCTGCTCAGGGAGAGGAGCTGAGCAGAAATCCACGTCACAGGTTCCTTGGGATCCCTACGGCCCTGCTGCCATTGCTGAGGAGCAGAAACCAAAGGTGATGGTAGATTGGTTCAGGTGCTGCTCACAGAGGAGGAAAGTCCACAATTCCCACCCCTCCCAGAGTCTGCACAGCTGCTTTCCTGTTCTGCTGGAACATGGCGCTCCAGGAGGAAAATATGGAAAAGCCAGGCCGCAGATGATCAAAAACTGGTTATTGCAGCACGTAAAACCAGGGCACTATAATTCCTCCAAAAGACAACTCAAACCTTGGTGATTTGTTTCCCTCCAAAGCCATAAGCCTTCTTTGGACTGTATGTATTTTTATCCTAAAGAAAGGAACACCCAATATTGCAGATAAGATCCAAGGACACCAGGGAAGGCAGCCATACACAATTGATTTTCCTGCTCCCTTACATTCAGTGCTGCTCCAATGGCAGATTCTGATACAAGTTTAAAAATGTTCTTGGAACTAATCTTCAGCTCACTTTTAACTTAAATAAATCCAAAAGGTAATAGTTCACTATCTGTAAAGGCCCCAGGAAGCAGAGGGTCTGTGCCACCCATTGAAGGTGACAATGAACTGCAGATGTAGCATGGAATTGAAAGGCAAAGCATCCATCCCCTTTCCTCTTGCATTCCTTGCTCACATTTCTAGCACGGCTTCACCCTGAAACAGGCTTCCTTTTCTCCTGCTCAGCGTTTTGAAGGCTCTTTTCACAGAGGCTGTAATATAAAGATGTAGGCCACAAAGGAAGTTCTGACAAGCATTTTGTTCAGTACTATCTGTGGAAGAAAAGACGAAGGGAACAAGATGCAGAGTTAGCTGGGACAAAACAAAAATGTTTCCACAGATGCTGGGTTAAAAACCACCATTGGGGGGCAGGGGGAGAGGAATGTTTTTGGACTGGTTTTTATGTGGATTTTGTTTTGGTTTAGGGATTTTGCTGGTTTTTTTTTTTTATTATTGTGGGGTTTTTCCTAATGGTCATAAAGTCTGTAGCATTTCAAGATAAATGTGCAGCAAAGAGATTGTGGTTTTTGGGTGTGCATTTTTACTGACTTTGCTTATGTTCCACCTTTCAAGGAGCAGAATTGTGCCTTTTTTTGTGGTCACAGGGCCAAGTTATATAGAGCTACCACAAGATATCCAGATCTTATTGAGAAATGAAGTATTGAATATATCAGCAGCCTATGCCCGTATGGATGTTTTGCATCAAGATAAAGAGAGAGAAAAATGCTGCTGGAGAATGATGTGCACAAAGCTCTGTGAAGCAAGAATTAAAAGCAATGAGATTTAAAAGAAAATAACGACATCAGGAATATGTTAATATATTAATTAAAGCCTACCAAAGTTGAAGTGTTCCATAATTAATATTGAAGCCCATGAGAGTGCTCTCTTCTAACTAGAGATTTTGCCACGGATAATATTACCTGTTTGGAAATGTTTCTAAATCTGTGAGGAAAATGAGGTCAACTGAGATTGTGGCCTAATCATTAACTTGTAGGATTTTGGACTTTTCTGTTTTCTCAGACCAGCTTTATGGATGATTTATTATGTTTTCTCTATTGCAGTCTCATTTCTAGCACATCAGATAAATGTGAATATTAATCATTTTTAAAAAGAGGAGATCAAGATTTAGTGCTTATTTCTTCTCCAGGTTTGTTTGCTGAGTTTTCATCTTTGTGTATCTTGCAAGTCAAGCATGCAGAGAACAAAGTAGAGCAAGAAGCAGCACAAAAGCCACCATGCTGAAACACCTGAGATCCATCTGACTAATTAAGGAAATCGTTATATAGATCTTAACAGGTCTTTTTTATGAGCCTTTTAAACTACCCTATAACATTTTATCCAGTCCACATATAAAAATTAAATACTGTGCTTTTTGGAGTAGCAGAGACTGTTCACTGAGACAGGAAAAGGGAACAACTTTCCCATAAGGTGCCTACTCTCCATACCATTTACTTTGTAGGGTAATGTTCAAATTGCAGAAAATACTTCCTTGTCAACTTCTACACCTGCCACGTTTTGTAAGGCCACATGCAAGTTTGCTTTCCCCAAAACCAACTTAATTTGCTGTTCTGAAATGAGTCGCCATCACTTTAAAGGCTCAGTACTATAAATATGAAGAATCCTTCTCTTAGCAGTAGTGAACAAGATCAGAAACTCATTTTCCTGCAGTAGCAGTTAACACTGTACATAAGGAAAATAAAACATATTTGCTCTGCAAAAGGCATTTGTGGGTGTTGAGCTTGCTAACGGAGGGTGAACACATTCAAGTGTTTCTGTGTCCTGACTGTAAATGATTGTACTTGAAACGTACACCTGTAAAGGTGGCAAGATTTTGGGGTTGTGTATAAACCAGGCAATATCCTGAACTTCAAGAAAGAAATTCACATATGATGGTCCTTCCCATAATCAAGCACAACCGACTATAGAGCCTGGGCAAGTCACAATGTCTCCTCACAAAAAAAAAGTTCCTCAATATTTCAGCCTTTTCATTCAGCTTTAATCTCAATACATGGAAAATATAAGACCCTACTTCATGAATGGGCATGTCCTGAAGGTGCAGTTTGGTGCTGAATCTCAAGTGCTCTCTGCAGCTCCTTCTTCTCTGGGCACACACAACAACAAAACCAGCGCTGCCTCTAAACCTAAGAAGGCACATCAAAGGGCCGGGCCTTGTATTTTCATATTGAAGATCTTGGACTTTGTTCTGCCTGGTGCGCAGTCTGTGCCCATGCAGGAGAATTTAACAGTCTCACTTCTAGTGTTCTCACTTCCCATCAGATCAGATCAGATGGCACTTCAGACGCTTCACTGCTTTACTGGCATTCCCCATCTGCAGCTATGCAGGAAAATTCTGGTTTCAAGAAGCCAGTACCGTGTCATCATGAGCACTGCATTTTTATGAAGCGGGAAATAAGAAAGACAAATGCTACTCCTGTTCATGCATCCGCCTCTTATCATTTCCCCTCTCTACTCTGTGGACAGTGATTTGATTCACACTGGGGGTTATTTGGGTCAGTTTTACTTGGAGAGAGGAAATAATGGTAACCTCATTTGAGATTTATGCCAGTTTAGGTAAGAAAACGGTTTCTGAATATTTTTGCATAGCTGCTGAATTTAACTGAGGGTTCAGTGAAGCATGAGCTTCCAAGTGTCAATAAGAGGATTTATCCATTTCCCCCTGTTTGTTTTCAAACTCCATTTGTTATTTATGATTAGCAATTTTGTGTCATTTATATGCAGTGTACTGAAACTGAGTTCAATAAACTAACCTTCTTTGACTTATTAAGCTAAACTTGGTATTTAATTATTATGCATGCAAAGTCAAGTAGAAAAAGTAAGAAGCATTTATAAATAAAATCATTGTGATTTATTTGCAATGAACAGGAATATCTGTCTTTATGCCTTTTCATAAGAAATTTATTACTGCTTACTTTAAATTGGAATAAGCATAAAAAAAAGTAGAACATCTGTATCAAAGTTTAAAGAACCACAACAATCAAAAGCTGTTTAATCTCCTACATTTAGCTCAAGTGCACAGTCTGTTCTGTGTAACTTTTTACAATGTACTGTGAAAGAAAACACGTCATTTAAACTCAGTAATTAATATTATAGATAAAATGACACTGTAGCATATTACCATAATATGAATTACAGTAATATTTACCATTAATTACCATAATACTGATGTAGTATAGGATAGAATACATAATAGTCAGTGTCTTTAACTTTACATTGAAGTGCAAGAAGCATATTGTTGCTACACTTCTGCTTCTTAAATTAAACGAATGTTATTCAAGTGTACATTTGTATCCATGCAGAATGTTTTTAAATAAATAATAATTCTAATTCAAACTGGTATATTTGACTTTCTAATGGCATAAATTAAAGAATTTCTAGGTCTAGAAACTTTTTCTAAGATGGTGGAAATCATGACAGAATTATATTCCATATGAAAAGTTTTTGCAATCATTTTACATTACAGTAGCTGTAAATCAGTTTGCAAATTTGCAAATGAAGCACAACATTGAGCCTTTTAAAAAATCAAGATGAATCTTAAGGGGCTATTTGATGTGTAGCATGAACTAGACCTATATAATCAAATTTGAATTAGTTCTGTACTTCTCTGGTTAAAAGACCTGGCAATTGTAGACATAAAATATTTATAACAAAACAAAAAGACCTGCATAGGAAGACAGTGAAGGTTTTTATCTACAGCTCCAGGAGACATAGAGTTCCGTATTAATAAAAAATTGCATCTCAGCTTTTTGAAGCACCTTTACTTTTGGGTAACTTTCTTATAAATATTAAAAGAAGGGGGAAAAATTAAGTTTCAGATTTGTTCGAGTGTACTTTAATAATTTATGTCAGCTGAAATGTTCCCATTTCCTGTGCGGAAATTTTCAAATGAAGCCATTATTCAGACCTGGCAAGAAAAGTACTCTAAAAACCTACTTAATTAGGAGTGCAACAGTCCTATCCACCATGTCAGCCCAAGGCTAAAATGTGTACATAGGGTTTTAACAAAATATTTGAATACACAATGTAAGGTTCAAAGCAGAAATTGAAGTGTGACCTGAGGTTGGTTGTTTCATCTCACAACCACAAGATGCGTCGCTGTACTTGAGTGAAGGCGCGTAAAGAGCAAAACCCCAATCAGTTTGTAAGTTTTGGAGATTATTGTGAAAAGAAAAACCTTTTTTTTTTCCTCCTCTCCACTTTGTTTAGGTCAGTGGGACGATGTACAACACAGGGAGACACGTGTCCCTGCGGTTAGACAAGGAGCACCTGGTGAACATCTCCGGGGGCCCCATGACCTACAGCCACCGCCTGGAGGAAATCCGGTTACACTTTGGCAGCGAGGACAGCCAGGGCTCAGAGCACCTCCTCAATGGCCAGGCCTTTTCTGGAGAGGTATGTCACCCTGGGGAGGTGGTACCACCAGGAATTACCCGCCTCTTATTTCTGCCCGAAGGTATTTGCAAGTTAATCTGTAAAAACTGTTTTCCTGCAGCCGTTCTGAAAATCGGGGAATTGTTTAATCGGGTCTCTTTGGATGGGGCCTTTATGTCTCTTGTAAAGGGAAGCATGAGATTAACTACAAAGTAATCCTGGAAGTGCTTCAAATTCCCACAGAAGTGCTATTTTGCTTCTCAATGGTCTGTAAAACTTCACGTTGAGTACCATCCTGCCTTTGATTCATGAAGAAACAAGGCGATACTTGATTCTGGAGATGACTCCTCAGAATTCTGCTCCAGAAATAAAGTTAACTGCATACATAGTCCCTGGCAGAATAGTAATGTTTTATCTTAAATACGTGTCTATAACATGTATTTCCTGTCCCAAGAAAGACCATAATTTCTTGATTCTGATACCTATTCTAGAATGGCTCATTATTCTTGCTGGATAAATATTTTAGTGGCTTAGATGGAGCCCTTTTTCAAGATTTACAATAAAGTTTGCAGATTTTCTGGGACAAACAAAATGGGATCCTTCCATTTTCCTTATATAGGAACATTCTCACATAAAAGAGATGCATGAGGTTTGCAGTACCCCATTGTCCTCCAGCTTGGGCCATGGCTGTGAACTACGCAGTGTCCAACTCTACAACTCAAAATAATGGTTCACAATAACTCTATGTTACTTTAGGGATTATTTTTAAAGCCACTCTCTTACCATTCTTTCAGAATATCAAAAAAGAAAAGCTTTCTAATCATAAAGCACTTATTTTCTCAAAGATGAGTAATCAAATTAACATCTGTACTATGCATCACAGACTGGTGATGAGTCACTTAATGTGTGGCATTTTCTTTGGCACTGAGCAACAGCAGTTATTTAAGAGTAAGAAATTAATTGCAGCATTGTTACCTGATGATGTTATAATTGATGGTAATCATTGGCTTTGTTTTATAAGCGACATATAGCCTGTGGCAGCTTTTTTGTGAAATTACTAATGACTTACGCAAGTGATTTTGGTTGCCTTTGTTCAATTCTATAAGTGAACTCATCATGTATTCCTCCTTTAAGTGCTGAAAGGATGTTGTAGTAAACAAGGTCTTTGCTTTGCTGTTCAGACACATGAGAGCAATATTCAACAAAAAAAAAAAATTGACTGAACATGAAAGCAAAAATCTGGTTGAAACATACCACAGCACTTGTAATGTGTCACCACCATTTCAGATGCTTCTAAAAGAGTTTTTAATTCATCAGTCCTAGACTGTAACAATGGAAAAATGTAGAGCATTGTCTGGCAATACTTATTGTTATTAGCTATAGGTTCTTCTGGTTTTGAAAGCTAGAGTTCTGAAGTACTATTAATATTTGGTGGTTTTTAACAGAGACCTCAACATTTCTTAATAAGAGCAGAAAACTGAGCTTGGTGGAAACTGCTGTCGGTCAGTCAGGCACAACTGGGTCTGCAGCGTGTGCAGGATTCATCTTGTTGTCTGAATCCTCCTGCACTGAATAGAAAGAGCTCCGCACCTTCAAAGGATTAATCAGTCCTGACAGCCAGAGCTGGGTCTCTTAGGACAGGGCAAATCACTCTGTGGAGATGCATTTTCCTTGACAACAGAGCACAGACAAACAGCAGGCAGAGGAGCTGAGATTCAAGGACTCCCTTTCAGATACTGAGATGAATTCAGTGCTTTGGTTGGGGTTTTTAATGTACCTGCCATGAAAGCACTTTGTCACTGATGATTTGCCATAGGCACAGCTTGCCATATGCAAGTTATTACTCTGAAAGTTTTACCAAAGGCAAAGAGAATTCTGGATTTTAGCTAGAAAAGGCAAGTCCATTACTTTCCATCTCCTTCCATCATCTTGAACTTTATTTACTTTTTCTTATCTAAGTATGAACATGCCACTACTTTACTACTCTGCTAATAACAGAACCAGCTGGCAACACAGCCTTCATCTGCTTAACCTTCGGTATAGGACTGGCCAGAAGCAGCTGTCACATTCTCTCAAATGCAAAATTCTTAGGAATAATGAAAATAGATTTTTTAAAATTTCTTTTCCAAGGCATGTTCAATGTGAACAGTATATATTTGGTGTATTTTGTTACATGAATAAATCTTTGCTCTTCTCCACTTCAGCCATTTATTTCCCATTTCCTCTGACAATCAAAGCACAAAGTGACTGAGCTATCAGTCCCATACAGCACCTTCAGCCCAGCCTGATGCTTTGAAATCCATGTTCAGAGCACAGCATGGTCCCATCACTTCCTATGCTGGCACAAGAATTAATCTGACAGCATCCATGGCTACAGGAGCTCAGCCACCCAGTTCTCATTACCTGCTGCTGTTTTGGCCCCCTGAAGACTGAAGTATCCTGGTGAGGTTGTGCAGACCCAGCTCCTTCTTCCTGCTCCAATCCACCAAACTCTCAGTGCAGCACTTGCACTGCACTAAAATTCGTTAAATAATGCATTAGAGGAGCACGGCTTTCAAATTAGGGTTCTGCTAAGATTCTCCAGAAGAAGCAAACTTCTACCCTCTTTTTTATTTTATTTTCTGGGAGAACAGAAAAGCTTATGGTAATGTGCATAAATGATAAATTAGCATACTTGCCTGAAATAAGGAATTCTGATTCAGAGAAGGATAAAAGACTTCTTAGTACTACTAAGTGTACCACTGTCAAGTGCTTGAGAAGACAGATTAGTGTTCATTGCTTGCTCTCTTCACATTAAGAAAACAGGTAAGGATCAATAAAACATCACAAAAATATGCTACCAATAAAAACATCATGAAAAATACATAAATCATTTGCAGAAAAATTCACCATGGGCAGAACGTGAAGCCTCTTTACCACAAACTCCTTTAGCAGGATGTGCCTGTATTTCAAAGACAAAAACTAATAATCAAAGGGCCAGGCAGATTTCTCATCCTAGTAATGAGTATTGTGGTTTTGGAACTCATGGGCTGTTCTGAAGAGTATTGTGGCACTCACCTGTGGAGCCAGTTTTACTCAAATCACAAATTACTACACTAAGACTGCTTCAGTTGTTTTAAATTTTGGCACATTTTTATTCCATTTCTTCTTTCAGAGCAGTGGAGGCAGTGAGATATTTCCAGTGAGGTGGCTCATGGACAAGCCTGGGAGGGTGGTGCTGCTGTGGTTTCAGCAGAACAACCCAGCCCTGACCCTTCCTGATTTGGGCACAATTACTGCTGTGAAAGAGGCATCAGGCAGGAATATTTCCATCTGCACCCAAGGCTGCAAATCACAGCCTAACCCCAGGAATTCTAGTGTAAGTCAGAGTAGTCCGTGGCAGCCTTAAAGCTGTCATGCTTTGGGTGCCCAGGTTGTCCCTTTGAGAGTCTGTCTGTACCCACAAACATGATTTTACTCACACTCAGCCAGCCCTTCTTTGGGGAGGGGCATCACAGGCAAACCAGCCATTTCCCGAAGGCATCTGATCTGCACGCTTTTAGATGAATCACAAGACAAATGGGCAGGAAATCAGGGAAATTTCTGATAGTTTCTGCTTGTCTTTCATAAAAAAAAAATCTCTTTTTAATCAAGTTCCCTCCACAAGGTACTTTGGTTTTGATACATAAGCATTTTCCAGCAAACCCCCGTTTCAGCAAAAAAACCCCAACTAGTTCTGCTTATGATTAGGGCAAACCCTTATTCTGTGTGAAGCCCAAGGGTGTGTTCAGTTAAGAGGATTTTCACTGTTTGATTTATAGCTTAGAGCCTCCCCATGTACTGTTCCTAAGTCACAGAAGGCACAATAGAGGAACTGTTCTTCCTCCTGACTGGTAGAGCCGTTCCCTGGTGCAGTTAATTAGAAATAAAAAGGAATCACCCTTATTCTTCCAGATTCTAATGAATGTCAGTCTATTCTATTCTCATAGGATTTCCTTTCAGAAATCCAGGAAAATGATGAAAGGAAAAGTGGCAGGGCAGAAAAATCCCCAAAAACAAAAGCATCAACAACAACAAAGAGTTCCGAAAGCCTTTTACCCATGGCCAATTTGAAAATATCTCACTATTTTTTAGATACAGTCAGTATTGAAGATGAGTACTTCAAAGAAAGTTGGAGATCTTTTGTTAGAATTTTGAGCTGTCAGGCAGCATATTCAGGGTTTACTCCCACTAATCTTCATATATATAAAAAATCCCTGGAAATGAGTGAAACCGTGGGGATGATGACAGATGTAATTTGGGATGTACGTTGTAACTGTTACAAGCACATAAACTATGGGGGTCACAATATAAGAAAAAATAGGATGCAATCTCTAGGATTCAAAATACTTAAATTCACCTAAATTTAAAATGCAAACTCCATTGTGAGCTTTTACATGATCTTTGTTTTTTCTTACTTTATGTACACAAGGTATTGCCAAATAATAAAGTATCCAGAAATTGCTAATATTGTAGAAATTACCAAAAGATTAAGGGGAAAAGAGAATTTTAAAGACACAGGCTTATTTCCTAACAAAGAATATCACATCAGTTTTTTGATGCCATCTGTCTTTCAAATGATCTTTTAAACTCATCAATATTTTCGTTGTGATCACCAAACAATCTTTGGGCAGCTTGAAGTAGATCAGTTTTATCTGTGTACTGCTAGATACTATTCCTTATTTTGTGCTTATTTTTTCCTTATAAGTGGCAACTTATAACTAAAAGTGAATTACTGTTATTAAATTTGAAGATGTACATAGTTTAAAATAATACAATATAAAAAAGGAGAATTCTAGAAAACCAACGGAATTACTGAGCTGTATCATCCTATACCAGCTGAAAATCTGTCCTTTAATGTTTATGAAGAGGAAAATAAAAGTGCAGTGAGGAGCTGGAAGAGACCATCTGTCTCCTTTTAGTTTGTTGTTTTGTTTCAAGCTGGGCCTGAACCAAAATCCTAATTCAGAAATGTGCAGTGCTGGAAGCTGTCATGTCATGGTCCCCTTGGAAATTCTGAACTGCGAATAGCTGCACACAGCAGACACTAATGACAGCCCTTGGAATGCTATTAGCACGTTTCCCCATTAACTACCAGTTACCTCACAGGGTAATTCTTGTGCTGGGTTTGCAAATGATAGAGGGTGAGTCAACTGTGGGCAGGACAACAGGCATGGCAGGGTGAAGCCATGAGAGCTCATGGTGTTTGCAAAGACCCAGAAATTTTGGCCACCTGATTTCTCAAAATTCACTCTGTTTTTATTCTGTTCCATTGATATGGAACAGAATAATAAGGGGCACCTTAAGCAGGCAGAACTTGCACTGTTGCTGCTCAAGTCAAAGTTCATCATCCTCAGACAGTGCACTGTGCAAGCTGCAACACCCAACTCCATCAAAGAACAGTCATGAACCTCCTGTCATATATACAATATATGTATATATACAATATATGTATATATGAACCTCCCGTCATATATACCCAATATTGTGCCACCCAGAAAGCCTTTTGTCATCCATACCTGAACCTGCCTCTCACCAGCTACCTTTCAAATTTCCAAACTTGTAAATATAGAACAAGAGGTTGATAAAACAGATGCCACATAGAGAAGACTGTAGTATAATAAATACACCAGGCTAAGTAGATCCCAAAGTACTTCTGGATTGCAGGGCCATAAGTATTTGACAATATTAAAAATCAGTGAAGCAGTGAAAAATAACTTTCAAGATGTGTCGTTGAAGTTCATGGAACTTCAAAGATGGGGTGAATACCTCTTAAAAAATCTCTAATGTATAGTAATTTTTCTTTGGATATATAGTCTCAGATTTATTGAACCATTTAATTATTTTGACAGTCTTCATACTTGGATTCTAATCAGAAGACCTGTAACTGAACAGCTGTTTATCAAACTGGCTATTAATGAAGCAAATAAAGCTATCCTTAGCATGCACAGATTTCATCTGTACACCTTTCTTACACCATCTCTCTGTGAAGAAGTAGAGCTGCACCAGTTTCTGATGAGCAAACTGCACTATGATAACACCAGCATGCTTCCCATGTACTTTTAATGCATTTTGGAAATCTTATTTACAGCAGTGACACTGCAAATAAGGGTCAAAAAGAGCTACATATGGCTGGCTGAACACCTCCAGCCACAGACAATAAAACTATTGCAAACAACTTGAGAAAAAAACAGCACAGCCTTTGTAATCTGAAATCTGTGTCCTGCTGTGATGCACTAACCTTCAGGTTTTTGGGCCAAATTTTCTCAAATGATTAGCATAGTGAGAACTGAAAACCTAATGTGTGTGTGCATACATATATAAACGTGAGATAAAACCAGCAACAGGTGAATGCTGAGCTGGTTTGAATGAATAATCCACTATTTAATAGTTGGTTAGGTGAAAATATTTTCTTATATTTATTAAGAAGCTGTCATTGGTGTTTTGTTTAATGAAAAATTTTCCTCCTCCTCCTGATCCTCCTGTTCTGAAGCAATGTGAGCTGCTGCTGCTTTAGATAGGTTGCACTGAATTCTTTTTCCCTTTATTGCTGCTGGCACTTTTACCCTTCTCCCCATTTGTTATTAGCAGTAGAGGAACCAGAAGGAAATGGGATCTGGGGGAATGGCAGAACCCAAGCTGGTGGTTCCCCTGCCTGCAGAGGAGTTTGCCATGGCAGCACCACCTTCATTCCTGCTTTTCTTTGCTCTGGTGTCTTGTCTGGACTGAGATGAGAGCTGCATGGTCAAAAGTATTTTGTTGAGAGACAGTTCCTCCAAGGTACAAGCAGATCCTGCAAAAGTCACTGGCAATTGAGCTGTTCCACAGCGTCCCTCACAGAACATTTTCTCATCTAACTACAACAGAGACCTATATCCAGCCTCAGCTGCAGGGACTGGACTGTATGATTTTATCTGGGTCTTTTCAAGTAGTAGCAATTACCTTGTCCAATTAGATCTACTTTTATTATTAAATTGTATATTTACCAGGCCTTTGGTTGGCCAATAATAGTGTAAATATGATAAGGGTATAAAACTGCACAGGTCTGTGAGCAAACTACTCCAATCACCTCAGCCTGTGGAATAATCTGTGCCTGTCCCACCCATGAGATTCCCAATACCAGGATTTGTGACAGTTGCCAGATGCCCATCTCCAAGATGTTCCTCTGCTACTTACTGAATTTTGAGTACTTCACTTGTAAAGTATGGTATAAACATGAAAGATGCTAAAAAATATGTTCTGTTCCAGTGTTCCTTACTTAAAAATTAGAAGATCCAGCAAATATAATAACAACATGAAATCATTTATCGAGGGTATAAATATAGTACTTTCTGCTCCCTGCTCAGAGTATGAGCAGATTAAGCCTGTGCCTGTTCTCCCAGCTATCTTCTGAGTTAAAGGCAGTTCTTCTGTTGTCTTTTTAATTTTCTTTTTTCCAAAACAATGCATGTATTTTGTGGTGCTTCAAATAACACAGAATAAATTTAGCTAAAAAAATTACAGAATGCACAGGTTTAATGCTCCAGAGTTAAGAAGTGGGAGCAGAAGAGCTAGTTGTGCCTCTCTTAGTTTGCTTGCCCTGACAGTCTTTTTGTGCCTCCCTCTTTGCTGCCTTACCTGATCTGCCACAGAGAGGGGTCAAACAAGGTGAATCAAACAAATTAAAGTAATTCAGAAGGTCGGGGGTTTTTTCAGCCACAACATCAATTCTGCTGAATTGCAGCATCACTGTACATTTAGATTGTACATTAATGCTGCCCTCATTGTGTGATAAAGTAAAATACTTTTGTAACACAGTTAATGCAACATTTGGTATACTTTTTTTTTTGTTTCTGAAATGAGTTGATTCTAATTATGCTACGACAGAGCTAAAATTCAGAATGCAAAGACACAATTTAGCTGTTCAGGGAAAAGGTGAGATACTGCAACCTGCCAGAGCACTTGAATTGATTTTTCTGCTTCCAGAGACACTTGCAATGGCCACCTGTGATTTCCCCAGAGTGATGCAGGTGCTGGAGCAGCATCACTGCCCTTTTCCATCGTGACAAAGCAGAGGCCTGGTCTCAGACTGGCATTCACTGACCCCTGAACCCCACTGAGACAGGAAACCGGGGTGTGTTTAAGGACCATTTTGCCTCTCTAGGAGATGCACACTGGGGGGATGGAACAGCTGGATGGCAGTAATAATGCTGGAAGAGTGACAGATTTTAAGTGACAGAAAGAAATGGATCAGAAAGGGCCAGAGGAGAGGTTTGGTGTTTATAAAAATGGGAATATTTGGGTTTGAACATGCGCTGGGGAAGTGCCACAGCTTGTGTGGCACATGCAGTATCAAATGAAAGGCTGGAAAAGAGCAAGGCTCGAAAGGAATCCAGCTCTGCTGGGCACAGACAGCCATGGGCAGGGCTTTGATTTCATCTTGTCATCTGCTGCCACTGTCCAGAGCTGACAGGGGTGATGGGAGCAAAATTTCACTGTATTAAATGAAGGTGGGAAGCCTCAGTTCTGTGCAGAAATATAGACTGACTTGATAAAACAGCTGAGTTTAATTGGAATTAGAGGGGGAAAGTAGACAAACTGAAATTTGGACTGGAGCACCAGAGCCAACAGCAACTTTATATTATGTGGTTGAGAGATGCAGTGCCCTGAAGTACTAACAAATGCATTTTTACGTCTCATCTTGATAGACTTAGAGATTTTTTTTCAGGAAATGTCCTAAAAATCTCCACCTTGATTTTCAAACTCACAATTGTTTTCAGCAATCCCATTTCCCTGGTGAGTTGCCCTCTTTTCTTCTGCAGCAAATTTCTTCTACTTGACTCCCAGTTCTGCAAAAAGTGATTTACTAGACAGATTGCATTTTTTTTTTCCCTTCTGGAAAGTGTCAGTTTCTGAGCAAGATCAAATAACCTTCTGCACTTCAGTATTGACTAATTTTAATTATTAAAACATTTCTCCCAGGAAAAACTCTTCGTGCTGTTTGCTGAGAAACCAGCAATTTTTAATAGGATTAAGGGACTTCTTGAGGAGTCTGGGAACTCTGTAGACAGAATTCTGAATTTTTACTGGGCTCACACTTCTACAGCATTTTTTTTAAAGTAGGAAGAACTAGATTTTTTTTCTTTGCCTTCTTTCTATGTGTCTCCCTTTAAACTTGATATAATGGGCTTTGCAAAGCCTAGAGAAAAGGGGCACATAATTTGGTATGCAGTAAAACTAAATTGTATATATTTGAATGGTTTATACAGCTAAACACTTACTTTGCATATATATTAAGCTTACTAAAATCAGAAATATATCTTTTATTATTAATCCTTTTAGTGATACGCCATCCCCCACTGACAGTTTAATATGGAATCCTTTCCTCACAACAGCCTGGCAAATTGATATTGTTAAAGTGGAACGGAAAGAAAATAACAGCTACATTCCTACTTGAATTTATCACGTTTAAGTTCTCATGTTTTCACATCATTGACAAATTATCAGATGTTTTAGCAAGGTAATAGGATAATTACATTGTTTCTACATAACTCAAAAGCTAAAAACAGCACTACCTGCATTTAAAGTAAAACACAGCTTTGCCTACAGACACCACAAACCAGCCTATCTCACCTCAACAACAAACTGCTTACTGCAGGATAATGAAATTAAATACAGGCTTAATGATGTAAGATTGACAAAGTAATAAAGTTATAGAGAGAGCCAACATTATCCTCAATTAGGTGTTTACTTTCGTTGAAGAATTCTTAGCATTACAGTTCAAAGAGCTGGATTTTTATCTCCAGTAATTTTCAGCTCCATTTCATCAGTGCACTAAGAGAAAGGGCTGTTGTTTTTGTTTTTTGGTGGTTTTTTTTTGTTTTTGATTTGCTGTGCAAAAGCCATACCGGAGGATATGGTACATAACAAAGACATTAAATAAAGGCAGAGGGGTCAGGTGCAGCACTCTGTCTGTCTGTCTGCCCTTGTCCATCATGCCCAGCCCCTGAACAGAAATGGAACTACAGGTGGTTCTTTAGCAAGGTGGACTCAGAGGTCTGGTGGATTTTGGAGAAGGCTTGAACTGCTAAATCCTCTGTCAGTGACCTCCTCTGGCATCCTTTGTATTCAATGTCTCAGGGCAATGCAGTGAACAACAGAAACAGCATCAATCACCACTTCCCCACATTCTTGACATGCAGGAACCATTTTCTGCTGGTTTCTGGGCTCATTGCTAAAGAAACAGAATTCCAGCAGAAATACAGAGCACCATTATGTAACTGAATCTACCAAATGGAGCATTTATATCGAGTTCATCATCATGGTGGCTGACGATCTGCAGTATTTAAAATGAGAAAACAATTTAAATGCAGTGTTTAGTCAGAAAATCCTGCACAAAGTCAGAAATGATGATAGACTCATCTAATAGTGATTTTTTCCCCTACATTACCCTTATTCTCTCTTAAGATACAACTTTTGCAGATGACGGATTGGCTCAGTGCCAAATTACAGCTTGCAGTGAAATTCTGCATCAGCCAAGACATAATCAACATTAAGCATTTGAGCCTCAAACTTCAATTTGATCCTCACACAAAGCAAATTGCAGAGAAGTGTCATTTATTGATGTTTATCCAGGTCTTGCTCATCTGCTAACGATGAGTGACAAGAGTGGTTGAGTGGCAGGTCAGCCCAAAATACCCATGTTTGGAGCAATTGGGTTCCAAATGACACAGCAATGACTCCCCTGTCAAAAACCCTCCCCAAGGCACTCAGCAGCCAGCAACCAAGGAACTCCTCTGTCCCTCTGAGGCTCAATTTGGATTTTTCTTTCCTTGAATTTTCTGCTGTGGGGAAGGGAGCGCAAATAGTTGTAACACTTGCAACAGTTCCAGCAGCATTTGGATGTCAGGAATCCATCACCACTCAGTTGTCACCAACATCTTTTCATAAAAACCCTTTCTTTAGGATTTTTCCCCCTTCTGAGAAGCTGTGGCCTCAGCAACAAAATGTAAACAGTGGTTATCTGCTGCTGTGGAATGCAACAGGTGGATCCATGATTGGTCTCCTGTGGATGTTTGGATTTACTGACCACTCACGGCAGAGCTGTTCTTGCTTTCTGCCTGGACACAGAACTTTGTCATTCATTCCTTTTCCATTCTTAGCTTAGCTAGCTTCTGAGAACTTTTCTCTCTATTCTTTTTAGTATAGTCATAATGTAATAAATATCATAAAATAATAAATCAAGCCTTCTGAACATGAAGTCAACATTCTCGCCTCTCTCTTCATCCTGCAACCCTTACAAGCCCTGTAACACTCACTTTTATTTTTTCAGCCTATTAAGGTAATTTTTTTTTTTGTTTTGTCACAAAGGTGAAAGTCCTGAAAGCAAATTCTGAGATAAGCACGGCCAATATGGTCTCTTCAGACAGCAATTTGTACTTGGTACTGTAGGCCTGGTGATGCTTAAGAAAAAAATTCAAGTTTTAAATATTACCTGAACTAGTCTTGTTTCCTACTTGCAAATAAATAGTATTCAGAGTATATATAAATATTAAGGAGAAAGACTTAATCATCTACATTTCATTTAGGTACTTTTTTAAAAAATATTTTTTAGCTGCAGTGGTTGCATATAAACAAAAAATAAGGCTCTGTTAGAGCCTTATTAGGCTGTAACTTACCAGGTCAGCAGCCCAAATGGCCTCTAGAAATAACTAGAGAAAACTACTTCAACCCTAAAGCAAGTTACGGCAGAGCCTTTTATATATTTATTATAGATTTATTTCTAGGAGCCATAATACATGCTGGAAATAACACCCCATGTTAACATGCTATCAAGGAACACTGGCTGAGGCTCGCTGTTGAACACTCTTTATTGCAAGTTAGTTCTTGTTACCAACTGCTCTAACAAAATGGTTAGATGCCATTTATAGCTTCAGTGCTAATTCCAAACATGCCATTATTTCTAATAAAGTAGATTTTGCAGCCAAGAGTAGTTAACCCAACTGTATTTCCACTTTACTGCATGATTATTGCATTTCTCTACTCAGCTGTCTGCTCAGAAGCAGAAGAAAAATGAGTTCCTTCCATGCATTCTTAGTCTTACTCTTTAAAGTAAAAAATAATTCTAATATTGTTTATTTATCTAGGATAAAACAGTTGACATATAGCTATAAATGTGGATGACAAGCCTGTCTATTAAACCAGTTATTTATATACATTTCTTTTAAATCAGAAAATAACTGTCAAAATCAGTAAAAAATGCAAAACAAAGCACATTTGTCAGCAAAAGACTAAATAACCTGCATTTTAATAAAGAGAACATCAAAAAGAGTTAAAAATTTATTTCAAGCAACTGGGTTTTTTTGCATTTCTCCTTAGCTTAGTATAGACAAGTTATTTTTTTTAAACAGATTTTAATCTTAAAACTGCAGTAATTTCCTAAAGTGCAAAGTAAACTGCAGTACAGGTGATCACCTACAATTCATGTTATCAATTTATTAACAAAGCAAGAGCACTGCATTGCTGTATGCGTATACATAAAGAGTAAAAGGTACATTTGTGGATTAATTAATAGGTAAAACCACCTTGTCAGACACCAGCATTTCATGGTTGAGTGCCCTGGGCATGAAAAGATGGTTTGGTTCTTCAAAGATAAGAAAATTTTCCTGGATTGGTCCAGGCAAACAAGACAAATCAGGAGCACAGAGCTGGTCCATGCTCTCCCAGCTGGTGCTATGCCTTTCCACAAAGCAGGAGGTACATTTAATTTAATTTAGGACAACTTTAAAAAGGGTTTGTCAGTCACACAAATTGCACTGATCTCATACCTGTTCATACCCACAAAATTAGTGCCATAAATAACTCTTGAGTTTTACAAGACCTGTAAGAGCAATTATATTTTAACAGTGGAATAACTGTTCTTATTAATAGCTTTTAAATCAGTAAAATTGTTTTTCTCTCCAGGCACCCACCGTGCAGAAACTACATTTCTTTTGCTGTTTTTATTAAACTTTGGAGGAACAAAAATGCATAATTATTTTCCTTAATGATATCTTAGCTACTTCTTACAGGAACTCTGAATCTAAACAAACATTTAACCGGTCTTCTTGAACAATTTCATTTGCTTTTGTTCCCTGCTGTGCTGGAAACACACTTTCTGCTTGCTCTCAATGAGGTATCCCAACAGTTTCTCAGATAGTGCAGCATACTATAAATACTATGGTTACAGATGAGCTGTTTCCTGCTGCCATTTACTTCATGCTTTACTTCTCTCATCATTTACAAATCAAAAATGCTTATAATTTTTCAAGTGAGAAAAAAGGGTACTCTATTATTCCCAAGAGGACTGTGGAAAACTGTGTGTGAACTACTGCAATATTCCAAATTCCCTCAGTTTCCTATTGCTCCATTTTTGCCTGCAGCAGAACATGGGCAGTCCTGAGAGGCTAAAAAGCTCTGTTTCTGATTCTGGTCTTGGTCCAATGCACATTCTTGGGTGGTGGAACAAGGCCATGTTCTGGTTTTTCATCAGAGAGTAATTAATCTTAATCTTTTTCCTGCAAAACAGATCTTCTGTAGCTGGAGGAAAACAAAGAGGTATCACTTGTTCTGTGGCAAATTAATCTTAAAAGGGGGAATCTTCCTAAGAAAATCAGTGGATTAAAGCAAGATTCAGTATTGCCTTTGAGCCCTGAAATCCAAACTAAACTCAAAGGGTGCTTTCAGCATTGTAAATCTGCTCTTATTCTGATGTGCTTTTAATACAGTGTCATCATATCCCATGTGTTTCCTCAAATATTTCAACCCCTGATTCTTCTGTGATTGGCCTCAGGCTGCAGAGCACGGCTTGCTTGGTGCCCATGGCAAGTGATGGAACAGGGAGGTGATGCCAGCCCTGCAGTGCAATCTGGAGCTGGATGTGGGTGAATCCAGTGGCTGGCAATTTAGAGGAAAACGTGCTGGTGCTGTACCAGTTGGAGCCAGATGGTGACTGAAGTTGTTAAGATGATTTGTGCTGCAAATGCCTGAAAAATTACCCTGCTGCAAAGTACCCAAAGCAGAGATGGGATCGCGGTACCGACCAAGCAGTGTGTGGGTAGAGTTTGCAAAAACTGTATGGAGTTATTTGGCAATGGTTAATTGTAATCCTTCCCTTCACTCTTTTTTAGGTTCAGCTGATCCACTATAACCATGAGTTGTACACAAATGTCACAGAAGCTGCAAAGAGTCCTAATGGGTTGGTGGTAGTTTCCATATTTATGAAAGTAAGTATTCTGCATTAGAGATTCCTAATATATAGACAGTAAATTTTCCATGAACTGTAAATGCAGGCGTTTGACTCCTAATTATGCTACAGCAATGCCCAGAAGCTCTGATCTGGAATCCAGAGACAGCTTCTTCCTAAACTGAGCATGCCATCTCTTCTCCAAAGCTTTTACAATATAAAGAAAATTAAAAGGGGTAAGGGAGGTGGGGGAAAAAACCCCTTACATCATAAACATCACTCATAAAACTTTCATGGCTATGGCAGAAGTCAC
Organism: Ammospiza nelsoni; assembly: GCF_027579445.1. NCBI lineage: Eukaryota > Metazoa > Chordata > Aves > Passeriformes > Passerellidae > Ammospiza > Ammospiza nelsoni. Next base: position 4,030,486 of record NC_080651.1, read on the forward strand.
TAGCTTTGCAGATATAGTGTTTCTTCATGAAATGTTATTCATTCAAATCCCTTCTAGTAGGTTGAGGCCCTGGGAGAGAGGGCCTGTCATGCTGATGTTTCAAAGCCAGCAAAATCAGTTTTTTTCTGTGTTATTTAAAACATCTTGAAACCATGCAAACTGAAAGAACATTAAAAGTAGAACTTCTAGTATCTTGCATTTCACAGAACCACAAAGGCATGTGAATATTTTGTCTCCATCCTGTTGCATTCAAGGTACATATTTAAGTCTATCATTTATAGTGATCTAACACTAAACTCTAAACTTCGTGGTTTTCCCAAGCCTCTTTCATTACACTGGAGAAACCTTTTGTCTCATTTTATAGAAAAAAAAAATTATTTCTCCCCTCCAAATATTGTTTATATTCTGTCATTATGTATCACTGTTTCATCAGTCTAAAAAAGTGTGTATTTCTGAGTAATGCTGAAGTTCACCTCATCACACCTTAGGTATGGGATATCTATTATTTCCCCTCAGTACTCTAATCCCATTTCATAAAGGTCCTAACAAAGCATTAACCTCAGATATAAAGTATGCATTTCACAGAGTATACTGAATAATTAGATATAAAAGGACAGTTTTCACATGGGTCTAATATTTAAGAAATATATTTATGTTACTTTTTTGTTGTTTTTTTTTTAATCCAAAAAGTATTTTATTATGACCCAGCAATCTGACCTGTATTCATGAAAAAGGCAAAAATTAAAGAGGAGACAGAGAGAATCTTGTCAATATTTAGAAGTACCTGCAGGGAGGTGTCAGAGGATGGACCAGACTCTGCTCAGGGCTGCTGAGCAACTGCGGGGTAGAATCTGACACATGGAAAGTTCCACCTGAACATGAGGTGTTACCTCGTATATTACCCAGACATAAACCAGAGGAAGAGAGCTATAATTTGCAATCAAAAAAGCCTACTGCAAGGAAATTATATTTATCAATAAATAAAATAATGGAATACTAGTGAAAATCCTGCCTAATATATCAACCACCTGCAAATTTCACCAAAGCTGTCGGAGGAGAAACCTGTGTTCATGCTTTTATTCAGGCATTGATTTCTGTTCACCCTGTTCCTTGTGTTTTATTTATTCTACCAACTTTCTATCAAGCTTCATTAGAAAAACAAGTGAGTAATTATTTCCTTCTCCCACAACAATGACAAAAAGGAGAATTCAACTGGAGGACTATGAGAGAGTGTCTGTGTGCACACATGGAAGAGCTGCAAGGAAATGTCTGTGAGAAGATTTTGACATTGTGCATTTTCTCTTCTGTAGGTATCTGAATCATCAAATCCATTTCTAAATCGTATGCTTAACAGAGACACCATAACAAGAATAACATATAAGAGTAAGTTTCTTTTCATTTCCTCTAGAAACAGCTGTGTTCTTTCACTATCAAATAACACATTTAGTGATCCTGAAACAAGAGGCACCTCATTATGGGCAGTAATTCCAGGTTTGCATTGTCAGGAACTCTGCATGATAAACTCAGGAATGTGAAAAAGCTCATTAGGTCATCAATTTTTCAAATGAATTTTGAACTTCAAAGTCTGTTTTACATCTGAAGGTGCAACAACAAATTAATGAAATTATATTTGACACATACATATACTGTATTCACACAGAATGTGCAGGAGAACCTCTCTACTGATAGCAGTAAAAGGGACATGTGTAGCAGCCTGGATTGTATTGGATCTGGTTATGTCAAGATCCTGCACAATTCACTGGATTTAGTATTCATCAGTGTTTTCTTTTTAAAGTAAAAGTTAAAACATTCCTATTCAACTACTGCTGCATTTAACAGATATAGAAAGAGGTTATTAACACAGCTTTTATATTTGTTATATTCTCATTTGAAAAGCCTTTAACTGATGATCCTCAATAATTCCATGTTCATATATAGACCTTGTGGAAAACCGGAGCTTAATTAAGATATTTTAGAGAAAATAATGAAAAATACATATACATAAATTAAACCTCTTCTCCTGAAAACCTCATTTCCTTTGTTGAATATTCTAAGCTGCTATGAAGTTTGTAAGTTCAACAATAGCAGAATTTAACTTTCAGAAAGTACACAGCAAGGGGATAACACAAATAATTCCTTGTTCTCTCCTGCAACACACACACCTCCATACCACTGAGGCTACTCTGCTTTTACCTGAGAGGTAAAAATCTCGTTACACCTTTAGTCCAAATAAGAGGCTTCTATGATAATGAAACTCAGTTCTCTACAATACCTATGGAAAGGAAGGCAACAGAGGGTTCTCCTCAGAATGTTTTATCCAGATTGTTCTATCAGTATCAAATGTCATCATCTCTGCATGGAAGAAGCAGATCAGTCCCATTTTTAAACTGCTTGTCCTGATTCCTTGCAAAAATGCAGCAAGGATGTTCTGCAAGAGCTTCCTGCCTACCAGTGCTGCTGCAGCATCTTGGAAACAGGGAATTATTGTTAAAGCTGAGAGCTTTTTCCAGCTCCTTCACCCACAGATTCTATATTCCCAGCTTCTGGGAACCAGCCAGATGTTCTCCCATGGGGCCCACCCTCCCAAAACTGAATATTTCATTTGTATGCTGCATTTACAGTGAAAAAAACTCCTCTTCTCCGGAGCTGGCAGCATCCCACTACCTCCCACTGCTTGTTTTGTCTCCTTACAAGGGAAACATGACTCCAATCTCACCTAATTTGGGTATTCTAAATGAAATTTCTCATGAAGATGAACACATAAAACACAGGCTGGAAAATCAGTGATTAACAGAATTGCTTTAATTTTTAACCACGGTTTTCGCTAAGTTTATCCGTTAAAATTAAATCACTGGTAGACACAATGCACACAATATTCCACAAGGCATTGGGTTACTTACTGTAGTAACAAGTATTGACTGTGAATTTTTAGTGTAAATTGGGAACATGAAAGTGTTATTGAAAGTAATTTTGCAGCTGTCTTGCATGATGGATTATAGCACCATTGCTGAAAACTAATTTTACCTCTTACACTGCAAGGATTTCTAGTGTGCCTTTAGTAGCTGGAGTTCTGCAGCTTCTACTTTAGGGCTCCACTCTTGAAGTCAATACTCAGCACAGTGCTGACAAAATGCCCAGGCCCCATGTGCTCAAGAGGAGCGTGGAGGGAATGATAAAAAGAATGCTGGTTCAAAGTCAGGACAGTCCATAACATAAATAAAAGGTTTTGTTGTTTTTTTTTTTTTTAAAGAAAAGCAACAAAATTAAGTGCTGTGTCTCCTGCTGCGTGAAATTTCCACATGCCAAGAGCATTAACAGGGAAATTTCTGCTCTTATGGCTACAGTGAAGTAAGTGGACCCCAAGGAATTTTTAAGGAGATTTTAAATGTTTATTTAGATATTAAATGTTTATTTACAGATATTGATGGCTAAAGTGAAGTAAGTGGACTCCAAGGAATTTTTAAGGGGATTTTAAATGTTTCTTTGGTTCTGTTATCGCAGCCCAAAGAATTGACTGTGAGCAAGCTGAAACAAGGGTTTTTTCAAGCAGGTTTTAGTCAGAAGCTGTGTAGGTATCTCAAAAGAAAACTTTTTTATTATTCCTCATTAAGTGTGCCATTTGAGGGGACAAGTTAGCTTTCTTTCAAAACAGTTATGCTACATGAGCTTTCATCCAGTATTTGCTTAACATCAGGGAAAAAATTAACTTTTTAGATTCCCAAAATTCCACATAAAAATTTGGTCTTCTCATTGTCTGGTAAGCAGAGAAAATGAGGATCTCTTCATTTCTTACCCTGTAAATCTAACCTAGATCCTCTTCTGGATTATCATGATATGAACTTTAAAATCAAATGTACCTTCCTCCACTCAATAAACACTATATTCCCTATAAAAAGCATTATTATAAAGAGAGCATACAAAGAAAGCCAATCCCACACATCTATTACAAGCCTAGGGATAAAAGGATTTACATTATTTCCTAGGTAAATTGTCAGAGTCAAGGCCTTTATGTGAATGAATGTGAAATTTAATGAAATCTAATTTGTAGAGAGAAAAATTCCTGGGTTTGGAAATCACCGTAAGGCACGAGCAGAACAAGAATAACACATTGTGGACTGCAGATAGGAATGATGCAGAGGGTCCAGGAAGGGCTGGATGGATTTATGAAAGGAAGCTTGTCACTGGCAAGAGATCATAACAGGGTGATTTTGAGCATTTTTGAATGTATTTTCAGTAAATATAAGCAAGAATTTGGAGGGCGGCAGTCTGGTAGTAATACCAACCCACCAGGTCTGCTTCAACTCCAGAACAAGAAACCCTTACCAAGATGTGGGGAAAGGACAGACCTGTTCGTGGGAAAAATGTTGGTAACCAAATTCTTATTGTGTCATCTTCTCTCAAGGAATCATCTGACTTCCCATGGGAATATAACTCACATACAGGCATTAATAAGTCCTGTGTTTTCTTGGACAAACCCTTATTTCATTCACCCCTATCTTTGACTTTTCCTGAAGTGGTATTTTCCTCCATTTTCTCATAGGAATATCTCTCATCTATATTAATCTTCAGTTAGTTTTCCATCTCCTAGTAAACCTTTCAGGGCAAATTCTACCTGGTTGAAATGATTTTAGCCCAGCTGAAGCCAATATGGCTGTGAGAAAGCAGATTTGGTCTTTAGGGATCTCTTCTGCCTGACTCTGTGCCACTTGGTGTTAAAACACACCACTTTCCATGGCTCATAAATAATGAACAGGGTGTTCATGTGGGAAAGGGAAAAGTGTGTGACAACTCATTGAAAACAGGCATTGGCATGAAAAAAATCCATCAGTTCTCTTCCGATGCAATTCTAGCAAAATCACCAGTGCACTGCAAATAATGTTTTCAATGACCAGATGTATTCAGTCATCTCTACTTGTTCAGATATAACTGCATTTTGACTGTGATTTCATGCTTGTGTCTGGAAGATTTGGGTTTAGGAAGAAGCTGTCATGGGCCATGGGCCACTGAAGCCTGGTCATATTAAAAGAGGGGACAGTAATGGCACTTCCCCTTCTGCTTGAGGATCCAGCCAGCACTGCAATCACCCAGCCCAGGCTGCAAGGGCAGGGCAGAGGACTCTTTCTCTAACAAACACGAGAGGGCCTGCCAGGATTTTTTTTTTGTAAAACAACATACTGTTAATATAATAAAATATATATTAATAATAATATATAATATTATATATAATTAATAATTAATAATAATATATAATAAATACTGTTATTTAATATTAAAAATATTAAATAACAGTAAGGCCCTGGTCAGTGAGGCGGAAACATTACACTCTCACCTTGACACTTTAACTGGGCTGTAGCTGCCAATATTGTTGCCCCCAAACCCTGTTCCATGTTGACTCTGCTGTGTTAAAATAAAAAAACAGGGTCACATTTTCTCTGCCTGTGTTCTTTGATTTTCTGTTGCCCAAGACAATAATCTGCAGCCCTTCTTATTTTTCCATTAGGTTGTACAAGACAAGTCTTTTGCTCATCTAAGTTATGTCCTTCAGCTACAATATGTTAAATTCAAGTTAAATTGCACCTTTCTTTTTTAGCTCCTATACAATTCCTTGATCATTTGGATTTCTCTACAAATCAAGGTCAGCTTATGTTGAGCATTGAAAGAGGGAACACACCTCAGTGTGCACTTTTCCTTGCCTGCATTTTAACATTTCCTCTGCAAATGAACCAAATTGGAGACACCACACACAGGTGAAAGGGTTCAAAGAGAACTCACAATGTTACAAATCATAACCACCCCAGCTTCCTCTGAGATACACACAAGCAGCAGTGTATCAGTAATAAAATATGTTTATCCCTGAGTGGATGAACTCCTACAGCCTAAGATTTGGCAGGCAAATCTGAGTTTTAGCTTTGACAGCACTGCCAAAAGTACTGTAAGGCCAGCATTACCCAAGAGAAATAGTGCAGATAGTACAGAAAACACTGAGGAACTCTGATGAATTTTGAAAGATATATCTCATTATATTTAGGTACATATCCACAGGATAAATTCTGTTGCAGAGGAATACACTTCATTCATTCCTAGAGAGCCTTACAATAAAGGCAGGACTCCTGGTACTGCTTCCCAGCAAGCCTTCAACCTAGAGTTTAGCTTTCTGAGGGAGCTGGCACTGCACCCACACCACTGTGCACATGAAAGGCTGGGAGGCTTCATGGAGCAGCTTTATTATCATGCACTAACTGCAATTTCCTCTCATGCCAGACGGGCAATTAAGTTTTAATTCTCTTGGCCTTTCTGAGGCTTTGTTGAGCAAAAATTGTTAATGACCCCAAAAGATGGAAAGTCAGCATTCTTCAAAGGCTTCTGCATCTCAATCAATAACTGCAACTTCAAGAAGCTTTTGACTCCAGTCCCTAAATGTGATTTAGAGTTGCCTAAATGTGATTTAGTTTTGTGAGAGCCTGTGCTCAGTTCCCAGTGTGTGTGAATGGGAATCTCAGTGCAGATCCACCCAGCAGGGTGAGGGATATTACTTGTGTTACTTGTTCTTGTCTAAATTGCTGGAGGATCCAGAAATGTGCATCTGTTAAGCTTCATTCTTTGGTAGAACCGAACATCATGTCATCGTGTTCTGGAATTAGGAGACATGAAAAGGGTGATTTTTTTTTATTTGTTTGTTTGTTTTGTTTGGGGGTTTTTGTTGTTTGCTTTGTGATGCTGCTGTTTTACCTGAGTTGTTTTCCTCCTTTGTTCTCCAGATGATGCATACTTACTACAGGGGCTTAATATTGAGGAACTTTATCCAGAGACATCTAGTTTCATTACGTATGATGGGTCAATGACAATTCCACCCTGCTATGAAACAGCAAGCTGGATAATAATGAACAAACCTGTCTACATAACAAGGATGCAGGTAAAGCAATTTACAAATTACTCAGTCTAGGATAGGTACAAAGTAATATTTTAAACATAATATTTCTAGCTTTACATTAGATTCAGCTCTTGTGCTGTAGGGATCCCTGCATGCTATTTATACAGGTTGCAGAAGCATTGAAGAGGTTTATTGTCAAAATAAAAATACCAACTGTTTAGAACTCCATCAGTATCTCCACACACAAACTTTAAGGGGGACCCTGTTTTCAGTGAGGGTTTGAACCAAAAGGTTTTCAGCAGTCTCTCCACAACTGCATCATTCTATGATGCTGTGAACAGTTACTTGGAGGCTCTACAACAAGTACATCAGTGTTGTACAAACATAACTGAGGTTATTAAGGATAACAGAGGTCATTCCTAGGTCTGAACAAACAACGTATCAATAGCACATAATGTGACAGAGATGCAGTATATGGAGCCTTCTGGAAATAAAATCAGCCAGTGCTTTCTGGTATAGAATAAAATTACAGGATACACACCACAGATACCTTTGGAAAAATCAGACTGAAGTATTGAAGCCCCTATTAGAGAGAAGCAAGAGAAACTATGCAAGAGAAAACACAACTTCACATCCAAAAGGAAGCTATTGAGGAAACGCACCAGTGGAAAAATCTCAAAAACTAAATTTCTGTACAACTTGCTTACAGTCCAAATCCTGGCGTCAGAAAACAGCAAATTTAACACCAACTGGCCTCTCCTCAGAGTTTCCATCAGTGAGTTGCCTACAGAGCTGTGACCTGAACTAAAACCTCCTCTCTTGTATACTTGAACCTCCATCTGCTCGGCCCAAGCAGGCAGCAAAAGAAATGTGGCCTGAGAAATGAAATTAGGAACGAGAAAACAACCCTAAATATCACTTTGGGATTTAAAATCATATTAACATTGTAAATAAGATTACTTTTAAAAGCCTGAGATGTTTTATTTTTGTGATATTCCCTCTGTCCAGTTTAGTCTGGAGGTAGTGAAAGCACTTTGTTTCCTTTCTAAATGGGTGATCTGGGAGATGACACAGCTGAGCAGAGGCAAAAGGCTCACTAGTGTGAACTTTTCAAACACACGACCTGAATATTTTCCTACAAGCAACATTTTTAGGTCCAACATTAATGTGCAAAATAAGGATTCAAATATTTCTAGTCTGTGCTGCTACCTATGGGTTATACCCTCATGATATTTGCTACTTGTCATGCTTTAATGGTTAATCACATCCTCCATTAATGCTTAGTTATATCCTCCATTATTAATGCTGAAAATTGATTTTGTGGAATACTTACTAATTATGTTGTGTACTCATACTGAAAAAGCAATGCCCAGCTGAAGTTTTCCCTAAAAGCTGTTAAAGACTTCCAGTACATAAACCACAGCTACTGGATTTCCCCATTAAATGCCATAAACAAACATCATAAATTGTACACTAATGTGGAAAATAATTTGTTTTTATATCTTTAAACCAAAATATTGAGGATTTCTGGTATGTAATGTGAAACCTTTTTTTTTCCCTCTCTGACTTTGGTTGACTTGGATCAATCAAGAGTTGCACAGTCACCATAACAGTCATTTCTGCCAACCAGCACTGGATGCACAGGATGATTCACCATTTCCCTCTGTGCTGTGAAACCAGCACAGGTTTCTGCTGTAGGAACACTCACAGTCACAGCACAGACAGAATCATGACAGACCTGTCAGCAAAAACAGGCTCTCACTTTTTAACATCATTAATTTCATGACTTCAGCAGCATCACTGTCAGTTTTCCTTCCCATCCAGCCTGCCCCTACCTGGTTGTTGAATAACACCAACCAAAACTGTGGCTTCTCAACTGAAAGCTACACTGTTCAGGAAATTTGCTCTTGTCATTCATCAAATTCATTTGCTCTGTACCAGCTGCTGCCATCCAGCACTGTTTATTCCATTACTTTCTGGCTCACCCAAAGACACCTCAATACTATTTTCATTCACTCCCCACAAAACTGGTTACTCTCATTTAAAATGGGGCTCAGAAACAGAGGAACACACAAGGAATGGTTTTAAGTTAACTCTGACTACAAACTGGCAGAGTTAACTTAAATTTGGTTTCACTGAAATTCTGTTTCACTGAAATTCTGTTTTACTTCAATTTATTAACTAATCTATTTAATAGTGTTGTATGTTGTTTACTTGCAGCAAAGACCAGTACTAAAACCCCCCTGTTTTGTCTTTATAGATGCATTCTTTGCGACTTCTAAGCCAGAATCAGCCATCACAGATATTTCTGAGCATGAGCGACAATTTCAGACCAGTCCAGCCTCTCAACAATCGATGTATCCGAACCAATATCAACTTTAGTTTACAGGGAAAAGATTGTCCAAACAATAGAGCACAGAAACTACAGTATAGAGGTATGTTCCACCTCCAGAATGACCCTTTCTATGCTTTCACTGAGCTCCTTTCTTTGAGAAATCCAAGGGCATGCAAGGCACACAAATAAAAACCCATAAAACTCCAGATCTTGGGGAATAACTGTGTCAGTGAATTGCCACACATTTGAAATAGATGAGTAAATGCATGACAAAAAAACAGCCTGGGACATCAGATATGTTTTTTAGAAGTAAATAGGACAGGCCCTTGGTTTTCTAGCCTCATTTTAAAGTCTTCTCCCCTTACAAAGTGCATTTTGCTCTGGCTGACTCATCCACAAAGGTGGATGAGCTAGTCTTGTTGACAACTGATCTCAAACAAAATTAGTAATTGATAAGACTTAATTTCACTTTCAAGGTGCACCACCATAACAAACACCTAAATTGCTAAGTAGATAGAAAGCTGGAGATATAAACAATGAAGCAGCTCAGTCACCTGCAGCTAGAGTCCTACACTGCCACAGCTGAGCTTTAATGTGTCTCGTGCATCTTTGAGCCCAGGCACACGACTGTGTTGCCTGAAATAATAGTGTTAAAGTGCCCTCACAGCAGTAATGTCATCATTATGAAGGAGAAGCACTAAAGGAATGAAAGGACATTTTCAGCAGCGAGGCAGATGACTGTGTTGCAATACTTCAAAGGAAGAGTCATTCTTCAGACTTAATTCTTTTCTAGAAAAAGGAGGAAACTGAACCTCCTGGCTTTTTTAAGACATTTTGCCTAAGTGCCTAGTGTAGTGTTAAAGCAGTTAAATTTGATTCACAGTGTTAAACCAGTTTCATATTTGGAGTTTATTGAAGCATGATTGTTTTTGTTTGTTTCTCTTCCAGTAAATGAATGGCTCCTCAAATGAGACAGAGCAGGCAAAATCCAAATCCTCAGTGGAATGCTTCTTCTGGGAATTGACATCATCTGCAATGCACCCAACCTCCCTCTCTGGCTCACATGCACTTTGTGCTGTGGGAAAACAGCTGCCATGCTGGAAAACTCCTCAAAATTTATTCATGTGATTGATGGCCATTTAAAAACAAAACAAAACAAAAGACAAAACAAAAGTATTACAGTAAATGTGATTACAATTTTCCTGAACTAATTTGGAGTCACAAAGACTTTTCAGACTTTGTACATATGAAATTCTTAATCTTCTCCCTCTCTCTCCCTCAACTGAAAAAAAAAAGAAAAAAAAAAAGAAAAAAGGTGGATCAGTACAGCATCAAAGTGGAGTTGTGTTCTGTGTGCCAAGTAATCTTGGAAAGCTCTCATTATTTCACTATCATTAATGGATATTGACAAGACAGAACAAGACTCCTGTAAAGAAATCATTTATAGGTATGATCTTTCTGTTCATTTAATTTTAAAAGGGACAGACTTTGCTGGATAAGTATTGTAAATATATCACTGCAGAATATAAAGGAAATTTAAATATTTCCCTCTGTCACATATCTGTAGTAGGATTTGGCAAAACCAGAATATATCCATTTTCTGTTTCTTGCTTTACAACAGATCATACTTTGTGTTGGTTACTATTAACAACTCAATAAATGTGTTTAACAAATTAATTTAGTTAAGTTGCTTTGATTTCTTTTTTTCCTTTCTGAAATGACAAGCCTCTTCTACTTGTGGATGCATTATTTGTGGTTTTATTTTTTTTCCTCTCTTTTTTTTTGTTCTTTTTTTTTTACTTAATTTCTTTGTTTGCAGCCCATTCAAGTGAGTGAAGGACAATTGGGAATGCACTTAAAGGTGGTATAACTTAAACTCCACTGGGCTCAGAAGCAGAAAGCAGATGAAACATATCTCAGTTTAAAACTGTCATTTTCCTTGCTGAAGCCATTACCGGGACAAACATTCAGTCCTGTAAATTTGTGGTGAAAGGGATATTTTTTCTTTACAGATAAAGCAGGAGCTGGCCTAGTAAAAGCAAATGCCTTTTTTCTTATTTATAATGGTCATTCACTGTGTTTGGTTACTGTCAAGAACTCAATAAATGTGTTTAACAAGTTCACACAGCACATGTTTGACCTTCTTGAATACTGAGGGATTTTTCAGGTTGATATTCTTTTCAGTCTGAAGAGGGGTCAGGCCTCATGATCTCCCATCCCTAATGCTCACATTGTACCACATTTAAGTTCACAGAAAGCAAGACAAAGCCAAACAATGCTCTGGCACCAACAAATTGTTTACACCAAATGGAAGAACAGGCACTACAAGAAGTGTGAGGGAAGAGCCAGGGAGCTTTAATGTGACAAAAAATTATTTGCAGGTTTATGATAAATTTTCACAAATTAATGCGAAATTTACTTGTTTGGGACACTTAGGAGAAGAACAGGTCCTACACAAATGATATTATGGTTCCTTACATAAAGGATTCTTCAAAGTTACATTGATGAGCAAGAAGGGAACAAATATGAGATAACCTTCAATATTCTCAGACAAACACACAAAAAAGAAACTTCTCCAAACTTTACTGCCTTAAAAATATTTTTTTTCTTTTAACAGAATTTACCTGTAGTAGATTTACAAAACAGAGCACAGAAATAACATTCTGTGCAAGCAACACCATAAATACTGTGAAATGACTAACAAGAGACACTCAGCAATGCAATCTGGTTATTTTTCCAGTGTAGGATTTGTCACTGTGAATCAAGAGATGTTGTGAAAGGGCAGTAAAGTCTAGTGAGTGATTGTGGCAGGCTGGAGCCTGGCAAGGTAAGCAAAGCCCTTTGTGTCTCAGGGATGGGCATTTTATTATGATGGGTGGAAGAGAGAAAGAAAAAAAAATCAGATGACACTGACTTCAAGTTGTTTCTTTTAATGAACGTTTTCATGTCAACAGTCATTACAATGCTAATGTCAACACTTTTTTGGAAGTAGTACCCATATAAGATTCATTAGGGATGTCATAAGCATCCCACAACATATGGTGTCTCAAATCCAATTACTTTTCTATTCAAACCATGACCTTGAATAGGTTTTAAAGCAAGAAAGAACACCAAGAAAAAGCTCCTATTGCTTATTTGATGGCCCAGTGGCATAGTACTGAAATTCAGAATTATGCCGTTTTTCGGTCTGTTCTGCTTTCCAGTTTTGTATCCAGTCTAAAAAAAGTGACAGAAGCTTAGTTTAGTAAAACAAGTAGTGGCAACATCTACTTCCTGAGACTGTTTGCACGTTGAAAGCACTGTGTACACAGAAAAGGGCATTTTGAAATACTTCAAGCAGCATTTGGCTGGGTTTCAAGTATCTCTGATTCTGAGGACTAACACTGCAGTTCTCTGTATCCTGCATGGCCTGGAGCTGACCTCCCTCTTTCTGCTGTGATAACCTCCCAACCTAGATGTACATCAGCCTCTCACCTCACAGCAGCTGCTGCCTTGGGTTGTTACATCCCAGGTCAGTGAGGCAGATGCAGAAACTGGGATGCCTTGGGAGAACACTCACTTTCGATTTAGGGCGACGCACTGGCTTTCAATATAGGGCGACACAGTGAGACACTCTACCACAGTTCCTTGCTTATTTATGTTAATGGTCCCAGTTACATCACCCCTGTTCTCCTCCCCAGCTCTAGAATGTTCCCTGTTCCCGCTTCCCCTACTGTTTCCCATTCCTTGCAACTCCTCCCCTGTATCCCTGCTGGCTCTTTCCCTCTGACCCCCCCTTTGCACCACCCCTAATCCCTCAACCCATTGACCCTCGCACCTGATGCTCCACCTCCCTCATTCCATATAAAACCCCTCGACCCTTCTTTGTTCTTGGTTCTTCTGCCCCTGAGCCCCTTAGGTGTGCCAGTTAATAAACAGCCACTGGAACACCGTATGAAGAACCCCTTTTGCCTCTCCATTACGCCAGCCTGCATTTCTCACCTGGCGGCACGAGCGTCTGGTGTTTGTGCTGAAATCTGCCTTTCCCTAAGGGAGACGCTCTGGGGAAGGCAGTGACCTCGGCAGCTCCTGCCGTGTCGCTGCATTGGGTCATCTCTGGACATCAGTCTCTCCAGCCCAATCCATGGGGAAAAAAAAACCCCCTCAGAAATCTTAATGTTCCCAAGTGCTCCTTAGTGTTCCTAAGACAATGATTTAGGCCCTTCAGCTGGGTAGTTGAAGAAATAAAAATAAAATTTTTCATCTAAATTTTACCTTTTGAAAGCACCGGTTTTACACAGAGATTATTTGGCAACATTCTTGTTAGATAGAGTTTTTCTTCTGTGACCATCTTCTTCTACGTGATTTTAAGAAAAGCCCCCAAGGATATTTTGTTTATGTGAAGATCTAAAAATGAAATCTATTCTATCTCAAGCATGTTATGTCTCCAGAAAATAAGTTATTTATATTTTTAAATGATATCTTACTGGAACGTCTCTCCTTGCTATAATACTAGGGCTAGCACTCTGCTGCTACATAAATAATACTGGTTATAGAAAACTTACAATTACTTGCCATGTTTTGGCAAGTTCTTCCTAAATCAGCTTATATTGTTACAATATAAACACTCATGCCTTTAATGATACAATTAAATCTAGAGCAATTACTGCATATATTTCCCATACTTCTTCACTGAGCTTTGCTGAAATATTCCAAATCATTCTTGCAGTTTAATGCATTTAAATATGTAATTATGTTTAGCACATTTATTATGCACAGTCACTAGAAATCAAATTCACTTTGAATATATTTTCTAATTGCTACTTAGAGGTACTTGCAGACAAAATAAGTGCTGAGGCTACATTAATGCACAGATAAATGGTCTTGGTTTGAAAAGACAGGTGTCTGCTAAGGAAAATGGAAATGATCCCCTGGGCATTGCCCTGCCACATCCCTTCCCTTACAAACATCCATAGAGCTGGAAAAGGACTCACTCACCTTCTCACTAAACACAAGGGAAACACATAAGTCAGGCAAGATCTTCACTCAAGTTCACTCATTGAACACTTGAAACTGGAGCCAAAGCCAGCAAAATACTTGTATTCATTTATAAAGTATCACAAATAGGCAGATGATGAAAGAGTTTGCTGAGTTTAGGAATAAAGCATAAAAAGCCTGTCAAACCAGGACTAGCTAGTGTTCCCAGTGACTAGGTTACAGGCAATGCCTCAAACCTGATGGCCCTTTCTTCCCTCAGATTTTCATGGGGTATCTGTGGTCTCATTCATGTACAGGAAAACTGTAGGCCAGGCCTTTCTTTTAGAAGGGATCAAAGAGCAAAGGCATGATAAGCTAATCATCACCATTCATAGAGCACTGTGGACTCCCCAGCAAGAGGGTCCTGATTTGACCCCAGAGCCTCATGAATCCCAATGCCAAAACTGCTGAAAGTAGCAATGTTACATGCAGGGAGCTGAATCTTGATGAATCAGCATGGTATCCTCAGTCTGTATTGTCTGGACACAGGGAAGAATCTTCTCAGCTTTCTGACACTTTGTCATGCAAAGCAGATGAGCAGAAGCTTCAGTCCTAAAGGCAGAAACCAAAAACGAACAGAGGTCAGAGAGAAACACTTTTATTTCTCCACCTTTACTGAGTCAGCCAAAACTTATTTCAAGATGCTTTAGTGGACAGAAAAACTCAAGCACCTGCAAACTTTGCAGAAGCTGTGTGAGGACTCAGAGACTTGGTGAAACAGAAGATTCCCACATCAACCACCACAATATGTCTATACTACGGAACACAAACAACACTCCGCTGTTGAAAAATAACTGAGCCAGACAAGTGTTGTATCCTCACATAAAGACCCCTGGGCCAGCATAGTTGAAGTTTATCTAGGCACTGTAAGCAGAATTACATTTACTCATTTCTTCAGTAGCAAATTTTCTTCCCCCTGTGTATTCCAATGTGTTTCTTTATTCCATCAAACTAAAGCACCTTTCCAAAATCCTGCCCACTATTCCCCAGTACACGATGAGCAAATTTGTAAAAAGCTCATTATATTATGGCCTTGCACTTAAAGTGCCTATGCAAGTTTAAATTGACTGCAGAATTCTCTTAACTCTGTGAGAGTTTCTTAAAACTACCTTTGTGCTCATTGTCCAAGAAATAGTGTTAATAAATATATCAGTTCTTCTCTCCCCTGCAGCTCAGAGCATTGTAACACTTATTTACGCATTTTTATACACACATAAAAAGTGTCATATATGTGGCAGTCATTGATTGTTCTGTAATGGTTAGGGGATTCATATATCATAGCTCTGGCATACTGATGTTATCATCTTCATGTTTTCAGGCCCAGGAGGAGTTCCATTTTTTAGGTTGATACCATAATTTCTCTTGTTGTCAGTTCCAAGCATTATTGACAAGACTGTCAAGAAGTCACCTTTCATGCATTTATTTTCTCTCCCTCAGTTAATTTAAAGATTTTCAAATTATAAGAAGGATAATTTAGCCTTTAAGGTAGAAATAAATCCAATGGATGCAATGCATTTAAATTTATTTCTTTTACAGTACAATTAGTCGTTCCTGCCCAACAAAGCATTATTTTTATATGGCCTATTGTCTTTTAACTAATATCCAGCTTTTCAGTCCAGGACCTAGAACTCAACTGATTATTTTATTAAATAAGTTTCTATGCAGTTCCATGACATAGAAAAATCATATTTATGCATTATAAATATTGTATCTTAGCACTAGTACTTTAGAACTCTCCATCATAGATGTCACTATAATGAAAAATACTATGGTTGAATTTCTACAAAAAGAGCAGTAAATAAACAGAAATTTAAATTATATTTCCTCAAACCAACTCTTTTGACTAAGAATGACTGCAAAACGTAACCAGAGTCCAAATATCAAATTTACCAGAGCTGTAAAACCTCCATCAATAGGATATTCAGGTAGAAGAAGGTGTTAGTGTAAGATAATCAAGAGAAGAGTCCTCAAGA
Source organism: Ammospiza nelsoni (assembly GCF_027579445.1). Classification (NCBI taxonomy): domain Eukaryota; kingdom Metazoa; phylum Chordata; class Aves; order Passeriformes; family Passerellidae; genus Ammospiza; species Ammospiza nelsoni. The sequence goes on from NC_080651.1 coordinate 4,046,681, forward strand.
ATAAAAGCAACATATCAGTAACAAATTAGGTATTTAATTGAAACCAAAACTTGTCAAGACACTAAAACACTCACAATTTGTTAATAATCCTGATATCTAATCAAGCAAATTGTTTAGCAATATTAAAGGCCTGTAGGATAAGCTTTCGCATGTAATCAAATCTTCCTGTTTCCCTTCCATTTATTTACAAAGGAATGGGTAGAGCTTTTCAGACATGAAGCAATTTCTATGAAATAGCCTCTTCTCAGCTGCAGAATAAGCCCGCTAAAAGAAGTGCTTCTTGAAAATTAATCTTTATTTCCAGTCACCACAAAAAATGCCAACTCTAAAAAACATTTATCACCTCCTAGTGACTTCAACAGTTCCCATCTCTCTCTGTTAAAAAAAGCTGTAATTATTGTGGATCACTGTCTGAGATCAGACAGCTACAGAAGCTGAACTGGGTAGCACCACAGACCTTTTGGCCCTGGTACAGTGAAAGCCAAAGGAGAGATAAACTCAAGGCAAGAACAGAAGTGAAGACATCATCAGTGTCACATCATCAGAAGTGACAGTCTGGTCACTTTGACCCTCTAAGGCTGCTTTGATGAAGGAAGATGCAACAAGGACTTTTCTGGCAAAAGAAATAACAAAGTACATTACTAGTGCAAGAAGAATAATCAGAAAATTGTGTTTCTAAAAGGGACCGGGACAAAGGGCTCAGAGTGAAAAATTTTGTATGAACATAGTGACCTATAAATACTGGCAAACTGTGTAATAAACTGGCTTTGCTTTGCTGGTATAAGCTGAGTCTGTGTCTGACAATCCTCACAGACCTTTTCTTACCATGTAACCACCAACCACTGTAGGCTTTTACACATATGTAAAGCAGATTGTACCACAGATGTCTGCATTTGTAATAAACAGCTGCTAATATTTATGAAAAAAACCTCCTGACCATCATAACCCCATGGTGACAATCATTTGTTGCTTTTTCTGTTTAGAAGCAAGAGCAGTGGACACATCTTTGTGAGTTCCTTCAGGCTAAATGCATTCAATTCAATGGGAATGATTCCATTCACACCCTGGCTCCTGCCCAGCACTGAAATATCATTTCTGGAACACTCCTAAAGGCCTGATTTTTCACTGTCAGGATTTCATGCAAGTTTTACCTGAAAAAGCATGTCAGGTTGTGTCTATTACTAACCTAGACAGCTTAAGGTAGACATGTTGTAACAGGAACTAAAATGGCTGAAGCTGCCCCAAAATGCAGCAAGCACACATTTTGATCAGAAGATGCTGAACACATTGCTGAAAACCAAAATTGTTTCCTCTAAACAACAGCAAAAAATCCACCCTAAAGGCCTGAATCTCATGCCAGCTAACACGTCCATGGGAGTATGGGGGCTGCACTGAGCCAAAGCAGCAGCGGTTGATCCCATGCAGGAAGGGAAGAGTATCCAGGCCGGGAAGTTTACTGGGATCAACATCTGCCTGAATCTCTTCTTTTTGGTTAAAAATCCCCCAGGACTAAGCCATCCTCAATATGTCTAAACAGTAAGTTTAAAAGGTTCCTTTAAAGTTACAGGTGCTGATGCCTAAATCTCTCCTTCTTTGATGACATTATGCACATCTATCAGAAGGATTTCCATGTTCTCTGTGCAGAGCAAAAAAATGATATTATCATTACAGCTCTCTTCTTCTCTCTTCTCTTTTTCTCTTCTCTTCTCTTCTCTTCTCTTCTCTTCTCTTCTCTTCTCTTCTCTTCTCTTCTCTTCTCTTCTCTTCTCTTCTCTTCTCTTCTCTTCTCTTCTCTCTTCTCTCTTCTCTCTTCTCTCTTCTCTCTTCTCTCTTCTCTCTTCTCTCTTCTCTCCTCTCTCTCCTTTAACCCACCCTGTTCTCCCGGTGCCTCCTCTCCGGGCAGCGGGCAGGGATGCCAGCAGTGCCACCACAGCCACCTTTCCCAGCGGGTTGGTGACAAAGGCAGGGCTCTGGGCGCTGTTTTTCCCAGGGGTGCCCGCCTGGTTCAGCGCGGTTTCGGGGGTGTTTGCGGGGGGCTGTTCCCACGCGGCCGCACACCAGGAGCAGTCACTCAGCATCAGCGGCAGCACAATGCGGCTCCTGCTGCCCCCCGACGGACAGACACACGGACTGCAGCAGAACGGGTGGGGAATGGGCGGGGGGGGATTAAATCTGACACCCTCCCCATGGTCCGTGGGGGAAAACATCACCTTTGGGGAGGGGAAACACCTTTGGTGAGAGAACACAACACCTTTGGTGGGCAGTAGCTGGTGAAGGAGCCCCTGGAGCTGCCCTCCCAGGCATGGCAGAGGGGCTGGGTGGCTCTGCACGGACAGGATGGGACAAATCCCCCCCATTTGGTGTCAGAATAAGGCTCGGGGTCATTCCCGAGGGATTTGGTGGCAGCAGCAGCCTCAGGGAAGCAGGATCAAGGCAGGGCTGTGCCATCACCCAGGTCCCTCTGCAGCCGCTGGTGGGGGAGCAGGGACCAGAGCAGCGTTTGGGGTCACAGGATTGGGTCACAGGGTTTGGGGGCACAGGGTTTAGGGTCACAGGATTGGGGTCACAGGGTTTGGGGGCACAGGGTTTGGGGTCACAGGATATGGGATTACAGATTTGGGGTCACAGGTTTGAGGTCACAGGGTTTAGGGGCACAGGGTTTGGGATTACAGGTTTGTGGTTTCACAGGTTTGAGGTCACTGGGTTTGGGGTCACAGGGTTTGGGGTCAGAGATTTGGGGTCAGAGGTTTGGGATCACAGGGTTTGGGGGTTTGGGGTCACAGAGTTTGAGGCCACAGGGTTTAGGGGCACAGGGTTTGGGATTACAGGTTTGGGGTCACAGGTTTGGGGTCACAGGGTTTGTGGTCACAGGTTTGGGGCCACAGGGTTTAGGGGCACAGGGTTTGGGATTACAGGTTTGGGGTCACAGGTTTAGGGGCACAGAGCTTGGGGTCACAGGTTTGGGATCACAGGTTTGGGAGTTTGGGGTAACGGGGTTTGAGGTCACAGGGTTTAGGGGCACAGGGTTTGGGATCACAGGGTTTGGGGCCACAGGTTTGGGGTCACACGTTTGGGGCACAGGGATTGGGGTCACAGGTTTGAGGTCACAGGGTTTGAGGTCACAGGGTTTGGGATTACAGGCTTGGGATCGCAGGGTTTGAGATCACAGATTTGAGGTCACAGGTTTGGGGTCACATCCATCTGCTCCTTATGTGGGACAAGCATCCACCCCATGGCATGGCATGAGCAGAGCAGATCCCGGGGCGAAGGGGCAGCTGCCCGGCTGGTGGGGACTGTCCCCCCTCACCCTGGCACCCCGGCCTGCCCTCGGTGCTGCCGGCCCTCAGTGTGCTCCTGGTGCCAAAGCACATCCGAGAGCACCATCTCCTGGGCACCGCGGGAACCGTCGAGGAGAACCTCCACGAGGATCTGTCCTTGGGCATTTTGGGCTGCCCTGGCTGAAGAGGTCTCCTCGTGGTGGGATTCATCCTGAGGAGCAGAATGGACACCCCAGAAGGAAAAAACGCTGATTTCCCCACTCTAATTCAAGCAAAGCAAGCGTGGGGGAAGATGGACAAGCTTGTGGGGGATGAGGGCAGGGTGAGGGATGGGCAAAGGAGGAAGAGGAGGAGGATGAGGGCAGGGTGAGGGATGGGCAGAGGGGTGAGTGCCCAGCCCCGGTGCAGGATCAGCTGCAGGATGTGCAGCTCACCCCGCGCTGCAGCCCCAGAGGCTCCCGGCACCCCTTCAGCGCCGGATTCCTTGAGCTGACCGACCCCGCAGCATCACACGGGGATGGTAGGACCGTGCCTCCTGTCCTGTCCCTGTCGCTGTCCCTGTCCCTGACCCCGCCGCATCACACGGGGATGGCCGGACCGTGCCTCCTGTCTCTGTCCCGTCCCGGTCCCTGTCCCAGTCGCTGTCCCTGCCCCCGCGCCTGACGCCAGCTCCTCGCCCACTCCCGTGCCAAGCGGGCCAGCGGAGCCCTTTAAAGGCAAACGGGTTCCTCCGCATTCACTTCGCGGGAGCTGTCCCTGCCCGTCCCTGCTCGTCCCTCCCTGTCCCAGCTCGTCCCTGCCCGTCCCTGCCCTGTCCCGCTCCAGCCTTTGCTCCAGCAACGCGCCCTCCTCAGCCGCAGCCGGCACCCGCTGTCCCAGGGGTGGCCCCGCGGTGTCCCGGAGCTGTCCCGGGCCAGCCCCGTGCCTGGGCAGAGCCGTGCATGGAGGGGCCGCTGCCCTGGGGCCCCACAGCAGGTAAGGGGATTTTGGGGCCCAGGGTAAGGGAGGGGAGCAGTAATCCCTGATCCCTCCTGAGCCAGGGCAGGAGCCTGGGTCTGTTCTGTGCCAGGAGGGGAGTCCTGGTGTCCCTGCGGCCCTGGGTGACGGCCCTGCAGGAGAGGGCAGCCCAGCCAGGGATAGCAGAATCCCAGATCAGCTGGAAGGGTGTCCATGGCACAGCTGGGTGTGAGAAAAGGGGAGCAGGCTGGGCAGGGGCTGGAAATGCTGCCAGGTCTGGAAAAACCTGCAGCTTGAGGAAAGTCAGGCTCCGAGCCGGTCTGAGGGCTGAGCTGAGCGTGTCCCCTCTCCCTTCTCCTCTCTGCCCTCTCCCTTTGTGCCCGGGGAGAGGCAGGGCAGAGCTTCAGCCCCATGGGAGCGCCTCACACTGCTCTGGGGCTGGGCTGGGATGGCTCTGCCTTCCCTCCTCTCTGACTAACCCTGGCACAGGCTGGCTGCACCCAGCTCCAGCCTGAGCGTGCCCACAGCCTGGGGATGCCATGGCCTGGGCACCATGGCCTGGCCACCACCATGGCCTGGGGATGCCATGGCCTGGCCTCCAACAGGGCCTGGGGATGCCATGGCTTGGCCTCCAGCACAGCCTGGAGATGTCATGGCCTGGCCACCATGGCCTGGGGATGCCATGGCCTGGCCTCCAGCACGGCCTAGCCACCACCATGGCCACCACGGCCTGGCCACCAGCCTGGGCCATTCACCAGCAGCCTGGAAGGAGCCCAGTGTGAGTGTCTGCTGCCTGCCCTGGCCATGTCACCTCCCTGGCTGTGTCACCTCCCTGCTCCACCAGCCTGGCTGCTCCAGGCTCCCCCAGGCCCCTCAGAAGTCTCTGGGATGGGAGCAGCTCCCTGTCCCTGGCAGGTTCCAGCCTGGGATGGGAATGCCCAGCAGCTGAGCACAGAGGCACTGGTGACACAGTGTGAGCCTGGGATGGTGTAGTTTGTTTCTGGGATGGCACAGTTTGTGTCTGGGATGGCACAGTGTGAGCCTGGGATGGCACAGTGTGAGGCTGGGATGGCACAGTTTGTGTCTGGGATGGCACGGTGTGAGCCTGGGATGGCACAGTTTGTGTCTGGGATGGCACGGTGTGAGACTGGGATGGCACAGTCTGTACCAGGAATGTCATAGTCTGTGCCTGGAATTTCTCTACCAGGCATTCAGCAGTCAGGGCTCTGTGCAGGGGCTCAGCCCCTTGCCCCAGGCTTTGCCAGCCAAGGAGTTTTGCCCTGCAGGGCTTCGGGGCTGAGACCTTCCATCCATCCCTGCCCAGGGGCTGAACTGTGCTGAGAGTGGCCAGGCCATGGTGGGCACCCATCCATCCCACCCTAGAGTGGCCAGGCCATGGTGGGCACCCATCCATCCCACCCTAGACTGGCCAGGCCATGGTGGGCACCCATCCCACCCCATGAGGAATTGCCAAGGGGTGAGGACAGGACGCAGAATGGCTTCAGACTGACCCAGGGCAGGGCTGGATGGGATATTGGGAATTGTTCCCTGGCAGGGTGGGCAGTGCCTGGAGAGCTGAAGGGATGGACAGAATGATCGCTGCCACCCAAGCGTGATTAACCCCTTGTGCCCCTCCTCGCCAGCACATCAGCGATGTCCGAGGCCCCCCCCAGCAAGGAGGCTGCCCCGGCCGAGTGCCCCGTGTGCTACGAGCGGTTCCAGCCCCTGGAGGCCACGCAGCGCCGCCTCAGCTGCGGCCACACCTTCTGCCACGACTGCCTGGTGAAGTGCCTGCTGTCGGCCAAGCTGGGCGGGCACGTCCAGAGCAGCATCGTGTGCCCCGTGTGCCGCTTCGTCACCTTCCTCAGCAGGAGGAAGGTTCTGTGGCTGCCCAGGGCCGCCGACCCCCGCGTGCTGCAGGTGCCCCTGGCACAGCTGGCCAGGAGCGAGGCCACCAACACCCTGGAGGTGCCACTGTCCCCATCTTCCCTGGCACACCTGTCTAAGAGTGAGCCCAGCCATACCCTGGAGGTATCCCTGTCCCCATCCTCCCTGTCCTGGCTGTCCAAGAACGAGTCCCCCAGCACACTGGAGGTGTCCCTGTCCCCATCTTCCCTGTCCCAGCGGGCCAGGACTGAGCCTCCCAACACGCTGGAGGTGCCACTGTCCCCATCCTTCCTGTCCCAGCTGGCCAAGAACGAACCCCCCAACACTCTGGTGGTGCCCCTGTCCCAGCTGTCCAAGAGCGAGGCCACCAACACCCTGGAGGTGTCCCTGTCCCCATCCTCCCTGTCCCAGCTGGCCAGGAGCGAGCCCCCCAACACTCTGGTGGTCCCCAGTCACTTCGTGCTGCCGGAGCAGAGCGTGGGGCGGGTTTCCCCCGGGGCAGGGCTGGCACGGGAGGCTCACATCTTTGTCATCAGCGAGCGCGGCATGCCGCTGCTGGCCGCCCAGCGCTGCCGATCGGGGCTGCCCGGGGGCACCGGCGGGGACACGGCCAGCACAGGGTCGGTGTCGGTGTCATCCAGCCCCGCGCTGGGGCTGCAGTGCTGCCAGTCCCCCATGGCCCTGGCCGTGATGCTGGTGCTGACCGTGGCCATGCTGGCCGCCGTGCTGCCCTGGCTGCTGCTGGTCAGGAGGGATCTATAGCACGGCTGGGACACCGCGGAGGTGTCGCTGGGGCGGGGACACAGCCGGGATGGAGCCTGAGACCTCCTGGAGAAAGCCCGGGATGGATTCCCTCTCTGAGAGCTCCAGGAGAAAGCCCAGAAGCAGCCCCGGGTGCAGCTCCTTTCTCACCTGCCCAGGGACTGAACAGACTCTCAGACCTTCCTGCACACCTCCAGCTGCTCCCAGTGTCACTGCTGGCCCTTTCTGTCCCTTCTGGTTAAGATACGGCAGCCAAAGCCTGCTGTGGCTCCTGCAGGGTGTCTGTCTGTGCAGAGGAGCCTCCTGCACCCCATGGCAGCACCTGCAGGGTGAGGGGCTGTGCTGCTCCTGCCCAGCTCAGCACCCTGGCACCGGGCACAGCCACAGGCTCTGGGGCCAGGGCTGCCAGGCTGTGGGGCTCTGGGGGTCCCCAGGCTCCAGGGACATCAGGAACATTGTGATGGAGCCAGCCTGGAGCAGGAACTCAGCTTCCAACCCGGGATGGAGGAACCAGAGCCTGCAGCTGCTGGGCATGAGGGCAGGGAAACCAGAGGATGGAGAGAGCAATGCTGGCCCTGCTGAGCTCCCCTTCCCCCTGCCAGCCTCCCTGCAGGGCCCTGGGGTGGGAGGGGAGCACTTGTCCCCAGCCCAGTCTGTACCTTCATCACCTTTGTCCTCCTGACCCAGTCCCTGGCCCCGTGGGTGCTGCTCTCACTCTGTCACCTGGGAATGTGTCACTTCATGGGCACCCCAGGGTGAGCAGGATTCCCTCACTGTCACCTCAATGTGAGCAGGACATCTCTCACTGTCCCCCAGGGTGAGCAGGGCGTCCCTGCCTGTCACTCCAATGTGAGCAGGATTCCCTCACTATCCCCCAAACGGAGCAGGGTGTCCCTCACCATCACCCCAAAGTGAGCAGGATGTCTCTGCCTGTCCCCCACAGGAGGTGGCAGTGGGGCACAGGGCTGGCCCAGAGTTTCCATGCTCCTGAGGGAGTGACAAACACAGCCAGCAGTGCCAGCAGTGCCAGCAGTGCCAGCAGTGCCACCAGGGTGGCTTTAGGACCAGACAGGACTTTCAGGGTAACAAATGAAGACAATGTGGGGCTGGGGAGGGGGAGCAATGCAGGGCAGGGGAGCTGATGGTGTCCCCTGCCATCCATGAGGACACTGCCCTGCTGGCCTGCTGCTCCCTGTGAGGTTCCTGCACTGCCCCAGCCCTGTCCCAGTGTCCCCAGCCAATCCTGGGGTGCCGTGACCCTGACCCCGTGTGAGAAGTGCCTGAGACACCGCACTGGAATGGAAACGCTGTTTCATAAGCAATGGTGACCTGGTGCTGACGTGTGCCTGCCTCATTATTGAACACAAACCCTGTCATTAATTGTGTCTGGGCAATCAGGGCAGGGTGCCAGGGCAGCAGCCCCGTGTGGGAGGTGGCACAGGGCAGCTGCAGCCCTGGAAATGTTTGGGGGGCAGTGGGGATGGGGAGAGCTGCGCTGGGACACTGGGAGGGGCTGGGGGTGTCTGGGGCTGTGCCAGGGTCAGGCACGGGCACAGGGCACACCCAGGGAGGACAGCAGGGTGTTTTCCTCCCACAGGGTGGCACTGCTTGGCCAGGGATGGTGGGCAGGGCTGGCAGGGGCAGCCCAGAGCCCCCAGCCCCTGCCCTGGGTGGGTGAGGGACAGAACTGGGGACATCCTGGGAATTGCTGTGCCAGGCATGCAGGGATGGCACCTCCTGAGCTGCACAGTGCTGCTTTGTGCCCAGGGCCACTGTCCCTGTGTCCTCGATGTCCCTGGGTCCTCACTGTCCCTGCGTCCTCGCTGTTCCCACATCCTCACTGTCCTCATGTCCTCCCTGTCCCCACATCCTCACTGTCCCCATGTTCTCATTGTCCCCGTGTCCTCGCTGTCCCCAGCCCAGGCCTTGTGTCCCAGTGCTCCCCAGGGATGTTCCTGCTGTTTGAGGCTGGAATCCTCCTGGATGAGGGAAAGCTGCTCCCAGATCCTCCTGTGCAGCTGGAAAAGCTGCCCGGCACTGCTGCAGTGCTGCTGGGGCAGAGCCAGGCCCTTGGGACCCAGGGACCCTGAACCCCATCCAGTGCCACCCCTGGGACACATCCCACTGTCCCAGGTGCTCCCAGCCCCAATGTCCAGCCTGGCCTTGGGCACTGCCAGGGATGCAGGGGCAGCCCCAGCTGCTCTGGGCACCTGTGCCAGGGCTGCCCACCCTCACAGGGAAGGGTTTCATCCTCACATCTGCCTGATCCCTGCTCCTGTGCAGCCCAGGCTCCCCACACACAGCTCTGCTGGGCATGGCACCTGGAGCTGCTGCAGGTTCCTGGCCACATCCTGACCACATCCTGGCTGCCCTGGGAGCCCCACCGTGTCCCTGTGCCACTGCTGCTGCACCCCAAATGTCCCCATGGCTCCCAGCCCTCCTTGGGGTTCCCAGCAGAGTCCCCTCGGTGCTGAGCTGGCCCAGCCCTGCTACCTGCATGTGCCACCCCTGTCTCACAGGTGACACTGTCCCTGCCCAGGGTCCAGGCCTGGTCACAGCAGCAGCCAGGGGTCACACAAGGCCATGAGCAGTGACCCGAAGAGCCCATTAGGGCAATCATTGCCTGTCAATTATCATCGATTATTGCCTAATGGGGGTGTGGGGAGGGAGCCAGGACTGTGCTGCAGCTGGGGGAGGCCAGGGCTGCGCACACAGGGCTGTGCACACAGACCTCAGCTAATGGCACTGCCTGCAGGGCCAGGGACACTCCCTGCAGGCAGAGAGCACAGCCTGCTGCTCCCTGGGCTGGGGCTGGCACATCCCTGGGTGTCCCCTGCCACCTCCTGTCCCTGCTCTGCCCACAGCTGGGCTCTGTGCAGCCCCAGGTGTGCCCTGACACCTCCTGGCCCTGCTCTGCCCACAGCTGGGCTCAGTGCAGCACTAGTTGTGTCCTGCTCCTCCCGGGCTGGTCTCAGCTGGGCTGTGGCTGCTCCATCACCCTCCTGGCAGGTGCCAGCGTGTGCCATTGCCCTGCCCTCCCCCAGACCAGCTCTGCAGGATGGCAGCAGGCTCCCAGCTCCAGCAAAGGCTGTGTCATGCTTCATTAGCAGCAGGAGGTGGCACTTGGATGGCACAGGATGGCAGGAGTGGGAATTGAGCAGCCCAGGAGTGCTGGCTGAGCAGGCGGGGCTGCGGATCCATTAGGGAGCAACCCCAGATCCATCAGCCAGGCCTGGGCATCAATTATTGAACAGCAGCTCCTGCTCTGAGCTCCTGTGAGCTCCTGTGAGCTCTGCTCTGCAGGGCCGGCTGGGGCTGGGATGGGATGGGGATGGGATGGGATGGGATGGGATGGGATGGGATGGGATGGGATGGGATGGGATGGGATGGGGATGGGATGGGGATGGGATGGGATGGGGATGGGGATGGGATGGGATGGGATGGGGATGGGGATGGGGATGGGGATGGAATGGGATGGGGATGGGATGGGATGGGATGGGATGGGATGGGATGGGATGGGATGGGATGGGATGGGATGGGATGAGGATGGGATGGGATGGGATGGGATGGGATGGGAATGGGGATGGGATGGGATGGGATGGGATGGGATGGGATGGGGATGGGGATGGGATGGGGATGGGATGGGATGGGATGGGGATGGGGATGGGATGGGATGGGGATGGGGATGGGATGGGGATGGGATGGGGATGGGATGGGATGGGATGGGATGGAGATGGGATGGGGATAGGATGGGATGGGATGGGGATGGGATGGGATGGGATGGGGATGGGATGGGATGGGGATGGGATGGGATGGGATGGGATGGGATGGGATGGGGATGGGATGGGGATAGGATGGGATGGGATGGGGATGGGATGGGATGGGATGGGGATGGGATAGGATGGGATGGGATGGGGATGGGATGGGATGGGATGGGATGGGATGGGATGGGATGGGATGGGGATGGGATGGGGATGGGATGGGATGGGATGGGATGGGGATGGGATGGGGATAGGATGGGATGGGATGGGGATGGGATGGGATGGGATGGGGATGGGATAGGATGGGATGGGATGGGGATGGGATGGGATGGGATGGGATGGGATGGGATGGGATGGGATGGGATGGGATGGGGATGGGGATGGGGATGGGATGGGATGGGATGGGATGGGATGGGATGGGATGGGATGGGATGGGATGGGGATGGGATGGGGATGGGCATCCCAAAATGAGGGATCACAGGGACAGGGATGGGGTGGAGCTGTTTCCTGGTGAGGGGCTGATTTCTGTCCCTGTGGCTGTTGGCAGGGGACAAAGCTGAGGTGCACCCCTCGGCCAGGGCTGGAAGGGTTAAATCCCAGCTCGGAGCCCATCCCTGTGCCTGGGCTGGGCTGGAACCAGCTGGGGCCGGGGCTGGGACCGGGCACCCCCTGCTCGGGGTGGGGGACACACAGGAGGGGCTGGGAGAACCTGTTCCTCCAGGATGTGCAGATCCTGCTTGTCCCCCAGCCCACGGACAGCTGAGGGGGCAGCAGGAGGAGTTTGGGGTCCCCTGCCAGGTCGGGGGGGGGTCCCTCTGCACCCCCCAGGCACCTCCCTGCTCTGGGGGCAGCCCTGTTTGCCCACATTAGGAAAATCAATCCACAAACATCAGAGGTTTATGTGCCAAAAGGAGACAGAGGGGTCCTTTAGGCTTTATTCCAATAAAGGGAGAGGCCATGGGGCATTGCCGTGCTGAGCCACCCCTGGGGTGGCACTGAGGCTCTGAATCCTCTCCTGGCCTGGCAGCTCTGCTCAGCTCTCAGCACTGAGGTCTCTGAGTGCTCCCTTAGAGGGTGCCTGGACCTTGGCTGAGCACACCTGGCCCCTCCAGAGCTGCATTTCACCCAGGGAATCCTCTGTCCTCTGGGTGTGCTGTCTGGCTCTCCCATCCCTGCCCAGAGCTGGTCCCAGCCTGGCACTGGGCTGCACTGGGGGCACTGGGCTGCACTGGGCAGTGTGGGCTGCACTGGGGCACTGGGCTGCACTGGGCAGTGTGGGCAGCGGGGAGCCCTGCTGGGCCATCCCAGCCCTGCAGGAAGGGTGGCAGAGCTGTCAGCCCGTCCCTGTGGCTCTGGGACCCTGCTCAGGACAGGGGGAAGAGGCTCTGCTGCCACCAGGCTGGGCCAGCAGCGGGCAGGGGGTGAGAGCAGGCTGATGGGAGAGGGGGCAAAGGGGTGTGCATCCTTTAGGGGGTGTCCATCCCTCAGACAATGTCCAATGTCCATCTTTCAGACAATGCCCATCCTTCAGACAATGTCCATCCTCCAGGGTCTGTCCATCCCTCAGGGTCTGTCCATCCCTCAGGGGCTGTCCCGAGTGGCTGTGCCAGTGTCCCCAGCCCAGCAGAGTGACACAGCTCCCTCTGGGCTGGCTGTGCAAGAGCAGCAGGGCAGAGTCCTTGTGTGGAGCTGCTCCTCTTCCTCTGCTCCCTCCTGGCATCCTCTGCTGTCCTTTCCTCTCTCCCTATAAACAGAGTGAGAGGAGGTGTGAATGCTTTAAAAAACCCTGAAAAGAACTAAGAAATTGCAGTTCTCCTCAATAAAGAGGTGTGGAATCAAACCTCAGGGACTCAGGGCTCCCTGTCCCAGCAGACAGAGCCCCAGCAGCTCTGGGGTGCCCAGGGGATGCCAAAGGGATACTCAGGATCAGCCCAGCTCTATATACAAGTGAGGCTGGTGACATTTGGACCAACAGGACGATTTTCCCTCCCTGGAAGTTCCAGACTCATGAGCAAACCCTGGCACTGTTGATGCTGCCCTGGTCCCCGTCCTGGTGCCCAGTGAGGGATCCACGGCAGAGGGTGAAGGAGCCCAGAGAGCTGAGGGCAGGTCCAGGACACAGGAGGGGACTCCTGGAGCCCCCTCAGCATTTGGGGCTGCAGCATCAGCACAGGAAGCGCTGCTGGCTTCGGGTGTGACTGGGGGCACAGAGTGGTCAGGAGCAGAGGGAGCTGCTGGTTCCCAGTGCCCGCCTGGGCTCTGTGCCATGGCCACGGGGCTGTGCCAGGCCCAAGGATCTGGAACAGCCCCCAGGCTGCAGCAAACAGCACAAAACCACAAAAACCCAGAGGGGAAGATAAGCCCTTGAGTCAATACCTGGGGCTGGGCCAGTGCTCCCAGCGCTGCTCACACAGGGGACAGGGAGCACGGGGGCTCACCCACTCCTGGCCTGCATCATGAATGAAGTGTATGAATATGCAACAGGCTGTTGCTTTTAAGGGTTAATCCTCTGTTAACGTCTGTCCTGTTTTGGGCTTATTTTGCCCAGAAAATGGTACCCGGATGTTCGTAACCCTTTGTTTCTGTTGTCTCATATTGTCCTAATCCAAATTGTCCCAATTATCATTACTCTAATTGTATTACTATTTTTATAACCATTTTATTACTATTAAACCTTTAAAATTTTTAAAACAAGTGACTGGTACTTTTCACAGTGACAGAGCCCTCAGCTGGGATTTCCAGGCTGCACTGACTGCTCAGCACTGGCAATTAAAAACCCCCGAGCAAATAAAGGAGGGTTGGGCTGCTGCTGCCCTTCCTCCTCTGCAGCTCAGGATCCCACTGAGGCTTGTCATGCCTTATCCCCAGGCACATCAAGGAAATGGCTGAAGGACCGAGTGCCAGGGGCACAGGGGTGGAAAAACCCCCTGGGAGCTGCTGGGGGCAAAGCTGAGCTCCTGCCTGGGCATCCTGGGCTGTGGGACATAGGGCAGCCTGCACCACAGCAAAACCTGGCTCTGTCCCCTGTGGGCACTGCCAGCAAGAGAGGAAATCAAGGGAAAAATAAGAAAATGATAAAAAAAGAATCTCACTGGCTGTGAGGGGCTTTCTAGGGAACTGTGTGAGGCAGTGACCCTGTTGTGGATCACAGGTGGGACATGGCACTGGCAGTGATTTCACTGATTGATTTCACTGATCTCACTGATTTCACTGTTTTCCCTTGTTTCACTGATTTCCCTTATTTCCCGGATTTCCCTGATTTCACTAACTCCACTGATTTCACAGGAGAACATCCCTGGGGTGCTGGTGGAGGACACCATCCCTGCAGTAGTGCTCTCCAGCACTCAGACATCTCCAGCTCTCCTGAATTTTGGTGCTGCTGCTCCCAGCTCAGCCCAAGGGGAGCCCTCTGATGTTCCCAGGCTGTGCTGATGCTCAAACAGAGCCCTCTGAGGTCCCCAGGCTGTGCTGATGCTCAAATAGAGCCCTCTGATGTTCCCAGGCTGTGCTGATGCTCAAACAGAGCCCTCTGAGGGTCCCAGGCTGTGCTGATGCTCTGTGCTCCCCATGCTGCAGGACCAGGCAGGACCTGACCTTTCTGCCCCTTGGGTGGCTGCTAAACCCAGCCAGGCACATTCCAGCCAAGCCTGAGATTAGCAGGGCTTAATCTCAGAGCCAATGTTCAGGCCTGGTACCTTGTACCCATTTCTGTGTGCTCAGCATTTGTCACCACGCTCCTGCAGCACATCACAGCAGGGACCTGGGGACACAGCTTGCACTTGGATTTGCACTGGGCAGACATTCCCTGGTGGGAAAAGGCCCCTGGCAGCACTCAGGGTGTGATGGGGGCACGCAGGAGCAGCTGGGTGTGCTCCTCACCCCTCACACTGAGGCTCTGGTGCTGAGGCACAGCCTGGATTTTCCTTCTGGCCCTCCCTGTTTGCCCAGGGTGTGTGGCCACGGGTGGCTTGTGCCCCTTGTCCCCAGGGTGTGTGGCTTGTGTATCCTTGTCCCCAGGGTGTATGGCCATGTGTGGTTCATGCCCCTTGTCCCCAGGGTGTGTGACTCCTGCTCCTTGTCCCCAGGGTGTGTGGCCATGGGTGGTGGCTCGTGCTCCTTGTCCCCCTGGGTGTGTGGTTTATGTATCCTTGTCCCCCTGAAGCACAAAACTGTCACCAGAGAGCAGCAGCTCTGCAGGACCCTCCTCTCTGAGCAGCATCTGATGGGAAGCCCTGAGGAGTCCCACCCCAGAGACAGCAGCACCTCCAAAGTGCAGCAAACCCCCTCCCAGAATTAACCCATCTCATCAAACCAGCCTCCTGACCCTCATTAATCCACTCCAGAGCACTCCAAAACCTGCTCTGCTCCTGGGAGCTGCTGCCAGCAGCAGGAGCTGTGCCAGGAGCTCTGCATCCCCCACATCCCACCAAGCATCCCCAAGCTGTGGGTACCTTTCCCCCGAGGCTCCGTTGGGTGCCTGGTGTTGTGAGCACCAGCAGGTCCCACCTTGGGTCTCCTCTGGGCTCTCTCCACCCCCTGAGCGATGCTTTGGGTCCTGCCAGGTGCACCAGACCAGGCTCCCACCATGGCTGGGGGTGTTCTTCACATGCTGGTGATGCTTTGGGTTCTGCCAGGACCAAGCTCCTGCTGTGGCTGGAGGAGGCCTCCACCCTCTGAGTGATGTTTGGGTCCTGCCAGGTGCACCAGACCAGGCTCCCACCGTGGCTGGAGGAGCCCTCCACCCTCTGAGTGATGTTTGGGTCCTGCCAGGGGAACAAGACCAAGCTCCTGCTGTGGCTTGAGGTGCTCTCCATGTTCTGTTGATGCTTTGAGTCCTGCCAGGAGCACAGGACCAAGATCCCACCATGGCTGGGGGTGCTCTCCATGTTCTGAGCGATGCTTTGAGTCCTGCCAGAAGAGGATTAAGTTCCAGCTGTGGCTGAGGATGCTCTCCACCTGCTGAGCGATGCTTAGGGTCCTGCCAGGAACACAAGACCAAGTTCCAGCTGTGTCTCTGGGTGTTCTTCATCCCCTGAGCAATGCTTTGGGTCCTGCCAGGTGCACAGGACCAAGTTCCTGCTGTGGCTGGGGGTGCTCTCCACATTCTAAACGACACTTTGGGTCCTGCCAGAACAGGACCAAGCTCCTGCCGTGGTTGGGGGTGCTTTCCTCCTGCTGAACGATGCTTTGGGTCCTGCCAGGTGCACCAGACCAAGTTGCTCCCATTGCTCTGGGTGTTCTTCACCCCCTGAGTGACGCTTTGGGTCCTGCCAGGTGCACAGGACCAAGTTCCCGCTGTGGCTGGGGGTGCTCTCCAGGTTCTGAGCGATGTTTGGGTCCTGCCAGGAGCACAGGACCAATCTCCTTCTGAGGCTGGGGGTGCTCTCCAGGTTCTGAGCAATGTTTGGGTCCTGCCAGGTGCACAGGACCAATCTCCTTCTGAGGCTGGGGGTGTTCTCCACATTCTGACGATGCTTTGGGTCCTGCCAGCACCAAGCTCCCACCGTGGCTGGGGGTGCTCTCCAGGTTCTGATGATGCTTTGGGTCCTGCCAGCACCAAGCTCCCCCCGGGCTGGGCTCAGCTGCACTGCAGCTCCCCGAGGGGCACCTCGATGTTGAAGGTGTACCAGAAGACCCAGAAGACGAGGCTGAAGGCCAGCAGCAGGGCCCCCCCGTAAACGAAGAAGTCCCAGAAGCTGAGGGGAGCGAAGATGCCCAGGAGGAGGAAGAGGAGCCCCAGGAAGTCGCAGATGAGCCCCAGCAGGGCGATGGCCGGGCAGTACCCCCGCAGCACCCACCGGGTGCCCATGGTGCCCATGGTGCCCGGTTAGCCCCTCAGGGCAGCGGGAGCAGCATCCCTGCCCTGCCCGGCTCCCCGCACTGCTCCCGCTGCCAGGAGGAAGTGCAAATGTCACAACACACCTTGCAGAACAGTCGGGAGCGAGCGCACGATACAGCGTTAACCCTTTCATTGCCCTGCCCCTGCCCGGCCCCTGGGCAACACCACCCTGGTGCTCTGTGCCCACTCAGGTGCCACTGCTTCACATCCAGACTATCCCAAAGGGGCAAATCTGTCCTGGGGAGTTCCATGGGAGCCCACCCTGCTCTGTGCTCCCCCAGGTGTAGCTACTCCACATCCAAATCCGTCCTAAAGGTGTAAATCTGTACCTGCTCCAGTTCGAGTGGTTCCATGGCAGCCCACCCTGCTGCTCTGTGCCCTTTCAGGTGTAGCTGTTTCACATCCAAGTCTGTCCCAAAGGTGCAAATCTGCCCTGCCCCAGCCCAGGGGGTTCCATGGGAGCCCATCCCGGTGCTCTGTGCTCACCCAGGTGTAGGTTCTCCCAGTCCAGTCTGTCTCAAAGGTGCAAATCTGCCCTGCCCCAGCCATGTTCCTGCCTCCCAACCTCATCCCAAATTTATCCTAATCTTATCCCAACTTTATCCCAATCTTATCCCAACTTTATCCCAGCCTTCTCCTAACCTTCTCCCAACCTTATCCGAAACTTATCCCAACTTTATCCCAGCCCTATCCCAACCTCATCCCAAATTTATCCCAAACTTCTCCCTCCTGTCTCCCTTCTCCAAACTTTATCCCAATTTTATCCCAACCTTACCCCAGCCTTATCTCAACTTTACCCCAACCTTATCCCATCCTTATCCCAACCTTCCCCCAACCTTATCTCAACTTTACCCCAACCTTTTCCCTTCCTTATCCCAACCTTATCCTGACCTTCTCCATCTGCCACTCCCAAACACACACCCACAGCCCTGAGCAAACCCTCTGCTCCCTGAGCAGCTCCTTGCCCTGGGCACCAGGAAAAAATGGTTCCTTCCCCATTTTCCATGTGCCCAGCATCCAGGGTGGAAACAGGGAGGGGTTTTTAGGGTTTCAAACTCACTGTGGGCACTGAGACCCCCTGAAGGGTTTGCTCTCACTGAGCACAGGGAAAGCTGCTGGGTTTTGGGGAGGGATGGGCAAGTGCAGCTCGTCCTGCTGGGATCTCACCTGGAGGAGCAGCAGCAGCACTTTGGGGTGCTCTGGCAGCCTGGCTGGGATCCAGGATCAGGCATGGAGCCAGCCAGGGGAATCTGGGCCACCAGCCCTCAGCAGCCCGAGGCTGTTTCCAGGAAAGGTCTGGAAGGTCTCAGGGATGCCAGGAAAGGTCTGGAAGGTCTCAGGGATGTGAAGGTGTGATCACAGTCACCAGTGGTCACCTGTTCCCTTCCACACCTCAATGCTTTATCCCAGCATCTGCACAGACCTGAGTGCCCCAAGGGTGAGTGTGCCTGAGATCCTGGAATCGTGGGAGGGGTTGGGTTGGAAGGGACCTTAAAGATCATCAATTTCACCCTCTGCCATGGCAGGGACACCTTCCACTATCCCAGGATGCTCCAAGCCCTGTCCGGCCTGGCCTTGGGCACTGCCCGGGATCCAGGGGCAGCCCCAGCTGTGCCAGGTCCTGCCCACCCTGCCAGGGAACAACTCTCAATTCCCAATATCCCATCCAGCCCTGCCCTCTGGCAGTGGAAGCCATTCCCTGAGTCCTGTCCCCCATCCCTTGTCCAAAGTCCCCCTCCAGCCCTCTTTGAGCCACTTTAGGTCCTGGAACTCGGGCAAGATGTGAGCTCCTCAGCGAGGGGTCTGCCCCAGGGCTGTGCCCACCTTTGGGCAGGTTTGGTGCTCTGGAAGCCCAGGAATGAGGCAGCTCACACACCTGGAGCAGGGCGTGCTCCAGCCCAGCCTGCTGGGCGGGTTTGCTGCCCGACCTTTGAGATGCAGGGCAATATTTCCTCTTTCAGCTGCTCTGCACAGATAATGACTTTTGTAATGGATTTCCTGTTCTTTTTATAGCACAGGGGAAGCTGGCAGGCTCATATCTGAGCTTGCTTCAGTGAGACATAATTATGTTTGCTGGAAAACCTGATCTTTTCTCTGAACGTGTTTTTCTTTGGTCTGGTCCAAAGCATCGCAGCAGGACCCAAAGAGGCTTCAGTGGGAGTGAAGAGGAACAGCAGGGAGCAGCCAAACAGGGTCTGGAGGTGCATGGGAGGAGTCCAAGGGTGGGAACCTCCCCATGGGCTGGTCCAAGGTGCATCCAGCCCAGCCCTGCCCAGCCATGGCAGGAGGACGCAGCAGGTGAACCCTCCTGGGTCCTGCTCCTCATGGACGTCTCAGCGCCCACCACTGTTAGGTTATGCAGGATAAATGGCACATTCTTCTCTCTTGTTTCCACTGTCTCTTGTTTTTAATCTGTTGTCCATAAAACCATTTAAATCCACGGGTACTCCTTGTCTGTGCAGCCTCCCACATCCCAGGGAGGTGAAGGTTCCCTGGTGCCACAACACAGAGGCAGAAATTCATTCATTTCCCAGCAGCTCTGTGGGTTTTGCTGGGCCACAGCAGGGCGTGAATTTTATGTCAGCTCCTTAAGAAACCCTTGTAAGGAGCCCTCAGGCTCCAGCTCATTCCAAGAAAAGGATGCAATTCCCATCCTTGGGAGCTCCAATGCAAAATTCCCTCTGTCCCTGGCAGTGATCAGGCATTTATACCCTCTGCTACCAAGGAGGAATTCCCACTTTGCTCCTGCACTTCCACCTGCAGTTATCCCCCTGCTCTTAATCTGACTTCCCCTCAATTATCTCCCACCTTTAATCTGACTTTCTCTCCCTGCTGTTAATCTGAGTTTCCCCAATGTTCCTGTCCCTTTGCCTCCCTGTCCCTCAATTATCTCCCACCTGTTAATCTGACTTTCCCACAGTTATCCCCCTGCTGTTAATCTGAGTTTTCCCTCAGTTATCTCCCCCCTATAAATCTGATTTCCCCCTAACATTCCTGTCCCTTTGCCTCCCTGTTCCAGCACAGATCTGGGCAGCAAACACTGAGTTCCATCTGATGAATCCTCTCCTCACAGGCTGTGCTGGTCCTTGGCTGTTTCCTTTGCCCTGCAGGCTCCATCCTCTTGCCAGGACAGAGCTGTTCCCCCAGCCCTCACCCAGCCCCAAAGCAGCCCCAGCCCCATTCCTGTTGGAATTCAGGACATCACTCTGGCTGTGCTGCAGTGCCCAAACCCCTGCCAGGGGGCTCAAAGACCCTGGCACAGAGCCCAAGACCCCTGTGCCTTTGATTATGACCCATGGAGCAAATTACCAACCTTATATGAGGATCTGCAAGCCACAGAAGTATAAGTAGAATAATAATCAGTTTGTCTCAGGGTGAAAAATGGATTTTTGGGGTTTTTCGTATGGGGGTTCAGGGGGCAAGATGGAGGGATCTGGGCGTGTTCTGCCTTTCTCCTTCTTCTCCTTGGCCTCCATCTTCTGCTGTGATGTTGGCACTTTGGGATTGGTTTAGAGTAGAAGCTCACTGTCTAACATAGGTCATAGGTATGGGGAAGTAATTGTAAATATTGTACACGTAGTTTTTAGTATAAAAACATAACACAGCCCTGGGGCAGGCACACCTTTGACTGTCTTGCTGAGAGGACCTCAGTTGGACAGAAGAAAGAATTTTATAAATAAGAAACAATAAACAACCTTGATAACGAGACCAGAAGAGCTCTGACTCCTTCTTCAAGCGCTGGGCTGGCAAAAGAGACTTTGTGACACATCTCAGGGTCACTGTGAGCAGCAGAAGCCCCGACACATTCCTTGTCCTGCCCCTGTCCTGGCCAGCCCCCCTGCCCAGTGGGTGCCCCACCACCCCAGCCCCTCTACCCAGCAGAGATGTGACACTGGAGCAGCCACGTGAGGTCCCTTGGGAAGATTTCCTTTAATGAAACCTCACATTCCTGCTATAAATAAAGTCTGGAATCCAATTCAATTCTTCCTCTCGGTGACGTTTTATCCCACTGACATTTCAGTGAGTGCCTCCTCCTTGGCCAGGGCCAGCAGGAGCTCCCTCTGTGCTTCTGGCAGTCCTGGGGCAGCCCTGTGGGAAGGCAGCCCTGGCTGGGCACAGCTCTGGGCAGCAGGACCCATCTCCACCCAGGGCAGCTCCAGGGTGCCCACCCTGTGCCCACCCCTGCACCAGCTGGCACCTCGGGCTGCTCTCCACCTTCTCCTGGTCTCCCATGCTGAATCCTGGTGCCCACCTGGCTGCAGCTGCCCCAGCAGGAGTTTTGGGGGACCATCCCTGCCCGTGGCAGCAGCAGGAGCAGGGGCTGGGAGCTGTGCCAGGGCAGGATTGCAAACAGCACTGAGCGTGGCACGGCACGAGGGATGGCACAGGAACAAAGGGCTCTGCTGGGTCCCTGCCAGGCCTGGCACAGCCAAACTGGCACTGCCTGCACAGGGGTGTCTGCACCATCAGGAAAAAACAAAGTTCAGGGCCAGGCTGAGCCTGAGGCAAAGGGATTTGTGTGCTCAAACACTCCTAAGTCAGCTGTGCCAGCTGCCGGGATGGGATGTGCCACCTCCAGCTCTGCCCACACGGATCATGAGAGCATGGAGGGCACACCCAGGCACACAGCCCTGGTCACAGACTGGCACGAGTGCCAGGGTGAGCCAGAGCTCCCTGCCAGCCAGGATGGGGACACACAAAGGCTCAGCTCTCAGGTCCCTGAGAGAGGCACAGCTTCAGGCAGAGGGGTTGGAGTGGCAGAAATGAGGGAGCTCAGCAGGGAGGGCCAGGGGGAGGCTGAGTGTGGGGAGAGAACTAGCCCTGAGCTCCCACAGCTCACACCATTCCCAGACACATCTCCCTTGTCCCTGCCCTGCCAGGTGTCTGGAGCAGCAGGGGCTGGGACCCTCTGTAGGATCTGAGACCTTCTGTAGGATTTGGGACCCTCTGTAGGGTTTGTGTCCCTCTGCTTCTGCTGTGTCTCCTGCTGCTGTGCAGACCCTCCAGCCTCTCTGGCTATTCAGGGAGCTGGAAGGAATTGTGGCTCCTCTCCCCTCTGCTGGTGGATCCTGCAGAACCTCCTGGGGGATCTGGGTTCCTTTCGGGTTTTGCTTCAGCCCAGGCTCCTCTGGGGCTGTGCTTTACCCACTTTGTGTTCTTGAGTCACTCTTTGGACAGGGAGGTGATGCAGAGATCTGGGACCTGCCTTGCTGGGATCAGCTGGAAATTCCTGCTCCTTTTTCCCTGGGATGACGTGGATGGAGCACAAAGTTCATTTTCACACTGGAGGGAAGCCACTGACAGGGGTGAAATCCTCTGGGAAGTACAAGAAAGTGTTTGCTCTCAAGGTTGATCAACATAGGCTGGAGGAGGGCAGGGAACCTCCTGGAGGAGCTCCTGGCTGCCCTCAGCGGTTGAAGAAGAAGGACTTGAGGCTCTGCAGGAACTGGGACTTCTGCCTCTGCTTCTGCTTCTTGCGGATGATGGGGATCCACACCAGGCCGCACACCAGGAGCATCAGTCCCAGGGACAGGAAGGCCGGGCCGGACATCTTGTAGACCTTCTTGTGCTTCTTGAGGAAGCAGGCCAGGCTGGTGATGACCACCCCGAAGAGGAAGATGGCCACTCCCACGGCCACCACCACCAGGGGCTTGCGGTAAATGTCCCACCTGCTCCGGGGGGTGCTGCTGGTCCACACGGACTCGCTGCGGGAGGAGCTCATGCACAGCGTGCTGCCCGTGCTGCTGGCCATCAGCTCCCTGCCCTGGGGACACTGCTCGCTGCCATCCGGGCTCCTGGCGGGCTCCTCCATGGTGCTGGGAGCAGGAGGACACCTGGAGGGACAAAAGAGAAAGCAGGGAAAGGGATGGAGGGAGTTGCAGCTCGTTTGGGGGTCCCCAGGTGTTGGAGCGTTGGGGGTAGGAGGGTTGGGATGGATGGAGATGAGAGGTCTCTGAAGCCAGGGCTTGGAACTTGGGGTTTATTGCAAAGGGCCTGTGGTTTATTCAAAGGGCCTGTGGTTTATTCAAAGGGCCTGGGACCTGCTGGGAGCTGCCAGCCACAGCTCAGAGCAGGCCCCAAAGAGGGAGAGAGAGGTAAAGAGAAGGAAAGCAAGAGCGTGGTAAAGAGAGAATGAGAGAGTAAAAGAGAGGATCAAAGGGTGAGGTTCCCGTTACAATACAGTGAATCTTCTTCTGGTCATGGAACTTGGGGTTTATTGCAAAGGGCCTGGGACCTGCTGGGAGCTGCCAGGCACAGCTCAGAGGCCCCAGAGAAGAGAGGGGGAGAGAGGATGAAAAGGTAAGAGGGTAAAAGGGTAAGAGAGTGAAGTTCCCGTTACAATACCATAAATCTTCTTCTGTGTTGAATATTCTGATTCTCACTGACCAATCTAGTACAATATACAAATCCTATAGCATTTCCATACAGCCTATAAGAATCATTACATTCCCATACTGTGTTACCCTTAAATACCCTAAAAACTCCTCTTTGGGCCCCTTCTTCCAAGCCTAAAAGCTACTCTTTGAAAACCCTAAAAACTCCTCTTTGGAGTAGTTTCAAACCCTAAAAACTACTCTTTGGGCCCCTTCTGCCAAGTGAGGAGGGTCTAGCTTCAGCAATGGGATTACAGATCCATGATACCTCAGGGGAGGATCAGGCTTGAAATAAACCCTAAATTTTCGGGGGGTGAGGCAGAGCAAACCATTTAACTGAAACGTAACACCACAGGAGGATGCTGGCCTTTGGTCATCAGTGAGCGCAGCCCAGATGGAGGTGCAGGAGGTTTTGGGGTCACTGCAGGGAAAGGGGAGCATCACAGCCTTGAAAGGGTGGAGCAGGCAGTGGGATCCTGCAGAGGGATGGGCAGAAGGATGGGCAGTGCCACCACTGCAGTTCCACCACTGCAGTGCCCAGCACAGCTCTCCCCAAGCACCACACTGTTGCAGACATCTTTTCTGAAAAATCCTTTCCTTAGGATTTTTCCTCCTGAGAAGCTGAGAGGCCTCAGGAACAAAATGTAAACAATGATTATCTGCTGCTGTGGAATGCAACAGGTGCATCTGTGATTGGTCTCATGTCGGTGTTTCTAATAAATGGCCAATCACAGTCAGCTGGCTCGGGCTCTCTGTCCGAGACAGAAACCTTTGTTATCATTCTTTCCTATCCTATTCTTAGCCAGCCTTCTGATGAAATCCTTTCTTTTTATTCTTTTATATATTTTTAATGTAATATATATAATAAAATAATAAATCAGCCTTCTGAAACATGGAGTCAGATCCTCGTCTCTTCCCTCATCCAAGAACCCCTGTGAGCACTGTCACACCACACAGACCTGTAGCCCCCTGGGCTTTGATCCAGGGCAGGGACCCAAACCCCCTGCAGCCCCTCAGGGCTGGGTTTGCTCTGCTCAGCAGGGCTGGCACTCCAGGAGATGCCACTACACAGGTGGTGCCAGGCTGGCCTTGCTCCCAGGTGGGCAAGAGGTGACCCCAGAGCCCTGTCCTGGAGCTGCTGATCCATGTGGGAGCAAATTCCACCTCAGGGCAGCCAGGCTGAGGCTGCAGGGCTGGCACAGCTCCAGGGCTGGAGGAACCTGCCCAGAGCTGGGCTCAGTGCCCACCTGGGGCTGCTGATGGATGGGTGCCAGCCAGCACCTCCCTCCCTCCATCCTTCACCTGTGTCCCTGCCAGCTCCGTGGTTACTCTGAGGAGAGGCAGAGTAATTTTACAATTATTTTACAGTAATTTTAAAATTTGGTCCCCTCAGCACAGTCACTGCTGCAGTGCTGGTGTATTGACATCTTTTGGGGTGTTTCAGGATGTTTCTGCCAGGCTTGGACAAACAAGCACCAAACAAAAGTCAAGAGCCGCGCACAGGATTTGCAGCTCTCCAGTCTGGAGTTCTCACTGCTCTCTGTTGAAACAGGAAACAGGGAAAGGGCAAGGGACACATTTCTGATAGAGAATCCCAGAATCCTGTAGGCTGGAAAAGCCCTCTGAGCCGTTCCAGCCCCAGCTGTGCCCTATCCCTACCCTGTCCCAGCCCAGAGCTCTCAGTGCCACCTCCAGGAATTCCCTGGACACCTTCAGGGATGGGCACTCCAACCCTCCCTGGGCATTTCCAGTGCCTGAGCTCCCTTTCCATGGGGAAATTCCCACCGTGCCCACCCTGAGCCCCCCAGCTGCAGCTCTGCAGGGTGGTGCCCAAATCCTGAGCAATTCCAGGTGCCCCCATCTGCCTCACTCAGAGCACTGCTGCCTTCTGCTCCCCCTCTTCCAGAGCACTCCAGCATTCCCTGACATTTTTTGTCTTTGTCCTCCTAAGGTGCATCACAGAGAGGTTTTATGACCAAGCTGCCATCTGATTTTAATTTGGGTTTGTGCTTGGAAGTTTGCTTTGTTCTCTGGAATAATCCCACACCTCAGCAGCCCAAAACTCCCCGTGCTGTTCCATCTGTCAGGGATCCCATTCCCTGTGTGCTGCCACCCTGATTGTGCACCCAGGGCGGCAGCTCTGCCCCTCTGTGTGCACAGCATTGATGCCAGGCTGCTGCAGGAACCAGAGCTGCCTTTCAGCTCTGCCTTTCCACCAGAGAGGATTTATTCCCCCTTTCATTTCCTGGCAGAACCACCCCTCTCACCACAATTCCCAGCCCCTGCTCATCTTCCCAGCACTTCCTGGCACAGCCTGGTTTGCAGCCACCTTTTGCCACTGCTGGCTGATGAAGGATTTCACTCCCTGCCCGGATGGAGGATCTGCAGCTCCTGGGAGAGCTAATGCAATTCCAGCGGCTGCTGTGCCCCTGCTCCATCCCAGCCCATCACAGATGTGCTCTGCATGCACGGAGCAGCCTGGCAGCAGAGTGCTATCGGGTTTCTCCCGGATTTTTAGCCATTGTTGGAAGCAGACAATCAGCAGATGAGTCTTTGCTGTGCTGAGAACGCCTCCAGAGCACGTCTCAGATTTCACATCTGGTGTTCTGGAGCCCTGGGCAGCTCTCACTGCTGGGGTCTCTCCTTCCCCTCTCCCTCAGGGAGACCCTCCTGGGCTTCTCCTCCCTTTGCTCTCCCAGTGCTTTGTGTGGTGAGGTTTGGGCTCTGAACTGGGAAATCTCGGCGGGCTCCTAGCTGGGGAAGGAGTTTTCAAGTTTATAATGAATTTTCATTCTCAGGAGGAGTTCAGGCTCTCTGCTCCTGAGCAGATGTAGATTGTTATGGGGATTAAACTACTAGGAAGGAGGTTTTGACTGTGTCTGTGGTGGTGTTGGGTGTGTTCTTGAGGTTGTCAGGCACAAGCACAGCCCAGTTTTGGTCTGCAAAGATCAGTTCCAGTGCCCTGCAGAGCCTGGGCTGGGACCCTGAGGGTTGGTTTGTCCTTCAGCAGGAGATGTGTCCAGCCTGGCACCCCAACGGGCACCAGATCCTCTCTGGGCCCAGCTGGGACTAAAAACCCTGGGGAATGGAGGAAGATTTCCCTGCTGCTCTGGAGTGTCTCAGTTGGACTCTTGATCTGGTCCTGGTGTTCAGTGTCAGTGCAGGAGCCCCAGAGGACAATGTCATTGCAGGGCCCCCTGGCTCTGTGTGTGCCAGCTGAAGGGCTTTGCTGCTCTGGGGGATCCCTGTGCCCATGGGACTGGAGGGGAGGAGGCTGCTGCACTCAGGGACCTGCACAAACCCAGCAGAAACTTCTCCTGGGATGTTCTGCTGGCCAAATTTCATCAGGAGTGGCAGTTCCAGGGAGAGAGAGGAACATTCAGGGACCCAGCCTGCCCAGGGTGCGCAGGAAAGCCGGGAAGGTGGAGATGGAGGTGAAGATGAAGATGAAGCCCCCGTGCAGAGCAGTCCCAGAGCCCCTCTGGCTGGGGCACTGCCCATGGGGAGGTGCTGAGGGCACAGCACCCAAACCCCCAGAGGAAAACAGCGCCAAAGCCCCGGGAGGGAGTGCTGAGACACTGCCCACCCTGTGCCACTGCCCACGCTGTGCCACTGCCCACCCTGTGCCACTGCCCACGCTGTGCCACTGCCCATGCTGAGCCTCTGCCCACCCTGTGCCTCTGCCCACGCTGTGCCTCTGCCCATGCTGTGCCACTGCCCACGCTGAGCCTCTGCCCACCCTGTGCCTCTGCCCACGCTGTGCCTCTGCCCATGCTGTGCCACTGCCCATGCTGAGCCTCTGCCCACCCTGTGCCTCTGCCCACGCTGTGCCTCTGCCCACGCTGTGCCTCTGCCCATGCTGTGCCACTGCCCACGCTGAGCCTCTGCCCACGCTGAGCCACTGCCCATGCTGTGCCACTGCCCACCCTGTGCCTCTGCCCACCCTGTGCTACTGCCCACGCTGAGCTGCTGCCCACTCTGTGCCTCTGCCCACCCTGTGCCTCTGCCCACCCTGTGCCACTGCCCACGCTGAGCCGCTGCCCACCCTGTGCTACTGCCCACTCTGTGCCTCTGCCCACGCTGAGCCTCTGCCCACCCTGTGCCTCTGCCCACCCTGTGCCACTGCCCACGCTGAGCCGCTGCCCACGCTGTGCCTCTGCCCATGCTGTGCCTCTGCCCATGCTGTGCCACTGCCCACGCTGAGCCTCTGCCCACGCTGTGCCACTGCCCATGCTGAGCCACTGCCCACCCTGTGCTACTGCCCACCCTGTGCCACTGCCCATGCTGAGCCTCTGCCCACCCTGTGCCTCTGCCCACGCTGTGCCACTGCCCACGCTGATCCTCTGCCCACGCTGTGCCTCTGCCCACGCTGTGCCTGCTGTCCCCAGGGTTGGTGGCACTGGCAGTCCCTGAGCAGGCACTGAGTGACCCCAGCACCACCAGCCCCGAGCAGCCCCAGCCTTGTGCTGCTGTGGGCTCTGCTGGGCTCTGTTAGGCAGGCACAGGACAGGGAGGCTGTGTGTGCAGGGGTTCCTGTCCCCGTGCCCCTGCTCACCTCCTGTCCCCGTGCGCCTCAGAGCCAGGAGCGGGCTGGCAGTGCCTCCATGGGCAGCTGTCCCTGCAGAGAGGCCGCTGCTGCCCCGAGACCCTGCAGGGTATCAGAACATCTCCCCTCCCCTACACGCCCCACAAACCCCCTGGGATGGAGCCAGAGGCACAGTCCCTTTGCTGTTGGAGTGCAGCAGGGCTGGGCTGGGGCCTGCGTCCCTCAGGAGCCGCTGGGCTGGCCCAGAGCCCTCAGGGACCAGGGAGCACCTGCTGAGCCTTTGTGGGGCTCAGGAGGGGCTGACCCCAGCTTGGCCTGCTGGACCCCGTCCCTCTCCACCCTGGGACACCCCTGGTACTCACCCCTGGTGATGGGCAGGGAGGGATGGATGGCTGCAGCAGGAGCCCCTTGTCCACGGGCAGGCTCAGCCCAAGCCCCTCATCCCTCTGGGTGGTGTCTGCTGGGCTCTGCTGGCTCTAATAAACAATGGAGCATCCCGGCTCCGATGATCTCACCAGCCCATCAGGACAGGCTTTAACCCCTTGCGTTCCTGCCCTGGCTCCCTCCCTGGGGCTGGGAGGGCTGCAGGGGAGGCTGGGGTGGGAGGCAGGGCAGGGCCTGCAGATGGAGCCCAGAGCTGGGGCTTGGTGCTGATCCAGGCCTGGATCATCAGCAAGTTCCTGAAACATCTCTGAAGTGCAATTTCTGCCCTCTCAGAGCATGGAATCGTAGCCAGGGACTGCAAAGTGCTTTGAAGCTCATCAGAGGCATTAGAGGGATGCAAGGTATTAGCAATTATCTATTAATTAACATCCTGAGTCCATTACAGTGAGGAGGATGGGAGCAGAGAGGTGGTTCTGGAAACACTACTTCATTCCAGGAGCCCCCAGGCAAACCTCAACCCCCTCTCGCAGCAGTGAGGACCTGTCTGGAGCAGGGAAGGACCCAGCAGTGCCACTGCTGCTGTGCAGGGCTGGAACCTCCATCCCTGAGGGGCCTCGCTGGGCTGGGGCAGTGAAAACCCAAATCTGAGCTGCACCAAAGGCCTGGCTGGATTGGGACAGGGTGTGGAGCTCTCCTGGGCACGTGCCTGACCCACAGAGTCTTGGGTTGCTGTTGATAATTGCTGCCCCGAGATGTGCAGGATGTCTCTGGTTCGGCCCGCACAACTGAAGAACGAGTTTGGACTCTTCACTTTTCGGTCTTGAGGTTGTTTATTAATTCTTATCTATAAAATTTTCTTTCTGCCCAGCCGGGATCTGCTCAGCAGGGCAGCCACAGGCACTCTGTGTTGTCCTTTTATACTACAAACTACGTATAACATATTTACACTTAATTCCCAATACCTTTCACCTATATTAGACAGTGCACTTCTACTCTAAACCAATCCCAAAGTGCCAACATCACTGCAGAAAATGGAGAAGAAGAAGAAGAAGAAGAAGAAGAAGAAGAAGAAGAAGAAGAAGAAGAAGAGGAAGAAGAAGAAAGGCTGGACACACCCAAGTCCCTCCATCTTGTCCCGATAACCCCTATACCAAAAATCCCAAAATCTACAGTTTCACCCTGTGACCATTTTGTTATTACACCATTCAAACCTGTGTGACTTTCACATCCTCATACAAAGCTGGCAACTTGCTCCAAGGGTCAAAATCAAATCCCCAGGTGTTCTGGGCTGTGTGCCAGGGTCTCTGAGCCCCCTGAAGGGGTCCTGGGCAACTGTGGACACCCGGAGGGATGCACTGAGTTCCGACAACAGGGGTCCCCGCGCTGTCCCCGCGCTCTCCCTGCGCTGTCCCTGCTTTGTCCCTGCGCTGTCCCTGCTGCCACCCCGCGGGCACTCGGAGCGGGGCTGCTGCAGGTGCCAGGAGGTGCCAGCAGGTGCCAGCAGGGCCGCGGGCAGAGCCGAGCCGGCAGCAGAGCGAGCCGAGCCCAGCGCAGCCCCACGAGCAGCAGATGGTGCTGTTGCCCTGTAGGATGATGCTGCAGGGACAGCGGAATCCCGAATCCCGAATCCCAAATCGGGAGAGCTGCGCCCAGCTCAGGGCTCGGCCAGAGGAACCTGGATCCCAAAAATCCTTCTGCAGACCCTCTGCCCCTCTCCCCAGCGCTGCCACTGGAAACCTGCAGGGCTGTGTGCTTTGCTGGAGCAGCAACCCCATCCCAAGGGGTTCCCTGCGTCCCTCCCCCAGCTGTCCCATGGCAAAGGGAATTTATTGTGGTTGGTTTTTTTTTTTTTTTTTTTTTTTTTTTCTTGCCTGTAGAGACAATAATGAAGAAATCCCGGGATAAAGGGGCAGGCAGTAAAACTTGGATGAGTTTCTGTGTCCAGTTCTGGGTTCCTCGGCACAACAACGACAAGGAGCTACTGGAGAGGGACAACAAGGATCATTTGGGGTCTGGAGGTTCTCTCTGACAAGGAGAGACTGTGGGAGCTGTGGCAGTGTCACAGATGTATTTTCTCTCCTTTCTTTAGGATTTTTTCTCCTGAGAAGCTGGGAGGCCTCAGGAACAAAATGTAAACATTGATTATCTGCTGCTGTGGAATGCAACAGGTGCATCTGTGATTGGTCTCATGTGGTTGTTTCTAATTAATGGCCAATCACAGTCAGCTGGCTAGGGCTCTCTGTCCGAGACCAAAGCCTTTGTTATCATTAATTCCTTTTTCTATTCCTAGCTAGCCTGCTGATGAAATCCTTTCTTCTATTCTTTTAGTATAGTTTTAATGTAATATATATAATAAAATAATAGCTTTCTGAAGCATGGAGTCAGATCCTCGTCTCTTCCCTCATCCTCGGACCCCTGTGAACACGGTGACAGCAGGGGACAGATTTAAAGGCAATGTCCCAGAGGTGTTGCAGAATCCCCCCAAAGTGAGGCCCCCATCCCACGGTGAGTGTGTCCCCAGTGTCACACTGTCCCCCGTGGCACCAGGTGCAGCAGGAGGGCTTCAAGCAGAGCAAGGCAGAGGTGCCACTGCCCTGCCAGCCCCATGGGGACCTTGGGGACAGCTCCAGGCTGTGCTCTCAGTCTGGCTGAGCTGAGAGGGGAGAGGAGCTGAGCTGGGCCAGGTGCTGCATCCTCCAGTTCAGCATTTCGGCCCTGCAGCCCACAGGGAGCTGCTCTTTATGTTTGAATTACTACAGGGGGAGAGATAACAATTCCATAATTAGGTTTGCACCTTTGAAATATTATGTTTCTTTTGCAGCTTGAATATTTATGCAATCACAGAGCTTCGCATGTCCCAGTTCTCCACATTACTTATTTATGTTCAACAACGACTGCACTTGTTAAATCACAATGTTTTCAATAAAAAATACCAAAAAGGAAGAATAAAAGACTCACCTCAAGCCCAGAAATATTTTTCTCTCCTCTCCCTCAAGCCTCAAGCCCTTACCTTGGATGCTTTCTGTTGGAAGCCCTGGGGATCTCTTAGCTCCAAACTCATGATGAGTTGTACAAACACAAATCATTTGTTCCTCTAAAGGAGAAGAAGGCTGGGCCAAAGTGGGAACTGGGGATTGCTTGCTGAAGAAATCAAGACTAATATCAGCCTGCTGAGAACTTGGAGTCAAATTCTCATCTCTCACCTCATCCTGGGGACCCTCAAACACCACAACACCTCAAACACCCATCCTCACTCATCCACAGCCTCTCCCACCCTGCCCACCCACGAGGGAGCAGCCAAGGCAGCACTGGGAGCATCAGAGACTGGTATTATTTCTGTTTGGAGCTGCTCTGGTCATGGATTAGGGATTAAAATGAATGTAGGTGAGGGCATTGGCACAGATCTGCCATTGCTTGCTCTCGGGTAAGTGGCTGCCTTCAAGTGTCTCCTGTATTTATCTCTTTAATCACTTTTTTGAGCATACATGCTTTATTGTTTTATTGATTGGACTGAGCTTTGAATAATCAATGTGGCTTTAAGAATTCACTGGGAATGACAGAATTGCAATTAAGTAGAGTATGTGGAGAGAGCCTTAACCCATCTCATTAATTAATGAGGTCACTTTTTTCAAGTGTTTCATGGGAGCCCTTGGGAAAAGAAGATGGCAATTTATTGTAATCCCTGGAGATGTTTTTGTCTCCTTCCTCATGCAAAGCTCTCTCAGGCTCCCTGCCCTGTGCCAGTGACCTCTGTGTGTCCTCCTGCAGCTTCTTTGTGCAGCAGAGAACAGGATCAGGGCAAAAAGGAATTTCAGCCTGTCCAGATGTCAGGGATTTTTCCTCTGAGCAGCCAAACCCCTGGAGTCCACAGCTCTGGAACCAGCCCTTCCTCCTGTCCCCTGACACATCTCTGTGGCAGCTGTGACCTCAAAAAGGCTCAGATGTTCTGGGTTCTGCAGCTTTAGCCACACTTCTGGAAGGAGTGCCTGGCCAGGGGGTGGCTCTGGATCCCACAGAGCAAGGCAAGGGTGGTTCGGGGCAAAATCTGCCCTGGGAAATGAAATAATGTGGTGGTGTTTGAGAGTCCCCAGGATGAGGGA
This sequence comes from Ammospiza nelsoni, assembly GCF_027579445.1. Lineage (NCBI taxonomy): Eukaryota > Metazoa > Chordata > Aves > Passeriformes > Passerellidae > Ammospiza > Ammospiza nelsoni. The sequence goes on from NC_080651.1 coordinate 4,078,569, forward strand.
AGAGATGAGAATCTTGACTCCATATTTCAGAAGGCTTATATTATATTACATTATATTATATTATATTATATTATATTATATTATATTATATTATATTATATTATATTATATTATATTATATTATATTATATTATATTATATTATATATCAATCATATAATATTTTACATTACATTATTATATTATATTGATATATTAAAACTACATCAAAGAAAGAGAGAGGAGACATCAGAAGGTTAGAAAGGAATGAATAATAAAAATCTCATAACCGAGAGTCTGACACAGCTGGCTGGGATTGGCCATTAATTAAAAATACTTCACATGGAACCAATCAAAGATGCAGCTGTGGTAAACCATCTCCAGACCACATTCCACAGCACTATCAGATAATTATTATTTATATTTCTTTTCTGAGGCCTCTCAGCTTCTCAGGAGGACAGGATTTTAATAAAATATGTCAGTGCCAAGAGGATTCTGGCAGGCTGGGCAGGCAGGGCTGGGGTCAGGACAGGGCCAGTGCTGGTTCCCAGCCTGGCTGGCACAGCTCAGCAGCTGCTCTGCTCCCTCTGCAGATGGAAAGCCAGGCACAGCACATGGAGGGCTCCTGCAGCCAGGGCAGCATTTGGGAAAAGTGATTCATGCTTCTATCTGCAAATAAACCCCTGCTCTGTCTTTGCCTGCACTCTGCAATCTGTGAGTGCCTCAGGTAGGGAGAAAACTGCTGAGAGTTCCCAGGAAGGTTTCCAGAGCAGGAGGTTTCACAGCAGTTCTGTGCTGCTGCTCCAAACAGCCCAGCCCAGCCTCATTACTCATCATTCCCTTCCACAAAACTCTAATAAGGAGCATAAAAAGCACTATTTTGGGCTTTTTCAGTGCATTGCTCATGATTAAAGAGATAGTTAGGAATAGTCTGTGATGCTGAGAAATCTCTGTATGAAATATTGAGCAGTGCTTTAAGTTAAGAAAGCCAAGTGCGTTTGTGTGGCAGAAATGGGGCTGGCCCAGGAGTGGCAATGAGGAGGAGACAGAAAGCAGCAGAGGCTGGTGACTCATGGGGAGAAAATGGTTCAACCTGGGCCAGGCTGGGATGGGGAAAGTGTCTGGGTCAAGCTGGGCCCTGTCTGCTTTGTGAAGGGGTGGTGTTGTGACACCTTACTCTGAAAAGAGAATTAGCAGAGTACTTATTGATATAAAACAGTAATTTGACAAGGTTCACTGTCAGGATCCACTTGATTATTTATTGGCAGAGGACAGGCTCAGGCAGAACTGTCAGGGAACCCCTGGCACGTCCCTGGGCAGGTCCTGAGTGGTGGTGGCTCCAAGCAAGTGCCACCAGACATGTGGTGACAGTGAACCTTCAGATTTAGGAAAGGAAATTGGCTGCTAACGAGAGGTTTTGCACAAACTGTTTTGGAAGCGTTGCTGCTTGATTTCTGAGAACACTCAGGGATGTTCTACTGGCCAAATGCATGGCTGGATGGAATTTGATGGAATTGTGTCCCTGGGTGACACTGGAGTTGTGACCCTGCTGACATTGGAATTGTGTCTCTGCTGGCACTGGAACTGTGTCCCTGCTGTCACTGGAATTGAGTCCCTGGTGGCACTGGAATTGTGTCCCTGCTGTCACTGGAATTGTGTCCCTGCTGTCACTGGAATTGTGTCCCTGGTGGCACTGGGATTGTGACTCTGCTTACCCTGGAGTTGTGTCCCTGCAGAGGTGGCACTTGGTGACAAGGTGGCCCTGGGTCCAAGGCTGAACACAGTGACCTTGGATGTCAGTCCCAAGCTGTGATCCCAAGGTTTGGGGGGGTTTGGAGAAGCCAACCCTGTGCTGGTGTCCCAGTCTTGGTCCCACCTTGTTTGTGGAGCAGGTGGCAGCTCTGGGAGCTGGCCTGTGGGACAGGGCTCTGTCACAGCAGCCATGGCTGATTCCCTTTGATGGTTCCCTGCCCCAGACAGCAGTGATGGAACCAGCACAACTCCTCCTGCTCTGACTGCCTGGTGCCACCAGAACAGCAGCTGCTGCAGGCTGACACACTTTGCAGAGGGAAGGGTTGGGGAGAAGCTGAGCAACAACGAAAACAACAATAAAAATATAAATTATATAAAAAATTAATTATTAAATTTATTAATTATAATATATTATGCTATAGATAAATATAAACAAATATTAATACTATAGATAAATAGATTTAGCTATAAAATTAATTAATTATGAAATTAGTTTATAAAAATGAATACTATAGATAACTATAAAGAAATATTGATACTACAGATAAATATATTTAGTTATTAAATTAATTATTAATTAATTAATTGTAAAAATGAATACTATAGATAACTATAAAGAAATAATACTATTGATAAAAATACTTAGTTATAAAATTAATTCATTATTTAATTTATTAACTATATCAATATTAATACTATGGATAAATATAAATAAATATTGATACTATCAATAAATATGTTTAGTTATAAAATTAAGTAATAATTTAATCAATTATAAAACATTAATACTATAGATAAATATAAATAAATGTTAATACTATAAATAGATATGTTTAGTTATAAAATAAATAAATAAATTATAAAAATATTAATACTATAGAGAACATAATTCAATATTAATACTATAGATAAATATAAATAAATATTAATTCGTGGAGCATTACAATTCTCCCCGAGTCCCTCCCAAGCCCCTAAGGTTTATTGATGGCCCTCAGAGGATTAACCAAGTGCAAGAGGGATTTTTGCATGTTTATTGTGCAGGCACACACTCCTCTCACCGAGGTGACAGGGTGGGTGATAAATGGCAAATATTAAACACACAGTGCAGCTGGAGGAGCCATCCATCTCCTCTGGGAAATTGGCTGTGTCAGGGAAGGGGAAGGCAGGCAGCAGGGCTGGCGAGGGACAAGGTCTCCAACCCTACTGATCCATGGGGATGCTCTCTGTGGCCAAAGGTGTGGGAATCCATAAAATCAGAGGGTTTTGGGAAAGCTGCAAAAGGCCTCAGAGGCAGCAGAACTGTGATTGGAGCTGAGCAGGAGCCATGAGATTGGTCAGCAGAAAAATTATTTAAATAGAAAAGTAACAGTGAATAGAACAATGGTCTGTGTATTAACACTTGTCTAGAATAACTCCCTAAGCTACAGAAAAGTTTATCAGTGAGATATTGGAAAGTTCTAAGCTCAATAATGGAGCTCTGTGCATTGTGTTTTAATGCCCACAAGCAGGTATTGTATTCGAAATAAGCAGGCATTGTTTAACCAGAGGTACCTGTGCTTATAGTGGTTTGATGGAACTACTGTCAATGTGCTTTTGCTTTGTGTGATTGGTCAAAAAACTTTTAAAGTGAGTTGTGACATTGAGTTCTTTGTCTGCTGCCTGGGATGTGAGCTGATGGCATCTTCCCTTTGCCATAACCATGGAATGAGACTGATGCTGGAAAATGAAACAGCTCAAGGCACGTTCCCAGCAGTCCATCCCATTTGTGACTTTTAAATAGACCCCAGCTGGCAATAAAATAGACTCAGGGCTGCTGTAGAGCCCTGCCTGGGACGTGGTTCCCAAAAGGGAGAGCAGGAACAGCCTCAGTCATGGGATAATTCAGGTTAGGGGAGAGCTGGCTGGCAAAGCTCTGCCTCCCTATCTCTACCCTCTCCTGTTTTCCTATCACTTCCAAGTCCCACATTTCTCAGGTATTTCAGCTGATTTATCATCCTGGATTGCCTTTTCTCCCCGTTTATTTCCTGCATTTCCAGCACACATCCATCAGAAGCCTGTGGAAACCAAAAGCAGGTCAGTGGGACAAATTAATTCTCTATGTCCTCTGTGCTCAGACTTTATGACAAGTGGCTAATCATCTTTGATTCCTCTGCTGCTGCTGGTAATGACATTAGCCACGATTAACTCATTTAGCTCATCTGTGGATTTAATATCCAATTCACCAGCACATCAGAAGGGAGCAGGCTGAGATGCTCAGGAAGCAATAACCCCTTTTCCATGTGCTTGCACTTTGTTCACAGCTGCTCAGGACGACCTTTTGCAGTTAATTGATCAGCTGGGACAACCTGCGAGACCTGGGTCACCGGGTTCTTGCCTTGGGCTGCTCCTGAGTGGAGTGGCGGCAATTAAAGCTTTCCAGGGCAGGGCAGTGAAGGGAGGGGCTCTGTGGGCTCAGGCAAGTGGGGAGCTGCGTGATACTCATCATTCCCAGCTACCTGACCCTAAAACCTCTCATTTCCCCTCGGTCTCCAGCCCCTCAGGCTGTTCCTGGGTCTCTCAGCAGGGCTGGGATGGGCTGGGATGTGCAGATTGCTCCATGAGGGAGCAGAACTGAGCCCATTCCAGCTCCCCGAAAGGCCCCATTGTATCTGCTGTACATCAGGAGCTATAAATACCCTCCCTGCTGGCTGCAGGCTCTTTTCCCTGCCTGCATTTTTAATTCTGGTGGCAGCTGTGGTGTTTTTAGGCTCGGTGGGAGATCTGCCTGGCTGGGGTGTGCTGAGTCCCCCCCCAGGCCAGGGACACTGCCCAAAACAGGGTCAGTCTTGGATTCTGACAAGAGAAGGGTTTGGAAAGGCAGAAGGAACGGGATATTCAGCTGGAACAACCACCTGGGCTAGGGGAAGGTGTCCCTGTCCAAGGCAGGGATGGGACAGGAGCATCTTTAAGGTCATTTCCAACCCAAACCCTTCTGGGATTCCATGATTCTGTGATTCATACAAGCTGCCCCTCCCACACCACTGATTGATTAATTTATTGCTTGGTCTGGTTGTTTAGCCTGGAGAAGAGGAGGATCAGGGGGGAATTCTGGCTCTGCACAAGAGGGGAGAGCCCAGGGGTTTGGGCTCTGCTCCAGGGAACAGGGACAGGAGCAGAGGGAACGGCCTCAGGCTGGGCCAGGGCAGGCTCAGGGTGGGCACAGCAGGAATTTCCCCATGGAAAGAGAGCTCAGGGATTGGAAATGCCCAGGGAGGGTTGCAGTGCCCATCCCTGGAGGTGTCACCTGGAGGTGGCACTGAGTGCTCTGGGCTGGGGACAAGGTGGGGATCAGGCTGGACTCGATGGCCTTGGAGCTCTTTCCCAACCTAATGATTCTGGGATTCTGACTGAAATGGGCACACACAGCACCTCCTGAACGGGGGGAAGGCTGGACTCTGTCTTGGGATTAACAAAAGCTTCCCAGATCCTGGATTTCCCTAATCCTCCTGCCCAGCTCTGGCCGGCCAGGATGGGCAGGAGCTGCCTCCAAGGAGAAAGGAAGGAGCACAGTGGGGACTGGCAGGGAGAGCCCCACAAGCCTCTGTGGGTCACTGCAGTGACAGGAGCTGTGTGGGAACAGGGTTCATACAGGTGCCTTTCATAATTAAGACATCAATTAAATTCTTGAAAATCAGGTGGAAATATCAAATAGCATTAACTGGAACATTTCCAGCTGGTGTATGCCATGGCCTTGTGATGAGTGGGTTAATTACCCCTCATTAAATAGGCCTGACATTGACAGCAGTACCTGTCATTTCGCTTTGGCAGAGGTGGTGGCAGTTTATTGTTTTCCCAGGTTTCCTGTCCCACTGCTGGCAGCCCCAGGGCCCAGCAGCATCCCTGGGCAGGAGCTCTGCTGTCCCAGCCTGGCTGTGTCTGTTCATCAGCACTTGGCTTTGGTAATTACATCATTTATTGCCACGTGAAAACAGGATAACAATGGAAATCACCAGGCAGGAATGAGCCTGGCCAGAGGGAGTGTGTTCAATTTGCTGCGTGGGCTTGGACAGGATCAGTCCCTGGAGCATTTTTTCTGTTCTGCCTCTGCTGAAGTCACTTATTGAGTGCTGGCTGTCCCTGCTCAGGCACTGCCTCAAGGTCACCAGCAGCACTGCAGGGCCTGAGGTCATGGCAGGAATGAACACCCCTCTGCCTTGGAATAAATCTCCTTTATTCCATGTGCTCTGAATGCAGCCACTTCCCTTTGGCTGCAATCTGCAATTTATATGCCAGTGTTTTCACTGCTGGGAGAATCAATACACCTGGACAAGGCTGGAAATCAGCAGGATCCAGTGCTGGCCACAGGAGAAGGCTGGGATTTATTCACAGGGTGAACTCCCAAGTTTTATCCTGCAAATTAAATTGTGTGGAAGAGCTGAAGGGAAGGAGGAGAGAAGAGCCCCGAGCCACATTCTGGGACATGAAGATCTGCTGTCAGGTCCAGCAGATCCTGTTTTCCATCCCCATCACCATCCCATCCCATGGATTCCATTTCATCCATTCCATCCCATCCTATCCCAATGAATCCCATCCCATCCCATGGATTCCATCTCATCCATCCCATCCTATCCCAATGAATCCCATCCCATTATCCCACCCCATCCCAATGGATTCCATCTCATGGACATCTTCCACAGACCAGGCTGCCCCAAGCCCCAATGTCCAACCTGGCCTGAATTTTTCCTGATATCCCACCTGAACCTGCCCTGCCAGGGGTGGCACTGGATGGGGTTTAAGGTCCCTCCCAACCCAAACCATTCCACGATTCTATGAAATTTCCTCTCTGGAGGTGTCAGCACAGGCTCCCAGCACTTGGAAGTGTTCAAAACGAAGTTTTGGGAAGTTGGATGTAGCATTTCATGGTGTGGTTTAGTGGGAATGGTGGGATTTGGCTGCAGGTTGAACTCCAGGTTTTATCTTGGAGGTTTTGCCCAGCTTTAATGCCCTGTGTGCCCAACCTGGCCCATGATGGGAACAACCTGCCTGGCCTTTCTCCAGCCCAGGGCTGAACATCAGTTTGGAGATTTGGAGATCTGTGACCTCCAGGCACCTCGGTCCAGATGTGCAGCCTCCATCTGAAATGCCCTTGAAGTGTCTCCGTGGCCATTTCTGCATTTTCTGGTTTTCACCATTTTGGTTTTCAGCTTTGTGGTTTCCTCCTTTTTGGTTTTCCCCTTTCTGGATTCTGCCTTTTTTGTTTTCCCCTTTTTGGATTCCACCTTTTTGGTTTTCCCCTTTTTGGATTCCAACTTTTTGGTTTTCAGCTTCTTGGTTTTCAGCTGCCCACAGCACAGAGACCCCAAGGTGATCAATCTGCTGATCACCTGAAAACTCTGCTGCTCCACCTGAAAACATTTTATTGCAGGACCATGTTGGGCACAAAGAGCACGGCAGGGCTGGGGGCTGCTCACCCCCCTGGCAGGATGGAGGGAGCAATAACCCCAAGGCAGAGGGAACACTTAATAAAGTGCAAATCATGTGTTGGAGATGAAACAGAAACACTCTCACCCGGGGATTGAATTGTGAGCCAACCACCAAAGAAAGGCCATTAATTTTCTCCCAGCTCATAACAGAAAGTTTCCCACTGTATGAAATAAGATTACCCATAAACTTTATGTGTTTCCGAGCAGTCCAGGAAATCACGATTATCTCCTGCTCGCTGCAGAACAGGTAATGCCATGCACAGCGAAAACGTCACCGCCCGCAGAGCTGCCCAACCCCGGGGCATCATTAGCGAGCATTGGCCTAATTGGCTGGTGTAACGGATAGCCCTGTTCACTAAACCCCGATATAGACAATCATGTGATTGAGAAATACATGGTCAGCCCCGTATGATTGTGATTAAGAGATACATGGTCAACCATATGATTAAGAAATACATAACCGCATAACCTAAAAATAATATATATCAAGTTACTATTGTTTGCTAAATTCAACCATGTATTGCGCAAATACTAACCACGCGAAAGGCTGAAGTTTTAGGAACTAAGAAGAGCTAGCCGAGAAACAGAAACTAGCCAAACACCACCCCATATAAGGAAGGCAAGAGCTCCGAGGTCAAGAGTACAGGCCTGAGGAAGACCTCAAGCCTTCATCCAGCGACCACCAGGGGGTAGAAGACGACCCCCTAGCAACAACTGGAGCATGCGCCAAGGGAAGACCATGCCTACGGAAATGGACTAGTATAAAAAGGGGACTTGTGAGACACTGGGTGAGGCAGTTGGTGGAGTTGGACTCCCCTGTCGCCCAGCGCTGCTTTGCTTATTACCTATGCTTGCTGTAATTAATAAATTCCAATTGGGCAACTTAACTCGTTGTGGAGTTCCATTTATAACAGCTGGGCTGTAATTAACGCAAAGCCGGGCCCGCCTCGGGGAGGGCTCGGGGCTCCCAGAGCGGGGTTTAAACCGGGTCACAGGGGGGTCCATGTCGGGGCACAGTGCGCTTTAAATGGGGTTTGAGCCGGGTTGCAGCGGGGTTTAAGTGGGCTTTTAAGTTGGGTCACAGTGGGCTTTAAACGGGGTTTAAACCAGGTTGCAGTGGGATTTAAATGGGCTTTAAGCTGGGTCATAGTGGGCTTTAGGCGGGTTTTAAACGCGGTTCAAGCCGGGTCACAGTGGGCTTTAAACGAGGTTTAAGCCAGGTTGCAGCAGGATTTAAGTGGGCTTTAAGCTGGGTCGCAGGGGGATTTAAGCCGGGTCATAGTGGGGTCGCAGCAGGGTTTAAGCCGGGGCACAGTGGGCTTTAAGCGGGTTTTAAACGCGGTTTTAGCCGGGTCGCAGCAGACTTTAGGCGCGGTTTAAACCGGATCACTGCAGCATTTAAACTGGGTCACAGCAGGATTTAAACGTGGTTTAAGCCGGTTTACAGCGGGGTTTAAATGCGGTTTAAGCCGGTCACAGCGGGCTTTAAACGGGGTCGCAGCAGTGTTACAGGGCTAGGAAGGGTTGCAGGGTGAAGAGAGAGGCGAGAATCTTGACCTCATGTTCAGAAGGCTTGATTTATTATTTTATGATATATATTACATTATGACTATACTACAAAGAATAGAAGGAAAGTTGTCAGAATGCTAGCTAAGCTAAGAAGAGAAAAGGAAATGAATAACAAAGTTCTGTGTCCAGGCAGAAAGCAGCTCAGAAAGCGAGAGCAGCTCTGCCGTGAGCGGTCAGTAAATCCAAACATCCACAGGAGACCAATCACGGATGCACCTGTTGCATTCCACAGCAGCAGATAACCATTGTTTACATTTTGTTGCTGAGGCCACAGCTTCTCAGAAGGGGGAAAAATCCTAAAGAAAGGATTTTTCACAAAAGACGTCTGTGGCACAGCAGGGTTTAATCGGGGTTTAAGCCGGGTCACAGCGCGGTTTAAGCCAGTTTACAGTGAGGGTTAAACGCAGTTTAAGCCGGTTCGCAGCGGGTTCAGCCGAGCTCGGTGCCCCGGAGCATCCCGCATGTCCTGCTCGGGGACGGGGTCAGCCACACATCCCAGCCCCGGGGTTTTCCGTCCCTTTCCCATTTCCCGGCAAGCTGCCCTGTCTCTGCCGCTCTCTAGGTGGGGATCTTCGCTTGGATTCCCGTTCTGAGCCAGGGAAACTCAGTGCTGAATTTTCAGCTGCTCTGTCAGGTCTGTAGGTCTCCTCTGGGACACGTAGAGCTCCTTCTGTTAGGAAAATTAACCCACAAACACCAGAGGTTTATGCCCAAAAAGGAGACAGAAGAGTCCTTTTTTACTTTATTTGAATAAAGGGAGTGGCTGTGGGGCAGAAATCCCCGCCCTGGGATTTCTCAAGTTTTTGGAGGACAGAGCCTCCTTTTAATCCCAATTTCCCAGCTGCATTTCTCTTCTCTCTTTCCCCATTTCTGAGGTACTTGAGAGGTACAGACCTCCCAGAACACCTGATACCAGAGATTCCCCTCTAATGTATGATCCTCCTTTCTAATTTTTAATTTTTGTGGAATTTAGGGGTTTTCCCCATTGTTTCTTTCATCTCTCAATGTCTAATTTGGTTTATCAATGAAATTAGAAAAATTTTGTTTATCAACCCTACAGATCCTTCCCATTGTTTCTTTTCTCTCCCCAGAGCTGGTTTGGAAAGACAAATCCCCCATTCCTCTCCCTTCTGACAGGAATTTCTGCGCCTCTGCTCTCCCCACCTCCCCTGTTTGCTTTGTGTCATTCAGTGCCTGGTGAGACTGACAACACTTGAAAGGAGATTTGCCTAACAAACTAATGAAAAGTAAACGAGAGCATCAGCAAGGAGCGTGAGCAGCCAAAATCGGGGGCTGATTTCAGCATTTCCACCACAACATCCTCCCGCAGGGATGCTCCAGCACCCCCTGCCCTCAGCAGGGCTCAAACCCTCCCAAATTGAGCTGTTCCAGGGTGTAGCCACGTCATCCTCAGCAGAATTGTTGTTGCTAAAGATAAATGTCTCTCTGAGCAGCACCAAGGCTCTGTTTTCCTTGCAGGGAGATGGCAGCTGAGACTGGCAGGGCCAGCAGGATTAAGCATCCCCATGTTGTGAATTCTCTGCCAGCCAGAGCACAGAGAAATGAGATGGCAGGGGTGGAAGGGCAGTGTTCTGCACGAGGACTGTCTCCACTGCAGCCAGGCACTGATCAGGGGAGCAGCTGAACCCTGGGTGTTGTCAGGAGATGAATATTAACCCAGCCAAACTCACGTGCACATGACGAGGTGCCCTAAACCTGACAGGCAACAACGCTGATAAAACAAAACAGGGAGGATAAAAAGGCCAAAAAGGATGGGCAGCAACATGGGACAGGCCTTTTGTTTGGGTTTCACATGGAAATTTAGATGTAAAATGAAGATTCTGTTTAGGAATGCTTTAAATCCTTTTATCAGGGAGCACTGCAAAGTGTCTTGCTCTTCACTTGAAAGCAGATGTTCAGCTGGGAAGGAGCATTCCGTCAGAAATGCTTTAGAACAATGCGGATTCAGGGGCCAATCTGTTCACCCCTCTGCTGAAACATCTTCAAGGCCTCCTCTCAAGGACTGGAAACGTCTTGCACAGGGATCTGTTCCAGGTGAGTGTTATCAGAGGCTGCTGAGTGGCTTGTGGCAGCCTGGCTGGGCTGTGTGGGGAGTGCTTTTCCTCCCATCACGCTGACCTGCAGCCTCTGCACAGCACCCAGGAGGGAAGAAAAGCAGTGGAGCTGTGAGCTGGGGTTGTGCCAGGGTCCTCCTGGGGTTCTGGGGGCTCTCCAAAGGTCCTGGCAGCTGCAGGAGAGGGATTTAGGTGTGGGTTTTGGGGATGAGGGATTTGGGTTCTGCAGGACAGGAGTGCAGAGGGGAGGCAAGGGAAGAAAGGCAGCAGAGCAGAGAGAAATGAGCTGAGAGAAGTGGGATAGAGCAGCAGGAGCCAGGTCTGGGCACAGCTCTGATGTGTGGGGGAGTTTCTGTGGGATCTCAGATGGAAACCGTGCTTGGAATGCTCCTCAGCATGGGAGGAAGGGTGTGCTCTTCAAAGGAAACACTTCCCTTGGGAATATTGCCTTGGTTTTGCAGAGAAACCCTGGAAAAAACCGTTTCCCTTTCCGTTTCCCTTTCCCTTTCCCTTTCCCTTTCCCTTTCCCTTTCCCTTTCCCTTTCTGTTTCCCTTTCCGTTTCCGTTTCCCTTTCCCTTTCCCTCACACTTCCCCCACTTCCCCTCCTTTTTTTTCCCCTTTTCACTTTCCCCTTCCTGCCTTTGCAATGTCCCTTTGCCTTCATCTCATTCCCCTTTATTTTCCCTTTCCCTCTCTCCTCCCCTGCACTCCCTGCTCTGTCTCTGCTGGCTCCAGACAGGGTTCCAAACCCGTCCCTGCAATCCCCAGGATCCCAAACCCCTCCCTGCTGTCCTTCTGTCTGCAGGACTGACGGACACCTGCAAGCAGGGGAGGAAGTGCAGGGCAGACAGTGATGGGAGGGGAAGGGGCTGGGATGTCTCATTCAAGGTGCAGGAGGAGGAGGAGAGGGAAATGCAGAACCTCAGCCCAAGAATTCTTCATTTCCTTCACATTCATCCCCATTTCCGTGCAGGGAAAAGATCAGAATCCCCAGAAATTCCCCTGGAAATTCCCCTTCCATCTTGCTGGAGGGTCTGGGCTGCCCTGTGCCCTCTGGGAGAGCCTCGGCTCCTTCCTGGGGTCATTCCTTCCTCCCAGCAATATTTACATGGCCAGATCTGCTCCCTGTGCTTCTCCAGCGACTGCAGGGGGAGCCTTGGCACCAAAATTGGGCTGGGCAGCTCCAAGGCAGGGTCAGAAATGCCCATTCTGATGGAAATACGGGAATTAAGCCCCAAATGGGGGGTTTGGAAATCCAAGGGTGCTGTCACTCTCTGGTGGGAGCTGCTCAGAACGGAGCTGCTCCCAGCACAAAGCTGGGCACCTTTTCCAGTTTGCCCAAAAATTCAACTCAGAACAGCTTCAGTTAAGCCCATCTTGAGCTTTCAAGTCCTGGAGAGGGGGTGTGGAAGGGTGGGGGGTACCAAGCTCTTTGAATTCAGATTCCAGGACCCCCAACCTGAGAGGAGGTTTGGGAGGGAATTCTGGTGGGAGCAGCCCCTTTCCAGGATTTCTGGTTCCCAAGGAATATCTGTAATTTTGGAGCCAGTTCCTTGTGCCGTCCCAATAGGGGAGAGCCTGGACTGCAACAAGCCCAGCTTGTGTTTTAGATCCCAGCTGGTTTCCATCAGCAGAGTTCATTCATTTTGGGCTCAGCAGAGAGATGCAGAAAAAGCAAGTGAAGCTGCAGAAATCAGTTTGGTTTCTGAATAAAGCTGTATTTTAATGAAGAGACAAATTCAGTGCTGCAAAATGCCAAGCGAGAAGAGTTTCTGCTGCAAACTTTCACACTGAGCAGCTTCTGTTTTCTTCAGGCCACATCTTCCTTGGGAAGAGCAAGGCTTCTGGAAATCAGGCTCCAGCTTTGGAAGGGTTTTCCAGGCTGGCTTGGTTCCCCTGTGGGAGCTGTGCTCTCCTCAAACCCTCCCCGAGCATTCCTTTGGCAAGGACAAGGTGAAGGTGCTGAACTCAGTCCTAAAGGTTTCCTGCTGGCTTTGGAGCCCTGCTTGGCTTCTGCAGCAGCCAGAACACAAACCCTTCCCTGGAGAGAGGCATCTCCTGTGATCCTGGGGCTCAAAGCAGCTCCAGAGCCAGGAGACAGCTGAGAAATGACTCTGGGCCCATCCAGAATGGAGCTGCCCAGATCAAAGCACCACAGGAGAAGCCTCAGCCCTTGAGGGCAGAACTCTGAGATTTTCCTCCCTTCTCTGGAGCAACAACATCTCCAAGGTCACCTTGCAGCAGAGTGGTGCCACGCAGACTGGAGGAAGGTGGTAATTTGGGTATAAATTGGCTGGAAGATTAAATTTAAAGGATTGCCACCCCTCCTGCACAGCCCAGCTTGGGGCTGCCTCCCTGCAGCGTCCCTTGGGCTGGTCCTGGTGCCAGCACTGCCCAAAGCAGGCAGGGACAGCTGGGGATGGGGATGGAGAGCAGGGGATGGGGAACTGAGGATGGAGAGAAGAGGATGCAGAGCAGACGATGGGGAGTAGAGGAGGGGATGGGGAGAAGAGGACAGAGAGCAGAGCAGAAGATGGGGAGCAGGGGATGGAGAGGATGGAGAGCAGAGCAGGGGTTGCAGGGCAGGGGATGGAGAAGATGAGGAGAAGAGGATGAGGAGGAGAGGATGCTGAGTGAATCATCCTCTGGGGATGGAGAGAAGAGGATGCAGAGCAGAGGATAGAGAGCAGAGGGCAGGATGAGGATGAAGAGCAGAGGATGGAGAGCAGGGAATGAAGAGCAGAGGATGGGGAGAAGGGGGTAGAAGAGAGCAGAGGATAGGTAGCAGAGAGGATGAGGAGCAAAGAAGGGGATGAGGAGTAGAGGGTGCAGAGCAAGGGATGGGGAGCAGAGGATGAGGAGCAGGGAATGCAGAGAAGAGGACGGAGAACAGACAGAATGAGGAGCAGGGGGTGGGGAGGAGAGGATAGGGAGAAGGGGATGGAGAGAAGAGGATGCAGAGCAGAGGACGGGGAGAGAGGATGAGGAGCAAGGAATGAAGAGCTGAGGATGGGAAGCACAGCAGAGGTTGCAGAGCTGAGGATGGAGAGAAGAGCATGCAGGGCAGAGGACAGGATGGGGAGCAGGGAATGAGGAGCAGGGCATGGGGAGCAGAGCAGAGGACAGGATGAGGATGCAGAGCAGGGCATGGGGAGCGAGGATGCAGGGCAGAGGATGAGGAGCTGCTGGAACGATGCACAGCCCCCTCCTGCTGCCCAGGGCTGCTCTAAAGGAGCTGAACTCAGTGTTAATCTGTGTCCCACCAAGCCCTGGCCGTCCTTTCGTCCTCAGCCCAGCAGCTGTGTCCCTGCAGAGGGCCAGTCCCTGCTGTCCTACTTGAGCAGCTCTGCAAAAGCTCCTCAGGAGCTCCTGGTGCTCTGCCCTCCACCCCTGAGCCCCTGAACCTCCTCTCCTGCTGTGTCCCATCCACGGGGACAGGGACAGGGCTGTCCCTGTGCTCTGTGCAGGGCAGTGCTGCCTGGAAATAGGGCATTTTCTCATCTGGGGGCAGCTCTGGGCTGTGGCTGCACCTCAGCAGGGCTCAGAGCCCCAGGGATGGGCACAGGGGTCCCCTCTGCCTGCAGAGACCTGCCCTGGCTGTCCCAGGGAGGGGATGCGGCTGCTCCCTGTCACAGACATCTTTTATGGAAAATCCTTTCCTTAGGATTTTTTCCCCTGAGAAGCTGAGAGAGCTCAGGAACAAAATGTAAACAATTATTATCTGCTGCTGTGGAATGCAACAGGTGCATCTGTGATTGGTCTCATTTGGATGTTTCTAATTAATGGCCAATCACAGTCAGCTGGCTTGGACAGAGCCTGAGCCACAAACCTTTGTTGTCATTCTTTCCTATTCTATTCTTAGCCAGCCTTCTGATGGAATCCTTTCTTCTATTCTTTTATATAGTTTTAATGTAATATATATAATAAAATAATAAATCAGCCTTCTGAAACACGGAGTCAGATTCTCATCCTGGGACCCCTGTGAACACCACTACATTCCTCCATCTTGTCCCCTGAACCCCCATTCTAAAAACCCCAAAAAATCTATTTTTCACCCTGTGACAAACTGATCATTATTCTACTTAGAGTTTTGTGGTTTGCAGATCCTCATACAAGGTTGGTTATTTTCTCCATGGGTCACAATCACACCCACAGGTGCCTTGGGCTCTGTGCCAGGGTCTCTGAGCCCCCTGGCAGGGGTTTGGGCACTGCAGGACAGCCAGAGGGATGTCCTGAGCTCTGACACCCCACAAGATCCCGCCCTGGATGGCAGTGTTGGCTTCCCCGGGCTGTGGGGCAGTGTCACTGTCACCCCCAGGGGGTAAATTCAGCCCAGAAGTTCCCACAGGAGCTGCCTTGGCTGGGGTTTGTTCCCAAGGCACAGAGGGCATGGGAACAGCAGGCAAGGAGGGCCCAGAGCTGTGTCCCCTGCCCTGGTTTGTCCCTCCCTGCCACAATTCCCTGCCACTGAGGAGGAGCCCGATGCCTTCAGACACCGGCATCCCTGCCAGCATCAATTTTCCAGTTGGCAGAGAGGGCCAATGACAGGAGCTGGTGCCAGGAACAGTGGAGAGCAATTTCTGGGGTGGTTGATCTCCTGTTCCAGGCAGCACCATGGTCACAGGTGGTGGGAAAAGCAATTACACTGCAGGCAGCAGAGCTGGGCTGGGCCCTGAGCCCCTGGCACCGAGCAGGGACAGAGCTGCTCTGCATGGCCACGGGGACAGCATCCTGCAGCACACAAACCACCCAAACCTGAGGGCATCCACAGAATCAGAGGGTTTGGGAAAGCTGCAAAAGGCCTCAGAGGCAGCAGAACTGTGACCGGAGCTAAGCAGCAGCCATGAGATTGGTCAGCAGAAAAATTATATAAAAAGTAGAAAAGCAAGGACAAGTAGAACAATGGTCTGTGTATTAATGCTGGTCTAGAATAACTCTCTAAGCTGCAGAAAAGTTTATCTAGTGAGATATTGGGGAGTTTTGCAGCTGCAATGTGCCTGGAGCTCTGGGCTTTGTGGTTTTCAAAACTCTAATCCTAGACAGAGATGAGAATTTGACTCCATGCTCTCAGAAATCGGAAATATATTATATTATATTATATTATATTATATTATATTATATTATATTATATTATATTATATTATATTATATTATATTAATTATATTATATTAATTATATTATATTTATTATATTATATATTATTTTTTATATTATTTTATTATTTTTAGAATATTTATTATATTATTATATCTTTACTCAAGAAAGAGAAAGGATACATCAGAAATCTAGAAAAAAAATTAATTATAAAAACCTGTGACTCCTCAGAGAGTCCAACACAGCTGGCTGGGACTGGCCATTAAGACAACACAATTGACATGGAACCAGTGACAGACTCACCAACCACATCCCCAAGCAGCCAAACACAGGAGAAGCAATCAGATAATTATTATTTGCATTTTTCTCTGAGGTTCCTCAACTTCCCAGGAGGAGAAATCCTGGTGAAGGGATTTTTCAGACAATATCCCGGTGACACAGCCATTCCCTGGATCCCCCTGCTCTGGGTGCCACAGGCAGAGGTGGCTCCAGTGCGAGTCTGGCAGCTCTGGAGGAGCCCCTGCCAGTGTCCCCTGTCCCTCGTGTGAAGCTCAGGGAGTGCAGGGGGAAGTGCCAGCCCTTGCTGGAGAAGGAGCCTCCCATGGGATAAATCCCAGAGCAGCCGCTCCAGGTGAGCACAGGTGGCACAGAGGGAAGGCTTTGTCCCACCCCTAAGCACAGGTGCAGGTTTGGAGCTGGCACACAGCACAAAATTCCAGCTGCAAAGTGGGAAGGGAAAGCTCTGCCCAGCCAAGGGGAACAGGAGGGCTGGAGCATCGGGTGTGGGCAGGAATGGTGCTTGTTTGGTGCTGGGAGCAGAAGGCTCCAGCCTTGCAGAGGAGTGTTCTGGCTGTCTGCAGCTCCGGGGGTACCTGTGAGCACCCCTGGGTGCCTGGGACTGGCCCTGTGTCCAGGTGGCCTCTCCAAAGGACACCTTGGGGTCCCTGAGAAGGGCAGCGTGAGGAAGGAGAAGCTGTGGGATCCTTGGGGTGCTGACAGCTCCTGCTTAATCTCTCACTGTCTTTCCTTCCCCTCTCCTTTTTCTCCCTCTTTCTTTCTATGCTTTGTCTCCCATTTACTCTTAAATAAAATCTCTTCTATTGACTTTGGCGTGAACTTGGGCAGAAGCACCTCAAAACAAAATCCTGCCTTTGCTCCTTCATCTTCTCCTGTCCCTGTCCCTCTGCTCAGGCTCCCTGTGGGCTCGTGACCCAGAAGCTCAGGCCGCTGCCCTCCTTTCCTCCTCCCGCTGCCCAGTGGGATGTCTCCTGGCCAAGGAGAAAATGGGGCAGCTCAGACATCTGGACAGGAGAACTTCTCTGCAGTGCCCAAACCTCCAGGAAATGGGATGTAAGCAGCAGCTCAGGAGGCTGAGACAGCTCTGGGATTTGTCCTGCTCTCCTGGCTGCTGGGTCTGGGATTTTTCCTGCTCTCCTGGCTGCTGGTTCTGGAGTTTGTCCTGCTCTCTTGGCTGCTCTGCCCATTGCTGTGTTCAGGAGGAAAGCAGGGCTGAGATAATTCTGGAAATGGGATGTGAGCAGCAGCTCAGGAGGCTGAGACAGCTCTGGAATCTGTCCTGCTCTCCTGGCTGCTGGTTTTACAGTTTGTCCTGCTCTCCTGGCTGCTCCCAGTGCACCTCTGCCCATTGCTGTGCTCAGGAGGAAAGCAGGGCTGAGATAATTCTGCATTTGGGGCAGTGAGCAGTTACAGGAATGTGCATGAGCAGTTATAGGAATGTGTTTCTTGTTGACGGAGTGACAAAGCTATTTTTGGGGTTTTTATTGACAAGGAAATAAGCTTAGAAGTTTTTTTTTCTTCAATGAGGTGAAAATGACTTTTTATGGGACTTAGGGGACTTTATCTCAGATTTAAGGATAGCTAATTGGACAGAAGCTAAAAAGTCCTGCTTGAGCAATTTCCTAGAAAAAGAAGAGAACAAAGAAACAAATCACTCTGTGAGGTGTTTTACCAAGGGTAAGAACCTCTTGCACTTGGCTCAGTTTTTCTCTGTAAAGAGTTTTGTTATTTTGCTTTTTATTGAAACTTTTTTGTTTGTAACACTACCACAGAACCCATCCTGCTGATTTTATGCCACCTGAGGTAGCTGAGCTATCTTTGGTGTGAAATCTCCGAGAGCTTGTGAGCCCTGGCTGGAGGAGAGCTCTATTTCAACGCACAGAGCTCTATTATTAAGCTTTATTATTATTATATATTTATCTATTATATATTATTATTATATATTTATTATTAACTATTATTAAGCTTTAACCTTCCTAATATCTCGCTGGATAAACTTTCTGCAGCTTAGAGAGCTATTCAGGCAAGCGTTAATACACAGACCATTGTTCTATTTGTCCTTGCCTTTTCTACAGTTTAAATAATTTTTCTGCTGACCAATCTCATGGCTGCTGCTTAGCTCTACTCACAGTTCTGCTGTATCTAAAGCCTGCATCTTGCAGTTTTCCCAAAACTCTCTAATTTTGTGAATTCCCACTGTCTGGTGGTACTGGGGGACGCTCCTGCTGCTCCTCAGGGAGCTGTGGGGTGGGTGGAGCTGGTTTTGGAGGTGCTGTGCAAAGCAGCAATCTCACCAAATGTGTGAGAAAATGAGAATTTCACCATGAGGGACAGCCAGCCTGGAAGGAAAGGTGGGATCTCCATCCTTGGCTGCTGAAACTCCAGACCCTGAGTGACCTCTTCTGTCCTTGCTGGCATCCCCTCCCGAGCAGGGCTTGCACTGGGGACCCCTGGCAGCCCATCCTGGCACGAATGGCTCCAGGAATCTGTGATTTCCAGGCTGTCCAGGGAGAAGAATGATGCTGGAGGTGTGATCCCAGCAGGGCTGAGTTACTGCCCAGAGAGGAGTTGCTTCCTTGGTCTCCCAGCCCAGCGTTGTAACTTCATTTGCACCTTGGCTGCAGGAGATGCAAGGAACTGATTCATCCTTAGGGGAAATTCAATTTAGCAGCAGCCCCAGGCTGGTGAATATTTAAAGGGCTGGAGATGTGCTGTGAAGGGCACTGGTTGGGCAGCTGTGCAGAAAATCCCTTGTAAGTCTTTAATAAAACTGCATGAGGCAAAGAGCAGCAGAGCAGCAAGGAGGGAGAGCTGCTCTCCTGCAGGAGGGGGAGCAGGGCTGGGACACACCTGGATGGGACACTGGGACACTGTGACACACCGGGATGGGACACTGGGACACCCCTGGAATGGGACACTGGGACACACCGGGATGGGACACTGGGACACACCTGGGGCTCCTGGACACTGTGACACACCTGGGATGGGACACTGGGACACTGTGACACACCGGGATGGGACACTGGGACACCCCTGGAATGGGACACTGGGACACCCCTGGGGCTCCTGGACACTGTGACACACCTGGGATGAGATACTCTGACACACCTGGGATGGGACACTGGGACATCCCTGGGATGGGACACCGGGACACTGTGACACACCTGGGGCTCCTGGACACTGTGACACACCTGAGATGGGACACTGTGACACACCTGGATGGGACAATGGGACACTGGGACACACCTGAGCCTCCTGAGCACTGTGACACACCTGGGGATGGGGCAATGTGCCACCCCTGGGATGAGATACTGTGACACACCTGGGCTGGGACACTGGGACATTGTGACACTGGGACACCCCTGGAATGGGACACTGTGGCAGTGACACCCCTGGGGTTCCTGGGCACCCCTGGGCTGCCCCACATGCTCAGCAGGGCAGGGATGTGAGCCAGGGCTCCCAGCAGGAGCAGCTTCCAGCACAGCCAGCTCTGCATGGAGAGCAGGGGTCACACAGCTCCAATTTTTGGTGGTTTTGGGCCGTACCTGAGCTAACCCCTGGTGCTGGGTGGGGTCAGGGGACAGGATGGGGTCCAGACTGGGCCATGGGGGATTTTGAGCTCTGCAACAGAGCCATGGACAATCCCTCACCCTGCTGCAGCCCAGGGGGGGCCTTCAGCCCCAAACTCTGCTGGACAGGATGGCTGGAGACGCTCCTGGAGCAGAGGCTGGAAAGAGTTACAGGAATAAAGCGGGGATTTATTAAAAGGCCTCAAAGGATCCCCCTTGGGCAGTGCAAGAGCCCAGCCAGGGCTGCACCCAAGATGGAGCCAGGATGGACTCAGAGTCAGGAGTTTTCAGTTTTATGAGTTTTAGTCCATTTCCACACTGGGGTTCAGTGTCCTGCCTCCCTCCTGGGGCACAGCCCAGGCTTTGCTCCATTCTGGGCTCCCAGGACAGCTCCATTCCGTGCCCAAATGAGATCTGCTGTCAGTGAGGAGGATTCCATCACGCTCCCAGAGCAGAGCTGTCTGCTGGAATGCTCATCCCAGCAATCCCAGGCTCGGAATTTGACATGACAAATTTCAAATTAGCTGTCTTGTTCCTTCCTGGAGATGCCATGGTGCATGAAGCTCTGCCTGTGCTCATCCAGACCCACTGGTAGATGTCCCTGTCAAACCTAACGTTGGAGAAGAATCCTTTGGGATGAAAGGCACTGAATAATATCATTATTATGTATCTGCTCCTGAAATGAAGATCAGGTACTCCAGCACTTTGGAGAATTTTCTGCCTTGGCCTTTGAAGAATCATCTCCAGGGCAAATCTCCCTCCAGCTGGAATCCAGGATTTCACACACGAGCGCTGCCCTTTGCTGGGGGAAGGAATGTCTAGGAAATGGACCTTGAAGCAATAAGTAAATGCAGCAGTTTCTCCTGGTGTGCAGCTGCTGAAGCAGTGAAAGACAGAGAAATATGAAGGACAGGCTGCTGTAACATATGAGCTCTGTCAACAAAAGAAATGTCATGTCAGCCTTGGATGAACAGCCTCAAATCAACAGCGGACACTGGATTGACTCAGCTGCTGTCAGGGTGTCCTATTAGGAGATGGATGACTTCAGAGGGAGAATTTCTCAATCCATTTATATGAAGAATTTGCCTCTAAATTCAAAAGGAGGTTCTCAGCAGAATTGCTTTAGAATTTATGACCCAGCATCTGTATCTCTTTTGTTTCCCCGGTGAGGAGGAGGCAGGAAGGTGAAATATCCCCAGAGTGGGTCTGGCCTGGCTCTCCTGGGCAGAGCCTCCTCATCCCCTGCTGGGGGACCCATCACTCATTCCTGTCCCTGTCCCTGTCCCTGTCCCTGTCCCTGTCCCTGTCCCTGTCCCTTCCCCTTCCTCTGGTGCAGCCCATCCAACCCAGGCCTGACCAAAATTCCCTTTATGGCTTTGGGCTCCCCACTGCCCTGGCCTGAGGCTTTGGGAGATGCCAATCTTTTGTCCATGATGGTTTTTCTGCCCTGAAAGCTGCAGCCAGGAGAAAATAATTTGCACTGGTACACAGGGAATGAGGATGGAGAAGCGCCTCCACCTCTCTCTGACCCCTTGGGTTTTCATGTTTTTTTGCTTGCTCCAAGACCTCAGGCCACCAGATTGGTGTTTCACTCTCCCACTGGTGAAATTCAGCAGCAACTAAAGGAAACAAGCTGAGTTTGTCTAAAATCTGAGTTCAAGCCTAAACCTGTGATGGTGTTCACAGGGGTCTGAGGATGAGGGAAGAGATGAGGATCTGACTCCATGTTTCAGAAGGCTGATTTATTATTTGATGATATATATTACATTAAAACTATACTAAAAGAATAGAAGAAAGGGTTTCATCAGAAGGCTAGCTAAGAATAGAAAAAGGAAGAATGGATAACAAAAGTTTGTGACGGAGACAGTCCAGACAGCTGGGTTGTGATTGGCCATTAATTAGAAACAACCACATGAGACCAATCACAGATGCACCTGTTGCATTCCACAGCAGCAGATAATCAATGTTCACATTTTGTTCCTGAGCCCTCTCAGCTTCTCAGGGGAAAAATCCTAAGGAAAGGATTTTTCATAAAATATAAAATATGTCTGTGACATAAACCTAGGCAGCAGTGGCATTCCTCCATCCTTGTTTAAATCCCTTGAGAGCTGGGCTTGGAGCAGTCCTGGAGCACAGGGGAGCAGGTGAGGGGATCACCCAGAGCTGTGTGCAGGCTCATTCCTGCCCTGTGCTCCCAACATCTCCCACCTGCACAGGAGAGGCCCAGGGATGCCTGAGGAACCCAGGGAGACCTTGGTTGGTGTCCTTGGGACAGCCTGGGGTGGCTGCAGTGCCTGGATTATTCCTGTCCATGGGATAATCGGTGCTCCCTGGGCCCAGGAAGGTCCTTCAGCAGCTGAGTGCAGCTCAGAGGGGTGGGCAGGAGGGCACTGGAGAGGCACACCTGGGCTTTTGACCTTGCCAGGGAATATTGCAAGTGCTGGTGAGTGGAAGCTCTCCAAAGGGCAGCTCTTGTCCCTCCTTTCCCAGCAATCCCAGCCCATTCATTCCCATTCCCATTCCCTTTCTGCCAGCTGCAGCCTCAGCACAGCCTGCTCTGGTCACACCACAGCTCTCCATGTCCCTGAGCTCCCTTGTTCTTGGGAAATCAGAGCTGAGCTGGGCTTCTACAGCCTTGGGAAACTCGTGGTGTGGGTGAATTCCAGCAGATTTCCAGCTGGGCACTTGTGACCATGTTCACAGGGGCCCAAGGATGAGGGAAGAGACAAGGATCTGACTCCATGCTTCAGAAGGCTGATTTATTATTTTATAATATATGTTACATTAAAACTATACTAAAAGAATGGAAGAAAAGGATTTCATCAGAAGGCTGGCTAAGAATAGAATAGCTGAGAATGATAACAAAGGTTTGTGGCTCAGCTCTCTGTCCAAGCCAGCTGGGCTGTGGCTGGCCATTAATTAGAAACAGCCACATGAGACCAATCACAGATGCACCTGTTGCATTCCACAGCAGCAGATAATCATTGTTTACATTTTGTTCCTGAGCCCTCTCAGCTTCTCAGGAGAAAAAATCCTAAGGAGGGGATTTTTAATGAAAAGATGTCTGCGACAGGCACTGCCATTCCTGAGGGATTTGTTGTGTGTGTTTACACAAACCTGCTGTCTCTGACCTGTGAGATCTCTTTTCATCCAGGGATGCTTTAAAAGAGCTGCCCCAAACCCCCCTCAGCATCAGCAACGCTTTGTGGGTTTGTCAGATGTCCCTTTTCCCAAAGGTTGCTCAGGATTTCAGTTTAACTGGTTTTAAGTCAGATTTAGGAGTCGTGAACACAGCTCACCCATCTGCATAATCTCTGGATTGTTATTCCTGCGCTGAAACATGAAAACTTCTGCTGTCAGTGCTGTCAGGGCTGGTGGTTCTCCCCTGAGTGAAGAGTTGTGAAGAATTCATGGACCACTGACCTTCTCATCAGTGGTATCCCAAGGAAACAGAGGGAAATGCTGGAGGGATGTGGATGATCAGCTGTGTGAGGTGGGAGCAGGAACCTCCATGAACCCATGGCTGTGGCTGCACAGATCTCCAGGTACCTCTCACAGCTCCTTCCTGGCTGTGCTCTTTCCAGCTGGCTGCAAACTTGGAGCTTTTTGTTTCATTTTCAGGGAAAAAAAAAGAAAAAAAGAAAAAAAAGGTGTTTTCTAAATGCTTGTATGGAAAACATTCCTCTTTCCCTCTGCTCCTTGGGCTCTGCTTGTTCTCTCAGCAGTGACTTTTGCCAGGGAGGAGGGAAATGGGCAATTTCCCAGCCCTGGGAGCTGGGGCTGGGCAGATGTGTGACTGAACCTGCCCCAGGGCACAGCTGCTGTCCTCAGCCAGCTCCTGCCACACTTTGGCATTGCTCAGTCTTGTTCTGCTGCTCACGGTGAGGGCAGTGAGGGCACTGAAGGCAGAGAAGGCAGAGAAGGCAGACAAGGCAGTGAAGGCAGCTCCTCCTGGGAGCTGGAGCCACCAGGGCTGTGTGAGGGACAGTGGCAGGCACAGGGACAGTGACAGACACAGCCCAGTGTCATCCCCTTGGCAGGGCAGCATCTGGCACAGCTGGATCCCACTGCCCCTGCTCCATCTGCACCATGGGATGTGAATCACCAGCTTGCTCTGATGAATTAATTTTTAGCTTTCACATTTCCCAGGCTCTGCACTGCATTGGGAAGTAACTCTGAACTCCACAGAAAGTGTCAGCAAGGTCTCCTCACAGCTCAGGCACACAGAACAATCCTTTTCCAGCCCCAGAACCAAGGACACCGCTGCAGCTCCAGCCCCAAAAAGTGCAAACAACAGGGAATGGAGGAGAGCAACGTGGGAGGGTGGGACTGCATCCCCTGGAGCTGGGACTGGACACTGAACCCAGCATGGAAATGGACCAGAACTCATCAAAGGGTGAAAACTCCTGACTCTGAGTCCATCCTGGGTCCATCTTGGGTGCAGCCCTGGCTGGGCTCTTGCACTGCCCAAGGTGGATCCTTTAAGTCCTTTTAATAAATCCCCACTTTATGCCTTTAACTCTGCCCAGCCTCTCCCATTTTCCCTCCCTTCCCTGAGGATTTAACTATGGAATGCAGGAAGGAAGCACAGACAACAGCTTCACAAGTGAAATGAAACAGAAAATAAAGCCCCAGAAACGCTGGTGGCAATTAATGCATGTTGGAAGTTATGAACTGGGGATCACTGTCATGCTGGAGCACCTGGGAAAAGCTGTGCCTGGCACAACAAAGGGATAAAAAAAGGCATAAATCTTGATGAACATAAAGAAATCAATCTGTGCTCAATTTGGGAAGAAGCGGGGTGAATAGTACATGAGGAGGATGAATTATTTTCCAGTCCTTTGACAGGGAGGGATGATGTTAAACAAGGTTTGTCAGCACGGAAAATATTTACATTACAAGCATAGAGAGAGCTGTGCCAAGGAGCCCAGGCAGGGCTGGTTCCCCTGGGGACATCCCTGAGGGTCAGAGGGGGTTAAACCCTGCAAATTCCAGAGGGGTTTTGGGGTTTGACCCCATCAAGGGAACACTGAGATGGGATTCTGTCAAAATGGGACTAAAATAACAGCAGTCAACAACCTCGGGGAAAGTAGGTCTCATCTAACTAACCTGAGCTCTTCTATTTTTAATGAGATGCAAAATAGCTTGGTAATGATATCTACAGAGGGGTGGGACAACATTTCATAATGCTGGGCTGGCAAAACAGCTCAGTGCAGGATGAACGGAGCCTGCTGAGGGAAAGAGGGATCAGCACCTTCTGGAACAGCAAAAACATTGATTTTCACTCATATCACCCGGGCTGACCACAGAGCTGCTGCTTTCAGAACTCATTTTCCTATGTAATTTCACTTTTGAGTTTGTTGTACCTTTCTTTAATACCTGGTTTGTAGCAATGTCAAGAATTATTCTGCATTCCCTCATGGGCTGAAGATGCTGTGATGGAACAGAAGCTCTGAGCATCCCAGATTTCTCCCTGCATCAGGGAAAAAATCAAATCCTTTGCAGTGAGAAGCTCTGGAGGTCCTTGAGTCAAGGATAATCATCATTTCCCTCCTCAATTCTGTAACTTTTAGGGGGTGTGAGTAAAAACCATCAGGAAATCTTCCACTCCGTATCACTGCCATGATGCAAACATTTTATGAGTGTATATTTAAGCAGTTATAGAGCTTAACACGAATTTATTGGGATTTTTACTTTGGAAATTTGTTTCACATCCAGTTATGCATTTTTAATTGACAATTAGTCTCAAGCTCGCTTGAATACCAATTAAAATTCAATCAAAATACAGCAAACTAGCATTGTTAAATGGACTTTAAATTAAGTATATGCAGGGAAAAGTCTATCTAAACTCGGTCTGCATGAAAAAAATTACCTAAAAATGGCTGGTTTGGGGCAGAAGTCCCTCCCCTGGGATGGGGCTGAGGACCTGAGCATTTCCAGAGCCCTTTAATGGCAGTGGCTGCCCCAAGGCAGGGTTTTGTGCTTCCCAAAAACTGGGCATGGAGCATTTTCCAGGTTATAAAAAATGGGGATGGAGCATTTTCCAGGTTATAAATTAACAGCAAAATTCTGGCCAGCATCATCTCACCTCCCACAGCCCCAGAGCTGAATGGGAAAGACTCAGCCCCAGAGGCAGAGCCCGCAGCAAATGGAGTTTAGGAAGTTGTAAAGAGTGAGAGGAAATAAGTTTGGTTCAAAATCCCTGAGCTGTGCCAGCAGAACTTCTCTCACACAAAACCCCCAATTCCCAATTGTCAATCCAATTCCCAATTATCAATTAAAAATTCCCAATCCCAATGTTTTCACCTGAACTTGCTCATGAAAGGCTGCAGATTTTGTTCTGAAAGGATTAATTTCATGTTAATATATACAATATGTATTTATCTCAATTATTATAATATAGAATGTTGTATATTATAGATACAATATTTATATATAAAATAAATATTAAATATGTATTATATTAATATCTATAAATCTAGACAAATTATATTATATTATATTATATTATATTATATTATATTATATTATATTATATTATATTATATTATATTATATTATATTATATTATATTATATTTTTGTATTTATAAATTTATATGAATATATTTTATATATAAATATAAACACAAATATATATAATATAATATAATATAATATAATATAATATAATATAATATAATATAATATAATATAATATAATATAATATAATATAATATAATATAATATAATATAATATAATATAATATAATATAATATAATATAATATAAGTATATTTCTTTTATTATCATTTATTTCTTGGGACCTTTCACCCTCCATTTTTCATGTTGTTTGGGAGTTGAAGAAAAGGAAAAAAGTTTTGGAGGAGATGCCAAGAAATCCTATTGGATAATTCTGATCCTTAATTAGATGTTAATGGCTTTTCCTCAGTGCAGCAACCTGTGCTCTCTATCAAATGAGAAGTCTCTTGCAAGAGGTTGATTTGGGACTATCTTGTAATAAAGAGGAATATTTGTGTAATAAAATCGGTGTGTCTGTGTCCTGTGAGAGAATCACTCAGAGTGGGAGTTTAGCAAGGTCACTGAGGCTGCAAGTGCTGCTAAAATAGGAATTCATCCCCGAGTAAACATTAGTTCTATTAATTGGGGAATTAGTTATCTGCCAGTGCTTAAGCAAGGCTCTCACCCAACTCAGGGAGAGCAGAGAAACCTCTGAAAAGATAATTGAGATGAGACAATGCCTTCTTTAAAGATCACTCACTATTTAAACTCCTTTAAATAATTAATTAGGCTCAGAAAGATCATTCTGAGACCTGGTGAGCTCTGCCTGGAACACCAGGAGCCCGTTTAAGGCAGAGCATCAGAGATCTCATAGAGGGGAAGGTGGAGCTCAGAAAGCAGCACAAACATGGAAAAAGCCCATTTTAATTAAACCCCAAGAATTTCTTGCAGAAGCACCCCCAGAGGTGATGGGGAGGCAATGGAAACAGTGACAGGAGGAGTTTCTAGCACCTTCCTTGGAGCTGCGCATCCAGGCACACGAGGAGAAGGAGCAGAAACGTCTCTGGGCTGAAGGTGGCAAACTCAGAGCATCCCTGTGCCTCTGGAAGGGGCAGCTCATCCTGCCCAGCCCTGGGAGCTGTGGGAGTACCAGTTGTGGGTTCTTCTGGGTCTGGATTGAAGGATTGAGACAGTAATTCGTGTTGGAACTCAGGTGTTTATTATTTCTTATCAGTGAAACAGCCTCAGAACCATGAGTTCTGCAGCTTTTCATTAGAAGGCACAAAATGGCCAACAATCTCTTGATACAAGGTCTTTTAAGATTAAACTCTCCAATTAAGAACTGACACCTGGATTATTTTCCCTTTTAACCCAATAACTGATCCCAAAGAGCTGCAATATGGACTTTTCCATCCAATTACAAAATGCCACCCAAACCCATGGAGAAGAAGGAAGAAGAAGCATGAAGAACAAACCCAGGACAACAGCCTGTGCCCTCCATCTTGTTTCCATCCACAACATACCAAAAACCCCAAACCCTCAATTTCTCACCAAGTGATACAACTACTCTGCTCTCTATAATCTATTTCACACTTTTGTGGAACCTTTCTCCATGAATGAGGGTCAAAGTCAGTGCTCCCCTGGGGCTCAGGGCACCCCAGAGCAGACACAGAAATATTCCCTGTGCTGCCCTGGGTTTGCACAGGGAGGGGACAGCACAGGACAAACTTCACCGCCTGAGCCTCCCAGCTGCCAGGGGGTTTGTGGTGCTGGCTGCTGAAATAAATATTGGTCAATGAGAGCAGTTTGCTCATGGCCTTGCAGTGTGGAGCTCTGAAGGTCTTGGAGCCCCTTCCAGAACCTCAAAGGGTTTGCAGAGAGCTCTGAAGGTCTTGGAGCCCCTTCCAGAACCTCAAAGGGTTTGCAGAGAGCTGGGGAGGCAACTGGGACATGGCCCTGGAGTGGAGGCAAAAGGGGAATGGTTTTAACCTGAAAGGGAACAGATTGAAATATTAGGAAGGAATTGCTCCCTGTGAGGGTGGAGAGGCTGCCCAGGGGATGCTGGAGGGCTGTCCCCTGATGGGGAGCAGCTTGTGGAGGCTGATAAGAACTGTTTTACAGCAGAACATAATCCACTGTAGCACTTTATTATGCCTAATGCAAGGGGAGAGTAAACAGGGCTGCCGAGAATTAAAATCAATGGCATTCTCCTCTCCACAGCCATATCAGCTCGTCAGTAATTACTTGTTTGTTGTCTTCATTGTGAATCCCAACAATTCCAAGGTTGTTAATGCTCCAAGAGAGAAAATGAAATTACATATTCAATTTATTCTGCACGGAAACAAATTAGCAGCAAGAAAAGGGGATTTATTTGCATTCCTGCGGTGGAGTCGCTGCCATCCTGTGGGATGGAGCTGCCTCCTCTGGGCTCCCTGGGGACCGGGAATCACCTGCCAGTCCCAGCAGGGAGGGTGCAGTGGTGCCTGGGAGCCCCATCCTGTCCCAGCTGTCCCTTTTGTGTGGGATGGAGCTGCTTGGGGCTCCCTGCAGGGACAGAGCAGTGACCCCTGGGGATGCTGGGGTGGGACACTGACCCTCCTTGTGGTGCCCAAGGTGAGCCCAAAGCTCTGTCCCTGCTCTGTCTGCCTATGGTGGTGTTTGAGGGTCCCCAGGACGAGGGGAGAGGTGAGAATCTTGACTACACATTTCAGAAAGCTGATTTATTATATGTGACGGTGTTCACAGGGGTCCAAGGATGAGGGAAGAGACGAGGATCTGACTCCATGTTTCAGAAGGCTGATTTATTATTTTATGATATATATTATATTAAAACTATACTAAAAGAATAGAAGAAAAGGTTCTCATCAGAAGGCTGGCTAAGAATAGAAAGGAATGAATGATGACAAAGGTTTGTGGCTTGGGCTGAGAGTCCAAGCCAGCTGGGCTGTGATTGGCCATTAATTAGCAACAACCACATGAGACCAATCACAGATGCACCTGTTGCATTCCACAGCAGCAGATAATCATTGTTCACATTTTGTTTCTGAGACCTCTCAGCTTCTCAGGAGGAAAAATCCTAAGGAGAGGATTTTTCATATAAAGATGACTGCGGCAATTTATATTATATTATATTATATTATATTATATTATATTATATTATATTATATTATATTATATTATATTATATTATATTATATTATATTATATTATATTATATTACATTACATTACATTACATTACATTACATTACATTACATTACATTACATGATATGATATGATATTATATTATATTATATTATATTATATTATATTATATTATATTATATTATATTATATTATATATGCTATACTAAAACTACACTAAAGAATAGAAGAAAGGGGACATCAGCAGGCTAGAAAAGCTGGCACTGATGTGCCCAAGCCCTGCTAAATGCCACCCCCAGCCCCTCTGGCAGGGCTGCAGATCCAGGCCCTGCCCACATCCTTCAGATTTCTGCATCCACGTGCTGCTCTCTGTGGTGACCATGCCCCGGTGATCCAAGGGCTCCAGAGGCTCCTGAGGTGCCCACAGGGCTCCAGGAGGAGCAGGAACCAGCCTGAGGTTCCAGGGGCTGCTCCAGCAAAGCAGCTGCACCACGCTGAGCCTGCTCCAGGCCCAGGGAAAATGACAAAAAGGCAACATTTGCCAGGAAAGAATGCAGAACTAAGTGGGGAAAATACATTTTAATGAAATGCAAATATGTTTCCCGGCATCTAGGAGAGAATTAAAAGCATAAATAAATAAATGAAAGCAGGGAGCGAGCGTTCAGCGCCAGATTTGAAGTTTTGCTTAAAGGAACAGGCCCAGGTGATGAGGGCCTGAGTTTCTCCACATTCCTGAGCACTCTTTCTTATCCTGGTTGAATTTAAATGGCTCCAAAGTTTGGCTTTAAAGCCTGATTCAATTTTTGGGGATCTAGCAGAGGCGGTGCCAGTGCACTGGGGGCTTGGCCCTGGCCTCAGCAGGGCTGCTGGTGCTTCCCCAGCACTGCCAGAAGAGCCTGGCAGGACCAGGGACGGATCCATCTGTCCCATTCTCTCTTTTAGGCCTGTTTAACCTCCCTGACAGCTCTGGCTCATACCCTGCCCATGCCCTGGGGCTAAGGCACAGCTCAGTCCATGGAAGGGGCAGCAGGATGCTCCTGTCCCCATGGACTGATCCTGCCCCCATGGATTGCCCTTGTCCCCATGGACTGATCCTGTCCCCATACAGGGAGGGCAGCAGGATGCTCCTGTCCCCATGAATTGCTTCTGTTCCTATGAATTACTCCTGTCTCCACAGACTGCTCCTGTCCCCATGGATTTCCCCTGTTCCCATGAATTAATCCTGTCCTCACAGATTGATCCTGTCCCCACAGACTGCTCCTATCCCTATGGATTGCTCCTGTCCCCATGGATTGATCCTGTCCCCACACACTGCTCCTATCCCTATGGATTGCTCCTGTCCCCATGGATTGATCCTGTCCCCACACACTGCTCCTATCCCTATGGATTGCTCCTGTCCCCATGGATTGATCCTGTTTCCATGGACTGCTCCTGTCCCCACAGATTTCCCCTGTCCCCAGGGATTGTCCCTGTCTCCATGGATTTCCCCTGTCCCCATCGATTTCTCCTGTCCCCATGGATTGCTCCCTGCTCCCAGACAAGCCCCAGATGCAGGGGGATGCAGAGGGATGCACAGGGATGCAGGAGGATGCAGTAGGATGTAGGGGGATGCAGGGGGATGCAGGAGGATGCAGGAGGATGCAGTAGGATGCAAGAAGAAGCAGGGATGCAGGATCCTCTCCTGCAGCCTTGCAGGCCATGCTGGGAGCCAGGAGTGCAGATTTCCCCATGTGGCTCCTGAGCAAATGTTTTGCTTCTTCTGGCCTGATTCAGCACTTCTGCAAAGCCCCCCAGGAGTCCCTGGGGAACTTCAGGCCCAAATAACTTTGCAAAGTTATTTTCCAGAGCAACATTATTCTCGTTTAGGACTACCCTGTGAGCATAGAAATCTCTCATAATGATTTCCCTGTCAGCTGCTTCTTTTCAAGACCTTTTTCTCCTTCCTAGAAATGCATGACACACTATGGAAATTATGTAAAGCTCCTGCTCTCCGTGCCTATGAATAGTGTTTTTCTGCTCTGTATTGGTTTATATTTGGGTTCCATAATCACACTCATATTTTAAGTTTAACCAAGGCACAATTTCTCTAACAAGGGCAGCAAACAAAGCAAGGTGTTTAAGCTGAGCAAACGAGGGCAGAAGTGGATCCTTTACTTCCTTAATGCTTCCCTGCTCCAAATTATTCCCCGTGCGTTCCATTTAGACAACGGCCACAAATGATTTGTAGGAGTTTTCCACCCCCAAAACCTAATAACACAGCAGGGCTGTGCTGCTCCCAGCTCCCTTCCTGCTCCTTTCAGAGCAGCTCCACGCTTTTGTGTGGCAGCCCAGCCCATTTGTTCTTTATTAAAATGAAAATTAGCATGAGAGCCAAGCTCTCGCTTAATGGGCTCCAGCGCTGCCTCGCCAACACTTTTGTTAAAGCAGTCCCGGTCTGTGCTGCAATTCTGCCTTCCCAAATGGGAGAGGAAATGGAAATGCTGGCTGTGAGCAGGGAGAAAAGCAGGGAAGTGCGCTTGGGTGTGTGCTGTTAGTGCTGGGAGCTCGTGGAACAGGGAGGGAGTGAAGGACGGGGCTGCAGAACGGCCTCTCCAGGCTGTGCCCTTCCTGTTTAGGGCCCTGAGCATGGGGATGGGGTGAGCAGTGTGTGCTGTGTGTGCTGAGTGTGCTGAGCAGTGTGAGCAGTGTGAGCAGTGTGTGCTGAGCAGTGTGAGCAGTGTGTTCTGTGTGTGCTGAGCAGTGTGAGCAGTGTGTTCTGTGTGTGCTGAGCAGTCTGTGGTTTGTGTGTGCTGAGCAGTCTGTTCTGTGTGTGCTGAGCAGTCCATGCTGTGTGTGCTGTGTGCACTGAACAGTCTGTGATATGTGTGCTGTGTGTGCTGAGCAGTGTGAGCAGTGTGCACTGAGCAGTCTGTGGTTTGTGTGTGCTGAGCATTCTGTGGTTTGTGTGTGCTGTGTGTGTTGAGCAGTCCATGGTGTGTGCACTGAGCAGTGTGAGCAGTGTGCACTGAGCTCTCTGTGGTTTGTGTGTGCTGAGCAGTCTGTTCTGTGTGTGCTGAGGCAGCCCCCAAGAGCTCCAGGCCATCCAAGTTCAGTGCTTCCTTTACTCTGCAAGCTCCCATCACTGATCCCTCAGCAGGAGAAGGGATCTGCTGGGTCTCAGCTCTTTCCCACCTGGCCAGAACATCCCACAAAGCATTGAGTGTGGCCCAGCCAACATCAGAGAGCTGCTGACATTTCTAATGCACACAAAGGTGCCCCCTGCCCTGGCATTTCTGCAGGGCTCAGCTCTGACCTGTGCTTCTGCCTCAGCCCTGGCTCTCAGCAGCAGCTCGGGCTGGGCAGACCTTCAGCAGCTGCCTTGTTCTCATTATTTACTGACTGCGAGCCAAAGGGCACAAAATGTTCCTCTATTCCTTCACAACAGGCAGGGGAGCTCCTGGCTGCTCTCAGAGTGAAGGATGTGCTCACCAAACCTATTTCCCCTCATTATTTCCCCGAGTTTTGTGCTGTAGCAGATGGATCTTCATTAGGCTGAATGCAACTTTTAGGGCAAAGCTGCTTTCGTTGTTAAAACAGCTCTTGCAGTAACCCCGGCTGTTTTATTGAGATTTACAGGAAAATGGCTGAGAAATACAATGGCAAAATAAAGATGCCTTTAAGCAGATAATGGGAGAGCATTTCCCTCTCCTGAAAGGTCGTGCACGGCAAGTGGGAAATAGAGCTCAAGTGGCTCTGGGTTGGGTTGAGTGCCTGGGCAGGCACAGGGAGATAAATCACAGACAGGCACCTCTGGAATGAGCACAAATCCCATTCACCAGGTTCATGCTGAGGACAGAACCCCCAGGATCCCAGGCTGCTGGCTGAGGTGGCCAGGAGGGACAGGCAGCTCTGGAAACTCACACAGGACCTGGGAATGTCTGAAGGAGGCTGCAGGTAAGCCTGGCAGAGCAGGAGGAGGGAGAGCTGCTCCCCACCCCACCCAGGGGTCCCTAAGTCACCTGGGCTGTTCCTCACAGGGCTCTGGTGTCTCCCAAAGGAAGGTGGAGCAGGTGATGATGAGGAGATGCAGGGTGATGAAGGCTCCAGAGCAGCTCAGCCAGGTGTGGGTGGAACCCAGCCCTTCCCTGGCAGCTGGCAGGGATCAGGGTGTGCCAGGGAGGAGGCTGGGGCTCCTTTCTCCTGGATTATCCATTTTTTAAAATGCATTTTTCAGCCTGATCCTCTGCAGGAGCCCAGGCTGGGCTGGGGAGAGCCCACAGGGGTGGCCACAGCCCAGGAGCCAAACCCTGCTTGGAGCAGGATTTGAAGGCAGGAGCACAAGGCAGAGTTCCAGGGGCAGAGTTCTGCTTGGAAGGGACCCTAAACCCTTAACATGGTTAACCTTAAACATGGTTAACCTTAAACACGGTCCCTGTCCTCAGAACCATCTGTGCCTTACAAATCACCCTCATTCCCCCTCGTTTTTCCCTCAGCTGATGTTTCCAGAGAAGCAATGAGGCTGTGAAAGGGAAAGCTCAAACAGTACAAGATGTGACACTAAGAGGGAAAAAAATAAAGGAAATAAAAGGAGGAAAAAAGTGGTTTCAAACCTCTTTGCTCAGGCAGCCCCATGTGATTACAGCATTTATCAGCGTCTATCTCAACACGGAGCAGCTCCAGCTTATAAAGAGTGACACATGCAGAGCACAAAATGACAGGGCTGCTAAAGGCTGCTGAACAGAATCAGCCCCAAGGCAGCTCGGGAGGGGATGGAAGCACAGCAGAACCCCTTGGCTGGGCTGCTCAGCAATCCCTGCTGCAGAGGGAAGAGAACCAGCCCCACAGAGCTCGGGAGGGGATGGGGAGCACAGCAGAGCCCCGTGGCTGGGCTGCTCAACAATCCCTGCTGCTCAGCCTCCTTCCCTCAGGGAATGGCCCAGCCGAGCCCTGCCTGGAGGAGAGGATTCCCTGCTCTGCTCTGCTCTCCTGGCAGGGCAGATCCCTGGATTTTCAGAGCAGAATGGAGCCTAGGGCAGGGGATGCTCAGTGGCTCCACAGGCAGAGTTCTGGAGAATGCCAGGAGAAGAGAGCTTACCTAAAAGAGGAGAGATTTAAATAAAAGGAAGGGTTTTATTAGATGAGGGTGGGCAGGCCCTGGCACAGGGATCCAGAGGAGCTGTGGCTGCCCCTGGATGCCTGGCAGTGCCCAAAGCCAGGCTGGACAGGGCTGGGAGCACCTGGGACAATGGAAGTGTCCCTAGGACAGTGGGAGGTGTCCCTGGAAGAGGGGAAGGTGTCCCTGCCATGGCAGGGGTGGCACTGGATGAGCTTTAATGTCCCTTCCAACCCAAACCATTCCATGGTTCTGTCATTACTGTTCCCTCCTTCATTTGTGCCTCTTCCTCCCTACCAGAGTCTTCTCCAGGCAAAACCTTTCAGGCCACGAAAACAAGGGTTTGGGATCCCCTGATCAGACAGACCCAGCTTGATTCTGGCCTGGGATGCTCCTGAAGCCCCAGTGCCACCCTGTGCCCAGTGTGACATGGGGAGGAGACTCTTCACCCCCAAAGATCTCGGTGCAGGGGGACCCTTCTGGGGTCACAGCTTTATGGTCAGATATTTTACACCTATCTGCTATTTCCATGCCTTTCCCTGATCCCAGCCAAGCCTCTCCACTGGGGTGGTGGGAATTCTGCAGGCAGGCAATTCTCACTCCTTTGGGTGAGCTCCTTATGGAGCTCTGCAGGGAGCTCCTCCACCTCTGCCAT
The DNA here is from genome assembly GCF_027579445.1 of Ammospiza nelsoni. Taxonomy (NCBI): domain Eukaryota; kingdom Metazoa; phylum Chordata; class Aves; order Passeriformes; family Passerellidae; genus Ammospiza; species Ammospiza nelsoni. The sequence goes on from NC_080651.1 coordinate 4,113,760, forward strand.
CCCTCAGTCTCAGCTGCAGCTGAGCCTCCTCAGCCCTTCCACAAACGCCCTTCTCCATCATTTGGTGGCCTCCATGGTCCTGCTGCCTCTTCAGGATCTGTTTTCTGTGGCAGCAGCTCTCTGCTGAGAGAAGAATTCAAGTTCTGAGTTCAGCAAGTGCAATCCTGGGGAATTACAACCATTTCTGGGCAGCCCCAAGGCTGCTCTGGGTTCAGCTGAGCTGCAGGATTGAGCAAAGAGCAGAGATGCTGCAAGGGAGGAACAGGCTCAAAGCTGCCCCTATCCCCAAAGGGGGCTGTCACCATCACCTCTGCTTGGATCGCCAGGCAAACCCAGCAGGAACCCACACAGGACTCACCGAGCAGAGTTTTGAGCCCTGATTGCACCACTGGGAACCTGAAACTCACAGAAAAACACAACTTTCCCAGGCGTTGTCCTGAGGAAGGCTGTGAGATCAGAGAGAATGAGAAATAATTCTTATTTTAACCTACTACACCTGGTATTGTGAATATGTGCAATGTGTTATGGAGATCTGTTTACCAAAGGGTGGTTTCTTAATTAGCCAGTGGTGATGGTGCTTTAATTAAAGGACCAATCAATTCCACCTGTACCATACTGTCTATAAAAGCAATGGGTTTCTTATTAAAAATTATTGATCAGCCTTGTGTGAACCGTGGAGTTCATGCTAATTATTGCCAGTTTGGGGATGTGTTCTAACAGCAGTTCTCTTTGTTATTCATTGTCTGCACATTCTCTTTGCTCCTTTTCCCCCCCTCAGGAAGGAAAAGCTTTGAACAGGGTGCTGACTAAAAACTTCTGCCTCTTGTGCCTGCCTTGTTTTGCTGCTGCTGCTGCAGCAGAGGATCAAAAGGGAACACGTTTTTCTCTGGGAGATGACAGCAGCAGGGCTGAGGGAGCAGGGCTGAGCCTCAGAGGGAGCTGTAAACATCCCTGTCAGCTCCCGAGGAACAAAGGGGCTCCGTGTGCCCTTTGATCTCAGCTCTGGTGGGTGCTGCCAGCGGAGATGGGGCTCTCAGGAAACAGGAGCAGGTGAAAATCCCTGTCCAGCCCTGTCTGACATCCCCAGGGCAGGACCTTGCTGGTGGCCAAACCACAGAAAGGTCCACACTCACCACAGACACCTCTGCAAACACCCAGGCATTGAAAACAGATCAGTTCCTGACCCGCTGGTGCTGCTGGGTTCCTCAGAGATTAGGAAAACGGGCCAAAAAATTAATATTTGCTTGTCACCCTGGTTTTTTAAGATCTTCTAAGCCTTCTGATGTTGGCATTCTTGTAGTGAACTTTCTCACACACTTTCTGTACATAACTCATGGTTTTGCATTATTTTATGGAGGAGGAGAAAGTTGATGGACTGTTGGTTTGTCCAGTGTCATTGGAGAGGTGGCACTGTCACGCTCCAATCCACTGTCACTTTTGGAAATCTATAAATGTTGGAGTCAGAAAATAAACTTCCTTTTTCTTCTTCACCTTCACCTTGAGAGCAGAGGTGTGTGCTTGTGTCCTATAGTACATTTGCTCAGTAAATTAAAATGAAAAATTTTAAAATTAAATAATTTAATTTTAAAAATTAAGTTAAAATTTAATTTTTTAAAAATTAATTTAATTTAAAATTTTTATTTTTTAAAATTAATTCAATTTTATTTAAAATTTATAATTTTTTAAATCAATTTAATTTAAAATGTAAAAATTTGCTCAGGTGATTTTTCTTTCGCAGTGTTCAGTGCCTTCAAATCACCTGTTGGAGGGATTTTTCTTAGAGAAGTTTTTTACATTTTAAAGCAGCACAAAATGCTTATTTTTTCCACCAGGCATAAAAAAAAGATCAATTCCTGACCCACTGGTGCTGCTGGATGCCTCAGAGATTAGGAAAACTGGCCAAAGAATAATATTTGCTCAGTAAATTAAAATTTAAAAATTTAAAATTAAATTAATTTGGTTTTTAAAATTAATTAAAAATTTAAAATTTTTAATTTTTAAAATTAATTTCGTTTTTAAAATTAATTTAATTTAATTTTTTTAATTTTTAAAATTAATTGAATTTAAAATTTAAATTTTGCTCAGGTGATTTTTCTTTCACAGTGTTCAGCACCTTCAAATCCCCTGTTGGAGGGGTTTTTTCTTACAGAAGTTTTTTACATTTTAAAGCAGCACAAAATGCTTATTTTTTTCCACCCACCTCTTTGCAATTTTTATTTCCACTGCTCTATTTTCCTGCAGAATTTTGCCAGCGCTGGCAGACTGGCAGAGCTGTGCAGTTTCAAAGCTCTCTTGTCACTCTGCCACCACAAAACAGCCAGGATTTGGAAAAGGCAAAAGGGGGAGAAAATATGGAAACACTCCCTGCTAGCAGAGTAAATGGGGGATGAAAAGATTAAAAAAAAATAAAAATACAGCTTCAAAGAAATGTAGAATTAAAAATAAATCCACCAACCCTGCTCATTTTGGGGGAAGTTTTGCACTGCAAATTCTGGTTTGCAGCCTCAGGAATGTTCTCCAGAAGATCAGAGCCCTGTGCTGCTCCCTGCAGGTCCTTTAGCTGGGTTCTCTGCAGGTTTGGGAAATGGAAAAATATGGGATTGTCCTGCTCAGGTGCACTGACATCATCCCCCTATAAAATAATAATAAACCTTCTCCTTCTCCTTCTCCTTCTCCTTCTCCTTCTCCTTCTCCTTCTCCTTCTTCTCCTTCTCCTTCTTACTATTATTATTACTATTATTATTACTATTATTATTATTATATTTTTATAATATTATTATAAAATAATAATAATAAAGAGCCCTTTTGGGTGTAAAATCCCCCCTGTAAAGCCCTCCCTGTTCACCCACCCCTGGGAAAAGGGAAAATTGTGGTGAGAGCAACAGATCGTGCTCCTCCTGCAAGGGGCTCTCTCCTATTTTATTGAAATTAAAACAATGCTTAACCTTGCTAATTTGTGATTTAGGCTCGTGAGAAAAGAGGCTGGGGAGTCCTGGCTTGCTCCAGTGGGAAATGGAATAAATCTGAGCTGAATCAAGGAGTGTTACTCACAGAGCAGAGCACATGGAGCGTGTGGTTATTGTTAAGCAAGAGCAGAGCTCCTGCAAGGGAGGGTGACAGCAATTGTGTCCGGGGGCTGCTGTGCAGCTGCTGCTCTGGCAAAGGGGAAAACTGCTCCAGAGGAATGAATGGGGAGCATTTCCCAGTTATTGATGGGAAATAAACCCTGCACGGGCAGCAGCACCATGGGGAGATGCAGTCCGGGCAGGAAAGCACTGACACATCTCCAGAGTGAGAGAAAGCAGAGAAACTCCAGCTCCTGGGATATTTGCAGGGCTTCAAATCCCTGGATCCATGGGAACTCCCTCCATCCTTGCTGGTGCTGGAGTCCCCACCAGGAGCAGATTTTCTGGAGCCTTGTGGAGCCAGCACCACAGAGAGAGAGAGGGACAGGGAGAAGCTGTGGGAGCTGGGGAGGTGTGAGAGCCTGGCCAGAGCTTGGGAATGACCCCAGGAGCAGGGCATCAGCCAGCCCAGCCCAGCCTGGCAAAGCCCAGCTCAGCAAAGCCCAGGAGCAGAGCATCAGCCAGCCCAGCTCAGCCAAGCCCAGCTCAGCCAAGCCCAGCTCAGATCCGGGCTCCAGGTGGATGCCAGCAGCTCGGGAAGGGCTCGGTGCCAGCTCCCATCCCTGCAGGAGGGGCTCAGCCAGCTGGGCAGGCAGCTGCTGCCCTCTGGAATGCCCTGGCACACCCTGCTGCCCCTCCTGCCCAGGCTGTGTCCTGCCTGCCAGCCTGGGCTCCCGTCCTGCTCACCCCAGGGTCCCCAAAAAGGCACCAAATCCCGGTGGGAACAGAGCCCCTCTGACTCTGCCACAGCTCAGGGGAGCCATTCCCACCCCAGCCAACAGATGTTTGTTCCTGAAGTGCCCCCTGGTCACAAACATTCATCGTGTCTCCTCTCCGGCCTTTTCACACGCTCAGTTTGCCAGCACAGCTCCTCAGGGTGCTCATGACTCCTTTTCCCCTTGAACATGCTGTGAGCAGCCTGGAGGCAGCCAGGGCTGGGGAGGGGGAGCTGAGATCAGCACCTTTCCCCTCCTGTGACCTTGGAGGTCTCATTGCACCTCTGTGTGTGTGTGTCAGAACTCAGTGCAGAACTCACCTGGGGTCCGGGTGTCCAGAGTTGCCAGGACCCCACTGTGGGGCTCAGAGACCCTGGCACACAGCCCAGAACACCTGGGGATTTGATTTTGACCCTTGGAGCAAGTTGCCAGCTTTGTATGAGGATGTGAAAGTCACACAGGTTTAAATAGTGTAATAACAAAATGATCACAGGTTGAAAATGTAGATTTGGGGATTTTTGGTATGGGGGTTATGGGGACAAGATGGAGGAATCAGGGCGTGTCCAGCCTTTCTTCTTCTTCTTCTGTTCTCCATTTTCTGCTGTGATGTTGGCACTTTGGGATTGGTTTAGAGTAGAAGTGCACTGTCTAACATAGGTGATGGGTATTGGGAATTAAGTGTAAATATGTTATACGTAGTTTGTAGTATAAAAGGACAATACAGAGTGCCTGTGGCTGCCCTGCTGAGCAGATCTTGGCTGGACAGAAAGAAAATTTTATAGATAAGAATTAATAAACAACCTCAAGACCAAAAAGTGAAGAGTCCAAACTCGTTCTTCTGCCGCGTGGGCTGGAACAGAGACATCCTGCACATCTCGGGGCAGCAATTATCAACCAGAACCCGAGATGTGTGCCCAGGTCCTGGCAGGGAGCAGGGAGGGGAGGAAATGCAGCACTTGCCTGTCCAGGTGCTGGAAGTGCTGCAGGGAGGGAGGGAGGGCTGAGCTGTGGGATGACCCAGGTGGCAAATGGAGGGTTCACCTCTGCTCTGCTGCTCTGGGCAAGGCTTCTGCTCCTGAGCTGCTCAGGTCAGCAGGAAAGGGCAGGAGAGCCTCTCTGCGGCTGCAGCAAACACTGATCCCCCCTGGTGCTCTGGCACGAGCAGAGTCCAGAGCTGCATGGAAATGACAGCAGAACTCTCTGAACTCCCATTTGGGAGCTCATTTACTTTCTGCTGATGCTGCAGCAGAACCCCCCTCCACAGGCAGGGGCTTCAGCTCTGTCAGGCTCAGTGACCTTTCACATCTCAGAGAAACATAAATATTGAATAAAACACAGCTCAGAGCCGGGCTGGGGAGGCACACAGCAGCCTGGAAATGAACACAGTGTGTGTCAGTGATCCTCAGGGCCCAGGGCAGGGGCTGAGGCCAGGTCTGGTGGAGCACAGAAAGTGGGAAAATCAAACCACAGGGAACAGGAGAAGAGAACAAAATGTTTGTGCAGCAGTACCAGGTGTGAATAAACATCTCCACGTGGCTCTGCAGGGCACAGAGAGAGCAAGTGGATTGCCTGCTCCATGTGCAGTGCCTAGATTATTTGCGTTCCTCTGTCTTCTAGGAAATGCTGTCATTTTGCTGGTTATCTCTTCTTAGAAGGACACCTCATTTACTGTCTGAAGAGCTCTGAAATTACCCTGCTCCCCAAAGAACGAGCTCTTGCTGCCACATCCACCTCAGCTGCCGCTCTTGGGGCTGGAAGGTGTTGTTTTGTGCCTCAGCTTCAGTGGGGGAGCCAAGCACAAAGCTGGAGAACTTCTGGAATCGATCTGCACAATACCTGAAATGTCAGTGTCATGGAATCATGGAATCACAGCACCCTGGAATCATGGAATCATGGAATCACAGCACCCTGGAATCATGGGATCATGGAATGATTTGGTTGGAAGGGACCTTAAAGCTCCAATCCAGCTCCAACCCCCCTGCCATGGGCAGGAAGTTCCACTGGAACACCCAGAAAAATGATGGAATTTTCTGCAGTGAATCCCTGGCAGCTCTCAGCCAGCCCAGCCCAGCCTGGCACTGCAGCCCAGTGGGTGTGCCCAGCTTGGCCCTGAGCTCCAGATGTGCCCTCTGAGCTGCAGATGTGCCCCCTGAGCTGCAGAATTGCCCACTGAACAGGCTGGGGCTCAGGTGGCTGCACAGGAACCTGCCAGCATTCCTCTCCACCTCCCTGCTGCTCACACCCGGCCATTCCTCCTTGTCTGGTGAGTAATGTCCCTCCAAAGTGACCCTGACAGATGACAGGAGCTGGTGGAGCAGAGCATCAGCTCAGGGCAGGGGGGGGGTGCAAATGCAGACCTTCATTAAGCCATAATCAGTTACAGAGCTCAGCAGAGGCTGGTGGTAGCAGCAGAATCCCAGGGCAGGCTGGGTGGATGCTGAGCCTCCCCCAAACCTTTTCAGCACAGACTGAGGGACCCCAGAGCAGCTCCAGTTGTGGTGTTGTGGGTCCCAGGGCAAGGTGAGACATGAGAGTCTGACTCCAAGTTCTCAGAAGGCTGTGGCCTGTTAAAGTCAGGCCTGCTCCTAATCTTTGATAACTGGCCCAGCTGCAACTCCTTAGGGGTAGGAATACTTTCTACACTATCTTTATTTTCTTATATTCTATGCCCCTACAATACTGTACTTATTAAGAAACTCATCCCCTTACATACAGTCTGATACAGCTTTGGCCTAACTGGTCAACCCATCCAAAAACCATCCAGTGTTGACCTAATTGGTCTACCCAGCTTTGACCTAACTGGTCAATCCATCCAAACACCATCCAGTGTCCAATTAAAAAAAACACCCTTTGGTACACAAATCTCCATAACACATTCCACATGTGCACAGCAACAGGGGCAGCAAGTGGAGATAAGAATTGTTTCTCATTCTTTTCCTTGAACCTTCTCACGGCTTCCCAGGGAAATCCCGGGAGAGAACTGGGAGAGAACAGAGAGGATTCTGTCTCTCTCTGTTCAGAGGATGTGTGATTGCACAGCAGATGGACCCTGGTGCTCCTGGAGGGTTCAAAGCCCACCCAGAGCCCCTGGGAGACTTCCCTTCCTCAGGGTGGAGGAGCTTTGGGCAGCAGCACTGCCAGGGTGTGACTGATTGATCTGGAAAGGAACAAACCAGCCCACGGCTCTTGGATGGTGTCTCAGTGAATTCCAGGCTGGATTTTCTGCTCACCCACGTCCCCACAGTGACATAGGGACGGCTGTGGCAGGTCCCACCTCCAGAGCAGGTTCTGAGGGATGCTGTGACACATTTCTGCCGTGTTTCCCCCTGCTGTGACTCCTGTCACACGGCATTAACTCCCTGCAAGCCCTCAGCTGCGTGTCGTGTCCCAAAAGGGAGCGAGGGAGGAACATCAGCTCTGGCAAGATCCTTGGGAAATCATCACGAGACAGGCCAGGAAATATTTCGAGGAACAACTTGCTAACTGTACAAGAAATACCAACAAATCCTCCTGAAGCACAGCAGCAGCAGCAGGAACGCTGCCAGAGAGGCTCCAAGGCCGCTGAATGAGTCAGACATGAACGGAAAAGCTCAAGGAAGATAAGGCTGGAGCAGAAAATCCAGATGAATTCTTCACATTGATGTTTGCTGGGGAGGAACTGAGGAGAATTGTGCCAGTGGAACTTTTCTTTGTGGGTTAAGAATTGGAGGAACTGTCTCAAATTAATGGAATGAGCACTTTGAAATCCTCGCTGGGGTTTGGAAGTGGCAGGCTCAGGGATAAATATGATAAAAGTAAAGGATTGGGCATGGCATTTATCAGGGCAAGGGCTGCCTTGCACACCCATTAGTGCTCTTTAAAGGAGGAGCTGAGCTTTTGCAGGAGGGTGATTTGATTGAAGCAATGAATTATCCAAAAAATTGCAGCAGAATCAGGTGCAGAGCTGGAAAACCAGAGGGAACAGCAAGTAGGATGTTCCAAAGTGCACTGTGATCTCCACAGGGGGAAGGGGAACTGAAGGGAACTGTTCCATCAGGAAAAATATCCTGGGAGATACAATGACAATCCTGAAGAGACTGTAAGTGGCACCAAAAAGATTAAAAAAAGGACATTAATAGCCTGGTTTTATAACCCCAACCCAAATAGGAATAATCTGCAACACAGAAAGTTAGGGGGGAAAAGGGAAAGGTGCATTTCCCATGCAGCTTCTGATTAATTAAAGTGTGGAACTGTCTGCTGTGAAATGTTGTGAGTTCTGAGATGATGAATGGATTCATGAAGCAATCAAAAACTTGTTAAAGAGAAATTTCTAACCTCTTGTTCAAAACCTGCCTGAATTACAGACTGACAGCAAAGAGGGGCACACAGGGAATGACTTGGCTTGGGAACTCCGGGGTTCCTTCCCTCCCTCCTCATTATTTACCCAGGATTTAAGAGGCCATTTCCCCATATCAAATCCATCTGCAATTCTTCATTTTCAGCCCCAGTATTTCCTACAGTCCCCACTGTCAGCAGAAAATTTCCCAGCAGTGTCCAGCTCTTCTTGCAGTCTGTGTAAAGCCAGCTTTGTGGAATCAGGGATGGACGAGGGACCAATCTCAGATTTCATTGAGCTGAGGTGGAAATGAGGATTTGGCACCTCAGACAGGGTCCCTGGGGAAAAAGGGAATAATTTCTCAGGAATCATTCAGGAAATCACTACAAGGCCAGAAGAAGAGGCAGAATTCAGAGCTGCGATAAAAATGTGCAGATTTGGGGATACCAGGGGCAAGAGACAAGGGGATCCTTCCCCTTTGCACCCCCAGGTTCCACTGGTGCTGCTCTGCCAGCCTGGTTTTGGCAAGGTTTGGGAACTGTTATTTCACATCCAAAACCTTAATTTGCTGCATTTCATGTGTGTGAGGGTGGAAAGCTTCATTAAAAGCAATCTCTGGTCCAAAGGGATTGAAACAAGCCGTAGGTGGGATGTGCCAGGAGTCCCTCCCTGCCCTTTGTTGTTGGCTCTGCTGTGTGACAGGGACAATTCACCAGCAGGATTATGAAAACCCCTCCAGGAACAACTCGTCAGGGGAGGTTTTAGAGATCTGGAAAGCTCAAAAAGCAGAGCAGAGTGAGAGCTGGGAGTTTTCCCCCAGGGAAATTTCTAAGTGAGACAAAATTGTCATTTGCGCTGCATTTAAGTTTCCAGGCAGCAGTTTGAAACCAACCCAGGGTTTTCCCTTTTTTTTTTTTCTTTTTTTTGCCAGCTCTGTTTTCAAACAGAAAAGTTCCATTTCTGCGTTGCCTCCTCTGTGTTTCCCTCTGTGAGAAAACCACAGAAGCAACAGAAAAACAGGGAGAGCAGCTGAAGAAATAAAGAAATAACACAACAACATTTTCCCTCATGAAAAGGAAACTTCCCAATAAATCTCTTCTGGAGAGCCTGTTACTCTCTCCCTGCAATAAATATTTCTTCACATTGTCATGGGCACAGGAGTAAAGGAAAATGCTCTCATTTTCCAGTTGAAACAAAATGGATTTCTCCAGTTTAGGATTTAGAGGAAAAGAGAAAACCAAAGAAATATTTTGCTTGGCTTCTTCCCACCAGCATTCTCACATTGAAATACATAGAATGGAAATTTTCATTCGTCACAGTTTCTGGAGAAATTGTTTTATAATAAATCTCCCAGACCTGAGCAATGACAACAAACCCCCAGGAGTCATTTCACACAAATAAAATCTCATCTGTGCAAGGAGCTGGGGTGGCAGCTTTGACAACAAAACCGAAGCAAAGCAAAGGGAAGTGCTGAGCTCTTGCTGCTGGTGTTGGAGCCCAGGAGAGCTGTGTCCCATGGCCAGCACTGGTCACAGCCACTGCCTGAGGTGCCCAGCTGGTGAAGCATGAACTTAAGTTGGCACAGAGGGAGCTGCTGAGGGCTGGAAAAAATTTCTCGTCACAGACATCTTTTCATGAAAAATCCTTTCCTCAGGATTTTTCCTCCTGAGAAGCTGAGAGGCCTCAGGAACAAAATGTAAACAATGATTATCTGCTGCTGTGGAATGCAACAGGTGCATCTGTGATTGGTCTCATGTGGTTGTTTGTAATTAATGACCAATCACAGCCCAGCTGGCTCGGACAGAGAGCCCAAGACAGAAGCCTTTGTTATCATTCTTTCTTTTCTATTCTTAGCTTAGCCAGCCTTCTGAGATGAAACCTTTTCTTTTATTCTTTTAGTATAGTTTTAATGTAATATATATAATAAAATAATAAATCAGCCTTCTGAAATAGGGAGTCAGATCCTCCTCTCTTCCCTCAACCTAAGACCTCTGTGAACACCGCCACACTTGGCCATCCTGGTCTTTGGGGAGGGGGATTTTATCTGCTGGGATCCCTGTGCCAGGTCAGGGAGGCACCTCTGGAACCCTGAGGGAGCCCAGCTCTGAGCTTTGGGTCAGACTTCCCCGTCTGAGCAAGGACTGAGCCCAGAGCTGAGCCCAGCCCCTGCCAGTGCACACCCCTTTGGTATTTTCAGGGTCCCCAGGATGAAGGAGGAATTGAGAATCTGAATTCTTAGAAGGCTAATTTATTATTTTATTAATATTATTTTATAAATAAATGTATTCTTTATTATTTTATGATATTGTATTATATTATAGAAAATAATAAATGCTATTCTAATACATTGCTATACTAAAACTATACTAAAGGATAGAGAAAGGATACTTACAGAAGGCTTAACAAGACATTGATTAAAAACCCGTGACTGACTCCTCGGAGTCCTGTTGTTGCTCATTAAGTAAAAACAATTCAATGTTGGATAAAGAATCTCCAATTACATTCCAAAGCAGCAAAACACAGGAGAAGCAATCAGATAATTATTGTTTTCATTTTTCTCTGAGGCTTCGCAGCTTCCCAGGAGACGAAATCCTGCAAAGGGATTTTTCAGAGAATGTGACAGTGACAGACCCTCAACAGCAGCAGATCATCTGCTGTGAGCACCTTGGAGGTGAGGAGGGGCTGAGAATTCCCTGGGCTGGAATTTCCCTGCCAGAGGGAGGAATTGCAGCTCCAGCTCTGTGGAAAATCCACTCTGCCCATGCCCACCTGTCCCTGGACGCTCGGCAGGCTGTGAGAGTGATGAGGACTGTTATAAATAAAAAATCTGCCATTTTTTTTTTTTTTTTAGGAAAAAAAGCGTTGCAGAACCAGTTAAAGCAGTCGCTGCCAAGGTGAAGTTCTACCTGTTATTGTAATCACCAGTCGTTCTCATTAATTGCTCCTTTTGTATCCCTGTGACCCTGCCTGGGGCTAAGTTGAGGGGACATGGGGGGAGTATCACAGAGAATGCAAAACAGCCTTGAGACCAGCATGCCATGGGAAGGAACCTCATCAAATTTACCAAAAAGACCCCAAAACCAACGAGCCAACACAGAATTAAGAGATCAGAGTGATGTCTGGACGTCAGGAACAGAGTGCCGAGCCTGCAGAGATGCTGAGAACCTTTGTTGCCCCTCGCCCTAGGTGAAGAAGATGAGGGCAAGACCCAAGGGTAGAAATGTGAGACTATGTTCACTGCTCTCATGAGGACAGGACCTCCAGTTCTTTAGTGGACAAGGCTGCCCATTCCTTCTCCTCCAAGTCACCCTGGGAGCATCGATGGCGAAACCATGGACCCATTGAGCTTCCCAACCTTGAGCTGATCACTTTTAATAAAGGCGTTAAAAGGAGAAAAAGTCTCCTGCCTTGTTTATTTCAAGGACAATAACCCACAGATCCTGCAGAGGAGCTGCTGTAATTCCAGGCCCCGTGTCCCCTGGATTAGCACTGTGGGCATTGCACTCGCTGGGAGGAGGATTAGGGGAGCACAGGAGGCGGAGGGGCAGCTTTTATTTAATCTAATGGTTGTTCTACCTGATTTCCCGCAGGCTCTTTTGATTTGCAGCGAGCAGGCAAGGGAGATCAGCTGGGTTTTTAAAGCCTTGCTGACACAACTGCTGATAAATAAAGATGAGCTTCTACCAGCAAGTATTCTCTGGGAAACAAAAGATTTGTACCTTGGGATCTTCTGGCCAGGGGCAGGGAGTGGGGAGAGTGTGGCAGGGAGGAATTAACATGCAGAGCCTGGAACTGAATACTTCCAACCGTAATAAGCAACAGGAAAAACGTGGAGAGCAGCAGAAAATCGGTTTAAAATGCAGACCCAGAAAGGATGGAGCCCTGACTCCAGGGTTGATGTCCCCTGGGGACACAGGGCAGTTTGGTGGCTTGTCCTGTGTCACCAGGGGAGCCCCAGGAGGGTTCTGCTGCAGGGGGACACAAGTTCAGCTTGCCAACATCACTGGCTCCCTTGGGATGCTCCCAGCAGCACAAGGAGAGGCTGGCAGGAGCTCCTGGGGGAGGATTTCACCATGGACATGAGGTGACCATGCCCAGTGCAGGTGGCAGAGTCTGGGCATCTCAAGGGCTGTGTACCTGGTTTGGGTAATCTGGGGTTACCTTTGGGTAACCTTGCTAACCTGGGCTTTTGGATAACCCTGCTCTGGGCTTTGGGGGCTGAATTCCCATTTCTCCGTCGCTGGGAAATGATGTCCAGACAGAGCTGCTGCTGTGCCAAGGGACAATTCCAAGGGGCAATTCCAAGGGACAATGCCAAGGGGCAATGCTAAGGGGCAATTCCAAGGGGCAATTCCAAGGGACAATGCCAAGAGGCAATGCCAAGGGGCAATCCCAAGGGGGAATTCCAAGGCACTGTGATGAGCACCTGGCTGGTTCCCCCTCAGGGGGGTGATCCTGTGGGATTCAGGGCTGAACGCTGACTGGGAGAGTTCCTCTGCTCCAGGCTGGTCCCTGGCCAGGCTCTTCACCTTCCCCCAAAGGCTGGTGTGCCCCTCTCCCAGAACTGGCTCTGTTGGTCACCTCCCTTCCGAGGGTGATGGTCCTGGAGGGTGCTGGCAGAGCCATTTCCATGGGAGGGGACAGGTCCTTGGAAAGCTCTCAGGCCAAGCAGGAAGGACTTGGCTGTGCCTGCCTTGGGACTGACACTGGTGATGCCTTAAGTTTTAGTGTTTATATTTTTCAGACTCTGTGCTGCCTTAGTGTGCAGTTCTGAGCTTCATGTTAAGTGTTGGTGAGCTCTGTGCACAGAGCAGGGAGACAAAACAATTCCTGCTCCAGCTGGGCACCAAGGACAAATGATCCAAATCTCAGCCCAAGAGCACAAACACCGTGGGCTGGAGAGAGAAAAACAAGCAGGGTGGGACTGCAGGGGCTAAAGCTGGGATGGGACAATGAACTGCAAGGTGCAAATGGAGCAGAGCTGATCAAAGGGAGAGACCCCGTGCCTGGTCGTGCATTTTGGGACCATTTTGGTTCATCTTGGGTTCATTTTGGGACCATTTTCGTTCATCTTGGGTGCAGCCCTGGCTGGGCTCTTGTGCTGCCCAAGGTGGATCCATGGAGGAGATCCTTTGAATAAATCCCTGCTTTATTCTGTAGATCTGTCTGGTCTCTGCTCCAGCTCAGCCCCCCAGGGCAGCCCCGGGCACACAGGTGTGATGACACAAAGCCACTCTCTGTCCCCTCTGCTGTGAGCAGTGCACAGGGAAGGGTCTGGAGCAGGAAGCTGGGGATTGTCTCACCTTTGGAAGCCCCAGCTCATGAGAGAGGCTGCTCAAAGCTCACTGAGCAGCACCTCTGAGCCACCTCATTCCGTTCCCAGCCTCTCAGTGGTCACCAGAGCCCTGTCACTGCAGGACAGCAGTGAGTGGAACCAGGGATCCCCATCCAGGGCCTCAGGCACAGCTGAGCTGAGAGCCCAGAGCCCCGGGGCAGCCTTGGATTCAACTGCTGTGGCACCCCAGGATGTGCTTTGTAATTACAACTCTGCCTTGGAGTGTCCTTCAAGGGCCAAGGGAACAATTTCTGATTTATGAAATAATATCTCTGCCTTTTCTAAAGTAAATATTTGGTGTCTGCTAAGGTTAACTCTGATTCATATCCTGCTGCAGGGTGAGTTCTGTAATAATGTCCCTGTGTTTGTGATATCAGACACCAGCTTTGCTATAAACGATGGCATTCAAGTACCAACCAGTGTTGCAGTGGAGAATCCCAGAGGAGAGGAGCCAGGGAAGTTGCTCCTGTTTATTACTGTGGAACATTAGCAGCAGCTGGGTTAGGTCACCTAAAGATTTCCGTGCTGGATGGTTTCTATCTGGCCATAACTTTCCAAAGCTCTGCAATTTTCTGCTTGTCATCACTGTTTCTTTATGTGTGATCCTGCCTGATTAATTCCTTTTTTTCTCAGGCAGAATATCTTAGGAGAAAACTCCTGCATCCCCTTGGATAAACCAGGTGTGATTGACCTTCCCTGGTCAGCAGAGCTCCGCTGTCCCACCCTGAGTCATCTGCCTGCTCCCAGTAATTCCAGGATCATTCCAGGATGTCCCTCACAGCCCATCAGTCCAGGCTGTCCCACCCTGTCCCCAGCCAGAGCTCTCAGTGCCATCTCCAGGTGACACCTCCAGGGATGGGCACTCCAACCCTCCCTGGGCATTTCCAATCCCTGAGCCCCCTTTCCATGGGGAAATTCCTGCTGTGCCCACCCTGAGCCTGCCCTGAGACCGTTCCCTCTGCTCCTGTCCCTGTTCCCTGGAGCAGAGCCCAGCCTGGGGCTGTCCCCTCCTGGCAGGAGCTGTGCAGAGCCACAATTTCCCCCTGATCCCCCTTTTCTGCAGACTGAGCCCCTTCCCAGCTCCCTCAGCTGCTCCAGCCCCTTCCCCAGCTCCGTTCCCTTCCCTGGCCATGCTCCAGCTCCTCAATGTCCTTCCTGTCCAGAGTGTCCCAGAGCTGTCCCCAGCCCTGGAGGTGCCCCAGCCACTCCTCGTGTGGCCCCTCCAGACCCTTCCCCACCTTTGTGTTCCTCCTTTGGACACCTCACCCTCCTTTGGTGTCACCAATTTGTTGATCTGTTCCAATACCCCCAGAGCAGAGAGGTCCTGGCAGGGCTGAGGGGCAATAAATGCTGGAACAGGATGGACTGGAATGAGAGCAGGGGAATAATCCCAGATGTGTGCTGGGAGTCCCACAGAGCCTGGATTCCCTCATGGACACCTGCACGGTGGGAAAAGCTTGGGCTGCTTGCTGCTGCTCCCACATTCCTCATCCTTTTGATTTTTATGTGCTAATTCCTACATCTTTTCCTTATTTGAAATATTATTTATTTGATAGACTTTATTTGAAATATCTCAATTTTTGAACTTGTTCTGGGAGCAAAAGTCTTAAGCAGGGTTTGATTTGAGGAAGCAGGAGCCTGGTGGCTGCTGAACAGAGGTGAATTCCTTCTGGCTCTGCCTGCAGTACAACAATGTCCAGCTCTGTGGCCTTGTCCCTCCTCAGGTGACCCCAAAGTGCTCCACAGCCACTGTCAGGGGTAGAATAACGCCCTGTAAATTAATTTTAAATGCATCATTCCTCTAAATTTCCAATGGCAGCTCCAACCTGCTTCTTATTTTTCATGTCTGGGCTCAGCCCAGAGCAGAACGCTTTGTCTCCATGAGGGAGTGTGGAGTTGGACAGGGTATTTTTGAA
The DNA here is from genome assembly GCF_027579445.1 of Ammospiza nelsoni. Classification (NCBI taxonomy): domain Eukaryota; kingdom Metazoa; phylum Chordata; class Aves; order Passeriformes; family Passerellidae; genus Ammospiza; species Ammospiza nelsoni. The sequence goes on from NC_080651.1 coordinate 4,129,167, forward strand.
TTATGGGGATCTGGGAAAACATTCTGCATTTCACTTCCTTGGGTGCCTGCAGTGAAGCTTTGATGCTGTTGTTGCTTATTTATCAGGAGGATGCCTTGGAGCAGAGAGAGCCCAACTTGTAGTCACTTATCTTCAGGAATAACTCACACCCAGCATGGCTTTGCCCTGCTCAAATTGATGGACTTGGTGCTGGCTGAGAGGATGCAGGCAGAGAGCTGGGAATGCAAACAGACACGGGCTGGATGAACATCTGGCTGAGCTGCTCCCTGGGACTGAGACTTGAATCCATGTGCCTGAGACAGAGGATTGAGATTGCCTCAGAAATGGGGGCTGGAGAAGCCTCGTGGTCCAGGCTGTGTGACACTCATCCATTGATGGTTCCAGCATTTCCTGGAGGAGGGGATGAGCTGCAGCCCTGAAGAGAGGGTGGAGAAGTCTGGAATGTGGAATGGATAGGAAAAAGAAAGGAGAACACAGTCTAAAAATGTTGACCTTGCCAGGAAAGTCACACAACTGTTTTCAAGAAATGAAACCTTTGTGGAGGCTCATTTTTGTCCTCTCTCTCCCTCTCAAAGCTGAGCTTCCATGTGGCCCTGCTGCTGTGAGAGCCACAAAAGGCTGGTTTGTGCCCCTAGGATGCTCTTCCTCCCAAAGCTGTGAGCTTGAAGGATCATCCCAAAACCCCAGGGCTCCCGAGGAAAGCTCTGCTCCAGTGGGATTTTGGGATGATGGAGCAGCAGGATCATCCCAAAAAAGCTCTGCTCCAGTGGGATTTTGGGATGATGGAGCAGCAGGAGCTGTGCTCCTGGCCACTCTCACAGGGACAGCCACCAGGGGCTGAGTGTCAGGATCCTTTTCCTTGGAGAGGGACATTCTGGGGATGACAAAGCCCAGAGTGTGTTGTGTTTGCTGGAAATGTCCCAACAAAGGCAGGAATGATGAATCTGACTCCATGTTCTCAGAAGGCTAATTTATTACTTGATGATACTCTATTATATTAAAGATACCATATATTATGATATTAAATTATATATTATTACACTATACTATTTACCATATTATATTAAATTATATTTTTTATACTAAATTTTTTTATATTATTAATTATATATTTTTATACTAAAGAATACAGCAAGCATACTTACAGGAGGCTAAAAAGATAATAATGAAAAAATCCTGACCTTTTCCAGAGTCCTGACACAGCTTGACCCTGATTGGCCAAAGAGTGAAACTAATTCACATGAATCCAATGAAACAATCACTGTGGGTAAACAACCTCCAAACACATTCCACGTGAGCACAACAGAGGAGAAGCAAATGAGATAAGAATTGTTTTCCTTTTCTCTGAGGCTTCTCAGCCTACCAGGAGGACAATCCTGGCTGAAGGGATTATTTCAGAGCCTGTGAATGCCCCAGGAGTGCAGCTGCCTGGGCTCAGCTGGTGCCACCTTGCTGCAGAGAAGGATGGCTTCAATATCAGCCCTGGAATGGGACTCACCGGGGAACTTTTTATCTTTTTATCTTTTTTCCAAAGAGAAAAAAAAAAAGAAAAAAGCCAAGCATAAACTCAGCTTTGTGCTCTGTCAGGAGGAGAGGGATGGGATGAAAGGTAATTGGATCCTGTTGCTTCCTAAACAGCTAAATATTTACATATAGGCTGGGCTATTAATCAGGGCCCATATGGCAGCAGAGCTTTGTGAGCACTCCTGGGAGAGCTGCTGGGAGCAGTGTGTTTGTCTCCCAAATGCCTCCCTGACAGCTCCACTTTCATCACAATCAGCTGTGACACCATAATTACAGATTTGGGGAGCTTTGCAGCCTGCCCCTGATGGATTGTTTGATACACACAATTTCCAAGATAGATGTTCTTATTTAAATCAGCTCCTTCGCCAGGGAGTGGTGGCACAGGGAGCAAATGGGAGCTTCTGTGCCAGTGGCCAGGGCTGCCTTGGAGTGGCCACCTGAAACACAGGCTAAGCAAGATTAGGAGGATAAAACCAGGTATTTATTGAACACCTTGCTGCTGACACCACCACTGACTCCTTCAGCTCTTCCCAGGCTTTGCCAGGGTTTGCTTCCCTGGAAAGCCACATGTGAAGAGAAGGGAAAATGCCATTAAATTTATTTTATTTTTATTTATTATTATTTTATATTCATTTATTTTCATATTGATTTGGTTTTATTATTATTTATTTTAGTTTAGTTTTATATATTTACATTTATTTTATTTTATATTTATTTTAGTTTTCTATATTTATTTTATATTTACTTTATTTATTTTCTCTTATTTTAATTAATTTTAATTGTAAATTATATTTATTTTAATTTTTATTTATTTCATTTTATTAATTCATTTATTTTAATTTCCTTTGCATTTATACTAGCAATTATTCTTACATTTATTATATTAGTATTTTGTTAATATGTATTATTATCTAGGATATTAGTATACCAGTATATTATTAGTATCTATAGCCTTATTATATTGTAATGTTTATAATATTTAGTATTATATTCATATATTTAGTATTATATCTATATATTTAGTATTATTTTAATATATTCATAATATTTAGTATTATATCCTTTTTTTTTATCTGAGAAAGCTGAGCTTTCCAAACTTTTCTGCTTTTGCTGAGGTTACCTCTCCCCTCAGGCTGCTCCTGCCAGGCAGGAGATTTCTGTGTCCACGCAGAACTTTGGATGTTTTGCAGCATTTTGAAGAATGTCCCAAGTGTCCCATGGCTCCAGCCCCTGTGGCTCCTCCAGTCCCTCACTCCCACATCCCCAATTCCAGTGGTTCCTTTGGGTTTCACATCTCAGAGGACAGGAAAGGATGGGAATTAAACCCAAATCAATTCCTGGTTCCTTCACAGCTCTGTCAGAGCTCTGTTTGTAATTTGTCAGTTTCTAATTAGATGCTCAAGGAGCCTCTGGCTGTGCCCAGATGTGGAAATGGGGTTGCTCAAGTTCTCTCCAGATGCAGCTGTGGAATAGGAGGAGTTTCAGAGTTTCACTCTCTGTAAATGCCAGAGATGCTCAGCAATGGCCTCTTAGTGCCCTCAGAGTCAGCTTGCAATTGTGGGGGGCAATTTGAAAACCTGAATTAATATTATCTGTAAGAAAATTATGTGTATGTGTGTGCTAAAGAGGATTTTTACCTTGATGCATTAATCTGATGGAAGAAGAAATATTTACCACCTCCACTAAGGAACAGAATTTTATGGCAAATAGACCTTCCCAGGCTGAACTTTGCAATAGGCTTTGGGCTCAATTTATCTTCTGGATGACAAAATTTAGCTTGTTTTGCTGTAAAAAGTCCAGGTGAGACAACAACAAAAATAGGCTTGGTTTTTCCTTTTTTTTTTTTTCTTTCCTTTAGAAACCTCAAGACAAATATGATTTAGTGGCGGCGATATTTGCTCTTGACAGAGCTAATGCTTTGGTAGCCTTTCCCTTGACCCCTGTAGATGGCATAGCCAGGAATATTTAAAATGTGATTTATGATGTGCTCTGTGCCACTTTCCCAGATGAAGCTCAGAGATGGATTTGGGGAGAAAAATACCTCACAAAAGAAAAGAAAAACTCACAAAAAAAAACCTCCCTGGAGGCCCTCAGCTGCCTGAGCCCTGTCCTGAGCAGGGGAGGGATTCATTCTTTGCTGTGAAGGAGGACAGAATTTCCCAAGTGGGGTGGGAAAAGGGGAACCCATTTTCAGCAACAAAGAAGGGCCAAGTTAAGGGAATCATAAACCCATGGAATTATTTGGGTTGGGAGAAACCTTAGAGATTGTCCAGTCCCACCCCTGCCATGGACCTGAGCCCTGGAGTGGTGTGTGATGAGTGGGACACAGAATCCCAGAGGGGTTTGGCTTTGGGAAACACCTCAGAGGTTGTCCAGTCCTGCCATGGACCTGAGCCCTGGAGAGTTGTGCGATGAATGGGGCACAGAATCCCAGAGGGGTTTGGCTTTGGGTTTGGCTTTGGGTTGGAGAGACCTTAGAGATTGTCCAGTCCCACCCCCTGCCATGGACCTGAGCCCTGGAGTGTTGTGTGATGAATGGGACACAGAATCCCAGAGGGGTTTGGGAGACACCTTAGAGGTTGTCCAGTCCTGCCATGGACCTGAGCCCTGGAGAGGTGTGTGATGAGTTGAGGTTGTTCAATTGGCACAGAATCCCAGAGGGGTTTCGGTTTGGCTTTGAGTTTGGCTTTGGGTTTGGGTTGGGAGGGACCTTGGAGCCCATCCAGGGCCACCCCTGCCATGGACCTGAGCCCTGGAGAGGTGTGATGATTTGGGGGTTGTTAATTTGCACAGAATCCCAGAGGGGTTTGGATTTGGGTTGGGAGGGACCTTAGAGATTGTCCAGTCCCACCCCTTGCCATGGTCCTGAGCCCTGGAGTGGTGTGATGTGTGGGGCACAGAATCCCAGAGGGCTTTGGCTTTGGCTTTGGGTTGGGAGGGACCTCAGAGCCCATCCAGGGCCACCCCAGCCCTGGGCAGGGCCACCCCCCAGTGTCCCACAGCCCTGTCCAGGCTGGCCTTGGGCACTGCCAGGGCTGGGGAGGCACTGGAGGCACTGGGAGCAGGAAAAGCCATGGGTGAGAGATCACCAGGCCAGAGCAGGAGCTCGGGGCTGAGATCAGGGTCCAGCTGCAGATCCACAGCTGCATTTCAGCTCCTGCCTTTACCTCCTGGCCCCTGCGTGTCCTTGACTCCCTGCCCGAGGCTCCTCTCCATAAAACAGGGGTGCCATCAATCCCTGACTGTGGTGTGTGTCAGGAGGACAAACCCATTGATGATCAGAAAGAGTTCAGGTAACCATGGCAACAGAAATTCTGCTTTTTGCATCTCACCAGGGGAGACACACACAGAGCCCTGAAACCTCCCCACACCCCTGAGCTGACTCATCACTTCCAGCCCCTTTCCCCAGGATTATTCCAGGAATGGGAAAGGTTGCTTCTCTGGGCTTGGAAGCAATGGAGTAAATTTTTTAAAAGCACCTTGCGTTATTGCTTGCTGGACAGATTATTCCCAACATCACAGCCTGGGCTTGGAAAGAGTCCATAATGTTTGATGGCAATAAAGCAGAGAGCTGAGGCACAGGATTTATGGCCATGAGCTAATGAAGTGCAGGGATGGATGTTGAGTGCAGCCCTGCTCCCAGCACCTCTCAGCAGCTCTCAGTGTCCTTCCTTGCAGGGGGTTGGGATGATCCAGGAGCCCTGAGCCTCCCTGGCAATATCCAGCACTTTCATTTCATCAAAACAACCTCAGCCACTGCAAAAAGGAGCCAATGCAGGGGAGAAATTGCTCCATGAGGAAACAGTAATGCCATGAAGGGGGAAAGCTTATCCAGACTCTGGGGAAATAGGGGTGGCTGTTGTTTGTTATACTGGTGGAAATGAGAGCTGGTTTTTGTTATACTGGTGAAAATAACTCTCTCTGCAGGGAGAGGCTGAGCAGCTCCACTCACTCTGTGCATGCCAGGATGGTGCTGCAGCTCCAAATCCAGGCCTGGGAGCTCTGCAGGAGATAGCAAATGTGGTGCAGGGCATGGGGAGGGTCTGGAGGAGCTCCAGGGAGCCTGGCCAGGCTGAGCTGGGCATTGGCAATGCCATGCCTTGATTTTGGGAACCATCTGACCTCCACAGCCATGGAGATCCCTGCCCATCCCTGGGGTTATCCCTGCCAGAAGGGAGTGGGTGGCATTTGAGGTCCCCGGGATGAGGTGAGAGATGAGAATTTGACTCCATGTTCTCAGCAGGCTGATTTATTATTATATGATATTATATTATAAGAAATTATAACTAAAGAAAGAGGAAGGATACATCAGAAAACTGAACAAGAATGATAATGAAAAACTTGAAACTGACTCCTCAGAGTCTGACACAGCTGATGGTGATTGGTCATTAATTAAAAACAATTCACATGCTTGGATAAACAATCTCCAGAGCACATTCCAGAGCAGCAAAACATGGAGAAGCTGAGGCTTCTCATCTTGCCAGGAGAAGAAATCCCGGTGAAGGGATTTTTTTACGAAATATCACAGTGACATTGGTGGAGGTGTCTGTGCCTGTCAGGAACCTCAGCACCCTCAGCAGGTGTAGATGGAAATCCTAGCTGGATTTCTTTTCCCCAGGATTCCTCATCGTGTCCCAGCTTTTATGTTTGAATGGAAAGCCTGGTGAGGCCTGAGTTGCTCCTGGGTGGGAGAGAGATCCCACCATGCCCAGCAGCACCCCTGGGTAAGCACCACCTTCCCCACCCTTCCCAAAGCAGGAGGGGACAGAAGATGCCCTGACCATGTCCTGTGCTCTGGGATGGCCCTGCTGGAGCAGGGAGGTGGCACCAGAGGGGACCTGCTGTGCTCCCTCCAGCCTGACCCATCCTGGGGTTTTCCCCACTCATGTCAGGGCAGAGCTGTGCTGGGTTGTGTTGTTCTTTGCTTTGTTTGGTGTGTCCATTACATAAAATCAGCTAAATCTGATTGATTTAACTGCAATCAGAGCAGTTAAACCTCCCTGTGAAGCTGCTCCTTATTCCTTCTGCAGCTTCCCAAGAGCTCTCATTCCCACTAGATCCCCTCTGGCAGGACCAAGGCACTGGAAGCCAAGTGTGCTTCCCCTCTGGCCAAGGACACTTGTCCAGCATCACTTGGGGACATTGAGGTGGCACCTGGCCAGGGATGCAGCAAAACTGAGGAAGGAGTGACCTTGGCTGCTGATTTGCCTCTCCATGGAGGGCAGGGCTGGCACTGGAGCATCTTCTCTTTCTCTGGGGATGGAGGGAGCTGAGCTGAGATTTAAAGTGCTTGAATTGCACCTTCGTCACGTATTCCTTCAAATTCCACAGAGGTTTTAGAGCCAGTGTGCCCTGAGCACCTTTCCCTGTGCAAACACATTCTAAACAGCTGAAAAGTGCTTCAGAAAGGTGGTTCAGCTCACTGCTGGCTGACAGGAATGTTTGCATCAACACCAAGGCAGATTCTTGGTGCTGTTTGCACTGAAACTCCCTTCAAAGCATGAACTACCTAAAAGCAGAGGCCAGACAAAATCAAGGGAATAAAAAGCAGTTGTATTTATTGAAGGGCCTTCAGGTACATTTTGGGCAGATGAAGCCCCCCAGGGGCTGCACCCAAATGGACAATTGGTCACAAGTTTCACACTTTTTTAAGTTTGGTCCATTTGCATATTGGGGGTGAAGACTAGACTAGACTAGACTAGACTAGACTAGACTAGACTAGAATAGAATAGAATAGAATAGAATAGAATAGAATAGAATAGAATAGAATAGAATAGAATAGAATAGAATAGAATAGAATAGAATAATCAGCCTTATAAGAATTTGGAGTCAGATTCATCAATTCCTCCTTGGTCCTGGGGACCCAACAAATGCCACAATCCTGTGCTTGTTTCCTCCCCTCTCAGCCTCTGCTTCAGAGCCCCTCTGAGCCTGGCTCTGGAACATGGGAGGAGGAGGAAGAGGAGGAGGAGATGATCCTGGACTGGGATGGGCACTGATGTTGTCTGTGGATCACACACTCTCTGATTTCAATCCAGCTCTGCGAGCTTCTCACACTCTCACATTTGGGGGAAGACAATAAACCAGGCAATAAAGGAAGCTGCCACCTGGGAACTCTTCTTTTTTTGTTATTTTTCCATTATCTCATCCGTGAGGGAGAATTGTTCTGTGCCAGAAGAGCTGATCCCCTGGGTGGGGAGCTGGTGGAGCTCTGAGGTATTCACCCGCCGCTGAGAGCAAGGAAAAGATTGTTTTCTCACTGAAGAGCTGCTCATTTCCCCCTTTTTTTTGTGTGTGTCAAGAGGAGCTTGGCTGCTCCAAGCTGCATCCTGAGGATCCCTGGGCCAGCCCTGCCTGGGGCTGGGGTAGGACAGGCAGGAGGAGAGGGAATGGGGCAGCACCAGCAGGAGCTGGGAGGAGCAGGAAGCAGCTCACAGGAACATAATATAATATATATTATATGTATGTTCTATATCATAATCACAGGAACATAATATAATAAATATATATATATATATATATATAAAACATACATATATAAAAATATATTATATATGTATAACATATATATATAAAACAGCTCACAGGAACATAATATATATATATATAATATATATATAACATATATATATAACAGCTCAGAAGAACATAATATAATACATATTATATATATATATATATATTTATTTATTTATTTATTTATTTATTTATTTATATAAATATATATATATATAATAATCACAGGCTCCTGGAGGCTGGAAAAGGCTTTCAGGACCATCAAGTCCAGCCACGCCCCAGCCCCACCATGTTCACCCCTAAAGCCTCTCCTCAGGTGCCACATCCACACGTTTTTTGAACCCTTCCAGGGCTGGTGACCCCAACCTGGGTAGGAAAAAGGGCGTCCTGGGCTGTGCAGGGTTCTGAGCTGAGTGCAAGGTTGGGATGGGCCCCTCCCCACCTTCCCAGAGCTCAGGGTGTTGGCTGGGCCATTTCCAGGGAGCTGCTCCTTTCCACGGAGCAGAACTGGGATTCGAGTTCATTCTGCTGTTTGTTTTTGTTTTCTGATTTATATTCAGATGAGACAGAGTTCAGAGCTCAAGGAGCATTTTGTTATGTCTTTGAGTTGTTATGAAATGTGTGGACAGATCCCTTCCTGGAAAGGAGATATCATCAAATGAAATGAAAAAAAAAAAAAAAAAAAAACCAAAAAAACCTAAAAAACAAAAAGTCAGAAAATTGGGAGATTTAGTGACTACAATAAAATGGTCTGGGAGGAAATGAGGTGCAGTGCAAAGTACCAAAACATGCCAAAACTAACCTCACAGAAGTTGCTAAAGCAGGGGAAAAAAATCAAAGAGTAAGACACAACTTTGAGGGGAAGATATTCCTGCTCCATTTTCTCAGGAATGGGCTCTCCTCAATCAGCTCTGTTGAGATTTCACCCCTCTGGCCACTGAATCTCCTTTTTCATCAGGAGGGAAAACTCATCTCAGCTTTACCTCTACAGCTCCCTCAGGAATCTGCAATGGGAGGGGATGAAGGGGGGGATGAAGGGGGGGATGAAGGACACTTCTCATTCCCAAAGGAATGTTGGAGAGGCTCAAGAACATGAATTTAAGTGGGAGCCCTCAGCTCCACCTCCATCCAGACAAAGAAGAGGTGACAGATGTAGCAGGACAAATAATTCCTCACTAATAACTCAAATATATCCTCGGTTCAGGTGACAAAGGCACCAAACAGCTGCAGCCAATTATTGAGGGGGGAGGAAAAGTAAATCTATGGCTAAATTAAAAATAAAGAAATTAATACAATTTAATGAGTTTTAACTCCACAGAAAGCTGAAGAATGATGGGATATTTTGATTTTGGACTCATTGCAAACAACAAAGTGGTTTGACAGGAGATGCTAAATTTCCCAGAAGACCACTCTTTAATTAATTTAAAATCATAAACCAATTAACATATTTAATACTAAACGCTCATACAATTAATTTGGCACTCAGAGAGGATGTGTGGTATTTGGGGAAAGGAAAAGAAAAGCCAGATTTCTCAATGAGAAATAAGAAATTGATTTATTTAAGCACAAAATTCACAAGGAACAGGATGAACACCCCTTCAGGTGAAAACCTCAGCTCTGCTTCCATACATCTGACCTAAATTTCCCTTTTTCAGTCTGCACCCTTTCTCTTTTGTCCTGTCACTGCAGTTCCTGATGAGGAACAGCTCCTGATGAGTTCCTGCAGCCCCTGGAAGGGCTCTGAGCTCTCCACAACCTTCTCCTCTCCAGGCTGGGCAATCCCAGCTCTCCCAGCCTGGATCCATAGGGGAGGTGCTGGCACTGGGAGATTTTATGAAAAATGCCTTCCCCAGGATTTTTTCTCCTGGCAAGATGAGAACTCTCAGCTTCTCCATGTTCTGCTGCTCTGGAATGGGATTTGGAGAATTGTTTACCCAGCATGTGAATTGTTTTAACTTAATGACCAAGCCCAGTCCAGCTGTGTTGGGACTCTGGTCAGTCACAGGTTTTTATTATTAATTTAATATAATTATATTAAATATTATTATAATTATTAGATAATGATATATTATATTAAATTATTAATATATATGACATAATATATACTATTATTAATTTATAATATAATTATAATTAATTATATTATTAATTCCTTTCTAGCTTTCTGATGTCTCCTTTCTCTTTCTTTAGTATAGTTTTAATATATAATTATAATATAATAAATATAATATAATATAATGTAATGTGGTGTAATGTTATTATATTATATTATATTATATTATATTATATTATATTATATTATATTATATTATATTATATTATATTATATTATATTAGCCCTCTGAGTACTTGGAGTCAATTCTCATCTCTCACCTCATCCTGGGGACCCTCACAACACCGCAAAAAGGTGCTCCAGTCCCTTTATCAACTCCCAGGTCTCCTCTAGAATTGTTCCCACATCTCCTTGTCCCTGATATTGGGGACACCAGAGCTGGGCACGATTCCAGTGGGGTCTCCCAGAGGCAGATTCCCCTCCTGGCCCTGCTGCCTGCACCCCTTTGGATACAACCCAGGATTTATTTGGATTTCTGGGCTGTGCCATTTCCCCCAGGATTTGTGCCCAAAGAGCTCAGAAGTTTTCTGGGAACTGAGAAACTTCCTCTTGCTGTGGAGCCGCAGGAAAAGCCAGGTAAGAGAGTTCTGGGTCTCACCTCCTGCCTGGCTGAGGTGCCTCTCCCAGGAGGCCCTGTGGATAATTTGTGTTCATCTTCCTCTCTCTCCCTTTGATGGACAAGGGTTTGTTTTCTTGTTTTCCAGCCCGAGTGGGGAGAATTGGAAGCTGCCTGGAGCAACAGTCTCTCTCCCAGGTCATTAGGAAGCCAATCAGAGAGGGGCTGAATCTGGGGGTGATGTTTTTCACTGGCATCAGAGGAGGGGGCATGGCCTGTCCTATTCAAGCAGTTCAAAGAATTCTTCACACAGAGGAAGGAGCACCAAGTTTAAGGATTGGGAGAAAAATAAGGAGAAGATCAAATAAACTTTCAAACCTGGCTGTGTGTGATCTCAGAAGCCTTCTGACAATAACATGTTGTTCCTCATCGTTACTGAAAGGCAGAATTAAAACTGCTTTAGTGCTTTAAAAGTGCTTTTCTGGACTGGAAAATGCCAGTGTTTCTCTATGGAGTGGAGTGGGGAACTGGGAATTTCTGGGTTTGTAATGGTTGGGAAGGCAAGGAAAATCTCCCCAGGGGCAACTTCCTGCAGGTCCTGCCGGGAGCAATCCCCAGCCCTGGTTCTGAGCATGTCTGTGTGTGCTGAACATGAAATTCCCATAAGCTGGGCCTTAATGGGAACTCTCCGCTTTTTGTGAGGTTTTAGAACCCTCAGGTTTTAGAAGGCTGAGGGCAGTGAGCATAAAAGAGTTTGCAAGGAAAAAAAGGAAATTTGTGAATAGTCCTGGTAACAGAGGCCATGTCCTGAGTGTCTGGGGTACAGGAGAGCTTTGGCTCAGAGAATCCTGGAATTGTGGAATATTCTGAGTGGGACGGGCCCCAAAGAATGGAATCAGCATCAGGCACCCCTCACAGGGACCTGTTTAGCCTGTCCAGGAGCCAGGGCACTGCAGGAGACAGCAGGGATACAGCCCGACTGCTGCTGCAGCCACTTCTCACTTGCCACTGTTTGTTTCTTTGGGAATTGCCTCACTTACTGGAAATAATTTAAAATTTTGTACACAAAAACTAATCAAGAACCCAAATTATCTCCTTTTTAAGCACGGGAAGAAATGCAGAATCAGCCTGAAATCATTTCGAAAATAATAAAGGCAGATTTAGTGGCAGACTAAAAAGCAGAGCAAGTACAGCTGTGAGCTGGTCTAGGTTTATCTCAGCTACTGAAAAGCAGACAAAAGGTATTGGTCTAGCTCAGATTTAATTTTTAAACTAACGCTTGGTTGCATAGAGATTGGGGAAATAATGAATATTCTGCTTGAGCTGCTGCACCAAAAAATTCAGAAGCAAAATGGCACATGTCACATTGAAACAAGATTGTTGCTGCTTCTTTGTAAGTGGGATGAAGACTCCCTTTAAAACACTATTTTTAGTCAACTAAAATTTGCCATTGACATGAAGTGAAATGTCTCCTTTGCAGAACTTGGGCCTCCTGCTCGGTGTTTTTCCTTCAGTGGGAGGGGGGAAGATTTGGGAGCATTTTGTGCCACTTTCAAAAGGATTTTGCTCCTGAAAATTTCAGGGTTTTTGCACTTTAAGCAAGAGCAATGAAGTCTGGCTGTGTTTTAGGATGGTTTGGGTCAGGGTGCCCCAGGTGACACCATCTCTGTGCCCAGGACAGCAGCAGAGAGCCCCAGCAGAGCTCCAGGCTGGGAAGTTCAATTCCCCTCCCCAAGGTCCATCCTGACCTGCTGGGGACAGGCTGGGCTGGGGTGTCCTGCCAGGACCCCCCTGTGTCCAGCCTGGAGGGAGCTGGTGACAAGCAGAGCTCTGAGATGTGCCAATTGTCTGAGTGATGTGTTCTTCCCCCAGAATGCAGCCCATAATCACAGCAATTACACATGGCAATCATTAATAATTGCATTTCCCTTCAATCAATTTTTACTAAAATATAGCTTTTGTGCCAGATTCCAGTTAATTTTTCCCATAGATGTGTCTCAGGCCTTGGCAATATTCCTGTGGGAAGATCAATCAGAACCCAGGACAGGATGACACACTAAATTTCTTGGGGGGATCCAAGTTTTAATTAATTGTTATTCATAAACTAATTATTGGATTTACAAATGAGTTCTTGGGAAATTCATTAGCCCTTGGAAGCTGCGTGTCAGCCATTTGCAGCAGGATGTGAGTCTGCTTTTCTTCAGGAGATGGAAATCCGTGCCTTGAAATGCTAAAAGGTTTTTTTTTTCCTGGAGCTCTGTGCCCGTGGCCAAGGTCATCCCCCACCCTCCCCTGCCCCTGCTCCTCTTCTTGATACCCGGAGAGTCTCCTGGAGCAGAAGATGGACACAGTTAAAGGAATAAAGTGGGGATTTATTAAAAAGCCTCAAAGGATCCCCCTTGGGCAGTGCAAGAGCCCAGCCAGGGCTGCACCCAAGATGGACCCAGGATGGACTCAGAGTCAGGAGTTTTCACCCTTTGATGAGTTCTGGTCCATTTCCATGCTGGGTTCAGTGTCCAGTCCCAGCTCCAGGGAATGCAGTCCCACCCTCCCACGTTGCTCTCCTCCATTCCCTGTTGTTTGCACTTTTTGGGGCTGAAGCTGCAGCGGTGTCCTTGGTTCTGGGGCTGGAAAAGGATTGTTCTGTGTGCCTGAGCTGTGAGGAGACCTTGCTGACACTTTCTGTGGAGTTCAGAGTTATTTACCAATGCAGTGCAGAGCCTGGGAAATATGAAAGCTAAAACTGAAGGCGTCCCCCTCATGAAAAGCTGTAACTGGGATCAGTCTCCCCTCAGCCTCCTCTGCTCCAGCAGAACAGACCAAGAGCCCTCAGCTGTTCCTGGGGAGGTTTTCCCTCTAGAAAAGTTCTTTATTCCCTCCTTTTGGGGAGGCTTTTCCCACAAAAGTGGTGTTTGGCCTGCCTGAAAGGTGCTGGCATTTGGCCTGCCTCAAACCCCGGCTAGGAGCAGCTTTGGGACACAAATTCTGCACTGAATGGAGAGAGGAGAGGGCTGTGTGCTCAGGACAGCTCCAGGAGAGGGCCAAGGAGAGCATTCATTGCTTTTAGACTTGGCTCCTTCCCTCAAGGAGTGACCCAGAGCTGGGTGTGGGGCTGGGGCCTTCCCCATGAGCTGAATCGCCACGGTTTGGGTTGGAAAGGGCCTTAAAGATAGATCATCCATGGCAGGGACACCTTCCCCTGCCCCAGGGACACCTCCCACTGTGCCAGGCTGCTCCCAGCCCTGTCCAACCTGGCCTTGGGCACTGCCAGGGACCCAGGGGCAGCCCCAGCTGCTCTGGGCACCCTGTGCCAGGGCCTGCCCACCCTGCCAGCAGGTGCTGAACAGGAATCCAAGGAATTCTGAGGGGCAGCTCTGACCTCTGCTCTGGGACAGGCACAGGGTGCACGGAATGGCTGGAGCTGTGCCAGGGGAGGTTTCTGTTGCATTTAAGGAAAGGTTCTACCCACAGAGGGTGCTGGGCACAGCCCTGAGGCTGCCAGAGCTCCAGGAGCCTTTGCGGATGCCCAGGGTGGGATTGCTGGGGGTCCGGGCAGGGCCAGGAGCTCAAATCATGATCTCCTTTGCATCAGAAGATCCCATGACTCTGGGAATACAGGGACAGCCCACTCCTCCCCCTAAAGACAACTCTCAATTCTATTTTTTGGCGTGCCTCCACCATTTTTCCTTTTCCCCGCCTCTTCCCGCCTTCCAAGATTTTGCCTCGCTGCTGGAAGCTGCCAGCAGCACAGGCCAGATAAACCTGTGTCATTTTCATCAAGGAAAAGGGAGCAGAAATGTTGATTGCAGGTTGATTTGGGACCTGGATCCTTGTGCCAGTACCTCTGGAGTGGAGGAGGCTGCAGGATGCTCCTGGCACTGAAGCATCTCAGCCCTGCTGTGAGCTGTTCTTTTTAGCAGCCTGTCCTCAGTCAGGGGTATTAATTGTTTTCAAATATCTGAGATGTCTGAGTTGTTCTTGCCCGAGGTGATAGGAAATTCTATTAGATCCTGTCAATTCTATTAAATCCTGCCAGTTCCCATCCAGGCACTAAGGCAGAGATGCCTCTGACTCCTGGTTTGTAACTGAGAGGGCTCCAAGGTGCAGCTGCCTGAAACCCTGAAAATGGGGAGTCTTTCAAGCACATTTATCTCCTGACCACATCACCCTTCCACCTGGCACATCTGGGAATTCAAAATATGCTGGGATGAATGTTCTGAATGGAGCTTTTCGTTCCAGGCAGAGCCAGAGCTGCAGGAGTCAAAGGTTGTGTCACAGGGAAAGTCCCAGCTCAAATTAAAATCAAAAGTTGCTTTCAGCACTCCTAAAGTGGATGAAAAATGTCCTTGTTTATCCTCCTGGAGTTTGCAGAAGCAGCAGAAATCCATGTGCACTGCAAAGCTCTGTGATTTGTCAGCTCTCCCAGAGCCCAGCACTTAATGGATAGGAAAGCAGAGCTGGCATTTCTGATCTGGTCCCCTGCATGCTCAGGGCAGGGAAATGTTGGTTTGGAGCATCTGAGGTGAACTGGGGGTCAGGGAATCACCTGCTCTGTGTGCCCATCCTGGCAGGCCCCACATTTCCTTGCCAGGTGTTGTGTGCCAGGAGGAAAATGGGAATGGGCACAGCCCCGAGGCTGCCAGAGCTCCAGGAACTCCCAGGGGTGCCCAGGGTGGGATTGTTGGGGGGCCTGTGCAGGGACAGGGACCCTGTTCCTAGCTGAGGAAATTCCACGAAAACAGATTTAAAATGGAGTACATAGAGGGACCCTGCCCTGTGCAGCTCCTTCAGCCTGGGTTTGGGAAGGTTTTTTGGCTGCAGTTGATTCCCACCTGTCCCTGAGGCTAACCCTGATGGCAAAAACTGATTTCTGTCCCAGAGCAGGTGTGGAGGAGCCTTGTGTTGAATGTTCAATCCCTGCAGCCCATCCACAGCAAGGAATAATTGATAAGCAGAGAGAAAACCAGCAGGGAACAGTCCTGCACCCTCTGCTGCTCCTTTAACTCCTTCAGAAGTGCTGTGAGACTGCACCAACCCTCTCTGCTCCATAAATCCTCCTGGAGGGAGGAATGACAGCAGCTAAAATGGGCTTTTCTTCCCACACCTGACCTCAAATTAGCAGCAGCCAGTGAACAACCCCTGCTCTGCTCTGACACCAAGCAAAGCCTGCTCTGGTGGAGGGAAGGGACAGTTTTGGTGGAAGAAGCCTCTTCTTGCTTTAATAAGAACAATTCTCTGAAAGTCATGGAGGACACACCAATCTGGGATCCTGCAATGGTTTTTTTATTTTTATAAACACCTGTCCTAGAGTTAGCAGCATTTTGGGAGAGACCTCCAGGAACACAAAGAGTCAGGACATATTGCAGATGAAGGGGAGCAGAATTAGAAGAGATGGATGAAAATACTTATGCAAATGAAGCTTTCAAGCCCGTCAAGAAACTCACCACGACACTCATTTATTACTTTATTAAGACAGCAGATGGCAAACTGCTAATGAATGTGGAAGCCACGGAGAATTTTTATAAACAAACTGAAGGAGGAGGCTGGGAGGGAGGAACAGCTGTGTTTGGCTGCAGAGCCAGGCCCAGGTACAGCCACAGGGTTTGGGAAGAGCAGGAGGCTGGATGGTGGTGCCTGAGGAGGTTTGGTGGTGGGACTTCCTAAAAAAGGCTGCTGGGATGATGTGATCATTGCAGAACACACCCTGTCGCAGACAACTTTTATGAAAAATCCTTTCCTTAGGATTTTTTCCTCCTGAGAAGCTGAGAGGCCTCAGGAACAAAATGTAAACAATGATTATCTGCTGCTGTGGAATGCAACAGGTGCATCTGTGATTGGTCTCATGTGGCTGTTTCTAATTAATGGCCAATAACAGCCCAGCTGGCTCAGACAGAGAGTCCAAGCCACAGAGCCTTTGTTATCATTCTTTGCTATTCTATTCTTAGCTAGCCTGCTGATGAAACCCTTTCTTCTATTCTTTTAGTATAGTTTTAATGTAATATATATCATAAAATAATAAATCAGCCTTCTGAAACATGGAGTCAGATCCTCGTCTTTTCCCCAATTCAAAACCCCTGTGAACACGGTCACACACACATTTCCTCTGGGACAGGGCGTCTTCAGTCGCCCTGTGACAGCTCCAATGCTCAGGAACACCAAGGGAGGCTTTATCTGATTTTTCTCTGCCTCTTCTTTGTCACCAGGCAGGTGAAGACAAAGCCCTTCTTGTGGTAGCACATGAGATGCAAAATAAAATAATAAAATAAAATGAAGATCAGAACTAGCAAGACAAACAGCTGAAAGGAACAACTGCAGGAGCCACAGGAGGACTTGGAGATGGAGATTCTGGGGAGAATAATCCTTAGCTCAAGAGAAAAACCACTGCAGAGTGTTGGTAGCTATAAATCACCCCCAGAGCTCTTTAGCAGCACTCCAGACAGGAAAACAGAGACCTGTAGCACACCAGCAGCCCCTTGGGAATGCCAAAAATGCACATTTCCTGCAGAAATGTGAGTCACACTGGTGAGAAACCTCTAAAGGGCAAGGGAGGGAATCACCTCTGCAGGGCATCAATGAATCCAAGCTGTAAAGGGCATAGAATAAACAGGAATAAAAGGGATTGAAATGAATCTTTCCTTCTAAGCTGAGGGCTTGGAGAGAGAGCACAGTGGCAGCAGCTCCTCAGGAATAAATGTGACTCATTTCTATAAAACAAATGTACTCATTTCTATAAAACAAATGTACTCATTTCTATATAATAAATGGACTCATTTCTATATAATAAATGGGTGTGACACGTGGCAGGGATGGAGGTGGTGGTCAAGGTTTGGTCCCACTGCTTGGAGACCTCAGGGCATGAAAAGGAGCTGGAGAAGGGCCTGGAGCAGCTGATGCAGAGGGTGCTGATGATCCTGGAGGAGCCTGAGCCAGGAGGGACCCATGCTGAGGAGCCTGCACGTGCTCCAGTGCCCTCTGCAAATCAGGAATCAAAAGCAATTCCATAACCAGTGCTTGAGTAACTGGGGATGCAGCTAGGCTGGGAGGGAGGAAGGCCTTTCATGTGCTCTAATGAGCTGATCTGACATCTCCCTGCTCCAGCTGACACTTATTACTGGAAATCTCAGCTTGTTTCCTTGCCATCAGCCAGGCCTCCCTCTTAATTTCCTCAGATTTCTCCCTGTCAGGTCACTTTAGAATTTCTTTGAAATAAAGACAGTCTTGTAAATAAATGGAGGCCAAGATGCTTCCCAGGGAGATGAGACAAGGCCTGTCAGGAGGAGAAATGAGGATTTGGAGCAGAGTCAACAAGAAGCACGTCTTTTGTTGCAATTGCTAACTAAGTGTAATTAACTTCCTGATGAGGTGCAGGATCTTAAGGACTGATTGGAGTTACAGACTAATCATTATTCATGAGAAATTAACAGACACTACTTACAGGGAGCTGAATGCTTTAAAAAAAAACCTGTAAAAGCTCATTGGGGCAAACATATCCATGGTGCAAGGCTGTGGATGAGCTGTTGGATGGATTCCTCCAGGCCAAGGTGGTGTGGGGAGAGGAGAAGAACCAGCTCCCCTAAATTTGAATCCCTGAGTGAGGCTCCAGAGGGAGGGGGTTCAGCCCATCCCATTTCAGCCCATTCAGAAGTTCAGCTCATCCCATTTCAGCCCATCCAGGGGTTCAGCCCATCCCATTTCAGAGCTGTCCCATTCCAGACCAGTGACCTCTTTCCCAGGATAACACCAAGCCTGTGTTGTACTCCAGGGTTCTGAGGTTTCACCCCAGGCAGGAGGGAGGTCCTGCCTCACAGCCCACAGCCAGACCCAGTGTGGCAAGCAGTGCAGGAACACTCCCAGAGCTTCATTCCTCCTCCAGCACCAGCAGCTCCCCTTTCTGCCCAGAGAACACCAGCCTGGACTGTCCCTTAGCTGGGCTGCAACTCCCCTGGCACTGGCAGAGGAGTGTTTGCCCTCCATGCTATCCACATTCTCACATCTCTGGGTCTCGAGGATCATGGCATTGTTAGGAATTCCCCACATTTGTCCTTAATTGCAGCCCCACAAAAGAAAAGCTGAGCAGCAGCAGTATCCAGAGTCTCCAGGGCTCCTGCAGCAGCTCCAGGGGAGCTGAACCGTCTGTGCTCGCTCCTTGCAGGGAATAAAAGGGATTGAGATGAATCCGGCTGATTATTCCTGAGCTGCTCCTTTTGGGCAGGGTCTGACGGGAGCACTGGGGAGTGGCTGAGCTCCCTGGCAGCCTGACAGCCCCTCTGGCTGCTCCAGGTGCTCACAGCAAGTGTCAGCTGCAAAAGGGGCTGACCTGGCAATGCAGGCAGGGCTCTCCTGGCCCTTGTGCTGCTCACCCAGGGAAATGAGTCAGCACAGGAGAAGGAATTGCTTCATGTGCAGAACACCTGAGCTTGGTCCCTTGGAAATGAGCTGTTCCCGTGGATCCCCAGCCCCAGGAGCTCCCTGCATCTCTAGACTCATCCCAGCCTTATCACAAACAGGCAGTGAGAGAGGAGCTGAGGGTATCTCTCCAAGTCCTGGAGCAGCTCCCTGGGAATGGAGGGTTTGGGCAGTCCTGGAATCACAGCAAGGAGGGATTGTGTCAGTCTGAAGAAACAAAACCCAGTTCTGGACGTCTGGGCAGGTCTATCAAAGTTCCACCTCTGGATGTGTCCATTGTACACTACCATGTTCCTGCAGAAGGGAACAGCTGAGAGGTGCGAGGAAGGAACTGTGCAAATCAGCTCCAAGGCTCTGCCCAAATATCCAGAATTGCTCTGTCCTGCTCCTGCAACACCTAAAACTCCATCCTCCTCCCGTTCCCTCCTTCTCCTCCCTGTCCTGCCGTGTTTGCTGGCTCCCAGATGACACCAGAGATAACTGAACAAGGCACATCCCTGCCTGCCATGGCAGTGTCACCTCCTGTCCCCAGGCAGGGACAGTCCCACCCCAGCACTGCACCTGAATCCCCCTCCTCCCTCCCAGAGCAGGGGAAGGGGTTGAATTCCTGCCCCAGGACCCAGCAGAAAGAGCTGAAAGCACCTGGGAAATGACTGAAGAGTCCTCTCATGCCCCGCTTGGAAGGAGGAAGGTAAATGGAGGTATGGTGACACTAAATATATAAAATAAATGTGCTCAGTTTTGCCAAGTGGCTTGGTAGTGAAATGGAAATGCAAACAAACAGGAGATTCAATTCCAGTCCCATCATACTTTGCAAAAATGCACTGAACTGGCATTTTTATAAACTGAGAGATACCTCTGCCACCAGAAGGTATCAGCAGCTGTGGGAGCAGGTGTAACAATGAGATTGAAATTCTGGCAATGTGAAGTTTATGACGAAACAAAATGAAAACCTAAGGAAAGCAACGCTCAGTTCTTTCCTTCCTGAGGCATCTTTGAGGCCAGTACTGAATCCAGAATGGTTTGGGCTAGAAGGGACCTCAAAGCCCATCCAGTGCTCAAGGCCAGACTTGGAGCACCTGGGGCAGTGGAAGGTGTCCTGCCATGGCAGGGGTGTCACTGGGTGATCCCTGAGTTCTCTCCCAGCCCAAACCCTCCTGGCACTCTGAATCTCTGCGCCTTCACCCCTAAAGGCTGCACAGGAATGAGCAGCAGTGTCACCAACACGTGGATCTGTCCCCAGCCCTGGAGTGAGCAGGGACCAGGGGATTCCCCTTGGATTCCCTTCCACTTGGCTGCCAGGAATGGTTTTTTTAATGCAGCCAGGCACATAAAAATGCAAATAAGCACCCGGTAAGGTTTTTAAAAGCGCATAATCCCTGGTAATTTTGTGGGAGGGAGGTGCCTGAATACAGATAAGGATCTGAGTGCAGGTTCCAGGCATTTACAGAGCCAATCCCAAGGGATGCCTCCTCACTCACTGAGACACCCACAGAGCTTTCTCTGCCTGGAACCAGTTTAAACACCAGGCTCTGCTGCTCCTCAGAGATGCTGCTGGGTTTCCCGAGGATTCCTGGCACACAGAAATCCCTAAGTTTCTGCAGAGCAGCATTCCCTGTGATTGCTGCAAGGAATGTGGCTCTGCCAGAGGCACAGCAACAGCTGAAAGCTCTGGCTTTGGAATATTCAAATGACATGCAAAATGCATGGAGAGGCATTACTCATTAATTAATCTAAATAATTGACCATTTCACAGTCGTGTCTGATCTCCTCCTGCAGCTGCCTCGTTTGCTGGGCCATTGTCCTGTGGACATCCATGGGAAGGATTTGGGGAATGCACAAAATATTGAGCATTTGACTGTGGCAGGAGTAAATATGCTTTTTATCCAAGTCCTCCAGAAACAATCAATTAACATTATAGCCTCCAAAAAGGGAGCTCTCCATAAATCACTGTCACTAAACCAACTTGCTTGGGTCTCTGCAACAAAAATAATAGTTGTTTTATGTGCAGGGAACATAACTGAGGCTTCTATCCCTGGATGATCAAAGAGGGATTGAATAAATACATTCCTTGGGAAAAAAGAGCTTCCAGGCAGTTTACACTCCAACAAGACTTGGAGTGCATGTTTGCCATGCTAACAGAGCAAATATCTTCATCCTCAGTGAGGTTCTGCCTGAAGTGGGTGATTTGTGAGGGTCCCACTCTGCTTGGGAGGGAGGGAGGGCTGGCTCCAGGGCTCTGCTCCTTGGGATCCATGGGATCTGTAGGATCTGTAGGCATCTGTTTGAGGTTTGATGCTGCCAACAGCCACATTAAAGGGCTGTACCTGTGTTAGGGACAATCCCCAGGGTCCATCCAGGCTGGGATGAGCAGATGGAGCAGCACCTTGTGGGTGCTGTGGATGCGAGCTGGACCTGTGGAAATGAATTTATCAGAATTTGTTCCCTGGTGACAGCAGAGCTCTCCTTGATTGCAGACAAAACCCACTCTGTTTTAAAGGTAATGACCCCAAGGATTCTCTTCCCAATATCCTGGAGTGGGACAAAGGGAGGAAATGATCCCAGCTCCAGTGCAGCCCATGGTGGGAAGAGGTTCCCCATTGTGGTCCTTCAAACAACAAAACAGGAAGAATATTTTCTTCCAAGAAATAACTCCCGGCAAAGGAAGAGACTGTGATTTCTGAAGAGCTTCCATATGTATTTTAAACTCGGCTTTGGGATGCAGCCATCTGTCCAAATATTGAAATTCCTCAGCCGTTTCAAGTGGGCGTTCATCAGGCACAAACATCCAAGGGAGCTCCCACGCCTGCTGTGTGCCTGGCCTTGGGCCACAGCCAAACACCATTGACACAATTTTCTTGCTTTTGCATCTTAACTTTTTTTTTTTGGCTGCAAATCATCTCGGAGTGGGAGCAAAATGGCAAAATAGAGCCGTCAGTGTGACAGGGCCACGTGTCCTGTGGAGCCACTGCAGGTGAGGACAGCACTGTCCGTGTGCCCATGGAGACAGAGAGAGGGAATATTCCCAATCACACAGAGGCTCAGAGGCTCCTTGTTCCCTTCCCTGTCCCTCCAGGAAGGGCTGGAGAACCTCAGGAAGGTCTGGTCACACAGGCAAGGCCTGCTCTGCACCACTCTGCTGTGTTTTCTTTCATACTTTACCCAAAAAAGTTCTTTTTTAGCTTTTCTCTTCCAAGTCTGTCATTTCAAGGTAAAGAAAATAATTAAAGTAGGGAAAGGAGAAAAGTCAGCCCAGAGCTCTCTGTGAGAGGGCTCAGCAGTGCAGGAACAAAATGCTCTCCTGGCAGCTTCAGAAGGATCCTTCTGCTCTGGAAAGGTCACTCCCCTCCCAGCTGGAGCTGAGTTTTCAAAGCCCTGACTGTGGAGGATGCTGATTTCCACAGGTTCTGACCCAGAAACGGAGCCAGTGCTTTTCCAGACTGATCCAAAGGGCCCTGCAGGATGTGGAGGGCCCAGAAGGAGGGATGGTGGAGATGTCCTTGGCACTGCCATGGTCAGGAGGGCACTGCTGGGCCCAGGAGAAGGAACCACAGCTCTGGAGGGGAATCATGGCTACTGCACCCACAGAAGGTAAAGCATGAACAAGATCCAGGCCTGGCTGGGCACTTTTGTGAGTGATTTCAACCAGCTCCAGAAACAGAATTTGTCTTCTCTCAATCCTGTGACCACCAGCCCTTCAGAACCCTTCCAATGTCCCTGTCCCAGGCCCTGGTGTGTATGGAAGCCTTGTCAAGGAGGCGGGGGGACCTTCCTTGCTGAGCCTGGCACAGCCAGGAGAAGATGGGCAGAACCTTGGACAGACCTTGGGCAGACCTTGGGGATTTCACCCAAGACTTTGGGTCTCCAGAATCTGGGATTTCAGGAGATGCTTTTGGTCAAAGCCAGAGAGGGTGGTTTGGTAGGATGTAGTGGATGAGTAAATGAGGAAATCAAAGCTGGGACATTCAGTGTTCCTGTCCCTTGTACCAGCCTGGCTCTGAGCTACCCATGCCATCAGCCGTTAGGCTTTTCTGATATTTTTGACCAAAAAACCTGGAAAAAGGCCAGAGGATTAGTGGGAAGAAGCCAAGCAGAGAGTGACAGGCCTGGGAAGTTTTCCTGGCAGAGAGTTCTGGTTAAGGAGCAAGCCAGGAGCTCCTGGTGACACATCAGGCAGGGGGAAATGATCCAATGAGGAGGAAAGTTCATCCATGCCCTGTTCCATACAGGAGATCACTCCATTTAATCCCAGCAGTTCACCTGGCCTCCTGAAAGACATTCCCAAACTGAATCTAGAATGGAATTCCTGTCCTTTCCCACTTTTCTCTGCCCACCAAAACTCTCTCTTCTTGCCCCTTCCCTCGATATTTGGCTTGGTTTGTTTTGTTCATAAACTCAAAACAAAAAGCTTTTTTTTTTTTTTTTTTTTTTTTAATCTGAGGATTTGGGAAGTTCATAGCATGTTAAATCTCCCTCTAATCTCATAAATATAAATGGCAATATTGTGATGAGCCAAAGAGGTGCAGACAAAGCAGGATCATTAAATCTGAGACTTTTAATGGATAATACATTCCTTCATCTGAGACTGATGAGGAGAACTGTGCTCTCTGTATTTTCTCTCTCATGGAGAACTGGGGATGAGGAAAATGAAACACCTCCAGTGCTGCTTTTGTGCTGTTCCAAACACCCAGAACTGCTCACTGCAGTTTCAAACACCCAGAGCTGCTTAGGGCACTGCATATTCCTAAATTTTGGGCAAGGCCTGACTGGGACATGCCGGAAAACCAGCAAAGAGGTTTTATGGTCCCAGCTGTGAGAAACAGCTGGATCTGGCTGGAGTGGATTCAAGGGAGAAGACCCAGAACCCACCAGGAACACCAATGTTGTGGACTGAAATCTGGCTGAGCCGTAACTTCAGCCACAGAAACACTTCACAGGACGATTGCAATGTGGAATAAATTGCTGGGATCCTTTCCCATCTAATTACACCCCAGCCCACGGTAGGATGCTCAGGGTAATCAGGATCAAACACAGCAAAGCTGTCTGACAGCATCAAAGACAATGTTTGATGGCCAGAAATCCATTCCTGAGCAGACATCTGTGCACTGAAGCAGCCCTGAGATGAAATTCATTCCTCACAGAGTGGGCTCTGAAATCCCCCTCCTCCTCCCTCTGTACAAACACAGAATTTGCATTGATTTAGGAAGTCTTGCAGCCTTTGAAATGGTGTGTTAATTAAAAATGTTCCATTCACAGGAGAATGGGGAAGGTTTGAGCAGGAATTGTCACAGATCCTGCTGCAATTACAGCACCAGGTGCAGAGGCTGTCCCTGTGGGCACTGCCAGCCCTTTGGAGCAGCCCTGGGAAATGCAGGGAAGTGCTGGCACAGCACTGGGACCATCCCAGACTGCCCCTGGGCTCAGCAGTGCTGCCTTCGGGGTCACAGTCATGGAATGGGCTGGGCTGGGAGGGACCTGAGAGTTAAGTGTGACTTTTCATCTCAGTTTTTAATGCTGATGCTTCCCCTTTGAAGCAATAGGTCCAAAAATGACATTCCAGAACTCTGCCCTTCCTCCACCCCTGCTGGCATGCTTTGGGTGGGGTCAGGAGGGAATTTTCAGGGTTATGCCCTTCCTGAGATGTTCCAGTCACAGCCATTTCCACTTTCCCTGTATAAAACCATCCCAAAGCAGCTCAGTCCCTGCTCTCTGTAATTGCTGCTCCTCTCACTCCTGCACTCTCTTTGCTAGGGAGCCTTCACCTGCTTCTTTTCTTTTCAAGGATTATAAATGAGGACATTTATTTCACATTGCAGGCAAACTTGTTTGGAGTAGCAACAATCGTAAGAATAGGCAGCAGCTGTGAAAGACATTTTATTTTTCCTTCTGAATAGCAGAAGTTTCTCATTTACCTTCCAGACACTCTGGGAACACGCTGCTCTGGAATTAAATACATGTTACCAGAAAAGAATCAGCGGGTGAAAGGAGGGATTGCTTGAAAATCCATTTCACTGCTTCCCAGCAAAATAAAGGAGCTGGAAAATATTGCAGACAACTCTCCTGTTGTTGTGACCAGATAGGAATCAGCCTCTCCAATGCCATGGAGGATCTCTCACCACAGGAAAACCCTGCCTGCTCCTGACCTCTGTGAGCTAACTCAAACAGGACCCAGGTTCTAGAAGCCACCAGAGTCCACCAGGCTCCCAGAGCAGAGTCCCTCCACCATGGTCCAAGACATGGATGGGATGGAGGACATGGATGGGATGCAGGACATGGGATACAATACATGGATGGGATGCAGCACATGGATGGAATATAGGACATGGATGGGATGCAGGACATGGATGGGATGGAGGACATGGATGGGATGGAGGACATGGGTGGGATGCAGGACATGGATGGGATGGAGGATGTGGGTGGGATGCAGGACAAGGATGGAATGCAGGACAAGGGTGGGATGCAGGATGTGGATGTGCAGTGAACTGGGCCAGTCACTGAAAATGCTTGGCTGTGGTGGAATTGAGAGCTCATGGACACCAGGACACCCTGGTGGGGTGAGGATATTTGGTTACACCTGGACGTTAAATCTGCTGCATCAACCCTTTTTCCTTTGTCTTTCTGTTTCCAGGGGCCTTCAGAGATGCTGGAAATGAGGAAGAGTTCTCTCTCTTTGTGAAATTCTGTATTGATTGAAGGGTTTAATCTTGACTTTTTAGATGTTTATTTTTGCCTGTTGTAATAAATTCTAATTAAAATCTCTTTGTGGATTTTTCATCGGGTGGCTCTGTCATTTGGGTCTCAGGGTGCTTTGTATTTCCTGATATTTAATCACTTCTGCTCACAGGCACTTTTCCCTTTAAGCTCACCTTCACAATCATCTGTGCTGCTCACAAAAATACAAGTTTATTAAACAAGCTGGGAGCTCAGGGGACCAAAGAAACCCTGCAGCTGCTGCCTCTCAATTTCCAAGTGTGCATTACCCAGAGCAGCTCACTGGAGATGCAGAGGGGGGAGCTCATCCCTGTGTGCCCAGAGCACAGAAATGAAGGACGTGGATGGGATGCAGGACATGGGCAGGACATGGGTGCAGCCAGGCCCAGCAGAACTGGGAGCTCTCTAGTCCAGGATATGTGGAATTTCTGTGCTCAGCTGTGGGATCCTGTGGGATCCTGCAGAGCCCTGACTGAGGAGCTCAGAGCTTGCACAGGGCTTGTGCTGGAGACACATCCAGAATGGAAAATTCAGAGCAGAAATGAACTATGCAGAAGATTTTGGTTGAGGGAGGAGATGGGGACAGAAATCAGCTCATGTCCCCTGATGTCACCCCCAGGCTGAGCCGTGCTGTGACACCAGGCAGGGCTCTCTCCATTCTCTAAGCTCAGAATTTGGCTTTAATTGTGGCCTGGACAGCAGTTTGAGAAGTGACCAAACATGGACGCACTTCAGGAGACATCTCAACAGTGGAGATGCCTGGTTCCCACCCAGATCCTGCTTCCCTTGGCCCAAGAACAAGGAGATTTCCTCAGCCTGGCTTGGGGAAGCTCACAGGAATATGGGGAAGGTTTAAAAACCCAGCAGAGGGACAGATGGGGGACAAAGGGACAGGTGTGAAACAGAGAGATATGGTACAGAGGGACAAATGTGAGGTGTGGCACAGAGGACAGGTGTGGCACAGAGGGACAGGTCTGGCATAAAGGAACAAGCGTGGGACAGAGGGAAAGGTGTGGGACAGAGGGACAGGTGTGAGGTGTGGCACAGAGGGACAGATCATCACTGCTCCCCTGTCTCACAGCTCTGCTGACATTCTGCACCCTCTGCTTGGTCCCAGAGCTGCTCCTGACCTTGTTTGTTTGCATTTCTCCTTTCAGCCCCACTGCAGAGGGAACTGGGATTGTTGGGTTTATTGTCACTCCCTTTCCCACCCCCAGCTCGATTCCACGTTTGCATTTTCTCCACAGGATGAAAACCTTTTCTATTCACCAACCATCTGGGCTTTGTTAGGCTTTGTTGAGCAAAGCTTGGATCTGGAGCTGCAGACTCCTCAGCCCTTCCCCAGCACACGCACGCAGCTCCAGCAGATCCCAGATTATTTGCCAAGGGATTATTCATCCAATATGCCCATTATTCAGGCAGCAATTTTCCCATTATTCACCACATTCTGCCTGCCCACCAGCTGCATCCCAAACCTGGCAGCTCCTGCTGCTCTGCAGTGTCCAAAAAATGATCCCATCCCCACAAATCCACCTTTGGAGGGTCTGACCCTCTGGACACCCCATGGGATATCAGGTTGCAAGGGCTCTGTTGGGCCAGCCCTGCCCAAGGAGTGTGCTCAGGTCTGTGCTCAGCAGAAACCCCAGGAATTCTGTGCTGCTGAAATCCCAGGAATTCTGTTCCAGGTGCTGCTGAAATCCCAGGAATTCTGTTCCACGTGCTCCCACACTTTGGGTTACCCATGCTTAGCTCTGACAGCAGAAATCTTTGCTGTGGGGACCCCCAGGGACATGGGGAAAAACTCTGCACATTTGTCAAGGAATTAAGAATTCCCATTCTAGGCGCTCTGTGTCCTTCCTTCCCCACAATATCCTGGATATGAAACCTGACCTGGCTGCTGGGTTAAAATGCCTTTCTGGCAGTGGTTATTTTTTATTTTTTACATCTTAATTCTCAGCTTCATCTCTCGATTCATCCCGAAGCACAATTATCATGCAGCTAATGAAATAAGTAATATTTTCTCATTCCAAGAAATCTCGTTAAGCTAATTAGCAGGCTCCTCTGGCAGCTGAGGCTGGTTTTACACTGTTCAGTGTGTGTGGGGTTGATTTCTTGGTTTGTCTGGGCCCTGTCCCCTCCCTGCACGTGGGAGGAAAGCAGGGAGCTGTGTCCCCCTTGGGGCAGGGATGGGCAGGGGCCGTGTCACAGCCAGGACAGAGATTCCCCTTGTTTCATGTGACCCCCTGAAGGGACACAGTCTTGGGTTGCTGTTGATAATTGCTGCCCCGAGATGTGCAGGATGTCTCTGGTTTGGCCTGCACAACTGAAGAACGAGTCTGGACTCTTCACTTTTCAGTCTTGAGGTTGTTTATTAATTCTTATCTATAAAATTTTCTTTCTGCCCAGCTGAGATCTGCTCAGCAGGGCACCCACAGGCACTCTGTGTTGTCCTTTTATACTACAAACTACGTATAACATATTTACACTTAATTCCCAATACCCATCACCTATGTTAGACAGTGCACTTCTACTCTAAATCAATCCCAAAGTGCCAACATCACAGCAGAAAATGGAGAACAGAAGAAGAAGAAGAGGAAGAAGAAGAAGAAGACATGCTGGACACGCCCAGATTCCTCCATCTTGTCCCCATAACCCCCATACCAAAAATCCTAAAATCTATATTTTCGCCCTCTGATCATTTTGTTATTACACTATTCAAACCTGTGTGACTTTCACATCCTCATACAAAGCTGGCAACTTGCTCCAGGGGTCAAAATCAAATCCCCAGGTGTTCTGGGCTGTATTCCAAGGTCTCTGAGCCCCCCATGGGGTTCTTGGCAACTCTGGACACCTGGAGGGATGCACTGAGTTCTGACAACACAGCTCGTGGCACTTCTCCAGCTCCCTACTGTCCCTCCTGTCACCTCTCCTGAGGTTCTGCTCCTCTCCAGGGTTTTGCTCTGTGCAGTGTCACTCCTGCAGAAGGGGCGGTTTGTGCCTGTCCTTCCTCGTGGGTCTGTGCTCAAACCAGCAGCCAATTAGGGGAATTTTGTTGTTCAATTATGCAAACCCCCATCTAGACATCCTCGTTTGTATTTGATTATAATTCAGCTGGGATCAGTTCCTGACACACTGACATTAAATCAAACTGAAAAAAACCCCACCTGGATGCTGCTCCCTCCATCTCTGCAAATCAAAGCCAGGAAATCAATCCTGGAAATCATCATGGGGGGCTCTGGCATCCTGAAATTTCATTTGGAGCTTCAAGGACCAGTCTGCAAAGGGGGGTGCAGGACGTCAAGAGTTTCAGGTCTTTTATTCCAGTAGGTTCCAGCTGTATGGAATGCCTGAAGTGAGCACAGCACCAAAGTTTGATTTGGCAGGGCAAATCCAGGGGTTAAACCTGACTCTAACATACAAACCCAACACCTGATGAGCTCCTGGGTGCCCTGGGATCTTGCCCAGGTGTGTGCTACAGGGAAGGTTCAGTGCTTTGAGGAGCGCTGGGTCCCATTTCCCCATCTCCAATAAAGGGAGGACGGTCCCAGAGGGCACCTGCAGGAGGCTGAGCTCTGCCCTGGTGGCTCTAAGTGCTCTGGTGCCTCCACAGGGAAGGATCAAAGCCAAGGAACCAGGCCCAGACCTGCAGGCAGCCCAGCCTGGGGGTGCTCAGGGTGCAGCACAAACCCACAGCAACCCAAGGTTGGGTTTCTGGCTCCCAGCTGCTTTTTAGCTTCTCAATCAGAAGTGAAAGCTGCGTTTTCACTGATTCCTGGGAGATTTCACCAAAGACCTTCACAAACCTGCCAGGAGAAAAGATTTGAGGCTCCACACTGGGAAAGATTAGAGCTCCAATTCCCTTCCTGAGGCAGCCTGAAATTCCCTGTGTTGGTTCTCAGTAATACCCATGCTCAGGATAACCTCCTGCTATTTTTGTGTATCTGTAAATTATCACCTCTCCACACTCTGACAATGCCACAGCATCCTTTGCCACATATAATTATGCCACTCCTTGTGGAATTTGCAGGCAACCCCAACAAGGGAAGAGATAAGAATGTTGACTCCATGTTTCAGAAGGCTGATTTATTATTTTATGCTATATATTGTATTAAAAGGAAATTATATATTAAAGCTATATTAAAAGAATAGAATAAAGGATGTCATGGAGAGGAAAAGGAAAAGGAAAAGGAAAAGGAAAAGGAAAAGGAAAAGGAAAAGGAAAAGGAAAAGGAAAAGGAAAAGGAAAAGGAAAAGGAAAAGGAAAAGGAATCTTGTGACTGACCAGACTGTGATTGGCCATTAATTAAAAACAACCCCATGAGACCAATCACAGATCCACCTGTTGCATTCCACAGCACCAGATAATCATTGTTTACATTTAATTTCTGAGGCTTCTCAGGAGAAAAAATCCTAAGGAAAGGATTTTTCATAAAATATATCCATGACAACTCCTAAAGCTGCAAAATGCCACCCTTGCCCATGGAAAATCTCACCCCATTGGCTTCAAGTAAATTCCTGTTCCATGGGGCTGCAAACCTTCTCCATTTCTCCTGAAAACCCCATCAGGTTCCCCAGAGGAGGAGCTGGGGACTCAGCACAGAGCAGCTGTGTCTGTCAGACATTGAGCAGCAGAGAAATTCTGTTTGACAGGATTCGGAATTAATTTGATCCAAAGCTCTTCAGTCTGAATAAAGCAATGAAATCATCTGATATAGGTCAAATATTCCCCTGCAAGCCCAAGGGAAAATGGAGTGTCTTCAGAGAAGCGGAAACAGGTATTGGAATCACATCATCCCCTGGAAAGGTGTCTGACAGGAAATTCCTCAGCACAACATTATGGATTACCTATGGCTTATCTGTGCTTTATTTATGGTTTTTCTATGTGTTTTTATGGGTTATTTGTGGTTTATCTATGGCTTATTTATGGTTCATCTCTGGTTTACATATGGCTCTCTCTGATTTATTTATGGGTTTATTATGATTTATCTATGGTTTATCTATGATTTACTGTGGTTTTTCTCTAGTTTATTTATGGGTTATCTGTGGTTTATCTCTGTGGTTTATCTCTGGTTTATCTCTGGGTCTCTCTGGTTTATTTATGGTTTTATTATGATTTACCTATGGTTTATATGTGATTTATCTATGGTTTATCTCTGATTTATTTATGGTTTATTTCTAGGTTATCTGCGGTTTTTGGCTGTCTATGGTTTATTTATGGGTTATGTCTGGTTTATCTCTGGTTTATTTATGGGTTATCTGTGGTTTATCTATGGTTTATGGCACTCTATGGTTTATTTATGTTTTTAATGGATTTTTAATAGTTTATCTGGTTTATCTATGGCTCTCTGTGGCTTATTAATGGTTTTATTACCGTTTATTTATAGTTCATCTGTGGTTTATCTATGGCTCTCTATGATTTATTTCTGGTTTTATTGTGCTTTATTTATCGTTTATCTGTGGTTAATCTATGGCTCTCTATGGTTTATCTCTGGTTATCTCTGCTTTATCTATGGTTATCTGTGCTTTATCTATGGTTATCTCTGGTTTTCTGCTGGTTTATCTGTGGTTTATCTCTGGTTATCTATGGTTTTATGCTGGTTTATCTATGGTTTATCTCTGGTTATCTCTTCTTTATCTATGGTTATCTATAGTTTATCTCTGGTTTATCTATGTTTTATGCTGGTTTATCTGTGGTTTATCTATGGTTTTATTCTGGTTTATCTATGGTTTATCTCCAGTCCATCTCTGGCTGTCCATGGCTCCTGTGCCCTTCAGCCAAGCCCAGTTTACCATTTGTTCACCATTCTTTGTCTTTGCCTCTCTGAAACCTCCCAGACCAATTCCTGGGGAAGCTGACCTGGCTTTCCCTGTCTCTGAGCAGACTGTGACATCCACCCTGTGGCTTTTCCCCAGACTGTCACCAAGCCCAGCCCAGGCAGCTGCAGGGACACTGGCAGGGCCATTCCTGCCTGGAGGAGCCCTGGTGCCCATCCCAGAGGGTATTCTCTCACTGGGCTGCTCCTGGCAGCCCCCTTTGGAAGGAATCCCCTGCACAGATTTCTCGTGGGAGAACATCCCACATGCTGCACAGGAGGGTCCTGGGGACACACGGGGATGGCAGAGATCCCAAATGTCACAGAGCTCTGCCAGGCTGCACTCCCACACCCCCCAGCCTGGCAGGGCTCTGACTCCTCCAGCAGCTCCACCTGTGCGTGATAACAGATATCAGAGGCTGAGGGGAGCGTTCACTTTGCCACGGTGTTTATGAGCATTATTTATAGCAGCCCCACGCAGCCACGAGGAGACAGCACGTGTGACAGATGTGCAGGGCGCTGTGCTGTGCTTTGTCACCAGCAGAGCTGCTCTGGGGTGAGGATGAGCTGTTCCTGTGGGACAGCAATGATCCCTGCTCCTCCCAGCCCATGTTAACGCTTGGTGGCCTGTTGCAGTCATCTTTTCATGAAAAATCCTTTCCTTAGGATTTTTCCTCCTAAGAAGCTGAAAGGCCTCAGGAACAAAATGTGAACAATGATTATCTGCTGCTCTGGAATGCAACAGGTGCATCTGTGATTGGTCTCATGTGGTTGTTGCTAATTAATGACCAATCACAGCCCAGCTGGCTCAGACAGAGAGCCCAAGCCACAAACCTTTGTTATCATTCTTTCTTTGCTTTTCTATTATTAGCCAGCCTTCTGATGAAACCTTTTCTTCTATTCTTTTAGTATGTTTTACTGTAATATATATCATAAAATAATAAATCAGCCTTCTGAAACATGGAGTCAGATCCTCATCCCTTCCCTCATCCTCAGACCCTTGTGAACACTGTCACAGTGGCCTTGCCTGGGGTGCCCACAGGAGGCTGCACTGGCAGCCGTGTCCTTTCCTGCAGTGCAGACGTGGTAATTAGTGCACAGTTACCTTCCTGCCCTACTTTGGAAGTGACATTTACTCCCGGAGTTTCTCTGGCTGCTGCTGTTCATTGCTAGTTAATTCAGAATTCAGTGCTGCTCACGAGGGCTCTGCTCCATCGCCGGGGGAGCCTTGGCCACCCGTGGAGCTGCTTCCCCTTCCCTCACCGAGGCACCAGTAATTGGCCTGACTCCCTGTGCCCCTGCCCAGAGATGTTTCTTCATCTGCAGGGCTCGGAGGGGTGGCAAATGTTAACATGCAGCTGATGGAGCAAAGGGTTTGCTGCGGGAAGCTGCTGATCCCCGAGCTGGCTCAGGCAGCGAGGGACGCAGGGTGACAGCCCCTGATCTGCCCCAGAAATGGCCCAAAATTGTCACTCATGAATGGCCTTAATTGCTGAACACATCTCAAAGCATTCAGCAAGGCAGTCCTGAGCACTTGGCACATCCCAGGGGGAAAGCTGAGGGGCTGACAGGGAAATCCCTCATGGCACGGGGCAGGCCCTGCAGGGAATCCCAAACCTCAGAAACCAAAGGGGGAGACTCACCCAGAGCCTTTCCAGCTCTGCAGAGCTTGGTGCCGTTCTCATGTCCTGATAAAGAGAGGGAAATCAGATTTCCAGGGAAGGGAAATGGGTGTTCTCCTGCACAAACCGCTGAGATCTTCACACTGAGCTGATTTTCCTGCTGTGCCTGTGGCCTCTCACCAGCGAGGGTCACGCTTTGGAAATGGCCTCAGTGCTGCTTTATGGCCAGGGGAGGGAATTTCCCACAAATCTGGAGTGGTGGAGGAACAAACACGCAGTAAATCAGGAAGGAGGAGGAGGAGTATGGGGAGGGGAGTGTGGAGTAAATGCTATCACAAATCTGCAGGGCTGTCACGGGGGAGCTGGGCCTGGGTGACTGCAGGGCCGTGGTTTGTGAGGTTGGAGCTTTAAATCTCCCTGAGAAGCTCTGGGATTGCAGCTCCAGGGCCTGCAGAGCCTGCTCAGCCAGCAAGGGGCAGAACCTCACACAGAACTCTGCTGGGGGAGCGCCCTGGCTGCAGGGCTAGGGCTGGGACTCAGGTTAGGGCTAGGATTAAGGTTAGGGTTAGGATAAAGATTAGGGTTAGAACTAAGGTTAGGGTTAAGATTAAATTTAAGGTTAGGATTAAGGTTAGGGTTAGGATTAAGGTTAGGGTTAGGATGAAGGTTTAGGTTACGATTTAGATTTACACTATAATTAAGAATAATATTTGGGTTATGATTAAGGTTAATTTAATATTAAGTTTAAGTTTATTGTTAGGATTATATTTTAGGTTAGGTTTAAGGTTAAGGTTAGGATTAGGATTATGGTGAAGATTACTTTTATGGTGAGAGTTAGTGTTTGTTAGGTTGCATGTCAGGGTTAGTATTAGTGTTAGGGTTAGGGGCGAATTTCTTCCCAATATCCAAGCTAAATTTCTCCTCTTTCTTTCTGCACCCATTCCCCTCATCCTACCACTCCTGGTCCTTGTGTAAAGTCACTCTCCAGTTCTCTTGGAGCCCCTTTAAGCCCTGAAAATGGCTCTGAATTGTCCCTGAGCCCTTCCTTCCCCAGGTGAACCCCTCCAGCTCCCCATCCCCACTGCAGACCAGTTGCCTCCAGTGCTTCCAGCTGTCTCCAGCACAGGGAGCAGCACCACCACGCCGTGCCAGGGCTGGGGCAGGGGCTGGCAGTGCCCATCTGATCCTCTCCAAACCATGCCAAGCTCCTGGGTTTGTCCCTGCACGTGCCCTGCAGGCAGGAGGAGAGGGGCAGCTCCTTTGTGCTGCCTCCCGTGCTGCAGAGCCAGCCTGCAGCCATTCTTTTTATTGCTGATGCTGCTTCCTATGGAAACAATTTGGTGCTAATAAGCTCCATTTATAATAGTAAGGAATGGTTCGGTGGGATAATTGTCTCTAAATACCATTCATGGCTTTGTTGCTTTTCCTGCGTGGTGCTAATTATTCTGCATCTGAAATAGCACCAGAGCAGGCACTGAATGCCACTGAATAGGGCTGTGAGCACTCCAAGAGGATGAGGCAGGCTGTGATTAGGAATATCAAGGCCCTAATCCAGCAGACAATGCCCTGCTCCCTGTGTCTGCACAAAACCACAGCCTGTGCAGGGGCTGGGGAAATGCAGTGTTCACTGAGCCCTGCAGGAATGGGGGAGAAAGCTCCTGTCACAGGGGCAGTGCTTGGAGAATTCCAGAATCCCAGGGCAGGTTTGGTGGGAAGCAACCTTAAATACCATCTCATCCTATCCTTGCCATGGCAGGGACACCTCCCACTGCCCCACGTGCTCCCAGCCCCAGTGTCCAACCTGGCCTTGGGCACTGCCAGCCCCAGCTGCTCTGGGCACCCTGTGCCAGGGCCTGCCCTGGGAAGGATTTCTCCCTAATATTCCACCTGAATTTCCTCTCTTTCAGTCTGAAGCCATTCCTTCTGTCCTGTTTATGCCTCAGGTTTTAGCTTTTATATTTTCAGATTCTGTGCAGCCTAGGTGTGCAGTTCTGAGCTTCATGTTAAGTGTTGGTGAGCTGTCTGCACAGAGCAGGGAGACAAAACAATTCCTGCTCCAGCTGGGCACCAAGGACAAATGATCCAAATCTCAGCCCAAGAGCACAAACACCGTGGGCTGGAGAGAGAAAAACAAGGATGGGACTGCATGGGCTAAAGCTGGAATGGGACAATGAACTGCAAGATGCAAATGGAGCAGAACTGATCACAGTGAGAGACCCCACGCCTGGTTGTGCATTTTGGGGCCATTTTGGTTCATCTTGGGTTCATTTTGGGACCATTTTGGTTCATCTTGGGTGCAGCCCTGGCTGGGCTCTTGTGCTGCCCAAGGTGGATCCATGGAGGAGATCCTTTGAATAAATCCCTGCTTTATTCTGAAACTTTGCCCAGCCTCTGCTCCATCTCAGCCTCTCAAGGCATCCCTGTCACTCTAGTTCCTGATGAAAGGAAAGCCTCCCGGTGGCCTCTTCCAGCTGGTGGCCAAGGCTGCAGCTCAGACACCCCTGCTCTGCCCCTCCTGCTCTGCCCTTCCTGGGCTGCTCCTTTCAGGAATTGCACAACTACCGCAGAGCTCCAGCAGCAGGAATGAAATCCCTGCCTGGTACATCCACCATGGCCAGAATGCTGATCCCATCCCTCCCTCAGATGATTTGAGCTGGGCTTAACTTTTAAGACTCATCCAAGCTGGAAAAAACCTTTGTCAGTGGCCCTCACCAGTTCCAGGAGCTGAGAAACCAGGTCCTGGCCCATCTTCAGTGGGAAAGCTGATCCCTTGGATGTTGGAGCCATGGATCACTATGGTAACATTATAATTGACATTTCTGGGGGATTATGGAGTCTGAAAGTCATAAACTTAATGAAAGTATGTTTTTATTGCACTTCAACTTCATCTCTGATTAAATCAAATTTGCATAATGGAAAGTTATTGCATTTCCACGTTTCTAATTTCCCTTCCACCCCCTGCTCCCTTTTGCTCCTTTTGCCAAGTGTGTCTCAGGTTTTGTCTGCAGCCAGGGCTCTGAAGGGCACCTGAGCCACAGCTGGGGTGAGAATGCTTCAATAACTGGTGTCAGAGGAGCCCAGGAAGGGAAGCCCTGATGTCAGAGCCCAGGAAATTCCTCTGGCTGCCCTGGTGGACACGAGACCCTGACAGGGGGCACGGAGTCAAAAACTCCTGTGCCTTCAATTTTAACCCCTGGAAAAAACAATTACCAACCTTCTATGAGGATTGACAAGACATGAAAGTTTGCGTAGAATGATAGTTAGTTTTTTACCAGATAGAAAAGTAGAATTTTGAGTTTTTAGAATGGGGGTTCAGAAGCCAAGATGGAGGGATTTGGGTGTGCCTTGTCCTCCTTCTTTCTTCTTCTTGTCCTCCATCTTCCTGGTGATGGTGGCACTTTTGGATTGGTTTAGAGTAGAAACAAACTGTCTAACATAGCTGATAGGGATTGGAAAATCATTGTAAATAAAGCACGCGTAGTTTTTAGTATGTATTTATGACTGAAGGCAGTCCGTGTGCCACAACTCAACCTGCTGGACAGATCTCAGCAGGTCA
Organism: Ammospiza nelsoni; assembly: GCF_027579445.1. Classification (NCBI taxonomy): domain Eukaryota; kingdom Metazoa; phylum Chordata; class Aves; order Passeriformes; family Passerellidae; genus Ammospiza; species Ammospiza nelsoni. Next base: position 4,165,984 of record NC_080651.1, read on the forward strand.
GAGAGAGAATGTAACAGATAAGAGAAAGTAAACAACCTTGGAAAGCAGAACAGAAGAATCCTGACTTCTTCTTCAGTTGCTGGGCTGGAAAAAGAGACTCTGTGACAAATCTTGGGGTCATCCTGACCACAGAGACCTCGTCACCCTGAGATCTGGGGAGGCTGCTCAGCCTCTCCTTCCTGCCCAGCTGTGCAGTGCTCCCTGCAGGAGAGAGATGCTGGTGCTAAAAGGAATTTATCAAGGAGAGGCCAAGCACTCAGCCTGTCCCCAGCCTCACCTTTGCACAGCATTTTAGGCAGTGAGTGTGGTTTTATTTTCAGTGTGCCCTGATTTTCTCTACATTCCCACTCTGACATTCTCTACATTCCCACCCTGATTTTCTCTACATTCCCACCTTGATTTCCTCTACATTCCCACCCTGATTTCCTCTACATTCCCACCCCGATTTTCTCTACATTCCCATCCTTATTTTCTATACATTCCCATTCTGATTTTCTATACATTCCCATCTGGATTTCCTCTACATTCCCACCCTGATTTCCTCTACATTCCCACCCTCATTTTCTCTACATTCCCACCCTGATTTCCTCCCCTCCTCACTCTCCCTTCCCCTCCCACTGCTCCCTCCTCCTTTGTTCCCCCCACAAACACTCACACACACTTTTGCTACAATCAGCCTTTAGGATTTCTGCCCTTTTCGCCCCAAATTCCTGCTCCAGGTGAGGTTTGCTCATCACAGAGGTGTGGGATGAGTGGGGTCCATTTTCAATCTCCACCCCAGTGGAGATCACAGACCCTTAGGGTCTGACAGTTCAGCTGGAATCCAGCCATGAATCCATAAAAATCATATCATATAAATCCATTCAGTATTTTAATATAGCTCCATGTACTTTTGTTATGCTCAGTAAAAAGAAAAGCTTCTTTGAGTTTACTCTGGGTTGGTTGTTTGGTTTTTTTGTTTTTTTTCCTTAGAAACCTGACAGTATCTGCTAAAAAAAAATACAGCTGAAAATCCAATTTTTCTTTTCTTGTTGGCAAAATTTTGACAGGCCTTATGATGAAGCAATAAAAGGCACTCTCTGGGGATGGAGGGCAGTGGGGCTGGCACTGTGATGGCAATAAAGAGGCATTTCCAGCTGCCTGGAGCTGCAGAGCTGTCCTGGGGGAGAAACCCCAGCCCAGAGTGGGGAGGGAAAGGTGATCCATCATGGGCCAGGACAGGGACAGGGGCAAGAGAGAAACCCCAAATCCGCTCTCCTCCCCACCAGGGATAGGATTCCCTCCTTCCTTTTGGGCTCCTGCACACTGAGCAGCAGGGATCCACTTCAGGGAGCAGAAAAGAGCCCCAAACTCTCCTGATGGAGCTGGGAAATCCCCCAGGGATCATCAAATGCAGCTCCTGCACCCATGGCAGGAAGGGTGTGCTGCACCAATGCAGGGAGGAGCAGTAGGGGAATGTTCTGGGCACTACCAGAGGTGTGTGTGTTTGCCTCCAGGCAGAGAAGGTCCAGCTACAAACCAGCAGCTCCTTGGAGAGCACTCAGCTCAACGCTTCCCTCCCACAGAAAAAAATGAAATAAAGAGATTTCAGCTTCCTGTGAAATTTCCAGCCCCTGCTCCAAAGCACAGAAGAGCTGGAATTATTCAAAGAATGAGTCTCCAGTGTTCCTTGTCTTATCAGAATGAGGCCTTTTGTCTCCAGCTCAGGCTCAGAAATAGCAGAGTTGTGTGGATGAGACGCAGCAGAATGCTTCAGCCTCTGCCAGAACCCTGAGGTGGAAAATTTCAGCCCAAAGATCCAAGAGTGGCAGAGGAGGAGGAGAAGGGAGCTGAGGGCAGGACTGTGCCATGGGAAGCTCTGAAATTTCCAATTTTCCTGGGAATATTGACATCTCCAGCTCAGGGCTCTGCTGGGTGGTGCAGGACCAGGGTCAGCACCAGGAGCCAAATCCCCAAGGATCAGCATCCCAAGTCTGGATTCTGGGTTATGATGGCACTGCCAGGGATCCAGGGGCAGCCACAGCTGTGCCAGGGCCTGCCCACCCTGCCAGGGACAATTCCTCATTCCCAATATCCCATCCAGACCTGCCCTGGGTCAGTCTGAGGCAATTCCCTGGGTCCTGTCCCCCATCCCTTGTCAATTTTCTCTCTCTCCATCTTTCCTGTAGATCCTTTCAGGTCCTGAAAGTTCACACTGAGCTCAACCCAAAGCTCCTCCTGTGCAGGTAAGCAATGCCAGCTGTGCCAGCCTCTCCTGACATGAAGAGAGGGAAATCTCCCTCATATGAACAGCAAGAAATGTCCCTGCTATGAGGAGAAGGAAATTTCACTGGCAGGAAAAGCAGGAAATGTCCCTGACACAAGGAGAAAGAAATGTCCTTCACATGAAGAAAGGAAATGTCCCTGACACAAGGAGAAGGAAATGTTCCTCAAATAAAGAAAAGGAAATGTCTGTCACGGAAAGAGAAAGAAATGTTCCTAACATGAAGAGAGGGAAATGTCCCTCACAGGAGAAGAAGGAAATGTCCCTGACATGAGGAGCAGGACATGTCCTTCACAGAAAGAGAGGGAAATATCCCTAGCAGGAAGAGAAGGAAATGTCCCTCATATAAAGAAAGGAAATGTCCCTGCCATGAAGAAAGGAAATGTCCCTGCCATGAGGAGCTGGACATGTCCCTGCCATGAAGAAAGGACATGTCCCTCACAAGAACAGCAGGAAAGGCAGGAAATGTCCCTGCCATGAAGAAAGGACGTGTCCCTCTGTCCCAGAGCCCAGGCTGGGTGTGCAGTGCTGTGGCTGTGCTTGCAGTGCAGCTGCTGATGTGGAAATGCTCTGCCTGCTGCTCGGGCAGGGATTCAGTCACCCACGAGTGACAATGCCCAGGGCAGGCTGGCAGATGTGGCAGCACCTGGGAGTGGTGCCTGCAGAGCTCTGGGCACCCTCAGGGGTGACAGCAGCTTTAGGAGAGTGGCACTGCACCCTAAGGAGCACAGAAGGAAAAATCCAGGAAAGCTAGAAGTTAAAAAAGGCTGTTTTCTTCATGGATTATTGTTAATTTGACATTTTTAATCCCAGTGAGACAAAAGCCACTGTTCTGGTGTCCTTCCAGAAACAGGATCTGCTCCTCTGTGCCCTGCAGCGCTGAGAATTCCTCCCCACCATGGTGCTCAGAGCCTGGAAAAGCCAGGGAAAATGGGTGAGTCTCTGGCTGGAGCCTCTGGTGAAGGCTGGACAGCCAGAGCCCAGCCAGGAACAGGTTAAAGCCTGTGCAGCTGGTGGAATTCACAGCAAATCCTTTGTGCAAGCAAACAAGCCCTGGCAAATCCAGGTTCCTCCAGTGTGTTCCTAAACGATCCTTTAAGAGTTAAACAAAACAGTGACTGCTGCCTTTTAAACACCACTGACCTTTCTCATGGCTCTGTTTCCCAGGTAAGTGTATTTTCGTGTCTTTTAAAAGTCTTTAACGTTTGGGAAGTGAATATTTGGAGTGTGGGGTTTTAAAATACCCGGTGAGCAAATCTCCAATATTGACCAGAGGCTGGATTAGCTTGGGCTGGGATTCCTTTGCTTGCTGCCAGAGCTGGGCAGGCTCCAGCAGCTCCTTGAGATGCTCTCCCAGAGCACATCCCAGGCTCTGGGCACCCGGAGGGGCCTCCCCTGCAGGACATGAGCCCCCCTGAGCTGCTGCTGTGGGGCTTTCACAGAACATCAATCCCAGAATGGGCTGGGTGGGAAGGGACATTAAAGATTGTCCTTACAGACATGGCAGGGATGCGTCCCACTGTCCCAGGGACACTTCCCACTGTCCCAGCTGCTCCCAGCCTGGCCTTGGGCACTGCCAGGGATCCAGGGGCAGCCACCCTGTGCCAGGGCCTGCCCACCCTGCCAGAGAACAACTCCTGAATTCCTGATTCCCAATCTCCCATCCAGCCCTGCCCTGGGTCAGTCTGAAGCCATTCCCTGGGTCCTGTCCCCATCCCTTGTCAATTCTCTCTCTCTATCTTTGCTGCAGCTCCTTTCAGGTCCTGCAAGGCCACACTGAGCTCACCCCAAAGCTCCTCCTGCCCAGGTGAGCAATGCCAGCCGTGCCAGCCTCTCCTCCCAGCAGAGCTGCTCCATCCCTGGCATCATCCTGGAGCCTCCCTGGGCTCTGCAGCAGCTCCAGCTCCTGCCCGTGCTGGGGCAGCTCCAGAGGTGGGGTCAGTGCAGGTGGGGCAGGATCCCCTCCTCTCCCCTCCCTGCTGCCCACCCTTTTCCCTGCAATTGAAATTCTTGTTTGTTGAAACCTCTGCTCCTGCCTCCATGCTCTGATTTCAGTGGGAAGGGGATGCAGGTGCTGAGGGGGTCACCAGGTCCGTGTCACCTCTTCCCAGTTGTGGATTGGTTGTGACAAAGCATCGGCTCTGCCTTTCTGCATGGGACACGGGTCTGGGAGTGATGGGAGTCACAGGACAAGGTCAGGGCAGGGCTGGGAGCCACTGCAGGCTCTGCTGCCATGGGAAGGAAATGTCCTTTTCCTTCTGGCTCAGGACTTGTGAGGAGCTTTAATCCAGATGGCTCAGCGAGGGTGTCCCCAAGCAGGAGCTTGCAGGCAGAGCCTCCAGGAGGACTTTGGACCCCTTTGGCTCAGTGTCCTGAGCACGAGGGTTTGGGAGGGTTCTCCTCCAGCGTGGAACACACAGCTCCCTCCACCTGCTGCCGTGGCTGTGCCTTCCTGGGCACGTCCCACAGCCTCAGCCCAAGGACAGGATGGGAACACACCTCATCCACCTGGTCAGGATGGGAACACACACACCTCATCCAGCTGAGGGAAAGGAGCATCCCTAGGGATAACAGCCCCCAGCAGGCTGGGGATGATTCCCTGTGTGGGTGCAGAGGGATGGGCTGGTCAGAGCTGACAAGGAGAGCCCTGCCCAGCTGGGACCCGTTCCCAAGCCCTCCCTGCTGTCCTCCAGGCACCTGGAGCACCCTGCCAGCAGCAGATGAAAGGCACGGAGTGTGCGACGCTGCAGATAGGAGGGATGGAGAGGGAACGAACCCCGGGGAGCTCCAGCAGGAAGGGAAGCAGTAATCCCTTGGCTGCCTGACAGGGAGCTCCAGTTCTGCAGCGAGCCACGTCTGCAGCCTGCAGAGCTGGGTAGGACGGTCCCAAATAACCAGGCTGGCGTCAGAAATTCCCATTTCTCTGTGCTCTGGATCAACACGAGCCCAGACTCTCCTTGTAGAGGAGGAGCTGTTGCATCGCCCAGAGAGTTGGGCTGTGGGGCGGAGCAGATACCTCTGAAGGGATAAAGATTTCTGGATCTGCCTGTTGGTCAGTGATGGTCGGTCCCGGTCCGAGCGGGTCGGTCCCGTTCGGTCCCGTTCGGCGCCGCGGGCAGTGCGTCACTGCCCCCTAGCGGTGCTGGCCGCGGGCCGCCGCCTCCGGGCGCAGCTCTGGGACCGCCCATCCCAGCCCTGATCCCAGCCATCCCCCCGATCCCATCCCTGATCGCAGCCATCAGCCCTGATCCCATCCCTGATCCCAACCATCACCTCGATCCCATCCCTGATCCCAGCCATCAGCCCTGATCCCATCCCTGATCCCAGCCATCAGCCCTGATCCCATCCCTGATCCCAGCCCATCCCCCCTGGTCCCCCCATATCCCATCCTTGATCCCAACCATCACCCCTGATCCCCAGTCCCATCCCAAATCCCTACCAACCTCACCCAGTCCCATCCCACTCTGATCCCAACCAGTCCCATTCCCATCTCACCCAGTCACATCCTGCTGCCACCTGCTCCCTCCCCATCCCTCCCACTCCCACACAATTTCTCCTGCTCCCATTCCACTCTCATATGTTCCACTCTGCTCCCACCCAATCCCATCCCACGGGATTGCACCCCACCCTCACCCACTCCCATCTGCTCCACCCCATCCCCTCCTGCTCCCAGCCCTCTCTCAGCCTCTCCCAGCTGCAATCTGCCTTGTTTTATTTCCTCCTGCTCCCGGGTTTGTGGAGGGGGCAGGAGATCAGATCCGTGCTGGGATTCATCCCCGGAGCAGAGCAGCTTTGGCTGTACCAAAATCTGTCCCCACCACTGTTTTTTCTCTCTCCAAAGATAAAATTAGGGAACAGCACCATTGGCTGGCCTTGCCCCTCCCAGTGACAGCCCCAGTGCCACAGCCCTCTGTGGGAGCAACGATTCCCACCCAGACAGGACTAGGAGAGGAGAAATTCCCTGATTTGGAATTTACAGCTGAGCCAGGTTTCCAGCCGAGCATCAGGAATTCAGACTGCAGCTTTGCTCCTCAAACCTGTCTGCTGAGAGAGACAGGAACGGGTCAGGACGAGAAGTTTCATTGAGGAACAAGTGCTTCCTGGGATGAATGCCTTGTGCAGGGATGCTGCCAGCAGCTGGATGTGCCTGCTGAGAGCAGGAGGGACGGGAACACAGCGAGGCTGGAGCAGCCTTCCTGCCAGGAGAGGCACTTCCAGCCACAAACCGATGGGGAATGGTAAAATATACACAGGGAAATCAGGCAGGAACCGGGAGGGGGTAGAAAATAGATCCTGGAGCTCTGGAGGAACAGCTGGAGTGAATGAAGGCAGGTAATTGGAGCAGGATAAGGTGGGTGAGCAGCAGGGCTGGCAGGAGCTATTCTTAGTGCAGGCATTTACTCAGCAGCACACGGAGCCCTGCTCTGGGTTGGGCTGGGCTGGTAGTGGCTCTGTCACTTGGCTGGGCCCACTCCTTATTCCAAACCTGTGCTGGAATTTGGCCGGAGGTGTCCAGAGCCTGGGGTGACACCTGGCCAAAGCCTGAGGTGCTATCTGTCCATAGGTGTCCAGAGCCTGGAGTGACACTTGTCCAGAACATGGGGTGACACCTGTCCAGAGCCTGTGGGGACACATGTCCAGAGGTGTCCAGAACCTGGGGTGACACCTGTCCAGAGCCTCTGGTGACACCTGTCTGGAGGGGTCAGGCTGTGTCCAGAGCTGCAGGGTTCAGGGAGGAGGAGTGCAGCCATCCTGTCCCAGGGGAGGGAAGAGTCCCACTGGGATGCTGTGCCCTGGGGAGGGGACAGTCCCAGTGGGATGCTGTGCTCAGGGGACAGTCCCAGTGGGATGCTGTGCTCAGGGAGGGGACAGTCCCAGTGGGATGCTGTGCTCAGGGAGGGGACAGTCCCAGTGGGATGCTGTGCCAGAGGAGGGGACAGTCCCAGTGGGATGCTGTGCTCAGGGGACAGTCCCAGTGGGATGCTGTGCCCTGGGGAGGGGACAGTCCCAGTGGGATGCTGTGCTCAGGGGACAGTCCCAGTGGGATGCTGTGCTCAGGGGAATGTTTGGCTTTGCTTTGGATCCCACAGGAGCAGGGCTTGATCCTCTTTTTGCTCTGTGTGGTTCAGCTTCTGTTGGATTTCCCAGGAGCTGCCGAAGGCTCCTGGACAGTGACACTTCTGGGGACATCACCACCAGGGGACAGTGCCCTTGGCACAGCTGCTGGGAGCCAGGGGAGGGCTGGTGTGTCCCACAGGGTGTAACAGCTCATCCCCATCTCCCTGGAGCTCGTTCTTGTGGCTGCATTGAGGATTTGTTGTTTGAGCTCAAAACATCCTTGTCAGTGTCTGTGACAAAATCCAGGGGTTTCATTCCTCCAAGAGGAGCCACTGACTCACTAAAAACCACTTAGGCCAGTTAAGCCTCCTCCATTTGATCTAAAATATCAATTAATACAAACGCCTGGAATGAAACCACCGTGCTCGAAACCCTTGTTATCCCTCAGCTGGAGGAGAAAATCCCGGCAAACAATTTGGAGCAAATCCCTTCACTAAACACCGAGGGAGGGGCCGGGATTACAGCGGGGCTGTAAACAAGGGAACCAACAGCCCGATCTAATCTCACTGAATAACAAAGCGGGAGTCGAGAGAACCGGGCTGAGTGTCACTAATAAAGGCTGATAAGTAAATAATAACAACAAGGACTAATTAATGGCTGAATATGAGGGCTGGAACAGGGATGTGGGGAGCTGCTGGAGCCTAATTCATATTTTGTGAGGCTTTTTAAAATAGTATCTTTATTTGTATGCAACACAGAGTGGAAAAAGAGGAGAAAGAGGGTTCATTGCCCCAGCACTGCCTCCCCTGTGCCCTTTCCCCAGCCCAACCTGCAGTGGGGATGTGCTGCCACACCTGCCCCTCTCCACGTGTCCCTGCAGCCCAGGGGGACACAGCTGTGACACAGAGCTGGGGACAGGCTGCTGGCACGCCACTGCCAGCAAATGGGCCTCATAAATCAAATTACCACCTCTACTGGGCCCCAGAGCAGCCCTGGGAATTTCAGGCATCTCCTAAAAAGGTAAATAGGAAAATAAATGAATAGATAATAATTAAATAATAAAATACTTATAAAGTAATAAAATTTATATTAATAAAATTTATAAAACCCAAATAAGGTAATTAAATAATAAAATCCTTATTATATTATATTATATTAATAATATTGATATTATTAAAATTATCAATATAAACATTATGTTTATGTTTATATCTATATCTATAGTTATTGTTATAGTTATATTTGTATGAATGTGACTATTATATCAATATTTTATATTTCATATTATTATTTAATATAAATAATCTATTACTATTATTACTATTATAGTAATAAAGTTTCTAAAATCCTAATAAATTAATTAAATAATCGATCATATTAATTAATTAATAAATAAGAAAATAAAAGGAGGGCAGGGAATGAGGCTGGGGCCAGTGGGGAAAGGCTGCAGCACAAAGAGTGTCCTGGCAGTTTAAGGGAGGACTTTAAACATCTGTGGTTTTGGTGGTTTTGCTGGAGAAAAATGAAGATCTAGACCATGGTTATCCTGGGGTTAGTAAAGCCAGAAAAGACCCATTGCTTCTGCATCCTGAAAAATCCAGCTGGTTATTTTTGGGGTGGGAAGAGAGCTTCATGCTTGCTCTTCCGAGAAGAGCAGAAACACATTGCCTGTGCTGGTGGCATTTTGTCCCTGGAACTCATCCCACAGCTGATCACTCCATCATCACAGCAAAGATGCAAAGATTTACTCCAATAGCTTTTGTGTTTTATAACATTTACCAACAGCCTCGCTCTGCTGGCTCCAGGAGTGGGCAGTGTCCCCCAGCATGGCCTCAGGGCTCTGCTGCTCTCCCTGGAACAGGATTTGTCAGCAGAGGTCACAGCTTCATTCCTGCAGGTGACAGAGTGGGAACAAAAGTCAGACCTGGGGATGAAGGAGCCTTTTGTCTGCTCAGCCCAGCCTGGTGGTGTCACAGACATTTTTTATGGAAAATCCTTTCCTTAGGATTTTTCCTCCTGAGAAGCTGAGAGACCTCAGGAACAAAATGCAAACAATGGTTATCTGCTGCTGTGGAATGCAACAGGTGCATCTGTGATTGGCCCATGTTGGATGTTTGTAATTAATGGCCAACCACAGTCAGCTGGCTCGGACAGAGAGCCGACCCACAAACCTTTGTTATCATTCTTTCTTTGCTTTTCTATTCTTAGCCACCCTTCTGATGAAACCTTTTCTTCTCTTCTTTTAGTATAGTTTTAATGTAATATGTATCATAAAATAATAAATCAGCCTTCTGTAACCTGGAGTCAGATCCTCATCTCTTCCCTCATCCTGGGATCCCTGTGAACACCATCACACTCCTGGGCCAGGCTTTGACCTGCTGGGCTCTTGTCCCCAGCCCCTGCTCGCCCCAAGGAGCGCTCCCAGCTCAGAAATGCTCCTGCAAAGACTCAGTGCAGGTGGTGTTGGCTGTCTGAGAGCCTGGCTGTGGGTCAGTGCTGCTCAGAGAGGGAGGGCAGGGCCAGCAGGGCACAGGGACTGAGCACAGAGCCACAGAATCACAGAAACACACAGAATCACTGACTTACAGAGCCACAGAATCACAGAATTCACAGAATCACTGGGTTAGGAAAGACCTTCAAGATCATTGAGTCCAACCCAGCCCCAACACCTTAAGACCCAGTGCCACATCCAGGCTTTGTTAAACACACTCAGGGATGGCGACTCCACTACCTGCTGGGCAGCCATTCCAGCACTTTATCACCCTTTCTATAAACCACTTTTTCCTGATATCCAACCTGTATTTCCCTTGGTGCAGCTCGAGGCTGTGTGCTCTGGTTGTTTCAGAGCTGCTGAGCTGAGCCCAGAGCAAAAAGGCCTGGGGAACCCTGGGTGAAGACCTCCAGGGGGAAGATCTCCAGGGGAAGATGTCCATGGTGAAGATCTCCAGCTCTCTGGAAAGAGAGGTGCCAACACAGCTCTCAGGTAGTTCCTGCCCCTTTCAAAACCTTGATGTCCCTTCATGTCACAGGAGGAAAGGAATCCTGCAAACCCCTGATGTGTCTCTCCTGCCTCTGGAGCACAAAATGCCCTGGCCTGGAGCTCTGGAGAGCCCTGGGCCCAACAGAACCCTGGAATTTCTACATCCTGCAGCTGCAGTTCTCAGGGAAAGAGGAGGAGGAGAGCAGGGATCCACAGCTCCTCACGTCCCTGCAGGCTCCGGGCAGGCTGAGCCTCAGAGATCTCCTCAGACAGGAGCTGCAGCAGTGCCTGAGAGCCCTGGGGTTATTTGGTGTGGATTTGTCTGACAGCCTTTTAAACCTGTCTATATTTCTTGTGGCAATGAGCTCCCCACCAGCACAGTGTTCAATAAATGTTCCTTTTTGGAGCCTGCCACGCTCAGGTGGGTTTGTTTTCCTGCTGGCTCTGCATGGCAGAGCAAACCTCAGCACACCTCAGAAAATGTCTGTGCCAAGCACCCACTGTCCTCCTGATGGATTCCCTTGGTCCTGGGGGTTTACAGGTGGTGGGGAGAAACCTGAGCTGCTGTTGGACAGTCAGAGCTGGTGTCTCACTCCTCACTGACAGCAGGACATCAGCTGGAGCCTCATCTCTCATCTCATCTCATCTCATCTCATCTCATCTCATCTCATCTCATCTCATCTCATCTCAATCATCTCACCTCACCCCTGCCATGGTCAGGAACACCTCCCACTGTCCCAGGGACACCTCCCACTGTCCCAGGTGCTCCCAGCCCCAATGTCCAGCCTGGCCTTGGGATCCAGGGGCAGCCCCAGCTGCTCTGGGAATTCCATCCCAGCCCCTCTCCACCTTCCCAGGGCACAATTCCTAATTCCCAATTCCCAATATCCCATCCATCCCTGCTCTGTGTCATTCTGAAGCCATTCCCTGTGTCCTGTCCCTCCCTCCCTTGTCCCCAGTCCTTCTCCAGCTCTCCTGGAGCCCCTTCAGGTCCTGAAAGGTCACAATAAAATCACCCTGGAGCCTTCTTGTTCCACTTCCCTCTTACTGCAGGCCTGAGGAATTCAGGCAGGTTTTGTGGTCGGGTTTTGTGCTGTTTCTGAGCCCTCAGCATGTGGAGCAGGAGGATGAGGAGAAGGAGAAGGAGAAGGGAAGAAGGAGAAGAAGGGGAAGGAGAAGAAGAAGACAAGGAGAAGGAGAAGGAGAAGGAGAAGGGAAGAAGGAGAAGGGAAGAAGAAGAAGAAGAAGAAGAAGAAGAAGAAGAAGAAGAAGAAGAAGAAGAAGAAGAAGAAGAAGAAGAAGAAGAAGAAGAAGAAGAAGAAGAAGAAGAAGAAGAAGAAGAAGAAGAAGAGGAAGAAGAAGAGGAAGAAGAAGAAGCTGCTCCTCCTGCCCACCTGGGCTCTCCCCTGCCACACCCATGGACACACAGGGATATTCCAGTGCTCAGGGATTGCTCTGGCTCAAACGTTTCCTTTCTGCCTTTTCTGTAATTGTATCAATGTGGGGGGAAAAATGTAAATAGGAATTTTAATAAAAGCGTAGCAGTAAGCAGATCTAATCTCTAACCTTTTGAAATATGAAGAAGCTGCTTTATCTGCAAGGAAGCACAATCTCTCCCCAGCAGAGATGGGAATTTGTGGGAGTTAAATTAACTAAGGCAGTGCTCCCCTCTTGCTCATTGAATGTAAACGAAGCATATTGAGGATTATTGCAAAGGGAGAATTAATAAAACCAGGATGGGAAAGTCTCAGAGCCAGGCATGTTTGCTAATGGTTTCCCAGGCACGGGGAGAGCAGCCTGGGGTCCCAGCACCTCCTTCCCTGCTGCCAGGAGAAACAGGAGAAATGCTCTGGAAGGCCTTGCAGAGGGACCCAGGGAGCTGCTGGAGAGAGGAGTGCTTGCAATTCCATCTGCACACAGCTCTGCAAAGAAAATCCTTCACTCACTGGGGTTCTGGGCCTCCAGCTCTGGATTTGGGGGTGTCACTTGGTGTCCCCCCTTTACCCACTGTGTGCTGCTCATGGGATGTGCTTTAATGACCCTTCCAACCCAAAGCATCCCATGGTTTGATGATAATTTCTCCTGTAATTTCCTCATTTTCTGAAGAAGTTTGGAGTGCACAGGGCCAGGAGCCCTGGCAGAACCTGCTCCTTGGCCAGCTGCGTGTCCCTTGGTGTCACTTGGCACCAAAAAAGAGGAAATATTGGTTGGGTATTGCTGTCACTTGGTGTCACCCCTTTACCCACTGTGTGCTGCTCATGGGATGTTGTAATGCCCCTTTCAACCCAAAGCACCCCATGTTTTTTTGATAAATTATTATAATTTCTCCTGTAATTTCCCCATTTTCTGAACAAGTTTGGAGTGCACAGGGCCAGGAGCCCTGGCAGAACCTACTCCTTGCCCAGCTGAGTGTCACTGGTGTCACTGGTGTCACTAGTGTCACTGGTGTCACTTGGTGTCTCCCCCTTTTCCCACTGTGTGCTGCTCATGGGATGGGTTTAATGTCCCTTCCAACCCAAAGCATCCCACGGTTTTATGATAATTTATGATAATTTCTGCTGCAATTTCCCCATTTTCTGAACAAGTTTGGAGTGCACAGGGCCAGGAGCCCTGGCAGAACTGGCTCCTTGCCCCTCTGGGATGCTCCTTCCTCCTCTCCTGGGCCGCTGTGCTGGCTGCAGGCAGCAGCAATTGGGTTCCTGAAGTGCTCCTTTTTCTGCTCAGAGGAGTGAACTGGCAGCAGCACAAAGCCCTAAGGAAAATAATTCCCATTAAGGCAGGGGCACCCTGCCTGAGCAGAGCCTGCCTCAGCCCCAGAGCTGTTCCTCCCACTGCCCCCTGCTCGGGATCTGTGATTGTTCCTGCCCCTGGGAGGGACTGCCCTGGCCTGCCGTGCACACCGTGCTCCATCCCACACTCTTCTCTCAACTGTGCAAGCCTGGGGTTCTGCTTTCTTTGGTCTCCCTCTCAGCCTTGTAAAATATCCTGATTTCAGAGAGCTCTCAGCTCTATTCAAAGGATTCTGAATCCTCCCATTTTCCAGTCATTCACCTGGCCCGTGAGCTGCTGGGAAGAGCTGGCTCATCCCTGGGGCTTTGGAAAAGGTTTAAAATTCACCTGTAAAGGGAAACAGAGGGACTCAGGGAGCCTGGGAGTGGATGTGCAACTCTCTGAAATCCCTGTCATGCCTGAGGGACTCATTTGCTTTCTGGCCAAATCTGCCTGCCTGGCATGGGGGCTGAGGGAGGGGCTGGCACCTGGCAGGAAAACTCCTGGAAAACTCCTGTGTCTTTATCAGACTATGGTGTGAGCCCTGTGCTTGGAACCCAGCAGTGTCTTGAGCTGGGAGGCACCACCAGGACCATGGGTCCAACCCCTGGCCCTGCCCAGACCCCCAACAATCCCACCCTGGGCATCCCCAAAGGCTCCTGGAGCTCTGGGGCTGTGCCCATTCCCTGGGCAGCCTGGGCAGTGCCAGCACCCTCTGGGGGAAGAACCTTTCCCTAAATCCAACATAAATCTCTCCTGGCACAGCTCCAGCTGTTCCCTGGCTCCTGTCCCTGTCCCAGGGAGCTGCAGCCCCTTGGGAGCACCAGGGCTGTGATGGCACCCATGTCCCCCAGGCTGTGATGGCATCCATGTCCCTCAGTCTGCCCAGCCAGCTGACACGTCTTCCAAGCCCTGGCAAGTGCAAATTCACTCCTGTGTGGCCTTGAGTTTGTGTTGTGAATTAAAATATCCAGAACAGACTCAGAGCCAATGAGGGGATGTGTGCAGGAGAGGAAATCCATGTCACCTCAAGGCTGTGCTGAGCTGTCCCTGTGGCCTGGCTGAGCTGGGGTGGACACAGGGATGGATGGGCTGCCTGGGGGCCCTGTGAGTGTCACATTGTGAGCTTGGATCAAATTGGGCAGCGTCAAATCACTGCTAATTGCTCTTATCTCTCTACTGTTATCACCTGAGTCCAGCCCTGGCTGGCAATGACCCTGCAAGGTGGGGATGTTCAGCCTGGCTCCTTCCATCTGCTCCTCTGCTGGCTCCTCCTGCCTCAGGCTGAGCTGCAGGGCAATCGGATGGATGGATGGATGGATGGATGGATGGATGGATGGATGGATGGATGGATGGATGGATGGATGATGGAAGGATGGATGGATGGATGGATGATGGAAGGATGGATGGATGGATGGATGGATGGATGGATGGATGGATGGGAGAAGGATGGATGGATGGATGATGGATGGATGGATGGATGGATGGATGGATGGATGGATGGATGGATGATGGATGGATGATGGATGGATGGATGATGGATGATGGATGATGGATGATGGATGATGGATGGATGGATGGGTGGATGATGGATGGATGAATGGCTGCTGGCCATGCCAGATGCCAGGAAAAGCAGCTCTGTGGGGCACTGATGGGGCTGGGAGAGGAGCCTGCCCTGGTGGCAGGGACAGGTTGTGCCATGCTGCTGATGGAAGTTACAGCAGGGACTAATGACACGGAAAAGAAAAGCTCCCACTGCTCTCCCTTCTGTGCAAAAGCAGCCAGGTAAGGGAAATTAACCCCTGACAGCCCAGCTGGGCACAGCCAGGTGTCTCCTCAGGTGTGTGCTGCTGAGGAGCCCTGGAGAAGCCCCAAACTTGAAGTGGCAAAGGAGGAAGCAAAGCAGATCAAAGGATCTTTGCCAGCCTGGCAGGGCTGGAGGAGCCATCACACAGGAAAACAGTGAAAGAGAAAGGTCTCTCCAATCCTGAGGTCTTTCCAATCCCCTCTTTCTCCCTGCATCCCCAGGGGTGCCACAGTTTGTAGAGAATGTTTGGAAGGTTACCCTTGTTCTGGATTTTCTGTTAATATCAGGAAGGAGCCTGCAGGAAAAATGGAGAGGTGATTTATAAGGCTGAACTGACAGGACAAGGGGGAATGGCTTCAAACCAAAAAAGGGGAAGTTTAGGTTGGGTATTAGGAAAATTTGGGGTTTTGCAGAATTGCAGTGGTAAAAGCACTTTCTAAAGGCCTCTCCATGAGCAGAGCTGGATAAATAATGAGGAATTTCTTATTTGCTGTAGAAGTTTCTTTGTCTTCTGCTTGCAGATGGCCCCATTTGGAGGGAGTGCATTGCTGCCATGCCTGTCCCCAACACTGGGGACACCTCAGGGAAGTCCCTGCACCTCTCCCAGGTGGGCTGGTGGCCCCTCTCCTGCCCAGGTGGGCACAGCCTGGCCACCTCCTGCCCCTGGGTGAGGCAGAACAGGAGCCGGGGACAGGGACAGCTGCAGGACAGAGCTGGGACAGCCACTGCACTGGGCTGAGCAATGGGAACAGGGAGAGAGAAACGAGGGGGTCCCATGGGGAAGGAGAATCCCAGCTCCTCCAGTTGTGCAAAACCACACAAAGCACAGAATCCACTCAGGCAGCAGGGAACAAACCAACCATGAAAAGCTGGTGAGATGTCCCTGTTTTGCTTGGGTTTCTTGTCCTGTCCTTTGAGGCAGCTGCCCAGGAGCTGCAGGAGAGGCTGAGCACATCTGGCCCAGCCTGTGTGAGGCTCTGCCACCCCTGTGCCTGCTTGGTCCCCCCGGCATTTTCCTGCTTGGCATCTGGAACAAGCCTCCTCCAGCCTGCAACAAACCCGGGATCCACCCATCCCTATTCGGGCAAGAAGGAATCCAGCTCCACAGAAATAACCCCCCAAACTCCTATCAGGAACTTTTTGTAGCTACATTAATTTTAGAAGAAAAATTAGGTCCGGAGTGCTGGGCTCATTTTAATGAAGATTCACGGTCACAACCGAATTCCCTGGCGAGCAGGAATCAGCTTTTGAGCACATCAGAGTAATCAGAAACTCCTCTCAAAGTCACCCGAGGCCGATGAGGGGCAGGGCAGGGGGCTGAGGGAGGGATGCTGGCTTGGAATCGGATTTCGGGACTTTGTGGACCTGCACTTCCCTTCCCTGCCTGCAGCCGCGGCTGCTCCGGCTCGGAGATGAAAGCACCCGGCACAGGAGATAAACACGAAAACAGCTCTGGAACAGTCAGGCTGCCAAAAACAACCCGGGGAGGATGGGACGGGAGATGAAAGAGAAAGAGCTGGAGGTTTTGGAGTGACTGCAGGTGGGGCTGGAGCTGTCACAGAGCCGCTGTCACACAGCCTGGGGGGAGTGCAGCTCAGGATTTTCCCCCACAAGCATCTCAGCTCTGTCCTTCCCTCCCACCGCCAGAAACGCGGCTCCAAAGCCCAGGAAAGTCCCAGAAATCCAGCGCGGCTCCTTAGGGACTCTTTCCTTCTTTCCACATTTGCTTCAGCTTCTTCTCTCCGGTATTTTGGCCCCAGGCAAGGCAGTGGGATTATACCGGGCATCCCGGGAAGCTCTGTCCTTCTTCAGCTTGCTCTAGCTTTGATAAATTGAGCAGCAGGAGGAGGCAGAGGCATCTGGGTGGGGTTTCATCGTCCCCTCGGTGTGATAAAGCTGTGGTGGCACCACAGGAGCACCGCCAAGGCTCAGCTGGTTCAGGCACGGAGGAAAAGCCAATCTCAGCCCCCAGATATCCTGTGGGGCAGAAAACCTGACCCCCAGCATTTCACCAGGCACGTTCGGTGCCCTTGTAATGTTCAGTGTAAGCACAGAGCTCTGCCAGGTGTTTCTGTCTCAAACCATTGGATCTTTCCCCTGCAGCAGGATGCCTTGTCCAGCTGGGAGAGGATGCTGGGTTTTTGAGTGGCAGCTCTCTCCCCTGAGCAGAGCCACTGCAGAGCCCCCATTCCTGTGTGCAGGGGTCACAGGTGAGGGAAGGACCTGCACTGCTCCATCTGGGTGCCTCCCACATTCTGCAAAAGCCTTGCAGAGGCACAGACAGAGTTTCAAGGCAACCCGGGGCTGACAGAGGATGTTTCTGTGGATGTTTCTGTGGTGAATTTGATGAGGACACGTGGAAGGCCCACAGTTTGGAGATGGCCTCCTTGCATCAGTCAAATCTGCTTTGCAGCCTTTGGTGTTAGGGTTTGGCAGCCACTCATGCCAGGGGAATTATCCCCAGAGGAGCTGGGCTCAGGGTATTGGGGTTCAGAGTGGTGCAGAAATTAATTAAAGCAGCTCAGATTCACCCTGGGTGGCCTCAGGCTGCCTCCCTTTGCCACTGCCCATGGTGTGGATTCACCTGGGCACCTCCCTCACCTGCAGTTCTCAGCAGCCATGGAAGGGTAGCAGCCTTCCTTCTGTGAAAATTGAAGGGATTTTCAATTTCTCCAAGTGCTCCCCAGCACCAGAGCAGCTTTAGATGGCACAGCCAAAGCTTTTTTTACCTGCCTCAGTCTGTGGACTCTCCTAAGGGAGTTATCAAATGGGCTGTGGGCACTCACACCTTGGTAGATTGAGGAGGTGATTCCCACGGGCTGCAAGAAGGGAATTTAGGACTGGTTCTCCTTTCCTCCTACACTGCTTTCCTGAAAACTGCCTGTCTGCAGCTGCAGGGATCCCCTCAGCTCCCACCTCCGTGTGCTGCTCCTTGCTGGGATCCCTCGCTGTCCTCTGTGTGTCCTTACAGCTGGCAGCACCTCGGCTCCTTCAGGAAATGTGTGTGGAGGCTTCAGTGGGTTTCCAGTGGGACACAGAGGAAGCACCAGGGCTTTGAGGGAATCCTGCCTCGGTGGCTCACAGCAGTGAGAGCTGCTGTGCCTGAAGGGATCTGGCTCAGAACAAACCTGTGGTGGCCGTGCCAGGGTCATTGGGCAGCCCAGGGCAGTACCAGCCCTCCCCTGCAGCACCCCAGAGCTCTCCTGGAGCAGGAACAGCTGGAAAGAGTGGGGAATTCATTGGGAACAGCTGGAAGGAGTGGGGAGTGTGTCGGGCTGGGGTGGGGGAGCTGCTCTCTCTCCATGCCAAGCACATCAGGGAGCAGGGGCTGGCACTCAGCTGGGCTCAGGGAGGTGCCAACAGCCCCAGGCTGGAGCAGCAGTCCTGGGAAGCCTGGGAGAGGCTTGTCCCGTGCAGGGCTGGCCGGGCTGAGGGGACAGCATGGCCTGGGGGCAGCACGGCTGGGCAGCCCTGGGGACAAGGTGTGCCCAGCACCTGGCTCTGCTGCGGGCACTGCCCTGGCCCGGGGACAGGGTCACACACACCTACAGGGACCGCGGGGACTACAGCCCTGGGGACAGCGAGGGGGATCTACAGGTCACACACACCTTTAGGGGCTGCATTGCAGCCAGGATCACACCCCTGGGGACAGCTAGGGGTCCACACCCCATACACACCTTTAGGGACCACATCACTGCCAGGACCACATCCCCGGGTACAGCTAGAGTGGCCACTCACCACATCCCTGCCAGGACCAGGTCCCGGGGGACAGGTCCAGTGGCACTCACCACATCCTCACCAGGCCCACATCCCCGGGGACAGGTCCGGCGTCACTCACCACATTCCCACCAGGAGCACATCCCGGGGGACACGCATCAGCTCTCACACCCCTACCCGTACCCGGTCCCCGAGCCCATCCCCTCTCCCTGCGGATCTCCCTCTCTCGGGCGCTGCCCGTGCGGGCGGAGCGGTGCCGGGGTGCGGGCGGAGCGGTGCCGGGGTGCCGGCGGAGCGCGGCGCGGTCCCGGTGATGTCAGGAGCGGCCCGGCAGCTGTGGGCGGTCCTTCCCCGGCTCCCGGCTCGGCTCGGCTCGGCTCCGCTCCGCCCCCGGCTGGGCTGGGAGCGCGGGCAGCCCCGCGGCCCCGCTGCAGTCCCGCTCGCTCCGGCATGGTAAGGCCGTGGGCACGGGGCGGGCGGGCGGGGGCGGGCCGGGCTGCCCGGGGCGCGGCGGGCTCTCACCCTCTCCCCGTCTCTCGCAGCCCCTCTCCGGAGCAGCGCCGGGACCCCGCCGCCTCCAGCCGCGCTCCGCCGGGCTCCGCCGCCCGCCGGCATGAGCGTGAAGCGCCCGGCGCCGGGCGGCCGCCGCTGAGGAGGAGCCGAGAGCGGGACCCCCGGCCGCGCCCGCCCCGCTCCATGGGGCAGCGCCGCTGAGCCCCCCGCCCGCCCGCCCCCCGAGCCCCCCGCGCCTCGCCCCTCGCCATGGGGCCGCGGCACCTGCTGCTGCTGCCGCTGCTCCTGCTCTCCCTGCAGCTCCTGGCCCTGCTGCTGCCGCTGCCCGCGCAGGCGGCCGGGCCCCCCCGCGCCAAGGGCAACCGGACCCAGGGGGCGGCGGCGGCGCGGCGGACCCCCAAGCCGGGCAGGGAGCTCCTGAACCAGACGCTGGCGGGCCCGGGCGCCGCCGCCCCCACGGCGCTGCCCGGGCGCGGCAAGGGCGCGGGGGGCGGCAAGGCGGCCCCCGGAGGCGGGGGCTCGGCCCCGGCCCACGAGACGTGCTGGGGGTACTACGACGTGAGCGGGCAGTGGGACAAGGAGTTCGAGTGCAACAACAGCCTGACGGGCTTCCGCTACTGCTGCGGCACCTGCTTCTACCGCTTCTGCTGCAACAAGCGCGCCGAGAAGCTCAACCAGAGCCTGTGCCGCAACTACAAGAGCCCCGAGTGGGCCCACCCCACCACGGCCAGCGGCGCCCTGCCCGCCGACGGCGGCGACGGCGGCGACGGGGACGCCAACAAGTACGACCCGGACAAGGACAGCACCAACGCCACCGTGTACATCTCGTGCGGGGCCATCGCCTTCGTGCTCATCGCCGGCGTCTTTGCCAAGGTGGCCTACGACAAGGCGCGGCGCCCGCCCCGGGAGATGAACATTCACAGGTACATTCATGAGCATTCACTCCTTCCCCTGCTCCCCCTCACCGAGCTTCCCCCTTGGCAGAGTCTGCTCAGGGTTTCTCTAGTGAGAAACTGTGGCCCTCGCCCTGGAAGACAGTGTGGTGTCAAGCTAGAAACCCTGGAGCTGCCCACCCGAGGGCTCTGTTTGAGTTCCCAGCTGCGCAGCCTGCCGAGAGTTTCCCGTGGCATGGCTCCTCCAGGGATTCCCCCTTTGGACTTGCTGTCCAAGGGCTCAGTTTTTACACTGCTGTCAGGGGCTCTCTCTGCCCGAGGAGTCTCCCTGTGAAGCGCCCACCCGGGTCTCTACGCTTTGCTCTGGCTGTCCATGAGTTTCCCCTGCCAACCCTTCCAAGGGTTTCCCCAGTGCCATGGCTCTCCGACGCCTGTGCCATCTGGCCAAACGATTTCCCATTGTGCTGTCTCTTCGAGGGGTCCCCCTTGAGTCATTTATCCAAGGGTTTCCCCCTTTGCGAGGGCTGTGTAAGGCTTCCCTCTTTGCACCATCCACCAAAGGATTTTCCCTTTCCATCCTCTGCCTAGGAGTTCCTCCTCCCCACGGTCCGACCAGGGCCACCCGCACCCTTCTGTCCATCCCCCTGCCCACCCCGGGGCCCGTCCTGGTGCTCCGTAGCTCTTATGCCGCGGCCGCGTTTGTGCTTTCCTGCCGCGCCTTCAGCACCGGCGCCGCGGACAGCTCCGGGACAGCTCCGGGTTAATTCCCGGACAGCTCCGGGACAGCTCCGGGAGAGCCCCGGATAATTCCCGGACAGCTCCGGGACAGCTCCGGGAGAGCCCCGGATAATTCCCGGACAGCTCCGGGACAGCTCCGGGAGAGCCCCGGATAATTCCCGGACAGCTCCGGGACAGCTCCGGGTTAATTCCCGGACAGCTCCGGGACAGCTCCGGGAGAGCCCCGGATAATTCCCGGACAGCTCTGGGACAGTTCCCGGTTAATTAATTCCCGGACAGCTCCCGGATTGTTCCCGGGCTGTTCCCGGACAGCTCCGCGCTGCCCCGCTCTGCCCAGAGTCCGTCCCGGAGCTCCACGTGTAGCCGTCCCCGGCGCCCCGGCATTCCCCTCCTGCCCCCGGCACCCCCTTCTGCCCCCGGCATTCCCCTCCTGCCCCCGGAACCCTCCTCTACGTTGCCTTTGCCCCTCGGCATCCCGGCACCCCTCTCCTGCCCCCCAGAGCCTCCCTCTCCACCCCAGCACCCTCTTTTACCCCTCGGAGACCCCTCCTGTTCTCCGGCACCCCGATACCCCCCTCCTGCCCCCCGGAGAGTCCCCCAGCATCCCGGCTTGGCTCCCTTGCACCCTGCACCCCTCCTCCTTTCCCCGTGATCCCCCCACATGCCTCTTGCCCCCCAGGTACGACCCTCCTGCCCCCAGGCATGCACGTCCTTCCCCCTGGGACCCCGGCACATCCCTCCTGCCCCTGGCACTCCCTCTCCGCACCCGGGGATCCTCAGCAGCCCCCAGACCCCCCCATCTCCTCTCCAAGCCTCCCCAGAGCTCCCCCAGAACAGCAGAGCCGCTCAGACCCCGCGGGTCCTGTCCTGTCCTGCCCTGTCCCATCCTGCCCGGCCAAGGGGAAGTTTGGGATGTGCAGAGGGGATGGGGATGGATCAGAACCCCCGGGGGAAGTTTGGGATGTGCAGAGGGGATGGGGATGGATCAGAACCCCCGGGGGAAGTTTGGGATGTGCAGAGGGGATGGGGATGGATCAGAACCCCCCGGGGAAGTTTGGGATGTGCAGAGGGGATGGATCAGAACCCCCTGGTGGTGCCTTCCCCACGGGGCTGCTGGGGCTGTGTGGGGACACTCTGGTGGTGGCAGAGCTCTGTCCTTTCCCTGTTCCACACGGTCCCTCTTAGATCCCTCTGATCTCTCAGTCTCAGCCCATCCCTCGCTGCCCCTCGTTGCTGTAAGGACAGGAGCTCTCTGTGGCACATCAAATCCTGCTGCACAGCAAAAGCTCGGGCGGCTGTAGCAATCCTCCTCCTGGACAAATGCGTGTTCTCTCTCAGTTCATATTTATTTTATGATGAAAAAGTCCCTCCAAATGATGAGTGCTGCTTGCGTGCCATGAATGCGAGAGCTGCCTGTGTCTGAACATAAAAACTGGTGAGAGGCTTCTGTAGAAGAGCAGTGCTGGGCATCAGGGGAAAGTCCTCAACTCTAGCAGATAATGCCTCCTAAAAATGATTTTAGTGAAGATTTTTAATCAGAACTCCTGAAATCATTGACCATATTTTAAAGGCTGAACTTCAGCTGCAACCAACAGAGACTGGGGGGAGAAATATTAGTTTTTTAAGAGGAAAAAGAGATGAGTGACGCAGTTTTTATTTATTTGGGGTGATGTTTTTTATTTAGACTCCTCCCTGCAGTGAGGACACACTGTGAGGGTGAGGTTTACATTTGCTGAGGGTCTGGCCCACATATTCCATTCCAAATCCCACCTGCCCTTGGTCCCTGCAAGAATTTAACTCCACTAGTTTTAAAAACTACACACAGCTGTGTAGAGACAGGGGTCCTGCAAGTGGCTTAGCTGGAAAATTGTGTTTTGTTAATGAAGGGATGGTTCCCCAGCTGCCCAGCTCTTCTGGCTTCGAGGCAACTTTGCCTGGGCCTTATCTTCACACTAAATTTGGAAATCTGGGTTGGATGTCCATATGTTACTTCTGCTCCAGCTCCAGCCTGCTGCAGGGTTGGATCCTTCACCCTTGGAAATCAGAGCCAGTGTTGCCAGACTTGTCTGGATTCTTCCTGATGTTTTCATTTCTTTGATGCTTGCTTTGCTTTATTTAGATAAGTTCTGCTGAAATGATTCACCTGTGTGTAGAAGTATGAATGGCAGATTGAGTGCTCGGGAAGCTTGACTTCCAGAGCATTTTAAGGAGTTGATTGACTTCTATAATATGGTAGCTGGTAAAAGATTATACCTTTCAGAGCTGTGTTACCTGAACTTGATCAACATCACACAAGCGTTTAAATATTTTGAAGTGCATCTCCTGCACTGGGCTGAATGCTCTGGGTGCTCTAAGCAGAATGCAAATACCAGGAGAGGAATGGTTTGTCTTTGTCTCTGACAGCTGCTGGGGAGGAACAGGGAAGGAGGAAAGCAGGTTGGGGTCAGACATTTCTGTCTGTTTGAGGTCGTGTCGGCTGGAGTGAAGTGTGACATCCAGAATGATTCTCTGTAGTGGTGGCGAGTGCATCAAACCTCAGAGTGCATCCTCTGGGAGGAGCAGAGCAGCAGCACGAGCACAACTTGCTACAGGGGCTGCAAAAAGCCTCTTGGGCTCGTATCCCACAGGCAGGGAAGATCAATGAGAACTTCCCCGCACCTCCCCACCAGCAGGATCACACTGGAAATTTTATTTCCTTGCAAATGCTCACAGAGCAGTGCCGTGTGCGGATGTCATCCCTCTGCCCATTTCTCATCCAGCTTTCACAGAAAATCCTCATGAACTTACTTAGAGAGAGCATTGTGAGGGAGGCAGGGCTCCTACAATGTCTTTTGGTGGAAGGAGGGTTTGCAGATCGCCAGGAGAGCTGTCAGTGAAGGGCTGGCTGTGCATGTGCAGCTCCGAGCTGGAACCAGCTCCAGTTTCCAGGCACTGCCACGTCCCTTTAAAGCAAGGCACTGCTGTGATTCTGGGCTCACAAGCACTGATTCAGCCTTTCTAACAGCAGTTAAGTGGAAGTGCTTTGAAAACCAGGAGCTGAAATGTTCCTATTGTGCAGAAACGCTTGTAATGCTTTCAACGGAACTGATTTTTTTTTATTTTTTGGCAATGACAGGATCTTTGAGCCTGGCCATATAGAACTGCCTCTTGCTTTGGGGTTACACTGCCAGAACTTTGCTGGGCTCCAGGCAGAAGCTGGGGCTGGTTTTTGAGACTCACACCCAGTAATATTGTGTGTGCTGATGCTCCTTCATGCATTGGTGAGGATGGTTTTTTTCTGTCTCATTGCCAGGGTTGTTTTCTTCTCTTGAGCATTTCTTGAGTGAAATTTAAGAGGTATTTGTTTTACTTTTGGTCTGGGGCTGAGTTAGGGAATCTCTGAGCAGGGAATATCGGCTGGTTCTTTCAAAGCTGGGTGAGTTTTTGTGCAGCACAAAGGGGTGACACAGAATGTTCTCACTCCGTGGCCGTGACCCTGCATCCCCACGCTACAGAACACAAATAATTCACAGCTGTAGCCCTGCTCCACGACCCCTGCTTAGCCCCAGCAGCAGCCACTGAGCTGGGGATGCACAGCTTGGGACTGAAATATCCCCAGTGCATCCCACTGGTCAGCTGGGGCCAGAGGGACACGGGGGCAGAGCTGGCCCTGGGGCACTGGTGGGAGCCCAGCTGCTCTCCTGGGAAGCTGCACAGGGATTTTTCCCAGCAAACCAGCTCTGTGTGCTGCTGAAAGGCCTTATCTGGCCTGGCATGGAGTGGCTGAGGGGTGGGAAAGGGAAAAGGGGAACAGGCTCTGTGCTGCGCTTCACTTCTCCCTCCTCCCACAGCATCTGTGCTGCTGCAAAGAGGGAAGAGCTCCGTGCTGCTCTTCCCTTCAGCCCCTGCATCCTCTGCTCTGGGAGTGATAACTGCCAGCTTTTAGAGGTGAACATCCTTTGCCCATGTAGAGACCTGAGTTTAATTGATCCACTCCTGCTTGTTTCTGCTCCGTGGCTCTGAATTCCAACAGAGGCAATGGATCTGTCTGCTCCCAGATCCAAGGAGCTGCTGCTCTGTGTGAGCAACACAGCTTGAAATGCAGCAGGGTTTGTGTTCCTCAGGCTGCACCCCCACAGCCCAGGGCCCTGTGCTTGCTGAGGGGCTGCTGGAGGGAGCTGCTTTCAGCTGTGAAGGTTATGAGCAGTGCCTCTCTCCAGCCCTGCTGTTTGAGGCAGGGATCACAGGCAGCTCCTTCAGCGCTGCTCTCTGCTGCTGGAGCCAAAGGATCAAACCCCACGGTCCCCAGGGCAGGGAGGGAGTGCTGTGAACACTCCTGGCCACAGGGACTCTGCAGGAGCTTTTCTTTCTTGGATGCTGTTCCTGCTTCCAGTCTCTTTCCACTGATGTGTTTTTATGCTCTGCCTTTTTTCACTCTGCTCGGACTCACTCGGGTGCCTTTCAGCTGCTCTTTGCCCTGCTTTGAGTTGTTTAATCCTGATGGTTTCTGAGGCTCTCCTCTGAAGTGCCCTGTCCCTCTCACAGGCACAGAATACAGGTCAGACTGAGCTAAGAAAAACCAAAAAAGGTGCGGCCATAAAATCCCAGAATCACAGAATGGACGGGGTTGGAAGGAACCTTAAAGATCCTCTCATTCCACCCCCTGCCATGGGCAGGGACACCTTCACTGGTGACCTCAGACAAGTTCCTCAGGACTGGTTCTGTTTCTCACCAGCCCTGCACCTGGCTGGGTTTGGGGTTACCCCTGAGCAGGGAGAACACCTGGATCCTGTCCCTTTGCAGGGTGAATGGTCCAGATGCAGACCCAAACCCAGGCCAGGTGTGTGTCTGGGGGCCTGTACCTGTACAAAACATTTTTCCTTTTGTTTCCTTTCCATGCGCTGGGAAAGCTCCAGTTTGGAGCTCTGGTTGTGGTTTGCAGTTTGATAATTGGAGTTTTTCTGCTGTGTTTTCCTCTCTGAGTCTATTTTATGAAGAGATTGACTCTGTGGGAGCACAGAGGCTGCCTGGCCACTGACACCCGTCTGATGCTTCTGGGCTTCTCCTTTCCCTTTAAACTTCTCCCATTATGAGAGGCCAGGCTCAGGAACCGTGCTGCCTCCACCAAATCAGCTCAGTATCTCTAATTCCCATTTATTTGGCATTTTCCTGCTTGCTAATTAACTTTTTCTGTTAGTCCAACTCCATCATGAGGTGTCGAGGGAATCCAGTGTAGCTCTGAACCTCCATTCCTTTCAGTTTTGTAATCTCTTATATCCTTAAGTAGCAGTTGATCTCTGCGCCTTTGGAGATCAGATGCCTTTTAAAATTTCTGTTTCACACAAGATCTGAACTTTCTGGGGCAGATGAGATCAGGCCATGTGCTGCTTGCCTTTGCCCCCACTCACATGGGCTGGCTGTGCCTCCTCAGATCTGTGTGTGCCCTGCTTGAAGAGCTCAGATATCTCCTTCCCCAGGTGGATAAACACAGAATTCTGCCACAATAAATGCTGTGCCTCCTCAGATCTGTGTGCTTGGAGGGCTCAGATATCTCCTTCCCCACGTGGATACACACAGAATACTTCCACAATGAATGCTGGGCTCAGATCTGTGTGCCCTGCTTGGAGGGCTCAGATATCTCCTTCCCCAGGTGAATTAACACAGAATTCTGCCACAATAAATGCTGGGCTTCCTCAGATCTTAGTGCACTGCCCTGTTTGGAGGGCTCAGATATCTCCTTCCCCAGGTGGATACACATAGAATTCTTCCACAACAAATGCTGGGCTGGGCTGTGCTCTCACCACAACTTCCTTTGTTGTGAGGGCTCTTCAGAGCAAGCTCAGCTTTCTCAGTGAGTTCAAAGCCCCTGAGCTGTGCTCAGAGCAGAGGATTTGCTGTGGACCCAGAGCCCTGTGCTCGACCCTTCCCCAGGTGCACTGTGTGAGCCCTGGGTGCTGTCTCTGTGTTTGTGCCTGGGGATGCCCAGCACAGAGCAGGACAGAGCTGGGCCAGCACAGCATCATCCCCACAGCCTTGCACACCCTGCAATCCTTCTGATTATATTTCCTCTCCTTTCTGAGCTCTGTCC
Organism: Ammospiza nelsoni; assembly: GCF_027579445.1. Classification (NCBI taxonomy): domain Eukaryota; kingdom Metazoa; phylum Chordata; class Aves; order Passeriformes; family Passerellidae; genus Ammospiza; species Ammospiza nelsoni. The sequence continues at coordinate 4,192,789 of NC_080651.1, forward strand.
CTGTCCTGCACATCTCCCCGCTCTCCCCTGGTGCCTCTCCTGGGTTCATCTCCTTGCAGGGAGCCTCCCCATTATTCTGAGAAGAGTAGGGTGGGTGCAGGTGGGAGCTGGGGGTCCCAGGGGCTGCTGCCCCTGCAGCCAGCCCCAGCCTCGAGCACCTGGGGGTACCAATCCCCTCCTGATTCACTGTGCCCAGAAGCCTGGCCATGTCCTGCCCTGCTGAGGACACTCAGGGTGACATCTCTCTGCAGAGGAACACCCCTTGGAAAGGTTCATTTTAAGCTTTTAATTACCAAATCTTTATGTGATGGTTTTGTTCTCTTTGGGCCCGCTGTGTTCAGAGGAACTGGTGTCACCCATTTGGTGTCACCCATTTGGTGTCACCCATTCTGGGCTCAGTCACTGCTGGCAATGCCTTGCCCACATCACAGCAACAGCTAGAGATTATCCAGTTTGGGCATTGTTGTCAGGTGTGTGAAGTGTCTTTGGAGCTGGATTAAATTCCAGGAGCTTCCCAAGTTGTGTTGGGCATTAAGAGTTCTCAGGAGACATCTGATTTTTTCCTGTGTGCCCTGGGCACGCAGGACCCGGCTGGCAGCGCCTGGAATGTGGTAATGTCCCAGGAATGTGGGAATGTCACTGGAGTGTCCATTCCTGGGCACGCAGGACCCGGCTGGCAGCCCCTGGAATGTGGGAATGTCCCAGGAATGTGGGAATGCCCTGGGCACAAGTACCCCAGGACCTGGCTGGCAGCGCTTGGAATGTGGGAATGCCCCAGGAGTGTCAATCCCTGGGCATGCAGGAGCCAGTTGGAAGGGTCTGGAATGTGGGAATGCCCCAGGAGAGGCCAGCCCCAGGTGTGCTCAGCATCTGGAGCTGCCCAGGGCAAGGAGCAGGTGCAGGGACAACAGCCAGGCCATGAATAATGCACAGCTGCTCTCGGTGACAGTGGCTGTGACCCAAGAGCTGTCCCTCAGAGAGAGCTGTCCCTTCCAGGTGAGGTGGCTCCAGGCTGGATAAATCCATCTCCTGCAATAACTGCCTCTTTCTCTCCCAGTTACTAACAGAGCATAGGGGAGTCTTTAACCTGGCTGTTTTTGTAGTGAAATCCTGGCTGTGCTGGAGTGATTGGAGTTCTGCCACCAGCTCCATCCCTGCTCTGCTTTTGGCAGCTGCAGCTTAGCCAGGCACTGCTCCCTTCACTCCTCTGCCAGACCCATTTGGTCACTCTCCTTCCACTGCTCCCCAAACTCACAGGGACCTGGAGCAGGAAATTCTGTTTTCTGGCAGAATTCAGGTCTGCAGAGAGGGGATTTTCAGAAGGTGAATCAGTGAAGTTTTGAGGTGCAGCCCCTGCCCTGCTGGGAACAGGCAGCTCTTCCCATCCAGCACCCCCAGACCCCTCAGCTCAACCTCATTTCCCTCATTTCCCTCCCAGCCTGCTGGAGCTGCCACCAGAGCTGCCCTGGTGACAGCAGAGGGGACACCCTGAACACTCCTCAATTAACACTCACACTGTTAATTGGTGTTGGCAATCTGTGGGTATGGGGAAAGTGGGACAGTACAGCCCAGAAGGCTGTGGGAAGGACAGCAGGACATTGAGGGAGGAGACTGAGGTTCTGGGCTGGGTTAGAGGGGCAGGGTGAGCTGCGCTGAGCTGGTTCTTCCCAGCTTCACCTTCTCCCTGAGTACAAAGCCACATTTTGGGATCAAAGTCTGTCACTTCCCCTTCCAGCACCAGCCCCAGCTGATGGCCAGCCTTGCTGCCCCGCTGCTTCCATCCACCCCTCAATTCCTTTGGATTTACACCAAATCCTTTTGATTTTTCTTTCTGAAAATTGATGAACCCCAGTGTTCATCCCACTGGATTTTCCCCAAATTTGTGCAGAGTGCCACCAGAGCCATCCAGGGAGCAGGGCCTGACCTGGCCTGTCCCTCTGTGACCGTGTTCACAGGGGTCTTATGTTGAGGGAAGAGATGAGGATCTGACTCCATGTTTCAGAAGGCTGATTTATTATTTTATTATATATATTATATTAAAACTATACTAAAAGAATAGAAGAAAAGATTTCTTCAGAAGGCTGGCTAAGAATAGAAAAAGAAAGAATGATAACAAAGGTTTGTGACTGACTGAGACAGTCTGAGCCAGCTGACTGTGATTGGCCATTAATTAGAAACAACCACATGAGACCAATCACAGATGCACCTGTCGCATTCCACAGCAGCAGATGATCAATGTTCACATTTTGTTCCTGGGGCCTCCCAGCTTCTCAGGAGGAAAAATCCTGAGGAAAGGATTTTCCATAAAAAATGTCTGTGACATCCACCCATAGATTTCCCTCCCCAGGGCAGTGCAGCCCCCAGCTGCCCCTGGCTGCTCTGGGTGAGGGTGGCACAGAGCCCCAGCTGGGACTGGCATGGCCATGACGTGAGGGAAAGGTGTCACAAACCCTTATCAGTGCCACGCTCCAGCCAGCGAGCTTTGTGCTCCTCAGATAAGAGATGTGGCGTCACAGGAAGATTCCTGGAGTGTCTCATATCCTTGTGCAGGTGATTAGGGGGCTGCTGACATCAGTGGCACTAATTGTGCCCAAATGGCTGCACACGTGGCACACAAATATTGCAGTGAGTCTGTTCTCCTGGAGCTGTGCATGGGCACTGAGCCAGCTGGAGCGAGGGGACTGTCACCAGCAAATCTGCCTCTTTGAGGTGGCACTGACCTTCCACCTCCCCAGGGCTTTATGGAAATAAACACTGCACTGTGATGGAATTGGTACAGAATGAACCAGCTCCATCCCAGCTGGGCTTGCTGCTTTGTTCTGTCCCATTTCCACTGCCCCAGCTCCTCCATCTTGCCCTGTGTGCCCACCCTGTGTGCCCACCCTGTGTGCCCACCCTGTGTGCCCAGCTCCCCTTTGTGTCTCCCAGCTCCTCCTGTGTTCCCCAGCCCACCCTGCCCTCTCTGAGTCCCTCCCTTGGAACCCCTGGAATGAAGTTCTGCAGTTCTGCTATTTCCTAGTATCAAAACCAATAACCAACTGTCATCATCACTCCACAACCACCCCCAAACAAACTGGGTGACGTTGCTTTTCACAGAGGGGAAAAATTCCTTGGAGTATCCAAGGGGAAGCCATTGGCTGCAGTGAACCGGGTGACATTACATTTCACAGATATAATACATAATAAATAATATATATAATATATAATAAATATATATTATGTATTATATTATATATATATGTATATATAAATAAATAATATATATAATATATAATATATCATATAATGATATAATAAAACCTTGGAGCATCCAAGGGGAAGCCATTGGCTGCCGTGAACTGGGTGACATTACATTTCACAGATATAATACATAATAAATAATATATATAAAATATATAATAAAATATATATTATGTATTATATTATATATATATGTATATATAAATAAATAATATATATAATATATAATATATCATATAATAATATAATAAAACCTTATATAATATTATTATAATTATATAATTATTATTATATAATAATATAATAAAGGGGAAGCCATTGGCTGCAGTGAACTGGGTGACATTACATTTCACAGATATAATACATAATAAATAATATATATAAAATATATATTATGTATTATATTTAATATATAGGTATATATAAATAAATAATATATATATATCATATAATGATATAATAAAACCTTGGAGCATCCAAGGGGAAGCCATTGGCTGCAGTGAACTGGGTGCCATTGCTTTTCCCTGGGGATGGCAGGGAGAGCTCAGCCATGCAAGCAATCCCTGCTGAGCACAAAGCCCAAGGTAGGCTCAGAGCTGTGCTGACATCAAGCCCTGCAAGTTGGTTAATCCATTTTTCTGCCTCGTGGTTCTCCTTTAAAAACCACTGCCAGCACTGCTGGGATTTGGGCTTTGTTTGAGCAGGGATTTCAGGGTGTGGGGATCCTGATCTCAGTCAGTTTTGAGGGAGTTTGGCTTGGGCAGGGGGGTTTTGGTGTCACTTTGAGGAGGCGCCAGGGCTGGGGCCAGCAGGGCTCCTGATGGAGGCTCTGTGTGCCAGGAGCAGTTTGTGATGATGGAGAGGCACCATAACCCAGGGCTGGAGTGAATTAGAGAGAGCAGATGAGATACCAAACAATAGCCAGGCAAGCCTGGAAATCCTTGCAGCAGATACACAGAAAGAAACAGAGCTTTTATGTCATATTTTTATATTTTATTATTACTGCTATTGTTGCATTTTTCCCTCTGTTTATGGTATGAACCCAGCTGCTTTGGGTTCACAAGTACAAACACTGAATTCTATTCTAGTCTATTCTGAAATACTGAATTTTGGCTGGGTTAAAATACATTTTTTTTATTTTTCCCTTTTTTTTCCTGTCTCCCCAGGGCTCTGGCCGACATCCTAAGGCAGCAGGGACCAATCCCAATCGGACACTGTGAAAGAGAGACAATCTCGGCCATAGATACCTCCCCCAAAGAGAACACCCCAGTCAGGACCTCCTCCAAAAACCAGTACACACCAGTACGCACCTCCAAGAGCAACCCAGGTAAGTGCTGCTGCCTCTGTCACATTTCCTGAAAAATCCCTTTGCCCAGGAGTTTCCTCCTGGGAAGCTGAGAAGCCTCAGAGAGAAACAAAAACAATAATTATCTGTTTGCTTCTCCTGGCTTTGCTGCATTGAAATGTGGTTTGGAGATTTTTTATCCAACATGTGAATTGTTTTCGCTTAATGGCCAATCATGTCCAGCTGTGTTGAGGCTCTGGAGAGTCACAGGTTTTTCATTATTACCTTGTTAAGCCTTCTGTAAGATCCTTTCTCTGTTCTTTAGCATAGATAATATAATATAATATAATATAATATAATATAATATAATATAATATAATATAATATAATATAATATAATATAATATAATATAATATAATATAATATAATATAATATAATATAATATAATCTTCCAAGAACACAGAGTCAAATTCTCAATTCCTCCTTAGTCCTGGGGACCCAGCAAATACCACACTTGGGGCCATGCCAGGAGTCAGGAAAACAATATTATCTCCTTTGCTTCTCCTATGTTTGCTGCTTTGGAATGTGGTTTGGAGGTTGTTTATCCAACTGATCATTGTTTGATTGGTTTTATGTGAATTGTTTTTGCTTAATGACCAATCACAGCCAGCTGTGTTGAGGCTCTGGAGAGTCACAAGTTTTTCATTAGTATCTTGTTAAACCTTCTGTAAGATCCTTTCTCTATTCTTTAGTATAGTTTTAGTATAGCATGATATAATATAATATAATATAATATAATATAATATAATATAATATAATATAATATAATATAATATAATATAATATAATATAATATAATAATAATATAACCATAAAATAATAAATTAGCCTTCCCTCTCCTCTCCTCTCCTCTCCTCTCCTCTCCTCTCCTCTCCTCTCCTCTCCTCTCCTCTCCTCTCCTCTCCTCTCCTCTCCTCTCCTTTCCTCTCCTCACCAGTGAAATTCACAGGGTTTTTGGAGAATTGGTGTGATTTCTCATATGTAAGTGAAATTTATGAGAAGGAGAAACTATTATGGGATATAAACTATGGAGGGAATGGATTTGTCTACTCAAAGCTCTCTGGTTTCACTATAAATTGCCTAAATGGACAGGAAGGAGCTGTAACACAGCACCTCTGGAATGATTTTTCCCTCTTCTGCTTTGGGACTTGTATAAGTCACAAAACACATCTGTTGTCGTTTTCAGCTTCTTTTCATAAAAAAAAAAAAAAAAAAAAAGGAATTATTTTTGCCTGATTTCCCCAGTGGCTCAGCTGGGAGGGGAAGGCTCCTTGGCTGCTTTGTGCCTGTTTGAAGGGGTTTGGTGCAATGTCCTCCCCCTGTGGGGACAGGTGGCAGCATCCCCTGAAGGTGACACTGAAGGTGTCCCCTGTCCCCTGAAGGTGACACTGTCCCTGCTCTCCCCTTTCCCTGAGAGCTGAGCAGATTCCTTTGCTTTCCCGTGCTCACCCCCAAAGCAGGGAGCCCTGTGATTTTGTGTGTCAGTTTGGATCTGTGAGATAAAACCCTGGGCTGGAGAACAGCCTTGAGGTGAATTGTGTGGAAGGGGGAATTGCTTCTGCTTATCTGAGGCTTGGAGCTGCCTCTGGAGAGGATTTGTGCTCCTGAAACACGAGGAGTGAGGGATTGTGGCCAGTGAGCAGGGACAGGCACCATCAGCTGGGACATCACCTTCAGGGTGACAGGGGTAGAGAGAATGAGGGCTGAGGGAGCTGGGAAGGGGCTCAGCCTGCAGAAAAGGGGGATCAGGGGGAAATTGTGGCTCTGCACAGCTCCTGCCAGGAGGGGACAGCCCCAGGCTGGGCTCTGCTCCAGGGAACAGGGACAGGAGCAGAGGGAACGGCCTCAGAGGAACTCAGGGTGGGCACAGCAGGAATTTCCCCATGGAAAGGGGGCTCAGGGATTGGAAATGCCCAGGGAGGGTTGCAGTGCCCATCCCTGGGGGTGTCCAGGGAATTCCTGGAGGTGGCACTGAGAGCTCTGGGCTGGGGACAAGGTGGGGATCAGGCTGGACTCAGTCCTCCTGGAAGCCTTTTCCAGCCTCAATAATGCACATTATCACATTCTGGGATAATGCTGGGGTTCTGTGCCATTGGCACCTTCTGGAATAATGCTGGGATTCTGTGCCATTATAGCACATTCTGCGATAATGCTGGGATTCTGTGCCACTGACACCTTCTGGAATAATGCTGGGATTCTGTGCCATTATAGAACCTTCTGGAATAATGTTGGGATTCTGTGTCACTGACACATTCTGGAATAGTGCTGGGATTGTGTCATTAGCCCCTTCTGTAATAATGCTGGGATTCTGTGCCATTGACACCTGGAATAATGTTGGGATTCTGTGTCATTAACACCTTCTGGAATAATGACGGGGTTCTGTGCCATTGACACCTTCTGGAATAATGCTGGGATTTTCTGCCATTAGCGCCTTCTGCAGACTCTGTGTCTCTTGCCTGGCTCCTGCTGCCCACTCAGGGCACACAGAACCAGAAGGAAGGGGCAGCAGGAATTCTTGCCTGGCAGCTGGAGGCACCAGCTATACTTGTTTTTTGGGGACAAGGGGAAGAAAATGAAAAAGAAAATTAAAAAGATTAAAAAAAAAAGGAAATATGGAGAGCTGGAGGAAAAAGAGGGAAACAAGTATGGGAAACAAGGATCTGTTCTATCTTAAATAGAACAAAGCTGGTCAGCCCTGGTGTGGAGTAGAAAATGAGCAATGCTTGTTCTTGGGGGACAAAGGGAAGAAAATGAAAAAAAAAAATTTAAAATAGGAGGGAAATAGGAAGAGCTGGAGGAAAAAGAGGAAAACAAGTATGGGAAACAAGGATGTGTCTCAGCTTAAATAGAACGAAGCTAGTCAGCCCTGGTGTGGAGAAGAAAATCAGCAATGCTTGGTTTTTGGGGACAAGGGGAAGAAAATAAAATTAAAAAAAAAAGAAAATAAAAGAAGGAAATAGGGAGAGCTGGAGGAAAAAGAGGCAGCAATATGGAATAGCAGGATCCAGGCAAGGCACTGCTCACTGGGGCTGCAAATTGGCTGAAGGAGCCCACAGCTGTAGGGGTTGGAAAGCAGCAGGTCTGGTGGCTGTGGCTCACTGAGGAGCAGGAGAGGGGAGGCAGCCAGACAGGATTGACCTCGTTGCACAGGGCCTGGTTGAGTTTGGTGCTTGTTTGAATTGGAACTTTTGTTCCCAAACTTATAATTGGAAGGGTGCCCCTAAGTGCTGCTAAATAAACCTTGGCTTCATTTTCTGTGAGGCTGGCTTGGTGTCAGCGGGCAGGATGGCTGTGGGTGACAGTGACAAATGGAGGTGGCTGTCCCTGAGGTGCAGAGCAGCCTGGGCAGGTCCTGCTGGGGACACAGGAGAGGAGAGTGTGCTTCTCACTGCTGCTCCAAAGGAATTCCAGGCTGGTTTGGGCTGGGAGGGATCTGACAAAGCTCCTGTCCCACCCCTGCCATGGCAGGGACACCTCCCACTGTCCCAGGTGCTCCCAGCCCTGTCCAGCCTGGCCCTGGGCACTGCCAGGGATGCAGGGGCAGCCCCAGCTGCTCTGGGCACCTGTGCCAGGCTGTCCCTGTGGGCACAGAGTTTGGGGTGATTGGGGTTCAGGCTGTCTGTGGCACAGTTTGGGGTCATGGACATATTTTATGAAAGTGCCTTCACCAGGATTTTTCTCCTGAGAAGCCTCAGAAAAGAAATGTAACAATGATTATCTGATGGCTGTGGAATGTGGTCTGGAGGTTGCCCACCAACAGCTGCATCTTTGATTGGTTCCATGTGAATTGTTTTTAATTAATGACCAATCCCAGTCCAGCCGTGTCAGGACTCTGATCAGTCACGGGGTTTTATTATTCATTCTGTTCCAGCCTTCTGATGTATCCTTTCTTCTATCCTTTAGTGTAGTTTTTGAACATAATATAATATAATATAATATAATATAATATAATATAATATAATATAATATAATATAATATAATATAATATAATATAATATAATATAATATAATATAATATAATATTCAGCCTTCTGAGCACATGGAGTCAAGATTCTCATCTCTTCCCTCATCCTGAGGACCCTCAAACACCACCTCAAGACTCTGGCCTAGATTTAGATTCTGTATATTCTGTTGGCCTCTTCATGCTCAGAACATCCCATTGCCTCTCCAAGGGGATGTTCTGGTCTGGATCCAGCCCCAGAGGTGCCAGGGGAGTGCTGAGCACAGGACACCTTCCCCAGGGTTAAATTCTGCTCCTCACCTGTGCTGGGACCTGCAGGTGTGGAGAAGCGCTGGTGGCCAGGATCCCCACTTGGAATGCAGCAAACAGCCCAGGCCAGGGCTCTGATTAGCCTGATCTATCTGGGGAAGGCTTTTAATGAGCAGCTTGAGTCAGGATGTTCCAGAGATGGATGCATTCAAAGTGCTGCTTTCAGCAGTGCCTCGCACCCAGCGGCACATTCTGAGCTCCTTCTGAATGCGAACAAACACAGGGCAGGCCTTAAATCTTCATGGGAATCGTGGCAAACATCTCCAGCCGAGCCCAGGGCAGCGTGGGGAGCACTGCCAGCCTGAGCAGCACATGGGGAAGGGGCTCTGTGCCCCTGGCCCTGCTCCCCACGGGCTCAGCAGGGCTCTGCCCTTTCCTAAAGCACAGGGGATCCAGGTTCATTCTGGTTTATCAGTGCCTTCCCCTAAAGCCCAGGGAGTCCAGATTCATTCCAGATTATCAATGCTTTTCCTAAAGCACAGGGGATCCAGGTTATCAGAACCTTCCCCCAAGACCCAGGGGATCCAAGTTATTGGTGCCTTCCCCTAAAGCCCAGGGGATCCGAGTTATAAAGCCCAGGGGATCCGAGTTCCCTCTGGTTTATCAGAACCTTCCCTCAAAACCCCAGGGGATCCAGGTTATCAGAATCTTCCCCCAAAGCCCAGGTGATCCAGGTTCATTCTGGGTCCTCACTGCCTTCCCCTAAAGCCCAGGGGATCCAGGTCCCCTCTGGTTTAGCAAAGCCAACCCCCCAAAGCTCAGGTCATCCAGATTCATTCTGGGTTATCAGTGCCTTTCCTAAAGCCCAGGGGATCCGGGTTATCAGAACCTTCCCCCAAAGCCCAGGAAATCCAGGTTCTCTCTGGTTTATCAGAACCTTCCCCCAAAGCCCTGGGCATTCAGGTTCATTCTAGGTTATCAATGCCTTCCCTTAGAGGCCAGGGAATCCAGGTTTCCTCTGCTTTATCAGTGCCTTTCCTAAAACCCCAGGGGATCCTTGTTCATTCTGGTTTATCACTGCCTTCCCCCAAAGCCCAAGGGGCTCCAGGTTATCAGAATCTTCCCCAAATCCCAGGAGGTCCAAATTCCCCCCAGGTTTTCAATGCCTTTCCCCAAAGCCCAGGAAATTCCAGATTCCCTCCAGGTTTTCTGTGCCTTGCCCCAAAGCCCAGGGGATCCAGGTTATCAGAACCTTCCCTCTAAGCCCAGGTGACCCCGGTTCCCCCCAGGTTTTCAGTGCCTTCCCTCAAAGCCGAGGGTATTCAGGTTCATTCCAGGTTCTCATTGCCTTTCCCCAAAGCCCAGGCGATCCAGGCTTATTCCAGGTTATCAGAACCTTCCCCTAAACCCCAGGGCATCCAGGTTCTCACTGCCTTTCCCAAAGCCCAGGTGACCCACGTTCCCCCCACATTTTCAGTGCCTTCCCCTCATCCCTCCTTCCCTTTTCCCCCTCTCCCCCTTCCCCCAGACCTGCTGGGCTCTGCTCCAGTTCTCCTCCTTTCCTCCCTGCCAGCATTAGCCAGCTTCTCCCCAAACCCCCAGCCCTGCTGGCATTCATTTGCCGGGGATCAGCGTGTGGAATGTGATGAAGGCTCGCAGCCCCTGCTGCTCGCAGCTTGTGCTGTCGTTCGCAGCTGCTCAGGGCAATACAAAGCAGGTGGAAAACGATCCCCGGCCCTTTCCAGCTCCTGTGCTTGGCTCTGAGAAACTGCTCAAGGTGCAGGTGGGTGAGGAATGAGGGAGAGCACCTGGAAAGCGCCCAGAGTGTTCCAGGAATGGGGTTTTGCTGTCTCCGTGCTCCTCTTGCCATTGCCTGGCATTACACAGGAGAGGAACAGGAGCAGCTTTGGAGCTGGGAGGGTTTGTAGGAGCTGGGGCGAGGCAGAGCTGCTCCATCTGTGCTCCTGCCAGCACATCCCTGCCGTGGGGAGCACAGGGCTCCCTCCCAGGAACCCCAAAGGGTTAATAATGCCTGCTCCGAGCCGCCCCAAAATGTCAGAGCTTCCTTCTCTGAACATTTCCAGGGGAAGAGTTACTGGGCGTCCTGGAATGTCATTGCCAAGGGGAGGATCCCAGCTGGATGGGGGAGCTGAGAGTGCAAAACTGCTCTGCTCTGAGGGATTTAGGATCCCTACTTTGGACAGCAGCTGCTCTGTGGGGTGAGGGATTTAGGATCCTCACCTTGGACACCACTGCTCTGCTCTGTGGGGTGAGGGATTTAGGATCCTCCCTTGGGCCATGGCTGCACAGAGATGCTCCTCCAGTCCTGTGTCCTCAGGCAGAGCTTCCAGTCTCCCTGGGAATCTGGGGCTGCTGTCCCTGGAATTTGGGGCTGCTGTCCCTGGGAATTTGGGGCTGTTTGTCCCTGAAATTTGGGGCTGTTTGTCCCTGGAATTTGGGGCTGTTTGTCTCTGGGAATTTGGGGCTGCTGTCCCTGGGAATTTGGGGCTGCTGTCCCTGGGAATTTGGGGCTGTTTGTCCCTGGGAATTTGGGGCTGCTGTGCCTGGAATTTGGGACTGTTGCCCCAAGCAGCTCTAGACCCCAGGAACTCAGAAGAAGGGATTGGAAAAGCAGGAGAAGGAGCTGGAGTGCCAACACCTCATCTACCCTGGCTCCAGATTTATCTCTGTAACTGCCACAGATATTTATTTGCTTGTCTTTTGTTAGCCTTGCTGCTTTGGACCCCCAGCCTCCCCCTTGCAGGGCGTTCACCTGGGGAGGTTTGGCTGCCCAGGGACACAGCCTGGGCTCCCAGAGCCTCCCTCAGCCCCACCAGCTGCTGCCTCTGGATATTGGGATATTGGCTTGTCCTGCTCTTCCCCTGAGCTGGGGAAAGGTTTCAGGGTAATCTGTGTAAAAGAACCTCTGGGAAAGCTCTGCCCCACTAACGAGGCACAGGAGACTCCAAAACATCCCCAGTGCAGATTTATCTGCTGTGAGCTTGGTGGGGGCTGGAAAGCAGCAACATTTGCAGCAATTTCTGGTGTCTCACACCCAAATATCCCCCGTGAGTGATGGCAGGGGCTCGTGTGCTAAAGCAGCTAACAAGTGACAAATGGGTGAAAAAAAAGATTGAAGGGATAACTCAGAAAGTTTGGCTGTTGTGGGGAAACAGAGGAGGAGGTGGAGGGTGTGAGTGTGCACACACAGAGAGGAAAATGACACCACCCACAGCAGCAGCATCCAGAGCCTTGGGACAAGCACCAGGTGCCTGCTCCAAGAGTTTGGGTTGATTTAGCCTCCCTTGGGCCCAGAGCAGGCCCAGAGCCATGAGGCCAGCATGGTGCTTATCAGCCAGGTGATATCTGGAAACTGGGGGTTACTATGGCAACAGCTTTATTTAATTTTTTTTTAAACCCAGTGGATCCGGGTTGCCTCCAGGTTATCAATTACTTATTCCAAAGTCCAGGGGATGCAGGTTCATTCCAGGTGTTCAATGCCTTTCCTAAAGCCCAAGGGAAAGCTGAATTCCCTCTGGTTCATCAGTGCCTTCTCCTAAAGCCCTGAGGATCCAGGTTCATTCCAGGTTGTCAGAACCTTCCCCTAAATCCCAGGAGATCCAGATTAATTCCAGGTTATCAATGCCTTCCCCCAAAGCCCTGAGGATCCAGGTTCATTCCAGGTGATCAATGCCTTTCCAAAAAACCAGGGAATCCAGGTTCATTCTGGTTTATCAATGCCTTTCCCCCAAAGCCCAGGGGATCCAGATTCCCTCCATTTCTCAATCCGTTCCCCCAAAGCCAAACTCCTCTGTCTGCAGTTAAGGAACTTTAGTTAAAGCTGCTTTCCTCAGGAGCAAAGCCAAGCAAGCCCACTGTCTAAGAGCTGTGCCATTCTGTAGCTGTGGACAGGTAAAATCATTTCTGTAGCAGGTCTGAGTCTCCCTGTTTGCCTCTCCGTGTCCTGCCAGATCAATTATTGTTTGTTACCTCCATTAGATCTTCAGGAGAAAGGCAGAAACACAATCTTTTCCTTCCATTAATCAGGGCAGTTTACAGAAAACATCAATTTAAAATGTTAAGGCCAATTTGCAACTGGTATTGACAACAATTAAATCGGCCTCCAGAAAGTTGCTTTTTGACACGGTGAAGAATGAAATCTTTATGAGCACATTGTGTGTGCTGGGCCTCTCCTGGCTCCTGATTGCTGATCCTATCACACTCCATGGAAGTGTAAACAGAGGTGAGGAGCTGGAAGCAGAGCTCCATTAGAGCGTGCCAGAATCAGTAAACTCCCCTCCCCTCTTGCTGGACCCCTGCCCAGATATTGCAACTCAATCTATGCTCTGCCTCCATCACTATCAGCTTCCTTTAGTTCCCAGCTGGGTTATTTTCACTTTAAACTGCACAAAAAATGTACTGGAACAAAGGCTGGCTGCTTTACCCTTGGCATTGTCACCTGGAGCAGTGAACTGCAGAGGGGCACAGGGGCCACAGCCCCACCAGAGCAGAGACCATGGGGTCTGAGGGACCCTTGGCATGGAGAACCAGCTCAGCTTTCAGAGGGTGACTGTGACATTCACATTCTCTGAACAGACAGACATAATTCTTTCACAGTTTTTTTTCCTGGAGAAGGACAGAGAGAAGAAAACAATTCTTATCTGTATTCACTGCTCCTGCTGTCTTTGCACGTGTGGAATGTCTTATGGAGATTGTCCACCTGAAGTGATTTGGTCAGTTGGATTCTGCTGAGGATTCTTTGGCCAATCACTCAAAGCTGTGTCCTGGCTGTCTCAGACACAAGTTTTTCTTAAGAATTCTTTAACAGTAGTATAGTATTCTTTAATCTAGTACAGTATAATATAATATAGTTTAATAATGCAATTGTTCAGCATTCTGAGTCAAAGGAATCAGATGCCAATAATTTCCTTTGGTGGGGGTCACAGTGTTTTACTTCAGGTGCCAGTGCAGGAGGTGCCACAGCCCTCAGCAGAGCAGTGGCCACTGGATCTGAGGGACTCTTGCCATGGAGAGCCAGCTCAGCTTGCATAGGGTGCCCGTGGCATTCACATTCTCTGAACAGAGAGAGAGATAATTCCCTCACAGGGTTTTTCTCCTGGAGAAGCACAGAGAGAAGAAGAGAAAACAATTCCTTATTCACTGCCCCTGTTGTGGAGATTGTCCACCTGAAGTGATTTGGTCAGTTGGGTTCTGCTGAGGATTGCTTTGATTCCCTGGCCAATCACTCAAAGCTGTGTCCTGGCTGTCTCAGACAGTCACAGGTTTTCCTTTAGTTTTCTTTAATACTACTACAGTATCTTTAATATAGTACAGTATAATGTAATATAGTTTAATAAAGCAATTGTTCAGCATTCTGAATCAATGGAGTCAGATGCCAATAATTTCCTTTGGTGGGGGTCAAAATGTTTTAATTGGGAATTGAGTGGTTCTTGCCTCACTTCCCCTTCCCTGAAGCTTTGACACCCTCAGCCCCTCTGACCTGAAAGGCTCCCCAGGGTTGTTTATTGGAGCAGCCCTGAGAGGGAGCAATGCCCTCCTCCAGGAAAGGACACATCAACTCGTTCTGTTTGATTTAAAATATTTGAGGAGGAAGGGAAAAGGAGCACATCTGTCACAATCTCACAATCAGCGAAGTTAATGGAAAGATTCCTTCTGACTCTCCTGGGCTTTGGACAAGGCTCTGTGCTGCAACATTAGCAAATAATGAAGTTCACATCTCATCAAATCCTCCTCAGGAAAATAACTCTGAAATATGTGGCTGGCCTTTTGCAGCTCCCTCCCCAAATCTGTCCCTGCTTTGTCAGCTGTGCCAGCACCTCTATCTCTGGTGGTAAATCACTTCTGCGGATAAGAGCTGCTCTCTAACAGACCCCCTCACAGATGTTCCACTACTGCCAGTCCCAGCACTGCCCCAGGGCTCAGAGAGGTCCCTCCCAAAAGCACTGGGGTAAATACTGAATATCCAGAACGTGGCTTTCAGTGTCTGCCAACTGCAGGAATGCATGGAACCTGAGAATCTCCTGAGCTGGAGCCACAGGGATCACCCAGTGCCACCCCTGGCCCTGCCCAGACCCCCAACAATCCCACCCTGGGCGTCCCCAAAGGCTCCTGGAGCTCTGGCAGCCTTTGTAGAATCATAGAATTACAGAATCATGGAATTGTAGAATCATGGAATTGTAGCATTCCATGGGCTGTGCCCATTCCCTGGGGAGCCTGGGCAGTTCCAGCACCCTCTGGGGGAAGAGCCTTTCCCTAAATCCATCCCAAACCCCAAAAACAACCCCATCCTGGGCATCCCTGGCAGCCTTGGGGCCATGCCTATTCCCTGGGGCACTGCCAGCACCTTCTGGGGAAGAACCTTTCCCTAAATCCATCCCAAACTCCCCATGCCCAGCCCCAGCCATGCCCTGGGTGCTGCCCCAGAGCAGAGTCCCCTGTCCCCAGAGCCCTGGGGAGCTCTATGCTCTCTGTATCCCCCTGGCAGCCCCACAGCACAGAACCAGAGCTGTCCCCTCCCTCTGAGGCTGCTCTCTGTGTGTTTCCCCTCCTTGGTGCCCATCCCAGAGGCCCTGCAGGGCTCCAGGTGTGGCACAGCTGGAGCAGCTGTCCTGTCCCACCTGCACTGCCAGTCCTGAAGGCACAGAACACAATATCCAGCATAAACAGAACACAAAAATGGGTATACAAGCTTCACAACATCCCCCTGGGACAGCAGCTCACCCTGGAGGAGCTGCCAGCCCTGGTCACTCCATGGGGACCCTCTCTGGTGGCACAGGAGCTGCCAGGCCTGTGTTTAGTGGCAGGTGACACCTGTGAACATCACTCCAACATAATTGTCACAGTGATCCTTGGTGCAGCGGATGAAATATTCACCTTGCAGCAGCTGCCAGGCCATGAATGTTTCACTGGCTCCTGAATTGTTGATGAGCTTTAATTGCACTGCCCTCTGCCACCAGGGCTCTGCAGGGCACCTGCAGCTAGCCACAGCCCCTGTGCCCTGCTCCTGAGGGCACCCCTGGCCACAGGGCACAGCACTGACCCCCCCAGTGCTCCCATGCCACCCTCAGGGGTCCCCAGAGCCACCCTGCTTGTGACAGGCTCGGGTGGCACTGCTGTGCCCCAGCTCACACCTGTCACAAACATCTTTTCATGAAAATCCTTTCTTTAGGATTTTTCCTCCTGAGAATCTGAAAGGCCTCAGGAACAAAATGTGAACAATGATTATCTGCTGCTGTGGAATGCAACAGGTGCATCTGGGATTGGTCTCATGTGGTTGTTTTTAATTAATGGCCATTCACAGTCAGCTGGCTCGGACAAAGCTGCCTTTGTTATCATTTCTTTCTATTCTTACCTCAGCCAGCCTTCTGAGATGAAACCTTTCCTTCTATTCTTTTAGTATAGTTTTAATATAATATATATCATAAAATAATAAATCAAGCCTTCTGAAACATGGAGTCAGATCCTCATCTCTTCCCTCATCCTCGGACCCCTGTGAACGCCGTCACACACACCCTGGGGACTGTGCAGCCACTCTGGGCACAGCAGCAGCACTCAGAGGGTGCCTCCTTCTGGGAGCGTCCCTGAGGAATGCTGAGACACAGGACAGCCCCTCTGAGGGACGTGAATTGATGCTGGCCAGGGGGGTTATTTACAGACCACAAACGGGACGGGGCTGCTGTGGAACGTGCCTTGAGCTGTTTTATTTTTCAGCATTGGTCTCATTACATGGTTATGACAATGGGAAGATGCTAGTAGCTTACATTTTAGGCAGCAGATACAGAACTTAATGTTACAACTCACTTTAAAAGTTTTTTGACCAATCACACAAAGCAAAAGCACATTGACAGTAGCTCCATCCAACCACTCTAAGCACAGGTACCTTTGGTTAAACAATGCTTGCTTATTTCGAATACAATACCTGCTTGTGGGCATTAAAACACAATGCACAGAGCTCCATTACTGAGCTTAGAACTCCCTAATATCTCACTGATAAACTTTTCTGTAGCTTAGGGAGTTATTCTAGACAAGTGTTAATACACAGACCATTGTTCTATTTGTCCTTGCTTTTCTACAGTTTAAATAATTTTTCTGCTGACCAATCTCATGGCTGCTGCTTAGCTCTGCTCACAGTTCTGCTGTCTCTGAGCCCTGCCTTTTGCAGCTTTCCCAAAACCCTCTGATTTTGTGGATTCCCACAGTGAATCCTGCCCAGGACAGGCCACCCCTGCCCTGCAGACAGCCCTGGTCCCTGCAGCCACCAGCTCTGCAGCTGCTCAGGGAAGCAGCTTCTGCTCCTAAGGCACGCTGCTCTCCTTGACCTATTTGCTTATTACCTCCACAAATGGGATTTTGATTAAGGAATTTTCCTAAGTAATTATTCTGGCATTAGCAATCCAGCCAAACAGAAAATAGTCCAAAAGGAAAGGTGGCCTGGTGGCTGCCCTGAAGGCTCTTCTCAGGGAGGGGAGCAAAAAACCAGCCAGGGCAGCTGGACACAGCTCTGTCCAGTGAACTCCAGTCCGAGGGGCAGCTGGATGCAGCTTTGCCCTGCAGGTCATGTCCCAGCTCCATGTGTAGTTTGTGTTGCTCATCATAGCTGGGTAGGGCTTCCCACAGAGCTGCAGTTTCAGGGGTTGAAAACCGAAATTAAAAGGTGATGAGTTCTTATTTAGAGCAGCAATTCCTGCCCTGTTCCCAGGGAACAGGCTGAGCGCAAGGAGCTGCTCAGGGTGGCAGTGGCACCTCCCAGCCTGGCTGGCAGGGACCACGGTCACACCTGCCACATCCCTGCCAGGACACCCAGTTAGGAAGGAATTCCTCCCTGGGCAGGCCCTGGCAAAGGGTGCCCAGAGCAGCTGTCCCTGGATCCCTGGCAGTGCCCAAGGCCAGGTGTGACAGGGTTGGGAACACCCTGGGACAGTGGAATGTGTCCCTGCCATGCCAGGAGTGGAATGGGATGGGCTTTAAGGTCCCTCCCAACCCAAGCCATTCCATGATTCTATGACTCTATGATTCTACAATTCCGTAAGTCTATGATTCTTTAATTCTACAATTCGGTGTTTCTGTGATTCCACGTTTCTATGATTCCATGAATCTATGATTCCACAAGTCCACGATTCTATGACCCCATGATTCCATGATCCTCTAATTCTATGATTCCCCGTGGGAATGTCACATTTTGGTTTTGTTTGGGTTTTTTGTTTGTTTCTTTTTGTTTTTGTTTTTTTTTTTTTTTTGACCATGGGGGACAGATGTTGCCTGGAGCAGTCACTGCTGGGCTGGCTGGGTGTGACCAGAGGGACAAACTGGGACAGGAGGAGCTGCAGGGCATGGCCAGCTCTGGCCACCATGGGACAGGCATCCAGGAAAGGGTCATGGAATCCTGGAATGGCTGGCCTGGAAGGGAATTTAGTCCTGTTTCAGCTGCCTTGCCATCACCCCATGGGTTCATTGGGAATGGGAACTTTTATCTGGCTGCTGAGCTGGGAACAGCAGGGACAAAAGGACAAGGCCATGGACAGCTGCTGCTCAGGACAAAGAGGGGAAGGAGAGGCACAAAAACAACCAGGAGCATTCCAAGCAGGTCCCCAAAATCCCTCACAGGTATCACAGGGAATGAGTGGGTAAGATCCCAAAAGATTCTGAGTCTCTGAGCGTGATGTCCCCTCTCAAAATGATGTAAGAAAGGATCTGGACACTTGAGCACTTCATAAACTCCAACAGGCACCATCCCCAGGCACAAGAAGTTCTGCCAAGAGCTTTTCCCTGCCTTTCCTGACCTCAGCAGGATTTGCCCCTCAAGTCCTGGCTTTTCTTTCCTGATTGCAGCTCCCTTTGGGATGGCAGCTTTTGGAGTTGCTCTTCCGAAATCCTTTCCTTCCAGAGGAAAGCAGGAACCATGAATGATTCCTTGGAGGGTGTGAAACGGAGCAACTCTCATCCTTGGACTGTGAATTCCACACACCCATTTATTTACTCACAATTATAAACAGAGCACTTCATAAATATTCATGAGGAGGCTCCCAAGGCCCAGCTGAGAAAATCAGTGTTATCACCATTTCCCAGTGCTCAGGCTGAGGCACAGGCACAGACACTGCTGCAATCGTGCAGTTTTACTCAATTCCTGTCAAAGTTTGGCCCAAGATCCCCCAATTCCTCGATCCCCCCCCCCATATCTAGCAAGGAATTGTGCAATTTTACACATTTCCTGTAAAGTTTGGCACATGAGCCCCCAATTCCTGAATCCCTGTCGTGTTTAGTATGGAAATTTTGTGCAGTTTTACAGAATTCCTGTGAAGTTTGCCCCAAGATCTCCCAATTCCTGAATTCTTCTCATGTTTAGCTGGGCATTGTGCAGTTTTACACTATTTCTGTAAAGTTTGCTTTAAGATTCCCTAATTCCTGAATCCTTCTCATGTTTAGCTGGGCATTGTGCAGTTTTTCAGAATCCCTGTGAAGTTTGCCCTAAGATCCTCCAATTCCTGGATCCCACTCATGTTTAGCAGGGAATTGTGCAGTTTTACACAATTCCTATAAAGTTTACTCCAAGAGCCCCCAATTCCTGAATCCTTCTCATGTTTAGCAGGGAACTGTGCAATTTTACAGAATTCCTGTCAAAGTCTGACCCAAGATCCCCCAATTCTGGAATCCCTCTTATGTTTAGCAGGGAATTTTGCAGTTTTACAGAATTCCTGTAAGGTTTACCCCAAGATCCCCCAATTCCTGCATCCCCCCCTATGTTTGCCAGCCTGGCTGGCGCAGGTGTCCCACCGAGCTGGGATTTGTGGTCCCAGACTCTGGATCAGGCTGATCCTGGCAGAGATCAGGCTCGGTTCCCCCTGAGCTGTGGTGGGGGATGCTCCCCTTGCAGCCTGGGCCCCCTCAGCCCAGGCATTGAGGGGATCCAGAGCTGCCACGCAGGGCCAGGGGTGATGTGCACACCTGATTTCCCTGGGATGGTGTCTGAGGCAGATCTGGGCAGCTTTAATGTCAGGACCCAGCACATCCCTCTGGCTCTCCTGAGCAGCCAGGACCCTGCCAGGGGGCTCAGAGACCTTGGCACAGAGTTTAAGACACCTGTGGGTTTGATTATGACCCATGGAGCAAATTACCAACCTTGGATGAAGATCAGCAAGGCACAACAGTTTAAGTAGAATGATAGTGAAGTTATCACGGGGTGAAAAAGTAGATTTTGGGGTTTTTAGAATGGAGGTTCAGTGGGCAAGATGGAGGGATCTGGGCATGTCCAGCCTTCTCCTTCTTCTTCTTGGCCTCCATCTTCTGCTGTGATGGTGGCACTTTTGGATTGGTTTAGAGTAGAAGCTCACTGTCTAACACAGGTGATAGGTATTGGAAAGTAATTGTAAACATTGTACACGTAGTTTTTAGTATAAAGACATAACACTGCCCTGTGGGCAGGCAGAGTGCCTGTACTGTCCTGCTGGATGGACCTCAGCAGGGCAGGAGAAAGAATTTTATAGATAAGGAACAATAAACAACCTTGAGACCAAGAAATGAGGAGCCCTGACTCCTTCTTCAAGTGCTGGGCTGGGAAAAGAGACTTTCCAACTTTTCTTGGGGTCACTGTGAGGAGCAGAGACCCTGACACTTTAGTGGTGCACAGCTGACCCTGCAAAGGCTTTCTGATATCAGGGAATGTTTATCTCAACGCTCAGTTGCTCCTCAATGTTCTCCCTGCAGGTTCTGCCTCCCTTTTGCTGATACCCTTGAAGCCTGGGAGGTGTGATCAGCTCTCCCCATGCCCTTAATCACCTTCCTTAGCCTATATAATTAAATTCCATCAGGTATTGCAGCTAATTTTTGAGAAGAACAAAAGCCAGTTTGGTCGCGGGCGAACAGAACAAATTAATTAGGAGGGGAATATCAGGCCCTCTGTAAATGAGATTCCAGCAGAAGCAGCACAGCTTGGCTGGGCTCCCCAGCCCCTGAGCTCAGTTCCCGGGGTACAGAGTGTTCAGGGAAGGGACAGGGGTTGGAGCAGCCCCTGCTGGAGCCACTCCTGGGATCCATCCCAAAGCAGGGCACAGAGAGCTGCTGCTGGAAGCTCATTTGGAGAGGTGTAGGGCGATAGAATATAGGAAAATAAAGATAGGTAGAAAGCAATCTTTTCCCTAAAGAGCTGCACCTGGGATAATTATCAAAGATTAGGAGCAGGCCTGGCTTTAAGAGGCCACAGCTGTGGGCAATGAGAAGAGGAGTGCTATAAGAGAGTGGGGTGGTGGTGAGAAGGGAACTGGGGTCACTTGGTCAAGAAGAAAGAGTCAGTGCTCTGAGAGCTGCCCACCAGAAACACCAAGGAGATGTGAAACTTTTGTGATAGGAGACGACAGTGTGGAACCCCTGCAATAAAATGACAACAGAGAGGGCTCATTGAATCTCATTAAAGGAGCGGCTGGGCCAGCGGATTCCTCCAGTGTGCTCTGGGCAAGGCTCCCTCTTCTATCCCTGCCAATCTGACCCCAATGAAAGTTACTGGGGTGTTCAGCATTCTAAGGGTGGAGCAGCCACAGCTTCTCTGGGCACCCTGTGTGTCACAGACATCTTTTATGAAAAATCCTTTCCTTGGGATTTTTCCTCCTGAGAAGCTGAGAGGCCTCAGGAACAAAATGTGAACAATGATTATCTGCTGCTGTGGAATGCAACAGGTGCATCTGGGATTGGTCTCATGTGGTTGTTTCTAATTAATGGCCAATCACAACCCAGCTGGCTCAGACAGAGAGTCAGAGCCACAATCTTTTGTTATCATTCCTTCTTTCCTATTCTGTTCTTAGCTAGCCTTCTAATGAAACCTTTTCTTCTATTCTTTTAGTATAGTTTTAATGTAATGTATACCATAAAATAATAAATCAGCCTTCTGAAACACAGAGTCAGATCCTCGTCTCTTCCCCAGTCTAAGCACCTCTGTGAACACTGTCACACCTGTGCAGGCCCCTCTAGTTGGGGTCTCTGTACAAATCACAAACAGGACAGGACTGCTGGGAACGTGCCTTGAGCTGTTCTATTTTCCAGCATCACTCTCATTATATGGTTATGACAATGGGAAGATGCCATCAGCTCGCATCCCAGGCAGCAGAGACAGAACTCAATGTTACAACTCACTTTAAAAGCTTTTTGTCCAATCACACAAAGCAGGTTTGGGTGTGGAGCTGAGCCCCCCTTGCATTCCAAGAGGCCCCAGTGTGAGTGGCAGGACAGGGGATGGTGCAGAGCACTCTGCAAGCACCTCCCAGCCCTTGTGACGACTCCTGGGCTTGACTCGGGCTCTTCTCTGTGTAAAACAGCCCCAAAAGGTTCACTGCAGCTCTGTTTTGTGGGGAACAGCCCCAAAAGAATCGCTCCCACCTCTAAAACTATAACTCCACCTCTGTTTTGTGTAACACAACCCCAGAAGGATCACTCCAGCTCTGTTGTGTGTAAAACAACCCCAAAAGGAGATCTCTCCAGCTCTATCATGTGGGGAACAGCCCCAGAGAATCCCTTCAGCAGAATGAGCAGCACCAGAAGCAGGGAGGCTGTGGATCCTCCAAAAATGAATGTTTTTTCCCTTTTCCTGCAGAGATCTGTCTGGCAGTGTCTGTGCTGAGGATGTGAGGGCTGCTCCTTGGTGCAGGGCTCCTTTCCCCAGGGCACTTTGTGGCCAGGCTGAGGTCACATCTCTGTGCATCTTGTAAAAGTCTGTCCACGCCAGTCCCTGTCTGCCCTTCTCAGGGTGATGTAATCTGGGCTCAGTAATAACATTTCCAAGAGGTGGATAACAGCATTTTAGTTCAGCTCTAATAATTCTGTTAAAGCAGAGCTGGGCTTGTAATTGCAGTTTGTGGCCGAGGTTGTTCCATATGTGACTTCTGTAGGATGCCTTTGTAATGAAATGTTCCCTCTGAGCTCCGTGCCCTGAAGAATTTGCCTTTTTTTTGTGTGGCAGGCAGAGCACTCTGCTCTCTTGTAACCAGAGGAGAGGATGGGAAGAAAGTATTTTGTAATAAATGAGCCAGGACTCGATTTTTCTTCATGCAAGAAAAGCCAAATCTTTATTGTGTAGATCATATTTTATAGGATATTATTATTATTATTATTATTATTATTATTATTATTATTATTATTATTATTATTATTATTATTATTATTATTATTATTATTATGTCAGATCTTCTTGGTTGACAATTCCCACTCAGTTCATTGGTCAGTCCATGGTATTTTGCATATCGATCAAACTTCTGTGTTTTTCGTTAGTTTACACTCTTTTTTCCTACTAATTCTTATGGGACAGATCTTATTGCTTATCCAGGTGCACTTGTTTTTCACCCTAGGAATAGATTTTTGTGTCAATGAACTTTATCTCTCAAGATGTTTTCATAGGAGAACTTCCAAACTGCATTTAGGAGAAGTGACAGGCTGGATACTCATTTAACAGAGCAGGCCTGATTTTAGGAGGCCTTTCTTTGGTAATTTCTCTCCCTGTTTGCAACAGGAGTGAAATTCCACCCCGTTTCAGCCTCTGCTGGGGATTTGGAGCTGTGTTGATCTTCCTGGGACAGTGGGAGGTGTCCCTGCCATGGCAGGGGTGGCACTGCAAGAGCTTTGAGGTCCCTTCCAGCCCAAACCATTCTGTAATTCGATGAAAAATCCCTGAAATCTGAAATAAAATGAAGATCACTCTATGTACACTGCTTTTTAAAGGAATTTGGCATTCTTTAGCTCTCTCACCAGGGCAACACTGAGGTTCAGCCTGGTCTGGGGAAACATCTGGGATGAGTTCCAGGAGCTTTAAACCAGCCCATGGCACAGGCAGCTCCAGCAGCTCGGGGAGAGCACATCTGGAGGCAGAAAGGAGGAAAACCTTCACTCCAGTGGAAAAAGAAATGGGGAATTTCCCTGTCTGTGCTCCCACTGGGCACCTGCATTTGGGATTGCTCCAAGGGTCCCTTCACTTCCAGGTGAAACACCCTGCTCAGGATGGGATTGTGGCAAATAAATGGAATAACAACACCTGGATTTGGTCCCCCAGCAGCTCCCAGTTCCCTCTGAAAGGAAAATTCACTCCAAGAATTCTCCCAGAATTTTGCAAGGCCGAAAGAAATGATCACAAGTGAGCAGGAATTAAAAAAATAAAAAACAAACCAAAAAGCAAACGTAGCATGCTGTAATATATCCATGGAAAGGGAAAATCGTGCTGCTTGAAGTCTGCAAATCTGAGTTTCTCCTGGGAAAATGTAGCTCCTGTTCAAATGCTAATGGCTCGTTATCACAGGGATGTTTTAATTGAACTACAATGTTCCATAAGCAGGGGCAGAGCAAGGTTCAGAGAGCAAACGGCTGATGAGGAATCCTCAATCTGCCAGTAAATGTTTGCTTTTTTATAAACTTCCCCTCCTTGATCTGTTCTTAAGCAGGTTCTCCGAAGGGAATTGTGAGAGGCAGCTGATTTCAGCTGGAGGTAGCAGCAATATTTGTGTGGCTCTGGGGACAGTGAGTGGCTGCAAGGGAAACAGGGGCGGTTCCAAAGCCTCTCTCGTTCCCAAGGTGTTGCCAGAGAGCCTGGAATGGGGTGGGAACACACAGATTTGGGTTTTTTTTTGCTTTTGCAAAGCAGAGAAGGGCTGTGGAATAGCGTGGGTCAGGCAGGACAGAGCTGGGTGCCCTCCTGGTCCTGCCCAGCACCTTCTCCCACCTCAGCTCGGGCAGGAAATCAGGGAAGATGGAATTTCCCTGGGATTCAGCTGCATCCCTGCAGCCCCCAGGCCGCCCCCCTTCCCTCCCCCTGCACCTTTCTTATCTCTGCCTCTTGCTGAAATAATAGGAGCAGAAAAATTAACAACATGAAAAAGGGAGGAGATGATAAAGAGTATCTGAAAAATCATCTGTGTCCTCATTTCAGAGCTTTGCATGGTAACAGGCAGGCAGGGTGTGCTTTGCCTTTTTTCCTTTATTAATGTATTAAAATATTAAAGAGCTGGGTGTCTCTTGAACCCGCAGTGTTGTCAGGGACTGGGAAAGCTCTGAGGAGTCTTTTGAGGAGGAACTTGAGGAGCTGTCCCAAAACACAATTTTGCTGTGCTGCTGTGATGGGGACATGGGACCAGCCTGGACAGGGGGACATTGGCACCTGGGGACAGAACCCTGTCACAGAGGGGACATTGACACCTGGGGACAAATCCGTGACACAGAGGGGACACTGGCACCTGGGGACAAACCACTGCCACAGGGGGGACATTGGCACCTGGTGACAGAACCCTTGGCACAGGGGGGACATTGGCACCTGGGGACAGATCTGTGACACAGAGGGGACATTGGCACATGGGGACAGAACCCTTGGCACAGGGGGGACATTGGCATGTGGGGACAGAACCCTTGGTACAGGGGGGACATTGGCACCTGGGGACAGATCTGTGACACAGAGGGGACATTGGCACATGGGGACAGAACCTCTGCCACCAGGGTGCTCTCAGGGGCTGAGAATCTCCTCTGACTCCCTTTGAGACCTTTGGAGGGCAAAGGTGGATCTGAGCCTGGCTTGACCCAATTTCCTGAGGATTGGGCTCTTGGATTTGGCACTTTGGGGCTTCCCCTCTCAGGTTCTGCTCACAATTTCCAACATGTGCAGTCGTTCTTCTTCATAAATCTTTGCCAGCAAAGAATTCAGGCTTTGATGTTGCTGCAGGTGTTGTTTTCTGGGCCATTCTCAGGGTGCCTTTAATTGTGCAATGTGTGTGAAGGTGACGGAGGGGCTGTAAAGCGCACAAATAAATAAATAAAAATCAAACTTAAAAAATATAAATAATATAAATATAAGTGTAAATTTTAGTAGAAATATATAAATAAATTCAAGAGAAATATATATGTAAAATATATTTATTTAATTATTATATGGATAATAATACGTTATTAATATTATAATTTTTCTATTTATATAATTATGTTATTGTATATTATATACATAAATATATATAGAAATATATATATAAATAAATGTACATCTATAATTATATATGGAAATTTATAAATATAAATATGTATTTATATACTGTATAATAGACATTATACATTTTAATTTATATGATATGATATGATATGATATGATATGATATGATATGATATATGATATATTATATTATATTATATTATATTATATTATATTATATTATATTATATTATATTATATTATATATAAATATAGACACAGAAATTAGTATATATATATGATAGATATAAGTATATAAGTATATATAAAAATATATAAGTATATATATGTGTGTATGTGTGTATATATATACTTTTTATATATATATATATATATATATATATATATATATATATATATAAATGTATAAATATATAATGTATAAATATATATATATAAAAATATATGTATTTGGACGGAGACAGAGTGGCTGAAGGTGTGTGTGTTTCCTTTTCCCTGCAGGTCACTATGGGAAGGATATTTATCGCAGTGGAGGGCCAGATCTCCATAATTTCATCTCCTCCGGCTTTGTCACGTTAGGAAGAGGACACACGAAGGGTACAGTGGAA
This sequence comes from Ammospiza nelsoni, assembly GCF_027579445.1. Lineage (NCBI taxonomy): Eukaryota > Metazoa > Chordata > Aves > Passeriformes > Passerellidae > Ammospiza > Ammospiza nelsoni. The sequence goes on from NC_080651.1 coordinate 4,219,155, forward strand.
ACCATTTTTTGCTAAATCCAATGCAATGAAACGATTGTTTGCAATCCGAACTCGGAGCCGGGTGCCCGCAGCTGGAGCGGGGCAGGCTCGGGCGGGGCTGGGCAGGACCTGCGGGTCCTGGCAGGGCGGTACAGGCTCCCCCGGCTGGGCAGTGCCTCCTGCAGCTCTGGGTGCTCCTGGCTGCTCCCACAGGGAGGGCAGCAATGTCCATCTGGCCCAGGGCAGGCAGGGACCACTTCCAGACTGTGGGGCTGGAGCTCCTTTCTTTCACTTCTGGGCTTTTCTTTTAGTTATTTATTTATTTAAATGGTGGGGCGGGGGGGGGGGGGGGGGGGTTATGAGGAATATTTTATAAAATTATTTCTTTTTAGCTCCTATATTTTCTGTGTTCCTATAATCTGTGATATAATGTACAAACCAGGAAACCACAAAAACCGACATGTGCTGCTGTGTGTATGTTCTGTGTACATGTACTGTATATAAATATCTGTGGAGAGACAGCTTTAACACAAATAACCGAACAACCAGGGGGTCCTGGCGCCACCAGAGCCGTGTCCTTGTGCCACCACGACCCCAGGCAATGTTCACTGATGATGCTTTTGGTGAGTCGTTCTGGTGTACAGTGAGACGTGCTCGGAGTGTCCTCCTGTCCCCAGTGCCACCGGTGGCCTGGCTGTGACCCCGGGGGTGCATGTGCCATTCCTGTCCCCTTCTGTGTCCCCAAGACTGCTGTACCCCCTGCAGACACGATGTATGTGGAGATTCCTCTCTCACCAATGTACTGTGTCCTCGTGCTCGCCTGGTTGAACGCTCCTGTGTTGTTTCTGTGGATGACCGTGACTCACAAATTATTAAAAGACCTTGATATTTTAATTTTTTTAATTAATTTTTTTCCTACATTTCCTGCACTTTTTCCAGTTCTCCACGAGTGTCATCCAAAGTAGTGTCGGTCCTGTAGAACTGTCAGAGAAGAAACAAATATATGTATATTGTCTGTGTATGTCTGTGTGTGCTTAAATAAAGTTTACTGAGGCTGAGGCAGCACCCGTGGGACTTGTAATCCAATATCCTGAAATCCCAGATTTGTAATCCAATACCCTGTAATCCCAGATTTGCGATCAAAAACCCTGAAATCCCAGTCCTGTAATCCCATATCCTGTAATCCAATACCCTGAAATTCCATATATGTGATCCAATACCCTACAATCCCAGTCCTGTAATCCAATACCCTGTAATCCCAGATTTGCGATCAAAAACCCTGAAATCCCAGTCCTGTAATCAAATACCCTGAAATTCCAGTTTTGTAATACAACATCCTGAAATTTCAGATGTGTAATCCAATATCCTACAATCCCAAATTTGTAATCTCATCCCTGCAATCCCAGATTTGTAACCCAATCCCTATGATCCCAGATTTATCCCATCCCTCCAATCCAATACCCTGAAATTCCAGTTTTGTAATCCAACACCCTCCATTCCAGTCCTATAGTCCAATAACCTGAAACTCCAGTTTTCCAATCCCTGCAATCCCAGATCTGTTATCCCATCCCTACAATCCCAGATTTGTTATCCCATTCCTGCAATCCCACATTTGTAATGCAATCCCCACAATCCAGATTTGTTATCCCATCCCCGCAATCCCAGATTTGTTACCCAATCCCTGCAATCCCAGATTTGTTACCCAATCCCCGCAATCCCAGATTTATAATCTCATCCCTGCAGTCCCAGTCCAGCTCTGTACCAAGGGAAGGGAAGCAGAGGAACCTCAGGCGGGCTGGGAGCTGCACTGGTTCCAGGGAGGAGCCAGGGATGACATTTCACATAAGGTGTCCCCATCCCAAAGGGGTTTTATTGTCATGTCCTGCCACACCAGGAGTGTTTTTAGGGTCAGGTAGCAAAGTTACCCCAGGAGTGATGGTCCATGGACTGGGTTGTCCTGATGGGCTCCAGCAAGCCCTGGAGATCCCTGAGCAGGGCTGCAAACCCAGCCCTCAGTCTCAGGCGGGTCAATTGTCCTCACCTCACACCCCTAAGGCACCTCCCAGCAGCTTGCTGGACAAAAAGGCTGCTCCCAGTTCCTCCCAGGTGAGAACAAAACCTCCTCTCCTCCTCCAGCTGCAAAGGCTCTGCTCTCCTGTAGGTGAACCTGGGGTTTCCACACCTTTTCCAGAGCACATTTCCTGTCCCTGGCAAGGGGGACAGTGGGCACTGGGAATGCAGCCTGCTCATCCACCACAGCCCTCAGACGGGGGGGTTCCAAACAGAAAAAAGGCTGTGTCCTCTCAAGAAATGAATATTGGGCTGTTTATAGACATCAGAATGGACTGGCCTTAGAATTTACCTTTCAGCTGCCTGTAAATCCACCTGGGTTTTGAACAGTGCTGTAATGTTAATTTCCAGTTTCTTAATGGCAAATTCCCCCACTGCTGGATGGTGAGAGTGACAAATGCCTCACACCTGCTGCAGGACCCGCTTGTGCTCACGTGTGGCTTTGTCTGTGTCTGTGACATGAGCTGATTGTCTGTCTGTGCTGTGACAGGGGGCACGTGGGGTGTCGCAAAGGACTGAGGGGTTCTGTCATTGGGATTGTGCCTGAAATGGTTGGATCTGGGGAAATATTTGACAGATCTGAGTTGGGGAAATCTGTGACAGATTTCCTGAGTTCAGCTTGAAGCCACCACCCAATACCTGTAAGAGAGCTTCAGCCAGGACTCTAGATGAGTGGGCTTTGGGTTCTTTTGTCCTATTCCTATTTAGGTGAGCAGGTTCTGTGTTCTTTTGTCCTATTCCCATTGAGATGAGTGGGTTCTGTGCTCTTTTGTCCTATTCCTATTTAGGTGAGCAGGTTCTGTCTTGTTTTCTCCTATTCCTATTTAGATGAGTAGGGTCTGTGATCTTTTCCCTGATTCCCATTGAAATGAACAGGTTCTGTGTTCTTTTGTCCTATTCTTGTTTATCTGAGCAGGTCCTATGCTCTTTTGTACTGTTTCCATTTAGATGAGTGGGTTCTGTGCTGTTTTCTCTTATTCCTATTTAGATAAGCATGTTCTGTGCTCTTTGTCCTATTCCTGTTTAGATGAGCAGGTTCTGTGCTCTTTGTCCTATTCCTATTGAGCAGGTTCTGTCCTGTTTTCTCCTATTCCTCTTTAGATGAGCAGGTTCTGAGCTCTTTTCTCCTATTCCTATTTACATGGGTGGGTTCTGTGCTCTTTTGTCCTAGTCCCATTGAGATGAGTGGGTTCTATGCTATTTTATCCTATTCCTGTTTAAATGAGTGGGTTCTGAGCTCTTTTCTCCTACTCCTATCTACATGAGCAGGTTCTGTTCTCTCTTCTCCTGTTCCCACTGAGATGATCAGGTTCTGTGCTCTTTTCTCCTGTTCCCACTGAGATGATCAGGTTCTGTGCTCTTTGTCCTTTTCTTATTAAGCAGGTTCTGTCCTGTTTTCTCCTATTCCCACTGAGATGAGCAGGTTCTGTCCTTTCCCAGTTCCAGCCCTTGTTAACCTCACCCTGCCCTGTGCAGGGGGTTCTGCCCTGCACTGCACAAAGCCAGTGAAGTTTCTCTCAATATTTCTCTGCAATGGGAGACACATTTTTGGTGTTTTCTCAACTGTGCTGTGGCAGAACTCCAAGTGCTGAGTAATATTTAAGAGCTCATCTATTTTGGGCAGAAGACAAAGACGTGAGCCATGCCAAAGCACCATGGATACCAAAGCAGCAGAGCCACGTGTGTGCCATGCCCTGGCTGGGCAGGATTGGCATTCGTGGCTCTTCCATGGCATTCCCCTGGGCCATGCACCCCTGAGGGCTCTGGAGCCATTCCAGTGTGTGTTCCCCAAGCCATGGGCAGTTCCTGTGCTGTCAGGATGGTCCAGGGGTGAATCCTGGCCCTTCAGGATGTAGAATTCCCCGTGGTGAGGCACAAAGCAGGGCTGATCTCATGCCAGGTTAGTAGGAGAAGGTTGGATGGCTGGTTCTGAGGCAGCAGCTTTCAATTCTGTGTGGAATTAACCACCAGCAGCTCTGAGGGGTTCACTGGGAGGGCACAGGGCACTGAGCCCCCATGGAGGGAGGATGGATCCCACATTCCTGTGTGGGAGCAGCTTCTGCTGCTGCTGGTGCCGTGGGAGGGTTCAGAGCTCCGGGGACGCATGTGGGAGACAGGAGCCAGCTCACCCCTCTGTGATTGCAATCCCAGCTCCCTCAGCCTGCTCTGAGCACCCTGGCACTGCCCGTGTCCCAGCCTGGCCTGGGCTGTGCCCTCAGGGCTCCCCAGAGCTCTGGCACCCACCCAGCCTGGAGGGATTTACAGCCACAGATTTGGGATAAACACCTCAGAGAGGAAACTCATCCACTTCACACCACACTGCCTACTCCACATCATATTGCTGGGGTTTTGCATAAAAACCTGTTATTTGGTTTTTATTTTATTTTGGTTTTGGTTGTTTTTTTTACTTCCACCCTCAGACCTTGCCAATAGTTTCCCAGTGGGATGGAGCTCCCTGGGTTTCAGCAGTCTGGGCCAGCAGCAGGAGCTCTGGAGAGATGATAACTCAGATGAAAACCTCTGGTCAGCACTCAGCATCTTCTTTGTTTTCCTGGGGGCTCTGCAAGAGTGTGAAAACAGGGAGGTTATTTTCTGTTCCTGGTGAGGATGCTGCAAAGTGAGGATGTGTGATGGTGTTCACAGGGGTCCGAAGATGAGGAAGAGACGAGGATCTGACTCCATGTTTCAGAAGGCTTGATTTATTATTTTATGATATATATTACATTAAAACTATACTAAAAGAATAGAAGAAAAGGTTTCATCAGAAGGCTGGCTAAGCGAAGAATAGAAAGGAATCCTAAAAAATGATAACAAAGATTTGTGGCTTGGACAGAGAGTCTGAGCCAGCTGACTGTGATTGGCCATTAATTAGAAACAACCACATGACACCAATCCCAGATGCACCTGTTGCATTCCACAGCAGCAGATAATCATTGTTCACATTTTGTTCCTGAGGCCTCTCAGCTTCTCAGGAGGAAAAATCCTAAGGAAAGGATTTTCCATAAAAGACGTGTGTGACACTTTGGCAGCAGCCAGAACTCTACCAAAAGTAGTCAAATGGTACAAAACAATTTAAACACAGACATTTAAAATGAAATCTTTCAGAATTGCTGTTAAAATCAGTCAGGGGTTCTGTTAACATCTCTCATTTGTGCCCCCATCTCATCCTTACATTTACAGGCCCCCATGGGGTTGGTGCTCCACACTCATTTTCACCTGCCAGCCAGGTGCCAGTTTGTCACCTGCCACCCAGTGCTCCCAGCCAGGTGCCAGTTTTTGCTGCTGTTTATTTATGCCCTGTGGTGGTGTTCACAGAGGTTTCAGGATGAAGGAAGACTCGAGAATCTTGACTTTATGCTTCAGAAAGCTGATTTATTATTTTATGATATATATTATATTAAAAGAAAATTATATAATAAAAATATACTAAAAGAATAGAAGAAAGGATTTCATCAGATGGCTTGAAAGGAAGGAAAAGGAATGATAATAAAATCTTGTGACTGACCAGAGAGTCTGAGACAGCTGGACTGTGATTGGCCATTAATTAAAAACAACCACATGAGACCAATCAAAGGTGCACTTATTGCATTCCACAGCAGCAGATAATCATTGTTTACATTTCATTTCTGAGGCCTCTTGACTTCTCAAGGAAAAAGATCTTAACAAAAAAATTGTCATAAAATATGTCTGTGACAATGCCCAAACCTGTTTTTCCCACGGTCCCTTAAATCCAGAAATCTGCACCACTGACTGACAGCAGGGCTGGGACATCCTGTGCAGCACCAGAGCAGGTCATTCCTCCCCTGGGATCCACCATCTCCCATCCATGGTGTTCCCTCAGTGCCCATCCTTGGCTGCTTTTCCTGCAGGCTGAGCAGCCTCTGACAGGTTCTGTATTTCAGCACTGACAGGTCTGGATGCAAACCAATCTCAGTGCAGACGCCTCAGCTGATGGAGAGCATGGAGCTGCTGCAGGCTGGGACACTGGGGTGCCCCCCCTGCCCCTCTGGCACACCCTGGTGCCTTGGGGCACCCCAAACTGAGCCCCACTTACAGCCATTTCCTTGGGACTGGTGGGGTTGCTGCTCCATTTGCTGTAAATATGATTCAGAGATGAGTGGGAGAGAAAGATTTATTAATTTGCTCCTCATTAGCAGTTTGAGAGTTCTGATTCCCCCCTCCAACAGTGCCCTGGTTCCCTGCTGCCATGGCTGGTTCCCCGTTGCTTGGCTTGCAGCTCTGTGTTCCAGTTCCTTTCCCAAAGCGCTGCTTTGTACCCTTAATTTGTTATTTTGGGGTCTGATATTACACCTGTCACAACTTCCTGGGCCCAGCACAGCTACAAAACATGCAGTGAATCAGCTCCAGGCTGGAATTTACTGCCTGCCCCCATCATTAGTAATCCCCACTCGCAGCACACTCATTATTACAGGCGAAGGCAGGACTTGGAGGATCATTTTTTCCACACCTGCACCTGTAACTTGCCATGAATAGATTTGCAAAAATTGAGGGTTAGGTGTGCTGGGTCCTTAAACACTTGTTAGAAATCCCATCAATGGAGAGCTGTGGAGCCTGAGCCCGCTGCATGCCAATGAATCACTTTCTGTTTATCCTGGATCATTTCGGATGGTTTCCATGCTGCCTTGTTTAAGATCACCCACATCCCTGATTCCAGATGAATCCCAAGCCCTGCACATTCCGACACCTAATTGCATTGCCTGGGAAATGGGATCATTGGGATGGGGAGGGGGGCCTGGGAGCTGTGCAGGAACATTCCATGACGCAATAGGACATTTCAAGCCTCTCTGAATTATTTAACCTCCCTCAGACGTGGCCCGGCCATTTCTCAGCAGAGTCTGGACAGCTCTGGTTTTTATAGCCCTGGGATCAGCCAGGTGGGAGGAGAGGGGGGAAAGGCCATGGGAAACATTCCAGGGGCTGCAGGGCTGTGGGAAGGTGTGACCGTGTTCACAGGGGTCTTATGTTGAGGGAAGAGACGAGGATCTGACTCCATGTTTCAGAAGGCTGATTTATTATTTTATGATATATATTACATTAAAACTATACTAAAAGAATAGAAGAAAAGGTTTCATCAGAAGGCTGGCTAAGCGAAGAATAGAAAGGAAAGAATGATAACAAAGGCTTGTGACTCGGACTCTCTGTCCGAGCCAGCTGAATGTGATTGGCCATTAATTAGAAACAACCACATGAGACCAATCCCAGATGCACCTGTTGCATTCCACAGCAGCAGATAATCATTGTTTACATTTTGTTTCTGAGGCCTCTCAGCTTCTCAGGAGGAAAAATCCTGAGGAAAGGATTTTTCATGAAAAGATGTCTGTGATGGGAAGGGATGGGGGAACAGCAGCAAAACCCCCTCAGCCCCTGGTGTCCCCTCCTGCATGGAGCACTGAAACAGCAGAACTGGGGAGCTCCTGTCCTGCTGCCCCAGGAACCTGCACAGATCTTTCTGGGATAGGGCTCTCCAAGCCTGGGGGGATCTGAAATGCAGGGAGCTCTCTGAACTTTGGGCCTGGAAGCCAAAGATGAGAATTAAAGCCAGGATTTGATCTGAGACCTTGGAAAAGGCTCCCAAACTCAGGTGACAGAAGCGAGAATGTGGATTTGGAGTTTGAAGCCGAGACAGGTAAAGCTAAGTGGAGGAAAGTTTATATTTTAGAGTTTAAGATGCAGAAAAATAAAAGTAGTTACAAAGGTAACAAGAATTTATGAGTGTACTACTGTAGGTTTGTGTGCCATAACATGATTGGCTAAGAAAGCTCACACTGTAGCATGGGTCCATAAGACAAAATATTTAAGGATTGGGTCAAAAACATAAATATCCTTGTTAGCAGTGTTTTATTGTCAATAAATGTGGCATTCACATTCCCTAACCATGATTCCTTCACCCAGGGTTTTTCTCCTGGGAAGCTAAAAGGCCTCAGAGAAAAGGAAAACAATTCTTATCTCATTTGCTTTGCCTGTGTTGTGCTCATGTGGAATGTGTTTGGAGATTGTTTACTCACAGGTGATTATTTCATTGGATTCTGGTGTGAGTGTTTTGACTCATTGGCCAATCAGGGCCAAGCCGTGTCAGGACTCTGGAAAGAGTCATGAGTTTTCATTATTATCTTTTTAGCTTTCTGTAAGTATCCTTTCTGTATTCTTTACTTTAGTTTAGTATTCTTTAATATAGTATAATAAAGTAGTAAATTAGCCTTCTGAGAACATGGAGTCAGATTCATCATTCTCTCCCCTCGTTGGGGTTGCCTGCATTTACAATAAATAAATCTTTCAAAGGTCTTGTAACTGAGGGTCTTGTTATCTTCTGAGCCATGTGGTGAAGGTGTGAGCCAAACTCACCCTTCCTGCCTAGGTAGAAGATATGAAAAATAAATTACACCATCTAAAGCAGCTCAGAGGTCCCATCTCAAACTCATTCCAAATTCCCACACCAGCCAGTGTGTCCCACACTGTTGGTAGTGAGCACAAAGGCTGGCAGCTGCTCTGAGAGCCTCCCTGGAGCTTTCTGTTCCTTGGAGCTGCAGGGAGATGCCCACAAGCTGGGCATGGAGCACCTGGAGATCCAGGAGATCCCTGGGGCTGCTCCAGAGCCAGCTGTCAGATGGAAAGGGAGCCTTTTGTCTCCTGGAGATCCCATTCCTCACCCATCCGCTGATTTGGGCATTTTTGACTTGGCCTCATCAAAGGGGACAAGGACAGGACTGGGGTTGTCTCTTCTTTCTCTCTTAGAGACAGTGGAAGACAAAATCTTGTGTTTGAGGCAGGGAAAGGCCACCAGGGCCTTTCTGGGTGTGCACACCCAGGATTAGCAGGGTGTTTTGGCATCTGGGAGGTCACAGGGCTTCCCTGGCTTTGTGTGGGACAGACCCAGAGCTTGGGACTCTCCTTCCCCACTGGAAGGTTCCCTCCAGTTCCCATGCCAAGGTAAATCCCCCAAGTTTTCACTCCCTGATTTCCATCTGCTGCACCCAGCCCTCTGCTGTTCCAGTTCCCATGCCAAGGTAAATCCCCCAGGTTTTCACTCCCCTGATTCCCATCTGCTGCACCCAGCCCTCCGCTGAGCACCATGGATGGGTTTCAATCATCACCTGGAGCTCCAGAATGGATCCCTCTGCTTTCTGTGTGCAATAACAGGGTGACAACATGAGTGACAGTGGCTGAGAGGAGAAGAAAGGAGCCCTGCCTGTTCCTGGCTGCCCTTTCACAGGGAGTCTGTCAGCTCCCGGGGATGTTTTGGCAGATACCTTTGAAAGCTGAGCTGAAAGCTGGGGAAGAGCTGGCAGGTACAGCCCAGCTGTCTGTGAAAGTGGAGCTGCAGCTGCCTGCCACCAGCTCCTCTTTGAAGAACGTGTTTTTCTCTATTTATGATCAAGAACCGTTTGCATAAAGAGCCCTTCTGATTTCTTGCTATGGTGTCGCTGAGGATCTCAGCCTGCTTCTCTCCCCAAACAGAGAATTTCACCTCCATGCAGGCTCACCCTGGAGCTGGATTATGTGCCTTTGGCAGGGCTGCATTCGCTCTTAATCCTGCTTGCCGGTTGCAAATAAGAAATTCAAATATTGTGAGAAGAACTGGAGACTCCTGGCAGCAGAGAGGAGGCTTTGCAGAGGGATCTGTAATTCTGAACCATCTGTGATCTCTCCACAACAACATGGTCAGAGTCTGGCAGATGGAGAGCTTGAGCACTCCCAGAAATCCCAAAAATCCCAAAAATCTACTGCTCCAGCAAAGCCAGTGTGTTGGGCACAGTTTATCTGCCAAAGTTCCTTCGGAGGAACTCATGATCTGTGCGAATGCAGGTTCAGTGATGAGGGGAGAGAATGGTGAATCTGACTCCATGTTCTCTGAAGGCTAATTTATTATTTTATGATACTATATTATATTAAGGAATACTATACTATACTAAAGAATACAGAAAGGATACTTACAGAAGGCTAAAAAGATCATAATGAAAACTTGTGACTCTTTCCAGAGTCCTGACACAGCTTGGCCCCGATTGGCCAAAGAGTGAAAGCAACTCACAGCAGAATCCAATGAAACAATCACCTGTGGGTAAACAATCTCCAAACACATTCCACATGAGCACATCACAGGAGAAGCAAATGAGATAAGAATTGTTCTCCTTTTTCTCTGAGGCCTTTCAGGTTCCCAGGAGAAAAACCCTGGGTGAAGGGATTTTTTTCAGAGAATGTGAATGCCACATTCATGAGAGAAGAGGTTTTGGAGCCACAGGGCTCAGGTTTGCCTTCCCAAGGCATCACCTTGGTGTTTCCATGGAGCAGAGCTGCCAGAACCTGACCTGGGGCTAGGTTAAACCTGGGATTTTCTGCCTGGCAGGTGAAAACCAGGAGCAGCTCTTTCCTTTCCTCCATGGGTGGCTGCAGGGCAGGGAGCAGCATTCCAGCCCTGGACAGGGATCCATGGAGCTGGCAGCCCTTGGCCAGGGACAGTTCTTCTCATGGTACCTCTTGTGCCTGCTGGAGAGCCCTGCCAGCCAGTGAATGAGCAGGGAGCTGGGGCTGCCAGTGACTCCTGTGGTGCCACAGAACCCTGGAGCTCAGCCCAGAGCCACAGAGCTGAGTCCAAGCCCATTTCCTGCCAACACTGGGAGCTTGTGATGGATTTCAGTGCCACTGCCTTGGACCTGCTGCAGAAAATCAACTGGTGTGAGCAATGCAGAGCAGCCCACGGTGCTGCTGCACATCTGCCCCTGCTGGAAAGGGGGTCTGCAGCTCCCCTCTGAACCTGGAATGGACTCAGGATGTGTTAGAGCCTTCTCTTCTCTTCTCTTCTCTTCTCTTCTCTTCTCTTCTCTTCTCTTCTCTTCTCTTCTCTTCTCTTCTCTTCTCTTCTCTTCTCTTCTCTTCTCTTCTCTTCTCTTCTCTTCTCTTCTCTCTTCTCTTCTCTTCTCTTCTCTTCTCTTCTCTTCTCTTCTCTTCTTTTTCTCTTCTCTTTTCTCTTCTCTTTTCTCTTCTCTTTCCTTTTCCTTTTCCTTCCCCTCTTCCTTTCCCTCCTCCTCCCATGCCCAATTTCTCTCCCCACAAGGAATCCAGCCAGGGAACTGCTCCCTGACTCCAGGATTTGCTGCTGGGAGTTTGTTCAAACCCTGGGATCAGCACAGGACCAGGCTGAGCTCAGGGATCACCTTCCAGCTAGGATAAGGAACATATTTGTATTTTATATTTATGTAAAATATTTGTGCAGGCAGAGAGCTGCAGGTCTGCTGAGCCCAGCTGTGCTTCAAGCCCCATTTCTGAGCAGGGCTGGGCTCTGTGCTGACAATTCCTGGATTGCTCTTTGGAAGCACAGCCCTTCAATGTTTTCTCCAGGAGCTCCACTCCTCTCTCTGCTTGTCCTGCCAGCCCAGGGCCCCTGTTGTTTCAGCCCAGATAAAACACCAGGGTTTATTCCAGTACCACTAACTGAGGTTCAGGGTGGTGTTTTCTGGGGTCCCCTGTGGCAGGAATGATGAATCTGACTCCATGTTCTTAGAAGGCATTATATTATATTATATTATATTATATTATATTATATTATATTATATTATATTATATTATATTATATTATATTATATTATATTATATTATATTATATTATATTATATTATATTATATTATATTATATTATATTGCTATACTAAAACTATACTAAAGAATAGAGAAAAGATATATACAGAAGGCTACAAAGAATGATCATCATGACTCTTTCCAGAGTCCAACACAACCTGGCCCTGATTGGTCATTAAGTTAAAATAATTCACATGAAACAAATCAAATAATCACCTGTTGGATAAACAATCTCCAACCACATCCCAAAGCAGCAAAACACAGCAGAAGCAAATGAGATAATTATTGTTTTCCTTTTCTCTGAGGCTTCTCAGCTTCCCAGGAGAAGAAATCCTGGGCAAAGAGGATTTTTCAGAAAATCTGAACGCGACAGTTGAGTTCAGATCTGCTCGGATAGCAGGAGTGCTCAGTCTATAAAAGGCATCTCCTCATCTTCATTTTAAAGCAGCAAACTAAAAATAGAGCCAATTCAAAGATAGGTGATGAGAACAACCTGAGGTTTGGATTAGGAATGGGAAATAGGAGTTTGGAAGTGCCTGTGCTGGAGGGAGCTGTGGATAAAAGTTTGTGATGCAGATTAGGCCCAGAGAAGGCAGCTTGGGGAGTTCTGCTCCTCCTCCCTGTGTGGAAGGCATGGATGGAAGGGCTGGGTTCAGAAGGGAGAGCAGGCAGTGCTGTTGTCCCAGGGTCACCCTGGGTGTCACTGCCACAGCCTTCTGTGGGTCACAGGGTGCAGGACACAGCCCTGGGCTTGTGTGGGGAGGAGAAGGCAGAGCCAGAGGGACAGAGGGGAGTCCTGGCAGTGCTCAGGAGGAGCATGGAGAGCTTCAGGCAGCTTCAGAAGGCAGAGCCAGAGGGACAGAGGGGAGTCCTGGTGGTGCATGGAGAGCTCTTGGGGCTGCAGGAGCCTCCCTGAGCTCCTGCTGTCCCTCAGCCCCCAGGGCAGGGCTTGTGCACCCACAGGCTGCCAGAAACACCCTGAGCTCGGCCCAGTTTGTGCTGGCAGCTGAGGGAAACTGGGACACCCTGAGTGAGGGAGGGTTGGGTCACCCTGAGAGCTCCCTGAGCCCGTGTGGGGACAGACGTGACACCCCCACAGCCGTGTGGCTCTGCTGAGGGGACACAGCTCTGATGCTGAGCTCAGTGGCCTCTCACCTTTTCCTTCTCAGGGCTTCCTGACCTTTCTGCAGCTCCAGGGGCTGCAGCTTCAGGTGATGCCTTCAGTTTTATCGTTCATATTTCCCAGGCTCTGCACTGCATTGGTAAATAACTCTGAACTCCACAGAAAGTGCCAGCAAGGTCTCCTCACAGCTCAGGCACACAGAATAATCCTTTTCCAGCCCCAGAACCAAGGACACCGCTGCAGCTCCAGCCCCAAAAAGTGCAAACAACAGGGAATGGAGGAGAGCAACGTGGGAGGGTGGGACTGCATCCCCTGGAGCTGGGACTGGACACTGAACCCAGCATGGAAATGGACCAGAACTCATCAAAGGGTGAAAACTCCTGACTCTGAGTCCATCCTGGGTCCATCTTGGGTGCAGCCCTGGCTGGGCTCTTGCACTGCCCAAGGTGGATCCTTTGAGTCCTTTTAATAAATCCCCACTTTAACTCTGCCCAGCCTCTCCAGCCGTCAGAGGTGCAGGTCCAGCTCATCCTGTGCTCACCCAAGGGCAGAGCTTTGGCTGCTGTGAGCTGCCAGCCCAGCACAGGGAGCTCCTCAGCGGGAAGGGCAGCCCCAGCACAGAGCCAGGAGTGAGGATTTGCCATGGATGGGTTTTGGGAAGGTCTGAGCTGGGAATGTCTCCAGCAGGGTCCCATCAGGGCAGGAGCTGTGCAGCAAGGACTGGCCATTCCCCCAGGACAGCTCTGCAGGATGCAGCCCCCCTCCTCCTCCTCCTCCTCCTCCTCCTCCTCCTCCTCCTGCTCCCCTGGCACTCCCTGAGCAGCTCTGGTGCCCAGCAGGGACAATGCTTCTGTCACAAACCTGCTCAAGGCACCCCCTGTGCCTGCCAGAGAGCAGAATAAAGGACAATTTCCCAGAGAAGTTGGATTTATTTGTGCCTTTGTGGCTCTGTTCTGAAAGCACAAATAATATCCCTGAAGAAGTGGCACGGAGTCCATCAGCTTCCAGCTGCTCAGAGCCTCCCTGAGCTGGGGCTGTTCTCATCCTCCTCCTGCAGGAATTGATTGACTCCGAGATAAACAGATCAGGCCATTGCTGTTCTCTGCTCTAAACCCTCTGATAAACAGGTCCTGTGCCTCGAATCAGAACTCCAGAGAGGGGAGAAGGTCCTGGCAGGGAGAGCAGGAGGGCAGTCCACAGCTGGAACTGCTCCCTGCCCCACAGCTGGAACTGCCCCCTGCCCCACATCTGGAACTGCCTCACAGCCCCACAGCTGGAACTGCCCCCTGCCCCACAGCTGGAACTGCCCCCTGCCCCACATCTGGAACTGCCTCACAGCCCCACAGCTGGAACTGCCCCCTGCCCCACAGCTGGAACTGCCCCCTGCCCCACAGCTGGAACTGCTCCCTGCCCCACAGCCCCACATCTGGAACTGCCTCACAGCCCCACAGCTGGAACTGCTCCCTGCCCCACAGCCTCCTCTTCCCCAAGGGATCCTGGCTGCAGCCCCAGGGAGGGAGTTTGGGAAGGTGCTGGGGTTGGGTTTGGGTCAGGGTTTGGGTTTGGGTCAGGGTGAGGGGTTTGGTTTAGGGTCAGTGGTTGGGTTTGGGTTTGGGTTAGGATCAGGGTTAGGGTTTGGGTCAGGGTTTGGGTCAGGGTTAGAGTTGGGGTCAGGATTAGGGTTTGGATTTGGGTTTGGGTTAAGATTTTGGTTTGGATTTGGGTGGGGTCAGATTTAGGGTCAGGGTTATGGTCAGGGTCAGGGTTAGGGTTTGGGTCAGTGTCAGTGTCAGGGTTAGGGTTTAGGTTTGGGTTACGGTTTGGGTTTGGGTTAGGGTTACAGTCAGGGTTAGGGTGCATTTTTAAGGAAAAAGTTCTTGGAGGAATGTCACAGAATTCCAGGATGGTCTGAATTGGAAGGGAAGCTAAAAATCACCCAGTGCCACCCCTTTCATGGCAGGGACACCTCCCACTGTCCCAGGTGCTCCCAGCCCCAATGTCCAGCCTGGCCTTGGGCACTGCCAGGGATCCAGGGGCAGCCACAGCTGCTCTGGGAAATCCATCTCAGTCCCTCCCTACCCTCCCAGTGAGGAATTCCTTCCTATATTTTCCTAAATATCTTAAAAATGAAAAAGAAGCTTTCCTTCTCTTTTGATTTGCAAAGTTCATCCGGCAGGAAGTGAACTGAGGAGCTGGGACCTGCCAGGACTCCCCCCAGGCACGTTCCAGGAGCTCCTGTTCAGCTGGAAGGATAAATCCTGCGGGGACATCTGTGGAGGTGTCTTGTGAAGAGCAAAACTCTTTGATTATCCTGTTGCTATTTGTCAAATGCAAAGGACCGTGTAAAAAATCATTTTCAGCCTTCAGAACTACTCTCCTTTCGCTCTGCTTTTGATGTCTGAAGAGAAAATAGCCCTGTGAAGCAACTTGATTTCTTCAGAGCTATTAACCAGTCTTGCAGGGTCCCAGGGTGACATAACAGGTCTGCTCTGACTCATTCCATTTAAGAGTGTCTCCTTCCAGACAGAAATAGCTCAGTGTGCAGCCATAAAAAACATGAATCAATTAATGTCTTCTATTAACTAGAAATGCAGATAAATCTCCTCAATCGTGGGAATGCAAATTCCTGGCTCCTCTCCCTTCTCCCTCCCCGTGCTCTTTGTATTTGGCTCCTTCCTAAACTTAACTTTTCTGGGTGTTGAATCCAGGCCCACATGGTTATTTCTTGCAGTTACTTTTTGTGGTTATTTTTTGTGGTTATTTTTGGTGGTTACTTTTGATGGTTACTTTTTGTGGTTACTTTTTGTAGTTATTTTTGGTGGGCTTTTTTGGTGATTTTTTGTGGTTTTTGTGGTCATTTTTGGTGGTAATTTTTTGGTGGTTATTTTCTTTGGGTTTTTTTGGTGCTTATATTTTGGTGGTTATTTTTTGTGGTTACTTTTTGTGGTTATTTTTTGTGCTTATTCTTTGTGGTTATTTTTTGGTGGTTATTTTTGGTGGTTATTTTTGGTGGTTATTTTTGGTGGTTATTTCTTGTGTTTTTTTTTTTTTTTTCTGGTTATTTTATTTTTGGTGGTTTTTTTTGGTGCTTATTTTTGATGGTTATTTTTTGGTGGTTATTTCTCTTCCAACTTCATTGTTCTGTGATTCTGAGCCAGCTCTGGGGCTGTGTAGGCTAAGGGGGTTGCTGGACCCCATGGCAGGGGAAGGGGGCACAGAGGATGCACAGAGCAGGAGGAGCTGGGGAGCCAAAGAATCCCAGGATGGTTTGGGTTGGGAGGGACCTTAAAATTCATCTCATTGCACCCCTGCCATGGCAGGGACACCTCCCACTGTCCCAGGGACACCTCCCACTGTCCCAGGGACACCTCCCACTGTCCCAGGTGCTCCCAGCCCCAATGTCCAACCTGGCCTTGGGCACTGCCAGGGATCCAGGGGCAGCCCCAGCTGCTCTGGGCACGCTGCCCACCCTGCCAGAGGTGAATTTCTCTCCAATATCACCTCTCAATCTATGTTCCTTCAATTTAAGCCCTTCCCCCTTGTCCTGTGCCTCCATCCCTTGTCAAGCATCTCCATCTTTCCTGTAGCTCCTTCAGGAATTGGAAGGGAAAAAAAACCAAACAAACAAACATGGAACAAGTGTAGGGTTCCTAGCTCTGGAAAATGGGAATTCCAGGTGATCCGCAGTGCCATGGACTCAGCAATGCTGCTGTGCACAATTCACCACAGACACAAAATCCTTTCCTCTTGTGCCCTGGTTCTCCACATGCTGGGGGAGAGGAACCCCTTCTTCACCTCCTCTGCTCTGGGAGAGGAGATCTCAGCAATCTCGGGGTCAGTTTAACTCCAAAGCTCAGGATCAGTCTGTCTAGCAGCTCCTCTGCACCTACTGCTAGGTGATAATGACTTGAAGAACAGAATTAATTAGACTGAACCCTTCCATGCTTATTGCATCTCTCAAGGTGGATTTTCCTCTTTTCACTTTTTTAATACTCAGGGAAAAAAAAAAAGTTTCATCCTTTTCCCAGTAAGAAATAGCAAGGAAAGGATTTGCCTGGATTTTATTAACCATTGAATTCCTTTCAATGGTTAATAAATTTAATTTTATTTTTAAGTTTATTTATTTTATTTTTAAATTTAATTTTAATTTTAATGTGTATTTTTGTTTTTTCAATTGCCTTCAAGCAGGGTTTGGTGGGGTTCTCATGGTGTCCATATTTTCTTCAACCTTTTAGTCTTAGACCAAGGAGCAAAATATTTTCTTCTACCTTTTAGTCTCAGACCAAAGAGCAGAAGACCCAGATGAGCCCTGCCTGCTCTGGGGGGACAGAGGTGACAGCAAGGAGTGCAATCCCCTGCATTGATGGCCCAGTCCCTGCTCAGGGACCCCTTACACCGACCCCATGGTAGATCCCATCCTCTCAGCCCTGGGGCACATCTGGGGTGATCCTGCCCCTCTGGCCAACATTTGGGGCACATCTGGAATGATTTCCCCCCGTGCCCATCCTTGGGGGCACATCTGGGGTGACCCTGCCCCTCTTCCCAGCCCTGGGGGCACATCTGGGGTGGTCCTGTCCCTGTGCCAGGGTCAGTGCTGTACCCAGAGTGGGTGGCAGCTTCCTCCTGATGCAATCAGTGGATATGAACTCAGCTGAGGGCTCTCAGATTGGCTGCACAGGGTGTGAGCCGCGTTATTCAGCAGAAAGCAGAGGCTGGGATTGCTCAGAACTGGTCTGAGGAAGGTTTCTCCATCCCTGGAGGTGTCCCAGGCCAGGTTGGACAGGGCTGGGAGCAGTCTGGGACAGTGGGAGGCGTCCATGGGACAGTGGAAGGTGTCCCTGCCATGGCAGGGGTGGCACTGGGGTGGAATTTAAGGTCCCTTCCAACCCAAACCATTCTGTGATTTTCTGATTAATGTGTAATTATTATTATTATTATTGTTGACTGATGAGATTTCAGTAGGGCCTCAGAGCTTTGATCTGCACTGTGTGGCTGCAGGACAGGGAGTTTCTCCCCAAGGTGCTGAGAATTTCAGTGGTGTTGACACAAAAATGTTGTTACACCCAATTTAAACCCCTGAGAGCTGCAGTGGCCCCAGAGCCTGAGTTCAGACGCTCTGCTGAGGCTGGGATGGGTTGAAATTGGCCCATTTTCCTCCATTACAAAAAAAAACCCCTAGAATTATCACTTCAGATGGGGCTGTTCATGCTCAGAGAGGTGACGTGGGCAGGGCAGGTCCCCAGAGACCAGGGACAGCCTCAGAGTGACCAAGGATGTTCACAGGGGTCTGAGGATCGGGGAAAAGATGAGGATCTGACTCCATGTTTCAGAAGGCTGATTTATTATTTTATGATATATATTATATTAAAATTATACTAAAAGAATAGAAGAAAGGATTCCATCAGAAGGCTGGCTAAGAATAGAATAGGAAAGAGTGAATAACAAAGATTTGTGGCTTGGACAGAGAGTCTGAGCCATCTGACTGTGATTGGCCATTAATTAGAAACAACCACACGAAACCAATCACAGATACACCTGTTGCATTCCACAGCAGCAGATAATCAAATCATTGTTTACATTTTGTTCCTGCGGCGTCTCAGCTTCTCAGGAGGAAAAATACTAAGGAAAGGATTTTCCATAAAAGATGTGTGTGACACCTCAGCTGTGACCCCACTGAGGTTCCTGTCCCATCCTCAGCAATCCAGCTGCTGGGACACCTGGGGACACCTGGGACACCTGGGGACACCTGGGGACACCTGGGGACCCCTCCTGCCCATTTCCCCCCTCCGAGGGCGTGATGGCCCCGTTGTGTTGGGCTGTGCTCCCTCCTGATCCCAGCCCTGCTGAGCACCCTCCCATCACCCAATTAACACCAGGGCTGTAATTACTGCCATTATCACATTACTGCCATTATTCCTGTTCCAAAGCAGCGTTTTTGTCCCTCATTATGCTGTTTCTGTTGTGCCCACGATTCAGATAAGGAACCAGATGCTCTGCCTTGCTTCAGAGCTCCCTGGCGCTGGTCGCTGCCACATCCCCTGTGCAAAGTCAGCCCTCACCCCGGAGCACTTAAAAACCTAATTAGAGCAGACAGAGCAGCACCATCCTCATCTCCCAGCACCCTTCAGGATACCCAAGGTCACTTTTTGCCAGATTTCCCAAGGATTTGGGAGAGCTCCCAACATCCCTGTGTTGTTTTCCTCCTGAAGCACCCACCCAGCCAGGCAGGTGTTTACCCTGCTTGTGTTTATCTCTGACAGGTGTCCTCTCACTGAAATGCATTTTTTTTTTTTTTATCTCAGGCTATAAATAAATGACTGAAGGAGAAAGATGTTGAGGATAAGAGACATTGAGGGGCTAGAGGGTGTGGAGGGAAGGGAACAGAGCTGGGGATGGGCTGGAGGGGCTGAAGGAGATGGGAAAAGGGCTGAGACTAGCTTTCTGATGTCTCTCTTTCTTTAGTATAGATAATATAATATAATATAATATAATATAATATAATATAATATAATATAATATAATATAATATAATATAATATAATATAATATAATATAATATAATATAATATAATATAATATAATATAATATAATGTAATATAATATGATATAATATAATATAATATAATATAATATAATATAATATAATATAATATAATATAATATAATATAATATAATATATCAGCCTTCTAAGAACTTGGAGTCAATTCTCATCTCTCACCTCATCCTGGGGACCCTCACAACACCCCAACAAGGTGCTCCAGTCCCTTTATCAACTTCCAGGTCTCCTCTGGAATTGTTCCAGCAGGTCCTTGTCCTCCTGATGTTGGGGACACCAGAGCTGGGCACTGTTCCAGTGGGGTCCCACAGACAGAATCCCCTCCTGGCCCTGCTGCCCACTCCCCTTTGGAAATTCCAGCCCAAATCTCCAGTGGAAGGTCTGGGACCACCAATCCCAGCAGCACAGCTGATCCTGGTTTTAGGAAGAGCAGAATAAAGCTGAATTTTCAACAGGGACCATCCAATTCTCAGTGTGGATCCCTCTGGAGCAGGTCCAGCACGTGGAGTTTGCAGTGTGACACAGGAGATGGGATTATTGCTCCCTGAAATCCACAGAGAGTCTCTAAATCTGCCACTTGCTGTTAGAATGCTGCACAAGCCCTGGGAGAACGGCAGCATCCTTACCCAAAAGGTTAAGTAAAACATAATGAATGGAAAAGATGAGCTGTGACAGGACTGAAACAGGAATTTTCAACTTTTGAAAAGCATCCAGATATTTAAGGCCTTTTAAATGAACTGGAGATGTTGTGTGAAATCCATTCGGTATGGAAACACTGAAATGCACTTTTAAAACTCCAAGCAAACCAACCTTTTCCAAAGCATTCCACAAACACTTTTAAAGAGTCAGCTGTGTCTGAAACAAAACCAGAACTTGGCAAACCTTGCTGGCCTGCCAGGAAGTGCTGAGGGTGACAGGGGCAGAATTCACCCAGAATTTCCTTGGCTTTCCCCATTGCTGCCTTCTCCAGAGGAGCAGATTATCCAATTTTGTCCTTCCTTTACATGTAGCCCTGGAAATTGAGCTGTGGGTTTATTTCCTGCTGATCCCACAGGAGAGGACACTCCAATGGTGGCTGGCCAAGGCCTGGCTGTGTCCATCACACCCCCATTCCATAAGAACTGCACTTTAGGGTTGGTTAGGCTCCAGGACAGGGCACACAAACCAGGGGTCTCCCAGACCTGGAAAATGAGCTCTGGATCCTGCTGATCCCACAGGAGAGGACCCTCCAATGATGCTTGGCCAAGGCCTGGCTGTGTCCATCCCACAGGAGCTGCATTTTGGGGTGGGTTGGGCTTCAAGACAGAGCACACAAACCAGGGGTCACCCAGCACTGGAAAAGGAGCTCTGGATTTATCTTCTGCTGAACCTATAGGAGAGGACACCTTCAGTTCTCTGTTGGCCAAGGCCTGGCTGTGTCCATCACACCTCCATCCCACAGGAGCTGCATTTTGGGGTGGGTTGGGCTCCAGAACAGGGCACACAAACCAGAGGTCACCCAGCCCTGGAATATGAGCTCTGGATCCTGCTGATCCCACAGAAGAGAACACATAAATGATGGTTGGCCGAGGCCTGTCTGTGTCCATCACAACCACATCCCACAGGAGCTGCATTTTGGAGTTGGGCTCCAGGACACGGCACACAAACCAAGTGTCACCCAGCCCTGGTAAAGGAGCTGTGGGTTCAGTTCCTCCTGATCCCACAGGAGAGGACACCTTTAATGGTGGCTGGCCAAGGCCTGGCTGTGTCCATCACACCCATATCCCATAAGAACTGTATTTTAGGGTTGGGCTCCAGGACAGGCCGCACAAACCTGGAAAAGGAGCTGTGGGTTCAGTTCCTGCTGATCCCACAGGAGAGGACACCTTTAATGGTGGCTGGCCAAGGCCTGACTGTGTGCATCCCACAGCAGCTGCACTTTGGGGTGGTTGGACCCCAGGACAGGCCACACAAACCAGAGGTCACCTGGGGCTCTGCTCCTGCAGGTGACAGAGGCTCCTTGGGCATCTCCCCAGGTGAACAGGGCTGAGCCCCTGGCTCTGCCTTGCCCACCAGCAGAACCAGTGTGTGCTGGGTCTGCCCCAGGGAGGCTCCCCCCCTTCAGGGAGGGTGAGTGGCTCCGTGAGTGCCCCAGATCCAGCAGAGTCATGTGGCTCCAGCTTTATTTGCTGTTATTGCTGCTTTCAAGTGGAAAATTGATATAATAGCAGTCCTTTCTCAGCACACAGCAGTCTGCACATTTGTACAATGTTCTTTGAGGACGATCAGCAGCCACTGGCATAGAAAAGTGACAGATGCTGTCTGCAAATAATGAGCTGAAGCAGTTTCCTTTGGAAGGGAACTTAAGCAAAGTCCCTTTGAGTTTGAAAAGCCAGAGAGGTTCCCATGTGTCCCCAGAAGCTGCTCAGAAAAGGCATTTTCTAGTGGCTCATGTGGCATAATTATTCTGTGGCTGTTTCTCTCACACCAGCTCCTCTGGAGAGAGGGAATGACCCAGTTCCTGTTTACTGAGCCTCTCCTGCTGGGGACAGGCATGAAAGAGAATGAAGTTTATGGTTCTGTTCCCTCCTCCAGCGTTCCAGATCTGCCCCAATGCCAGGGATGAGGAGCACAGTGGGGGATGAAGCACATCCCACACCTTGGGGAAGCTCACATCCCTTCCTTGCAGCTCACACCAGAATTGTTGCAGCCCCTGAGGCCTGTGAGGAGTCTCCTGTCACAGACATATTTTTATGAAAAATCCTTTCCTCAGGATTTTTCCTCCTGAGAATCTGAAAGGCTTCAGGAACAAAATGTAAACAATGATTATCTGCTGCTGTGGAATGCAACAGGTGCATCTGTGATTGGTCTCATAGAGTTGTTTGTAGTTAATGGCCAATCACAGTCAGCTGGCTTGGACTCTCTGTCTGAGCCACAAACCTTTGTTTTCATTCTTTTCTATTCTTAGCTTAGCTAGCCTTCTGATAGAACTTTTTCTCCTATTCTTTTAGTATAGTTTCAATATAATACATATTATAAAATAATAAATCAAGCCCTCCGAAACATGGAGTCAGATCCTCATCTCTTCCCTCATCCTCGGACCCCTGTGAACACCACCACACTCCTCAAACACAACCCCATCCCTGCAGCCCCTGCCTCTGTTCTTATCCTCCCTCAAACCCCCAGAATGGATGGAAAAGGCATTTCCCAGGCACAGAGAGCCCAGCAGGACACGAGGGCCCCGTTTGGAGGGGCTCTGTGCGCCCATGGAGGTCAGAGCTGCCCTCTCCAGCAGCTGCAGAGCAGCCTCAGGGCCTGCACACACATTTCCTCCAGTAGAAACCATCTGAAAGCAGGTGAGGACAGGAGGAGGCTGACCCAGAGCCAGGGAGGGCTTTAACCCTTCCTCCAGGCAGGCTCTGGATTGAGCAGGACGTGGATAAAACATCCAAAAACCTCTCCAGAACATCCCTGTGGGGAGGGAACGAGATCAAAGGGACAAGGACCAGCCCTGGAGGACAGTTCTGTATGTGAAGATGCAAGGGCAAGGCAGCAGCTGGAGGAGAAAGTGAAGCCCTAAAAAAGCAGCTCTGAGGACAGGCAGGGGCAGGGGCTTGGCCCAGCCTCGGGCACAGACAAACAGCTCCTCTGCATTGTCTTGGGTTATTTTTATCTCCCTCTGGTGCCTCTGAAGGAAGGCTGAGCACCCCTGGTGTCAGAGGAGCCCAGAGCTGCCTTTGTCCTCTTCAGTCTGTGCAATTTCCCAGATGAGCAAGCAGAGCAGGGCTTTGGGAAGGGCTCCCATGGGAAAAGGAACTCCAGGAGCTCTGGCTCTGTGTTCTCTTTCTCTGTGGGGCTGCAGCACACAGGAGAGGGAAGCTGGGTGCTGTCGGTGCCCATGAGGCCAAGGGTGCCCATCCTGGTGGGCAATGGAGTGGCCGTGTCCTGCTGTCCCGTCTGGGATGTGGGGATGGTGAGCCCGATTTGGGGCTCACGATCTCCTCCTGCCAGGGAAACGGGCTCCTGATGGAGACAGACAGATGGGGCAGGGTTTGAAAGCATCCCCGAGGGCACCAGGGCTGGAGGGAGGGGAGCTGGGGGGCTGGGAGGGAGCAGGCAGCGAGCAGAGCCCGAGGAGCCGCGGGAGGAGGAGGAGGATGGATGGATGTCCTGGCATCCCCCCCTCCCCTTTCAGCATCCCTGCACCCCTCCCACCCAGCATCCCTGCATCCCCCCTCCCCTTCCAGCATCCCTGCATCCCTCCCACGGCAGCAGCAGCATCACACCCTCCCTCCCTCCCTCCTGCAGCTCCCTGCGCCTGCAGAGGCCTCTGCTTCCTCCTCCTCCTCCTCCTCCCAGCCAGTTACCGGGAGCGGTTCCTTACCTTGCCCGCAGGTGTTGCAACACGCAGGGGCTGCGAGGATCGCGGGGCTTTGGGACCCCGGGCTGTAAGAACCAGACAACGCCGGGCTGGGATCGCTGCGTTGTCCCGGCGGCAGGGACAGTGCCACTGGCTGGCAGAGATGCAGCAGGGACAGTGCCCAGCCCTGCAGAGGTGCAGCAGGTTGCAGACCCACGGCAGAGGTGCAGCAGGTTGCAGAGGTGCAGCAGGGATGGTGCCCAGCCTTGCAGAGGTGCAGCAGGGACCTTTTCACAGGCTGGCAGAGATGCAGCGGGCACTGCCCAGCCCTGCAGAGGTGCAGCAGGGACGGTACCACAGGCTGGCAGAGGTGCAGCAGGGATGGTGCCCAGCCCTGCAGAGGTGCAGCAGGGACCTTTTCACAGGCTGGCAGAGATGCAGCAGGTTGCAGACCCACAGCTCCACCGTGGGCAGCACGGGCACCGGGAGCAGGCTGCCCACTGCTGCAGGGACACGCACACGGAGGTGGCCGGGAATAAAACAATAAAATTCAGTCCCAGCTCCTGCATTCCCCGCTCGTTTCCCGGTGCCTGCCTGCAGCACAGCCCTCTCTCTGCTCCCAGCACAGCTGCACGCTCTGATCGATGTGTTTGGCTTTGCATCCATCCTGTGCAGCTGCTGTCACACCCTCGGGTGGCACTGACATCCAAGGGCAGCTCTGGGCTCTGTTCTCTGTCATTCACCGTCTGTGGCCTGAAAGCAGAGCCCAGGCAGGCTCCTGCTGGCCCTCTGGAGAGTGGGATTCACCACAGCCCCTCCTTGTCTGCCCCCCAAATGAGAGCCAGGCTTAGGATCTGAAAAATCCAGCCGGCAGCTGGGCACTCTGCTGCACAGACAGACAGGGCTGGGGAGTGAAAGCCAGAGGAAAAACAGAGTTCCCAGTTTGTTTACTACCTCTTGGCACACATCCATGCCCAGCTTTTTATATCCCAGTGCCAGGCTCGGCAGCTTGGGAGAGCAGGATGGGCTCGGGGGGACCATCCCGGGACCCTGCAGGCTGCTGGCCACACAGGAAATCCCAGATTGGGAATGCAGCAGTGGGACTGTGCCTGTGCTGGGGAGGGATGAGGGATTGCAGCCCCAGCTGCTCAGGGAACAGCTCTTCCCTGGCTTTCTGAGCTGCCACAGAGAGCAAAGTTGACGTCATTTCTGAGCAGGGAAATTTGTGGAGGTTTCTGGAGAGAAAGGCTAATCCAGAAGTACTGATATGCAGGGTGAGATTTAGATGTAAACCCAGGCTCACAAAAGGAGGTGTTTGGACAAAGACATTGATTCCCTGATTCAAGAGAGCAGTCAGTTTAAAAAAAATCACAATTCTGTGACTGTTTTGTACCTGACAGTAAGGAAAACGTGACCATAATGCTTTTTTTCAGCTAGAAGATAATTCCAAAATAAATTACCATAAAAAGAAAGAAAGAAACATTAAGCACTCATTAATCTAAAACTAGTTTCACCAAGGGTTGACTTCAACCCCCACAAAGCCCCACTGCTTGTGCTGGGTGTGACAAGGGACAATATCACCCCTGTTAGGTGACAATCCCAGGATGTGAGTGGTTCCAGGTTCCCCAGCCAGGCAGGACAAGTGGGAATTCTCTTTGCAGCCCTCACAGGAATGATTTCAAACCAAGGTGTCCAACCTATGGTGTTTTATGGTGGAGGTTTTGGTTGGGGCGTGCTCAACACTATTGATTCATATTCAGAGGAGTTACTGAAATAACGGAAGTAAAGGGAAAATAAAGGGAGTAAAGGGAAAGTAAAGGGAATAAAGAGAAAGTAAAGGGAGTAAAGAATGTGGGAGCTGGAAGGAAAGAGGATTAATGCAAATCAGCAGCTTGCCTGGGATGGCATGGCCTGGATCCTGCAGCACCTGGGGCTGAAGCTGCAGGACCAGGCTGGCCGTGGGTGTGTGTGGCACCAGCAGGAACACTGGCACAGACACGGTGCCTGCACGTGTCAGCTCACTCCTCACTGTCTGCATTCCCCTCCTTCCCTTCTTCACCAGGAACAAGGAAAAAATATCCTTGAGGCCCCTTCTAGAGTGTCTCCAGCATCCACGGGATTCTTTAACAGCATCAGGACGAGTTTATGGGTCAAGCATGGCCAAAGCATTTCCATGGGCCCAGCACGGGCAGGAGCTGGACAGAGCCCATGGAGGCTCCAGGATGATGCCAGGGATGGAGCAGCTCTGCTGGGAGGAGAGGCTGGCACAGCTGGCATTGCTCACCTGGGCAGGAGGAGCTTTGGGGTGAGCTCAGTGTGATCTTTCAGGACCTGAAAGGAGCTGCAGCAAAGATAGAGAGAGAGAATTGACAAGGGATGGGGACAGGACCCAGGGAATGGCCTCAGACTGACCCAGGGCAGGGCTGGATGGGAGATTGGGAATCAGGAATTGTTCCCTGGCAGGGTGGGCAGGCCCTGGCACAGGGTGGCTGCCCCTGGATCCCTGGCAGTGCTCAAGGCCAGGCTGGACATTGGGAGCACCTGGGACAGTGGGAGGTGTCCCTGGGACAGTGGGAGGTGTCCCTGCCAGGAGTGGAATGATGGAATGAAATGGGGTTTCAGGTCCCTTCCAGCCCAGGTCCAGGATGATTTTATGGCTCTGTGATTCTCTTATGTCTGGAATATCTCAGAGGTGACCCAGAGGGAAATCCCACAGGGACA
The DNA here is from genome assembly GCF_027579445.1 of Ammospiza nelsoni. Taxonomy (NCBI): domain Eukaryota; kingdom Metazoa; phylum Chordata; class Aves; order Passeriformes; family Passerellidae; genus Ammospiza; species Ammospiza nelsoni. Next base: position 4,245,536 of record NC_080651.1, read on the forward strand.
GGAGCAGCTGCCCGCCTCCATTCTGCCTGCCCTTGGAATGATGAAACACGGCAGGGCTGGGACAAATCCCAAATCCCGGGTTGGAAATGCTCCTGTGGGGTTTGCTGTGGGGCCAGGTGTGCTTGAGGCACTGCAAAGTCCTGGGGTGGAGAACTCCTGGGAGAGGAGGGATTTAGGTTTCTGGGAAAGGATGGATCCAGGTTCATGGGAGAGGATGTAATTGGGGTCATGGGAGAGGATGTAATCAGGCCCTGCAATGGCTCCCAACAGTCCTGCAGCCCATGAAGGGCTTGTTAAGGGTTTGTTAAGGGTTTGTTCCTGTTCCTCACAGCCATTCCAAGAGCAGTGCCTGGCACTCTCAGAACTGCTCTTAAAACATTACCATATTTATAAGTAATGCCCTAATTTGAAGGGATATCGAGTTCTTTTGGATATAAGTAGTTATTAATTACAATGCAACAGGAAAATTCATTAGGGAATAGAATCAAACTTTCAATTAATGTCATTTTTATCCAGGAACATTAGATGAGCTGCTTTTTTCTTCTGGGTTTTTTTTTTCCCCCTTGCCTTTAACAAGGATCTGGAAACATTTGCTAATTTCCAACTATTATAGTTCCTTCTATGAAATAATGTGAACCCTCATTTACATATAAGAAAACATTTTCTGTATTCACTGTGACTCTGAGCTGCCCTATTTATATCAGGAAATTGAGCTGAAGACTCCCTGTGCATTTCAAGGCTTTTCTCATTTAACCAGAACGTTTTCCAGGCCCACAGTGAAGTAGGGGTGGTTTTTGGGGGGCTGAGCAGAGGGGCTGAGGAAAGGCTCAGGGGGTTTCTTGCTGAGGGTTCCACAAACATTTCCCTTGGTCATTTTCTGAAGTGCTCTCTGCACTTCTTGTCCAAATCTTTTACTTTCAATTTCGCTTCCAGTCTCAAAGCCAAACCTTGATACAACAAAGAGCCTTCAGGTGCCAGATGTGAAATCCTTATCAGCTCAAGCTGAACAGATCAGGCCCCTCCAGACTCTTTTGGTGGGGAATTTATTTTCCCTTCTGATCTGGGAACGTTTTCAGGTTCAGGCTTGGTTTTGTTCTGGTGTTTTTATATCTAAGGGGCCATTCCACAGCATCCCCAGCTGCAAATGCATGGAAAATGGAATTTTAGTGCAGAGGACTGAACCTGTGCTGCTCCGTGTCCATCTGAACTCTGAATGCTGATTTTGGCTTTATCTGTGTTCTTCAGATGAACCCTAAACAGTCACAGGAAAGAGAAATAAAGCTTGCAAATACTCCTTCTGCTCCCTCCTTCACTTCTTTTGTCTCCCAGGTTTCCATTTTTGTTGTTGCTACAAGCATCAGATAAATCAGCTGCATTAAAAAAACAAAAAAAAATTAAAAGCAGCTATAGCAGTAATCACCATTCCTTAATGATCTAAATGCTGAGGGCAGGGCAAGGCAGATAATTAATTTCAATTTTTAAAGTAGAAAAATCCATCAATGTTTCAGTTGATCCCAGACAGTTTTATTTTGATTTTATATAACAACTTTCAGATCCTTGAAAAATAACTTTATTATAGTTAGTTTTGTCCTGCGCTTTTTCCAATGATAAAAAGATTCACAGTTCAAAAATCCTTCTTCCCTTGCCCCATTATCTCATGAGGAGAGGAGCCCCAGGCCATGGGATAAATGAGAAAAGAAAGAGGCTTTGGGTAAGGCTCCTGTTGGAAACCAGGGATGGGGATTTCTCAGAGAGATTTTTCAGAGAAAGATTTCTCAGAGAGAGATTTTTCAGAGAAACCCCTTTTTGATCAAACCTCTGGATATCTAAGGCTGGAGTTCAGCTCTCAGAGCCATCCCCTTTCCCACCAGGGGCATTAAAATGAGCTGACAAAGGCAGCCCCAGGATGGCCTGACCCTGGCAGGGAGGGACAGAGGGAATGTCCCCTTGGTGTCCCTGTGTGGTGCTGTGAGGTCCCCAGGACGAGGTGAGAGATGAGAATTTGACTCCATGTTCTCAGAAGGCTGAGTTATTGTTATGTTATGTTATGTTAGATTATTACATTACATTACATTACATTACATTATGAAATGCTATACTAAAACTATACTAAAGAAAGAGAAAGGATACATCAGAAGGCTGAACAAAAATGACAATGAAAGCTCGTGACTGACTCCTCAGAGTCTGACACAGCTGGCTGTGATTGGTCATTAATTAAAAACAATTCACATGTTTGGATAAACAATCTCCAGACCACATTCCAGAAGAGAAAAACGTGGAGAAGCTGAGGCTTCTCATCTTGCCAGGAGAAGAAATCCTGGTGAAGGGATTTTTCAGAAAATATCATGGTGACATCCCTGGGCCAGGAACTGCAGGGAAGGAGGGAATGTCCCCTGGGTGCTGCAGGGAGGTGACTCCCGAGGCATGGATGATTCCTGGATCTCCAGCATCCCAAATCCAGCTTCCCTGGGCCAGGAGCTCCAGGGGAAGATGGAAATGTCCTCTGGATGTCCCTCACTCCCAAGGGATGGATGGGTTCCTGTTTCTCCATCATCCCAAATCCAGCTCCCCTGGGCCGGGCTGCGGCTGCAACATTCCCCGAGCTTGGGGGCTCTGTAGGACTCTGGGCAGGTCCCTCCTGTCCCCACACCTTTCCCTGCCCTTCAGCTTCACTCCAGTCCCTCCTCCTCCTCTCCCAGGCCAGCCTGTTCCAGGCTTTTGTTCCTTTGCTGGATGGAAACTTCCTTCAGTTTTCCACTCGCAATTTATTCATGGCTATGCCTACTTTTTGTTCTTGTGCCAAGTTTGTCTGTTAGATCTTCTCCCTCCCCAGCACTTTCCCAGCCCACATTTATTTATAGAAAGCAATCTTTGCCTTTTTTTTTCTTTCTCTTCTTCTTACAGAACCCTTTAAGCTCTTCCTTTTCAGAGCAAAGCCTGGCTTTAGGGCAGCAGTCCAGCCTTGCTGTGTGCCCACATTTCAGAGCTGTGCAGCTCCAGCAGGAGTTGTCAGCAGCTTGTTTTTCTTGGTGAGCCCCAGCAGAGCCTTTCAGCTGTCTCTGAGCCCCGTGTGTTTTTCTTGTCAGTGTAATGTGCTTAGTAACAACACCTACCACTTTTCCATGTCACACTCTGCACTCCTCCGTCAGCTCCACGGTGACTGGCACAGCAACACAAAGAAATTGCATTTACCCAGTGAGGGAAAATGTTGCTTTCCCAAATAACCTTTGCCTCCCCCAGGTACATCTGCAGGTCACGGGATTCCAGAGCTTTGGTGACTCACAGCTCTCCCACCTGGCAATTATTTGCTCAAAACAATTCCTGAAGCCTTAAACAAACCATTTTTTTTTGGGTGCAGGAACCTCAGTGACATCTTGCCAGTGAGTGCTGTTGGGGAAAAATGCCGTGGCTTGAAGTGACAAAAGTATAAATAGAGATTTTGATATAAGCCAGTAATACATCATTGATATTTTACAGACGAGGAGGGATAATATATTGTGATAATATAATAACAGTTCCTGGGGAAAGTGTATTTTTGGATGAAAAGTGAGAAGGAAAAAAAAAAGTGTTTTGAGAATTGAAAAACGTTTCAAGTTTTCAAAACACGGAACCCAACAGGAGGATGTTTCAAAAGGAATTTACTCGTTCAAGGGGAATGTTTGCTCCCTTTGAAAAGATTATTTCCCTTCCAATGCTGGTTTTGGGCAGCCCAGTCCAGCTGCTTGTGGCTGAAAGGAAAAGCAAAGGGCATTCAGGAAGGAGAGCTGGGCTGGCCCCAAGCATGGCACAGCCTGGGGTGTTCCTGTTCCCAGCTGCCTGGGGCAATATTCCCATTTTTATGCTAAAACTCCGCCTCTGGAGCATCCCTGGCTGTTGTGCTCCCAGCTGGGCACTGCTGAGACAGGGACCACGTTCTGCTGGACCTCAAGGGTCCTGCAACTTTTGGGGTTTTTTTCCAAAAATGCAGGACTGGGGAGATTTTGGGGAAGTTCTGGGAGCCAAATGGCCTTGGAAAGCTTGGGAGTGGCAGGAAGGAGAGTTCAGAGCCTTCCCAGTGAGCCAGGGACTGCAAGAAGAACTGAGAGCACATCCCAGTGAATCCACACAGGACAGGCTGGAGATGCTGGGTGTGGGGGCACAGAGCAAAGGCAGGGCAGGTTCTCTCTCCAAACCCTGGAATGTCTCCTGGCACAAAGCCTGGACAGCCTGGGAGCCTCTTCCATGAGTCCAGGAGGGGCCAGCAGTGCAGGATGTGAGCTGGCACATGGATAATCAGCCCTAATTCCTGCTTACCCCTAAACATCAGGTTTTGTCAAAAGGTAGCTTCTCACTCAAGCCAGAGGAACACTGGGAGATGTTAGCACAGAGATTTTCATACTCAACTAATTAAAAACACCCATCTCTCCCACTCTCAGGGGATTTGATTCCCTTTTTTTTAATGCAGGCTGGAGGTACCACATCATTTCCAGATGATGTAATTAACCTGACCTATTTGGTGGCTCCATATTAATGTTTCTTTGTGATGGATTTACAATAAAGCCTCAGCATTAAGGACTTCAAAACAAGATTTATTATCATTATCTTGTTTCTCCCCATTCATTATTCCCTTCTCCTCAGCTGGAAGTGAGTCAGGACCCCCAGGCACTTTCCCTGTGGCTCCCAGAGATCTGGAGGAGGCTGATGGGCCTGGCCTGCGTTCTTTGCAATGTCTGCCTTGCACAGTGGCTGCAGAGCTCTGAGCACTCCAGACCTGCACCAAGTTTGTGTATTCCACCCAAAGAGATGGAGCCAAGCAGGCAAAGGGCTGGGCATTCTGCAGCTGGTAGACATTGGTACCATGGGCATCTTCCTTCTGGTGCTGCCTTGGGAGGCTGAGATGGAGCAGAGGCTGGGCAAAGTTTCAGAATAAAGCAGGGATTTATTCAAAGGATCTCCTCCATGGATCCACCTTGGGCAGCACCAGAGCCCAGCCAGGGCTGCACCCAAGATGAACCAAAATGGTCCCAAAATGAATCCAAGATGAACCAAAATGGTCCCAAAATGCACAACCAGGCACGGGGTCTCTCCCTTTGATCAGTTCTGCTCCATTTGCATCTTGCAGTTCATTGTCCCATTCCAGCTTTAGCCCAGCCAGTCCCATCCTTGTTTTTCTCTCTCCAGCCCACGGTGTTTGTGCTCTTGGGCTGAGATTTGGATTATTTGTCCTTGGTGCCCAGCTGGAGCAGGAATTGTTTTGTCTCCCTGCTCTGTGCACAGAGCACACATCCCCTGATGTGAACCCAGACCCACACACTAAAGCAGCACAGAATCTGAAAATATAAAAACCAAAACCTGAGGCATCCCTGGCAGCCCCAAGCCCCCAGCTCCCACTGGCTGCAGTGCTCTGGAACATTTTCAAAGGCACCACCTCGGGCTGGCACCCAGGAGGCTCTGAGGGCAGCGAGAGCTTGTTCATTAATCCCCATTTGTATCAGCAACAAAAACCTCCCAAATCCCCAGGCTGAGCCCTGCTTTCAGCTGTAAGGGTTTTTTTGGGACTACAATAGGTTTAGAAAGAATTCTGTACCAGAATCAGAGCATAACATTCAAACTTTTTTCCCCCCCTAGAACAAACTGTGACAGAGGGAACTGCAGACAGATTTCTATACCTGACTTTACTTCAAAGGGCAGAGCTCAGCCCAAAGCCCACAGCAGACTTGGGCTCATTGATTGCCAAGGGCAGAACATTCTTAATGCATTGGTATTAAATAAACAGATGGGAAACCAAGGCGAGATTTAAATTTCTGTTGAGATAATGTCGAAAGTTTATTGACCCAAGGGTGCTGGTGATTGAGTTAAGTGTTCCACATCAATAGCTGTGGCCAGGCCTTTGTAGGACACTGAGGAATGGGCTCAATATTTTGAGGCCTTGGTTGGAAGTAAATTTTAAGGCCTAACAGCAAAAGTGCTTTGTTTGGTGCACTGGGAGCCTATCCCTAGAGAGAGTTTAGCCCCTGCTTTCCTCCAGCCCAGGGGCAGGGAATGTCCTCCTGAGGACAGGGAATGTTCCAGGGTGCCAAGGACCACATTCAAAACAAGATTTGTTATCATTATATTGTTTCTTCCCATTCATTATTCCCTTCTACTTCTCTCTGAGCACAGGATGCTGATTTGTGGGAAAAAAAAAAAAAAAACAAACAAAAAAACAAGTAGCTCTATAACTTGTAAAAGTTGTAAAGCTGGAATGGTTATTACAGCACTGGACACATGTAGGGATCGTTCCCCCTAAAGGACATATGCACCTTTGAGAATTTTTGAATTTATCTCCCCTTACTTGTACATATGCATAGAGTTTCACAATAGGTTATGCAGATTTATTTTACTGGTTTTGTTCAGCTTGTAATTAGTCTTGGTACAGAGAGAATTCTCTCTGGTCATCTTGTCTGTCTCTTGCTTTCTTTTTCAAAGTTTAAGGAGCCCCTCATCTTTTTAGCTTGGAGGTTTGTGTCACTCTCACATTCCTGAAAAATCCCTTCACCAGGATTTCTTCTCCTGGGAAGCTGAGAAGCCTCAGAGAAAAATGAAAACAATAATTATCTTATTTACTTCTCCTGTGTTGTGCTGCTTTGGAATGTGGTTGGAGATTGTTTATCCAACATTGAATTATTATTATTACTTAATGACCAATCACAGCCAGCTGTGTCAGGACTCTGAGAGTCACGAGTTTTTAATTGGTATCTTGTTAAGCCTTCTGTCTGTATCCTTTCTGTATTCTTTAGTATAGTTTTAGTATAGCATAATATAATATAATATAATATAATATAATATAATATAATATAATATAATATAATATAATATAATATAATTCAGCCTTCTAAGAACATGGAGTCAGATTCATCATTTCCTTCCTGCCACGGGGGACACTGAAAATACCACAGGTTTGTATTCTTTTTTTTGGCTTAGGTAGTTTTGCGCGCACAGTAGAGTTAACAGACTAAACAGGTTAAAACAGCACATTTCATCTATGCTAGCAAGCTACAGACAATAATTCAAAGTGGCATGTTTCACCTAAATCCAAACTGGATTTCTACCCTGTTAAATGTCCACTCTGTTTCAGTGCTGGGCAGGACCAGCAGTGCCACACACAGCTCCTGTAGCCACATCTCTTCACAGAGAAAAGCAAGGCACGATTCTTCCCAAGAATATTTCTGAGGTTCAGAGAATGTAAAACCCAGAAATATTCTTGGGGAGAATTGTGCCTTGCTTTTCTCTGTGAAGAGAAATGTGGCTACATCACTCCAGTTTAGGCAACAGGAATTGTTCTCCTGGCTGGGCCCTGCTGGCATCAGGACATCCTGCTGGACACCCCATTCCCCATGTCCCTCCCAGTAAGAATGAGGAATTGGAGCTCCTCTGTCCCTGATTTATTGAGGATATGAGGTGGCCCCAGAGCCCATCCTGCAGGAATTAATTGGCTGCTGCTGAAAAGGCAGCAGCAACATTGTGAGAGACATTATCTGCTGTCCTGCTTGGATTAAGAATTCATGAGGGCAGAAATCATTCCAGGGGCTTTGTTTTGCTTTAAGTTACACTTTTATACAAATGGTCTGAGGAGAGAGGCTGATTAATGACAGGGGGAGAGTGAGCTCAGAGACAATCCATCTCCTCCATATCTCATCCGTGCCACCCTGCAGGACAGGGCAGTGAGAGCAAAGCGAACTGTCACAGTCACATTCTCTGAAAAATCCCTTCACCCAGGATTTTCTCCTGGGAAGCTGAGAAGCCTCAGAGCAAAGGAAAACAATTCTTATCTCATTTGCTTCTCCTGTGTTGTGCTCATGTGGGATGTGTTTAGAGATTGTTTAGCCACAGGTGATTGTTTCGTTGGATTCTGCTGTGAGCTGTTTTCACTCTTTGGCCAATCAGGGCCAAGCTGGAAAGAGTCAGGAGTTTTCATTATTATTTTTTACCCTTCTGTAAGTATCCTTTCTGTATTCTTTAACACAGTTTAGTATAGCATTCTTTAATATAATATAGTATTATAAAATAATAAATTAGCCTTCTGAGAACCTGGAGTCAGATTCACCATCCCTTCTTGCCACGGGGCACCCCACAAATCCAATACAACACAAATAGCAAATGCTCCAGCTCCTGCCTGGGGCTCTCTCCTGCTCCCTGTGTCTCCTGGATTTGCAATGAACACATATCTCTGTAGGAAGCTGGAGAAGCAGGACTGGGGATATCAGTATGCAGGAAGGAACAAGAGCAATGAATCTGCTACCAAATGAGAATGGCAGGAATAATTGATTCCAAAGGAGGAACACAGCAAACAAAGCCCAGCAAACTTCTTTCTGCAGAACATTCTTGCTTCCAAAACCACCATTTGGAAACTCCATTTCACAAACAAGGGGAGGGGAGAGTGTGATGGTGTGAGCTCAGCTAAGACCTTGGCTTTGTGGGGGAGATGGCAAAAAGTCCATGAGGTTCTTCCTTGGGAGGGTGGGCAGGGAGTGGCATGGGGTGCCCAGAGCAGCTGGGGCTGCCCCTGGATCCCTGGCGGTGCCCAAGGCCAGGCTGGGTTTGTGTCACTGTAGGACACAAAAGAACACGAGCACACACTGCTGCTCTCAAGGTGAAGAAGAAAAGGGAAGTTTATTTTCTGACTCCAACATTTATAGATTTCCAAAAGTGACAGTGGATTGGAGGGTGACAGTGCCACCTCTCCAATGACACTGGACAAACCAACAAACAGTCCATGAACTTTCTCCTCCTCTATAAAAGAATGCAAAACAATGAGTTATTTACAGAAAGTGCGTAAGAAAGTTAGGTACAAGAATGTCAACATCAGAAGGCTTAGAAAATCTTAAAAAGTCAGGGCGACGCTGCTTGGAGCAGCCTGGGACAGTGGGACGAGTGGGATGAGAAATGGGATGGAATGAGAGGAGTCTTAGATTCCCTTCCAAACCCAAACCATTCTGGGATTCTTTGACATGGGGGGCTGAATGTGGGGTCTGGTTTCTGAGAGATTGAGGTGGGAGAAAAGAGCAGGAGGAGGAAGAGAAGGAGATGGAGGGAGCTGCAGCCCTCCAGCAGCCCTGAGAGAGGAAGGGCCAAGCTGCAGGGCAGACGGCAGGAGAATTTTGAGGGAGGATGTAACACGATGAGGGGAGAGGGAAAGCAGGAGATGATCCCCAATCCAGAGCCAGTGGGGCAGGAAATCTTCACTGCAAAGGGCTGCAGACACACTGAGAGGGCAGGACAGACAGACAGGGCTGGTGGGAAGGTCTCACAGCTTCCAAAACCTCTAAGCTACAGACTTAATAATTCAAAGTGATACATTTCACCTAAATCCAAACTGGATTTCTGCCTTGTTAAATTCCCCAAACTGGGAGCCCACATAATCCTCCAGGCTGGTGAGAAATGCTGCATCATCTCCATCCCAACGGGGACAGGGCAGCTGATGCTCCTCACACGGGGTGGCTGAATTCCCTACAAAGCAGGATAATCAAAAGTGATCTTTGCAGCTCAGAGGCAGCAGCTGAACGACCACAAGGGAAGCCAAAGGCAGATATTAGCTCTCTGATTTAAAATTAAAACAATTGATCAATTGTCCTTGCTGGAATTAATAGCAAAACAAATAGGCCTGCAATATTAAACTGAAATTCACTGCCTGCATCTGGCTGGATCCAAATGTATGGGGTCTCTCAGGACAGGGCTGGATATTTATTGTGGCTGAATGAATTGGATTTTTGCACATAAAATGCAGATATTGGGCAATTTGCAAAGTAAAGGTCATTCTGTAAGGAATGGAGGGGTTTGGATTTATTTTTTTGAAGTGTGTGGGTTTGGAGTTTCTGGAGCTGGTGAAGCTCAGTGCAGCAGAGGGCACAGGGGGGAATGGCAGCAGGGTCTGGAGGGAAGGATGTGGAATTTCAGTAATTTTTATGCTGCAATTAAAGAAACTGTGCTCTGGGTGGGGACAGGGGGCTCTGGGGTTGGGTATGATCAGCTCCTCATGGGCTCAGCCTGAGCCTTGGGGGCAGAATTATTTGGGATTTGGGATGGAATTGGGATTGAGTTCCTCCTCCTGGTCCCTGGTGAGCCTGTGCTCCCTGGGGTTACCTGACCTGACTCACCTGGGACAGCAAAGGCACCACAAGGGGATGCGGCCAAGCACTGCTGAGCTTTGGAAAGGGGCAGAGAGGAACACCAGAACCCCAGGGTCCCAGGCTGCTCTGGGTTCGAGGGACCCCAAATCCCTCCAGTGCCACCCCTGCCATGGCAGGGACACGTCCCACTGTCCCAGGTGCTCCAAGCCTTATCCAAGCTGGCCTTGGACACTCCCAGGGGTACAGGGATACCCACAGCTGCTCTGGGAATTCCATTCCAGCCCTGCCCTCCCTCCCAGGGCAGAATTTCTCCCCAGTATCCCACCTGACCCTGCCTCTGGCAGTGAGGCGCATTCCCTGAGCCCTGTCACTCCTTGGGGAATACGAGGCTCACTGGGGTTATGGCACCAAAAAGCCTTTTTGGGGTGAACAGCAGTGGGAACCTCAAGGAAAATTGGGTCCAGCAGCAGAAAAAGCAGCAGAATGTCCCAGCAGAGCCTTTGGATGAAATCAGACAAGGATGAATGTAGGATTGACGGGGGGTAGGATGGTCGGGATGGACGGAGATGAGAGATCTCTGCAGCCAGGGCTGGAGTTTGGGGTTTATTGCAAAGGGCCTGGGTGCAGGGCCCTGCTGGGAGCTGCCAGCCACAGCTCAGAGCAGGCCCCAAAGAGGGAGAGAGAGGTAAAGAGAAGGAAAGCAAGAGCATGGTAAAGAGAGAATGAGAGAGTAAAAGAGAGGATCAGAGGGCGAGGTTCCCATTACAATACAATGAATTTTCTGCTCTAGGAGCTTGGGGGTTATTGCAGAGGGTCAAGTGCAGGGCCCTGCTGGGAGCTGCAGCCACAGCTCAGAGCAGGCCGGAGAGAAGAGAGGGGGGAGAGAGGATGAGAGGGTGAGAGAGTAAAAGCATAAGAGGGTAAAAGGCAAGAGCTAAGAGACAAGAGGTAACAGTGCAAAACATCCCATTACAATACAATAAATCACCTTCTGTGTTGAATATTCTGATTCTCACTAACCAATCGAGTACAAGATACAAATCCTACAGCATTTACATACAGCCTATAAGAATCATTACATTGCCACACTGTGTTACATTTTAAACCCTAAAAACTCCTCTTTGGGCCCCTTCTGCCAAGCTGGCAGGGTCTGCTCTGACCCTTGGGCCTGTCTGCAAGCAGAGGGTGCTGTTCCATCAAAAGGGGATCACCTTCAACTGGCCACACCATTGTTTTCCAGTTGTTCAGTAACTGAGGAATCTCAAAGTTTGCTTTCATTTCAATCTCACTTATAGTTTCCATATTTTCAAAATCTTTTGCCAGGCAATCATATTTATAAGGCTTTCCTGTTTCATCTTCCCCAACACAGGAATTATCAGCCAGGCCTGGCTTATTCTCTGTGCAATTCTCTGTGGATTTAATCCCTCCTTGCATCCTCTGTGCATGGCCTGTGCTCCCTGCAGCACCCAGGAGCTGCCCCTGGGCTGGAATTCCCAGGATTTTAGTTCAGGCCTCCAGCAGGAGCTTCCAGCCTGGAATCAGTTCCTCCCTTCCAGCTGGGAGACTTTTGCTCTGTGTTTAACAATGTGTTTCATTGCAAATTCCATGTTTGTCTTTAAATGACAATTGAAAGATGTTTCATAATGAGCCAGCTCTGAATGAAAATACAAATGACTTCCCCTGAAGGACCTTGATATGAAACATTTCATCTGGAGTGCAGGGAATCGCTTATTTGCTTTTCCTTGCCTTAAACAGATCAGCAAAATGAAGATGAGTTAATAAAATGGTTTTGATTCTGCATTTTTTTTTAATAAAAAATTCTGGCACTTGCAAAACGCTGCAAATACCCCAGCTCCAGTGCATTAACAAAGAGAGTTCCTGGGGATTTTTCAATTCCAGATGCATTTCCTCCTTCCTGCTCCTCAAATCAGAAATCAGAGTTTGTCCATCTCTCAGAGCTCCCTCCTGGTGACTTGGAGGAGTCTCAGGGATGAGGTTTCCCTGTGTGCCATGGGAGAAGTGGCTTTGCCATGCAGGACAAGTTTTGAGCTGCACCCACACATAAATCAGCAGGGAATTCTGAGCTGGGGCAGATGTGAGGCTGTGGCTGAACATTTATTTCTCTGGCAGAGGGAAGGGGATCCTCATCACACCAGTATAAATCAAGTGCCCCTTTTTTATCACCTTGACTGTGTTTGGCTCCTAAACCACCTTGGCGAGACAGATTTTTATAAGCAGGGCCTGGACCTCTTCTGAAGGAGGGAGAATCTGTAAAGCTCCAGAACTGGGGGGGATTAATACACTAAGAGGGTTCCTAACTGGAGAATTCTTGTCAGATATGCTAATTTACAGAATCTGAAAAATTGTACATCTTTGGTGTTACACACCTGAAAAAATTGTGCAACTGAGGATCCTCATAGCAATGTACCCCTTTTAATATTTTTATTTTACCTTTTTAGCCTTTTTTATTTTACCTTTTAGCCTTTTTATTTTACCTTTTTAGCCTTTTTATTTTGCCTTTTTAGCCTGGTGTTTTTAGGAGCAGAGAAAAAGGCACCAGGGAAGGCAGAGGGTGCCGTGCCCTGCAGTGACCTTGGGAAGGAGAATTACCTTCTGCTTTAGCTCAGAGTCCCCAGGAGCTGCCAGGAGGAGAGCACACCAAGCAGCAATGATTGCTCTTTAGTTCAAAGCCCACACCCAGCACCTCGGGGCAGCACATGAAATATTTATTGCAGCACTTCAAAGCTCCCCGTGCTCCTCCAGGAAGCTCAGCAGCATCCCGGGGCCACCAGGGCTGTGCTGGGAGCTGCCTCTTCCCAGCCCTGCAGCTGGAGCTGTGCTGGATCAGCATTTCAGGAGCCACAGGGACCACAGCAGCTCCTCTTCAGCCCGGAATCTTGCACCCAAACTTTTCCTGTGACTCTGCAGGGCTGCTCTGCACGGATATCTCACAAATGTTCCTTTAGAACAGGCTGCAGAGGGACTTAGCACAAGGGATGGAGGGACAGGAGCAAGGGAAGCATCTTTAGGCTGAAGGAAGGCAGATTGAGATGGGAGATTGGGGATAAATTCCTCCCTGGGAGGGTGTGGAGGGTCTGGAATGGAATGGAATGGAATGGAATGGGATGGAATGGAATGGAATGGAATGGAATGGAATGGAATGGAATGGAATGGAATGGAATGGAATTCCCAGAGCAGCTGTGGCTGCCCCTGGATCCCTGGCAGTGCTCAAGGCCAGGCTGGACACTGGAGCTGGGAGCAGCCTGGGTATCCCTGGGGCATGGAAATTGTCCCTGCCATGGCAGGGGTGGCCCTGGATAATCTTTAGCCTTCCTTCCAACTCATTCTCGGATTCTGCAATCTGCATGTGATTTAAAGTTTTCATCTGATGGACACTTGACTCCATGCCCAGATTATTTTATTATGAATTTATATTATTATTCCAGCTGGGAGCCTCCTTCACTTGGGTGTATCTGCAGCCCCCTTGTGTGAACAGCTCTGCTCCAGGTCCAGCTCCTCTTCCTGGGCAGCCTTTCCCTGCCTGACAAAGCCCCATCCCAATTCCCAAGCTCTCCTCTCTGTGGATTGTATTTATCTCACAGAAAACCTTCTGCTCTGATAAATTCAGAGATTTAGCTCCCATTTCTCACCAGAATTGTGGCCTCCTGGCCATGGGGTGCTCTCAGAGCAGGCTGTGCCCCTCCACACCCACAGAATGTGTTGGGCTGTGCTGCCCAGAACCCTCTGAGGAACTGGGATGGAGCAGGATATTGCTGCTCCTCTTCTCTTCTCTTCTCTTCTCTTCTCTTCTCTTCTCTTCTCTTCTCTTCTCTTCTCTTCTCTTCTCTTCTCTTCTCTTCTCTTCTCTTCTCTTCTCTTCTCTTCTCTTCTCTTCTCTTCTCTTCTCTTCTCTTCTCTTCTCTTCTCTTCTCTTCTCTTCTCTTCTCTTCTCTTCTCTTCTCTTCTCTTCTCTTCTCTTCTCCCACCAGTGAAATTCACAGGGTGTTTGGAGAATTGGTGTGATTTCTCATATGTAAGTTAAATTTATGAAAGGAAGAAACTATTATGGGATATAAACTATGGAGGGAATGGATTTGTCTACTCAAAGCTCTCTGGTTTCACTATAAATTGCTTAAATGGACAGGAAGGAGCTGTTACACAGCACCTCTGGAATGATTTTTCCCTCTTCTGCTTTGGGACTTGTGTAAGCAAAATGCTGTTCCAAGGTGTAAGGAGGAGACATTAAATAAATAAAGCACCAATTGCCAAGATCTGGAGATTGAAAGTGTTTACACAAAATAACTCAAAAGCTCTCCAGGGGCTGCCTTGCAGAGCCTGGCAGAGCTGAGCCGGAGGGAGATCTGATATTCCAGAACACTCAGGTAACATTTTTTGGGACAACTTGTGCTGATGGGCTTTAGAGAAGAGTGTTTAAATGGCACCAAGGGCCAGGCTGGATGGAGCTTGGAGCAGCTGGGACAGTGGGAGGTGTCCCTGCCCATGGAAAGGCTGGAATTTGGTGGTTTTAATGTCCCTCCCAAGCCAAACCAGCATCACTTGGTGGTTCTCTGAAAGCCCATCCCAGGAACAGCTGCACACATCTGGGGAGTCTGAAACCACAGCCAGGGCAGCCTCACACCCAGACTGTGATGGGCAAAAGGGCCTTGCTGTGTTTTATATACACATTCTGACATTTTGTGTTTTAGACACACATTCTGACAATTTGGAAAACTATTCTTTGGAATCCATGCACTGAATTCTGAGTGAATTCTGAATTCAGTGCATGAATTCACAAGTCTAGTTTTCCAAAATGTTAAAATTGTGGGGAATTTGGAGCAGAAATGGGACTTATCTGAGGCACAGAGAGAGCTTGGGCTGGATCAGTGGGTTCCTGTGGAGAAAGGTTTCATGGTGATGAGCTGCCATAACCCTGTAGCAGAAATGGGACTTGCCTGAGGCACAGGGAGAGTTCAGCTGGATCAGTGGGTACCTGTGGAGAAAGGTTCCATGGTGATGGATTGCCATCACATCAGGAACAATCCTGCATAACATCTGGCCCTGCTGCTGTTTGTTGACCATGAATGGGTTGTTCTGCACTTCCCTTGCACTGCAGCATCTCCCTGAACCACCAGCAGCTCTTGGAGGCAGGGAAAGCTTCTCTTGGAGCTTAGGAGATTGAAACAGGGCTCCCAAAATGCAATATATGGATGAGCTGGGGTCTGCCTGTGGAGCCCAGCTGGACAGTCTGGGTGAGCTCCTGATGTCCCTGATGTCAGGGACAACAATCCATCCAGCAAGGTTAAAGGACTGGATTTAGATTAATTCCAGAGCTTGTCCAATAAGATAAAGCAGTGTAGTGAAGGTAAATATTTGCAGCTTTATTTACTGGGAGATTAATGTAATTGGTTTGGATTCCTTCACATCCTCCAGCCTCTTCATAAACACTGCACACTGTTAAATGCTGCAATAATGAAGGCATTTTGTCTTCATCATACTGGAGGGCAAGAGGCAGGGGAGAGCTATTCTTGCAAAATATTAGCCCAGTTTTGCACACCCCAGAGGATCTATTAATTTAGGTTAGAGTCTCTGCAAGGGCTGAGCTCAGTGAGCAGGGGAAGCTTTCCACAGCCCCACCTCCACCTCCTCTGGGGCTTCTCCCCCCTTTCTTCCTTTTTTT
This sequence comes from Ammospiza nelsoni, assembly GCF_027579445.1. Classification (NCBI taxonomy): domain Eukaryota; kingdom Metazoa; phylum Chordata; class Aves; order Passeriformes; family Passerellidae; genus Ammospiza; species Ammospiza nelsoni. The sequence goes on from NC_080651.1 coordinate 4,261,301, forward strand.
TTTTTCCATTTTTTTCCCATGCAGCCAGTGCAGAACCCGGGCACAGAGTAACCCAGAGTGATCCAGTTTGTCTGGGTTCCCTCCCCAGGGGCTGCCAAGTAGGGCTTGGGCTGCTTGGAAAATTCCACAGCTCTGCTGTGAGATCCTGATCTCCAGGAACTGGGAGAAGAAGGGAAGGGAGGGCTAGATCCCAGCCCAGGCCAGTAACCCTTCCATTTTCCCCTGCTCCTCTAAGGGGACAGCAGAACCTGGCTTTCCTGGCAGAACTTGAGCTTTACCCATGGGATGTGCTCAGCTTTGGCTGACAAGGTGGGGTTTGCTCACAGGTTGCACTTGATGATCCTGGGGGGGTCTTTTCCAACCTGAATTATTCTGGGATTCTCCTCTATAGACTCAGCATCTCAGGGAACAGAGACCTCTCTGGAGACCCTCCAGTCCCACCCAGCTCAGGGCAGGCTGACCTTACCCTGCCTGTCCAGGTCAGTTAGGATATGACAGGAAAAAAGCTTTTCTGTGCCTAAATGGAATTTAAATGGCATTTCAGTTTTGGATGCACTTTTTGGTGTCCTTTCATTTCACTGAGCACTGAGAGGAACCTGGGTCCATCTCCTTCCCTCACTTCCATTCCCTGCTGAGTCTTTACAGCCACAGGTTTTTCTCCCTTTCATTTTTCAGCCAGGGCAGGGCTCTCCCAGTTTCCTTGGGTGGGATGGGAACAGATTTCAGTTCTGTTATTCAGTTTGGCTTTCACCCATTCCCAGCTGGGCAATGGAACAGAAGGCAGCTCCTGCCCAGTGCCAGCTGTGGCACCAGCTGGGCTTGGTCAGATGTGCAGCCCCAAAGTGTAACTGGGCTCTACCCTGGCCCTCTGGGTGGGCACTGCCAGCCCTGCCTCCCAATCCAGGAATCTCTGCAAAATCAGCTAAAATCTACTTTCAATGAGGGCTGTGACAGTGTTCACAGGGGTCTGAGGATGAGGGAAGAGACGAGGATCTGACCCCATGTTTCAGAAGGCTGATTTATTATTTTATCATATATATTACATTAAAACTATACTAAAAGAATAGAAGAAAGGGTTTCATCAGCAGGCTAGCTAAGAATAGAATAGCAAAGAATGATAACAAAGGCTCTGTAACTTGGACTCTCTGTCTGAGCCAGCTGACTGTGATTGGCCATTAATTAGAAACAACCACATGAGACCAATCACAGATGCACCTGTTGCATTCCACAGCAGCAGATAATCATTGTTTACATTTTGTTCCTGAGGCTTCTCAGCTTCTCAGGAGGAAAAAATCCTAAGGAAAGGATTTTTCATAAAATGTGTCTGTGACAGAGGGCCAGGCCAGGGATGGATCCTGCTGGTGCTCCCCAGCCCAGCATGCCAAGCCCTAATTACCTGCTGCTGCTCCTCTTCCCCATCCATCCAAGGGCTCTTTTGGTGCTCAGAGCCTGTTAATGACTTTGGGGACTCGTTTAAAGATCCTCTTATCTGTCTCTGTGCTGGTGACTTCCTCTGCAGCCTGCAGGTGTTCATTAGTCGGGTGTCTCATGGAATCCACACTCATCCCCTGATTGTTGTCACCAAAGTGACACAGCCACATGGCCTGGACAGCAACAACAGCAGCAACCCGGGCCTGAGGAGCTCTTTGAACTCTGTAAGGTATTGATCTGGCTTGGCTATTGAAGGGCAGAAGTTGTTTGTGGCAAAGATCTGATCATGGATCAAATATCTGATCAGCAGCTCGCTGGGGAGAGTGGAGTTATCCCTCTGAATTCCATTTTTCTTGCATGTGGGAGACAAGTGCAGGGGATGGGGGGAGTTTGTGGGGCTGGAGGGGATGTGGGGGGCTCAGACTGGAGGGGACACAGGGACACAGGGAGTTTGTGGGGCTGGAAGTGATGTGGAGAGTTTGAACCTCTGGGACACGGAGTTTGTGGGGCTGGAGGTGATGTGAGGACTTCACAGGCTGGAGGGGATATGAGGAGTTTCTGGGGCTGAAGGGGATTTGGGGAGTTTTTTGGGGCTGGACAGGTCACAAGGATCTTGTGGGGTTGGAGGGCTGTTTGCCAAAGGGCAGGGATGTGGGACACCAGTGTAAGCCCCAGCTGGAGGAAGTTCTGGGTCCCCAGGGATCATCCACTGCCCTCACCACCTTCCCACAATCTCATTTCTGCAATAACATCTGCCTTTCCCACACTGTCACTGAGGGGATTTTGTCCTTCCAAATTCCAGTCTGGTTAGGAGGCCAGAGAGCTCAGAAGGATTTTATTGCTCCAGCAATGCCTGGATGAGATGATTCAGTGACCAACCCAAAACTTGTCCAAATGTCCATTGTCCAAATGTCACTTTGTCCCTGCCTGTGCCAATGACATCCCTGCTGGCAGCAGGGGTAGATGAGGGTGGGGAGAGGACTCTGCTGTCTCTCAGCAGTGACTTTCAGCTCTGAAATCTCAACTCAACCCACAAATGGGTGTCAAGGCACAATCATCACGTTCTTATTTCCACAAGCTCCCTGTAGGTGACTCTCCCAACTGCAGTGTGGATCAGAAATGTGCCAGAATGTGAACAGAAGGTAATTTTAGGTCTGTGATTTCTTTATAGGGATTATCATCAAATTTAGATCTGTTGCTGTCAGCACAAACCACCCACCCAGAGACCTGGTTTTCCTGAGGCATTGCAGACAGCATTTCCCTTTTTGGGGACTCTCAGGATGCCCCATTTCCTCCTGGCCCTGCTTTGCCTTGGTCAGGGAACTCCCATGGACCCATCCAGTCCCATCCCACCCCACAGCTCCTCTGGGACAGGGGGAAAGGCTCATGAGAGCACAGAATTCCCTTTCCCATCTCCTCCTTCCTTCCCCTCTCATGAGGCTCTGAGAGGTTCCTGCACCTGGGCTCTCGTGCCATTGCCTCCTGCTCTGCTTTTCCATTCCCTGCACTTCTTTTGCCACATGAGCAAAACACAGCAGAAGCAAATGAGATAAGAATTGTTTTCCTTTTTTGCTGAGGCCTCTCAGCTTCCCAGGAGAACAATCCTGGTTGAAGGGATTTTTCAGAAAATATGAATGCCATATCTGGCCATGGGTTTGTCAGCAGCCTCCCCCTCCCAGTCTCCAAACCCAGGGACTGCTTTCCCTGTGCTTTCCTTCCTTGTGTGCTTTCCTTCCCTGGCCTTTCCCTGCCCAATCCAAAGCAGCTTTTCAATCACTCCATCCCCTGGGGATGCTACAGGAAATCAGGAAGGTCCCCAAATTCTGTTTTTCTTACTGGAAATCATGCTCCTCCTGGTGCTTTGTTACCCCCAGGGGCTGTCCCTGCTCCCAGCACACCCTGAGCTTGATTTCCCTTCTCTCCTCCCTTCCCTGAAGCTGCTATGCCTGGCATTTAGCAGCAGATCCAGGAAATTTAATACCAGCAGCTTACAAAACATTAAATTCCCTCCCAGACTTATTGTGGCTGAAGTCTCCTGAATCACAAAGTGGTGACACTTCCCTTTCTGAAGGAAAACCACCACGTGATCTACTTAGTAATGGCTTTATCATTCTTTAATTGCTGCTTTTGTTCCTAAACAAAAAAATACTAAGCATGCAGAGAAGCCTAGAAAAGTATATATTTACATCAGATCAATTGAGATACATGAATGAAAGGAAATGAACCAATTTCCCAGGCAGGAAAGGTTAAGGATGATTACATGGATTAAAAATCTGTGCAATCTCTTTGCAGCACTACTCATCCTAGGCTGTGGTTACTGGGACAGAAATAGTCCTGTATTTTATATCACTAAAGAAGGGGTTTTTCACTTTATTTCACTAAAAAAAGGGTTTTAATGCACAAGGTGGAGAAAGCAGAGCTGGTGGGAGCTGGCCAAGCCCTCCAGAGGCAGCCACAGAACTTTGGTCACTGGGAACTTTGCTCTTGGCATCTCACAGCTCCTTCCTCCCTCTCATTTCTGACTCCTCACCAAAGCTCCCCCAGATCTCCTCCCTCATTTTTGTCTCCACTCATCCCTCAGTGCTCCCCCTGTTCCTCATGGTGCTTCAAGAGCTTCTCCATCTTTCTTCTCACCTGCAAATCCCCACTTTAGAGGTGCCAACCTGGACCTGATGCTCCTGGAGGCCTTTTCCAGCCTTAATGATGATTTCCACACCCACTGCTGGGTTCTGAGACATTTCCTCTCTTCTGGGAGTGCCTCGGGCATTCTCTTTTACTACCTCCCCTCAAAACAGGACAAATGGAAATGATGCAGGGAAATTCAGGCTTCCCTTTCAGTGCAGAGCAGTTCACACATTTCAGCAAGGAGATTTCAGAAGTGCAAATGTTCCTGTAGTACACTGAAAAATATGAATGAAAAGGAACATGCTGGAGCTTCAAAATAGCCTGGGGTGAGATTTTTTTCTGATGAGGAGGAGACAGAGGAAAAAAAAAAAAAAAACAACAAAAAAAAACCAAGATAATTTTATGCACAACCCAAGATGGAGCAGGGAGCCTTTTTCATGTCAAAAATGGATCATCCTATTTTTGAAGCAATGCCTGTTTCTGGTCGCCACGAAGCTATCCCTGTGAGGGAGTGTGGAGCTGAGCTGTTCCCTTTGCCATTCCCTCCCAGATTTGCTGTGTGTGCAGGTGCCAGGGGCTCCACGGGGACAGGCACTCAGAGTTCAAGGCAGAGGCACCTGATGAAATTCCCCAGGTAGCAGCAGCAGCAGCAGTGCTTCTCCCTATGCTGGAGTGGGACAGGGACACTGTCACAGACATCTTTTATGGAAAATCCTTTCCTTAGGATTTTTCCTCCTGAGAAGCTGGAGGCCTCAGGATCAAAATGTAAACATTGATTATCTGCTGCTGTGGAATGCAACAGGTGCATCTGGGATTGGTCTCATGTGGTTGTTTCTAATTAATGACCAATCACAGTCAGAGAGCCAAGCCACAAACCTTTGTTATCATTCTTTGCTATTCTATTTTTAGCTAGCCTTCTGATGAAATCCTTTCTTCTATTCTTTTAGTATAGTTTTAATGTAATATATATCATAAAATAATAAATCAGCCTTCTGAAACATGGAGTCAGATCCTCATCTCTTCCCTCATCCTCAGACCCCTGTGAACACTGTCACACAAGGAGGGAGAAATTTCTGTCTTTTTAAGGCCCATTCCTGCCAGCTTGGAGTGCAGCAGAAGGGAATTATTCATTTCTGTGCATGGTGCTTCATACCAGAGCACAGAGGTCTCTCTTCCCACCTCATTTTATTTTTCCTGTGGAGGAACACATCAGTGCTTCCATGTTTTTGTGTGTTCTTAGCCTTGCTCCACTTCTCCAGACCTTTACCTACTTGGCTCTGGCTCCACGCAGCAGGAGTAAAGCATATATTTATGGAATAAGTAATTTTAAAATTTGTTCTTGCTAATTATTACCTTGGTTGGGCTCAGTCCCGAGGGAGTGCTTGACGTTTTGAGAGCTTTCTAATCAAATTGTTCTAAAGCTCATTTTGAGCTTCATTAAAACAGGGGAGGATCTTTCATCTTTATATAACTTTTGAAACTGCTAATGGCCTTAAATAAAATAGGAGCCTTGTGAAAAATGCACCAAATATACCAGGGAGGCTTTTGAAAAAAGAAAGGAGAGAGAGGGTGATGATTTAAAAGCATTTGTGAGGAAAGTTTTTAAGATTAGTTAAAGAAAGTAAAGTGGGAAAAGTTTTGTGGGTTCAGCACAGAGCAAAATCAGCTCCTGGACTGAGATAAAGAGGGAACCTGCTGGGAATTCTAACAAAGGAAGGGCATCAAACCCTAAAGGCCAGGTCTGCAAAACCATGGCTGAGCCCCATGGCTGTGTGCAGGTGGAGGAGGATCCGAATTCCATGGGAAATCAGGGCAGGAAAAGGTGCCAGGAAGGAAGGAAGGAGGTCAGTCACATTCCCATTTCTCTGTTCCTAAAATGCTGCCTTGCCTGCTGGGGCTGGGATGCTGAGAACCAGCCCTGCACACCCCCAGCCATTGAACAGCCTGCAGCCACAAGGGACTCAGGCCCATATTTTTCCTCCCTAATTTCCATGATTGTTTGCACACTGGGATGCCAGATGGCCTGAACTTTAAGTCAGGAGATAAAGCAGTCAAATAGCAGCCTCCCATCCTGAGAGGAGCAGAGGAGATCCCTCTGAAGAGGCAGCTCCTTACTGAGTGCTCACAAACACCTCCAGCGAGGGCTGTGCAGCAGCTCGGCCACCCCTGATGGCTCCAGCCTGGCTGGGAGAGGAGCAGCTGCTCTGGGAGGCACAGGATCCCTGAGCCACAGCATACCCTGAGCTCAGAGGGACCCCAGGATCATCAAATCCAGCTGCTGGCCCTGCCCAGACCCCCCAAAATCCCACCCTGGGCATCCCCAAAGGCTCCTGGAGCTCTGGGGCTGTGCTCATTCCCTGGGGAGCCTGGGCAGTGCCAGCACCCTCTGGGGGAAAAACCTTTCCCAAAATCCATCTCAAACTCCCCAAGAGCCAACCCTGGGCATCCCCGGCAGCCTCAGGACTGTGCCCATTCTCTGGGGCAGTGCCAGCACCTCTGGGGAAGAACCTTCCCCTAAATCCATCCTCAAACCTCCCAGACAGCCCCAGCCATTCTCTGCACCCTGTCCCTGCTCACTACAGGGATCAGAGCTGGACACAGCACCCAGAGGTGCCCCCAGGGCTGGGCAGAAGGGGGAAATCATTGCAGATGTGCCCCCAGGGCTGGGCACAGGGGTGGGATCACCCCAGATGTGCCCCAAAGGTTGGTCAGAGGGGTGGGATCACCCCAGATGTGCCTCCAGGGCTGGGCAGAGGGGCAGGATCACCCCAGATTTGCCCCAAATGTTGTTCAGAAGGGCAGGATCACCCCAGATGTGCCCCCAGGGCTGGGCAGAGGTGGGAAATCATTCCAGATTTGCCCCAAATGTTGTTCAGAAGGGCAGGATCACCCCAGATGTGCCCCCAGGGCTGGGCAGAGGTGGGAAATCATTCCAGATGTGCACTCAGGGCTGGGCAGAGGGATGGGATCACTCCAGATGTGCCCCAAAAGTTGTTCAGATGGGCAAGATCACCTCAGACATGCTGGCAATGCCCTTCCTGATGCCCCCTGTGTTGGAGCTGTTCAGTGGCTGCTCTGCCAGGCAGGGTCACTGCTGTCCCCACCCTCACCCTGTGTTTGTTCCCTCCCCTTTGGCCACTGCTGCAGTTATGATTTGGTTTTCAATTCTCCTGATGGGCAAACGATTGGCACTAATTGATAAAACGCTTTCATTTACTCGGTGACAGAATTATTAGAGGCTGATAATTGATGGAATGGCATCACACAGCTTTTTCCCAATGATCACATTAATTATAGATCCCTCCTGCTTTCTTGTCTGCAGCACTCTTGCTCCCATTCATGTTCATTGAACTCCATCATGCATTTCATTAGGAAACAATCAAGTGTGATTGTACGGAGCCACAGTCCCAGCCAGGAACTGGCCTGAGAATCAGCATTTAGCACGGGCAAGGCAATCATCTCTGGAGTGGGTTTTGGAGGGGTATATTAGGAAAATCAATCCACAAACATCAGAGGTTTATGTCCAAAAAGGAGACAGAGGAGTAATTTTACTTTATTCCAATAAAGGCAGAGGCCATGGGGTATTCCCTGGGGTCTCCCCAGTTTTGGAGGACTCAGCCTCCTCTTTTTTATCCCAATTTCCCAGCCACATTTTCCTCTCTCTTCCCATCTTGTCACAGGCTGTGCCTGACCAGAAGCCCAACCCAGCACAAATCCTGGCACTGACTGCAATTTAACTGCTTCAAATGTGACAATCCTTCAGCTTTTAACCTAAAGAAAGCCCTATTACACCAAAATCATGTATATCTAAATATATATATATAAAAATAAATCTTTTTATATTTCAAATATATGCTATATAAATCTATATACAATACAACTGTAACTATAACTATAACGATAACTATAACGATAACTATAACTATAACTATATACTATACAAATATATATAATATAAATATAGACATATTTTATATTTATTTTTATAAATAAGTATATATCTATGTCTATAAATCTAATTTATATTTATATAAAAATTCATATTTATATAGATATTTGATATAATTACATATTATATGATCTTATATGATTACATATTAAATTTATATAATTTCTATGTATTTATATAAATAAGTATATATCTATATCTCAAATATAATTTTTATTATAAAAATAATTCATATTTATATAGATATTTGATAAGATTATAGGTTATATGATTTTATATGATTACATATTAAATTTATATAATTTCTATTTATTTATATAAGTAAGCATATATCTATATCTCAAATACAATTTATATTTATATAAATAATTCATATTTATATAAATATTTTTATGATTACATATCATATTATTTTATATTTTATGTATTAAATTGATATGATTTATATTTATTTATATAAATAACAATATATATTTATATCTAGAAATATCATTTATATTTATATAAATAACTCATATTTATATAATTTTATATTATCACATATTAAATTGATATGATTCTGTGGTTCCATTCCCGATCCCCTGAAGAGCCTCTCCACCTTGCTCAGCCCAGCCCTGAGTCCAGCCCCAGGCTGGGTTTAACCCACACCAGCTTTGATGCTGATTTTGAGTTTCCCTTCCCTCTGGCCCTGTCCTCCTGTGAGTTTTTAGGACAGGAGTGAGCACTGAGCACAAAGGATTATCCAGGGGTGCCAAGGAATTAAACACAACCCAGCCTTGCTTCCCTCAGCAGCATTTTGCTGCTGCTGCTCTGGTTTGGGAGACAAACATATGGCCCTGTGTGTGCGGGGAATGAGGGCTCCCCTGACACCTCTCACTGACAGATGAGACAGGGCAAGCTCCAATTTGCTCTCCCCTGGCAGCAGGAAACATCTGTGCTGCTGGGAGCACTGGGACAGGGCAGGAAAGCTACAAGGTAAAGGGCATCCCAGGGAGGGGAAGAGAAAAACTCTTAATTGGCACTGAAAATAAACCTGAGACTCAACCTGAAGGAAGGGAGGCTCCAGTGTCAGGTGAAGCTGTGGAGGTTTCAGTGGAAGTGCAGAAAATGAGCTGAAATCTGGAGGAAACTCCCCTCTGAGGGATGAGGAGGGGGTTTGCCTCGGCCTCTGGGGGAAGGCATTGGTTGGGAGTCCAAAAAAACAGTTTGACAAAAATGGCACAAAAATGCCCAGCTACAGAGAGGGGCCAGCTGGGGAGTGGTGACAGAGGGGACAGGGGCTGTGCATGGAAACACAGTGTTTTACCGTGTTAAACCACTGGAGGAATGTGACCGTGTTCACAGGAGTCCAAGGACAAGGGAAGAGATGAGGATCTGGCTCCATGTTTCAGAAGGCTGATTTATTATTTTTTGATATATATTATATTAAAACTATACTAAAAGAATAGAAGAAAGGGTTTCATCAGCAGTCTGGCTAAGAATAGAAAAGAAGGAAAAAATAACAAAGGTTTGTGTCTCAGACAGAGAGTCTGAGCCAGCTGACTGTGATTGGCCATTAATTAGAAACAACCACATGAGACCAATCACAGATGCACCTGTTGCATCGCACAGCAGCAGATAATCACGGTTTACATTTTGTTCCTGAAGCCTCTCAGCTTCTCAGGAAGAAAAATCCTAAGGAAAGGATTTTTCAGAAAAAGCCATATGTATATATATATCAATATATATATATATCACTGGAGGAATATCCCTTTGCAAGGCAGCAAACAGCTCCATTTTGGGACCATTTTAGTTTATCTTGGGTGCAGCCCTGGCTGTGCTGCCCAAGGTGGATCCATTGAGGATATCCTTTGAATAAATCCCTGCTTTATTCTGTAACTCTGCCCAGCCTCTGCTCCAGCTCACCCTCTCAAGGCATCACAGTGGGCGCAGGTTCAGTTCCCCATAAATGGCACAGACAACTTAAACCACTCTTGAATTTCCTTGGAAAATTCAAATCCTTTAGAAATTCAATGGCAAACTCCATTCTGGGCTTTCTACTGTGGATTAAGCAGGAGAAATGAAGGAACAACATGAAATTATTGCATCTTTCTTCTATCGCTTAGCCCGGCATTAGAACATCAAAAAGCTGCTCTCCAAAACCCGTGAAATCTTAAAGTACTTGGGGTTTGCTGTTTAAATCTGCTGAATTTGTGCATATTGCCTCCTCTCTCCAGCCACCAGGACTGAAAACTTTTATTTGTTAATAAAGCTGAGTGGCTCGGGGAGCCTGGAAAATGGAGTGCTGGAAAGCAGCAGGAAATAATTCTGCATTTCCCTGGGAAGAATCAATGGGCTCAACAGCATCACTGTTATTTGTTGAACTCCTGAGCTGTTTGCAATGGGCAGCATCCCCCTCCCTGTGCCTGACAGCCCCAAAGTGCTGCTCCTTAAAGGCAGGGAAAACATTGGAGCTGGGAAGGCTCAGAACCGGCCTTTTATTGAAACTTGTGTTTCATTGCTCACGAGAGACGCGGAAAATCAATTTCAGCAGACGTATTTTCTTAAAGCAACACCTAATTGCTTGCAAATGGGGGCTTGGAGGAGAAGGGCCTCCTTCAATTATAAAGCAGCAGCATGGCAGGGGAAGAACACGATGTCTATTACTTTTTTTGATAAATCAATAAAAAAATAAACAAACAGCGGCAGATTGGTCTCCTGGGGATGCCAAGTCCACTCCTAGGATGGATTTTATAGGCCTTATAAAAACAGAGTTTATATTATGGCATCTTAATTAGAGAAGAGCTTCCAGTGCTGCTGAGGATTTATATAAATTCCTGTCCATGGGCCAGCCAGGCTGGAATTGCTGCTCTTCCAGCCACAAAGCCCCACTCTGAGCTCATTTCTGGCAATTTTGGCTGCTCTCAGAGAGGACGAGACAGGAAACTGAAGCTGGGAGTGAAGTTTAGATGAGAAATGCTGATATTTTGGTGCCTTGTTTTTCCTGTCTGAAAACAGAAGAAAAAAAGGTATTTAAAAATACACACTCTGATAACAGAAATTTGGGACAGATCTGGCACTGTTTCCAATTTGCTTTCAATCTTCGAAGGTTTCTCTTGTAGGCTGTAAATAAAATTTTGAAACAAATGTCATTTTGAATTTAAAAAAGAAAACCAAACCCTGAACAAACACCAAAAAACCCCACCCTGATCACAGATCTTTTTCAAAACCTGAAGAGACATTTGAAGAATTTATGATTATTTACCTTGAAATGTGAGATCTGGATTTGTCCAATTTGTCATGGAATCATCGTGGAATGGTTTGGGGGGAAGGGACCTCAAAGCTCAATCCTTCATCCTGCCATGGGCACAACCTCCCACTGTCCATGGTTCTTGCCATAAATATAATTATTTATTATTCAGAACACTCCTATTTTTCACCTTCAGCAAATGGTGAGAGAGGAATTTGAAAACACTGACCAATTTCCCTAAAGTGTTAAAAATGAATAAGTTATAACTGGGGCAAATAGAATTCTTTATCTGGAATTTGAACTCTGGAATTTATAAACCCTTGTGAAACTCTGGAAATTATTTGCAAATTAATTACCACTTCATAAAAAATGTTGTATTTCTATTCCTTTCCTGACCAAGCCTTGGAGGAGCTGAGACATATTTATATTTATATTTATATTTATATTTATATTTATATTTATATTTATATTTATATTTATATTTATATTTATATTTATGCACTTATATTTATGCACTTATATTTATATTTATATTGGAAATAAATTATAAAAATTAATTTATATTTTAAATTTTTGTATTCAATTTTTTATATTTAAGAGGTAAATATAAACAATGTAGTAAATATAAATAATCTACTATCATTTATAAAATACAAAATATAAATACAAATACATTTTACAGACAGAAATTATATATTTACATTTGTTTTATATTTGTATATAGAATTTTATATATAAATATATATATCTATTTATATATAAATAAATATAAATATAAATATAAATATAAATATAAATATAAATATAAATATACATTATATATAAATTATATATAAATTATATATATATATATAAAAACATATCTGACAAGGAGTCCCCAATTATAAACACCCGTGGTGAAGTGATCCCCCCAGTTTTGGCGCTTTCCAGATTCTCCCCCCTTCAGATGAGATCCAGGCCCCAAATTTTATAAAAATCTGTCTCACAAAGCTGGTTCCAGCTTTGGTTCCTAAGGAGAACCACTACAGAGGGATCCTGGAATTTGGTTTGTCTTTCTGTCCAGGAAAATATTGATTTAAAACCAAAGAGTTACAAAGCTACAAATGGATGTGTAAATGTTGAGTTTGTGAGGGGTCCCCAGGACGAGGTGAGAATTTGACTCTAAGTTCTCAGAAGGTTGATTTATTATTTTATGACATTATATTATATTAAAGAATACTATACTAAACTAAAGAAAGAGAAAGGATACATCAGAAGGCTGAACAAGAATGGATAATAAAAACTTGTTGCTCCTCAGAGTCCCACACAGCTGATGGTGATTTGCCATTAAGTCAAAACAATTTACCTGTTGGATTAACAATCTCCAGACCACATTCCAGAACAGCAAAACACAGGAGAAGCAAATCAGATAATTATTGTTTTCATTTTCTCAGCTTCCCAGGAGAAAATCCTGGGCAAAGAGGATTTTTCAGAAAATATGACAGTCACATGTAAAGAATACAGGGAATATATAAAAGATAAAAAAAGCAAAAACCACAATGGCATCACCAGCACCTCCCCTGCATTTCTGGGATGTATCCATGAGGGATTTTACCTGGAAACTTTTCCCTTTTTTCCCTTTTCCCTTTTCCCTGCTGTCTGTGGTTGCATTTCCAGGCAGGCTGTGGTTCAGATTGAAATGTGCAAATACCCAGGCAGGCAGAGTGGAAATCTCACAATATTTGATTAACCTGAATTATTTGCTTTCATAAACAAGTAGGTTTTGAAGATCTCTCCAGGACTGCAAATTATTTTGGCAATTATCTTGGAGAGATAATTAGGGATTTCAAAGGAGGATGCTCTGGAGGGGAGCAGGGAGGATGCAAGGTGACCTGCTGCAGTAATCCAGCATGAAGATTAGGGAGGAGGACATCAAAAGCAGCTGGGTTTGTTGATGCCATTTCTATTAACAGGATTAGTGGTGATAGCACAGGAAAACTGCCCTGGACATGAGAGATTTCCTCCCAGGGCCTGCAGACAACAGTTGTGTTCTTCTCTGGGCTGGGATGCTGCAAGATATCCATGGGGGCAATAAAAGGAGTTTAAGGTCCCTTCCAGATGAAACCATTTTGGGATTTGATGACTTCTTTTTTATTTTTTTTTTAATTTTTTTTTAATTTTTTTTTTTTTTTTTTACTCAAATACACAAGTTTAACTAGGAGATCTAAAGTTCTCTTGACTTCTCAAAACACTAGAAAAAATGAGAAAATAATGGAAAAAATAGATAAAAAATTTAGACCAAAAAAAAAAACCAAAAAAAAAAATGAAAAAGCCCTCAAAAAACATACCAAACCAAAAACTTAGATGCCAAAATGGGGCTTCTTGACAATTCCGACATTAATAATTTTTAACTGTTCATACTGCTTATTTTCCAATGACTGGAACTTCTTTTTTTTCCCTTTTTTTCAGTCTAATATAACTTGTTTTTTACCAATAATTGCATTTCTGGTGCCCTACAAGACTCAAAACCATCTGATAAGCTCGTGGCTGTTCTGGCTTTGGGTGTGGATCCCCCAAGGCACCCTTGGCTGGGTGAGGGGATGAAATCTCAGAGGCTCTGATGGAATCTCCAGATTATTGCAAAGCTGGGGTGGAAATGAGAGATGGGGACAGGTAAAGGTGTCACAGACGCTCAGACATTTACCCAAGCAGCTTTATGAGGAGAGGAAATTGGATTTTCAACCATCAAAAAATTCAGCAATTAGAAAAAAAAAAAGTATTACTGAAAATTCTTTGGATTTCTATTTTTTTAATAATTTTTCCCCCTTCTCTGATTTTCCTCATCTTCTACAAGGAAAAATCAGCCACTTCCAACCTGCTCTCCATTTAAAACACCTGCCTTGGATATCTTGGCCAATCAGAGCCAGATAATTGCTTCATTTTCTTAAGAAAATGGGAATTTTGAGTAAATCCAAAAAGAAAAAAATTAAATGCTTCACTTCTTTTTTTATTTTTTCTTTCTTTCCTGAAGGGTGAATGAAAAATTTTATTTTGAAGTTTAGTTCAAGTTCTTTTCTGTGTCCTCTGGGGTCAGGACAGGCAGAGAATGAGGGGGAATAAGAAAAGAACTGCTCAGAAATGGGAGAGCCAGAGGGGTCACTATCATAATGTAATTAATATTATATAATATTTTTAAAGGTATATAGCAATATAATAAATAGAATCTGATTAATGCCCATCCTAGCACCTCCTCCCTCACTGCTCATCACAGGGCTCACACATGGTGCAATTTTATCAGCAGGGACAAGAGGAAAGCTCCCCAGGAAATTATTCCATGGACAATTCCCCAAACCACCTTGTGTGGGGTAGTGGGGAGCAGGAAGGATCAGGAGTGAGAAAGGGAACACCATTCACCTCCCAGTTCCTGCACTGAGATCACCCACTGGGATCAATTCACTTCCAAACTCCTGCACTGGGATCCCCCAACGGGGTGAATTCACCTCCCAGTTCCTGCATTGGGGTCAAACTGGCATTTAGGGACCCCCAGTGATTCCCACTGTCCAGCAGTTCCCATCCCACAGGGTACCTGAGCTTCCCATGCTCGTTGTGTGTCCATTATTAATTTTTTAATTTATGAACTACCTTGGGGAGGTTATGTAAGCTCCACCTGCCACACACGGGAGGCGTTTCTGGGTCATGCTCTGTTATCTCTCAGAGCTCAAGCCAACTCCCAATAATTGATGCAGCTCCAAGAGAACATTTTCCTGCGGCGCTTCATTTGATAATTATTCACCACGGGGCTCCTCAGCTGTTTCTGGCCCTGCTTTGGACAGGAAGCCAAGCTGTGGGGAGTCCTGCTGGAGGCAGCTCCAGAGATTTCAGATCATGGAGGTGCTACATGATTTCCTTTCCTGGAGAAAAAGATGTTCCTGCTTGCTACCATGACCCTTTCCAGGCAGTCCTGTCTCAGATTTTTCCTCCTCTCAGAGGACACTTGGCTCAGACCACATCCCAGTACCTCATCCCTCATTTTCTGCACACCAAAATATGAAATTTCAGCGCACCTGGGACTCACAGGTACCCTCATCTTTGTGTTTTCTCATGTACATTGGCATAGCTATTACTCTCAACATGGATATTTTATTTATTTTTTTTACATTTTTGCGCCTTTCCCACATGAATTGTGATTATTCTTCCCCACACCTGTTACTGAGTCTGTTATGAAATCCAATTATGTAATGTCTGGGACAGGTCCCGGAGTGAGGACAGCTTCACAACTCCTCTGTTCCAGTTTCTCCTTCAGCCCATATTAATAAATATTTAGAAAATAGGAATTCTGTGTCACAGCAGGTTGTGCCTGCCCTGACTGCACTGGTGTGTAGGTGTGAGGTCCAGTTTGCTGTTCAGCTCATAGACGGCCATGAAATATTCAGAGTTTCCTTGATGTTGCTGTAGCTTTTTTGGATGCTCACATTTGCCCTGCAGCTACCATGACCTGTGCCTTTAAATTCCCTGCAAGGACCTGTAGGGAAACGTCCTTGGACTGAGAGGGTTTATGCAAAACCCTTTAGATGGTTCAAAGGGCACTGCTGTAAATCTGGGAGGGTGAAACATTGACCAGAGCACTGGGCTGTGTCCAGCAGCACAGCTGAGACCCAGGCTGGGCATTAAAGCTGATCCTGGGCTGGACCCTCCTTGCAGGATGGAGATGTGGGGTCTGGGGTTCTTCCCTACACCAGTTTAGCCTTGGTCTGTTGGTGTGTGATCCCAGCCCGGTGCTGGCTGACCCCACTGGATGGGTGACAGCCGAGTGTGACTCAGGATAAAAGGATTAATCAGAGTAAAATAATTAATCAGTCAGATTTTGCATATTTTCCTTTTTCTTGCACACCACCAGGCCAGATCTCAGCTCAGTGCAAGGCCCTGGTGCTGAATTCCCATTTACACCCATCAGGACAGTCAGAGTTAATTCCACAGGGCACCTGAGGCCCCATCAATACAGAGACACCCCACTGTTGTGATTTCTGTGCAAACACATCTCTCTGACTCCTTTTACAGAGCTGCGTTTTCTCTGTAAATTCTGGGCAAAGAACCTGGCTCGAGATGTTTGACCTTGGCCAACTCTTGGCTTTGAGAATCTGTCCAGCCCCAGTGTTTTGACAAGCTAGCTACAGCAGCACAATTAGCATTCCAGGGGTGATGCAGGGTCCCTCTCTGGCTGTGAAAGGTTCTGACTTCCTCCTCGCTGAATTAATCCTTTTATTCCCGGGTTTGAACTTGCTCATTCTGGTGGAATGACCCCAGATCTCTTCAGGGGTTTTCATTAAACACACACAGCTCCTCCTGGAGAAAAACTGCTCTTCCTGTGGTGAGCCATCCTCAGCTGTGGCAGATTTGTTTGAGCAGGCTGTGGTGGGCCAGGGAGCAGAGCCCAGGGACAGAGATCTCCATCAGGGCAGCAGAGTGGCCCAGGGAGCAGAGCCCAGTGAGAGAGATCTCCATCAGACCAGTTTGCGGTGGATCTTCAGTGGCACAGATCTCCATCAAAGGAGCAGAATGGCCCAGAGAGCAAAGCCCAGTGACAGAGTGGCCCAGGGAGCAGAGCCCAGTGGCACAGATCTCCATCAGAGCAAGTTGTGATGGCCCAGGGAGCAGAACCCAGGGACAGGGTGGCTCAGGGAGCAGAGCCCAGTGAGAGATATCTCCATCAGGGCAGCAGAATGGCCCCTGGAACAGAGTCCAGTGAGAGAGTGGCCTGGGGAGCAGAGCCCAGTGGCCCAGGGAGCAGAATGCAGGGACACAGTGGCCCAGCAGCCACTGCAGTGGTCCAGGGAGCAGAGCCCATGGACAGAGATCTGCAGCAGAGTGGCCCAGAGAGCAGAGTCCAGAGGTCCAGGGAGCAGAATCCAGTGGCACACGTCTCCATCGGGGCAGCAGAGTGGCCCAGAGAGCAGAGCCCAGGGACAGAGTGGCTCAGGGAGCAGAGTCCAGTGAGACAGATCTCCACCAGGGCAGCAGAGTGGCCCAGGGACACAGATCTCCATCAGAGCAGGTTGTGGTGGCCCAGGGAGCAGAATCCAGTGGCACAGATCTCCATCAGGGCAGTTTGTGGTGGTCCAGGGACAGAGTGGCCCAGGCAGCAGAGTCCAGTAGCACAGATCTCTATCAGAGAAGCAGAGGGGCCCAGGGAGCAGAGCCCAGGGACAGAGTGGCCCAGCAGCCACTGCAGTGGCCCAGGGAGCAGAATCCAGTGACAGAGGTCTCCATCAGAGCAGGTTGTGGTGGCCCAGGGACACAGATCTCCATCAGGACAGCAGAGCAGCCCAGCAGCCCCTGCAGTGGCCCAGGGAGCAGAGCTCAGGGGCAGAGATCTCCATCAGAGCAGCAGAGAGGCCCAGCAGGCCCCGCATTGAGAGACCTGCAGTCCCAGCTGCTCAAGGATGCACATCCATCCCCCAGACTCGTCTGCTGCCACTCCCACTCGAAGGCTCCAGAGGCAAAGACATCTTGAAAGCTTTTGTGAGCTGGTTAAAGATCAAAGAAATCTGGTTGCATAAATCTGGAATACTAAAGCGGAATGAAAGGAAGCTGGCATTGCACGTGGAGGGAAATGTAAATTCACAATTTTCCCCAGTGGATTCAATCTTGAGCTCTGAACGAGCTGGCAAGGGCTGCTCTCACTTTGGATGTAAAAGGAGGTGAGGCTGGGCTGATTCCTGATTTCCCTGGGACTCCAGCTCCTGTTTCCACAGCAGGAACCTTTATCCCACCTCAGTGTGAGGCACAAGGCACTCCTCAGAGCCATGGGGACAGGGCTCTCGGTGCTGACTGGCCCTTAGCATCCAGAAAAGATGGTTTTTTCATTTTTTTGGCATAGTTTCAACTGATGGATTGTGTGTTCCTCCTCCTAAACCCACACAGGCAGCACAACTGGCTGCTTCTCCTCAAGAAATTGGTTTTGATCGACATTGATCAAAACTTTGACAGGATTGCCACCCACAGCACTGTCCATCAAGTTATTTTCTCCAGATATTAATGATAGACTTGATCTTCTATTTCTCACCAATTAGCAAGCCCCAAAGTTAAGTGCAGTGGTCTGTTATTTCCCAAAGTTTTGTCTTTCTCTTTCCTGGCTGGTTCTCACTTGAGATAATGCCAGGCTCAGCTTTTCCTCTCCATGTTTAGGGGCTCATTTCCCCTTTCTCATCAGCAATAACTTCCCCCTTCCTTGACTCCAGGTTGTTTAATGTGGCTCTTTGAGCTGCCCAAAGGTTCTTTTTTCCTTTTCTCACAAATGTGGCACACCAAAATATCCCTTTAATCCATGCTTAGAACACATAGTCTTAGCCACTCTTTTATCTTTATTATTTTTTAATGAAGATTTCAATGAAAGCAATTTTTGCAGTGGAAAATAGCTCATATCGAAATGTTCAACCAGTTTAGAGGGTCAGGTTGGACACTGGGGCTGGGAGCAGCCTGGCACAGTGGAAGGTGGCCCTGCCATGGCAGGGGTGGCACTGGAAGGGCTTTGAGGTCCCTCCCAACCCAGACCTTGTGTGATCCTGTAGTTCTGTGGTTTAAGGACACAAAGGAACGTGAGAGATGGGGAGTGGGAAGGCTTATGAAGAGGGGATAAAATGGAGGGTGATGTTATTGCGGCTGCAAAGCAGCAACAAAGACAAGAAAATCATTAAAATTCTCTGTTGCCCTGCCTAGTTTAATACAGAGCTGCATTTCTGCTCTCTCATCTTCCCTCCTCTAACCCAGAGAACAGGCCAGGGTCTGTCATTTCCCAGAGACTGGCAGCTCCTTTATCTCCCAAGCTATTTTCCATCAGCCAGGCTGCAGAACCGTGGGGATGCTGGCTCGGGATGAGCCTTGCTGAGCACACAGGAATGAGCACAGAGAGTTTTCCTGGCTGTAACTCCTTCCCTTGAAGGGACAGAGGTGTGGCAGGGCAGAGGAGCAGCCCTGTCCTTGGGGGGGGTGTGGAGATGGGTTTGGATGTCACCCTCAGCCTGCAAGTGACATCACTGGGAGGGACAGCAGCTGGCACAGGGACAGGGTGACCTGGGGGCTGTTATATGGAATTTGCAGACATGACTCACTGTCCTGGAGCCACAGCCACCTCCAGCAGAGGAAATTGGTGCCTTTGGTGTCGTGGGATGCCACAGAGATTGGTGCCAGCACAGCTCTGGGGATGTTCCTCAAATGTGAGGGACCCCAGCCAGATGTGCAGCCACAGCAAGCAGCAACGTCCAGCCCTGGCCTGAATGCAGATTAAATTAAGATGTGGGCCAGAATGGCTCAAGTGTCTGTGGGGAGGAAATGATGCCTCAGGTTTTGGCTTTTCTATTTTTCAGGTTCTTTGCTGCTTTAGTGTGTGGGTCTGGATTCACTTTATGGGATGGTGAGCTCTGTGCACAGAGCAGGGAGACAAAACAATTCCTGCTCCAGCTGGGCACCAAGGACAAATGACCCAAATCTCAGCCCAAGAGCACAAACACCGTGGGCTGGAGAGAGAAAAACAAGGATGGGACTGCATGGGCTAAAGCTGGAATGGGACAATGAACTGCAAGATGCAAATGGAGCAGAACTGATCACAGTGACAGACCCCGTGCCCGGCCGTGCATTTTGGGATCATTTTGGTTCATCTTGGGTGCAGCCCTGGCTGGGCTCTTGTGCTGCCCAAGGTGGATCCATGGAGGAGATCCTTTGAATAAATCCCTGCTTTATTCTGTAACTCTGCCCAGCCTCTGCTCCAGCTCAGCCTTCCCAAGACATCACCATGGACGTGGCTCTGTGGTGAGCTGGGTTTGGTTTTGTCTGAGGGCAGAGAGGTTTAGTGAATGAAATGTTGGAGTCACAGGAAGTTACGATGCTCAGGATAAAAAAAATATAACATTTTCTGACTGTAATCCATCAATTTCTTGGTTTGAAGTGCCAGTATCAACTGGATAACTGAGGCAATTTTGCCAGAAGTGAGCCCACATTTATAAACACCTTAAAACCTTAACCTCCTTCCCACCAAGTGTTTGCAGAACCCTTGGAGTTTTCTCCATTGGGGCTTCAGGCCAGACATGAGAATTAAGGAAGATTTGAGCTAAACTTGCTGAGATTGACATTCACTTTGTGCTTTCCTTCTGCTGGGTTTATTTGGCAGGGCAGAAAATGACCCAGGGGCAGCTATAAAGGGGTTAAATAGGGGATCTCTCACTGACCACCAAGGAGGAGGGGTTTGAGGAGATCCCTTCCAGGCCATCTCAGGACAAGGTTATCTCGTAAAACCTCTCCACTGGAAAAGCCACCTGGCACACAAAATTCCCTTTTCATGTCTTTTTTAATGAAATCCTCTGATAATTCCCCACCTGCTGCAGCCTCACTGTGCCCTGTGGCCACAGAGGGGACTCACGGTGACTTTGTTGTGATCCCATAAAATCCCAGGGCATCTGCAGTGCCCAGTGCTCATTTCTGTGTGAAGCTCTGGGGATTATCTGAAGAGTTTTAGATTTCTTTCCAAAGCGGTGCTTTATCCTGCCAACAAGACAATAGCATGGAATGGCTGCTGGAATCCTGTTGTTGACAAGGTTTCTGTCCTGCAGGAGCTAAAACCAAGGAAAACACACCAAAGTTTTTCCCTTACATAAGCTTTGAAAGTTGTCCAAGCTGACTTTAACTTCATGGAAAAGTTTGCACGTTTGGAAAGTGTGACCACAGCTCCCAGGAGGAAATCCAGCGCTTTGCAGAGCAGGGGGATGAAAGACAGGCTGGCACTGAGCTCAGGGAGCAATGACAGACAACAGCAAAGTGCCTGCAGGTATTTATTTGAACTGCTGGATTAAAATTCCTCAGCTGTGCCCATGACAACACTTCCCCTTAGTTTTCCAGGTGTTCTTCTTACCTGCCTTTCATCAGCTGGAGTTACAGAAAAGTAGTGTTAAGAATTTGTTTTTGAGTATTGGAGAGGAAGCTAAACAAGGAATGGTGTTTGAACAGATATCAAAATTCATTGCTGAGCTCGAGGTACCCCACTGCTGACAAAAAGTTGTTTCATTTGCAGTTTTGAAGTGGTGCATCAGGAGATGTGTGCAAACAACCCCAATGAGAGCACAGCTCTGCCCCGAATTTCAACCAACCAGCCATGAAGGAAGAGAAAATTCTGAATATAGGAGCTGAATAATTTCTTGATTTGAGAAAATTTGCTTTTATTCCACAAAGAAATCAGGGATTCAGACAGCACAGGATAGAGTGAATATAAAGAGAGCACACACATATCAGGTGAGCTGAGATGAAATGACAGATCCAATAAAGAGTTCCTTTAACAGCTGAGTCCAGACAGACAGAGAAAAATCTGTTCAACTTAGGAATGCAACACAGAATCCCAGAATGGGAGGGATCTTAAAGTTCATTCATTTCCACCCCTCCAAGGCAGAGACACCTTCCCCTATCCCAGGGACACCTTCCCATGTCCCAGGCTGCTCCAGCCTGGCCCTGGGCACTGCCAGGGATGCAGGGATGGGCACCCTGTGCCAGGGCCTGCCCACCCTCCCAGGGAACAATTCCTCATTCCCAATGTCCCATCCAGCCCTGCCCTCCTCCAGGTTAAGGCAATTCCCCCTTGTCCTGTCTCTGCAGGCCCTTGTGAAAATCCCCCTCCAGCCCCTTTGGGTACAAATAATAATAATAAATAAATAATGAAAATAAATAATAATTAAATAATTGACTAAACAAATACAATAAATAAATAAACCTACCATGACCAATAAGTTCCTCCATCCCTGGAGGCTTTCAAGACAAGGCCAGAACCAACACAAAGCTCAGCTGCTGTAGCCAGAGCTGGACAGGGATCAGGGATCAGGACCTGGCTGATGCCCAGTGAACTTCAGGAGTTTGCCCAATGTGCCCAAATCCCAGCCCAGCCTGAATCAGGAGCCAAGGTGTCTCCTTCAGGGAGGAGACAAAATGGGACATTAATCAGAAGTGGCAGCTGGAGGGGCTGTAAGAAGTGTGGCATTTTTGGGGTCCCCCAAAGGGAGGAAATGATGGATCTGACTCCATGTTCTCAGAAGCCTAATTTATTATTTTATGTCACTATATTATATAAAAGAATAGTAAACTAAACTATACTAAAGAATAGAGAAAGGGTACAGACAGAAGGCTAAAAAGATAATAATGAAAAACTCATTACTCCCAGAGTCCTGGCACAGCCTGACCATGATTGGTCATTAAGTCAAAACAATTCACATGAAACCAATAAAACAATGGTTGGTAAACAATGTCCAAACACATTCTTAAGCAAAACACAGGAGATGTGAATCAGATAATTATTGTTTTCATTTTTATCTGAGGTTTCTCATCTTCCCAGGAGCAGAAACCCTGGCAAACAGGTTTCTCATAAAATATGAATGTGACACCAGGAGAACATCAGCTCCTGGATTTTAGCTGGGCAATATTTGGTGATGTGCTCCCCTTGGGAGCCTCGTCCCAGCTGTGCAGAGTTCATTGAGGGAATGTGCTGAGAGCAGAATTCTGCCCAGGTTTTCCTCTTCCTCCTCGTACTGGGAGATCAGCACACTCCTCCGCAATGTCCCAGCTGCTGGTGATAGCAGGCTAATCTTTTAATGAGATTTCTGAAGACTTTATTGCTAGTTTTATGTAAGGAGTCAGAATCCCAGTGTCAGGAGCTTAATAAATAAAGTTTGTTGGTCTGGGGAATTCCACAGATCTGGAGCAAAAATTACAAGAGCATTTTACTCATGCACTAGGCTGTCTAATAGTCAGGAGCTTATTCTTCTGCACCGTCACTGAAGAGAAAGGAGCTCCTCTCTTTGGCAATTCAGGTCTCAAATGGAGCCTCATTTCTGTGCCATCAGCACTTCTTGGGGTGAGTTAAACTTTCAGCTCCAGCACAGAGGCCTTGGGAGCAAAACCCACACACCCATTTTTCCACTGTCACCTGTAACTAATGAGCTCCATGAAAGAAGAAAAGTCATGCTTATTAAACATTATTAATCAGCTGTAGTAACTTTTGGAATGAAGCTTTAGGCTTGGATGGATGATTACCTGGCAGAATTGGTTATGTGCTCACTGCAACTCCTCAGGGGGAACTTGGGAAGGTCTCCAGAATGCAAATTCTTCATTAAGCACCCTCAGTTTTCTCTGCCTGTTTTACATCAAGCCTTACATTTGTCAGGTGAAATGGGAACTGCATGAAAAGCAGCTCCAGAGGTGCAGGAGTTACTGGCAATATCTATTTATTCACAGAAGTGCTCACTTGGGTTTCTTGGGAGGCCATTTCCACAGCAGCAAGCAAAAGGAGGATCATGTGCAAGGAAAAGCTGAAGGTTCATTTCCATTTTTCCCAATAAATTATGCATGAAAAACGGGAATTGCGCTGAAACTCCTGGCTCTGTGCTGTCAGGTGGAGCTGAGCTGAGCCAGGGATGGCTCAGCAGAAGCCAGGGCTAAAAGGGCCTCCTGAGGATGCCAGCTGTGAGCAGCAGCAGCTGCTGGGCTGTTTGCTCAAAGTGCAGCATGAGCTCTACCCCTGCCCTGCCTGAGCTTTCCAGGAACTGCACTGTGGGAGAGAAAACCTCCCTCCTCCTGCTCTGGGCACCTCTGACAACAGCAGGGAGTAAAGACAGGCAAAACACTCAAAATTCCAGCAGCAAAACTCCTCTTTAACTTACAGCCTATTTTTCTCCAGTTTCCCAAGCTATCAAGTTTAATTCTGGTTGGTTAGTGACCTCCTTGCTCAGTTCAGTGGTTAGAAGGTGCTTGTGCATGAACATGCCAAGACTCTCTCTTCACACAGGTGTTTGCATTTTGTCTTTGTGGATTCTCACCTGGATGTGGATTTCTTTGTGGCTTCTTCTTTTTCACAGGTGCAAACTGCCTTCTTACAGAATAGATTGTCATGCCAACTGATTCGTAATCTTAGAATTCTTATTTATGATTCTCATGGGAACTTGGCAGGCTAGCTGTTAATTCAGCTGAAATAACAAGGCCTGATGTTACAAGGCCTTTCTTTAATAAGGTTTTACCTGTTTGCAACAGGCAGCTGCCCATGGGGAGCTGTCAGTGATTCCAGCTCTTTCCATGCTGCATTGTCCCCACCCTCCTGTCCTGCCCCCATTTTACAGCATTCCTCAATTCTGGCCTGACTCAAAATAGGTGATTATTCCCAATTCATTGTTTATTGGGATCCCAACCTTCTCCACTAATTTTCTGCCCAGGTCTTTTGTGTTATTTCTCAGTGTTGTGTTATTTCAGTGATTCCAGCTCTTTCCATGCTGCATTGTCTCCACTCTCCTGTCCTGCCCCCATTTTACAGTATTCCTTAATTCTGGATAGGTGATTATTCCCAATTCATTGTTGGGATCCCAACCTTCTCTGCTCATTTTCTGCCCAGATCTTTGATCCTTTTGTGTTCTTTCTCCCTCCTTCCCATGTCTGGGTTGCCTCTCGTGCAGCTCCTGTGTGAATTTAACCCTGGGATGGCTGCAGAGGGGTGGGAGCACCAGACTGGAGGTGACAGCTCAGGATGTGCCCCTCAACCAGAATTTGGTGCTTTTCTGTCCCTCTGTCCTCCCCCTGGTCCATCACTCACAGCTCACACACTGCTGAGGAGTCACCTGCAATGCCATCCCTGGCAGGTCCCATGGAGATCTCCAGGCTCTCACCCTCCACCATGGCATGAGGCAACAATGCCTGGCACTGCCCAGCCTGGAATTTGGCATTTGGGTCCTAAATCCCCTTTTAAAACAGGGAAATTTGCTGCGTCACTGCGAAGTTGGGAGGTTTCTCCTCCAGTTACAATCTGAATATTCCAACAGCTGAGTGAGGCATCTCCAGGACACCAAGGGGAGCAGGCCAGAGCCACCTTTGAAATATTCTTCTGGAAAGAAATACTCTTTTTGAAATATTTTGAAATATATTTGAAATATTTTGAAATATTCTTTGAAATTGAAGAATTTGAAATATTCTTTGAAATATTTCAAAGAAATATTTTGAAATATTCTTTTTGAGAAGCACAGTGAACACCCCCAACAAACCCCCAGTTCCAGGCTACCCTGGGACTTTTTTTCCTTCTTTCCTCCTCCTTCTCAGCTTTCTCCTCTTTGCTTTCCAGGAGATTATAGCAGAGGCTGACAAAGTGCTAATCTTGCTGAGGATTACGCACGAGGAATCTCTATTGATTTCCTTTTTCTCTTTTACAGAAATAATAAAAGGCTGCATTGCAGGGGTTTGGGAGCTGCTGGGGATGAGAGAGCACTTTTTGCTCACATTAACTTTGAGGGTTTTGCTTGCATAAAACATTGATTTATTAGAGAACCTACAAATAATATCCTTAGTAGAGAACACGTTGCATTTGTACAAGTGGAAGTCCTCATTAGTGTGTATAATAGCTGAGACAGAATAATGCAGGCAGTGGGTGTTGGTGTTGTTTTTATTATTATTTTTATTATTATTTTTATGTAGTGCTGGGAGTTTATGACATGCAGTCAGTCACACACTGTGCACTGGTTCTGTCCTCTTGGGCAAGGGTTGGTTCCTAGAAATTGGGTATCATTCTATGGTAATTTCATTCTTTTTCCATGGAATTTTCATGAGATTGGACTGGTTCAAAAGGAAAATCTGTCCCTCCACCTCTCCTGGATGAGAGGCCTCAGAGGAAAAGAAAAACAATAATTATCTAATTGCTGTAGAATGCAACAGGTGCATCTGTGATTGGTCCATGTTGATTGTTTCAAATTAATGGCCAATCCCAGTCCAGCCGGCTCAGACTCTCTGAGAGTCACAAGATTTTATTATCATTCCTTTCAAGCCTTCTGATGAAATCCTTTTTTCTATTCTTTATTATAGTTTTAATATATCATTTTCTTTTAATACAATATATATCATAAAATAGTAAATCAGACTTCTGAAAGACGGAGTCAAGATTCTCATCTCTTCCCTCATCCTGGGAACCCTGCAAACACCACATTTGGTGACTCTCAGTGAAGAAGAATTCCACACATCCACACATTTTTGGAACACATCCAGGGATGGGGGCTCACCACTGCCCTGGGCAGCCCCTTCCAATGCTTGGAGTGTGAGGTCGTGTTTAGGAAAAAAACTAAGGAGCAGCTGGAGGGGAGGCTCTGCTCAAGGCTGGTTGGGCACCTCTTGGTTGGTGATGAGTTTCCACTGGGGTTTTATTTCCCTCTCTTCATTATTTTCCTTTTCATTACAATTTATTGTCTTATTTCTTTCATTGACTGGCTCTATCCATTAGTTTTTTCACTTTTAGCCTTCCAGTTCCCTCCTGCATCCTGTTGGCTGTATGGGGCTGAGTTCCAAGCTGGGAAAAGAGAGAGCAGGCAAAGAGAAAGGAGGGGTTTGTTACCCAGAACAGCCTGGCTGGGCAGGATGGGATTTGTTACCCAGAACAGCCTGGCTGGGCAGGATGGGAGGGTCTGGAACCAAAAATATGCTCAGAAGAAGGGAAAGGGCAGTTCTGCAGTGACAGGAGCTGTGCTGGCGGTGCCACATAGGCTGTCCCCAGGCTCCTGGGGGACACAGCACCCTGCAGTCTCAGAGAGGAGCCCAAAAAAACCCCTGAGCTTGGATCTTTCACCATTTGGGATAAATGGAGGGAAGGATGTCCCAGTGTCAGTGAGGGTACAGCCAATAAAGCCCAGCATTACACAGAGGCTTGGGAGCCATCTCATGGTGCTGCCTTCAAGCAAAACAAATGTTCATCTCCCAGACAGGGGCCAGGCTGAGGAAAATGAGCTGATATTTCCTTCCCTTGCCTCAGCAGAAGGTTTAGCAACAGGCAGATCCTCCCCTCAGTCCCCTCCCCTTGAGGCATGGGCAGGACCTGGTGCCTCTGCCAGAGATTTGTCAAGAGAAAAGAGCAAAGATGAGTCTGCTCCCACTGACTGCTGCTAATCCTCCTCCTGACACAGCCTGGGGGCATCCTGTGCTGCTGGCTATTGATTTATTTAGATTTATCCAGAATAATCAGGAGTGCTCCTTTGTATTCTCAAGGACGTGTGGAGGTCTCTGATGGCAGGCAGATCACCAGCCCTCTGCTCCCTCCTTGCCTGGAGCTTCTCCCAAGAGAACTTGGGCAAGAAACAGAGAAATGCGGTCAATTCTTGCCCTTCTCTTCCTTCCCAGAGCAGACACAGGCACCTTCAGAAAGGTTTGAGTGCAGCATTTTTGGGTCATTTCCTTCCAATGGTCACAGCAAGGGCTTCTCCTGGACATTCTTCATTGGTTTTGAAGGGTTGATTCGTTCATAAAATCCTTCTGTAAAGCCACCACCAGTAAAAAAAGTCCTGGAATTCTCTAATCCAGAGCCCAGAGTGTCCACCTGGGGTGTGAGGGAGTTCAGATGAGCTCAGGCACTGCAGGTGCCCCAAGGGCTGTGGCTGCAAGGCTGGTGCCTCATGTCCCCAGCTCTGAACACACCCAGGGAGGGCTGGAGGAGTGTGCAGGATGGGAAAAATTGAAAAATCTGAGAGTTTATGATGGGATTGATTGGAAAATCTCCCGGATGGTGGCTGCTGGAATCTGAGCTAGGCTTGGCAAGGCAGTGGGGAACCTCTGGCCTTGCCAGGGTTTCTTCCTTCCTTTCAGATCCTGAAGAATCTCCATTGGTGGAGATGATGATTAATCACCTTGTAACACAAGGAATATTTCTGTCATCAAGAAATCCCTCCTCTTTGAGAGTATTGACTTGATTCCTCCAGTGCAAATTGCCTGTGTGAGAGTTTCTCCCAGAAATGACCAGAGGATAAATGATGTGTGTTCATCATCTCTGAATCAAAGCATGTGCTGTGACTCACCCCTGGCCAGCTCTGTCGTTGTTCTTATTATAGGATCTCCTCCAAAGGTCACATTTAACTACTAAAAATAAAACACAAAACCCAAAGAACCTTCATTCCTCAGCAAACAGAGCAAATGTAGGCTACTCTTGTATTAAAAGTACAGATCCAGGTCACCAAGCTGACCTACTTGGGGGATATTTTAGGGCTTCCCAAAAGATTTCATGTCCTCCAAATGTCAATCTTGCTTCAACTCCACACATCACCACCAGTCTTCTTCCTTCAGAGGGGACTCTTATTTAGATGGAGATTTTATCAAAGTTAAACCAGCTTAATGTTTCTTATATGAAAAGTTGAGGTGAGCTTGGCTCCTGTGGTTGGCAGCAGGAGGACGATGTGAGTAAAACCTTATTTAGGTCCTAAATGATAGAAGTGTTTCTCACCTTGTGCCTTTGACAGCGAGCTGTGATTCCAGCAGCAGCAGAGGGCACAGACCTTTATTTAAAAGCTGATATTTGGAGAGCGGTGTCTGAACTCAGACAGCGATTTAACCCCACAAACAACCTCATTTCAACCTCATTTTCAGCTCACACAGTGCTGTTTTCTCTAGAAATGAGAGTCCTTAGCCTTTGCCTGCCGGGGACAGGGATGGTTGAAGACATCTCTGCATCATTTCCTCCCGGGTGCCCCGGGGAGGTCCCTGCCCGGTGCTGGTGCCTCTCTGGCTCTGTCGGAGGTTCTGAGCATTCTGTCCGAGATTCTGAATCTTCTGTCCCGGCTGGTCCCTCTCTCTCTGGCTCTGTCCGAGGTTCTGAACCGTCTGTCCCTGCTGGTTCCTCTCTGCCTCTGTCCGAGGTTCTGAACCTTCTGCTGCAGGAGCTCTGCTGGGCTCTCTGGCCATCCTGAGGTCCGTGCCTGCTTCTCCTACCAGCCAAGGAACTTGATTCCACCTAAACTGTCTGAAATACAGTAACTCTGAGTTACCCAAGTGTGCTGGTGTTCACAGAGGTCCCAGAACGAGGGAAGAGATGAGGATCTGACTCCATGTTTCAAAAGGCTGATTTATTATTTTATGATATATATTATATTAAAAGAAAATTATATATTATAACTATACTAAAAGAATAGAAGAAAGGATTTCATCAGAAGACTTGAAAGGAAAGGAATGGAATGATAACAAAAGCTCCTGACTCTGAGAGAGTCCGAGCCAGCTGACTGTGATTTGTCATTAATTAAAAACAACCACATGAGACCAATCAAAGATGCACCTGTTGCATTCCACAGCAGCAGATAATTATTGTTTTTCTTTTCCTCTGAGGTCTCCCACTTTCTCAGGAGAAAAATCCTGGCAAAGGGTTTTTTCAGAAAATATCATGGCTACATCTTTCTTTTATTCTTTTAGTATAATTATAACATATAATTTTCTTTTAATATAACATATATCATAAAATAATAAATCAGCCTTCTGAAACATGGAGTCAGATCCTCGTCTCTTCCCTCATCCTGGGACCCCTGTGAACACCAGCACAGGCAGGGGCTGCTCAGGCTCTGCCTCCTGGTCACCCCAGGGATGACAAACAGCTCAGGGATCCCAGGAGTGCATTTTCCTTGTTGTCACCTCCTCATCCTTTCTGGTGTTTTGTGCCCCATGAAGAACAAGGAGCAGCACTCTGTAAACTCATCTCTCAGTGGCAGCTGTTTCTCTGTTATACCTGAGATGCATCTTTGGAAAGAAATCAATATTCTGGGGGCAATATCCACGAAGGAGAAGAGTCAGGTGGCAGTTTGAGGAGTGAGACACTGGGGAGGTGTCTGTGGTGGCAGTGAAGGACAGCTCAGCCATGGTCCCAAGGGATCCCAAATAACCAGTGATGTTATGAGAGCAAGACCATTAAACCCAGACTTTTCATTTCATTCTAATCACATCTGCAGATAGAATAATACTTTAATAAGCCTTAAGCTGGAATTGATTTTTTCCCCCCCACACACCAGGAATTGAAATTGAGGAAAAAAAGTGGTTGGAAATTATTTAGCAGTTACTAAGAATTAAGGAAAGACCCTTTATTGTTAATCAAAGTGGATTAATTTCTTTTTAATATTATTAATATTGAGGAGCTAAAATGTGTTTTCCTTGTTTTTTGAGCTCAGCTGAGATGAGGAGGGGGCTGCTGGCATGGCTGGGGCTGGAGGTGGGTGCTGCAGGACTGTGGCCCTCCAGGAGGGCAAATTCCAGCAGACACCTCTTGTTCTACCTCCAGTGCCCAAATCTTTGTAAAATCAGGATTCTGGGGAGCTGGACAAAGCAGTGTCCAGCTTTTGGAGCAGCATGGTCACTGCCACACCAGGCACTAGTTCATTTCTGTGTTTACACAAGCCTAGATGGACCCAGATTTAAGCCTAACTATTCCTGCTGTTTTCTGATTTTCTTAATTGGAATATTTTAATATCAATTTGCAGTGATCTAGGTGACCTTTGCATCAGGCTCAGGTCCTTGCCCCTTTTCTGAAGGGCTGCTGAAACCCTCTCCAGGCTGATTTTATCTGGGTTTTATCTGGGGCTGCTGCTCCTCAGTCCCTCCAGCTCCCATCACCAAACCTCTCAAATTTATTCCTGTTTCATTTACTCTTTCTACTGTAAGCTCATGCCCAAATAAATTCAGTATTTTGGTGGCTTCTTGTGGAAAACACAGCCCTGAGAAGAGCAGCAGAACCAGCTGAGGGCTCTGCATGTGCTGCTGAAAATTATATTGGCCTCTTTTGATTCTCCTTTGCAGCCCAAACTTATTGCAAACTTAATCAGATGTTTGGAAAAACACTAACACACTGTAAATAGAGATTGACAGAAAACTATCTTGGAATAAATAGAACTGCTGGGAAATATACAGAATTTTAGACTGGGGAGAATGACAATGTCACAAGGAGACAATTTCACCAAAAAAAAAGCTGCCATGAGGGAATAAATAGCTCTGTGATTATTTGTGTGGAAAGAACCACTGGAAAGTGGGTGTAAAAATATGGAAATGTGCAGGGCAAATTGAGGTGGCTCAAGTGGAGCAGAATCAAACTTCAGAGGGAAGTGGGTGCTGCCTTTTCCACTGGCTGTGGAAGCACCCTGGAAATGCAGGAAATGTCCCTAAAAGCTCTCTGTGCTCCTGGTGCTGCCTGTGCCACCCAATTAGAATGATTTCTGCTCAGGGAAACAAGCTGGTTTTCACTGCTCTCAGGAAAGATTGGCAGATTTTTCATAGATTAAGTTAGAATTTAGTTTGTGAGCTCTTTAGCTCCTGCATTTTCTGACCTTGATGATTCTGTGGTTGTTGACTCCCCCTTGAAATAGGGGTCTCCTCAAGCCAGGTCTCATCAGCTCTTGGAGATTTCACACCCAAGATAGCTCAGCTACCTCAGAAGGCAGAAAATCAGCAGGATGGCTTCTGTGGCAGTGTTGGAAACAAAAATGTTTTAATAAAAGGCAAAATAACAAAATTCTTTACAGGGAAAGCCGAGTCAGGTGCAAGAGGTTCTTGCCCATGGTAAAACACCTCACAAAAGGGATTATTTCCTTTGTTCTCTTCTTTTTCTAGTGAATTGCTCAGGTGGGACTTTGTGGATCCTGTCCAGCTGGCCATCCTTAAGTTTGAGGTGAAGTGCCCCAGGTTTTATGAGGTGTCTTTTTACCAAAGTGAGGAGACAAGCTTCTGGGTTTATTTCCTTTTTAATGGGCCAAAGGATGGTTCGGTCACTCCATCAACAGGAGGCACATCCCTGTACCCCGTTAGCAGGAGATTGGAGCTGGGCTGAGCTGGGTTTAACCCCTCCCAGCCTGGTGCGGAGTGAGCAGAGCTCAGAGAGGGACACAGGGGGCATTAAGCACAGGTGGGACTGCCGGAAAAGCAGAATATTGGTGAGCTCGTGTGGGAATGTTCCTCACTCGGGGTCTCCAAATGTTGAATTTGCAGGCAATCCCCAACAAGGGAAGAGATGAGAATCTTGACTCATGTTTCAGTATACTGATTTATTATTTTATGATATAGATTATATTAAAAGGAAATGATATATTAAAACTATACTAAAAGAATAGAAGAAAGGATTTCATCAGAAAGCTAGCAAGGAAAGAATAGAATGATAATAAAATTTTATGACTGACAACTGTGCTGTGATTGGCCATTAATTAAAAACAACCACATGAGACCAATCACAGATGCACCTGTTGCATTCCACAGCAGCAGATAACCATTGTTTACATTTTGTTCCTGAGGCCTCTCAGCTTCTCAGGAGAACAAATCCTAGCAAAAGGATTTTTCATAAAATATGTCCATGACAAGCTCGTGGTGCTCAGTCTGATCTCTACTCTCAAGCATTAAAAAATGAAATAAAAAGGTAATGATAACAAGTGTTTCCTGTGAGTCATCAAAGGGTTTCAGGGAACACAGGGGGCAGCCCAGAGAGCTAATTTGAATTGGAGGTGGGAACTCAGTCCCTGTTGGAAATGTCCTGGGAAAATAAAGCCTTGCAGAAGAAATCAGATAATTAACTGATCCACCAGCACTTCACACCTTGGAGCAGAACGAGCTTTGGCAGGAGCCCAGTGGTTCCAGGAATCCTGCGTGGCCAGCACAGAGAGATCTGCAGCTCTGGGCTTCAAAGGAAAGGGAGGAAGGGAGAATTTTGTGGCAGGAGCTCAGACAGCACAACTGCCTGAGAATAACTCACTGTGGAGAGATCCAGTGCCCTTCCTGCCATGGAAATCAACTCTTTCCTTGATTTACTGCCTTGCTGGTGCAATTTCTGTCTCCCCATCTGTGCCTTGCCTTTTTCCATCACTGCAGAGAACAGCCCTGGCAAAGCAGTGGGGCCCCAGCTGGGGTTTGTGCAACCAGGAATGAGGGGTGCTCAGGGATGGGCTGGGTTTCCTGCACTCCACTCACCCCCAAACCCCCCAAAACAGTGACAGGAACCCAAATTTCAGCCCCTTCAGCCTCACCCAGCCTGTCCCCCTGTCCCAGGGGAGCCTGGAGCCCTGGCAGGGCTGGCTGCAACCTGGTGCTGACTGATAAAGAATCTATAATGCTGTGGAGATCCTTCCTGTTCCCTCAGTGCAGCCACTCATTTGAATCTCTCTCATCTACTCAGCTGCCAGTTTTTGAAAAAATAAACATTGCAGAATCTTAATTATCACAGGTGCTTCTGCCATCCTTTCAGGTGGGGCTGGAATTGGCCATTGGGTTTTAAAGCTATTGCAGGAGAAGAATGAATGAAAAGTGGTTGGTTTGTTTTTTCCCCTGGGGAAACCAAGCTGAAGGAGATTGATCAGCAAAGGAGAACAACTTAGAGGTCAAGGAGTGCAGTGATGAAGGGAGAGCTGTCAAGTGTCACAGTGAGTTACAGGTTAAAGCAAAGAGAAAAAGCTCCTTGGTTATGGAAATGAGATGAGGAGGAGAAAGGAGAATGAGGGGGATGTGAAATTACATCCTCCACAATAAAAGCAGGACTTGGCTCCCATTTGTAATGATGTGGGTGATAAGTAGGGGATCAGAAGGACACAGAATGCTCAGGGAATAGTCCAGGAGCTGATGCACAACCCCAGCAGCAGCACCTGGGGCTCCAGGATTCTCAATGTCCCCTTTGGGGCAGTCAGGGTCCATCTGCCCAGGACCCAGAGCTGAAATGATTCCCACACTGAAAATTCCAAAGCAGCCCCACGATGGAAAAATGAAAATTCACCACATGCAGAATTCCAGAGAAGGATTTTTTCTTTTTGTTCTGTATAAAGAGAGGAAGGTTCAGGGCACCCAATCATACAGATTTCAAGAGATTCTTAAGATTAAATGCTTGAAACACGTCTGTGTTTGTTTCCATGTGAACAACAGGAAGGAGGGAGGGAGGAAGGAGGAAAACAAGCTGTTGCTGTAGGGAGCAATCACACTTCTGCATTCCCAGGGAAAAGAAGCACCCCAGGTGATTTCTGTGGTGCCTGCCACCCCAAATCCAGCACTCCCATGCACCAGGGCAAAAGCAGAGTCTGGCAAGAAGCTCGGCAGTTTATAAATGAAAAATCTGATTGTTGTGGTACATCTTCTGCAGTTTTTCCTTCCTGGAAATGTCTGTCTGTCCCTGAAATGGAGAGGCAGAAATGGGGAGGGCAGACTGAACAAACACCAAGTGGTTTGGTTTGACCCATCCCCAGAACTGCAGGAATTTAGACCAACATGGAGAAATTTTTCTCCAGAACATAAGGAAAAGTGAATTGTTGCTATAGGACATGAAATAAAACAACATGCACACTGGAACTTCCAAGGTAAAAAGAAGGGAAGTTTATTTTCTGACTCCAACATTTATAAACTTTCAAAAGTGACAGGGGATCGGAGGGCGACAGTGCCACCTCTCCAATGACACTGGGGAAACCAACAGTCAATCAAATTTCTCCTCCTCCAGAAAAGAATGTAAACCAATAATTATTTCCATAAAAGTGCATGAGAAACTTCATTACAAGAATGTAAACATCAGAAGGCTTAGAAGAACTTAAAAAAATCAGGGTGACATTGTATAAAATCCTTCTGACACTCCTGATCATGCAATTGATGTTCCTGAGATTTGTGCAGCTCCATGAAACTTCCACCTTCCAAAAGCTGATGGTGCTTCAGGCAAAGGGTTGTGTCAGAGCAACTCAGCCCAGGGGCCACGGCCAAACACAATTCCAGCCACAAAATTCCCCCCTCCACACTCTGGATCTGGAGCTGTTTGTGCTAAAACTGGAGTCAATGCTCTCGTGCTTGTCAATCCTCAATGAAAGTCCAGGAGTTTTAGTGCTCACTGCATGGAAATGAAAACTGTAGGCTATCCTGATTTACAGAACTAATTAACTTGCTGATAAATTTGAAAATATCTACAGGGAGCTCATTAAGGGGGGAAAAAAAAAATCTCATGAATGGTGGAGTTCACAAAGCTTAACCCCGAGGTGAGAAACAATGAGCCAAACTAAAAATCACTCAGGAAAACTCCAAAGCAGCCACGAGCAGTTCCTGCCAAGGAAGGAGCTGACACAGAGACACTCCTGGGTCACCTCTGCACCCAGGTTCTGCTCTGATTTGCTTTGGAAAAATGTTTCTTCCAGTTTGAATTTCTCTAGTCCTCAGTGTTGTGTGCTGTTTGCCCCAAGAGCCAGGTTTGGGCTGGATTTCCTCACAGCACTCCCCAGCCATGAGTTATTAGCACATTATGTACTTTTATTAAGATTTTTTCATAGAAATACTGAACAATGTTGGCCTTAGGGGCTCCCTTTAGGAGCTCTGGCAACTCCTCCCAGCCTGACTCTTCCCTTTACCACGAGATCTTCTCTGCCTTGTCTTTATTCAGCTCCTCCCTCCCCTTTTAATTGTCCTGTAATCCTCGTTTTCCTCGGCAGCACTAATGAGTTCCCGATGTGGCAGCGTGTCGAACGCTCCCTCCCAGCCCCCAGAGATGCTATCGAGCATGTTCCCTTTGTCTAAAAACCCCATTACCTTATCAGGGAGAGATATCAGATTAGCCTGCCACAATCTCCCTTGGATAAAGCCCTGCTTCATCCCAGCCCATTTCCCACTTAGAGCTTTAATTACTTCTGCCTTCAAAAGCCATTTCAGGGCTTGCAGCAAGCTGAGCTGCTCGTTCAGCTCCAGCTCCACTGTTCCCCTTCCACAGCAGGGCAGGGATGGGGCAGAGGGGCTGTGACAGCAAGGGAAGGGCTCAGGGGCTGTGCTCCCTTCTGAGAGTCACAGGGGACATCCTGGAGGGCAAGGAACTCTCCCAGGGGCATTTCCTGGCAGGCTGGGTGTTGGGTTTGTTGTTGGAAAGGCTCCTGAGGTATTAAAAAGTCTCCTTTTTCCCAGCCCTGCACTCTCTGAGAAGTCGAGATTCCTCAGTTCTGCTTTTCAAAGCTGTTTATTTTCTCTTATCTATTCCATTCTTTCTGTTACTTGCTGAGATCTGTCCAGCACGTTGGTTCATGGCACACTGACCACCCTTGGGGTGGTGTTGGCTTTTTATACTAAGAACTACATGTACTTTATTTACAATAATTTTCCAATACCTATCATGTTAGACAGTCTGTCTCTACTCTAAACCAATCCAGAAGTGCCACCATCACAGCAGAAGATGGAGGACAAGAAGAAGGAGAAGAAGGACAGGACATGCCCAGATTCCTCCATCTTGCCTCTTTAACCCCCATTCTAAATCCCCAAAATTCTACTTTTTCACCCTGTGACAAATTCACTATCATTCTACTCAAACTCTTGAGGCTTGTAAATCCTCACACAAAGTTGGGAATTGTTTCCATGGGCTAAAATCAAAGGCACAGGTGTTTTTAACTCTTTGGCTGAGGGGACTCCCTGTCCCTGCTCCTGCTGAAATAGAACCCAATTTATGGCTGGAAAGCTGTTTGAGGAGACCCAGCCAATAAATGCCAACAATAAATAGCCATTCCCAAGGCTGGGGCTGCTCCTCCCCAGGGGCAGAACCTGCATCTCTCAGGTGCTGAGGGCAGTGGCACATGCAGGTACCTCCAGCCAGGACAACCCCTGAGGCTCTCCTCAGTGCCCCCAGAATGAAAGAGGCATTTTCAGGGTTCAATTCTCTGCCACAAGAGCTCCCCAGCCTGCAAAGGCACTGGGAACAGCCCAGCCCCGAGGCAGTGTCTGCTCCAGAGGTGTCAAAAAGCACCAGGGTTCATTTCACCCAAATTCCAAGTGTCACCATGCTGAAAGAGCCTCTTGTTAGAAAAGGGTCAGCTCCTTTATTCCTCATTATTCATTATCTTTTCATATCCCTCCACCATCAGCTGTTTGAAAAGCCATTATTGCAGCACGTTCAGTGTGAAATGGATGAAGTTCTCCTCTCCCCCCCATGCTGTGACCTCTGTGAGGGCTGAGAATAAACTAATGACAATAAATTATAGAGGTGTTGCTGGATATTGCCAGAGGAGTGATAAAATGTGATGGCACTTAATAGAGGATGTTGAAAACACACAAGGCAACTGTTTTCTACTCAGAGAGAGAGAGAAGTGGCACCCTGTGCTCAGGGCCAGAGCACTCGAGGGCTCCCTGTGGTTCCTGATGCCTGAAAAGGCTCCTGGAACAGAGGCTGGGCAGAGTTAAAGGAATAAAGTGGGGATTTATTAAAAGGCCTCAAAGGATCCACCTTGGGCAGTGCAAGAGCCCAGCCAGGGCTGCACCCAAGATGGACCCAGGATGGACTCAGAGTCAGGAGTTTTCACCCTTTGATGAGTTCTGGTCCATTTCCATGCTGGGTTCAGTGTCCAGTCCCAGCTCCAGGGGATGCTTTTGCAGAGCACACCCAGCAGCACCAGGAGAGCCCTGGCAGGCAGTGAAGCAGAGTGAGGCTGCTGCTGACAGATTGCTGCTCCCTGTTTGGTTTGTCAGAGCATGTACAAACTCCCTGTCTGCAGAGATGAGATAATCACAGCCTGCTGGGGGACTGGAGTGCCTCTGAGTGTGTTCAACAAACATCAAGGGCAGCAAGGCTGGGATGCTGGAAAAAAAGGCTCCTCAGCATGTCCTGTTCAGTGCTGATTCCACTCAGGCTGGAGAGCAGAGGGCAGCCCTGATCAAACTGAGATTGCCCTGGGATTTCTGTGGTGCTGCAGCCCAGCCCTGAAGGACCTGTCACACTCTGGGGGTGTGAGGAGCTCAGGTACCTGTGATTTTTGTCTCTGGCTCCCTCAGCCCCTAAATCCCTCCAGTGGGCGCAGCTCATAACTGGTCTCCTGTCAGCAGGGGTTGCTCCAGCTCATTCTCCTCTGGTGTCTGCTCTAACCACCAATCTCAGATGTTTTAGGCTGGACTTTCTCAAGGAGACACCTCCCTGTGAGTCCAGCACAGATTTGGGAAGCTGGAGACGTTTCTATCAGTGTGAATTTAATGTTTTTTTACCTGCTCCACCCTCCTGCCTGCCTTTGCAAGGACAGCACTGAGCAGCTTGAGGAGCTCAGGAGATGCAGCAAAAAATCTCAGCAGGGAGTGAGGGATGGCTGTGGCTGGGCTGTGAGAGACATCCTGGGGCAGGGCACAGAGTCACAGAATTCCCAGAATCATGGAATTCACAGAATTACCAGAATCACGGAATTCCCAGAATTCCCAGAATCACAGAAGCTGAATTCACAGAATTCACAGAATCCCTGGGTTGGAAGAGACCTTCAGGATCATCCAGTCCAACCCAGCCCCAACCCCTCACCCAAACCCTGGCCCCCAGTGCCACATCCAGGCTTTGTTAAACACACCCAGGGATGGGGACTGCACCACCTCCCTGGGCAGCCATTCCAGAAATTTATCACCCTTTCTCTGAAACACTTTTTCCTGATATCCAACCTGTATTTCCCTTGGTGCAGCTCGAGGCTGTGTGCTCTGGTTGTGTCAGTTCCTGCAGAAAGAGCCCAGCCCCAGCTGAGCACAGGCACCTTTCAGGAGCTGTGAGAGTGATGGGGGCACCCCTGAGTCTCCTTTTCTCCAGGCTGAGCACCCCCAGCTCCCTCAGGGGTTCCTCACAGGGTTTGTTCCTCACAGCCCCTCTCCAGCCTGATTCCCTGCATGTCTGTCCATGACTGTGGGTAGGATCCAGCCCCCAGCCCCACACAGCAAAGGGAGAGCAGAGGGAAGGGCAGACAAAGCAGAACTCATCTCCCATTCCAAGGAGCAGCAGCCCAGAGGCTGCTAATTAAACAATATCTGCCATGAAGGCAGGCAATGAGGGTGACATTTACCTCTTGCAGGCTATAAATACCCAGCCATGAGCAAACATTTCTAATCAGTGATTATGGGTGAGGTTATTTTCCCTGACTTTATAAGTGATTGTTTGTTTATGCAGAGTTAATGGGCAGGATCATGCTGGAGGTGCTGGCCAAGGACCTGGGGCTGGTTCCTGCACCAGGGCTTTGTAACCAACCTGGACTGGATCACCAGGCTTGGGAGGGCAGGTGACGGTGTTCACAGGGGTCTGAGGATGAGGGAAGAGATGAGGATCTGACTCCATGTTTCAGAAGGCTGATTTAGTATTTTATGATATATATTATATTAAAACTATACTAAAAGAATAGAAGCAAGGATTTCATCAGAAGGCTAGCCAAGGATAGAAAAAGAAATGATACCAAAATCCTGTGACTGACCAGCAAGTCTGAAACAGCTGGACTGTGATTTGCCATTAATTAAAAACAGCCACATGACACCAATCACAGATGCACCTGTTGCATTCCACAGCAGCTGTGTTGAAAAGGAAGATCAGCAGCTCCAAGGGCTCCTACTCCCCACACCTGGAGCAGGTGTTCCATTCCAGCCCCTGTGCTTTGGACGTGCACTAAGCTGGTAAAAGTATTCTTTAGGACTGTTTTCCTTGGAGCTGAATTCCCAGCAAAAGGAAATTTACCATGAAAAGCATCTAACAGTGCCTGGGGAAAGTGCTGAGGCTCCTGCTGGAAACAGAGAGAGCCTCTGGAATCACAAATTCCTGGTGCCTTGCCAAAGCAGAGCCACGGGCTCCTGTGATAGGCACTCCTGCTGGCTGAGAGGAGAGAGAAAAACAGTGAGGAGAGCAGGCAGAAATGGCAGAAATCCTCACACAACCCCAGAGCTGAGCTGGGCACGGGCTCCAGAGGGCCAGCACAGCTGGGGTTCATCCAGGTGAGAAACTGGAGAGTGGAAGAATCACCTGAGAGAGCAGCACAGGGAGCTCTCCCAGCCCTGCACAGGGAGCTCTCCCAGCCCTGCAGGTTTGCAGGTGAATTCTGTGGATTTGGGGAAATGTTAAACACACCCCACGCTGCCTTTGGTGGCTTCTTTTGCCAACTCATCCATACCCAGCGTTCTTCCTTGGGGTCATTTCTTCTCACTTCTTCCTTGGATGCCTCCAGCTCCACTTGGAGCCCAGATCCTCTCCCTGCCACAGATGCTGCCCCAGATCTGGGGCAGCCCCTGATTTTCTGCTGATTTTCTGCTGATTTTGCACTTCCATCCCAATGCTCAGTGCTGTGTGATCCTTGGAAGGGTTTTTCTGTCGATGCCACACCTGTGGAGTCTGGCAGGGTCAGTGCTCTGCAGCTGGACTGGGATGTTTTGCACCACAAACCACCCACCTGCTCTGTGCAGAGCCCAGCCCAGCTGAAATATGGTTTTTATGACAGCAAATGACACCAGGTGTATCTGTTGAGCTCTCGGAGAGCTGATTCAGCTCGCAGCCATCTGTGCAGCCTCATTTTCCTGCGCCTGGGGGTTTCAGAGCTGCAGCAGCACGTGCAGCCTCAGCAGTGCCTTCCTGCCCCTTGGCACCGCTCTGGGGCCGCCAAAATGTGGGGGAGCTTTGGCTGCTCATTCCCCCTTTCATTCAGTTGTGGAGGAGCAGGAGATGGCTCTGTGTCACCCTGATTTAATTACGTTTTCTAAGCCTTCTGATGTTGACATTC
Source organism: Ammospiza nelsoni (assembly GCF_027579445.1). Taxonomy (NCBI): domain Eukaryota; kingdom Metazoa; phylum Chordata; class Aves; order Passeriformes; family Passerellidae; genus Ammospiza; species Ammospiza nelsoni. The sequence continues at coordinate 4,301,772 of NC_080651.1, forward strand.
TCATTATGAACTTTCTCACACACTTTCTGTTAATAACTCATTGTTTTGCATTCTTTTATGGAGGAGGAGAAATTTGATGGACTGTTGGTTTGACCTGTGTCATTGGAGAGGTGGCACTGTCACCCTCCAATCCACTGTCACTCTTGGAAATCTATAAATGTTGGAGTCAGAAAATAAAGTTCCCTCTTTCCACCTTGAGAACAGAGGTGTGTGAACTCATGTTGTCCTACAGTGACAGGTCTGGAGAGAGGGAAGAAGCCAGCAGTGCCTCCCATCATTATTCAGAGACTGTGCCAAGCAATTTGGGACACTGGAATCAAGGCAGCTTTCCTGGAACACCTGGACTTTAAAGTGTTTTTTTTCCCTTTAGCACTAATGCAATATTCCTAATATCTAAGTTGCTCTGACACCTACAAACATAAAAAAATAAAATTATTTTTAAAAAACAGTTGTTTGTAATTTCAGTTGGCCAAACAGACAAATTCTAATCACAACGTATGGAAAATGTTGTGGTTTTTTTTTTTAAATTAAATATTTATTTATAAATAGTATGAATGTAGAAAATCTCCAAGAATCTGTGTTTCGTACACGTTGCTATCAGACATCCTGACACTGGGAACGTGCTGGTGCTCAGAGCTAGGACATCTTGGGAAGGCTGAGAAAAGGGGGATTGTGCAGCCTGGAGAGGAGGAGGCTTTGGGTTTTGTTGTGGCCTCCCAGTGCCTGAAAAGGGCTCCAAAAAGATGGGGAGAGGCTCTGGACAAGGGATGGAGGGACAGGACACAGAGAATGCCTTCAAACTCAAAGAGGGCAGGGCTGGATGGGATTTTGGGAATTGGGAATTGTTCCCTGTGAGGGTGGGCAGGCCCTGGCACAGGTGCCCAGAGCTGCCCCTGGATCCCTGGCAGTGCCCAAGGCCAGGCTGGACACCGGGACACCCTGGGACAGTGGAAGGTGTCCCTGCCATGGCAGGGGTGGCACTGGGTGGGTTTTCGGGTCCCTCCCAACCCAAACCCATCCCAGGATTCTGTGATCTCTCTGTGCCACCTTCTCCCTTTGCTGGAATTGAAGCTCTGCCAGAAGACAGCAGGGAATTCTTATTAAAATCAAGATTTTGACACTGTCACACTCATATCTTTTATAGAATCACTATTTTGAATGCCACTCTTTAACGTGACTGCAGTTGGACTTAAGCAGATGCTTAAAGTTAACCATCTGCTTAATTGCTGATAGGATTAGGATTTAAATAGAGCTCTCCCTTCTTCCCTAACACGGAGCCACTTTCTTTGTGCCTCAATAAAGCCCTTACTTACAACCATGGCTCATTTTAAGGGCTTGATTAGTGCTGGTGACTTCTTTATCTGCCTGAAGATAAGGCTCTGATCGGTGTTAGATCGCATCTGCATCTTAATTGTCCTGAAAGCACTGGCCCAGAGCCACGTTTAGCAGTTGACAGGCATGCAAAGGAGCCTCCATCCAGGGAAAACAAATCAGCAGAAGGGTGGAATTCATTTCAAACCCTCACATCCTCCCTCCTGGCCCCTCACAGGCACTCCTTGCTGTGTCACATAAAGAGAAAGCCTTTGCTTCTCTGCCCAGACACCTCCAGGCTGGCCATGCCTTGGTGACAGATGAGGAGCAAGTGAATTTCTTTGGCTTTAGAGTGATTTAAAGCCAGTTAAGGACCTCAGTCCATTTATCTGCATCGTGGTGCTGCTTATAACAACTCAGAGTGATCAGTGCTGGGGCTGGGAGAGCCCTACTGGGCTCTGGGTGTGGTGGGGTTGTGAGGGTCCCCAGGATGAGGTGGGAGATGAGAATTGACTCCAAGTTCTCAGAAGGCTATTATATTATATTATATTATATTATATTATATTATATTATATTATATTATATTATATTATATTATATTATATTATATTACCACATCACATGACATTACATTATATGACATTATATGACATTGTATTACATTATATTATGTTATATATTATAATTGTATTAAAATTAAATACTAAAACTACACTAAAGAAAGAGAAAGGAGACATCAGAAGGGTGGAAAAGAATGAATAATAAAAACCTCTGACTGGCCAGAGAGTCTGACACAGCTGGACTAGGATTGGTCACTAATTAGAAACAATTCACATGGAACCAATCAAAGATACAGGTTGGTAAGCAACCTCCAAACCACATTCCAAGCAATCAGATAATTATTGTTTACATATCTTTTCTGAGACCAGAGCAAAAATCCTTCTCCCAGGGATTTCACCTTCACCTTTTTCTCTTTACACTTGGTGAAAGAGGGAAAACCAGAGCAAAAATCGCTCTCCCAGGATTTCATCCTCAACTTTTTCTCCTTACACTTGGTGGGAGAGGGAAAACCAGAGCAGGACTTTGTGTTCCCTCCCTTCTCCCCTCTGCCAGCACCATGGGGTTAAGAGGGACCGTGTGTTACTTCCAAAGGTATTTGCATAATTATCTCAGCACTCAGAATGTGCAAGAGCTGGCTGTGTTCCACCAAAGATTGCACTGAACTAATCCTGCTTTAGACACCCAGCCTATTTATACCTTCTCAGATCAGCTCCATCTCCAGCAATGCCCTTTAAAGGACACGGTTGCTTGCTCCTGACCATATGTTTCCCCTGGTTTTTCCCATTCTGGACGTGTTTCCAAAGGTTGCTGCTCCCCCAGCTGCTGTTGTGCTCTGCTGGCTGCTGTTAGTCATGCTTTCTGCTCAGCTGCTGGGTTTTTGAGGAAACCAGGCCATATTTATCCAATTTGTGTTTCCAAGGCAGTGGGAAGTTCTCAGGCATGGAGGAGGATCCCAGGCACTCCAGGTTTGTGCCCTGGGCCCTGCAGAACTTCCTCTCCCTGACAGAAAGTTCTTTTCTCTTCTTTTGGATTCCTTCAAGTCCCTTTTCCACTTTTTTTTCCTCCTGATTTATACTGGAATGTGTGAGGAAGGGCAGCAATGGGTGAAAGCAATGAAAATCAGGGCAAATAAAGCAGGGAATGCCACAGAGGGATGCTGAACTGCTCCAGGTGAGCTCAGATGTTCTCACCTGGCTGAGGGCACCGTGGCTGCTGCTCTGGGGAGTTGAGCCATTCCTGGGTGGACCCCCATGAAGGAAATGTCCCTTTTCCAGAGCCTCCAGCAGGAAAAGCTGCCTTTGCACACTCCTCACTGCCCATGAGGAGGAAAAAACATTTATTTTTCAAGCCAACAGCCTGTCCAAAGGTATTCCAGAAGGCATCAGCTTCCTTGGAGAGAGAGGATTTGGAGCTCCCCATAACCTCTATCTCCCCACAGTGCTGCTGTTTTTAAAAACATTACTTTCAAAGCCAACATGTGTCAGGATCTCGAACTTGTCAGAGTGACCCCAAGAAAAGTTGGAAAGTCTCTTTTCCCAGCCCAGCACTTGAGGAAGAAGTCAGGGCTCTTCATTTCCTGGTCTCAAGGTTGTTTATTGTTTCTCATCTCTAAAATTCTTTCTCCTGCCCTGCCCAGGTCCATCCAGCAGGACAGTTCAGGCACTCTGCCTGCCCACAGGGCAGTGTTATGTCTTTATACTAAAAACTACGTGTACAATGTTTACAATTACTTTCCCATACCTATCACCTATGTTAGACAGTGAGCTTCTACTCTAAACCAGTCCCAAAGTGCCACCATCACAGCAGAAGATGGAGGCCAAGAAGAAGAAGGAGAAAGGCAGGACATGCCCAGATTCCTCCATCTTGCCCCCTGAACCACCATTTTAAAACCCCAAAATGTATTTTCCCACCTCATGATAACTTCACTGTTATTCTACCTAAACTGTCATGGCTTGCTGGTCTTCATCCAAGGTTGGTAATTTCTCCATGGGTCATAATCAAACCCGCAGGGGTTATGGAGTATGTGCCAGGGTCTCTGAGCCCCTGGCAGGGTCCTGGCCATCCTGGACAGCCAGAGGGATGTTCTGGGTTCCCACAAAGATGGGGAAACATTTTTCTCATGCCTTTGTTGCTGTGCAAGTGCCCCGTTTAGCTGCAGCTGCCTGGGAGCAGGAGCTGCATTTCCCTGGTGCCAGGCTCTGCCTGCAGTTGGCTTTGGCACTTTGGGGAGGAGCTGCAGGCAGGCAGGGAGGGAGGCGATGCTGGTGTGTAGGGATGAGTGGGCCTGGTTCCCATGCTCCACCCGGGCTCCCAGGGCTGTGTGGGAGGAGGGGAATCCTGTGAATGAGTGTGTGATTTGTGCAGCCTCCCAGCACAGGAGACAGATTTTGGTGAGTGAACCCGGGCCCTGTTGTACGAGAACATCCTGCTCACTCACGCTCCTGTTTCACTCAGATATTGTAGTGAGGAGGATTCTTTTCCACATCACAGCTCAGTGAGCCTTGCTGATTTTAAAATTTTTTAAATTTATTTTTCTCGGCCATATCCCCCAGAACTTCAGTGCTCATTGCAGCCAAGTGTTTTTCCACCTGCAGCTGCACATTGTGGTGCTGTGTCAGGGCAGGGTTGAGATGGATTTAGGGAAAGGTTCTTCCCCCAGAGGGTGCTGAGCATGATCCTGAGGCTGCCAGAGCTCCAGGAGCCTTTGGGGATGCCCAGGGTGAGATTTCTGAGGGGTCTGTGCAGGGTGAGGGGCTGGATTTGATGATCTCCATGGGTCCCTCCCAGCTCAGGACATTCTGTGATTCCATGATTCACCTCCTGCTTGATTGCTTAGATTTCATTTAAGCCTTCATCTCACATAGCCTTAAAATAAGGAATAAACACACCCCAAGCTGGAAAAACAAGGGGTGAAAAAGCAGTAGAAGACTGAGCTGAAGTGTGTAGTGCAATGTTCACTCCCACAGCCTGTGGTGGTGTTTGAGGGTCCTCAGGAAGAGGGAGGAGATGGGAATCTTGACTCCAGGTTTCAGAAGGCTGATATATATTAATTCTATTCTATTCTATTCTATTCTATTCTATTCTATTCTATTCTATTCTATTCTATTCTATTCTATTCTATTCTATTCCTACACTAAAGAAAGAGAAAGGAGACATCAGAAGGCTAGAAAAAAAATGATAATAAAATCTTGTGACAGACTCAGAGTCTAGCTTGGCCATTAATTATAAACAATTCACATGAAACCAATCAAAGATGCACCTGTTGGTAAGCAACCTCCAAACCACATTCCAAGCAATCAGATCATTATTGTTTACATTTTTTTCCTGAGGCTTCTCAGCTTCTCAGGAGAAAAATCCTATTGACAGGATTTTCATAAAATACATCAGTGCCAACAGCCTTCAGGTTCTCAGTGGATATTTTGCAGGTGAAATCCCTGAAGGAGCAGGGATTTCACCTGCAAATTATCCAGTGAGTTGTGCCCAAAATATCCAAGGTTGTGCCCTGACCACCTTGGCTGGGCAGGTGAGAGATAAACCTGGGGCTGAGCTGGGCTGGGGGAGCATTTCCAGCCCTTCTCCTGGCACTGTGATCCCACCTGCCTTCATCATCCTCCCCCCAGGTACACCAGGAGCTGTTCCAGCTGCCTTTCCTCCCCCACAGAAGGCCCATGATTAATTAGCAGCTGATTTGTGCTCACAAAATCCCATTAAAAATCCCCCGTGTGTGATACAAGAAAAATCTGCCCCGAGTTTTCCAGGGCTGTTCCTGCAAAGGAATAAAGGCTGGCAGGTGTGAGCACACCTGGGCTCAGGTACAGCCTGCCTGCCACGGGAGGCTGCGATGGGGGGGAGGAAAAGCCGATGTGGAAAATAACAGCTCTGTAATCAGCGCAGGCTTTGGATGGCGTGGGATCCTGGAGAACAGGGCCATTCACCGCTTAATGAGGATTAAAATAACTCCTGAATAGCTGCCTTAGTCCCTGAGCATCCTGCTCAATGAATGAATCACAGGATTACTGCTGAAAAATAGGTTGGAACGGTAGAACAAAAACCTGACATAATGAGAATAAACGGAGGCTTTGGGGCCAACCTTTCATGTGGCATTTCCAGCCCCTCTGATCCTGCCCTGCTGCTCCACCAGTGTTCAGCTCCGTCTTTGGCTCCTTTGCCCTTTGCACAGAACATTTTGGGGGGCAGCTCTCAGGTTTGGCTCCTTTGCCCCTTGCACAGAAGATTTTGGGGGGCAGCTCTCAGGTTTGGCTCCTTTGCCCCTTGCACAGAACATTTCTGGGGCAGCTCTCAGGTTTGGCTCCTTTGCCCCTTGCACAGAACATTTCTGGGGCTCAGCGTGCTTGGGCAGTGCCAGGCAGGTGCAGAACACTGTAAGCAGGATATTCACAGCACAGGAAAGTAAATGAGATGTTGGATCCTGCACACCAAAGGTAGCTGGAATTAATGATTTATTAGATGAATTTTCCTGTGCTTATCACTCTGAGCTGGGCAGACCCAGCTCAGGCGGGGTTTGGGGCTCTGTTCCCCCATTCCTGGGCTGCACTTTGCCACTCTCACTGCCCAAAATCCCTGGAAAAGGGCTGGGAAAATCTTCCCCTTCCCAGCTCTGTGACCACGGAGCAGCTGAAGGACAATTGCTCCAGGCTTCTCCTTTGGCACACAAATAGTGACCAGAAAGTGCTGGTGGGCGATGAACTTTGTGCTGGAAGTATTTCCATTTTCCTCAGCAGCTTTTGGGCTCCTTTCCTCCCTGCCCTCCCCTGGGTCCCTCAGGGGAGTTCAGCCCTGGAAAGGGATTTTCTCTTCATCAGTGAAGGCATCAAGGAGATTTCCATCCTGCCCTGCAATCTCAGCAGTTCTGGTGACAAGAGCAGAGCGGCAGAAGGCAAAGAATTGTTTTGCATGGAATCATTGAGGTGGGAAAACTTCAAAGTGTCCAGTCACAAACTCATGGCCCCAAATGCCACATCCACCCATCTTTAAATCCCTTCAGGAATCAGGATCCCACCCCTGCCCTGGGTCCCTTCATAGGCTGATGGTTCCTCTTCAGGCCTTTTACCTCCCTTTTTTCCCCTTTCTTTCCCCTTTTTCCCCTCTTTTTTCCCCCCATTTTCCTCCTTTTTTCCCATTTTCTCTTTTTTTTTCTCCTTTTTTTTTCCTTCCCCCTCCCTTTTTTTCTGCCCCTTTTTCCTCCCCTTTTCCCCCTTTATTTTTCCATTTCTCCTCCCCTTTTCCCCCCTTTTTTCCCTTTCCCCCCCTCTTCCCCCCTCCCCCCCCCCCTTTTTCTCTTTTTTTCCCTCCTTTTAATTTTTTTCTTTTCCCTTCTTTCTTTTTTCCTTCCTCTCACTTTCCCCCCCCCTTTTTTTTTCCTTTCCAGGTCATTCTTTTCTCCTGTTAACTCCAGATTTCAGAGCAGCTCCAAGTGCTTTAATAAATTCCCTAAAACGAATGCAAAGTACAGCACGACTGTCAGAATGATCATATATCTGTATCACACTTACAGGTGTACCTGTAATGCAGCTGCCATATATTAAAAATATCCTTGCTTTGCAGATTTCATAAGGAATCTTATTAGGAAAGACAGGCTGGAAAATACAGCATTTTCTTTTCATATTCTGACACTTGATTTATTTATTTTTCCTTATAAAACACAATAAATCAGGTTTTTATTAGGAAAATTCCCATATGAAATCCTTGAGACTGAGAAAAAATAATAGGTGCTGGAGAAGCCTAAAACCAAGTACCAAAGGAAAGGTTAAATCAGTGGAAAAAGGAGATTTTTCTAGGTAGGAAGTGCATGGAAACCCTTTGGGGGATGTTTAGAGTGTTCTTTAACAGCTACACAGAGTTTTGCACCTTGGTGCTGATAATTCAGGTGCTGATTGTGGTTTAAACCAGCTGGGAACTCAGCCCTGGAATGCAGGGGAGAATTGGAAGGCTAAAAGTGAGAACACTTGTGGATAGAGGCAGTTTAATCAAATAAAGAGAAATAATAAATGGAAATATAAATGACAATATAATATAAAATATATAAAATTAAAAGATAAATATAAATTTTTAAAAATATAAAATATATTAAAAGAAATATAAAGAAGAAGCTGAAATATAAATAAAAATAATGTAGAATTAAAATATAAAAATATTTTAAAATATAAAAAATATTAAAAGAAATATTTAAATAAATGGAAATATAATAAATAATAACAAATTACAATAGATATATAATAAATAATAATATAATAATATAATAATATAATAATATAATAATATAATAATATAAAATTAAAATATAAAAATGAATATTTTAAAACATAAAATATGTTAGAATAAATAATAATAAAAATAAAATAACAAATTGCAAATGGAAAGGAACGTGCCTCCTGTGCACGTGTTTGCAAAGGAGTGGGAGCACTGGTTTCCTTTTTCCCAGTGCAACATCTCACTCTTTCTGTTGGTTATTTTATCTGATGGCTCCTCCAGCTGCGCTCACAAATTTCCTTTTGTGTCCTGGCAATTCAGAGCCCTGTGGCTCCTTTCTTCCCCTAATGGAGTTTCCTGGTAAATAGCTTTGAACTCAGATCCTTGTCTGACAATAGATAAGCTCCTGCCTAACCGGCACTTCACAATTAACAGCGTTATCTTGTTAAACCTGAGGAGGTGTAGGAAGGCTCCGGCGTCATTTTAAAGTATTTTATTGCTTAGAAAGTGTTTACAAAGGGCTACAGAAGAGGTAAATGAAGCTCAGTGCTGCATTCAGAGGCTTGATTAGCTCAGCCACATCAAAATGCCAATAATTCAGGTTCTGACAGGGCTGGGTGAAGCTATAGCCTCAAAATACCTGAGGAAATAAAAGGGGAAAGGAAAGGAAAGGAAAGGAAAGGAAAGGAAAGGAAAGGAAAGGAAAGGAAAGGAAAGGAAAGGAAAGAAAAGGAAAGGAAAGGAAAGGAAAGGAAAGGAAAGGAAAGGAAAGGAAAGGAAAGGAAAAAGGAAAGGAAAAAGGAAAGGAAAAAGGAAAGGAAAAAGGAAAGGGAAAAAGGAAAGGAAAAAGGAAAGGAAAAAGGAAAGGAAAAAGGAAAGGAAAAAGGAAAGGAAAAAGGAAAGGAAAAAGGAAAGGAAAAAGGAAAGGAAAAAGGAAAGGAAAAAGGAAAGGAAAAAGGAAAGGGGAAAGGAAAGGGGAAAGGAAAGGGGAAAGGAAAGAAAGGAGAAAGGAAAGAAAGGAGAAAGGAAAAGGAAAAAGGAAAGGAGAAAGGAAAAGGAAAGGGAAAGACCTTTAAGGTCATCCAGCCCAGCCACCAAGCCAGCAGCACCTCCATGGTCATTGAAGCACATCCCCAAGTGCCACCTCCATGTGGCTCTGAAAACTTCCAGGGATGAGCAGGGATCTGTATCATGCTTGCTGGGAACCAGGTGAAAATTAACCCATCTGATCCCACAGCTCTGAAACTCCCTCCAGACAGTCCCAGAAATACCCAGTTTCTTATTTGTTCCCCATCCTCTGGTCAGGCTTTCACATTAAAGTGAAATTTTACTACCTGGAGGGACAGAAACTGAAACAAAGTCACAAAAGGAGTTCCTGCAGAATTTTTACTTGCTGAAAGCAACAAAGAGTGGAGGAAAATTCCAACTAGGGAAACTGTAGGGCACTTATTTAAGGGCACCTGGGGTGTCCCTGGGCTCTTCTCTAGGTTTGCTCATCTTATGCTGGCTGCCAGGCTGAAACCCTCCCATTTTTCCATCTCTCTGGGATATAAGGAGTGCTTGAATTCTGGATGGAGCAGGAAGCAGGTGAAGATACCCAGTGTGTTGTCACCTGAAAAATAAACCCTGATTGTAATCCTGATTGCACCCAGACACTCCCCATAGTGAAGGAGAGAGATAAACAAACAGCCAACACTCAGAAACAAACCATGGCAACTTAACCCTATTTTTTATTTGTTTTTTTCCCCTGTATTTTATGGCCATGTTTCATATCAAAGATCATGAACTCAGCAAAGTTTCCAGCAGTTTCTAGCAAAGCAATGTGAGATTAATTAGAGAAGAGGTTGTTAATGAGGGCTGAGTGACCATGCAGGGACCAAATATCAGGGGAAGGATGGCCCTGGTGTGGTTCTGGATTTGGTCTCTTTGTTCCTGGTGAAAAAGGAATTCACTTATTAAATTTGCAGGTGATATGAACCTTGGATGACTGTAAGTCTATTAGAGAACAGGATTAGAATTTAAAATGTTCTTGACAAATTGGATAAATAGCCTGCAAATAAATTGATTAAATGGAGAAAAATGAGATGCCTCGGGCTGAAGCAGGAATGCTAAAAAGCCTTTTCTGTGTTGGAGAACAATTGCAGAGTTCCTTGGAAAAGCAATAAGGAACCACAATGGATCACAGACTTTACATGAGTCAGGAAAAGAGAAATATCAGAGGTTTGTGTGAGCAAGAGAAACTGACTGAGGACAGAGCAGGGATTGCACTCTGTCCTGGTGAGGGCTGTCTCAGAAACACATCCCAGAGCTGAGGGGGATCTGTGGCAGTGGGAGCACAGGGGGCAAAGCAGGAAAACGGGGAAACAGCAAAGGAATGGTGTCAGCACCAAGGATAAAGAAGAACGCAGCAACCGTGCTCATAAAGGGCTGGGCAGGAATGAGGGGGGTTCTTTGCACATCCCTGGAAGAAGGAATTGGTCTGAAAAGCAGAAAGGAAGATTCAGAGACCCAGAACTTCTCGGGGAAGGAGATGTCCGTGAAAGGTTTGGGAACAGAAGAGCAGCCCTGGAGTGACCCCTGCAGCAGCAGAGCAGGACATGAAGGGTCCCAGAGATCTCCTCTCCTCCTGCACTGCTGCAGCTCCACCAAGGGTGGGGATGTCTGGACAAGGAGCTCAGCCCTTACTGAAAGCTAAAGGCTGTAGAGGCTTATCAGGAGTCCCTTATCTTGTGATTTCATTGCAGGGGAAGGAGACGGAGCTGTTCTCCCAGCCCAGTCCTAGCAGTGGATGGAACTGGGGTGGGAGCTGCCCTGGATGCTCTGCCATGGATGGCTCCCCTGCCTCCCTCACAAGATTCCCACTCCCTGGGGAGGGAGCAGAGCTCATGTGCAGCTCTTGAACCCCTCCAGGCCACACCTGTGACTCCTCTCTGTGCCCACACAGGACCTGGTGCTCGTGGTTGTGCTCACACTGGGACAGGCTGGGTTTGGGGCTCACATCCTGAGCACTCCAAAGCTCCCCAGCCCTAAAGGAGCTGGAGCAGCCTCCAGGAGCAGCCCAGGCCGTGGTACAGCTGGGTGTGCTCCTGTCTGGACATGATTCCCACCTTTGCACAGAACCCTCATTTGCAGGCTCAGCAGAAGGGGAGCAGATTCCCATTATCGTGTTCTCCTTGCATCTGGAATTTTAAGTGAACTGCATAACAGAATCTTCTGCTTTCTTAAGCATTTCCTTCTCCTTTCTTTAATCATGCTGAGATTTCCTGTGATACTGTGAGCTGTAATTATCATCTGCAGATCAGTGGCAATGCTAAGCTGGTTCTTAAAGGGATTTTTTTTTCTGTGAATTTCAGATGACCAAGAACAAAATTATAATCACCTGATACTAAACAGTGACAACCAGACACCTACACATGGTAAGAGAAAGCAAAGAGCAAAATTACACACGTTGTAACTTTCCTCTGCCAGCCAGTAACATTTACTGGTACCAAATGTGTTTAATGTTAATGGCAATATTCCTCTGGCAGTGCTGCATGGCTGGTGGCTCCCATTGGCATTAAACACAGGACCATATTTTCAGTAGTGTGCACAGGGAAATATGGCCCAATCTTTTCTAACTGTGCTGATCAGCCTTGTGTCTAATTCCAAGATTCTCCTTTGTTTCCCACTGGGTTTCCTCCCCCTTTTACCCAGCCTGGAGATGTTTCTTTGCTCCCCTCCATGGCCTCTCTCTACTCAGCCCTGTCCCCCAGCCCTTCTGTCCCCTCCTTTGGGTTTCCCTGAGCAGCAGAGGAGCCTGGGCTGTGTCTCCCTTCCCTTGGAGCCAGCCCAACCCTGGCATCCCCTGGCTCCATCCAGTCCCTGGCACCCAAACCCTGCTCCGCAGTGTCTGTGCCACCAGACCAAGCTCTGATTGATGCCCCAGGGCATTCCCTGGCACCCAAACCCAGTTCCACAGTATCTGTGCCACCAGACCAAGCTCTGATTGATCCCATCCAGCCCCTGGCACCCAAACCCTGTTCCCCAGTGTCTGTCCCACCAGACCAAGCTCTGACTGATCCCTCAGTCCCTCAGATTGGTCCCATCTTCTCTCCTGCCTCTTCTGCTGCCTTGTCTCAGTCCTGTCCGTGTCCCTCCCTGCCCCCTGTGCCTTTGGAATGGGATCCATTCCTCTTGCTCTAAGCTCCCAGTAAATCTCATCTCTGTCACTCCTGGCAGCTCTGAATCTCTGTATTTGTTACTCTTTCTGTCCTGGTGTTTGTTTTGAATTCTGAATCCTCGTCCTGACTGTTCTGGAGCTGATTTATTGCAAGTTGTGCTCACATACAGAAATCTCCCTGCTGCTAAGGAGGGTGGGAGAACAATTGCCCTTGGAAAGATCCCCTAAAACCCTGGGGGTTTCTCCTTCCCAGAGGATGCAGGCATCTCTTCAGCCTAAAAATTGCTTCCATGGTAAGCCTGTGCTATTAGGACTTCATTTTCTGTCTTGCAAACACTCCAGGAGGAAGAGTGTCAGCTTTGAACTCATCAGTGCCACAGCAGTATTTATTGAGCCTGAACTGACAGCCTCCAATGTTCCTGACTGCTTATTCTGTTTACTTTTTTACCTTCCTGAGGGCGAAAAGAAAAGAAGAAAATGGAGAAATAGGGTTGAAATTGTGCTGTCTTCTCTTTGGTCTTGGTACTCATTCTTAAAATCCAGCCCCTGCTGGGTTCTCAGCTGCCCTTGACCTGCCCAGGAGCTTTAATGCAGCACCAGGGTCCCACTGCATCCAAGCACTCCAGGGAATGTGACAAAACAATTCCACTTCCCTCTGCTCCTAACAGATGCTTTGCTTTTTTATGTTCTTAAGAAAAAAAAAAAACACTGAAGGGAGATCCACTGGTCTTGGATTTCTTGTGCTTCCTGTGCCTTAATAATTTGGTTGTTGTGAGGGACTGGGATGAGCTGACTACAAATGAGGGTGTGATTCAGAGGTACATCTCTCTCTGAGTTATCCAGATGGCCAGGGCTGCTTTTGTTCCTTCCATCCATGTGTGCTGCTGCTGCTGAGCCATTGCCTGGAGAGTCTGAAAATATATTTGGGCTTTTCAAGTAAGACATCAGAAGAGCTTGCAGGATGGCACAGAGGGCTGGAAGGAGGGCTGGGAATTGTGATATCCTGGGAAGGACAATTTCCAGCGGGATCAGAAGTGACCATAGGCAGCTGAGTCACAGAAAGGGCCCAAGGCCAGCTTGGATGGGGCTTGGAAACCCTGGGAGGTGTCCTTGCCCATTTCCTTCCTTCCTTCCTTCCTTCCTTCCTTCCTTCCTTCCTTCCTTCCTTCCTTCCTTCCTTCCTTCCGCCACTTCCGCCACTTCCGCCACTTCCGCCACTTCCGCCACTTCCTTCCGCCACTTCCTTCCTTCCGCCACTTCCTTCCTTCCTTCCGCCACTTCCTTCCTTCCTTCCGCCACTTCCTTCCTTCCTTCCTTCCTTCCGCCACTTCCTTCCTTCCTTCCTTCCTTCCGCCACTTCCTTCCTTCCTTCCTTCCTTCCGCCACTCCTTCCTTCCGCCACTTCCTTCCTTCCTTCCTTCCGCCACTTCCTTCCGCCACTTCCTTCCGCCACTTCCTTCCTTCCGCCACTTCCTTCCGCCACTTCCTTCCGCCACTTCCTTCCTTCCTTCCGCCACTTCCTTCCGCCACTTCCTTCCGCCACTTCCTTCCGCCACTTCCTTCCTCCCCTCATTTTTACCTTTTCTTTCTTTTCCATCCTTCTCTTCCCCCTTCTGTCTGGCACTGGATCAGCTTTAGGGTCCATCCCATCCTGGGGCTCCTCAGTTCCAGACTGTCCCAGCCCAGGGGCTGCAATCCCAGGATTTCAGTTCTGCTGTGCTTGAGGGCTCTGAATTAACCACAGTGACTCTCACCATCCCACACCTGCCAGAAATCCCTGCTGCTGGATTATTCCTGCCCCAAATCCCCCCCACAGGACACCAAATGTCCCATTCCAGAGGCTCCTACAGCCCTTTAGAAACATCAGCTGAAATTCTGCTCTCAGTGACAGCATTTAGACCTCAATTCCACTGAAAACTAAATTTTCATGTGGATTTCCTTAACTCCAGACTTTATTTCTACCTCAGCTGCAGATTTGAGCTGCAAATGAAGAACTGTACAGCAGTTTTAGGAAATGTAGTGATTTGTATGTAAAATGTGAGTGGGAGGGAGCAAGTATTAGGCTCTAAGCACAACCAAGTTTTACATATGAAATGCAGCTAAATCTTTTGATACATTAATTTATCTTGCTTAGATATTCAGCCTTCACACAAAATAAGCACATAAAATGATTTCCCCCATAAAAACATTAAAATATGAAGGAAAAAACCGAGCTGGGGGCACAAAAGAGAACTGAGCATCAGCTATAACAGAAATACATTGACTGCCTGGACTCAGTTTCTGTGCAGATTATTGCTTTATTTTTTACTGCTACTGAAGTTTCATCTCATTATATTTAGTGCATATATAATTATCCTAACCTAAAGAGCACCTAATAAACATTTTTTTAACATCTTTATAAATACCAAGCACATTTCCAAATAATATGGTTAGAAGGAAGTTCATATCACGACTTTTATGTCAGTTAATTGCATTTGACAATCATCTCAAAAAATACTTGGTAAAGCACCATGAGCAGCCAATTACTTCAAGGTTTTAATTTGGCCAAGTGTTTTTTCATGGATGGTGCCTGGGATTGCTCTGAGGGAGACAAATTTCATTTTATAGCTGTACTTGTGTGGGCTTTTAGCAGTTTCCTCTATATGGACTCATGTAGGAGTGTGGCTTTCCCTTCCTTCCTTCCTGGAATCCTTCCTTCCCTTTATTCCCTCTTTTTTCCCTCTTCTCTCATTTCTTTCTTTTCCATCCTTTTCTTTTCCTCCTTCTTTCTCTTTTCTTCATTTCAGAAATCCAGGGCATCTTCCTTCCCACACACTAATAGGGCTTTGGGGGATATATTGCTGAAAAAATCTTTGCATCAATTTTCTAACATCAGACCAGAAGCTTCAATTTGGGGCAATCCCAGAAGATATGAAAATGATTCCCCATTCTGTCACATCTCCTCCAGCAATTTGCTGAGAGTTTTGTGTCTATTGTGTTTAAGACACTGTTTACAAAATCATAACAATTAAGGACTGTTTAAATTAGCTTTATCCCCAGCAGAAATATATGGGGGGAAAGGAGAAGCTTATCAGATGTGCAGCATAAAACCCAGAGAACAGGCAGACCTGGGTGTCCTGACCCTGGGCAGGGCTGGAATGGCAGTGGGAGGTTGATAATTCACCTGGGGGGATTTTGGAAGGAATTTGAGATGGGACCTCTGAGGTGGTTTTGATGATGAGGTTTATTATCTTCTACATAGGCAGGAAGGGTGAGTTTGGCTCACATCTTCACAACTTGGCTCAGAAGGTCTCAAGACTCTTAGTTACAAGACCTTTTGAAGGATTTATTGACCAATAAAACACTGCTAACAAGGATATTTATGGTTTTGACCCAATCTTTAAATATTTTGTCTTATGGACTCGTGCTGCAGTGTAAGCTTTCTTAGCCAATCTTGTTATGGCACACAAAACCACAGTGCTGCATTCTAAACTCCTTGTTTACCTCTGGAATATACATTTTTTTTAATATCTAAACTCTGAAAGTCTAAACTTTTCTTTACTTAACTTAACGTGTCTCTGCTTTAAACTCCAAATCCACATTCTCCCTTCTGTCACCTGAGTTTGGGAGCCTTTTCCAAGGTCTCAGATCAAATCCTGGCTTTAATTCTGGAATCCCTGGCAGTGCCCAAGGCCAGGCTGGGCAGGGCTTGGGGAAGCCTGGGACACTGGGATGTGTCCCTGCCATGGCAGGAGTGGAATTGAGGGGACTTTATGATCCTTTCCTTTCCTTTTTGTTTCCAAGCCAAGTCAAACCAAACCAAACCAAACCAAACCAAACCAAACCAAACCAAACCAAACCACATCAAACCAAACCAAAAAACACCAAAGCAAAGCAAAGAAAACCACACCAAACCAAACCAGACCAGACCAAACCACACCAAACCAAACCACACCAAACCACATCAAACCAAACTAAACCACACAAAACCACACCGAAGCAAAGCAAAGCAAAGCAAAGCAAAGCAAAGCAAAGCAAACCAAACCAAACCAAACCAAACCAAACCAAACCAAACCATTCCAGCCATTCCAAAATCCCTCTCCCTGCCCTGCCCTGGCCCTTGCAGAGCTGGGTACCAGTTTGCAGTGTCTCAAACCCTGCAGGAAGGGGTCCCAGCTCTGCACAGCCCTGGTGCCAGAGCCAGGAGTTTTATCTGCACCCCTGCAAGGGCAGCACACTCCAGGGTGAGCAGATCCCTTGCTCTGACTGCTCTGTGCAGTTTTCATCTCTCCCTTTCACTTCAATTCCAGTGTTGCTCCTCTCAGCCCAGCTGTGGGGTGCAATATTCAGTGAAGCTCTGTGTGCTCAGGGGTTTTTGCATGCTGATCCCCCTGGGTGACAGCACTCAGGGGTGTCACTGTCACACCCAGTGTCACTGTGTGCTGCATCCCCTCCCTCTGCACCTTCCCCCTTGTGAAAAACGCCAATCACTTGTTTTTAAAATTTTAAAAGTTTAATAGTAATAAAATGGTTATAAAAATACAATTAGAGTAATAATAATTTGGACAATTTGAATTAGGACAATATGAGACAATAGAGACAAAGAATTACAGATGTCCGGGTACTTTTTTCTGGGCAGCACAAGCCTGAGAAAGGACACATATTAATAGAGGATTAACCCTTAAAAGCAACAGCCTGTTGCATATTCATGCACCTCATACATGATGCATAAATTCCATTCAAACACAGGATTCTGTCTGGTCAGCGTCAACTTCTTCCTCTGAATCCTAACAGCACCTTCAAGGTGGGAAGAAGTTTGTTTCTTCTGATAATGGGGCAATAAATTCTTTTTCTCTGAAAGATTCAGGTGTCCTGTGGCTGCTATCTCAGACCAACTCCTTTCTTTAAAGAAAGGTGTCCTACATAACATAGCTTCTATTTTAACATTATGTTATAACCTAAAACCATATTTAACACACTGCTTAAGAGAATTAATACAGCATTACCTTCTAACACAACACATATAATATTCATTGGAATATTTGCAAAAAATCATAAAATACATGCATTTTTCACCCTCCTCAGGCTGCTGCTCAGTTCTCAGCCAGGCCCAGTGCTGGAGCCATCCTGACAGACACAGGGTTTAACACTGCCTCTGCTTGAAATCCTCCAGCTCTCCTAAATGAGGGCAGCTACTCGCTGGAGAGCTCTGATTTCCACCACAGAGGATCTGACCTGGAAATGTAGAAACCTCCTGGAGATTAGTCATGAGAAATGCAAAGCACTATTAATAACAGCGTTTGTAACACGAGCAAACAGGAGTGTGAAAACACAAACACTGAGGACGCATCTCATACATTCTGACTCTGCACACATCAGTTTATTCGCCTGCCCTGACACTCCAGCACGGCCTGGCAGCCCTGAGCCCTGGCACAGAAGGCTCCAGAACGTCAGCAGTGCCACCAGATTTGGGGCTCTTTGAGAGAACTTGCGTCAGAGTCGGAGCCTGTGCGTCTGAGCCTTCAAAGGGCTGAGCAGGAGCGGGGCTGGGGCAGCAGGGAGGGCTCTGACACAGGGCTGGGGCTCTGCTGAGCTGCAGCTGAGCAGCAGAAGGCCGGCTTGGAGCAGCCTCTCCTAGGTGACATTGTTTGCTTTCCCTGGGTGAATGTTTTAAAAGGCATCTGTTGGAATGTCTTGCAGAATTCGCACAACATATGTGCAGACTCAAATGCAAATCTGCAGCACATCCCTTTTGCCACTTGAGCTTTGTTCAAAACTTTGCCATCAACTCACTTTTTTTTTTTTTTTTAATTTTGGTATCATCTGCTCCCGTCCTTGAACATGAAAGGTTTTGTGCCTCATGTAAACACACTTTGAAAGTGTGTTCCAACAAGAGGGGCAGAGCAAGATGTGACAAGAAGACTTCAGGTCTAATCTGGAAATCCTGGAGCTTCTCTGAGCCCTGAGATTGCAGAGAGGTTGCAAAGCACTGGCAGAGAAATGAGCTATGCCTCAGCCCTGTGCTTCCCTGGTAGGTGACAGAGCACAGGAGTGAGCAGAGCAGTGAATTTGTGTGAAGCCACCTCCAGTGCGACCCCCAGGCCCAGCAGGGCTGCAGGTGACACCCAGATGCTGCCACCAAAGCCATTGTCCTGTTTGGACCACACTGGGGTGGCTGCCTAGAACAGAGGCTGGGCAAGATCAAGAGGATAAAGTGGGTGTTTATTAAAGGTCTTTCACAGATACACATCTTGGGCAGCCAAAGCCTCACAGAGGCTGCACCCAAGATGGATAATGGTTACCAGTTTTTTATACAGATATAAATTTGGTCTATTTGCATAGCAGGGGTTAATTGTCCAATTACTGCTTCAGGCAATGAAGTCATATTCCTCAGTTTTCTCCCTACAATTTTATACTTTTTATACTTCCCACATATTATACATTTATTATACATTTATACTTTTCAGGGCTGTGGTGTGTCCTTGGATCTCAGGCCCAGAGGGATTGTTCTATCTGACCAAGATGTGAAGGCAGTTAACTACACTTTATATGGAGTTCACAGTTATACACTAATGCACTAGAGGATTTGAAAAATATAAAAGCTGAAATCCTAAAGCATCATCAGGTGTGGTAGGGGCACAGGCAGCCCCTTCCCCTGCCCAGTGCAAGGTGTGAGCAGGGGAAATGCACCCACCTGGACTGGTGGGGCTGCAGGAGGAGAATTCAGAGCTCCCCAGAGCTCCCTGCTCCCTTCCTGAGCTCCTTGTGCCAGTGTGGAGCAGCCTGGGGAGCTCTGGGCTGGGCTGTGCATCCCTGTGCAACCAGGGCTGCCTGCAGGGTGGGGAAATGCTGAAATTCCTGCAGAATTGTACAGACTTGTGCAGAATTGTACATCAGAATTGTACAGCCTTGCACAGAATTGTACAGCAGAATTGTACAGCCCTGCACTGGCTGTACCAAGCTGGGGCTGTCCCCAGGCTGGGGGAGGTTCCTGTGCTCTGTTTGTTGCTCCTGAAATCATTATATATATAAAAGATCACCAAACACATTTTAAAAAAGACACTTTCTGATTCCACTATTATGTCCATAAGGCACAAAGAAATCCTCAGTGCAGTGAGGTTTTGGGAGCTTGAATACAAAAACAAAATGGTAATTCTTGCAGAATGTAAGGGCAGAAGGAGACATAGGAAGAATCACTGTGTTGTTCAGATTGACCTTTTTATATACAGAAAGAATGAAGGGTGAGCTTCACCTCCTGCCTGCTCCTCTGCCAGCTCCTGGGCCAGGAGGGATGGTGTGCCAGAAAATGGGCACCAAAGGCCACAGAGATGCTGAGGAAAAGGGCACCAATCCTGACTTTAAAGGTAACCCCAGTAGCCACGCACAGAGCTCATTTTCCACTGTAATCTCCAGCTGGGGTGATGGGGATGCTGGGGAGCACAGTGCACAGCCTCAGCTACCCTGCAGGGAATGGCAGAGCTTTGATTTGGATCCTGATTATTGATTCTGACCTGCAGCTTCCATAGGAGCCCACAAGCACCACAAACAAAGAGGAGAGAGACCAGAGACAAATATATTATTGCAGGAGTGAAAACCTGCTGAGAAACTGGTGCTGAACTGGCCTCAGAATATAAATTGCACGAGATATTTCTCCTTACTGGAGCACCTCGGTTCTCTGATCTCCCCCTCAAGCTACATTATGCAAAAGACATCTGAAATTAGCTTTGGTCATTTCAGTTTATCCCTTGTTTGGCTGAGTGATGGGCAGTGGATTTCAAGGTGACTTCTCATTTGCCAGAATCATTCCAGCCTGTTCCTGAGTGCCTGGATGCGAAAGGCAGCGAGAAGATGAAGTGATCCTGCAGCAGCCCATCAGATAAATGTGTGGCACTTAATTTCACACACCTCATGCAAGCAGTCAATTAATGCTGAGCTCTGGCACCCAGCACAGCTCCGTGCCTGTGCCTGGGCTCACTGCAGCATGCCCAAACCCCCATGGAAATGGAGATTAGCTCCACGTTCTGCCTGAGCAATTTGCAAAGAGATCTCAGCCCGGGGTCCTTGCCACACGAGCAGGAGGAGGAGTGGGGACATGGTTTCAGTGCTGATCCAGCCTCTGTTTGCTGGATAACATCAAATCAATTGTTTCCAGCCCCCTGATGAATGCCACACGCTCCCTGATCCTGTAGGCAGGCTGTTAGACATGGATGGATGTCACATTCATACTTTCTGTAAAAATCCCTTCACCCAGGATTTTTCTCCTGGGAAGCTGAGAAGCCTCAGAGAAAAATATAAGAATTGAATATTGAAAACAATAATTATCTCATTTGCTTCTCCTGTGTTATGCTCATGTGGAATGTGTTTGGAGATTTTTTACTAACAGGGAATTGCTTGATTGGTTTCATGTGGATATTTTTGACTTATTGGCCAATCAGGGCCCAGCTGGAAAGAATCATGAGTTTTCATTATTATCTTTTTATCCTGATTTATCGTGATTCTGGAGAGCATCACAAGTTTTCATTATTATCTTTTTATCCTTCTGCAAGTATCCTTTCTGTATTCTTTAGTATAGTTTAGTATAGCATTCTTTAATATAATATAGAATAATAAAATAATGAATTAACCTTCTGAGAACATGGAGTCAGATGCAACATTCCTTCCTTCATCAGGGCACCCCACAAATAAAAAAGATGGAAATCATCAGCAAGGAAATGCTGGTCTCTAAGAGGAGCCACTCCAGATCCCTCAGGCCTGTGCCACACCAGAACCCCCTTACAGGAGAGCGGAGAGGAGCAGGAAAAAGGGAAGAGGAGATTTATGAGATTTATGGTTATTGCATTGGGAGGAGGAATTTTTCACCACTGAATTACTTTCTTTCTTACAGAATTACTGTGAGAGTGATTCTGTGATTGCAGGACTGCCTCAGCCTGTCTGTGGCACTGTGCAGTGCTGAGGGTGGCTGACAGGAGGTTTGGAACATCCAGGGGAAGCCCCAGTGGGAGAAAAGTTGTGGCAGCAGCTCTGGATCCCCAAGCAGACACTCAGATGAACTGCTGGGTTCGTTTCCAGGCTGCAGGGGCACCGAGGACACGCTGGAATGAAAAATTCAGGGAGAAGGAAAAGGTTCTGCTGTCCAACAAGCAGGGCTGCACACGGCAGAGAGGCAGCAGGGCAGGACTGGCCTCGCTCTCACAGATGTTTCTTGCAGGAAACAGATTCACTTATGTATGAGTCAGGTCTAGAAAAATGTCTGTGAAATGTCTGCACTCTGCCTGAGTGGATTTTATTTTGAGTTTTTTCCTGGAAATGGGAGAAGTTAGCAAGTGTTTGGGCACTGCAC
The DNA here is from genome assembly GCF_027579445.1 of Ammospiza nelsoni. Lineage (NCBI taxonomy): Eukaryota > Metazoa > Chordata > Aves > Passeriformes > Passerellidae > Ammospiza > Ammospiza nelsoni. The sequence continues at coordinate 4,323,332 of NC_080651.1, forward strand.
AAAGCCAGCAGTTTTCCAGGTGAAATTCCCCTGCTGCTCTGTTACCTTTGGGCAGAATCTGAGCTTTTATCCCAACCAGCCCCTGGTGCAGAGGAGGCAAGAGGGCTTGGGGCAGGTGAGTCCACGCTGATCATGCATTGCTCTTCATGGGGACACTTTAGGGATGTACAGCAGGAATGTGTGAACCCAAGCTTGGGCATTCTGCTGCTCCTGCAGAGAATTTACCCTTCTGATTTCATTTTCAGACCATACCTGAAGTGAACACCTTTTGCCTCAGCTGCTGATCCCATCACTGCTGTGGGGTCTGACAGAGCCCACTGCTCTGTCCTGGCTTCCAAAACTTGAAGTTCCTGCTTTGTTAAATCCTCTCCTCTCTGCCCATTTTAATATCTGAACACCTGGGGGTTATCACTGCAGGTGAACACGTCCCTGTGCCTTGGCTGGGCTGATGAAAAATCTTTTCCCAGCTTGTAGTGAAGGAACAAGGTTTCAAACCCCTGCAGATAATATGGACTTCAATTTCAGCAACTGGGTTCAGTGCCCTCAGCATGAGAAAAGTGACAGAGGTCACTGGGACCCTGTCTGGGGACCTTCAGAGACCAACAAAATGAACATGAGTAGAGGGGCATCCTCCACCCCTCAGGAATAGGGATTTCCTGCCTCAGGAACATCCCCAACACCTTGTTCTGCCCTCTGAGTGCCCCCAGAGGTGCCCAGCTCCCAGCCCTGAGTGCAGGGAGGTGTGAGGCTTTGCAGAGCCCTAGAGCCTCCAGGTTCCGAGCATCCATGAGCACTCTGGCACACAGAGAGGGCAGCTGGACCATCCTCAGCCCCAGTTAAGCGACCCCCAGACTGGTTCTGTGTCCCTGGGGATGGGGAGGGCACACAGAGTGGTGAAGGTGAATGACGCTGGTTTAAGAGTTAAAGAACTGGTTCATGATGCCCCAGTTAAGGAACCCCCACACTGGTTCTGTGTCCCTGAGGATGAGGAGGGCACACAGGGAGGATGAAGGTGAGTGATGCTGCCTGGCACAGCCTTGCATGCCCAGGGTGGGTGGCAGCCCAGCCCATCCCTCTGGGCAGCCCCAGGGGATGTGAGGCAACATTTTGCTGTCCCCATCACTGCTGTGTGTGACAGGAAGCAGCAGCACAGGATCCATTTCTCCCGGATCTGCAGGTGCCAGTGTGAATCATGCCCTGTGGCTGAGGCTCAGCTCCAGCTCAGCTCCCTGCTGGAGCCTGTGGGCACGGCCAGTCTCTCTCCATCCCCTCGGGGCACACTCCAGACCTGCCTTTCTCTGGTTTTTTTTTTGCAGACAAGCCACGAATGAACAACATCCTGACTTCAGCCACCGAGCCCTACGACCTGTCCTTCTCCCGCTCCTTCCAGAACCTCTCCCACCTCCCGCCCTCCTACGAGTCTGCTGTCAAGACCAACCCCAGTAAATACTCATCTCTCAAGAGACTCAGTAAGTGTCAGCTCCTTTGCTTCCCCCTGGTTCTGTTTGTAAGGAATCACCCCTTCCCTCAGCTGGGCACTCCTGGGTTGGCATCTCCAGTGGGGATTCCTTTGGCTGGCACTCCCCAGCAGGTATGGGTGTGGAGGTAATTTCATTTCTGGGACAGTACCTGTGGTTTTTGCTGTGTGTCTGCCCAGCCTCCTGCCCAGAACCTGGCAGATCCAACCCCACTGCCCCACTCTGTTCCTGAGCATCCAGGGAGTTTCAGCCCTGGCAGTGCCCAGCACTCCCTGCTCCTACTGGCACCAAGCACACTGAGCACCTCCAGAATCTCTGAATCACTTTCCTGCAGCTGCTCCACTCCAGAGCCAAGGCAAAAGAGGCTCCAACTCCCCAGCCTCCCCTTGCAAAGTGCCAGCAAGATAATGTTCTTCTTCTGCATGAAGGGAACACAAAAAAGTGTGATATCTAAAAGCTGGAGTTTGAAAATTACTTATTTGGCATTCATTATTTAAATTTAAAATTGTTTCTTCCCAATGGACTTCCTGTCACAGTTAGGAAAAAATAAAATATAAGAGACCATTAACAAACACTTCTATTTGAGCAAGAAACAAAGCATTAGATATTTTTATTAATTTATATCTCAAATTTATATATATATAAAAATTTGAAATATAGATTTATATATATTTAATATAGATTGAAATATATATATTTATATATAAATATATATTTATATATAAATATATATTTATAAATATTATATATTTGAAATATAAATATAAATATAAATATGAATATATTTCACTTTATATATATAAATATATATAAACCTATATATATCTCAGATATATATAAAAATCTATATTTCAAATTTATATATATAAATTTGAAATATAGATTTATATATATATTTAATATAGATTGACATATAGATATATATTTATATATATATTTTTATATAATTATATATATATAAATTTGAAATATAAATTTAAAAAAATATATCCATATATAGATTTATTTTAAATATATTTTTCAAATATTTCAAACACTTGTTTGTCTTGCTTGCCAGGCAGGGAAAAATTACTTATTTTCCTCCAATTAGCAGAGACAGATGGTGAAAGACCAGGATTTTTTATCTCCCTTGCCCTTCCTTCAGGGCAAAGCGAACAGAACCCCATTTGGGAGGTCCTTGGGGGTTTTGGGGGTCTCTGAGGGTCTGGCACCCCCCTGTGCCCTGGACAAGAGCAGCCAGGGGAGGGTGTGAGGATGGGGTTGAGCAAGAGCAGCCAGATTAATTCCATCCTGCCCAGGGCTCCAGGGAATTGTTCTTCCTAGCAAAGTGAGAAAGGTCAGGGAGGGGGGCAGCTCCTGTTTTCAGGCATATTAAACCACTTGGTGCTGGCTGGAGAATCATCACGAGTGACTGGGCAGCTTGGAAATGTTAAAGCAAATTAAAACAAGGAGAGACAAGCCCAGAGAGGAAACCTGCTGGAGCTGCAGAGGAAGAAAGCTGGGGAAAATTACCTTTAAAAAAGGAGAGGGATTATTGTGATGGCCTCACATGCACACACACGTGCATCTCTTCTCACCATGATATATAAGAAGGAAGAAAAACTGAATTTGGCTGTTCTGCTCCACATTCTCTTCCCAGAGCACCACAAATGAATTTCTGTAAACCTCGTTACTGTAATTCCAGTGCCAGAGGAGCTCTGCTCTCCCTGTCTGCAGCGGCATCTGGGATTGAGGTGGAATGTGTAAGAGCATTTATTTGGGGATCTCCTTCCAAATGAGAAAAAACCCACAAAAAATCCATCAAAAAACTGTTTGAGGGCAAAACAGCTTAGCCTGAGGCCAAGGCAGTTGAAGCACTCAAACATTCCTGAAGTGTGGTGAGACCAAGACCAGCCCTGAGTAATGTTCTAGAAACTGCCAAAGCAGGAAAGAAAGGGCAGAAAAATCCCAACCAAAACCAATTAAAAAAGCCCAGGAAGTTTGCAGAAAGCATAACTTCCAGTAATTCCAGACCCACATGTTTGAAAAACACATGGAAAGAACCAGAAGTACAATTTAAAAAAAAGAAAAAAATCCTGACAAGCAATTCACCAGTGATTCCTTTTTCTCTGCTCACAATTTCTGCTTTTTTGGAATCCTCTTAAGACATTCTTTTTTGATTTGTTTTTATTATATTTTTTAATATAATTTTTAAGCACATCCTTGATGGAGAAGCACACTGGACTGGAGTTTTATTTTGGATAAAATTGTGAATGTCCCTTCTCCTATGAGCATCAATGACAGGACAAGGGCAGGGTGATCAGTGCCAGCTGTGCCAGGGTGTGATGTGTCCCCGCTGGTGGCATGAGGGTGGCATCAATCAGCCTGGAATGGGTTTCAGCTGGATCATCTTTAGGATTCCTTCCAACCCAAACCATTTTATGGTTCCAAGATTTCGTTTCCCAGAGAAACTTTGGGTTTTGCCAGCTGCGCACCCAGCCCTCCACATTTCCCAGCTCCTGGAGCTCTGCTCTGCTCTCCCAGAGTTTGTTTCTTGCTGTCCCTGGTCGCAGAATTCTGAGGTTCCAGTACTCTCCCTTGGCACGAGGCACGTGTGTGGTGCTGCACATAATGTGGGAAATGAATTTGTAGAAATTCATTTGTAGAAATGGAGCCAGAAGCAAGTTTCAAAGGGTGGCCTTGCAAATAAGACTGGGTACTTCAAAGAAACAGAACTGTGAAAGATGCGTTGAAGTAGGACCCACGAGGGGCAATTTTAGGGGACTGGCTTTAAGGCATTTACTTTAAAATTACAGTATAGTATGGTGGGCCAAGAAAGGCTTATCATATATTGTAATTAAGAAATATTTAACTTTTAATTGTGATAGGGTGAATTATAAAATCTGTATTGTCTCACCCTTCACATGAGACTAAAAATAAAATAAAAGCTTTTAAAATTCCTCTCAGTTACCCCATCTCTAAGTCAAAAAAGAAGCTAATCCAACAGCATTGCTGCCAGGCTCTGTTCCCCATCCCTGGCTCAGGCTGACGCCCCTCTTAGAGCCAGCAGCCTGGAAAATGTCTGTCTGCTGCTGCCTGGAGCAGCTTGCTGGGTGTGACACATGGCTGTTCCTCCTCCTCTGACTCCTCTGAGATGGAGATGAGCAGCTTTTCCACACCTGGAAATGTTCCTCCTCCTCCTCAGCATCACTGGAGGCCTGAGGGAGCTTGGAAACATCTTTGAAATTAAATAACCTCCCTGAAAGTTCAGCCATGGCAGCTGCACCCAGGGTCACTGGGTGGGAGAGGGAAGGAAAAGGGATTTTTTTATTCTCCTAATGGACAAAACATTTTAAAGTGTAGCCCATGCTGCATTTTCAGTCCAAGGAACACCTTCAAACCCTTCCAGCTGATTGTGCCACCTCTCCAGCAGCCTCAGAGCTGTAAACCTCACATAAGCTGGTTTAGCTCCTGCTGGCAATTACCAGAGCCAGGTGTGAGCATCCAAGCACATCTCCATTTGGGATGTTCTGTGCTTTAATTACATCTATTTAGAGTCACATGGGCAAATCCTGCGGAACTCCTCTCATCCAGAGCAGAGGCCAAGTGCCAGGGTGCTAATTGCCTCATTCCCACTCTGCAGCAGCCTCAGCATTGCCTCTGCACACCCAACCTGGCATTTCCAACCAGCCCCAAAACACAGAATAAAAATGCCTCCAGCTCCCTGGGCCATATGGAATTCCCCCACCTCCTCAGGCTTCCTAGAAGGTGATTTTAAAGACAGGAGAGCTCGAGGCCAGGAGAGCTGCTGCCTGACATTTGCAGTGAGACATCCTTCTGAGGGCTGTTGGGTGGTGAAAAATAAAGATCCATGGCTGCAGCGTGAGCTCTGGAGAGCAGATCCCACGGGCAGGAAGGCAGCACGGGGGGCTGGGGGTGACCTCACGCCTCGGGGCTGTGTGGGCTGGGAGGAAGGGCTTGGCAGCAGCACTGGTGGCACAGATGTTCTCAGCTCCTACTCCTGGGTGTGAGGGAACCAAGCCCACCTCCTCACGGATCTGGGCTCTGCACAGGGGCCTGGCAGCAGGGAAGGGAAGGGAAGGTGTGGGACAGGGGATGAGGAAATAAGTGAGGGATGCGGGCCAGCACAGGGTGATGCAGGGTTTGGCTGGACTGGTGTTTTGCGAGCAGAGCTCTGGAGTGGCGCAGGCTTTGCCTGAGCTGGTGTTTTGTGAACAGAGCTCTGGGATGTTGTCAGCACCCACTACATGAGCTCTGCCTCATGGGACCAGCAGCCAATTAACTCCCAGGCAATGTGGTAAATAAAAACCACAGATTGATGGCTGTAGGATCCCAGTGATCTATCACGATACAGCTGCAGTAGCCAACATCCTCTCTGAGCCCACAGCATTCCTCTCAAAGCCAAGAAAAGGAAAGTGGGAGTGTGGGGGGTGTGTGCTGCATTTCAGAGCAGCAGAGAGATTGTTTAAGATACAGCAGCAGCAAACTGAGCAAGAAATGTTCCATGGGATAAATTCTCTCATATCAACCAAGGTCGATTATAAAAATGGGAAATGAAACCTTAGGCAGGTGATTCAGTGTCTCAGAGACCAGCAAACCTGGTTTGTGACCACACTTACAAATATTTAAATGAAGTAATTAAAATGTGATGAAGTCACTCATGGGCTCCAGGGAATAGCCATGTCTAAGGCCAGAGGTGACATGGGCATATCCTCAAATGGGGATCTCTGTTTTGATGTCTGCTTGTGTCACCTGCCCTGCTCTTTCCCAGGGTGACATTTGAAGAATGTGACAATTTGAGAAGGTGACATTTGGGAATTTCTCCATAACTCATGTGAATTGTGTGGTACCGTGGCCTGGCTTCCACATGGAGGAGTGTGGGGTGCACTGCCCAGGGAATTGCACTGTCCCCACGCATTTCACACTCCTCTGTGTGCCACAAGCCCTCAGTGACACCTGTGGCATGTTCATCTGTCCCTCAGGCGTCACCAGGAGCAGCTGCAGGGCCTGGGCCAGCACACTGCCATTTCTAACCTCCCATTTCCCTCCCCACAGCTGACAAAGAGGCTGACGAGTACTACATGAGGAGGAGACACCTGCCTGACCTGGCGGCCCGGGGCACGCTGCCCATCAACGTCATCAAAATGTCCCAGCAGGGCAACCAGCGGGACAGACCACGCCGCCCCATCAGGGCCATGTCCCAGGACAGGGTGCTGTCTCCGGAGAGGATCATGCCCGAGGAGTTCAGCATGTCCTACGAGCGGATCCTGTCGGACGAGCAGCTGTTGTCGGCAGAGCGCCTGCACTCGCAGGACCCGCTGCTGTCCCCGGAGCGCTCGGCCTACCCCGAGCAGTCCATGTCCAGGGCGCTGTCACACACGGATGTCTTTGTGTCAACACCGGTCTTGGATCGCTACAGGATGTCAAAAATGCACTCCCATCCCAGTGCCTCAAATAACTTGTACAACACCTTGGGTATGAACCCGACCTCGGCCAAGCGCCAAGCGTTCGCCTCGCGCCGGCACAACACGGTGGAGCAGCTGCATTACATCCCCGGGCACCACCACCACTACCGCACCGCCAGCAAAACTGAGGTGACTGTTTGACACGACCCAGTGCATTGTAGATACTCCTTAAGGACTGGGGTGGCCACAGCACCCTGTTCTGCAGTGGCCTTATAGGCCAAGATAACCTCTACTAACTCAGTGTCTGCAAAGACTTCTCTGGCAGTCCCACCCACGTTGTTTTTAAAGCCACCCCTCCATCAGTGACACAGGAAGAACTGAAGCGGCAGTCAGACACTAGTGAGGGATGACAGAGGGAATTTCCTGGCGTGCATCAGTTTCTGTCAAAGAAAGCCATAGTAATCGATGGCTCCTTCCAAGGGCTCACCTGCATTACCACATAGTTTCCATGAATTCAGGACTTTTCAGTTGCTCCAAGGAGAAGCAGCCTGAGACAGGGAGGAGGAAATGCAGCCCCCCCCCCCCCAATCCTGGCAGGAAGGGGCCTCGTTCTTGGCCCTCATGTTTGGCCCTTCTGTAGCAAGTAGGGAAGTCCTGGCTGCTGGGGCCAGCTCCAGGCTGCTCCACACCCGTCAGCAACCACACATCTGTTCTCTGTCACCCTTGGAGCAAATTCAAGGGCAGACTTTCCTTCGGGACTGGCAGATCTAGGGACAAGAATAGCCTGGCTGAGAAATAAAGTTTTAGTTTATACTAAATATACTCATAAGATAAAAAAACATACTAGTGCCTACAAATCGCCTGCTCTCTCAGTGTAGGAAGTAGTGGGGTTGACGTGTTCAATAAGCACAAATATGCTGAAATGCTTGTTAGACCCTTTTCTCCTCTCATTCTAGTATCTTGGTGTCTCCAACATGTAAATAGGAACGAGGAAGAGGGTTTCTCTTCCTCCAGCTTCTCGCCACTGCTGAACCTGAAGCAGCAGAACCCGTTCAGCTCCACACTGCTGACCTGTGCTGGGGCAGGTCCCGACCCCACCGAGGCTGCTGCGCCTCTCACCGAGCCTGGATTCTCCCCACAAGTTTCTTTTCCCTATAGCATTTTCCATGGCCCAGTTCCCCTGTTTCTGAGCATTTTCTCCTCCCATTCACAGCCTAGAATCCATATGTAGCAAATCTTTTTGCAGCCCTTAGCAGAGGCACAAGGCTGAGGGTGTCTGTTTACCGAAAAGCAGGTCGGTAACTTTCCGTGGTTCTCTCTCCCTGCAATGGCCTCCCAAGAAAACCTTCCAAATTCCAATTCCACTGAGTCCCAATCCTAACCATGAAGACAGTTACATTTCATGCATATAAATTATATATCCAGCATAATTATAATTAATGGGCATGTTGTATATCTGATATAATGCTAATTAGATATTGTATATTTGTAAAATCTTTAAAACATAGACTCGTGGGTCCAGAATTTGAGAGGGTTTTACCTTTGGCTTTCCAGACAGATTGGGCTTTGCTTTGTTTTCTTGTTAGATTTGGGTTTGATTTTTCTTTTCATTTTCTTTTCCCCCCTTTGATTTGTGTTCCTACCAAACTCTGTAAAAATGACTCCCACCAGAACACACTTCTGCAGCCAGGAAAGGGTCTCAGAGGGTTTGAAGGCCAGCCAGAGCTGGTGATGGAGCTGTGGGTGCTGGACACTGTCCCCAGCGTGCCCTCGAGGCCCCAGCACATGCACGCACCCCATGGGTCAGGGCAGGCACGCTCCTTCCTTGGGGTGAGGTGATGTCTGACTTCAGGCTGTGAGTACATCCCTTGCGCTTCTCTTCGTGTCCCACATCCCCACACTGACTCTTTTCCTAAACAACTCTTCATTAGGCATCCTAAACCTTGCTCTGCCCTCCTCCCTCCCCTCAAATACCTCCCACCTCCTGGCCTTAATGACACTCCCAGCCCAACTGTGCCAAGTCCTGTAGCAAACAATGATTTAGGGCGTGAGTCTCCTGTGGAGGCTCTGGTGCAGCACCAGCATTGTCTGGTGCAGGGCAGGCAGGAGGAGCATGTCCTTACCCCAGTGGGACACACAGGTGGGCCTCAGTGGGGTGTCCAGGTGGCCTTTCTCCTTCCCAGGCTGTCCTGGAGCTGGTCCTATTTCCAGAGCTTTATCCTGCCCCATCTGATGGAGACTGTGCTGAGAAAGGCTCCATCAGTCAGAGGTTACTGGGGCTTTGTTTGACGGAAACTGAGCTGGGAGGGAATAAATTAAATAAATAAATAAATAAATAAATAAATAAAAGTCTCCAGGGTCAGATCCTGCAGCCTTGGGCAAAATCACTCTGGGCAACAACCAGAACTGTCTGTGGATCAGGGTGGCAGTCCATGGCACGGGAGGGATGGGAGACAACAGGCTCACTGCTCGCCTCCTGCCCCCTCCTTTGATGGACACTACTCTTCCCTGACTACCTCCAAGCTCCTCGGCTCAGCCCCTGGATTTCTCCTCCCAGAAGACAATCCCTGTGAAAACATTGCCCTGCTGACCTTCCCAACGGCCAGAGGGTGGGACTCGTGTGAAGAGAAGAGAAGAGAAGCTCTCACGGCTGATGGGGAGGCAGCCCCTGCTGAGGTTCTGGGGCTCTTCCACTCTCCCTTGGCCCAGGCAAAGCCAGGGAGGTCTGAACACTGTGGGAGAGCAGAGTGCACTGTAGAGTCTCCAGGAGCTGTGGTGGCAGAGCTGGAGCAGAGGTGACGTGGGAGGCTGTGGGTAGGTGAACACTCCTCTCTTTCCATGTCCATAGCTATCTGTCTAGTCCAAGCTCTAGTCCTCATCTAAATGTTCCATTTGTGAGCTAAGAAGCTGCTGGACCAGATGCAAATTTGGAAATTTTTCATTCAAGTAGCCTGTGCTGATGCTGAGCTGGGCCATTTGACGTCTGTGTCTTCTCCTGTTGTGGCTAACAAATATCACAGGCCCTCTGCTTTTTTGTGTCTTACCTGGGCAAGAATCCTCCAGAGAAATTTCAGCCTCATTTCCTTGTCTTTTTTCCACCCACTCAACTGCTTCAAGCAGATGTGTCCCACAAGGAGCCTTTTTAGGCCAAATCTCTTCAGGGACTCTGCCGCCACCACAGAAAATTTTCAGCAAATTTCCTTGGGAAGGAACTGTGCCCTGAATACCACCATGTGTTCCCACAGCGCACTCACTCTGTGTGCTGGAATGGGTCCGTGGATGGCATTTCGGCACACACAAAGGTGTCCTTAGGTCATTTTTCTCCCTTATTCCTCCCTCTGAGAATTTGTCACTGAAAGAACACTTGGTCTGGGACCGAGTGTCATCACTCACAGCCTGGTCCCCAGCACTTCATTCCCATGTGATGATAATGGGAATTTCCAGTCCTGTGGAGGGCTCAGACCACAAGGTCTGTGAAGTGCTCTGAGACCCTCTCACAACAGAAACTGTAGAGCAGCAAAGTGTTTTTGTTAATCTTGTTTGTCATTGTCCTGACACGTGGTGTGTGATGTGCCACATCCTCTCTGCCCAGGAGGAGAGTGCTGGGCTGGGATTGCCCAGGTTCCCACTGCTCTCCTCTGGGCAGGGTTCTGGCAGGCTGCAGCTCCAAGGGATGCTGTTCCCTGCCCTGGGACCCTCCTGCTTCCTTCTCCTCGTGTCTGAGTCACCACAACACCCTGCACTCAGGAGAAAAGTGGGAAGCAGCCACATTCCTCTGTACAGTGAAATATAACCTGCCTTGATTAATCTCATATACTCTGAAGAATTGATCTGTATTTTCTCCACCCACAGGTGCAAGCAAACACCTGGGGAGTGTCCAGTTCCCAGAGTGCATGTGCAGGGACTGGGGAAGGGGGATGTAGAAAATTTATAGTATTTCCTACAAGCTGATAATTATTTGCATTCCCTGAGCAGCAATACATCCTGGATGGCTGCACTGGGTTTTATACAATTCTCTGTGTATGTGTATATAAATACAAATATATATATATATACATACATACTGTAAAATGCAATCAACACGTTCTGACTGACCCTGTACCAACTGAAGCTTCCAAACTGTGTTGAATCATTCTTTGAAATGTGGAAAACTATTTTTAATGAACCACACACAGCACCACACGGAACAGAAACTTTGTCATAAAAAGCCTTCTAATGCCACTGAATCGTGTTTTAAGAAAAAAAAAAGAAATATTTTTCAACGTTTTAATGTTCCTTTTATAAATGATGATCTGTTACTTGGGGATGGGGGTGGGTGGGAAGAAACAAGAGGCAGTTGTCCAGGAGTAAGCCCTCCTTCCCTGGCCTGGATTTAATTTCTGTCTGCTGAGCCTGGCTGGCTGCAAAGCTGCTCCCAGGAATCTGAGCTTCCCACATGCACATTTCTGTTCTGTCAGAAGCATTCCCACCAGGAATCTGCAGGAGCTTGGCATCAGGTTTACGTAGCTCCTGGTAGCTGGGAAGACATCCTCATCTTCTTCCACCACCACAAACAAAATCTCCATGGAACAGGATAACTTTAATTGTGTTTGAGATGTGTGTTCTATTTGTGATCAATTTGCCATGTTCAGCTCACAGAGAAATAGCTTGTCTTAGTTTAGTTTCAGATTTACTGCTTAACCTGGAAGGAGGGGCTCTGCTGAAACACCTTTGGCACAAACAGATTTGGTGTTCAGGTGTGTTTCAGCTGAGTGAAAGATGGGAAAGGTGTGAGAAAGGGGCTTAAATATTTTCTAGAGAGTGTTGTTAGCAATAAGCCCATGTTGGGGCTGCTCCTTGGGGAACAGCCACTCCTGTGCTGTGTGTCCACGGGCAGGTGGGAGCAGGGATCATTCCCAGCTCTCCATGGTGAGAGGTGCCCTCCTGAGCCCAAATCCCAGCTGGGAGAAGCAAAATGTGCTTCACCCAAGGCCAGGGGAGAGCTGGATGGAGCTGTCTGAGTGTGTCAGTGTTAATCTGAGAGAGATCTCTGCTCCCACACCCCGGCTCTCCACCGTGGCCACGCCATGTCCGGGAGGTCTCCATGCCAGGAGGTCTCCATCCTGAGAGGTCTCCATCCTAGAAGGTCTCTCTCCATCCTGGGAGGTCTTTCTCCATCCCAGGAATCTCCATGCCAGGAGGTCTCTCTCCATGCCAAGAGATCTCCATCCCTGAAGGTCTCCATCCCAGAAGATAACTCTCCATTGCCAGGAGGTCTCCATCCAAAGAGGTCTCCCTCCCTGGAGGTGTCTCTCTGTCTCAGGAGGTCTCTCTGTGTCCCTGGAGGTCTCTCCCCATCCTGGAAAGTCTTTCCCCATCCCTGGAAGTCTCTCTCCATCCCTGGAGGTCTCTCCCATTCTGGGAGGTGTCTCTCTGTCCCAGGAGGTCTCTCCCCATCCCGGGAGGTCTCTCCCCATTCCTACAGGTCTGTCTCCATCCTGGGAGGTCTCTCCCATCCCTGGAGGTCTCTCTCTCTCCCTGGAGATCTTTCTCTGTCCCTGGAGGTCTCTCCCCACCCCAGAAGGTCTCTCCCCAACCCAGAAGGTCTCTCCCCATCCCTGGAGATCTCTCCCCATCCCTGGATGTCTCTCCCATCCCAGGAGGTCTCCATCCCACCCCTGAAGATCTCTCCCCATCCCACAAGGTCTCTCTCCATCCCTAGAGGACTCTCCCACCCCTGGAGATCTCCATCCCACTCCTGGAAGTCTCCATCCCACCCTGGGAGGTCTCTCCTCATCCCAGGAGGTCTCTCTCCACCCCTGGAGAACTCCATCCCATCCCTGGAAGTCTCTCCCCACCCCTGGAGGTCTGTCTCCATCCCTGGAGGTCTCCATCCCACCCCTGGATCTCTCCATCCCACCCTGTTGCCAGGAGGAGCCTCTCCCCCTCACCCTCTGCTCCGCCGCCCGCAAACCCCTGAGACATTTTTGTAGCAAGAATTTCTTGGCTCTGAGAACGACACTTCTTACTGTAACATTTTTAGTTCGGGGGACAATATTTCCTAAGAGGGGTTGAGTGGATATTTTTGTGCTTTAGCCCAGTTTATGGATTCCATGTTTATTATACAGTAGTACTGAAGAGGAAGTACATTTGTATCTGTAACTTTGCACAGACTCTTGGTTAACCATTAAACAAGCTTCAAGATGAGCAGTATTTGACTGTTTTTCTCTGTATTATTCTTGTTGTTATACTTACCTGTAAAAGCACATTCTGTATGTACTGTAAACAAAAATATTATCAGTTTAGTAAAATTTAGAGTCTTAAGGATTTTTCCACTTTTGTCAGTAACAACTATTTATGGATTAAAAAATAAAGGCAATTTCAACATATAAATTGTTTCTTTTTGATATCTATTGGGGGGAAATAAAAGCCATTTTCTTGGCAGCCTTCCCAATCTTTGTAACCAGCGTTTGAAAGGTAGATACCTGTGATTCTGTGTGTAGTTAAATAGCATCTATTAAAATGAATGCTGCAAGGTCTGGAAGAGTCATTATTTTTATGTATTTATTTACTGCATTTCATCATCTTGCCAGGAAAAAGCAGGGGGAGCAGGGAGACATTGCCATTTGCTGTGAGACAATTTTGTCTCACAAGCCTGGAAGATTTTATTTTAAACTTGCCCTTCCTTCAGTTTGCCTCCATAAACCATGACATTTTCTCCATTTAGAAAGCCCTGAATGGCAAAGTTGGAACCTGTGGAATGCCCCACGGTGATGAGGCTCCAACAGGGCCTTTGCTTTTGCCCTTGGCAGTGGAGCACGGAGGATTTTCCCCATCACCTTCCAGGATGCGAAAGCTCCAAGGAGCTCAGGCTGGGTTTCGCTCAGCAGCCCCCATTGCCACACCAGAGGAGTCAAACTGAATTTTTATTTCTACCAGCACTGAACCTGGGCTTCCTTACCACTCTGCCCAGCTGGGAAATGTGGTGAGGGTTTTTTCCTTGACTTTTGTGAAGGAAATGTGTAATTCCATATTTCCCTTTGCTGGTGCCCCAGGGATCCTTTCCACTGCTGCCTTGTGTGGGGCAGAGGTTTTCACCTCTCCACCACTCACTCACCAAGCCCCAAGCTCTTTTTTTCAGTTTTTGGCACATTGGGACTGCCCAGCCTGGAAAAAATTAAGGTTTCAGGATGAGCTGGCTGGGGCTGCCTGAGTGGAGCCAACAGGGAAAGTGGAGAGACACTCTTTACAAGGGATGGAGTGACAGGGCACAGGGAATGGTTTCACACAGAGACTGGGTTTAGATGGATTTTAGGAAGGAATTCCTCCCTGTGAGGGTGGGCAGGCCCTGGCAAAGGTGCCCAGAGCAGCTGTGGCTGTCCCTGGATCCCTGGCAGTGCCCAAGGCCAGGTTGGACACTGGGGCTGGAGCACCTGGGACAGTGGGAGGTGTCCCTGTCATGGCAGGGGTGGAAGAGGACAATCTTTAAGATCTCTTACAACCCAACGAATTCTGGACATTGGATGAGTAGGAAGATGACATTGGGGCTGGGAGCACCCTGGGATGGCAGAAGGTGTCTCTGCCATGGTAGGGGTGGCACTGGATAATCTTTCGTGTCCCTCCAACCAAACCCATCTGTAATTCAATGGTTCTGTATCTTTCTGTTACTTTGCTGCTCAACTTTAGTAGACCAAACTTAAGTAGATTGAACTTCAGTAGATCAAACCAGCTTTGAGGTGCTCTCCCTAAGCCCAAATCCCAGCTGGGAAAAGCTGACCCTCATCTTAAAGGTGGTTCCAGAGGGAAGGCAAGGTCCTTTTGTAGCCCTTTGGCCAGGCTTGTGGTGTCCTGTGAGAGCAGAGCAGGTACAATCAGCACTTCTCAAGGAGCACGTGGATCCAGCAGAGTTAATTAAAATGCATTTTTCAGGCAGAAGTTTTGTTTTGCCTGGCAGTTCTATTCATAATTACCCAGTTCTGTGTAGCACTAATAAGTGGGGATGGAGCAACGGGGAATTAGCTAATTTCTCCACTTGCCATAAAAGTTATTAAGGAGAACATCAGGATTTGTGGTGTTGAGAGCAAGTGGTGACAGAGATGAAGCTGGGACTGATTCCTACCTCAAAAGACAGCAAATCCCACTGCTCCCAACCCCTATGTTAATTATGGCAGCACTCGGATGCAGAGCTCAGTGTTTGGCTCACTCAATTCACCTTCCCTGGCCGCATTGGTGACCTCCTCAGCCTCTCTGGTGGTGGCCCCAGGTGCTGTGGTGGCCTGGGCAGCTTGGCACCACCCCTGGTGACGGTAGGACATCCCAAGTGTGACCAGAGGGACACTTTGATGGCTGTGCCAGGACAGGAGGAGCCCCTGGCCAGCAGCAGTGCCCTGGGTGCTGTGGTGGGATGACCCAGGCTGAGCCAGAGCCGTGGTTCAGTTGATGAGGAGGTGTTTGGTCAGAGGTTGGACTTGATGACCTCAAAGGTCTTTTCCAGCCTGGTTAATTCTGTGATCCCTCCCTGGGAATGGGGCACAGGGCAGGTCTGAGCAGGGGGACAGGCTGGGCAGGTCTGAGCAGGGGGACAGGCTGGGCAGGTCCTGTGACCCTGCAGGAGCCTCAGGGGGGGGGCTCAGAGGCAGCAGAGAAGAGGAGCAGCTGGTGGACACTTATCTGGAAGGATGGGAATGATGGGAGGCACCTAGGGGACAATTAAACTGGGTTTTTGTTCATTGTCACTCCTACAGCAGGGGCCTGGTGTCCCCTTCTCACAGCAGTGCCATTCCAGCAGCAAAGCAGCAATTCCTGTACCTGGGAAGGCTCGGGGTGCTCACACATGAAAATAGACAAGACTGTGCCCGTTCCTGGAAAGACAGAATGCAGGAAAACTGCTGGGAGGCCCCAGAGGTGCTGCTGAGGTGAGAGCGGCCACTCCAGCAGTCACATCCTCCCAGCAGCTCTGCCACTCTTCCCCCAGCAAAAACACCAGAAATGTTTCCCAAGATAAGGATTAGCTCTGCTCCCAGTTGCCCTGGAAAATGATGAGGAAATTAAGGACTGCAGGGTAATTAACACCTGTCAGCATGGGGTTAAAAAAGCAGATCTTGTCTAACAATCTCCAATCAATTCTCTGAAGTTCTTCCAATTGGGGCTGGCAGGATGGAGGGGAGGTGCAATGAGTTCCACCTTTCCCACAGCCCTGGATCCTGTGCTGCTGGATAATCTGAGAGGGAATTTCATCCCTGCACGTCCTTGGAGGAGCTGGTGGCAAAGGAGGAGCTCAGAGAGGGCTTCACCCTCACAAGGGCCACCTCAGGGGTGTTTGGGCACTCAGGGCAAGGCCACACACACTTACAGCACTGAGCTCAGCAATCCAGGGATAAGAGTGAATTTTTCACTGGTAAAAGTTTCAGGAGATGCAAAGAATTTAGGATGAAAAGAGCAACAAAAGAGGGAAATTCTGAGTGAGGATGGGCTGGGTCCTTTGAAGAGGAGATGTCCTGATGCCACCAATTCTCTCAGACCTGCAGGGACCAGAGCAGGGCTGCTGGGGTGGACATGGATATCTGAGTGGAAAGGCATTCCAGCTCAAAACAGAGTTGAGAAAATGGTTTTCAATGAGGTTTTTACAAAGCTCAGCATTTTAATTCAAAGTGAGATGCTGAGGTGACAGGGTCACTGCATATAAGCACTTTTAGGGGGTGAAAAGTGTAGGGTATTAAACAGCTCTTTAATCCAGGCTCAGGAGGAGCAGCTGCTGAAAGCTGGGGCCAGATCCACTGCCCTGGAAATAAAACTGTCAGGGAGACACAGAATGGGGGCTGTGTGCCTCCAATAAATGCTGGGAGGCTGCCAGCACTGCCTCATTGCCACAGGGATGCTCTGAACAGGAATCCACCTTCCTCCCAGCTGTTGTCCACAGCTCAGCCAGTCCTCATGTCACTTCAAGCTCCTTCCAACCCCGGGGTGTTTTCTGCCCAGGGAGGAGGATCTGTGCCCACAAGGTGTTTCTGCCCCTGCAGTCACACACTTAAAGGCATTTAATAATGAATGGGGCTTGGAAGAGCTTTCAGGAGCATTTCCTTTCCCTGCAGAGCAGAGGGGACATTGGAAGGAGAGACCTTGGGAAGTGACTCACGCCAGGCACAGAGTGAGTCAGGAGCACTCTGGGGATAGGATGCAGCTCCCCATCCTCTCTCCTTGTCCAGATGCCAGGTAGCAGCTCTTCTGTTCTCCCTCCAGCTTCGGGAAGTGCTTCTTTATTTCCCTGAATTTGAAGCACTTTTTTATTTATTTGAATTTGAGCTTCGGGGCTGCCGACAAAGCTCGGCTGCTGCCAGAAGAGCCTCAGCCCTGCAGTGACCACGGGGTGCTGGGGACTGAGGGGGGACAAACCTCACAGGTGACCTGCACAGTGTGTCCCTGTCACCCACACGTGCCCAGGAAGGTTTCTCTGCTCTCCTTGCTGCCTCTCCTTGCTTGGCACAAGGCTGCACCAGGTCAGAAAGCAGCTCAGGGCTGGCTCAGGGGGCTGCAGAGGGTTTAGGGTCACACTGCTGCCCCAGAGCCCTTTAGGAGATGGCTCTGCTCAGGGGCTATGTGGCAGTGCCTGCAGTGATCCAAACAAAGCTCAGGAGCTCAGCACTCATTCCATGAAGAATTTTTTCCTAATATCCAATCTAAACCTAATGCAGGCTGAGCCCATTCCCTCTCCTCCTGTCCCTGTCCCCTGGGAGCACAGCCCGACCCCCCTGGCTGTCCCCTTGTGTCAGGAGCTGTGCAGAGCCACAAGAGCCCCCCTGAGCCTCCTTCATGCAAGCAGAGAGTCCAGAATGACTGCTCTGAGTGATAGCAGAGAGCCTTAGTGCTCATTAGAGACAAATTGCACTGCCTGCTGTGAGCAAAATAAAGAGGCATTTACCCAGGCTTTCCTGGAGGCTGTGTTTGCACAGAAACATCCCCTCCATGGGCTGAAGAGCTGCTTTCGGTCTCTGAGGGGGGTAAATGAGGGCTGCCTGGCAATGGGGTGGCCATAGGGTGGTCTCCTTGTTGTGCCCTCTTGGAGGGAGGTTGGGTTTATCACCAGCTGGGGGCTGTGTACAAATCACAAATCAGGATGGGACTGCTGGGAATGTGCCTTGAGCTGTTGTATTTTCCAGCATCACTCTCATTCCATGGTTATGGCAAAGGGAAGATGCCATCAGCTCACATCCCAGGCAGCAGACCCAGAACTCAATTTTACAACTCACTTTAAAAGCTTCTTGACCAATCACACAAAGCAAAAGCACATTGACAGTAGTTCCATCCAACCACTATAAGCACAGGTACCTTTGGTTAAACAATGCTTGCTTATTTCAAATACAATACCTGCTTGTGAGCCTTAAAACACAATGCACAGAGCTCCATTATTAAGCTTAGAACTTCCTAATACCTCACTAGATAAGCTTTTCTGCAGTTTAGGGAGTTATTCTAGACAATCATTAATACACAGACCATTGTTTTATTTGTCCTTACTTTTCTACTTTTTAAATAATTTTTCTGCTGACCAATCTCATGGCTGTTGCTTAGCTCTAATCACAGTTCTGCTGCCTCTGAGGCCTTTTGCAGCTTTCCCAAAACCCTCTGATTTTATGGATTCCCACAGGCCGGGGGACATGCAGAGCTGGCTGTAAATACAAGCCAGACAAGCTTCACCACCAGAGCAGTTTGGCTTGGATTTTGGTTTGATCTCCTGCACCACCACAGCCCCCTGAGGCTGCTGAAGTGCTGCAATCAGCTCAGTAGAGCGTGACCATCACCCACCAGCTCTCCCTGTCCCTCCAGGCTGGGCTGCTTGCCAGGGCACAGCCACTGCTGTGGTGTGAGGGTCCCCAGGATGAGGTGAGAGATGAGAATTTGATTTCATGTTTTCAGAAGGCTGATATATTATATATTATATTAATGATATATTATATTATATTATATTATATTATATTATGTTATGTTATGTTATGTTATGTTATGTTATGTTATGTTATGTTATATTATATTATATTATATTATATTATATTATATTATATTATATTATATCACATTATATTACATTATATTATATTCTAAAACTATACTAAAGAAAGAAAAAGGAGACATCAGAAAGCTAGAAAGGAATGAATAATAAAAACCTGTGACTGACTAGAGAGTCCAACACAGCTGGACTGTGATTGGTCATTAATTAAAAATTCACATGCTGGGTGAACAATTCTCCAAATCACATTCCAAAGCAACAAAACAGGGAGAAGCTGAAGCTTCCCAGCTTCCCAGGAGAAGAAATCCTGGTGAAGGGATTTTTCATGAAGTATCATGGTGACACGGGAGAACAGCAGATCCTGCTGTGGGTGAAAAGGGAAAGCCCCCAGCAGCTGCAGCAGCAGTTTCTCCATCTCCCCCAGGCAGGCCAGGCTGTGTCTGACCTTCTGCCCCCCTCTCTGGCCCTGCTCTGAGCACTGGGGCTGATAATTCATGGTTTTCACCCAGCCCTGTTATGTTGGAAGGAATTTTTTTCCAAGGCAGCCTGGTAGCAGCTAATTGAGGAGATCAAAGAGTTCAAGAAAGGGATTTAGTCAAATGTTGGATTATCTGATTAATTGCCTTCCAGTGCACGTATTTTTCCCAAGGTAAATTCAAGTTAGCACCTGTTGAAGAGGTTATTACTCACTGTCTGGGCTCTGCTGCATTGGAATTGAAAGGTTTTCTGTGCTGGAATCCAAAGGCTCTCCATGTAAAACAGGACAATTTCTCATTCTCTGCTGGCAGCCACCTCCTTGCTTTGTAATTAAATAAATTTTACATGGTCAAAACACACAGCCACCACATCCAGATGTGTCCCCAAGTCTGAACTGCCCTGCTCTCCAGGACACTGTGAATGCATCTTCCCATCAGAGCCAGAGGTCTCAGAGCAGGCACTGCCCTCCCAACAGAGGGGCTGTTGGAACAGAGGAGCCCTAAATCAGCTGATGGAGGGGTTTGGCAGGGGATACTTAGGCAATGGTGGTGATGTGGAATGGTCATTTCACCCCTGGAAGCTCAGGCTGGTGCTGACACTGATGCCTCAGGTTTTAGTTTCTATATTTTTCACATTCTGTGCTGCTTTAGTGTGTGGGTCTGGGTTCACATCAGGGGATGGTGAGCTCTGTGCACAGAGCAGGGAGACAAAACAATTCCTGCTCCAGCTGGGCACCAAGGACAAATGATCCAAATCTCCATGGGCTGGAGAGAGAAAGACAAGTAGGGTGGGACTGGATGGGCTAAAGCTGGAATGGGACAATGAACTGCAAGGTGCAAATGGAGCAGAGCTGATCACAGTGAGAGACCCCGTGCCTGGTCGTGCATTTTGGGGCCATTTTGGTTCATCTTGGGTTCATTTTGGGGCCATTTTGGTTCATCTTGGGTGCAGCCCTGGCTGGGCTCTGGTGCTGCCCAAGGTGCATCCATTGAGGAGATGCTTTGAATAAATCCCTCCTTTATTCAGTAGCTCTGCCCCTCATTCAGCTCCCCTGGGGATGGCAGAGCAGAGGGGTCACAGCACACAGAGCAAACCCAGAGCAGCTGCTCCTCAGGGTGCTGTGCTTGGCAGGATCCCATCCACATCTCACACAGTTTTGTTCAGTTTCTCCTGTGCTCCCTGGTGCTCTGGCAGGGCTCTGCAGCTGATCCCAAAGTGCCAGCAGTGCCCAGGACTGAGGGGTCAGAACAGCACCATAACTCACCATGACTCAGCAGCAAGGGAGCCAGCTCTGCTCTGAGATGTTCCCAGGGCAGGGAGGTGACTCCAGCCCCTGGGGACTACGGGCTGAGGCCATCCACACACATTAGAGGGATGATAAAAAGGGAACGAGTGCAAAAAGAGCCATAAAAATGATTTGAGGGTGGAAGAGAACACTTTGAAGTGAAGGATTTAAAACCTCAACCTGTTTAGCTAATTGAGGAGACACTTGAAAGACAATGTGCTCACAACACAGAGAGGCTTAATGTGGAAAAACACCAAGTTCTGAAGGGCTCCTCAATAAACTGGGAGAAGCAACAGGAGCAGGGCCTGGGAGCTGAAGCCAGACATTTTTAGAGTGGGAAAAAAATTGTGCAGATCTTTCCCAGGAAGGATGATACAGGAACAAGCACCCTTAGAACTAATAAACTCTCTCACTCTTAATTATTTAAAGGTATCTCTGTAGTATAAGTTGTGTCCTGGGTCCAGCATGGTTTCACCCACCTCTCTGCTCCCTGGAGCAGCTCCAGAGCATCCTCAGCCCCCCAGCAGGCCTGACAGAGAGAAATGTTCATCCTTCAGCCCCAGCTGACCCCACATGCTCCAGGAGTCCCCTCACACACTGTCCTGGCCACTCTTTCCAAGGGGAGGTTGATTTCCTGAGGAATCTAAAATATTGGGCAACCAAGTGCAAGAATGACATGGGGAAGCACTAAAATCCTCTCAGGGTTTTACACATGGTTCTATTTGTCGTCACTTTCTACTTTTTACATAATTTTTCTGCTGACCAATCTCATGGCTACTGTTTATCCATCTCCTGGCCATCTCCAGCCATGTGCTGGCAGCTCTCACCTCCCAGTGAGCAGAGCTGGACCTGCCAGCCAGCAAACATCCTGCCCTTTCCCAGTACAAACAGGCCTTTGGAAGATCTCCCTGAGGGCTGCCCTTTTCCTTGTTCTTGCTGATCCACCTCCCTGAAACCCAGGCTCTTCTGCTGCAGGTTTAACCCACAGAACAATCTTCCAGCAGGGCTGAGAGCATTGGCTTGCTGCCTTGTTTGAGGATGGGTGTGGGCAATGGAATGCCTCAGGCTGTTCTCTTTTCCAGGGAAGAACCAGATGCATCTTGATTTCCCAGTGCAGCCCTTTTGGTTGCCACGATGTCTTGGAGATCATACATTATTAAAATAATGATGAATATTTCTTGTGCACATACAGTGTGCAGCACAACAGAGAGCTGGAAGGGTTCAGGGTGGGTTTGAGGATGGGGCCACAGGGAAGGTTTGGAGGAACCCTTGTGGCTGCCATGCTGTGATCAGCCCATCACAAGGCCATGGATGAGCCAGCAAAGGTGATGGCCAGGCTGGGGGCAGCTCTCACTCCCAGCAACCTCAGCCTGTTCTTTAGACACAGCTCAACATTAAACCCGACATTAAACGAGCACTGTGTGCTCGTGGAGGGTGAGGAGATGGCTCCTGACAAAGCACTTCTTCACTCTCCTGCCTTGGCAGTGTTAATAGAGGTGCTTTATTGTCATCTGCTCCATCCTGCTGCCTCCTGGCTCTGCTCCAGCTGCAGAGGTCAGCTGCACTCGAGGAGATCCCAGCTGGCGCCCAAATGTCTCATTGATTTGCAGAGGTGCTGCTTGTTCTGCCCCCAGCACGAGCAGTGGGGCTGAGCCTTGGCTCTGTGAATGCCACGTGTCCCTATCCCTCTGTCTCTCCTGTCCCTCTGTCCCTCCTGTCCCTCTGTCCCACCTGCCCAGCCTGGCTCAGCAGCAGATACTGGCCCTGCCCCAGCCCAGATGTTCCACACCAAACAAGCTGGGGACAAACGAGTCCCAAGAGGGGACAGATGAGGAAAGTGGCCTGGATAATGCAAGCAGGGACAGGAGCACAGAGCTGTGGGCAGGCAGAGTTGGTACCTGGGCTCGCTGACCACCAGGCTGAGCGGGCTCCTCTGTGATCTCCAAGTGGACACACAACTGGTTCCTCTAATTAGCCCTGATGCCTTAAATTCGAGTTTTCATATTTCCCAGGCTCTGCACTGCATTGGTAAATAACTCTGAACTCCACAGAAAGTGTCAGCAAGGTCTCCTCACAGCTCAGGCACACAGAACAATCCTTTTCCAGCCCCAGAACCAAGGACACCGCTGCAGCTCCAGCCCCAAAAAGTGCAAACAACAGGGAATGGAGGAGAGCAACGTGGGAGGGTGGGACTGCATCCCCTGGAGCTGGGACTGGACACTGAACCCAGCATGGAAATGGACCAGAACTCATCAAAGGGTGAAAACTCCTGACTCTGAGTCCATCCTGGGTCCATCTTGGGTGCAGCCCTGGCTGGGCTCTTGCACTGCCCAAGGTGGATCCTTTGACTCCTTTTAATAAATCCCCACTTTATTCCTTTAACTCTGTCCAGCCTCTGTTCCAGGAGGCTTTTCAGGCATCAGCCTCAAAATCACTTTCTCTGATCTGTCAGGCAGCCATCCCCACCCACTCCCTCTGCATTTCCCAAAGGGAAGTTTTATTTCCTTTATGGTTTTATGTATTTTATTTATAATTAGCACACGATGCATTATGAAATGAAATGCCTCGCCTGCACTAAGCCCATTACCTTTGTCAGCCCAACCTGGAATTGCATCTTTTGTCTGTCTGACAAGACCCAAGTCCTACAAAGCCTCAAAGTCTGGCAGTAATTGTCCTTGCTGGCCTTTAATCCAGCATTAATAACCTTCCACCCATGTTCTCCTCATCCCATCTGGCCATCCCTTGTGGCCTTTTCACCTGGGGGCTTTGGGAATTCCCAGGGATCTCTCTGGAGCCCAGGGCACAGCCCAGGATGTGCCAACAGCCCTGTCAGGCTGCAGAGAGGGGGATTCATTCCCCTGCTTTAGGAGCAGAGGTAAACATCTCCCGGTGTGCAAAACTCACCTCAAAACCACCAGACCTGCTGTCCATCTGTCCAAAGCAGGGATTAGAGCTGAGCACTGGCCATGGTGGGACCTGACCCACTGGGAAGGAATCCCAGGACTGTAATTTTGCCTGGTACAGGCTCTCTCCCACTGCTCTCAGCTTTCCTCAGCAATTTCCCACATCTTCCAGCTTTGCTTTGTGAAGAACTCCTTTTTTCCCCTTTGCACTTGTTCTCCATTCAATTCTATTTGCAGTTGCTAACATCATCCACCCTCCAAGCTTTTAGTCAGAACTGCCTCTCTGCTTGTGGCTCTTTTACCTCCCAATACCTTTCTTTAGAGAACGTTTCACTTTTGTTCCTTTTCCTTTCCCCCTCTACAATTTTCTATTGCTAATTGTCATTAACTTGGAGAACTTGCTCCTTTTCAAGAGCAGATAATTAATTTCCAGGGCTGACAAGATCCAAACCTCATTCCCTCGTGCCCTGTGTGCTGCCTTTTTGTGCTGGGAAGTGAGGGCTGATCTCATGAGGCTCCCAGCACGTCTCCTGGCACTGGTGCTGTGCCACTCCTCTTCTCTTCTCTTCTCTTCTCTTCTCTTCTCTTCTCTTCTCTTCTCTTCTCTTCTCTTCTCTTCTCTTCTCTTCTCTTCTCTTCTCTTCTCTTCTCTTCTCTTCTCTTCTCTTCTCTTCTCTTCTCTTCTTCTCTTCTCTTCTCTTCTCTTCGTCTCCTCTCTCCTCTCCCTGCAAGGGAGGATCTCTCAGGGAAGATCACAGTGTGATATTAGGAGGCAGGAGGGGGCTGGAGCCTCACAATTTTGGTAACAAATGGAAGGAAAATGCCAACAAGCCACTCATTTATTGTTGAAAAATTGCTAGATCCCAAGCTCTCAGTGTGATCCAAGCAGGGAGGAGACTAAGGGTGGATTTGATAATCTCAGAGGTTTTTTCCCCACCTTAATAACTCTCTGATTCTGAGATAAACCTTTGAATGGACCCAAAGCAGCCACAGGGGACTCACCCCACTGTCACAGAGCTGGTAAAGGAAGGCACAGAGGGAATGGCCTCAGTTCCTCCCCAGAAATGAGCCTGGAACCATCACATCAGGGGTCCCCAGCTCCTCCAAAGGTTGTGCCCACCTCAGCTCTTC
This sequence comes from Ammospiza nelsoni, assembly GCF_027579445.1. NCBI lineage: Eukaryota > Metazoa > Chordata > Aves > Passeriformes > Passerellidae > Ammospiza > Ammospiza nelsoni. The sequence continues at coordinate 4,347,991 of NC_080651.1, forward strand.
CTCCCTGTCCCCTCACTCTGCCCAGGGCAGCCCTGGTTCCCCTGGGCCATGGGGAGCAGGGGGGTGGCACAGCTGGGACAGACTCAGCCTTAGGACAGACTGAGGGAACGGCCTCAGGTGTGCCAGGGCAGCTCAGGGTGGGCACGGCGGGAATTTCCCCATATAAAGGGGGCTCAGGCCTTGGAAATGCCCAGGGAAGGTTGGAGTGCCCGTCCCTGGAGGTGCCCAGGGAATTCCTGGAGGTGACACTGAGTGCTCTGGGCTGGGGACAGGGTGGGGATAAGGCACAGGGCGGTCTCAATGGTCTCTGAGATCTTTTCCAGCCTCAGGCATTCTGTAATTCTGTGATTTTATATGATTATCCTCAAAATGCCCTGAATGTGCCAGGGTCTCTAGGGCTGCTGACCTGGACAATACCTCCCTCATGGACATGAGCCACTTTTCCTCGTGTGGCTTTCGTCAAGCCTCCCACAATGCCACAAATATTCTGAATTTTCCACAGGGAGGCTGGGGCACTGAACCAGCCCTTCCCACAGACCAGAGGGGCTCATGCACTGGAGCTGCTCCATCTGACAGCTCCTTTATCCCAGTTCCCATTGGATTCTCAGGAACATTGAACCAAAATACCAAATTCAGGCTCAGGGTTTCTCCTCATTGCTTCTGGCACTAATCAAGATGAAGGATTTAGGAGTTTCCTAGAAGTGAACCCTAAAGTTTGCACATATAAGTGAGTTTCAAGGCCTTTGGACAAATTATTTCCAGCCTCAAATCACCCTCTCCACTGACAGCAACACCAGCACTCCAATTAGAGGGGCTGCTTATAACTCCATGAACGTCTTGTACAGCCTAAAAGCTTTTTAAATGAGGCTCACAGCCATGAACAAGGTAAATACATTTGTAGATTTGTTTGGGCAATTACAGTCATTTAAAAAACAATGCATAATAACAGACATGAATCTAATAAGCCTTTGCTAATTAAATGTATTAATGCCACATTATAAAACGAATGCATCTTGCTGATATGTTACAGCTGCTCCTGTGCTGTAAACACTGCAGCAGTGACACGGGCAGGATTTGCATCCCTGGGCATTGCCTGTGCCCAGGAATAGCTGCAATAATTTGCCCCAGTGGAGCCAATCTCCTGCCCAGCCACCAGGCTCTCCTTTGTGTGCCAGCTCCTCGTTTTCCTCTGCTCTGTGAGCAACAGTGGCAGTAAAATGGAGCTGGTTAACCCCAGAGCATGGGACACCACAACAAAGCATTTGTGAAGACTCCACTTTGAACTGTGCTCCTCTGCCAATTATAATTTGCAGCAGGTTCAACATTCCCAGGCTGTGGAAAAGCCATTTCTCTGTCCTGGGAGAGTTCAGTCAATTTTACCTGACATTCAGTGTTCAATAGCACAATTTCCCTTCTCTGGCTTTCATCTCTTTGCAAAATGTCACCAAACTGGACTTACCCAATTGACCACAGACCTTTGGAGGAGTCAGGCCCAAAGCAGCCACAGGATCCAGGGAAAGGCTGAGAGCCAGGCTGAGATTCCCTGGGCACCCCCAAACACCAACCTGGCTGTTTAAAGCCTTGTTTGCCCAGCTGGGCTGTGCTGGGTGCTGGAGGAAGGGCTGGGGTAAAGCAGGTGTGGGGAGCTCAGTGGTGAAGGAGTGGGGCCAGGATGGAGGGGCTGTAGGGCAGAGAGCACCCTCAGGATGGGCCTGGACAATGCCTGGTGGGACTTGTTCCAGTGATGGCAAAGTCACTCCCCAGGGTCCCCTGTTTTATGTAAAAGTGAGCAGCCATGTGCTCCATGTTATTAAACAGCCTGAAAATGACAGAATACCAGAATGGATTGGGTTGGAAGGGATCAAAGCCCACCCAGTGCCACCCCTGCCATGGCAGGGACAACTCCCACTGTCCCAGGTGCTCCCAGCCCTGCCCATCCCCATCCTGGCCTTGGGCAGTGCCAGGGATCCAGGGGCAGCCACAGCTGTGCCAGGGCCTGCCCACCCTGCCAGAGAACAATTCCTGATTCCCAATCTCCCATCCAGCCCTGCCCTGGGTCATTCTGAAGCCATTCCCTGGGTCCTGTCCCCATCCCCTGCCAATTCTCTCTCTCTATCTTTGCTGCAGCTCCTTCAGGCCCTGCAAGGCCACACTGAGCTCACCCTAAAGCTCCTCCTGCCCAGGTGAGCAATGCCAGCTGTGCCAGCCTCTCCTCCCAGCAGAGCTGCTCCATCCCTGGCATCATCCTGGAGCCTCCCTGGGCTCTGCAGCAGCTCCAGCTCCTGCCCATGCTGGGATCCTCCAGCCCAGCCCGGGAGAGCAGAGGAAGGTGCACATGGCAGTGCCAAGTGGGCAGCTGTCTCAAGAGCTCATGGATAGAAAACCTTGACCTTTGACTAATGAATCACTCCTAATAAAGAGCCTGTCCAGCTGGATTTAATTGCCTGGTTTGGGCAGATATGGCTGGAAAAATCTCATGCCTGTCAAGATTTTTTTTTCACCCCCTAAAGCATCAAATTATTCACCATCCTCTTGTAGCATTTTGCAGCCAACTCTTTCCTGTGATGATTTTCAAAGGATGAAGAATGAGCACCCTGGTGACATTTCTAGTATCTATAAATATCTCCCCACTACCCTGCCTGCCCAACTGGTGAATTATGCAGGGAGATATATATAATAAAACAATCGGATCCATTTTGTTGTCAACAGACCATTCTTCTTCAGCTGACAAGGGAACAGCTCAGGCTGTGGCTCTGGAAAGAGCAGGCAGTGCCTGGGGAGTCACTGAGCTTCTCCTTTCCTGGATGTCCAGCAGCATCTTGGAGGGCAACACTGAGCAGAGAGAGGCCCTGCTGTGCTGGGAAAAGGAGGAAAGGTTTTAAAAGAGAAGAAGAATGAAGTTTAGGTTTGACCGTGTTCACAGGGATCTTATGTTGAGGGAACAGACGAGGATCTGACTCCATTTTACAGAAGGCTTGATTTATTATTTTATGATATATATTACATTAAAATTATACTAAACAAATAGAAGAAAAGGTTTCATCAGAAGGCTAGCTAAGCTAAGAATAGAAAGGACTGATAACAAAGGTTTGTGGCTCGGACAGAGAGCTGAGCCAGCAGACTGTGATTGGCCATTAATTAGAAACATCCAAGATGGCCCAATCACAGATGCACCTGTTGCATTCCACAGCAGCAGATAACCATTGTTTACATTTTGTTCCTGAGGCCTTTCAGCTTCTCAGGAAGGAAAAAATCCTAAGGAAAGGATTTTTCATAAAAGTTGTCTGCGACATTTAGGACGGTAAAAGTCTACCAAATGGCAGGAAATCCCACAGCCAGAGCACTGAGAATCACATGGAGTCACAAACAGCATCACTGAGGTTGGACAAGATCTCAAAGACCATCCAGGCCAAGCTGTGCCTGATCCCCAGCTTGTCCCCAGCCCAGAGCTCTCAGTGCCACCTCCAGGAATTCCCTGGGCACCCCCAGGGATGGGCACTTCAACCCTCCCTGGGCATTTCCAATCCCTGAGCCGCCTTTCCATGGGGAAATTCCTGCTGTGCCCACCCTCAGCTCCTCTGAGGTCGTTCCCTCTGCTCCTGTCCCTGTTCCCTGGAGCAGAGCCCAGCCTGGGGCTGTCCCCTCCTGGCAGGAGTTGTGCAGAATCACAAGGTCCCCTCTGGTAAAAGCAGCCTTGAAGAAGTCCCAGTGAAGGACTAAACCAGCGTGATTGATTACCTGGAGCACAATGAACTTCCTTCCAGTCCTTCTCTTTTGTGTTTAATTCAGCAGTGCTCTGTTTATGCATCTCAACCTCCTGCATGGTGAAATACACAGAGAATTTAATGTGCCCAACTTTGCAGAACTGTGGGAAGTGACCAGTTTGCATTTCATATCTAATTGGCAGGTTTTAATTTAAATTGGGAGGGATTTAATTTAATAGCAAAGCTTTCCCCAGCTAACAGACCTCTTCTAGCAGGCACTCATTATAGGGGATACTCTACAGACCCCGGTGCCTCATTTATGGGTTAGAGGCAATTTAAAGAACTCATCTTAAGACAGCTCTCCCTCTTCCATTAGATATTTGCAAATGGCTTTTCCTAAGCCATAACCAGCTCCTTCATCATTAATTTTTTGGGGCTGTGCCTTGGGGACAGTGCCTAGCAATTAAACAAAGTTCTTACCAGAGAGTTTTCCCTCCTTCCTTTCATCCAGAAGTTTGTCATTCTCCAGGACTGTGATGGTGTTCATAGGGGTTTTCAGATGAGGGAAGAGATGAGGATCTGACTCCATGTTTCAGAAGGCTGATTTATTATTTTAAGATATATATTACATTAAAACTACACTAAAAGAATAGAAAAAAAAGTTCTCATCAGAAGGCTGGCTAATAATAGAAAGGAAAGAATGATAACAAAAGGCAGCTGTCTCTGTCTAACACAGCTGGGCCTTGATTGGCCATTAATTATAAACATCCAAGATGGGTCAATCAAAAATCCACCTGTTGCATTCCACAGCAGCAGACAATCATTGTTTACATTTTGTCCCTGAGGCCTCTCAGCTTCTCAGGAAGGACAAATCCTAAGGGAAGGATTTTACATGAAAAGATGTCTGCAACACAGGACTGCAAGAATGAGTATTTTGGATGTTCTCATTCCTGCAGGAAGAGATCTGCTGTGCTGCCCTGGGCAGGAGAGTTCCTGTGGGTCTCATGCCAAGCCTGAAGGTTTCACCTTCCTGGATGACTCAGTGGGAGCAAAGCTGATCCCCTGGACTGGCAGAGAGTTGGCCACAACTTCTGCCATGTGCCAAAGCCACCCATGAAACCACTCAGGCTGAGATGGGGCTCTGAGCAACCAAACTGTGCCCACAGAAATGCTGTCCTGGTGTAACCCCAGCAGCAGCCACCCCGCCATGCCCCCAGCTCCTTCCCTCCCACGGGGTAAAAGTGTGAAACCTCTCAGGCTGAGAGGTAAAGGCATTTGAGATGCAAAGCCATGAGGGAATGGTGCCTCCAGATGCTGCAAGGCAGGAGCAGGACAGAGCTTGGGGAGGACGTGCCCCGTAAACACAGCTGTGGGAAAAGCTTGTGCAAAAAAAACCTAACAGGCAAAGCATACCCCGACAGAAAAAAAAAAGGAACAATATTCAACATATGGGTTTTGTGAATAAAGTTTTGGCTATTGTGCATGAGGAAACAAGCGTCTTGTCCATCTCTATTGTGACAAGGGACAGCAAATGTCACCCAGAGTCTGTATGAGACTCCAAGCACAGAGAGCTTTCCCAGAAAAAGCCCATTTCCCCAGGAAAAGCCCCAGTTCCCCAGGAAAAAAAACCCCAACATTTTCCCAGGAAAGCACCATTTTCCTAGGAAAACCCCATTTTCCCAGGAATCAGCCCTTTCCCAGGTGCCATTCCCAGCTCTGTGTGCTCAGTGATGCTCTGTCACTGCCACCGTGCCCACCCAGCCACCCCTCTGTGCCCTCTGCACCAAGGACTCTCTGGTCCTCACTGCTCTCCCATTCCAGCTGGGATTAAAGCCCAGTAACCCACACAGGTGTGTGTCAGGTGTGTGCCAGGTGTGTTCTTCCCACCTGGCCCCTGTGCTCTCCTCACCTCAGTAAACCTGCAGCTTCCAGAGACCGTTCCAGGAACAATTACTTTTATTAGTAAGTATCTATCATCACAACATATTCACTTAAATCCTCCCTGTGCTGTGCTTTCACTATTGATTCCAATGAGCACACTGGATATTAACAGCATTTCCAGTGTTTCAGGGTGTTAGCAACACTCAGCTGATAACCACAACATCTGCTCACCTCCCAGCTTCCAACATCACACACACCACAAAGAAACACTCATGGAGGGAGAAGGAATAAATTCTGGAGGATTTCACAAGCCACTGGACTATCTGAGTGTTTTGGAGAAGGCTGCTGATTTTACTGATGGATGATTTTAAAACTGCTTTGGATCATGAAGAGAAATAAAAAACAGATATAAGTTTAGCACTCTCTGGGTGTGGTGCATCAGGCTCTGGGCTGGGATCTTGCAGTGCAGTGTCAGATCCCAGGACATTGCTCTGGCTGTCCTGGAGGACTCCAGACCCTGGCAGGGGGCTCAGAGACCTTGGCACAGAGTCAGAAACACCTGTGCCTTTGATTGTAGCCCATGGAAACAATTAGCAACTATGTGTGAAGATTTACAAGCCACAAGAGTTTGAGCAGAATGATAGTGAATTTATCACTGGGTGAAAAAGTAGAATTTTGGGGTTTTTAGAATGGGAGTTCAAGAGGCAAGATGGAGGAATCTGGGGGTGTCCTGTCCTTCTTCTTCTTCTTCTTGTCCTCCATCTTCTGCTGTGATGGTGGCACTTCTGGATTGGTTTAGAGCAGAGACAGACTGTCTAACATAGGTGATAAGTGTTGGGAAATTATTGTAAATAAAGTACATGTAGTTCTCAGTATTAAAAGCCAACACCATCCCAAGGGCAGGGACTGTGCCACAAACCAACCTGCTGGACAGATCTCAGCAGGTCACAGAAAGAATGTAACAGATAAGAGAAAATAAACAACCTTGAAAAGCAGAGCTGAGGAATCCCAACTTCTTCTTCTGTCACAAGGGTTGGGAAAAAAGACTTTTTAATACCTGGGGAGCCATTTCAGCAACACCAAACCCGAGAGTGCAGCAGTGCAGGAATTACAGGATATTGACGTACAGCAGCCACCAACCTGGGCCGTGTCCCCTGCACCTCTGTCCCCTCCTCACAGGCCCTGTTGGGTCACATCCCCAGGACACAGAGATAACCTGGGAGTCCATCAGAGAGATGGAATTTGTTAATCTCAGCATTGAACTGTTTAAATGCTGTGACATTGTGAGGGGTTTGTAGAGCAGGGCCTGTGCTGGTGCCTCAGACCTGCAGCAGCAGGGCCACCCCAGCAAGCACCCACTTGGATGGGTTCTCCTTGGTTTTCAGGTTAAAAGTCCACACATAGGTCGGGCCTCTCTGGCGTGTTCTGTACAGAGGACATGGGTACAAGCCCCTGGTGTCCTGCTTGTCATCAGGAATGGCCCTGATGAACACCACAGGCATGGCTGGGGTCAGCTCCTTGAGCCTGGCCTCCGTGATGGTCCCAGCCTGCAGAGAGAAGGAGACAAAGGTCACATCCCCAAGGTGTCCACCAGCTGATGGACCTGAACCCATGTGATGTTTATCCAAGCTGCTCCTGCTGGGGAAGTGCAAACAGCTTCTCCAGGGTCAGGGAGCTGGATGAGCTGCTTTGAGGAAGGAGGTCTGGATCCAAGAGCTCCCTGTCTCACCATGACCCTCCTCAACTCACCAGAGTAGATAATCTTGAAGCTCCAGCTGCCTGCACTCCCACCAGGTGCCCAAACCCTCACATCCAAGCTGAATTTGTGTGGGGATGGTGTCCCTGGCCCTGTCCAGCCATATTATCAACAAAGTTTCACTTCTCTTCTCCTGGTTTCTGCTGAGATGCAGCTTGGGGCCATTTCCTCTTGTCCTATTGCCAGGGAACAGGGATAAGACAAGAGGAAAAGGCTTCAAGCTGGGCCAGGGCAGGCTCTGGGTGGACATCAGCAGGGATTTCTTAGTTGAAAGGGTGATTAAACATTGCCCAGGGAGGTCTGGAGTGCCCATCCCTGGAGGTGTCCCAGGAACACCTGGATGTAGCACTCAGTGACTGGGGCTGGGGACAAGGTGGGGATCAGGCACAGCTTGGCCTGGATAGGCTGGGGACAAGATGGGCATTGGGCACAGCTTGGCCTGGATAGGCTGGGGGATCTTTTCCAACCTCAGTGATCCTGGGATTATTCTCATGCATCTCTTTCTCAGAGATCATCATCTCTCAGACCAGAATCACCTTGTGGGAGGTGCTGCTTGTGGTGGGAGAAAGGTTGGACACCTGAACCACGGGGATGGAAAACAGCCCCAAAAGCCAGCACAGGCTTATTCCCACTCTCATGATGCAAGCAAGAGAATTCAAAATGACTTTTCTGAGGGAATATCACCAATAAATATCAAGTCCCATTATTCTCCTCCAAGCAATGCCCTGCCCAGCAGGCTGCCCACTGCAGGAGAGGGAGAGAACCCTGCCAGGGCAAGAAATCAAGTTTGTTTCTCTAATTTGGGTCTCTCTGACATTTTCTCTCTCTCTTCATGACAATAAAATACCTTGCACATCAATCCATTTCCAGAGAAAACTGCCTAATGGGGGCTAGAGAGACCAAATGAAAATAAACAGGGAAATGGAAATGAAACTTTTCAGCACTAAAGAAACTGTCTCTCACTGCAGCTGAGCTTCACATATCATCATTATTCCAAATGCTCTCGGATCAGAGCTGTGGGGTGAGATTCAGCCTCTCCAGCAGTTTATTTAGTTCTGTAACAAGCAAAGAAAAATCATCCCCCTTGCCACACACCTCGGTTTAATTGTACTAATGCCATCTGTTATGCTCAGCTATGAAAAATCCAACTCTCATTTAGGATTTTATATTTCCAACGTGCTGAACAAACATTAAATAATTCGTATAATACCTTGCAAAGTAGCTATTTATGAAACATTATTATGCAGTCTTCTTAAATTCACACCTTTCATTCCTGAGACTGGGTTTTAATCAAGTCTTTCTCTTTTTTTTTTACTGCTGAGAATACTTCAAATGTAATTTCCAAGAGATATTCTACCTGTTTCTGGGTTAACAAGAGCTGAAATCTTCCCGAGGTACCTCCATGTAAGATATCATTTTGTTATGTCTGGGCTGATTCTCATTTGCATTTTTTATCGCTCTCATCATCAGAAAATTAATTCTGCTCTGAAAGCAGTTCTTCCTGACTAGCAGCACAGCCCTCATGGTGCAGAACCATCATTCTGTGGAGCCTGGAGAGCTCAGCCTCAGCTGCTAAAGGATCCCTCAGCCTCAGCTCCTAAAGGATCCCTCACTTCTGCTTATCCCAGCAGGAAACTGAGGGTGGAGTGGGGCAGTTATCTTCTGTTCATGGCGCAGTTTTCTTTATCTCTTCCACAAGCAATCCTCCCTCCAGGAGATCTCTTCTCTTAATAGGTCATTAATTATTAATTAGCCTCTGTTCACGGGCCAGTGAATGACACTGCATGGATGATAAAATTCCATCATCCCACTGGGAGATTCTCCGCCCAGGGGGAGGAGCCAAGCATTCCTACCTGGATATGATCTGAGGTTTCAAGCATTCCTACCTGGATATGATCTGAGTTTTTGGGACACCAGAGCAGCCTTTCCACTGCATTCCCAGAGGAACAGCAGCTGCCTCTTCCACTGGACCTTCAGAGGAAGACTCTACCTTTCTACAAGATCCCTGCTCCACCAGAACCATGCCTGACACTGCAGGAGGGCTGAGCCACAATTCCAATGGGACTGTCACGAACACCCTGACCCACAGGGTGTCAGGTCCTATTCTGACTCTATCAGTGTTATTTTGATTTACTGCATTGTTTATTTTATTTTTATTTTCTTCCCTAAGAGATGTTATTCCTGCTCCCATATTTTTGCCTGAGAGGCCCTTAATTTCAAATTTATAATAACTCAGAGAGAGGAGGTTTACATTTTCCATTTTAGGGGAGGCTCCTGCCTTCCTCAGCAGATACCTGTCTTTTCAAACCAAGACAGGGTCCCAGCACAGGTTCCTTACACCACAACCCCTTTGGGGTCAGCTGGGGAGGGGACATGGACCCAGCAGGGAAGGGCGACATGGAGCCAGCAGGGAAGGGGACAAGGAGCCTGCAAGGAGCACTCCAAGGTGGTCCCTGAGTCATGAGGTCAGTGGCTTCAGCTGGACAAGGGGAATGAAAAAACTCTTCCCTGTGAGGGTAGTGAGGCCCTGCCTTGTGGCTGCCCCATGCCTGGAGGTGTCCAAAGCCAGGCTGGACAGGGCTTGGAGCAGCCTGGGTTAGAGGAAGGTGTCCCTGCCCATGGAGGGGTGGAATGAGCTGATTTTTAAGGTCCCTTCCAGCCCAAGCCAGCCTGGGATCCTGTGGTTCCATGGCAGGGCTCTGCTGTGCACAGCTGCCAAAGCTCCATGGAGCACATGTGGCGTGAAACCCACCCCTGCCCTTGTCCCACCACACTCCAACCCCCTTGGGGAGGGCAAAGGACACTCTCGGCATCAAACTCTCTATTGCAGAGAGAAAGAAAGCCAAGGATCAGCCAACAGCTTGAGATGAAAGGTCTCCAAGTGTCCCCAGCCACAGCATCCCTCTGACTGTCACTGAGTCCCAGTGACTTTAACAGGGCTGCAGCAAGAGATCATTTGCACCCAAAATAATCTGCTTAGTTTCATTTCATCTAATAGCTGCCTGCTGTTTTGTAATGAATGTTTTATAAATTTAAGACACCCAAGGGCAAACATAAATGTTTAAATAAATAGAAAAATGTGAGTAGCAGAACATAGAAGGACTCTTCCCTTTTTTGGAGGCACAACCTAAATGTGAAATATTCTTTTAAAAGTGGAGGTGCTCCCCAGAGGAATTCTTCTAAACGTGGCCTGCCATTTTTATCACAGGATTAATTTGGAAGGAGTAGATAACCCAAAAGAGCTGTGCACCTGTTTTAAAAGTCCTGCATCCATTAATGCACACTGGTACTCACTGGATTATAGGTAAAATGAATAGCTCCACTAGGTAGAAATGATATTTCAGTGGGAGCAGCAGCCCATAAAAATATCCTTTTCCTTTCTGAAATAAATTGGAGCATGATACCCAGAGATTATGAATGGCTCCATGAACATAATTGCTCAGTATCTTTCAATCACTAGGAAAATGTAATCAGAAAACCACATTTCCTGGTGTTGGGATGGTCTCTGAAGACAAATCCCATTGCTGGATTCAATCACCCAGACCAGTTATTGGAGGGAGGCAAAGGGGAGAAGCCAAGTATTTCCCAAAGATTTCTGGCTTTGCACCACCAAAACCTCTCACTCTCCACTTCCAGCTGGTAAAACCCAGACAGAACTCGTTTTCTTGTCATAGTGCCAAAGAAAACATAACAGCAGGCACTGGAATGGAGTATTTGATTCTTAAATGGAGTATTTGATATGCAGGAATATGGGAATTTTTAACAGCTCTCTGTGTCCAGCTGATTTCTGTCGGGTTTTTAGGGCAGCAGAAATCCAGTTCTCCCTGTGGCAAGGGCTGTGATCTCCCAAGGGTTGTGTGAGGAAGGGAACAGCCAGGGAGCTGTGGGGGCAGAGCTGGGAGCTGCACAGGGCTCTGAGATGGTCTCTGTGAGCAGAGCCCACATCCCAAGAGCAGAGATCTGAGCTGACCCACTGAGATCCTCACTGCCGTCTCCCAGTAGAGCCCTTGCCAATGTTCCCAGCTGCCTGTGGCTTCCCAGACCCAATTCAGGCCATTTCCAGAGCAAAATAAAAAACAGCCTGGAGCTTTGAACTGCCCAAGGAGATGTGATGAAATGGCATCCCTCAGGGAGGGCACAGCTTTCCCTAATTTCCTATCCTTCATGGAAAACTACTGTAGAGAGGGAAATGATTCATGACAAATAAGTGGAGAATGTTGGATCAGAATTTCAGGGCTGTTGGGGAAGATGAAACAGGAAAGCCTTACAAATATGATTGCCTGGCAAAAGATTTTGAGAATATGGAAACTATAAGCGAGATTGAAATGAAAGCAAGCTTTGAGATACCTCAGTTACTGAACAACTGGAAAACAATGGTGTGGCCAGCTGAAGGTGATCCCCTTTTGATGGAGCAACACCCTCTGCTTGCAGACAGGCCCAAGGGTCAGAGCAGACCCTACAGCTTGGCAGAAGGGGCCCAAAGAGGAGTTTTTAGGGTTTAAAATGTAACACAGTTTGGTAATGTAATGATTTTTATGGGCTGTGTGTAAATGCTATAGGATTTGTATCTTGTACTATATTGGTTAGTGAGAATCAGAATATTCAACACAGAAGATTATTTATTGTATTGTAACAGGAACCTTGCTCTCTTACCCGTTTTACTCTCTTACACTTCTATGCTCCTGCCCTTTTACTCTCTTACCCTTTACCCTCTCACCCTCTCTCCCCCTCTCTTCTCTGGGGCCTGCTCCGAGCTGTGGCTGCAGCTCCCAGCAGGGCCCTGCACCCAGGCCCTTTGCAATAAACCCCAAGTTCCAGCCCTGGCTGCAGAGATCTCTCATCTCTGTCCATCCTGACCGTGCTACCCCTGATGCTCCTACACAGGGCCACACCTGTGGCTCCTCCCTCATCCCCAGAGCCTTGTAGAGCTCACCTGAGCATCCCAGCGTGCTCCCTCCATGAACAGCCCGTGCACATAGGCCCCCTCACGAGGAGCACTGGCAAAATCCTCTCTGCTCTTCTTGGTCACGTCATACTGCAGCGCCATCCTGTCCAGGGGCCACCTGTTCTTGCGGGCTGTGCTCTGCATGATGGCTGTCAGGAGGGCCTGGGGGTTGAAGAACCCTCCCAGCCACAGCGTGGAGGGCAAGGAGAAGTCTCTGGTCCAGGCTTCCAGCTCACTGCTGCGGGCCAGCAGGTCAGCAAACCACGAGCCAAGGCTGGCTGTGGAGGGGTAGGATCTCCTCACCCAGGAGTCAGGCACAGTGCCAAAGAAGAGGGAGTTCTGTAAGGTCTCCATCTCGCTGGTCATGGTCAGTTCCCCCTGGGGAGAAAGGGTGTCAGCATGATATTATCTGAAAAATCCTCTTTGCCCAGGATTTCTTCTCCTGGGAAGATGAGAAGCCTCAGAGAGGAATGAAAACAATAATTATCTGATTGCTGCTCCTGTGTTTGCTGCTTTGGAATGTGGATTGGGCACTGGTTACCAACAGGTGAATGTTTGATTGGTCCCATGTGAATTGTTTTAGTTAATGACCAATCATGGTCCAGCTGTGTCGAGGCTCTGAGGAGTTACAGGTTTTTATTATTTTTTTCTTGTTAATCCTTCTGATGTATCCTTTCTCTTTCTTTAGTATAGTTTTAGTATAGCATAATATGATATGATATGATATGATATGATATGATATGATATGATGCAATGTAATGTGATAATATAATATAATATAATAATATATCTCAGCCTTCTGAGAACTTGAAGTCAGCTTCTCATCTCTCACCTCATCCTGGGGACCCTCACAAACACCACAAAGGGCACAGCCAGCACTGACACTGCCCAGCAGAGCCTGCTTAGAAGCAGAGCTGGGCCAGAGCATGAGGAAGAGCACAGAATCCCACACAGACACTGCTGGCCACGTACTCTGGGTGACTTCATGAGTTTGGGGTTTTTCTGCACACTTTCTATTGAATATTCCAGCATCCTGCTGTATAAAAACTACTGAGAGGAAAAACTGTGTATGACAGCAGTAGGGGTGTCCCTCAGTTGTGCTGGTATTATTTCTGTTTTCTCTCATGGACTCATAGATTTTCAAAGGTGTAAAGCTGTTCTTGCTCACTGCCAGGGCAGGATACTAGAGTTTCTGATGATCTACTCTAAAACTGTCCAAATATTTGTTATTTTGACTCCTATCCCCCTCCTCTCCTCCACTTCCCCTCACTCCTCCCCTCATTTACTGCTTTGCAGTGCAAGATTTTCTCTTTGACTCCACGTGTTGTCTGCAAATGTAATCACAGCTCCTTCCACATCAGGGAAGGAGCACAACAAAGTAAGATAAGATTCAGCCAAGTGAGATAAAGAGAGAGGTTTGACTTTTCCTTTGTGCAGCAATTAATTAGTTCCAAAGCCTTTAGAAACCTGTATCAGTTCTGCCAGAAGAGCTGAATTCCAGGACATTCCACTGAAAGACGTGAGGTTGGACAACACTGGAACAGGTTGCCCACAATGGAGTCTCCATCCTTGGAAATGTTCAAAACCCACCAGGGCATGGTCCAAACAAGTGGCTCTGCCTGTCTTTGCTCAGGATGGTGTTGGAGTAATGTCCTGACCAACTCTGTGATTCTGGCTCACTCAAACAAAGCAGAATAAAAAGAGAAAACCTGCAAATGCCAGCTCAGCTTCCCTGCTATGGAATGGTCTCCACAGTTCAATCTCTGCAGCTCTGTGCTCAGCTGGAGGGGTACAATACCCCCAGAACTCTGGAGACCCACAGATAATGTCCATCACTGCTCTCCATTGTAAACACTTCCTTTTGTTCCCTTATCGTTTGGCCAAAATTTATCTCATTTACAATTTCTCTTTGCCTCGGGCAAAGTGTTTTTTGGAAAGATTAACTGAAACCAGTGGAGCCATTGCTGAGAACAAGGGGGAGGGAATTGGGTCAGTCTATTCACATTAAAAGATTCCAACTGTTCTTTCACAGGACTTCAGTGCCTCCAGCAGTGAGGTCAGCAGAGGTGCCCTTTGCTGGGGCCACAAAAATCCAGAAAGCTTTAGAAAAAGTTGAAATCTTCTTAAAGCAGCCCCCACAGTTGTTTAGCAATGCTTGGCAGAGCCCAGCAGTTCAAGATCTCTGCAGTTTGTTCCCGTGCTAGCCATGCCCTGTAGGACACACTGACAGCTGAGAAAGACATTTAATATCACCAAATCTAGTCACAGAATTGTGATTTGGACAAAGTGTGACATCAAATTTCATGTGGGGAAGAATGTGCTGTTTAATATTGGTAGGGAAATGAGGGGATGCAGAGTGGAGGAACCAAACACAGGAGCCACAGAGAAGAACCATCAATGGGCTGGGCTGAAGCCATGGCAGGACCATGCAGGGAGAACAAGAATGCTGCACTGGGCACAGCAGGACACTGGAACAGGATCATTCTGTGCTCCTGGAAGTGCTCTGACATGGGTAAGAATATGGCAGAATGTGCACGAGCAGCCAAATTGATTTAAAGACAGCCCCCCTCGATCATATATCATGTCTAGTTTTACTTTCAGGAAACAAATGAATTAGCAAACGTAATTCTCAGCAAGGCTTGAGAAAAGCAATTTTTAAAGCCTGCGCACTCAAGCATGCTTTGAGTCTCCTGTGAGGGTTCAAAGCATCTACAGCAGCAATCTCATAGAGTTGTCCAAACACAATTATGCATAAATTTGCATTTCAGATGCTGAATACTAAAGTGCATCAGAAATTATTCAAGTTACTTTTAAATTTTTTTTTCCCAAACGCTGGGAGTAATTTTCATTTAAAGACACCCTTGAAGGAAATCCTAATCAGCCTGCAGCCATTCCTTCAAGATGAGCACTCTACAGACACAAACTGTTTCCTCAGTTCAGGTTATTTTCACTTAATACCCAGCTTGCCTATCAAAATTTGGTCTTTGTTATTTTACAATATATATTATCCTCATTTTGGAGGCTCATCCTTCACCCAAATTGCAAAGAAGAGGATCTGCTTGCAAAAGATGAGGCTGGTACAACATTAACATGCAAGTGCTTCAGCCCAGCCTCTGGTTCCACCTAAGCCAGCCAGAACAAAGGGCTTTGAAATGCAACATGCCAGTTATTTCTGATGGCTACCAGTCTATTGCAATTTCTCTTCCTCCTAATGGGATGTCTCCTATTTTTGGACCAAACAATCACTTTCCGCTAGGACGACACGATGAATTATTCAAAAATTCAAATTAGGCGTGACATTTCCGAATCGCCTTCTTTTGGCAGATCCTTCAGTCAGTTAAAAACAATAAGCCGTGTTTTCTCTGGGTTTTATTTATTCTCTGCTGAGCTCTGTGGGGCCTGGCTTGTAAACTCTCCTCCTCTGAGTGCTGTCAGTGCAGGGCCGCAGCCCCAGAGAGGAAGGAGCCTTGACAGCTCTTTAATTGTCAGCAAGGGCAATTACAGCAGGATTTCTTCAGTGCAAGGCCCAGAGTCAAGTGAGGGCAGCACCAGGAAGAGCCTTCAGCCCCCTCTGGCTGCTCTGTGGTCCCCCAGGTGTGGGAGGTGATGGGAGGGATGCTGAGCAGGGTTTTGGGTCATGCACAAGCTCTAATTCAGCTCTGCAGGGATCTACACATGGCTTTTGGCTGCAGACACAAGAACTGGGCTCCAGTTTTGCCAGGAGAACCCTGGTTTGGATATAAGGAAAGCTTTCTTCAGGAAAGCTGTGAAGCACTGGAACAAACTGTGGTGCAGTCACCAGCCACAGGCTGACAGAATATTCTGATAGAATATTCCCAGCTGGAAGGGACCCTCAAGGATCATGAGTCCAACTCTTAGACCAGGGATTGAACCCCCAGCGTTGGTGGGGTCAGCACCAGCTGAGCCCAAGTGCCCTGGAAGTGCCCAAAGAACCATCTGGACCTGAGCCCATGGTTTAAGGGTGAGCACGGTGCTGCTGCTGGGGTGATGGTTGGACTTGGGAATCTGAAAAGGCTTCTCCAGCCTTAGGGACTCCATGGTTCTTGGAGCTGCCACTGATGGCCTCTCAGGGCCTGCAGATGTGTGTCTGCAGCAAAGACTAGATTTGCCAAACACTAGAAATGCCAAATGCTGCTCTGCTCTGCTGCTCTTCTCCAGTCTCAGCCCCAGGGTGTCTCTGAATTCCAGCTCAGGGGCTGCTGCTGCCCTCTGAGGAGCTTTTTCTGCAGTCCCCATCTCCTTCCCTGCCATGATCTGGGCAGGGTTTGGGGAGAGGTTTGCAGCCTGTGATACAGATTCCTGGGGTTAATTTTTTGTGGTTTGTTTGCACACTCTGCATCCCCTCATTCCCCTACCAATATTAAACAGCACGTTCTTCCCCACATGAAATCTAATTGCCACCCCTTGTCCAAGTTACAATTATATCTTGTTTGGGGCTCTGGGATTGAAACATTAAATCACTTCTGTTTACCTGTCTCAGGAAATGGAATTTTCAATTCCACTGCCTTATGCTAGAAAATAAGAGAAATCTGTTTATGATAATTGACTACATAAATATCAGCTTCTTTCAAAATGGGCTGCACATACTGACCCACCACCTGTGTCCAGGATTTCTCTGCTTTCACAAGCACCAGCAGCCAATGCAGTGCACACACATCTGCAGCTGCTGCTCCAGGCTGCAGCTGGGATTTGGGAGCAGCTTGGTGCCCAAACCCCGAGCCAAGCCTGCCCCTCCTCGTGCAGGGTGGGCAGCTGAAGGTTTCTTTTCCAAGCTGCCCCTGGCAGAGGTTTGAGATGTCATTCCATCTCAGGCAGGCCCTTCTTGCCCACCCTCAGCTCTCCTATGAAAAGGCTGGGTCCAAGCCATGCTGTGCACATCAGCTGTGGGAGCTCAGCATCCCCCTGAGAAGGAATTGTGAGAAATAGCTCCTCACCTGTCATAGTTTAGGAAGGTTTATTAAACCTTATCAAAAATACAACAGAAGACTGAGTAAAGAAAAAAGGTTATGGTGCTGGCAGCAAAAGATTTTCCCTGCCATGTGCTCAGCCCCCTCACAATGGAGGTTTTTTCCCTTTTAGCCCCTCCAAAAGTTCTGTCTATCAACCTCTTCTTTGCTGTCCAGTGGTGGAGATCTCTTCCTCAAATCCTGACTGGAGCTCAGTGTCACCATAGTGACAATCTGACCCTCCCAGATGTCCCTTGATAACCACGTGAGGGGATACAACATAACTATAAATCTATAAAACTTTTCTTAACCTATATACATGATATTTGTCCATTAATTGTGAGAGCCAATCAACGCATTACTCATCTATCACAGGATCACAGCCTGCCACTCTGGAAATGATGGAGCAGGGGATGCCCCAGGACCCAGCTGGGGCAGGAGGGGGAGGCAGGGCAGTGCTGAGGCTTTGCTCTGCCAGCTCCAGGCTGCATTGCTGTGCTGCACATGTGCCTCCCCAAGGGATGGACAGCAGCTGCCTGTGGGGAGGGGTCCCTGGGAGTGACAAAGTGGAGGGGAAGGGCTGTCAGAGAGCACCAGGACTGCCAGGCAGCTCCTCTCTCCCAGGCAGTACAGCCTGATCCCTGCTGGCTCATCCCTAAGGGCCAGAGGAGCCTTTTCTGTTTTGTCCCACTGAGTGCCTGGGGGGGATGCAGAGGTGACTTCTCCTACAGTGGATGCAGCATCAATCACAGCCCTCCCTCACACCCTGCAGAACCAGAAATCTGTATCCCAAGTGGTGTGGAAAAGATAGCAGCCAGGGGGACACAGATACCGCTGATCTGGACGGAGACAGGGATGAGCTGAGCCATGGGATCCCTGTCTAAAGCAGAGCAGATCCATGGGATCCCTGCCTGGGGCAGAGCTGATGCCTGTCTGGGACAGAGTCTGGTTCCACACCAGTTTGGGGATCAGCTGCAGTGGAGCCCCTTGGATGGGGACACTCTAGCAGGTGGCTCACACCCAGCAAGGAAATTGTATCTTTTCTTGTGATTTCAGCCTTTTTCTCTTACAGTTCTGGACATTTTGTGCCTCCACACAAAGCCAATTTTTGATTTCAGCTCAGCCTGTGCCTCTGAGATATTTTGTTCCAAGCTCCCCCCACTCCTGGACATTTCATGCAAAGGTTTGATTTTTGGCTCACCTTTAACTAGGCCATGTCTCAGTTTGTGAGTGACCTGCTGCTGCTGTGGCACAATCTGGGGTGGCCAGAAGTGCTCATCCCTTGTTCCCACAAGCCAGGCACTGCTGTGTGTGCCTGTGGACACGGTGCCACTGCAAATCCTCCTGTGAGCCCTGTGGAGCCAGGCTGGCTTTGCAGCCAGCAGCGAATTCTTCCCTGAGACCCCTTTTATTCCCTGAGCAGCATCCTGCAGGATTTTCCAGCTCTCCTACTGATGCCTTAAGATTTCAGCTTTTGTATTTATCAAATCCTATGGTGTATTAGTGTATAACTCTAAACTCCACATAAAGTGTAGTTAACTGCCTTCACATTTTGTTCAGACAGAACAATCCCTCTGAGATCCAAGGACACATCACAGGCCCTGAAAAGTATAAACAAATGTGAATTGTGGGGAGAAAACTGGGGGAATGTGACTTCATTACCTGAAGCTGTAATTGGATAATTAACCCCTGATGGGCAAATAGACCAAACGGATATCTGTATAAAAAACTTGTGACCATTGAGATGCCTTCAGTTTTATCTTTCATATTTCCCAGGCTCTGCACTGCATTGGTAAATAACTCTGAACTCCACAGAAAGTGTCAGCAAGGTCTCCTCACAGCTCAGGCACACAGAACAATCCTTTTCCAGCCCCAGAACCAAGGACACCGCTGCAGCTCCAGCCCCAAAAAGTGCAAACAACAGGGAATGGAGGAGAGCAACGTGGGAGGGTGGGACTGCATCCCCTGGAGCTGGGACTGGACACTGAACCCAGCATGGAAATGGACCAGAACTCATCAAAGGGTGAAAACTCCTGACTCTGAGTCCATCCTGGGTCCATCTTGGGTGCAGCCCTGGCTGGGCTCTTGCACTGCCCAAGGTGGATCCTTTGAAGGTTTTTTTTTAATAAATCCCCACTTTATTCCTTTAACTCTGTCCAGCCTGTGCTCCAGGAGCCTCTCCATGCATCAATCACCCATTCTGGGTGCAGCTCTGCAAGGCTTTGCAATGCCCAAGGCATTCCTATTGAAGACCTTTAATAAACCCCCAATTTATCCTCTTTTCTGTGTCCCGGGAGCCCCTCAGGCCATCGGTACCTTCAGGCCCAGCTCCAGCTCGCCCAGCGAGCGCCGCATTCCGGCCGTGAGCGCGTTCATGCACTCGCACTCCTGCAGGGCCACCACAGCATAGGGAGTCCTCTCCTCCAGCCTGGCCAGCAGCTCTGCCATGTTGAACTCGTCTGGCAGCTTCTCCAACATCTCCTCCAGGAGGGTTTGCACCTGTGCCAAAGTGAGGAGAGAGAGGGGGATGCTGGTGAGGGATCCACAGGCTCACAGCCTGAGCTGCGAGAACTCCCTCTGCCCTGTCAGTGCCTCCAAAACCATCCCTGTCAGCCCTGGGCACCTCTCAAAGAGCTTGCCCTGTCCTATTTAAACCCAAATGCTGACAGAAGTTAATGTCAGATGAGCAGCTTGCAAAATGATTGTTTTAAAATGTCCCTGTGACATGTGGCAGCCTCCTCTCTTCTTGGCTCTCTCATTTCTCCCGAGGTCACACTCACGAGGAGATGGATGGGGCTGGAGCCTCAGCTGAGCCTCAGGACGACACAGCTTATGAGCTGGCTTTCTCTGGTGTACTGATGGAGAGAGGTGATTACATAAAATTGAATTTTAAGCTGAATTTGGCATTCCAGACTAATGGAGCCATGGAAGGAGAGCATAGCGAAACAAAATTATTTTCTGGTCACCACCACAGCTTCTTCAGAACTAAACAGGGAAATCTCCAATGCAAGAGGATCTTTGTAGTGTCTAAAAAATTAAATAAACTCCTTTCTGACAGTGAGGCATGAAGCCCCTGCTGTCCATGGGCTCAGCTGCATTTCCCAGGTTTAATGTGGAAGATCTCACTCAAAGCTTTGCTTTACTTCTGAGCTGGAACCTGAGCAAGACTTCTGCTTTCTGGCACCTTTTGGACACACATAACACAGTTAAAATTCCATGATCCCAAGTGCCAAACTTGGCATGCAGGGCCAGTGCCACCTAGGGCAGGGTAATTTTACAGCCAGGGCCCCCAGTATTCATATTTTGGACTCTGTGCTCCAATTCCCTCCTGTTGCTGCTCTTCCCAACCCTGTCAGCAGTGATGATGAGTGGGCTGTTACTGCAGCCACACAGGTGGCTAAAGCTGGAAAAGCTCCTCAGCTGCACCTCAGGGGCACCACAGAAATATCTGCTCATTTGAAATTCCCCTGCAGGTCCCTGTGGCTCTGATTCCTTCCCAGCAATTACAGCTCGTTTGCTGTAGTGTGACCTCAGAGGTCTGTGGGAGGAACTGGACTTGTCAGAGCCTCGGGAAAATGACAGGCTCACATTTTCCCTGGGAGCTCCCTCAAATCACCTCAGCCAAACCAGGCTGGAAATCCTTCAGTGGAGGAGCTGAGGCAAGGCTTTGCTCACTCCCATCCAAGGACCAAGTGGAAGGGACAGCTTGGACAATGACAGGGATCACTTCAGGAAGAAAATGAGCTGTGGGAGTGTGTCCCCAGGCACAAGGCAGGGCACACTCTGCTTGCTCTCAGGCAGATTTTATTCCCAGACAGCCATGAGGACTTCTGTGCTCCTGTTCTTGACTGTCACCAGCAGTTTGCAGGGTGGCCATCACCTGTGGCACCACTGCTGGGGCACTCCCTGGAGGATCATTTTGCTTCTCTGGGCTGAGGAGTTTATCTGTTTCAATAACAAAAGGGGTGGGAGGGGAGAAGAGGAACTCACATTTGCTATCTCTGTACATCTTGTTTGGCTTTGCTACCCCTGGATTATTCCCCTCACCTCAAATTTGAGTATGAACTGAAAATTGACCATGCTGGGCACTTTTAGGAGCCCCTTAGGGAAGGCAGTCAGTTCCCCAGCTTCACACCAAGCCAAAGGAAACTCATGTGAAACCACAGCTCTCTATGAGATGCAATTAGCCACTCATTAAATTGCAAATCTTCAAGCACAGAGCTGGCACCTTAAGACTGCAGGAGTGAAAACCTGAGCATGTGTTGGCTGATTCCAGATCTTGTCAGGGATGTTTGGGCTGTGTTTTAATGAGCTGTGAGTTTCCACAGGGAGGGCTGAGATCAGCCCAGGACACAGGTGCAGCAAAGGAGTTCAGCTGGAAAGAAGGAATTACAAGGCCCTGGGGAGCTGGGGGGACATGGTGACAGCAGCAGGAGGTGGGCTGAGCTCTGGGTGGCACACTGGGGGTGGAAGGCAGTGTGCCAGGTGCCCATTGCTATGCCAGTCACAGGGCTGCACAGGGACTGCTGCTCAGGGAAGGTTTATTTGCAGCACCTTCAGAGGATGATAACGAAGGCTCTGCAGAGCATGGGGTAATTAAGAGGCACTGTCCTGTTACTGCCAACACTCAATTACATCCCACCAGGGTGATGTTCTGCACAAAACCACGCTTCACGCAGGCAGAGGCAGAACACAGAACCATGGACAAGCCTGATGGATGACACAGGCATCAAACCCCAGCAGCTGCCCTTGAGTACTCTCACCATCTCCTCCTGGGTGCCCATTCCTTCTCTGCACTCTCACCATCTCCTGGGTGCCCAGTGCCCCTGAGCACTCTCACCATCTCCTCCTGGGTGCCCATTCCTTCTCTGCACTCTCACCATCTCCTGGGTGCCCATTCCCCTGAGCACTCTCACCATCTCCTCCTGGGTGCCCATTCCCCTGAGCACCCTCACCACCTCCTCCTGTGTGCCCACAGCTCCTCTGCACTTTCACCATTTCCTCCTGGGTGCCCACAGCTCCTGAGAAGTCTCACCATCTCCTCTTGGGTGCCCACTCCCTCTCTGCACTCTCACCATCTCCTCCTGAGTTTCCCCTGCCCCTGAGCCCTCTCACCATCTCCTCCTGGGTGCCCCTGAGCACTCTCACCATCTCCTCCTGGGTGCCCCTGAGCACTCTCACCATCTCCTCCTGGGTCCCCACTCCCCGTCTACATTCTCACCATCTCCTCCTGGGTGCCCCCGGCTCCCTGGCCCGTGCTGCTGTCGCGGGGCTGCAGCTCCAGCACCGTGCGCAGGAGCCGCTCCGAGCGCTGCGTCAGGAACCCGATCTCGGCGTTGGGGTGGAGGCCATACAGGTACGGGGACTCTGGAGGCAGGGCATCATCTATGTACTGCACAGAGACATCCAGGAGCACGTTAGGAACATTCCAGGGCACTTTGTCTGCAGAGCTTCAGCGCTGGAGTCATCCCCCCAAGAGGTCAGCCCAGGCTGAACACCAGGGAAGTGATGGAGGAAGGAGAGTACAAATGTTTACAGAGCTGCTTCTGCTCCTGCTGAGAAAATTCTGTAATTGCTGGAGTTCAGCTTGGCTCCATGTCTCAGGCTGGACCTTCTCTAGCAATTATCTGCTGTGCATTTCAGCATCAGCATCCTGAAATCTCTTGTGGGAATTGAGCTTCCAATAGTTAAGTTTTATGAACAAAACCAGCCTGATGCGCCTCTGCATTTGTGTACAAAGAGCAGATGAGATCAGTAAGTAGATCAACAAGACCCTTCAGTGATTCTCATCAAAACTGATGATAAAAAGAGCTTGAAAGGGCCATTTTAGCAAACAGTATGTGGATGTAATTTTCCAGGAGCCCCACTTAAGTCTCGAGCACCAATACAGTTGCTCTATTCATGCATGAACAGAATGAGCCCATGATGAAGTAGCAAATTACCATTAGATTTGGTTCATCCAGGGGAATGCTGAAACATCCACAGGAACAAAACATAATGGGAAATAAGAGGAATGGTGCAGGAGCACTGCAGCCCTGTTCCTGCCTCCTAAGGCAGATTATGGGGCAGTTAGGGGAGACATTCCATTTACATGCATAAATAATGCCAGCAAACAAAGAGCTTACCTGGTGATAGCCATTATAATCCATGCTCCCTGGGAGGGGAAATCCAGGAGCAAGGCAGAGCTCTCCCTCCAGCATTTCTGGCTTGATAAACTCTTCCAGGTAAGTTCTGCAGAGCCGCCTGTCCCAGTCATCCGTGATGTGCCCTCCGTACATGATCTCACCCACGAGGTAGCGCAGGTCATCGTAGGGGACCTGGGCGTGGACCAGGGTGAGCTGAACCCAGGCACTGCCCTGCACCCTCAGAACTCCCCCCTCAGCAAACAAACAGCAGGCAGGAGTTAAACCCTGCCCCAGCTGGGGCACAGCACAGTGCGGGTGGCACTGATAGCTCCCATCTCCTCCAGAAGCACCCTGAACTGTGAAGTTATAAACTCAAAGATGACAAGGAGATGGCTTCAAAGCCCCCAGAGAGCCCCCCCCGTGGTGCCCCCACCTTGGAGCTGGCCTGCAGGTAGTTGTAGAGCACATTGACAGAGATGGTGAGGTCCCCAGTGCTGAAGGGGTACGGGCGGTTCCAGCCCTGGGGGCCGAACTTGCGTCGCTCCGCCACCACCGCGTGGAAATAACACAGGGCAAAGAGGATGCTCCTGAACTCCTTCTCCTGGCTGCACATCTCCAGGGTGTCCTGCAACACAGGGCAGCTGCCCTCAGCCTCAGTGATTCCCAGGGAACCCAAACACGCTGGGCTTAGGACAGGGTGAATCACAGAATCAGAGGCCAAGGCTCAGAAATGCCCCCCAAATCAAGTTCCATATAATCCATGTTCTCTGGGAACACATTTCCTGCACATCTCCAGGGTGTCCTGCAACACAGGACAGCTGCCCTCAGCAACTCCCAGGGAACCCAAACACGCCAGGCTTTAGATAGTGTGAATCACAGAATCAGAGGTCAAGACTTGGAAACACCCCCAAACCATCAAGTTCAGCCTTCAACCAAATACCCCCATGCACAACTAATTGTGAACTGTATTTTTTGAACAATTCCAGGGATGTGTCTCCACCACTTCCCTGGGCAGCCTGGTCCAGAGCTTTACCAAATATCCAGTTTAAAAATTTTTCCTAATATCCAACCTGAAACTTCCCTGCCGACGCTGGTTACCCGGGACAAGAGGCTGACCAAATTGTCCTTCAGTTCATTTTTTTATCACACATGTGATACAAAACACACACATGTATTTCAAAGTCAGTGGCTTTGCATTGCAGATTTGTTGGAAAACTGGCAAATATTTTCTGATCTAATATTTGCTGAAGTGGCTTTGCACAGGAACACACACAGGGAAGGAAGGACACGTGCACCCACTCAATGCCCCATCACCTGCATGTGCTCAACATCCCTCACCAGGAAGATGGGGAGGGAGCCACAGAATCACAGAATTCTCTGCTGGAACGGACCCTAAAGTCCATGTTTTTTCAGCTCCTCCGCCACGGGCAGGGACACTTTCCAATATCCCAGGCTGCTCCAAGCCCTGTCCAATGTTTATCTTTAAAAAATGCCATGTTAGACCTTTAATCCTCTGAGACCACCACAGAGCCCAGGATCTGTGCAGGAAAAGGGGAATCCATTACTCTAGAGGGTGCAAGACATTGACCAAGTGCATGTGACAATCAAGAACATCCCAAAACCTGTTTTTCCCTGGGTTGGGCAGCACTCTAAGCTCCCTTTAACAGCACTGTGAGGAAGACCTGCTTCAAATACATGCAGAACATCTTTCTCATTTCAGAAAACATCCCCAGAACAACCCAGTTCATTCTCATTCGGCCTCTCTTCAGTTGTCAATTCTTCTTCAGCTACAAAGCAGAACAATTTCCCCTGCACAGAATGAAGGGCCTTCTTTGTAGCCTTCAGCTGAAAGCTAAATTTGAACATCTCTTCTGTATAAAGCAGGGAAATGAGGTGTAAAAGGGACCCCACCCACTCGCTTCAGGATTTCTGATAAGAGATGTTTCATAAACCTCCAGCAATTTAGAAAATGCTAATTACTATTGATTGAAATGAGCAGAGGCAGGATGAAAATGTTACTTGGGGTGAAGGTTCTCCCCTCCCTTGTTCTCCAGGACATTTAGTGGAGCTCAGGATGATGAATGGCAGTAGATAAGTGTGGAATAATCTTTCCTGACCACTGGCATTAATCCTTGCATGGTGCCTCCCCCCCCACCTGCTCAGCAACGTTCCCTCCTGCTCTTGGGGTTCTCTCCACACTAACATCTGAGCGCAAAACCAGCTGTGAGCTGCCCTATGACCCACAATTGGGGCTGCTCTTGCCTCATCCCAAATAACAAAGAACTTTATGGAGAGAATCTCAGAATGGCTAAGGTTGAGACCCCTGTGAGCACCGTCACGCTCCCACCTGGCTGAAGTTGTCCAGGGCCTTGTGCAGGTTGGCGTGGATGCCGGTGGGCGCCTCGTTGGTGATTTTGATGGAGTTCTGCAGGATGCCCTGGGGGATGATGTGGCTCTCGTGGCACGGCGCAGGCTCCGCGCTCAGGAACACGCGGAAATCCTGGTGGCTGCCCTGGCTCAGCTGCTCCAGCCTCTTCTCCAGGGAGCTCAGCCACTTGGCCACCAGGTGGATGTTCTGGCAGGGACAAAGGGACAAGGCTTGCTCAGTGCCCCCATTACACCCCCATGGGCTGGGCAGGCACCAAATCCAGCCCACTGATGGATGCCCTCTTGTTGAAAATTGCAATGCAAGATGTTTTCAGTTACCATCTGTATGACAGATTACCTTTGTCAAGTGGGTAGTTTGCCTTATCTCTCTCTTTGGGTGACCACATTCACACTTCCCTCGGGAGGGGACACCTGCTGATAACAGCTATTGAATGTCACTGCATGACTGATAAGAACTACAGCATCCCATTGGGAGATGTGAGCCCAGAGGGAGGAGCCAAGCATTCCTACCCAGATATAATCCAGAGGTTTTGAGACACCAGCATGGCTTTCTCCACTGGATTCCCCAGAGGAACAGCAGCTGCCTCTTCTTCCACTGGATCTTCAGAGGAAGAATACATCCTTCTCTACAGGACCCCCTCGGTCCAACAGAACCACCCCTGACACTGCAGGAGGGCTGCAGCCACAATTCCAATGGGACTGCTGCCAAACCACCACAGATACAATCAGCAACCTTAAAACCAAAACCTGAAAAGCTCTAACTTCTTCTTCAAGCACCAAATTGAAAAAAGAAACCTTCTAACTTATCTCAAAATCACTCTAACCAACTAAAAGTCTGAATACAGGGGTGTCTGTGCACAGCTCCCATCTCCAAAGAGCCAGGTGCAGCAAGGACATTTGAAAATTCAAAATAATCAGTATAAATCAGCAAGTCACAGCTGGGCTGGTTGGGCTCTTGGTGCTGGAATTCTCCTCATTTCAACAATACCAGCTGAGGCTATTCCTGGGGAGAAAAATTGTTATTCCTGGGGAACAGAGCTGTTATTCCTGGGGTGTAAAGTTGTTTTTCCTTGAGAGTAAAGTTGTTATTCCTGGGAAGCAGAGCTGTTACTCCTGGGTGTAAAGTTGTTATTCCTGGGGAGAAATTTGTTATTCCTGGGGAGTAAAGATTTTATTCCAGGGGACTAAAGTTGTTATTCCTCCCCCCAGCCCCACTGAGCTGAGATAAAAACATTTTGATCATTTTGATCAGAATTACAGTGAGGACCCTCCATAGCAGCTCCTTTGCAAACAAGTCAAGCAAATGATTTCACACAGTCCTTTAACACAAAAGGATTTATTTATTCATGCAACTGATTGGACACATCCCTCAGAAGATTAAGCAGAATCGTGGGGAGATGGTGAAATGGATGAAGTTAAGCCTCAGTTTTTCCCCTGGAGTCCTATACAGCATTATAGTTTCCAGGCAAGAAAACAGCTTTTTTGTTATATTAGGAATGGGATTTGTGGGCTAAACTGCCCTTGTGTTGAAGGCAGGTGTGCAATCCAAACTGGCTGTGCTCACAGGCACTTGGGATGGTGATTTATCCCAGCCCAAGAAAGGACAAGGAACTTGCTAAACCTAAATTAAAAGCAGCCGCCAGAAAGATAAACTGCTTGGAGGTGGCAAAGAAATTACATAAAGGAACCATATTAGAGGCTGAGAATAAATATATATCACCTATAAATGGGGGCAGAAAGAGCTCTCATGGTTAAATAGCAGAGTAATGGAGATTATTAGGAGTAAAATTACATTCCTCAGAAAGTGGAAGTTGTGTCCAAATGAGAAAAAACAGAAAAGAGCACAAAAGCCAGCCATGGTAAAGTCAAAAAGTACTTACAGGAAGCAATTTTTTGAAAATCATAAAAGCTAATAATAAAGCCTTTTCCAGAAACCAGGAACCTACCAGAGAGTCTATAAAACTGTAACATGGTCAGGGTCTGCAGGGAGAGCCCATGGAAGGCCAGGGCAGCCCAAAGCAGCCCAAGTTTGCAGGAATATTCCCTGGGGAGGCTCTCACTGGTCCAGCCTGGTGGAATCACTGAAACCCTGAGGCTGGAGATGCCCCTGGACATCATCCATCACACCGTCCTGCTCCCAGCAGGGTCACCCAGAGCAGGTTTTTAACTGGGTCCAGTTGGGGTTTTGGATTTTTGCAAGGCTGAAGTCTCCACAACCTGTCTGGGCAATGTGTGCCAGTGTTCAACCACACTCACAGTAAAAAAATTAAATCAAAAAATAGTATAAGACAGTGAAGTGAAATTAAATGAAATGAAAGTTTAAGGGAAATTTGTATCTCAGTTTTGACCCTTTGCTTCTTGCTCTTTCACACTATGAAGGTTTTGGCTCCCTCTTCTACCAGAAGGGATTTAAACACACCAATAAACCAAATTTATCCAAATCCCAGCCAAACCCCAGCTTTTGGAGGTTAAATCACCCCAGCCTCTCCTCATGTAACAGATGCTTCAATCCCTTAATTGTTGCAAGGACTCTTGACCTGAAGCAGCAGATGAAGAGCTGTTCAGAGGAATCCATGAGGTAATAAATGAGAAAAGGTCTCTGGGAGCAGATGGGGTCACCCCAAAGGACCCCACATGTGCAGGTGTGCAGCACAGCTCAGGAGGCAGCAGCCAGCCTGGCAGGGGTTCCAGCAGGACACAAGTCACTCCCCAATGTCACCCTGGTTTTTTAAGATTTTCTAAGCCTTCTGATGTTGACATTCTTGTAGTGAACTTTCTCACACACTTTTTATAAATAACTCATTGTTTTGCATTCCTTTATGGAAGAGGAGAAAGTAGATGGACTGTTGGTTTGTCCAGTGTCATTGGAGAGGTGGCACTGTCACCCTCCAATCCACTGTCGCTTTTGGAAATCTATAAATGTTGGAGTCAGAAAATAAACTTTCCTTTTTTCTTCACCTTGAGAACAGTAGTGTGCACTTGTATTTTTTCATGTCCTATAGTAACACCCCAACAGCGCCAGCTAGGAAAGAACGGCAATCTGAAACTCCAACCCATTTTAGAGAGCTCAGATATGTGAGGATATCACAGCCTGGGCTGGTGTGTGGGTGGGGTGGGGTGGAGGTGATGCTGTTGTCCCCAGGAAGGGTTTGAGCAGTGCTGGACACTGGAGGGGTCAGTCAGTCCCTGCTGGGCAGGGTGGACACGGCCAAGGAGCAGCCTGGGGGACAAGGAGCTGTCCCAGCTATCCCCAGGGATGTCCCAGCCCATGAAATCCTACTCAGCAGGAGCAGGAGAAGGCAGGAATGTTGGCAGGGAGGTTGTTTGCCTTCCCCAGCCACCACGGGGTATGACAGAGCCCCTGCCTGCCTGGGGAAATGGGGAATGAATTCCTTCCCTGCCTGGGCAGCTTTTGCTTTCCCTGTTGCATTGTCTGAATCTCAATCTCATTTTTAACCCGACATTCTGCCCCTCCCACCCCTGGGCAGGGAGGGAGCAGCAGGTGGGGCTCAGTTCCCACCTGGGGTTAAACACAGCAGCAGGTGGGGCTCAGTTCCCACCTGGGGTTAACCACAGCAGCTCATCCCCATGAATTCCTTTTTGGGGGCTGGAGAGGGCATGTCCCCAGGCACACCAGCAGCAGGCCTTGTCTGGAGCAGGAATTGTCTCTGTGGGGTCCCTGTATCCCCAGACGTGGATTTTGATCAGTACCGGCTCTTTATCTTCCCCAAACCAGTATTGCTGCAGGGAGAAGGGAAAATCTCACAGGCTACCAACCAGTTAAAACACAGCCAACAGGGGTAAGGAGGCTACTGATGGAGTTTTAACTCCTCACCATATCAAAAAAGCAGCTGAAAGAGCAAATGATTGGTGAGCTGACAAAATAACTCATAAGACAAAGCCATTTGAAGTCTTGCAAATAAAGGCTGGTAGTGAAGAGCTGCAGGAGGATGCCATCATTCTCAGTGACTGGCAATGACACTGCAGCAGGAATTCACCGGTGATAGATGCAAAGTAATGCACTGAGGAAAACAACCCCAGCTACAGATACACACACTGATGGCTTCAAAATTAACTATTATCACTCAGGGAAGAGAGCTCGGAGTCTTCACAGTTATTTTCTGCAAATAACAGCTCGGTGCTTGGCAATGCAAGAGCAGAGGGACAGAGAATAAAGCTGCAAACGGGATTTTGCCACTCCATAAATCCATGGTGGGCTTTCGTCTTGTAAACAGCACCCAGCTCCCACTGCTCTTAAATCCTGCAGGATTTAACTCCCACAAAAGCAGACACTCCATCAGAAGGGACTCACCCACTGGAGAGAGCAGAGCTGGGCTGGAAGGAGGGAGTGAAGGGTGAGCAGAGCAGGCTGCAAGAAAGTGGAAGTGCATTTTTATGTGACACAGAACTAAACTGCCAATTTACTGCTTCAGGGTGTTTGGGGACTTGAGAGAATCACAGAGTGCAGCTGAGCTGGAAGTCACAGAGAGAAACAGAATTGTTAATGCTGGAAAAAAGCTTTTAAAATAAAAAGCTTTAAACTCAGCAAATCCATCACCCCAGCAGCACCAGCATGCCCAGCAGGAACCCAGGTCCCCAGTGCCACAGCCACAGCGGTTTTGAGCATTTCCAGGGGTGGTGATCCTATTACTGTCCTGTTCCAGCATCTCTGTCCCCTTCCCTGAGGCTGTGGATGTGCTGGAACTGGGCTGGCAGTGCCAAGGGCTGGTGCCACACAGGGACACCCCAGGGGCTCTCCCATGGGAACACAGAAACCCCTGCTGGCTTTCCAGGTGAGCCAGGGATGGTCAGATCCCAGCTGGGAGTGCAGAACAGGATGAACACTGTGGAAAGGAAAAGCTGAGGTGCTTCAGGCTGGGACAGAGTGGTGGCTGCTGTCACTTCTGTCAGGATCTGAACATGCTGGAGGGATGGGTCAGCTCTCAGAGAGGGACCAGGGGGTGTGAGCCAAGAGAATTGCTGTTTGGGGAAGCCACTGACACTTTGCTGCCTCCAGTTCTGCTGCCCCAAATTGGATTGATGTGGCTGGGAACAATATTTTTATTTGGAACTGCAGAAATTCAGTCTCCTCAGCTGAAGTGATTTAGGGTTGTGCTCACACTGTGTGGATGAGATGGAGTTTGGGGTGTGGGGAGAGATGAGAAGAGATGCCTGGGCAAAGGGATTGTTCTGGGGTTGTTTTCTCCCAAACAAGGACTGTGCGAGGAGCAGTAGGCAAAATGCAATTACACTGGAGTGCTGCTGCACCACTGCTGGCCTGATGCACTCAGGATTTCAGGATTTTGGGAGATCAGATCATCCCAGGGTCCAGACAACCCATTCATTCTACAAACACAAATCAAACAATGAGGAAGGAGTGGACAGAAACCTGAAACCAAAGTCCTGCCAACACCACAGAGATTTAATAAAGCTGGGAAAGAGCTCAACAAAATATCAAAAGCAAAATCGTGCATTAAGTATCAGTTTAATCATAGTCTGCAGATCTGACCTTAAGTGTTTTCATCTCTAATTGGTAGTTTCTTCCCACATCTGCTTTTGTGGTGTTAGATGCCTCAAAAATAATTGCTTTTGCTTGTGTTGACATGACACCAGTGATCATTATTTGTGGGTATCACTGCCTGCTAACAGCCAACTTAGGGAATATTTCCAGTCCAGTGATAATTGAGTGCATTTATATCCTGTTCTTTTGTGATAGAAGGGATGAAAAAGAGGAATAGATGCAGCCAAACATGGGCTGGTACTAAGAATTCATAATTCAAATGAATATATCTGCCCAGGCCAGACAGGGACGCTGCAGAAGGGATTCACAGGTTGGAAAGAAACTTTGCAAATTAATTCTCAGCAGACAGGTAACAAAACCTGAAAGAACACATCTAATGAGAACATGTGGTTCAGAGTAACTGAGAGATGGGTGAGTTATCAGTAACTGAGATGGGTGAGTTATCAGTAACTGAGAGATGGGTGAGTTATCAGTAACTGAGAGATGGGTGACTTATCAGTAACTGAGAGATGGGTGACTTATCAGTAACTGAGAGATGGGTGAGTTATCAGTAACTGAGAGATGGGTCAGTTATCAGTAACTGAGAGATGGGTCAGTTATCAATAACAAGCCAGAGTGGGCAATGTGGAACAGACCCCTGCACACTGACCATCTCCTCTGACCCTTCCCACTGTCCACCCCCTTCACACTGACCATCTCCTGTGCACTGACCCTCCCCACTGACCACCCATACTGACCATCCCCTGCACACTGACCATCCCATGCCCCCCGCCCATCCCCACAGCCCATCCCATGCCCATGCCTACTGCCCATCCCCTGTACTCTGCCCATCCCATCCCATCCCATCCCATCCCACCCCATCCCCTCCCTCTCAGGGCCGTGCTGCAGGGCTGGGCTGCCCGTGCAGGGCCATGGGAGCCCCAGAGGTTTCCTTTGGGAGTTCCCTGCCGAGCCCCTGTGCTTGCACAAGGCAGAACACGGATCACAGCCAGCATTGCCATGGCAACCATCAGGAACATCACCACATGGACACGGAGCAGCTCAGGCTCCCCTCCCTGTGCTGGCAGCACCTGGGCACCCTGCCCTGCCCCAGAGTGCCCCTCTCCTCCTCACTAATCGCTCCTGCAGCAGAGAACTGATGTTTGTACACAGCCTACTTCCCTGGGAGACCTCAGGAAAAACATTCCCTGATTTTCCATCCCTGTGCCAGCCAGGCTGCACAGCCAGAGCCAGCCCTGCCCTGCCTCTGCTCACTCTGTGGTGCTGGGGGACCCCAGGGGACAGGGAAGGGCACTGCTGTGCCCAGGGCATGGCATGGCCAGGAGATGCCACCAGCCTGGCCTGAGATGTGGTGTCAGAATCACAGAACCATGGAAAGGGTTGGGTTAGGAGGGACCTGAAAGCTCATCCAGTTCCAACTGCTTGTCATGGGCAGGGACACCTCCGACTGTCCCAGGGACACCTCCCACTGTCCCAGGTGCTCCTAGCCCCAGTGTCCAGCCTGGCCTTGGGCACTGCCAGCGATCCAGGGACACCCTGTGCCAGGCCTGCCTGCCCTCCCAGGGAACAATTCCTTCATAAGATCCCATCTAAACCCACTCTCTGTCATTGGGAAGCCATTCCCTGTGTCCTGTCCCTCCATTCCTTTTCAAAGTCCATCTCCAGCTCATCCCCTGTGTCCTGTCCCTCCATCCCTTATCCAAAGTCTCCCTCTAGCTCATTCCCCATGTCCTGTTCTTCCATCCATTATCCAAAGTCCATCTCAGACTCATTCCCTGTGTCCTGTCCCTCCATCCCTTGTCCAAAGTCCATCTCCAGCTCTCTCAGAGCACTTCAGTTCACTTCAGAGCATTCCTCAGCCTGAACACCCCCAATTCTCTCAGCCTTTCCTCCCAGCAGAGCTGCCCCATCCCTCTGCTCATCCTGAAGCCTCCTCTGGACCTGTGCTCCAGGTGACCCTGCTGCACCAGAGAGGTCTCCAGATGATCTCCAGAGGTCCTTCCAACCTACCCTGGGACTCTGTGATTTCTGATACAGTGATGAATCTCACACAGTTTTGCTCCAGGAGCTCACTGTTATTCAATTTAATCCATGAACCTGACTCAGTGAAGCAGCAACCTAGGAAAATGGAAAGACGCTCAAGAATTAAATTAACTGGATCACAAAGAGAGGGAAGTGACATTTTGGCTAATGGGTGAAGACTACAATTAAATTGGGAATATCTAATGTCTGAGCTCTTCCCTGCATCAGTGCATTCAAACATGCATCTGAACAAACACAAACAGATTTCTCTGTGTCTTTGCTGTTAAGCTGATCAACCCCATTTGGGACTGGGATGGCCACTGGATCAGCAAGGGCTTCTGAGAGGGAGAGAGAGAGAAGACACAGCTGGTGCAAACTCATGGCTGAGGGCAAAGCTTCCTGCCTGCCTGCACAGAGGACACTGCAGGCAGCAGGGACACCAGATCCATGGATAGGCATTGGAATGCAGAGATCTCAGAGTCTCTAGGGCTGGAGACATCTCTGGCACCCCCAGTCCCAGCCCTCAAAGCAGGGCCAGGCAGTGCAGTGGCCCAGGAACAGGGCCAAGAGCTTTTGGATGTGTTCAAGGATGAGAACACCACAAACTCTACAGGCAACTCCATCCCCTGTTTGGCCATTCACATGGGAAACAAAAGATGGTATTTACATTGAAATGGAATTTCCTGAATTCCAGGTTGTCTCCATCACCAGACACCACTGGGAGAGCCTGGTCTTTACTCCCCACCATGTAGGGTGATGGAATCATCTCTTGTCCAGGCTGCACAGAGCATCTCCAGCTGTGGGCCCAGCTGTTCCTGCCCCCCAGAGCCATGAGGAGCTGGCAGTGAGCTCTGCCTGAACCCCCCAATGGAGCTACCCCTTGCTCAAAGCCCTCCAAACCCCTGAAGTGCTGCTAAGGAGACCCAGGGGCTGAACCTGCTATAAATGGAGTTTTGTGGAGCTCAGTGATCAAGCTCAGCCCTTCAGCACCAATGGCAGGAGCAGAGGAGCTGCTGGGCTTGAGCTGGGCTGTCATGCAGCCCTCAGGTGAAAAAAGCTCCTTTAAAGAGCTGCATTTTGGACTCAGGGGCTCCTATTCTGCAGTTGGACCATTTGTATTTGTAGAGAATTATTTTAGCTGTGGGCTTCACTCATCTGTCAGCACCCAGTACCAGAGCTCAGCAAAGCTGAAGGCACCAGACAGGAGTGACTGGTGCTGAAGGGGCAGGGAGCTCTGGCCAGGCTCTGCCAGGGTGAGGGGGATTATCTGCCCATGGAAATGAAGGATTGGGAGGCTTTCTGCTGTTCTCTCTCATTAAATGAGTAATTTATGAAAATCTCCATTTTCAGAGTGAGCTGAGGAACTTTTCCCAGGGTGTTTTTGTCTTTGTTTTGCCTCGTGTGGTGTCAGAAGGCACCAGGACTGAGAGGAAGTGGCCCTAGGACAGCCCTTCCCAGCACAGCAGTGATCCTGCTCCTGTCATCCAACAAAAACCTCCCAAACCTCATTCCCTGGCTCATTAATGCTCCAAGCATGTGACTCTCATTATGTCTGGTCCCAATCAAGGACCAGTAATGAGCCACATGTGCAAAAGCCACCCAGATGATCCCCTCAATGTTTGTCCTGGAGAACGTGGGTGTGAGCTCCATGTGAGCTGAGCTGTTGGTCAGGGATGACAAAATACAGAAGCAAAGCTAACAGTTGCTTTTTGTCTGCTCAAAAACAAATGGGAAGCCTGGGTATAACTGTGCTGTGGGTGGGATACAGCCTTCGAATAATGAGTTTAATTAATCTGGGTAAAATTACCCTGAGATCTGCTCTGGCCTCTCTTTTATTATTAATGCAATGATCCACAAATCCTGTGGCACTTTCGTAAATTGAGTCATCTGTGTCATTCCAGATCTTGTACAAACACTCCTGGAGCTGTTTGTGAGGCATTTGTCACCAAAGCCTCTCAGGAAAGATCTTGCTGGATAAACCCAATGGCAGATACTGCTCTGATCCACCCCTGAGTGATGGCAGAACCCAATCATCCCATGCCACCCCTCCATGGCAGGGACACCTCCCTCTGCCCCAGGGTGCTCCAGCCTGGCCCTGGGCACTGCCAGGGACCCAGGGGCAGCCCCATCTGCTCTGGGCACCCTCCCAGGGAGGAATTCTCCTGATTTAGCCTTCAGTGTCTGCCCAACCTCCTACTGATTGCTCTGACCACCAGAGAAGATGGGAATGGATGCAATAAAAACCCTTCAGGCCCCCAGTGCTTGTCTGTTAGCACTGGAACAGCACATGGGGCCTGGCACTGCTGACAGATCCTTTACAGCAGCACACCAGCACTGTAGAAAATAACTTTTCACTCTGCATTACTGAACGGCTCAAAAGGCTGCACATTTCCATCTGCACCACCTCAAAGGCAGATGCCAGGATTGCAGCCCTCTGTATATTGAAAGCTCTGGAGGAGCTCAGCATTGTTTACCTCAGAGGGAGCTTGCAAAAAAAAAAAAAAGGCAAAAATTAGGATCAAAATATCAAGGATATTTAATTTCAATTCATAACCAGGCCTGAGGGCTCAGATCAGGGCTCAGAGCTTTGTCTTAATCTAATTTTATGCAAACAATTCAGTGATAATGAAAGTTTATATAATCCACATCAAGGAAATCAGAGGGGTTCCCAAAACCTGTAATGAGAGCTGACATCACTGAGTGCACATCAGCAAACCCAAACCCTCCCTGAATGAGGGGCTCTAGAGAGCTCCTGACAGAGGCAGAGCTCCCCCACACCCCAGAGGCTCTGAGGGGTTTTGTGGGGCTGTGATGGGACCTGGCAGCATTTCCCTGGTTTGGGATGCTCAGGGGTACTCATGCAGGGCATCCTCAAGGTAGGAAATAGTGAGATCTGACCCCCTGATTCAGGAGGCTGAATAAAGTATATAACTTTATTAAGCTAAACTATATAACACTAATACTACATTATAATATACTATGATAATACTATAATATTATTATTAATAATACTATTATTATTAATATTATAGTATTATTCAGTATTGTCTATAGTAATTGATTATTATTAATACTTTAGTATAGTATATAATAATATAGTTATTATTATTATTATTATTATTATTATTATTATTATTATTATTATTATTATTATTTTAAACTATACTATACTAAAGAAAAAGCCATGACTGTCCCCAAAAATCACAACACAGCTTTGACCCCATTGGCCAATTAGTCCAAAAAAACCCTCACCAGTGTCCATTTAACAAATCCCTCTCAGTGAACAATCTCCATAACACATTCCACGTGTGCAAAAACAACAGGAGCAGCAAGTAGAGATAAGAATTGTTTTCTCTTCTCCCTCTGTGCTTCTCACTGCCTTCCCTAGGAGAAATCCTGGGAGAGGGAATTATGTCTCTCCCTTCCTCAGGAAAATCCTGGGAGGGGGAATTCTGTCTCTCTCTGTTCCGAGTATGTGAATGGCACCCAGGGCAGCCAGCCCCACTGCAGAATTCCCTCCCTGAGTGGTCCCTCTGTGCTCTCTGAGGTTCAGGGGCAGAGGATGAGCCCAGAGCTCTCAGCACAGAGCTCTTCATTCAGTCATGGAACAAACAAAGGCACAGGGAAGTGTGGAACAGGTTCCTGCACTGCACACCTGTCATTATCCACCAGTACAAGTGGGGTTGTGATGGTTCCTGAACTGACCTCAGAGTGCAGAAAAAACACAGAGGGATTTCAGCATTAATAAAATTGCAGTTTTGCCCATTCATCTCCTCCTGGAGGAGGTGTGGCATTGTATTTAGCAAGCAAAGATAAAATCCAGCTTTACCTTTTGCACTGAGGTTTTCAGTCATTTTGTGACAGGACCAAAACCACGGCAGGGAGGTGCAAACTTAAGTTACACAATCACACAGCTCTTGCTGTGTTCCCCTTCACTTCCCTGGGTAGTCGAAGAGACAAAATCTACCTGGGAGGCCCTGCTTAGTTCCTTCAAGTTGTCTCTTCCTTCCCAGACAGTCCAGATACACACACACTAAAATGGTTCTTTTGTGAGGCGACTAAAACCACGACAGGAAAATACCGATTTAAGTTTCACAACCACACAGCTCTTGCTTCCCTGGGTAGGTGAAGGGACTAATCTGTCTGGGAGGCTGAAATTTGCTAATTTCTTCAAATTGACCCTACAAATTTCTTCAAAATGCTCACCACCAGCTCCAGGAGGAGAAACCCAGCCTGACAGAGCCTGATCCCAGGCAGGATGCTGGGGACACACAGGTGACACTGTGTCCTTATGGAGGGGACACCAAGCTGGGAGAGGGGCAGGACTGGCCCCCAACCCCTTACCTGGAGGATGACCCAGTGTCCCTCCTTTGCAGCCACATCCAGAGCTTGTTCAGCCACCACCTCCTGGCCTTGCCCAAGGGAAACGTTGTGCAGGTTCCTGTGGTTGAAGGTGTAGCCCAGCTTCTTCCCTGGGAGGGAACAAGGAGTGAGTTCAGGTACCAAACCCTCACACAGGAGCTGTCACACTCCTGATATCACCTCTCTTGGCTCTCACCCACTCCTTGCCCAAGTGCTCACCCAGCAGCAGCTTCCCCCAAACTCTTTTAGTTACAGTGCAGCCTCCACACAAAGGTACCTTATTACACAGTGCGTCTTGTTTAAAGAACATTATTCCCTTGCAACCTGGTGTAAAAACACGTTTTACAGTGATAAGAAATTAAAATCTTTTCCTGCTGATTAGCCAGGTTTGAACACCAACAGGGGGTGGGGAAAAACCCCTGCAATGCAGGCTGAGTGCAGCAGCTGGGTTTGGACAGGGCAGCTGGAATAGGACAAAATCCCTGGGAGCTTCTTCAGGCAAGGCCTCCCAGGTGTCTGGGGCTTGGAGAGCAGTGAGAAACCCTCCAGGTTTCTCAGCAAAGCCCATGGGAAGGGGTGGTTTGGGACAGATCCCAGTGTCCCTCCAGGGCAGGCTCACTCTGCAGTGCTGGGAAGAGGAAATCACAACTGATGTTAATTTTATCACTCATCCTCACCACTGATGTTCATTCATCATCCATCCCCTGCCTTGGGGTGGTGCCCTGGCTCTGGGATGTGACAGTGTTCACAGGGGTCTGAGGATGAGGGAAGAGATGAGGATCTGACTCCATGTTTTAGAAGGCTGATTTATTATTTTATGATATATATTACATTAAAACTATACTAAAAGAATAGAAGAAAGGATTTCATCAGAAGGCTGGCTAAGAATAGAAAAAGAAAGAATGATAACAAAGGTTTGTGGCTCAGGCTCTGTGTCTAAGCCAGCTGACTGTGATTGGCCATTAATTAGAAACAACCACATGAGACCAATCACAGATGCACCTGCTGCATTCCACAGCAGCAGATAATCAATGTTTACATTTTGTTTCTGAGGCCTCTCAGCTTCTCAGGAGGAAAAATCCTGAGGAAAGGATTTTCCATAAAAGATGTCTGTGACACTGGGATGTGCCCCATCTCTGTGATTTTCCCCTCTCCAGGAACCCCACATCCCTGTCATTCCCTGCCCTGCAGCTCTTCCTGTCCCCTCACTGGTCTCTGATGATCCTTCAGCCTCCCCTGCTCCCTCTGGAGCATCCCAGTGGCTCAGATGATTTCTGTGCTCATGGCTGCAAATCTCCTGGCCAGGTTTTGGGTCTGTCCTGCTGCTCCTCTCACAGCACACCCAGATCTCCCTGCTCTGTGCACGTCAGAAGAAAAACCCAAAGTGTGCTGCAGGAGGGAACAGCCCCACAAACATCCCCAGGATGGGTTTGGCTCAGCCAGGGAGCCAGGACTCATCCCCACAGGGATCCCTGGGGATTGCCCACACTTATCTCTGCATGCAGGTTTGCCTTCCTGCAGATGGTGTGCCCTGAATTCCCAATTCCTGCCAAAAGCAGGCATGTTTCAGAGAGACACAAAGAAAAGATTTGTCTTGTAAGGCTTAGGAACCATCTTGTGGTGCAGGACTGGGAACAGATGGCCATGAGGAGAATAAACCTCCAAACTCCAGCTCTCTGCTGAGCCTCAGCACAGCTTCCCCTGGGACACAGCTCTCCACACATCTCAGAGTTCCCAGCTCTGTTTCCCACCATCTCTGGCTGCTGCCTGCTTTGAAAGCTGCTGATTTTCTCCTCTGCCTTCAAGATTCTCTGCCTGGAGAGGGGATGGGGCGAATCACAGAGCCCGGGTGTCACACACATCTTTTCTGAAATATCCTTTCCTTAGGATTTTTCCTCCTGAGAAGCTGAGAGGGCTCAGAAACAAAATGTAAACAATGATTATCTGCTGCTGTGGAATGCAACAGGTGCATCTATGATTGTTCTCATGTGGTTGTTTCTAATTAATGGCCAATCACAGCTCAGCCACAAACCTTTGTTATCATTCTTTCCAATTCTATTCTTAGCTAGCCTTCTGATGAAACCCTTTCTTCTATTCTTTTAGTATGGTTTTAATATAATATATATCTTAAAATAATAAATCAGCCTTCTGAAACATGGAGTCAGATCCTCGTCTCTTCCCTCATCTCAGACCCCTGTGAACATGGTCACACCAGGGCAACACCCCAGGCCAGGGGATGAGTAATAAATGAGCATCAGTTGTTGTTGTTGTTATTACTACTATTATTATTATTTCCACTGCAGAGGGGTATCAGTGAGCCTGCCCTGGCAGTGCCAACCCTGCTCCCTCCTTGCTGGCTGAGAGGGGAGTGGATGGGCACTCAAGGAGGGCACAAAGCCCTTTGAGCCCTTCTAGCCCAGCAGTGTTTGCTGCAGGGCCCTCCCTCTGATGCCAAGGAAAGCTCCCATGGGTGGGCAGCATCTGCAAGAAGCTGACTTCCATTCACAGGAATTATCCTGCACTTTAATAAAACCTAATGAAGGACAGAGAAATACTAATAACAAGCAGAACCCCAGTGAGGCAGCTGGAAGGCCAGTGCAGCTGCTCTGTGGCAGTGATTTTATTTAATTCCTTCTTTTTTTGCTGTTTCTTGCTGTAAACTTTTCTGGCTGGCTAACCCCAGGTGCTCAGCTACACTCGTCTTTACAATTCCAATTAAAGCACTCATGGTTTGATTTTAGTGCTTCATTTCCTTTACAAGAAAATAACAGGGAGAGACAGAATCACCAAGGTGGCTCCAAAGGGAAGCCAGAGACACCACAGGAGCTTCTTTTGGGGGTGTCTCTTCAATTTCCAGTAATCACACCTGGTTTGGGGGTAGAAAGAGCCTGAAATGCAAAGCTAAGCCCAAGAATTTCCCAGAATGAGCGAAGTTTAACAGCTCTGACAGCTGCTCCTGGCCATGCTGGTAAAGGCTCACTCAAACATTATTTTGGGTACATTGTGGACAGGAAAAGGAAAGCAAAAGTCATTGTGCCAGCCTGGATGATGTTTTGTCCTGTCCAGCCCCAAAGGCATCAGACTCCTCTGCTCCAGAGGGACGTTCAGGCTGAAAATGAGAATTTTTCCAGAGTGGAGCCAAGACCCAGAGTAAATTCCACACAAGGGCAGCTTTGGAGCACAGCAGAGGCTGCAGCCATTGGGGACAGGGGCATCAGTGCCTTCCCAAGGGAGGCATCTCACAGAAGGCCCTTTGGAGCCAGCTGACAGCTCCACAGCTGAGCATCCACATGGAAATCAGCTCAGGAAAGGATGGCAGGAAAGCTGGAAACTTTGCCACAAAGCAGCAATCTGTTACAGGGAGCTGTTGCTTATTCTTAGTGACCATAAAATCACAGATTAGCAGGTTGGAAGGGACCTCAAGGGTCCTTTGGTTCAACCTTTCTTGGCAATAAGCATCTGACAGCGTGTGAGAGATCTCTGACGTAAATTACAGGTTGTGCACAAACCCAACTCAGAGACCCCTGCACTGTGAACCACACTGGGAATCCAGGCAGGGCAGGAAAAAGACAAATTTAATTTAAACTTCGGATGAAAATAAAAAAAAATCTTTAAGAAAAACAATAAAACCAAAGCAAAATCCCATCGCATCCTCTCACAATTATCTATTTTTAACAAATTACTTCATTATCTACAAAGAGATGAGGGGAAAAAAACCCAAACAAAACAGGCATGTCGTGCTAAGATAATAATGCAGCAGATAAATAGCAATGCTGTGCTGTGCCTGGGGACAGGATTGATTTACCATGCTTCTCCACATCCTTCAGTGGGTCTACTCCTGGGGACAGGATAAAAAACATGGGGGTGCCAGGCCCTGACTCCTCAAAGGTCATTGCAAAATCCAGGGATCTCCCCACCACATATTTGCTGCCCAGCTTTTCTTCTACAAAATCTCTGCCAGAGACAAAAAAAAAAAAAAAAAGCCAGTTTGTTCAGGAAATGCAGATTCCCCTGTGAATAATCAATTAATTATGATGGAAACTCAGAATTAAGGTTTGAGAAGACTCCCAAGGTTATCAAGTGTGACCACTGTCAAGTACCACTGTGTTCACCATTAAGCCATGTCCTCAAGTGTCCCATCCACTTTTGAGCACTGCCAGGGTTTGATAACCCTTCAACTGGAAAAGTTTTGCCTAATATTCAATCTAAACCTCTCCTGGTGCAACTTGAGGCTGTTTTTTCTGGTCCTGTCTCTGTTCCCTGGAGCACAGCCTGACGCCCCTGGCTGTCCCCTCCTGTCAGGAGCTGTGCAAAGTCAGAAGTTCCCTCTGATCCTCCTTTTCTCCAGGCTGAGCCCCTTCCCAGCTCCCTCAGCCTCTCCTCATATGTCTTGTCCTGCAATTAGTTTTCACTTTGATCCTTCAAATGATTTAGAAACTGAAATGAGGGAAATGAGCAGGAAATTATTGTGGAGAGGCTCTGTAGGCTGGGCTGTCCCTCAGCAGCAATGCCTCTGTGCAGGGCTGGGATGCCACAGGAGACAGCAGCTCCTGGCAGACAAAGGGAATAGGAAGGGAGAGCAGTGGGAGCTGCATTCAGAAGCACAATACAAGCTCTGACTCAGGAATCTCAGGAGGGAAGAGATGAGTTAAGGTACAAGATACAAGCACCTGCCACGTGTTGTGCAAGCCAAGCAGCCTTGCAGAGGAAGCAGCCATCCACACAAAGTCCAGATGATTTACACAATTGCTTTGATCTGCAAAGCTGAAAGGGAAGAGCTCTAAGAATGTCTGGAGCATGGAGCCTTAGCATGAGAGTGACAAGGGAAAATTCAAAGGAGTGAACAGGGAAAGGCTCAGCTCCACAGCAGCTGCTGGAACAGAACACGGTGCGTGGAGAATGTTCTGGCTGGATTCCCCCAGAGTGAGCTCCTGACATCAGTGCTTTACAAAGACACAGACACTGAGCACTGATTCAAAGGTACCAATGCTATATTCAAACCCCAGGAATGCTGCTGCAGCTCAGATGGATTACTCAGGCCTTTTGAAGGCAGCCAAATTCCTTCTAAGAGAGCTGAGAACCTCCTTCAAGGACTGCTGAAAGGCAGTTGGAATAGAAATGCCTAAGGGATTGCAATTAAAAAAATTAAAAAAGCTTCCACATTTTTGGTACCTCTCCTTCAAGAAGATTTTTCTGTTCAGGGTCAAGATTTGGTTGAAGATTTTTCTGTTCAGGGTCAAAATTGCTGCTGGAAAGGCTCAGGTCACAAAATTTAACCAAGTCCATCAGATTTAAGGTCACAACATTGTTGTTTTACTTCACATCTCAGCTTTTTGAAACAGTGCCTTGGGGACTCAGAAACACAAGGTGCTACAAGAAGCTTTTTGCTGATGTTCTTCAATAAGATTGAAGGGGAAAAGAGATTTACAGGGGATAATCCTTTCTCAGGAAATTACAGCTGTTGGTGCGCTGCTGGCCCTGAAGCTCTAAGCAGTGAGTCAGGGGCTTCTCCTGATGTTCCTTAGGCCTAGGGAATGAACCAGACTGGGCAAACATCCCCAGGGATCTGCTAGGAAGAGTGGATGAAACCCCCAATTTCCCAGAGCCTGTACAGGCTTGGATCATCTTAAATCCCAAAGAAACCCTGCACCATCATCTCAGAGCAGGGACACATGAGGCGGGACACAAAGGGGCTTAGAGCTTCGTGAACAGCAGCTGGAAATGAGGTTGGGATATTCCAGGGCACCTAAAATCCCCCATGGCACAATATTACTCCTAAAATGCACCCATGGACTGGTCAGGATGTCCATGGTCACCAGTGAGGTGTTTCATGCTGGCACACTGAGATTTTGACAACTGAGTTGTATTTCAAGAAGAGTCCCCAGAGTCCTGGGGAAGACTCAGTGAACTGTTGCTGTTTGCACTTTGAGATAAGAAGCAAAACAAAACAATACAAAAACCCATTTAAATACTCCTGTGCAAACAGAAAAGCTTGATGTGCCCTAAAAATATCCAGCCAAGCTTTTGAACTTGGATTCCCTTTTCATAAAAGAGAGACAGGAAAGGGGCTGAAATTTGATATTCCTGTTATTTTTGAGCTGTCTGAGTAAGAAAGAAATGAATTACAGTCGCATAAATGCACTTAAAATTCCAAGAGCTTATTTTACTCAAGCTAAACAACAACAGGAAAACCAATATTTTCAGCTGAGAGACACATGGAGAATCCAGCCATAAGAGTAAGAAATGAAAAAAGATGGATTAGTATTAGTATTATGATAAACTGCAGTATTTATTCTAGTACAAAAATAATAAGAGTGACCACGGGGAGCTTCACTCAGTCTCATCTATGTTTTTCTGTGAACCTTGAAGCACAAACAGATGTAATTCATACACTGAGTAAAACACCCTGCTGTGTGCACACCAGGTGGTGCAGGAATATAAACTAGTGCAGAAACAGGAGCATGAAAGACATCCCAGAAATGGCAAAACATTGGCCAGAGAAGGCAAAACCAAATCCTCATGGAGTGAAAGACCTTTAGTTTGTCCTGGAACAAGGAGGTTGCTTTTGCACGACTTCAGGAAGTTTAGCCTCGCCCAGTTACCTTCACTACATAATTCACCGCTACAACTTTCAGAACCAGCAGCACATAAATTTTGCATTTTACAGGGAAAAAAAAAAAAGAGAAAACCTCTATAAGACTTT
Source organism: Ammospiza nelsoni (assembly GCF_027579445.1). Classification (NCBI taxonomy): domain Eukaryota; kingdom Metazoa; phylum Chordata; class Aves; order Passeriformes; family Passerellidae; genus Ammospiza; species Ammospiza nelsoni. The sequence goes on from NC_080651.1 coordinate 4,392,365, forward strand.
ACTTTACTCCTATTCTGGTGTTTTAAAGAAGCTCAAACTGATCTAGTTAATAAAATGGATGTTCCTGAGCTCAGACTGCAGCAGATGAGTAACACCTGTGTGGTGATGCCAATTTATGACTTGGCAGGGCTGCCCCATACCCTGCTTACACTGCTCCATCTCTGGTGGTGGCAGGGAGCTTGGATCCCACTAAGCAAGAAATTCCACTTAAATCCCATGTGTTGATTGCCTTGCAGAGTTCAGAGATCAATGAATCACACAATGGTTTGGGCTGGAAGGGACCTTAGGGCTCATCCCATGGGCAGGGACAGCTTCCATTGTCCCAGGGACACCTCCCACTGTCCCAGGGAGCCCAAAGCCCTGGCCAACCTGGCCTTGGCATTCCAGGGATCCAGGGGCAGCCCCAGCTGCTCTGGGCACCCTGTGGTGCCTCCCACCCTCACTGGGCTCATTCAAGACCCCTGAGAGGAAACCATGCTGCAGAATTCCCATGCTAAGAATGCTCTGACATTCCCAAATCCCAGCACCCCCTGAGCCCCTCCTGCTGCCCCCGGGGGTGCCCCAGCCCCACCTGACGGCGCAGGGGACGCGGTCGGGCCGCAGGGCGCGCAGGATGCACAGGCGCTGCAGGGCTGACTTGTTCTTCCAGTCCTGGGGGAACCTCTCCTTCTCTGGACACTCGGACTCCACAAACTTCTTCCACCGTTTCGCAGAGCCCTCGATGTCCCGATCCAGGTTTCTGAATTCCTCCATGGATGAGAGAGCCTGGAAGAATTCAAGGAAGGTCAGGGAGAACAATTCTGAGTGCCTCTGGACGATTTGTCTAACTCTAATGACTCCTTGTGGTTTGCTCCACCAGGGAGCTGGAGCCTGGCACTACAGCCAGAAACCCATCAGGACCAGATTTAGTCCATTCTCCTTGGATGGTTCCAGGGAAGGGAAAGATGGTTGGATGGTTTGGAACCATCCATCTTCTTGGATGGTTCATCAAAGTTTTTGGCACCAACCAGCATGCCCTGTTGGCTACCCCAAAATGGAACAATTCTCCTCTCCTGTTTGGAGCTTTCATATTTCCCAGGCTCTGCACTGCATTGGTAAATAACTCTGAACTCCACAGAAAGTGTCAGCAAGGTCTCCTCACAGCTCAGGCACACAGAACAATCCTTTTCCAGCCCCAGAACCAAGGACACCGCTGCAGCTTCAGCCCCAAAAAGTGCAAACAACAGGGAATGGAGGAGAGCAACGTGGGAGGGTGGGACTGCATCCCCTGGAGCTGGGACTGGACACTGAACCCAGCATGGAAATGGACCAGAACTCATCAAAGGGTGAAAACTCCTGACTCTGAGTCCATCCTGGGTCCATCTTGGGTGCAGCCCTGGCTGGGCTCTTGCACTGCCCAAGGTGGATCCTTTGAGGGATTTTAATAAAATCCCCACTTTGTTCCTTTAACTCTGCCCAGCCTCTGTTCCAGGGAGCCTCTCCAGGCATCAGCCCCATGCCAAATTCCCAGGGATCCAGAGAATTCCATGGAGACTGTGAGCACGGGAGTGATCCAACAGCTGCTGTTTCCATGTGTGGATTTGCACTAACAAGGAGAAATGTCAGCGACAGAAGGACTTGCTCCAAATTCAGCTCCCTACCCTGATTTCTGTGAAAAACCCAGAAACCAGAGCACCAAACATGAGAAACTGAAGTTCCCAGGAATGATGGCACAAGTTCTGACCCGCCAAGCCCTTGGCCTTGCAGCAGTAAATGTATTCAGAGCACCTCTCATGGCTGAGCGGAACACAATGGCGAATGTTGAATTTGGGGAATTCTCAGTGCAACTGCTTATATAAAACATCTTCTCACTGTTGACTTTTGACATGATTTACTTAAAATATCACTTCAGAACTTTGGCTGCTGCTGCTTCGAGAAGTTTCTTGGCTGATGTTAACAAGGTAGACTCTGAAAAATTGTTTATTTCTGACTAAATGACAGACATATAATCAGGAATGATGGTCTCCCTCTCTCCCTGAACAACATATTGCAGAATCATGAAGGCTCTAATTGCAAATAAAACCTCTGTATTATATAAATAAACACTAAAATTATCATTAGTCAACAATGTAAATAGCATTTATTAGGAGTGATTGTATGAATGGGAGATGCTTCTATTTAAAAGCCAGAGGAGTGAAAGGTCTCTAGATCAGTAATCTTTCTGTGAATATTAATTGCTTTTCAATACCCCTGTAGTGAATTTTTCCAAGAAACTTAGCCCAGCACTAAAGGATCCCTGTTCCCAGGCAGGAGTGGTACAGGGGCAGCAGATGGGAACAGCACATCAACCTGTGCAGGGTATCTATTTCTGTCCACATAATGAAAAGTACTTTTGTCACTTAAGAGTTGTCATAGAAATTGAGGGAGACAAAAAATATTGGTCAAAATAGAAAATGATCCAAAGGGCTGGAGGACTTGAGCTCTTGTTTTTGCAGCCCACACTGTGATCACCTCTGGTGGCTGGAAACAGCAGGGGCTTGAGTTTATATCTCAAAATGAGACTTTTCCAGCAAAACAGGGCTGTTTACACCATGTCAGGGAGAGGATCCACCATTGTCACAGACATCTTTTATGAAAAATCCTTTCCTTAGGACTTTTCCTCCTGAGAATCTGAGAGGCCTCAGGAACAAAATGTAAACAATGATTATCTGCTGCTGTGGAATGCAGCAGGTGCATCTGTGATTGGCCCATGTTGGATGTTTGCAATTAATGGCCAACCACAGTCAGCTCGCTCAGACACAAAGCCTGAGCCACAAACCTTTGTTATCATTCTTTGCTATTCTATTCTTAGCTAGCCTTCTGATGAAATCCTTTCTTCTCTTTTTTTAGTGTAGTTTTAATGTAAATATATATCATAAAATAATAAATCAGCCTTCTGAAACATGGAATCAGATCCTCGCCTCTTCCCTCATCCTGGGACCCCTGTGAACGCCATCACACACCATCTTCTCAGAGAAAGTGGTTTTCCATCCAGTGAGTCACAGACAAGTTGCTTTATCACCTCTGGCAGCTCCTAGTCGGAGTGAGAAGCAGCATTTCTGTGGAACTGGAGCCTCAGCAGCTCCCTGGGGTTCACACATCCCCAGATGAGCTCTCCCTGTCCCCCACAGCTGCAGGAAACACAGCAAGGATCAGGCACTGGCTCCAGGACAGGAATCCTGAATGCCACCACAGACTCCACACACAGCAAGGATCTGAGGGAATGGGGGGATCTTTGTGGGGACAACATCTGGGGGGACAGGGAGGGAACCCAGGGAGGAGAGGAATCACTGAGAATGCAGAGGAACCTATGTAGAAGAGGACAGCTCCCCAGGGCTGCTGCCACTGCTGCTGCACACGAGGAACCTCCTGCTGCCAGACACAGCACAACAAGTTCTGGACATTTATTACTTGCTCTGATCACTAAAGGCAACTGTTCTAAGGAAGCCATCTGCTCAAACTGGCCTCAAGTTGAGGTGTGGCTTCACAAGATGTTTAAAATCTTAAAAACCTCCAAACACATATATTAACACTGTTTTCTTCCCCTCAGTTCCAAAAGGAATTATCCTTTAAAAAAAGAGATTGTTTTGCATTTTAAAATACTTCTATAATAAAAACAGCCATCCTTAGAATCATCTGGATAGACAGCAGCTCTGGGGCAAGGCAGGGCAAAATCACCTCATTGCTGAGCCCTGTACTGACACAAAAAGGGTGAAAATAAAACACAGCCAGTAAAGGCAGAGCTGCCAGAACACTCTCAACACCCAGTCTGTAACCACCCCCCAGCAGCCATGGGACTGAGTTATAAAAGACAAAGGGAAATCAAAATAAAGGAGTTTGAAGGTTTTTGTAAAATCTGTCATTATCATTGAAGTCTATAACCACCCTCCCCAGCAGCCATGGGACTGAGTTTTAAAAGACAGAAGGAATACAAAATAAAGGAATTTGAGGGGTTTTGTAAAATCTATCATTATCATTTGAGGCTTCAGGTTGTATCTGGTTTTTACTTTCAGTTTTTATAATATATTTTGCTTTTCTTAAAAAAAAAAAAACTTGTGCCTCTGCTTTAAAAAATTATGTTCTGTAGGGAACACACTGAACATCAAACATGTCTCTATAAAAATCACACAACCTGCCAACACTGGGAAGAAATTATATTTAATATTCTCCCAGTTTTAATAATCGGTGAGATGATTAAATCCTGATGATTAGTCACGATTGCACTTGCAGAATTAAGGAGCTGTGGAATTTATGAATTGAGTTACACAGTTTTTAAGCAGAGATCCACAGAGGTCCTTGGTGGGCTTGAGGGGTTTGGAGTGGCTCGTGGATGAATTTTGTGGTGGGGTTTGGTGACCATGGTGGGATTCAGCAGAAGGTTGGACTCCAGGATCTTGAAGATCTTTTCCAACCTTAACAACTCCACAATTCTGTGATCCCCAAGCACTTTGTAAAGGTCTTACACTGTCCATGGGCACATTTCAGCCAACATTCTTAATTCCTTTCTTTCATTTGCTGCAGCTGGCCCAGGAGTCTTTAGGAAAAGCAGCATCCCCACAAACAGCTGGAAAATGACAGTTCCTGGGAGAATGGCAGAGCCAGAGCTGCACCTGGCTTCAATTGATAGATTGGATCACTCAGGAAAAAGACGTACAGGCAGATGAATTGCTCCATTTAAATACTACTGTTAACTAGAGGAATTAATGTAGCAGATGATGGATTATTTACAATCTCTCCCATCCTAGGATTTGGGTTGTATTATTCATACACTGAAGGTGTTATTTTCTGTTTAGCCGCCCTACCTGAATAATTTAACTAACAAGAAAAACCTCTACCAAGGTGAAAATAAAGATTTGATGGGGTTTGCCAAGTTTCAATCAACTTTCAATCCAAAAATGTTATTTTAACCCTCCTTATTTCTTTCATAAAAGCTGACTGACAAGCTCAAGGCACTGTATGCCCCTGTCTCCCTTCAAACTCCTCCTTGCTGCTTTTACATTGTAATGGGGACAGGAGGTGTGCAGAGCCTCACCCCATCACTGTACAAACCCCCACTTTTTATCTGCAGGGTCCCAGGGCATCACAGCATGTAGGGTGGACACCACAAGCAGTCTGATGAGTGATGGATCAGATCTCAGCATCTTTCCTCAGAAAATTTCCAGTGAAAAATCATAAATTGGGGGACAATGGCTTCAGCTCTCATCTCCTTCCTACCAGTGCCTACTTAGAGCCAGCTCCACTTGATGGGAAAGGTCAGTAACAGAAACGAGACTTAGTCACAATCTTTGTATTCTCATTGCTTACAGCCACCCACCATGTTTTCCTCATTTCGCCTGAGATGTTTCCCAGATGGGTTCATTTTGACATTTTCTCTGCATTTTCTAAAAAGGTTGTTCAAGTGGGCTTGAGAACAGGCCTTGCAAAGTCAGGCTGTTCTCCCAAGCCATGCTTTCCATCTTTCCTCTTCACTCTTGGATGCCTCTCAGCAATCAGGGACACACAGCCAGAACCAGAAGCCGGGCATGGGTCCCCCAGGGCAGCTGAAGGACGGTACTTGTGGATTTCTGAAAACTTCCCTGGATTTGGTTGTTATAAATCCCAGATGGGCCAACACACAGCAAAACTGAAAGAGAAAATATGTCCCATTTTCTGCAAGAATTCAGCTGGGGCAGCTGCTCCAGGTGTCCCTTGCTGGAAAGCTCTCAAGGTCCACTGCCTGCTGTGAATATTTCCTGCATATTTCTTCTCTTTACTGACATAGGGAGCCAAATGCTTTTTCTCTTCCAGAGGAATCTGTTGGAGATGAGACCTTCCTGGCCTCTCAGTTTTGAGGTCCTCAGGCAGAACTTTTCCCCTTTCTTTAGTCTCTTCTCACAGTTGTGTTTTCAGGTGTCTGAGTGAAGGGCAGAGGGTGGCCCCAGGCTCCCGTTGGGGTACAGGGGTCCACTGATGCTCTGAGCTCACATTGTGGGAACCAAACACAAGCCATGAGAGCCTCCAAAAATGCCATTTAATGTTCCCCAACCCAGGGAAAGCTCTGGTTTTACCCTCAGGGTTCCAGAGGTCACTGCCAGTCAGAGTCAAGCTGAGCACTGGGTCTGCAATCTCCAGAGCTCCTCATGTGAACCACCACAGCCAGAGAAAGGAATCAGGGAGAGGGCTCTGGCTCACACTGAGGAGCTCCAACAGGTCCTTCAGCACTGAATCAGAGAATTGTTTAGCTTAAAAAGGACCTCAAATGCCACATCTACATGGCTGCTCCCTCTCCTCCTGTCCCTGTTCCCTGGGAGCAGAGCTTCCCCCTGGCTGTCCTCTCCTGGCAGTACTTGTGCAGAGCCACAAGGGCCCCCCGAGTCTCCTTTCTCCAGGCTGAGCTCCTTTCCAGCTCCTTCAGCTGCTCCAGCCCCTTCCCCAGCTCTGTTCCCTTCCCTGGACACACTCCAGCCCCTCAATGTCCTTCCTGTCCTGAGCTGTCCCCAGCACTGGAGGTGCCCCAGCAGTGCCATCATAGGGGATGGGCACTGCCCTGGCCCTGCTGCCACAGCCCAGGTGCCACTGGCCCCTTTCCCACCTGGGCACACCTGGATTCATGCACAGCCTCTGTCTCCAGCACCCCCAGGGCCTTTCCCAATTTCCCAGCCCCTCTGGTGTGACCCAAGGGCAGGATGCAGCCATTATTTCTCTTTCCTCCCATTTAGAGGGTGAAGAGGCTTTTACACTCCAAATGCTCAGCTGACAGCAGGCTTTGTGTCAGGGAGGATTGAGAGGGTAAGACAGAGGCTTAGAGCATCCAGAAAAACTCAATTTCCACTCTGCAATCAAACTGACAAAGTGCGTCCTTAAATATTTGATGCGATCACAATCTGTGCCATATTTCAGATAAGCATCAGATCGTTAGCCAGCAGGTTAGAAAAGAAAAGGGGGAAAAAAAAGGTAAAACCTTCTCAAGTAGCATTTCTCTGAGACATTGGGAATATTTCTCTGAGACTTGATACAGAGGACAGAAGAATGTCCTTAGGAAACTTCTAGATGAGAGCAGATAAATGCCCATTGAAGTGTCACAATCAATGTTTTCTATCAAAGATGTTCCAAAAGGCTGTACATCTGAAGAACTGAGTTAATGGAAGATATTTAATTAAGACTATGATTTTCTTGCATAATAATAATCCTGAATGTAGGAGGGAAGCTGTGAGCTGCGAGCCTTTCCTGTCTGACCAGCCTGATCAAAGGACATTGCATATGCACAGAGAGCACAATGTATGCAGCAGATTGTGCCACAATGAATCTTGGAGAAGAATGAAAAATTTCCTCATCTAAAAAGTGCAAGAAGTGAAAGTTGGAAGAGAGATTTTTTTCTTTTGTCCAAAAAAAAAAATCCAATCCAGTTTTCTTAAATGCAAAAGATATGATTTGGTATTTTATCTCCTAAGCCACATACGCAATCTTATCATCTGCATTCTGCAAAATTATAAATATGGAGTTAATATACGACTTTGTCTAGGGCTGTTCTCCTCCTCGAAAGCTGAATTCAGTATTTAGAGCTCATTATTCAACATCACATCTATTAAACAATGCCCTTTCAGTGGGGTTTTCATATCTACATAATGAAAATTCTTCCTCTTCAGAAAAAGATGAGGGAGATGATTGGGATAAGAAGTAATCCAGGCTGGCCAGGTGTACTCCTGCTGTGCATTAACTCACTGCACTCATCCCGTGGGACACATCTGCATTCAGCACTGAAGAGGCACTGCAGGAAATGTCACAAAGGAAATCAGGCTGGGGAAATGCACATTTCCAGCTCCAGGGAACAGCCAGACATGGGGACAGCCACGTGCACCACAAGGAGCCACAGGGGACCATGGAGGAGCTGGAGCTGGGAGAGCCTGGCATCCTGGGGTTCCAGGGAACAGCCTCAGAACAGCCCTCCCCTCCTGGTTAGGGCCAAAACCAAAAAGTTTTGGGTTTGAAGACCACAAGGGCACAGCCAGTGGCTCCATCAGCAGTGGGGAAGCTGGAGGAGAGCCCAGCTGGCCCAGGGGATGCTTGGGTGGTCTGTGCCAGGCACACACCCAGGCTCTGCGGCACCCCAGAAATGCCCCTGGTGTGGGCAGAAGGTGGGACTGTGCCCTGTGTGAGGCTGTGCCTGAGCCAGGGTCTAAACTCAGCCCTAAACCCACACCTGCAGAGTAAGGCTGGGTCAGACATGGGCTGCAGGAGTTCCTGCTGTGGGTCTCAGGGCCCAGCACAGCAAGGAGAAGGTGCTGCTCCCTCCCTGCTGATCTGCTTCACCAGGAGGTGGCCAGGCACAGCTCAGGGTGAGCCTCACAATTTGCCAGCTCTGTCCTGCCGGCTCAGCCTTGGCTTGGGTGGACTCTCCTGCTCTCAGGAAATGGCTGGGCATGAGCAGGGCAGGATGCTGCAGGTGGCTCTGGTTTGGGAGCTCAGGGGAGTTTCATTGTGTGCTCTCAGGGCAGCAAACAACTGCTGGCTCATCTCACTGCTGAGTCTGGGTACAGTCTGTGTGGCAGACATCTTTTATGAAAAATCCTTTCCTTAGGATTTTTCCTCCTGAGAAGCTGTGAGGCCTCAGGAACAAAATATGAACAATGATAATCTGCTGCTGTGGAATGCAACAGGTGCATCTGTGATTGGTCTCATGTGGTTGTTTCTAATTAATGGCCAACCACAGCTCAGCTGGCTTGGACAGCCTTTGTTATCATTCCTTTCTATTCCATTCTTAGCCAGCCTTCTGATGAAATCCCTTCTTCTATTCTTTTAGTATAGTTTTAATATAATATATATCATAAAATAATAAATCAAGCCTTCTGAAACATGGAGTCAAATCCTTGTCTCTTCCCTCACCCTAAGACCCCTGTGAATACCATCACCAAGCAAAGACCCAAAAAAGACCCTAAAACCAAATTACATCATTTCACCATCATGCTCAGAGAAGAGCCATGACAGGAGCTGTCTGACCAAGAGCAGCTCAACAGAACTGCCTGCCTTCACACGGGGTTCAAAGGACCACAGAGCATCAACTCAGAGATGAATTCAGAGAACCCTCACCCTCCAGAGGACAATCTCTGCATGGATTCTGTGTTTATTCAATCACACAATGAGCATTCCCAAGTGGCATTTGCACCTGGCTGTGGCCACAGCAGCACTGTGCTCTAAGGTGCATCCACACATTTCCTGGTGAGGAAAGCACCAGCCAAGCCAGGAGACATGGCCAGCTGTGCATGGACACAGAGAAGGCTTTCAGAAGTACCAACAGAAATAAAAACTTTCAAGGCAGACTCTGGGAACACAGAGGGGGAGAACAGCACAACAGGCTGCAATAAAGGAAATTGAAAAGAGACAGAAAACCTCATTATAGGAACAAAAGAACACTTTTGCCTTCTCCAGGGATCACTGCTAAGCCCCTGCAAATGAGAGGCCTTAGGACTGAAATGACCAACTCCACTGAGCACCAAAGGCAGGGGCTCAGCAAAGGCACTGCTTTAATTAAATGACAGAACTCTGTGCCCTTCCTGCTCTGAGCTAATGCTCAGTAACCCAGAGGCAGGGCTGGCACCAAGGCAATGACTGTGCCCTTTCTAACACCTCCCCTGCTCCAGAGCCAGGCAAAGCTCCTCCACAGGTGCCATTGCCTCCCACACATCTCACTGATGAACAGAACCAAGCCCAGAGCAGCTCTCCTCAGCCTTTAGCTTGAATTCAATTCCTGTTTCAGCTTTAAAGAAGCACCAAAGAGCCTGAAATGTGCCTGTTTTCCCAGGTCTCTCAGCAGATATAATTAAAGCTATTCCCTTTCCCTACAAACCACCTCCTTCTGGCCAGGATTTCTTCATCCAGGGGTGAATACCAAACTTCCCTTGCACACAGTTACAGCAAAAGGCTCTGTGAAACTTTGTGCTGAGCTTGAAAGAAGCTGGAAAACTAAATCATAAATGAGTGCTTCCTAAATGAGACACTCCAGCACCACGAGCTGCAAACAGCCAAGCAACTGCAAAGGATTATTGGCCTCTATATATTATTAATCAAGCCCCAACAATAAATAATAAGTCAAGTCACACAAGGCCAGTTGCATGCCCAGAGCCCTCAACATTTAATGAGGTTTCCTTGGAAGTTAATGTGCCCAAAGTGGAAGGCTCAGAATGGGCCACAAATATCAATATTGATTTCTTCTGGCACTATCTTGGCCAGAACCCCCTGGCAAAAGGAGTCCTTTGGGCTGGAGCATTTGCAATGTTTCTGTGAAAAATCAGCAGAATGCTAAATTTCACTTTGAATTTGAAATATAAATCTGAGGAGTACTTTGTTCAAGCTTTGTTGAAGAAACAATTTATTATAGTATTTAATCTTCTTGATATAAGAAAAGGAGATTTTAGCCTGCTAATAAACTGTGTAGAATCCATGACTAATTAACCTAATTATAGCAGTCTGTGACAAAATATGATTTTACTAAACCCGTGCCTCAAGTAACTAGAATTGCCAAAACCTCAGAGGTTAATAAACCAACAGACATCAACACAAACACTAATAAAAGTTGACACCATATTATTTATAGCAAAATCAATAGTACAGTCATCACAAAAGGCAATCTGAAGGGTATTTGGTATCTAATAATGCAAAATGCACCATCAGAAAGTCCTGAAATTCATGAAATTAGTGCAGATTACTGGGCAGTGACTCTTGTGCAGTGACTCTTCCTGGGGCCATCAGATGAAGGCTGAGGACACCTGAGGTGTGCAGCACACCTGGAAACCTTCCCATGCACAGCAGTGTGGTGTTTGTGAGGTCCCCAGGATGAGGTGAAAGATGAGAATCTCACTCCAAGTTCACAAAAGGCTGATTTCTATTACATTACATTATATTGTATATACATTATATTATATTACATTATATTATACCTATACTAAAGATCAATCTATACTCAAAATCAGTGTTGGACCTGAAGAACTCTCCAAGTCTGTGGCCTTTTTGTGCTGCCCCTCAAAGGCAGACGTGTTCAACAAATGCCACAAGGAGCCTTGTCACCATGATATTTTCTGAAAAATCCCTTCACCAGGATTTCTTCTCCTGGCAAGATGAGAAGCCTCAGCTTCTCCATGTTTTGCTGTTCTGGAATGTGGCCTGGAGATTGTTTATCCAAACATGTGAATTGTTTTTAATTAATGACCAATCACAGCCAGCTGTGTCAGACTGAGGAGTCAGCCACAAGCTTTCATTGTCATTCTTGCTAAGCCTTCTGATGTATCCATTCTCTTTCTTTAGTATAGTAATATATGATATGATATATGATATGATGTGATGTATAATATATCAGCCTTCTGAGAACATGGAGTCAAATTCTCATCTCTCACCTCATCCTGGAGACCTCACAACACCACAGACCCTCTGGAGGGTTTTAGAGGAGATAAAGGGAGCTGATTTCTATGGATCAGGTACCTTGATTCCTCCCCAGGCATGGTCAGACAGGAACTCCACAGGGCTTGTGACTCCAGGCTGTGCTGGGTATCTGAGCAGGAAATCCAGTTCTGCTGGGTCGATTTCTTTATTCATCAGAAGTATCTGTAATTCCAAACAAACAAGAAATCCTAGAGCAGCAGATTAATTATTCAGTTAACATGCTTCAAAAATGTGTGGCTGAAATGTAGTGTGCCCTGTGCTGGAGAGGTGTCATGGACACATCCTGTAGGTGCTCTGGGTGTCCCAAAAGAGGACCAGGAAGGAGTGTGGAGATTGGCAAGAAGAAAAAAGTTGGGAAAAGCACGTGGTAAAGGCTGAGTTCCATATGGGTGGAGAGCACCCCGAGGACAAGGTCCTGGCAGCAGAGCCAGATTGGACCAAAAAATAAAAATTATACAAACACTGTGGACATGGGACAGCAGCTCTGTAGCAGGCACTTCTTTAGGTTCAGTGCAAGAGCCCTTCCAGGCCAGTTTGCTTTGCCATTTTCTGCAGGTCCTGCAAGCAGGAATTTCTCAAATAACCTTTGTCAGCATAATTCAAATCCAGCACAGCATCCATGCCTGTTATTGGCAGGAAAAAATCCTGTGAGGAGCAGCTGAGGGAGCTGGGAAGGGGCTCAGCCTGGAGAAGAGGGGGATCAGGGGGAAATTCTGGCTCTGCACAGCTCCTGACAGGAGGGGACAGCCCCAGGCTGGGCTTTGCTCCAGGGAACAGGGACAGGAGCAGAGGGAACGGCCTCAGGCTGGGCCAGGGCAGCTCAGGGTGGGCACAGCAGGAATTTCCCCTTGGAAAGAGAGCTCAGGAATTGGAAATGCCCAGGGAGGGTTGGAGTGCCCATCCTGGAGGTGCCAAGGAATTCCTGGAGGTGGCACTGAGTACTCTGGGCTGGGGACAAGGTGGGGATCAGGCTGGACTCAGTGGTCTGGGAGGGCTTTCCCAGCCTGAATGATTTTGTGATTCCCAGAGAGGCAGAGAAGACAATCAAGCCCCTGCATGGGCTGCTCTGGCAGTGAAGCCTGGCACACAGGGTGCTGCTGGTACCTGGAAGGTGAGCTGGGCACTGAAGGTCAGTTTGTCCCTCTCGAAGAGCCCCCGGGCCGTGTACTGGAACACGGAGAAGGTGATGCTGTCTGTGAGGCTCAGCACCCGCCCTGCCAGGCTCTCAGCAGGAGCTGCCCTCTCCATGGCCTTCTGGAACACCCCCTGGAACGCCTGGGAGGGAGACACGGCAGGAAGGGGCAGTGAGAGATGCACTTTGCACACCCCTGGGGTGTCACAGTGATGCCAGCTCAGGTCCTGCCTCGCAGGGAGCACACAGAGACCACGCAGCCCCTTGCTCTGCCTGGCAGAGGTGACATCTCCAGGGACACCTGGCAGTGGTGACATGCCCTGGGACCCCAACAGGGCACAGGGAGCTGCCACACAAGGGTACAGGAGATGTTTCTGTGCCCAGTGTGCTCCCGTTGGGATGGCACAGCCATGTCCTCTGCAAACAGAGCCAGTGGAGAGTGGAGCTCCCAGGAAAGAGGGGAAAAACTCCATGGGGAAAACTCCAACACAAACCCACCCAGTGCCACCCCTGCCATGTCAGGGACACCTCCCATTGTCCCAGCTGCTCCAAGCCCTGTCCAGCCTGGCCTCAAACACTTCCAGGGATCCAGGGGCAGCCACAGCTACTCTGAGAATTCCACCCCAGCCCCTGCCCACCCTCCCAGGAACAATTCCTAATTCCCAATGTCCCATCCATCCCTGCCCTCTGGCAGTGGGAGCCATTCCCTGTGCCCTGTCCCTCCATCCCTTATCCCCAGTCCCTCTCCAGCTCTCTTGGAGAGCATTGGAAGGGGCTCTGAGCTCTCCATGGAGTTTTCTCCAGCTCTCCCAGCTGGCTCCATGGAGGGGCTCTTGGATCATATCCATTGCCTCTTCTGGACCTGCTCAATCATGCCCACACCTTTCCTGTGCTGAGGACCCCTGAGCTGGACACTACTCCAGGAGGGGTCTTAGCGGAGTGGGGCAGAAGAGGAAAGCACATCTCCCACTGCACAAATATTCAACTCAGAGAAGAGCAATTCCTCAAAAAAATAAATAAAAATTAAAATGGTAAAAAAAAAAAAAAAAAAAAGAATTTTTAAGTCCCATGACTGTTTTACTGTCTGGATTCAGCAAAGGACTGGCTGAGGAGGGCAGGGAGCAGTGAGCTGAAGGAGTCATTGAAGTACCCTCAAGGGTGGGTGTCTGCATGGAGAATAACCCTCTTATATAAGAGGTTAAGGATTATTGCAACAACATTTCTGATCTAAATGAGAAAAGACAAACAAGTTTCAGAGTTGTCCAAATTAAAAGCATGGGGAAATTATCAAATACAGCTGGAAAAAGAAAATTAACACCCCGAGCTCTGCTTAGAAATGCAAAGGCTCCATGTGCTGGGCCCAGCTAAAGGAAATAACCAGGCCAATACACAGTGATGGCACCAACTGGACAAGGCATGACCATGCTGGCAGCCTGATTTTTAGGGTTCTACAAAGGAAAAATGGTGCCTCGACAAATTAAAGTAACACTGATACTGAATGCATTATTAAATAATTGCAGAATGCATTTTCCTGCTTAACATTTCTTTAAATTGTGTTAAAACATGCTGCAGAGCAGCACATAAATCTTTGTGTTCTAATTTATAATGGGCTCCCAGCTGTGTGGCAAGTATTCTAAAATCATCCCTGTGCATCTTTACACAATGTTTTATGATCTGCCATCAAAATTTATTAGATAAAAACATTTCCCCCAATAATTTTCCATGTATATATACACGCTGTTAATGTTCACTGGAAAACATAAAACAAACTAACTGCAGGAGACACAGATTAAAGGTGAAACCTCAGGAACCCCCGGATCTATTATGTATGTGAGAGGGATGAATCTTTCAAAAGGCACAAAAGATATTCTGTACATTTTTTCTGATAAAATTACTTCAACAAACGAGTTGTAGCTATCAAAAAGAAAAGCCTCTTTGTGGATGAGGCTCAACATTCTGTAGTGTCTCCTCAATTCCTTTTTCCAGGTCACTTGTCAAGGTGAGAAATCACTTGCAAGAAGCTGCAGACCAAGATGCTCATTTAACCCTCCATCCCCCAAAATAGCTTTCTTATAGGACAAAAAGTGTTCTATTTCATAGAACATTAAAGGTGCAACTTCTTCTAGGCAGGGTTTGGAGCAACCTGGGATGGTGGAAGGTGTGGAACATGATGGGCTTTAAACCCTTTCCAACCCCATACTTGTGTGATTTGTGATTCTGTGACTGCAATTCTGATTCTATGGACTCCAGAAGCACAGGGCAGGTACCTTTAGGGAGAACTGAATTGTGATTTTATGGACCCCAGAAGCAGAGGGCAGGTACCTTCAGGGAGAACTGAATTGTGATTTTATGGAGCCCACAAACAGAGGGCAGGTACCTTCAGGGAGAACTGAATTGTGATTTTATGGACCCCAGAGGGCAGGTACTTTCAGGCAGAACTGAATTCTGATTTTAGGGACCCCAGAAGCAGAGGAAGGTACCTTCAGGGAGAACTGGTACATGGGGTGGACGTTGTGCAGCTCGTTCATGGTGAAGTAGAGCACGGCGGCGCGGCAGGCCGTGGGCCTGTACTGCTCCCTGGCCTCGTTAATCCTGCCTTCTGTCACCTTGAACTCCTGCACCTGCAAGGAAACAGCACAAATCCTGTCACAGCACCCCTGGGCAGTGCCCACAGCCCTGCCACACTTGTGGCAGCAGCTCCATGGCCAAAGGCAGAAACACAACCTTCCCAGGCATCGTCCTGGGTAAAGGCTGTGAAAAAATCAGAGAAAAGAATGAGAAACAATTCCTATCTTAACTTACTGCACCTGATATTGTGCACATGTGGAATGTGTTATGAAAATTTTTTTACCAAAAGGTGGTTTCTTAATTAACCAATGGTAATGGTGTTTTAACTACAGGACCAATCAATTCTGCCTGTTTTGAACTAAGGTATAAAAAGGAGCAATGGGTTTCTTAATGAAGATTATTAATCATTCTTCTGTAATATACAGAGTCTATACTAATTATTACCCATCTGGGGGCCCGTTGCAATGATAAAGACTGGCCACAAAGCCATCAGGGCAAGCCACAAGCGACCACCATGGGACCAGGCTGGAGCTGCCCTCCCCAGCATCCTCCCCCTCTGGAACCTTCCATTTAACTGCATTTTCCACCCAGTTGCCCCATCCCCCAGTTTTCCTGACTTCTCCCTCGGTTCCCTGCTTTTTGCTGACTGGAATTCAATTTCTCATCCATGAGTTTCTGGTGCTAATTGCCCCCCTCCTGTGCAGGCCATTAACAACCCTGGGCTGAGCAGCCCCAGTGCTGCTCCAGGCAGCTTCCCCAAGGCTGAGAGCTGCTCATTTAGAGGAGCTCTTTGCTGCCTTTCCTCAGGGAAGGAAAAGGCCCTTGGGCAGGGCCCTGCAGCTGCTCTTATGGACATGTGAAAACCTCCTTGGCAGAACCATCACCTCACTCCTGTTTGTTCTTTCATTCCACCTCAGCAGCGAGAAGTGGGATCTCCCTGAGACTGCTGGGTTTTATTTTAGTCCCTGGCTGAGGACAGACAGGTCTAACACCATGGTCAAGAGCTGCTGGGACAGTGCTGACCCAGCCAGCCAAGCAAACCATGCAATGAGATCACAGAATCCCAGAAGGGACCCCTAAGCTCTTCTCATTCCACTCAGGGACACCTTCCACCATCCCAGGCTGCCCCCAGCCCTGTCCAACCTGGCCTTGGACACTTTCAGGGATGGGGAAGCCACAGCTGCTCTGGGCAACGTGTGCCAGGGCCTGCCCACCCTCACAGCCAAGAATTTCTTCCTAACATCTGACCTAAATCTGCCTATTTTCAGCTTGAAGCCCTTCCCCTTGTCCTACCACTGCAAGAAGTCCCTCTCCAGCCATTCCTAGGCTCCCTGTGGCAGAACAAGCCAGCAGGCACCCCAAGGAAGCACAGGATGAGCCTCAATCTGCTGTGGGGTCTGTGGGATGTTTGCACATCCCCATGAGCAGGGCTGGGCTCAGGAACAGTTCTGCCAAACCCAGAGCCAGAGTTGGGCTAGACAGATGCTCTTCATCTGCAGAGCCGGGAGAACTTCCAAAGCAAGGAAAATGTTGGCTGCACACCTTTCTTTGGGTAGGCGGACCAAAAGGAGAGTGAGGCCTGACTTGAACCTCTAGCAGGGCTCTTCCACAGCATTCCAGGTGGGCACAAACCCATAAAACCCAGGTGCAAACTCTAAAATCCATGCCTTGTTGGCACTGCTGGCAGTGAACAGCTGTACAGCACAGCTGGTTTGGAGGGTGAAGCACTTCCAAAACAACTACTTCAAGGGGGAGATGCCAAACTTTCCACATCAAAAAATCCCTTCAACACCTCTTCTGGGGCTTCAAGAAACCCCTCCCCAGGGAGCTGAATGCACCTGATTGTTGCAGTATATTATTCCAATACCTGATGCACCATGAAGGGAAAATAATTCTGTTTTTTAATGGAGGGAGGATCACTCAATATCTTGGTCACTGGGACAGTCCTAGCATGGGAACCACACCTCCCAAATTCCCTCAGTGGCAAGGAAAAACCTTTGGGCATTTACCTAAGCCCCTGCAGCCAGCAAGGGCAGCTGGCAGTGCTCACACAAATGCTGATTTACACTCTGAGGAATAAAAGGGTATGAAATACCTGAGTTCTTTCAGATTTACTCAAGATCACAGACTCCAGTCCCTGGTCAGTACTAAAACCCAGCCTAAGAGGCAGTGTGATGTACCCAGGATTATGGTGGAACAGCTTAAAGCTGCCTTGATACAGTGTGTAAATTTTATTGTCGTCACATCAGGCACCAATGTTTTCTCTTAGTCTTAAATAGGTCATTTAACACAAAAAAAAAAAGCTCCAAAGAACTAAACAGCCTGGAGCTCTTCAGAATGGAGAGCATTTGCCATTTATACCAATTTCTACTCCCGGCTCAGCAGACAGAGCAGAGATGGGCAGAGCAGAGGTTACATTCCACCCAGAAATCCTTAAAGGAGCACAGACATGCTTTTCTCCAGGCTATCAGTGTCTTTGTACCTTCTCCACAATCTCTGCAGCTGTCCTCTTAGTGCTCTCCAGGTTCTCCACCAACGCTGTGTCTCCCAGGAAATTTCCAGATGCTGATGACAGCCGAGAGAGCAAATTGTCCTCCAACGTTTTCAAGGTGATCTTGAATTCGTTCTGTTGCTTTGTGAGATCTGACTGCAAATAATAAATCCAGGAAGCTTTAGCCATAAAGAATGTGGTAAATTAAGGATCAATCAGCTTCACATGGGAACAGGCTTCCCACTGACAATTGCCATGGCCCAGCAGTGCTGATTCCTGCTCTCCTGGGAGTGGACAGAGCTCTGGGGTCTGGGATCAATCCTTATCCAACAAGCACAGAAAGCACCTGGAACAGCACAGAAAGCACCTGGAACTGCACAGAAAGCACCAGGAGAACTGATACGGGTTTCTAGAAATGTTGGAAAACACTGGAAATGAATCAGGAATAGAAGACCTTTATCCCCATCTCAAAACTCATATCCTGTGTCTTTGTAGTTCATTTCTTGGGGTCAAGCCAGCCTGGAGAGCCCCAGCTGCTCCTCACCCCTCCTGCTGAACCTCTGCCCTCACCACTCCAGCCCACAGCAGTCCCACCAGACATGGGGAACACAGGGTTAAAACCTGGTGGCAAAACCAGCAGTGAAATCCTTTGGGTACCAATGTAAGTACAGGGAAAGCTCAGGCTCACAACTGACAGCGTCTCCTGTCCTACACCCATTTCTATCCTGCCCTCAGGGTCCCACTGCCACCAGTGGCTTACTGGGCTACAACTGAGAAGAAGAGGCAGTTCCAACCCAGGCCAGGCAGAAAATGAGTGAGCACATGCAGTAAATTTATTCCCACTCTCAGAAAATATTTAGGATTATTCGTATTTGTTACACCGTTAAAGCTGTCATCAGAAGGGAGGATTTTCTTTATAAAATTGCCTTGAAATTAAAGCCGTACTTGTTAAGAGAGAGAAAGAAAATATTTTGGCCTGTTACAAAGTGGGAGGAAGAACCAGAAGAGAAAAATATCATTTCCAGCCTCACAATATTTACAGAGAGGATCCTTTGCCACAAATGCTGAAAATTAAGCGAGATTAATCCTGCTTCCAAAATTAAATCTGTGAAGTCCAGAAAAAACCTGAGGCAATGAGAAACTCAGCTTTCAGTCACCAGAGGAGGAGGAAAATAAAAAGAATTTTTTGGAGACAAACGTTGAAAATCAAGTACAAGGGTTCTCAAAATACCAAGAAAAGAGAAGGGTGAAGGGGGAAAAAACTCCTCAATGTCTGTCATACAAGGGAAATTTGATTTTGTGAGGAGCTCAGTAACGTCTGCAAGCTGGCATATGAAATGTTGTTTGTTAAAAACAAAAATTAAAAAATACCAATAATAAGAATAAAAATAAAAAAATAATTATGATAATGATGATTGTAACACTTGATCCCAGTGTAAATTCCCAGGTGCTGACTTTCAGCTCCTCCAGATCAGGTCTCTCAGTGTAGACCAATAACAATAATGACAACAATACTAATAACAATATCAATAATTAAAATAATTATAAGTGTAATAATGATGCTGATGATGATTTCTACATGCTCCCAGAGACAATTCCCAGGTGCTAAACTTCAGCTCCTCCAGGTCAGGTCTCTCAGTGTAGAAAAACAACAACAATATTAACAACAATATTGATAACAATATCAATAATAATAATTATCATTATTATTATAAGTGTAATAATGATGCTGCTGATGATTTGTGCTTGCTCCCAGAGACAATTCCCAGATGCTGACCTTCAGCTCCTCCAGGTCAAGTCTCTCTGTTATTGGTGTAGACCAATAACAACTATATTAAGAGCAATATCAATAACAAAATTAACAATTAAAATAATTATATTAAACTCTAAGTGCAATAATGCTGATGATGATTTCTACTTGCTCCCAGAGACAATTCCTGAGTGCTGACCTTCAGGTCCTCCAGGTCAGGCCTCTCAGTGTAGACCAACAACAACAATACTAATAACAATATCAATAACAATATCAATAATTAAAATAATTATAATTAAATTCTAAGTGTAATAACGATGCTTCTGATGATTTCTACATGCTCCCAGAGACAATTCCCAGGAGCTCACCTTCAGCTCCTCCAGGTCGGGTCTCTCCAGGCGCACCACAGCCGCCAGCAGCTGCTCCTCGAGGCCGTCGCGGGTGACAGAGAAGTTGATGAGGGTGCACTGGGCCTGCAGCTCGGGCTGGAAGTGGGGGTTGGCCAGCTTGGTGTGCAGGATCAGACGGAA
Organism: Ammospiza nelsoni; assembly: GCF_027579445.1. Lineage (NCBI taxonomy): Eukaryota > Metazoa > Chordata > Aves > Passeriformes > Passerellidae > Ammospiza > Ammospiza nelsoni. Next base: position 4,412,266 of record NC_080651.1, read on the forward strand.
GGCAGGGTGCAAGGCACACTCCTTGTCCCCAATCTTGATGTACCTGGGGTTTCAGCAGAAGGAGCATCAGCCAGGAGCTGTCACCACAGCACGCACGGTGGTCTCAGTCAGTGGCAGCACCAAATACTTGGCATTCCTCACAGAAATCATGATTTAATTCATTTAAATCAATTCTGATTTAAGGTGAAAACCCCAGAGAGCCTCTCCTCAATTTTGTATCCTGTTTAGGAAGCTCAGATTTTCCAGCAGTGGCACAACCAGTCCAACCAACCATGAACTCTCCTGGCTTTGGGCAGAGGCTGAATTCTCCCAAAAACAGGGAGGAAAAGCCTCTCAGCCTTGAGCTTTTCACTGGTCACAGCAAAAATTACCCAGAGTGTTGGCTCTGAGCAGGCCAGCTCTGCAGCTGCACTGAGCTTGACAAGTGGAGGGTGGTGGCTGCCATTCCCAGGAGGTGCCATCAGCCAGGAAAACCCAGCACCCTCCTACTCTGCACTGCTGACATGCAGTCTACAGCTCACAGGGACCCCAGGAAATTCCAACATTTTCTGAACCCAAGTTTTACCCAGCCCAGAAATCCAACCATGTCCTGGGCTGTATCCAAAGGGGTGTGGGCAGCAGGGCCAGGAGAGGATTCTGGAGAGGCCTGGAAACACAAAACCCTTGGATTTCCTTTGTGGTTTATGACTTATTTTCCCTTTGTTAATAAACAAACTCATGATTTCACAGGGAGACTTGAGAGCAGAGATGCACAAAAGGGGATGCCTGAATGTTCCACTGGAGGGGGGCTCAGATTTGCCACCCTCTCTGTTGCATCCCCCTCTCAACATCCTCCAAACATTTCAATCCTGCCCTGGGACCAATCCTGCCCCTCCATCCTCCATCCTGCAGCCAAACCCATGCTCAGCCACCCCTCCCAGGACGTTTTCCCCAGCAAACTCTGTAGACAGCTCACCTTGCCCACCAGTTTACAACAGCCTGGGATGTTTTAGGCAAGCAGGGAAATAACCCTCAAAGAACTTAAGGGAAAAGAGCCCCCTGGCTGCCTCCCTTGCTGATCTCCTCTCAGCTGGAGGTGACCAGCAGCTGCCATGAGAACTTGACCTCATTAAGAAACACTTGATGCTGAAATCTGTAGCTGCATTTCTAAACACTGTGCAGTGTTTGCTAAAATTCAAGGCTGCTTTTACTTCACAACATAGCAGCAGCTATTTTGGTAATAATTTGGTGTCAGAACAGCCAATTACAGACCCCAAGGTCAGCGTACAATGGGAGAATTACAGGTCTCTCTTTTACACGAGGTTTGAATGATGCTGTGAAATGAAATGAGAAATCCGGGTTGATTTCCAAGCCATCCTATGGCTGAATTACCTGTGATTGCCTGATTAAAAACACAGCCTCTGCTGAAGGCAGGATGTTAGTGCTGCTGGATGTGAACACCCACGGTCTGAGGTCAGGAACAGAGAGCACAGCAGCCCCCAGCCCCCATCCACACGTGTCCCCAATCCCCCTGAGCTCACCTGCCTTTCTTGATTGTTTCTCGCCCCAGTAATGGCCCCAGCACAGGATCCACGGATTCCTCCAGGTTCTCAATCAAAACCAGGTCTCCAGCAGCCAGGGCTTGCTCCAGTGTGTCCAGATACCTGTGGGAAAGAGCACTGGTTCTTCCTGCAGCAGAGCAGGATGTGACACTGTCAGTGAGGAGGGGACAGAGGGGACCCTCGTTACGGTGGCATCTACAGGTGGGTGCCAGCATTTGGAGAGAGGAAGAGGGCTGAGGTAGTGCCAGACCCTGGTGCAGAAAGTGGCACTGACACAGAGAGTTCTGGCAGCCCAACAGAGAGAATGAGGCCTCAGACATCCCAAGGAGAAGAGTGACCACCAAGTCTGTCCCAGGGCAGCCTTGAGCAAAGCTAGCACAGCCTGGAGTTATTTTCAGCACATTCTTTGTATTCTCCAGAGCCAAATGATACAGCTCATCTTAAAGCAAAGATGAAGAGCAGATTTCAGGTCTGTTTTGCCCAGAGCTGAGAGTCATGCTTAGGAAAAATTAATTCCTAACAAGGAAATGAAACACTGTGCCCAGGACACGTGGTGACTGCTCCATACACAAATTCTCTCATTCTCCGAGAGGGAGGGAGCCCTAAGGATCCACCTGGATAAGGCTGGCTCCAAGGAAAAAGCTGTGGAGGAAGCCACGTTGTGGCAGTGCTGTGTTCCCCTTCTCATGCCCTTTGCAGCTGCAGGGTGCCTGGAGCTCTGGGCTTTGTGGTTTTCAGAACCCTAACAGTAAAAATAAAAGCTAACCAGGACATTACAGCTACAACAAGCCTTTGGAGGATACACAGGCCTTTTGTCCAGAGCAGCTGTGGCTGCCCCTGGATTCCTGGCAGTGTCCAAGGCCAGGTTAGACAGTTCTTGGAGCACCCTTGGGTTGTGGGAGGTGTCCCTGCCTAGGGCAGGAGGGGAACTGAATGGTCCCCAAGGTCCCTTCCAAGCCAAGCCAGTTTGGAATTGTCTGATACTGAGCCTCAGCTCACTCCATCACCAGCTTCAGAGGAGTTTCTATGGTAACAGAGTCAAGCACTAAACAGACTCTTGATTTAATAAGAAACCTGTCATTTTGGTAATGAACCAGCAGATAATGTGAGCAGATACAGTGGCAGGTTTCCCTCAGTGTTACTGGCTCAGTGCAGATGAGTGCCCAGTGCTCACCAAACACCCTGGGCAGGCACATCTCAGGCTCACTATGTGGCACTCTCCTACCAATCAACCTATCAGGCCTATTACCATACATATTTACCCCAAACACCCAACTGCCCATAAACCCATCCTTAGCCTTCCTCCCATGACTTGCCACACTCTTCACAGGCCTGTAAAACCAACCTTCTGCCTCCCTAAGCCAGCTCTAAGGCTGCCAGAAGGGTCCCCAGTGTGGAGACAGATAGGCATGGAGTGGTACCCCTGGAATGGGTGATCTTCTCAAACCCTCCTGGACTGAGAAATCCTCCCTGGTCATGGTGAGTCCCCAGCATCCTTTGGAACCCCATGTAGATTTGTTGGGACCGATTGCTTTTTCCCCCTTTGTACCACCCATGCTTTTCCCCATAAAACCCCCAATTTTTGCCCTGTTCAGAAGGGAGCTGCCATCACTGGTGTCCTTTGCAGGATGCTGGAATAAAGGCTAACTGTGAAATAACCACACCATGCTCCTGTCTCTTTGTCTTTGTGTTGGCCAGGGTGCACCTGGCAAGGCAGAGCTGAAATCACTGAGAGCTGAAATGCTCTCAGCTGAGACCCCTAGAAAGTTGTCTCCTGCGGGACGTCTCTCTGGGAAGGTTGCTGCATCCAAGTTAAGCCATCAGACCCTCAACCAGCCACCCAACACCCCAACACCACTGCTGCCAGCCCTCATCCTGACCAAAACAACAAGCCTGCTCATTGACCCTCTAGCCCTCGGTGTGAGCTTCACTGCCAACCTCAAAGCAGGCTGTGGGAACCCAGGAAATTCCTCTGGCTGCCCTGGAGGACTCGAGACCCTGTCAGGGGGCTCAGAGACCCTGGCACAGAGCCCAAGACCACTGTGTCTTTGACTTAGCCCTTGGAAAAAACAATTACCAACCTTCACATGAAGGATTACAAGCCATGGCAGTTTAAGTAGAATGATAGTGAATTTATCATGGGGTGAAAATTAGATTTTGGGGTTTTTAGAATGGGGGCTCAGGAGGCAAGATGGGGGAATCTGGGTATGTCCAGCCTTTCTCCTTCTTCTTGGCCTCCATCTTCTGCTGTGATGTTGGCACTTTTGGATTGGTTTAGAGTAGAAGCTCACAGTCTAACATAGGGATAGGTATTGGATAGTAATTGTAATTGTAAACGTTGTATACGTAGTTTTTAGTATAAAGACATAACACTGCCCCGGGGGCAGGCAGAGTGCCTGGAACTGTCCTGCCGGATGGACCTTGGCAGGGCAGGAGAAAGAATTTTACAGATAAGATACAATAAACAACCTTGAGGCCGAGAAATGAAGAGGTCTGACTCATTCTTCAAGCGCCAGGGTGGGAAAAGAGACTTTCCAACTTTTCTTGGGGTCACTCTGACAAGTTAGAGATCCCGACAGCAGCCCACCTCCTCATCCACAGCCACAACCACCACCATCTCCAGGCTCATCCCCACAGCCACAACCACCTTCAGCACCCCTCCCTCCCAGAGAAGCACGGCGTTACCCTTTCTGCCCGGCTCGTATCACGCGGAGCGTGTCCCCGTGGGTGTTTTTGATCCACTTGCTGCCCTGCAGCTGGGGGTCCACCAGGAGGGGCCAGCGCTGGCAGCTGCTGAGGATGGCGGCGTTCTGGCTGGAGGTGCGGTCGGCGGGCAGGCCCTGGTTCCGCCAGGCCGCCACGGCTGCCTCGTCCGCCAGCACCGACAGCGGCTCCAGCCGCGGTGTTAACGGCACCTGCCAGGCAAAGAGAAAGGCTTCCTGCAGATCCCAGGGAAAGCTGGCTGACGTAAAAAACCAGGGCAGCAGGCCCTGGTGCCGCCACGCCGCCATGGCCACCAGCGGCTCCAGCCCCGGAGTCACCGGCACCGCCACCTGCCAGGCAAACAGAGAGCCTTCCTGCAGATCCCAGGGAAAGATGGATGAGGTGGAAAGCTGGGCTGAGGTAAAAAGGGTTAGGTGGTGTTTATCTGTGTCAGCAGCGGTGGGATTGGGAGGTTTGGGAGGGATTTTGCTGCTCTGCCCTGCTCAGGTGTGACCTCCCCTGCAGAGCTGCCCCAGCCAGAGTTACCTGTGCCAGGTGTCTGAGCAGAATGGGCCTCATTTCTATTGGAATTACAGGCACTTCCTTGGCATTTCTAAGCACAGCCAGGTCATTTTTGAAACCATGTCTTAACTAAGTTTCTGGCTCAGTTAAAAAATACAGAATGAAGTTTCCCTCTCTCAGCCTAAGGTACTGTCTGCTTTGGTCAGCCCTTTGAACTGGGCATCTCTGGGACCTTATTTAAATGCTTCTTGGCACCATTTGTATGAGAAACCTGTTAAAATTAGTGAAATATTAAACAAGTTTCAAGCACAATGATCTCCATCTGGTCCTAACAGCAAGACATGGGTAAAACCAGCTGAGAGGCATGGCCAGCACGACCAGAGCTCATGTCTAGAACGAAAAAACACCTGGAGTTTTTCCAAGCCTCCTGGAGAGCTGGCAGCAAGCTCTGCCTGCTCCAATTCCTTCTCCACATTCTCCCCTCCTTCATGGCCATGGACAAAACTGCAGATCTGGGCTCTGTGTTTGGGATTTTCCTGTGTACATGGAGGAACTTCATTGAGCAAGGACACCACATTATCCCCAGGGAGGAGTGCATGGCCACATCCTGAGGACACAGTGATGTCCCTCACCTGAGAGATCCCCTGTGGGCACCAGGATTTGTGGCCACATTAATCCCAGAAACAATGGCTTCTCAGAGCAGTCAGGACTTACTTTTAGCTGGTGCAAATAGGGTCTCCAGATGCCATCCAGGAGCTCCTGGCGGTATTTCCTGGTGAAGTAGCCCAGGTAGGAGACAAAGGCTGTGACCAGCAGGACATCTCCACACAAGGTGCTCTGCTGCTGTTTGAAGTCCTTCACAGCCTCAGCCCACCTCACATTTTCAGAGGCAAGCCCCCCAACCTGCAAATTCCCAAGTCAAAATGATCATTTGCACAATCATGGAATGTGAACCTGACCAAGTCCTGTTTCCAGCACAATTCCAGCTGCCTCCTGAGGATCAGAGCCACCTTCATATTCCCAATACAAACTCACTGCCGTTTCTATGGCGTTGCTTGTCCTGCAGACACTCCAGATCAAACAGCTCTACTTCAACCATCGTGTACCTCCATACCCCCTGATAAACAGCCAGGACCTTGTGATAAACAGCCAGGATCTCCTAAGCAGAGATGTTATTGGGTTCCCCTCTGGAATCCCCACCCCAGGCCCAGCTCTGCAGAGCACACTCAGCTCCTGCAGCTGACAGCAGCCCTTGTCCTGGGAATGCTGCACACACAGGCACAGCTCTGGACACAGCTTCCCACAGCTGCAGACTTCAGGACCTTCTGACCCACACCTCAAATCCCTGTGCTTAACAGCCACTGATGAGTTTTGACTTCATGACCGAGCTTAAGCTGCTGTGGATATCAGCCCAACTTTTGGCACCTACAGCATCCTGTGAGCAGGAGATCCACAGTTCAGCTGAGCTTTCTGTACAAAAGTACATCCTTTGATGTGCTGCCTGAACTTTTCAGTTGCTGAAACATTTGTCCAGTGCAAAACCAGGGAACAATCCTGCTGGCACCAGCTTCTCTGCACCACTCAGGATTCCAAGCCCTCAGCACCCCTGTGTTGTCTTCTTTTCAGGTTGGAGAGCTTTAGCCTCTTCAATAATTCCTCAGACAGAAGCAGCCTTTTGATTTTCCTTACAATCGTTATCTGCACCGAGTGATGCAATCTTTATTATCCTGTTCCTTTTATTGTTGCTGCCTCTGCACCATTTCCCGTTCTCCTCCAGCCTTTGAGGTGCAGCAGAGGGGCTGGCGGTGATGCTGCCCATTCAAGATTTATTTAGAAGGTATTCACAGAGAAAGATGGGGATTTTTCTGTTTTGTTCTCCCTTCTTTTCCTAATAAACCCTAATATCCGGTTTCAGATGGGCTTTGGGTTTGGTGAGGGCTTTTTGCTTCTGGGAGCACAGAGCTCACATCACTCTTAACTCCATCCTTTCATTGCTGAGTGATAACAATCAGCCCAACATCACTTACAGGCCATGAGAAGTGAAACCTCATTTCTCCAAGGTACTTTACATTACATTTATCTACGTGGCGTTTCATCCCTCCATCACTTGGGATCATTTTTACAATTCTTTACAGACATTGACATCATCACTGCGGAACAGTGCAAGCTCCCACACACCAGCTCATTTATGATTCATACAACCACAGAATCACAGACTGCTTTGGGTGGGGAGAGACCTTAAAGGTCACCCAGTGCCACCTCCTGCCATGGCAGGGACACCTTCCACTGTCCCAGGCTGCTCCAAGCCCTGTCCACCCTGGCCTTTGGCACTGCCAGGGATCCAGAGGCAGCCCCACAGTCCCTCTAAGACAAAGAAATATTTATTGGTCTGATTTTCCAGGTCCTTGGTGCTTCCTTACTCCTAATTAATTTTTTCAGGTTACTTTTTTCCTCCTTAAGTCCTGGAAGTCTTTTCTTCTCTTTTCCTTGGATCACACACTACTGCCACTTTTAATACATTCAAGACACCTCAGGTGTCTCCCACCTCAGATCCTAGAAATCATTGGGATTCTTTTTATTTAGCAAGAGGCAAATTAAAAGCTACTCCTTGGATTACCTTTGATAATGACAGAAAGTGAAAAACCATCCCTCACCCACCTTCTGCACATCCGCCATGATTTCAGAAGCTTCTACACCTTTTCCAAAATGAACACCTCTAATTCATTCTCTCTCTTCTCATGTGGAAGTGATTTTTTACTTTGTTGTAGCTTTTCTAGGCTGCCCACAGCCTTCCTAGACAGGGTGGGCACATGTGGGTTGCAGGCGCTGACAGACCCAATACAATGACGCTTAACTTCTGTTTCCTGAAGTTTTTTCCTACCAATTAGTAATATTCAATTTGTCTTTTTTCCTCCTGTCAAGTGCCACACTGCTGTTCCTGAGAACTCTCTGCAACAACTCCAAGAGCTCTTCTGTGAGTGATAATAGTGCAATTAGGCCCTATCCATGTAACTGCATGATTACAGTTTGTTTTCCCTGCACACGTTATTTAGCATTTGTCATCACTAAATTTCCTCCTCTGCATTAGCACACACCCCCTCACAAACAGCACTCATCAGCCAGCCTCCCTTTCTGCTGCACAGATCCTGTCCTTTGGATGCTGGAGCATCCTCCTTAGGCCACCTGAAGTTCATGAGATGCCAGCCTGGCACTGTGAGAGCTGGGCTTTCCTCAGTCCCCCAGGTTCATTTGTCAATCCAAAGCATCCCTCCCTGCATTCACTTCCATTCTTTATACAACTTCAGTGTTTGTTTCAAAGTCTGAGAACTCATTTCTACCCACAGCCACACCAGTGACACCTCCTGAATGTCAAATGAGCTGCACACCAGCGAGGGCTGTCAGGCCCTGCTCCCAGATCGAAGCCAGGGTGGCACAGGAGATGGTGTGCAGTGCACAGCAGGGAGTTGAGATGCAAGCAGCTCCTTGCCTGCTCTGCAGAAATGATGAATTGTTGACAGTAAAAACTCACAGAATTGTTGAGACTAGGAGCTGTTCCCACGTCATGGGGTGGGGAAGAGATGTAACCAATATGGCCTGGGATGTGGTGTCCCAGAGTCACAGAACCATGGATGGGGTTGCAAGGGACCTAAAATCCATCCAGTGCCACCCCTGCCATGGCAGAGACACTTTCCACTGTCCCAGGCTGCTCCCAGCCCCAGTGTCCAGCCTGGCCTTGGGCACTGCCAGGGATCCAGGGGCAGCCCCAGCTGCTCTGGGCACCTGGTGCCAGGGCCTGCCCACCCTCACAGGGAAGGATTTCTTCTGTATATCTAAACTAAATTTTCCCTCTGCCAGTCTGAAGCAATTCTCCTGTCACCAACCCTTGTCCTGTCACTGCAGTTCCTGATGCAAAATCCATCTCCAGTTCCTCGTAGGCCCCTCTCTAAAACCTTTGTACTCTGGCTCGGAGGAGACTGAGGGTTTTAGAGATATTTTCTCTCTAATTCTTGTCATTTCAGACCCTGCAAAGCTACGGGAATGTTCACACCTTTGTTTTTATGATGCCATTTTTGACTCCCAGTGTTCTGGCCCATCAGCACCTGCTCACACATTTAAGCCCCAAGAAGGAGCTGAGATGGCAGCAGAGCCAGGCACTTTTAATGAGCAGAGCTGCCCCAAACCATCTGGAATACAACAACACTTTCTGCAGCTGCCTCTCCTGGTTTCTTTGAGAAAGAGAATACATTCTGCCACAACCTCATGGAAACAACCTCTATAAAAGTATTTTCACTGCTGAAACTTGCTGCAATGTGGGATATTTTTAGGGTCCCCAGGACAAAGGAGGAATTGAGAATCTGACTCCATGTGCTTAGAAGGCTAATTAATTATTTTATGCACTTATATTATATTAAATAATGCTATACTAAAACTATAGTAAAGAATAGAGAAAGGATCTTATAGAAGGCATAACAAGACATTAATGAAAAAATTGTGACTGCTTCCAGAGTCCTGACACAGCTGGGCCATGATTGATCATTAAGTAAAAACAATTCACATGTTGGATAAACAATCTCCAACCACATCCAAAGCAGCAAAACACAGGAGAAGCAATCGGATAATTCTCTGAAGCTTCTCAGCTTCCCAGAAGAAAAAATCCTGGTGAAGGGATTTTTCAGAAAAAATGACAGTGGCAGCAGTGCAGGAAACATTCCCAAAACCATGAGAGGATGGAAGGTGCTAAGCCCAGCCCTGTCCCTCCCCCTGGGGCCACCAGAGCTGCCCTTGCTGTACTCACCAGGCGGTTGGCAAGGGTGATGGTGCAGGCTGTGGCTTCAGCTTCCTGCTGGCACCTGAGTTTGTCTGATGTGGCCTTCTCAAACTGGGCTGTGAGCTTGGCCAGGTTCTCGTTGAGGCGCTGCAGGGCAAAAACAGGAGAGGTCAGGAACAGCACAACTCAGGGGGGACCTGGAGCTGCTGGAGGAGTCCAGAAGGCCATGAAGACACTCCAAGGGCTGGACCCCTCTGCTCTGGAGACTGAGAGAGCTGGGGATGCCCAGCCTGGAGAAGAGAACGCTCCAGGGAGAGCTCAGAGCCCTTCCACAGCCTAAAGGGGCTCCAGGAGAGCTGGAGAGGGACTGGGGACAAGGGATGGAGGGACAGGACATAGGGAATGGCTCCCACTGCCAGGGGCAGGGATGGATGGGAGATTGGGAAGGAATTGTTCCCTGGGAGGGTGGACAGGCTCTGACTTCCCCTGGATCCCTGGCAGTGCCCAAGGCCAGGTTGGACACTGGGGCTGGGAGCACCTAGGACAGTGGGAGGTGTCCCTGGGACAGTGGGAGGTGTCCCTGCCATGGCAGGGGTGGCACTGGCTGGGCCTTGAGATCCCTTCCAGCCCAAACCATTCTGGGATCCTGTGATCCCGAGGCAAACCCTTGTGCAGAGCTGGCCAAACTCCAGCCCAGCTCATCCACCCAGGGCTGGCACCAGGAGCCAGCACAGAGCACGGCTGGGCTGTGCCACTGCTTGGAACTCACAGCCTTGGCACAGGCAGAGGCAAAGGACACTGAAAATTAATTTATTGGGGCTTCTGGCTGAGCCCTGATGAGGAATGCTATGGCTGAGCAACGAGCAGGCAGCTGAGGAACCCAAATTTGGTATTTCCTGATGCTACAGCCCCTTGTCTCTGAGCAGTCCTTGAGGCTCTGCTGATTCCCCAAGTTGTGCACAAATCCCCAAGGGGCTCCTGGAGCTCTGCCTGAACCCTCTCCAAACCATGCCCTCACATGGTTTCCAGCAAGGAATATAACAAGTGAGCTAAATGGTTCTGCTCTGAGAGCTGCCCCAGCGAGGTGGGGCCATGTCCTGTGCAGGCCAGGGCTGGGAGGGCAGCAAGAGCCAAAGCACCTGCAGAGAAAAGTGGAGAGCCCTGTTCTTGTTCACACTCGGATCTAAACCAAACCAACAGCTCCCACAAGCACTTGGAGCATTTCACTTCTGATAAGAAAAGTAATAATTGATTTTATCTGCACCCAATGCAGACTGCTTAAGGCTAAACTGCTTGTAAATCACTTTAACATTGAGCTACACACTAGAAACAAACCCAAAAATGAAAAAGGATTGTATTCGAGATCTCTGCAGCTCTCCTGGATACTGGCAAACACAAAGCAGCCTCTCCTTGACCTTCCTTGGAACAATAACACCAAAAGTTTCTGTCCCTGTGTGCATGTGGATCTATCAGCCTACAAAGGCTCATGTATATCACATTACACTATAAAAGCATGAGCTGATAATTGATTTTCTCTAGAATATATGCATATCCCTGGTCTGCAGGGGCACACAAATACAGCTGTGTGCAGATGTGGACACACCTTTCACTCCTACCTCCAGCAGCCCCAGGTGCGGAGCACTCAATTCCCAGGTAGGGCAAAAACAACAGAAAGTCCTTAATGTTTTGGATAATCAGAAATTCCTCATTTATTAATAAAAATGAGTATGAGACAGCTTGGGGCCCAGCTGTGAGCAGGTATGAATCAGCAGCCAGCAGTGAAGCTATCCAAGAGATCCCAGATAAGCAAGGATGTACCTCCACATCCATCCCACGCCGCCCTGCATCACTCCCCATCTGCAGAGAAGAGAGAGGCCCTAAAGCTGGCAGTTTTGTAAGAGCCTGCCAGAAGAGCAGCAGTAATCTCCCCAAAGATTGCAATTTTCTTTAACAAAATCCCACTCCTTTGAGGGAAAAAAAAATAAAAAGCCCAGGCATAAAAAAAGCTTTGGAGAAGAGCAACATAAAGGGATGAAAAACGTTCCCCAGCACGGTATGGCACATCTGAGGTGGGAGAATTAGACACCAAAGCCCTCTAAATCCATCCCTGCTTCAGGTGCCTCCTTTCATCTGCAGCAGGAAGGGGAGGCCAGAGAGTTCTGCACCATTTTCTTGTATTTTTAGTTAAAAACTGTAGTAAGCATTTTAAGAATGATAAGCCCTTGAAAGCATCAAAGGAGTGATGTGTTTTCTAACAGGGTGAGGTGCTGGTGGAGGGGGTGAGGGGAGCAGAGGGACCTCACTCACTGGGACCCTGCCCCTGCTGTGGGTCCAGCCCAACAGCCCAGCCATGGAGGGGATCCCACTCTCAAAGAGAGATCCCAAACCACCCCAAAACCAGAGCAGCTGCTTCCCACAGCCTGTTCTTAGCAGGTATCATGCTGGGAGGGAGCAGGGAGGAAAGCAGTATCCTGCAGGATCTGTTTTTACATAGAGATAATTTTCTGAAGGAAAGCGATAAAGGTCTCACTCTGCACTCTGTGGAAATGCACTTTTAATCACGCTGTAATTTCTTCTATTCAGGGATTTTTTTAAATTTTTTTTTTTTTAAGTAGCAAAAATCCAAATAACATCCAAGATGTGCTGCCAGGGAGCTGTGCCGTGACAAATGAGGCTCCTGCAAGAGCACTTGTCATCCTGCAAAAGCAGGCACTGAGTGTGCAGCCAGCCCAGCTCTGTGCTCCCAGCATTGAATCAGCCTCCAAGTCCCATCCCCTGCCCTGTGCAGCACACTGGGAACACCCTGGCTGGAGATAATGAGTTTTCTGAGGGCCCAGGAGAAGAGGTAAATTACATTAAAAAAATTAAGTGGGAATAACAAGGATTCTTATTTAGCATTCCTCTTTGGGTGCAAGCAAGGCTGGAGAAGAACAGAGGAAATTCAGAAAGCAGCAATATTCTGTCACAGAATCACAAAATTCTTTGGGCTGGAAGGGATCTTAAAAACCTTTTCCACCCCTGCCATGGCATGGGCACCTCCCACTGTCCCAGGCTGCTCCAAGCCCCAGTGTCCAACCTGGCATTGGGCATTGCCAGGGATCCAGGGGCAGCCACAGCTGCTCTGGGCACCTGTGCCAGGGCCTGTCCAGCCTCCCAAGGAACAATTTCTTCCCTTTAACTAATCTAAATTTCATCTCTTTCAGTTTGAAGCCATTCCCTGTGTCCTGTCCCTCCATCCCTTGTCCTCTCCTGGAGCCCATTTAGACCCTGGCAGAGGCTCTGAGGTTTCCTTGGAGCCTTCTCCTCTCCAGGTGAGCCCCCCCAGCACTCCCAGCCTGGCTCCAGCCCTGGAGCATCTCCATGGGCTCCTCTGGGCTCTCTCCAGCAGCTCCAGCTCCTCCCTGTGCTGGGGCAGCTCTGCAGGTGGGGTCTGATCTGAGCACAGGGGCACAGGGGCAGAATCCCCCTCCCCTCCCTGCTGCCCACCATGGGCTTAGCCCAGCATAGGGCTGGCTTTTGGGGCTGCCAGTGCAACAGGAGGCACAGAAAACCCTACAACCCCCAACCCCTTGGATTCCCACCCTGCTTTAGAACACAAGCACCAAGCAGCACCTCGGCCCAAGCTGAGGAATCCCACAGATGGGACAAGCAGGACGGGTCCCCCCAAGGTCACTCACAGCAATTTTGGCCTTGACAGTGGCCAGCTTGTCCTGGGCTGCTGCCAGCTCAGCGTTGGCCCTATCCAGGGCCTGTCTCTTGGGCTGCACCTCGCAGAAGACGCGGTGGAAGCGCTCGATGTTCAGCACCCACGAGCACAGCCCAGCCGCTGCTGCTGACTTGGTGGCCACGAACTCGGGGTTGAAGCTGGGGTCCTGCAGATAGGGCTGCAGGGCTTTCAGGCAGTTCTCGTGGATGTTCTCCTTGTTGAACTTGATCAAGGAGTCCAGGAAGCTGTCTACCCTTGCCATTGCCACTCTGGCTGCTTTCCAGCTCCTGTCCTTGGGGATCTTCCCTCCCGGGGCTGTCAGCACCATCACGGCTGCTGTGACATTGCTGACAGCAGAAGGAGGTGACCCAAAGGACCTCAGCTCCGTCAGATTGGTCTGAAAAGGTGAAAACAAGGTTGTTAGGTAAAAATGAATGGGCTTTCTTTTCACTCTGCCACTAATAGAGTCAGGCTCCCAGGCTATCAATCTGATAAATTGGGCTCCTCTGGGCCCCAGCAGTGCTGCCTTTAGATCACTGCTCTGCATGTTTGCAGCACACCTGCTCCATTCCCTGCTCCTGACATCCCACCTGGGACCAGCACTGCTCCTCCCCAGGCTCCTGGGGGAGCAGGAGGTTTTATGCCCTCTCAGGACTGGGATAAATACAAATAAAACCTATAGAAATAATGCTCAGACCCTCTAAAACAACCTTCAGAGCTTCCCCTCATGCTCCCTCCTACCCAAGCTGAGATGCCAGGGCAAAATCCATCCTCTGATTCCCACATCCTGCAGCCCTCAGGGTTCAGGGAATGCAGCTGCTGAGAAAGCCCAGGCACCCTCACAGGGCAATTGTCGATTTCTCGGCTGTTTAGGTGGCCTGGAAAGGCCCAGGGTGGCCTTGGACAGCCCGGCGCTTCAAAGGACGAGGAGAGACTTCTGATCTTGTCTCGGTCTCGGTGTTTATTAATTGTTTATCTAAAAGATTTTCTTTCAGCCCGACAGAGGTCTGCACAGCAAGTCAGCCATGGGCACACTGCGAGCCCCCGGGGCGGTCACTTATCTTTATACCTGAAGTTACGTATACAATATTTATAATTTTTCCCCAATACCTTCTACCCTTATTAACTGGTGCACTTTTAGTAATAACCAATCCCAAAGTGCCACCATCACCACAGAAGATGGAGGCCAAGAAGAAGAAGAAGAACAGGACATGCCCCAATTCCTCCATCTTACTTCTTTAGACCCCCCTGTACAGAAATCCTAAACCCTGTGTTTTACACTCTAACTAACTTATCCCTTCACAATTCACCCAGTGAAACCTTCCCAGTCCTCATACAGGTGTCGTCTCCTGTGTCGGATCAAAGCCCAGCCACCAGACACTTCTGGCAACATTCCAGGACTCCCGAGCCCCCCGAGGGTGTTCTCGGCCACTCTGCACCTCCATACTGAGGTGCTGAGATCCCACAGGCAATCAGCCAAACTGCACTGAAGGAACCAAAAGGGCATTTTTGTCTCCAACTCCTGATTTCCCAAGTTTTCAAACTTGCTATCACACTATGCATGAACTGCAGACCAAAACAAACAGCAGGTCCATCTCTTGGGCACATCATAGCACCACAGAATGAGTGAGGTTGGAAAAGACCTTTGAGATCATCAAGTCCAACCTATGAGCCAACACCACCTCCTCAACTAAACCATGGCACTGAGTGCCATATCAAATGGGAACCTCTGGAGCACCCTTGAAGAACAAACCTTCCAAGGCACAAAAACTCCTTCCAAAACCAATGTCCTGCAATCAGAGCAATGCTAATCTCCTGATCACACTTTTTCCCAGTGACATCTTCCTTTGCACCAGCTTTGTCTGCTCCTCTCCATGGCAATGAGTGACGGGGAACATGGTGCAGCCTTGTGGGTACTCCGAGTTCCACCAGGAACCCCAGAAACACAGAATTAACCAGGCTGGAAAAGACCTTTGACATCAGCAAGTCCAGCCTGTGACCAAACACCACCTTGTCAACTAAACCATGCCACTGATTGCCACATCCAATCATTTTTACACACTTTAGCACCAGCAGGAAGGAAGCTGGAGAAGGGACAATAAAATGCACAGAACTTGGGACATCAGAGGACACAGCCCCCCTCCCCCAGCGAGGAGGAAAACCACTGAGGGAACCCTCACCCTACCTTGTTGAGGGTGTTGAGAGCAGCCTGGGCAGCTGCCAGGGCAGGCTCAGCCTTGGCCAGGTCCTCCTCACAGTCCTTCTGCTTCTGCTCCACCTCCTGGGCAATGAGGGCCACCTTGCGCTCCTCCTCATCAGCCACTGCTTTCTTCCTGCTCACCTTCTCCGTCTCCACCCCCACCACCTGGATCAGCTTGTCAGCATCCTCGTTCTTCTGCTTCAGCTCCACCTCCTGGGCGGCCAGCTTGGCCTTCAGCTCATCCACCTGCAGGGCAGAGATTTGTGTGAGCTGGGCTGCCCTGCCTGCTCCCCAGTGCCCAGCACAGCCTCACACCCAGTGAGGGACCCCTGGCTGTCAGCTGAGTCCTGCTGATGCCTTCACTCTGCTGACTCCTCGTGTTTTACTCCACCAGCATGGCCATGGTGGCAGCTCCTCATCCCTGCTCACACACAGGAGCCCTCAGCAGCATTTGCACAGGAGGAAGCTCACACAGGCTCTCACCTACAGACAGAAAACCTCCTGTAAAATCCCCATTTCAGTGAACTCACCCAGACTCTGGGCAGAGCACAGAGGCTTTCACTGCCTGATCTCAGGCACAAAAAAGGTTCCCTTAGAGCTCCTGAGGTGCATCTTTACCCACACACAAATACTCACAGGAAGGAAAGCAGCCACTGGTTTTGGTGATACCATTGTGATACCAGAAGGGAGAGCACAGCATGCAGTCCATGAACTTAAGCTGCTGACATTTGGCATTGGCTTCATGTGGAGAGCAGTCTTTCAGGGCTCTCCACACGCCCTCCATCCATCACCATGCCCTGCTCCTGGCTCTGTGGGACTGCTCTCAGCAGGACAAAGGCACAGCTGTAAATCCAGGCTCACAGAACCCCCCTCCATGGTGTGACAAACCCAGCAGCAGCTCCTTGTTCAGCTCCAGCTCTCTGGGGGCTGCAGGAAATTGAAGTGGGCTCTGCTGATGGCTGATATGGCTGTGACCTTCTGCCCAGAAATCAGCCTTTGTGTGCTGGATACACACACAAACAGCAGCTCCAGGGGTTTACAGGGCCAGGACAAAACAAGCAGGGGATTAAAATCCACAGGCACTCAACAGCAGCACAAAGAGCAGGTGTAAGCTCAGCCCCGGGCAACACACAATGCCCTGCCAAGCACAATGGAAGGGGAAATGACTTTGTCAGGATTTTAGAAAAGCAAGAATGCTGGAGAAGGAGTGTTTGCAAGGGCCTGAAGCGACAGGACAATTGGGAATTACTTCAGATTGAAGAAGGGCAGGGTTAGGTTGGCTATCAGGAAGAAATCCTTCCCTGGGAGGGTGGGAGGCCATGGATCCCTGGCAGTGCCCAAGGCCAGGCTGGATGGGGCTTGGAACAACCTGGGGCAGTGCAAGGTGTCCCTGTGACAGTGGAAGGTTTCCCTGCCATGGCAAGGGGTGGAAAAGGATGATCTTTAAGATCCCTTCAACCCAAAGAATTCTGTGATTCCATGAGAAACCTGTGAGCAGCTTCCTGAGTGCAGAACAATCTGATAAGCAATTAGTAATGTGAGGTGGAAAGGCAAAGAGCAAAGCAAATGAGAAATTCAAGGGTAATGTGCTGTGACTTCATCAGGGAAAGGAAGGGAGAAGCCCTTGCCTACCACCAGAACAGCATGAGAAAAATTATTGAAGAGAAGAAAACTTGGAGGGCAGGCTCCCAGAAGACTCATTTTATCTGATTGTCCCTGCCTTGTTTCAAGAACACAAAATACATCAAAAGGTCAGCGATTAATTGATAGCGGCAGGCAGGCTGGAATGTAGAATGCAGTGATGCAATATTAACCACAGCCATCCTCAGAATTACTCAGCAATGGGTGCTGACCTCTTGGTGGCACACAGCACTCTGAAAAACAAATTACTCATCCCACACATCTTCCCAATCCATTATCTCCTAACGGGAAGGAGGCTTTGGGAAGGAGGCTTCAGCTTCCCAGAGTGCTGAGGATGCACTGGCCACAGGGAGAGGTGCTTGTAAAACATTCCTAAAGGAGCAAAGTTGGTCAGCAGCATCCAGGTGGCCAAATCTCCACAGGAAAGAAAGAAAAGAAAGGGGTAGAAGTAGAAGGTACCACGGTGAAAGGAGGCAGGGAGGTTATTTTGAAATGGGAACAGCAAAGTAAAAAATACCTGCAGCTCCTGATACAACAGCCCCTAGTGCTGAGGTCACTCTGAGCCTACAGAAATACACAAACCTCATCCTTAACTGAGCCCTGGAGGATGCCAGGGATGAGCACCAGGCCCCAGAGCTACAGCACAGCCAGGTGATGCCCAGGGATCAAAATCCTCCACCTTTACTTTGAAAATTCCCTCAGCACATCACTCCCAATACAACCTGTGGGTGACACACCTGAATGAGAGAGGACTCTCTACTTCCTCAGTCCCAAGTATTTCCATGGGTGAATGTAAATTTCAGCCATTTAAACCCATGTTCAAGATTGAACATGCTGGTATGATTTCCAATACTGATAAATATCCACACTCTGCTTTCAAATCAACAGCAGTTTTGACTATTGCGCACATCTGGTAATTTAGGTGTTTAATTTTAGGCCCCCAGTGCTAATTTTAGACTTGAATTTGACATGTTTGTCCTCACTGCTCTGCATCTTAATTACCTGCTCAAGGAGGCACCTCTCAGCCCAGCCTCACTGCAACCAGACACCAACACTGTGCTCCTTCATCCTCCTTGGGATTTGATTTTCCCATTTTAACCATTGCCTCCAAGTCCCCCACCTCTGCTTTGTGGCTCAGCAGAGAACCCTGCCCACACAGCACCCACTGAAGAGAAGCCTGAAAGATTCTCATGTGTCACAACAGACCCAGGGACTTGTTCTCAAAAATTCATTTCATATTAGCTGCTCTCCCCAAAAAATAAACTTAATCCACCTTACCCACCACTGGGGAGTCCTGAAAAAACAGCAGAACCCCACAGGTCCATCAAAGCTGTTGCCTGAATGGGTGAGGTGAGGTTGTTGGAAAATACAGCAAGTTTAAAATTTAAAATTTATAATTTCAGCAGGTTTGTTTGCCTTTGTTCCCGGGGAAGGGAATTTCTGTTTCTTTCCAGAGCATTATTCCACCAGGTAAGGCCTGATGAATTTAACATCTTAACAGACTGGGAATAGCATAGAAGGTACAGAAAAAATAACAAGCATCAGCTGCAAACATCAGCCCTGTTGTGGTCTGAGACATCTGGTCTGAGAGAAAAGAAATAAGAATAAGAACCCAATTAGCATCAGAGGTAATGAGAACATAATTAGCATTATTACAGCGACCTGAGGAGGTCGCTTGGGGTGAGAGAATGACGAGAATCTTGTTTCTTGATCAGAAGGCTGGATTTATTGATATATGATATATAATACATTATAACTATACTAATAGAATAAAGAGAGAAGTTGCAGAGGCTTGCTAAGCTAAGCTAAGCATAGAAAGAATCTAAAAACAAGAGAATTCTCTGTCCCTGTGTTCCAGAGAGCTTGCCCTGTGATTGGCTCGTAATTATAAACATGGGAACATAACCCAATCGCAGGTGCATCCAATTGCATTCCACAGCAGCTGATAACAATTGTTTACATTCTTCTTCTGGGGCCCTCAGCTTCCCAGAAGATGGACAATCCCAAAGAAAGATTTCTATGAAAAAATGTCTGCGACAAGCATCAGAGGGGAAGAGATCTGGAACCAACAGGAAACCAAAGACTAAGAACTCCATGATATCAAGGAACACTGAACCAATGAATCTCTATGTGTTTTGACTGCATAAAGTTTTTGAAAAAACTGTCAAAATTCATGTGCCATGGAATGATTTTCTCTGCAAACGCAGGTTATGTGTGGATGAAATGATTTCCGTTGCACATCCTGGCCAGAACATGATAATGCCTCAATTCTCTAACACTAAAAGCGTTGTTGGAGGGGTTTTGTTTTCCCTGTAGTTTTGGTGACAGGGTGAGGTGTGTGCTGGGCAGTGAGGACACAGCCCCATGGCTCTGGTGGGTGCCACCAGTGCTCTCTGCTACCCCTTCCCTCCAAAGGAGATGCTAAAACCTGCACAGGGTACATGGCAGTGCCCATCCCTGCCATGCCCTGCTCTATGAGCAGAGCCTGTTTGAAGGCAGATGGAGATATCAGTGCTGAGAGCACCAGCCCAGCCCATCCATCACCTCCAGGCACGCTGTGTCCCCCAAGTGTGACAGATGAGATTGATGCCCCCAGCATGCCCCAGAGCAGATGTGTGGAAGGGGATGGACCTGCCAGTCCTTCCTTCTCATCAACCCCACTGCATTTCTCCAGAGCAGCTCCAGGAGAGCCTCATTTGCCACTGGAGAAGCTTTGTGAGCAAACATTTGTGAGAGTTAATAGAATATGAAATGGAGAGCAAAATGGGAGTGTAGCAACAGATGTAGGTGTCACTGCAGAGGAGGTTGGGATACACCCAGAACAACTTCTAGGCACTACCAGAGGAGAGTGACAGAGGGAGTCTTCAGCTGGGGGATTTTGGGATGACTGAGGTACATTTCAGACATGTGTTAGCTCTCTTTAAAGATGGATTGCATAATAAAAGGAAAAATGAACATCAGCCTCATTTTAACAGCATGCACTGCTTAGTTTGAAAGAGTCTTGCTGGGGTTATTGTAGATTTCCTGGATGCAACTCCAAAAATCACTGACTGTCCTGTATTTTCTAAGCTGAAATTTAACCATTAAAAGAGGATGGCAGAGCCAGCTGGATCCCAATCTCGTTTTACTTACCGAAATCTTGCAGTTACCTCCCAAACAGCAGTCTGGGCACACACACCTCTCCATTCTCCTTTCTAGTGCAGAGCATCACTTCTGTTCCTCCAGAAACCCAGCTCAAGCCAGACTAGAGCCAGGATCCAGCCCAGATTTCTTCCCTCTAAAGCTGCCTCTCAAACCAGACAAGAAAAACAAGGAAAATCAACCCCAAGGAGTACTTACCTGTGCAGAGGTGCTCTTGAGCTTCTCCAGGCCATTCTCCAGGCGCTCCATTTTTGCCTTTAACTCCCTGTCCTTGCTCATCAGCAGGCTCTGGTAGAGTTTGATTTGCTCCAGGAAGGACTTGGGGGTGGTGTAGTTGTAGCGGCGCTCATTGCTCAGGTACAGCTGGGACACCTCGTTGACACTGATGTGGACGTGGGCCATGAATTTGCTTATTGAATCCTTGACTGAATCCTGAAGGGAAGATGGGAAGATGAGGAGAAACTGTTTGAAATAGAAAACTATATATAAACACAGGTGTGTGCTGAATAGAAAGGAATTTGGTAACTTTTGATTCTGCTGCAGCACAATCCAGGGTGTAACACCTCAGCTGTTCCCTTTTCACTGTTATCTCTAAAAGAACTTTGTTGCTCATCTACTTTATACTCCTTTTTTATATCTTTTTATCTCACATTATCGTATTCCAAGCAATTTCTCTACAGAATAACAGCTCTTTTAAGTATAATTTTGAGCTTTTCTCCCGTTCAAATGGGAAAAGTGCACACTCCTAAAAAGAAACATTGTAGGCTTTATTCTTACTAAACCCTGCCTGGAAAAGCTAAATAAACAGAAACGAATCTCTATTCTAGTAGCAGATTGTCATGGCTGAGAACTTGACCTATTTTTGCTCTTGAGATTTCCAGAGGCTCAAACACAAGTGGGGAGAGCAGCAGGTTATTTTCTGTGCAGGTTTGGGGCTGTCCTTGTGCTGGCAGAGCCGTCCTTTCCCTGGCAGGGCCATCAGCTCCCAGTGACACCACAGCAGCTCCCAGTAAGGTCTCAGCAGCTCCCAGTGATGCCTCAGCAGCTCCCAGTAAGACATCCTCACCAGCTCCAAGTGACACAACCTCAGGTCCCAGTGACACAGGAGCATGGTGCCCGTGGTTCTGCCTATGGTCGTCTCCAAAAAAATGTGGAATGTGCCTCAATGATGGTTTGGTTGAGTTTAAAGCACTTCAGTGCCACCAGTGATGCCCCTCTGGACAGCCACCTGGACATGTTGAGGCCAACCCAATCCTCCCTGTAACGGCGTGAGTGACACGGGGCCACCTCTGGTGCCATTGTCATATTTTCTGAAAAAATCTTTTTGCCAGGATTTCTTCTCCTGGAAAGCTGGGAAGCCTCAGAGAAAAATGAAAGCAATAATTATCTGATTTGCTTCTCCTGTGTTTTCCTGCTTTGGAATGTGGTTTGGAGATTGGTCATTAACTAAAAACAATTCACATGTTGGATAAACGATCACGGTCAGGCTGTGTCGGGTCTCTGGAGAGAGTCACAGGTTTTTCATTAGTATCTTATTAAGCCTTCTGTTAAATATCCTTTCTCTATTCTTTAGTATAGTCTTAGTATAGTATAGTATAATACAGTATAATATAGTATAATATAGTATAATATAGTATAATATAGTATAACATAACATAATAACATAACATAGTGTAGTATAACATAATATAGTGTAGTATAACATAATATAACGTATTATAACACAACATAGTATAATATACTATAACATAACATCATATCATATCATAATAAATTAGCCATCTAAGAACATGGAGTCAGATTCACGTTTCCTTCCTGCCACAGCAAACCCTGAAAATGCCGCACCCTGGCTGTTCCCAGCACTGTCCCAGCACAGGATCTGTGTGGTGCTCACCTGCAGGGTGTCCATGTCCCGCAGGAAGCGGAGGCTGACGGACTCCAGGGCCTGGCGGGGCCATGGTTGGAAGCAGTCCATGGTGGTGCAGCTGGCCAGTGCTGGGAAGCGGCGGCTGCGGAGGCGCAGCTTGGGACCCACGGGGGACAGGCACAGAGCCACCTGAGGAGCAGGACAGGGCACTGAGGGGCAGGGCAGGGGCAGGGAGAGCAGCAGCTGCCCTGCCGCTGAAACGGAGGGAAAGTTTAATGGATTTTCATCTATTTCAGATTTAGGTAAAATGCACCGTTTTAAATTATTAAATCTGTAGCTTGCTTACATACATGAGATGTGTTGTTTAGTCTGGGCTCAAAACTACCTGTTCTCACAAAAAGCTTATACTAACAAAAGAATGTAAAAAGAGATAAGAGAGACCTCTTAAACTTTGAAACATAAACTACAAGAAACAAACAAAATTACTTAAGAGTTCTTTCTGTACTTTCTCATAAAAAAATAGCCACAAGTGTAACACAAAACTAGTAAAAACTAGTATATTAGTTTTTAAAATATATTTTAAAACTACTAAGTTTGTAGAATCCATAAATATGTGTGTAATGTAAACAATAAACAGCCTCTGCTTGATGATATTGGTCAGTTCCCCAGGAGTCCTGGATTCCCAAAATAGGAGGCAAAACAATTCCTTCTCTAGCTGGGAACCAAGGACAAATGATCCAAATCTCAGGCCCAAGAGCACAAACAACATGGACTGAAGAGAAAAAACAAGAAGGATGGGACTTCATAACCTAAAGCTGTAATTGGACAATTAAATCCAATATGCAAACGGACCACAGATGGAAACTAAACTTTGTTATGAAAATATGTCTTGAAGAGCTGATTTTTGGCCTTGGTTCACAGAAAAACCAAGATAGGGTAGAGGCCTTGTACCCCCTGGAGCTTGAAAATCTGGAATTTTGTCTTTCTGGCTAGGGAAAAGTACTGGAACTAGCTACTAATACAATAACAGGCTAAAAATATGTGTGTGAAGAACACAGAGAATCGATAAAAGGAAAAAGGCAAAAAATCATTCAGCGCCAACCCTTTGTGCGCCATCTCACCTTCAGCTGCCGTCGGACGCGCTCGATGAAAAACCTCCAGCAATTCTCCCTGGAATCCACCAGCCCCCGGCCCCTGACTTCATTCCTCACACTGCTGATGATGTTTTCCACTTCATCATCAGGGAAGAGATCTAGGATTTCCCCTAGGAGAGAAGGGCATATTCGGGTTTGCACGAGTGGATGTTGTTGTAGTCTCAGAGCAAAGGGAAGGTGCTGTCCCCCTCTTCAGGGGCTCAGGGACATCCCCTTTTCAGGTAAAACCCCTGCACCGGGTTCCCCTGAGCCCCAGAAGCAGCAAAGGGGCACACAAGGTCATTCTGCTGAAAAATAAACATCTCTGAGAGCAAACTTCCTTATAAAACACAAGGGAAAGGATGACAGAATAGAGTCAAGGTACAGAAATTAAATTTTTTTTTAGCTCTGCAGTCTAATTAGATTAAAAAAGAAATATTCGAATCCCTAATATGCCATATGTATTATAAAATCATTGTAGTTTTGCAAGTGCATTAATTACACGTAAAATTTTTGCAGCTGTTCAGGGCCCTTTCCAGCACTGGCCAAATAACTCCCCGACCATCCAAACATTTTATGAGTTACAAATCTCGTAAAAAACTTTTATAAATTAATAGTTAAGCAGCTGTTTGCCAAAAATGCAACCAACCATATTTTTTTCTTAGTGTTTCCTTAATATATCACATATTCACTTCCTTTCTGGCTTCTGATTTGATTAAAATCATCGTTATTGAGCCAGATACTTTCAATACGTGTACTGATCACTTAGGGAAATACACGAAATACACTAATCAGAAATCTGCTCATTCATCAAAAAGATTAAAAGGTATATTTTGTTCCAGATAATGACAACAAGTGAAACAAGTAATTAAGACACCTCACTATCTCAGGTTGCTCCAAGCCCCATCCAACCTGGCCCTGGACATCTCCAGGAATCCAGGGACAGCCACAACTGCTCTGGGCACCCTGTGCCAGGGCCTTCACCTCAAACTTACGGATAGCCAATTAGACAGAAGCCAAAAAGTCCCACCTGAGCAATTTACTAGAAAAATAAGAGAACAAAGAAACTAATTGCTTTTGTGAGGTGTTTTACCAGGAGCACCTGGCTCGGTTTTTCTCTCTGTTTGTTATTTTGTCTTTTATTAAACCTTTTTATTTCCAACACTGCAACAGAAGCCATCCTGCTGATTTTTACACCTCCAAGGGTAGCTGAACTATCTTGGGTGTGTTGTAGACCTCCAAGAGCTGATCAGACCTGGCTGGAGGAGGCTCCTGTAACACGAGAGCTGTACCTGATGCCAGGAAGTCGTTGACCAGCACCAGGAACTGCTCGTCCGCCACCTGCGCGTCGCTCAGGAGGAACACAGAGCCCACGTTCTTCAGCCCGGCCTTCAGGTACAGGTTTGCCAGGTCTGCCTGCAGGGGGGACACCAGGAGGGGTTGCATGCTGCAAAGCATGGGCCAGGCACAGAAATGGGATCATTCAGAACAGGCCAAGTGGCTGAGAACATCAGCACAGCTGAGGGCTGAGGCTCAGGGCTGGGCTGGGATGTTCTCAGGGCACTGCCAGGGGAGCCCAGGTGTGGCTGCAGCCCTGGGCACACACACTCCAGCAAGGCATGTGCTTCTCTCCACAGCAGCATGTCATCTCTGGGGTGTTTCAGTATCTCATTTAGGTTAAAAGAGCCCTCTAAGGACATCACATCCAACTGTTCCCCCAGAGTAGCCAAGGCCATCACTAATCCACGTCCCTAAGAGCCACATCCACATGGCTTTTAAATCCCTCCAGGGATGTGCATTTCACCACCTCCCTGGGCAGCTATGCCAGGGCTGGACAGCACTGTCAGTGAAGAAATATTCCCTAATATCCATCCTAACCCTGCCCTGGTCCAGCCTGAGGCCATTCCCTCTCCTCCTGTCCCTGTTCCCTGGAGCAGAGCCTGGCCTCCCTGGCTGTCCCCTCCTGGCAATAGCTGTGCAGAGCCACAAGGTCCCCCTGAGCCTCCTGTTCTCCAGGCTGAGTCCCTTTCCAGCTCCTTCAGCTGCTCCAGCCCCTTCCCCAGCTCTGTTCCCTGCCCTGGACACGCTCCAGCCCTCAATATCCTTCCTATCCCAGAGCTGTCCTCAGCACTGGAAGTGTCCCAGCAGTGCCAGCACAGGGCATGGGCACTACCCTGGCCCCGCTGCCACCCCAGAGCTGGGTCATCCCAGGAGGCCTTGACCTCTTGCCCACCTGGGCTCACAATAATCCTCCCCATTCTCTCTCCCATCACACACCACCCCTTCAGGGCAAGCTCTGCTCTTTTTTTACTTCCCCTCCAATTCAAGTCCCCCACCTTGAGGTCAGGGACGCCGTAGCCTTTCCTCAGGGTGATCTGGAAGACCTCCATGGAGCAGAGGAAGGCAGCCAGGCGGGTCAGGCTCTGCTTGCCTGTGCCTCCCACGCCGACCAGGAGCATGTTCCCCCGCGGCGCCTCCAGGACGCGGCTGATGCGGCAGCTGCACCGAGCCATGCAAAACCTCTCATTAATAACACAGCTCTCCCATTTCTCTGCCCACTGCTCCTCAATACATATTTTATTCACTAGGAAATTGCCATTCTTCACCCCGCTCAGAACACAGTCTCGGAGATGTGGCAGCAATCAATGCTCATCTCTGATGAGACCTGTCCAAAAACACCCCCAAAGTTTGGTGGAAATTTAAAATGTGCCAATTTTTTCCCCACCTGCCAAGTCCTGCTAGACAGAACAATGTTTAAGTGAAGGCCTTGCAGGGAGTGCAAGGGGAAAAGGATGTTACAGTGACATGCAAAAACAGAGCAAAATTCAAGGCTCTGTCCCCCCTCCCCAGAAAAGCCCCTCTCTCTTCTCAAGGCTTTGGGATTTGTGCACAGGTGAGCCCTACTGAGCATTAGAGAACATCCACACCTAGCTGGAATAGCACAAACCTGCCTGGAAAACAATCTCTGTTCCTTTTATCCACACCATCACTACATAAGAGTGAGATTTTCTCACTCTTGCAATGAATTTGCTGTTATTTCCCAAGTCTGCTCACCTGAGAGTCCTGTGGTGAACTCTGTCTGCCTCCCTTTTGTTGTTCTTAAGCAAATTCTGACACCCCCACATGTTCCCTGCTAGGTGAAGGGGGTCCAGAGGATCCCACCTGTGGAACCCTCCCTGTCCAGGGTCTGAAACACAAGCCCCATTCCTTTATTCAGCTCCCTTCACTATTTTCCTGGATTAATCTAATTATTTTTCATTTAAGACTCTGAGAAACACTACCCTGCTTGATTACAACTCCAGTGTTCCATAATATATGCACAGACTCTGACTGATTTTTTTATAATTTAATAATTTCTGTGAAATTATTTCCATAAAAGCAATCCAGACTGTGAGGAGAGCTTTAGCATTCCTGCTCTGAATTACCCAGGACAGCTCTGCCCGTGTTCCTGCCTTGATGTGCTCTGTGCTGTGACACAGCCCTGGATGAGGTGACTGACAGGTATCCCCCACGGCCCTACACATATTAAGTCATCAAATGTCTTTTTTCCTTCTTTTTCTCTCCCAGTTGAAAATCTTCAGCAAATTCAAGCTGACATTCAGAAGCTACTTGAGATGGAAGAAGTTGTGTATTTCAGCCAAATGCAATTTCCAAATGCAGTGAATGAGATTCACTCAGCTCCTGTGAAATTGGCAAGTGCTGCTGGATGCTCAAATCTTCCTTTCCTCATTATTCTCAGTATGAACCGGAGGGGCAGAGCCATGTTTTGCAAATTCCAATTGCAAATCCCGATTTATGTAAAGTGCAAGAGGAGCACAAGGTCAATATTCCTGACACCATTCTGCAGGCAATATAAGCAGAAGGACTCATGGACAACAGGACAGCAGATTGATTCCATGGCCCCCATGGATGGAGGAGGGAATGCCCAGACTAAACACAGGTTGGGAGCCTTTGGAACAGACAAATTTGTATGTGTGTTTATATATATATTATATACTTATATTCTATTATTTATATTATATATAATGTAAATATATCAAAATAATATATGTAATTATATATTAATATGTTTTTATATATTATCTATTAATATATATTTTATATAGTTTATTTTTATATTTATATTTTTATATATATGTAAATACATATATATATTTGTGTATATATATACACATATACATACACACACACACATTTATTTATATATATATATATATATATGTATTTATATATATGAAAATGCTACTCCTGTATATATACAGATATATATAACAGGCTGCCAGGTCCAGTGAGAATTAAAACCACCCACCCTGGCTGCAGCAGGTCAGGGGCTTCCTCCCAGCTTAGAGTCCCAAATCTGCCAAATCTGCACCTCCTGAGACAAGGTTTCTGTACAAATTCAAGCTCTGATTGCCAGGGCAGCACCATTTCCTGAAGCCACCTAAGGCCAGCTCTGCATCCCAGCACCCAGAAGTGATTCTGTCCCTGCTGGGATTCCCTCAGGCTGTGTGTGAGAGCTGGAGGTCCCCCCAAAGCATGTAAACAGCTTCATAATAATCATCAGGAGGCTTATTTTCATATAGTCCCACATGTCCAATTTCCAGCTGGAATCCACCTGCACCCCCAGGCATCTCCATGCAAGCAGGTTTTCCAAAGGATCAAAGCAGTTTAAATGCCTCCATCCTTTAAAAGCAGTAGCTGAATGCACATAATCTTACTTTATACAGAGGAAAATCCCTCTAAGGGTCTGTGTAAATGTAGTCCTAAACCAACAGTCAGCATTTGGGGAAAGCCCAGTACAACCAGTTCTGTCCTGGCTGGCAAGGGAAGACACAAAAGCACCTGAATGTTGTCACGTCTGAGAAATGTTTATGCAGAGTGCAGACCTGGCACTTCGCCCTGTAGAACTACAAATTATTTGCCTCAGCCCATGGATCCATATTCCTACATCCTCCAGGAAACCCGACAGAACAATCTGCACAGACAAATGATGGGGGAATAAAGGCAGAAAAGCCCTTACACGTGGCTCATGGCATCCTCAAACAGTACCAGGTCCATGGCAGCGTTGACTTCGTTGTAGCTGTCCAAGGCTTCCACGAGGATCTGGTTCAGTTCCTCCCAGCTTAGAACTGGCCTGTAGCCAGGTTCCCCAAGGCCTTTGGCAAAATGGCAGTAAATATTCATGTGTTTGGCCTGCTCTAAAGTGTCCTCAATGTCCTGGAAAAGAGCAGAAAATAGTAGAGAACAAATGCAGGAAAGCCCACTGCAGCTCTGAGCCACCTTCCAAGGGAATTATGGTGTTCCAGCCTTTTTATGTCCACATGGTTGCACCTGCTGTTGGAAAAGGGGAAACAGGCTCAGGAATGAAAGAGTGGGAAAGGAAAATCCCCAGAACTGATCTCCCTTCCAACAAACCCATTCTGTTCCATTCTCATCAGTATTAGACCTCACCAGACCTCCATACTTACATCATAGCATTTCTTCACCATCTCCCGCTGGATTTTATCAAAAGTGTCCCAATCCACTTCCTCAACCATCCTATCCCGGTACACCCGGTTTGACTCGTGCAGGTAGAGCTTCACCAGGTCTTGGGGCTGCTTCAGACATTCAGGGGTAGAGAACAGCAGGCCCTGTGGAGAGCAAAGACAGCCAGGAAACCCAGCTTGGTCCTGAGGGATTCCACCCCAGCACCACCAGGCTGAGTCCCCCTCACAGCCACCTGCACCTGAGCAACCCCACACCAAACACCCAGGGAATGTGTCCTTTGTGAACCCAAAACTCCCAAAGATGCTTCTCAGCCCAGAGGGGTTTGAGTTGGAAGGGACCTTAAGGATCATGCCATGCCATCCCTGCCATGGCAGGGACACCTTCCCCTGTCCCAGGCTGCTCCCAGCCTCAATGTCCAACCTGGCCTTGGGCACTGCCAGGGATCCAGGGGCAGCCACAGCTGCTCTGGGTAATCTGTGCCAGGGCTTCACCACCCTTTACAGCCAAGGATTTCTTCCCAAGATCCCATCTAAACCTCCGCTTTGTCAGTAGGAAGTCATTCCCCCTTGTCCTGTCACCGTATCCCTTGCCCAAAGTCCCACTCCAGCTCTCTCAGAGCCCTTCAGACCACAGTCAGTTCACTTCAGAGCACTCCTCAGGCTGAACAACCCCAGTTCTCTCAGCTTTTCCTCCCAGCAGAGCTGCCCCATCCCTCTGACCATCCTGGTGTCCCTCTGGGCTCCTTCCAGCAGCTCCAGCTCCTTCCTGGGAGCTTCCCTGGTGCTGGGACCCCTGAGATGGACAAGTCTTTCAGGTGAGGTCTGACAAAGCAGCACAGAGGGGTAGAAACCTCCCTCAACCTGCTGCCCACAGCCCTGGGAATGTTTCCCACCTTCTTTTGAAGGTTTAGACTCATTATTACCTCTTTTAATCCCTCACCCAGCCTCCCCTGCCCAGGCTGGGGTCCTGCTCTCAGCATTGGGGCCCTGCAGAGCCAGGCACCAGCCCAGACACATGGTTCTCCCATCCCAGCCCCATGCCATGGGTGCTTTGTCAAGAAGGAAAAAAAGGTTTGGAAATGTTACTGGTGGCTATTTTTTCTTTTAATCAATTAATTCTAATTAGGTGCATTCTGCCTGCAGGAAATATCAGTTGCTGTCTGCTTAGCACAGTATGTTTACCATGAACTCTATTAAAATGCATAAAAGAATTATATTTCAAAGAGGTGTCGCCTATACTAAGCCTATTAACAGCACACAGGGTTTTCAATGGTATGAATTAAACAGACAGCTTTTATTCCTAACATCTAATTATTTATACATTAAATAGTAAATGAATTGAAAGCAATGTAAAGCAGGCCCTCTCAGCTCACTGGTCCATGGTTCAGATTGTTTGGATTTCACATCTGTCATTACAGCTGTCAAATTATTTTATTTATTCCGGAAAAAAAAAAATTGGTGAGAAAAGCTGACATCTCAAAGAGAGGAAGGAAAAACATATCAGATCCTAAACTGATTAAAATTAAAAGTCACTCAATCTTTCTTAAAGGGACTACCTCTAAAGACCCTCACAACCCAAAAGCAAGAAGGGCACGTGGCTGTGGGTCACTGCATCTGGGATGGAGAATAGGGGCCAACATTTAAAAGAAACAAACAAATAAAGAGGATGGCGAAGCCCTGGAAAGGAGAATGAGGAGCATTCCTGTCACCCTCTGGCCCAGAGCTGGGATTTGGCAGGATGTGATCTGGCAGGATGTTTTCTGTTAGCCCCCCAACCCTGGCACAATTTGAAGCCTCCCACTGAAATGCTTCTCTCTGAAATGTTCTCTCCCTGCACCTCCCAAAGCCCAGATTAACTGGAAGGCAGGATTACCCCAGACCCACATCTCATTTCTGAGCTGCTGCTGCTCAGCTGAGCACAGTGACAGCCCTTACTCCTTCCTGCCTCAGTGGAGTTATTCACTTGTTCAAGGTCCCAGATTCCCTGTCTGTCTCTGCTCCAGCTCCTGTCTGATGGCAGGCACAAGGCTCTGAACTTCCACGTGCCCACTTGGTGAAGCAGATGTTAACAAGGACAGTGACAAATGACCAGCTGGGGGTTTCGAACAGGCTACAGTGCTGACCCTCGTTGTGGCTGCTCAGGAATTTATCAAATTTTATTAATCAGCCTGAAAGCCTCTTTGAGCAGTAACACCAGCTGCTCCAAAGCATAAGACTGCTGGGGAAAACAGCAAAACAAAATCTCACCAAGGATGGAAGACAACATTTCTGGAGCTAAACAACTTCACTTTGGTACAGTAGCTGGTAATTCAGTTTCAGTGGTAAAATCAAAGCTGGTTTGGATGGATTTATCAGCTCTTTAACTGCCAGCCTGCATGCTCAATGCTGAGCACCTGAGAGGACATGCTGGTACAGCCACCAAGCTGCCCTGGCTCTGGCAGAGCAGCTGAACCAAAACCAGCTGTGCTCTCCTCAGGTTCAGCAGCCCCCAGAGCCTCCAGCCCCTGCCCCTTGCAGGAGGAACTTCCCAGTGTGGTGGAGTGGTGCCATGGACCCCCACACCACACCATGGGGTGGAGATCACCAAGACAAGCCCAGCTCCAGCACCCTGACAACAGCCACTGCTCAAAGGGCTGGGGTAGGAGCCCAAAGCTCTCTACAGCTTGTCCTTTTTCCAGCCAGAGGACTTCAAACCCCTCAAAACCCACACCACCTTCTGGAGCTGTGCATCCCTCCCCATTGGCCAAAGGAGGCTGGAAAGTAAATAAGCTTTTGACTGATTTTCCCCCACAGTCATAGGTGATGGCCCTGGAATCCATTCAAAACCAACCAGGGATCAGGAAATGGCCCCAGGTCACCCCCTGAGCCCAGGGGACACCCATGCTGTGTCATTGCTAAATGGGACACTGTGTTTGGCTCACCAAGGGCCAGAGGGACCTCAGCTGCCTGTGACACAGGCACAAACTCCAAATGGCATAGGACAGGAGCTGCACTTACTTGGAAGATATTGGAGAGGTCTCTGAGGTTGAAGACGTAGTGGAACTTGACAGCTGTTGGCAGGAACGTGGCAGCCACCTTCCTGTGCAGCCCCAGGGCCAGGGCAATGAGCTGCTGGGCTGATTTTTGCACAGCCTCTGAGAAGTTCCCATTGGCCAGGTGCTGCACCAAGATGGTGCTGTAGATCCTGGACAAGGAGTCCTGGTCAGGGTTGGAGAGAGCGAAGACACAGAAGTGACGCTGAGGAAGAGAAAGTGAGAGGTGGAAAGGTCAGAGAGATGGAAACCACCTCCCAGGTCAGTGCCCTCTCTGTGGCTGGCCACAGCACTGAACATTCTCATCTGGGCTCCACTTCCCAGGAAAGGCTGGCCCAGATGATCATTTGAGGTCTGTTCCAACCTGGGATGCTCTATGATCCCATGACTTGAAGTCCACCAGAACTATGTCCCCCTCCAAATTCCCAGCAGAGGACAGCTGGCAGGAGACACCTTCTGCTGGCTGAACAAGGGATTTTTGGTGACATTTCACAAGGGAAGCTCAGTCCATTGAAGAGCTGAGAGGTCTGAAGGCCCCACAGACCCGTGGTGAAGCCCAGGCCTGTCTCTGGTAGGAGTAGCCCCAGAAGGTGCCACCTCAAGAAGACCTTTTATTCATGAAGAATAAAAGGTCTCCCTTGCAGAGGAAGAGAACACAGAATAGTTAAGGTTAGAAAGACCTCTGAGGTCAAGTCCAACCTTTGAACAAATCCCAAAGCATACTGTGGAGTGCCATTTTGAAGTTCATTTTTGAACACATCCAGACTTGGTGACTCCACATCCAGACTTGGTGACTCCACCACTTCCCTGGGCTGCAAGTTCCCAGTGTCCGACCACCAAAAGACTTTCAAGAACTGAACTATGGTCCAGCAGTAACTATCAGCTAGAGGAAGATAAAAATCTGCCTGTCTGAACCAGAAGACAGTGTGTGAGAGTGTGTGTCCAGCTGCCTGGGAACTTGTGACTTCTTCTTCCTCCCACTGGGCAGTAAAACAAGAGGAAACACAAAGAAGGGAGAAATTCCATCAGGAATTAGCCACTTCATGCTGTTTCCACTGATTGAACGACAACAGGGTCTGAAGCCTTGAGCCTGAACAACCCACCCATGGAGCAGGGCTTTACCTGGAGCCGGGGGTTGATGGTGAAGCTCCCTGCAGTGGGGTTCATGCAGGACACGTACTGCACATTGCTGATCTCCTTCAGGGACAGCCTGCTCCTGTCGTACCTTGGGGCACAGCAAAAGCCACAGATGGTGACCACACACCCCTGGGTGTAACAATCCGTGTCTGCCCAGCTAGCTCAGTCAGTACAGCATGAGACTCTGTCACTGTCACACGAAACAACACGAGCGCACACACTGCTGCTTTTAATGTGAAGAAGAATAATTTTTTGTTAGATGACAGCTTAAGGGAAATATGGGCTTCAATCAAATATTATGCCTTGTGGGAATCTACAAAATCAGAGGGTTTTGGGAAAGCTGCAGAAGGTCTCAGAGGCAGCAGAACTGTGATGAGAGCTAAGCAGCAGCCATGAGATTGGTCAGCAGAAAAATTATTTAAACTGTAGAAAAGCAGGGACAAATAGAACAATGGTCTGTGTATTAATGCTTGTCTAGAATAACTCCCTAAGCTACAGAAAAGCTTATCTAGTGAGATATTAGGGAGTTCTAAGCTTAATAATGGAGCTCTGTGCATTGTGTTTTAAGGCTCATAAGCAGGTATTGTATTCGAAATAAACAAGTATTGTTTAACCAAAGGTACCTGTGCTTATAGTGGTTGGATAGAACTACTGTCAATGTGCTTTTGCTTTGTGTGATTGGTCAAAAAACTTTTAAAGTGAGTTGTAACATTAAATTCTGTGTCTGCTGCCTGGGATGTGAGCTGGTGGCATCTTCCCATTGTCATAATCATGTAATGAGACTGATGCTGGAAAATAGAACAGCTCAAGGCAAGTTCCCAGCAGTCCTGTCCTGTTTGTGATTTGTACACAGACCCCAGCCGGTGTCAATACTTCTGCTTTCCTTGCTTTTAGCAGTGCAGATCTCCCAGTTAGCCACCCCAGAGCAATCCAGCAGCCTCGTACCAGTGTCCATAGTCCAGGTGCTGCCTGAGCAGGGTGTGGGGCTGCACAGTCCCATAGGCATCCACCTGGGGCATGTTCAGGTCATCCATGAAGTACACCAGCCTCTTGGTGCCTGGGGGGCCGTAATTCCTGCCAGCCTTTTTCTCCAGAGGCTTCTCCAGCACACCTGTAGGGGCAGGAGGGACTGGGGTGAGTGCTCAGCCTGCTGCAGGGAGCCCCAGCCCTCCCAGCTCACCTGTGATATTTGTGGCTTTTTAGGAAGGAAGAGCACGAAGAGAAAACTCATTTGGAAGCTCTGGAAAATTCCCATTTGTTTTAGCAGAAGGCTGAGGTTATATGCTGCTCTAGACTGTAGCATATTGGGAGTATTTACAATGCTGGAGTGATATTTAATGCAGATCACCCCACACTGCTGCATAAAATGTTTTATAGGTTATTGATTTCTTTCACTGTGGCCTGAGCAACCTTTATTGCCTCAGGAAGGGGCAAAGCAAACAGCAGCAGCTTTTCTGGGGTGAATTTCCTGCCAGAAGCTTTCCTGGAGCCCATCCTCACTCCCAGGTGCTCCCAGCCCTCCTGGAGATGGAGGCAGAATTTATTTCACTGTCAGATTTTTGGGGTTATCGCCACTCCTGTAAGCAGCAGCAAGGCAAGGAGCAATCCTTTGTAATTAGGGACAACTGGGAGTTTTGATAAAAATTTTGTGCAAATGCACACTTCAGCCATCCCTTATCAAGGGCAAAAGTTATTAGGGAAAATTTATATTCTGGGTTGTTTTTTTTTTTTCAGACCACGAATCTTTTAAAACCCCATTTGTTTCCTGCTTGGGTGCCCTGCAGACAGCCTGGTTACCCACTAAGAATTCAGCTGTTTTCTTGTCACAGACACTTCTGCACAAAGCCATGAATTACGCTTAGAAAAATGATAG
The DNA here is from genome assembly GCF_027579445.1 of Ammospiza nelsoni. Taxonomy (NCBI): domain Eukaryota; kingdom Metazoa; phylum Chordata; class Aves; order Passeriformes; family Passerellidae; genus Ammospiza; species Ammospiza nelsoni. Next base: position 4,447,016 of record NC_080651.1, read on the forward strand.
ATTTTTCCTCAGTGGAGTCTCTCTCCCCCTTCAATAAAACCACAATATTTGAAATTTCTGGTAGCAAGTCAAATTAAGTGTTTCAAATAAGCATTTAATTTAAATTTAATTAGGCCTTAATTAACACATAAAATCAGCCCTTTTCGAGGTTAAACAAGGATGCAGGAGATTCATCATAGTGAAATGCAATTACTGGGGATGAAGTGACATGTTTGTGGAAGTTGCATTTTAATTCAAAGCTTATCCCACAATAATCCTGCAGGGTCCCTGCTCTGGGCTCCTGACACATCTCCATCAGCCCCTCAAACACTCAGATTTGGCAAGTGTGGCCCCTCTCACCCTGATGGCCAAGGGGGAAAGAGTACCCAACCCCAAAATCACCATTTAGTCTCATTTTTTCAAGGCAGATCTGGAGGGGGAAGGTGGGGAACGAGGGCAGGGATGGAGCTGATGGAGGAGCAGAGGTCCAAGAGGGCATGGACCAGCACACCAGAGGTCCAGGCTCCACAGGAAATGGGATTTGGTCACAATAAACCAAAGAAAATCCCCAAAATATGCTCAGGTTTGGGTACAGAGAGAATCTGGCTCCTGTTAACCCCCATGCACATGAAAATCTGTAAGCTACAGGTCCACAATGATTGTTTGAACCACATCCCTGTGCTTCCCCTCAAGAGTGCAGCTCTGCACCTTAAAAAACCTCTGTCCCAACAGGCATCATGACTAAAAATGCCTAGCTTTCAGGTTGGCTCTTTGCAAAGTAAATAAAAACTAGAATCCCAAACTGCTTTGGATTCACATTTTACAAATCTAAAGAGGCACCTGCTGGGGATGAAAAAAAAGCAGCCAACTGACAAACTCCACAAAAAGGGACAAATTAACTAAAAAATGAGCAGTGGGGAAGGATGCCAGGCAGCATAAATCACACTTCCCTGTGATGAAGATGTGCTGGGCTCTGCAGAGGAAGGAAGGGAAGGGCTCAGCCTGGAGCTCAGAGCAGCAGGGACACCCTGTACCTGCCCCACACCTGCACACGCTCACCTGGGCAGGTGGGGAACACGCAGCTGAGCCCCCTCCCAAGCCAGGGCACTCCCCACTCCAGGGGGAAAAGGAAAAAGGGAGATTGCACCCATCACACTGCCCATGGCTGTGAGAATTGCCAAAATAGGAGGTTTTACCCATTGTTTTTTTCTTGAAGGGCTTCCCTGGGGCAAGAAATTCCTCAGGGGTCTGAGCCCCCCAGGCCAGCAAGCTCTGTGTCCCTGGGCAGGGGGTGGCACTTGATGTGGGACATGTTAGGCTGTGGCAGGAGAGGAACACAGCCCCAGGAACAGGCCTGGCTTCCAGCCTGCACGTGGCCATTAGCACCATCCTCACTGCTAATTGGGATGCAGCTCCCATCACTGCACACCGAGGACAGTTTGGATCCTCTCCAAAAAACCCATCTTATTCTTCAATTCCAGCATGTTAAAAACACTTCAAGTCAAATACAAGCCATGAAAACTGCAGCAGATTGAAGCCTGGGCTTTGGCACAACTCTGAACCAGAGTGGTGGGGTTAAGAATGCAAATCCTTAGGTTGGAAAACATCATCTCCACAAAAGCAGGGCTCTGCTGAGCAGAGAGATTCACTGTAGGATTGTGAGTGTGCCCACAAAAACATGGGCAACTCACCCAGGGGTCTTTCCTTCAGATCCCAGTGCACATCAGCTCCAAACCACAATGGGTGCCCCAGGAATACCACAGAAACACAGAATGTTACAGAATCACACAGAATGTCACAGAATTAACCCGGCTACAAAAGACCTTTGAGATCATCGCGTCCAATCTGTGACCTAACACCACCCTGTCAACTAAACCATGTCACTGAGTGCCACATCCAGGCTTTGTTAAACACCTCCAGGGACACTGACTCCACCACCTCCCTGAGCAGCCCATTCCCATCCCCAACCACCCTTTGTGCACAGAAATTCCCCCTGATATCCAACCCTAACCCCCCCAGCACAGTTTCAGAGCTTACCTTGCAGCATGGCAGAGGTGGTGTAGTAGTTAAAGGGCACCTTCTTGACCAGGAAGGCATCGGTGTCCAGCGAGCAGAGCGTGTCCCCCAGCAGCACGGACTTGCCCGTGCCAGCCGTGCCCACCAGCAGCACAGGGCGCCGGCGCTGCAGCAGCCTGGCCACCAGGAACTGCACCCGCACCGTCTCAGCCGTGGGCACCAGGCAGGCCTGGGGGCACAGCACAGCACCACCTCAGTGGCCCTGCCCTGCCACTTTCAGGTTTTAGCCTTTTAGGGAAGGAATGATGGTTGTGGAACCATCAAATCAATATCTAATGCTGCCAGCCATTAAAATTTATCTTTTCAGGGGTGACCCTGTGTCATGGACATATTTTATGGAAAATCCTTTTGTTAGGATGTTTTCTCCTGAGAAGCTGAAAGGCCTCAGGAATGAAATGTAAACAATGATTATCTGCTGCTGTGGAATGCAACAGGTGCATCTGTGATTGGTCTCATGTGGTTGTTTTTAATTAATGGCCAATCACAGTCCAGCTGTCTCAGACTCTCTGCTCAGTTACAAGATTTTATTATCATTCCATTTGTTTCCTTGCTAGTCTTCTGATGAATCCTTTCTTCTATTCTTTTAATATAGTTTTAATATATCATTTTCTTTTAATATAATATATATCATAACATAATAAATCAGCCTCCTAAAACATGAAGTCAGATGCTCATATCTTCCCTCATCCTGGGACCCCTGCAAACACCACCACACCCCTGGGAACAGCAGTTGGATCTCCCCACAAAATCACACCTTGCTAAATCAGTGATGATTTTTGCAAGTCATCTGCTCACTGTGGAACTTCTGAAAAAACACAGGAGTGCAACTGGCAAGCACAATTCACTACCTGAGGAACTCTTTTCTTGGCACAAACATAAACCCATCTCTGCTTACAGCCACAAGAATGACAACAAGTACTGGTGTCTCAGAGGCTTTGTCCTGCTCTGTGTCACCACCCTGGGCACAGCAGCTCCCTGCCCCTGCTGTACATCACTCATGTTTGGAAGATGGATGGAGGTTGTGCTGTTACTGCCAAAGCACAGCAAGAAAAGATGGGTGATTTAGTTGAATCCAATAAAGAATTCCATCAGTGCCTGGCCTTTCACCAGACTTCATTGAAACACCCACGTTCAGTCACTGAAACACAGGAACTCCTCCAGCCCAGTAGGTGCTGGGGTCACCTACCTGCAGTGGCACCTCTGGATCAAATTCAAACTGGGGGATGAGTTTAGACCAAGGCTCAAACTTCTTTGCTTCTGGATCAACGTAAAAGTCAAAGACTGTGCCGTGAGAAGGGAACTTGATTGTCTTGAATTCTGCCACCCACCACTTGCTGAACTCCACTCTGTAATCCACGAGCTGCCAGATAAAGAGAGGAGAAATTAGACAAATCCAGAGAAATTCATTAAAGATGGAGAATATTATTTATCCGAGTCCACCAGAGTGGGATTAGTTCTTAAAAATATATTCCACAGCATAACAATCTTATCCTTTTTCCTATTACTAAGTCTAATTTTTCATTTTCTTCATTTTTTCTCATCACTCCTATTTATACCCCTAAATAATTCATCCTGTGTGTTGATCACTCCTAGTATGTCTGAGATTAGACAGATGGATCAATTTGAAAAAGAGAAATACGTGCCTATGACTAAACAGACACTTGATTGATTTTTGGTGCCTACTTCTTCCAACAGACAAGGACACCACATTCATCTCCATCCGTGGCCATGGACAGTCAGAGCATGCATACCAAATCTCTTCCTCATAAATCACACCACCCTGCAAACACTTCGTTGTTGTTTTCTGGACTCTTTCCAAGCAGGAGCAGCAGACCCCAGTTCAGCAAAGAATGGGAGAGTGGTTGCTGGCACAGAACCCAGCAAGCTCCTGCTTTCCTGCTTTTCCCCCTTCTATCCCTCCATGCATGGAGATCTTCAAGCATCTGAACTTTTCTTTTGGAGCTGGGGTGACAGTTTTTCCTTTAGACACTGAGTCAGGATTTGCAAAATGTACTTAGTCCCCTTCTCTGCCTCAGGTCTCCTCTGTGAAACTGGGCCAGCCACTGTGTGAACCCTTCCCACGCAGAGCACAGGGACTGCAGCCCTCAGCCCTGGGGAGAAACAAGGGGGGAAGGAGGGGGAAAGTGCTGCTACAAAGATGTCTGGGAGAGAGCACACGCATCACTGAGCCAGTTTGAGCAGCGCAGTTTGTTCCTGGGGCATCTCTATTAGGTCTCACCTCCCATTGTCACCACAGAGGTTTTTGGGAGCAGGTGGGACCAGGGACTGCTCAGGCTCCCACAAGAAACCTGGCTTTGAACTGAGTGTCCTCTGAAAAGCTCCCCGAGCCACCACACATCAAAAGATCAGAGGATTTGAAAACCACATCATTAGCATCCAAGGTTTTGCAGTCTCGTGCTGCCCAGAGAGGCAGAATGACTGTAATCTCCTTCCTCCTGCTGTCACAACTCCTCAACCTGGCAGCAGAAAAGGGATGTGCAGCACTGCTAAAAGCTTTCTCACAGTGCTGCCTCGCCCTGCTCCCAGTGCTGGGAGGGGCTGAGCCCTTAAGTGGAGCAGTCCCAGCCCCAGCTCTATTGCCAGAATGGTGTCGAGCTCAAACTGCTTCCTTAACAAAAACCCCGTGTGGATTTCTGCTAATTTGAGGGCCTGAAAATGGCAAATCTATCATCTGCTTTTATAGAGGGGCCCCGCTCCCCACCAACAAACACCGAGCAGTGGGAAGCCTTCCAGCCTGTTTCTCCTGACATTTCAGCAGCAAAAGGTCACCAGGAAGGGCACCTTCAGCAGGGAGCAATAAACAGCTTTTATATTGGATCATTTTTCATCAGGCTCCCCCTCGCTCGGACGCCGTTTGCTCACGCTCTCCTGCCTGACATTTACAGAGCAGCAACGCCCAGAATCCTCCCAGAGGGATGCTGAGCCTGCTCCCAGCTCCTCCTGCCACACACCCGGCTGTGCCAAGCCCTGCCATGCCAGGGCTGGCTGCTGTGGCACGGGAATGCCATGTCCAAGTGCCACCAACCATGCTCAAGCTACAGTGAGGGGCTGGAGGAAGCTGCTGGGCAAGGGCCATTTTCTGAATTAAACCATGCCCCCCAGGCTTGGCTTAAAAGTCACTGAAAGAAGCAGGGCTGAGGTTTTCCCAGCTGGCATCCAGGCAATGGAGGGTTAAATCTTCCATAAGGACCATGAAAGCTGGTCTGGCTCTCCACAGCCTCAAGGTGATGGCACCAAGGGAGCACTACACTGAACTTGGCCATTCTCCAGTGCTACCACCTGGATAATGAGGCCTTTCATGAAAAGGATTGTTTAGTTCAGGTTTCCAGGTCAAACACCAGCACTGACACAGCTTTAGGTCTGGGAAAATAGAAAAAAAATAGGGAAAAAAAGGCAATAAAAGGTCTCTTGAAAATTGCGGATCTTCACATCTCTTCTTACCTGGTCCTGGAACATGGAGCCACCAAAGGCCCAGACAGCAGCAAAGACAAAGTAAAGTTCATAAAGCTCCTTGGGACAGTCAGGAGGGGTGTTGTCCTCTGTCAGGAGGCATTCCAGCAGGTAACACAGCATCTGAACCATGCTCTGCTCAGGAATGGGAATAATCTTCTTAAATCTGAGGGATGGAAATGGAAAACATAATTGGGAAATATAACTGGGTGAAGCACCAGGGCTGCTCCCAGCCCAGGAAAGCAAGGCAGGAATGCTTTGGCAGAATATCAGTATTTTCCTTGTCAGCAGGAAGAAGAGAACACCCATCCTCTGCTTGGCCCTGCTGGCACTGGCACACACACACATAATAACAGTAATCAGAAGTTTCAGGCATTTAAAAACTTTGATCCTCTTGAAAGAAGTAAAATGGAGGAGTTGCTGAAGGCGATGACTTCCTGGGAGCACCAGGAGTTCAAAAGCGGTCAAATAGAGGAGTAATAAAATAAAACCTTTCATCTTGCCATTTTACATTCGTTTAAGCTACACTTACAGAATTCCAAACTAATATTGTAGCAGCACTGAAGTCCTCCATAAAGTAATTAGAGCTATTTGAAAGGTTGGTTCTACAATTTCTGAATTAAGCAAGCTACCAAAATACTCAGCTCGGGGCTGGTGCAGCTAATCCTGGGGATTTCATGGGCTGACAATTGCTCAGCACAGAGAGCTGGAGATGCTTGATGGGCTTTGCTCAAAAAGCTTTAAAGTTTGGGCTCCCAGAGAGCAGTTCCCCAGCAAGATTCCCAGCTCCCAGTCCCAAAGAGCAAGACTTGCACTCATGCAGCTCCTCCTGACACCTCCTTGTTGGGGCTGATGGCGCCCAGGTTCAGTTGTTCACTGACTTTTGTTCTTTTTATTTTTTTAAATGAAATTGCAGGTATGGGTATTATAATATTATATTATAATATTATATTATGTTGTGATATATTATATATAATCTAATACAATGATAATAATTCTATTATATATAACAATATAATTATAACAAACATAATTATAATAAATATTAAAATTATAATGAATATAACACAATTTATATTATATATAAATAAATAATACAATACATCAGCCTTCTGAAAACAAGGAGTCAATTCTCATCTCTCACCTCATCCTGGGGACCCTCACAAACACCAAAACAATTAATAACCACAAACCCTTGCCCTCTGGAGGGGACAAAGGCAGCCTGCAGGGGTACCTGGCTCTCAGGGTGTCCAGGCACACGGGCAGGTATTTGTCAAACAGAATGGTCAGGTTGGCCCTCTCCGACTGCACCTCCCGTCGGTCAATCCAGCTGCTCACGGGGGCATTCCAGCCCAGGTCTGAGGGGTTGATGTACAGGATCCCTTGAGGTGCAGGAGAAGAGACAAGGGTAAGGACACAGCAGGGGCTCTCCCTTTTTTCACCAGGAACTTTCAGCTACTCTCTGAAACAACTGAAACCCTGTCAAATACACTTGGTCCCTCATTAACTGAAACAACTGAAACCCTGTCAAATGCACCTGGTCTCTCACTACCTGCTCCCTCCTCCTGCCCCACTGCAGAGGGGACACATTCACAGTGAAGAGATGCAACTCAGAAAACCAGGACACCTCTCATGACCCTGCCCCAAATTCGGAACATGCTGTTGCCTGAGCCCTGTTATTGCTCTGGGCACCAGCCACCAGGGGACACCTTCATTCCCCGTTCCCATCCTCTGCTCCAAAAGCTCTTTGGGACAGAGGCTGCTCTCTTCTCATCAGACACACACAGAGCTGTGCAGGAGAGTTCTCTCAGCAGTGCTGCAGCCATGACCCCACAGCAGCAGTGGGAACACTCTGAGTAAACCCCCAAGACGATGGCAGATTGGGATCCTCAGTGTATCTGTGAGCTTCAGGAACACTCCCTGCACACCACAGGCAGCTGTGCTTCCAACCTGGCAGCTTTCAGAGAATCACAGAATCACCAGGTTGGGAGAGACCTTCAAGATCATTGAGTCCAATCCAGCCCCAACATCTCAACACCCAGCGCCACATCCAGGCTTTGTTAAACACACCCAGGGATGGTGACTCCACCACCTCCCTGGGCAGACATTCCAGCACTTTATCACCCTTTCTGTAAAAACTTTTTCCTGATATCCAACCTATATTTCCCTTAAGACTGGCCAACAAAGGGCTGCAAAGAGCCCCAGGTGCAGCCCAGCAGGACCCACCTGCCCGGGACACGGTGGCCGGGGTGGCCGTGCGCAGGTGGCTGATCTCAAACAGCAGCCTCATCGTGGGGTTCAGAGGAATCCTCTCGTTGCTGGCCAGAGTCAGCACCTGCAGACAGACAGACAGACAGCTGAAGCTCTGCCAGGAACAGGAATGAAGAGTGTTTAGCACTTGGAACTGCTGGGCTTGGCTGCCCAGCCCAGCTCCTTGAGGCACAGCAGCAAAGGGCTGCAGCCCTAGAAGGACAAGGGGGGATTCTGCCCCTCTGCCCCATCCAGGCCAGACCCCACCTGCAGAGCTGCCCCAGCCCTGGGCTCAGCACAGCGAGGAGCTGGAGCTGCTGGAGAGAGCCCACAGGAGGCACCAGGACCAGCAGAGGGATGGAGCAGGATGCCAGGACATGATTTCTGACAGGCACAGAATGCTCCTTCTCTCTTCCACAAATCCAAAGCACTTCCTCAGAGTGGGGAAAAGACAGAATTATGTACCTAACCTACTTCTAAAGGGCCTGAAGTTATGATCAGGATATTTGCAATTACTCACATGCACGCCTCTCCAGAAAAGGGAAATTCCAATGAAAATAAGTTTTATTTCCCTCATGCACCATTGCCTTTATGCAATATTGTTTGGTGTGTCTGAGGAAACACAGCTGCATTATTCCAGGAGATGTTATTACAATCTGCATTTCTCCCAGGCTGAATCACCCCTGACAAGGAATACCTACTTCTTTACCTGACATCCATTACCTTATTATCATCCATCACAGTGTTCAGAGATTCAATCCACATTGGATCAATATCTCCATCTAGTACCATCCACTTGGGACCATCATGTGAGATGTTGGCCAGCTCTCTCATGATTGATGAAAACAGTCCTGGGAGGGTGACATGAATATGTTGATGAACATTGAAGTTGTCACCTGCTCTAACAGATTTTTCCAACAGCTTCCTAAAAATTATGCTTTCCCCTTATACATTCATAACTCTTTCCATTTGGACATAAATAATACTGTATAATGAGATCTGCTTTGAAGAAAAAAAATATTATCAGAGTTATTATCACTGAGAATGACTGTGGGCCTACATGAACTTCATTCCCACTGAAAACCATAAGACATAGGAAAAATTAAGAGCAGGTACTCAGAGAAAACAGACCCCACAAACTACACGATGCAGAGAAAACCATCTGAATATGCCTTGGAAATTCTTATATTTGGGTTTATTTTTTCCTGTGGTTTGAAGTATATGAGGAAAATCAAGATGCTTTAAACACTGGGTCATGGGTTTAGTGAGACTGAGGGGAGAACAAGCCCAGACTGACATTGAGTGACAGAACAAAATGTCAGTAAAATCAAGGAGACAGAGAATATACAGAGTCTCAAGGGGAGTAAATAATGAATGCTAAGAAGAGTGAGAAGCTGGGAACAGAGCAGAAGTACTGCAGGGCAAATGAGAGCTCCACAAAACCATCACTCTCCTCCATACGAGGAAATACCTAGGGAAAGGCTGGTCTGCATGAAGGAACATCAGGCAAGCATTAAAAGCAGCCTCTCTCCTGAGAATTGTGACAGGCATGCTTTTTGTTTCTCCAGGACCAGCCATTCCCTTGGGATGCAGGTCAGGAGCCGCCGGTGGCACTGCATGACCCAAGCAAAGCTTGTGCAGAACAGCTCAGCCACACAGCTACAGAGGGGGTCAGAGATAAATAACACCTCCCTGGCTCTGCCTAGGCTCCTTTCCTCATGCTGGGCACAGTTTGGAAACCTCTCCAGCACTGCCAGTGCCAGCAGCAGCTCCTGCCTGGGAGCATCACAGCCACGGTGGCAGCAGGAGGGAAGTGCCCCTCTCCCAACCTTGGGCATCCACACCACAGAGGGGTCTTGGGATTTGAAAGGAGAGTTTGGATCTACAAATAGCACTTTTAGGATTCCCTTGTGGGGCCTTTTTCCACCTAACATGTGCAAACTTCCCAGCTGCTGGCAGAAATGAGTGACAGGATGAACTCGGGAAGAGGAGAAGGAGGAGCTGATCCATAAGGGGACACATCATCTCCTGTCAGGCTGTGCTGAAAATGGCCTAGCTGCTCTTTGGCACCAAGAAACAACATTTCCAGGAATGGTTAATGCAGAAAATATCTCCCTTGGGCCATTAGAGAGGAGCCCTGTAAGTTCTCTTGAAGCATTAGAGGATTTAGAACACTGGACAGCCACCTGCCAATGTCCCTCCTGCTGTCCAGTGCCACCCACAGCCCCTGATCCACAATCCCTAATGTGCAGCTCTCTCTGCAGAGGGTTGGCTACATCCCACACTTCCCTCTGTCACTTTGATTTAGGGTGGCCAATCACAATTAAAAAGAAATTAACCCTGGCACTGGAGCGGAGCAGGGGGCAGGAGGGGTGGTGGCAGGGGGAAGGGGAGGTGGTGGCAGCTCCTTCTCCTGGAGACCTCTGGCCGAGGATGATTTATGGAGCTGTCCTCCCTCACCTCCTCCTCAGCTCCCAGGGAATCAAAGCTGCCTTTCTGGATTAGTCACAAGCCAACGTTTGCACTTTGCATCTCTGTAATCTTTCAGCAGGTCTAAATGCTCATCTCATCCTCCTCAGGAGCAATCAGGATCAACATCCTGGCAAACACTGTGTGCTGGAGATCAGGCAGGGATATTCAGAGAAAAAACACCTCAAAAATGCTGCTGGGAGTGTCCAGCCATAGAAACCTGGAAATGACAATTTTTGGGGGGCCTCAGTGCACAGCACTGGGCAGGAGGGAATTCTCTCCCATCAGCAGCCCAGCCCCAAAAAACAACCTGCCTTAATTAGGAATTGGGAAGCATTGGTGTTAACGAACATAATGATTATTCTTATGGCAAAAAGATAAATTCCCAAAAAGCTGTGACACCCTACATGTCCTTCCAACAGCAAACACTCACACAGCTGGGAGCAGCACCTGGGCTGTGAGACCTGCACACAGAGACCCATCATCCACTCAGGAGCTTCATTAAAAATATCCTTTTTATCTCCAAATTCAGCCACGAAAGGACATTTACCATCTCTCCACTCCCTGGTTGCTGGGTTAATGACACCGAAGAGCTCATCATTGGTGACTGCTTTGGGGTTGAGGTCTGTCCACACGGGCCGGCGCTTCATCCTCTGGTAGGTTTTGTGCAGGGACCTCAGCACCTGGGACTTGCCTGTGCCTGCAGCCCCCACCACGAACACGGAGTGCCGGACACTGAGCAGCTCCTCCAGCTGCACCACCTGGGGAAACACCCCAGAGATCAGACACGCCAAAGTGAAGTTCAAATGTGCAAAATCTAAAGGGACAGTGTCCCTGTCCATGGCTTAGGGTTGGAATAAGATGTCCTTTATGGTTCCTTCCAACCCAAATCATTCTGTGAAATTAGCTCCCACTGGGTCACAAATTTCTATACAAGAGCCCCAGACACACAAAGGGATTTTGAGAAAACCCAGTTGAGCTGATGACAGTGCAGGTAAAGCAGTGTCACCATGATATTTTATGAAAAATCCCTTGTCAGGATTTTTTCTCCTGGGAAGCTGGGAAGCTTCAGCTTCTCCATGTTTTGCTGCTTTAGAATGTGATTTGGAGAATTGTTTACCCAGCATGTGAATTGCTTTTACTTAATGATGAATCCCAGTCCAGCTGTATCGGACTCTCTCAGTCATAGGTTTTTATTATTCATTATTGTCTAGCCTTCTGATGTATCCTTTCTCTTTCTTTAGTATAGTTATAGAATAGAATAGAATAGAATAGAATAGAATAGAATAGAATAGAATAGGTATAATATATTATAAAATATATATAATATAAAATTTATGATAATATAATAAAATATCTAATATGAAAACATCTAATATATATCATATATATACTACATGATATGTAATATATAATATATATTATATAATATATATTATATTATATATATTATATTATATTATATATATTATATAACATATATAATATATAATATAATATGTTTACTATAATATCATAAAATAATAAATCAGCCTTCTGAGAACAAGGAGTCAAATCCTCATCTCTCACCTCCTCCTGGGGACCATCACACCACCCCAACAGAGCAGAAAACCCCTTGCCCTTACTTTGAGCACAAAGTTGTCCTCGGGCTGCAGCCGCAGCTCCAGCACAGCCTCCTTCACCACGGCTTCGAAATCCAGGTCGCGCTTCCGAGGCACGTCCAGGGCAGGGAACAGGTCCCCAATCAGCCCCATGAACACTGGGACATCGTCTGTCACGATTTTGGGGATGTTGAAGTCACGGAGGGAGCGCATCAGGACCTGCTCCTCGGGCCGCTCGGGGTCTGCACGCTTCAGGGAGCCTGCCACCACCAGCACTGACTTGATGGCCCTCAGACCCCAGTCATAGTGGTCCTTTGTGAGGGGGAGAAAGAAAGAAATAAAAACAGGGGTGAGTTTATGCCCAGGCAGGGGTAAAAACCAGCAGTCCCAGCTGCCAGAGCAGTCAGCAATGGAAATGCAACCAAATTCGTTATTTGTGTCGTGGTCAGAGACCTCCACCAGCCTGAGTCTCTAATTCACAAGGTGAGCTTTCCACCAGGGAGAGCACTAAGGAGCCAAATAATTCAGCTGTTCATGCCATCACATGGGCTCAGAGCTGGCACTAAGTCAGCAGTAGGACTTGCACTCTGGAGACTTAAGGAATTTTTTCCCCCTAAACCCTAAAAACTGGCCTTTGTGCAAGTTAAACAAGGCCTGCCAGAGCCCTGGCTCTGCAGGAGCTACTGAGGTGAAAGGCTTGTTAGTCCATTCTGAGACAGCCAAATTTCTCCATCACCAGGTTACCAGGGACATTTGGTCCTGGGGACAGTCCACCAAGCAGGGGCAGGGAGGACACTGCTGGAAAGGAATCCTCAAGGAATCCAACAAGTAAATCCTTCTATCTATGCTCCATTGAGACCCTGCAGAGCACAGCCCAACAGCTTGACTGCTTTGTGTGGGTGGCCAAAGCTCCCACAGGGCCTCCAGCTTCACAGCACAAAGTTTCTGTGACAAGGCAGAAACCCACCCAGCTCATGTTGGCACAGGCAAGATCAGGTTTTCCATCTGGAATCCTGATTCAACTCACCCCAGCTTTGATCTATGCAGACAATGCCAAGTTAAAATCTGATTAACCAGGGTTTTGCAGTGGAGGTGACCTTACATGGTCAACACTTGACATGACAGAGAAGTATTGAGTTGGACTAAGAGAGGAACAGTCATCATGAACCCCTTGCAGGAAGGAGAATCAATAGGAACTAAGAGAAAAAGCAAAGGGTCACTGAATACTGCCCCAATCATGGTGGCGTTTGAGGCTTTTGAAAAATCTCTCCAATTCAAAAACTAGTGAGGTTAATGCAGTTGGTCAAATGCTTCTGTCCCTGAAGATCCTCCAGGAGAGCAGTTTGCAAATGTCATTGTAGAGTGTCACATCCCTGATTTTGGGCATCCAGAGCATAATGTCACATTTCTGATTTTGGAGGATCTATAGCAGAGTGTCACATCCCTGATTTTGGGGATTCGGAACAGTGTCACATCCCTGATTTTGAGGATCCAGAGCTCATCAGAGGGCTCACCTGCTTGGACAGGAGCTCCTTGCAGAGTTGGTAGAGTGTGATGAATTTCCTGGCCAAGGCCCGGGCCTGGAGGAAGCCCTCAGCCACCAACATAATCTCACAGATCAGCTCAAAGTCTGGCACAACCATGGCACAGGGCCTAGGGAGACAGGCAGGAAAGGATTGCAGAGCAGGCATTGACTACAGAGCTTGAAGACCGTGGATTTGTAGCTTTATCTTCCAGGTCCTCTCCAGTGAGCCACTGGAGACTCTCCCAGTCTGCCCACAGTGCCTTTCCCATGGCACAGGACAGAGCTCCTTTGTCCTCCCTGCATTCCCTCATCCAGGCTTGGTGCACAAGGCTGAAACCATCTGTGAATCCCCAATGCCAGTGAATTTCCCAACAAAATGAAGTCTGGATGTTCCAAAAGACAATTTCTGCCAGTTTTATCACACAGGTCGCAAAACCTGACCTCAACTCACCTGAAGAGAGCTTTTAAATTCTCAGGTAGCTCGGTTCGTCCTGCATAGCCAGGGTTCATGGTGATGAAAATCCCAACTGAGGGGACTAAGTTAATGTCTTCTCCGAGAAAATTGAAGGATTTCTTCTTCTCCCGGATGGCATCCTGCACACTCTTCACCTGGGGACCAGGGCAGTGCTCAGTGTTGGTGTTCAGCTATGAAAACCCTCAGACAGCCCTGCTGCCCTCCCTGCTCTTGGCCCATGATGAGTGGGGATTATTACTGCTCTGGTCTGGGTTTTTGCTGACCACATAAAGCTTTCTGCACTGTTTGGGGTAAATCTGTGTGTCTCCCATCACAATCCAACTCTGACAAAGCAGAAAACGGCTGAAGAGACTGGACAGTCAAACTGAAAGAGTTCCAAGAGTTTGCTTCATAAGACACTTGGCTGGTCTTTTCTACCTGTCTGATTGCAGCTTTGTTCTTCTCATCCCCCACTTTCCAAAGAGCTCCATTACAGCCAGACCACCTTCCATTCCCATGGAGTGAGTCACAGAATCCCAGAATGACCAGATTGGAAGAGACCTTTCAGATTGAGTCCAACCCAGCCCCAGCACCTCAGCTAAACCCTGGCACCCAGGGCCACATCCAATATTTTGTTAAGCAAACCCAGGGATGGTGGCTCCCCCACCTCCCCAGGCAGATCATTCCAGTACTTTATCACTCTTTCTGTAAAAAACTGTTGCTATAGGACACAAAATGATATCGTGGACACGCAGCTCTCCAAGGTAAAAAAGAGCACTTTTAATTTCTGACTCCAACATTTATAGTTTTCCAAAAGTGACAATGGATTGGAGGGTGACAGTGCCACCTCTCCAATGACACTGGACAAACCAACAATCCATCAAATTTCTCCTCCTCCATAAAAGAATGCAAAACAATAAGTTATTAACATAAAGTGCACGAGAAAGTTCATTACAAGAATATAAACATCAGAAGGCTTAGAAAAATCTTAAAAATCAGGGCAACAAAAAAGTGTTTTCCTAAACAGCTAACACAGCCAGGCCACCCTACTGCCCACCTTCCATTCCACCACCTCACTGCCCACCTCCCATTCCGAGTCCATTACAGCCAAACCTTCCTTCCCCACTTCCCAAGGGAGCAGCTCCTAACACCACTTCATCAGGGAGGAATCTATCTCTGCCCTAAACTCACCCGTTTGCCACCTTAAAGCAAAGCAATTAAGGGAGTTTCTCAGCGTAAGGACCCACATCGACAGGAGCTGCATGACTAAGGCAGCCAATTAACCATCACCATGGTTACCCTCTAATAGCAGCAGAGGCGATGATGGAGTGACAGCCCTGCTCGCTCAGACACCACGCTCCAGCCAGGAGCCAGGGAATCATTAGCAGCTGAGTCATATCTGGGCTTCTTTTGTTCAGCTTCCCCTTTTATTTTAAGATCCTCAAAGGCGTTTTTCAATGACAACTTTAAGCTAGAACCTGATGGAAGGGAAGTGGAGAGGGAAGGACATGCAAATACCTGTACCTGCCTGGGATTTCTCTGGGACATCAGAGGAGGTTCAATGATGAGACAAAGAGGGATGAAAGTGAGGAGTTCGTGGAGGGGTTCAGAACAATTCCTTTGACCAAGACATTTACAGAAGTGTAGAAACTTCTGGTCTGTAGACCTTAATTTCTGCAATGCCAAGCCCCAAAGTGGGTCTAGGATGAATTCAGCACCTCAGTCAAACACTGGGATCCCAAAACCTGCACTCACAGCTGACACTGGTGACCAGAAGAACTTTGAAATTTTAGCAACTCAATTTTCAGCACTGAAGTTCCCCAGGACTCAAATCCTCTGTTCTGGCCCTGTGGGAGGGAGGGAAGGAAGTCTCGCTTGTATTTATCCACAAGCTTTTCTCCACTTACCTGTACAGCAACCACAGAAAGGACTTCAACTGAGATCCTGTTAAATTCATCAAAACAGCCCCAGGCTCCTGTCTGGGAAAGGCCTTTATAAATATTCCCACAAGACTGAAAAGAAAAAAAAAATAAAATTACAAGAGTGAAATCACAAACAGAATCTACTCCAGCAAAAAATAGATTTCATTTCCCTGCCTGTTTATTTATAGCAATTTACAGTCTATTGTGGGTATTTAGAAAGTCCAGGAGAGCAGCAGGCACAACTCAATTATGATATTTATGGCTCTGCACAGTTTGCTACTTGATTTGCTAATTGCCCTCTCTAGACAACTCTGCACTCTGGTTCCATCCAAAGGTCACTTGGGCTGAGTTACTGATGGCCCCACATCCATGAGAGACCTCAGCTGGATAAAATATGGTCCAAGGCCACCAAAGCCAGTGCCCCTGGAGAGCACAGGGATTAGCACCATGACCAGCAGAGGATCCTGTGGAACCAGGAGAGCTCTGTCCCCACACCTGGGACAGGTGTCCTGTGGGTCTGGAGAGAGCGAAAGGATCAGCACAGCCTCTGTCTCCACTGAACAGGCCAGAATTTGTGAAGAATTTCATGTGGAACCTAACTCCAGAAGGGAAGAGAAAGGTGGAGCAGGGCAGAAAGCACAGTTCAGTTCTGCTCCTCAAGAACTTTGTGCAAGTCTCAGAGACAAAAAGAAGGAGGAGCATGAAAAGCTGCTCAGCAGGAAGGGCGGCAGCAGGGATGAGAGGAGAGTGGATGGATCAGAGCAAGCCCAGCTGGATAACTCCCACTCTGCAGGTTCCAGGGGCCCCGAGCAGCCCCAGTTTGGGGAGAGCAGCACTGTGGTGTTGTGAGGTTTTTACGGTGAGGTGAGATGAGAATTTGACTTTATGTTTTCAGAAGGTTGGTTTATTATTTTATGATAATATTATATTATACTATACTATATTATACTATGATATTATATACTATATTATATACTATAATATATTATACTATAATATAAATTATATTCTAAAACTATCCTAAAGATAGAGAAAGGATATATCAGAAGGCTAGAAAGGAATGAATAATAAAAACCTGTGACTGACTCAGAGAGTCTGACACAGCTGGCTGTGATTGTTTATCCAAACACGTAAATTATTTTTAACTAATAGCCAATTTCCAGACCACATTCCAGAAGTGCAAAACATAGAGAAGCTGAGGCTTCTTATCTTCCCAGGAGAAAAAATCCTGATGAAGGGATTTCTCAGAAAGTTTTAGGGTAACACAGCACCTTGTAGTCCATCTGCTCGGAGCAGTTGAACACGTAGACCATGATGCCCAGGGCACGGCCCAGGTCCTTGGTGGTCTCTGTCTTGCCAGTGCCAGCAGGGCCTGCAGGAGCCCCACTCATGGTCAGGTGCAGGGACTGGGTCAGGGTGATGTAACACCTGCACAGGATGAGGGAAAAGGGGAAAGAGACTGAGCTGGTCAGAGGAATGGCAGATTTGTCTTTACAAACAAGCTTTACAACAATAAAGCTTATCTCTAACTAAAATCTTAGCTCCTCTAAAATCCCTAAATTCCTTAATGTCTCATTGTGGTGGTGTTCACAGGGGTCTCATGATGAGGGAAGAGATGAGAATCTTGACTCCATGTTTCAGAAGGCTGATTTATTATTTTATTATATATATTATATGAAAAGAAAATTCTATATTGAAACTATACTAAAAGAATAGAAGAAAGGATTTCATCAGAAGGCTTGAAAGGAATAGAAAGGAATGATAATAAAATCTTGTGACTGACCAGAGAGTCCAAGACAGCTGGACTGTGATTGGCCATTAATTAAAAACAACCACATGAGACCAATCAAAGATGCACCTGTTGCATTCCACAGCAGCAGATAATCATTGATTACATTTCACTTCTGAGGCCTCTCAGGAGAAAAAATCCTAATGAAAGGATTTTTTATAAAATGTGTCCATGACATCTCATAACCACCACCTGAGGTGGCACCACCAGGGCCTCACCTGTCGGTCAGGGGGGTGATGACCAGCCGGGGGGTGTTACCCAGGTACTCATAGCAGTAGAGGAACTGAGCATCACAGATGTTGACCCAGCAGTGCCGCTCCTCGTCCGACCAGCGGTGCCGCAGCTGCGCCAGCCACATGAAGGCCTGGCCATTGTCCACCTGCAGAGGGACACCAGGGAGGCCAGGGGTGGTGCCTTCAGGTCTGGCTTTCGTGTTTTTCAGATTCTGTGCTGCCCAGGTGTGTAGCTCTGAGCTTTGTGTTAAGTGTTAGTAGGTTTTCTTTACAAGGTAGGTTGACAAAAATAATCCTTTTCCAGCTTGGGACCAAGGAAAATCAATACAAGCTTCAGGCCCAAAATGCATAAACAATGCGGAACTGAGAGAGCAAACAAGGAGGATGGGACTTCATGACCTGGAGCTGTAATAGGACAATTAACCCCAATATGGAAATGGACCCAAACTTAAAAAGTGTGAAAACTCATGACTGGGATCCATCTTGGGTGTAGCCATGGCTGAGCTCTGGTACTGCCCAAGGTGTATCCTCTAAGGGCCTCTCAATAAATCCCTGCTTTATTCTTTTAGCTCTATCCAGTCTCTGTCCCAGGTCAGCCTCTCTAGGCATCAGTTCTGGCACCCCAGATGGGACAGAAGGCATCTGGAAAACCCCTGGAGCAGAGGAACACCCACCTCCTGCCCCCTACTCCTGCCAGCACTGCCAGGGGAGCCCAGAAGGTATCAGAGCCAAAGGCCAGGCTGGACAGGGCTTGGAGCACTCTGAGACGGCAGAAGGTGTCACTGCTCATGGCAGGGGTTGGAATGAGAAGAGCTTTAAGGCCCCTTCCAACCCAAACCATTCTGGGAGTATGTGATGGCAGGCACTGTGGGAGTGGTGGACAAATCCCAAGGGATTCCCTGTGGGCCCACACCAGAGCAAGAAAGCTACAGAAAAGAAAAATCCAAATGCTTTTTCTTATGGCCCTGCTGAGGCAGGCAGTGCCCCCAGTGCCTGTCCCTGGTCTGTCCCTCCACGATCTCCCCCTCAAAGCCCAGCATGGCTCACACTGAGCTGGGAGCACCAACCTTCTGTGCTATCATCTTGGCCACCACGTCCCGCGCGTGCACGTCGATGGTGCAGATGGTCATGATCTTCTGCCTGTCGCCCCTGGAGAGCTGCCCCAGCAGCATGGTCACCAGCACGTTCAGCTGGGCCACCTGCTTCTTGTGGTACTCCTTCATGGCCTTCTCGTAGCCTTCCTTCATCCTGGAGAAGGCCATGCCCACCTCAGCTGTCCACCAGATCTGGGCGCAGCAGAGAGCCACCTGAGGAAACAGAGTGGCTCAACAGCAAGGCAACACCAGGCTTTTCTTACCTCTGAGAGGGTCTGGGCCACGGGGAGGTCAGGGATGAGGCATCTCCGATGTGAAATGAAGTTTTGCTGTACAGTATCACAGCAGGAAGGAGAGCAGGGATCCATTTTACATCCATTGAAATTGAAATTCCCATCAGTGACAGACACAATTAGCAGCTGCTTTTTCAGTAAATGAGCCCCTTTCTCATGTCTGAACACATGGGAGACTGCCAGAGGGGCTCCTTCTTCTAGTCAGGCCCCATCAATTTGTTCTCTCACCCCACTGAGGGGTAGGGACCTGCTGTGACCCAGAGCTCAGCCTGGGCACCCATCAAGAGATGGCTAGGAGAAAGGAGAACTGACTTGATACCTTAGCTTTTAGGTTTTTCTGTTCTTCGGTGTGCAGCTTTAGTTTTATATTAAGTCTTACTGGGATCTTATCACAGGGTGGTGGAGACAAAGCAATCACATTCTAGCTGGAGACTCAAGGACAATCTCTTCAAACTTCAGGCCCAAAGCATAAAGAATGCAAGAAGAAGAGGGTGGGAAAGCAAGCAAGGAGGATGAAGCTATTAATTGGGCAGTTAAGTCCTATATGGAAATGGACTAAGATTTATAAAAATGTGAGATCTCATGACTGAGCCCTCTTTTGCTTCCATCTTGGAACCATCTAGGTGCTGCCAGGGTGTGGCCTTTGAAGGCCCCTCAATAAATCTCCACTTTATTCCTCTTAACTCCTCAAGGAACCACACCCTTCCTCTGTTCCCTGGACAGAACCACTCCCATCCACAGCCCAGACCCCTCTGGAAGCAGAGAAGAGCAGGGGCAGTACCTGGGCAGGGTGGTCAAAGAGCCACTGCTCCCTGGGCTTGTCCTCGTAGGCCGCCACAGCCGCGCACATCCCGTCCCTCACTGTGGCCCTCATGGTGTCCAGCAGGCGACCCAGCCACACCTCCACCTGCAGAAGGGGTTAAATCCCACAACAGGCCTTCTTCTCACTGCTGGGTGATGAGGAATGATTCCAGAACACGCCTGCCATCCTTCAGCAATGAGGGGGACAAGCAGCTCAGCTCTCCAGACAAACAAGCCCCAGGCCTCCTCCAGACTGGAGGACTCAGCCATTTCTGCACCCATCCCATCCCTCACCGTGGCCCTCATGGTGTCCAGCAGGTGACCCAGCCACACCTCCACCTGCAGAAGGGGTTAAATCCCAGAATACTCCTGCTTCTCACCCCTGGGTGATGAGGGATGATCCCAGAACACTCCTGCTTCTCATCCCTGGGTGATAAGGGATGATCCCAAGAACATGCCTGCCATCCCTCATCCCATCCCTCAGCAATGAGGGGGACAAGCAGCTCAACTCTCCAGCCAAACAAGCCCCAGGCCTCCTCCAGACTGAGGACTCAGCCATTTCTGCTCCTGCAAGATCAGCATCTCCTCACAGAGAGGTTTTTTGTGGAAATCCAGCCGGAGGAGGAATCACACTGAACTCCACTGAGGACTGAGGAGCAATTGAGCTCAGCGTGTTCCAGCTCCAAGCCATGGCAGAGTCACCTGTGGGACTGGAGCACAATCTGCCAGCAGCAAGAGAATGCTGGGAACACAATTCCTGCTGAATTTAGTGTTTCACAATTCCTGCTGAATTTAATATTTAGTATTTCAGAGAGGAGAGTTGAAATGCCAAGTGCCATCACCGGGGAGCTCAGAGCTGGTATTACTTACTTTAGCTTCCTTTAACAGTCCATGGAGGAAAGTGCAGCTACAGGGACAGAAAAGCTGAGCAGTAATTTGATTCTTAAATTTTGTACTTTAACTCATCCCATGAAATAAGATTTGGAAAACAGGGGAAAAACCCTTTTATTTCCAAAGGTATACAGGCAGAAATACCTTGGAATAATTTAATCTGTTTTCAGTCTGCATCCCCTCCCAACAGGTAAGAGTAACCTTCAGAACATCTCTCAGGAATTAAAATTAAAAAGCCCAGTAAAGAATAGGCCACAGCCCTTCCTCACCCCATGGGCTGTAAGGACCCATCCAGAGCAGGACTAGAGCTGTGGTGTAAGCAAGGATTAAGTTCCACACCTGCTCTTCCAGCTTTTCCAATGGAGGCAGTGCAGTGGAACTCTACAAGACCTTAACTGTTACTGTCATATTTTCTGAAAATTTTCTTCACCAGGGATTTTTCTTCTCCTGGGAAGCTGAGAAGCCACAGAGAAAAATGAAAGCAATAATTATCTGATTTGCTTCTCCTGTGTTTTGCTGCTTTGGAATGTGGTTGGAGATCGTTTAAAAACATGTGAATTGTTTTTACTTAATGATCAATGATGGTCCAGCTGTGTCAGGAATCTAGAAAGTCCAAAGTTTTTCATTGTTGTCTGGTTAAGCTTTCTGTAAGTATCCTTTCTCTATTCTTTAGTATAGTTTTAATATAGTATTGTTTTATAGAATATGATATCATATAATAATAAATTAACCTTCTAAAAACAAAGTCAAATTCATCTTTTCTTCCCACGATGGGGGACCCCAAAAATACCACACTGGGCCAGGGATGCCCACCCAAGGGGGGTGGGAGCAGGTTCCACCAGGCAGCTTGGACAGACAAGGTCTCCCCTCTCACCTGCCCACTGCAGTCACAGGGTTCACTGAACTGGACATATTCCTCCTCTTTGCTGTACATTCCCACGCCCGCCTTGGTTGTCTTCTCCTCAGAGTCCACCTGGAATTTCAGCCTGGCCAAGTTGTCAAAGAGTTTTGAAAGGTGACGCTGCACCTGCCAAAGGGATTGTGTAAATGAAGTGAGGGGGATAGGACACAGAATCACAGAATAATGAGGTTGGAAGAGACCTCTAAGACCATCGAGTTCAACCCAGCCCTAACACTCAACTAGACCATAGCACCAAGTGCCATGTCCAGTCTTTTTTTAAACACACCCAGAGATGGTGATTCCACCACCTCCCTGGGAAGATCATTCCAGTACTTTATCATTCTTTTGTTGAAAAATTTCCTCCTAATATCCAACCTGTCCCTTCCCTGCCGTAGCTGGAGACTGTGTCCTCTGGTTCTGTCAGAGACCGACCCCACCTGTCCACAACCTCCCTTCAGAAGGTGTAGAGAACAATGAGGTCAGCCCTGAGCCTCCTCTTCTCCAAGCTAAACAACCCCAGCTCCTTCAAATGTTCCTCACAGGGTTTGTGTTCCCAGCCCCTCACCAGCCTCGTTGCCTCCTCTGGATGTGCTCAAGCATCTCAACATCCTTCCCAAACTGAGGGGCCAGAGCTGGACACAGCACTCAAGATCAAGGACCAGGACAGGCAGAGCAGAGAGCAGCAGAGGTGTGACATCCACAGTCCTGCTCACAAAGAATAACCTGGACATCTTGGCAGCACCACATCTTCTCACTCATGGCCAGGATGCTGCCAACAGGAGCCTCTTGCTGTCCTTCTCAGGAGCTGGATTTGATGAGCCTGTTGGGTTCCCTGCAGCTCAGGTTGTCCTATAATCCATCCTATGGCTTGTTTGCCCAGCTCTCACTCCCTGTCCCACAGAGGATTCCAGCCCCTCCTCAGGAGCTGTCCCACAGGTGCCCAAATCAGTTTCTTACCTGGCTGAACCCCAGGAGGTGCCAAGTGGATTGAGAAGCAATGGACACTCAGCTTCCCCACCAGGACAAGCACACATCCTTTCAAATCTTACACAAACCATGGAGTCCTGGTTTTCCCCTGCAAGTGGGCAGGCTCAGCGACCCCCACTGTGCTCTCCCAGCCCCTGGCCACTCTAGCAGAGCCTTGGCTGTGCTCCAGCACTCCATACAGCTCTGCCACCAGAGCCCAGAATGCACCTGAACCTGCACCAGCTCAATACCCAGTTCAAGTGGATAATATCATTGTCTATTTAATCCTCCTTTAGGAATTATCAGGCTTTGAAACTACAGTGGAAAGGCTGAGAGCGTATCCGTGTATGATCCTGTCTGACATTTACTTTGATTTTACTGCAAATAGTTTTGAATAACAGAAAGCACCAGGAATTTCTCCTTACTCCGTGGAGCATTTCAGCACAGCAGCTTTTCTCTGCTTCCTGTGTTCTCTTTCTCTCTCTCCATTTTAAGCATCAATCAGCTGTGTATTTATGACACTCTGTGGGCTGAAATCACCCAGCAGCAGCAAACACATCCAAGCTGAGTGAAAGGTTAGTGGCAACAAGAGCATTTCCAAGCCTGCCCCATTCACATCCTGACACAAACGCTGAAAAGGAGGAAAAGCTTAAGGAGGCTGAGGTTGCTCACTGCTAAAAGGTGGAATAAGGAATTGATTCCTTACCCAACAGGCTCTATTTGCTGTGAACACTTTGATCTGGTTCACACACCAACCTCAGGATTATTGATGCCTCCCAAAGCAGGCTGGGCAGGGCCTTGCCAGGCTAAGGGGCTGGCAATGCCCAGGTTCCCTGACAGCAGCTCCACATGGAACAGCACCTGCAGGACTGAATCTTGTGAACTCTGCCCACGGGGGACAGGGGGTTCTGATCCCTGGGAATGGGGGCAAGGGGACTGGGAAGCCATTTCTTACAACAGGAGGGTCACTGCCAGCTCCTCCTTGGGATGATCCAGGAATCCTGCCGAGCCAGGAGGAGGAATGGTGTGTTTAGGGGGATGAATGGTGTGTTTGGGGGATTTGGGAGGAGGAATGGTGTGTTTGGGGGGATTCCCCACACCTGGCATTCAGGGCCCATCCTAGAAACCCAGTGCAGGGTCAGACACCACCTGTCCACAGGCAGTGCACACCTCCTGCAGGCTGGACTCATCCCTGCCCTGCCATCAGGACACCCCAAAGGCTTTGCAGGGGGAAGGAAAAGGCACTTTCTGGAAATTGTCTCTTCAGCCTAAAAAACCAACCCTCTACAAGCCACCAGTGCTCAGCCCTCCCACACTGGAATGCCCAGCCTGGGGCTCTTTGCTTGGTGCCATCCCAGGCTAGGATCTAAGGTCAGCACCAAGTTTTGGATGAGATCATTTTCCTGCAATCTCACTCTATCCCAGCAGGAGCAAAGCCCTGTTTTATGGCACAAAGGCCACAGAGGGGCTCTCTGAACCTGCCACAAGCATTCCCAAGATCAGATCAGACAACAGCCAGGGCAGGGCTGCCTGTCAGTGATGGCAGGTAGAGATGGAGTTGTTAATCCACACAGGGTGGGAGAAAATCCCTCCAGAAAGGACACTGAGGAGAGTCCCAGGACAACAGCTCTCACTGTGACACCCCTGAAAATGCAGCACAAGCCTTACCAGCTGTGGGTTGGTGCCATTGGAAAGAATATCCAGTAAATCTGCAGAAGAAATGAAGTAAAATCTGGGAAAAGCCAACCTTTTCATGTCCAAATATTCAGCCAAAGCCTTCTCACACAGAGACAACCTGGGGAGACAAAGCAGAGCCCAGGACAGGTGGGTGAATACCCTGCCATGCTTCGTGCTGCCCTTCTCAGGCAGGTTCTGCCCACCACGGGGAAATGGCAGGCACGAGCTGAGCCTGCAGGCTGCTCCTTCCCCCAGCCCTGAGCAGACCCACAAAGCACAGGGGAACTCACAGCTCACTCTACTCCAGGGCCAAACACCCAGGAGTCAGGGCAGCCTGATGAAACAGCAGAAGCACAAGTGGAAGAAGAGGTTGGAAAGGTTTGCAGTCTGACCCCACTGCTTTAGACAAGCTCGTAGCTGCCACAGGTGGTGGCATCCACTGGGATGAACATTTCCAGAACTGCTTTTATTCTAATGAGCCACATTTTAAAGTCTGATTCCAACCAACTCAGCTTTTTGTGTTTGCAAAGCATGAAAGGAAAGTTGTTTGCTCCGATCTAAAATGAATCTTGCAGTGTTCACATGCTAAACTGCTGCTGAGCTTACAAAGTTCCTAAATAACATTCTCTGTGAGGAACATTGGCCTTGTTCGATTGAAAATAAAATCAAATCCTTATTTGAAATGGAGAGCTGCTACTGCCACAACAGCTTAGCATGGACTCTGAAGTGGGTTTCAGGCAGATTCATATGTTAAGTGAGAAGTGTCTCCATCCCAGGGCACTCAGGTCTGTCTCAGGGAGCTGTGTGATGCCTCAAGGGTACACAGGGATAATTTTGTAAATTAAATGGGCTTAGCTCTGCTTTGTTTGATCACAAAATCACAGAATGGTTTGTGTTGGAAAGGAGCTCAAAGCCCAACCTGTCCCAGGCTGCTCCCAGCCCTGTCCAACCTGGCCTTGGGCACTGCCAGGGATCCAGGGGCAGCCCCAGCTGCTCTGGGTAACCTGTGCCAGGGCCTGCCCACCCTGCCAGGGTGATGGGTCACAAATGCAGAAACTTGAGAAAGATCAGAAAAGCTGGGGATTTGTGACTGCAGAGGAAGCAGAGCCTCAGAAAAAGCCTCAGAGCACAGGTTCAGCTTTTCATGGCTGATTCCAGCCTCTGACAAAACCCTGGGACTGATGCTCTACCTACCTACTCTGGATGTCCTCCAGCTGCTGGGACAGACCTGCTTTATTGGTGGCTTCAACCACATTTGGGGTTTTCTGAACTTCATTGGCCAGTTCTTTAAAATCCACATCGATGCCTTCAAAACGTTTGGAGTCCTACAAAGGGACACAAAGGACACAGCAATGTTCTCTTGGTGTTCTGAGAGATCCCAGCCTCTGAGAGCAGTGAAAGGCTTGCTCCAGCTCAGCATGGCTGTGAGCCTGGAATTACACTGGGAGCTGGGCTGGAGGCACCTGAGGAGTTCCCCAGAGGAGCAGCAGGAGAAAAGCTGCTCTCCCCCAGCACCAGAGTGGATGGAAAGAAAGGGAAAGCTGCCAAAGCTGCCTGGGCCAGCTCTGTTTGATGATTTGCAGTGTCTGAGCAATGATCTCAGTCCTCTCCCCTCTGAAGGAAGAGGAAACATGCCTACAGCTCTGAAGGAAGGCAGCAGCTCTCACTCAGCACCCAAGAACTGTGTTTGCCAGCGCCCAGGAACTCTGTGATTGCCATGCAGTTCTACAAGGGAGAAGATCAGCCCCTCAGCACAGCTCAAGCACAAAAGCATCCTTGGGGGAACAATCAGAGCACTGAGGGAGCCTCCAGAGGAACAAGGCAGCCGGAGAACAGCCCTGCTTTGGGGGATTCGGCACTACAGATAACCCCATTTAATAATGGAGCCTCTTCTTCAACATTTCCCAAGCAGGAATTTGGGATTTGGGGGCTCATACCTGGGGCAGCTGTGCCCTGATGTCTTCTGAGCCTATGAAAATGCTCTCCAGGTGAGACCACGTGCGCTGCACCTCGAACCAGAGGGAGATGACGGAGTCAGCAGTGGAGAGCTTCCTCTGCCAGGCAGACACCTCCTCCAGGAAGAAGGCAATGTACTTGGAGGACATCAAATTCTGCAGCTGGACCTGGTTGTCTTCTAGAGTTTCAACAAGCTCCTCATCTGACTTCAGCAAGGGGGTGTGGGTGCGAGGGTGAGGCTCATACTGGAACTCCCTGCAGCTCCAGGTCACCCTCAGCTCCTTCAGCACCTTCTCCATGCTCATTTCTCTCACTGCTTTGTCCACAATGCCGTGGACCTCCCCCTCAAATTCATGCAGGTTGAGCTTGAGGAGGTCGGCCAGGGTGGTGTCCGAGTCCATCACAAACCTCACGCCCGTCACCTGCATCAGCTGGTTCCAGTGCCTCTCCCTGATGGCAGGATTTTGAAGTTCTGCCACAGCCTTGAGGGCTGTCAGCATGTTCTTCACCTTGCTTTCCAGCCCGCTGAAAGCATCCCATGCCCTCATTTCCTTGTCCAAATTCCGAATCTCTCTTGCAAACTTCTTGCACTCCAGGTCCATGTTCTCCACGTTAATGTCCACCCATCTGGTGGTCTGCCAGTCTTCAAGGCTGGTGTTCACCAGGGAGATCATGTCCCAGAGCTCTTTGAGCAGACACAGCTCCTTCCTGCACTGCTTCAGCTGTTTATACTCCGGCACCATGACTTCAAACAGACCAGCTGATTCATAAATCGAGGTCATGGCTGACTCCATCTGTTTAATCTCCATGTGCTTTGCATCCAGCAGTTGATAAGGTTTTTCGGTGTCAAACCTAGAAATAAACATTTATGCTTCATAAGTGACACTGTAACAACTTCTAAAGGACCAATAAAACAGACAGAGCCTCTGAGAGCCACAGGAGAGATGAAAGGCCTCTACTACACCCTGATGGCTGAGCCACATGGCACTGCTGACACCACCCAAACCCAACCTCTTCCCAGGCACTGCAGGCACAGCAGGGAGGAGAGCTGTGCATCACCAGGACATGCAGGTGATGCCTTAAGATTTCAGCACCTGTGCCTTTGATTTTAGCCCATGGAAACAATTACCAACTTTGTGTGTAGAGTTACAAGCCACAAGAGTTTGAATAGAATGATAATGAATTTATCACCAGGTGAAAATGTAGAATTTTAAAGTTTTTAAAATGGGAGTTCAGGAGGCAAGATGGAGGAATCTAGACGTGTCCAGTCTTTCTCATTCTTCTTCTTGTCCTCTATCTTCTGCTGTGATAGTAGCACTTTTAGATTAAAGACAAACTGTCTAACATAAGTGATAAGTATTTAAAAATTATTATAAATAAAGTACATGTAGTTTTTAAAAAGATAACGCCACCCTGAGGGCTCTCAGTGTGCCTCAACCTGACCAGCTGAACAAATCTCTGCAGATCCAAAAAGCGTGTATTAAATAAGAGAAAATAAACAACCTTGAAAACCAAAGCCAAAGAACCCTGACTTCTCCTTTGAGTGCAGGGCTGGGAAAAAAAAACCTTTACACCTCAAAAGCCATTCCAACAACAGCAAACCTGAGACAGGCTAAACAACCCCAGCTCCTTCAAATGTTCCTGAGGCTGGTTGGTGCTGGGAGAGCTGTACCTGAAGGGAGCCTCCCTGACGAAGCGCTCGCGGAGCCGCTGCTGCTGGGCATCAAAGGCGGCGCAGCTCTGGCGCAGCGCGGTCACCTCGGCAGCCTGCAGAGGGGCCACCTGCTGCTTCACGGCCACGGCCAGCTTCTTCACCTGGCCCCACTTCTCTGGCAGCTCCTGTGGGCACAGCGGCACTGCTGGGTCACCCTGACACACGGGGGTTAGTGCTGACCCCATGATGTAGAAGGTGTAATTAGCACTGACTCCATGACGCAAAAAGCTGAACTGTGGTGGTGTTTGAGGGTCCCCAGGATGAGAGATGAGAATCTTGACCCCATGTTTTAGAAGACTGCTATTATATTTTATATTATATTTTATTATACTATATTATACTATAGTATATGTTATACTATGTATTGTATTGTAGTGTAGTGTAGATGCTATACTATGTTATATTATGTTATACTTTATTATACTGTACTATATTATATGTTATGCTATGTTATGCTATATGTTATAAATGCTATACTAAAACTATACTAAAGTAAGAGAAAGGAGACACCATAAGGTTAGAAAAGAATGAATAATAAAATCTCGCGACAGACTCAGAGTCTGACACAGCTGGCCGTGATTGGCCATTAATTTAAAACATTTCATATCTGGATAAACAATTCTCCAAATCACATTCCTAAGGAGTAAAACATGGGGAAACTGAAGCTTCCCAGCTTCCTAGGAGAAGAAATCCTGGCAAAAGGATTTTTCATAAAATATGTCAGTGACACTGAACCATTGCTTTATTCTTCTATATTATATTCTTACTCTATTCTTAAGAAACCCATAACCGCCCTTCTAGCCTGCCTGATAGAGCTTTGACCTCATTGGTCAACCTCTAAATGTGGTATTCACATTTTCTGAAAAACCTCTTTGCTCAGGACTTTTCTCCTGGGAAACTGAGAAGCTTCAGAAAAAAGGAAAACAATTATGATCTTATTTGTTTCTCTTGTGTTTTGCTCATCTAGAATGTGTTTAGGGATTGTTTACTCACAAGTAATTGTTTCATTAGATTCTGGTCAATGAGTGAAAACAACTCACACCAATCGGGGCCAAGCTGTGTCAGGACTCTTTCTAGAGTCGCAAATTTTCATTATTATCTTTTTAGCATCGTGTAAGTATCCTTTCTGTATACTTTAGTGTAGTTTAGTATAGTATTCTTTAATATAATATAGTATCATAAAATAATAAATTAACCTTCTAAAAACATAAAATCAAATACATCATTCCTCCCTCCCACAAAAATCTCAACAAATACAATACACCACCACCCTTTGGTAAACAAATCTCCATAACACATTCCACATTTGCCTAGCAACAGGTGCAGCAAGTGCAGATAAGATTTGTTTTAATTCTTTCTCTGAGCTTTCGCACAGCTTTCCCCAGGGAAAATGCCTGGGAAGATTTGTGTTTGCTCTCTGTGGCCAGAGAGCTGCTGCCACACTGCTGGGAGGCAGGAGGGGCTCTGCAGGGTGGGATCTGCTCATGGATAACCATGGAATGGAAAAAGCCACTGATCCCATGGCTGAAACTGCAAGGGAGAGAGGTTGGGATGGCCCAAGTTATGCCTGGGGGAGTTTAGATTGGATATGAGGAAAAACATTCACAGGAAGGGTTGTAAAGCATCAGAAGAGGTTTCCCAGGGCAGGGTGGAGTCACCATCCCTGGAAGTATTCAAAACCCTGTGGATGTGGCACCTGGGGATGTGGTTTACTGGTGATCACAGTTGTGGTGCTGGGTGGATGGTGAGATTTTATCATCTTAAAGGTGTTTCCCAACCTTGACAATTCCATGATTGCCAAGGGCTCTGCTGTCCCCAGGTCCCCTCCTCTTCATGGGCTGTGCAAGCCCACAGGAAAGATTCTAGGTTTCTCTCCATCCCAGCTCACACTCTTGAGGAGATTAATGGAAACCCACCATGGAAAGAAGGGAAGGAGCTGCAGGCAGCTCTGAGAGGGCAGAGATGGCCAGGGCAGGGCCAGCCCCTCCTGACGGGTCTCATACTGGCATTTTTCACCACAGTCTCAGCAGAAATCACCATCCATGACCACTCACAGAGCTGCCCCCTTCTCTTCCTCCCAAGCAGCAGCTCCAGCCCATCCATCTCCAGGGAGGGAGAGGAGCCTGGAGGAGCTTCTGGAGAAGCTTTTCCCCCTCCACACAGGAGGGAATGAATCATTCACACACAAGTGTTGCTGCCACTCGCCAGAAAGAACAATTCTTTGGAGAGAGAGTACCTGCATCTGGGTGGCTGCTCCTGCTCCACACCCTCATTTCTTCTATCAGCAAAGTAAATCAGGTATTTTGGAAGTATTTGCACAAGCAGGGACACACCAGCAGCTCCCAGGCAGGACGGTTTAGTGGAGCTGGGCTCCCCCACAGGACTGGGCTTCATGGTGGATGAAGACAGCTAGCAGGGCTTGTCTCTGTCCCCCAACACTCACCATCTCTTACAACCTTCTCATGGTCCCCTTTGCAGAACAGAAAGGAAGTCCCAAAGAACTGACTCATAAGAGCCAGATGTGGAAAGATGCCAAAATATTTTCATAACCTGTTCCCAGGGCTATCCTCTGGGTAAAGCAGATCTGGTGGTCTCGACCCAGAGGAGAACTGAAGTCCTGTGGGAAGGCAGCTCCTCTGCCAACATTATCCTCCCCATCTCCATAGCTGCCAAGAACCAGCTTATTTAAAAATAATTATAATTCAACCTAATTAACAGATGGATTTGAAAACGCATTAATTTTTTTTCAAGAGCAATCGTTGGGAGTTGGAGCAGGCAATTCCATGTTTTTCACACATAACAAAAGGCTTAATCTCTGCTTTAAAAGAAAAAAATCTCAACATTTAGAGCTACTAAGGCACATCCTGCAATAGCAAAACGCTGCCCAATGAGGCCCTCTAATGACAGGGAGCCTTGAATATCCCTGGGATGCTCCTCCACTCCTGCCCCCTTTGCCTTCTGCTCCTGGGCAAACTGCTGTGCCCACCACAAACCCTCACCCACCTCCAGCTGCTGGTGGATTTCCTCAGGCAGCTGCTGCTCATAGGCCCTCAGCAGCTCAATGGTCTCCTTCAGAGGCTCAAACATGGCATCAGTGGCACTGTGACGTTCCTTCACAGCCAGCAGGTGACCCATGACCTCCACCAAGCCACTGTAGTCACCTTTCTCCACCTTTCTGCTCAAACCTCTCTCGGCGGTTTGGATGAACTCGTCCAGGTCAGCCAAGCTGCAGAGCACAAAGCAGGGGAGGAAGGCACAGGATGAGGGCAGCTCCTCTGGAATTATTATTCTTCCAGCTCCTCTGGAACTATTATTCTTCCAGCTCCTCTGGAGTTAATACCCAGCCTCAGAACTGGAATTCCTGCTCAAAGGTATCCCTGGATATGGTACAGGTTCCTTAAAGGAACAGAAAGACAGATTGGGACTTTTCAAGTTGGAGAGAGAGTACCTGAACAGAGACAGGGAGCTCAGGAGGGGCTGTCTGAGAGCACAGATTTTCCTGTCCCAGTTTTTACTGGGAGGGTGAGGAGACACCAGCATGGGGTGCACAGAGCAGCTGTGGCTGCCCCTGGATCCCTGGAAATGTCCAAGGCCAGGCTGGATAGGGTTTGGAGCACTTGGGACAGTAGAAGGTGTCCCTGCCATGGCAGGGGTGGCACTGGGTGGGCTCTAAGATCCCTTCCAACCCAAACCTTTCTGGGATTCTGTGACAGTTTTCACCCCATCTCTTCCACCACAGGAATCCAAGCTCCCCAGGTGAACCTGACACATTTCAAAGCTGTAACAAACAGGGCTTGTCCTTCCTGCACTGCCTCTCTTCACAGGGCAGCTCCCTCCGGCAGGTGATGCAAATTCACAGCAGCTCAGAAAAGCAAGTGTACATTTTTGGGAGGAAAAAATCCCTCCAGGTCTTTAAAATTAAGATCCCTGTCTCTCAAGCCCTTGAGCCATAAACTATCACGGACAAGAAAGTCTTTGGGACACATTTCCTCACCTGCTTATCCTGTTTTTAACCTCACCAGCTACTGGGCACTTTGAGCAGAAGAGCACTGGGCTCCTGGGTCTCAAAACACTTCTTAAGTGCTTAAATTCTCTGGATGTTGCTGGGCCTAAAAGTATCCTTAAATACTTCACCTAATAAAGACTGAACTGCTGACTCAGGGACTCTCAATAACAGCTCCTAAGTGCTCATTCTCTGCCACACTAAACCTCTTTGCAAAGAAATTATCAGACAGATTTATGGTGCTGAAAAGCACACCAGAGATCACATCACCACCCCACGCAGCAGCCTCCTCTTCAGATGTCTGTGAGCACTCCCCTGGGAGCACCCACAACCTAAGACAACCTTCAGTTGTGACCAATAAATCACCCAAGGCACTGTCCTGCACAGATCTGAGCAGCTCTTCAGGGCAAGGAACACCTGGTAATGCAAAAGTTGGAGCCCAAACTGCTCCATGACACCTCCCCATGACTGCTCATGCCAGGCTACCTGAATCATGGGCTGTTAAAAACCTCACAACATTAATGCAGATTTACTGATGGCCACCATCAAATCCGGTAGTGTAAGTCCAGTGCCCTGGCAGAGATGGGATTCTTTGGCTCAGGAGAAGCAGAACACACACCTTGGGCAAACACAAACTGTCTAACACCCTACATAGGTACCAGGGATGTCAGGGGTACCAAGGGATGCCGCAACTCCCAGCTCACACACAAGCAGAGACCAGGGCATGGAAGATTCAGTGCTGGGATGGAGCTGCTGTGCATCATGAGCCCTTCTCCTGCTCCTGTATTAACTCTGGAGGTTGTCACAGCTCTGAGGCTGCCAGAGCTCCAGGAGTGATCAGACAATGCTCCCAGGGATGCCCAGGATGGGATTGTTTGGGTGCCTGTGCAGGGCCAGGAGCTGCACTGGATGGTCGTTGTGGATCCCTTCCAACACCCAGGGTATTTCAGGATTCTCTATCCTTCAGCCATGAGTGTGAAACGACGCAGCCCAATCCAGACAAGAGAAAATCCATGATTCTCTATCCTTTGGCCATGAGTGGGAAATGAAACAGCCCAATCTAGACAAGAGCATTTCCATGATCAGAGGCAGAACCAACCCTCACCTGTGCGTGACATGGTCCAGGAGATGCTGCTTGAACACCAAGCTCCACCTTTTAATCTCGTTGAGCAAGGCTGCCTTGAAGGGCCGCACATCCAGCCTCAGCCAGCCCTGGAAGGTGCAGAGGGGCTGCATTCGAGCCACCTCCTCGTAGAGCTGCTCGTAGGAGCCCAGCTGCTCCCTGAACTGCTGCAGCATGGCCGGTGCCTCAGGGAGCCCCTCCTCGGTGTCTGCAGGTGTAGGGACATGGAGATGGTGGCCCAGCTCCCTGTTGTCCTGGAGCAGGAGGGGGTGGCCCAGGTCCCTCCTGTCCTGCAGCAGGAGGTGGCAGAAGCGCCGCTCCAGCCCCGCGCGGTGCTCGCGGCACGTGGTGGCCGCTGTCTCAGCCCGCGCCAACAGCTCCTGGCGCCACGAGCACAGCGAGGGCATGGCCTCCAGGGCAGCCTGGTGGGCACAGGGAGAAGGGAGAGGGGAGATGGAGAAAGGAGAAGAGAGAGTGGAGAGAGAAGGAGAGAGAGAGAAGGAGGGCGAGATGAGAAGGGAAAGGAGAGAGAAGAGAAAGGAGAGAAAAGGAGGGAAAGGAGACAGAAGAGGAGAAAGGAGGGAAAGGAGAGAGGAGAAGGGAGAGTGGAGAGAGAGGAAGAAGGGAAAGAAGAGAAGAAGAAAGAGAAGAAGGGAAAGAAGAGAAGAAGAGGAGAAAGGAGAGAAGAAGAAGAAGGGAAAGGAGAGAGGAAGAAGAAGGGAAAGAGAGAAAATGGGAGAAGGGAGAGGAGAAAGAGGAGAGAAAGGAGAGAAGAGGAGAGAAGGCAGATAGGAGAAAGGAGAGAGTGGAGAGGGAGAGGAGAGCACAGTGAGGTGGGAGCACACAGCACCTCCTCACTGTCCCAGCCCAGGGAAGCCCCAGAGCACAGACCTGGTAGTGGCTGAAGCCACTGTGTGCAGCCAGCCGGGACACCAGCGAGGAGATGTGGAAGATGCCCTGGAGAAGACTTTCCACCATGTCACAGAAGCCATCCCTGGTGCCAGGGTCCAAGGGAGGGCGAAACACCAAATCTGGGATCACCAAATCCAGCTGCACCTCAAAGAGGGGAGCAAGTCCTGCCTTGGGATCTGGCAGGGAAGAACAGAGATGTCTGGGCGCTTTTCAAGGAATCTAGAGCCACTGAGGTCCTATTACAAGGTGCCACATGGCCTGTAGGGACAGCAGGAGGGGGTGGTGGCACACACACACTCCCTGGGGCCTGCACAACCCATGGAGGTGCTGGCAAACCAGCTGTGCTGTGGTACCCACCAAAACCAGTGGGGAACAGGTGAGACACAAGTGATGTAAGGAGCAGAAAACACCCTGAGGAGGAAAGGCTCTTCAGGTAATGCAGAGGGAGTCTGAGAGCTGAACAGTGCCAGCATGAAAGTGCTTGCAGAGGAGGAATACAACAGGAACCAAGTGGCTCTTTAATTTAATGGTGAAAGGCATGCAAAAAAAAAACCACAACAGCAACCAGAAACTGAAGCCAGATGCAAATGTGACAACCTAGGCAAGTTTTTAACAAGATGGTGAAGAACTGCCTGCAATTCTCCGGCTCATTGTGCCTCACATCCAGAAGGGAAGCGTTCCTGGGGATGTGCTTCAGCTGCACACAAGCTGCTCTCAGCACAGCAAGGAGACCTGGGCACTCCTGAGCCCGGCTCACCTCTGCCCAGGGACTGAGGGCTTTGTTTGATGCCTTTCAGGAGCAGAACTGGCTCTTGAGACTGCCCACAGAGGAGGGATGGTGCCACCCTGTTGCTTTGGGCATGGAAGGGTGGGAGGTGGCTGATGTCCAAGCACAGATGTGGGAGAAGCCTCAGGTGTCTCTGTCCATTAACCCTTGCAGACAGTGCTGTCACCTCCATCCCTCCCCCTGAGCAATCCAGTGACCAGTGCTGGAGCCACCCTCCCCTTCTGGACACTCCAGTACCAGAGGAAAGCCAGGAAGAAGAGAACAACCACTGAGAATAAGGGGGCACAGCCAGAGATGTCCCCTTGGAGAGGCCAGGAAAAAAGAGAGCAAGCACTGAGAATGAGGGAGCACAGCCACAGATGTCCCCATGGAGAGGCTGAGCAGCCTCTGCAGCCAGGGGACAGGAGTCAGGTGTCACCTGTGTTCTCCAGGAGGTATTTCAGGGAGCACTCAATGGCAGTGAAGAATCCATCCAGAACTATCTCATCCGCATAATCCAAATACCCCTTCCAGGCATCACAGGCTGGCTCTGCACGTAGGAGGCTCTGGTTTTCCTGGAACACAAAGAAGATTCCTTCACACACAACAGGGCTGAGTGTGTCCAAAAATCCTCCTTGAGTGTAATACAGGTTCACTAAGTGTGGGTAAGGAGGTGCTGATGCTGAAAGCTGATGCTTTGTGAAGGCATCCCTGCCCCACAGCCAAGGGCTGATGCTGGGCACCACAGCAGTGCCAGCCTGGTGGAGGTGGATCTTCCTATTGGGGCATGGCCACAATTTGCTCCTGTCAAGGGCTGCTTGGTCTCCAGGAACATGTCAAGGTGAAAATGGAGGGCAGAAGAGCCTTAGAAGGTCTTCCACGTGTTTTCTTCCCTCTTCTCTGAGGCCATGGGACTTGGGGCTGCTTTGCACCCCTGGGGCAGGGAGAACTGGGGGTCTCAAAGGCCCATCCTGATGAACCCATCTGGTTCTCTTCAGAGCCCAAGGCCAGACATGACCTTCAGGAGAGGGCTGGGCCCATAACCCATCTCCTCCAGGCCAGGGCCCTCCCTGACATGCACAACACCTGGCTCCAGGCAGGTGAGGAGCAGAGCTTTGGGCTTTCTCCTGGCCTGCAGAGGACTCTGAGCTCTGGCAAAACTGCTGGGAAGCACCAAGGTTTGGGAGAGCAGTTTCTCCCCTGTCACTCAGCTTCTCCCTGGGTGCTCAGCATCACCTCCTGCTGCACAGAGGGACAGAGCTTGAAACCAAAGGGTCAGCCAGAGCCCCTGTTCCCAGGTAACACCTCAGAGGGGATTTTTCCTTTCCTTGAAGCAGCATCCCAATCCCGATGCACCACTCCCCTCTAGTGGCTCTCCAGCAGCCAGGGCTGCAGCCAGACCCTTCTCTGTGCTGGAGCTGGTCCTGCCCGGGGCTGGGAGCCCAGCCAGCCCCACACCCATCCAGCCCACCCCCCCCTCAGAGACAGCACCAGTTAACTCCGGGGTGGGTTATCAAATGTGTTCAGGGAGTTCATTTCAGGCAAAGCACTCTGGATGTTTCCAGTGCCACAGGGACCACAGGGAGCCTCTGAGGAGCCCCCCAGACCTGCAGGTGCCCCCTCACCTCCACCAGGGAGTGGATCCTGTGCCCAGCCTCCCTGACCAGGCTGTAGCGCCGCTCCAGGCGCTCCTGGCACTCCTCCAGGCTCAGCACTGCCTCCCTCTTGGGGTCCCTCCTCTCCAGCATGGGCGATCCCCATGAGCACACGATGCTCTGGATCTCCTCAACGTTGTCCTTGGCCTTCTGCACCCTCTGCTCCAGGTCACAGACATCACTCACCACCCCGGAGATGTGATCCCAGACACCTGGGGAAGATGAGATGGTTGAGCCTCTATTTCCAGAGCTGCTGGGCCAAGCTCTGGGGTTCTCTCCTTCAGACCTTTCCCCCATGGTCTCACATGTTTCTCATTCATCCTTAAGGTAAGAGATTCACTACCTGGAGCAGCAGAGCCACCTCTACCTCTCCCCTACTGTCACTATGATATCTTCTGAAAAATCCCTTTAAGATTTTTTCTCCTAAGCTGAAAAGCCGCAGAAACAAAATATAAACAATAATTATCTGCTGCTGTGGAATGCAACAGGTGCATCTGTGATTGGTCTCATGTGGTTGTTTCTAATTAATAACCAATCACAATCCATCTATCTCAGACTGTCTAGTCAGTCACAAAATTTTAATATCATTCTGATTCCATTCCTTGCTAACCTCCTAATGAAATAATTTCTTCTATTATTTTAATATAGTTTTAATATACTATACTACAATATACTATAATATACTATAATGCCATAGAATAGAGATGACATTGTTGAGAGGGAGATTGAACTGGAAAAAAGTTTCAACAGGTTTCAAAATGTAGATTTGCAAAAGGACCAGGTATTTTAGAGAATTAGAATTGTGAAAGATACATTGTAACATGACGTCGGGTAAAAATAAAGGTGATTGGTGTTAAATATAGTTAAAATATAGGTGATTGATGTTAAATATAGGTAATATAGGTAAGAATACAGTTAAGAATATAGGGGATTTGTGTTAAATATAGGTAAAAATAGAGGTGATTGGTGTTTTAAGTAACAGCAGCATTGTGGGCCAAAAGTTAATAGGCTGAAAAAGATTTATAAAGTATTGTAACCAGGAAACTGGTTGGCTTCTGATGGAATGGAGTTGAGTTTTACATTTGTCTCACTATTCATTGAAACTGATGATGCAATAAAAGCTTTTAGAACACCTCTCAGCTGCCCCATCTCAGTAAAAGCTGGGAAAACCAACACCACGCAGAGCCAGCTCACCCTCTGTCTTCCAGGTCAGCGTTTCTTCTGCCTCTCTCAGCCTCACGTCGATGTCCTGCAGCTGGCCCTGCACCAGAGGATGTTCCACCTCCAGCAGGGACCTCAGGACCTTGTTGTAGCTGTTGGCCATCAGCTCCAGGCTGGCCACCAGCTGCCAGAGGGATTCCTTGCAGGAATGGAGCTCAGCTGCTGCCAGGGGGATGGCTCCTGCCCCGCTGCGCCTCAGGTAGGTCACCTCCCTGAGCACGGCCACCAGCTGGGGAGGCAAGGCACAGAGCTGGGCTCAGCACGGCCCTAACAGCTCCTGGCAGTCCCTACAACCTGTTCTGATCATCACAGGGTGTTCCTGCTGGTCAGCACGGCCCTGTCAGCTCCTTCTGACCATCACAGGGTGTTCCTGCTGGTCAGCTAAGCCCTCCCAGCTCCTGGAACTCCCTCCAGCCCCTTCTGCTGGTCCTGCTGGTCAGCATGGCCGTGCCACCTCCTGGAACTCCCTCCAACCCCTTTGCTGGTCAGCACAGCCCTGCCAGCTCCTGGCATTCCCTCCAAATCCTTCTGCTGGTCCTGCTGGTTTATTCCCAAAGCACCAAGCTGGAAAGGGCCTGGACAGCTCTTGGTCTGTTTCCCATTGATCTCTGACTCTGGATTCCTTCCCAGCTCTGTTAAGCACCCACCAGCCTCCTCTAAAAGCCACCATCACCTCTGGTGCTCTCAGCCGTCCCCAGCCATGTGCTTCCCCTCTCAGATGGAGGCTGAGCCCCATCACAAGTCCCAGCAATGCTGTTCTGCAAGAGCCATTGGCCATTATTAAAGTGAAAGATAAGATAGCTCCAGCTCTCTTGGTTTGCTGGGCTGGTTGGTATAAAAAAAATAATTTAAAAATAGCACCATGGCCTCAAACCCACTCTGATGCCATCAAAGATTTCTGGAGTCACAAAACAAACCTTCCCTGGGTTTTTCACACCCTTTGAAGCTCAGGTTTCAGGTACACACCACATGAATGTGTGTCTCTAGATGATGTTCCATCACTCCCCACACCAGTATCAAGCAGTATGGTGTGGACATGCTGCCACACCTCTGGCTCCTGAGGGACTTCAGCCACTGCCTTAAACCAGAATTTGCTCTGCTTAAACTCAGTGCTGGTATTACAGAGCAGATCTACGGTAGAGCCTTGTTGCCCCCATGGGAGGGGCTCCACAAGCACAGAGACCCCCCCCACAGCACATGTCCCCCCACAGCTTGGGGACATGTCCTGGGGGGCTGGAGGGGCAGCAGCTCTTACCTGGGGATCAAAATTGACCCTGATCAGTTTGGTCTGTGCCTCTCGCCGGATGAGAGGCTGGGCCAGGTTGTACTGGGATTTCTCTGACACTGTCTGGGACCAGTCCAAATACAGCTTCTCCTGATACCTGCCAGAAGAGAGAAACTTGCACCACACAGTTACCAGACCAGAGGGTGCGGCTGTAACTGAGTGGAGGCCAAGTCCACTCTGAGGACTGAAAAATGAGAAGGAATCTTCAAAACCCACCTATGCCACCTCAACAACAAGGCAAACACCCAAAAGAACAGTGGCAGCATCAAGTCAGGAGGGCACAGCTCTCTCAGGTACCAGTTTTAGCAGAGAATTCAGATTTGGAGACGGACTTTCCAAAGCATTTCGCCTGATGTGATGTATCAGCAGCTGGGGGTTTCCAAGGTCTGAGCAGGGCAGATTCCTGAAGCCCCAGGGATGCTGGGGTGGCTGAAGCTGAGCTCACCTGGCTGGGTGAGGCCATGGCACCCCTGGCATGGGTGCACAGAGGGCAGAGGAGGGCTCCTGGCATCTCACAGGGCATGGACAGCCCCTCCCCAGTGACAAAGTCTGCTCTGAATGACCTTGTCACCTGAGCACCCAGGACACAGCACCTCAAGGTGCTCACCCCACACCACCTGTGGGGCTGCTCCTCTCTGTAAGGCTCTGCTGAAACCCCCCAGCCTTGCTCTGGTGATGGGAACAGGGTTCTCTCCACCCATCCTGCAGCACCCAGGGTGGGCTCTGCTCATCCCAGCTCCCTCCAGTGTGCATGGGTAGCAGGACCCTGCAGGGATCCAGGTCAAAGACATCTTTTATGAAAAATCTTTTCTTTAGGATTTTTTCCTCCTGAAAAGCTGAGAGGCCTCAGGAACAAAATGTAAACATTGGTTATCTGCTGCTGTGGAATGCAACATGTGCATTTGTGATTGGTCTCATGTGGTTGTTTCTAATTAATGGCCAATCACAGTCAGCTGCCTCAGACAGTCTGAGTCACAAGCCTTTGTTATCATTCATTCTTTCTCTATTCTTAGCTAGCCTTCTGATTAAATCTTTTCTTCCATTCTTTTAGTATAGTTTTAATATAATATATATCATAAAATAATAAACCAGCCTTCTGAAACATGGAGTCAGATCCTCGCCTCTTCGCTCATCCTCGGACCCCTGTGAACACCGTCACAGTGGGAAGGGGCTCCTCTCAAGGGACAGCCCAGAGCAACCAGGTGAAACATCAAACACTGAGATGCCAAGTCCTGGGCAGTCACCCCCAGCTCCAACTGTGGAATATCCACATTGCAGCCACTGCAAACACAGCCAGGGAGAGAACAGAGACTTCTCCCAGCCCAGGTGTTCCACCAGGGCTCCTCCACCCCACTGCAGCTCCTTCTGAAGCTCCTGCTGGGCTGCAGAGCCCCTGTTCCCCCTGCAGGAATCTCACCTGAAGCCATCCCAGCAAACCTGAGGCACCCAGTGCCAGCTCCCCGCTCCTCTC
Source organism: Ammospiza nelsoni (assembly GCF_027579445.1). Taxonomy (NCBI): domain Eukaryota; kingdom Metazoa; phylum Chordata; class Aves; order Passeriformes; family Passerellidae; genus Ammospiza; species Ammospiza nelsoni. The sequence continues at coordinate 4,487,514 of NC_080651.1, forward strand.
CAGGCAGGGAATTCCCTTGGGCTTAGAGAGGGACACTGCCAAGCCCTGGGCTGCCAAATGTCCTGGCAGGCGGCTCAGGGGAGGGGAAGCTTTCCTGAGCCCCCTGTACCTGTCGAGCAGCTGGATCATCTCTTCATATTTCTGCATCACCAATCTTCCACGGGCAGAGTCCAAGCTCCTGGCAGCACAACAGACAGGGGTTCATCACCTTCAGTCCTGGGGGCTGGAATCTGCATTTCCCCCTTCCCATGGTCCCCCACAGCCTGCAGGCACAGTCTGCCTGGATTTCACCCCAAATCCTCTCCTGCCCAAGGCTGCCCAGCCCCCTGGGCTCTCTCTCAGGTGTTTCCCTGCTGTAAAATGGGGAGAAGCAGCTAAGATGGGAGAAGGAGCCAGGGCTGCTGGAAAAATCACTGTAATGTTACCAAACATCACTTTTGAACATTTTGCCCTTGGCAGTTTTCTGTCACAGTTGTGCTCCACTAAATGCAGGTCACAGCTGTGAGAATGACTGTTTATAAAATGTATAAAATGCATTTCTATATAATGTATAGAAAAAATATAAAATACATGCAATAACATACTATATAGTTAATATATATAATATAAATCTATATATACACATATCTTCATTTTTCCTTTTCAATCCTTTCTCCCCCTCAAGCTGCACATGGGAAAGAGCCTCACACCACCCTGCTGAAGGACTTGTCTTTAACTACTCTACACAGAGGGGTAAAATCAATACTAAATGCAGCAGGGACCATGAGAATTCCAGCCCTGTTTGTTTTCCTGATCTTGGGTGATTGCTCCTGTGTTTAATTCTGAGAAAGTTATCACCAAAGAGCTGGGCTGCTCCCAACTGGGTCCTGGAGGAATTACAGTGGGAAAGGTTGCAATATCTATTTTAATTACAACCTAGGGCTCTGCTAAAAGCTGAGGAGCCTATCTACTGTCCCACTGTGCCTCTCAATCACTTAATAACCAACCCAATTAAAAAACTTCTTCAAAAAACCAAGATGGCAGGGAAGTGAACAGCTCCAGGGAACATCTTCAATTCTCACCTCCTCACTAAGGACTGCTTCAGCTGCAGCCATTTGTAGGAGGATAGAATATAAGTAAATAAAGGTAGTATAGCAAGTAATCTTACCCCCTAAAAAGTTGCAGCCGGGTTAATTATTAAAGATTAGGAACAGGCCTGATTTACAGGCCACAGCTGTAGCCAACAAGAAGAGTATTATAAAAGAGTGGATTGGTTGGTTGAGGGGGAACTGGAGTCAGTTGGCTGCTGTGAGGACAAGGAAGAGTCAGTGCCCAGAGGAGATGCCTACAAGAAACACGAGGGAGGTACAAAACTGGCAGTACGGAACCTTTGCAATGTAATGACAATAGAACTCTTGCACTATAATGACAACATCCATTGGATAGCATTCAACGCAGAGAGAACCCCCAGAGAGAGGTTTCCAGATGGTCCCAGCCCATCCGGAGCAGACACTCACAGCCCTGGGACGTGCCGGAGGTGCTCCAAGGGCCGCTGGATCCGCGCGCGCAGCTCCTGCGCCCAGCCCAGCGCTCCGGCCACGGGAGGGGCGTTCTTGTGCAGGGGGGGGAACCCTGCAGGGCACAGGGGACAGATTCCATCAGCCCTGAACCCCACAGCACCCACAGCCCCACAGAGCTGCCCTGGCTCCAGGCTCCCTCCCTGAAATCCAGCCTCTGTCACTCCACGGAGGTCTGCTGTTGCAGACATCTTTTATGAAAAATCCTTTCCTTAGGATTTTTCCTCCTGAGAAGCTGAGAGGCCTCAGGAACAAAATGTAAACAATGATTATCTGTTGCTGTGGAATGCAACAGGTGGGTCTTTGATTGGCCCATGTTGGATGTTTCTAATTAATGGCCAATCACAGCCCAGCTGGCTCAGACAGAGAGCCAAAGCCACAAACCTTTGTTATCATTCTTTCCTATTCTATTCTTAGCTAGCCTTCTGAGTAAATCCTTTCTTCTATCCTTTTAGTATAGTTTTAATGCAATATATATCATAAAATAATAAATCAGCCTTCTGAAACATGGAGTCAGATCCTCGTCTCTTCCCTCACCCTGAGACCCCTGTGGACACAGTCACACTCTGTGACCTACAAACCCCCCTGTGGATTTGCAATAAGGTATCAGAGGAGAAGCCTAGCACGTTCTGGAACCAGACTGGGGGGGAATTATCTGTTTCCCACAGACACTGAGGAAGGGATTTCTGGCTGGAAGCTGGCTGTGACCATCTCAACTCAGAGCCACAGAACAGAGCTCCCCAAAGTCACAGCGAATGCTGGACTCGCCCTCCATTAATCTCCCCATTCCCCTTGTTAACCCAAACTGGTTCCATCAGTGCTGCCTCTCCTGCAACTTCTCTGCTTCCAGAACAGTCTTCCTGACAGGAATTTACCTATTCCCTTCTGTGCAAGCATTCCCAGGGAATAATAAACCTGGGAAAGGCTGAACAAATCCCAGATTCCAACCTCCCTCTTCCATTTCCACCATTACCCACACATCACACATGTACATTTCAAACAAGGACATTGGCATTGCTTTAATGCCACCAACAGGGCATTCCCAGGCACTTCCCACCAGGAAAGCTGAAATCCTTTGCAATTTGGGAAGTTCTGGTGTCCTTAACAAAAGCAAATTATTTCCCCCCATCTAAATGAGCCTAAATGCAGTTTCCTGTAAAATCCATTTTCCTCCTGACACAGCACCCACCGAGCTGCAGCCCTGCCTGGGTGTGCCTGCTGTAGGTGAGCCTGGCCTGGTCCAGGGCAGAGCTGAACATGCTGAGCAGGACAGGGACCTTGTCAGCAGCAACTGCAGCAATCCCAGGGCGCTCCAGAAGGTTCTGGAACATGGCCAGCAGCTGTGCAGGGAAGGAGCAGGGAAAGAATGGGAAAAATCAAACTCCTGCATAAAGTCCCATTGGGATTTTCCTCACTGATGCAGCTCCTCAGTAACTCCGAGGTCTGCCCTGATGGACATTTGTCAAAGGGAAGGTTTTCCCCCCACTTTCCCAAGTAGTTCCTGCCTTTCATGGAGTCATTAAGGTTTGAAAAGAACTCCAAGATCACCTTTGACTGATCCCACCACTAAACCATATCACAAAGGATGTCTTTGTTACAGAAATGCTCAGGCCTGTTCCGTGGGTGAACCATATTTCAATTGTAGTTCTTCAAAATTTTCTATTTAAAAAAACACCAAAACAAACATCTATTTAAAAAAACACCATAACATTAAAGATAAATGTTATGACTTACCATTTCCTATAGTAATTTTTACAATTATTCAGATTTTTTTTTCATACAATACCATTTACTTTCTCTGTAGGATAGATTCACTGGTAAACAAAGCCCCCTCATTTCTAGAAAACCTCAATTTTCAGAGTTGAAATTAATCCATGTATTAACAAATTGATATTAACCATGTTCACCTGGTTTTAACAACAGTTTTCACCAGGAAATCAGAGAATCACAGAATGGTTTGGGTTGGAAGGGACCTTAAAGGCCAGCTCATTCCACCCTGCCATGGGCAGGGACACCTCCACTAGACCAGGGTGCTCCAAGCCCTGTCCAACCTGGCCTTGGAACTCAGAGCAGCCTTTTCTCCAGCTCCCAGGCCAACCAGAGCCACTCCTACCATCCAAAATCCTGATGTGAATCATTTCTCTGGCTGCTCTTCCCCAAACTGAGCAAACTCTTCTGTTTGTGTCAAGAGATGAGGAGCAGGGACACTCCCAGCTCCAGGGCTTAAGAGGGACCCACAGGGCCGAGCATCCCTGCCCAAGCCCAACCCGATCCAACCCAGTGTCACTGTCCCCTTGTCCATCCCAATGTCACCATGTCACCACCCCCAATCCATCCCAATGTCACTGTCCCAAAGTCTAACCCAAAATGTCACTGTCCCCAAATCCATCCCAGTGTCCCCGTTCCCAATCCAACCCAATGTCACTGTCCCCAATCCAACCCAATGTCACTGTCCCCAATCCAACCCAATGTCGCTGTCCCCAATCCATCCCAATGTCACTGTCCCCAATCCATCCCAATGTCGCTGTCCCCTTGTCCATCCCACGGGCACAGCCTGCAGCTGCAGCCCTGTCTGGGCTCTCAGTGGGGCTCCCAGGGAGGGAGGGGAAGCACAGACAGACAGACAGACCTCAAAGATGTGCTCCATGCCCGGGGCGTCGCTGAAGGCCTGGCTGAACACGGTGCCCAGCCGCCGGTCGATGTCCTGCACCTTCTGCTGGAGTTCCAGGGCATCCTGCTCAAACTCCTGTGGGGAGGGCAGCAGCAGGTCCTGGGCTGGGAGAGGGCACTGGGGAGGTGCCTGTCACCCCCCTGTCACCTCCCTGCCCAGAGCTGTTTGCTCTCCTTATTCACCAGGAACAGATTCAGTATATTTGTAGTTTAGAGACAGAAATGCTTCCAGAATCAACTGTGCTGTGCAGCAGCAAGAGACACTTGCATTTGGCTCCTGCCTAACAGGTCCAGAGGTAATTGAGTCTCTTAACAGTTGCTGTCCAAGTGAAGATGAAAAGCAGCATCTTTCATGGCTTTTAAAATGGGATTGTGTGTTTGTGGGGAGAAACAATCTGAAGTAAAACACACTCTTGTAAAGCAGAGCAAAGAATTAATGTATGTATAAACTGAATGGATGTATAATCTTATTCACCAGGAATTTAAACTCTCATCCACAGTCAGGGACACTTCTGTCCCATCCCATGGCTGAGCTCAAGGCCCCCCAGGATGGACCCACAGTCCAACAAGTCCTAAGTTCAGCTGGAGGCAAGACAGGAGGTATCTCCACACTCTATGACCCTGAACTGGCCTGAAGACCATGCCACCACCCCAAAAACCCACAGCAGCTCAAAATCACTGAACCAGCAAGGTATGCTGGACTTCAGCTGTGCCAGGGGAACTTTAGGTTAGACATCAGGAAAAAATTCTTCACTGGAAGAGTCATTGGGCACTGGAATCATCTGCCCAGGGAGGTGGGGAAGTCAGTGACATGTTAAAAAGAGCAGGGATGTGGCACTCAGTGCCATGGTTTAGCTGATGAGGAGTGTTGGGGCACAGTTTGGACTCGATGCCCTCAAAGGTCTGTTCCAGCCTGGTTCGTGGTGTGATTCTGAGATGCGAAGCTGCAAGAAGTGCCAAGTGCCTGCAGAGAAGGCCAGCAGCTCCCTGTCCCCTGCAGGGACAGATCAGAGCACCACAAAGGGAGGAAGGAGCTGGAAGGAGGAGCCAGCTCTGCTGCAGAGAGAGCTGTTCCCTGGAGAGGAGGATGAGCTGCTGCCATCCCCACAGGGGCCCCACCTACCACGTTGGCCAGGTCCAGGCAGTCGTAAGCTCTCTCTGAGAACACCTGGTAGCACTCCTGGAACTCCTCATGCATGGCCAGCACCTGCTGGCCCAGGGCCTTCCCTCTCATGCCCCCAAACTCAATCTTCTCCAGCTGGGCCAGGTCCAGGGCTGTGCTCAGGAGGCCCTGCAGAGCCAGAGGAGGCGCACACAGCTTCAGCCACAAGCACATGACAAGTTAGCACAGCACAGAGCCATGTTTGCTCCTGGGGCACCCTGAGGGTGCTCAGGGTGGGATCAGAATGATCTTTCAGGTCCCTTCCAACCTTCCCTTCCAACCCAAACCACCCTGTGATTCTACAATTGAGTGATTTTTAAACAGATGCCATCCACTGTGCTTTTCAACACAGCTCCTGAAGGAAGGAGCAGAGTTACACACTGTGGTTAAACCAGTAAAACCTTCTGTTCCAGGGCAGGGAATGAGAGAAGGAGAAAAGCAACCCAGACCTTGCCTTGCATAGGCACAAGCAGCCAGTGCAGTGCCCATCTGACTCCCCAGTTGGGAACAGCCCATCCAAAAACAGGGATTGTTGATAGTAAAAGATTTTAAAATAATAGAAAATTTGGGGAGTTTGCAGGAAAGTTAGGTTTAGTAGGCCCTGGAAAAATTTTAAAGGTTGGCCCTGGGGAATGTTAGCCCTTGTATTTGCTAGATCATGTGAAACTGCACCCGTGTAGTCAGTATATGATAAATGATATAGCTGTGAGATGTGTTTAGATATAATTATTGTTTAAAGAATCATGAGAAACTATATTAGGGGTTTGAGGGGATCACCAGAAATCCATGCTTGGATGAAATCAAAATATGCAATAGAACAATGTCAGTTTAATAATTAATATGTAAGTTATGTAATGACAATATAAAATATGTTCAGTCTGAAACCCATGTCGGGTTTGGGTCTGTGTGCTCCTGACATCCAGAGCTCTTAATAAAAGCAGCTGCATATTTTAATTGATTATGTGTTCCTGAGCACTAACAGTGTGCCCAGCAGGTGCAGTGAGCTGGTATCCACAGGAGAGCTCACAGGTGAGCACAGTGTTTGTGTGACAGCTACACACTCTGTGACAGGCACTCACAGAGCCTCAGCCATGCTTGGCGATGATGGCACTCACAACACCCCCTGTCCCTGCCCTGCCTCACAACCACAGCAAACAGGGACACCTCAGAGCTGGGCACACTCTGGGATGGGAAGGGATGCCCTGGTGAGGGATCTGGAATGTGTCCCTGCTCCTCCCCAGGCCCTGCTCCCCCCCTAGACCCCCTGTCCAAGTCAGGAGATGCTCTGGGGTGTCCCTGAATGCTCCAGGAAACCTTAGAGCTTGTCCTGGTTTATTCCCAACTATGCAAAGCATAGCCCCATGACCCCCTTGCCCTTGTCCCAACAGGAGCACCAGTCCCAGAGGACCCCTGGGAGCACTGACACAGCCACCAGGACACAGCAGCAAACCTGACACAGGCACTGAGCAGGACCTGGGCAAACAAGTCCTGGCCTCGATGTCAGGGGGACCAGAGGGCACAGAGTGATCCCCTGTCACCAGGGAGGGAAGGTGCCAGCCAGGCAGCTCATGGCTGCAGGACCTCTCACCTTCACCATGTGCAGCCTCTGCAGGAAGCTGTCCAGCCTTGCAAACACCAGCCTGGAGGGGAAGTCCCAGCTCCTCACTTGCTGGCCTGGCTCATAGTACACCTGCAGGTCTGCCCTCCTCTCCTCCAGCGCCCCTTTGAAGGCACTCAGGATGTCAAACACTGTTTGCACCTTGCCCAGGCTCTCCTCCACCTCTCCTTTCAGCAGATCTTCTGGGGACAGGTACACCACAGCCTGGAAGAGCCAAATCACACCAGAGATGTCCCTTTGCTGCCACAGCAAACTGAACAGCTCTGACCCTTCCTCTCAGTCAGAATCCCTTCGGAAGGAAGCACAGGGGAAAGGAAGAGAGAATTCCTGTAGGAGCAATGGGGGTGGGATGGTCGGGATGGATGGAGAAGAGAGATCTCTGCAGCCAGGGCTTGGAACTTGGGGTTTATTGCAAAGGGCCAAGTGCAGGGCCCTGCTGGGAGCTGCAGCCACAGCTCATTGCAGTAAAGAGAAGAAAAGAGAGTGGGAAAGAGAGAGAAAGAGTAAAAGAGGATGAGAGTGAGAGAGAGAGTAAAAGAGAGCAAGGTTCCCATTACAATACCATAAATCTTCTTCTGTGCTGAATATTCTTATTTTCACTAACCAATCTAGCACAATATACAAATCCTATAGCATTTACATACAGCCTGTAAGAATCATAACATCACCATATTATGTTACATTTTAAACCCCAAAAACTCCTCTTTGGGCCCCTTCTGCCAAGCTGTAGGGTCTGCTCTGACCCTTGGACCTGCCTGCAAGCAGAGGGTGTTATTTCATTGTCACCATGATATTTTCGGAAAAATCTTTTTGCTAAGATTTTTCTCCTGAGAAGCTGAGAAGCCTCAGAGGAAAAGAAAAACAATAATTATCTGCTGCTGTGGAATGCAACAGGTGCATCTTTCATTAGTCCCATGTTGTTGTTTCTAATTAATAGCTAATCAGAGTCAGCAGGCTCAGACTCTCTGGTAGTTACGAGCTTTTGTTATCATTCTTTTCTATTCTTTGCTAGCTTTCTGATAACATTTTTTCTTCTATTCTCTTAGTATTGTTTTACTATACCATTTTCTTTTAATATCATATATATAGTAAAATAATAAATCAGCCTTCTAAAACATAGAATCAAGATTTTCATCTCTTCCCTTGTCCTAGGACAAACACCACCACATTTCATCAAAAGGGGATTACCTACAACTGGCCACATCATTGTTTCCCTGTTGTTCAGTAACTGAGGGATCTCAAAGCTTGCTTTCCTTTCAATCTCACTTATAGTTTCCATATTCTCAAAACCTTTTGCCAGGCAATCATATTTATAAGGCTTTCCTGTTTCATCTTCCCTAAACCCCTCCCTGTCAAGCCCAGGCGCCACAGGCACATCACACCTGCTGGATGAGGAGGTTGCAGATCTCCTGGAGCAGCACCACCAGCCTCAGGGGCACGCTGTAGTGCTGGCAGCTGGCCCAGATCCAGCACACCACGTGCAGCAGGGGCACCAGGAGAGGCTTCACCTTGCTGAACTCTGCAGCCTCCAAGCGCTCCAGGGGCTGCTGCAGGGCTGTCAGGTGCAGGTCGATGTCCTGAGCTTCCCTCAGAGCTGGGGGAGGAAGGGCAGAAAGGGTGAAAAGGGCGGGGGGGTATATATATACACACAAACATATATATTTATATATACATATATACAAACATATATATTTATATATACATATATACACAAACATATATATTTATATATATACACATACACATATATATACACATATATATATGAATATATATCTGTGTATATGTGTGCATATAGAAATATATGTTTGTGTATATATGTGTATAGAAATATATATGTTTGTGTATATATAAATATATATGCTTGTATACATATGTATATATAAATATATGTTTTTATGTATGTGTATATAAAAATATTTATTTTTGTGTATATATATGCATATATAAATATATATGTTTGTGTATATATGTTTGTATATATAAATATCTATGTTTGTATATATATATAAATATATATGCTTGTGTATAGACATATATATGTATAGATACATACATATAGCTAGATGTAGATAGACAGATAGACAGACCTACAGACTGTCCCAACACTGCAGGATCTGGGAGCACAAAGGGGAGCACACAGTCCTGGTGAGGAGCTGGGTGGTGCTGGCACAAAGAGCTGTGTGTCTGGACCCTGAAAAACTACCCCAGAATTAATAATTTATTCATTTTTATTAAATTAATGAATTTTAATAAAACCAGGACATCATCATGCAACTAAACCTGTGGATCAACGTGAAGAGAATCATCATCATCATCTAATCATAGAACCATGGAATGGTTTGGGTTGGAAGGGACCTTGAAGCACATCCTGTTACACCTTCCACTCTCCCAGGTGCTCCCAGTCCCATCCAGCTTGGCCTTGGGCACTGCCAGGGATCCAGGGGCAGCCACAGCTGCTCTGGGCACCTGTGCCAGGGCCTGCCCACCCTGCCAGGAAAGGATTTCTTCCTAATTTCTTCCTAGCATCTAATCTAACCTCTGACAGCATGAAGCCATTTGCCTTTGTCCTGTCACTGCCAACCCTTGTAAAAATCCACCTCCAGCTCTCCTGGAGCCCCTTTGGGCACTGGAAGACCAGAATAAGATCACTCCAGAGACTTCTCTTCTCGGGACTGAGCAACGCCAATCGTCTCAGCCTTTTCAGAAGTGCACATGCAAATAACCCCAAAGCTCAGGACTAAGAGGAAGAAACTCTCCCTTATCAGCATCTCCCTCCCACAAAGCCCCCCTGTCCCCCAGCAGGGAGGGCACAGCGCCCTGGCACCCCAGGCTATGGCAGAGGACAGAAATCAGCACCTGGCAGAGCTGCTGCAGGCTCTCACCTGCCTCCACATCCCTGAGCATGCTTTGGAAGGTGGGCACGTAGATGCTCTGCGCTCTCTCCAGCACCTCCAGCATGTTGCTGACCCTCCTGGATGTCAGCTGTCTGTGAATGCCCTCCAGGTCGGCACACCTGCAGCACAGGACATGTCACCAGCCCGGCTGGGGCAGCCCCAGCTGTGCCCCAAAGCCCCAGCTCAGGATTTTCTGCAGTTACACAAGGGCACAGACTGTCTAGAACTGAGAAGTTAGAGGCACAGCAGGTTTTGGAACTGAGATCCCCAAATAGAGGGAGTCCTGAACTTATTTTTATGTGGGGGAAAAAACCCTTTAAAGAATAAGAAATCTAGAGGGAGGGGTCATGTTTGTTTTAGATTTCGGGGTTTTTTGGAGGACACACAAGAAGTTTTCCAAGCAGTTTTCCTGAAGCCCCCACACCTCTGGAAAGCAGAAGATGTACCTGCATGAGCAAAGAGCTCCAGCACAGGAAAGTAGAGAGGATGTAAGAAGAACAAGGCTGTGTCTGGACAGACAGAAGTGGTGAAATCCTGCAGCCACTGGGAGGCTTTTCTGCGCAGGCTGCAGTGCAAACAGATCTCACCCAGAAAGGAAACATGCCTCACTTTAGGAAACATTTAGTTTTAGAGCTTAAGAGCCCATGTTTTAGTCTGAACTGAGCTGGCAGGAGATGGGGCCAGCCCTGGAGGACAGAGCTGGTGCCAGGCTCAGGTGAAGGCAGTGCCCAAAGGAGCCAGGTGCTGTTCCTGCAGCCACGGCTGACAGCTCTGCACGGGCAGGGCTCTGTCTCCAGCCATCCTGAGCCAGCACAGCACAAAGGGCAGCTGAAATTCCACTCCCTGGCTCATCTGACCCCCCTGTGGCACCCCCAGCAGCCAGCTGACAGCATGGAGAGTGCCCAGTGATGGAAACGCCATTGTGCCATTCACATTCTCTGAATAGAGAGACACAATTGTCTCTGTCAGGGTTTTTACTTAGAGAAGCACAGATAGAAGAAGATAAAAACAATTCTTGTTTCTACTTGCTGCGCCTGCTGTTTTGCACATGTGGAATGTGTTCAGAAGATTGTTTATCTGAAGTGATTTGTCAATTAGATTCTGCTGGAGATTGTTTTGTTTCCTTGGCCAGTTGGCTCAAAGCAGTGTCCTGGCTGTCTGCAGACAACCAAACACCATTTCCAGCTAAATTTCCTGAACTGTGGCTGGGCCAAGCCAAACTGAGCCGACTGCCCAGCCACCCTCACCCTCAGAGATCACCATGATTTTAGCAATATTTTTGGGTTCAGGACTCGACATGACCTGGAGCAGCTGCTCCTGGCTCAGAGCAGCAGCACCCCCTGCACCCAAAGCATCCCCAGCAGCATCCCCAGCACCAGCAGCACCCCCTGCACCCAAAGCATCCCCAGCACCTGCTCCTCCAGAACTGCAGCTCCACCTTCGGGCTGGGGTTGGTGCCTTGCAGTAAGGGCTCTGAGGACTCTTTCCTCAGCACTCTCTGGATCTGCTGGCTCCACTCGATGATGGCTGACTCGGTGGCATGCACAAGGGATTTATTGATCAGCTCCAAGCTGCAGGAAAGAGCACCAGGGTCACTTTCCACTTTTGCATGTGCATTGCTGAGTTGGGTCCACCTCAATGGGCAGCTGGATTTTGCAGCTACAGCCCAGATTCATGTTTCAATACCACAAAACAATAAAGTTCACGAGGGAGAATATTTACAAGGGCAGTTAGAGACAAGATAAGGAGGGATGGTTTGAAACTGGAAGAGAGGAGGTTTAAATTGGATATGATAAAGGAATTTTTCCCTGGGAGGGTGGGGAGACACCAGCACAGGGTGCCCAGAGCAGCTGTGGCTGCCCCTGGATCCCTGGCAGTGCCCAAGGACAGGTTGGACAGGGCTTGGAGCAGCCTGACTGCAGAGTTTGGAGTTTTCCCTCAGTGATCCCAGCAGTTCATTGCTTCTCTACATGCCCTCATCCCCTCCACCTCCTAAGCTTTTCCTGCTTCTATCATTGCAGAGTCCCCAAAGACAGAGCAAAATACCCCTCCTTGGCAGCCTGATGAGCTGCACAGGACAGGGAGCAAGAAGAGTCCCCATGTCAGACAGGGAGGATCCACAAAAGGTGCAGCACATGCAGCAGCAGAGGAAAACCCAGTGGGGAGCAAGGGCTGGCACTCACAATTTCTCACTTTTAGGATCAATGTTCTCGATTCCCTCTGAGGCAGCTGGAAGAGGCAGCAAGGTCTTGCCCTTCACCTGGCCAACAACCTTGAAGACAGTGTTTTTCAGGCTGTGCACGTGGTGGATGATGTCCTGTGACACCACTCGTGGCCAGCCCTGGTGGTTCCTCCGGTTTGTCAGGATGGGCACAATCACCTGCAGCAGGAGCCATGGGAGAGCAGGGGGGAAGAGCTGAAGGAGGGCAGATCTAGGTTTGATTTAGGAAGAAATTGCTCCCTGTGAGGGTGGGGAGGCCATGGCACAGAGAAGCTGTGGCTGGCAGTGTCCAAGGCCAGGTTGGACAGGACTTGGAGCAGCCTGGGACAGTGGAAGGTGTCCCTGTCATGGCAGGGGTGGCACTGGATGGGCTTTGAGGTCCTTTCCAACACAAAACATGCTGCAATTTGATAATTCTATGACAAAAAGCACTATGGATGGACTGGCCACCAGGCTCTGAGGTCCTGGGCAAGCCTGGATGTAGCCATGATATTTTCTGAAAAATCCTGTTGGTATGATGTTTTCTCCTGAGAAGCTGAAAGGCCTCAGGAACAAAATGTGAACATTGATTATCTGCTGCTGTGGAATGCAACAGGTGCATCTGTGATTGGTCTCATGTGGTTGTTTCTAATTAATGGCCAATCACAGCCCAGCTGTAGCAGACTCTGGCCAGTCACAGGATTTTGTTATCATTTCATTCTTTTTCCTTTCCTGCTGCAATAGTAGCAGACTTTGTCTCCATTACTCAAATCACACAGACTGATGATGAGAGTAATGCCACAACCAGTCACATCAGCTGCTTGTATTCTTTTGGATTGGCAAAATGACTGGGGGCCCCTGATGGAACCTCTTGAAGATCCCTTTGGGAAAACATCAGCCCATCTGAGGTAACAGGGCACTCAAATACAGGAGGCTCTTCTGAACAGCAGGAAAAGCCCTTTCCTGAGGGTGACTAAGGGCTGGCACAGGAGTCTCCATCTGCAGGGATACTGAAAAGTCACCTGGACATGGCCCTGGGCTCTGGGTGGCCTGGCTGGAGCAGGGCTTGGATCAGATGTGTGTGAGATGTGCCACGAAGCACCAACTACCCCAGAATGACAGAATGGTTTGGGTTGGGGGGGATGTATAAGTTCATGACAAGGGCAAGGACACCTTCTGCTATCCCAGTTTGCTCCAAGCCTTGAAGTTGCACCCTGGCCTTGATTCCAAGGATGGGACAAGCACAGCTTCTCTTCTAATTAACTCTAATAATTTATAAAAACATTGGTCTTGTAAGCCAAAGATTGAAGACTAAATCCCTTTTTAGGAGTTATCCCACCATCCTATCTCAGGAAGAAAGGATTTAAACCCTCATCTCCAACTCCCAAAGCTGGCATTTTTGACTAAACCACTTCCTGACCCTTCCACTGAACAGCCCGAATCGCCCCCCGAGACAACACTCGCACAAGCTCCATTCTCAGGAACCCACGCTATGACTGTGGAGGACCCTACCAGACACCCAGAGCCCCCACGGCTCATGGTTTAAGAGGTTCCATTGAGCTCTACAGCCCCCAGCACCACTTTTCCCCCCGCCTTACCTCCTCCACCAGCGCAGCGAAGTGCGGCAGGGGCTCGGCGGGCAGGTCCCCGCACAGCAGCTCCGCGGGGCCGGGCCCGGCTGCGGGCGGCCGCAGGAAGAACAGCGCTTTGGTGGCGCTGGGGGGCGGCGGGGGCGGCCCGGGGCACAGCCCCAGCTCCCCGCCCGGGCCCCGCCAGGCCAGCAGCGCCGCCGGCCCCGCCGCGCCCCGCACGAAACCGCGGAGCGCCGGCCCCGCCGCCCAGCGCCGGCAGCGCTCCGGGGGCAGCGCCAGCGCCCGCGCCGCGCACCGGGCCAGACGAGCCTCCTCCGGGGCATCATCCCGGGCATCCTCCGGGAAACCCTCCGGGGAACCCTCCGGGGAACCCTCCGGGGAACCCTCCCCCGCTAACCCGGGATCCCCCTCGCTCTCCATCCCCCGGCTCCGCAGTGTTTTGTTTGCGAGCAGCCGCCGCCGTTGCCCGGGGGACTCCCGGGAGCCGCTGCCGTGCCCCGCCGGGATGCGGGGGCGGTCCCAGCGCTGCCGCCTCCCTCCGGCTGCTCCGGGCCCGTTTCGCTCATCCCGGCAGCGCTGGGCAGCTCCAGAAGCAGTTTCCAAGTCTGGCTCACTCTGCGGGAGTTTTTCCAAATCGAGCTCAGCCAGCTCCCGTCCCTCACCCCCGGTGCTGTTCCCGATACCGGCGTACCTGCAGCAACCACCTGAAGCTGAAACTTGCGTGCTCCTGCCACCGCTGCATTTCCACATCATTAACACCCTCTTCTGTGAGAAGTAGTTCACCATTTACCAAAGATCCTTCTGTAATTCCCTGGAAAGCAGCACATGGATCCTGTTCAGTCCCAGAGCTGCTCGTGTCACCCCAGCCAGGTTCTCTCTCCTGGGCACCTCAGCCTGCTCCTACCTCCACCTGTCCAGTGACAGGAACATTTCGGTTTTCTCCAGTTCCTTGCTATTCATAAAAGCCCAGCACAGCATTTCTGGAGGACACAGATGTGTCAATTCTCCAGTCTCTGCTTTAGATAAGCATCACACTAAAGCATAGCTCATTAACAAAAGATTTGCTGATAGTTTACCCCTTAATTTCCCATAAACTCCAAATGAAGTCTTAAGACTTGTGTGCAAGCATCATTTCCTGAGTGAGGCCTGGGTGTCTAAAAGTTGCCTCCAAAAATGAACTCCTTTATTGGAACAGCACAGAACTCCCCTCCTACTCCCAAACACAGGCAGTGACAGCAGTGGCAAGGGGAGAAGCAAGGCTGACCCACGAAAAGCCTCAGAAAAACTCCTCTTAACCACAGACCTCCCCTCTGTCTGCGTGCTGCGTCACTTTGCATCCAGAACCACAATCTCCCCAGGGACACTCCCAGCCATGAGGCTCCAGCATGAGCCAGATCTGATGAGCAAGATCTTGGTCTTTACCCCAAAGCCAGCCAAGCCAAGGTACTTTGCCAGAGAAATCCAGGTTTTTGTTTCCTCATTAGTGACCCATACACAACACAGCTTTCTGGAGGATGGCGAGTGGTTTATTCAGATTCTAAATAAAGGGTTTGGAAAACTGATCTTTTGAATAAAAAACCAGCAGAGAAAACCAAAATAAAATGGGAACACCAATGTACAGATGTATTCTCAGCCCTAATTTAACCTAAACCCTAAAATTGGGTCTCATTTTACTGTTAATTTTCCTCTTATCACCTGGGTTCTGATAGTGAAGGGGGGCATACCCAGCTGAGACATGCTCACCTTCTTCTGGCAAACCCACAGCCCCTCCAGGGCCTCTCACACCTGATCTCTTGCAAAGGTCACACCTGCTGCTGTTACATTATCAATACCTCATAGCATAAACCCCAAAATTAAAACAGTTCACAGAATTTTTGGTTAAAAGAAGAATTGCCCCACGGACTGGGGAGCCCCCAGGAGAGGAGCTATGTGGGCAGATCCTGTCTCCACAAGGACCAGTGCTGCTGACAGCCCACTGGAGCTGCAGCCCAGGGACATCCATGATGAGCAAGCAGACCCAGATGCACAGGCCAGCCCGTCCCGTGGTGCTGGCAGCACCATGCAGTGCCCAGGCCTGTGCAGAGCCAGGCTTCTCTCTAGAGCAGAGCACTCCCAGCCTTGTCCCTCTCAGTTGGCTGTTTTAAGCTTCTTGTCTGGCAGTTCCTGATGATTCTTGGCTTGTTTTCTTTTCTGGCATGCTGCTTCTGTGCTGTTTCCCCTGGTGAGTTTGTCCAGGACCAGGGCAGTCTCCTTGAGCAGCCTCATCTCCCTCTTCTCCTTCCTCTCCTCCATCTCCACGATGTCATCTGCAAACAAAGCCTTCAGGGGTGGGATCAGCTTTGGGATGGCTGGGAAGTCACCAAAACGAACCTGAAACACAAGCACACAGCTCCTGTGTGACAACTGCAGTTTGATTTCCTCACTCCCCCTTGCCTTTGGCCTGTGCAGGCAGCAGGGCACTGCCCCTTCCAGCACCCAGCAGCCCTGACCTCAATGAGTTATTGATGTTTGCTTCACAGAAATGCTGTGGCCCAGTACAAATTCTGACTGACAGTGAGCTGCCCTCACTGCCACAAATGCATTTAGTCAGCTTCTGTCTGCTACAGAAAGCCATTGGAGCAGCTGATGAGTTGGGATGGGAATGGAAGCAAAATCAGGTTTTTTGGCTGGGAATAGCAAGCACAGACTTGAGGTGGCACGAGGCAAGCACCCAAGAATTGGATTTGAGGGCCATCAGCACCTGGCTCACAGCAGCGTGGGGAAAGGGTGACACACAGTATCTGCTGCCAGCAGTTAAAGGAGCTGTTTCAGACACTGCTCTTGAGGAGATGGAATACTGATACAAGAGGAGCATTTAATTCATGAGGAGCCACCCCAAAATAACACTGACACCATCCCCAGGCCTGGCCCCAAGCTCCCAACTCACCCTCATGTGGTCAAAGGCAATGCCGACCCTGTCGCTGAAGTCCTCGCTGAAGAGCGGGATCTTGGCGTACCTCTGGCTGAAGTGATTGAGCATGATGAACTCTGCATTCATCTTCATGCCAGTCTGGATGGCCTGGGAGGTTGTGCTGCAAAAGGAACATGCCCTGCTCACAGCCAGGCTGGCACCCAGGGTCACACCGCACCAAGTGACCTTATGGGCACAGGCCCCTCTCCCTCGGGCAGCTGCACTGGTGGCACCTCTGACTTCCACACAACCCTGAGTGCAGGAATGCAGCTGTAATTGTTGCAGCCTTGCATTTAAGAGCTCCACAACCTGGGGACAGGCACCTGTCCCAGGGGTACCAATAGGCTCAGCTGTGCCTGGCAGGGAATGCCCAACAGCTGCTCCCACATTTGCCTGGGCAGCACATGGAACCCCTGGCTGCAGGGCTCTCAGTGAGCAGGGGGGTAAAACAATTCTTCTACCCAGGTTGTACCCATGCAGAGGGTCTTTCCCTTGGGCTGCTCTATTTGTAATTACCAATGTCTGCTTGAAAGCTTTCCCCATTTCTTTTGGGGATGTTGAGAGGAGCTGTGGTGGTCTCAGAGCTGCTGCAATGACCAACACCCCATCTTTATTGTGGAGGAATTCTACACACACCAGAACCTTTGACAGGACTTGGGCCCTTCACCACCAGCTCCAAGGACCACACCCAGCTGTGCACTTTCCCTTCCTAGCAGGCACAGACAGCAGAACACACCCCACCTGTGGGTCTTCTCTATAGCTTCCTTTTCCATGCCATCTTCCAGCGTGGCTTCGTGGATCAGCAGGTTGGCATTTTTACCTGTGCAAACAATCACAATTTGAATCCTTAGATGAAGACTGACCTGCCCAGCTACCCACAGGAGCCTCCTGTCCCTCCTCAGCCCTGTGTGGCAGACACAGCACCAAAGATTTGGGGATGCCCACTTTGGATACTGACATATGGAGAACTTTCTCCAAGAGATTCTGCAAGCAGAGGGTTTTGTTACCTACCCATTTGCACTAAGGCCATGCAGGGCATTGTGTCACCAGAGTAAACTACTTTCCAGCCAGACTTGTGGATCACTGAACATGCAAAGGCATTTTTACAGTGTTGGACTTCACAGGTCTGAAACTGAACAAGGATATAAGTATTAGACTCTAGGTCCCCTCCAGCCACAGAGCCCCCAGCTCAGGAACTCACCTCAGCCAGGTCATAGCTCTCTAACAGAGAGCTCACAAACTCCTTGGCTTTGGGTCTGATGTTCTCACAGCCTTTCACAAGACACTGAGAAGGAATCATTCTGAGACGGAGGGAAGAAGAGATAATTAAGGACAGATACAAAATAAAACCTGATCTTCTCTTCAAGCAGCTGATTTCTCCCGTTTCTCAGCCTCACTTCAGTGCCTTGGTGACCTGTATAAATTCCTGCTTTCATTGGTGCCCCAGCAACTCACCCAATCACTTCTACCCCATTACCAAATACTCTTCTTCTTGACCAACTTCCTTTTCCTACAGCAAAGGGAAGCTTGCACATAAACCTCTATTTGAGCAGCACAGCTGAGTACAAACCCCACCCTGCCCTCTGCAGACTGCATATCCTTGTTCTACAGCCAGTGGAAGGAGTCAGAGCCACCTCCAACAAAGGGCTGGAGGAATGGATGAGTTTGCCTTGAATAAAGACCAAGGACATTTCTCCACACAGAACACTCACTTGATGTCTCCAAGGATCTCCTCACAGTGGTTGTGGTACTCATTCAGCCAAGGCATGATCTGCTCAGGTGCCACCAGAAACAGAGGGCTGAAATCCTGACCCAGGGCTGCCTGCAAAAACAAAGGTAGGGGGAAAAAATCAGTGCTAGGTGCACACCAAGTCAGAGAGGAGGAATGCTAGGGAAAGGCTGGTGCTCCTCTCCACCTCACCCAAGCCACATTCAGGAGCATAGAAAGTACTCACAAAAGCTCTCCTCCGCTCCATCAGGATATTCACCAGCCCCTGCAAAGGGAACACAGGACACAGCAAGGGAGTCAGAATTGCCTGGGGAGTCAGAGGCAACAGCTCAGCAAGCCCAGAGTCAGAATAAACAAGAAGGGAGAGGGATTAGAAACAGGCAGATTCAGCAGTGCCTGGGGAATGAATGAAGAGAGGAATGCAGAGCAGGGCTGTGGCAGTAAGGTAGAAAAATTATAGAGAGGCTTCATAAAATCAAGCCTACTCTCCTGAAATCAGTTGCTGGCCTTGTCAAAGCTAGCATTTTGCAAGTTCCCATGTGAATGCAATCCTATTGTGAGCCACTTTCCTGGGTAAAAAAACAACTTGCACCTGCATCAACTGTTTTTGCACCATTAGATAGAAAAATTAAAGCTATATTTCACAACTTCCCTGCACATATACACCAGGGGTTTGAGTGACCATTCAATACAGAATAACAATTTGTTGCTAACCAATAAATGTAATTGGCAAGGAAACTACTAACCAATAGGAGTCACACCTGAGGTCTATAAAACTGTATAAAATGGAGTTATATACATAACTCCATAATAATAATAATTTAAATAATTTAAATAACTATAGATATAAATAAATACATAACTAATAAATATATAAACAATAAATATAAATATTATATAAATAACAAGCATCCTATAAATAATATCAATATAAATAATAATAAAACTCCTCCTTAATAATAAAGAATGGGCTTTTTCCACCATGAAGAAAATGGAATTTGTGTGATTCATTCCCATACAGGGCAGCCCACATTGCTCAGCTGGAGCTACCCAGGTAGCTCTGAACCCAAGGTTCAGAGCAGAGGTGCACAAGCCCTTTCCCAGCCCTGAACTCACAGAGTGATGATCTGTGTGCATGTGGGACACAAACACAGCCACGAGGTTACACAGCACTTGGTCCACTTGCTCTCCATAGTGGCGGCAGAGCTGGCCAAAAGTTCCTTCTCCACAGTCCAGGAGCAGGGACCTGGTAGCACTGGTGAGAGGTGACAGACACATTTAGAAGCCACTCAGAGCTCTGAGCAGGGCCAGGCAGGGAGGGGGATTTTGGGGCTGGAAGGCAGAGATCAGAGCCCTGGGGTTCACCTGGTGTTCAGCAGCGTGGAACTGACATTGCGGATTTTCATTGGGATTGCAGATCCTGTTCCCAAGAACACAATCTCAGGATAAGCACCCACATTTCCTAGAGAAAACAGACAACAGGGATTTGGAGGCAAATGTTCTCTGCACATTGCCCAGTCAGATACCATCTAATTCACCAGCACAGTAACTCCAGAGCTAACATGGCCAGCACAGGCATTTCTGCCCCCCTCAGCAGCAGGTTTACAAGGGAAGGCAGAACAAGCCCCACCACTTCACAGCTTCATCTGGGCTCTGAAGCAGTGAGCCACCAAGAGCTCCTATTTCCCACCACACTGATCCTGATCTGTACCTGGTACAGCAGACAGGCTCTCCTTGCACTCCTTCACACGGGTCTGGAAGTCAGGGAGATCCAAGGCCTCGCTGACAAACTCCTCAGGATCACAGACAGTCACAGCATCTCTGCAACAACAGGCACCCATCAGCATGGGGCAAGGCAGGAGCTGAAACAGCCCATTTCAGAGCAAAGTGCCAAACTCCTGTGACAAAACAGCCCTAAAACAAGGGATCAAACGTTCTTCCCATTTTGAGAGGTTGGAAGACACAACAACTGTGGTATGTGCCAAAAAGGCCTGGTTGGGCTGAGCCAGGCACAGAAATGATCATTCCAGCAAGTGGAGAAGCTCCTGCAATAGCACTTCATCCCATCCAGAGCTGCCAGGCACTAGAGGGCACTGCAAGGCAGCACAGAAAGTCCTGCAAGAGGAGCAGACACCTAAAGGGATCCAGGCACTGATGAAAAGTGTAAGAAACCTGTGACCTGGGTCTGCTTCAGAGCATGTGCAGCACTACAGGTCTTCAGTTACCTCAACAGAGAAGCTTAAACTCTTCTTGGCACCTGCATCTTCCTGTTGTGCCCAGCAAGGACAGAAATCTGAGCCATGGTGGATGAAATCCCCTTGCCCCCTGTGGTCCCTGGCCCTTAAGGTTCTCACCCATTTGCCCACCCAGGAGCAAAGCTAGTAACTGTTTTAGAGCTCTCAGCTCTAATGTCAGGCCTTCTAGGTCTTCAGAAGGTAAGACTCCCCAAAAACTCTCTCCTTGCCCCTCTCTGCTCTGCCATAGCCACAGCTGGGTCACAGCATGAGTCAAAGCAAAGGACAGAGGACCACAAGGCTGCAGGAGCACGGGACAGAAAGAACACTCCCAAGCACTGGCCAGGTGTTGTTTTCAGTGGTCCCCTCCTCCATGTCCTACACCTTGTCTGAGACTCTCAGGGGCAGGGACACAGCCCTCAAAAGTTCCCTCAGCACAGCCACCAGAAAGTATCTGCAGAAGATCCTGACACAGTGCCCTCCCTCACCAAAAAGCTGCTTCAGCAAACCCCCAAAACCTGGGAAGAAAAAGATTCCCACTGACCTCTGCCACTCCTGCTGTGGTCTGAGGTGGTATTTCAGGAGGCACTCCCCTCTCACGATGGGCACAGGGCACACAGCCTCTGCTTCCTGCAGGAGGAGGGTGAAGTGAGACACAGCCTTTGCTGAGGGCAGCAGGCACAGGGGCAAGGTGGGCCTGAATTACCTTGCTCTGGTAGGTGGTGAGCAGAGGGAAGATCTCTGGGTGGATGAGGTTCAGCTGAGTTTGGATCTTGTAGCTGCGTGGGTTGTGCACAGCAGAGGAGTTTTCATTGAGCACCAAGTGCTGAGTGCCAGGCCCAAATCTGCCAGAGGACAACAACGCCCAACAGCTTCATGTTAGAACTGGGTATATCTGCATACTGAGCTAAAAATCTCACCTGAGCCAGCAGAGCCCTCTTTTTAGAGCTCTTTACTTTGGAACAAGATTTGAACCAGCAGAACAGGCTGCTGTCCCCAGAGACAGAGCCCAGCTCACGTACCTGTGCATCCACTGCTGGTAGCGGCTGTCTCGCAGCACTGCCTCAGGGGTCATGTGGATAACCAAGGCCACCTGGTGCTCAGCAGCTCCCTCCTGGTACCTGGGACACATGCAAGCACAAAGAACATCTGTCACCCTAGTTAAGATTTTCTAAGCCTTCTGATGTTGGTATTCTTGTAGCAAACTTTCTCACACACTTTCTGTAAATAACTCATTGTTTTGCATTCCTTTATGGAGGAGGAGAAAGTAGATGGACTGTTGGTTTGTCCAGTGTCATTGGAGAGGTGGCACTGTCACCCTCCAATCCACTGTCACTTTAGGAAAACTATAAATGTCAGAGTCAGAAAATAAACTCCCCTTCTTTCTTCACCTTGAGAACAGCAGTGTGTGCTTGTGTTCATGTCCTATAGTGACATCCATCTGTGCTCCAGTGCAAGTCCTTGCCATCCCTCCCCTCTCCCCCTTTGGTGCTGCCAGAGGTGCCCCCTGAGGCAGGCAGGGCAGGGATTTCTTTTCAGAGCATGGAGCTCCAGGACTGCATCAACCAAGCCACAAGGCTCAGACCATTTGCTGACATCTCCACTGTCCCCCACAGGGCAGTTCCTCTCCTCCATCAGCAATATCTGCAGAGCCTCCAGGAGCCCAAAGGCTTCTGCAGAAGCCCTGCAGAGTTATGTGCAGTCCAGGCTTCCAGCAGCCTCCACTGCTCCCCAGGCAGACACCAGTGCACATTCCTGCTCTGAAGTCCCCGAGGGAAAACAGGCCCATGGCAGTCACAGAACCCACAGGTTCTGCCTTTCCTAAAAGCACCACCAAAATCCTTTCTTATATCTCAAGCTCCTTAACAGTGCCAAAGAGCTCAGACATCAGCCATGAGAAGAAATAGCACACCTGAGCTAGAACAAGAGCAAAACCTGAATTCAGCCCAGGTCCTTCCCCAGGCCCTGCAGGTGCCCCAGCCCTACCTTTGGAAGGTCTCATTTTCACAGACAGCATCCACAAAGCCCTCGTGGGGACACTCCAGCACGAGGAACACTGGGCCAGGGTCAGTGGGGGTGCACAGCTCCTCAGGAAAGAGCTGCAGGCAGATACACAGTGGTCACAGCACACCCAGCCTGCACCTCTGTGTCTGACTCCTTCAGTCACACAGAGCCCAGCAGCCACTCCCAGAGCTCAGTGCACCCAGCCAGGGCAGCTCTGGGGCCCCTTCTGCTCCCATTTCACAGCAAAATCCAATGTGTGTAACAGCAAATCCCAACCCTGGCCTCACAGAAACCACAACCTAACCAAGGAGGGGAATTTCAGCAGTTTTGAGGTTCCCATGACAGATTCAGATGGTAGCAAAAGCATGTGTAAGGACAAAAAGGCTTTCTAAAATTCTTGTGACACAAAGATGTGCTGATCCTGTCTCCTAGGTCAGGATCTTCACTTGCAGATCACCTGGGCATGGCCAGAGCTGGCTCTGCCTCTCACTCCAGTGTTAGAGATGCAGAGCCTGTACCCCAGAACTACTGAGTTTATTTTGGTGTCAGTGATGGCTACACAGGTATTCAATTCCCAGATTTAAACAATGCAGGGATTAACTCCACCAGCTCACTCCTAGACCTGCAGCAGCTTTGGGGAGGGGAGATGAAGCAGCTCTGCCAAACAGCAAACACCCAGCCACACCCACACGGGAGCTCATTCCCTGATCAGCACCCCAGCAGACCCAGGCATGCCACACTCAACAACAACCTGGATGTCCTGGCAGGCAAAGCATTCTGCATAAAAACTGTCACCCTGGGAGCCCAGTGAAGGAGGGAGTGGCAGAGCCACAACAGAAACATAGACACATCTTACCTCTTTGCCTTCATAAGTGATGCTCTCCCCATTTTTGAGAGCTGTAATGATGGGAAGGATGGCTGGAGTTCCCCTGAGAACAAGGCCACAGAAACATTTAGCTGCCAGCACCCCCGTGCCTGCTCCTGCTGCCCCCTGGCCCAGGCTGGGCTCTCATACTCACACTGGCAGGCCCAGCTCCTGGGCTTTAGCTGCAAGGAATTTCCCTTTCCTTGGGTGAACCTGCAGAGTCAAACACAATTACCACCCAAATTAAGAAGGCCATGAAACAGGATCATGTACTGTCAGCTTAAAAGCTTCTCCACAAACCAAGGGAATGTTTTCTCCTTTTTCAGTTCCACAGCCACTGCTCCAATTTACCCCAAAAGGGATTTTCTGGGCTCTCTGCTTTCCGGGATCATGCTGCTGCCTCTTGCTCCCCTCTCTAGCCAAGCAAGCACAACAGCCTGCCCTCCTCTGAGGGTTAAACAAGAATGGAACCTGTACACTCATAACCACTGCTGGATTCTAAAAACACCTCCAGGTTTACACATTCCTACTCATGCTACAGCAACTCTGACACTTGAAAAGCAGAAACACATTAGAGCTTCAAAGTCCTACCTGAAAACACTGTCTCCATTTAAACCCCTGCAGCAAGATGACATTAGGAAACATTTCCTTACAGAGGGTGGTCAATGCCCCAGGCCTGCCAGTGTTTAAGAGATTATTAATGCCCTTAACAATATATTTTAAATTTTGAGCAGCTTGAAGTAGCCAGGCAGCCGGACTGGATGGTTCAAGCCTGGCTGGATTGGGCTTGGAGAAACCTATCTAATGGAAGGTGTCCCTGCCCATGGGGGCATGGAATGAGATTACCTTTAAGGTCTCTTCCAGCCCAACTCATCCTGTGGTTATAGATGATCACTTTATGTCCCTTCCCCCTGAAATACCCTGTTTTATTCTCTTATCTGTTGTGTTGGTTTAGAGACCCTGTGCCCAAACTCACTTTGCAAAGAAAAGCTGTCACCAGCTCAGGATGCTTCCTTGCACATTTCTGCTCATCACCTGTAAAACAAAGCAAAATCACAAAAAAAATCATTACTTGCTTTTCTTAAAACCAAAACATACCAAAATTTGCTAAAGCATTAACAGGAACATTATCCACTTAACTTGGAGCTCAGCAGCAAAATCTTATGAACACCCAAGGCCAGAGAGCCCATGGCTTCAAATATAGGAAGCCAAACTAAAGCCCAAGACTGAAAATCAGCCCAGCATCCACCTGTAATTAAATTACAAAGGTTGGAGCATCTATCCCTGCCAGAAGCAAACTACCACAAGGACTAATCACACCCAAGCACCAATCATGTCCAATTTCTAGGCCTTTTAAGTTCTCCATAACTTCCAAAGAACAATTTCTGCTCCATGGAACCTTCCAGCTCAGCTTCTCTACCAACCTCACTTTCAGACAGCAAATGGCTCAGAGAACAAATTCCTATCCCTTGGAATCATCTCATTCAAGTTAAAAAGGCCATTCCATGTGTTTCACCTGCTTTCTTTGGGCTCTCTCTTCCTTCCTCCAAGCTTTGCTGTGCAGGTCTCGGGGATCCAGGCCCTGTGTCCCCTTTAGAGCTGTTTCCACCTTGGGGAGATGCTCCAGGACTCTGAGGGGGTGAACTTCCAGCAGCCAGTGGTTTTGCTGTCCCAAATCCAATAAAAGCAGACAAAGATCACTCAATCCACAGCAACATAAAAGAAAATCATGAGTAGCATTCCCTCCTCCATGGCAGTCAGGTTTAAACTGCACCAGAATACAGAGCTCCTCTCCCAGTCTAGCTTGCACTTGCATTCTGCAGTCACTTATGTCAGGAGCCATCCCTCATCCAAGTCCTTCTCCCCAAACTGCTCAACTCTGTCAAGTCTGTGCTGCACCCTCAGTATCACATTTTGCAGCAGAAAGAATGCAGCTGGCTGAGAAAGCCAAACCCAGGGATGTCCACAGGTCATTCCATCCACCCACACCTAAAGGAACAAGCCTGACTCAGCAGGTCTTGCTATTTAAATGAGATGCTTCTCCTGAGAAAGGCAAATTAATGAACCTCTGCTTACTCAGAAGCTGCTCCTTGAACCTTCATTGTGCCTCCCCTGTCTCCCTGCAGCAGCAGGGCTCACCTGTCAGAGGGATCTGGCAGACAGTCATTGTCTCATCCTTGTACTCAGGCTCTGTGTGCAACTGCACAGCTGGGAAGAGATCAAAACCCACCATTAACAAGTGCATAAGCAGAGATTCACACTCTTCAAGGATATAAATCAGAAAAGTGTATTTGTCTTTAACACAACCTGCTGAGCGTTCCCCTTCCCTTTCTCTGCCCAACTGAACACTCCAATGAACAATTAAAGTTTTAAAAGCCCATCATCCTCATGGTGCCATGATGAGCAATTTCACTGGCAGACTCTAGAAGCAAACTGCCTTCAGTGTTTTAAAACGAAATGCTGTCTGAATCAGCCAACCTGAGCAGAAACAGAGCTGGAAACACTGTTGTGCGGGGTTTAACAGTGTATCAGAGCAAAAGAAATGTTTAAAACATCCTCTGAGTGGATACAAACCAGAGGCTGAGGCTGCTGCTCGGCAATGCAACCTTGGCTAGAGAGGAAACAAAGTTCCAAATTCCTCTGCTCCACATCCCTGACCCCCCTGACCCACCTAAATCCATCCTTTTGAGGGGCCCAGGGAAGAGGCGAATGGCTTTCAAGTAGTTTTGCTGGAAAAGAGGAGAAAGGCTGTCAGGAGGACAGGAGCAGTGCCATGCCAAACACCCCAAACAGCCAGCCAGACCAAGCTGAGCAGCTCAGACAGCTCTGGGCAGGCACTGTGCCGTCAGAAAGGGAAAGAGCCACTGTCCCCATCCCCTCCAGCAGTGCAATTAGTCAGCAGAAACTGCAAGGAAATAAAACCACTACAACAACGCTGAGGATTGCAAATTTCTGGTCCAGACACGGCATTAGGCTGGCAAGGACCACATCAAACAGGAGAGCAGAGACTGAGTTCTCTCTCATGTAAAATGGGGAGGGAGCAGGCAAGGGAACAAAGATCCTCCCCTCTCCCCAAAGCTGATTTATCAGGATATGAGACTACAGCACAGGTGCAGAAGATTTCTGCTGTCCTGTAACTGAAGAGATTTGGAATTCCAAGCCAACCTGTTGTGCTGACACAAATTCAGAACAGCATTTCACACCTGCACAGAGATTCCCTTTTCTCAGCTCTCCCAGTTCCAGGGTGAGCTTTAACCCTTTGAGGGTTTGCTCTGCCTTGTGCACCTTGCCATACTCACCAGCTTTGGTGGCCCCAGGAACACACACCTCTGGAGCCCTATGGCCTTCAGGGTGAGGATCATCCCTAAGAGCAAGCAGAGAAACAGCTTTATCAAACAGCTTTATCACAGCTCCAGTGAGCACTGGCAGACCCCAAAAGAGCCCTCTCTGTTCAGGAGTGCTTGGCCTCTCCTCAAAGGCCAGAACTGCACCTGGACCTGAATTTTGTGGCAGTTTCAACATGTCCCTTGCCTCTACAGATAAAGAAAATACACATCTTGATAAAATTAATCTGGAGCAAGGCATCAGAACAGATCATGAATCTCCTCCTTTTCTTGGAAACTTCCATAATTTTAATGGACAAGACCCATAGCCATCTATCCTAACCTCATCTGCACTGAGCAAAATGGTGCCCACCAATTTTTGTGTGCTCCTTTAGACTCAAACCACCCTAATCCCCTGCTGGCAACACTGCTAACACCTCCTGCTCAGGAGATTTTGGGAAGCTGAATCCAGGCATGCTGGACATGCAGGGCCTGTCCCACCACTGTCTGCAGTGAGCACTTAGTGCTGTGTCCAGCTCTGGGCCCTCAGTTTGGGAAGGATGTTGAGATGCTTGAGCACATCCAGAGGAGGCAGCAAGGCTGGTGAGGGGCTGGGAACACAAGCCCTGTGAGGAACATTTGAAGGAGCTGGGGTTGTTTAGCTTGGAGAAGAGGAGGCTCAGGGCTGACCTCATTGCTCTCTACACCTTCTGAAGGGAGGTTGTGGACAGGTGGGGTTGGTCTCTGACAGAACCAGAGGACACAGTCTCCAGCTATGGCAGGGAAGGGATAGGTTGGATATTAGGAAAAAAAAATCACTGAAAGAATAATAAAGTACTGGAATGCTCTCCCCAGGGAGGTGGTAGAATCACCATCTCAGGATGTGTTTAAAAAAGCCTGGACATGGCACTTGGTGCTATAGTTGAGGTGTTGGGGCATAGGTTGGACTCAATGATCTTAGAGATCTCTTCCAGCCTCATCATTCTGTGATTCTGCAGTGTCACACAGGCCCTGCCCAGCCCAACACCTCTTGCTCAGGAGATTTTGGGCAGCTGAATCCAGGCACGCTGCTCAGGCAGGGTCTGGGTATCTCACCACGTGTCTGTACTGCACAGAGCCCCAGCCCAGCCCAACTCCTCCTGCTCAGGAGATTTCAGACAGCTGAATCCAGGCATGCCGGACAGGCAGGACCTGTCTCACCACGTATCTGCAATATCACAGACACAGGGCTGGGGCCCAGCACCTTCTGCTCAGGAGATTTCAGACAGCTGAATCCAGGCATGCTGCTCACCCGGGCCCGTCCCACCACGTGTCTGCGCTGCACAGAGCCCCAGCCCAGCCCAACCCCTCCTGCTCAGGCGATTTCGGGAAAAAATCCGCCGCAGGGCCCCAGCCCAGCCTGGAACACCCCACAAACCGCACGGGCCCCGGGCAGTGACCGCGCCCTGCCGCACTCACCGGGCAGCCCCCCGACGTTGGCCCAGGACACGCGGCTCAGGAAGATGCTGTCCAGGTGGGAGATCTTCAGCCTGCGGGGTACCGGGGGTGAGCGGGGCCCGCTGAGCCCCGGTGTCCCCCCGTGTCCCCCCGGTGTCCCGCACTTACTTGTGCTCCTGCATGGCGCGCTGCGTGCCCTCGCCGCAGTTGAACAGATACCTGCGGGGACAGCGCGGTCAGGGCGAGGCGGGCCGGGCCGGGGACCATCACCGCCGCTGCCGCCGCCATTCCCGCACTCACCGGTTGAACTCGGAGAACACGTACACGGCCGCCCCCGCGTCGCGGCAGCCGGCCGCCACCACCTGCACGTACACGGTGTTGGGCCCCGCCAGGCCGGTGCCCGCGCTCCGCCGCCGCTCGCGGGCCCACACGTGCCGGGGCACGTCCTTGGGGCGCCGCCGGGGCCCGCCCGCCGCTGAGGGCCCCTCGGCCATGGCCCGGGCCGCGCCGCCGGGGCCCGCCCGCAGCCGCCGCCACACGAGCGCCCGCGCCAGCGCCCACATCCGCGTGCCCGCCCCGCCCGGCGGGCCGCGGCCAATGAGAGCAGAGAAATGCCCGCGGAGGACCGCCCATCTCGTTACGTCATGCAGACGGGCCAATGGGGAGTGAGAATGGCGGGTGCAGCCCCGCCCCTGAGGCGCCGCTGGGCTGCCCGGCTGTTCACACGTGACTGGGCTCTGCCGGTCGGTGTTCGGCGGATTCCGCTCCGGGCGGTTCTGTGTCCGGTCCGGCCCGTTCTGTGTCCGGTCCGGCCCGTTCTGTGTCCGGTCACCGCCGGTTCAGTGTCCGGTCACTGCCGGGATTCTCTGTTCAGTCCGGGAGGTTCAGTGTCCGGTCATTGCCAGTTCTGTGTCCGGTCACTGCCGGTTCTGTGTCCGGTCCCAGCCGGTTCTGTGTCCGGTCCCAGCCAGTCCTGTGTCCGGTCACTGCCGGTTCTGTGTCCGGTCATTGCCGGGGTGCAGGGGACACAGCCCTGGAGCCCTGACCTCCATCAGGGGATTGAGCCCCTCTGAACCCCTGGATATTTGTTTTGGTTTAGGGCAAATTTGGGAGAGAACTTTGAAAAGGGCTTTTTTAGAAAAGCAGATTTAATTTTATTTTTTTTTAACCCCCTGGGATTCCCCAGTGTGATAGATGAGTAATGCCATGATTGGCAATAGACAAATATCATGTATAGTGATACATATATGATACGATAATAGACAAATATCATGAATATAGGTTAAGAAAAGTTTTATAGTTATGTTTTAGCCCCTTGCATTGTCATCAAGGGACAGCCGGGGTTGGGACATCTGGAAGGGTCAGATTGTCACTATGGTGACACTGACCTCTAATCAGAATTTAAGGAATGATCTTCATGACTGCACAGGGAAGAAGGAGCCAATGGACAGAACTTTGGGAGGGGTTAAAGGGTTAAAAATCCATTGTGTGGTTGAGCACATAGTGGGGGAAATTCTCTGCTCCTGGTGCTGTAATATTTTCTCCACGCAGTCTTCTGTTGTATTTTTGATAAGGTTTAATAAACTTATCTAAAATTATGAAAAGTGAGTAACCATTTCTCTCACCAGGTGTCATGTACATATTTTATGAAAAATCCTTTCTTTAGGATCTTTTCTCCTGAGAAGCTGAAGCCTCAGAAATGAAATGTAAACAATGGTTATCTGCTGCTGTGGAATTCAACAGGTGCATCTGTGATTGGTCTCATATGGCTGTTTCTAATTAATGGCCAATCACAGTCAGCTAGCTTGGACTCTCTGGTCAGTCACAACATTTTATTATCATTCCATTCCTTTCCTTTTCCAGCCTTCTGATGAAATCATTTCTTCTATTCTTTTAGTACAGTTTTAATATATAATTTTCTTTTCATATAATATATATAATAAAATAATAAACATGGAGTCAAGATTCTCGTCTCTTCCCTCTCCCCCATTCCAGGAGCCTGTTCAGGACCTGTGGGCAAACATCCAGCTGCACTGATAGCATCAACCATGACACAGGGGAGATTTAAATGGAGATTTAAAAGCAATATCCTCACAGACCCCACTGACAGACCAAGGGGGATCCTTATCTTTGGGTTTCCCCAAGGTGATATCTATACTTCCCTTTGCTGTGTATTCCGTGATTATCATCATCCCCTGCAGCCTGGGTTTATGAGAAGAGCAGGTTTACACACAGGTTAAAGACAGCACAAGACAATATGGAGAGTTTGGTGTGTCAGTGGCTCATAAAGGTAACCAGTCTGGTCAAGATAAAAACCAAAATTAGTGGAAAGTAGATCTTGAGGGCAAAGCAATAACCACAAGATGCTGATCCCAAGCATAGGGTGTTGGGAAGGATGAAAGTTTGACAAGAAAGTCTCACAGATAGATATGCATGCTTAGCTGAAAGATTTTTGAATGTAGAGTGGGATGGCAGGAGGGTCTCACAAAGGGCCCCCTGTTTCTCAGCATTGCAGCTCAGAGGATTCACATTAAATCCTGCTGAGTTTGGCTCTGCACAGCCCCAGGGGTGGATTTGTTCAGAAACACAGAATCACGGAATGATTCTATGCAGGAGCTGTTATTGAAGAGCTCTGGGTGTCAGGGGTACAGACCCAAAGCTGGCTCCCACATGGGTTCAGGAAGAGCGCATTTTTATACCCTTATCATTATCATTATATTATAATCATATATATATATATATATATATATATATATATATATATATATATATACAAATATATATATATATATATATATAATGTATCACATATCATTATCATTATATAACTACATTATCATTATACTATCATTATAATTATTATCATTATATAAGTACATATTCATTATTAAACTTCTATTGTTCTATTGTATGCATTGATTTCATCCAAGCATGGATTTTGTCATTTCCATCAAACCCCCAAACATCGTTTCTCATTATTCTTGTTACAATTAAACAATAATTATATGCAATTACCAAACAATTATCGCATTTAACAATCATTTATCATAGTCATTAAATGATTTCACAGGGGCAGTTTCACATGATCCAGTAAAGCCTAAAATTTTCCCAGGGCCTACCAGGCCCAACCTTCCTCCCCCTGAATATCCCATGATTTTGGAAACATTTTATCCCTACACTATCAGATTTACCCTGCAAACCTGTGGTTCCTGAGGGATAACTGAGTTACCAATGGCATGGAGTGATGGGGAACACACAGGGAGTCCAGGAGGAGAAAGCAATTTGACAATGCTTCTTTTGCCATGAAGGATTTAATGGAGATTGTGGGGAAGATTACCTTAAGAGGTGAAATTTCAGGTGGCTCATCCCTCAGATTAGAGGCATTTTGCTGAAAAGTTCTTGTTCTTTAGCAACAGATCATGACAGTGCTTGGCAGAGGAGGAAAAAAATCCTCAAGAAGTGGCACAGGACATGACAGGCACTGCCTTAGCCAGAAAAACCTTCAAAATAAAAACCCCCCAAAAATAAATTTGCAGAGATATTGGCTACTAATTAAGAGAAAGATTCATTAGACCTCAGAAATATTTGAATGTAGAATGATTTCAGGAAGCCAACAGCAAGGTGTAACCGAGGGAGCTTCATTAAAGAAGAGTTTACTTATCTGCAATGTGCCCCAGCCCCTGGCCCTGTGTCTGCCAGAGCAGCAGATGCAGGATAAGCCTGGTCCCTGCAGAGCCCAATCTCCCTCTCCCAGCGCTCCCAGTCCAGGGGTATTTCCTTCTGCTCTTTCAATAAAAGAAAGGTAAACACCCCCCACCCAGCTGCAGTGGCTTGGGATTAGTTTCAATATTGCCTGGCAAAGTATAAGCTAAATCAATTCCTGTTTCTTTGAGGAGGAACAGAACAGTGCATTCCCACAGGCCATTCCCCAGCCCTGTCCCACAGCCCATTCCCCATCCCAATGCCCATCCCATATCCCAAATCCCATATCCCATATCCCGATCCCATATCCCATATCCCATATCCCATTCCTGTATCCCATATCCCATATCCCATATCCCAAATCCCATATCCCATATCCCATTCCCATATCCCAAATCCCATATCCCATATCCCATTCCCATATCCCCTTCCCATATCCCATATCCCATTCCTGTATCCCATATCCCATATCCCATATCCCAATCCCATATCCCATATCCCATATCCCATATCCCATATCCCATCCCATATCCCAAACCCCATCCCATATCCCATTCCTGTATCCCATATCCCATATCACATATCCCCTTCCCCATCCCATTCCCCACCCCATTCCCCCATCCCAATGCCCATCCCAATCCCATATCCCATTCCCATATCCCCTTCCCATATCCCATATCCCATATCCCAACTCCCATATCCCATATCCCATTCCTATATCCCATATCCCATATCCCAAATCCCATTCCTGTATCCCATATCCCATATCCATTCCCATATCCCCTTCCCATATCCCATATCCCAAATCCCATATCCCAAATCCCATTCCTGTATCCCATATCCCATATCCATTCCCATATCCCTTCCCATATCCCATATCCCAAATCCCATATCCCAAATCCCATTCCTGTATCCCATATCCCATATCCATTCCCATATCCCCTTCCCATATCCCATTCCTATATCCCATATCCCATATCCCAATCCCATATCCCATTCCTATATCCCATATCCCATATCCCATTCCCATATCCCATTCCCATATCCCCTTCCCATATGCCATATCCCAAATCCCATATCCCATATCCCATTCCTGTATCCCATATCCCATATCCCAATCCCATATCCCATATCCCATATCCCATATCCCAATCCCATATCCCACACCCCATATCCCACACCCCATTCCCCATCCCGCAGCCCCGGCGCTGCCATGGCCCGGCTCCGGCCCTAGGTGGCACCGCGACTCCGCCGCCGCGTCCCGCCGGCACCGGGCGGGGGACAAGAACGGGGCAGCCCCGGCGGGTCCCGGCAGCGCCCGAGCCCCTCCGCCTCCCTCCTGACCCCTTCCCCGCGGTGTCCTCGTGCTGCTCTGTGTCCCCCAGGCTGTCCCGCTGTCCCCGAGCTGCCCCCGGCTGTCCCGCTGTCCCTGTGCTGCTCTGTGCCCCCCCCCCGGCTGTCCCCAGGCTGTCCCCATCCCCTCCGTGCCGCCCCTGGGCTGCTGCACGTCCCTGCCCAGCATCTGCTGCTCCTCCGGGCTCACCCTCTGCGGAGAACGGGGACATCCCACAGGGCAGCGCTCCCACCTCGGCTGGCTGCCTGCCACCTGCCCTCGGTGTCACCTTTGACACCCCCAGGGCAAATCCAGCGGCAGGGCCGGGCTGGCAGGGACCCTGCCCAGGGAGCAGAGCCAGCTCCTGCAGTGGCACCCTGTCCCTGCCCCACTGAGGGTGGCACCTTGCCCATAGCCAGCTCCAGACACAGCTTGGAGAGCCCAGGACCCCAAGCTGCTGCTGGGTTTTCACCAGCTCACCCAGCCCAGGACTGTCACAGGGCCCTGAGGCTGGGTGTGGGCAACTCCTGATGGTTAAAGAGAGCCATGGAGCATTCATGGGATGTATCCCACGTTTGTTCCTCCATGGGAGAGGGATCTCCCAAGGAGGAGCAGTAGGCTTTCCTCCCCTCCCCTTCCTCCTGGATTTCTCTTTCAGGTTTTTGGCAATCTTAGACTTTGAAGAGTAGGCCTATGCAGTTAAAATTTGAGCAATACCTATCTAAAATGCAGGTCCTACAAATCTTCATGCATGAACTTGGCCACAATTGGCCAAATCCTGAGCTCCGGCTCTCTCCCCATCCCCATCCTGCTCCTCTCGTGTGTCCCACAGGAGCAGATCCCTTCAGGACCTCTCTGATTGTTCCATGGATGACCCCCACTCCATCACCTCCTATAGAAACCAGAGCTCAGCATTTCTGCTGGGGTTTCACCAGCAGCTGAGATGGGCCTGGAGGGTGGTGCAGGGAGAGCAGGAGGGCCCAGAGCTGCTCTGTCCTGGCAGAGCCAAGAGGGGCTTTAGGTGCCAGTGGGCTCAGTGGTGTCCATATCCCATATCCCATATCCCATATCCCATATCCCATATCCCATATCCCACTGAGAGCCCCATGCAGACAGAGATGCTGGGATCCCACCTCTGCTCAGAGTGGTCCCTCGGTTCAAAGCTGCTTCCCCTCATTCCCAGTCACCCCATGAACCAAACTGGGGCAAGCACACGCTTCAGTGGGTGGCTGACAGCTCACCCTTGACACAGAACTGGTTTTACTCCATCCCCCTCCTCATTTATTTATGGTCCTTCACCCCAGCGTGGCTTCGCCCTGATGGACGGTGTTTGCACATGTTCCTCTTATCCAGAACATGGGGCTTTGCAGCCACTGCTCTATTTACTGTAATTTTTAGCTCAGACACAACCAGAACTCCCACCCTGTCTGGGCTCTCAGTGCAGAAAACAAGACTAAACTATTTTGGGATGTTTTTCCCTTTTCCTCATACTTGGGTGCTTTCCCATGTGGCAAAGCCTTCAGAGCCTCGGGGAGGGTGAACCTGTTTCACACACCCCTGAGAGCTGCCTCTGACCCCTGCACACACTTTAACCCCCTCCCCTGACCACAGGCACCTCCCATACACGCCAGCTTCATGCTCCACTCGGATTTTAGAGCTGGGAAATGCATCCAGTGTCAGGGATGAGCTGAGAGCACGGCGGATGGGAACGAGCCTCCCAGGCTCCATCCTCGCCCTCCTCCTCCTTGTCACCTCGTCTGGTCTCACCTCCTCAGGGTGCCCAAAACGCCGTGTACTGCTGCCCCAAGACAAGGAGGGAACACGGCTTTGGCCCTGTTTGCCTGGCAAATGTGGAAAAGTGCCCGGAAAATGCCCCTTTGCCTGCATCACTCCCATTTTAGTCCCACTGGGTGGCACCCGCTGGGGAGAGGCCGGCGATGCACACAAATCCTCCCCCCTCCCGCCTCTGTCACAGCCAAGGGTCTCTCCATTGAAGTTTACTTTAAGGTCTAATAAAATTTCCAAGCTGGAAAAATCTTTATGCAGAGGTTTGCTTTGTTTAAAGGAAGAGGACCATAAAGATAAAGCCTCGCCCGCCGCCGCTCCCCTCCCTGCCCGGCCGAGGGGCCGCGGCTCGGCCCCTCCCTCCCAGCCCGGAGGAAGAGCTTGTTTTCCTAACGAGAGGTTTGAAGATTAAAAGGGGAAAAAAATCAGCCATTTGGAATCCTCTACTGACGCTGCAAATACCCTCGTTAATAGATATGTCTCGTTTTGTTACCTCATTTTAATTAATCACTAAACAAAGACAGCTGCCAAATTTCGGCTCTGGCTTTGAGCCTACAACTGACTTGAAGCCCTTGAAAAATAGACTATTTATGGTGCCTGGGCTTAAAGCTTAAATTTCTTGTATAAACTTTACCCTTCCTAAGAATAGCGTGGGGAGAGCATTGCTGGCCCCATGCTCGGTGCCCCCATGCCCAGCTGGGTGTGGGCAGCAGTGGGGCCAGGAGGGATTGGGGTCCCTTGGGCTGCTGACAGCACAGGAGCAGCTGCACCAGTTCCAGGATGTCCCTGAACAAGTCCTGTTGTCCCCACACAGGCACAGGTGCCACCACCAAAGGAGGTGCCCCATTCCCGTTGGCCTCCTCCACAGGGCAGAGCATCCTGGTGCAGGAGAGCATCCCTAGGGCTGGCTGGGTGCCTAAGGGAAGTGTTTGTGTCCCAGACATGCAGTGCGTGGGGTGAAGAAGATATTTCATGTTTTAGGGCATGGCAGCTGCATCCAACCCTGCCACTTCCCCCAAGGGATGGGGCTCCTTCATCCACACCCCAAATAGCAGAGCCCTGGGATTTTGCACTGTGATGGAGCTGCCCACAGCAGGGACACGAGGCTTCTGTGTCTTCCCTTGATGGCAGCTTGGGCCTTCAAAGGCTCTGAAAGGGCATTTTAATTTGTGTATGTATTTTTTGGGGTATCCTAAGGAAAGGCTTCAGCTTGTCCTTGCCCATCCCTTCAGACCACAGGCAGGGAAGGAGCTGGAGGACTGGGGCTTGACAGGGCAGGAGGAGCAGCAGCAGGGTCTGTCTGTCCTGGGTGCTGTGTGCCCTCAGTGCTGTGTGTCCTGGGTGCTGTCTGTCCTGCCATGTGGCTCTCAAGGCTCTGCAGAGCCAACTGGCCTCACTGCTGGCCCTGAACGAGTGCCCGGCGTCTGTCCCACTGCCTGGTGTCTGTCCATCCCACTACTCAGTGTCTGTCTGTCCCACTGCCCATTGTCCATCCTGCTGCCTGCTGTCCCTCTGTCCTACTGCCCAGTGTCTGTCTGTCCGTCCTACTGCCCAGTGTCTGTCTGTCCCGCTGCCCGGTGTCTGTCTGTCCCGCTGCCCATTGTCCATCCCACTGCCTGGTGTCTCTCCTGCTGCCCGGTGTCTGTCTGTCCCACTGCCCGGTGTCTGTCCATCCCGCTTCCCAGTGTCCATCCCGCTGCCCGCTGTCCGTCTGTCCCGCTGCCTGCTGTCTGTCCCGCTGCCCTGTGTCTGTCCCTCCCGCTGCCGCTGTCTGTCTGTCCCACTGCCCTGTGTCCACCTGTCCCGCTGCCCGGCGTCAGTCTGTCCCGTTGTCCATTATCCATCCCAGTGCCCAGTGTCCCTCCCGCTGCCCTCTGTCCATCCCGCTGCCCGCTGTCCATCTGTCCCGCTGCCCGCTGTCCGTCCATCCCGCTGCCCGCTGTCAGTCCTGCTGCCCTGTGTCTGTCCATCCCGCTGCCCGCTGTCCGTCCATCCCGCTGCCCGCTGTCCGTCCATCCCGCTGCCCGCTGTCAGTCCCGCTGCCCTGTGTCTGTCCATCCCGCTGCCCGCTGTCCATCTGTCCCGCTGCTCTGTGTCTGTCTATCCCGCTGCCCGGTGTCCGTCTGTCCCACTGTTCGTTATCCATCCCACTGCCCAGTGTCCCTCCCGCTGCCCTCTGTCCATCCCGCTGCCCGCTGTCCGTCTGTCTCGCTGCCCGCTGTCCGTCCCGCTGCCCTGTGTCTGTCCATCCCGCTGCCCGGTGTCCGTCTGTCCCACTGTTCGTTATCCATCCCACTGCCCAGTGTCCCTCCCGCTGCCCGCTGTCCGTCCGTCCCGCCCGGGGATGGTTCTGCAGCCCCCGTTCTCCGCAGCGGCTCCCGCTGCCCTCCCGGCCCGGGGCGGGAGCAGCGCCGGGCTGCAGGACGAGCTGCTCCAGCTGCAGCCGGGATCCCGCAGCTCATATTTCAGCAGGTCTCCCCCTCGGGTGACACCGAACGCGTGTCACACGCGCTGGAGGCACGGGCTGCCGGCCCCCGCCCGCCCACACAGCCCCAGCCGCGGTCCTGCAGCCGTCTGCTGCCTCCGTGGCTAAAATAAACTGTCTGCTGCACAGGCAGCAGAACTCACAGCAAAACCTCCTGCTGCACAGCGAAACTCCCAGCAAAACCTCCTGGTGCACAGCCGGCACCGGGAATCCAGCCCTGCACACGCCGTGCCAAAAACCCCGCTGGGTCAGCACCTGCTGGGATCCGGGGTGCTGCCACAGCCCAACCCGCGTCCTGGTTCCCTGCATCAACACCCCAGGACATCCCCGGTGTCCCCATCCCGAATGTGCACAGTGACACAGCCACCGCCACACCGCCACCTCCCCTGGTGCACTGCGGCACCCACGGGCAGCGAGTGACCCAAGAACCAGCGCTGGCTGCTCGGTGGGATTGCCAGGGGACAGCCCCAACCGTGTCTGTAGCACCCATGGGCACCAAGTGACCCCAAGAACCAGCGCTGGCTGCCAGGGGACAGCCCTGTCCTTGCTTGCCACCTCCGTGCCACCCACGGGCAGCGAGTGACCCCAAGAACCAGCACTGGCTGCTCGGTGGGATTGCCAGGGGACTGCCCGGTTTGTCCCTGCCACCTCCGTGCCACCCATGGGCACCAAGTGACCCCGTGTACCAGTGCTGGCTGCTCGGTGGGATTGCCAGGGGACATCCCCGTCCCTGCCTGTGCCACCCACGGGCACCAAGTGACCCCAAGAATCAGTGCTGGCTGCCAGGGGACAACCCTGTCTCTTCCTGCCACCTCTGTGCCACCCACGGGTGCCCCTAAGCCATCACCACACCCGTCCTGGGCTGCAGGGCAGAGCTGAGTCCCTCTGCTGAGCATCATTTCAGCTCGGTTTGGATGGGGTCAACTCTCCAGGTGTGGGGCTGGCAGGGGGATGCCCTGTGCCCTCTGGGGTTACACTGCTGCCAGCACGCAGGGCTTGCTCTGGAAGTGCCCCTGAGGCCACCCTGCCTCTCCTCCTCACCCTGGGCCACGCTCTGATGTTGCTGCAGTAAGGTCCTGCCCCACCTGTGGGGCAAAACTGAGCTGAGCATCTTCCTCTGCAAGCAGCAAAAGCTCCAATTTGGAGTGGGCTGGGGCAGTGATGGACAGCAGATGGCTCAGAAGGAACCTGAGGGAAGTGGGAGTTGTTCCACTGCCCACTGTGGATTTTTAACTCTGAGCTCTAAGGATGGCAACCTAAATAACAACCTGTATTGTGTATTGGTACAGAAACACATTCCAAATACACAGGGCCCTGGGATTTCTGTGTTGGTACAGAAACACACCCCAAATAGACAGAGCCCTGGGACTTCTGTATTGGTACAGAAACATATCCCAAATACACAGAGCCCTGGGATTTCTGTGTTGGTACAGAGACACTCCTCAAATACACAGACCCCTGGGATTTCTGTATTGGTACAGAAACTTATTGATACAGAAATACAGTGCTATTTCTGTATTGTTACAGAAACATATCCCAAATACAGAGAGCCCTGGGATTTCTGTATTGGTACAGAAACCCACCCCAAATACAGAGAGCCCTGGGATTTCTGTATTGGTGCAGAAACACACCCCAAATACAGAGAATCCCAGGATTTCTGTATTGATATAGAAACTTATTGATACAGAAGTGCTAAGGTATTTCTGTATTGGTACAGAAACACATTCCAAATACACAGAGCCCTGGGATTTCTCTATTGGTACAGAAACTTATTAATCCAGAAACTCCCACCTCTCCACCCCAGAAATGTCACTGTTCCCCTTTCTGTGCCTGTCCTAAAAACCTCCTGCTTCTAAAGGATATTTTGTATGGACTGCAGCTCTGCCCTGTGCAAACACATCATGATTTCTGGACTTCTGTATTGGTACAGAATGACACCCCAAATACGCAGAGCTCTGGCATTTCTGTGCTGGTACTGAAACTTATTAATACAGGAATACAATGGGATTTCTGTACTGGCACAAAAAGCACCCTAAATACACAGAGCCCTGTGATTTCTGTATTGGTACAGAAACTTATTGATACAGAAATATAGAAATATACAGAAATATAATACAAATACAATGGTATTTCTGTATTGGTACAGAAACTTGTTAATACAGAAATTCCCACCTCTCCACCCCAGAAATGTCACTGTTCCCCTTTCTGTGCCCATCCTAAAACCCTCCTGCTTTTAAAGGATATTTTGTATGGACTGCAGCTCTGCCCAGTGCAAACCCAACACGATCAGAGCTCTCCTGGGTGTGACACTGAAGAACCTTCCAAGTGACCATCACCCTGTCCCATCACTTCTGTGGCCTTTGGGGCTCTGCCTCAGACCGGGAGCTGCCTTGCCAAAAAGAATTCACTCACAAGCTGCTGTGCAAACAAACCCAGTGGGAGCTGGGCATTTCTGCAAGGGCTGGTGGAGATCCCCAGCTCCCCAGGCAGGGACTGCTGCTCTGACCAAAGGGGGATGTGTTTGTTAGTGTGAGCAGCAGGTTCACACTGACACAGCAGGCGGGGGAGTTTACAGCCACGTGGATATAAATAAATAGCAGGAAAAGGACTTTCCCTGCCTGGAGTGGCATCCTGCCCGCCCAGGGAGGGCTGCCCTTGGCCTGGATGCCAGATGGAAGAGGGATTTGCTTCCCTGCTGGTGTCAAAAAACCTACAGAGATTGTTTTGTTTGTTTTTGTTGTTTTGCTTATTTATTTGGTTGGGTTTTTTTGCTTTTTTAGGGGTTGCCACCAGCACTGTCCCCAGCACCACAGTGGCACTGAGGGCACATGTGGGGGGGACATCATTCTGCTTGTTCTCAGTGGGGAGGAAGCACTGGGGATGTATATCTCATTCTTCTCAGGGAGGAGAAAGCACTGGGGATGTGCAAGGTTTATAGGCAGGTCATGCCATTTTTTTGTTTATTTTTGTTTTGTTTATTTGTTTGTTTGGTTTTTTTGGGTTTTTTTTTAGGGGTTGCCACTAGCGCTGTCCCCAGCACCACAGCGGCACTGAGGGCACAGGTGGGGGAACATCATTCTGCTAGTTCTCAGTGAGGAGGAAGCACTGGGGATGTATTTCTCATTGTTCCCAGTGAGGAGAAAGCACTGGGGATGTGCAGGGGTTTACAGGCAGGCCATGCCAGGCCTGTTTTGGGGCTCAGCCTGCTGTGCCCAAGGTGACAGCAGCTCTGGGAGGGCTGGGCAGAGCTCAATAAATGTCCCAGAGCTCAGAGATATGGGGACAGACCGTGGGGTCCCTGAGGCCACACTCAGGAGAGCAGGATGTAGGAAGTGCCACCTCCTCCTGTGTGAGATCTCCACCTGTGTGAGATCAACCCCTGAGAGCTATTGAGAGCAGAAGGCTCCAGAGAGAGCTTAAAGCCCCTTTCAGGGCCCAAAGAGGCTCCAGGAGAGCTGGAGAGGGACTGGAGACAAGGTCTGGAGCACCAGGACACAGGGAATCCCTTCCCACTGCCAGAGGGCAGGGATGGATGGGATATTGGGAATTGGGAATTGTTCCCTGGCAGGGTGGGCAGCCCTGGCACAGGTGCCCAGAGCAGCTGTGGCTGCCCCTGGATCCCTGGCAGTGCCCAAGGCCAGGCTGGACATTGGGGCTTGGAACACCTGGGACAGTGGGAGGTGTCCCTGGGACAGTGGAAGGTGTCCCTGCCGTGGCAGGGGTGGGATGGGATGATCTTTAAGTCCTTTCCAACACTTCCAAACTTTCCTTTGATTCTCTGTGCCCCCTCCTCCAGCTCCCCATTGCCCAATTCCACCCAAGCAGGGGCACTTGGCAGTGCCAAGCCCTGCTCTGCTCACCCAGCCTGGCCTCCCTGGGCTGACAGCAATGCCCAGCACAATCCTGGCAGGGACTGCCCCATCAGTGCCACCCTTGGCTGGGATCCTGCCAGGGCACGACTCTTCAGGTGCCTTGCTCCTCTCTCCCAGTGCACAGACCCTTCATTGGGGTGCAGAGGGGCCGGGGGGGATGCGGTGGGGCTGCCCCCTGGCCATGCAGCCCCAGCAATGGGGCAGCCCCAGCTCGGGGCTGTGCCAGGAGGGGACAGCAGCAGCAGAGGCGCTCGGGCAGCGCTCCCGGGAGGCCCCGGCCCCCGCCTCTGCTCCGCCGAGGGCTGCAAGAAGTTAATTTATTTTTGGAAAAGCAGCTCGCAGAGTTTGTCTAATTCCACCCGCACCAGCTCCGTTCACTCTATTTTAAACCCGTTCTTACTGTGCTTCAAGTTTATAAAACACGATCGGTGCTCCCTGGTCAGAGCAGCCCCGAGCCGCGGAGCAGCGGCAGAGCAGCATCTCCTGCAGGACGCTCGAAAAGCCCTCAGGTAATGAATTCATGTTCCTTCTTGTTGTCCTGTCCTCTGCCGGCTCGGTCACGGTGCCACACGGTGTGTGGGGACAGCTTTGGGGACACAGCAGAGCCGGGCATCGCCTCTGCCCCTGTTGCTGCTGGGGTTTTGAGGGGTGCCAGCGGCACCTGGCAGGTTGTGGAGTGCAGAGAGCTCTCTGAGGAGCTGGCACTCCTTCAGGAGCGGGCACAAGGTGTTTGGCACTCAGGGGACACGGTGTAGTTGGCACTCAGAGCCAGCCTGGCAGCCAGAGGTGGCTGAGCATGGGGAGGATAGAGCTGATGGGCCCTGGAGCTCCCTAAAGTTTCCCAAAGTTTCTGACTATGCTGCAGCCATTGGGACACTGCTCTGGTGGCTTGTCTGGTGTCCCCACCCCAGCTGGCACGGTGGGACCCCCCCACCGTGAGTTTTGTGGTGTCACCCCTCTTTTACTCCTCCTTTGCCATGAGCGTGTCACGGCTCCCTTAACCGTGCAGGGTCATCCTGGTTGTACCAAACCCTCAGTGTTTAATGCAGCCTCTCAGTGACTCACACTGCAACCCACAAGGAGTGTTTAGAGAAGCTCCCGGCATCTCTCACACGCAGAAATCCGGGGCATTTATGGAGCGCTTTGTTTCTGTTACCCGAATCCTTCACAGAAGCGCTGATGTCATGTGCTGAGCGCTGCTCGGGGGAGCTTGGGCAGCCTCAGGCTGGGCTCTCGGGTGTCTAAGGGTTAAAACTTCCCGAAGCAGCCTCAGGCTGGGCTCTCGGGTGTCTAAGGGTTAAAACTTCCCGAAGCAGCCTCAGGCTGGGCTCTCGGGTGTCTAAGGGTTAAAACTTCCCGAAGCAGCCTCAGGCTGGGCTCTCGGGTGTCTAAGGGTTAAAACTTCCCGAAGCAGCCTCAGGCTGGGCTCTCGGGTGTCTAAGGGTTAAAACTTCCCGAAGCAGCCTCAGGCTGGGCTCTCGGGTGTCTAAGGGTTAAAACTCCCCAAAGCAGCGCCCTGGCACCGCAGCCGGGGCATCTCCAGCGGGGATGGAGCGGGGAGGGGGCAGCGCTGCCCGGGAGCATCCTCCCTCCTCATCCCAGGGATTGGTGGCCCCCAGGACGATTTGGTGGCTTCCAGGAGGGTTTGGTGGCCCTGGCAGGGTTTGGTGGCCCTGGCAGGGTTTGGTGGCTTCCAGGAGAGATTGGTGACCCCCAGGAGAGTTTGGTGGCTTCCAGGAGAGATTGATTGGTGGCCCTGGCAGGGTTTGGTAGCCCGCAGGATTGTTTGGTAGCTCCCAGGAGGGTTTGGCGACCCCCAGAATTGTTTGGTGGCCCCCAGGATTTTTTGGTAGCCGCCAGGATTGTTTGGGAGCCCCGAGGATTGTTTGGTGGCCCCAGGAGGACTTCGTTGCTCTGGCAGGATTTAGAAGCCCCCAGAAGGGCCATGCACGAGTGTTTTGGGGACAGGGAGGGCTCAGGGTTCAGCACTGTTCTGAGAGCTCTCTGTATCCTGCTTTACTGCTTCCTCCTGACTCTCATCACTTCAGCTCCGAGCACAGGGGGTAAAACACCCCAAAAGGCAGAAAAATGAAAGTGTTCTTTTTTAGGTGACCTCTCCTATAAATGTCACTTCTCAGATGTCCTCAGGGCCAGCAGCAGGGAGTGACCCCAGGTCCCCCTGCCCAGTGCTGCTCTCTCTGGTGCTGCCTCTCTGTGTTCGCTCTGTGTTTTCTGGTGGTCCAGCGTGGAGGAGAAATGTGGAAATGTGGAAATGTGGTCGTTGTGTGGAGCGTTCAGGCTAAAAATAGTTTCCCTCTCGTGCTCCATGTGAATGGGCAGCCACATTTGACTGTACATGGATTTGTCTGATAGTCCCATTTCAGTGTAAGAGACAAAATATCTTAGTTATGGCTTTGTTCTGCAGCTAACAATGGGTAGCTAAAAATATCCCACTTTGTTCCACTCAATAAAGTTCTCTCAAGGGGAGACACTAACGTTACATT
Organism: Ammospiza nelsoni; assembly: GCF_027579445.1. Taxonomy (NCBI): domain Eukaryota; kingdom Metazoa; phylum Chordata; class Aves; order Passeriformes; family Passerellidae; genus Ammospiza; species Ammospiza nelsoni. Next base: position 4,531,432 of record NC_080651.1, read on the forward strand.
TTTGCCAAATCCCTGCAAAACACGGCCAAAGAAAATGCGCATTTTTGCCAGCAGCTTTTCACAAAACGTGTAACCAGCAGAAAGCTCTGTCCTGTGGGGCTGTGCTGTGTGCTGTGCTGCATCCTGGGACTGCTGGAGCATCCCGGGCACGCGGGCCTTCCTCCCACCCTCATCCTCCTCCTCCTCTGGGCATGCTCCACGGGCCTTCCTCCCACCCTCATCCTCCTCCTCCTCTGGGCGTGCTCCACGGGCCTTCCTCCCACCCTCATCCTCCTCCTCTGGGCACGCTCCAGCTGCTCCCCAGTGCCCAAGGGGTTGGGCTGGGGCTGGGGATGAGGAGCTGTCCATGCCTGGCAGGGGTGAGTGCCCTGCTGTGCCAAGGGTGTGCCCTGCTGTGCCAGTGTGAGTGCCCTGCTGTGCCAAGGGTGTGTGCCCTGCTGTGCCAGGGCTGGCTGCTCGGTGGGCACTCTGGTCTCACTCCAATTCCTTTATTTCCCTTCTGGATGTCAGCCAGGCCAGCCCTGGCATGCTGGGCAGGGCAGGGCTGGTGTGTGGGAGCAGGAAAATAAATAAATATTTATAGTATTTATAAATATTCTAGTGGGGTTTCATATGGGGAAAATAAATAAATAAATAAATAAATAAATAAATAAATAAATATTTCTAATGTTTATAAATATTCCAGTGGGGTTTTACATAGAGAAAATAAATAAATATTTTTAATATTTATAAATATTCCAGTGAGGTTTCATATGGGGAAAATAAATAAATATTTCTAATATTTATAAATATTCCAGTGGGGTTTAATATGGAGAAAACAAATAAATACATATTTCTAATATCTAGAAATATTCCAGTGGGGTTGAATATGGAGCAAATAAATCAATATTTATAATATTCATAACATACTTACTATATATATTTATAAATGAATATATAAATGTATATTTATAAATATATATTTATTTATAAATATATTTATAATATTTATTTATAAATATTTTTAATATTTATATATATTCCAGCTGGGTTTAAGATTGAGAAAATAAATAAATAAATATTTCTAATATTTATAAATATTCCTGAGGAGCAGGGGAGCTGAGGGTGCTGTGCCAAGGCCTGTAGGGTTGGTTTGATGTTCCCGGGCAGCTCAGGGGGTGCAGATGGAGCAGGGGCACAGCCTGGAGGATGATGTGTGGCCCTTCCAGCCCTCATGGCTCCCAAATCCTCCCTGTGCCTGGTGCTTTCCCCACCCCTCCACCACCCCAGGTGGGCAGGAGCTGTCTGTGCTGGAAGGGCCCAGCTCCAAAGGTGTGGTGCCCACCCCAAATGTGATTTTTGGGAAGGAGATGTGGCCTGATGTGATTCATGCAGTGTTTGCTGCTGCAGCATTCCTGGAATGTACCTGCTTTATTTCTTGGCCTTCCTGCCTGCGACTGCAGCGGAGCTGAGCTTGTGCTCTGGGCTTTGGGTGACACAGATCCAGAGATCCAGAGATCCAGAGATCCAGAGAGCCCTGCTCTTGGGCTCAGGGGTGCCTTGAACCAGGACAAAATCCCCGAGCTGGAGGTCAGGGACCTGCTATGGAGGTGTTCTGATAGAAGTGACAGGGCTGTGGTGTCACCTCCCCAGCTCCCCAGGGTTGGTTTAGGTGGGACATTCACCCATCACCCAGCCAGGAGGGTTGGCTTAGGTGGGTCATTTATCCATCACCCAGCTCTGAGTCCTCTCCATCCCCCAGGGACCTGCTATAGAGGTGTTCTGCCACATGTGACAGGGCTGGGGTGTCCCCTCTCCAGCTCTGAGCTCCCTCCAGCCCCGAGACCTGTGCCACATCTGCCAGATGTGACAAATTTGTGTCCCCTCCCCACCTCTGAGCCCCCAGCATGTCCCCATCCTGGGCACAGATACTCTGCAGTGTCCCCTGCTCTGATGTCCCCCTGTGCGTGCTGGGGACACCTTTCATGGTGTCACCTCACCTGCGGGCCCACCAGCACAGCCCCATGGAGGATGGGGGTCCAGGGATCCAGGGATGCTGCACAGACCCCCACACCCAGCAGAGCAGTAGCAGGAGGCACAGAATCCTCTCTGGAAGACAGGAGAGTCACCAGACTGTTCCTGCTCCTCCACAGAGATGGACCTCCCCAGCCCAATGTGAGCCCCCAGAGCAGCAGCCCTGCCCTTGCCTGGCTCCCTCAGGGCTCTCACTGCACACAGGATCAGCCCCAAACCCCCCTGGCAGCCCCAAACCCCCTGGCAGCCCCCTTGGCACCCTCTCCTCAAGAGCCCAGCCCACCCTGGGCATGAGGAGCAAGGAGATCCTGCACTGCCAGGCTCCTCCAGGATTCCCTGGCACTGCCCCAGGCCCTGTGCCCATGTCCCAGGCACTGCTGGCAGTGCCCTGGAGAAGGCACCAGGGAAGGGGACAAGCTGCCAGGGGACTTTTCTGGTTGATTTATGGCCCAACCTCCAGCCAAAAAATGCACCCTGCCTGCACTGGCATTCCTGGAGCAGATGCAGAGGGCTTGTCAGCTGTCCCCAGGGGTTTCCTGGCTCTGAACACTGCTGGGACAGTGGGACAGCACCAGCAGGACAGGGCTGTGTCCCCCTCACTCACAGCACGGGGTGTGCTGAGCTCTGCAGGGATGGCACGGGGCTGGTGCTGTGGGTGTGGGGTGTGCCCCCAGACAGAGCTCTGCCTCGTGGGGACCAGCCTGGAGGGCTGGCTTAGGTGGGAAATTTATCCATGACCCAGCCTGGAGGCTTGGTTTGGGGGGGACCTTCACCCATGACCCAGCCAGGAGAGTTGGTTTAGGTGGAACTTTTGTCTGTCACTCAAGCCAGGAGGGTGGATTTTGGTGGGACATTTATCCACCACCCAGCCAGGAGGATTGGTGGGATATTTGCCCTTCAGCCAGCCAGGTTTTGGTGGGAAATTCTCCAATCACCCAGCCAGGAGGATTGATTTTGGTGGGACATTAATCTACCACCCAGCCAGAAGGATTTGTTTAGGTGGGAAATTTATCCATCAATCAGTCAGGAGGGTTGGATTTGGTGGAAAATTTCTCATCACTCAGCCAGGAGGGTTGGTTTAGGTGGGAAATTTATTCAGCACCCAGCCAGGAGGACTGGTTTCATTCTGGTTTTGGTGGAACATTCTCCCATCACCCAGCCCTGCTGGATGGGGCAGAGGAGTTTGTTGAGCTCCCAGCAGAGGCACACTCAGCCCATTTGCAGTGTGAGTAACAAGGACATGCCTTTGCTGTTGAGATGCCGTGTGGGATTTGCCCCCAGCTCAGGAGATGTTCCTGGGAAAGCCTTTCCCTGCCAGGACAGCAGTGACAGCTCCCAGAGCTGCAGAGTGGCCCTGCATGGCTGCGAGCCCCAGCCACGGGATCCTGCTGCCCTCTGTGCCATCCCTGCCCCACACACAGCACAGGGGCACCAACACGGGGGCTGGCACTGCCCTGCCGAGGAGCTGGCCCAGCACGCAGTGCCCAGCCTGGCCCTGGGGCTGAAAAGCAGCTCGTGGCCTGGGGATGGCCCCTCCCTGTGACACGGGGCATCCCTGTGACATAGAGCATCCCTTCTCTGCATCCCTGTGCCACAGAGCATCCCTTCTTTACATCCCTGTGCCACAGGGCTTCTCCTTTCTCTGCATCCCTGTGCCATAGGGCATCCCTTCTTTTCATCCTTGTGACACAGAGCGTCCCTTCTTTTCATGCCTGTGCCACATGGGATTAACCTTCCTCTGCATCCCTGTGCCACAGAACATACCTTGTCTGCATCCCTGTGTCACAGGGCCCAAGGGTTGGGAAGTGTTGGTGCACAGGACTTCAAACATCATCCCAGAACTCTGTCCTGCTGCCAGGCTTCATCTTCAGGATGGTGGTGATGAAAGGTGGACACACAGCCCTTCAGAAGGGCTCCTGAACACACTCTTTAGTTCAGATTGGATAAGAAGGAAACTAAAAATATATATCTGATATCTATCTTATATCTATCTTACATCTTACCTCTTGTATCTTATATATATATTATACCATCCTACATCTTATATCTATCTTATATCTTATGCCTTATATCTTATATCTTATATCCATCTTATACCTATCTTATCTCTTATCTCTTATTTCTTACATCTTATATCTATCTTATCTCTTATATCTTATGTCTTATATCTCACATCTATAATCTTATATCTATCATATCTTATCTCATATCTTACATCTTATATCTATCATCTTATATTTATCATGTCTATCTTATATCTATCTTGTCTCTTATCTCTTTAGAAGCAGTGCTAGCACTGGTCCCCTCCTGAGGAAGCCCTGCTACTCCATACCCAGCTCCTCAGGGCCATGGAGCCCAGCAGAGGCAGAGGGCTGAGGGGCACTGGGGGTGTTCCTGGTACCTGCTGTGTCCTGAGGGGCACTGGGGGTGTTCCTGGTACCTGCTGTGTCCTGAGGGGCACTGGGGGTGTTCCTGGTACCTGCTGTGTCCCACCTGAGACCCCTCCCACCAGCCTGGACTGGGATAAATCATCATTAAGCTCCTGAGCCCAGCCTCTGGCACAGGCAGATGAGAGGTGCTGGGCACAGCGCTGCCAGGAAAAGGGACAGGGCTGTCCTTGGGGACCATGGAGGAGGCTGTGCTGGTAGGGGAGGTGTTGGCTCAGCCCTGGGGGTGTGTGGGAGGTGACCCTGCTGCAGCTCCTGGAGCACAGGGACTGATGCTGGCAGTGCTGCTCAGAGCAGTTAACCCACAGCACACAGGGGAAGCAGATAAGGGATGTCTGAGCCTGGAGTGGGAGGCAGCAGCTCCTTGGAGGGGCGTGGGGTGTGCCAAGAGCCTGGTTCTGTACTCTGAGGCTGCACAAGAGTCTGCACACCCAGCCCTGGGGACTCTGCCCATGCAGGGCTCAGTGGGACCTGCTCCCCTGCACTGCCTCTGGGGCCACAGCACGCACACCCAGCCTGCCCAGCTCCATTTGTCAGCAAGAAATTCAACTTTCTGAAGTCTGCAAGCTTGCTAAGAATAAACTTCATAAATTAGTGAGCATATTTAAAGTGCAGCGCTGCTCGCTGATCTGGCATTTTAATCTCGTGCTGAAACTATCCAGAGTGTTTGCTCAGCGTGTGGCCAAGTCCTGAAATATTTGCATGCTGCTATTGTCAGTACATCTCCTGACCCTTTGCAAAAGGATGGCAGGAGGAGTGAATTTATAAGAATCTTCCACTGGCGAAGGTAGTTGCTGTAGCACACTCCTGGAGTTATCTCCCTGAGATCATCTCTGCTGCATCAGGCACTTTTAAACAATGCAGCTGTGCTCTGTGCTCTGCAGGGCTGCAGATCCTCCTCAGTGACACACATTCCTCACAGGTCAGCTGGAAAACATGCTGGATGTTGGCACAGGGGCAGCCAGAGCCACTCTTGGCACCCAGGAGTGCTGGGGGTGCCTGGAGAGGCTCCTGGAGCAGAGACTGGGCAGAGTTAAAGGAACAAAGTGGGGATTTATTAAAAGGCCTCGGAGGCTCCACCTTGGGCAGCGCAAGAGCCCAGCCAGGGCTGCACCCAAGATGGACCCAGGATGGACTCAGAGTCAGGAGTTTTCACCCTTTTATGAGTTTTTGTCCATTTCCATATTGAGGTTCATTCCCCACTAGAAATAAACAGTGGGAGAGATGCCACAGGGCAAGTTCTGTCTCTCTCTGGGGTCCCAGCACAAGGAGGAGCTGGAACTGCTGCAGAGAGCCCAGGGAGGCTCCAGGATGATGCCAGGGATGGAGCAGCTCTGCTGGCAGCAAAGGCTGGCACAGCTGGCACTGTTCACTTGGACAGGAGAAGCTTTAATGTGATCTAATTGTGGCCTTACAGAACCTGATGGGAACCCACAAGGGCTTGACAGGAAAAGGGGGAATGGCTTCACAATGACAGAAAGCAGGTTTAGATTGGATATACAGAAGGAATTGTTCCCTGGCAGGGTGGGCAGGCCCTGGCACAGGGTGCCCAGAGCAGCTGTGGTTGCCCCTGGATCCCAATGCCAGGCTGGACATTGGGGCTGGAGCAGCCTGGGACAGTGGGAGGTGTCCCTGCCATGGCAGGGGTGGCACTGGATGGGTTTTAAGGTCCTTTCCAACCCAAACCACCTGGGATTCTGTTACTCTATGAAGAGCTGGTTTGGGTCACTGTGAATTTGATGTGTTCTGAAGGACTCTCACTGCAGGGCTGCTTCTCTATAACCAAATTCCCAGCTTTTCCTCAGCCTCTCAACATTCCCGTGCGCAGTGAGCAGCAGAGCTGGGTGCTGGCACACCCAGGGGCACTCAGGGCACTGGGATTTCCTGTGAGGAGCTACAGCCTGCACAAACTCTGCAGACTCTCTGGGGTCCCACAGCCACCCCTCCCAGGACAGAGCACCCTGGGCTGTCTCTGTGGCCAGTAATCTGCTCCTGGATGTGTAGCTGCATTGTCTGCTTGCACACAGTGACCATTCCATCCATTTGTTTGTCTCAGTGCCAGCACAGATGATTGAATCTATTTCCAGATCATTGATAAGGCAGCTGATCAGCCCAGGGCCCAGCCCTGACCCCCAGGGAGCTCCTTTCCCCCCTCTGGGTGCGGATTTCCCACTGACAGGCACAGCTGGGACACCCCACAGCCAGATTTAATCTGTTAAATATGGCCTGTGTTAATTGGGTATTGTTCTGGTTCCTTCACCAAAATGTAGCAGTGCAATGGCCCTGCAGGAGTCTGAGTGTATTACAGCACCAATATCATTTTATCAATCAAAATGGCAATTCCAGGGAAAAGGTGAGCCTTAGTTTGACACGTTCTGTCTTCTGTAGGTCTGTGAGTTAGCTTTAATCCCAATTTCTCTCGCCTAAATTTCTCTGTTGCTGTCTGTGGCAGCCTTGGCAGGGCCCTGCCCGGAGGTGATGCCCAGCCCCTGGTGAATAAATCAGATTTCTGCTGCAGCTGCTGCCTCTGGTGCACCCACCCTGAGTCTAACACGAGCCACAGACTCCCAGAGCAATAATTATTCCCTTTTCACTGACAGAAGTGCTGCTCCTTCGCTCAGGTTTGCAGCCCAAACGTTGTTCTCAGCTCTTGGCTTTCCTTATCAGCTTTCTGCAGCTCCTCACTTCTCATTCATTAGGATCAGTTTCCACTTTCTTAAGTTATATATGGTTTTCTTATTTTTCACTGTTGTCTTCACTTCCCTCACGAGCCAGAGTTGTCTATTTTTTTTGTAACCAGTGTTGCCTTCTTGCTCAATTGTGGGATTGTGGTTTTGGGGTAACGCGTAAAATGTTTTTCAACAATTCCCACTTAGCATTCACATTTTTATGATTAAATTCTTTCTCCCAATTGATTTGGTTCATAATTGTTTCCAGCTCTGTGAAGCTGAATCGTTTAAGCATTAAGTGGATGTATTTTCAGAACAGAGCTTCACTTTAAATATTCGCTTTATTGTCATTTTGCTTTTCAGTTAAATAAACTAAAGCACTCTTAGAGACTTTTGGCATGCATTGTCGGGTCACAAAACTGGGAAATGGAAATTGTTCCTGAGAAAAGTTGTTTTCATGAAGTGTTTTTTGTCAACATATAGATTAATTCGATTAAACTGAGGCTCATCTGAAATCTGGCAGCTTTAAGATGGCATCATCCCTCCTTTGGCAAATGAAAGTTGAGTCCAAAATTTTTTTTTGGATTCTCCAAGTTTCCTCAACATTCTGCATTTGGCAATTAAAACCAGAAATTCTTCAATTACTTTGAGTTTTTCCAGATTTAATTGGAAATAAAATTTATGCTTTTTTTTTTTTTTTTTTTGTAGGAAAATTAAGTTTCTCTTTGAAATTACAAATTTGATGCCCAGAATGCCAAATTTCACTGACAAGGATTTGAGCAGGCAGTGGTGACTCATTCTGGGGAGGATGCTCAGGGCTGGGAGGTCTCCTGTGGGTCAGCAGCTCCTGTCCCAGACACAGATCCCAGCCCTGAACAGAGCCTGGATGGGGATTTTATCCACAGGACAGGGAGATCCCGTTGGGCAGCTTGGGCTGGAGGGCAAGGGAAGGCAGGAGAAGGAAGGAGGAGGCAGAAGGAGGAAGGAGGAGGAAGGAGAAACAAGGAGAAAGCAGGAGGAGGAAGGAGGATGAAGAAGGAGGAAAGAGAAGGAAGGAGGAGACAGGAAAAGGCAGGAGAAGGAAGGAGGAGGCAGAAGGAGGAAGGAGGAGGCCGGGGAAGGCAGGAGAAGGAAGGAGAAGACAGCATGACCTTGGGATCCTCTCACATTGGCCACCTTCTCCATGTCACAGGGACTGCCCAGACCTGGCCACAGGTTTCATTTTCCTGCGGACACAGTGAGGTGCCCATGAACCTACCCTATGCCATGGGAGAGATGCTTGGAGCCTCCAGGACCCCCAGACCCCAAATCTCAGGTGTGCCTGGTCCTGCTGTGGGACAGCAGCACCCTTGGGATCCTCTCACATTGAGCCACTTCTCCATATCACAGGGACTGCCCAGACCCCACATCTCAGCTGTGGGACAGCAGCTCCCTTGGGGCAGCCTGAAACCCAAGGCAGAGCGATGTGGTCACTCCTGACTCCCTCATACCCCAAACTCTTGGCTGACCCCAAGGAAGGAGAGAGGGATTCACCCTCCCAGGACATCCCCCTGGTGACATCCAGGTCTGCTCCCTCTCCCCCCTCTCCTCACAGCCCTGGGTCACATAACTCGTGCAGCACAGCCCAGACAGACTCTCTGGCAGACTCTCTGGCATCGTTTTGTTGAGCTTGATGAATGGGGCCAACTCCTCCAGATTGAACTCAAGAAAATCCCATTATCTGCTGCTCAGTGACTCAGAGATTGCATTGCAACATCTCGTTGGTAATGTCAGATCGCAGGCAGCGATATTAAAAATGAGCATTTTACCCTGGACAGGGTATTAACCATGAAATGAAATCTGTATTTATTGCTCTTAGCCACGAGCATCCAGAGCCTTCCAGAATAAATGTTTGCAGTTCTGCGCAGGAAGGTTCTGTCATGCACAGGCATTTCCAGCAGGCTGGGGTGCCGTGCCCTGTGATGTCATGGCAGCTCCCATGAGCTCATCCCTCATCTTGCTGGGCTGCTCTGACACACACAGACCTCCCCAGCCTCTTGTCTGAATGCAAACACCAACAAACGTTTCATAGAATCACAGAATTGCAGAATATCCCAAACTGGGAGGGACCCACAGGGCCATTGTGCCCAACTTCTGACCCTACACAGTCCCAAGTGTCCCTCTGGGTGTTTGAGAGCCTTGCTGAGCTCCTCTGAATTTTCTCCTGAACAAGAGGGTTCTGCTTTGTACAGAAAAAAGTGTGTTCTTGGGGGGAAAAAATCAGCCAAGTGAATACAAGTGTCAGGATGGAAGCCAGGTGGCTTTGTTGGAGTGCAAGTGGTTTATCAGTGGCATTTTTCACTTGGAAACCAACAGACCTTTACAAGGATGGTGAGAAATGATGATGTGCAGTTTGATTCAGACTGAAATTCCTCGTGTGTAATTTCTGTTTGCTTTTTGTCTATTAACAAATATTTGGAATGGCTCTTAGGTTGTGCTGAGCTTTAGTTCTGGATGAGTTTCTGGTGGAGCCTGGCTCTCTGACCAGTGCTCCCCAGGGAGTGTTTCCTGGAAGGTGGGAACCATGCACAGCTGTACAAGACACTGCCAAATACACCTGTCATTTCCAGACTGGCAATTCTCAATGAAATTCTGCCAAATCAGCTTTCCAGAGATGTTTCCAGTGGTGGAGATTGATTTGAAGGACAGCACACACAGCCAGCTCCTCATTCAGAAGCTCTGTGGAGCAGCCATGGACTGAAAGGTTTTTGTAGGAGTGACAGGGGGTGGGATGGTCAGGGTGGATGGGGACCAGAGATCTCTGCAGCCAGGTCTGGAACTTGGGTTTATTGCAAAGGGCCAAGTGCAGGGCCCTGCTGGGAGCTGCCAGCCACAGCTCAGAGCAGTAAAGAGAGTGGTAAAGAGAGAGAAGGCAAGAGTGTGGTAAGGAGGATGAAAGAGAGAGGGTTCCATTACAATACAATAAATCTTCTTCTGTGCTGAATGTTCTGATTCTCACTAACCAATCTAATACAAGATACAAATCCTACAGCATTTACATACAGCCCATAAGAATCATTGCATTCCCATACTGTGTTACATTTTAAACCCTAAAAACTCCTCTTTGGACTCCTTCTGCTAAGCCTAAAACTACTCTTTGGAAACCCTAAAAACTACTCTTTGGAGTAGTTTTAAACCCTTAAAACTCCTCTTTGGGCCCCTTCTGCCAAGCTGTAGGGTCTGCTCTGACCCTTGGGCCTGTCTGCAAGCAGAGGGTGTTGTTCCATCAAAAGGGGATCACCTTCAACTGGCCACACCATTGTTTTCCAGTTGTTCAGTAACTGAGGTATCTCAAAGCTTGCTTTTCATTTCAATCTCGCTTATAGTTTCCAAATTCTCCAAATCTTTTGCCAGGCAATCATATTTGTAAGGCTTTCCTCTTTCATCTTCCCTACAGGCTTTTCCAGCCAGTCTAGAGAGCACCCACTCATTGCTAAGCACAAGAAGACATGAAGTGTTCACGTTTTTGTGAACATGAAGTGTTTTACATATACAACAATGAATGTTCTAAATGTAAAATCCCTTTTTGCTGTGTTGTGCAAGCTCCCTGAGGCCTCACACGGAGCCTGCTGGCGCAGGGAGCTCCTGACAGCTCCTGGGGCTGCCTGACCCCTCAGTCAGAGACAAAACAGCAGCAGGATGGACCCTGGGCCAGCCCTTCCCTGGGGCCAGCACGCCCTGCTGGGGACATGGAGCTGGGAATGTGCTTCCCAGCCTGTCCCTGCCTCAGTGTGCCCAGGTGATCAGAAAGATGGCATTAACCCTTTAAATGCTTTCTCAGCCACCTGTGCAGCAGTGTGTTAAGGTACAGGCTCATTTGGAACTTGTGTATCCTCAGCATTGGCCAGGTCTTTTCGGAGTTGAAGCAGTTGCAGCCCCTGGCACGAGCAGTGATGGTCTCCTTTGCCCCATCTGGGAACCCTCAGAGCTGCTGGAGGCTGAGGTGGCTGCCAAGAGCAGCCAGAGATGTGCCCATCAGGACATTCTGGTCATTAAAAGCACCTGGGCAGAGCAGGTGGCATTGTGGTGTCACCAGGCATGTGGTGGTGATGAAGATGGAGGCTGAGGGAGCTGGGTTTGTTCAGCTGGTGCAGAGGAGTTGAGGGCAGAGCTCCCCAGGGGCTGCAGCTCCTCCTAAGGGACAGCTCTGATCTCTGGGACAGGGACAGGCTGCAGCGAATGGCTGGAGCTGTGTCAGGGATGCCCAGGGGGGATTTAGGGAAAGGTTCTTCCCCCAGAGGGTGCTGGCACTGCCCAGGCTCCCCGGGGAATGGGCACAGCCCCAAGGCTGCCAGAGCTCCAGGAGCCTTTGGACACCCAGGGATGCCCAGGGTGGGATTTTGGGGTGTCTGTGCAGGGCCAGGAGCTGCACTGTGTGATCCTGGGGGTCCCTCCCAGCTCAGGAGCTGCCATGATTCTGTGACTCCTCATACTGGGCCAGCAGACTGCTCCAAGCACAAGCCCAGGGCTGTCTCTTGGCCAGCTCTAGCCCAGAACTCTCCAAAGTGTTGTCCAAGCTTTGTGTGGCCATGTGGACAGGGCACCCCTCCCTGAGGAGACAAAGGGGGAGTGAATGGGGGATCCTTTGGTATCACCATGAATCCAAGGGGATTCTGCCTCCCCTGCAGAGATTGAGTGGGATGGGACCTTCAAGACACTCCAGCTGCAGCCCCCAGCACAGGCAGTGGATAAAGGACTAGAAAGATGCCATTAACCCTTTAAATGCTTTCTCAGCCACCTGTGCAGCAGTGTATTAAGGTGCAGGCTCATTTGGAACTCGTGCATCCTCAGCATTGGCCAGGTCTTTAGGAGTTGAAGCAGGAATTTCTTTCTTGGTTGTTTGGGGAGTGAGTCCTCCTGTCTCATACGGTATTTTACTCTGAATTATTGGGATGTACTTTCAGTACAGCAGCACAGTGTGGCTTTTGTCTGATTTTTGTACTGATTAAAAATAATAAAAACCTCCTTGGAACATTAAACAAGAAAGGTGAAGGGAACGTTCCTCCAGCAGGACATCTCCATGTGCTGATCTAACTTCCTGAAGCCAGGAGTACCATCCTTGCATTTCCAAAAAAAAAAGAATGAATATGCCAATTTTATTGATTTCAGCCTGAATGCCAGAAAGAAGGAGAAGGGCATGGGCAGGACCTAGGGTTGTACTGGGCAGGACGTGGAGAGCTGTTCTTCTCACAGGGGGTCAGAGACCATGGCCTGGCGTGAAATGTGCCCAGGAGGTGCCTCTGGCTTGGTTTGGCATCAAAGCCTGCAGTGAAATGTGCCCAGGAGGTGCCCCTGGCTTGGTTTGGCATCAAAGCCTGCAGTGAAATGTCCCCAGGAGGTGCCCCTGGCTTGGTTTGGCATCAAAGCCTGCAGTGAAATGTCCCCAGGAGGTGCCCCTGGCTTGGTTTCCACCCTGGTGCAGGCATGGCTGGAGCAGCAGACAGGGGGAGAGGTTTCAGCAGCCGGCTCGGGTGGACCCGCTGCTGCCAAAGTTCTCCCCATAAAAATGAAACTCTGAGCTCCAGATCTGATACCAGCCCTTGATGTGTGGCTGGGAGCCAGGCACCTCTCAGGGCTGGCCCAAGCAGAGCTGAGAGCTGGGGGGAAAGGGAGAAGCAAGAAACCCCACCTGAACTGGCAGAAGGTCTGCAGAGACTCAAGTGACGAACGTGGCTGGGTATCAATGAAAGCTTCCAGGATAAACTTGCACTCTGTTGGGGTTGGAGATCAGTGCAGGAGGCCAAGGGCTCTCCAGAGCCTTGGAGTTTGCCACAGATCCCAAATCTTTTCTGGCAAGGGCTCACCTGCAAGGGAGGGAGGTGGACGCTGGTTGAGATATGGAACCATGGCTGTTATTAATGGCCAAAGCCTCACACAGGCCCTGGCCAGGGAGTCCTGGAGCACTTGAAGAAGTGATATGTCCTGTCTGTAAAGCAAGAGGACTGGCAAGAAGGCAAAAATTAAGAGAAGCTGAGAAATTAGATGCTGGCACCTTCAAAACTCCCCATTTAAAGGCCATTTCTGGTGTGCAGGGATGGTCCAAAGCTGACCTGAGGGAGCTCTGGCCCTGCCAAGGCTGGGATTTCCTGGCTGTTGTCACCAGAGACCATCAGAGCTGTCTCCAGCCCAGGCACTGCTGCTATCAGTGAGCTGAGGAGAACACAAACCTGATTTAGTGTCCACACCCCTCAGGCAAATCCTGCAGGACATTGCATGGGCAGCCCTGGGGACTCAAACACTTATTTGCCTCCAGAATTGTCACCCTGGAAGTTCTGTAGGTTTACAGATCCCATTATAGGGGCCAATTTCTTCCTGGATGCATCTGGGCTCCCCACACAGGGCACATCCTTAACTCCTGAGGGACACCAGGCTGTCTCTGCAGGCTTTGCAGTGCTTCCCTGAGGATTCCAAGTTTCCATCTACTCGGTCAGTTTTCCATCAGAATGCTGCATCTACTCTGCTTTCCCAGCAGGATTTTTCTTGCCTCCTTCTCTCTCATGTCCAGACCAGCAGAGGTGCAAAGGAAAGGGAATCCTGAGCACAGGAGAAGGAGGGAAGGATCAAACATGCAGTGAGGGGTCAGAGTTTTGCCTGTTTATTCCTCCTCTCCTGCCTCTCAGTCCCTGAAGAGCAGAGACATTGCTCCTCCTGCAGCATTTTGCTTTTTCCTGAGGAATGGGGCCGTGGCAAAGCTGCCAGTTAGAGAGAGTCAGGCTGAGACAAGGGATGGGATGAGGGACTGAGCTGATGCATTTTTGCCACCTTTGGGTGGTGCAGGCTATCAGGAGGGTTTGGAGTCCACCCTGAGATTCCCATTGAGGTTCCTTGGGAATAACCTGGAACAGTAACTTGGGGATAGCTCTGCCTGGAGCTCCTCTGCCCCATTTCCTGAAGTTGTGCTTCTTCTCAGCCCAGGATGAATTGACTGTGGCCCCAGAGCCTCTGTGGTTCTTATCACCAGCCAGGGTCTCTGTACAAAGCCCCAATGGGACAGGACTGCTGGGAACTGCCTTGAGCTGTTGTATTTTCCAGCATCACTCTCATTACATGGTTATGACAATGGGAAGATGCCACCAGCTCACATCCCAGGCAACAGACACAGAATTTAATGTTACAACTCACTTTAAAAGTTTTTTGACCAATCACACAAAGCAAAAGCACATTGACAGCAATTCTATCCAACCACTATAAGCACAGGTACCTTTGGTTAAACAATGCTTGCTTATTTCGAATACAATATCTGCTTGTAAGCCTTAAAACACAGCGCACAGAGCTCTGTTAGTAAGCTTAGAACTCCCTAATATCTCACTGATAAACTTTTCTGCAGCTTAGGGAGTTATTCTAGACAAGTGTTTATACACAGACCATTGTTCTATTTGTCCTTGCTTTTCTACTTTTTTTTAAATAATTTTTCTGCTGACCAATCTCATGGCTGCTGCTTAGCTCTGCTCACAGTTCTGCTGTCTCTGAGGCCTTTTGCAGCTTTCCCAAACCCCTCTGATTTTGGCAGCCCAGCTCCTACCCATCAGGCCAGCAGGGCAGGAACTGTGAGGTGCTGCAGGATGTGGCAGCAGGGCCAACCCCACAGAGCCATCCATCAGCCCAGAGCTTTGGTGTCCCACGTGGCTGCAGCACTGAGCCCTGGGGCTGCCACCTCACAGACATTTGTCAGAGAGTGTCACACCTCTGCTCTGTCCCTTATCTCCTCTCACTGATTTGGTTTCTGCTGATTTATAGAGCCTCCCCCAGCCTTGGGGGGCGTTGGGCACGAGCTGTGGTTAAGAGCAGCTTTCAAGCTGTCAAGATAATCCTTTATTCAGCTGAAATGGATCCACAGCAGCTCGAGCCAGGAACCACAAGGGACCTCCTGTGATTTCACTGGGGTTTCAGCTTTCTCCCTTCCTTCCTCAGGCTGGCCCAGAGCAGGGTGTGGTGGGAAGAGAAGATGACTTTCCAAGGGCCATCACATCTGGGAGGTGATGCAGAAGCTACCTGAGCCTCCTTGAAATGCTTTATCCATCCCACCTGTCTCAGAGCTCCTGGCCAGCACTGCAGACCTGGCAGAGGGTTGGTGCTGTGTCTGCAGAATGCTCTGGGAAGGAGCTGTGAAGAGTCTTCCTTTCCGTGCCCAGGGTGGAGTCCCCATCCCTGGATGTGTTTAACAAAGCCTGGATGTGGCACTGGGGGCCAGGGTTGAGTTGAGGTGTTGGGGTTGGGTTGGACTCAGTCTTGAAGGTCTCTTGCAACCCAGTGATTTCGTGAATTCTGTGTGATTCTGGGATTCTCTGTGATTCTGTGTACCCAGAGATCCAGGTAGGCCCCCGCCTCCCACAGCCCAGCCTCAGGGAGAGGGCCAGGCAGGAAAGCCTTCAAAGAGACCTTCAAAGCTGAAGGACACACTTCTGCCTGGCTCTGACCATCAGGTACATGGGAAGGAGCTGTGAAGAGTCCTTCTCTCCATTTCTATCCCACCCCAGGCTGAGGTGCCCTGCAGTTCCTGTGGCACCACGGCTGTGTCCTGCAGGTCTGAGAGCAGCTGATGGCACTGGGTGTCCCTGGAGCACAGGGTGGAAGTTCAGCATCTGTGGAAGGCTCAGAGGAGTTGTATCCCCAGGGAAAGCACACCCAAATGCATCAGGCTGCTGAAGGGTGCCTTAATCAGAGTGCTTTTCCAGCCCTGCCACGTGCTCAGGCCATGCTGTGAGCCAAGACAGGCCACATCCACAAGGGCTTGGCCACCCACCCTCAGGACACAAACTTCCATCAGCCTGAATTTGCACTGCCACAGCTCTCAGAGCTTCCCCTGTTCTTGGAAAGATGCTGTGTTGTGCTAATTAGTGGGAACATTTGGAATCGTCCTGCTGCTCGTGCCAGTCCTGATTTCTCAGCCTGATTTAAGGAGGGGTAATTCTAAATAACACTCTCCTCTCCCTGCCTGGAGCTGCTAAAGGCACTGAGGCAAAGTTGCACAACCCAGTGCTGCTGCTAGTGTGCATGCTTGAGAAGAAACAGCCACGGAAAAATCCTGTAACATTCCTGGGCTGGTCCCTCTCTGGGTATCAAAGCCTTTCCTGCTGCGCTTTCACCTTTGAATCTTAATCCAAGGCTTTGGAGGAGTGCAGGGGACAGAGGGGATGGGCAAGGGCTCTGTGGAGCAGAAGACCCCTCTGAGAAGGGAGAGGGTGAAAGCTGAGTCCCACTGTGTCCCCCAGAGGTGCAGAGATGCTTTAGTGTCCCTGCCAGAGGAAACCTCCCCTGGGCTGAGCTGGGCTGTCATTGTGGCTGCAGTCAGTGCAGTGCGACTGCTCACCCAGCCCTGGCTCCTTGGGGAGCTCTGGGTGTTCCCTGTGCCCTCCTCGCACTCAGCAGACATGGGGGGGTACCCTCAAACCAGCTGTTGGATCAGAACACATTTCCACCCTGACCTACCATTACTGACCCGCTCCTGTCCTATGAGCCCCAGCCTGTCACGGACATGTTTTATTACAAATCCTTTTGCCAGGATTTTTTCTCTTGAGAGGCTGAGAGGCCTCAGAAATTAAATGTAAACAATGATTATCTGCTGCTGTGGAATGCAACAGGTGCATCTGTGATTGGTTTAATGTAGATTTTTTTAATTAATGGCCAATCACAGTCCAGCTGTCTCAGACTCTCTGGTCAGTCACAAGATTTTATTATCATTTTATTATCATTTATTATTCTGTGATTGTGTGTGGTATGTCTTGGGACCCTCTTCCTCCTCACCCCCAGCTGGCTCAGCAGCCCTTCCAGGAGCAGAGGGGGTGAGATGGCCCTGCTGCCCCCAGGGAGGTCACACAGGCTTTCCATGACAGCCAAAGTGATTCACACACATCCCTCTCCCTCCCCAAAAACTGTGGGGCACAATTGTCACTAGGGTAGCTCTGGCCGCGGGTCTGCAGCAGCCAGGAAGGGATGAGGCTGTTCCCAGCTCTCTGACACCCCTGGCACCCCTCTGCAAGGGCTGCCTTCCCTTACAAGTGTGCAGGAACCTTCCAGCCCCTGAGTTAATCCTCTGGGAGTGTGACACTGAACACAGAGCAGATGGAAACCCTGAAAAAACCCTGATCCCTGCCTGACAGAGCATCACCCCACAGCAGCTCCCACAGCTGCCCACGTGCCAGGCCCTGTAAGGCAATCCAGGGCACATGGACAGACCCTGCTGGATTGAGGAGGTGTGAGAAAGGTTCACTGATGGGCTCAGCTCCCTGCCCAGCCCATGGGGGTGTCTCTGAAGTGACATTTCCCCTCTCTTTGGAGAGCAGACAGGGCTGTTTATTGCCTCCTACCTCGAGGGTGACATTTGGACATTGCCAGCCTCACCCCAGAGCAGCACCTTGGCTCCATTGTATAGATTCACTTCATGACTCACCCTGCAACTTGATGCATTGTGTCCAGATAAAAGACACTTTATCCCTATGATAAAAACGGACGGAGATGATGTCAAAATAAAAGAATGTTTTCTCATCCGAGTAAAAGTCGAAGCTGCCGTTCTTGGGGTTATTTTGCTTGAAAACCTCCAGAGAAAGCAAGACTTTGAGTTTTTACCATTTATAGTTAGTTTCAGAAAATTCAGCATGCAAAGTTTGCTATCTGCCTTCCTGTCCTGCTCTGGAGAGGAGAATCTCTGTGCTGGTTACTTCTCGGGGACAAGGGGAATGGGACATCCTGGATGGACCCAAACCCCAAGGACACTGCTGGGCAGGGAGAGCTGCTCTGTGCTGGGTGCTCACAGCCTCTGCCAGGACAGCTGTGCCACATCTGGGCACCTGGGGGACCTGCAGGGTTCATGGCACTAATGAGGGACTGTCCCTGGCCATGCCACCACCACCATTCCCACAGCAGGATGGGTGACCAAGCACGAGGGCAGCGGTCTGAGGGATGGGGAGGGCCCAAGCCCTGGGGGAGCTGTGTCTTCCTGGCTGTGTTTCATTGAGCAGGGGTTTAATTTTAGCAAACAATGCCAATTAGAGAGGGATTGTTCGATGGCTGCTTCTCAATGGAGAGCGAGAGCTGCTGGCAGGACCCCATCTGGGGAGGGACCCCTGGGACAGGGGAGGGGACAGCTGGGGCTGCTTCAGCTTCTGTGGCTGCTCAGAGGTCACCAGCCTGTTCCTGGAGCTGCAGGGACTCACACAGTGTCACCCTGGTGTCTTGGGCAGGGTCACCCTGGTGTCCTGGGCAGTGTCCCTTGCAGGCACCCAGCCCAGGAGCTGTGAATTCTTCACTCACAGTCCCAAAAGAGCCTGTGCCTCTGCCCACCCTTGTTTGCTGCACCTGGAGAGGGTTCTGGTGGGGCTGAAGGGCCAGAGAGGAGTGGGCAGATCCCTCTGACCACTGACTGAAGGATTGGCTGCAGAAAAAACAAACATGGGTAGGAATCGTGTATAGGAGCATCCTTTGTCAATTCTCATTTCAGAGAATCCAATCCCATTTCAGAGGTGAATCAGTCCCATTCCTTCAGTTAAATTGCTGCTATAAATGCAATTTTTCTGCTATAAATGCAATTAAACCTTTTCTGGGGAAGGGTCGTGGATAACCCACACCCTGAGTGAATGATCCACCAGACTGTGCCAAGGGAAATTGCTCCCTGGGAGCCTTAGGGTGAAATATCAATCCTGGGGCTCCCACAATTTGTTGCCTTTGGTGTTTCTCTGGCTGTAAAGACAAAGTTCAAGCCCTTTCACCAAAATCAATAAATATGTGACCTGCACCCTGGATCTGTCCTTCAGAGAGTGCCCCAGAGTGGAGATGAAGGTGGTAGGACTGATGCCACTGAGAAGCCCTCAGAGAAGATTAAGGTTTCTGAATGTGTCAGGACACTGGGCTCATCCTGAGGGCAAGCAGGCTATCACTGCTGCTGGCCACAGGAATTTCAATCCCTGCTCACTGTGCCCAGCCTGCAGTCAATGTGCCAATGAAACAATTTGTAAAAAAGGTGCCGAGGGACCACGAGAGGGAAGGCAACAGAACCACAGAGAGGTTGAGCTGCCTCATTTTGGAAATGAAAGAGCCTGCTGGCAATGGCAGAGCTTCACATGCTGAGCTGGAATCACAACCCAGGGAAAAGGGGAATGGATTAAACAGACCAAGAACTGAGGGACTCTAAATGCTGTCTTCAACACTTCAGTAGGGGCTTCATAAATCTGGACAATTATGAGATGCACTCAGAGCAGCCCAACACTGTTATGTTGGGGAAGGAGGGAGATTTTGGAAACAAAAGAGTTTCCAAGGAGCTCTGGCATGAGGACATCCCAGAGCAGGGTGACCTGGGTGGCTCTCTGGGATCTGGAAGGGGAAGGCTGGATGAATGGAGAGGGCTGCAAACATCACATTCATTAACTCCTGCAGCACAGGACGAGACAAACACTCCTTGGCTTCAACCTCTCTCCTTTTTTGGATGCTCTGAGTCCTGATCAGCCACTCCTGAGGTCCCTTCTGGGTGTTGAGGTGCCCTGTGAGAGGAGGCTCTGGGCTGAGTCCCGCCAGGCAGCTCATGCTCCTGGTGCTGGCTGATTTTCCACCACACTGCACAGGCTGTGCTCTGCTTGCCAGGAACCTTTAAAGCAAAAAACAGAAGAATAAAGAAAAAGAGGATAAAGGGAAAGAGAATAAAGAAAAAGAGGATAAAGGAAAAGAGAATAAAAAGAATAAAGAGATAATAAAGAAAATAAAGAGAGAATAAAGAAGAAGCTCCCTGGGAGGAGAGGGTTTCCCTGCTTCCCTTCTGCAGGAAGGTGAATGAGCCAGCCCAGAAGAGGCCATTCATGAAGTGGCTGTGGGACCTGCTGAGGTCACAGAGCCCTGGCTCACCCCAGCCCAGGCTGGGCACAGGGGCAGCACAGTCCTTGGCCAGGACCTGCAGGGAGGGATGGACTGTGTCGTGCTCACACCCCTGCTCCAAGAGCAAACCCAGAGGTATTTTATCCTCTGTACATTTGTTTAAGGAAGTTTAAAAGCAAATTTGGCCCCTGCCTTTGAATCCTCGCTCCTATAAATTCAAACACCTTGGACAGAGCATGTCTGTGCAGTCTTACATGTGACATTTAGCTAAAACCACTTACAAACAACTTGCATTACAAGTTTATTCATTCCCCACAGAATGTTGGCTCCGCTGAGTGTCTCACGAGCCATCTGCTGTGGGCGAGCTGCTTATCTGTGCTATCAGAGCCCTCTTCTAAATATTATGACCAAACAGAATTCCAAGAACAACATCCATCCCGCTGCACTGCAAATGCACAAAGCTGATAAACTGTTTATACATTACCAGCTAAATAAGTTGGGTTTATCTGGGTGGCTTTGCAAAGGAAAGGCTCTTGGGGTGCTCAGGAAAAATGTGTTTTACAGGTGGTGCTGGGAGATGGGCAGGTCATGGGGCCTGCCCTTGGCCTGCCAGCCCCCAAGGATGGTGACAGAGGGATGGGGGCTCACCAAAACCAACAGTTCCTCCTCAAAAGTGACCCCAGAGCCTGATAAATTGTGGTGCAGCAATGGCTGAGCATCAGCTCCTTGCTGAGACACTTGCTCCATCTCCAGACCTGATTGCTGCCATGTCAGCCCTGCCTGCTGCTCCTGTGGCTGTCCTGCCCACACCTGAGCCCTGCAGCTCCAGTTTATCCTTGGCCTGTCCTGCTGGACCTTCTTAGCTCAGAAGGGACAGACAGAGGGGCTGTGCAAGATTCCTGCCTGGGCCAGCCCAAGGATGGTGACAGAGGGACGGGAGCTCACCCAGGCCAGCAGCTCCTCCCTAAAAGTGACCCCAGAGCCTGATAAGTTATGCTGCAGCAGTGGTTGAGCATCAGCCCCTTGCTGAGCCCCTTGCCCCATCCCCAGGCCTGATTGCTGCTGCTCCTGTGGCTCTCGTGCCCACACCTGGCCCCTGCAGCTCCAGGTAGCCCTGGCCTGTCCTGCTGGGTCAGGGAGGGACAGACAGAGGGGCTGTGCAAGGCCCTGCTTGGGCCAGCTCACCCTGGGCCAGCTCCCACAGCCCTGACCCAGCGCCCCAGCAGAAATGATCTAAAGGCTTGTGAAATGCACCCAAAGTGTCCCAGCCCTCCCCAGCCCAAACTGGGGATCTCAGGCTGTGTTTACTCTTCCCCACTGGGTTCTGCTCATTGCCTTTTGGTGTCAGAAGACCTTGGGCCCAGGCCATGGGCAGAGCTCAGTGTGGGTTGGCACAGCAGCCCCCGGCTGTCCCAGCAGATGGAGAACTTTCTTTTCCCTGGGGATTTCAGATTTAAGGACATTTTGTCTGCTGGCTGCCAGCAGCACATCCCAGCCCCAGAGGGTTCCTGCTGGCCCCCAGCAGAGTGGGACTGGGCCAGCAGGGCCACCACAGCTCCTGTGGTCACACCAGGGGCCAGGCAGGGACAGGAGGGTCTGTGGCACTGAACATCAGCATATCTGTCCCTGCCAGCTGCTGTTCAGTGCCATTCTAGGACCATGGGCAGTGAGGAGCTGGTGGGCTCAATAAATCCCAGGGCAAGGGCAGCTCAGCCTGGCAGGAGGAGGAGGAGCACGAGTGGGGAGCTGTGATTTTATCATCAATCCTGAAGTGGAGCATCCCAATCCTGGGGCAGTGCAGGGCTGTGAATGGTTCTGTGGTTCTAGGATTCTGGGATTCTGTGGTTATGGGATTCTGTGGTTCTGGGATTCTGGGATTCTGGGATTCTGTGGTTCTGGGTTCTGTGAATGTGTCACTGCTCAGCCAGTGCTGCTCTGCTGACCCAGCACTGAAATGTTCCTTTTGCTGATGCTTGCAGAGGATCCAAACCCCTGGGGAGGGGCAGACAGGGCAGCTGTAGGGAGCCAGACTGGGTCCCATGGCTCAACCAGGGAAGATTCAACATCCAGCAGCTGAAAATTGTCCTCCAGGTGGCTGCAGGTGGTGCCAGCCAGAGGAAACAACCTCATTACACCAACCACAGCCTGGTGCAGCATGTGGAGGACAGACCCTGGCACTTGGTGACACTTGTGACATTGTAGGTAAACCTTGTGACCACAGGGTCCTGTTCCTGCCCAGGGTGGAGGCAGCAGGGCCAGGACAAGCCCAGAATCCCCTGGAGATGCCACCAGCTCCACCTGTGCCCTGCCCAGCTCTGCTGAGGGCTGTGAGCATCCAGAGCAGAAAATGTCACTGCCTCCTCTTTTAGCTGTGAAAATGGAAACTGGAGCAGGCTGCAGCTCCAGGAGGCCTGGCAGGGAGTGATCCCAGGTGCCCAGGGTTATCCATCCTTTTTCTTCCATGCTTTCCTCCTTTTGGCTCATTTCTGGAGGGAAATCCAAGGCAAGGGGGGGGCAGTAGCTAATTATTTTTGTGCTGGTACGCAGCCATGAGGAGAAGTCTGTAGCACAATGAGCAGGGACTGATGAGGGATAAATCCAGCTGAGAGGAAAGCTGCCCAAATGCCAGGAGTGCCAGGGCTGGGGAAGAGGAATGATGTGGGGAAGAGCAGCTCTGTGGGCACTGAGGTGGGGCTGAGCTCTTTGGGGTGCCCAGGCCTCTGTGCCAGCACAGCCACTGCTGGTGGCACTTTGGGGTCACAGCTGCATTCTGCCACCCCTCCCTGAGGGCAGGTTCCCTCGGGTCACTTCCAACTCTGGCCACACAAAGTCCATCTATCCATCTGCAACTTCCCTGGAGGCACCCAGCTATTCCCAACCCACCTGCCCTGCCCAGAGCCTCCAAACACCCCTGCTGTCCCTTTCCAGGCTCCCTGCCATCAGGGTGGAGATGTTCCCAAAGCAGAAGATGGTCCCCAAAGCAGAAGTTGTTCCCTCCCTTGTCCTGAAGCCTCAGCCTGGCTCCCAGCCTCATCCTCCGGCATATCTTGTATATATGAAGCAACTCCTTTGCATAAAGATATGGAGTTTATTAGGAGACACTGGAGCTTAGGAGCTGTCAGGGGTGGAAGTCAATTCTGTCTCTGACACGCAAAGAGCCTTTTATAGGCTGGAATGGGCATGGTACCCAGGCTGGTGCCTCTCCCTCGCCCCTTCCCAGGCACCAGCCCTGCTGGAGCTGCTCCTCACCCTGCTCTGGGTGCAGTCCCCATCCCTGCCGTGAGAGATAACACCACAATGCCAGGAATCTCTGGAGCTGAACTCATTCAAACACACCCACAGGCAAAGAGTGCTCCCCTAGGCTCTCCTTCCCCCCAAGATGATGATTAACCCTTGGCTCCTCTCCTGTGAGCTCAGGGAGGGGACAGGAGCCTCTGAGCTCCAGGAGCTCTGACCCTCTGGCCTTCAGGGACAGTTTATGACCTTCAGGGACTCTGATCCTCAGGGACTCTGACCCTCTGACCTCTGGATCCAAACCCTCCATCAGAACCAGTTCCTTTCCTTCACTATCACCTTGAAGCTTCTCCACCAGAGATAAACCCGAGCTCCTGCAAGCCTGGACTTGTTTCCAAGCACCCAGCTGCAGCATCCAGATAGCCAAAGGTGTCTCTGGGGTGAAACACCACACACCCAGCCAGGCAAAAGTGCTTCAGGTGAAATCACCACACATCCAATTAGCCAAAGGTGTGTCTGGGGTGAAATCACCACAGTTGCCACCTTTGGTCAAGCAGCAAGGGCCAGCCAAGCTCAGGCAGCCCCTTCTGGATATATTGGCAATAATTCCAATAAAACCCCAGGCAGATCCCTGCTGCAGGCTGCTCTGGGGACAGAGCCCTCACAGCACTGCGCCGTGGGCGGTGGGAGACTCCAGCAGAGCTGCAGCCACGTCACTGGGAATCTCACTCATGTGGAGCTCATTCCAGTGCACAGCTGTCTCCTTTAAACAACGTTTACTCAGTGTTTCTCAGCGCTCCAGCCGTGCTGTGCCAGCAGTGCTCGGCTGCAGCGTGTGCGAGCGCGACCCACCGAGCCCCGGGGGATGCTGATCCCACAGGGCTTGGCCAGGGATGGGGTTTGCAGCTCCAGGGAGCTCCTGGGGACCCTGGCCCAGCCCTCCCAGCACTGACACCCACCAGGGAGAGAGCTGAGCAGCCCAGCTTGGCCAGACTCCTCCTCAGCCCATCCCAGCCCTTATTTCTCACATCTCTTTATTGTGAGGGTGAGGAAACAGCAGAGCAAAGCAAGGCATGTGGTGTAGAGGAGGCTGATAGCAATTAGAAATTATTCAGATAATTACACAATCAATACCAGATGTGAAATTATATCATTATCAAGTACTATACTACTGACATATATAGTTTTTTATATATATGTATATAACATATACATATATACATATATACATATATACATATATACATATATACATATATACATATATACATATACATATACAGAAATTATTCATATAATTACACAATCAATACCAGATGTGAAATTATAGAATTATCAAGGACTATAACACTGGCATATATAGTTATATATATATAAGATATACATATATATAGTGGTATAATATAATATAATATAAATTATTATATACCACTATATATAATATATATTATACATAAAATATTTTATATAATGTATTATATATTATATATTATATATTTATTATATAAATAGTGGTATATTCCTATATGCCCCTGCCCTGGCAGTGGTGAGAGGGGACAGGAGGGGACAGTGCTGTCCTGAAGCCACCAGGCTGCAGGTGCTGAGCTCTCAGGGGTGCCGTGCTCCACGTCCCCTGGCAGCTCCCAGTGTCAGGGTACTGACCCCACTCTGGTCCATGGCACAAGGAGGAGGCAGGGCCAGGCTGGGATTCAAAGTCTGGCAAGATCCAGAGGAAGAAATTGGCTTGGGCTGTGCCTCATTGCCCCACTAAAAAAGGAAGAGGAGTGCTCTGAAAACTTCAGGAAAACTTGCTGAATGCCCCCACCATCAGGGATGCACATGAGCCCTGATCCTGAAGCCCCAAGGTGCTACTGAAGCTTTCCAGGTGCCCAGAAGGGGAGGATTTAGGATGTATTCCTGTGGGATCCTGCCAAAATTTCCAGACAGGCTGTTCAAAAGCCTTTTTGGACACTAAGCTCCCCATCAGGCCGTGCCAGGCCTGCCTCCCTCTGTCCCAGTGATGGTGGGAGTGCTGCACAGAGCAGCAGCCAGCAGATTTATGGCCTGGCTGTCTAGACCAGCTCTGCCCTGCCTGGGAGGACAGGTACATCCTCCTGAAAGGCTGGAGTAGGCCTTCTGGCCCTTCACCTCAGAGCCAAGCAGGGGGAACTTGCCAAAAAGCGCTGCAGCATCCCTCTGGGACACGGGGGATTGTCCATCAGGTCACCCCGGTGTGCTGCCTGCTGGGGACAGCAGGGATCACCCCTGCTTAAACTTCCCCCTCTGCAGCACAGGGGTGAACTCAGGGTGGGATCCTGGCCCTGGGATGGGTCTGCAGGGAGCCTGTTGGGCACTGGAACCAAGGGCTGGATGCTGGCCCTGGGATGGGTCTGCAGGGAGACTCTTGGGCACTGGAACCATCTGCGCAGGGAGGTGCTGGAGTCACTGTCCTGGATGTGCTAAACACAGCCTGGACAGGGCACTCAGCTGACAAGGAGGTGTTAGGGCAGCTTGGACTTGATGATCACAAAGGGCTTTTCCAACCTGGCTCATTGTGTGGTTCTGTGGTTTTGGGATTCTCTGATTCTGTGGTTTTGTGGTTCTGTGGTTCTGTGGTTTTGGGATTCTCTGATTCTGTGGTTTTGTGGTTCTGGGATTCTGTGGTTCTGTGGTTTTGGGATTCTCTGATTCTGCGGTTTTGTGGTTCTGGGATTCTGTGGTTCTGTGGTTTTGGGATTCTCTGATTCTGTGGTTTTGTGGTTCTGTGGTTCTGGGATTCTGTGGTTCTGTGGTTTTGGGATTCTCTGATTCTGTGGTTTTGTGGTTCTGTGGTTCTGGGATTCTGTGGTTCTGTGGTTTTGGGATTCTGTGATTCTATGGTTTTGGGATTCTGTAATTCTGTCGTTCTGTGGTTCTGAGATTCTGTATTGCTGGGATCCTGTTATTCCATGTGTCTGAGATTCCGTGGTTCTGGGATTATGTAATTCTGTGATTCTGTGGTTCTGGGATTCTGTGATTTCTGTGGTTCTGGGATTCTGGGATTTTGCAGTTCTCTATTTCTGTGGTTCTATGATTCCATGGTTCTTTGGTTCTGTGGTTCTGATTCTGCTCCATCCCCGCTGGGGTCTCAGCCCCACGGGAGCAGAGCTCGGCTGGATGCACAGCATGGACAGTGCTTTGGGAGGGCTGGAGCAGGTGAAACCCCCAGGCTGCCCTTGTGCCAAGGGGACAAGAGACCAGCAGGGAGGGACTCCCAGCAAATGCACTCAGGGGAAAGGAAGGCAGTTCAGCCTGGAGGCACAGGGATGCCCACCCGTGGTGCTCAGTGGTGCTGTGGGTGGTGCCAGAAGCAGGAGGCACTTCCATTCCACAGGGGAGCCAAAAATCTGGGTGCATGTGGGGGTACCAGTTGTGGGTTTCTCTGGGTCTGGATTGAAGGCACTTGAGACAGTAATTCATATTTGAAGTCAAGTCTTTATTATTTCTTATCAGTAAAACAGCCTCACAGCCATGAGTTCTACAGCTTTACATTAGAAGGCACAAAATGGCCAACAATCTCTTGGTACAAGGTCTTTTAACACTAAACTATCCAATTAAGAACTGACACCTGGATTATTTTCCCTTTTAACCCAATAACTGATCCCAAAGAGCCCCAGTGTGGATTTTTCTGCCCAATTACAAAATGCCACCCAAACCCATGGAGAAGAAGCATGAAGAAGAAACCCAGGATTACACCCTGTGCCCTCCATCTTGCTTCCATCCACAACACACTAAAAATCCCAAAACCTAAATTTCTCACTCAGTGATACACCTACACTGCTCTCTATAATCTATTTCACACTTTTGTGGGTTCCAGTCTATCTTGAAGTCTGGGAAACTTTCTCCATGGATGAGGGTCAGTCAGTGCTGCCCTGGGGGTCAGGGCACCCCAGAGCAGACACAGAAATATTCCTGTGGGTTTCCAGAGGTGCCAGCAGATCTCTGGCAGGGGCTGTGGTACCCAGGGCTGCACAATGTGTGGGACAAGCAGGGCACGCTCAGAGGGGACAGGGACAGGCCCTGCTGCCCCAGGTTGTCCCCTGCCCCCTGGGCTGGTGGCAGATGCAGCAGTACCAGGGTTGGTGTCTGGGGTGGGCAGTGATGCAGTTTTGCAGCTCATTTCCTCATTTTTGCCAATTTTCAGGGGATTTCTCACAGGTGGCAGCACCTTTGGGTGTCACCGTGAAAATCCATGCCCGATGATAAAACACACAGATGTGGATGTGAGGGAAAATGTAAATATATACCATAGTTTTCCACGATTTCAGAGATGTTTTAGAGCAGAAAAATTTCCATTTTTGGTGTAGGAACATCAATTTTATAAATAAAAAGATTTAAATAAACATTAGCATGGCTACATCAACACACACATACACACACACACACACACACACACACACACTCTCACTCTCACAAGTGCATTTAAATAGGCTCCCACACTGTAATTTTAAATAGCACAAAACAAATTAATTCCCCAAATATTGTTTAAACTGGCACAGGGGGTTATGATGTCATTCCTGCAGCAATCATAAACTTGTTTTCCTGTAATGAACATGATCTCTTTTCCCATTAGCAGCTTTTTAGGGCTTTTGGTGTGTGAGGCCAGCCCGGGGCTGGGGTTGCCTTTGATGGTTCCATCCTTACCCTGCTCTCAAACTGGATTTTCTCACCCTTTTTCTCCTGGGAATGAGGCTCAGTGTCCAGCTTGGGAGCAGTTCTGCAGCCTTGGTGGGGCTCTGCTGGCTCCAGCTCTGCCTTTGGTGGGAGCAGGAATGGGGCAGGAGCAGGAGGGATGGGGTGCAGAGGGAGCTGGGCTTGTTGTCCCCATCCCCTGAGCCAGAGCTGGTGAGGAGGAGCCCAGCCTGTGTCACTTCCCTGAGCCAAGGTGTCACCAGGCAAGGTGTGGCACAGCTGAGGTGTCCGTGTGCCCTGGGGGAGCATCCCAGGAGCTCAAGGATGCTCTGACACCTCTGCTGCCCCTTCCCCAGGGACAGAAAGAGTCAGACTGGCAGAGATGGGATATTGGGAGTTAGGAATTGTTCCCTGGCAGGGTGAGCAGGCCCTGGCACAGGGTGCCCATCCCTGCATCCCTGGCAGTGTCCAAGGCCAGGCTGGATAGGGCTGGGAGCAGCCTGGGACAGTGGGAGGTGTCTCTGCCATGGCAGGGGTGGCACTGGATGGGATTTAAGGTCCCTTCTATCCCAAACCCCTCTGGTTCTCCCTGAGGTGCTCATCAGTGGATTTTCATCTGTGGGTGCAGATGACCCCCACTGGGTGCCCTGCAGGGACAGCACCTGTGTCCCCTGTCCCTGCCCCTCCTGGAGCTGGCAGTGACCGTGGCACTGAGTTGGGGACACCCTGCAGCCCCAGAGATGGCACATGCCACACTGCCTGCCATCCTGTGCCCCTGGATCCCTGGCAGTGCCCAGAGCCAGGCTGGACAGGGCTGGGAGCTCCTGGGACAGTGGGAGGTGTCCCTGGGACAGGAGAAGGTGTCCCTGCCATGGCAGGGAGGGTGAGAATGAAATGAGCTTTGAATTCCCTCCCAGCTCAGCCCATTGTGTGATTCCATGCCAATTCCGTGCCAATTCCATGCCAATTCCATGATTTCCCAGCCCCCCAGGGCCGGGTGCCTCCTCCCTGAGGGAGCAGGTCTGGCACACGTGGCTGCTCCTGCAGCTCTGCTCATTCACACCAGCACCAGGACACGGTGTTTCTCAATGACTTAGAATAATATTTGGAAAAATCCATCTTAAGTATATTAGTCCACTAAGCCTTTAAGTCTTCACAAGGGCTTTAATTCCAAGGACGCTGGTGCACGCCTGTGCCAAGGATTTTGCAAGGCAGTGACACAGAGGCAGCCAGGCTCCTTCCACGCCCCATCGTGCAGCCTCCACAATGGTTCACAAATGTCTTACTGCTGGAAATCTGTTTCTGCTTAGCTGGGAAGCAGTGGGGTTCTGAACCCTGCTTTGTAGCACCCTGCTGGCAGCTTTTGTCATTCCCAGGCTTGGCATATTATTGGAACTATTAAATGATGTTGCATTGCCTCATTGTATTTAGATTTTATACATATTTGTAGGGCTTTGAAAAAAAAATAAAAATTGTTCTCATTATTAAAGCAATGTACCAAATACCTTCTAGTAAATAATCTGTCCCAGAAGAGCTCAGCTCACCCAGAGAGGGTTGGAGAGCAATAAACAGCAAAAGGGAAGGAAAAAAAAATCTTGTCTGGATGTCAGAGAGATGTAGAGCCAGGAGGAGGAATGAGAAGTGGGAAAGCACAGGGTGATGCAGCTGCACTCCCTGGGAGCTTCTGTGCACAGGCACGGCCACCCAGCCCGGGGCAGGCAGGGAGGACAGGGACAGGGACAGGGACAGGACAGGGCCAGGGCTGGGACAGGGACAGGAAACAGGGAACAGGGACAGGAAAAGGGGACAGGGAAAGGGGAGAGGGACAGGGACAGGAAACAGGGAACAGGGATGGGACAGGGGCAGGGACAGGGACAAGGACAGGGACAAGGACAGGGACAGGGAACAGGGATGGGACAGGGACAAGGGACAGGGCTGGGGCTGTGCCTGGTGCCCCTGGCACTGCTGAGACAGCCCCACAAACCCTGTGAGGAACCCCTGAGAGAGATGGGGGTGCTCAGCCTGGAGAAAAGGAGACTCAGGGGTGCCCCCATCACTCTCACAGCTCCTGAAAGGTGCCTGTGCTCAGCTGGGGCTGGGCTCTTTCTGCAGGAACTGACACAACCAGAGGACACAGCCTCAAGGGAAATTTAGGTTGGATATCAGGAAAAAGTTATTTACAGAAAGGGTGATAAAGTTCTGGAATGGCTGCCCGGGGAGGTGGTGCACTCCCCATCCCTGGGTGTGTTTAACAAAGCCTGGATGTGGCACTGGGTGCCAGGGTTTGGGTGAGGTGTTGGGGATTAGTTGGACTCAATCTTGAAGGTCTCTTCCAACCCAGAATTCTGTAAATTCTCTGACTTCTTGAAGGTCTCTCTCAACCCTGTCATTCTGTGAATGCACAGAGCAACACTCTACCATTTCAGAAAGCATCATCATTCTGTGAGCCCCAAATGCAGAGTTCAGCCCCTGTGCCCGTGTCCCCAGCTCCAGCACAGCCCCAAATGCAGAGTTCAGTGCCACCCATGTCCTGTGCCAGTGTCCCCAGCTCCAGCAGTGCCACCAGCCTGCAGCACTGGAGCAGAACCAGGAGTCTGACTGACAGCACAAGTATATGTTAGGTCAATCCTCTAGGAGCTGGGAAAACACCAAAAAGCAAACAGAACCAAAACAACAACAGCACAACAAGAAGGCAGGGACAAAGGGAAATAGCTGTGATGCTGCTGTGATGTCTGGGCATGGGTATTTTTGCAGGGAAGGAATGCAGATGCATTTTTGCTGGGTTACAGCACAGCTCTCCACAGAGCAGCAGTGATGCACTGTAAACAGACCATGCTAAAACACAGAGTTCTCTCTGGATCTTTCTGCCGCATTTTCTCTAAATAGTTATTTTGTAATAGGCATTTTATTTGCTTTGCTGAGTCCCTAAATAGTATGGGCCTGAGTTAAGGAACATGCATGTTCTGGGGTTTATTTTAAAGCGCTGTTTATTTAGCAAACATTGTGCCAGGAGATGCCCCCTGCCCACCCTGATCCCCCAGGGCAGCCCCCTCCTCACAAACCCACTCTCCTCACCCACAGGGCAAGGCAGGAGCAGAGCTGCTGGCTCTGGGCTGCAGAACCAGCACAGAAAAGCTCTCCAGGTGGGTTTTCCCTGCTCTAGTGAACAGGAAAGGGACATAGCATGGGAAAAACAGGCACATTAGAGCCCAGCTCTTTGGAATTGTTTCACAGACCTCCAGGCTGTGTGAGGAGGCAAAGCCAAACTCCTTCTCTGCATTTCCCACCCAGAGAAGGCAGCCAAGGGCCTGGATTCTGGATTATTGGATTATTCTGGTGGAAATTGGGCCTTTCAGGTGTCTGATGTGCACCCAAACCCAGCTGCTTTGGCTCCAGAGACAGCAGCTGCAGGTGGGCAGGACAGGCAGTGCCAGGAGCTCTGAAATCTCCCATGCCCTAGGAGAGGGACCAGGATGGAGCCGTAGGAGGGGGGGACAGCCCTGGGGTCTGGAGGATGAAATTGTCTGTCTGTCTGTCTGTCTGCTTCTCCAGGCTGAGGGATGCTGAGCATGGCAGGCCAGAGGGATTTTTAGAGGAGGGACCAGGTCTGGTCAGCACTGCGTGTCACTGGGCTGGAGGAGGGACAGAGCCAGACCCTGGGTCAGTGCTGAGGCTTCCAGCACAGAGCTCTGGACATCACCCAGGCCCTCCTGCCTGCCTTGGGGCACAGGAAAGGCAGCTCTGTAATGAGAGGAACAACAATTCTACAACAACTAGTAGGGTTTTCCATGTCTCCCCTACATATATGTATATTATATATATATATATATGTATATACACACATATATGATGTACATGTATATATATAATATATATATATATATATTATATTTTTTTTCTTTTTTTGGTGAGGAATACAATTTTAAAACTACCTTCTTCGAGACCTTCAACTCTATTTCTCACTGGTTGCTCTCTGATTCACCCTTCCCCCTTCAAATCTCAGCATCACCAATTCCTTTTGGGTTTGTAGAAAACAAACAGAAAGCAAATGACAAAATGTGGAAAAAGGGGTAAGAGCAAACAGAACTTGCAAAAAGGGGAAAGGGCCAACAAAACTTAAAAGTTAAGAAGTTTGAAAAAATCAAAAGTTAAAAAAAAGAAGTTTTAAAACTTTTTTTAAATTAAGAAAATATTTTAAAAGTTAAAAAATTGAAAGTTATTTTATTTTATTGTGATTTTCTGTAGTGGCCTCACTTAGAGTGCTGAGTTTTGCCCATTGCTCAGTGCAGCTCATCCAGGCCAGCAGCAGAGCTGGAGAGCAGCACTTGGGGCTGGGTGAAGCTGTTTGGCTCTGGAGCTCACACTGTGTAATTGCATGGCAAAGGGGAGCTTGCCCTTGTGGTTACCAGCCCCAAATGGGACTGGGATGAGCAGCCAGACTTTTCCCAGGCGTTGTAAATTGTCTTTCCACAAATCAGCTTCCAGGAATAACAGCATGCTTCTCTAAACCAAGCTTGTTTGCTCTCTGCACCCTGCCCAGCCCTCCCCCTCCCCTGCTCTGCTTTTTATTCTTTTCATTCATTCAAGTGATGAAAACTTGGGGAATATTTTGGTGACTTTCACAGACATTTGTGCTTTTTCCTCCTGAAGTGCCAAAGTAACAGTTGGCCAGGGCCAGCTGAGGGATTTGGGGATGGTGAATCAGGGAGAGGCAGCAGCCCAGTGACATTGTGGTTAGCAGTGACAATGCCACTTCCCCCCTCATGAGGAACAGAAAGACAGAAATAACTCCAGGAAAGACTTCCCTGCCTCTGCAAAGCCCCTTGGAATGTGCAGCAAACCCAAAGCTTTTCTTTCTTCCTTCCCTTTCCCTCTCCAGGTTTTGCTTGTTAGAGAGTCCCTGACACGAGCCCTGGGTGCTTTATCTGATAGGAGCAGGGAGCAGCTGCTGGCTGCGCCTCGCAGGAACAGCCCACCTAGGTCGTGTGAAATCTGGGGCTCTGGGGGGGGCAGCATCCTCACTCTGGCTCTGAACCATCCCTGGAGCTGCTCCTGGCCAGGCCATGCTCGCTCTGGGCTGGAGGCTGTGCTCAGCTCAGCTCAGCTCCATCCTGCAGCATCCAGGGCACTGCCACCCATCCCAGCACAGCACAGGGAATGTCCAAGGGTGTTGGGGAAGGTGAAACAGGAAAGCCTTATAAATATGATTGCCTGGCAAAAGATTTTGAGACTATGGAAACTATAAGCGAGATTGAAATGAAAGCAAGCTTTGAGATACCTCAGTTACTGAACAACTGGAAAACAATGGTGTGGCCAGTGAAGGTGATCCCCTTTTGATGGAACAACACCCTCTGCTTGCAGACAGGCCCAAGGGTCAGAGCAGACCCTGCTGGCTTGGCAGAAGGGGCCCAAAGAGGAGTTTTTAGGGTTTAAAATGTAACACAGTATGGTGATATAATGATTCTTATAGGCTGTATGGAAATGCTATAGGATTTGTATCTTGTACTAGATTGGTTAGTGAGAATTAGAATATTCAACACAGAAGAAGATTTATGGTATTGTAATGGGAACCTTGACCTCTCATCCTCTTTACCACTCTCTTGCCTTCTCTCTTTATTTCTCTTTACTGCTCTGAGCTGTGGCTGGCAGCTCCCAGCAGGGCCCTGCACTTGGCCCTTTGCAATAAACCCCAAGTTCCAAGCCCTGGCTTCAGAGATCTCTCATCTCCATCTGTCCTGACCATCCCACCCCCATCACTCCTACACAAGGGGCTCCTCCACCTCTGTCCCAGCTCTGGGGGATGGAGAAAAGTGTCCTGGGGACAGTGATGGGGTTCTCCTTGGTCACTGCAGTGACAGGAGAGGCTCTAGAGCAACACTGGAGCCTCACACCTGAGGCTTGCACTGTAATCTCCATCTTCTTCTGGCTCTGCTGAAGGGAGCCAGCACAGGGCAGCAGTTCATGGGTCTGGCTGCAAGAGGCCATGTTCTTTGTTAGCAAGAGGCTGAAGAAAAGTATAGGATCTCAATGCTTCCTTGAGGAGTCTCACCAAGAAAAGCCAAAACTCCTCTTTTCAGTACCATGGCCTCCTTGCCTCTTGTAGCCAGACCCATGAATTGCTGCCCTGTGCTGGCTCCCTTCAGCAGAGCCAGGAGAAGATGGAGATTCCAGCCCTTACTCATCTCCTGCCCAG
Source organism: Ammospiza nelsoni (assembly GCF_027579445.1). Lineage (NCBI taxonomy): Eukaryota > Metazoa > Chordata > Aves > Passeriformes > Passerellidae > Ammospiza > Ammospiza nelsoni. The sequence continues at coordinate 4,565,499 of NC_080651.1, forward strand.
TGCAGGACTCTGGTGTGAGGCTCCAGTGTTGCTCCAGAGCCTCTCCTGTCATGGAGAGTTTGCAAGAAAGGGCAATATTTCAGGGGCAGTCAGTAATTAAATAGTGGATGAGTAGAGGGGTTCAGTACCTCCCATTACAGAAGTACAGTTGTTACTCACACAGGATTAAATGGTTCAGTTTAAAACTCTGAGGTTCACAGCTAAGGAGGAGCTACTTCTCTTATGTACTTGGTGCCCAGGCCAGCAGTGTGGGTGAGGAGGGAAACAGAGTTTTAGAGAAGCTTCTCACATAATCACAGATCTTTGGCACACAGGGCTTTAAACAAAGTCAGCTAAGTCCAAAGTGAGTGATCAGAACCTTCTCACAAGGTGTGATGGTGCCCACACCACCTGGAGCTGCTTGGGACAGGGGAAAGGGCCATGAGGAGAAGCCCAGGCCAGCAGTGTGGGGTGAGGAGGGAAACTTACAGAGTTTCAGAGAAGCTTCTCGCTTGCTGATGAATCTTTGACACACAGGGCTTTATTTAAAGTCAGCTAAGACCAAAGTGAGTGATCAGAACCTTCTCATGAGGTGGTGATGGTGCTCACATCACCTGGAGCTGCCTGGGGCAGGGGAAGGCTCCATGAGGAGAAGCCCAGCAGTGTGAGGTGTGGGAGCTGTCAGTGCCCCCTGCACAGACCCCCAGCTCCCCAGGCACGTGCAGACACATCCTGTCCCCTCTGCTGAGCAAGGCACAGCATTGCCTGGGGACTGGGGCCTGGGGATTTGCTATTCTCTGGTGAATTGCCCCGCCTGCAGATCCAGGGCTGAGCATTTTCCATTTCCATACCCACTGCTATAACATCAGGTCCTGGGAATGCTCCCCCCTCCTGCACTCTTTCAGGGGGTATCCATGTTTCCAGTTAATGTGGGGTTTTTTGCCCTCACTAAAGAATTTTACAAATTGTTTGTTTATTGTGTCAATCTCTGCCTTTGTGAGCAGAAGAGGGAGCATCTGGAGAGCATCATGCACTCTTGGCATGGCTGTTCCTGGGAGGCTGAGCCCTCCCCAGTCCCCAGCGTGAGAGCAGCAGCTCATCCCCACTCCCCAAACCCCATCCCAGCCTTGGAGCACATCCTTGTGCTGCCAGCTGTGCCAGGGCGCCGTGGAGAATCACTTCCCCTGCCCTGGGCCACGTGAATTCACCTGCCTGCTTCACTGCAGAGCAATGTCTGTAATGTCTGACTCTGCTGGTGGTGCAGGAGATAAAGAGCTGTGTGCCCACGTGTGCCAGAGCCAGGCAAGGCTGCTGTGCCCACCCATGCTGTGTGCCCACTTGTGCCAGAGCCAGGCAAGGCTGCTGTGCCCACCCATGCTGTGTGCCCATGTGCGCCAAGGCCAGGCAAGGCTGCAGTACCCACCCACCCTGTGTGCCCATGTATGTTGCAGACATCTTTTTATGGAAAATCCTTTCTTTAGGATTTTTTCCTCTTGAGAAGCTGAGAGGCCTCAGGAACAAAATGTAAACAATGATTATCTGCTGCTGTGGAATGCAACAGGTGCATCTGTGATTGGTCTCATAGAGTTGTTTGTAATTAATGGCCAATCACAGCCCAGCTGGCTTGGGCTCTCTGTCTGTGCCACAAACTTTTGTTTTCATTTTTTTTCTATTCTTAACTTAGCTAGCTTTTTGATGAAACTTTTTCTTCTATTCTTTTAGTATAGTTTTAATGTAATATATATCATAAAATAATAAATCAAGCCTTCCGAAGCATGGAGTCAACATTCTCATCTCTTCCCTCATGCAAGAACATGGTCACACATGTGTGCCAGAGCCAGGCAAGGCTGCTGTGCCCACCCACCCTGGGGATCCAGCAGAGCAGCAGCCAACAGCCACAGAACTGAGGAGCAGCAGCTTCACCTCTGCATCAGAATTTTCCATCACAATGGAGTTTCATTGGAGGAAAAAACTGAACTCGTTTGTTAATCAAGAGGAAAATGTCACCCAGGAATGCAGCAGTTTGAGTCAAAGTCTTATCTGGGAGGGTCAGGGGTGCTGGGGAGGGATTGTGTCCTGCAGGCAGGGCAGACCACCCTGCAGGGATGGTCTGGGGTCACAGCTGGGAGGGGACAGCAGAGCCAGCCCTGAGAGCCAGGGGAGCACACACAGCCCTGGGCACACCCCAGCACCAGCACATGCCTCAACTGTCCTGCTGGGGCTGCTCAATTGTGTCTGCTTAATTAATATTCATTAAGGCAAAGGGAAAGTTGGACTGCAGTCTGCTCGTTAAGGTACTGACCCGGGCTGGGGTTCAAGTGCTCATTCCTTTATTTATGCTGTGGAGAGCTGCAGTGGGACAGGCCGTACAAACACGCTGGGCTGCAGCTCAGCTGGGGTCTGGGACACTTCCAGGCAAGTCCCCCCTCTGCCAGCACTGCAGAGGACCTTGGTCCTCCTTCCCACAGCCCAGCTGGTCCCGAGCCATGGCAACCCATGGGGAACATCTTTGGTTTTTCATGGAAATGTCTCGAGCTTTTGGGTTGATGCTGGTGTGGGGTGGGAACATTTCCTGCTGCTTTCCTGCAGAGGTTTTGTTGGGATGGGGAGGATCTTCCTGCCCAGCATTGTGACCTGGCCAGGAGACCTCAGCTCCTGTGTGACCTTTGCAGAAAGCAATGGCACAGCCCTGCAGCAATGCCTGGCACTGTGAGAGGCTCATCCCATCCTGCAGCAAGGCCTGGCACTGTTGGGATGCTCATCCCATCCTGCACAGCCCTGCAGCAATGCCTGGCACTGTGAGAGGCTCATCCCGTCCTGCAGCAATGCCTGGTACTGTGAGAGACTCATCCCTGCCTGGGCACTGCTGTTTCCAGCCTGGAGCTCAGCTGAGCTCAGGGCTCTGCCACTGACACCTGGGTTATCAGGTAGATCGTGGAATGGGTTGGCTTGGAAGGGACCTTAAAGATCTCAAAGGTCCCAGGCTGCTCCAAGCTCCATCCAGCCTGGCCTTGGGCACTTCCAGGGAGCCCTGGGCACCCTGTGCCAGGGCCTGCCCACCCTCCCAGGGAGGGATTTCTTCTTTACACCCCACCCAGCCCTGCCCTCTGGCAGTGGGAAGCCATTCCCTGTGTCCTGTCACTCCATCCCTCATCAATAGTGCCTCCCCATATTTCTTGTAGCCCTTTCAGGCACAATTAGGTCACCTTGGAACTTCTCCAGGCTGCACAATGCCAGCCTTCCCTCACAGGAGAGGTGCTCCATGCCCACAGCAGCAACTCCAGGCCTTGAGGAACACTCCTGCCCTTCCCCTGCCCCAGGGCTTAGTGTGGAGCAGGGCAGGGATGCTCTCACAGTGCCACAGCAGCCCTGTCCCCTTGCTGGGGCAGCAGCAGCCTGCAGAGGGACAAGGACACATGGCTGTGCCTCAGGGGACACTCAGGCTGCCTCCCCCATGCAGAATGGACATGGAAGCTCTGCCTTCTCCAGGGTGTGTGTGCAAGCTGGGCACTCTCTGCCCCTGCCAGGGGGGCTGGCTGGCTGTCACTCGGGCAGAACAGAGGTTGGCACCCAACAGGGGCATCCAAACCCACCAGACGGTGTAGGGAACACAGGATGGGTAAATGAAGGTGGTATAGAATGTAATCTTAGCTCCCAACGAGTTGCAGCTGAAACCAATTACTAAAGATTAGGAGCAGGCCGGATGATAACAGGCAATACCTGTAGCAAATAAGAACAAGTGGCATAAAAGAGTGGATTGGTGGGAACAGAAGTCAGAGGGGTTGGGTGGCTGCTGCAAGGACCAGGAAATGCTTGGAGGAGCTGCCTATGAGAAACATTGAGGAGGTATGAAACTCTGGCAGTATGGAATCCTTGCACCATAATGATAATAGAACTGTTGTAAATATATAAGGTGACAAATCTCCATGTTGGCTGACACCACAGCTTCTCCTGGGAGCACTGGTTTGGGGGCTCCACAGCCAGCACAGTGTGCCCAGAGCCAGGTAGAGAGCTCACAGAGAGTGCTCACAGAGATCTCATAGAGAGCTCACAGAGAAATCTCACAGAGGGCTCTCAGAGAGCTCAAGCTCAGGTCCATCACAGGCACACAGGGATTTGCAGGGCCTGAATCTGAGGAACACCCTGCAGGAAGGCAGGAGGGTGCCCATGTGTGCCTATGTGAGGTGGGCTGTGCCCCATTCCTCTGTGCACAGCCCTGCCAGGAGAGCTGGTCACACCTTCCTGCCAATTCCACTCAATGGAAACTTTCCATAGTCTAAAACTGTTTAGAAAAAACATTGAAATGAAACATTCTGCTGATGTCAAGATACTTGGCTTTTGCATTAGCTGGTGAAATGCCCTGATTTTTTGTTTTGACTTTTTTGTTTCTGTATCCTACTGACTTTGTTATTCCAGTATACCTCATAAAAATAAGAAGTAAAACAATGAAAAAAATTCAAACTGAATTACTTCAGTTGGCTCTAGTGCCATTCTTCACATTACACGAGACTGGCCAGTTGAAAACTTGTTGTTTTCATCCTGATTAGGGACAAAACCCAATCTTGAAAGGGCAAAATTTGTTTTGGATTGGGATTATGACCCACGTGTGTGCACCTTGTGTTCTGCGCATGGGGCTGAGCTCTGAGGGGGCTGCAGGGACAGAGGGGCCCCCATGGGCAGGGCTGATGCTCTCAGCAATTCCCCCTCTCTCTGGGGGTACCAGCTGTGGGTTTCTCTGAGTCAGGACTGAAGGCATATGAGACAGTAATTCATGTTTGGACTCAGGTGTTTATTATTTCTTATCAGTAAAACAACCTCACAACCATGAGTTCTGCAGCTTTACATTAGAAGGCACAAAATGGCCAACAATCTCTTGTTACAAGGTCTTTTAACACTAAACTATCCAATTAAGAACTGACAGCTGGATTATTTTCCCTTTTAACCCAATAACTGATCCCAAAGAGCTCAAATGTGGATTTTTCTGCCCAATTACAAAATGCCACCCAAACCCATGAAGAAGAAACCCAGGATGACACCCCGTGCCCTCCATCTTGCTTCCATCCACAACAGACTAAAAATCCCAAAACCTCAATTTCTCACCAAGTGATGCACCTACACTACTCTCTATAACCTATTTCACACTTTTGTGGATTCCAGTCGATTCTGGAGTTTAGGAAACTTTCTCCATGGATAAGGGTCAAAGTCAGTGCTCTTCTGGAGCTCAGGGCACCCCAGAGCAGACATAGAAATATTCCCCTGGTGCCCTGAAGCAGCAGCTCTGGGGGCAGAATCAATTCTCAGCTCCTCTGGTGGCCTCAGGCTGTGCCAGGGCAGGGTCAGGTTGGGAATCAGGCAGAATTTCTTCCCTGGAAGAGTGGCCAGGCCTTGACAGGGGCTGCCCAGGGAGGGTTGGAGTGCCCATCCCTGGAGGTGTCCAAGGAATTCCTGGAGGTGGCACTGAGTGCTCTGGGGATGGGTAACAGGTTGGACTGGATGATCCTGGAGGTCATTTCCAACCTCAGTGACTCTGGGATTCAGTGATTCTGAGATTCTGCGATTCCAAACCCAGGGATTCTGTGATTCTTGGATTCTACGATTCAGTGATTCTGTGACTCTGGGATTCTGTGGTTCTAGGATTCAGGAATTCTGAGATTCTGTGATGCTGTGGTTCTGGAATTCAGTGTTTCTGGGATTCCAGCCTCAGTGATTCTGTGACTCTGGGATTCAGAGATTCTAAGATTCAGTGATTCTGTGACTCTGGCATTCTGGGATTTTGTGATTTGGGGATCCTGGGATTCTGTGATTTGGTGACTGTGTGATTCAGTGATTCAATGATTCAGTGATTCTGACCCATCTGAGGAAGGTTTGCACATGGCCATCCACCCCTCCCAGCTCCCAGGACAGGTCCCCATCACCAGACAGGCTCTGGTGCCACTCCTGTCCCACTGGCTCCTCTCAGAGCTGCTTTCTGTGCCCTGAGCAGAAGTGCTGGGTGCTTTCCTGCTGCCCAGCCTGCACCATGCAGCTGTGGGGGAAACCCTTCCTGGATTTGGGCTTGTGTCCTTCAGCCAAACCCGGGTTTGTTTATCCTCTGTCTGGGTGCTGGGTGGCCTGTGGGGACAGCAGCATCCCCAGGGCTGCAGGAGGGAGCTGACAGGCCCTGCTTGTAAAAGCTGAGGGCTGATGACCTCTACAGTCAGCCTGAGAAATTCATCCCAGCTCCTGCAGCCCTCAGGGCCCACCCAGCCCCATGCCCAGGCTGCATCCCAGCATTTCTTCACCTGCAGGAGCATCCTGGCCCAGCCCAGCCCAGCTCTCCCAGCTGGGTGGGATTTGCTGAGGCTCAGACACTGCTGAGACACTGAGAAGAGCCCAAGGGGCTGCCCTGGCTCTCCCTGGAAAGCAGAGTGACTCAGTGCCTCCCTGGGAGCTGGGAGGGGTGGATGGCCATGTGCCAGCCTTCCTCACCTGGGTCAGAATCCCAGAATCACTGAATCCCAGTGTCACAGAGTCACAGAATCACTGAATCTTAGAATCCCAGAGTCACAGAATCACTGAGTTTGGAATCCCAGAACCCCAGAATCACTGAATCCCTGAATAACAGAATCCCAGAATCACAGACTCCCAGTGTCACAGAGTCACAGAATCCCTGAATTACAGAATCCCAGAATCCCCAAATCACAAAATCCCAGAACCACAGAATCCCAGAATCTTAGAATCCCAGAATCCCAGAGTCACTGAGGTTGGAAATGACCTCCAGGATCATCCATCCCAGCTGTTCCCCATCCCCACCGTGTCCCCAGCCCAGAGCACTCAGTGCCACCTCCAGGAATTCCTTGGGCACCTCCAGGAATTCCTTGGGCACCTCCAGAGATGGGCACTGCAACCCTCCCTGGGCAGCCCCTGTCAAGGCCTGGCCACCCTTCCAGGGAAGAAATTCTGCCTGATTCCCAACCTGACCCTGCCCTGGCACAGCCTGAGGCCACCAGAGGAGCTGAGAATTGATTCTGCCCCCAGAGCTGCTGCTTCAGCAGGAGAGGTGTGTAAACCCAGGGCAGCACAGGGAATATTTCTCTGTCTGCTCTGGGGTGCCCTGAGCCCCAGGGGAGCCCTGACTTTGACCCTCATCCATGGAGAAAGTTTCCCTGACTGCAAGGTCCAGGAAAGGGAAAGGACACAGCAGCTGCTGTCCAGCCCCTCAGCACTGCTGGAACCCTGAGAATTTTAAACTTTCTCTGCTGACAGGCACAGACCCACAAGAGAGCAATGCATTTGACCTGAGGCTGTGGAGAAGGCTTCCAAAATTCATTAATAACACTAAGATTATGAATGTGTAGTTGGTTAGAAGTGTGCAATATCACAAAGTAAAAAACTTAGAGTTTAGAGTCTTAGAATATAGTGATAAATATGAAGCAGGATGGAGGTTTTAAGGTAGAAGCAAGTTGTTCTTCTTTACCTTCTTCTTCACCTTCTTCTTTCTTCTTCACCTTCTTCTTCCTTCTTCACCTTCTTCTTCCTTCTTCACCTTCTTCTTCCTTCTTCTTCATAAGTTTAAGTCATATTTTATAATTAGTCAAAAAAGTCCACACTTCAAAGGATCAGTTATCGAGTTAAAAGGGAAAATAATCTGTGTCATTTCTTAATTAGATAATTTAGTCTTAAAAGACCTTGTAACAAAAACTAGTTAACCATTTTGTACTTTATGGTTAAAAAACTACCAAATTAATAATTGTAAATATGTATCAATGTATTCACTAATAAGAAATAATAAACACCTAAGTCCAAGTGTGATCTACCATCTCAAGTACCTTCAAACCTCAAAAAACCAATACAGCACAGACTGGCCAAGGTAGAGCCTGGAGGGGCCTGACTGCAGAGAAGAAAGGATGAACTTGGTGCTTGTGGCACTGCTGCAGGAGAGGCTCATCCATCATTCCCACAGCCACAAAAAGGACATTTCCTCTATCCTGGGGCACAGGAACCTCCCAGCAGCAGCCACCCCATGGAGACCAGCTTGGTTTTATGTGGGAAGTGTTTACTGGGGAGCCCCTGGTGTTCCAAAAGCAGAGACCACACAGCAGCCACCCTCCATCCTCTGTGCCTGCCAAACCCCCTTTGCTCAGAGCTGGCTCCTTGCTGGAAGCAGCAGAGCAGATCTGGGGGTAATTTTCTCGTTAGCACCAGGAGGAGCCCCATGTCCTGCTGGCTGCCACCCCAGCTCAGAGAAAGGCCTGGAAATGCCTGGAGTGATTCTGTGACATTCTGCCAGCACAAACCCTGATCCTTGCACTGCCACCTCTATTTAGGATGGCTCAGATGGGATCTGCAGCAGCACATCCACCCCAAGTGCAGCATGGCTTTTATCCCACAGCCAGGGATTCCTTGTTATTATCCTTTTATTATTCCTTGTTATTATCCTTTTAGGATTCCCTTTTATTATTTATTTGTGCACTGTGTGTGTGTTTTTTGTGCAAATGTATTTGTCATTTTTGGAGGCACCTGTGGAGTTTATTCCTGCATTGGCTGTGTTTAATCCAGGAGCTGCCTGAGGGAATTCTGCTGCTGCTGGTGCTGTGCTGAGCCCTGTGAACAGCCCCAGGGAGAGACAGGCCCTGCTCTGGATTCTGTCCCACACAAACAGGCTGGACAGACAGCACCATGGCTCTTACCTCATTGCTTAGGAGGGAGCTGAAGGAAATCAGGGAAAAAATCCCTGCATGTAAAGAAAACATGGTCTGAGAGAAAGAATTGTTTTTCCATTAAATCTTGCCAATTTTTGATCAAAGTGTGAATGGGCTGGAGCTGAAGTTTGGCCCCTCATAGTGCATCTCCTGGCAGATCCACTGCTTGGACTTCCCCATGCCCATCCCATCCTCCTCCAAGGGCTGTCCCTTGGCCAAGGGCAGCACAGGAGCTGCAGGTTTTGGTCATCAATCCCTTCCTGGGAATCTGAACTTGCTGTGAGAATGAAGGAAAAGCTTCCAAACAGTTTCAGGGTGTGTTCCTGAGGGCCAGGAACATCCAGCTCCCTCAGGTTGGTCTGGCACGGCTGGGAGCTGCTTTATCACAGGACATGGGTCAGGAGGTTTGGGAAGAGGTTGAGGTTGGGGCCAAGGCTCAGGTGGGGCAGGACAGAGCTGTGAAAGAGGTTGTTGGATGTGGGCACTGAACTCCTGCAGTCTGCCACCCCAAACCCCAAGTCGGGGCTATAGGAAGATCTTTCCTCCCTCCCCAAGTGGTCCAGCCTGGCAGGGAGCTCTGGCTGCTGCTGCCACACCTGAGAGTGGCCCTGGTCCCTCTCTGTGCTGACTGTCCATGGCACAGGTGTGGCATCCACATTCTCTGAATAATCCCTTCGCCCAGGATTGTTTTCCCAGGAAGCTGAGAAGCCTCAGGGAAAAGGAAAACAATTCTTATCTCATTTGCTTCTCCTGTGCTGTGCTCACATGGAATGTGTTTGGAGATTGTTTACCCACAGGTGATTGTTTCATTGCATTCTGCTGTGAGTTGTTTTCACTCTTTGGCCAATCAGGGCCAAGCTGTGTCAGGACTCTGGAGAGAGTCACAAGTTTTCATTATTATTATTTTAGCATTCTGTAACTATCCTTGCTGGATTCTTTAGTATAGTATTCTTTAATATAATATAGTATCATAATATAATACAGTATCAAAAAATAATAATATATACTAATATAATACTAATATATATAGTATCATATATATAATACTAATATAATGTAGTATCATAAAGTAATAAATTACCCTTCTGAGAACATGGAGTCAGGTTCATCACTCCTGCCTTCATCAGGACATTCCCAGCAAATCCAACACCCAGGAGCTGTGCAGGCACTGCTGGGCTGCAGAGTGACCACATGCCCAAGGAACAGCTCTCTGTGCTTGGAGGGTGGCCCCAGCTGCTCAGGGAGCTGCTCCTGGGGTCCTCATCAGCTCCCTGGGCCTGGAGCATGGGGACATCTCACCATGAGCCCTGCAGGAACAATTTGTTGTCTCTGGTGTCATTCCAGATATGAGGAGGATGGAGAGCAGGGCGGTGGCATCAGTGTCATTCACCACAGGCTGTTTATCAGCAGGGCCACGATCCCAGAGGGCTTGGAAGGTTCAGCTGAGGTGAAATTCCACCCAGCACCAGCAGCCAGTGCCACACACACACACGGGCACAGCCCTGGCACCATGGGAACAGAGCTGCCAGCCCTGTCCCCACCCAGAGGCCAGGACTGTCCCCTCTTTGCTGGGCTGGCCAGAAGCAGGCTGGGGTCTCACTGAGTCTGGCAGCAATTCTGCCCATGACATCAGCCCAGTGGAGCCTTCTCATCGTTCTATTTGCAGAGATTATCTGGAGCAGCCCTTGGCAGCCCTGCAGGGATGGGATGCCAGATTTTCTCCCAAATTAGAGGTGCAATGTGCCAGTAGAAACGCAGTGAGAGCCAGGCTCTGAGCCTCCTGACAGGCAGGGTGCTGGCAAAGGGCTTATCAGGGCCATATCCATCCCTCCAGGGGAGCAGGAGCTGCTGACACCTCAGCCAGCACCTCTGAGTGCTCCTGGCCCTGCACCTGCTCTGCACCTGCCAGACCCTGCACACCTGTGCTCCTCTCAGCATCCCTGTTGGGGAAGGTGAAACAGGAAAGCCTTATAAATATGATTGTCTGGCAAAAGATTTTGAGAATATGGAAACTATAAGTGAGATTGAAACCAAAGCAAGCTTTGAGATCCCTCAGTTACTGAACAACTGGAAAACAATGGTGTGGCCACTGAAGGTGATCCCCTTTAGATGGAACAACACCCTCTGCTTGCAGACAGGCCCAAGGGGCAGAGCAGACCCTGCCAGCTTGGCAGAAGGGGCCCAAAGAGGAGTTTGTAGGGTTTAAAATGTAACACAGTGTGGCAATGTAATGATTCTTATAGGCTGTATGTAAATGCTGTAGGATTTGTACCTTGTACTAGATTGGTTAGTGAGAATCAGGATATTCAACACAGAAGGTGATTTATTGTAATGGGAACTTCGCTTACCTGCTTTCTATACTCTTACTCTTGCCTCTTAGCTCTTGCCTTTTACCCTCTTATGCTTTTACTCTCTCACCCTCTCACCCTCTCTCCCCCTCTCTTCTCTCAGCCTGCTCTGAGCTGTGGCTGGCAGCTCCCAGCAGGGCCCTGCACCCAGGCCCTTTGCAATAAACCCCAAGTTCCAGCCCTGGCTGCAGAGATCTCTCATCTCTGTCCATCCCGACCGTCCTGCCCCCATCAATCCTACACATCCTAAACACCCTCAGCACATCAGGGTGCTGCTGAGGAAGGCTGCTCACCTTCCTCACCTCTCCCAAAACCTGGGTGGTTGTTCACAAGGAAAATGAGGGGAGCTGGGGAAACCAACCAAGAGTCTTGGGATTTCTGCTGCCCACAGTGACTCTGAGATGTCACTGTGAGCAGCAGAAATCCAGCCTGGCAGTTGAAGAAGGAGTCAGAACTCTTCATTTCTCATTCTCAATGTTGCTTATTGTTCCTTATCTATAAAATTCTTTCTCCTGGCCTGCCAAGGTCCACTCAGCACACTGACCACCTTGGGGTGGTGTTATCTTTTTATACTAAAAACTACACGTACATTATTTACCATAACTTCCCAATACCTATCACCTATGTTAGACAGTGAGCTTCTACCTTAAACCAATCCAAAAATGCCACCATCACCCAGAACATGGAGGCCAAGAAGAAAAAGGAAAAAAGGACAAGGCAGGCCCCAATTCCTCCATCTTGGGATCTCAAGCCCCCATTCTAAAAACCCCAAAAAATCTATTTTTCACCCTGTGACAAACTATCATTCTACTTAATTTTTTGTGGCTTACAGATCCTCATATAAGGTTGGTAATTTTTTCCATGGGTCAAAATCAAAGTCTCAGGTGTCTTGGGCTCTGTGCCAGGGTCTCTGAGCCCTCTGGCAGGGGTTTGAGCCATCCAGGACAGCCAGAGGGATGTCCTGAATTCTGACACAAGACAAGTAAAAAAAAGAATTCCAGTTAAATATACTGGGAAATGAGGCTGAGATTTTCAGCATCACCATAATTCTTCCCCCTTTAAGGTGTACCTTTTCCTCCCATGAAATGTATAGGGCAAGGAAAGGTTTGTGCTTTGGGTGCTCAGAGGGTGCTCAAGGCACATCATGGGGTTGAGTTTTGGGCTGAGCATTTTCCTTGGATGCTCTATGGAGAGCACCCACAACTGGCTGGGTTTCCATGCTCATTATTGTTGCAAAAATGTCTAAATGAATAATTGCAGTTTGCGTGCTTTATGTGCACAAATGAAGTGTTAGAGGCACTTCAATGCAAAAGTGCTGTTTCATTAATTTGCTGTAATTTTATGTTTTGGGTTTTTTTTAAACTTATAATATGACATTAGGTATTACTGTACACAAGGCATCATGTTGTTACCTTTTGTACAGTAATCAGACAATATGGAAGTAACTTTTTTGCCTTTCTCGCCATGCTGAGAAAATGTTGAAACTTTTAAACATCAATTTAATGAGAATCAGAAGAAACTTCTCAGTGTTGACATTTCTGATGGCGTTCTTGTGCTTGCCTTCTCAGTCTGATTTACTGGAGCTCTGATCTGCCAGCACATATTAATCATTAATTAAGCCATTAATCCCCACTGTAAATTAGGGTAGGGAGAGTTTGAAGTGACCTGTACACGTGTGTAAACCAGTGTCTGCTCCAAATGCCTGTTGTGCTAAACCCAGTATTAATTCTTCACTTCTCTGCAATAAAGCAAGGCTGGTTTTGGAAGGAGAAAGCTCAGGAGAACTCAGGTTTTGCAAGGAGAAAGATGAAAACACAGCCTGGAGCAGAGAAGGTGCAAACACATCCTTCCAGATGTGACAGCATCACCAGCAGGTCCCCTCAGGAGGAGGGACCAGCCCTCCTTAATCCAAAGCTGGAGCAGAAAGACCCTGACAGGGATTTGGAAAGCAATCCCAGGAATCCTCTGCCAAACCCTGCTGAGATCCTATCCCTTCTGAAAGCCAAACAAAATGATAAGGGGCTGACAAGCCTAAAGGGCACAAGAGCTAAAAGTGGGAAAACCAGCTGAGCAGAAAGGTCACTGCAAACAGGCAAATGGGAGAAGCAGGGAAGTGGAGGAGATGTAACAGCCTGGGGCAGCACAGCTGAGAGCCCCCCAGTGAATTGAACTGCAGGAAAACGTGGGCTGGGTATCAGCACAACCCTGTCTTGCAGGCACTGAGATCTCTGGGAGCAGAGTGGGCTCCCAGGGGACAGAGCAAGCACTCTATTGCTGGAGTAATTTAAAATTGGATGGGACAGAGTGCTTGGGAACAGGCTGCAGAGGCTAATTGTGGGCTTGGACTGTGTGAAAATCTGGCATGCGTGGAAAAGAAAAGTCTGCTGCAGAGGGATCTGTCTGGTGATCAGTCAGGGGTACAAGGATCAGAGTACACAGAGCAGGGGAGGGGGTTTGGGTCTGGGGGAGATGAGCTCAGGAGGTGAGGATTTGGGTCTGGGGGAGATGAGCTCAGGGGGTGAGGATTTGGGTCTGGGGGAGATGAGCTCAGGGGGTGAGGATTTGGGTCTGGGGGAGATGAGCTCATGGGGTGCTGGTCCCTGCTGAGAGCCTGGCAGTGCCCTGAGGGGCTCCACTGCTCCTCCTGCCACCCTGCAGAGAGGGTCTGTGCAGTCCCTCCATCTCCCTCCTGGGGGGTTTTGGTGTTTCTGAGCCAGGGAGGAGTTTGGAGGGTTTTCATGACCTGGGGAGAAGGTGTGATCTCTGCCCAGAGCTCTGCTCACCCCGCCCTGGCAGCTGACAGACAGAGGGATGGCCACTTCACTTTCCTGGCTGCTCTCCTGTGGAAGAGGCTCTGTGACAAGCTCTGTCCTGATTTACAGGCTCTGCACTCCTCTTTCAAGCCCCACAACAAACAGCAGGGCTGGGGGGCTGCAGTGCCTGGTGCTGGCTGAGCTCTGGCCCTGCCTGGGACCCTGTGAGTGGGAGATGCAGACACCCTCCCATTCCCTCTGTTGGTGCCAGGGCTGTGTCCTTCAGCTGAATCCAGGCTTAGAGTGGGCTCTGGGGTGGGGGAGGCCCCTCTGTGCCCCACACTGGCACCCACTGGGTCATCAGGGGTGGGTTCAAACCGTGGTGTCCCTCACCCAGGTGGGGATGGGCACCCTATGCCATGGAGGTGAGACCCCTCACAGCCCTGCCCTGCTTGCCCTGGGCTGGACACAAAGCTTTGCCATGGGATCTCCCCTCTGTGGTGGCCAGCAGGAGAGCCCCACACTGCCTGTGCCCACATCTTCCCCACCAACCAAACCCAAAAGCTGTTCTGGGCTCTGCCAGGACACCAGAGCTTCAGGGTTTGGTGGAACCTGCTCTCCCTGGCAAACCCAAAGCTCCCTGGGCTCACCCTGCCCAGCTGCAGCCTGTACCAGGACTTCCTTGCCCCCCCCCCCCCCTGCTAGGCCTGGCAGAGTTAAAAATAGAGCCTTGCTTATGGAAAGTTCATGTTGGATAGGAGCCTTTGCAGGACGCTGGGATCCTCATCTGGATGGAAATCAATGGTGGGGCTGGCGGGCAGCAGCGGGACAAACCCTGGCACGTGAGATGTCCCCTCAAATTCAAATGTTGATGACTTTAGTGACTGTAAGAGCTGAAATAAGAGATGTGGGACTCCAGACAGCTCTCCAAAATGCAGTTTATTCCACCCAAGATGTCGCAGAGGTCCAGGGTTGTGGGTGACAGCTGTGCCCACAGCTGTCAGTTCCAGCTGCAGGCAGGCCTGGAGTCCCTTTGGTTTTGGTTACAATGAATTATATTTTTCTTTTCTGAACATCTTAATACAGTAGAACCAATTTCTACTGTATTGAGGGGATTGAAGGATTGAAGCCTTTGTGCCACTGTGACAAGCACTCTCCTGTCTGTGGGACAGTGTGGGTGGCTGGGGTGTAGTGGCACCTTTATGAGGGGGCAGTGCCCACCTTTACAAGGTGCCATGGCCTCTCCACAGATCTGGCTGAGCCTGGCACTAGGATTTCTGCCCATGGGTTTCAGCAGGGTCTGAGGGGATTGAAGGCTTTGTGTCACTGTGCCAAGTGCTCTGCTCTCCGGGGAATAGCGTGGATGGGACAGTGGGACAGGGGTTGGGTCTGGCTGAGCTGGCACTAGGATTTGTGTTTCAGCAGGTTCTGAGGGGATGAAACCCTTTGTGTCACTGCTCCTGGCACTAGGATTTGTGCCCATGGGTTTCAGCAGGGTCTGGGGGATTTAAAGCCTTTGTGTCACTGTGCCTGGCACTAGGATTTGTGTTTCAGCATGGTCTGAGGGGATTGAAGCCTTTGTGTCACTGTGCCAAGCACTCTCGTGTCAGTGGCTGGGGTGCAGTGGGACAGGGGTTGGGTCTGGCTGAGCCTGGCACTAGGATTTGTGCCCATCTGAGGGGATGACACCCTTTGTGTCACTGTGCCTGGCACTAGGATTTGTGCCCATCTGAGGGGATGACACCCTTTGTGTCACTGTGCCAAGCACTCTCCTGTCCGTGGGACAGCGTGGGTGGCTGGGGTGGGGTGGCACAGGGGTTAAAGCAGCCCCGGTGTGCTGGGGGCGGGGGCTGCAGCCTCTGAGGAGCAGGAACAGTAATGAATGGAAAAAGTGAAGTGTTTTTTCCCTAAAGCAAACAGCCCGGTCAGATTAGAAGCTCGGAGCGCGCTTTACCCAACTATTAATACATTCCTCGCTCATCTCAAACTAAACAGCCACACTGAGCTCCAAGTTCATAAAAACAGCATCAAATCCATGAGAGCACAGAACATTTATAGTGTCAGCCTGTAAAGCTGCCTGCTGGAGGTGATGGTGCTCTGGCTCCCTGCCTGGCAGGGACAGGCTGGGCCAAGCAGGAGGAAGGCTGGCAAAGGGACCCTCACCCTCCTCAGCAGGCAGCACAGGAGGGAGCCAGGAGAAGCTCCTGCCACTGTTAGAAATGCTGTGCCATGGCAAGCTGGCACTGCCAGCACATGGGGCTGGTGTTTGTGGCTGTCAGGGCTCATCAAGGATGTGGAATGGGCCCAGTGTTCCCAGTAAACACCCTGCAGGAATCCCCCAAACCCAGCTGTCTGTGTTCATCTCCCCACCCTCTCCCAGCCAGGGCAGAGCTGGGTGACATCCCTGTCAGGACAGAGCTGGGTGACATCCCTGTGTGGCACTGCCAGCACAGGAACTGGGGCAGATCCCCACTGCCCTGAGTCCCCTATGGAGCAGAGGGAGATCCCTGTCAGGGACCCTGCAGGGTGCTGGGGCAGGCAGCTGAGAGCACATCCCTGCTCAGCTCTCCTTGGTGACAAGGGGGAGGCAGCAGCTGCTTCCCAGATCCTCACAGCTGTGCAATGCATCTGCAGCTCATGCTGCATGCAGCACAGCCCAGGGAGCTGCAGGGCCTGCAGGGCAGCATCCCTGTGCTCCCACAGCATCCCTGTGCCCCCAGAGCTGGGACACGGCCTGAAATGGGACAGAGAGAGCAGCTCCAAAGCTGGGACATGGCCAGCTCCTGAAATGGGACAGGGACAGCAGCCCCCAGAGCTGGGACAAGTCATGAGATGGGACAAGGACAGTAGTGGTGCCTCAGGTTTTATCTTATCAAGGTTCTTCAATAAATATCCTCTTTATTTCCTTTAACTTTATCTAGCCTCTGTTCCAGCTCCCTAAGGCATCAGTAACCATCACAGCTGGGACATGGCCTGAAATGGGACAGGGCAGCACCCCACATGTGGGACAAGCCCAGCAGGATGGCTTCTGTGGCAGTGTTGGAAACAAAATGGTTTTAATAAAAGGGAAAATGACAGAACTCTTTACAGAGAAAAACCAATGCAGGTGCAAGAGGTCCTCCTACTCCTGGTGAAACACCTCACAAAAGGGATTGGTTTCTTTGTTCTCTTCTTTTTCTAGCAAATTGCTCAGGTGGGAACTTTTGGCTCCTGTCCTGTTAGCTATCCTTAAGTTTGAGGTGAAGTCTCCCAGGTTTTATGAGGTGTCTTTTCACCTTATCGAGGAGAGAAACTTCTGGGCTTATTTCCTTTTTAAGGGACCAAAGGATGGTTTGGTCACTCCATCAACAGGGGGCACATCCCTGTACCCCGAGGTGGCTCTGAGCAGGGTGGCCTCACACACATCTGGGGCTGGCAGAGCTTGGCACAGGCCCCTCCTGGCTCTGCCCCTTGCCAGGGCCCTGTTTGGAAGCCTCACCCTCTGCCTGTGTCAGGGAATAAATGAGGCTTCTCCAGTGACAATTTTATATCCATTTCTGAGCAATAACAGTGCAGTGCTTCACCTTTCCAGAGACTAGAGCTACACACTGCAAAGGTTTCTTGGTAAAGCTCTTCATACCTAATACAGCTAGGCTGGAAAGATCCATAAAATATGCCAGGACATGGGGCTCATTCCAGAATCTGCTGCTTATTAAACCACCAGAGTGGCAGAGGAAGAGGCTGGTCAGAGATGGGCCAATAAAACATGGCTCTGGGAGCTGCCTGACCTCGGTGTCACATTCTGCCCTTTTTTATCTTTCCCACACATTGCAAAAAAGGCAGAGCCTGAAGTGATGCTATATATACAGGCTGCTGTGCCAGCCATCTGGGCAGCCCAGAGGCTGGCTCTGCACAGAGCTGTCTGGCATTAGAGGATCCAAAGGTTATGTTATTGGTACATTTCTGCACATCCCAAGCGTGAGTCATCATTTCCAGGAAGCCAAATACTTACTTAGAGAGTTGTGATGCAAATTGTGTTTCCCAAATATTTTATTCTTCATGCAGCCCTGGACACCAAGTCTGGGCACTCAGTTTATGAACAGCTGATCTACAGCAAAAAGGTTGAGGCAAGGGGTCAAAGCTGCCTGTGAGCTTAGCCTGATTTATGAGCAAAGTAATTTTGTTATGAAAAATAAGCATATCAAGTACTTGGATGCTGCAGTAAAACCATAAACAGTGCACTTTGCCTTCTGCAGACAAGAACTAATTGCAAATATGCAGCAAATAGCAAACATGTAGAGAGGTGCTTGTTTGTATTTTATAGAGACAGCACTGCCAGTCCTTTATATTGCTAGTTGTTGGTGGTTTTGTTTTATTATTACTATTATTATTATTTTATTGGTGAAATAGATTTTGACTGTGTGTTTTGAAACTCTCCTGTCCCCCTGTTCACCAACACTAAATATCGACATTGCTCCCCTAAGAGCTGTGAGAAAAAGCTGCAAAAATCCAAAAAACAGAGGGTGAACCTTCTCCAAAACTATAAAATTTTGAGAAAATGGAAACATTTTCAGGGTGGATGTTTACAGGCCTGCTGGCCTGTCCACTTTGCTGTCCTGGCTGTGGCTGTCACCCTGCTGGGGTGGTGGCAGCAGGGACAGGAGGGAGCTGAGGAACCAGGCTCTGTGTGTGCTGGGCAGCAGAGTGCCAGGGGTGGCACAGCCTGACCCATGGAATGCTGATCATGGATCAATCACAAAATGGGCTGGGTTAGAAGGGACTTTTCCCATTCCCTGGCATGGCAGGGACACCTCCCACTGTCCCAGGTCCTCCCAGCTCTGTCCAACCTGTCCTTGGGCACTGCCAGGGATCCAGGGGCAGCCCCAGCTGCTCTGGGAATTCCATCCCAGCCCCTCCTCACCCTGCCAGGGAACAATTCCCAATCTCCCATCCATCCCTGCCCTGTGTCATTCTGAAGCCATTCCCTGTGTCCTGTCCCTCCATCCCTCATCCCCAGTCCCTCTCCATCTCTCCTGGAGACCCTTTAGGCACTGGAAGGGGCTCTGAGCTCTCCCTGGAGCCTTCTCCACCCCCAGCTCTCCCAGCCTGTGGTACCTGAGAAGGAAATGCAGATGGAATATGTCAGGGAGATTAGGCCCTTACAGCTGAGACTTTCCAGCCTTTAAGCCAAGGGGACAAGATCTAGGCCCTCTTCCAAAAGCTTGTGTCCATAATTCAGAGCTGCAAAGCCCTGCAGTTATTTCTCTTTGTTCTGGTTAAAGCTCCTGGGTGCTGCCAGCTTGGTGACAGTGTTTCTAGCAAACACAGGAGCAGGACATCCTGGCTTTTAGCAGCCTGTGGGGTGGGAGGTGATCCCCTCCTCACTCTTGTCCTGGGGTGGGATGGGGGATCCTGCAGGATGTGCCTGGGCTGGAGGAACAGGGCTCCCTGTCCCCGCCAGGGACACACAAGCTCTGGTTTTCTGCTGAGCTGCTCCTTTGCTATGAAGTCTTTGAAAATTGTAACCTGCAGAAAAGTAATTCAAGAATGGGAGCTTGCAAGGTGTTGCATAGTCCAGATGCTGCTGCAGATGAGTGATTTGCCCTCTAGGAACCTTCAAGTGTGAACACAGAGAATAGGAGATCTCTATCAGGGAATAGGAGATCTCTATCAGGGAATAGGAGATCTCTATCAGATCTCTGTCAGATTTCTGGTTGTAATGAGAAGTTTCCAATTGATGGAAATGGAAATAGCCACGTTCACCAGCATCATCCCCACAAGCAGCTCCCAATGTCTCCAAGAGCTGGAGGAGCAGAGAAAACCCAGCCCAGCTGTGCTCCTTCCTCAGATCTCCCTCCTTGACTGCCACTGTTGATTTGGGGTTGCTGACCTGTTCTAATGCAGATCTGTGCCCTTGCAGCTGCAACCTTCCCAAACCATCAATGAGTTCTTGTGTTTCCTGTGCTTGAAGTGGCTCCTGAGGTGTTAGAAAGTCTCTTTTGTCCCAGCCCTGCGAGAGAAGAAGTTGAGATTCATCAGCTCTGCTTTTCAGGGTTGCTTATTTTCACTTATCTATTCCATTCTTTCTGTTACCTGCTGAGATCTATCCAGCACGTTGGTTCATGGTACACTGACCACCCTTGGGGTGGTGTTGGCTTTTTATACTAAAAACTACATGTACTTTATTTACAATAATTTTCCAATACCTCTCACCTATGTTAGACAGTCTGTCTCTAAACCAATCCAGAAGTGTCACATCACAGCAGAAGATGGAGGCCAAGAAGAAGAAGGAGAAGAAGGACAGGACATGCCCAGATTCCTCCATCTTGCCTCTTGAACCCCCATTCTAAAACTCCAAAATTCTACTTTTTCACCCTGTGACAAATTCACTATCATTCTACTCAAACTCTTGTGGCTTGTAAATCTACACAAAGTTGGGAATAGTTTCCATGGGCTAAAATCAAAGGCACAGGTTTTTGACACTTCCCTCAAATGGAGTCAGAACTGTGCCATAGATGTATATAAAAATTAGGGTAAGGTTCTGCCTCCAAGCAAGTAATTACCAACCCTTATAATTGGTAGGCACAGGTTATGATTCTTTAGAAGTTTTGACTTGCATTCATCTTTTACTTTTTAAATAAATCCTAAAAAGTGTATTTCCTTAGGTTTGTCCTTACTTTCTTCTCTGAAGATTTCCATTTGCAGTTTTTGAAGTATTGGCAAGTATGCAGAAGATATAGGATGTGCTATGGCAAAACCCAGCACAAGTCAGCACCAAGCAATTGCCATAAGGCACCTTAAATTAGAATTATAATGGCCTTGGTAGTAATTGAGCTGATACTTGATTTCTTCAGCTGGCTGGCCATCCAGCAAAATAACAGAAAATGGTTTTTTTCTCTTCTGTCCCAATGTGTGGGATTTTTTTTGAGGGAAAAGGAGTGTTGAAGCTTTCATGTGTAGATACAAACCACACCATCCAACAAAAGAACAGAGTATGTTTTTTTGTCATTTTCTCTTCTGTCCCATTGTGTGGGACTAAGAGTTTTCAGAGAAAAAGAGTGCTGAAGCTTTCATGTGTAGAGACAAACCACATCATTGCAGTGGTCAAAGTCCAGCCCAGAAACTTTTATAAAATAAATAATAAGTATATAAATATATAAATCAAATTTATAATAGTAAATAGATAAATAAAATTTACTAATGCAACCATCTGTCCAGGCATCTCACCAGCCTCATCCTCAGTGGACATGCAGACAGACATGTGGACAGACAGACACAGCAGGAGCAAAGCCTGGCAGTGGCTGGGCAGGGATAAATGCCCAGGGTGAGATGTCCAGCCCAGCCCTGCCAGGCTGCTGCTCCTCATTCCCACGGGCAGCTCTGGGACTCAGCAGCCTGATGTTTCTCAGAACAGAGCAGAGCCTGAGGGGGTGGATAAGCCTGTTTGGGATCCTCCAGGGTGTCTATTCTAAGGTTTGCTGTCCCAGGCTCTGGGAATGGGCTGCCAGGCTGCCTCTCGTGCTGCCCCAGCCCCTGGGGACCTGCTCCTCCCAGGTTGGGTGGCTCTGTGCTGGGGGAGATGCTGCTGGCTGGACCCCTCAGCTTTCCTGGGGCTCTGCAGAGCAGGGACACAGCCCCAGAGCTGGGACATGGCCTGAAATGGGACAGGGACAGCAGCCCCAGAGCTGGGACAAGCCCAGCACCTGAAATGGGACAGGGACAGCAGTGATGCCACAAGTTTTAGCTTATTAAGGCTCTTCAATAAATTCTCTTTATTTCCTTTAACTTTGTCTAGCCTCTCTTCCAGCTCCCTATGGCATCAGTAGCCCCCAGAGCTGGGACAATCCCTGAAATGGGACAGGGACAGCAGCCCCAGAGCTGGGACAAGCCCAGCACCTGAAATGGGACAGGGCCAGAGCCAGCTGGGGCTCTGCTGTGCCCTCAAGCTGTGCAGACCCCCCTGTGGATTCCTGGCCTCTGTTCCAGCTGCTCCACCTCTGTGCCAGGTGCAGGTGTTTGGCACCTGAGGTTTGGAGCAGGGGGGTCTGCAGGGACAAGGTGCAAAGGGATTCTCACCAAATGCACCTTTCTGCTTTTGGCATCTAGGTGACGCCCAAAAGATCTGTGTGTTATCTTGTGGTGCTCTCCTTCTCAGAGCGTCTTTCAGTTCAGGAAGAATTTCTGCCTGCAAAGATGGGCAGGCATTAGAGGGGCTGCCCAGGGATGTCCTCCTGCCTGTCTGGGTGTCCCCTCCCAGCTCTGGGAGCTGTGTCTGGGGTCCCTGTGTGCCAGGAGGGCTCCCCTGGCAGCCTGGCCACCAGTTCTGGCTCTGGGGTCACTCCTTGTCCCACTTATTAATTCAGGCTGAGAGTTTCTAATACACCCAGTTTCTTTTCCTCTCACGTGTGCTCTTAGAGCTCTTGTCAAAGACTTGCAGGGACTTTCTGGCTCCATCTCCCATGGTGGATCTGCTGCACCACAAAATCTCTGCAGTCACCCTCTGTTGGACCCTGCTGGGCCCATGACCAAAGAGAACTTCACCCAAAGATCCAAGTCCTCTTAGGACTGAAAGAGAAAAGAGAAGAAAAAGAAACAAAATCTAACCCAAAGTCTAATTTTGAGAATGGGAACAAGACAGAAATACAAAAGTAGTTGAAAAGGAATTCAAAAGAAAAGCTAAAAGGGTAAAATATTTACAGAAGGCATAAAAACTGTTTAAAGACAAAGTATTAGAGGCTGGGAATAAATATATACAACTAATCTAGAATGTGCTAAAATACCCAGAAAAAAAAAAAATCTGCCATACTTTAGTAGTGAAAGAAGTTACAAGAAGAATGAGAGATTCATCAAAATTGAAATAATTTCCAAAGAAGGAAGATAGAATGGAGTACAAAGTATGTCTGTGAGATGTAATACCCATAAGGACAGGCCAAAAATATTTTTAGGAAAAACTTGCTAAAAGCATAAAAGCCAATATTAAAACACTTCTCCAAGGATAAATAGTAGGAAGCTCATCAGAAACTGTCCCTGGCGCAGATCTGTGTAAGGGGAGACAGAAGAAGGTGAATGTTGAGAGGAAAAGCCAAAGTGCTGCTTGGTGGGAAGGGGAAGGAAATGTCCCATACTGTGCCCATGGTGCACCCAAATCCCAGAGGCAGGGAATGAGGAGCATCAGTGACAGCTCTGGCAGAAATGTCTGACCTGGAGATGCTCTGGATAATGAACATTTGGGGGGGTGGTTGGCCTGAAACCCTGCACCCCACAGTGCGCACAGGCACTCACAGCCCCAGGGACCATCAGCTCCCACCCTTAATGCCACCAACCCTCCTGTGACACCTCCATGGGGTCACACCACCAAGTGTGGGAGCTTCCTGCCCCTCCTTGCTGACCTCTGCTCTGTCTTTGGCCAGCCAAGCATGCTGTGATTCCCTTTTTTCCACAGTGGGGGATTTGAATGCTGTTCCCAGCAAACCCTGTGGGTCCCCCTGGTTTGTCTCACTGCCTGTCCCTGAGCTCTGTCCCCATTCCTGCTGGCACAGCAGAGCCAGGCAGTGCCCTGGCAGCCTGGCAGGGACACAGGGAAGGCTGTGGTGGGCTCAGAGAGGTGCCAGGAGAGGAGGACAAGCCAAGGGCTCGTGCTCTGGGCACCTTGTGTGACCCCAGGCTGGCTTTGCACATAAACAGGTAACAAACTGCTGCTGGCCTGGCCTGGAGCTGCAATAGCTCCTGTCCCAGCCAAGCCCAAAGTGGAACAGAATGAAAAACACGCAGTGGTTGGACTCCCTGCTGGCTGAGCACTGGGCTCTGAATTAGCCATTACCGCTGGGGAAAGAAATCCAGGTTCTTGGGAGAGATCATGGAAAACATCGGCTCTGTAGGGGGCAAGAAATGGAATCAGGTCTTGGGAATGATGAGGAGAGGAACTGGGAGCAAACCAGAAAATGCAGCTCTACTGTGGTGAGCCTGCAGCATCCCCAGAGCCCCAGCTGGCTGGTGCATCCACTCCTCATCCTCAGGGGAGCCCAGAAACCCAGAAAAGGTCTGAGCACAAGTGTTTAGTGGTGCTCACAAGAGCCATAAAATAGACAAGGGCTTTTGGGCTTGTTATAAATGAATACTCCAATTTAACAATTCAGGAAATGGATTAAATTATCAAAGTATAAATTTGGAAAAAGCCACAAGCTAATTGACTCTGAGCCAGGCAATCAGGATTGGGGAGACTCAGGACCAAAGTCCCTGTGGGTCTCCAAAATGCCATTTCTAAGGGATCCATTTTATACAGTCTTTTGGGCTCTGGAAGGGGCCCTTCTTTAGCATATTTTAACATATTATTGTAGTTTTTCTTTCTTGCTGCTGCATTTCCCAGAATCCATAATTCCTGGATATTCTGGTGGATAATTCCTGGAATCCTGTCAGGTGAAAGCTTCCTGGCATAAACTTCTGATGATGCCTCTCAAATGCCTCCTGCTGGAGTCTTGGAAAGAAGTCTATTGAAATATCCATTTCTGGGGACAGTGCTTGAATCTCCATTCTTTATCACGTACTCTGTTACTGCTTGTTGCCTGACACTGGCTTGGTACACAAGATGCTGTGGTTTTAATTTCCTTCAGCACGAATTATTGTACAATATATATCCCAGGCTTCAGCAGGAGACATCCGAGTGGGCTGATGGGGCAGGGTGGCAGAGCCTGGAGCCTCTGTGAGTGGCTGGGGACAGTTCCTGCTCCTTTCTGTTCAAGAATGCAGCCCATGGAATTGCCAGGCACCAGAATTAAAACAAACAAGAGGAAGCAGTTTTACAGACCACTTGTAATTCATCACAAAACTCATTTCCATGGGGCAGCGTAAGGCCAAAACTGTAACTGGTCTCAAAAAGAAATTGCATTCAGGGAGACAAACATGAATTATAGTGATTTAATCATTGAGACTATGAAACACAAGGGTCTGGTGATGGCCTCAAGCTCCCCAGATCCAAGGGGGATCCAAGCCAAGCATCAGAGCAGAGATCCAACATCCACAGGTGACCAGAGCTGGAGAGGACACACTGACAACTCCTTTGCTGCCTAACTTTCATCCTGAGGAGAATTCATTCCTATCTTCCCCTTCAGTTTTGCTCTTTAAACACCCCAAGGACAGCCATGCCCATCAGGGAGAGCCTCTCCAGTGCAGGATTCCTCTGGCTGGGTGCACACATGGCCATGCCCCAGGGCTCTGCAGAGGAGCTGGAAAAGCTCCTCCTGCCAAAGTTCTGCCTGACCTTTTGTTCTGCACAAACAGGATCTCCTCGGGCCCTGAATGTCCATGAGGTGTGCAGGAGTCATCCTCTCTCCTTAGCAACACATCTGTGAGGCCAAAACACACATGTAGGCACATGCTGGGAGCTCTTAGCAGACATCAGGAGCTTGTTTTAGGCTCTGCCCTCTGAGGTTGGTGCAGGAACAGGAATTAACCCCCAGGAGGATCAGTCTTACCTGTCATGGCCTTCAGGGGAGATGAGTGTGTCTGCAGGAGCACAGACAGCACCTCCCTGCCATGGCACTGCTCAGGATGTTGTCACCTGGTTGCAGGGGTTCCATGCTGTTATCTCCTGTCACAGAAGTGTCACTCCTTCTTGGTGTTTCTCTCAGAGCACTGACTCTTTCCCCTTCACAAAGCACCCAACTAACCCCAGTTCCCATCTCACCACCCCACTCTTTTATAGCACTCCTCTTCTCATTGCTCACAGCTGTGGCCTGTTAAAGCCAGGCCTGCTCCTGATCTTTGATAATTGGCCCAGCTGCAGCTCCTTAGGGGTAAGATCACTTTCTACCTATCTTTATTTTCTTCTATTCTGTCCCCCTACACAGGATGCCCCTGACCAGCTCTGAGCCCAACAGAATTCAGGCTTGAAAAGACCTTGGAGATCATCAAAGTCCAACCATAAACATAAAACCCAGGAGGGAACCTGGTGCCCTTCCAGAGGGGCAAATGCCATTTCCTGATGCTGTGCTGTGCCACAGGGCACTTGTGTGTGTTGGGGACATGGGGACAGGCCACACTTCAAGCCTTGGGCTCAGTTCTTGTGCTCCTTATGACAAGAAGGACATTGAGGATCTGGAATACATCCAGAGCTGGGGAAGGGGCTGGAGCACCAGGAGGGGCTGAGGGAGCTCAGCCTGGAGAAAAGGAGGCTCAGGGGGAATTGTGGCTCTGCACAGCTCCTGCCAGGAGGGGACAGCCCCAGGTTGGGCTCTGCTCCAGGGAACAGGGACAGGAGCAGAGGGAACGGCCTCAGGCTGGGCCAGGGCAGGCTCAGGGTGGGCACAGCAGGAATTTCCCCATGGAGAGGGGGCTCAGGGATTGGAAATGCCCAGGGAGGGTTGCAGTGCCCATCCCTGGAGGTGCCCAGGGAAGGGCTGGAGGTGACACTGAGAGCTCTGGGCTGGGGACAAGGACTTGACAGCCTTGGAGCTCTTTTCCAACCTCAGGGATTGGTTGATTCTGGGATTCTGGGACTCTGTTGTTGTCTGTGTGTGTGTTGGTGACCACAAAACAGCAGGGGAACCACAGTGAGCCTCACATCCCCAGGGACACTCAGGAATGCTCAGGAGCACCCAGGAACTCACAAGAACATCCAGGAACACACAGATACACACAGGAATGCCCAGGAACACACAGGAATGCTCAGGAACACACAAGAACATACAGGAGCATCCAGGACACACAGGGAGACACAGGAACACCCAGGAGCACACAGGAACAAACAGGAGCATGCAGGAGCACACAAGAACATACAGAAGCACCCAGGGGCATACAGGGACACACGGGAACACTGAGGAGCACACAGGAACATACAGGAGCACGCAGGAGTGCTCAGGAACATGCAGGAGCACACAGGGACACTTAGGAACACACAGGAATGCTCAGGGACACACAGGAGCACACAGGAATGCACAGGAACACACAGGAGCACTTAGGAGCACAGAGGAATGCTCATGAATGCTCAGGAGCACACAGGAACAGCCAGGAACACCCAGGTGCACACAACAACACACAGGGACACACAGGAACACTCAGGAATACTCAGGGACCCACAGGGACACACAGGAGCACAAAGGAATGCTCGGGAATACATGGGACCACTCAGGAACAGACAGGAGCACACAGGAGAGCAGTCAGGAACAGATAGGAATGCTCAGGAGCACCCAGGGACACACAAGAGCACCCAAGAACACACAGGGACACCCAGGAATGCTCAGGAGCACACAGGGACACTCAGGAACACCTGCAGCCCTGACTCCTGCTCCAGGCCCTCTGGATGAGTCCCCTGGGCTGGCAGGTGCCAGGGCAGCACTGTCCCTGGGCTGTCCCCAGTGCTGCAGCCACACGTGCTCAGTGCAAACAGAGCCCTGGCCAGGCAGGCAGCTCCATGGAAACCAACACACACATCTTCCAAGGACATTCAGTTCGCTGCCCTGCTTCCCATCCACCCCCTCATGGGTGAATGTGTAAATAGAGGATATTCTTAGCAGAGAGGATTCCCAAGAACATGCCATGTCTCCTTGATGCAAGAAAGGGTTGAGTGCAGTGCCATGGGGAAGCACTGAGCTCTTCCCAGTGACAGGAGAGCCAGAGCCTCTGACACTTCCCAGCCTGGGCAGGGAGGAGGGTTTGGGAATGTTTGCTCTGCTCTCCTTTTCTCCACACTGGGAAAAGCTATCTGGAATTGTGTGGTGACACTCCTGACTGTGACAGGGGCTGTGTCCCCTGTTCCCAGCAGTGAGGGAGGCTGCTGGGGTGTGGGGTTGGGATCGGAGAGGTACCTTGTAGGAGCAATGGGGGGCTAGGATGGTTGGGAAGGACGGAGACGAGAGATCTCTGCAGCCAGGTCTGGAACTTTTGGTTTATTGCAGAGGGCCTGGGTGCAGGGCCCTGCTGGGAGCTGCCAGCCACAGCTCAGAGCAGGCCCAAAGAGGAAGAGAAAGAAGGCAAGAGCATGGTAAAGAGAGAATGAGAGAGTAAAAGAGAGGATCAGAGGGCAAGGTTCCTGTTACAATACAATAAATCTTCTTCTGGTTGTGGAATTTGGGGTTTATTGCAAAGGGCCTGGGTGCAGGGCCCTGCTGGGAGCTGCCAGCCACAGCTCAGAGCAGGCCCCAAAGAGGGAGAGAGAGGTAAAGAGAAGGAAAGCAAGAGCGTGGTAAAGAGAGAATGAGAGAGTAAAAGAGAGGATCAAAGGGTGAGGTTCCCGTTACAATACAGTGAATCTTCTTCTGGTCATGGAACTTGGGGTTTATTGCAAAGGGCCTGGGACCTGCTGGGAGCTGCCAGGCACAGCTCAGAGCAGGCCCCAGAGAAGAGAGGGGGAGAGAGGATAAGAGGGTAAAAGAGGCAAGAGAGAAAAAGCATAAGAAAGTAAAAGGGGTAAGAGAGCAAAGTTCCCATTACAATACAATAAATTTTCTTCTGTGCTGAATATTCTGATTCTCACTAACCAATCTAGTACAAGATACAAATCCTATAGCATTTCCATACAGCCTATAAGAATCATTACATTCCCATACTGTGTTACATTTTAAACCCTAAAAACTCCTCTTTGGGCCCCTTCTGCCAAGCTGTAGGGTCTGCTCTGACCCTTGGGCCTGTCTGCAAGCAGAGGGTGTTGTTCCATCAAAAGGGGATCACCTTCAGCTGGCCACACCATTGTTTTCCAGTTGTTCAGTAACTGAGGTATCTCAAAGCTTGCTTTCATTTCAGTCTCAGTTATAGTTTCCATATTCTCAAAATCTTTTGCTAGGCAATCATATTTATAAGGCTTTCCTGTGTCATCTTGCCCAGCAGTACCTCAGGATTTTGCAGCACTTTTCTTCCCCCCCAGCTGCCCCCACAGCTGGCAGGGCTGTGCTGGGCAGGTGCAGAGCCCACCCTGGCACTGAGCAGGGCTGGAAATGCTCAGGATGCGTGTCCTGAAGGCAGCACAAGCTTCAGCTGGGGTTTAGTATAAAGTGCTTGACTGGCATGTGACACCACAGGAAATAAACCATGCTGTTCAAAGAGCATCTTTGTATGAATTCCTGCCCTGGCAGAGCTGGGCACTGGGGCCATTTCCAGCTCTGCTGTCTCAAACCTGCCTGTCCCAGCCTGCTCTGGCTGAGCTCTCCCATACAGAGGTGGTTTGGGGCAGGAGAGGCTGTGCTGTGAGCTGTGAGTGTCTGTCCTGCCCTCAGAGGGGCTGAGATGGCTCTGACACCTCATCCCTTGTCAGGATCTCTAACCTGTCAGAGTGACCCCGAGAAAAGATGGAAAGTCTCTTTTCCCAGCCTGGAGCTTGAAGAAGGAGTCAGAACTCTTCATTTCTTGGTCTCAAGGTTGGTTATTGTATCTTATCTATAAAATTCTTTCTCCTGCCCTGCTGAGGTCCATCCAGCAGGACAGTTCCAGGCACTCTGCCTGCCCACAGGGCAGTGTTACGTCTTTATACTAAAAACTACGTGTACAATGTTTACAATTACTTTCCAATACCTATCACCTGTGTTAGACAGTGAGCTTCTACTCTAAACCAATCCAAAAGTGCCACCATCACAGCAGAAGATGGAGGCCAAGAAGAAGAAGAAGGAGAAAGGCTGGACATGCCCAGTTCCCTCCATCTTGCCCCCTGAACCCCCATTCTAAAAACCCCAAAATCTACTTTTTCACCCCGTGATAACTTCACTATTATTCTACTTAAACTGTCGTAGCTTGCTGATCTTCATCTAAGATTGGTAATTTGCTCCATAGGTCATAATCAGATCCACAGGTGTTTTGGGCTCTGTGCCAGGGTCTCTGAGCCCCTGGCAGGGGGATTCTGGACAGCCAGAGGGATATTCTGGGTTCCCATAGCCCCTGTGTCCCTGAGCTGCAGCAGCCATCCCCTCCTGCCTCACCCTGAGGATGTCTGCAGCGTGTGGGTCCATGCAGATCCCTGAGTGCTGCTTCTCACCCTCCTACGTAATGTTTAGTCCCATTTAATAACAATAAAATTCTCCTTTCACAGCTGCGTTCTGGAAAATGGGGCTGATTTTCCTGAAAACAATGAATGTGAATAGTTCATGGTCTTCTCGCATTACCCAGAGATTTATCACATCTCTTGCATAATTTAATCTCTACATCTGTGGGACACAAATGTTTTACATTTCTTACATTTATGGGCAGACATCGAAAACATCTGTGCAGACCCAACACACCAAAACATCTGGAAGCCATCTCTGCCTTTTATGACACACATCTCCTGATCTTTTGTCTGGAACAAGTGTGCAGCTATCAGTAGTAGCTTTATGTGTCGGTTACTGGGCTTCCCCTTTGGGCTCTGACAGGCACAGGGGAAAATGTGATCAGCTCTGAATTTCAGCTCATTCCAGCAAGTGGGGAAGCAATTCAGGGAGCTTCCCACCCACCCACGCTGTGAGAATTTGGAGCAGGATGAGAACAAGGCAGCCAGGGCTTGCTGCTAGGCTCGTGGACAGGAGATTTTCCTGAAAGTTCAGCCTTGGAGCTGTGCTGAGCTGCTGCTCTTGTTTCTGGAGGATGCCAGGCTGGATCAGCTCCTGCTGCATGGGAATAAGTGCTTTGTGCAGGTGGAAAGGGGGCAATAATCACTCCTGGAGATGTTCTATTCACTCTCACTTTCTCCATGGCCATAGCAGGGTGGCTGGGAGCTCCTCACTGTGCCCAGGTGAGCCAGGAGATCATTCCATGGCCTTGGGCAGGCTGAGCTGGGCTTCGCCAGCCTGTGCCCAGCCCTGGTGCAGGCACAGCTCAGCCACTTTATCTGGTTTTAAGGCAGGGAATCTCTTCTGGGATCAATAAATGGAGTCATCATTCCTAGAGACTTTAGGTGCTGCCATTTGGCCACAGGGCTGGGGAACAGGCCCTGGCTATAGGTTTTACTTTAGGAATAAAATAAAATAAAATAAAATAAAATAAAATAAAATAAAATAAAATAAAATAAAATAAAATAAAATAAAATAAAATAAAATAAAATAAAATAAAATAAAATAAAATAAAATAAAATAAAATAAAATAAGTAAGTAGCTTTTACTTTAGGAGCAAAATAAGTAAATAGCTTTTACTTTAGGAGTAAAATAAAATAAGTAATCAGGTTTTACTTTAGGAGTAAGGATAGAGCCATTGTGACCCCCAGGGCTGCTGTCCCTATTTGTGTTGGAGGTGTGAGTGGGGAGCTGCTGTGAGGCAGAGGATGGATCAGAGTTGTTCTTGCTGCACAGGCTTGAGGCTGAGCAGAGGCTGATGGAAAAAGCAGAGAAGCACATGAAGTGGTAGCAAAGGAAAGTTTTGTGTTCTTGCAAGTTTAAATTTTAACAGATTCGTGCTTTCCAAAGCCAAAATATTTTAATTGAATTTTGTGGATTAATTCCCAGACTTTTCTGATTGCCTGCACAATTTCATTTTCCTGCACTCTGATATTATGTGTGATTACATGATCAGGTATTATTTTTCCATGGGATGTGAAAACCCAGAATTCTGGAGATATAATTGGTCAAATGTCAGTGAGTTTTCCCAAAGACAGCTGGATGGGAGCTCTTGCTCCAAAATGAAGCTGGCTGAACTTCTGAATGGTGGCTTTTAGGAGCTTTTCATCGTGGATAAAGAGAAATATTTTCCCCAAAGTCTGTTTGAAGGAATCTCTGACCTGTTGAAGCTGAGTCCTTGCACAATCCTGGAGTGGAAGCAGACATCCTGGCAGGCAAACCTGGGCTCTGGCAACCTCTCAGCCATGTAGGGTTGAGACAGAGAATTGATATTACCTGTCTGTGTCAATCACAGAGCTTGTTTTCCACTTTTAGTTTTTGGTAATTCTTCTGAATTCCATGATGGAAATCAGAAATCAGCACAGGAGCTTTTTCTATCTTCCTGCACGAGCAGAGCACACCATGGCCTGGACAGTGAGGAGGTGCTGACAGGGCAGGGAGAAGTGTCCATTTCAAATAATTCCTGATTTTGGACATTTTACAGGAGTCAAAGACAGGCTGGGCATCACCAGGACAGGGAATGGCGTTGGGAAAATGCAGAGCAGCAGTCTGGGCTCCTCCTGCTGCTGAGGAGCTGTTGCTGCTTGAGCCCATGGAATAATGCACCCTCCACACTAAAGGGGTTATTTTCACCCCTGACAAAGGAGGAATGATGAGGAGGATTTTATTTTATTAAAAGGTTATTTCATTATTATATTAAATAACTTTCTAACATGGAAAGGAGTGTTTCCTGTCCACATATTATCGTATATATGATATGATATTATTATATTATATTATATTATATTATATTATATTATATTATATTATATTATATTATATTATATTATATTATATTATATTATATTAATTTGTTAAGCATTTAATTGTATTTTACTGCACAGTATCTCATGACTGTCAGTTGACAGTCTCAACACACATGCACACTTGGCCCTGATAGGCCAAGGAAACAAGCTACTATTATTTTAGGTAAAGAATTTTTGTATTATATTTTATTTTTGTATAGTAAATGAGATAAGAATTGGGAGGGGTTTTGGGATTTTCTTGGTTTTTTTTTTTTTTGTTTTTTTTGGTTTTTTTTGTTTTTTGTTTTTGAGGTCCAGAGACTGTGAAACTTAGGAATATTCTTGTGAAGTCGTGCTTTGCTCTTCTCTGTGAAATGTGACTGCAGCACACAGCACATCTGTGGATCCCAGCAGGGTCAGAGCCTTGGTTGTGCCAGGAGGGGCTATTGCTATTTGAGCAATGATGGAATAATGGAATAATTCACCCTGCACCCAGCACATTTGTGATCCCAGCAGGGTCAGAGCCTTGCAACACCAGGAGGGGCTGGCTGGTGTGTCCTCTCCTCAGCCTGGGCTGGTGCCTGTGGGCTGAAGCAGAGCCTGGAGCTTTGGCAGGGCTCAGTGGGGCTCTGACTCCTGAACTGCAGCTCCAAGATGACAAAAATTTACAGCCAAAACGCAGCCAAAGCCCAAATAACGCCCTGCAAACCCCCAGATTTGGGGTGCCAGGGTGCCAGGGCTGCCTTGCTGTGCCCCTGCAGTGGGGCCGTGGGTGGGAGGCTCCCCTGCTCTGCGGGGACAGCGAGGTTTGGGGATGTGCCCATCTGAGCCTCCTGCAGGGATGGGGCCCCCAGGGCTTTGGGAGCTGGCAGCAGCAATAAAATCAGAGCTGAGACTTGGCAGGAAAGGTCTGCAGGAGGAGAGCTCCCCGGGGCAGCCACTGCTCCCCCCAGACACAATACTCCACTGAGTCCAAGCACATTTTTCTCAGGCAGAGCTGGATAATCCAGGGGAATGTTAAACACCAAAATGAGTAACAAGCTTGGCTGGAATTGCTCTGCAGGACGAGCAGTGAGCTCGTGCTCCTCTCCAGGGCCGAGCAAGGAGGAGGTCAGTGCACCCAAGTCACCCAAAGGCCACAGTGAAAGGGACTTGGACACCTCAGGGGGTGAGCAGAGGGCACTGGCAGTGTTATCACTTCCTGGGGTCTCTGTACAAATCAGGAACAGGATGGGACTGCTAGGAACATGTATTGAGCTGTTGTATTTTCCAGCATCAATCTCATTCCATGGTTATGACAATGGGAAGATGCCACCAGCACACATCCCAGGCAGCAGACAAAGAACTCAATGTCACAATTCACTTTAAAAGTTTTTTGACCAATCACACAAAGCAAAAGTACATTGACAGTAGTTCCATCCAACCACTATAAGCACAGGTACCTCTGGTTAAACAATGCTTGCTTATTTCAAATATAATACCTGCTTGTGGGCATTAAAACACAATGCACAGAGCTCCATTATTGAGCTTAGAACTCCCTAATATCTCGCTGATAAACTTTTCTGCAGTTTAGGGAGTTATTCTAGATAAGGGTTAATACACAGACCATTGTTCTATTTGTCCTTACTTTCTACTTTTTACATAATTTTTCTGCTGACCAATCTCATGGCTGCTGCATAGCTCTAACCACAGTTCTGCTGTCTCTGAGGCCTTTTGCAGCTTTCCCAAAACCCTCTGATTTTATGGATTCCCACACTGAGTCACCACCTTGCTGTCCTGTCAGGAGCAGGATCTCTCCTGCAAGGTGTGAAGTTTTAATAAAGCATAAATATAGTATATAGTAATATACTATAGTGTAATATAATTTAGTTTTAATAAAGCATGAATATAGTATATAGTAATATAATATAGTATAATGTAATATAATATAGTTTCATAAAGCATAATATAATATATAGTAATAGAATATAGTATAATGTAATGTAATAGATTGTATTTGAGTTTCTCCCAGATGAAGGCAGGAATTATGAATCTGACTCCATGTTCTCAGAAGGGTAATTTATGACTTTATGATACTATATTATATTAAAGGATACTATACTAAACTATACTAAAGAATACAGAAAGGATACAGACAAAAGGCTAAAAAGATAATAATGAAAACTCATGACTCTTTCCCAAGTCCTGACACAGCTTGGCCCTGATTGGCCAAAGAGTGAAAACAACTCACACCAGAATCCACTGAAACAATCACCTGTGGGTAAACAATCTCCAAACACATTCCAGATGAGCAAAACACAGAAGAAGCAAATGACATAAAATTGTTTTCTTTTTTCTCTGAGGTTTCTCCACTTCCCAGGAGAAAAATCCTGGGTGAAGGGATTTTTTAGATCATGTGAATGCCACATTAATACAGTTTTAATAAAGTGAATATTCAGCATTCCCAAGCCCTGGAGTCAGATGCCAATCATTCCCTGCCTGCCATGACCATACCCACAGGTCATGGTGGCAATGCAGCTTTTCCAGCACTGCAGCAGGGAGGCACATCCAGCCAAGGCCAAAAGCCTCTGGGGCTGTGGGGAGCTTGTGTGGAATTCATTTTTCTTTCCCAAAAACATCGTGTTTTCATCTTTATAATGAAGTGTTCCTGTTTGCATGGGAATGCAGCGAGGCTTGTTTATTTATTTGCTTTTAATAACTGAGAGCTGTTTACTTCTAAAGTGTTCTCCTGGTTTTCTTCCCTGAAAATCCTCCCAAAGAGGTCAAGGGAAGCAAGATGAGGTGTTTGTTTTTTCATTAAAACTTCTGCTCTGGCAAAAACACCTCCCTGCAGTGAGGAACCAAACCATGCTCAGAGCTGGGGGTCGGTGCTGTGGGACAGATCTCCCCGTTTGCAAACAAGCAGCAATTCCCAGGTTGGGGCAGTGGGACCAGCATGTCGAGGTTGTTCATGTTCTGAGCCTCTCCAGGAAACCTCCCTCGGATTCTTGGCTCTGTGATCTGGCATTGACCCCCTGAAAGTCTCATTATCATCTGCTGACCCAACTCCTGTTTTCATTCCTCATGACAGAAATCTGCACAGTGTTTAATGCAAACAGAGGAAACACATTTATTGCCCTTTCTAAAAAATTCTGATGGTTCAAAGCCATGGTCAGAAAGCTGGAATGACTAAATTCTTCTGTCTCTGCACACCCAGCTCTGAATACTTTGTGCTCTCTGCTTAGGAAAACATCTTACAAAATTCTGCCCAGGAGATATTTCTTTTTACACGTACTGGACCTTCACTGAGGGGCTGTAGGGCTCAATTTAAGGTCACTTGTACTGTCTGCTTACAGGAACAGCCAGTTCTGTGCAGGAAACCCGGTTCCTGCTGGAATTCTCCCCTGCAGAAACCAGATTTGACAGTACCTTGATTTTTCTCATGGGCTCAGCCAGATGTGTGGGTCTCAGCTGGGGCTGTGCTCAGCAAAAATGGGCTTTACCATCCTTGAAAGGGTAAATAATGTGTTTTACCATCCTTGAAATGGGTAAATAATCATTAGAACACAACTGAGGAGGATCTAGTGGTGCACCAAGCCTGCAGAGCTGCCCCAGCACAGGGAGGAGCTGGAGCTGCTGGAGAGAGCCCAGAGGAGCCCATAGAGATTCTTCAGGGCTGGAGCCAGGCTGGGAGAGCTGGGGGTGCTCACCTGGATAAGGGAATGCTCCAAGGAAACCTCAGAGCCCCTGCCCAGGCCTAAAGGGGCTCCAGGAGAGCTGGAGAGGGATTGGGGACATGGGATGGAGGGACAGGACACAGGGAATGGCTTCTTACAGAGGAAGGTTGGAGGATATTGTAGGCACATAGCTGGTGGGAATTGGGATGGGGCTGTGTGTGGCACAGTTTGGGGTCATTGGGGCTGTGTGTGACACAGTTTGGGGTCATTGGGATGGGGCTGTGTGTGGCACAGTTTGGGGTCGCTGGGATGGGGCTGTGTGTGGCACAGTTTGGGGTCGCTGGGATGGGGCTGTGTGTGGCACAGTTTGGGGTCATTGGGGCTGTGTGTGGCACAGTTTGGGGTCATTGGGATGGGGCTGTGTGTGACACAGTTTGGGGTCATTGGGATGGGGCTGTGTGTGGCACAGTTTGGGGTCATTGGGGTGTGTGTGGCACAGTTTGGGGTCATTGGGGTGTGTGTGGCACAGTTTGGGGTCATTGGGGTGTGTGTGGCACAGTTTGGGGTCATTGGGGTGTGTGTGGCACAGTTTGGGGTCGCTGGGATGGGGCTGTGTGTGTGGCACAGCCTCTGCCCTGGCAGGAGTTCAGCCAAAGGGGACTCTGGCCATGGTGTCATTTACTTGCCATGAGCTGGCACAGAGCTTTGGGACCTGCCCCACTGAGCAGCTGTGAAAGGAAAAGACCATGATTTTAATCATTGTGCATTTTAATCTCTGTTCATTGCTGCTGAGGGCAGCCTGAAGGATAACACGTTGTTCTGAGAGCACTTCACTGCCACGAGTGCTGTGACCTGGTAAATCACGTCAGGAAAGCCATTCTGAGCAGCTTCAAACACATCTGTCATCTTTAGGGGTTTGTAAATTCCTGCTGATCACAGCACAGTGCTTTACACTTGCATCCTTCCAGAAACTGAAAGGGTGTTTACAGGAGCATGGAGTGACAGGACAAACTGACACAGAGGAGGTGTAAATGAGGTATTGGGAAGGAATTGTTCCTTGTGAGAATGGGCAGGCCCTGGCAAAGGTGCCCAGAGCAGCTGGGGCTGCCCCTGGATCCCTGGCAGTGCCCAAGGCCAGGCTGGATGGGGCTGGGAGCACCTGGGACAGTGGAAGTGTCCCTGCCATGGAGGGGGATAAATGATGGGATGGTGTTCACAGGGGTCCCAGGACGAGGGAAGAGATGAGAATCTTGACTCCATGTTTCAGAAGGCTGATTTATTATTTTATGATATATATTACATTAAAAGAAAATTATATACTAAAACTATAGTAAAGAACAGAAGAAAGGATTTCATTAAAAGGCTAGCAATGAAAGGAATGGAATGATAATAAAATCTTGCGATTAACCAGAGAGTCCAAGACAGCTTGACTGTGATTGGTCATCAAGTAGAAATAACTCACATAGACTAATCAAAGATGTACATTCTACAGCAGCAGATAATTATTGTTTTTCTTTTCTTCTGAGACTTCTCAGCTTCTCAAGAGAAAAAATCCTAATGTAAAGATTTTTTCATAAAACATGTCTGTGACAGAATGAGATGATCTTTAAGGTCTCTTCCAACCCAAATTATTCCATGATTCTATAAAACACTATTTCAATACCCAGCATGTCAGCACAAATCACATTTGCTGGAGCTCTCAGGGACACTCAGGCACCTCATTAATGCTGCAGACTTGGGAGCTTGGGCAGGGAGTTGGTGTCCCTGATACATCCAGACTGACACAGCTCTGTTTTTCCTTGTACTAATCAAACTCCAGTCCAGAAAAAAACAACAAACAAGTTATAAGCCAGGTGAACAATGACTTTCTGTAGCCCAAGATGTTTGCAGGACAGGGTGGAAGCAAGAATTTCCTTGGATAGAGGTGTGTGTTGTAAAGTTGTGTGCAGCACAGGGCTCTGCCTTTTCACCAGACTACCCCAATGCTCCTGGATGTCTGCAGGATCCCTGGGTGTTTGTAGAGACTTTAAAGGCTCCTGTCTCTCTAGATCAGGGCTGTTTTCCCTCTCCAAGGGGCAGTCTGACAGTGATGGGCAGCACATCCAGGCTCTGTTGCTTACAGAGCACACAGCTCAAAATCCCTGCTCTTTCAGTTTTCTGACTGAAACTCCAGCCCAGAAATAAAACAAGTTATAAGCCAGCTGATAAATGATTTTCTGTAGCTCCAAGACATTTGAAGGACAGGGTGGAAGCAAAAATTTCCTGTGGATAGAGGTGTGTGTTGTACAAGTGTGTGCTGCTCTGAGCTCTGCCTTTTCACCAGGCCACGCCAGTGCTCCTGGGTGTTTGTAGGGACTTTAAAGGCTCCTGTCTCTCTAGATCAGGGCTGTTTTCCCTCTCCAAGGGGCAGTCTGACAGTGATGGGCAGCACATCCTGGCTCTGTTGCTTACAGAGCCCACAGCTCAAAATCCCTGCTCTTCAGTTAAGTGAATTGTGTATCTTACCAGGCCTGCAGCTGAAACAAAGTGCTGTCATGCTGAGAATGGCTACACAGCCTTACCCTGTCCTCAACATAAAGATTAAGGAAAGAAGTTCTGCTTCAAGTGTTTGAGTGCTGTATAATTGAATTTCATGCTCG
The DNA here is from genome assembly GCF_027579445.1 of Ammospiza nelsoni. Taxonomy (NCBI): domain Eukaryota; kingdom Metazoa; phylum Chordata; class Aves; order Passeriformes; family Passerellidae; genus Ammospiza; species Ammospiza nelsoni. Next base: position 4,603,826 of record NC_080651.1, read on the forward strand.
TTCATTCCCTCTGAAGTGGTGTACACAGGCAGTCACTTGAAAGGGGGAAAATCTTGTTCAAGCCCTCTGAACTTTCCTACATTCAGTGAGGTTTTTAATAGTGGGTAAATCCTGTTCAGACCCCTTTGAGCATGGGATGTTGATGAGGAAGAGCTTTGTTTCATAAATGTTTCTGGGAGCAATCCTTGTATCCTGAAATGTTTTCATAAACTAATATGGTGAGTTGGAAGGAGGTGTGCAAGGGCATATCACCAGCCTGTCTTGTCTGCATACAGTCACAGAATGTCCTGAGCTGGGAGGGACACACAGGGATCCCCAATGCACTCCTGGGCCTGCTCAGACCCCCAACAATCCCAATCTGAGCATCCCTGGCTGTCCAAAGGGTCCTTGGAGCTCTGGCAGCCTCGGGGCTGTGCCCATTCCCTGGGGAGCCTGGGCAGTGCCAGCACCTCTGGGGGAAGAACCTTTCCCTGATATCCCACCTAAATCTCTCCTGACACAGCTGTGTGCACATATCAGAAATGATGAAGGCAAATAAATTATTGCAGTGTTTCCTGTAGCTGAGTGACAGAATCACACCCATGCCTGAGCATCCTCTGCTTGCCTGGCCCTTGTGAGAATTGTCATGTTACCATTCTCCAATCATTAAAAGTTTGTACATTACAGTTTAAGATAGAAGTTGTTTTTCAGTTTTCTTGCAGTGGAAAATCCTGAGACCTTTTTTCTACTTGCAACATTTGCTGCCTTGTTCACCTGTGCTCTCTTTCTGCTTGGTACAAACATCTTCTTGTTTGGGGCGGGTTTATCCTTTGCTCTAAGCCATAAAAACCCCTTCTAACTCACACACCCTTTGCCTCCTCACTGGTAATCCAGTGAGATTGGCTCATCAATTCTTTTCTTCTATATCAAAACTTACTGCCATCTCTATTCCTTCTTCAGATTCTACATTCAAAAATCTTTCTGCTAAGCACACACACATCTGTGAGACATTTTGTCAAACTTTTATCCTTCCCCATACCCTCCCTGCGCCCATGCCCACCCCAGGAGCCCATTTCTGCACAGAGGGCACTGCCTGGCACCCCTCCAGGGCTGGAGCTGGTGTTCCCTGGAGGAAGGCAGAGATTTGGAGCTGCACTGTTGCCAGCTGAGGTTTGAGCAGCACCCCTGCCCGTGACATTTGTTTGTTCAGATTTGTGACAGGATTCATGGGCTCCCTGGGAGCTGTGTGAGGCTGTGACACTGAGCATCCCTCCTGTGCTTGGCAGCAGCTCAGCCCTGCTGAGATATGGCTCGTGCCCAGCACCTTCCCCAGCAAAGTGTACTGGTATAAATATGTGAGTAATGCAGGTGACAGCCCTGCCTGTGGCTCTGGCTGATTATCCCTTGCTTTTATGTAATTTATGCTCCAAGAGGAACTGTGCTCAATCTTGTCCATGGGTTTGATTCCTTTCATGTGGTTTTCTGTGCTAACGAGATTAAATCAGTTTCAATAGGCACCGTTTTAATGGAGATGATAAACTTTTATTGAACTCGAGCACATTAAAATGAAATGTAAGCAATAGGTGACTTTAGCATTAGTCTAGAGTCCTTTCCAATCTGGATCAAGCCAGCATACCTTCCCTGTTAAGCAACATCCAGCACCCCAGCACGTTTTATGAGCTTCTAAAAGAGCTGAAAATCCTTCCCCCACGGCGCTTCCCTGTTTCAGTGCTGCTGAGGTGGAGCATTCATTGGAGCAGCTCCATGACCTGGTGCTGCAGCCACGGATCGAGGCATAAACACCGCTAAGTGCAGGACTTCACATCTCCTGAAAACAGGAAAGCAGGGGATGGGTAATTTGGTGTTTTACAGCAGCTTTGTCTGCTAATCTGTGATCTGTTTGGTCTGCCAGTAGGATTATTATGGTGGGTTTACTGAAGAAGTGCCAAAAATGATGTTAAATAAACTGTTTACACAATGTAACTAGAGGCTGAAAAGCTAAACAGAGAGTCCCAAACTCGGCCCCATTGCAGGTTTGAAGAAAAATAAACTCCTCAACACTTTCAACTGGACGCTGCTGCTCTGCAGAGGCTGCTCTGTTTGTTGAATATTAAAACAGAAAATTAATGCATTTCCCCCTCTTTCTGGGGCTCTTTCCAAAGGTCTCATGGTTGGAAACATGATCGGATCATTTTGAGCTCCTTGGCTGTCCTTGGAATTTGCTGGGATCATTTCAGTCGTTATAAAATATTCAAGTTTCAGAATGACTGCAAGGAAAGCCATCATTCTTTAGAAGTGAGTTGTGTAATATTACTCCTGAGAGGACAGGAAGAGCCAGTGCTGGTCCTGTGTTCTCCAAGGACTTGTCAGGGACACCTGGGGGGCAGAAGTGCATGGTGGTCTCCAGTGTAACACTTGTGGAGGGAGGTCATAAAAAATGTCATCTGCACCACTGGTGGGTGATGTGGGAGGGGCTCTCCAGCAATTAAAAGGAAAATTTGGAGGCAAACGAGAACTTTCTTCCCTTTTCTCCACTTTTGCTGCCACTTTCTCTTCCACTTTTGCTTCCACTTTTTCCTCCACTTTCGCCTCCACTTTTTCCTCCGCTTTCTTCAAGGGCGTTTCGTTGCCGAGGAAGGAGCTTGAGCAGAATTTGGAAATATCAGTGGTGTCAGCTTTTTGGCTAGGGAATTGCATGGAAATCTCTGATGAATTCTGAGTATTCCTGCTAGCCATAGCCTCCCCCCAGCAATGCAGACATTTCTGCAGCACATGGGATAAGCACGCAGCTTGTGCAGGGGCCCATCAGTTACTGCCAGGGTTTGAGTCCTTGTTTTAGTGCCTGGGGGTGTGAATTTGTTTTTATTCCACTATGTTGAGATGAACAGGGCATAACTGGCATTGACAACAACCTCAGGGCCCCATCCAGGCTGGGCCTTTGGTGCTTGTGTGGGGTTTGTGAATAACAAATTCCGTGGAGATCAAGGAGCCCCACGTGTGCTGGCCATGCAGGACAGAGGGGTAGGACAGAGTGTGCCTGGCACTGCTTGCACAGAGCTGGTGTTGATGTTCTCTGAACATTTCAAAACAGTGGGCAAAGAGGGATCACTGGCAGAGCCTGCATGGCTCAGAATTCCCTTGTCAGAGATGGCTGGAGTGGCTGGATCATCCACAGCACAGCCAGGGCTCAAAACCTACAGGCAGGATGGAAATTCAGAGCTCTTTGTCCTGGGGGCAGACCCACACCAGGGCTGCCAGGTTTCCTGCTGGGTTTGTGCTGTCAGCTCTCATGGATTTTGTACAAAACCGAGGGAGATGCCATGAAGGTGCAGTGTGAAAATGCCATCTGAACGTGCCTGTGTGGTTTGGCTTGGGCTGATGTGTATGATCCCTGAGAGAGCTTTGGGCATATGGAAACACAATTTATGTATTTTTTCTATAGAAACCAGCTTTACTAATTGCACAATCTTGCTTTGTTCACTGAGATCCTGTGCTTAGATAAGGCAAAGCTGTGGTGACATTGCACACACAATCACGTAGACACTGCAACACATGTTCAATATGTTTAAAAGTGAGGCAGGGGGGAAATCTCAGTAACTAAATGCTGGATTTTTTTTTTCCCAAAAAAGACTGTAAAACCAGCAGATCTGCCTTAGAGCGATGCACAAAAGGTCACTGTAGAGTCAGTGTCCCAAGCATGGTGTGGGTAAGGGCATCTCCTGGTGCCACTTGCTGGCAGCAGAGGAATGTGGGGACCTACGAGCCAGCACTGCAGTGTCCCAGCGCCAACAGCCAGGAGGGACAGTGTCCCTGCCAGCCAGCCCAGGGACAAAGTGACAGCCTGGCACAGTTGCTCAGGGCTCAGGGGCAAGGTGACCTCTGCCATGCAGGCAGTGCCAGGGGCTGTGGGGTGGCCCCACTGGTGTGTGTCTGGGCTGAGGGAGAGGGGCAGGCACAGCAGGCACAGGGGACAGCCCTGGCACAGCTCTGCAGCAGGAAAATCTGCTTTTGAGACCCTTCTGTACCTGGGTGGCTTTGTCACAAGACACACAAGAACAGACCCTCCCCACAGACCCTCCCCAATTTGTCCTGCAAAGCTCTAAAGGAAAGGCTTCCCAGCAAAGCCTCAATAAGAAATCAAGTGTTTCCCCCTTGTTTTTCTCTCCTAAAGGACTGGGCTTGCTGAAGATGTCCTGAGTTATTCTGCTGGAAGGGTTAAAGTTTGGCAGCGCTGCAAGCAACCGAACAATGGGTCATATCATGGAAACTGTCAGGCAACCTTAAATATAGCTGTTATGATCTGCATAGTCTGCAATGCTCTGGAAACCAGGATGAGCAGCAAGGGGAAAAAATTCATAAAGTCCATGGAGTTGTTTAGGTTAGGCAGGAACAGAGAGCACTGCAGGGAGCGCAGAAAGCCAAAGGGCGCCCAGGGAAAGGGGCGGGCAGGGGGAGGGCAGGGGCAGGAGCCCACCAGGAGGAAGATTGGGATGAGCCAGACTGGAATGATGTTGGGGAGGGGTCATGCTCGGTGTCTGGCTGGTTTTGGAAGTTTAATGGATTTATCTGACAGCAGCTGGTGATCCCCATTCCCCCAGACCTTCTCCTTTGGCCGCTCCAGCATGCCCAAGCACTGGAGAACCAGTTTGGTGTTTGCGCAAACCAATCTAACAACAAGCCAGGCCTCAGGGCTGGGCTCAGCAGTGATGTGGGGGTCCCACATCCTCACAGGGACCCTCAGCACTCCCCAGGAGGGGCCACAGCCTGTGGGTGTCAGCTCCTGCCCCTGCAGCATCCCAAGCATCCCTGCTGAGACAGCCAGCAAACGTGGCCTGAACTTGGAGCTTCAAAGTGAGTCGGAAACTATTTTATCACAGCAAGATCAGAGCAGGCTGCTGGAAGCCAGAGGGGCTGGGGAGCTCTCTTACGGGAAGCAGGGTCACACTCTCACTGCTCTGGCTCTGGCTGGCATGGGGAGAGAGGCCTGAGGAGCTCTGAGCTATGCAGGAGGTCACAGCCACCATCCCTCCAGCTCTGCAGGCAGATGCTCAGCTGGAACGGTGCTGCAGCCAGGGAACCTGAGTGATTTATGCTGCTACAAGAGGTTTTTGTTCCCCTTCTTCCTCCCCTGTGCCCTGGAGTCCCTCCTGTTCCAGCAGCAGTGAGAGGCAGCCAAGGGCTGTGGGAGCATCCAAGGGCCCCAGCCCAGAGGTGGCACAGGGAATGGCACCTCATTGGTGGCACCCCAATGACACCAAGGCCCTGCTGTCCCCTTCAAGCACCAACACAGCAGCTTCCCTGCTGGTTCATGAGCTGCTGTTTGCTGGCCATGTCCTCAGAAGCCCCTGGGGACAAAATGCAGGTGTGACTGGGCATAGAGTGACTTTGGCAGGGAGTTTGGCTCCTGTCAGTGCCCTTCCTGTGCACGCTCCCAGAATCCCCACCCATCTCCCCATGAGCTGTGCTCATTGTCCCACGGGCTCCGGTGACTCCCCTGTGACACCCCTGTGGCACCCCTGACACCGCATGGCCCACCCAGCCTCCCCTGTACCCATCTGCTGCCCATCTCCAGCTGCCATCATGGCTGAGATCACATCCTGAGTGCCAGGCAGGGGCAGGAGCTTCTCTTGGACAGGCTCTCAGCCCTGAAATCATTGGAAAATGTGCAGGGACCATCAGGGGCAGGTCTGTGCCAGGGGAGGGCTCTGAGGCACTGAGGGACACCCCCTGTGCTACATGGCACAGCGCTGACCTGAGTATTTCCACTGGCCTTCTCTTGACCATTTTTGGTCCCTTTCATTTGTTTTTGAATCTGTTCCTCCTCTTTGCCCAAGTTCTTTTGTGCTAATTGGGAACTGGCTCCTCTCGGGGTGGGAGGTCTGTCAGGACCGCCTCGTGACAGATTTACTTTGTCTCTCTGTCTCTGCATTTTGGCAGTTTGGTTCTTCTGCAATGTTCTGGATTTGGATTTTGCTTCTCAACGCTGATATCCTCACAATAGGCAGCCTATGGATTGAATAAATTAAAACATAACGAGCTGGAATGCAACTGGCAGATCTGCAAGATCCCCATCAGCACAGCAGGGCTCGTTAATGCACAGCTGAGCTGTGTCTCAGGCAGGCACAGCCTGGCTGGGTGGGGGACCCAGGTGGGATGGAGATGTGCTGGACACTGTCCTGAACCACACCAGAAGGGCTGACAGGTGGGAGGTATCACCCAATATCAGATTCAGAAGGAGGATAAGTCTGGAAGGTAGAGTTCACTCATGTTGATCCTTGCTTTGGGTTCATCAGAGCTCTTTGCTCTGTGACTGGAGCCTCTCCTCCATCCCACTGCCACCAAACCCTGGGTCCCTCCTGCAGGACAGTGTCTCTGTGTTCATGCCACCCTTGTCCCTTGGAGAGAAGTGTCTGTATCATTTTTCCTGCTCCCTTCAGCTGCCCCTGGATCCATCCCGGAGTGTACCTCTCTTTCCTGCTTCTGCTTTCCCTGCAGAATTTCTCGTTTTGTGAACGCAACCTCACCCAGGCTCATTTCCAAGCCAAAGGGGCTTTTGCTAAGCCATTGCTAACTTCAGCCTGGCATGTGAGCAAGTGCCAGGGCCTCAGAGAGCCCCACTGCCTGTCCTGTGTGGAGGTGACACACAGAACACCCAGCTGTGACAGCAGCCAGTGAAGGGAAGCAAAGGAAAGCGCGGGTGGCACAGAGTGTGGGAGAGCATGGCCAGAGTGGGATTGCAGGAATGCTCATCCCAGCTCATCCCAGCTTGTGAGGCAGCAGGAGGAGATCCAAACCAGGGAAGGCCCTTGAGAAATGGATCCCACACGGCCTGGGGCCAGAGCTGAGATGGGAACTCAGGCAGGGAGCAAATGGCAAGCAGGGAAGCAGGGTGGGAACGCGGTTTGCTGTCCCTGCTGAGAATTCTGCTGCTCCCTGCAAGCCAAGATGAGCTGGGGGCAGCTCTGGCACCTCCCCTGCTGCACTGGCCAGCCCTGGGAAGTGCTGTGAGTGCATGGCACAGGTGCTGTTTGCTTTGGGTCACACACACCCATCAGCAGCACAGCAGGAAAGAGAATGTGACACACACACGTGGCAGAGCTCGCTCAGGGTTCCTGCCACAGCAGGGCTGGCCAGAACCTGCTTCTCATTAGGGCACAGACACTCCCCAGAGCCTGTCTGCAGGGGAAAGAGCAGCACGTTAGAAAGTCTGGGATGAACAGAGGGGTCAGGTTAGGGTCTGCCCAGGAATGGTGAGAGGAGCAGAAAAGCACTTTCTGCTGGAAGGAGAACAGGCAGACTGAGGATGAGGAGCATCTTGCATGAACAAGCACTGGCAGGGTGATGGGCAGGAGGGCTGCAGAGGGGTGAGATGAAGAAACCACAGCAGAACAGTTTCTCTGGGTACCCTGAGGTGTGTCAGGGCATTTTCCTTGTTTCTCCTGAGTGTCTCACAATCAGTGAGATTCTTTGAGATCTGGGCAAAACCTGTGCCCTCTCTCCCTGAGGTCTGGGGACTCACCTTGCTCTTGGGAAGAGAATTTCTGCATGGAACCCAGTTCACTTCCAAAACCAGCCATGCTCCTCTTCCCAAGGTAGGACAATAACAGGACCACAGCCAAAGTTTCCAAGATTGGTTTCTCATTTATTACTGTGGGATGCATCTAAACCCTAACAGTGAGGCAGGGAACCATCAAACCTCACCAGTGCAATATATAATAATAATAACCATCAAACCTCACCAGTGCAATAATATAAACCTCACCCATATAATGCAAATTAAGAACTGAAATAGGTGATGAAGTGAAGCCAGAAGATGGCTGGGGAGGGGGCTCAGACATTCACTGGTTAGTTCAAGAAGAGGGATGTCATCTGGCTTGTCTTCCTGCACAGAGCAGGCCAGAGCCCTTCCCCAGTGAGTACTTGCAGAGCACGTATTTTGGGGCTTGTTTTGTATTGATTTTTCAGTTGGCAATAGGAGGAACTCCTCCCATGTTTGAGTTGTTCCAGTGCATTTCATTCTACATCAGATCTTCAAATTAACCTAATGATCAGCTTGATCAAATTATGGTAAATCAAGCAGCATACCCATGTCATCTTTCTGGAAAGACATCAATCTTGCTGAGCTCTGAACCTCCCAAATCAGCTCTCATTTGACTAGCTGTGTCTCTTCCAATCCAATGGGGATTTGGGACCAGACACCCTGCTGAAGTCCCTCCAACCAACATTTCTTCTATTAATAGCTTGTCCTAGAAGAGTCAAAGTCAACCCTTTGCATGGGCTGCAGCTTTTCTGGGACCCCTCAGCTCAGCTCAGCTCCTGCCTTAAACCCAGCACTGTGCCCACCAACCCCAAAGAGTAGAGGATGTCACACTTCACAGACCTGCGTGAAAAATTATGTCTTATATGCATTAAAAATATAATTTATGGCTATTATCAGTGTGAGGGAGACAGGAAAGCAGAGAGGAAGGATTTGTTCCAGAGGGCGAAGCTGCCAGAGCAGGATGGAAGTGTCCAGCTCCTGCCTTAACCTACCACTGTGCGCACCAACCCCAAAGAGTAGAGGATGTCACACTTCACAGTCCAACGACAGACCTGCGTGAAAAATTGTGTCTTATATGCATTAAAAATATAATTTATTGGCTATTATCAGTGTGAGGGAGACAGGAAAGCAGAGAAGGAGGATTTGTTTCAGATAGCAGAGCTCACATGTCCCAGCTGGCCAGGTTAGCGCTGAGATCAGGACTAAGCTAAGGCTGAGGCAGGGAGATAGGGAGCAGGAAAAGAAGTGGCATCCTGAAGCCTGAATTCTGCTTCTGCTCCTTGGATCCAGAAACATTCCCAGTGCACTGTAATTCATGGAATCACACAATGGCAGCACTGGTTTGGGCTGGAAAGGACCTTAAAGCCCATCTTGTTCCAAGACATTCCAGCTTCCAGGAGTTCCTCATACCAACCTGATGAGCCCGCAGGGAACAGCAGGGCTGGGGAGCTGTTCTGGAGAACATTCCAGCTTCCAGGAGGCACCAGGGGCTGTTCTGGAGGACATTCCAGCTTCCAGGAGGCACCAGAGGCTGTTCTGGAGGACATTCCAGGTTACAGGAAGCAGCAGGGCTGCTCTGGAGAACATTCCAGCTTCCAGGAGTTCCCCACCCCAGCCTGATGAGCCCCCAGGGAACGGCAGGGCCGTGACCTGGTGCTCATGGAGAAAGGCAGCAGGAATTAGATCTGTTCCATAAAATAAACAGCACGAGTCTCTAATTTCCAAACAAGCCCCAATGGCCCCTTTCCCTGAGCTCTTCTGCTGTGACTAATGGTGCTGGTAGGTGTTGGGTCAAAATCAACAATGGTTCTCCACTAAGGTCACTCACTTTCTCTGTTTACACTGCTAATTTTATCACTGCTCAGAGTGGCTAATGGGATTATTTATACATTTAGCAGTGATAAATGCTGGTGCTAAATAAAGGCTCCCTGGCACAGGCAGGTTAAGGGCTGATATGGCACATCCAGACCTTTATCATCAAAGGAATGAGCACTGTGGGCAAGAGCTTTCCTGGTTTTCTGCAAAGCTAAACTTTTATGAATGGGGAAATGGTGACAGCAATTAGCAATGGTGGTGGTAATAGCAGTTATTAGCCATGGTGAGGTTTAAGAGCCTGGATTTTACACATCTCCCCAGGAGGGCAAATGTGGCAAGTAGGAAAAAGGTCTCAGAATTTTCCAATACAAGAAAACTGAAAAACAATTTCTAGCTTAAACTGTAATGTACTGACTAACTAATATAACTAACCCATCCTGCTTTTTGTGGTGAAAAGCTGCTGATAGCTGCAGGTGTGTAAATCAGGGGCTGTGGGAGAGCAGACACAGCTGCAGCCCAGCAAACACCCATCCCTCCTTTATGAGAGCTGCTGGAGCAGGGATGGGCAGCCACAGGAGCAGCTCTGGGTGATTGCAGTGCTCAGAGATGGCTTCTCATTCCTCTAGAATAATGTTTATTTTCTAGTGGAAACCCACAGCCCACGTTACTGCAGGGCAGGATGGCTGAAATCCAGGCAGTCTGACCCAGGGATGCCCCTGAGGTGACTCACTGAACTTGCAGTTTGGGAAAGTCCTGTCACTCATCCTGTGTAAGAGCCTAAATGAGAGATTCAGGACTCCAAGCTGCTCTCCAAAATGCAGTTTATTGTACCCAAGGTGTCACAGCAGTCCAGGGTCCTGGGTGACAGAGCTGTGCCCACAGCTGTCAGCTCCAGCTGCAGGCAGGCCTGGAGACCCTTTGGTTTTGGTTACAGTGCATTATAGACTTTTCTTTTTGTTACAATGCATTTTATACTTTTCTTTGCTGAGCATCTTAATACAGTAGAACCAATCTATCCCTTAACTTTTATCTCTAGCCTGTCATAACTACTATCATTACCATATACTAATGCAAAACTCACCACTCTCTCCTCCAGAGTCTGACACAGCTTGACCCCCGATTGGCCATTAAATTAAAACAATTCACATGAAACCAATGAAACAATCACCTGTGGGTAAACAATCTCCAAACACGTTATAAAGCAGCAAAACACAGGAGAAGCAAGTAAGATAATACTGTTTTCCTTTTTCTCTGAGGCTTCTCAGCACCACAGGAGAGAAATCCTGAGCAAAGGGTTTCTTTCATTCCAGAAAATATGACAGTGACAGGAGTCTGGCAGGAGCTGGCTCAGTCCTTGTCCTGGGGCTTTATCTCAGTCAAGAGGTGGAGTGAAGAGGTGGAGGAAGGTCAGGGCTGTGGAACAGGAGGTCCTCAAACAGGGGCCAGTGTGGGCACATCTCTGTCACCCAGCACCTGAGGAAGAGCTCCTCTGTCACCCAGCACCTGAGGGAGAGCTCTGCAGTGGAGCTGCAGGCCCAGGGCAGCCCAAGCACCTCTTTTGTTGAGCTCCCTCTTTTGTAAGCACGGCCGCCTGAGCTGGGTCCTGTCCTCAGGGCTGGAGTCAGGAGCCATACATTGTGTTCTGTGAGCCAGCACATGAATGTAAACAGCAGGCTCCAAAACAGTGGCAGGAGAATTAACTGATGCTATATGCTGCTGCTGCTTCATGTTTTCTTTGGAGCTGAGGAATAGGTTTTGGAGAGATTTTCCTCCCCATTTTCTTCTCGTGCCCTTGGACACAGCTCTGTTATCCCCAGCTGACTTGCCTAAGCCTATAATCCCTGGTGCTCAAGAGAGTGAGAAGAAAATAGGATTCAGAGTCCAAACGCCTCGTGTTTGCCTCTAGAAGATTCCTACCATCTGCTCTGGCCACCAAGCAAAGGGACTGAGCTCATTTTGCATCCTGTCATGTCGTGCTGGGGAGCTGGGAGGGCCAGGGGGGATCTGCCAGTCACAGGTTTGGCCTGAGGAGGACCTGGCAGTGCTGCACACCCCAGGGAGAGCTGTCCCCTGCCCTGCAGAGCACCTGTGCCTCCCCCCAGAGCTACCTGAGGGGCAGATGCTGGGCTCCCACCTCCAGGACAGACCCTGCACAGTTTGAGAGCATTCACCCTGTGTGCTTGGGGCTGAAGAGGTGCCAGCAATCTTTCTGCTGCTGGAGGTCAAGATAACAAATCAGCCAGCACATTTGCTCAGAGCAGCCACTGACATGCAAGGGAAGGGCCTCCAGGATCATACCCAGCTCTCTGCTTCTGGCCAGCCACAGCTCAGAAGCATCCTGAGCTCTACCAGGGGCACCCTGTTTGTTCCTCTGTGCAATGCCAGCTGCTGTCATTGCCCAGGAATGCCCAGCCAGGAAAATCCAGCTGCTTTCCTACCCTGTGTGTTTCCACATCGCTCAAAAGCTGTCAAACTACAGCACTGAGAGTGGATCCCAATTATTTTTGACAACCTGTGTTGGTTTCCATGCTTAGGTACAACCTGGCATGGAAGGAATGCTTATTTATTGTTATCTGAGACGAAATCCTCTTGACAGTGAAGTCAGTTGCTGCCTTATACTGCAGCAAAAGATGAATTCAGAGTCTTAATTTAAGATTCTGTCACATCCCTGGACTCAGAGCAGCCAATACTTCCCCCAGCCATCCCTGCTGGGGTCTGATGCATCAGGGTGGTGACTCCTCCAGATGCTTCCCAGCATCACAGCACAGCTCCAGGGAACAGGCAGCACAACAAGCCTTGGCTTTTCAGGCCAGGTTCAGCAATCCCTGCAAGGCAGGGGAAGCCAGGGGTGGGGATCATCCCAGGGATGTCCCTATGCTGCTCTCCTGATGGAAAAGGGGCAGCCAGGGGTGGGGATCATGCCCAGGGATGTTCCTGTGCTTCTTTCCTGGTACAAAAGGAGCAGCCACCATACCCCTGGGGGGCTGATATATATCCCTGGGTTTTGTGATCTGGCCACCTCTGTCACAGCTGGCACCCTCTCACTTCCAGCAGCAGCCATAAGCCCGGCTCCTTATTTTTCTCCTAAATCAAAGATTCTGCTTGTAGAAATGTGGCCTTATAAACACTGTTCAGTCACTTCATCATATTTTCTTGGAGAAGTTAAATTAATTGACCTACTTTAATCTCCCACTACAACATGCCCTTTGAACACGATGTTTTTCTGTAGCTCCTTTCAGAACCCTTTCATTTCTTCATTTTTCAGGATCTTAAAAGAAACTCATGAGGCTAAAAATGGGAAGGCTTTTCCAGTGCAGTCTTATCAATGTCATAAACAGACAACTTTGACACCATTTTCAGAGCCAGTGTTACCCAGGCTCTGCAGGCAGGGCTGCATTCCCACAGAGGGACAGAGCAGCACTGGGGCAATATTTGCTGATGCTGTCAGCAGTAACCCCAAAGTCACTTTTAAGGCTTTCCAGGGTACAATGCATTGTCCTGCTCACAGCATCACCATCATCCTGCTTGAAAATATAAAGTTGATCTGGCCAATTTTATCTTTATAGTCCGGGAGGGGATGGAGCTGGGGAAAGGGCTGGAGAATCAATTACAGAGCAGCTGAGGGAGCTGGGAAGGGGCTCAGCCTGCAGAAAAAGGGGATCAGGGGGAAATTGTGGCTCTGCACAGCTCCTGCCAGGAGGGGACAGCCCCAGGCTGGGCTCTGCTCCAGGGAACAGGGACAGGAGCAGAGGGAACGGCCGCAGGGCAGGCTCAGGGTGGGCACAGAAGGAATTTCACCATGGAAAGGGAGCTCAGGGATTGGAAATGCCCAGGAAGGGTTGGAGGTGGGACTGAGTGCTTTGGGCTGGGGACAAGGTAGAGATGTTGCCCTGCATGGTCTTGGAAGGCTCTTCCAACCTCAGTGATTCTGTGATTCTATATCAAAATGCATTTTCTGCAATGCCAAGCTAGCCAAACCCTCCGTGACCTCCTTCAAATGCTGCCAGCACTAAATACTGGTGTTTTTCTACTACAACACATTGGAAAGGATAAAAAGGACAGGGAGAGCATTTCAGCTTTGAAAAAACACAGCAGCAAATATTTTTTCCCCGACAAGAACAATTCTCCCCTGCTCACATTAAAGAGCTGGTGCTGAGGGGTTTGGAGCAGGCAGAAATGTTCCTCTCCCCAAAAACTCCTGCAGCAGCATCTGAGGGTGACAATTAGCAGGCACACTTCAGGATCTGACCATGCAAATGTCATTTTTGGTCAGTGAGACTTTCAAGAACAAAATATAACCAAGTTTCAGCCTTTAGAGAAGGCTGGGGTGTTTACAGGCCAAACTCCATGAAATTATCTATTGAATTCATGCTTTGAGAGCAGAAACAGCTTTTGATTGTCTCTCAGAGTAGTCTGGTATCAGCTTGCCACAATTTCAGCTGGGACTGATGTCAAGTTAAGAGGCTGACAGTTTATTCAATGCTCTGTAAATATTTGTACACTGTTGGCCTCTTCCAGTCCTTTGGAACAATATTCCAACTTTTATTAAAAATAAACACGAACGGGGCGGAGCTCAGGGAGCAATTCTTTATAAACTCTTGTGTGCTGATTCTCAGGTCCCAGCATTTGTAAGGGAGACTCTTTTCCATGTCTCAGCTTCCCAGATTGTGACATGGGACAGCAGTTAAATGAGTGGCTGCTGATGCCACCTCGGGGTGGGGACAGCAGTAAGCACATGAACATTCTGCAGCTGAGAATCCTGACCCAAGGGACTCCTCACACTCCCAGGTTGCTTTTCAAGGCTCAGCTTCCACAAAGAGACTGCCAGGAGCTGAGAGCTGCAGCCTGGGTCAGCATCAGACAGGGGAGAGCACAGGTGGGAACTCCTGGAGGTGGCCAGAACATCATGAGGGATGGGGCTGACGATGAGAGAGCTCTGCGGTGTCAAATATGCAGGCAGAGGGAAAGCTTGGCCTCCAAAGCTGTCAGAATTCAGGGCTGAGCTTTTCCCAGCTTTGTCATTACTGGTTAGGATCTCATGCCAAAATGCAGAGCTCCAGTTGTGCACAAAGGCTGAGTGAGCCTGGGAAGCTCAGGCAGCATTCCCTGAGTGCTGAGTTTGCCACACTAACCTGAAGAATGTGGGAATTCATATCCAATGAATGTCCATGGTAATTCACTTTTAAGGCCGTGGCTTTCCAGGGTACAATGCTTTGTCCTGCTCACAGCGTCATCATTGTCCTGCTTGAAAATATAAAATTGATCTGGCTTCAATCCAGGGAGGGAATTAATTCTCTTCCCCCCTTCTTGTCCATGGATACTGTCACCTCCCCAGACACTCAAGCTTGCTCCAAATCTGTTTGAGCAGCCCAAGGATGCAGAAGGGAAAGTGGAATGCAGTTCTTTGAGAGTTCTCCTCTCCCTGGACACCAGGGCTGCAATCCCAGCTGAGGATGCTGAGAGCTGGCCCAGGAGGTCAGTGCCTCCCTGCAGAGGGGCTGCTGCAGTTTGTGGGGTCAAGTGTTCACTGGCCACCCCTTGTAAGGCCCAACCCCTGGGCACAAGAGAGCAGAGAGCCCTTAAAGAGCCCTTTTTCAAATTTGGTTAGCATTTCCTGGGCTATTTCAATCTCTCTGGGTCCTGCCCACAGTTTATCAGTTCCCTGTTCTTTAACACAGGTCAGTTTAGCTGTTAGTACCATTATAGATCTTGGTTTTCCTTTTACTGCTGATTCTGAATCCAGAGGCATTGTTGTAATCTGCATCCCCTGAATCACTGAGTGAATTAGCCTAATAAAACACGGAATCATACAAGGCAGAAACAAAAACCCCAAAACTGAACATAACAACATGAACCCTAACTTTTTCCAGCAAACACCTCCAAAGAGGTATCCCACCAATCTGCTTTCAAGATTGAATTCCACTTTTGTACTGGCACATGGGCCAGTACATGAAAGAGGGGGAGCATGGACACCTGGCAGAGACCCAAGAGAAGGGACTGCCTCGGATGTGGGAGACTCCTCTTGGTTCTTTTGTGGCTTGCCCTGCAGAGCAAACCCAAGAGAGGCAGAACTGTGTGCTCTGGCCTCATCTCTGACCCTGCCAGGGCCACTCAGGGTGGATGTGAGCACTGTCCTTCCTGCCCAGGCACAGAGCAAGGCTCTGCCTGGCTGGAAAACACTGACAGGGAATGAGGAGAGGAAGGCAGGCAAGTGCCAAACCCCAGGGAAACACTGAGCAAATAGCTGAAGAGCCTGGCACTATTATTCATGATGTTTCTGGTATTATTTAGTGGCATGAGGTTAAAATAACACACTCAAGCAAAGAAAAAAAATTACCCACAAGATACCAAAGCAAAACACACAGAGAGAACAAGCATCTTTGGCTCTAAATCATCCAAAAGGAGCTTGATGAGGGAACCCTCCTCAGCTGCATCTCCCCTGGGGTTTCATGCAGTCCTGCTCTGCCTTTAACACGTGCAAAGCCAGATGCACAAGTAAAACCAGGCAGGTTTTGCAGGTGTGGGCAGGAATGGAGGCAGGCTTGGAGGAGAGCAGGGGACCAAGCACAGACCCAGACACTGAGTTTCAGAGAGATGTTTCAGGGAGAGCTGAATTTTGGTGCCCTGCACAGTCAGTCATTGGGTATTCAATCCCACTCATTGGGTCTTGCCAGGGCTCTGAGATTTGCGATGTCTCTTTGCTCTAAAAGTGCTCAGATGCTGTGAGCCATGGACCCACTGCCATGGGGAGAGGCAGCTCCTTCTGGGGAGCATTTATGGGATCTCTGAGGCATCCACAGCCCCCCACTCTTGGCACTGCAAGGCATGGCCCACTCAGCTTGTGCCATAAATATGGGCTGGCTTCCCAACCCAGCTGGATCCAGTCCTTGGGGTGGGATCCACATCCAGGGATGTTGGAATTTTGGATGCTGAGAACAAGAGAAGACTGCATTAGACCTGAGGCTGTGGAGAAGGCTTCCAAAATTGACTGATAGCATTGAGATTATGGGTGTGGAGTTGGTTAGAAGTGTGTAATATCACTGGATGGAAAAAAGTTTGGGATTTTCAAATATAGAAATAAATATGAAGCAAGATGGAGGTTTTAGGGTGGAGATAGATTGTTCTTCTTTACCTTCTTCTTCCTTCTTCTTCATGGGTTTGGGTGATGTTTTGTAATCGGGCAGAAAAATCTGCATTGTGGGCTTCAAGGGATCAGTTATTGGGTTAAAAGAGAAAATAATTTAGGTGTCATTTCTTAATTGGATAGTTTAGCCTTAAAAGACCTTGTAACAAAAGACAGTTGGCCATTTTGTGCCTTGCTAATGAAACAGCTACTGACTTCACAGTAATGAGACTGTTTCACTAATAAAAACTAATGAACACTTGAGTCCAAATATGAACTATTGTCCCAAGTGCCTCCAATCCAGACCCAGAGGAACCAATACAGGCCCAGCACATTTTCACCCAGAGGCAGAGGGGACAGCAGGGCAGCAAACACGCCGGGCATGGCGGCAGCTGTGCCAGCCCACGTGGGGACCGTGGTCACGTTCCCTCAGGCAGGTTCATCCCTCAGCAGGGCTGTGCCCTGTGCTGGCACTGCCAGGGAGGCTTTCCCAGGGACACATTCCAGTCTCCTGGCTCATGGCAGCTCCCTTGGATGTTGTTTTGAAAAGCAGATCTATGACAAAGTGCAACCCAAAGGAGCAAGTGAAACCCTTGAGGCCAGTGGGGTTTCTGCCTCCCATGTCATGGGGTGAGGGTCTCTCCCAGCCTCTCCCCTGGCTGAGGTGTCAGTGGGCACACACAGTTTGTGCACAGTAATTTGGGGTGAATTTAGGCCCCACAGAGATGAAACTGGATGGAAAAACTGCAAGCAGCTATTCTCCAAATGCTCCCTTGGCACAATGGCAGAGCTGGGAAATGCCAGGGTGCAGAGAGGCACTGATGGAGGGAAAGCTCCCAGGGCCACTGGAGAGGCCAGCCCAGAAGGACTGAGGGGTCCAGAATGAGAAATCACTGCCTCAGGATGGGAAATCACTGCCTTGGGTTGGCCAGGATCTGCCATTCCCTGAGCTGCCCACTCCTGCAGACACATCCATGTGCTGCTGGTGCTGGGGATGCTGTGGCCATAGGCAGGGCTGAGTGGCTGTGCTGTGTCCCCTCCTTGGCTCCCTGCAGCTCTCAAAGCTCAGCTCTCACAAGGGGACGGGCAGTGCTGTCCCCTCACTGACCTCAGCTCACTCCAGAGCAAAATAACTCTGCCCAGGACCCTGCTCCTGCCAGCTCTGTCACGGGTCTGCTCCCTGTGTCACAGCTCTCCGTGTCACATGCACGGCAGTGCTGTCTGCACAGCTGAAATGCTCCCCCTATCCTATTTATTTAATGAGACAATAATTTCTTTGCCTCATTCCTGGATGGAAAAGTCTTCTCCTGATGTATAAGATGAGGTGTAACTTCCACCAACCCTCCTTTCTTTAGCAGGAAATATCTCCCTGTCTCGAAATCTCCTTAGCTGGATGATCATTTATCTTTGGGTTTCCACTGGGTTCATGTTTCCTGTTTTCTCCTTCCAGATTGTGATCCCTAACTGGAGATATTTTACAGCTCTGCTTTGCTTTCCACATATCACTGCAGAGATAATCTCTGAGGAGACAGTTTCTTTTTTCCTTGGAAGTTATTGGGGAAAAAAAGTAACTGAGCTATGAAAACATGAGTGTGTCTTTGAAACCAAAAAAAAAAAAAAAAAAAAACAAACTTCTCTGATTGCACATCCTCCTGGCCCCAGCACATCACCCAGAAATTGAGATTTCTGCCTTTCCAAGGATTTGCTTTCTGCCTGCTTCTCCTTTAAATTCCCAGGAGCCTTCTGGCAGTGCAGGCAGTGCTGATCCCATTTTACCAGCACAGAATGCCTTACCCTTGGTTTTGTTGATTCCTTTAATCTAAACCAAGTCATTCACCCACAAAGTTCAAGGCTCTGCAAAGGTGACACTCTGGGCCCCGTCCCAGGTGAATGTTCCCATTCCCTGCCAGCTCCACAGGCCCAGCTCTGCTGGAGTCAACTGTTATAAACCTGCCAGGGGGATGAGAGCTCATGAAAGGAAGAGGAGCCTCTTTATTGTCTGTCTGCTCGCCTGCCCTTGGTGCTGCTGCTGCCCGTCAGCACCGTCACCCCGGCACTCCCACGCGAGATGTCCCAGCACAGAAATGCACAGAAGAGCACAGAAATGCTCTCCCAGAAGCGCAGAAATGCTCTTCCAGGGGCACAGAAATGCTCCTGCAGCAGCTGGGCCCAGCCCATGAGACTCAGCCCTGTCACTGTCCCAACACACCCAGTCCCAGGCACCTCCTTCCCCTCTGACACTGAAACCCCTCTGTTGCTGTATCAACATTTAACATTCTAATTAACTCATTTGTCCTATTAATATATTTGATATATTTCTCTAACTTTGTTTAATAGCACCTGTTTTTACAGCCTCTCATGGCAGCCCCTGCTCAGATATTCATTAGTGGTTGTATGAAGAAGTGTTTTACATATTACAGTGTGATTTCATGTGCTGCTAATTGGTGCCCTGACAGGATCATCTCTTGTCCTGCTTCTAGCACAGCAGGGCTGGGGGAACAACAGCATTTGGTGTTCCCATCATCCATGAGAGTCTGTCAGCCCTGCTGGCTCCTCCTGCAGCTCTCCAGGGCAGGTACCTGCATCCCTTCTCCATTCCCATCCCTGCTCTCCAGATTTTCTCTGATTATGTGTCCTAAAGAGAACATTCCATGGGTCCTGGTCACCTTGTGTCCTGTTCTCTGTGCTCTCAGAGCTGGCCCAGCCTGGGCTGTGTGTTCAGGAGCTCCCTGCATGTGCAGGACCTGAGCTGGGACATCTCCAAGCTCCAAACCCCTCCTGTGCCAGCCCCAGTGCCACCACACCTCCCGTCCCAAAGTGCCACCAGGCTGTGTGGCCCCAGTGGCTCTTGCAGGGAGTGAATGGAACTGGTGTTCCCTGGTGACCCTCAAACTCCTGAACTGCTGCTGCACCCCACGATAATCTGAGTTTCTGTGACGGTGTTCACAGAGGTCTGAGGATGAGGGAAGAGACGAGGATCTGACTCCATGTTTAGAAGGCTGATTTATTATATTATTATATATATTATGTTAAAACTATACTAAAAGAATAGAAAAAATTACTTCATTAGAAGGCTAGCTAAGAATAGAAAAAGAAGGAATGATAACAAAGGCTTATGGCTCAGACAGAGACTCCGAGGCAGCTCACTGTGATTGGCCATTAATTAGAAACAACAACATGAGACCAATCACAGATCCACCTGGTGCATTCCACAGCAGCAGATAATCATTGTTTACATTTTGTTCCTGAGGCTTTTCAGCTTCTCAGGAGGAAAAACCCTAAGGAAAGGATTTTCCATAAAAGATGTCTGTGACATGTTTCTCCTCTGTGCTGCTGCACGGAGGCTGCAGGAGGGATGGGGATGCTGGCTGGCTGCTCCTCCCCATCTCCAGCAGGATGGAGAGGTGCAAACCCAGCAGTTCCCCTCCAGTTCCATCTCCCCAGAGCCGTGGACCAGAGCAGGACATGCAAGGAGCCCGTCACAGAGCCAGGAGCTCCCTGGGCACCCTCAGTGTGCACCCTGAGCGTGGGACAGCTCTGGCAGAGGTCACAGACAGCAGAGCAGAGCCCCAAATCCTTGGCAGGGGCTCCTCCATGCTCCCAGCCCTGCTGCAGAGCTGGAATTTCCACACATGGAGCTGGTGGGCCTTGGGAGCGTCCCTGGAGCCCGTCACGTAATGCCTCCAGCAGGAATGTGCTGCTGCTGCTGCTGCTGCTGCTGCTGCTGCTGCTGCTCTGGGGGATTACTGCTCCTTCCTGGCCTGCTCCTCCTTGGAAAAGCCCTCTCTGTCTGCAGGGCCAGGCAGCATCTCTGGGCAGTGTAAAGCTCTGGGCCACTGTGGAAAGCTCTGTCCTGACGCCTGCATGGCTGTGGTGGCAGGGGCACAATCACCTTGGCCCTGAGAGAGGACAATCACCTACACAAGGGACAATCACTGTGGCCCTGCAGAGGCAATGAGCACCTTGGCCCTGCAGAGGGGACAATGACCTTGGCCCTGCAGAGGGGACAATGACCTTGGCCCTGCAGAGGGCTCCAAGAGCTACTGCTGCTGGCAAAGCCACCTGCCCACAGTGTGTGACCTGTCCAGCTCCCCCTGACTGACCACAGAGCAGCACCTGGGACTCAGATGTGAAGCACAGGGAAGTTGTCACCATCCCCTGAGCTCCTCTTTGAGCCCAAGAGGTGGCCCTTGGCTCAGCTGCCATCTCAATTCACATTTTTCAAGGGTATTCATCACTTTTAGCCCAGTGTTTCTAGTTCTAGAATATCCCAAAAGATACTGGGATATTGCTTGTGTTCATTATATGAACACAAACATGTATATTATTTAAGACAATAGAATTTATTTACAAAACAATATTTCATTGTTTTCATTCATTCATTCATTAAAAATCAATGTTTCATTTTTTAAAAATCTCATCCTCGTGCTAATGCCTTCTATGAAACATTTACATACTGAGCAACTGCTAAAGTGCCTACAGTTGAGACAGTTCTTTTACTGAAGTGGTTCCTAGAGCTCTCCACGATGGTGAGTGTTTAACTTCACCCTCTTTCTACCCCTCTCCCCTTAAATGCACAGCTCCAGGAGCCCAGTGCCTAAATCTGCTTGGCTTGGTGCTTTTCTGGGCACTGCTCATGTGGGATGTCCCCACACCTCGTGTGCAATGAAATACAGCTGGGGATGGACTCCTGGCATGCTGCAGAGGGAAATTCAGAGTTTGGCCACCATACAGTGGCTTTAGGTTTAATGTTTAAGCTCAGCTTCTAGAGAATTTATGTTCTAATGCAAGCAGCAGGAGCACAGGACCTGCCCTCTTATCTGGCAGTGAGAGAAGTTTCCATGGTGCCCTGATCTGACTGTGTGTCTGTGTGTCTGTGTGTCTGTGTGTCTACAGCTCCACTGGCTCAGCTCTGTGGCATCACTGGGCTCAGCATCCATGGGCAGGACCATCCATGGCCAGAAACTCAAAGTTCTGGAGCACATCAGAGCATGCACAGGGAGCAGAGCCTGCCTGGGACACTGTGGGTGCTGCTGCAGAGCAGAAGGGCTGAGAGACACAAACATTTTCTGAACAGCATTTCCTCTTACTGATTTCCTCCAGTCACCAGGAATGACTCTGCCCAGAAGCAAATCATCCATCTAAGCTATCTGTGCATCAAATCCCCTGTAGGGTCAGCTGCTAAGGCTCCATTTATCCAGGCTGCTCCCTCCCAGCCCACTTGGGAGTGGATCTGAGACCAGATCTGAGACCAGCCCAGAGCTCCTGGCCCTGCAAACCCCAGCTGTGGGCAGACAGACTGCAGGACAGCACAGCCCTGGCAGCAGTGAGCACTCTCACTGAAGAGGTTAAAGAGTTACCTTGAGCTGGGATCTGTATTTTGTTAAATTATTTGAAAGAACAGCATCTCTGCTGTTTCCTTCTCCAACATGCAGAAGAAAAATGACTGTATTATGGTTGTGTCTAGCGTAGTGCCTGGCACCAGGCCAGCAGGATTTACAATGGCTGGGTGAAAAGGCTGCAGGGAAGGCAGTTTGTTTGGCTGTGGACAGCACTCACAGGGTCTGCAAGGACCAATCTCCCAGCACAGCAGGGGCCAGGGGGATACCTGCCAGCACAGAGCTGCTGGAGAAGCCATTTGTCCTGTCCATGAAACATGAGGTCAGCAGGACCCACCACCTCCTGCCAGGGCTGATAACAGGGGGAAGGCAGCAGAGTAAGACAGGCTTTGTCTATTCTGGATGAAAGATCAATTTTACTGCAACTCTTAAGATTTTTCACGCTGGAATTTTCTGGCTGGAAAAGCACGTGTCTGGTTCAGAACCATTTTCAGAAAGAAACACCTGGCCTCACTCCCTGCAGGAGAGGAAGCAGAATGTTAATTTCTAATATTCTGTATTAAACTCTCGTGCATTCTGAATGAGATTTTACTCTGGAGGCAAGCACAGCTTCCAGGACAGGCAGGTCTGGGTTGTGCTGTGCTGTGCACAGGTACTGTGTCCCTGCTCTGCTGCAATGCTGGGCCCTGCTGTCCTCTCCTCAGCAGAGAGGGATGCTCAGGGTCTCAGTTTGAGCTCCTTTTGTGACTGCAGCAGCACTGGGTGGGACAGGAATGATTTGGGACAGGAGACACAGAGAGTTTGCAGAGGAACAAGGCAGAGTCTGGAGGTAGAGAAGACCTGGTCTGGTTTGTTGGTTTGCTCTGATCAGGCTGGACAATGGCTGGGGCTGGAGGAGAGCTGTGTGCTCAGGTGGGGCTCAGAAAGGACAGGTGAATTTCTCCTCTAAGGTTTTTGGATCAGAGTGGCTCTGGGTATTCATAACCTCAGCTGGTGACTGCAAGCAGAGATCTCAGGCATGGATATCATGGACATTCCCAAAGTTTCATGAATATCACCATCCTTACAGCAACAGGTCACACCTCACACTCATCACAGGTGCTCTGTGCCCTCAGCAGCACCTCTGCACAAGGCAGGATCCATCTCAAGCTGACTCATCAACTCTTTGGGCAGGGTCAGATCTGGTGCCCACACTCAGCTGAACCAGCCAAACTGTCGGGATCTTTAGTTTGTCAGAGTGACCCCAAGAAAAGTTGGGAAGTCTCTTTTCCCAGCCTGGCGCTTGAAGAAGGAGTCAGAGCTCTTCAGTTTTTGGTCTCAAGGTTGTTTATTGTATTTTATCTATAAAATATTTTCTCTTGTCTTGCTGAGATCCATCCAGCAGGACAGTTCCAGGCACTCTGCCTGCCCACAGGGCAGTGTTATGTCTTTATACTAAAAACTACGTGTACAGTGTTTACAATTACTTTCCAATACCTATCACCTGTGTTAGACAGTGAGCTTCTACTCTAAACCAATCCAAAAGTGCCACCATCACAGCAGAAGATGGAGGCCAAGAAGAAGAAGGAGAAAGGCTGGACATGCCCAGATCCCTCCATCTTGCCTCCTGAACCCCATACCAAAAACCCTAAAATCTACTTTTTCACCTCATGATAAATTCACTATTATTCTACCTAAACTGTTGTGGCTTGCTGATCTTCATCTAAGGTTGGTAATTTGCTCCATGGGTCACAATCAAACCCTGAGGTGTTTTGGGCTCCTGGCAGAGTCTCTGAGCCCCCTGGCAGGGGTCTGGGCTGCTCAGGACAGCCAGAGGGATGTCCTGGGTTCCCACACCAAACCATCACTGAGCTCCATTAAAATCTGGCCAAATTCCTCCCTGTGGTGAGGAAAGGCCTTCAGCTGCACACCTGGGGTGGGACACACTTGTCCCACACCCACTAGCAGGTTTGGAGGATGGTTACACTGAGGGGTCCCTTCAGGAGGCCCTGTGGGCTCGCTCTCCAGGGCAGGCTGTAGCAGAGCTGTACCTGACAGGGGCAGCACAGCCACAGGTTTCCTGTCACCAGAGGCTGAGCAGGCTGTGGTGACTGACCAGGGACAGCCACATCCTCAGAAAGGCTTTTAGCAGCAGCCAGGTGTACAATAAACTGCTTTTCTGGCTAGCAAGGAGGTCTATTTTAAAAATTGAAAGAGATAATTATTTTGGGAAACTGCTGTGGAAAATGTGTAGTAAAGATTAATCCCTATGGGCTGAGTTACACTGGGGATACAATGCTGCTGCTCCCCCTTGTAAGCCAATGTCAGAGGAGCTGGGTTTGGGAGGCCAGACCCTTGCAGTGAGTTCTGTTGTCCCTGTGCAGCCTGAACAACCCAGACTTTGTGTCAAGTCTTGGGAAATGAGCTAAAGTAATCCTATTTCTGTTGCATCATCTTGGATTCTGGTACCATCCTGACAGGGTGTGAACCCCACACAGTTGGACTCCTCTGAACCAGCTGTCAGGACAACCCACCCTGAACCTGCTCCTGACAGCCTGAGAGCCCAGTGAGCCCCCAGCCCCTGGAGGGGACAGCTGTGTCCCCAGCAGCACAGCCCCTGGCCTTGGGACAGGCTGGAGAGCTCTGCTGGGGACAGGGACACAGGCTGGGGAGGGTGCTGTCCCCTGGCCAGCAGAACAGGACATTGTGTGTGTGACCTGCTGTCCTACCTGTCATGGGCAGGGACAGCACCAGGGAATGGCTGGAGCTGGGCCAGGGAGGCTTGAAGATGGATTTAGGGAAAGGTTCTTCCCCCAGAGGTGCTGGGCACTGCCCCAGGGAATGGGCACAGCCCCGAGGCTGCCGGGAATGCCCAGGGTGGGATTGTTGGGGAGTTTGGGATGGATTTCAGAGAGTGCTGGCACTGCCCAGGCTCCCCAGGGAATGGGCACAGCCCCAGAGCTCCAGGAGCCTTTGGACAGCCAGGGATGCCCAGGGTGGGATTGTTGGGGGTATGAACATGGCCAGGAGTGGGCTGGGAGATTTTGGTGGTCTCTCCCAGCTCAGGACATTCTGTGATTGATGCAGGTGGTGATCTCTCCTTGCACACCTTCACTGGTGCTGCCCATCCCAAGTGCAGGAGGAGGGATGGTCCAAGCCAACCCTTCTGGGGCTCAGCAGAGGAGAAGCGAGCAGGAATCAGGAATCAGCTGGCTTGGTGAGTGTCTGCCTGAGCATGCAGCTGCCTAAATCCCAGAGATTACTCACAGCAACCTCAGCACAAGAGTTACTGCTGAAGGAAAAACTTCAATGTCAAGAGCATGAGTAATAACCAAGCTGGCACTTAACGGTTCAAACAGAAGATAAGAGCTAAGGCTGGATTCTCAGAGGGCCCTTTTTATCTCCTTCATATATGTCACAACTGAAGAAATGAAGAATATAAAAGTTATTTATTAGCGCTTCGTTCCTGCAGCACTTTTATCATGTTGAGTGTGCACTGACCCCACGGTACCACAGAACTGGAGAAGGGATTAACAGATTAAGGGAATCCTCTATCTCAGTAGGACCAGATTTGGGGGTGATCTGCACCCTCTGACCCCTTCACAGCTCTTCCCTGTTTGCTGGGGAAGCTGCTGTGCTGCTCCTGCCCAGCCCTGAGCCTTCCCTCAGGGTGAAGAGCACATTTTGACCTGTGGGCAGGAGGCTGGAGGTGATCTGGTGCAGGCACCTGGGGCCAGCCCTGCTTGCTGGGGGATCCCATCTGCTCCTTGCCCACTCCTGCAGCACCCACAGGAGTGCTCAGAGCTCCTGCTGAGGGGACATGGTGCCAGAGCCAGCCTGGTGCTGACAGCAAGGTGAGAGAACTGCAAGGGCTGCAGAGAAGAAATTTAGGCAGGAAAATGTAAGATCTCCGTGGAGGTAGGAAAGAAAACAGGAGGAGAAGGGAAACCAACAAACTTCAGTAAGTACAAAATCTATCTTAAGTTTCCTTGGGTGTGTGATATGGATCTTGGCAATGCTGTGTGTGCTGTCCTTGGCTGAAAAAACATCCTCCTGTCCTAGCTGGGAATGAGGTGGCTCCAAAGTGACAATTCCTGGGAATTACTGAGCTGAACCAGAGGGGCTGGGGAGAGCAGACCCTGGTGCCTGGCTGGGGGCAGCAGGAGAAGCTGAGTTTTGCTCAAACTCCTGTAAATTGGTGTAGGAACTCAAAGCCTGGAGCAGTTTGAAACATGGCATGTCGTGCTGAGCTAAACAGCAGTGAGAGGTGCAGTCTACACAGACCATCAGGGTGTTTATGTGCTGCAGGCAGAGGGATTGCTCAGGGGCTTCAGGCACAGCAAAGGTCAATCATTAATTATTGAACAGATGGGACAGTTTCGCCTGCATCTTCCTACAATTTGACTGTGGCCAGGTGGGGACTGTCTTGAATCTGTCTGTGATCTGCACTGAGCGTCTGTCACTGAATAATTCTTGACCCCTGAAGCATTTGCTTGCTGTAAATGTCTGAGGAATCCAAGGCTGTGCCCTCTGACAGAGCTCCAGGTAGGTCCTTGCTCTCTGTCTGCTCTCCCAGGCTGGGAGGGAAGCAGAGGATTTCAGGTCTCAGACAGGATGTGTGTGAAACACCCTCACAGGGAGAAGTTTAAATATTATACTTCAGTCCACCAGCTGCACTGGGGATGTTTAAGCTCAGAGATCACCTCTCTTAATTATTCCTGGTAGTGGTGTCCCTGTTCTGGCTCATTGAAGGAAATCAAGTGAGAAATGGATAGGAGTGGGCTACTGGGGTAGATGTGGATCTGCTTGAACATCCCAGTGGGCATTAGGGAGTGCTTAGAAGAACCTTCATGTGCCAAGAACAATCCCAGTACTGTGGTGTTCCTGGTCAAAATCACACATGTTTGTTATTCTGACTATCAGGACAAACTCCAGCTGGAGGATGGAAGAGCTTTCCAGGAAAGAAGGATCATCAAGGATGGGCAGAGGGCTGGCAAACACAGCTCTGGGTGCAGGGCTGACCTGGGCGCACCAAGTGTGCTCTCAATGGCACTTTATAGAACTGTGTTTTGACAGCTTTAATTCCTCTGATCTCATCTTACACAAAATGTTCTGGGTTTTGGCATCAGCATCACCCTTTTCAAAATGACTGGTACCTCTGAAGTAAACCAAATGTGAGTCCAGGGCAATTATAAATGAAATTTAACGGTCAAGATTGAAGTGGCATTTGTTGTTAATGACAAGCAAGTGAGAAATAATCTTTGTGGTTCAGGTCACTCAACACTTCTCATCTCAAGGGCCTCTTTCCATTTGTCAATAACTTTGATGAATGCCCAGGACCAGGAGCCCTCATGCCATGGATCTGTCTTGTCCTGGATTTGTTTATAACATCACACTGAAACCAGTGCAGTTGCATCAGAGAGGGAGATTAGAGAAAACCAGTTGGTTTTTCCCATTTTTTCCAAAATTTTTACAACTTTCATGTTGAGAAGCCCCAGCCCATGCAGGCTGTGGAGCTGCACATGACATTTGGCAGAGGTGGTTGGTGTGTATGTCAGGATGTGCCTCCTGCTATCCTAGAGAAAAGATGCCCAAATTTGGGAACATTAAAAGTGTTTGAAAAGCCCTGGTTCACACAGCCTCAATGGGAGCTAGCTGGAGTTTAGCACCTAAAACCTTGCAAGCATTTGTGTGCTTGGCCATGCTGCAGCTCTGCTCTGTGGCTTGTTCTGTGAGTTCTGCTGGGGACAGGCTCAGGGCAGGGGCAGAAAATGGATGTGGAGTCCTGAGAAACAGCTCAGAGTCTGGAGGGCAGATGAGGAGCACAGGAGAAGGATCCTGGGGTGGAAATGGAGTCAGGAACCCAGTGGGGACAGCAGTAAAAAATTATGGGGATCCAGCTAGGGTTGGTGTGAGAATGAGTGATGCTGGTGAGAGGTAGAAAGGGAACAAGGTGACTGAATGCACTGGAGGCTGCAGGAATCTGTTCCATCTGTGTCACCCATCCCCTGAGCACAGAGAGGAACTCAGTTATTGTGTGAATAGGAGGAGAGGAGAGGAGAGGAGAGGAGAGGAGAGGAGAGGAGAGGAGAGGAGAGGAGAGGAGAGGAGAGGAGAGGAGAGGAGAGGAGAGGAGAGGAGAGGAGAGGAGAGGAGAGGAGAGGAGAGGAGAGGAGAGGAGAGGAGAGGAGAGGAGAGGAGAGGAGAGGAGAGGAGAGGAGAGGAGAGGAGAGGAGAGGAGAGGAGAGGAGAGGAGAGGAGAGGAGAGGAGAGGAGAGGAGAGGAGAGGAGAGGAGAGGAGAGGAGAGGAGGAGTGCTGTACGCACACTCCCAACTCCTGCCAGAGCAGCTTCAGCACAGGGGTTTGCACATGCTTGGTGATTTCCAGCTTGCAGCTCACCCAGATGTGGATGGCACAGAGGTTTCCTCATGCCTGGTGATTTGCAGCTCACCCAGATGTGGGTGGCATTGAGGTGACCTGCAAGAGGCCCTTGGTTCCCCAGGCTCTCACACAAACACCAGTTTCCTCTTCCAGCTTCCAGAGGTGAACAGGTGAGAGGTGTCAGCTGTTCTCCACTCCTGTTTAGAAGGAGCTGAGCTGATTTTGCTGAGATATTAGCAATTCTAGGAAAACTTAACCCTGACATTTGATTCCTGGCTAAGCTGATAGCTTGCAAATAAAAAAAAATAATACAAACAACCCAACACTAATTTAAAAAAAAAATCTTATTTGCTTCTAAACACCAAAACTGCACTATTAGCAGATGTTTGTTTTCTGCTTCTGTTTTTTATTTCCACAGAAATATTTGCAGAAAATCTTGTTAGGATATTTTCTTAGCATTTTAGCCAGTGCTATCACTGCTCCCTTCCCAGAGAGGGCTCTCACGGGAGGCACAGGGCAGCACTAATGAGGGGCTCGCTGTGCTCCACTGCCCACAGCACTCAGGCTCAACCTTCCCTTATATGTCAGTCCTTCCAGCGCCTCAACCTTTCCCACCACTTCCATGAGCTCCAGTCTTGGCCTCAAGGCCACCACACCCAGCTTGGACAGTCCTGTGTGGTGCCTGCAGTGAAGGAAATGCTGCAGTTCTGCACCAAAATGTTACACAATGTCTGTGCTTCCCACCCTCCTGACCCTCATCTAATCTGTGTGCTGGGTGGATTCCATCTCCAGCCTCAGGGCCCATCCTCTGTGGGTGTCTTTAGGTCCAAGCAGGGAGCAGATGTGGAAACCCAGGGCACCACAGGGAATATTTCAGTCTGTTCTGGGGTGCCCTGATCCCCCTCCATGGCTACCTGCCATCTGTGCAAACCCAGGGCACCACAGGGAATATTTCTGTCTGTTTTGGGGTGCCCTGACCTCCAGGGGAACACTGACTTTGACCCTCATTCATGGAGAAAGTTTCCCAGACTTCAAGATAGACTGGAATCCACAAAATTGTGAAATAGATTATAGGGAGTAGTGGAGGTGAAAAATTGAGGTTTGGGGATTTTTACTATGTTGCGGATGTATGTGGTGTTTTAGTTGCACTGACTTTGACCCTCATTCATGGAGAAAGTTTCCTAAACTCCAGAATAGATTAGAATACACAAAAGTGTGAAATAGGTTATAGAGAGTAGTGTAGGTGTGTCACATAGGTGAGAAATTGAGGTTTTGGGATTTTTAGTATGTTGTGGATGGAAGCAAGATGGAGGGCACAGGGTGTTGTCCTGGGTTTCTTCTTCATGCTTCTCCTTCCTTCTTCTCCATGGGTTTGGGTGGCATTTTGTAACTGGGCAGAGAAGTCTGCATTGGGGGCTCTTTGGGATCAGTTATTGTGTTAAAAGGGAAAATAATCCAGGTGTCAGCTCTTAATTGGACAGTTTAGTTTTAAAAGACCTTGTACCAAGAGATTGTTGGCCATTTTGTACCTTCTAATGAAAAGCTGCAGAACTCACAGTAGTGAGACTGTTTTACTGATCAGAAATAATGAACACCTGAGTCCCAAGATGAATTACTGTCTCAAGTGCCTTCAATCCAGACCCAGAGAAACCAATAATGCTCCTGATTCCTGTTGTCTCCAATTCTGGGAGCCTTTTACAGCTTCCATCCCTCTGCCAAGCAGTGAGGGTGAGCAGAGCCACAGGAGCAGCACCCAGACCTTGGGGCAGTGGGGAAGAGGTGGATGAGGGGATCATCACCTGCTCATCACCTCAGGCACCCACTGCACTGGGCCAGGGCTTTCCCTGCTTTCCCCAGGTCAGGTGCAAGCTTGCCCAGCTGCAGTTTCCTCCTGGTTAAAAAAAGATGCTGGGCAGGTCAACAAAAGCAAGGGCTGCTCAGTCCAGAAGGAAAATCAATAACAGAGGGAATGGTGGGGCTGAAGAATTCAGTGCTTTCTCTGCTTCAACTGCTCCTAGAGTGATTAACTTTAATGAAGTGATTAATGCAATTAACTGACTACAAAGGGCGAGAAATGTGGATTGAATAAGAGAAGAATCAGTGTGAGAGTGCTTACATAAATTAAATCCACTTATTTTCACCTCAGCTGGGTCTGCTGAAATTCTGCTGGACTTGTCGAGATCATTTGAGGAACTGGTGCCATCTCACAGCTCCTGGCAGCAACCTCTGAGAACAAGGCAGGGACAAGATTTTGTCTGTCCCCAGGCAGGGAGAAAGGATCCAGATACAAGGGATAATCCAGCTTCTTTGTCAGCCCCCAGAGTGGCACAGCCCACCTGGGTGTTTCAGCAGGGTTTGGGGGTGTCTGAGCCTTTTTGTGCACACCCAGACATCCCAATGTCCCCTGTCTGCCCAGGGCTGAGAGCAGGCAGGCAGAGCCCTCACGGCTGGCCCACAGGATGCTGTAAATCTTGGGGAGCTGCTGCTGTGAAGCCCCTGCACAGCACCCAGCCTGCTGTCTATTGAGAAAAGCCAATACCCTTCTGTCTGTCAGCTGGCACTTAACCACCGCTGTTATTCTAGATGAGTGAACACTTGTGTTATATTTTCCAATAGCAAAAACTGGGGTCAGCAGGGTGTCTGCTGTTTTAGCCAAATCCAGATGGGGTTTTCCTATAAACAAGTGCACACAGAATATTTATACAGGCGATGGCACCTGACGCCTTAACACTTAGGCCATCCTATTGAGTAGCCACTCATACTATAAGTCACTTCAGTGCATTAAGTAAATATTTTAATATAGCCATGTCACTGTTTATTATATAATGGCGGGGGCCCAAATCTTGCCTAATGCTTGGTTAAAAAGTCAGTTTACACCATCCTTTACAGTGAATCAAAGAATGCATAAACGGGGCTCTTTTGTTACTCAGAGCTCTGTTTACTTTACTTTTCTGTAAACCTTTCGAAACACTTGCTTATAAGAGCTGATAGAACCCAGATTTTCCCCAGGGGCTGAGGTGTTCATGATGTCGGGAAGGTACAGCACAGAGTAATCAATGGAGTTTCCACTGAGCAGCCCCAGGCTCATCCCTCAATATCTGTCCCTAATTCTGCTGGAAAACCACCCTGGGCTGGCACAGAGGCTGCCCAGCAGCTCCTGCACAGCACAGGGGGCTCTGGCACACCTGGGCCAGGTGCAGGGGCAGCCACACAGAGCAGCATCCTTGGAGCAGAGGTTCAGGGTGTCTGCCTTCTTCTCCAGCTGAGGGACTGAGGGAGGTGGTGACCACAGGGATGGATTCATCTCTTTTCTTTATTGCCTTTTTCCTCCACTTGCCTTTTCAGTGTCCCACTGTACAGTGTACACAATTCTCTGCTTCACTCTGCAGCTGAGTTCCTTGGGGTCAGGAGCCATGTGTGGGTGTTACCTAAGATGAGGGGGCACAGAAATTCCTGACAACATGAGCTAGAGGCTGGGGACTTCAAAACTCCATCACAGGTTCTGGTTCAGAAGGATTTGGGATGTTGCAGAGGATTATGTGTTCCTCTCAGCCCTGCTCACTCTTCAGTTCTCTGCATCCAACCCTAATCTCATCTCCCTGCAGGGAGAAACCAGCCCTGAGCAGGACATGCATGACTCTTGGGAGGCACTAAATAATGCAAAAGCATCCCCCAGGACAGTCCCAGCTTGCCCTCAGCACTTCTTGTACCTGTCCCAGCACCCTTGGCCTCAGGACAGCAGCCAGAACCTCTGCAGCCAGGAGCTGGCGTGAGGTCAGGACACAGGAAAAGCCCCAAGTACCAGCCTGGCTTTGCCCTGCAGATTGTCCCAGGGAAAGAAAGGCTGCACAGGAAGGTAGCAGGGAAATTTGGGAAGGTTGTGCCTCCCTGTCCCAGCTGTCCATGTGCTTGGAAGGGGCTGTGGGTGCTCTGAGCTGGTGCAGAACTGGCACAGGGGCATTTGGGATGACAGATTTCCCTGTAGAGGTTCCCAGCTTGTTAAGGGTGTTCAGCTGCACAGGGAGTAGGATGAGCCCTGTGCACACCCCTGGAGCTGATGGCAGCAAAAAGGACCTGTGTGCCCTCCTGCCCACCCTGATCCAGAGCTGTGGGCAGCAAGGTGAGCATCACACATGGACCACCAGCCCCAGCACCTGTCATGGCCCCAGGGACAGAGATCACCCTGTCCTGCAGCTGTCCTGCAGCCCTGACACCCTGCAGCAGCCCCTGGCCCTGAATTTTCTTCCCTGGCAGCAGAAAATTCAACACCCTCAGTGACCCTCCTGTCCCCTGCCAGAAAAGCAGTCCCAGCACGTGGGGATGAGTGAGGATGGGTGAGGATGAGTGAGGATGAGGGAGCATGGGTAAGGATGGGTGAGGATGGATGAACATGGGTGAGAATAGGTATGAATGGATGAGGATGGGCGAGGATGGGTGAGGATGAGTGAGAATGAGTGAGGATGGGTGAGAATGGGAGAGGATGGATGAGGATGGGTGAGGATGGGCTGCCCCCCTCCCCTGCCATGTGTGCACCCCAGCAGAGCAGTGGAGTGTGACTCCTGAATCCCCTGGCCCCTGTCAGATATTGTTCTCCATTTCCCCCAGGGCAGCCTTGTTCCATTGGATAATTGCAAAGTATTTATCTGTGTCATATTAAGTCCCATTTGGGATAATTGTGAAATTGGCAGCCCTGACCCTCCTTTGTTTAGACCAGGGTATAATTTGGTTAATGTTATTGGTTTTTTTAACTTTGCCACAAGAAGGAGGAAATTTAGATCCCATTATTTAGCAAGTAGCTCAGAGGAATGTCCTTTGGCAGCAGGGACCTGCAGTGGGGCCACAGAGCTCCTGGAAGCCTTGCAGCATTTGGTGGGCAGGTTGAGTGTCAGCCAGGCCACAAATCTCCATCCTTCCCTGATCCATGTTCCTCCTCCCTGCCTGCTCTCCTCTTGTATTTTCTGGGATTCTTGTCATTGGAAGGAAAGAATGATGAATTTGACTCTGTGTTTTTAGAAGGTTAATTCATTATTTTGTGATCTATATTATGTAAATGAATACTATACTAAAGAATACAGACAGGATACAGAAAGAAGGCTAGAAAAATACTAACGAAAACTTGTGACTTTTTTTCTAGAGTCTGACACAGTTTGGCTCTTGATTGGCTAATAAGTAAAAATAATTTACATGAAACCAATGAAACAATCACTTGTTGGATAAACAATCTCCAAACCACATTCTAAAGCAGCAAAATACAGGAGAAGCAAATGAGATAATATTGTTTTCCCTTTTCTCTGAAGCTTCTCAGCTTCCCAGGAGAAAAACCCTGGTGAAGGGATTTTTCCAGAAAATATAACGACACTCTCCACTGTGCCACACCCCAGGTTGGCAAAACCATCAATGGAGACACTTCACCACATCCTGTGTGTCCTTTCCAGGCTCAGCTCTGGCAGAAAGGATATTCCACCAGGAATCTGGTACTGGGTATCTGGCCTTGCACATCTGGGGGACAGTGATTATTTTCTCTTTCTGTCACCAATGCTGCTCAGGAAGGAAGAGATCTGTAACTCCCGTGCAGCTTTACTCAGTCCCCTGCTCGTTGCCCACACAGCCAGGGAGTGATTTCTTGGGTGCTGTGGCTCATGGTCAGTGAAATAAGAGGGACCAGTCATGAGATTTGTCACATTCATATTTTCTAGAAAAATCCCTTTGCCCAAGATTTTTCTCCTGGGAAACTGAGAAGCCTCAGAGAAAAGGAAAACAATTTTATCTCATTTGCTTCTCCTGTGTTGTGCTCCTTTGGAATGTGTTTGGAGATTTTTTACCCACAGGGGATTGTTTCATTGGATTCTGGTGTGAATTATTTTGACTCTTAGGCCAATCAAGGCCAAACTGTGTCAGGACTCTGGAGAGAGTCACAAGTTTTCATTATTATCTTTTTAACCTTCTCTAAGTATCCTTTCTGTATTCTTTAGTATAGTTTAGTACTCTTTAATATAATATAGTATCATAAAATAACAAATTCGCCTTCTGAGAACATGAAGTCACATCCATTATTCCTTCCTGCCAAGAGGGTCCCTGCAAAAAAAAAAAAAATATATAAATTTGCAACTGGACCTGGGGTCCCAGTTAATGCCAAGCCTTGCCTCTTGCAGCAACCCCACCTGTACTTCCCTAAACATGGCCCTTTTTGGTCACAGGCCTGCTGCTTTGAGTCTGGGTGATTTTGCAGATAAATTGAGGCGGCAGGATATATTAAAATTTCCAGCCAGTAGGAGAGCAGCGTTCTTGAGCAGCCTTCCCAACAGGAAAGCAGGGGCAAGGAGCTTGGGCTGTTTGTAGATGGAGCTTGATAAGTTAATGGAAGGGATTTCATGACATGACAGAAATGATCCTGGAATGAAAAATGAAGTCATGGGATAATGGGCCTTGAATGTTTCATTTGTTTGTGTCTCTGGAAGCATGTTTTATAAAAGAGGTTCTTTAATTCTTGATACTCATTATTGCTCTATGGTTTACCATCCCAAGCTCCAGGGTGCCTAAAGGAACCACATGTTTTCTTTCCTCTGGTGCAGCCTTGGATTTTGGGATGGAGACCCAGGAGTTTCACTTTTAGCAGTCCTATGGGTGCAAGGAGAACAGGTGGATGTTTAATTACAGCCTGACACTATTTGGGTTGTTGGGCCTGGAGAAGCTTTGGAGTGACCTAATTGTGGCCTTTCAATGCCTGAGGAGCTGCAAGGGAGATGGAGGGAGATTGTTTACAAGGGCCTGGAGTGCCAGGACAAGGAGAAATTACCTTAAACTGACAAAGAGTAGGTTTAGATTGGCTGTTAGGAAGAAATTCTTCCCTGTGAGGATGGTGAGGGTAGCTGCAACAATGCATTTTTCAGGAAATGGGCTGCTCTGGAGAGCTGTGTAGGGCTCTGAGCTGATCCATGATAGCACAGACACTGGAGAGGGAATCCTCTCCCAACACTGGTCTATTCCAGGTGTGCCCTGCACTCAGGGCCCTGCTCCCAGCACAGCTAACCTCTGTGGGCTTAGTGGAGAATGAAGGAACTGGAGCAAAGTGCTGTGGAGCAGATCTGAACTGCACATTCTCACTTCTCACTCCCTTTGGAGCTACCAGGGCACTTTCTATTAAGTGTTCTCCACATTAAAGTGTATTTTAAGGTCATCAATGGACACAAGCAGACAGGCTGGGCACTGGTTTCTCTCAGGAGGGTTCCTATCATAAGTTCTTACCTGGTGTGCTGTGGCAGTGGCTGGCACAGGATGCCACCACACATCTGCCTGGGTCTCTCCCACTTATCCCTGGGCTTTTCTGCCCTGTCCATCTGCTGCCTATGTCAGGGGCAAGAGGCAGAGGTCTGGCCATGAGCAGTTACACTCAGAGCAAGGGGGGACAGGTTCTATACAGCAGCACCTGCTCCTCCTTTCCTGGCCACTTGTTTTCTGGGGCAGCCAAAGGAAGAGAGGCTGTAGGTCCCCAGCCTGAAACGCAGAGCTGGACATGACCCCTGCCACCAGGTATGATTTTATTCAGTGTTCAGAGGCACTGGGCAGAGCTGGATGTGATCCCTGTCACCAGACATGTTTTTATTCAGGATTCAGAGGCTGCAGGGGTGACATGGCACCACTGCCCCCCAGTCTGGCTCAGGTTGGTCCCTGCTGCAGCAGGAACACACCCCGTGGGCACAGATCCTCTGCCAGCAGTCTGGGACCTTTCCCAAAGCCCTGCTGGGTCAGTCTGTGGCCTTTCTCACCCACTGAATGCTCCCTGTGCCAACTCCAGCTGGCAAGGCCCCTGTGCTGGGCAGCAGAACCATCTGAGGCTGGAGAGCTGCTCCTGCCTTTGCTCCTGTCCCCCCTCATCCCTTTATAGATGGTGTTTGTTCTTGTGCCCTTTGGTCCTTCTCCTCCTCTGGCATCTGATGAAAAGGCATGGCTCCAGTCTGTGCTCATTTTCCAGTTCAGATCTCTGCCATGTTTTCTCTCTTTCAGAAAGATTTTGTTTATTGCATTTCTAAAATGTAACAGAATAAGGGAGACAAAGATCAGGCACAACCACAAATGCTGCAAAATCAGGACACAGTTTAATGCTGCAGCCATAACTGAGGACATCAATGTGACCTGCAGGAGAAGCCAATGTTTTCCTGCAGAAATGTGGGGAGGCAGCTCTGGTAGGGACACAAGAGAACCAATTTGGGGTGAGCAGCAACAGCTCAACCTGTCTGGAGAGCACAGAGCCATCATCCATGTGCAGGAAGGTCCTGAACTCAGAGCTGGGCTCCAGCAGGAGCTGAAAAACCCAGAGCTGGGTAATTCCATGTGAGCAGGGCAAGCAGAGTTGGGGCTGGGACAGGTCTGCTCTGCCCAACACAGACCTGTGGGACCTCACCTGGGGTCTCTCCTCAGGCCCCTTATAAGCAAAACAGCCTTGCAAGAGACAGGACCACCTATCTGTTTTGGACCAGGCTGATGAGCCCACAAAAGCTCTCCATATTAGTAAGATCTTTCCCGAGTCCAATGCAGTGCTATTCAGGCTCAGCCTGGAATTTTTGGATATTTGTGCCCATGAACTCCAGTATCTCAGAGCAGGATGGGCAAGCCTGTGGTAGGACCTGGCCTCAAGAATCCCCCACACTTCATTGGGATGAGAAAATTCCTCATTTTGTTCTGCCAGAGCCATGACTGGGTGTAAGAGCAGTGCCAATGTTAATGGCAGCAGTGATGCTGACAGGAACAGGGTCATTTCCAGGGATTCCCATTCCACTGGCAAAGCTGAAAACTACAAGTTTTTGGTTGAGGCTGGAGTTAAACCAAACTCTGAAAACAATCCTGGTTTGTCATTTGTAACCAGCCCAGGTTACACTGCTACCAGCAGAAACAGCAAATTGTTCAGGATTTATAAATCAATTTTTAAAAAATCATAATTTAGGAAAAAAGTGCAATTTCTCTCAGAATCTCCATTCTGCCAAGGCTGCTGGAGCAGGGCTGCCCCAGGTGTGCAGGACCCTGGACCTGCTGTGATCCAAGCCCCACCAACCCCAGCAGTCAGTCATGAGTCAGACCTGGGAAATTCACCAGATAGCCTGAAAGCAGTTCTGCAAACAGAGCAAGCAGCAAGAGCAAATCTGAGGCTGATAACTGCTTTTTGAGCCTTTTCAGCATACTTAGAATGTTACTGCTTATTTTAAGATTTTTAAGTTTATTTTAAGATTACTTTAGAAATTACAAGTATGGTCCAGATTCATAAAATGTTTTATCTAACTCAGAACTATCTGCATGTGTTGTCCTGTAAAGTTCTAACAGTATTTTTAGCACCACAGAAATAACCCTGGGCACCAGAGCAGGGCTAAGGACTGGTGGCAAATGCCAGGTAGCCCAAGAACTGCAATCCTTAAATGCTCCTAATCATAGAATAATATAATTACAGAATGGTTTGTGTTGGAAGGGACCTTAAAGTTCATCCATTTCCACCCCTGCCATGGCAGGGTCACCTTCCACTGTCCCAGGGTGCTGCAGGTGGTGTGGTATAGTGCAAAACCACTACACCAAACCCTGTCCTACCTGTCCTGGGACATTTCCAGTGATCCAGGGGCAGCCTGAGCTTCTCTGTGCCAGGGCCTGAACAGCCTCACACCAGCTCACATATCTGTCCCTGTATTTAATCTGTATTTACTCTCCTTCAGCTTAACACCATTTCCCTTGTCCTGTCTGTCCATCCCTCATCCCAAATCCCTCTCTGGTTTTCCTGGAGCCCTTCAGGCACTGAAGGTATCCCCAGAGCCCTCTCTTCTCCAAAAATTTATCTGTCTTCTCTCTCCACCTTATGCACCACATCTGCAGTGCTGTATGTGGCAGGAATTCCCCACAATATCTTCTGGGTGCTGCTAGAACATAATAAATCACCTTGCAGAGCTCCCACCATGCTCATGGGGCAGCAGGAGGGAGTCCTTGTGCTGGGAAGGGCCAGCAGATGTGCTGTGGACATGGATGCACAAGCAGGGAATCAGTTTTTGATTAAAATAACTGAAGATGAGTTATTTTACAACTCCACAATTGTGGTTTGCATAGTCTGGTTTTGTCCTGGATTTTCAACCCGTTTGAGAACTAACAGAGAGGTAGGCCTTGGGAGGATCTGGAGTAATAACAGAGTTCCTGATCATTATTCTTCTACTTAAAACTTCTTTCTATGAAAAAATAAACGAAGTAGAAATCAGTCCTTTTTAAAACAGACTGATTTTGTCCTGGATTTTGAGCCCAATTGAGCAGTGACAGAGAGGTAGGCCTTGGGAGGATCAAGAGTAATAACAGAGGTCCTGATCACTATTCCTCTACTGTTTCCCACCACTTAAAACTTCTTTTTATGAAAATATAAATGAAGTAGAAATCAGTCCTTTTTAAAACAGCCTGACTTTGTCCTGGATTTTGAGCCCATTTGAGCAGTGACAGAGAGGTAGGCCTTGGGAAGATCAATAGTAAAAACAGGTCCTGATCAGTATTCCTCTACTTAAAACTTCTTTCTATGAAAAAATAAATGAAGTAGAAATGACTCCTTTTCAAAACAGCTCACTGGGAGGGGGCTGAGGCCAGAGCTGAGCTTGTCCCCTGAGTACAGCCCCTTGTCCTTCATCACCCAGCCCAGGCTGGGGGCCAGGATGAGGACAGGACATCACTGGGCTCTTCCCTGCTGTCCAAGGCCTGTGGGCAGCTTGGAGCAGAGAGTCCCACATCTAGCTGGGACTTTGGAGGCTGGGAAGGAGATCCTATCCTGAAAGGCCTGGGGGTGCAAAGAGCTGCCAAAGCCTGCTGAGCGTGGGGGTCACACTGTGACCAAAGGCTGGGCTTGCCTCAAGTGAAGATTTTCTGCTTCTCACAGCTCTGCTGGGTCCTGGCCCTGCCCCACGGAGGGGTTGCACAAGAATCATCTGTCAGTGAAAGATGAAACAGGAAAGCCTTATAAATATGATTGCCTGGTAAAAGATTTGGAGAATATGGAAACTATAAGTGAGATTGAAATGAAAGCAAGCTTTGAGATCCCTCAGTTGCTGAACAACTGGAAAACAACGGTGTGGCCAGCTGAAGGTGATCCCCTTTTGATGGAACAACACCCTCTGCTTGCAGACAGGCCCAAGGGGCAGAGCAGACCCTACAGCTTGGCAGAAGGGGCCCAAAGAGGAGTTTGTAGGGTTTCCAAAGAGGAGTTTTTAGGCTTGGCAGAAGGGGCCCAAAGAGGAGTTTGTAGGGTTTTTTAGGGTAACACAGTATGGGAATGTAATGATTCTTATAGGCTGTATGGAAATGCTATAGGATTTGTATCTTGTACTTGATTGGTTTGAGAATTAGCGCCAGATCCCAGAGGGTCCAGGCACTCCAATGTCACCCATGAGCCAGAAATGACACAAATTCACTCAAAGGCTGGTTTGCAGAAGGAAGGTTTAATATGAAAATCCTCTCTTTTACAGACAGATACAACACATTCTACTTAATTGGCTAATTAACAAAAACATCTTTCTCACAAACTGTCCTTGAGGAGAACAGGAAAACAGAGTAGGAAAATGTCACTGTCATATTTTCTGGAAAATCCCTTGGCCAGGATTTCTTTTCTTGGGAAGATGAGAAGCCTCAGACAAAAAAGCAATATTATCTCATTTGCTTCTCCCTGTGTTTGTTGCTTTGGAATGTGGCTGGAGATTGTTTACCAACAGGTACATCTTTATTGGTTTCATGTGCATTGTTTTTAATTAATGACCAATCACCATCAGCTGTGTGGGATTTTGAGGAGTCAGCCATGAGTTTTTAATTATCATTCTTGTTAAGCCTTTCTCTTTCTTTAGTATAGTTTTAGTATAGCATATTATGGTAATATATAATAGGATGGGATGGGATAGGATATATAATATAATATAATATAATATAATATAATATAATATAATATAATATAATATAATATAATATAATATAATATAATATAATATAATATAATATAATATAATATAATATAATATAATATAATATAATATAATATAATATAATATAATATATTATAATGTAATGTAATGTAATGTAATGTAATATAATGTAATGTAATGTAATATAATATAATATAATATAATATAATATAATATAATATAATATAATATAATATAATATAATATAATATAATATAATATAATATAATATAATATAATATAATATATCAGTCTTCTGAGAACATGGAGTCAGATTCTCATCTCTCACTTCATCCTGGGGACCCTCACAAACTCAACAGGAAAACACCACCTGCAGGTTGTTTATATTAAGAAGTATAGTTAATATACTCTACTAACTATATTAGTATAGTATGCTATATTAGTATATTAGTATATATATAGAGTAATTATATATTAGGATCCTCTACAACTCCCTAAAAAGTCTCACAAGTCCACTGTGAGAAAACTAAATCAATTTTCTCACTTTCTGACCAGGCTGCTGCATTCACACCCCCCTGCCCTGCAGCTCCTCTCTGGAGCTGAAGTGTGAGCAGGTCACTTCTCCAGGGCATGGGAGGAATGTGCAGATCTGTGGGAAATGGCCTGAGGGCTCACAGGATGGGCCTTTCTGCATCCCTGAGGAGGAGGAAGGGGTTCAGGGAGGGGAATCATCCCACAGGGACACAGTCTGCAAGGCAAACCATGAGATAATAGCAGTGGAGCGTGCCCTGGCAGCCCAGGGAGGTCTCAGAGGAGAGAAGACCTCTTGTTCTGGGTGTAGGGCCAGTGGTCAGAGCTGCCTTGTGCCTTGCCAAACCTCTCAGGAGGACCAGACAGGATTCCTGCACAGCAGAACTCGATCAGCATTTGCAACAAGCCAGTGCAAATGTTCAAAATGTTCAAAATGCTCATGGGGTGTTTGCCCCCCAGAGCCACTCTCACTTCCTGAAACACACACCAAGGCCATGTTTAGTGAGATGGATTTATCAGCCACATTCCTGCAAGCAGGAGCCCAGGAACAAAAACACAGCACAACAAACACGTTAAGAATTTGATAAGGCTGGACTGTATCTCTGGGCATCTCTCCTCTGGTTTTTCTCTTTGTGTATTTAAAGTTTTTATGGTAGGTCACAATTGCTTAAGAGGAGCTGCAGATGCAGTAAAGCCAAATGAATTTACTTGCAGGAGAAGTGAAAATAAGCTTTGCAAACAGCAAAACAGGGGCAGATTTTGTGGATCAGGTGTGGGAAAGTGCAAGCTATGCCCATTCCCAGCTCAGTGCATGCAGGAGAGGCACAGGGGAAAGGTGAGAAGGTGGAAGGTGAGGCTGAGATGCTGGGCAGGGAAGAACAGTACAGACCCTCAAAGCTGCATCACCATAACCCAAGCAGCCTCATCCAAGTGTCATTCCTGAAGATGAGGAGCATTCCTAGCTCTCTTGAGCTAGGTCTTAAAAAAATTAGTTTTCTGGAAGATGAGCTATTGAAGCCCAAATTGTTTCTCAGGGAGATAAAGTTTTTTCCCCACTTCTAAAAATAATTTTTCATTTCAATGGTTCACTTCATTTTTCCTTAAGAAAAAGTTAAAAATGTTAAAAAATGAAAATATTTTTGAATTATCCAATTATCTGTCCTAGCAGGACAGGCTCCAAAGAGTCTGTGGTGTCTGTGGCCACTGCACTGGCTGCCTGGGGGACAGGGAACAGGGCAAGGGGACAGGGGACAGGGGAAGGGGACAGGGGACAGGAGAGCAGGGAAGGGGACAGACCTAGCTGGCCACAGACCAGCAGTCCCAGTCCCTTTCCTGCTCTCCAGCCTCTCCCTCCCCAGTCTGTCCTTCCATCCAGCACTGCCCCACCCCAGTGCAGCCTGGCATTTGTCTTTGTTAAAATTCAGCAGTTTGGCAGAATCAACCAAATCCCGCCTGGGCCTTAGTGAGCAAGGGGGAAGCAAGTCACAGAATTCGTAGAATTCACAGAATCACAGAATTCACAGAATCCCAGAATCACTGAATTCACAGAATTCATAGAATAATTCACACAGAATTCACAGAATTATCACAGAATTCACAGAATAATTCACACAGAATTCATAGAATCACAGAATTCACAGAATCACAGAATTCACAGAATCACTGTGTTGGGAGAAACCTTCAAGTTCATCGAGTCCAACCCATCCCCAACAGCTCAACTAAACCCTGGCACCCAGTGCCACATCCAGGCTTTGTTAAACACACCCAGGGATGGGGACTGCACCACCTCCCCGGGCAGCCATTCCAGAACTTTACCCCCCTTTCTGTAAATTACTTTTTCCCTTATCCAACCTGTATTTCCCTTGGTGCAGCTTGAGGCTGTGTCTCCCAAGTCTGAACCTTATCCATGCTCCTTCCAAACCAGGCATGTCCTCCAGAGGATCCCCAGTGTCTGAAAGGAAGAACCTATGATGTACCATTGTGGGAATCCACAAAATCAGAGGGTTTTGGGAAAGCTGCAAAAGGCCTCAGAGACAGCAGAACTGTGATTAGAGCTAAGCAGCAGCCATGAGATTGGTCAGCAGAAAAATTATTTAAACTGTAGAAAAGCAAGGACAAATAGAACAATGGTCTGTGTATAATGCTTGTCTAGAATAACTCCCTAAGCTACAGAAAAGTTTATCTAGCAAGATATTAGGAAGGTTGAAGCATAATGATGGAGCCTGAAAGGAAGAACCCATAATGTACCATGATAGACCAGCTTGAGGAATTTCAAATTTACAGGCAGGGAGAGATGGAAATGACCTGTGCTGTGCACAGCCTTGCAGCTGATGTGTTGGCAGCAGTGGTTGATGGGAGATGTGCTCTGAGGCTCAAAACTGTGTCTAAGCTTTGTAAATACAATCAGTTCAGCCTAAATGAGGAACAATGAGGAATGTTTTCAGGCCAAATTTCACTCCAGAAAAAAAAAAAAAAAAAAAACAAACCAGAACTGAGCCAGTGGTGCTTGAGTGTGCTGTGAAGTTGTGTCTGAGGGTCACAGTGTGACCTCCTGGCTCAGACACAGGGACCCTCACTGCAAATTAAAATGTTGCATATGCTCTGAGAGTAAAAAGAGATTGCACACAGAGCCTGCAGAAGCCTTCCTGAAAGACTTCAGCCTCGGCTGGTGGTCCTGCAGCTCCGACACTGCATGTCTGGCTCACGCTCTCTATTTTTGAAAAACATTAATAATCATAATCCATATAAAACTGTCATATTGGTTCAACATGTACGTCACCAAAGCCCTGGCTAATTTATCAAAGATTTAGTGTTGGGTTGAACAAAGTCTCATTTTTGTAAGCAGATGCAGTTTGCTGGATTGTCCTGTCATCACCCTCTGTTCCCACTGGAAAGATGCATCGTATCAGCAACTTCAAGAAGTTAAAAAAAAAAAAATAGTTCATTTTAAAACAGCAATGTAAACACTTATTGAATGTTCCACGCC
Organism: Ammospiza nelsoni; assembly: GCF_027579445.1. NCBI lineage: Eukaryota > Metazoa > Chordata > Aves > Passeriformes > Passerellidae > Ammospiza > Ammospiza nelsoni. Next base: position 4,647,418 of record NC_080651.1, read on the forward strand.
AGTGATGAATTAAATAAAGAGTTCAGGGGCTCAAAGTGGGTGTGCAGCCCTGCAGCCAGCAGTGGGTGGGTCACCACAGTGGGAAGGGGTGGCACAGCAGTCACACCCTAGAAAGGAGGTCTCAAGGGAGCTGAAATGCTAAAGCAGATGTGGCAGATGGAATTGTATGATTGAGGATGCAGCCTGGCCTGTCTGGGTGCCTGCAGGGATGCTGGCATGGGCAGTGGCAGCATGCCAGGCTTTGGCAGGAATCCTTGGGGTCAGGAGATGAGGAGGGCACAGTGAGGAGGAGGATGAGGAGCACACAGCAGAATGGAAGGGCTGGGGGCAAGGGCTGGCTCTGCTTTGTGTTTCTGAGCCCTGGCTGCACACCCATCCTGTCCCAGTGCTGCACTGGGCACAGCTTTGTGGTTCCTACAAAGGGAAAATGTGACAAGGCCACCCCAGGACATCATTCCTGGGCAGTGCAGCCACCCCATGAGCACCCCGTGTGAGAGGTGGCAGCAGGGAAACTCAGTGTGAGGCAGGACAGACGGACACAGGGCTGAGCTGCAGCTGCTGGGGCACAAAAAGCTGCAGCAGGTGGGGCTGACAGCGAGGTGGGTGAGAAAGCAGATGGCAAATTCCCTGCTGGTGCAGGGTGGGGAGAGGGGTGTGAGGGTCCTGGCTCGCAGTGTGGAGGAGATGGTATCATGTGCAATGCACGACTCCCACTTCCTTATACAGTAAATTGGTAACTTTTTTGTATTAAATCAGATTTTATCACTGAATCAATCTTACACTTTTCTATTCTTGTTCTCTACAAATGACCTTTTTTAGCTCTCCTCAGCTCTTTCCTGATGGGACTCATTAGGGGCTGGTGCTGATTCTTAGAGGCATTCACTTTCACTCAGCATCTGGAGATTTTTCAGACAATGCTCTGTTGAAATGGTCCCTGCAGCTTTCCTGTGATGTGCTCAGTGTCACAGCCCCTCCTGGGCCATCTGCTTGCATCCCACAAACAAGTTTGGTGTAAGCTGAATCCTTTCCTTTCCATCCATCTTTCTGCTGAGATGGGACTGAGATCTGCAGAAGCACAACCTGAAGCTGCAGAACTTTTAAGAGTTTTTGTGATATATTTTGACCACAAACCCCACATAAACCATGGAACAGAACAATGTGCTAAAAACCAATTCCTCTATCCTTCAAAAACGCTCAACATTTTGTACCTAACGTGGTTGAATTCCTGATGAAGCCTTTAACTCTGGTGGGTTCTAATCATTAAGTTTGATGTCAAAGATTTTGCACATACTTTGCAGGGTGTTGGTGCACTTCCTGGTGTAAAAGCTGACTGATATTTGTTCTTTCCTTTGCTGCCTGTATCACGTAATTAGCAGCCTCCTCTGGGTTATGTAGAATTATTCCTGTCATTTATTCCAGTTTTCTCAGCAAACCAGAGTCATATAAATGAAGATTGCTTTCATTCGTGGATCTCTAACAGTTCAAGAGCACTTCAGGGCTGTGTGTTTTGAAGAAAAACTTTCTGCAAATATCCTGTGCCCATGGGTGGAAATTCCTCTAAAAAAGTAGCCAGGTATCCAGCAGACAAGGAGAATCAAGTAGACAATAGGGAATCCTATGGTTTTCATATGCAAACTGTCAGTTATTAGTTGTTTGTGGCCTGACCATTTCACAAATGCCATCCATCATCCATTCTGTTTCCCAGACTGCTTTGGCAATCTGTCCTTACCCGTTCCTCCTGTTTTCCAGAGCCCATTTGGTGCCTGCTCCTCTCCCTGACCCCCCAAAGTGGAGCAGCCAGAACCTGGCACGGCCCCTGCAGGCTCGGTGATGAATGGTGTGACCAAGCAGGAGCGCTCGGAGCACGGAACTGGCAATGAGGAGGAAAAGGCAGCCAAGGAAAATCCTGCCAGTGACCTGAGGGATGGCACCAAGCTGCAGCCCCCGCCCTTTGCCGAGCGCAAGAACGGTGAGTTGAGTGAGTTGAGTTCCTCATGTGGAGGTGGCAAGAATGAGCATGGAGATGAGATCTGGGCTGGGTGGGCACCTCTTGTTAAAGAGAAACGAGGCTGTCGAGCTTTAAAAAGGGGGAGCCTGTTTATTAAGAACTGAGAACAAGATGGGATCTGTGCTGCATTGGCATCTCTTGTTAAAACAAAACGAGGGCGTCAGCTGTGGGGTACCAGTCATTGGTTTTTCTGGGTCTGGATTGAAGGCATTTGAAATGGAAGCTCATGTTTGAACTCAGGTGTTTATTATTTCCTATCAGTAAAAGATCCACACAACCATGAGTTTGACAGCTTTTCATTAGCAAGGCACAAAATGGCCAACAATCTCTTGGTACAAGGTCTTTTAAGACTAAACTATCTAATTAAGAACTGACACTTGGATTATTTCCCTTTTAACCCAATAACTAAGCCCAAAGAGCCCCCAATGCAGATTTTTCTGCCCAATTACAAAATGCCACCCAAACCCATGGAGAAACTCAAGACAACACTCTGTGCCCTCCATCTTGCTTCCATCCACAACGTACTAAAAATCCCAAAACCTCATTTTCTCACCAAGTGATACACCTACACTATTCTCTATAATCTATTTCATACTTTTGTGGAAACTTTCTGCATGAATGAGGGTCAAAGTCAGTGCTCCCCTGCGGGTCTGGACACGCCAGAGCACACAGAGAAATATTCCCAGTGCTCTGGGTTTCCACTGTCTACCTTTAAATAGGGTGAAAAACTGAGAACAAGATGGGATCTGTGCTGGGTTGGCATGTCGTGTTAAAAAGAAATCAGGCTGTCAGCCATTAAAAAGGGTGAGTCTGTTTATAAAGAACTGAGAACAATTGAAAACGGAGCCTTAAGACAAGCTTAAGGCCCACATGATAAGTCAGGAAGAAATAACTGTGCACTACACAGAGCACTTCTATGGAAGCTGAGTTCTGCTGAAGGACCCACATGCTAGGTTCCTGGCGTTTTAAAGCCTCTGGAGCTGCTGGATTGGTGCATTTTTCAATCCTTCCGCTGATTGATCTCTCTTCTGGCCACTGGTTGGTCCACGCTGGGGTTCAATCCTGACTAATCATTCTGGAATGCTTCGAACTTACTGGTTGGCTCATTCTCCAATCACAGTTCAAGTTGCTGTCACCACTACATGAGGCAACATTCTAGAAAGTTCCTTCCATTAAACCCCGCCCCCCCAGTGGCCATACTCACAGTACACTAGATTTAGCTTAACTCATTACTTCATAACTTATTATTTTAATTATACATGACAATTCATTATATAAATTAATTCATATCAACTCATATTGATTATACTTACAATTCATAACCCCACCTATGAAACTTAACCGTAACTTATTTATAACAAGTTATAACTTACTTGTAACAACTATAACTTATTTATAACAACTCTGACGTGTGCTGGGGTTTTGGTTCACTGCTAGTTTTATGTGTGGTGCTTTTGAGGGTGTTTGCTATGGGTATTTTGCCATCAGATAGCACAAATTTAAGGTTTAATGGAAGTGGGGCCTGATCTCACTATTTCTGGGACAGACTTAAATGCTGTTGTCACCACTGAGGCGTGTTCTTTGTGATCCAAGTGTTTGGTGTGATTTTGGCTGAAATGTGGGATTTCAGCCTCTTAGAAGAGATTGGTGTTCTGATCACACCAATGGAATTTCTGGGTGATGTGAAGTTGATCCGTGGAGAAGAAATGGGAAGGATATTTGGTTTGCCAAGGCCCCAGTAGACTGCTCTGCTCTCACCAAGTACTGAGTGCTCCAGAAAACCTGCTCTTCACCAAAATTGCTAGAGATTCATATAACAGAGAGCAGAATTTGGCCCAGGCCTCTGCAAGGATCATTTGTGGGGTCACAGATCCCCACGTCAGATCCTGCTTTGAGTTTCAGTGGAGATCTGTTGGTAGAAAGCTGATGGACAGAAAAACCCCAATATGAGCCTGTGCAAAGCATGCTCAGCCTGAGGAGTTGTTTGCCATTTCTTTCAGGCAATTGTATAATATATGAAATGAAGAAAATTCCTTTTGTGCACTCTGAAGCTTTCAACATTAAGTCCTCAAAACATCATGCAGTGTGAAAGTGCAGCCCAAAGGCACTATTTTTGCTTTGTGTCTTTGATTGTTTGCATTATTGTACGGGACCCAATTTTTCTCAATCACTATAAATCAGAAATAATCCAAATGATGTCATCATGGCAATGTACTGGTGTCAGGCTGGAGTAAAACACAGACACAGACTCAGTCACACCAGAGGACTCCCCTTCCAGCCCCAGATATCAAAGTGTACCTAAGATAATGCAGTAACAACTTGTAAATAGTGAAACTCTTCAGTGACATTAAAGAAAATCGTATTTTCTCTGTAGCTTTCACATTTTTTTTTTTTAATCCATTTTCAATGCATTTTGTGTTATGGGAAGGCAAAGAAACATCTCCAAGTGCCCAGGGGATCCCAGCACAACCTGCAGACGTGCAGGTAAGCCCTGCAGCAGTGCCAGCACCTGCTTGGCAGCTGGCTCTGTGCCACAGGCTTGGTGGCCACCAGGACATGGTGCAGCCCCTCCACACTGGGCTGTGAGCCCTGTCTAAGAGCCCCCCACAGTCTGGGCACCCCTCCAGGGCTTTGCTCTGCTCCCTGAGCACGTTCAGCCAGCCCAGGGCTGGGCTCTTGCTGCGGTCCCCGTGTGGGAACAGCCGGCTCCCTTCATGTCACATCATCTCAGGGGCTGGCATGCCTGCCCAGTGTCACACACGTCATGTGGCACCCGGGCCTGCCTTTGATGTCACATTCTGTGGTGTGACAGCTCCCGCAGGGCCTGATGGGCTGGGGGTGAGCAGGGAAGGGGACATCCCACAGGCTGCCCTCCACAGAGCCCTACAGCAGGTCTGTCCCTGCCAAGGACAGAGCCTTCCTGTCCCCCTCAGTGCCACTGTGGGTGTGTCACAAGAACCTTTACCCATCCTTTGGTGGGTGGTTGTCACCATTAGGTCAGTCATGACATACACACATGTTTAGGGTGGAAGAAGAAAAAAGTTTATTTATTCTGCATGTTCTCTAGCTTATATACTCTTAACAAAGCGTAATATTAAATCATTAATTATATCACAATAACTTATTACATCACAATTACATATAATAACTTATTATATTCATTGGTGCAAAGTAATTAGCATCAATATAATTGGCAAAAGTTTTACAGAAATTTTAAAAGGCACATATACACATCTACTTATGTATGTAGTTTAGCTTACAAAAAGCATATCATATATATGATATAAAGGCACATATACACATCTACTTATGCATGTAGTTTGGCTTACAAAAATTTTCATGTGTCTTTTCTAATCTGTTTCCACGCTAACGGCCTTGTCTTCTTCCTTGCTATGGATACACTCAAAAATCATCAATTGTCATTTCTTCTATGAACTCAGCTCTGCTTTCAGGCCAGCTGTGAAGCCTCTCCATAGGGGATCAGTAGCTGGGAGTGATTTGGGGTAAAAACCAAGGTATCAGTGTCTCCTCACAGCCTACCCTGCTGAAGGGCACCCTCACCTTCATCCCACACACAGAGGGGACAGCAGGGACCCCCCTCCCACCATGATGCCACTCAAGGACACAATGCCTGGGAATGACTTGGGTGAAAGGGAAGAAGGTTCCATCTGTTGTCTTTAGGAATCTTCCAGGGCATGGCAAGAAGAAGCAAGTGCAAGGTGTGTCACGCCCCATCCTCCTCCTGCCCTGTGGCATCCCACCCCTCAAGGGTTCAGGATTGCACAGCTCAGCCTGGCAGGACCTTCCCTTTGCTCCCTGCTCTTTCCACCCCTGGGCTGGGCTCTGTGCTGGTTCAGTGGCCACCAGACAGACAGACAGACAGACAGCCATCTGTCAGGGGCACAGCTCCTCAGTGAGCACCAGCTCCTGCCCAAGCCTGAACTTTCAAACCGCCGCCTTTATTTGACTTAACTTTGATTTAATGAAAACAGTGTAGCTAGAATATTTTTAAATAGGAAAATAGTCTTTTTAACTCTAGTATTATTCAAAAATGGCACAGGGGATTTCATTTAAATTTGTATAAATAAATCACCTTTGAGCAAGCAGAAAGCCCATTTGGCAGGGCCTACAAAATCTCAGGACTGCATGCATGAAAATGGGGATTGTTACCTCTACAACAAGCAGGAATTCTGACCTTTGCCTGCCCAGTGTACCCCCATGCCCAAGCCAGGGTAATTTCTTCAGCTGGTAGCAGCTTTCATGCCATCCCATCTCATCCCTCCCATGCCATTGTGCTGCTCACCTGCTCTTTACCTGGGCATGCTGTGCCCTGGGAGCAGCAGCAGAATATATTTCTCTTGTTTTGCATCAAGACTGTCTTTACCTTGTCTTTACCATCATTCCCTGGTGATGATTTCCCTGCACAGTGAGGATGCAGGCTCTGTGTGTGCCTTTGGTCCCTCCCTGTCCCAATCTGGCCAGATGGATTTCAGAAACATTTTTGTGTCTCATCAATTTTGTGATAATGTTTGCAGTCACAAGGAAAGGGGCCACAGGACACGCAGGGGCTTTGTAAAGCAGCTCCTCCAGAGGTAATTTAGCATTGTGCTCAAAGGGAAGAGTGATGTGTCCTTTGGTACAGCCCAGAGACAGCAAATTCCCTCATTCCCTGTCCTGGGACTCTGAGACTGAGATGGATTTCACTCATGGAACTGTGAAACATCCTGTCTTACCTGATGGGGTTTCTCTCCATCAGAAACTGCTCAGTATGAGCTCAGCCCACTCTGGAGGGCTCCATTTCTCTGTAGAGATTATCAGAGTTTAAATGTCCAGTGCTGACCCAGCAACCTTTAAAGAAGAGATGGATTTCACTTATTTGCCTCCCCCCATGTGGCTCCAAGTGTGGGTGCCAGCTCAGGTGAAGGCTCTGGGTCATGAGCTGCCTACTGCAGGTGGGAGCCATGAAGGGCTCCCCTGTGTCTACACCACTCCAGTAGTGGGTTTGCAAACTCCTCATGTTTCCACACAGGTTTGCCATTGCTGATTTTGGAGAATAATGCAGTTAAACTCTTCAGTTTATTTGTGTAGTGAAGCAGACCTTCTGACCACCAGCCCCTTTAGCCCACTGCAACAAAGGGAAGGATTTTCCAGTGCCCATCTGGTTTGTGTTTAATGTAATGTGCAGAAAGGTTGCACATTTTCAGAGCCTGTGTTCATAAGTAGTAGATTGTACAACAGTTTATTACACAAATGGAGCTTTATATTGCTGGGCTTTGTTGAGCTGCCAGTTAGGATAAAAAAAGAAGTAACATGCTTCGTGGATCCTATCAAGGAAAATTAGAAAGCATTAAATTCTGCTCAGACTATCCATCACTGGTGAGCTGGTAATCAAATCCAGAGGGGCTGGTGGGAGGTCAAGACTTTCTTGTTCTTGGTGTTTCTGAATCAATAACTGCTATGAAAGACATGTAAATGAAACCAAAAGAAGAGAGAGAGAGATGTGTGACCCAGAAGTCAACACAAGATCACAGTGCAGAGGCCAGGAGAGAGCAGATCCCTCCAGGTTTTGAGAAGAAAACCCCACAGTCTCAACTCAGTTCTTGTGGCGAGCATGTGTTTTAGTTTAATTCTATATTGGAATGGTTATTAAATTACTATCTAGTCCCAAGCAAAATCTAGCCCTTGTTCCACATAGCCAGGTAAGAGGTGTATCTACAGGAAGATTTTTCAAATGGGCTTTAGATCCAAATCAAATAAATATTGCAAACCCTGTATTGAACCCAGGTGATTTCTAATCCACAGTGAAACATCAGCCTGCAGCCTCGGACTGCACAGCCCAGCTTTAATGCCACTTAAACCAGAATGTAAGAACTGAAGGAATTCCAGGAATCCAATGATATAAACTGTATTTTTAGAGCCGTGAGTGACTTGTGAGAGTGAAACAGTGCAGTGACTAAAGATAGCCCAAGCAAGGTTTTCCATGATTTATCACAGGAACGCTCACAGTAAGTTAAAGTCACTGAATGTTGTGATAGCAGCACCTACAAGCTGGCATGTTTTCAAGACAAGTCATTCATAACATATTTGTCACAGAGGAAAATTTCCATAACAGAGCTCTGAGTTGTGTCTCACTTGCACAAGCACCACACACATCACTTTCCTATTAAGACACCGAGAGGTCTGTTTGTTTCCAAGGATCTATTTTTCTCTTTTAGCCAGCTGGAGGGAAGAACCCCACTTGCCTGCATGCCTCCAAGCTCTCCCAAACTTTCAGTCTGGCTGAGCAATCAAAGTGGTGGCAGAGGACAAAGGCTCTCCCTTGGGCTCAGTTGTGGCCCCACTCCATTCCCTGTTGGAGTTTAGTTATCATTTCCCAGGAATTCATTGTCAGACCCATCATTGTTCCTCAGGGGTCTGTGCTCCTTTGTGCACCAAGGGGTTGAGTAGGACCTTCCTTTGCTGAGCAGAATGTCTGCAGGGGTTATTTTAAGGATGAAGTCATGGCAAACATTTCCTGACACCTCATGATCGGCGTGGCTCTTGGCTCCTGGCCCTTGCTAGCTGCACTTTGCAGGATAGAGGAACTGCCTTGTCAAGGAGGGGGTACACTGCAGAATTGTTTTCTCCCAGTTTCTGACACACCAGGATGTGTTCAGACAGAAATGGCAGAGAACCTGCAGACATGTTCTCTCATGGACAGATTGATCTTTGCCTCCTGAGTAGCCTTGACAGTCACCTGAAATCTCATTTTCATGGAATCACAGACTGCTTTGGGTTGGAAGAGATCTTAAAGCTCATCCAGTTCCACTCCCTGCCATGGCAGGGACACCTTCCACTGTCCCAGGCTGCTCCCAGCCCTGTCCAATCCCACCTTGGGCACTTCCAGGGATCCAGGGGCACCCTGTGCCAGGGCCTGCCCACCCTCACAGGGAGGAATTTTCTCCTGTGTCAAGCCCCAAGTTCAGCTTCCAGCACAGAAGGCCACTGGCTGTGTGGGCTCCCCAGGCAGGGTCACATTCCCTGCTGGATGGGGACATCACCTGCAGGGTGAGGAGGGTGCCTGGGACACTGGGTCAGGTCCTCTCTCCCCATCTCTTGGCTGGTTCTGCTCACACCCAGGTCTCTCCTCAAACCTAAGGCTGTGCCCAGCTCTGTAATCACCTCCTGTGGAGGGACACGTGTGAGTCACTCCCATTTCTTTTTCAGGTATGTTTTGAGATGCTTCTAAAACTAATTTCCACCTCATTATGAGTCTAAGCTGCTATTTAGTGTCCTCTTTCAGAAATCAAATAGAGACAGGGATAATTGTTTGTCATGATCCTTCTTGTTCCATCTCCCTGGGCTTTCAGGCAGGTCCTACAACCCTTCCACGAGTGACCCCATCCTGCTGCCTGCAGGGGTCTGCAGCACAGGGGTCCCATTGTCTGCTGTGGGTTTTTTCATGGGCTGGGATTGATCCCCACTGCTCAGAGCATTGCTGAGCACCCAGCAGGACTGGGAGTGCTCCCCTCACTGCCCATGCAGCCCTAGCACTCCTTAGCCAGGCTCTGCTGCTGTCCTGCCCCTGTAACCATGCCTGTGGTTAAATGGAGTGTGTCAGTGATTATAGGATTTCCTCTCCCTGCTGCACTGGGGAAAGAGCGCTTGTAGCTCTGTGCACAGTTTGAGTTTTTATTTCATCTTGTTTATATTTGTGGTTATTTCTGTGTTGCTTCAGTGATTTGCACATTCTTGAGGCCCTTGCTCAGAGCACCTGCAGTCAGGTTCTGCTCAGCATCTCCCCCTCTTTTACAGCTGATTTTCAGAGGTGGCTGGTGAAGGGTGAAGTTCAACCTAGGACACAGTCCTTAATTCATGATTGAGCCTGATGAAGGGCATGTGAGTGATATCTGGACACGTGAAACTTGGGGCTGAAACTGTGATCTGTGCCATGAGACCTGATAGCCCTGAAATGATAAAAAGAAAACATCCTCTTGCAAGAATAACACCAAGTTATCTCCATGAGCATTTAACATTTAACCTGCAGGGCTTGGGAGCACATTAGGCTTGTTGGCACCAGAAAATCAGGAGGATTCTAGAAAGAAATTATTTCTGGAGGCATATATATATATATATATAAAATATGCCCCCATACAATGTATAATGGAATCCCATATATAATGGGAATTTTTATGGGATCCCATTAGAATCATGTAAAATGGGGTTATCCACCACATCACAGTGAGGAAGGCTGCATGTATCCAAGCAGAGATTTCAACAGGGAAAGACATCTATTGCAGGAGCCCCCTAGGTAAGATAGCCTCATGGAAAAATGGCCTAAGAAATGAAGCTTAAATAGCTCTTCAGGGTAATTTGTCTCTTAGGCCAGTTTTTCTGGGGACTTTTTGCAATCTCCAGCACGTTCAGGAGGGATGTACTTATTCCTTCAAAAGATGCTTTCTTATATAAAAGAGAATTACACTTTCATGCAGAAACATCTAGGAAATGGACTGTGGTTCATGCTCAGCTGCCTTAGTGCTCTCAGGTGCTGAGCAGCAAGGCCGGAGGTGTCACAGAAACACAAAGTTCAGAGACACAAAGCACTGGAGGTTTAATTTCAATGCCAAGGCAGCCTTGCTCCACACCAGCAGGTTACACCCAGTGCCTGACACTGATAGCCTTGAAAGCTCTGCTCTGGTAGGATTAGGAAGAGGGGAAGAGGTGATAATTTCACACAGCATTTAGCTGGGCATCTCCAAGCTGTAAAGATTGGGAACACTGAAGGGATGATCATAAATGGAGCCTTGTGTTGTTGAACAGAGCAATCTCTGAGCAGACTGGAACACAAGATGTTTCCAGTTAATGCAGCATCTGGGTTAGATCTGCCCATTCACAAAGAGGAAACATGTTTTCACTCTGAATGACTCTTTAAACGAGGAGGCAAGGAGGGAAGAGAGGATGTGAGATGTGTGTGGGTGTCTGTGTGTGCAAATATCTGTGAGTGGGCACAGCCCCTGCCCTGCAGCCCTGGCAAAGCCACCACATGGCACCATGTGAATCCTCAGGACATTCTCCAACTCTTCTTTTATCTGACTTTGTGGAAATTGTCATCAGTGCCTGGGGAGCCCCTCTGCTGTGGGAAGGGAGAGTGGACTGGGACCAGGGGCTCCCAGTGTGGGGAGGGTCAGGTTCTGGGACAGGTTATACAGTATTTTGCTGCACTGAGCAACACATCTCACCTGGAAAAAGATACCTCCATTCACCTTTATGAACGTGAAAATCTTATTGTCACTACCTAATTACTCATTTTTCACCTCCCACTCATGAAAAATTGAAGTGTTTCTTCTTGCATCTAAACTTAAATAACACTTTCTATGCAAAAGCTGGTTTGTTGCCTTTTTTCTTTTTTTTTTTTTTCCTGAAAAGCCAGGCAACAAACTATGCCTCTCAAAAGGATGACAAAGCTCACCTGCAAATTATGACATCCCTCCCTCCTACACTCCATCCCTCTCCCTTTCTAGATGGCACAAAGGCATCTGGGAGGGCACTGGCACAGGGTTCCAGGCTCCTGGAGGAGCCATTTCCACCCTCCATGGTGAGCCAGGAGCTGGGAGCTGGGGCTGGCTCTGCCTTGCTGCACAGGGGATGGAGCAGTGGTTTGTGTGCCCTTCCAGCACAGTGCTGGGCTCACTGGCAAAGCCCAGAGAAGTTTCAGCAGTCAGGGTGGGATCCTGACTGCTCTGGGGTTGGGAGGACACAGTGCAGGACCCCGTGATCCATCCCACTGCTTGGTCCACACTGGTGTGATGACACTGCAGCCAGAGCCACTGACCTCGTGGGGAGAGCCAGAGAAGTGAGCCTGCACCCAGGGCTAACCAGCAGCCAGCAGAGCTCTGTCATGGCTAACCAGCAGCTAACCAGGGCTAACCAGCAGCCAGGCAGAGCTCTGTCAGGGCTAACCAGCAGCTAACCAGGGATAACCAGCAGCCAGGCAGAGCTCTGTCATGGCTAACCAGCAGCTAACCAGGGCTAACCAGCAGCCAGGCAGAGCTCTGTCAGGGCTAACCAGCAGCTAACCAGCAGCCAGGAGGCCTGCTGGTCATGTGGTGCTGGTTCCTCCCTTCCTGTGACATTCCTGTCCCTGCAGCTCCATCTGCCCTCCCCTGTGTGCCCAATGCTCTCTTGGTGGCAAAACCTCCCCAAGGAAAGAGGCTGCAGCCCTTGTGCTCTGTTGCCATGTTTGCTGTAGCTCCTGCTTTCCCAGGGCTGGTTCTGGGCAATAATTGGGGTGGCACTTCCAGGAATCCATTTCCTGCTGCAGAACCTCCTGGTAACATCTGGCACAGCGTGTCTGCACAGATGTTTGCTGCTGGGGCTGGCTGGGGTGCTGTGTGCAGAAGAGCTCCATGGATGAGAGAAGCTGCATCACACTGGGGCTGTGCAAGCCAGCTCATATATTTTAAAGTGAGAAGAGAAGAAATTCACAGCTGTGCCTTTATTATATGTACATTTAGGGCCAAATTTGGCCTGTTTCTGGTGTGAAACTCTGCAGGGAGAGGGGCTGTTCCTTCAGAGGCTGCTGAGCAGCAGCAAAATCTCTCCAGAGCTACTGCTGCAACTTTGGGTCTGCACACCCCTATTTCCCCTGAATTTCATCTCCTAGAAGGTTCAGAAAGCTGTTGCTGCCTCATCCTCATTCCCCCATTAATTCCTACTGCCCAGGACAGGCAATGCTGGAGGCTGAGAGTGGGGACACAGGAGATCCATGTGGATTCCCTGGGCTTTTCCAGCCCCCTGGGACTGAGCCTGTCCTTTCCTTCCCATCCTGCTGAGATTTGTGCCCCACAAACCCTCCTGCCCCAGCTGGGAGCTGGGCTCAGCTCAGTGTGCCCCTCACCCATCATGCCAGTGCAGAGCTCCTGGGCTTTCCAGGTGGGCACACATGAGGATAACAAAACTCACTGACACCAAAACTGCTCCCCTGATTGAGTGTCCTAAGCTTGGGAAGCTGCTCATGGAAAGCATGAGGATAACAAAACTCACTGAGACCAAAAACTGCTCCTCTGATTGAGTGTCCTGAGCTCCAGCAGCCAGGGCAGGACACAGGGGCTGGCTGAGCCTTGCACAGGGTGGTGGTTCCTGTCTGGTGTGAAAAGCAGCCAAACACTTCATCTCATGCCCAAACCACCATCATGGGCATGGCTGCAGCTCCACAGGGAGCAGGCAGACCCAGCACCCCTGAGCACAAAGCCCATGTGGGTCTGTGGCCCCCATGGCTCTCCCATCTTCTCTGCATCCAGTGTTTGCATCTCCCTGATGCAGCAGGGCTGGCTGGGAGCTCCCAAGCACTTGTTAAACCTTCTGGGAGTCAGCAGCACTCACAGAGCTGCAGGGCTGGTGGCTTCAGGGGTACAGTTCAGTGCTGTGAGCAGTGAACATTAAACACTAATCATCTCAGAGCTTTGCTTTGTTCCTTTTATGGGTGCTTCTTCCAAAGCCACAGAGTGCTGCTCTGGCCATGCAGGACAATAGCCATTGTCCTTGGTGGCACACAGCTTGGGCAAGGATGGCTGAAGTGGCCAGGATGTGACAGAAATGGGACACAAACCCTGAGCAGCACTGCTGGGACCAAAGCACAGCTCCCAGTGCTCAGGGGAGGGAAAGAGGAGAAGGAAAAGAGGACTGGGATGTCACAGACATATTTTATGAAAAATCTTTTTGCTAAGCTCTTTTCTCTTGAGAAGCTGAGAGGCTTCAGAAACAAAATGTAAACAATGATTATCTGCTGCTGTGAAATGCAACAGGTGCATCTGTGATTGGTTTCAAGTGGTTGTTTTTAATTAATAGCTAATTCACAGTCCAGCTGTCTCGGACTCTTTAGTCAGTTACAGAATTTTATTATCATTCTATTATTTTCTATTCTTTTCAAGCCTTCTGATGAAATCTTTTCTTCAATTCTTTAGTATAGTTTTAGTATATAATTTTCTTTTAATATATGTTATAAAATAACAAATCAGCCTTCTGAAACATGGAGTCAAGATTTTCATCTCTTCTCATGTCAGAGTTGCCTGAAAATTCCACATTTAGTGACCCCAAGTGAGGAATATTGCAAATAAAGACACTGTTAACTAGGAGATGGCATCAGGAGGGCTGTGCATGGAGAACTTCTGCGCTTGTGAGAGGACAAGGAGCTCCTGGAGAGGAGTTGGGACATAAAGGCACTGTTAATGATGGGGTGGCACCAGGAGGGCTGTACACAGGGAACCTCTGTGCTCGTGAGAGGATGAGGAGCTCCTGGAGGAGCACAGAGCAGGGCTGGGACAGGCTCTGGGCTGCTCCCAGCCAGAGGAGCTCTGCCCCAGCAGCAGCAGCTGGGCTGCCAGCACTCCTGTGGCCTCCAGCTACGAGCAGCCATGGTTTGCTGCACAGTGACAGGCATGGAGACCAAGGTGGGGTGGATTTGTCACAGTGGTGGTGTCCAAATGGCTCACAGGAGAGGCTGACGTGGAGCCAGCAGGGGAAGCACTGCACGTTCTGCACTCAGGAGTGCATTTGCAAACCAGCAGAGCCCTGCTGAGGAGGAGGATGGTTGCTAGCAATGATGTGAGGGGCAGGAGAGGGATTGTAACATCAACACAAACAGGTCAGGTCCTTTCCTGTGGTCTGTAAACATCATTGTCACACCGGAGATCTCGCCAGGGATTCCTGAAGATTCTGCAGTCTCCTCCTTGGGGTTCTTGGGGTTGCAGAATTCTGACCATCTGTTTGCAATTGAGGCCATTTGGAGGCAGAAGAGAGAGCTGCCAAGAGACTCTTTTTGAGCAAGGAGTGTCTTGTCTTGCCAAGAAGTTCCCCCCAGCAGGTATCAGGGTCACAGAGCCACAGAAAGGTGCCGTGCTCTGTCCAAGCCTGGGCTGCACTGTGCAGCCCCTGCACTCAGAGGGGATGGCCAGCAGTGGTGCTGTACACCCAGAAATCCCTGAGGGAGGCTGTGCTCCTCAGCACTGCACCAGGGCTTGGAGCTGCCTCTAAATGTCAACCTGCCTTAAAAGCCCCAGGCATTCCCTGACATGTGTGGCGTGAACCTGTTCACTCAGTAGAGATTTGCTCCACTGAAAACGAGCCTGAAAGTTGATAAGAGCCCCTGGTTAGGCCTGAAATAGCCCTTTGCAATGTGGGGCTGGCTGGAGGAGGTATCAGATGAAGAGCAACAGTCCCAGCACAGCAGAAAGGAGGCTGAGCTCATGCATGCCCTTGGCTGCAGCCACAGGTGCTCTGGCTGCTCTGAGGTGTTGCTGTGCCTCACCCACCAAGTTCTGGTGCTCCCTCTGCCCCACTTGGAACACCAGGGGGAAATACAGAAAGAGCAGAGAGGCACTGGAAGGAAAACTGCCCTGGAAATGTGCAGTGGTGCTCTCTGGAAAGTAGGAAATCAAGATTCCCACTTTATACAGCTGCAGAGAAAGGCCAGAGGGTTTTGTTCAGTTACCTGGGTGAAGTGCAGTGCTCCTGGCAGGAACGTGATTCATTCCAATGCCCTCAGAGAGGGAGGAGGGGCTGTGTTTTATTTTCAACCTTGGTACAGTGCGTGGGAAACGCTGCTGGCACTGAGGTTTCGTTCTGCTGGGGTTTTGCTCGGTGCTGTAGATAAGGCTCCTCTTTCCTTGGTCACTTTGTAGGAATGGAAAACATGCCTGGGCCTTCAAGCACACTTTGAAGTCAATCAAAACTGTCTTAAAGTATATTTCTCTGCTATAGAACATAAAAATATTATCCTTCTGGCATGCCTCCATGAGAATATTAAAAATAGCTTACTGAGTTACTCTGTGAAAATCGCTAATATAACCAGACTTTTGTGTCTTATTTCATTAATGAAGGAACTCTAATGCTGGCCTTGAATGTGATACTGCTGTAAATCAATACAGAACATTTTTGGAAAAACACAATCCTATTATTCCGAGATATTTTTGTAGGGTGAAGTTAGAAAGTAACACTTCTTGCCATGACTTTTGTCCAACTCAATAATCTATTTGCATCTGAAAACTTTAGTGCTAAATAAAAGTGTGTTCTGAAATCCATGTGTGAAATCCATTTCCTTCCTTCCTTCCTTCCTTCCTTCCTTCCTTCCTTCCTTCCGCCACTTCCGCCACTTCCGCCACTTCCGCCACTTCCGCCACTTCCTTCCTTCCGCCACTTCCTTCCTTCCTTCCGCCACTTCCTTCCGCCACTTCCTTCCTTCCGCCACTTCCTTCCTTCCTTCCGCCACTTACTTCCGCCACTTCCTTCCTTCCGCCACTTCCTTCCTTCCGCCACTTCCACCACTTCCTTCCTTCCTTCCTTCCTTCCTTCCTTCCTTCCTTCCTTCCTTCCGCCACTTCCTTCCGCCACTTCCTTCCGCCACTTCCTTCCGCCACTTCCTTCCACCCCTTCCTTCCTTCCGCCACTTCCGCCACTTCCACCACTTCCTTCCTTCCGCCACTTCCTTCCTTCCGCCACTTCCTTCCGCCACTTCCGCCACTTTGTTCCGCCTCTTTTTAAACTTTTTAAATTTTCAAAGTGAGCAGTTGTTTCTCACACTGAGCATGGCTGAGAGCAGTCAGCAATGCTGAGCAGAGCAGAGCAGAGCAGGCAGGTGAAGGGATGTGGTTTGCAGCCAGCCCTGCTCCCCCTTCTCTCACTCTCAGCATCACCAGTGGTCCTGAGCTGGCTCGTGGTGCTGCTCTGTGTCACAGAACATTCTGCTCTGTACACTGTGTATGTGCAATCCCTGATTCTCATTGGGTTTGTTTCTGTAACTGTCCTCACATCATCACTTCTTTTTAAAGCCATTATCTCGCTCTGACGCTGCTCTGCTGCATGCATGTGCCCCATTCCAACTCCAGTCCTAGTAAATAAAGTGATTTTCACTCCTCTTTGTAGAGGAAACATCGAAGACAAAGGGACACAGTGACCCACTGGGAGCTGCTCTCTGAGTGTGCTTTTCTAAGTGTTTCACACCACCTTGGGCAATACACATCAGCTTTCCCAAAAATCTTTAGACAATGTCATGTCAGGAGGTGTCAACAGCCTCGTTAAACACAAGATAGATGACATGTACAGCTTATTCCCTATCCACAAGTGCTACAGAAGGATTAGATTTGACACATGCATAATGGCTGGATTTTTATTTCTTTTCCCTGATTTGTTTCAGTAACTGTTTGTTGGCTCCATTTGTTGTCTCTGTACTTTTCTGGAAATGGAAGTTAATGTAGATGCTCCATAATTTCCCTTTTTCAAAACCAGATATTCTGTTTACCATTTTTGAAAGCCATAAGGATTGTTACATCTCTGTGCTTGCCTGTGTCTTTAAAAATCTGTTTAAGCTGCCAGCACGTCCTAGATGGTATAGGAGATGCATATCTGACACTTAGTGCATAGAAGGCAGAATTCTGTTCATTTTTACCCTGGCTGATAGTTCCAAGGGTTGCTCCTTTCTGGCTGGTTGGCCTGGTGGGCACCTGCAGCTGCTCAGGGACATGTTCTGCACAAAGAGGTGTTATCACTACCTGGGGGTCTGTGTACAAATCACAAACAGGACAGGACTGCTGGGAACGTGCCTTGAGCTGTTCTATTTTCCAGCATCAGTCTCATTACATGATTATGACAATGGGAAGATGCAATCAGCTCACATCCCAGGCAGCAGACACAGAACTTAATGTTACAACTCACTTTAAAAGTTTTTTGACCAATCACACAAAGCAAAAGCACATTGACAGCAGTTCCATCCAACCACTATAAGCACAGGTACCTTTGGTTAAACAATGTTTGCTTATTTCAAATACAATACCTGCTTGTGAGCCTTAAAACACAATGTACAGAGCTCTGTTATTAAGCTTAGAACTTCTGAATATCTCACTAGATAAATTTTTCTGTGGAAGAAAGGAAAGGAAGGAAAGGAAGGAAAGGAAATGGATTTCACACACCCACACTCCAGTGTCCCACTTCCCCCTCCCAGGAAAAGCAAGTGAGGAGCTCCAGGATCAATGGAAGAGAAGGAGCATGTGCCTAAACCACCTCTAAGAAGAGCATGAGTATCACTAATGACTCAGGAAATATGAGGATCAGGAATGACATCTCTTTCTCCATCTGACCCAGGAGCACAGTCCTGGTTTCTTTTCCTTCCCAGCTTTTTTTTTTTTTTTTCTCTCTCTCTCTCTCTCTCATGCTGAGTTATATCTTGGGAAGCATCAAAAGCAATGTTTCAGGCTCTGAAATTGGCTATACTACAATTTTTGGGGAAGATCAAGGCAGTGGAAAATAGAGGCTAGCACTGCTCCTTGCTGGCTGCCAGAGCCAGCCTGGGCTGCTTTCAGGGTGTGAGCAGAGACACCAGCAGCACTGAGAGCCCTTCCAGCTCCTCTGCTTCCCTTCACCCAGCCTGGGGCAGCTCCCCTGCCAGCACCCCTCCTGCTGGACAGAAAACAGGGGAAAGCAGCAAAACAGAGATGAGTATGAGACACATCCAGCATCAGATGGAAAGCTTCCACCTGCACAGCCCTCCCAGCACCAGGTGTGATCCCACCCCAATGGCATCCTCAAGCCAGAGCTGATACAATAATTACAGTAAATTGTACAGAAATCCAATTCCCCTAGCTGTGGATGTAGGTCAGTTTGTTCACCATATATAGCATAACCCACCACAGCTGACTGAGAGCATATTAATTACTTTAGGTTTGTTTCTGTAAAAATAGAAGAAATCTGCAGTTTAATCTTTAATTGTCTCGGAAAAAGAAAATAAAAATACAAGCTTGCTTCTTTTTGCCTCTCCAGCCCTTCACAGTTCATGGTTTGCAATGTGTGCAAAACTAATGAATGTTACCTTGCTCAGAGGAAACCTTGTTGTCAGGTCTGAATTTCTTTCTGTTTATTTTGTTTTAGAAAGCTTTCCTCTCCCATCAGTTCAGGAATGCTCTCTTGGCAATAATCTTTCCTGCATCTCCTTATCACAGATGCTGTTTAGACACTTCCCCATTTTGGTCCCCAAAATACCTGTGAAGAGCTCAGTTCTGCATGGCTTTTCCCTTTCCCTTTGTCCACAAAAAAAATAGCTTATTTCTATTTGTGTTTCTGTAAAGTGTCTTTTCCACTAGAAAAGCTCCTTTCCAGCAGCTCTTGCCTGCCCAGGCTTCGAGGGCCTGCTGGAGTCTGTCTGCAGCAGCCTCTGTGAAGCAGAGCTTGCTGCTCCTGCCTATAAATAACATTTCAGATGCCCAGGCCACACAGTCACACTGCAGGAAAGGTCAGCAGGAGTCGTCATCGCCCAGAGAGATCACTCTGCACAACTGCCCCAAGCCTAAGGCTGGTCTGGCCTGCAGCCAGGGCTCTGGGCCTTATCAGGGCTGCATCTCCCTGGGAATTTTCGGTTTTATTGGAAAATGCTGATTCATAGACATCAAAATGTTTCATGGAAATGCGGCAGTTTTTTCTGAATTTACAAGGAAACCCAGACATTATTTGGATGCAGTAGTGACTGGTTGGCTGCCAGGGTATCCCATGGCTTGCAGAATGTGTCTGCTTGCAGGACAGCTGTGTCCTCTGGGCTGCCCCAGACACAGGAGCCAGAGCTATGCCAAGGGCCTGCTCTGACTGAGCTCTTGGCAGCCCTTAACCCCCAGCAGGACATGGGCTGGGGGGTTTCTCTGTCACCAAGGCTGGTCTGGAGGTGCTGTTGGATCATCCTGGAAGTCAAGGTTGTAACACTCGCCGTGTCCTTTTTATTGGGTATTGTATTTGCAGGGTGCTTTGACAAAGGAAGGAATGATGAATCTGACTCCATGTTCTCAGAAGGCTGATTTATTATTTTATGATACTATATTATATTAAAGAATGCTATACTAAACTACACTAAAGAATATAGAAAGGATATTTACAGAAGTATTATCTAAATAGTATTATCTAAAAAGTATTATCTACAAAGATAACAATGAAAACTTGTGACTCTCTCCAGAATCCTGACACACCTTGGCCCTGATTGGCCAATGGGTTAAAACAACTCACATTAATCCAATGAAGCAATCCCCTGTGGGTAAGCAATCTCCAACACATTATAAAAGAGCATTACACAGGAGAAGCAAATGAGATAATTATTGTTTTCCTTTTTCTCTGAGGCTTCCCAGGAGAACAATCCTGGGTGAAGGGATTTTTCAGAAAATGTGAATGTGACAATTGAGTTTTCATCTGAGACCAAGAGGGAGGGGATCAGAGGAGGGAGGCAGAGGCTGCAGTGGGATCCTCTCTGGAGCACAGGAGTGTACCAAGGGCTGAGGGCTGGGATGGAGTGTCCCAAGAGGCAGGACATTGTCAGGCTG
Source organism: Ammospiza nelsoni (assembly GCF_027579445.1). Lineage (NCBI taxonomy): Eukaryota > Metazoa > Chordata > Aves > Passeriformes > Passerellidae > Ammospiza > Ammospiza nelsoni. Next base: position 4,667,752 of record NC_080651.1, read on the forward strand.
AAGAAAAGCCAGGGCAGTATGAGAAGCTGGTCTTTTGGCTTTTGAGAGCAATTCCATGCAGCAGATGACAGCCCTGGAGCAAGTGCTGTCCCAAGGATTGCAGTTCAACACTGAGGTGCCAGCAGGTAGCTGCTACCCAAATTCAGCTCAGAAATCTTCCTGGGAAATGTGCTGAACTGATGACTTCTGAAATAATCAACCCTGGCTCTTTTAAAGCATAGAGAGGTATCTAAATATCTTTTCTTTCTTATGGTTTCTCCCTGCACACTGCAAAGCAGCTCTGGGCAATTCACAAGTATAAACGTGTATTGCATCAACTTGTGGGAACTTTGGGATCCCTGAGTTGTCATATTCTTCTGCAAAGTTGCATTTCAGGTTTTATAAGAATATAGAACTGCTTTAAGTCTGTGTGTAATTGCATCTCAGAAAATAGTAGGAATATATCACAGGATTATATGTCCTTCAAAGAAAATTCTGCTTGTTAACACACAGGGAAAAAAAAACACATTTATGCTGTGTGGTAATGTCAGGGGCAGTGCAGAGACAGGTTTGCATCTGTGTTTTGATGCAGTGCTATAACAATATCTATAATAGTGGATTTACTCTGCAGAGACTTTGGTTTGAGTGTGTGCACTGAGTCCCTTTGGTAAAGGGAAATGCTTATCCTGACAGCACATATTGTGTTAGCATGATGGACTGATTTGGGTTTTCATTCAGCAGTGGAAACTTGTGGCAAATTATTAGCATAAGCAGCACAAACAGACTTTCATTCCTTAACTTGTACTTCTGCTCATGGAAATCAGCAGTAAAGCTTGTAAACCAACCATGTCACAGTTCTCTTAATTTTACAGTGATTTTGGTCTCATATCTGGAATCCACTTTGAAATACAGTCATTGCAGCCTCTGTCAGAGGTCTTAGAGAAATTCAAAAATAAAATGGTAGCAGTAGTTTGAAAATTATATGTCATTCAAGCAGTGAGCAAAATCTTCCAAGGGAGCAAGTGTACCCTGAACAGAGATGGCTGGTGGTGATTCTTTGGTTTTTTATTACCCCTAATATTTCTGCTGCTGTTTCTTGCTCTCCTCCTTCTTCCCAGCATTTGTTCTTTGTGAAGGAACAATAACTTGGATAACTCATATTCAAGTTGATAGGCTCCCTAATTCCAGAAGCATCACCCTCTGCAGTGCTCTCTCTCCACCCCACTGCAGCCAGAGATGGGCCCTAGCTATCTGATTCTAGCACAACAAAACAAATATGCTGGCCCAATGATCTCCTGACCATATATAGGCTGAAATAGCCTTTTGGAAGATATGGTTGATATCTGTGATCATCACAGAGCAATTAGGAACCATTATGAAACATCTTACCAGTAATTTATTGGGCAGCCTAAAACTATTTCCTTGGGTGGGGAGGGTGTCATCTTCAAGAACACCTCCTGCTCAGGAGAGGCCATGAATTAATTTTTATGGAAGATCTGCTGGGGAGGGTGCAGAGCTCAGAGCATGAACCTGAGCTCGGAGTTACGTCTTGGAAATGCAATGTCCCAAAGGAGGGCAGACAGGAGAGATCCAGTGTTGATATGGTGCTGCTTTCATGGCAGCTGCTTTCTCAGAGTTCCTTGACAGAGTAACCTCTGCTCTCCAATTGCCTCCCAAAAGCTGCTTTTTCTCCTGTGCAGGAGAAAAACAGCACTACTAACCGCAGCAGCAGGAGCAGCCAGGGCCTGGCTGGGGTGTCAGAGCTGCTGCACCAGGTGGGTGAGGTGGCTGAGCTCAGCTCCAGGCTCCTGCTGCCTTTGTTCACAGGGAAGCTGCCTTGCAGACCCTCCTCTACACCCACCACAGAATCAGGATCACACACTGGGTTGGGTTGGAAGGGACCTCAAAGCTCATCTTGTTTTACCCTCCTGCCATGCACAGGGACACCTTCCACCATCTCAGCTTGCTCCAAGCTCCAACCTGGCCTTGAATACTCCCAGAGATGGGACAGCCACAGCTGCTCTGTGCCAGGGTGTCCCCACCCTCACAGGGAAGAGTTACACCAGCCCACTTCTGTTGGATTGGTCAGCATCTTGGGAGAAATGATTAATTTTTTTGCCACGGGTGTAGTGGAAAGAGGCAGAAAGAGAATTTCCAGGCCCAAACAAGCTGGGTTTGATGGTCTCATTGTCATTTTTTAGTAAGTGGTGTAAAGCACAGTGGGCAGCTGATGGTGGCTGCTGGGTGGGAAGGGGTTGGAGGAGAGGTTGAGGTCAGGTGTGACAGGAGCAGGGCAGGCAACAAAAGCAAATGCTGAACTGTAGACCTGCCTTTTCTTTGTAAATTCATCTGTTGCTAAGAATAACCTGCCTGGACAGTGTCCTACAGCATGCTCCAACCTAAAGGGCATTTTGGTCTGACAAATGCAAACTAAGAGAGTGAAGTTATTACCATATGAACATGTGGATTGGAAACATGTGTTGAGTGATTAAAGGCGAAGGCTTGATGACAGCCCCGTAGCAGAGATGGTGCATCTCAGGGAGGAGATTGCTGCTTGGGAAATGCCATATTTTACCATTGAGTTCATTAGTATTTGCCATAAGGAAAACAAGAAAGGTTGACTCCAGAAAAAAAAAAAAAAAGCCTTCCCTCTCAGATGCTATCAGTGCACACAGCGTGTTTGCTTTGGAAACTCCTCGCCGGGGTTTCTGTCAGTCTGTTGCTCTGTGAATGCTGTCTCATGGACAGTTTAGGATTTCACTCTGCCTGGGCTTGGACTGTGTCCCAGGAGTGTGCTCGGTGTCAGGAATTCAAGCTGGAAAAAGTGTGCATTCTGGAAGATTAGGCACTGCAGGGACAGCCTGCAGTGCCCACGGGCTGGGCAGGTCAGAGCACAGCGGGCACTGCCCAGGGTGCTAAATCTGCCACAGCCCTGCAGGGACACACAGCAGAGCTGACAGGAAGTTTTGGGTTGATGCATGTTCATTATAAATCATCTTCTGCTTGTCTGCTTACAATAGTCTGTCTTTTCTGGATGTTTTTGAGGTAGTAACAGACCCTGTATTTTAACTCGACAACATTATTTTTATGTGAAAACATCACATCCTCACTATTCATATTTTTGGATGAGATATGAACCAGAACTATGGGGCCAAGTGCCTCACCCCAAACACTGAAAGGTGAAGAACAAGAAAAAAATCAATCACTTTCCAAAAACTTTGCTAAATTTTGTGACAGTAACCAGTGTATCTGTGCCTGGCTGTGAGGCACCTGTACCAGATTAACATTTGACAGTCCTTGTTGACATTCCATCAAAACCTGGTACTTAAAGCCAAACTGAATCAAACCTTTTGCCCCCCAAAGCACATCAGTGGGCAGGCAGCACTGCAGAGCCCTGGGCACCAGCAGCAGGATCAGAGGAGCCTGCAGAAGCTCTCCTGCCAGCCAGTCCTCAGGACATTGCACTGAGATGAAACAGCCTGCAGGAAACTTCCAGCCAGGATAAATTCTTGGTTCATCACAGATTTTGCCAGATGCTACATTGCTCCCACAGTCCTGCCAGTGCTGTGTTGTAGGCTGGGTTTGTGTTCTCCCATCATATTCACATCTCTAGAAATTGTAAAAGCTGGAGGGCTCATTCAGATGTGTGGGTCTATTAATTTCATCTTATAAAGTGTATTAATTGCTATAGAGTGGGATAACATGTCTTTCTTGCCTGTTGAGTCTCATCCCAGTTCTCTCAGCAGTGCTTTTTTCAGTGAAGTTTAATTGTACAAGGTTTGATAAACACAAAGGCTTGTGAATTCTGATGGGGAGGATTCATCTTCAGGCTTGAAAGAAATAATCCAATATCTATTTGTCTTAGATTTTTACACAGATTTAGAGGTTAATATTAAACAAATAAACAAACAAAAACACACGAAATTTTTTTTTAAACCTGCACAATTTCCCTGACCTCTGTGTTTTCATCCCAGTGGTTCTGCTGGCAAGAGGGGAAGACAGGCAAAGGAACTGCAAATTGTTATTAAAAATGCCTGTAATGAAACAAGAAGACCAAATTTCATTTTATTTATTTCTGGCAAAGTCAGCTCACAGTGGCTGAAAATCCAGATAAATGAGAAACCTTCCTGCTTTTTGCATTCACCACTTGGTATTTTTTGGGTAAAACAGCCCATTTAGTTCAATCCCCTAATGCAGCCCCTCTGTTTCCTTTCCCCTTCCCTGGCAGCACAGATGACAGCACAACGTGGACATTTCACACAGCTTTTGATGATAGATCTTTGATATTTTATGATTTCCCCCGTGTTTCTGGCTGCTCCCACTGGGAGAATCCAGTGGGGCTGGGCAGATGCAGTGTCCTGGGACAAGGATGTGCCACACCTGGCAGAGCCACAGCAGGATCACCATGGGGACAGGGACAGTCTTGCAGGGTCACTGTCTGTGGTGGCAGCAGGACATCAGTGCACCAGGGCATTTCATTCAGGGTGCTGCAAATGCACATCCCAGGCTGGTGCTGCTCATGGTGTGCAGGAATGGAGGTACAAAAAGCTGAGAGGTTTCTCAGCACAGCACTTTGCAGCACAGAAAACAAACTTAGGAAGGTGTGCTCATCACCTCTGTGACGGTGTTCACAGGGGTTCTTGGATGAGGGAAGAGACGAGGATCTGACTCCATGTTTCAGAAGGCTTGAATTATTTTATGATATATATTACATTAAAACTATACTAAAAGAATAGAAGAAAAGGTTTCAGCAGAAGGCTAGCTAAGCTAAGAATAGAAAGGACTGATAACAAAGGTTTGTGGCTTGGATTCTCTGTCTGAGCCAGCTGAGTGTGATTGGCCAAAAATTAGAAACAACCACATGAGACCAATCACAGATGCACCTGTTGCATTCCACAGCAGCAGATAATCATTGTTTACATTTTGTTCCTGAGGCCTCTCAGCTTCTCAGGAGGAAAAATCCTAAGGAAAGGATTTTTCATAAAGGATGTCTGCAACACACCTCTTCTGCTCTTGTCTGTCCTGAGACCCAGATAAAAAATACTCCATGAAGAAAATCTACATGTAGGCGGATGTAAATTTGGCAGCTGGAGATGTAGATGGCAGCTGGGGAACCTGGGGCTCCAGGGAATGGTGAGAATGGGGTCAGACACAGCAAAGGGATGGCCAGAAAAAAAGAGAGGGCTCTGCTGCCAAACTTCCCCTGCCCTTTGAGAAAGGGCAGAGGGCAGGGCTGGCTGCGGGGCTGAGTGAGGGCTGTCCTGGAGGGACAGGGCACACAGGGCTGGGCACGGAGAGGTGGCACTGCCAGGAGGGCAGGGAGTGTGGGCGGGTGGAGAGCTCAGAGCTCCGCACCAAGGGCAGAGCCGCACGCAGAGGAGCTGCTGGTGCTGCTCACTGGAGCGCTCCCACAGGACTTTTAGGAGCAGGAGGGGACCCGAAAAAACACATCCCAAGCCCCTGTTGGATTTAGCCATGTCCCAAACCCCGTGTGCCACCCAGGCTGTGGGACACACCGAGCTTGCATCCCCCGAACGGGGCAGGGTGCGGAACAGCTCATCCCTCATCCCACGGCATCTGCCATGAGATGCTGGGAGGAACCTCTGGAGCTCGTGTTCGCTGCCCTGCAGAAGGGCTGGCAGGTTATTTCCTACCCTGCAGGGCTGCAGAAGCACTGGCAGGTCGTTCTCTGCCCTACAGAAGGGCTGGCAGGTTATTTGCTGCCCTGTAAAGCTGCAGAAGGGCTGGCAGATCATTCTCTGCCCCGAAGAAGGGCTGGCACATCCCTGCAGCACCTGCAGCTCCGCTCCTTGCCCAGCCCGAGGCAGCGCTCCCGGCTCAGCCCGCAGCGCTCCCTCCTGCCTGGAGCACACGGAGCCGCTCTCCGGCTCGTGGCATTCACAACCCCTCGGATGTCTTTGTTTCAACTATTCCATTGGGAAGTGCTATTTTAAGGCTCCATTGAGGCAGGCGGAATGTGGGACCTCCTCCTGCCGGCCGCTCCGCGCTTATCGGCGCTGCTATTTTGTCTAATTCGGCTCCCCTCGCCATTTCACTGCCACCATTTACATTTCCCGTGCTGGAGCAGCCACAACAGTCTGCAGAGATCGTGTCCGTGTGTTCCCGGGGCACAGAGCAGTTCTGAGCTGCTCCAGGTCCTGCCTGGTGCTTGTGCAGGCTGTGGACACAGAGTGGTGGAGAAAGTTCAGTTTGCTGACAATTCATCAAACAGCCACGGACGCTGTTTAGCTCTTTAGTTTGAGATTACACTCCTCGGGCTTCCTGCATGTTCAGAAAGTATTTCTGGCTTTTGAAGTGCCTCTCAGTTAAAGTCTCTCCCCTGTTGGCTGAATGGTGTTCACACTCCTGGGCAGGATCCAGGGGGCAGCCACCAGCCCAGCACAGCCTCACCCACACAAAAATTGCTTTTCTTTACCTTTTAAACCTCTTTTCTTTGCCTTTTAAAACCTCTTTTCTTTACCTTTTTAAACCTCTTCTCTTTCCTTTTTAAACCTCTTTTCTTTACCTTTTAAACCTCTGCTGTTTTAGTCTGGCTGTGGACTGAAGTTCCCTTCAGAAAATCAAGCAAGGTAGTCCCTCTGAATTATAAAAAGTGTAAAAGCCATTGCTGAAAAAGAAATATTATTTATTAAGGCTGCAACAGAAGCTGAGAATAAAAAAATCTGTCCAAAAATAGTCCAGGGAGTGGATTTTATAGGTGAAACTTCAGGATATGGCACAATGGGAGGAGAGGTGGACTCTCACAGCAAGTGCTGTTGGAACTGTGAAATTGTTTGCATAATATGAACATAAAGAAGAACCTGGGTGTTACTGATGAGAAGGAGGGGAAAAATACAGAAGTGCTGCATAAAAAATCTCAGAAATTCATGACTATAGAAATAACACAAATGTTTTAATTCCTTGCTCTTGCTCTGGCTCTGCAGGGAGTGTAGTAATAGTGCAGCATGGCCATGACCAAGACTAATGAGGACATGGGAAGTTTCAGCACTCATGAACCTTGCAGGGAAGCTTTTTTCTCAGCCCAGTTCTCCAGAGCAGCTTCCTGCCCCCTTTTCCCTCCTCCTGAGATAGAGCTGAGTCAGACTTTAGATCTGAGGAGCTAATCAAGGCTATGTGGGAGCAGGGAGGTTCCTCTTCTTTTCTGTCGTGGTCTCGGCCACCTGCCACTCTTGCAGAAGACAATGGAGAGGAATTGTTCCCAGCTCCTTCTCCTCCAGTCAGTACCTGGGACAATCCCTTTTCTCACCTTGAAACACCAGGCCAGCTGAGGGAATACACTGAGGGAATTCAGTGAATGGTTTCTGCAGAGTTCTTCAGCCCTGCAGAAGATGAGGGAAACTCTGGGGAGATGAAGAACCTCTTTGGAGCAGATTTGATCTGCTCTGGTCCTTGAGATGGTGGGATCTAGGTTTGGGTTGACCCACTTGGCAGGTTCTGTCTTTGAGATGGTGGGATCTAGGCTGGGGAGTGACCCAGCTGGAAGGTTCTGTGTGTGAGATGGTGGGATCTAGGCTTGGGGTGATCCACTTGGAAGGTTCTGTCCTTGAGATGGTGGGATCTAGGCTGGGGAGTGACCCAGTTAGAAGGTTCTGTCCTTGAGATGGTGGGATCTAGGTTTGGAGTGGGATCTAGGCTTGGGGTGACCCCCTTGGCAGGTTCCCAGGAGCAATCCCAAATACTTGAGACCCAGAGAAGAGAGTCCTGCAGAGTCCCACAGGTGTGGCAGAGGAACCAGAGCAGATGGCAGGGCAGGGGATGAGGCTAAAGCAGATGTGCAGCTCTGGCTCCTTGCTTTCCTTGTTTCATGGTGGTGGCATCAGGCCCCTGACCCCTCACTTTGGCTTCAGCAGGCTGGAACACCTTGGCTGGGTGATCTTTTTGTGGATGGGGCCGTGCCAGGTGATTGTTCCACTAGCTCCAGGCCTCCAGAAAGTTTCAGAAAGAGTCATCAACCCAGGCAAGGCTTCCCTGGACTGCTCTCAAAAACCCTGACACATTTTTTTAACTTACATAAGCTACATCCATCTGAAGGGGGGTGTTTCCATGATGCTCTCTCTCACAGCAAGTTTGCTTGAAGAGAAGCAGAAAAAACAACAAAAATAAGGGCTCCCACCTACAATCTGTCTCCAGGCCTGAGAGCAGCACTTGGAAGAGGTCCCTGTCCTTTCTCCAGGGTCCCTGGATGCTCAGGGGTCGGACTCCCCTGGCAGCAGTGCAGGGATCCCGTGGAGCTGCTCCAGCAGCAGAGCAGTGCCTGTGTGGCTGTGCAGAGCAGGGACAGCCTGGCAGGAGCTCCCCCCTGCAGGGAAAACAGCCCTTTTTGGAGAGGAGACACTTGCTGAGCACTGTGTGTTACCCCTGGATATCAACAAAACACGGTCCTGCTGCAGCCTGTGCAACCTCGCTTGGAAATGCCGCGATCTCTGCTTTAACCACAGCTCCAAAGAGCAAAGTTGATTTATTTTTGTTCTTTCAACTGTGGCTTATAATAAAGTGTGAACCCTGCACAAAGCTGGGCTCTGTTGTTATGAGATCAGTGACTCCAAATACAGGGAGATGGGAACACACCAAAGGTGTTGTCGAGGCATTTTTTACACTGAAGGGTCAATGTGAGGCAGGGAACAGCTTTGTTTAAAGGCTCTGAGCTCCTTTGGCAGGTGGCTGATTTACAAGTCAGGAACAACAGCATGCCTGTGACACTTTTGAGGACCTTATTTTTCCTTCTAAATGAATTTCAAGTATTTTTCTGTAGAAGCTGGAGCCCTGCTGAGGTGCACTGGCTCAGCCCTGCATTTCTCCCGTTTATGGAACCCCACACACAGGCAGTAAATGCCTCCACTCATTGGCCCTATATTTCCCTTGCCATCACAGGCTGCTTTGGAGAGGTCCAATCCTTGCTTCTGGCCTGGCAGCCTTTGCTAAATCACAGGATTTCAGATCCTGCCCCTCAGGCATCACATACTCCCTGAAAACAAGCATTTCCAGCTCTTGCCTGGAAGCTCCTTAACTCTGACTCTGCTGGAAGACTCAGCAAGATGGGGAGGAGGATTGCATTAAAATGAGGTAAAAAACAACCAAATCCTCCTAGGCATGACATGGGAGGAAAATTAATATTTAAAATACATGCATGATGTAATGGGACTTAAAATAGTCTCTATCCTGGAAAAAAGAGATTAACTGCTTAAGGCAAAGTAATGAAAAGGTCACTTGGACAATTCCTGCAAAGCACTCCCTGTGCTGCATCATGGACTTATCGGTCCTGTTTGACAGGGAGTCACACATGATCCCAAGCACTTATCTCTGTTTTATACTTTATGAAAAATTGATTGACTCCTTTTGCCCAAGAATTTGCGTTAAATAAGAAATAAAACATTGTTTATGGGCAACTTTCTCTTCCCATAGTCAGCAGGGGCCAGTTTTATAAGAACAGGACATCAAATCTTAATGCTGCAAAGTACCTGCGTGTTTGACATGGCAAAGTGAACTCGTCTGTTATTATCTCAGCTGGATCAGTTCCTAAAGCTAAACAGAAACAGCAGCGAACATTTTCCATTCTTTCTGCCTCTAAGCAGCTTCCCTCACCCTCTGGCACAGACCACATCCTGTCTGGGTAGTGCCAGTCCTCCCAGCATGACACTGAGGGGGGTGGAGATGTCTATCCCATGGTATGGCACTGGCAGCACTGGCATGTCCATCCTTGTAACCCCAGTGTGGTGCTGGCAGTACTGGGATGTCCAGATGTCCATCCCTGTCACACTGGTGTGGTGCTGGCAGCACTGGATGTCCAGATGTCCATCCCTGTCACACTGGTGTGGTGCTGGCAGCACTGGGATGTCCAGATGTCCATCCCTGTCACACTGGTGTGGCACTGGCAGCACTGGCATGTCCATCCCTGCCACCCCAACATGGCACTGGCAGCACTGGGGTGTCCATCCCTGCCACCCTGGCATGTCTGAGCTCCTGCCTGCCCAGCTGTGGGTGCAGCACATGCCCAGGTGTGTTTTGCTGCCCACTGATTCCTTGCAGGCTCAGATCCTGTGCCCATCTGCTGGCAGATGTGCTCTGGTTAAGGAACTGCAGCCATGCCCAGAGTGATGAAAGAACACCATGATGGGTGTGCAGCATTGTCACTGGATTTGGAAGCTGGGAAGGGATCACAGATGGGATCACAGACTCAAAGTGGGTCTGTTCATTTGGCTAAAATTTCAGGCAGCAGCAGTTTAGGGCACCCTTGCCTGGTACTTCAGCTGGTGTTTAACATTGCCAGAGCAGAGGATGGTCCTTCCTCTGTGCAGCTGTGCAGCCTGAACAGGGCAGGACTCTGTCAGAAATGGTCTCTGGCACTGAAACACCCTCCAGCCTGTGCTGAATCCACTTTCTGTTGGCTGGACTGCCCAGGTTCTGCTGGATGAGAACAGCTCTGGAGCAGGAAAAGCTGCTCTGGCTGCCTCTGCTCCTGCTCCTGTGACCTGGTACTGCCCAGCTGGGCTTGGGTGGCCCCTCTGCTCAGGGCTGAGGCCACCTGCTCAGAGCTGCTCCTTCCTGTGACTGACTCATTGCTTCCTGGGGGATTTCATGCTGTGATGTCACTTCTGCAGCACCTTTCACCAATGATAAATTCCTCCAGAAACAGAGAGAAAACGACCCAGAAACATGGCTACACATAAACCCCTCAATTATACAAAGTCCTGCAAACATCAGATAAGACCATCAGAGAGAAAAGGTCACAGCAACACCAGCTATGTCGTGAATAGCAGCAACAAGTAGCAGCCAGTGCCTGATTCAGTCTAAGTCTAGAAAGATGAAAAGATAGAAATGTTATTGGCTTTAATTCGTTTGTAGTGCGTTCCAGGCAGCTGTCAACTGCTGAACATTTGAACAACCAGGGCCTCCCAAAGGGAAATAACATCTTTGGAATGGCCAGGCTCAAGAAAACACCACATCTTAGATGATGTATTGATGGGGGAAAATAAATTCAGAGGAGAATTTGGTGCTTTGCCGAGCAATGTCCTGAAGATAAGCTTGTACCAGTTCTTCAGTCACGCACTAATGATCTTCAGTTCATTATATGTTATAAATCACCCTGATGGATCCAGAAAAGGGTAATAAATGAGTAAATAAATAGCAAACACTCTGTGGATAGTGCTGATCATAGAAAGATGAATTAATCATAAACACTGCTCCCAAAGGCTGTGACACGAATGAGCATTCCTTTGATATCAGCCATGCTCTTCTTCCCACCAACTTGTTCTCAAATAAACATCCCAGTAAATATTTGTCTCCTTGCTCTAGCATTACAAATAAAATGAGAAAGGCTCATAGACAGCAATTCCCTTAGGGTGATGCTGGATTTCAGGTTGGGATTCACCTCAGCTCACTTCAGTCACCCTCTAGCTCATGATCTCAGTCTAGGGCTGCATCTCTGGGCTCCCTCCAGAGCTGCCCTTCCAAATTGCCACCCTTAGTGATTGCAATCTCTTCTATCTCTTTTAATCTCTTTCATGGCCTGATGTCCCACCCTGGTGCTGTTTTTCCTAGAAGGTGCCCCAGGAATTTTGATGCCATGGGGGCCTTTCAGGTGCAGTGATTTCCACCCTCCCCTGCAGCCTGAGCCCTGCCTGGAGCCCTGCTGAGCTGCTGTGCCACCAGAGCCCAGAACCAGAGCAGAACCCGAGCCCTGCAGTGGCAGCACAAAGCCCCAGCTCCTCTGGGATGATGCTCCAAGGCTCTCATGGGCCATGGTGTTGCTGGTTTGTGAGGGCCCCAATGAAGGAGGACTCCCTTGATATCAGAAGGGTACTTAATTACTTTATTATACTATCTTATTCTGTACATCTAAACTGAACCTTCCAAGCACTCAACCCTGCTCACACTGCATAGAATCTCATGATTATCACCCAACAGTCCTGACACACACACACCTGGTCCTGACAGGGCAAGGAAACAAAACACCATCACTGTGGGTAAACAATCTCCATGTTGCATTCTGCTTTTGCCCAAACACAGGCACAGCAAATGATAAGAATTGATTTTCCTTTCTCTGAGGTTCAGAGAACGTGGAACCCAGAAATATTCTTGGGAAGAGCTGTGCCTTGCTTTTCTCTGTGAGGAGAAAGGTGGGGCTACAGCAGGGGTGAGGGGCTGCTGTGCTGGACTGTGTCCTGCCCTGAACCAGTGGGTGACACAGGACTGGGAGAGGCAGGGATGAGCCCTCTGGGATGCTGGAATGGCATTTTTGGACTCAGGACAAGCTTTCTTAACAGCCTCAGGCTCACTTCCTTTATCTGCTGTCATATGATTGCAAACTCTAATTTCATTCTCTGCCTGCTTTCCTGCCTAGGTGAAGTCCATTCATTATTTTGAACTGTATCCATAACTCCTCCTTATCTCTAAGCCCTGCTGCTCCTCCTGCACAGCCTGATGACACAACTGCATGTGCTCTGCTCTCCTGGCAGCTTGTCTGAGCACAAACCCTCTTGCTGCTCCCTCTCCCTGCTCCCATCTGCAGCAGCCAGGTGCTCTGAGGAGGCATTTCTGCCCTGGTGGTTTGTTCCTTATCGCAGACATCTTTTATGAGAAATCTTTCCTTAGGATTTTTCCTCCTGAGAAGCTGAGAGGCCTCAGGACCAAAATGTAAACACTGATTATCTGCTGCTGTGGAATGCAACAGGTGCATCTGGGATTGGCCCATGTTGGATGTTTGTAATTAATGGCCAATCACAGTCAGCTGGCTCAGACACAGAGCTGAGCCACAAACCTTTGTTATCATTCTTCTTGGCTATCCTATTCTTAGCTAGCCTTCTGATGAAACCTTTTCTTCTATTCTTTTAGTAAAGTTTAAATGTAATATATATCATAAAATAATAAATCCAGCTTTCTGAAACATGGAGTCAGATCCTCGTCTCTTCCCCAATCTGAAAACCCCTGTGAACATGGTCACAGTTCCTCAAGCTGCAGAGGGATCAGTGGCCTGCCCTGCTAACACCCAGACCAAAACATGCTGCTTCCTTCAGCAATGTGTGGGACTTGGCCATCTCTCACCTGAATTTCTCCTGCTCAGCCTTGGGAATCCCTTGGCAACTCCAGCCCACAATCAATGGACATCACACGCCAACCTCCTCTTCAGGCTGTTGCTCCCAGAATCAGCTGAATCTTTACTGAATTTGAAGCCTAAATTCTCATATGTCAAAGCCAAATTCTGTCTCCAAGTTGCCCAAGCTCCTTGTCAGCTATTTTCTTGAGAGCAGTACAGTTCAGGCAATGGGAGTGCTGCTGCAGATAAATCATGCTCAAAGGGTTTGCAATGCTCTGCTTGACCCAGAGTGTAAAAACCTGCTTGAGCAATGCCTTCAAGCAGAAAACTTGTCAGAAAAATCAATTTGCTTGCCTCCCTATGTGCAATATATTAGCAATGCCCTGGGATAGCAGGGATGGAGGGTAGATAATGGGAGACTGAGCAGTCTGAGGCAATCAGCAATTTCTCAGCTTTCCCTGCTGCTCAGTTTTCCTAGATTGGAAATGAAACATGGGTGGCAAAAGAACTGGAAGATGCTTTTAAGTGTGGTTCTGGCCTGCACAAAGGGCTGCATAATGTGGATGTTGCTGGGTATTGTTTCCCAATATTCCCCTCAATTAGTTCTGCTGAGCACAGCACAGGGGGAGAACTGGTTTTATCTCCCTGCCTCCAGCCTTGGCTTTAGCTCAGCCAAAGAGGGCTGATTTCCACTGCTGAGGAACCCCTGCTCCAGAGAGAGCTCCCAGGTGAGCAGGGCTGCAGGAGGAGAGGATGGAGGAGCAGATGAGGATGGCAAACACAGCCCATCCCCTCTCACTGGCACTGCAGCTCCCCAGGCTGCAAAGAGCATGCTGGGCTCCTTCCAGATGCCACCACCAGGACCAGCAGGCTTTGTGCAGGACTTTGTGATGCTTGGGCTAAATCCCAGCCTTGGAGACGCCGGCACAATCCCTCTGCTGTGCTGTGACCTGGGAGCCGCCAGGGCAGGAGCTTGGGGTGGCACAGGGCAGCACAGCCCAGGGGGGCTGCTGGAAGGGGTCGAGGCTCAGTTTGGTGAGTGCAGAAAATGCAGGAAACCCTCTGTAGGATGGACTCTGCCACCTGGAGCATGGCTGGGTGCTGTGATCATTCCTTTGTGAGGAGGACAAAGGAGTGCTCTGAGGAACAGAACAGCTGGGATTGTCCTGGCCTGCCCCCCTACAATCAGTGCCTCTGATGCTTCCCCCTCCCCATCCAGAAAAGTGTCTCTACAAACATCTGTTTTATGGTCTGGACTTGCATTTTCAGGTTCTGGAGCCTGATTGTGTCTTTCAGACCATCTCACCAACCCTCAGAGATTTTGGAGAGCAAGCACCCTGCTCATGCATCTTAGCATGAGCCTCTTTGCTTTGTTGCTCTCTGAATTACACACACAAACTAATAATAAAGCCATCTCTTCATCCACTATTGTCTTTATGAAAAAAAAATACAAAATCAGAAAATAAATGGACATATATGAGCAAGAAACAGCTTTAATGAGATTAATATTCAGTAATACACTAATGGCTTCACACTGAGAAGTAAAAAGTATTGTAGGTGTTGGAAAGTTATATGACATCAGTGAAGAATGGAAGGAACCCAGCTAAACTTAGATCAGTCTGACAAGTGGATTTTTGAGCTGGTTTTGGCTAAGTTTTGCAATCAAGGAATTATATTTGCTGATCCCAATGGGAGATCCATGCAAAAGTGAAGTCAAAAGCAACCAAAAAATGCTCCCCAGGGGTAGGTTCTTACCCCTATTGGGGTACACTTGTGTAAAAGGCTGATGTGCCCATCACCCAGCTGGTCCCAGGAGATTGCAGGGTGGGCAGGCCCTGGCACAGGGTGCCCAGAGCAGCTGGGGCTGCCCCTGCATCCCTGGCAGTGCCCAAGGCCAGGCTGGGCAGGGCTTGGGGCACCCTGGGACAGTGGGAGATGTCCCCCCAAGGCATGGAGGGAACTGGGTGGGCTTTAAGGTCCCTTCCAAAGCATTCAGTGATTCTGTGAAGACAAACAGAGGGAACCAAGAGCGGATAAGATGGAGAGACAGAGAGTGTCTGATCTGAGACAAGGTAGGATGTTGCCATGGCATTACAAAGAGACACAAACCCTGAGGGACAGCAAAGAAACATCAGAACGTGCTGAGCTTCACTGTTCACATCATTCAAGTGCTGGGACATGTTCAGTGGGTTGGACCCTGTGAAAGTGGAGGAGAACCTGGATGCTGTAAATGCAGAAATCCCATGGACTCTGAGCATGCTGTGCATTCATGTGCATATGAAATCTCCAGCCACAAAGCTTCAGAGGATGAATTTAAGGCTTGGAGGCATTACCCAACACTAATTTTCAAGTGCAAAGTAGACACTTGCGGAATTTGTTCAATTTACCCTGGAAGATCTCTATCATGTGCAGAGCAACCACTACAGGACTTTCTGCTGTGGGTAAGTGTGGGATCTCAGCACCTCAGGACTGATGTGCAGAGTGACCGAGACCACCCTTGGGGGGCTCGGAGGTCCTGGAATGTTGCCAGAAGTGTCTGGTGGCTGGACTTTGATCCTACAAGGGAGACGACACCTGTATGAGGATAGGAGGATTTCACTGGGGTAAATGGTGAAGGGATAAGTTAGTTAGAGTGTAAAACACACGGTTTAAGATTTCTGTACAGGGGGCTCTAAAGAAGTAAGATGGAGGAATTGGGGCGTGTCCTGTTCTTCTTCTTCTTCTTAGCCTCCATCTTCTGTGGTGGTGTTGGCACTTTGGGATTGGTTATTACTAAAAGTGCACTGGTCAATAAGGGCAAAAGGTATTGGGGGAAATAGGTAAATATTGTATACGTAATTTTGAGTATAAAGATAGGTGACCGCCCCGGGGGCGCTCAGTGTGCTCATGGCTGGCTTGCTGTGCAGACCTCTGTCGGGCCAAGAGAAAATCTTTTAGATAAACAACTAATAAACACTGAAGACCGAGAAAAAACCTGAAGCCTCTTCTCGTCCTTTGAAGCGCGGGCTGCCCAAGGCCACCCCGGGCCTTTCCAGGTCATTAAAACAGCCGAGAAACCGACAGGTAAGGTCCAGAGCTGAGCCCCCAAGGAGCCCTCAGGAGATCATAAAGCTGAGAAGCACTTGGAAAAGCCAATGTAACAATCTGTCTGTAATTTAAGGGTGAGGGACAGTGAAATTTGGAAATTTGGGATATAACTTAAACTCAGAGGAACATGGGGCTTGTGGCTGTCACAAGGTCACTCTGGGTGGAATTTCTTTGCCATTACTGGTGGCACTCAGTGGCTTTTTTGCCCATCCCCTGGAGAGGCAGGACACCCATCCCCTGGTTCTGTTGCTAGAAGCTGGATTATCCTTGGAATATTTTGCAGCTGTGGCTGTTTTCATGGCTTGGCAGGTCAGGAGGAATATCTCTTGTCTTGACAACTCTTCTAGTAAGTTTTCCTTAGGAGATTTGTACTTGCAAAGAGCCCTGAGGTCTCTGATTAAGCCCAGAATCCCAGTGTTGGAGCCCACAATTCAAATTAGTCAGTCAGCAGTGGGTTTCTGAGTTCCTTCACCCAGGACTGGGATGTGGGGTGTGTTTGTTCTCCTGGCACTGCACTCACTTCAGGGGATGGCTTGTCCAGTCTCCATTGCCCCACCCAGATGACCTTAGGTTTGTTCTCCCAGGAAGATGTGGAATCCCTGGTGTGGAACCCCTGATGTGAATGCCCTTAGGTTTGTTCCCTTAGGAAGATGTGGAACCCCTGATGTGGATGCCCTTGGGTTTGTTCTCCCAGGAAGATGTGGAATCCCTGATGTGGAACTCCTGATGTGGATGCTCTTGGGTTGGTTCTCTTAGGAAGATGTGGAACCCCTGGCCCTGAGGTCTTGGAGCCTGTCCAAAGCCCAGGAGAATGTCTGTGCTGGGTACAACTCCAGCCCTGTCTCTTCAGGGGACTCCTGACAGTTTCAGTCCATGGCCAGAGCAGAGCAGGGCTTGAAAATAAACACAAAACCCCAGCAGCAAGGGAGAATGCAGTTCTAAATCAGCAGTGAAGGAGGGCACCCATCCTGCCACACGCGAGGTGGCTCCACAGAGTACAGGAGGTCCTGCCAAGAGCTTTTCTTGGCTCTTTAGTCAAAACTTCCCTTTGCCTAAATTTCCATTGCTCCTGGGCACAGCATGTGCCTTCTTGGAGCACCCCAAATAACCCTCGCTTGCTACCATCAAGTTATTGTTCCATTTCAATGATATTGGAAGCTCCTCCAGCCCCAGCCAGGGAGAAAGGCTTTCCCTGCTTCCAGGGGACTATGTAATCCCAGAGCTTTGTGCCAGAACTGCTCCATGGGGGCCAGGAGAGAAGCAGGAGGGACACAATGTGCTTTCCATGAGGGAAGCCCGTTCTACCAAGGTCTGCTGGGGCTTGTTCTGCTGCTGGCATGGTTGCCTCTCACAACTCGTACAGGACTTGATAAAGTCAGACAGCTGGATGAAAGAGCATAAATACCCTAAACTTAAACATGCTATTGAGGAGCTGAAGGCAGGACATAAATAACTGCACTCTCGCTTTCATGTTTATCATACAATTGCAACAGGACCATATTTGGAATAAGTATCCCAAAATTTGAATGCAACATATGATTGGAGTTTATCTGTTGTCATGTTTTGAATAAATATTCAGAAAACTCATTATTTTGGGTATCCCCCTCTTCTCACTTTTTCCCAAATGAGGTGGAGCTAGGCAGTTTGGACACTGCTGGAGCTGTCTTTCATGTTTGCAAAAGCCTTGAGCCCTGGAGCTGAGCACAGCTCACTCCTGAGCCATGCAGGAGTCTGGGTCTGTGCAGGGTGGGCAGCAGCCAGCCCTGCTCCACACGCCAGCCTGGGGTGTCCCTGTCCATGAGGTGTGATCACTCTGCCCAGCTCCTCCTCTCTGGAGGCCTCACAAGGTGGGTGACAACAGAGAGTGACAAGGGACCATGCTGCATCCCAGAGGAGAAGGAGGCAGAGCATCCTGCCTCGGCCTGCTGTGCTGCACAAATTTCCTCTGCATGGGGTCAATGCCAGTCCTGAGAGCTCCCAGGGGCAAGGGGAAACACTGGCATCATTTTACCCTTTGAGTTTCAATAATGTCAAGTGCAAGGGGCCCCCAGCACCACCAGCCACAATCAGGTGAAGCATAGAAACTTGTCAAAAAATCTTTGAGAAGGATGTAACAAAACCAGAGGATCAAGTCAACTGCAAAGATCTCTTTGCACCCAAAGCAGTGTTGTTAACTGATTGTATTAATTTGTAAGAAACTCAGCCCTGTTACTGTGTGGAGGATGCACGGGCTGCTCTGCACCAGCACTGTGGATGATGTTATGATGGCAAAAATCTGCCCAAAGACAGTCTCTGGGGAACAGAGCTTGCACACCCTATGGTGGGCATCCCCAAGAGCCAGGTAATGTGTTCATGTAAATCTTTACTGGTGCTGCAGCCAGTGAAGTGGTCCAGGGCTCTGCAGAGCACCTGAGTCAGTGACAGGGCTGCTCCAGGTCTGCTGCTGAGGGTTGCTCCAGCCCTCACAAAGAGCTGATTAGTGCAGTGGTACCTCGTTAGGACAATGTGGATTTGATCAGAGCTTGTACCCAAGGTTATCTTTGCAGGGAAATGCAGTGTTGCAAAGTAGCGTTTCCAGTAACATTCCCTTTATTTTCCCTTTCACTCTCACTCTCACTCGATCAGATTTTGGCAGACAACATTCTGCTTAATTCCATTTACTTCTAAAACCATGAGTTCTGCAATTAATTTCATCTTTCTATTGTCTCAGAAACGTTGTTCAACAGGGGAGAATAATCCTGGGCTGGATTTCTGATGTGCATGGGGGTACCAAACCCCAAACCATGCTGCCAGCATGGGATGCATTAGGGAGGAAATGAAACAAACCTCAGGGCACAGTGTCTGCCTTGCACGTTTGCACAAGCAGCAGCACACATGTAGCACTCAGTGCCAAGGCTCTCACACAAACATTCACACCCTTCCACACTTTCAGATGGCTGCAGGGGGACACAGGGTGTGCTCCGGGCTGCCCACACCACGAGCCCCTCGCTCACACACCCTGTCATAGTCACATTTTCTGGAAAAATCCCTCTGCCCAGGATTTTTTTCTCCTGGGAAGCTGAGAAACCTCCAAGAAAAAGTAAAACAATAATTATCTCATTTGCTTCTCCTGTGTTTTGCTCCTTTGGAATGTGTTTGGAGATTTTGGCCAAGCTGTGTTGGGACTCTGGAGAGAGTCACGAGTTTTCATTATTATCTTTTTAGCATTCAGTATAGTTTAGTATTCTTTAATATAATATGGCATCATAAAATAATAAATTAGCCTTCAGAGAACATGGAGTCAGATCCATCATTCCTT
The DNA here is from genome assembly GCF_027579445.1 of Ammospiza nelsoni. Taxonomy (NCBI): domain Eukaryota; kingdom Metazoa; phylum Chordata; class Aves; order Passeriformes; family Passerellidae; genus Ammospiza; species Ammospiza nelsoni. Next base: position 4,687,170 of record NC_080651.1, read on the forward strand.
CCTTTGTCTGGGAGCCCTACAAATATAATAATACCCAGCTCACACCAGCCCAGCCCCACTCTCATGTGCCACTGCCAAGTTTCTCCCTTAATGTTTTGAGCCTCAGGGTGCTCTGAGCTCTTGGGGCAGATGACAGTGCTGTGTCCCCAGAGCCTGAGCTGTAAATCCTCATGGACCCTGATGTGTGCTGAGCTGTAGAAGCACAAGCTGTGGATAAACAAACAGTTCACCTCCTTCTGTCATGCAGGGAGCATGCAGGGAGGATGGAGGGGCACAGGACAAGGGGGAATGGCTTCACATTGTCTGAAAGTAGGTTTAGATTAGGTATTAGGGAGAAAGCTTGTGGTGTTTGTGAGGGTTTCCAGGATGAGGTGAGAGATGAGAATTTGATTGTAAGTTCTCAGAAGGCTGATTTATTGTGATATGATATGATATATATGATATGGTATATTTATTATAAGAATGCTATACTAAAACTATACTAAAGAAAGAAAAAGGATACATCAGAAGGCTTCACAAAAATGAACATTAAAAACCTGTGACTCCTCAAAGCTTCAACACAGTTGGACTGTGATTAGTCATTAAATCGAAATAATTCACATGCTGGGTAAACAATTTTTAAATGGCACTTCAAACCAGCAAAACAAGGAGAAGCTGAAGCTTCCTAGCTTCCCAAGAAAAGTACTCTTAGCAAAAAGATTTTTCAGAAAATATCATGGTAACAAAAGCTCTGACTGCGAGGCTGGTAAGGCCCTGGCACAGGTTGCCCAGAGGAGCTGTGGCTGCTCCATCCCTGGAAGTGTTCAAGGCCAGGTTGGACAGACTTGGAGAAACCTCATCTAGCAGGAGATGGAACTAGATGATTTTTAAAGTTTTTCAAACAAGACCTTTCTGTGATGCTGTGATTCCATGATTTGCCACCCTCCTTTCTGCTGGCTGCATGGCTACGCCTCCATTTGCTGTGTGACTGAAACCATTGGGCTGCAGAAACCTGGCACTCCCTTCTCCCAAATGCCACTGCCCTTTTGCAGATTCCCTCTTCCTCCCATGCAAGGACACAGCAGACAGGACACAGATCCCCACTTTCCAGAGACACTCAGGGCTGGGCAAAGGCTGGGCTTGGTTGCTCTGTGTGCAGGCTGGGGGGCATATGGAGCATTCTCCTCCATGGGTTATAACACATTCAAATGCTCCATTTACACAAATTCTTCATATTTAGCTGCCCTTTTCTGAAACTGCGCCTTTCAGAAGGAGCACTGTGAAGAGGAGCACATGAAGGATTGTGTCCCTCGTGTGTCTCTTTGCAATCTCCACTGGAAAGGTGTTCTGGTGCCTCTCCTTCCTTTGTGAGGTCCTGCACGGTGACTCAGCCCCTGCAGGTTCCTGAACATGGAGCTCATTTACTCCGAGCAGCTAACGCAGAACAGAGGGTTGAATTTGTTGACACATCTCAGAGAGATCTCACTGATTAATGTGCTGAATCTCAAACACAGGCTAAGACCATGAAATCCCTAACAGGGGTTTAGATCAGAGATAACATAATAATACACAGAACTCTTGGAAACATTTTCAAACCATGTAATGTCTATATTCTTAGTGTTCCTGACAGTGCTAATGGAACCAGAAAGTTGACAAGATCTCCTCTGTATTCAATTCCCTGATTGCTTTTAAACCCCTTTTCGTGTAGTCATGGTTCTTCCAGCATCACCTAAATCTTGCAGGCCTGCAGGATGTGGGATCTCAAGCCAGAGTCACTTCTCCACTCCCTGTGATCAGGGATGAGAGGCTGCAAAGGCTGCCCAGAAGGAGATGCCCTTGCACAGGGCAGGGAGGGATCAGCTTTACTGGTGCAAAGGCAGATGAAGCAGGCCAAGGGGAGGATGTCAGCTTCATTTCTCATCTTTGGTGTCTCCGTCCTGCTTGTCTGCAGCGTGGGGAGGGGAATGATGGAACGCTGTTTGAGCGCTCAAGGCAGGTCAGGGAATGCTTATCACTGTGCCTCATCCCACAGGGAAAGGCAGATGAGAGCAGACCATGCAGTGATTCATGAAAAAGCTCTGCTTCCCCCTGTCAGAGCCTTACATGGTGTATAGCTTGCTCCTGCTGCCTTAATCCTTTGAAGATGCTGGGTCAGTTTTTCCTGTTCATCTGGCTTTAGCTGCACGTGCTCTCAGCACATGGAGCTGCCAAATTTCCCTGGGCTCTCCAAAGGGGCAAAAGCAAGGCTTTAATTTATCTGACCCGTGTTTCATTCTTTATTTGTAAAAGGAGCAACAGAAGTGGAAAAGAGTCCCTGCCTGTTCCCATCCAGCCCCACATGTGCCCAGGCACTTGTGTTTACTCTCTTGAGGGCTCCCAGCAGGCAGCTCTGGGATTTCGTGCTGCAGCACTCAGGAATATTTTCTCTGGGTTTTGAGGCAGTGAGGGGGAAAGTTCCTGAGCCCCCTCTGAGTTCTGGCACTGGTGCAACTGAATGAGCTGCACAAGGGCCCTCCCCAGCAAGGGCTGTGTGTGCTCACAATGGCATGTGCTCTCAGGAAGGGAGAAATCCCTATCCAAACCCCACAAACAGCTGCCTCCTGACCCTGCTTCAGCTCCACCTGAAGCACTGCTAGGTGTCCACTCGCACTGATTTTATCTGCTTTGCTCAGCTCCCTCCCTGCCCTGGGGTGATGATGGGAGAGCAGGATCCCAGAGCACTGACACTGGGCAGGAGCAGCCTCCGGAGGGAGATGCCAGCCTGGCTCCGGCAGAAAAAGCCTCCAGAGGGAGATGCCAGCCTGGTTTTGGCAGAAAAACTCTCCAGAGGGAGATGCCAGCCTGGCTCTGGCAGGAAAAGCCTCCAGAGGGAGATGCCAGCCTGGGTCTGGCAGGAGCAGCCTCCAGAGGGAGATGCCAGCCTGGCTCTGGCAGGAAAACTCTCCAGAGGGAGATGCCAGCCTGGCTCTGGCAGGAAAACTCTCCAGAGGGAGATGCCAGCCTGGCTCTGGCAGGAGCAGCCTCCAGAGGGAGATGCCAGCCTGGCTCTGGCAGGAAAACTCTCCAGAGGGAGATGCCAGCCTGGCTCTGGCAGGAGCAGCCTCCAGAGGGAGATGCCAGCCTGGCTCTGGCAGGAAAAGCCTCCAGAGGGAGATGCCAGCCTGGCTCTGCTCCCCAGCTGTGCCCTGGCTCCCTGTGGCATCACAGACCACGGCGAGGGCATCCAGGCATGGAGTTGCCCAGGAGGGAGGGTGAAATAGGAGCCTCCTCCAGCCAGGTCTCATCAGCTCTTGGAGGTCTATTTCACATCCAAGATAGCTCAGCTACCTTTGGAGGCATAAAAATCAGCAGGATGGTTTTATGGCAGTGTTGGAAACAAAAAGGTTTCATAAAAGGCAAAATAGCAGAGAAAAACTGAGCCAGGTGCAGGAGGTCCTTGCTCCTGGTAAAACACCTCACAAAAGCAATTAGTTTCTTTGTTCTCTTCTTTTTCTAGTAAATTGCCTAAACGAAACTTTTTAGCTGCTGTCTAATTAGATAGCCTTAAGTTTAAAATAAAGTCTCTCAAACCTATGAAATGCCTTTTTCACTTAATCAAAGAGAAAAACTTCTAAGCTTCTTTCCTTTAAAAAAAAACCCCACTATACTAAAGAATACAGCAAGGATATTTACAGAAGGCTAAAAAGATAATAATGAAAACTCATTACTCTTTCTAGAGCCTCGACAAAGTTTGACCTTGATTGGTCAAGAATTCAAAACAATTCACATGAAACCAATGAAACAATCACCTGTGGGTAAACAGTCTCCAAACACATTCCAAAGCAGCAAAACACAGGAGAAACAAATCAGATAATTATTGTTTTCCTTTTTTCTCTGAGGCTTCTTAGCTTCCCAGGAGCAAAATCCTGGGCAAAGGGATTTTTCCAGAAAATGTGACAGTGACAGGAGGGCACTGCCCCATCCCAGGCTGCACCTGCTTGAGCCTGCAGGGTCCTTGCAGTGGATTTCCAGGATTTATTTGAGATAATTTTGTTTTTAAAGGTCCTTTTTCTTCATGGGCTGCTCATGAAGAAAAGGGCAGCTTGGTACCTCTGTTTCAAAGCTCTGGAACCCTCCTGGCCCCATCACAGAGGCTGCAGACTGAATTGTGCTTGAAATACAAAATACAGTGTCACCTGTGCACTGACAGTGATATAACCAGTGGTGAAACAGGAAAAGGGATCCCAAATTTCACCTGGACAGGCTCAGAAATGCCAGTGGGAATTTCATGTGGTTGCACAAAACCAAGTCCAAGGTGCTGCATGGAGACTGAGGCAACCCAGGTTTGGGATGAGCTCTGCGAAGTGAGGCAGAGCTCTCTCAGTGGTGCTGGATCAGGGAGGTCTGGCACTGACTTTACCTGTGCTTGCCTTGCTCACCTTCCCAACCTCAGCCCAGCCCCATGGCTCTGGTTTTATTCACCTGGCTTGCCTTTCTCACCTTCCCAGCCTCCCTCCAGCCCCACAGGGCCCTGCAGGCTCTGAGGGAGGAGGTTTGGAACCTGCTCCCCATTGCAGGGAACACCTGGCCCTGCCAGCAGCACTCTCTGTGGTCCAGCCCCCCAGCCTGCCCCAGGAAAAGCTCAGCCCCATTCCTCTGAGAGCCTCAGCTCTCATCTCCACCCCAGGAGCACTCAGGGGAAAGGGGAAGGGATAAAACAGAGCAGGAGTGTGTTCAGGATTCTCAGGGATACCTTAGGAGCAGTTTGCATCTCCCTGAAGCAGATAAATAGCAGAGTTCTTTGGGGCCAAAGAAAACCAGTTCTCAAGCTCTGAGGTTGCACTACCCTCCAGAAGCAGCAATTGGCCTTTCCTGGCTCCCTTTCCCTGCCTGGTTTTCCCACAAGTTCTCTGCCACTTTCTGTGCTAAAGCCTCTGGTTGATGCCAAACCTCATGTCTGCTGCAGTGCATTTCCCAGCCAGAGATTGGGGTTTGACTCCTCAGGTGGTGAGTTCTCTGCATTATTGTCAAGGAACATTGTGGTTTCCATTTTTTCCAGTCTTAGGAAATTTTGGGGCCTGCAGAGAATGGAAACTAAATTTGCTAGACCAAAAAATTCTGTTTTTTTCTTTTCCTAGCAGAATAATCACCATATAAAATACACCAGTGACAGTCTCCCAGCTAGGCACCGCATGGGTTCAGCAGCCATCACATTGAGGAACAGTCTTAGGGCAGGATTTGGGCCTCAGCTTCTCTCTGGAGCTCTGAATGCCCTGTAAAATATTGCCCCATGCAGTCAACACAGCAATAATTCATACAATTTACAAAAATTTGGGTCCTGGGAGCACTACTGGTGCTGCTGTGGTGATGATGCTGGTCATGACAGGAGAGACTTTGGCAGAAATAGCACTGTTGGTTGGATGAATGGGATTAAATCTTAGTTTGAGCTGATTTTGAAGTGCTGGGTGTGACACCTGAACATGAATCAATCATGCCCATGGGAAGTGGGCTCCTGCTCCAGGCTGGGACTTCAGCAGCTGGGAACCACAGGCAAGAGTGGAGAGCATGAGTTTATCATGAGTCCACCCCATTTCAGTCACAGTGAAAAGGACAAGTGCAATGCCAGGATGTCCCAGGATGGAGAAACTGATGGCAAGAGAGACCATGGCTGGAAAAGTGCATGCAGATCCTCCTGCCTGCTTCAGGAGAGACACATTCATTGCTCTCTGGACATAAATCTGGGGAAAATTCCAGGGATTAAGAAGACCCGTTCTTGACTCTTTAAGCTAAAGATCTTTGCTGGCAGAAGAACAAATGGGTATAAACTCGTTGTTATGGATTCAACCTGAAAATAAGGAAATACAGTCAGGAGTGAGACACAGGAACATCGTTCCCTACAAACAGAGGAGGCTGCTCCAATCCCCTGACAATGGACACCATGGCCTGGAGAATAGGAGCACATTGCTGTGTGCAGGGGCAGCTCCAGCTCAGTGATCCCTTCTTTGCAGCAGCCCCGTGTCTGGCTCATCTGCTCTCGGGTTCTGGTTGATAATTGCTGCCCCGAGATGTGCAGGATGTCTCTGCTTTGGCCCACGTGGCTGAAGAACGAGTCTGGACTCTTCACTTTTCGGTCTTGAGGTTGTTTATTAATTCTTATCTATAAAATTTTCTTTCTGCCCAGCCGAGATCTGCTCAGCAGGGCAGCCGCAGGCACTCTGTGTTGTCCTTTTATACTACAAACTGCATATAACATATTTACACTTAATTCCCAATACCTATCACCTATGTTAGACAGTGCACTTCTACTCTAAACCAATCCCAAAGTGCCAACATCACTGCAGAAAATGGAGAACAAGAAGTAGAAGAAGAAAGGCTGGACACGCCCTGATTCCTCCATCTTGTCCCCATAACCCCCATACCAAAAATCCCAAAATCTACATTTTCACCCTGTGATCATTTTGTTATTACACTATTTAAACCTGTGTGACTTTCACATCCTCATACAAAGCTGGCAACTTGCTCCAGGGGTCAAAATCAAATCCCCAGGTGCTCTGGGCTGTGTGCCAGGGTCTCCGAACCCCCTGGACGGGTCCTCAGCGACTCTGAGGAGATGTACTGAGTTCTGACAATCTGGGCACAAGGGATTACCAGGAGCTGAGGACAGGTGAAGCAAAGGCTTTGCTTATCAGCCCTTCCTCTGAAATGCTGTGTTTGTTTTGCTCAGTGTTTGGTCTCCCAGCACACTCTGAAGTCCAGTTTTTCCAGACCAGGAGTTGCTGGGGGCTGAGGAGATGCAGGCTGCAGCCAGAGGAACAGACTTCGCTCAGGACTGACATTCCAGCTCTCCGTGCCTCAAAAGCAGCAAGTGGTGTCTCAGAGTTAATTTCTGTACCCCACAGGCACACAATGGTCCTTGTCAGGGCACACAGGATGTGTGTGCCACATGCAGCTCCTGCAGCTGGGTATTTTGGGCATCCCCTGGCATCCCTGGGCATCCTGGGCATCCTCTGGGAACCCTGGGCATCTCCTGGGCATCCCTTGGGCATCCCCTGGGCATCCTGGGCATCCCCTGGGCATCTCCTGGGCATCCCCTGGGCATCCCAGGCATCCCAGGTATGCACAGCCCAGGGAATCTGAGCTTCACCTCCAGGGTGTGCAGAGGGCTCAGCCCCAGACTCAGCAATGGATAGAGGGAGAGACAAGCACAAGGGAGCTCAGCAAATCCTCCTTATCACACATCTGGAGCAGGGGGAAAGAAGGATGTGCTTGTGACACATCAGTGCAGGGTAGTGACAGCTTCTCTCACGCTGAGGAGCTTTTAACCCCCCTCTCCTGGTGGGACCCAGCAAGTCTCCTCACACAAGCACTTGGCAAGGGGCAGCTCGGAGCTCCCAGAGCCAGGAATCCAGCTGCTCCCCCAGAGCTCTGCCAATGTGCCCTTGTTCACGAGCAGGGAGCTGAAACCACTCTCCCTGCACTTGGCTCTTTGCTCTGTTCACATCGTGTGACTGACAGCTTAAATCATCTGCCATTGTTCCTGCTCCCTGCCTGCATGGCTTTTCAACAGGACACCCAAAAATACACTCTGGTTGGGCTTTATAGAGCAATATTCACTTGGGGGTGAGCGTGCACGTTTGCGCCTTGCTGCAGCCACTTGTCCCAGCGAGGAGCAGGCGTGCAGTGCTCGCCAGGAACCCCAGCACTGCCAGCAATCCCAGCTAGCTGCACAGCACGCCATGCTGAGCACACAGCCTGGCACAGCTCCTCTCCCCCCTCCCTCACTGCCTCCAAGGGGTGCTGAGCAACTGCTCTGAGCACCAGGGGGTGAAGCACTCTGCAAAAGCTGACCTGGTTTATTTAGGAGCTTTGTGATCTCTGCTAGCAGCACGTCTCCCCATGGCTGGAGGGTTGCTGTGAGCTTTGTGCTGCCATAACTCGTGTCACTGTAGTGTCACATGTGAGAAATAGCTCCTCACTTTTCATAGTTTAGGAAGGTTTATTAAACCTTATCAAAAATACAACAGAAGACTGAAGAAAGAAAAAAAGTTACGGTGGTGGCAGCAAAAGATTTTCCCCACCATGTGCTCAGCCACACAATGGTGGTTTTTTTTTCCTTTTTAACCCTTTAACCCCTCCCAAAATTCTATCTATCCACCCCTTCTTCACTGTCCAGTGTGGAGATCTCTTCCTCAAATCCTGACTGGAGCTCAGTGTCACCATAGTGACAATCTGACCCTCCCAGTTTTCCCTTGATAACCATATGATGGGGTACAACATAACTATAAATCTATGAAACTTTTCTTAACCTATATATATATTATTTTCTTAACCTATATATTAATGGACATGAATAATCCCCTGTACCGATACAAGCTGGGGATGGAGTGGCTGGATAGTGCCCAGGTGGAAAGGGACCTGGGGGTGCTGGTTGACAGTCGATTGAATATGAGCCAGCAATGTGCCCAGGTAGCCAAGAGGGCCAATGCCATCCTGGCCAGTATCAGAAATGGTATGGCCAGCAGGAACAGAGAGGTCATTCTTCCCCTGTACTCAGCACTGGTGAGGCCTCACTTGGAGTACTGTATCCAGTTCTGGGCCCCTCACTTTAAGAGGGACGTTGAGTTACTTGAGCGTGTCCAGAGGAGAGCAACGAAACTAATAAGGGGCTTGGAACACAAGCCATATGAAGAGCGACTGAGGGAGCTGGGGTTGTTCAGCCTGGAGAAAAGGAGACTAAGGGGTGACCTCATCACTCTCTACAACTTCCTGAAGGGTGGCTGTAGTGAGCTGGGGGTCGGCCTCTTTCTCCGGGCGACAACGGATAGAACAAGAGGACACAGTCTCAAGTTGCGTCAAGCTAGATGTAAGTTAGAAGTAAGAAGGAAATACTTCACAGAAAGAGTGGTCAGAAACTGGAATCATTTACCCAGTGAGGTGGTAGAGGCATCATCCCTTGAAGAATTTAAAAAAAGACTGGATGTGGCACTTGCTGCCATGATCTAGCTGAACAGTTAGAACATCGGCTGGACTAGATGATCTTATAGGTCTCTTCCAGTCTTGAAAATTCTGTGATTCTGTGATTCTGTGATATTTGTCCATTAATTGTGAGAGTCAATCATTGCATTACTCATCTATCACACACTCCCTGCCCAATCCCCTGACTCCGCCTCTACACCTCTTTCCTCTGGGCTGCCAAGCAGAGGTGGAAATCGTGGATTTAGCAAAGCATTCACTCATGACTGTCAGATTTCTGCATGCAGGGTGCCCAGCACACAGGAGGACACCACACACTGCCTGCTGCAGCACCTGCAGAGTGCCCCAGCTCATCCCACTCAGAGCTGGAGGGGGCAAAAAGGGCTTGGTGGGAAGGTGAAGTCATGGGGCAGTGACACAGCAAAGTGAGTGCCAGGAGCCCTGCTCCTCTCACCATCATCTTCCAGTCTGTGTCTCCTGAGGTCCTCAGGGAGCAGGGGCTGGTCCCTGCTGCAGCTCTGGGTCCTGGCAGGGAGAACAGAGAGAGAGACACCTTTGCATAGGCTCAAACTGGTGATCAGTCCTGCTTGGTGGTCAGTGGCGTGCTGATGGTCCAGCTGTGGCACAGAGCTCCTCTCCAGGCATGGAAAGGAAGCAGAGCAGTGCTGACTTTCCAAGGAAGTGCTGTGTGAGTTCCTGGGAATTGCTGTGGAACATCCTCAGGACAGGCTCTGCTCAGAGGGAGTGCAGACACAGGACAGACATGGGCTGGCAAGGAAATCACAAACACCTCCAACAGTATAACCAGGGCCAAGAAACCTCTCTCAGCATCTTCCTCAGCATAGCCAGGGACAATAAACCCATCTCAGCATCTTCCTCGGCATAGCCAGGGACAAGAAACCCATCTCAGCATCTTCCTCAGCATACCTAGGGACAAGAAACCCATCTCAGTATCTTCCTCAGCATACCTAGGGACAAGAAACCCATCTCAGCATCTTCCTAGAGCAGCATGGAGGGGCTGGCCAGCAGTTTTCACTGGTGGATGCCTCCTAATTCAGCATTTGACCTTGAGATGGGTTTGAGCCAGCAAGGCTTTGGGTGAGTGAGGAGGGCAGGTAAGCACAGAGCCCTGGGCACACCGTGGGTGCAGCTCTCTGAGGGTCACTGCCCTTCACAGCTGCCTGTGCCTGCACTCCTGGTGCCCAGGCAGCAGCAGGAACTCACACCTGGGCTCAGGGCTGAGGGCTGGGTCAGCTGTGGGGTTTATCCTGCCCACCCTGCTGCGTGTCCATGAAGCTGCTGCACTCCTGGGACAGAATGTGCAATCCAGGGCCAGCTGAACTTCCCAGGGCTGCAGGGACAGGGCAAAGCTGCCCTTTAGCAGGAGCTACAGCAGCAGGTGGGGCTGGGCTGCCTCTGCCAGCGTGGGATGGCCCAGCAGCTGCTGCACAGAGAGCCGACAGAGGGGCTGTGAGTCCCCACTTGTGTCACTGTGGCATTTCCCTTGGCAGCCTGGGCTCACAGGGCTCCCCCTGCTATTCCCAGGTGCTCAGGGGATCAGCACCTTGCAAACCCTGCCTGTGTTTGCCATCTGCTGAGGCAGGTTTCATTGGCAGAGGATTCAGGGGAGGCTTTGTACCCTGGGGCATTCAGGCATGTGATTCTGTACCCCTGACACATCCCCCCTGCAGGTGGGGGAGCAGCACATCTTGGAAACTCGAGGGCAGAGCAGGGCCAGGTCACAGTGGTTGGGTTTTCACTGGAGACAAGGAAAGATCCAGTTCTGGTGTCAAATCACCTCTGAAGGGAATTCAATCATCTCTGTCCTGAGAGTGTATCACTCTCCCTGGTGAGAGGGAAGGTCCTGAGGACTTTGGATTCTGCACATCATCAGAGCAGGATGATGTGCAGAATGACCCATCTCAGAGCAGGAGAGGGCTCCCAGCCCTCAATTCTCTCAAATAAATCAGGTAATTTCAATGTGAGACAGAGTCGAAAGCAGCAGACATCACAAACAAGATGCCCTTGGCCCACTGAGACCTGCTGGGAGGTTCTCTCAGATTTTCTCCAGGAGCAGGGCTAACTTTGAGGGACAGGATCATGGCCCCATCCCTTTCCACAGCCCTTCATGCTGCTGCTGTGTGCCAGTGAGGAGGATGAGATCCAGATGGATGGGCTAAAGGTGAGTCCTACATCATGGGACTCCCAATCTGATGTAAATCCTCCAAGAGCTCCTGGTTCTCCACCTAGTGAACTCCCTGAGGTGGCATCATGAGCAGATGGCAGCTGAGAATGGGACATGAGTCTCAGAAAATCAGGGCAACGCAAATATTTGTGATATTAGAAATAGCTACAAAAATCCAGAGCAATACAAGACATGATTAGAATTATAATAAGAAATGCATTCCAGAGCTGCATTTTCATCCTGTCTCATTTCTCCTCCTCCTCATGCTCCCTAAGGATTCACTTAGCACATTCTTTAGGTGGCATTTTTGTCACTTGCTTCCACCTTTGAGCACACAAACACACACACACACACTCAAATCAGAGTTAGTAATAAATAAAACTATTCCTTTCAAAACAGAAACTCATTCTTGTCAAGATTCCCATCTATAAATACCTCTGGAAAGGACAAGAAAGTTTAGCTTGGCATGGAAATGTGGGTACCATGAGGAATGCCATTTTTCAGTGCTACCAGAGGGGCCCTGCAGTAGATGCATGCCATGGGCTCAAACCTCCTGCCCAGAGTACATGCCTTGCCTCTCCTGTGCCTGCCTGTGCTCTCTGACCCATACATTGGGCATGCCTGGGAAGGAAACTCTGCAGAAAGCTGCAGGGAGCTCCAGGCAGCCTGACTGGACAGGCAACAGCTCACAAATTCCAGAAAAATGCCTTCTGCAGTGAGGTAACAAACAGGAGTCAGCCCACGACGGGGGACACCCCCATGCAGAGGAATTCCCATCTCAGGAGATGGAGGGGCAGCAGGCCAAGAAGAGACTTGCTGGGGAGGGACTTCCCTGAGCTGGCAGGGGACAAAGGCAGGTTCCTGAGCCTCTGTGCCAGCCACTGCTTTCTCCTAAAGCATTCCTAAAGCTGGAGATGCCCCAGAACCCCGTGGCCCCACACATCTGCAGTGACTCTTGGCTGCTTTCTGATCTGCCCTCCTGCAGCCCTTGCCTTCTCCAGGGCAAGGCCAATTCTTCTTGCACCTTTGCTGGAATTTCCTGCTCTCCACACACGGATTCACCCCTCCCCACAGCACATCCACCTCTCAGAGTCCCCCCACACCCTGCAGGACCAGGCTGGAGGGCTCAGGACATGGCTGGCTGCTGGGGCTGTGTTTGTGAAGGGCCAGTGTCTGGCTGGCTGGCTGATATAGCTCGCACAGCACCTGGATACCCCCAAACAATGTGTGAACAGCAAGAGTTCACCCAGCTTTGCTCCTTCAAAGGGCTCCCCCTTCTCCAGCTGGCTGCCCAGCTGGCACACTCAGGGGCACAAAGCAGAATGCCAAGGGCTCTCTCTCATCCCCTGCACTCCAGACACCACACTGGGGTCTGTGGCAGCAGAACAGCCCCTCCTCCCTCTTATCAGCTCTAGGGAAGGACCCCATCTGTGGGGGCTGCTGGGAAGCTGATAGTGAGGCCCTTAGGTCAGGCCATTTCTGAACAAAGCCCCCTATCTCAACTCAAAATCCTTTCCCATTCTGGGCTCTGAAGCCATGTCTGGAGAGTCTGAGCACTCTGAGACACATTTGGCTAATCTCAGGCTGTGGCTGGCTGCTCAGAGCACAGCTGTCACCTGTCAAAGTGATAGCAGAGGTGGCTTCCCAAAGAGGCCTGTCCTCCAAATCGTCCCAGGCTCAGGGCAAGCAGGAGCCAGCAGCCCTTAGCCCTTATCTCCCACTCTGCTGAGAGGAACCTGAGGTGTGTGAAGGCAGCTTTATCTCCCAAAGTGACAAAATGACTCCAATAAATAAGCTACTGGGCTGGGGAAGGTCCCAGATGTGTTTCTGGGACGTGTTTTGAACCAGCACAGCTCAGAGCTGATGGAAGAGTGGAGTGCCCTAGCAGTGCAGCCCTTCCTCACAGCCCACAGAGCACAACAGGACCAGGGCACAGAACCAAAGTGACCCCTTGGAGGGCAGGGTGACACTGGCTCATCCAGAGGCTGGCACAAAGATGTTGGTCAGGAAGATGGGCCTGGAAGAATCACCCAGATAACTCTCACCTTTCCTTTTGGTCAAACCCTGTCACCCAGACAACACTCACCTTTCCTTTTGGGTAAAACCCTTTCTGCTCCTCCTGTCCCAATCATGAGAACCAGCCAGGTGTCCCATGAGAAGGAAAGGCTCCACCATACACCCTCTGTATGGTGGGACAGGGATGCACAGGGATGTGGGCCTTGCTGAGCTGCTCTCCAGGCCCTGCTCATGGAGGGTCAGGAAGATGGGCCTGGAAGAGTCACCCACACAACTCTCACCTTTCCTTTTGGTCAAACCCCATCTGCTCCTCCTGTCCTGAGCATGAGAACCAGCCAGTCCCATGAGAGGGAAAGGCTCCATGACACACCTCTGGCCAGGGATGTGGGGTTGCTGAGCTGCTCTCCAGACCCTGCTCTGGGAAGATGAGGAAGATGAGCCTGGAGGAGTCACCCAGACAACTGTCAGCTTTCCTCTTTGGTCAAACTCCATCTGCTCCTCCTGTCCTGAGCATGAGAGCCATTCAGGTGTCCCATGAGAGGGAAAGGCTTCACCACACACCTCTGACCAGGGATGTGGGGTTGCTGAGCTGCTCTCCAGGCCCTGCACTGCAAAGGTCAAGAAAGATGAGCCTGGAGGAGTCACCCAGACAACTGTCAGCTTTCCTTTTTGGTCAAACTCCATCTGCTCCTCCTGTCCTGACCAAAAGAATCAACCAGGTGTCCCATCAGAGGGAAAGGCTCCATGGCACATCTCTGGCCAGGGATGTGGAGTTGCTGAGCTGCTCTCCAGGCCCTGCCCTGGGCGGGTGATGAACGTCAGCCCACAGAGGAATCCAGCCACAGAGGACGGGCAGTACCGTACCCGAGCCGTCATCTCCCTCTTTTAGCTCTTCCCAGCTGCTTCCCTCCTTCTCCTGCACGAGGGAAACTGGTGACCAGAGCCCCAGGGTCAGGGCCATGCTCAGAGGAGCAGGCAGTCCTGCCATGTCCTGATTATGTCATTGGAAGCCAGAAAGAAAACCAGGTTTTTCACATTTTTTCCCCAAATGTCATTTCCATTAGGTCGTCTGCTTCAGCCAATTTAAGCTCTCAGCAGAATTCCCACCAAATTTTGTATCAACTATTTTAGGGTAAGGTTTAAAAAAGTGAAAGAGTTTGACTAATTTTAAACCCAGCGTTCCCGAGGGACATTTAACAAAACACACAATGTCTAAAAACCTTTGGAGTTTCAAGGAGTTCAAAATAACATTCCAGAAGGGATCTTTAGAAAAATGTTCCTGCACCGGTCCCGTTCCCGCCGCTGGGCTGGGCCCGCTCCCTTTAATATCCCACATTTGTTTTCCATTTAGCTATCAAACCTCCATTAAAATAAAATCTCAGAGTAAATGAAATCAAGCTAACCTGCCTCCTTTCATTTCCAGAATATTTAAGGCATAATAAAGGAGCAGAGCCTGTCTGTTTTCATTGCCAGGGGGGTCAGGTAGCTCACGAGCTCTGAGCCTGTGGGATGGAGCCAGGGCTGAGCACACCTTTGATTTCCCTCATGCTCTGCACCAACAGCCCTGAAACCACCCCAGGAGAGAAGTTCTGACTGCCACAGGAGGATTAAATATTGAAATGCAGGTGATAGAAGCTGCCCAATGGACTGTGCTGGTGGAAATCAAGTGCTAGTCTAGTATTTTGAATCCAAATAATCTGGATGAGGCCAGACAGGATTGTTTGGCTTTGAATCTGAGCACGTGCACAGTAGTGGAAAGTCCCAGAGGTTGAAAACAGTGTAGATACTTCCCCTTTTTTTCATTAGTGGCTCAGAAACTGAAAAGGCAGCTACAAAATGGTAAATACATCCCTACAGATTCAAAAATTGTTGTTCTTAATTTGCATCTCCACCGTAACAACAGATCCTTAGAACTAAAATACAGATGGGAATTTTATAGCTTCTCAGAAATGAAGCAGGAATTGGCCAATGGGCCTTAGCAGTAGCTACAAGTTTTTCACATGAGGCATCTCAAAAGTATTTTAACCTTACAATACTTTTCTGTGTTATGCTTTAATCTCAAGGAAGAATTAAAAAAAAGAAAAAAAAAAGAAAAAACTGCCAAATATATATATTACATGACTAAGAAAATAGGCAAAATCAGTAACATATATAAAAACAAAAACCATGGTTTTTAACGTTCAACCTTGTCTTCTCAATGCTCTCTAAAATGGGAATGTTTCCCTATCTCCACTTTGAGATGGAGGGAATCCATAAATCTCATTTTACACTAAGCCAAGGACTCTGTGAAGCTCCCTCTGTACCTTCTGTGTGCAGAAACTGGATGTGTTTAGAGATGGTTTTATTAAAAGAGGCTTGGAAGAAGATATTTAAATCACCCTGCTTGGCAGCCTGACAAAATTACCTGTGCTGAGCCCAAAATAAAAGCACCCTGTCGCTTGCAGAATCCCATACCTTATATAAATGTCAAAAAACTTCCCTCACTTGACAAAAAAATATGTGTTTCTTTATTTCTGCTCGCCTCACTCACTTTTGCCCCTTTTTCACCCCTTTGCCCAGGTTACCCAGTGGCAGGGCTGCTCCCCAGCTCGGTGGCAGGTGAATTGTTTGGGAGTTAACTCCTGAAATTCCATGTGGGAATGAGCCTCATCCTTGTACAACATCACCAGCACCCTTCTGGTGATGGCAGCCCTTTGAAAGCCATTTTACATTGTCTTAATCATGTGGTGGGGAGTGATAGTGACCATGTGAGAAAGAAGTCTTATTTTAGTTTATTCCTAGTTTTATTTTATTATTTTCAAATGTATTAAGAAGTTTTATTTTAGTTTATTCCTAGTTTTATTTTATTATTCCTAAATTTATTTTAGTTTATTCCTGGTATTCATTGTATGGATGTGCTTCTACTCAAACATTTAACTTTTAGCTTCTTTTTCTTCATAAAAGAAATAAAAATTAAGAATTTGTATGAGTCAACATCTGCCCAGAGAGCATTTGCTAAATATTAACTGTACAAGTAGCTCAATACAAAGATTTCCCTCTTTCCATGAACAGCAGACAACATTTCTTTTTGTCAGCAAAGACATTTCAGATTTATTGAAGCATAGTAGGATAGTCTGTGTCCCAAACATACAAACAAAACTATAAATAGTTCAGGAAGATAAGAAAAGTATCTTACGTAAATACTCAGCCTAAAATGAATCCAGAATCCAGGAATCCTTCCTTGCTCCCCACTATATTTAACATTTCCAGATGTGTCTGGATGACCAGTTTGGGATTAGGGGCCCACTCCTCAGAGACAATAAATTGGAATAAAAGTCCTATATATATATAAATAAATAATTCTACTTTTCTACAGCTGTCCCTGTCCTGAACAAGCATTTGCTATTTCACAACAGAGATGGCTTTCACTGGATTTTGCCTGTCCTGTAGATCATTGCCAGGCAGTTTCCTTTCCTTATTGTGGCTGCCAACTCTTTTATCCCTTTGGACCACCTGGTCCTCTGGTGTTCACACTGAACAGACTCAGATGTTGCAGTGGACTGGGGGCCTCAGTGATCTTCACTTTGTCACATTGTCAGAAAAAAATGTCACACCGTGCAGTCTGTGACACGAGATGAAAGCTGAACTCCACATCTGATTTTTAATGTAATTTTTAATCTGATTTTTAGTCCAGTCAGGAAGGAGGAATGCTGGAGGCTCTCACAGAGCTTCCAGCAGGGGCTAAAGGCATCCCCTGCTTGTTCCATGACTGCCACCTGCCCAGGGAGGAGCCACATCCCACAGCCAGCACGAGTTCTGTGGACTCCTCAGGGAGTTTCTTCCTTCTCAGCCAGAGATGTGAGGCTCTGAAAAATCCCTCAGTACTTTCAAGCAAAATAAAAAGGAAAAAAGAAAATAGCTAATTTCTAAAAAAGAAGTTTGTAAGAAATAAGAGATCATAAACCAGGCACATTTGGCTCGTTTTCCCTCAGAACTGAAAGGCTTTTTACCGCAATGTGCAGAATGATTTTATTTCCTGGAGTTTCCCCTTCACCTGCTTTAGAGTGGCAGATCTGTGTTTACAAAGCATCTCAGAGACCTGCCCAAAGAGCTTCCCTGTGTGTTCCCCCAGCTCCTGTCCCCCGGTCCCCTGTGATATTTTCTCGTTGCAGAGCTCAACACACAGCTCGTGTTTGCACTGCTCGGGCTCTAGCAGCACCTCTATTTCTCATCAGTCAGAAAAAAACCAAACATAAACATCCCAAGGTTATATACAGCACTGATTTCTATTTTTGTCATCTTTAAAATAGTAGGTAAGTCCCATAGTTCTATCCAAGTTGGCCCAATTCCTCTTTTTGTTTGTTTGGGGTTTAATTATCTTGGAAGAAACGTGCTGGAGATTTTGGGTCTCTGCTGCAGTGCCGCAACCAAGACTGTGCTTGGGTTATTCATCTTCAAGTCTGTGTTTTTGCAAAGTTTGGCACCTCCATGCCCCTCCCCATCAGGGAGAATTTCAAAATCTCTGCTTTCTCTCCTCCTGGAGTAGCACAGCCCCAGGGGAGGCTTCTGGAAGTGGGGTAAAGCACCAGCTCTTCACAGCTCCTGAGCAGACAGTGACTGGTGGAGGGAGACAGCAAAAAAAAGGCTTGTGAGGGGGATTTTGGCTGCAAAAAAAAGGCTTGTGAGGGGGATTTTGGCAGCAAAAAGCCAGTGCCCTGTGGAGAGCTGTGGGGGGAATGGGTGCTGGGGAAGCTGGCAGCTCCTGGGCTGGAAAGGCAGATGCTGAACAGAGCCGTGCGTGAGCGGAGCTCGCCGAGCAGCGAGCCAAGGTGCAGGACAGTAGCAGCCTGGAACTTTATAAATAAACAGCACACACAGATGGCAACAAGCAGATTCCTGTTCCTGCCCCAGGTCTGCAGGGCTGTGCAGGATCAGATGATCCCCAAGGCTGCTGTGTGCTGTGAGCTCTGCTTGGTGCCCTCACCACTGCTCGCTGTCCTGCTGAGCAGGCAGAGCCCTGCAGAAGTGCAGATTCTCTGGTTTTCAGCATGGTCTAATGTCAGGAGCAGAGGTTTGGGCTGCAGCAGGTCTGTGTGTGAGAGGGAGCTGGCTCCTGTTCTGTCCCAAAGCACCATGGCCATGCTCATGTATTCCTGCCAGAGCTGAGCTGAGGGGACACTGAGGAACAGCAGTGAAAGTTCTGGGCTCAGGTATAAGGGTGAAACAGGGAAAGGGCACTCAAAGCATCAGTGATGGGGCCAACATCTCCATGACAACAGGGCTCAGGGTGAGCAGAAGAAAGGCCTGTCCTGAGAGCAGCAGGTGGGATCAGTGTCTGTGCATCCCCGTGCCTGAGACACTCAGCTGAGTGCAGAGGTCACCTGGGGGAGGGCTGGCAGTGCTGCAGGCACAGTCCTCCAGGAATCTGACAGTTTGAGTGAAATTTGGGATCCATCTGTACCCTCTTCCATGGCCAAGGCAGGCAAGCAATGGCATAAGATTCAGGGAAATAATGCATCTAATCCGCCTGAGTAATGCTAATGCAAGCCTCTTGATTAGTGTTTAGAAAGCAGGCAAACAATTGATTTAAAATAATTGGTAAATTATGATTAAATAAAAACATTTATACAAAAGAGTTTGTCATTGATATGGTTAAATAAATATTTGTAGAAGTAACTTATACTTGGCCCGGTGCCTGGGCGATGAGCTCTCTTGGGCTGGCTGTGGTTTCATTTTAATAAAGACCAGAAGGCATTCCAGGAATACATAATGCTCCCAGCCCATCCCATGGATATCTGGGGCTTTAGCTCTGCTCACCACTAACCCAGCTTTGCTTTGTGTCCCTCACCAGTGCTTGTCCCTGTCCTTGGTTGGGGTTGAGCCCCCAGAACAGTGGCTGTGCCCAGGTGGGGATGCAGGTGGGAGCTGAGATGGGGCAGTGCAGGCTGCTCTGTGGGGAAGCCTGGAGCTCTGGAGCTGCTGCAGGGCTTAGAGCAACACAGTTCTTATCAGGCCCTGCTCAGTGGGAGATTTCCAAGAGCTTTACAGAGGGGTTAGCCTCATTATGGCCAGTTGGAGATAAGGAAACCGAAGGGAGACGTGACTTGCTCAGAGTCCTGCTGTGGAGGGAACAGAAGCCAGGTCACCCCTGGCCAGGCCCTGTGGAGCCTCCTCAGCTCTCAGGGTGCTGCAGACTCATCTCACTCAGCTCCACAGCCTGGCAGTGTCTGCACTGCCTGGACATCCAGCTGCTCCATGGACCAAGGGGATCCAGGCAGCCCCTCTGGCACCTGAGAGCACCAGGTGGGATCTGGAAGAGGAGCTCTGTAAACACCCACAGAGTGAAGGGTGAGGGGGCACAGATCAGCAAAATGGGTTATCTGGGGTCTGGGGGTGACACTGGCACTGCCATGGCTCCTCTCCCTCATTTCCAGGCAGCCACAGAGTGAAGGGTGAGGGGGCACAGCTCAGCAAAATGGGTTATTTGGTACCTGGGCAGGATACTGGCACTGCCATGGCTCCTCTCCCTCATTTCCAGGCAGCCACCAAGTCACCAGTGCTTGGAGCAGCCAGGCCAGGCACAAAACCCTTCCTGCCTACACTGGCCACCCAGAGAGCAGCCAAGGGCTCCTCACTGCTACAAAACACACCAAGCTTGGCCTCACACATTCCTCACTGCCCTCAGCACTGGTCATGCAGCTGCTCTCACCAGTCCAGCTGGCTGGGGAGTCGTAGAGACATCACCCTGCTCTTGGGGACATCACCCTGGCCCCAGCCTCACCCTCCTCATCCTCTGGCAGAGGCTCTTGAGCCTGGGGGGTGAGGGCTGCCTGGTGGGGAGCACATTTGGCTGGCAGTGAAGGCAGGAGAGCCACAGGACAGCACTCAGAGGCATCCAGCAGCACAGCCTGGGGGTGCTTGGACCCTTGCTGGAGTGAGCAGGACACAGGCAGCCAGCTCTAGGCTTGGTTTGCACCATGCACGAGGCACTGGGGAGGTGAGGGAGGAAGCTCCTGCTTTGCTGGGCTGCAGCATTTGAGGCTGGCCCCAAGCACCCCTTGAAGGGGAGCTCAGCACCTGGGAGCATCCTGCTGGTAGCACGAGACACCAGAACAGCCATGGGTGGGAGAGAAGTCCCCTGAAGGGAACAAGTCCCCAGCTCCAATGGGAAACCATGCCCAGAATGTCATCTCCAGTGGATTAAAACAGAAATGTGCCTGCCCCAGCTGTGACACACAGAAATTCACAGTCCCGCTCACTGTACACCCCCTCAGCTGTGCCCACAGGGAATTCACAGAGCCTGTCCCAGCTCTCCCCCCCACAGGGACAGGGGACCAGACTCTCCACTGCCTGTGAGTGCTCCCCAGGGCCCCGCTCAGGGCGTGCAGTGCTGCTGGGCTGGACCTCCCAGCGAGGCCAGAGCCCTGACCTTGGTGTCCCACCAGAGCCATGAGTCAGGAGGCAGCTACTGGTGTCTCCCAGCCCACATCCCATCCTCTGGCCAGCATGGGCTGTGTCTGGCCTGGCCCTTCCCTCTGCTCTGCATGGACACAGGAGGTCCCTGAGTGCCTTGAGCTGCTGCCAGCACAGCCCACTTGACCTGAGCACTGTGCTGCAGCCCCAGGGAGAGCATCACGCCTCCCTCCTGCTGACCTCCCTCAAACCAGCTCAGACCCTGAGCCTTTAACTCTTCCTTCACCTGCTCTGATCCCCTCTGCCCTGAGGCTCCTGGAGTGGTTGAAGGAGTGACAGGAGTGACAATCTGCCCAGAGCCAGGCAATCAGGGATGAGTGCCAGTCCCCCCAGGGTCCCTGAAGCCCAGAGCACACATGGAGGGACAGGCAGGGCCATGGGACATGGACAGAGGATTTGGGACATGGGACGTGGACAGGGTACATGAATATGGGATTTGGGACATGGGACATGGACAGGGGACATGGATATGGGATATGGGATATGGGATATGGGCCATGGGAGATGGGACATGGGACATGGACAGGGCACAGGGGACATGGGGCATGAACAGGGGACATGGGACATGGGATATGGACATGGGACATGAGACATGGGACATGGGGCAGGGACATGGACAGAGACATGGGACATAGGACATGGGACATGGGACATGGGAAATGGGACATGAGACATGGACAGGGGACTTGGGACATGGGACATGGGATATGGACACGGGACATGGGATATGGACAGGGACAGGGGACATGGGGCATGGGATATGGGATATGGGATATGGGATATGGACATGGGCCATGGACAGGGACAGGGACATGGGACATGGGCCATGGACAGCCTCCAGCACAGTGCCCGGCTGTGGCAGCTCTCCACCCTCACTGCACATCCCTGCTCAGTAAACACAACAGCCAGAGTTTCACAATCAAATATTTATGCTAGCAAAAAAAACATTTTACATAATCTTTAAACAGCTATGTCATCTCCCTATATTCATTCTCTGATCTTTCTGTTTTCAGTCGGGATTGGAGAATTTAGTGTATTTACAAAGAAATAAATATTATGGTAAAAACATCAGGCAGCTTAATAGTAGCTTTAGCAAAGTGCAAGAAGTATTTTTGTGTTCATGTTGTCAATTGCATAATATCTTCTGGACCTTCATAAATTGAGGAACCTTGCTTGGATGCTTGCAGCACTGTGATAAATAGTTCACAGCTCCAATTCAAGCAAGGCTGGCTGCTGTCAGAACGGGAAGAGCTCATGACATCTCTGCCATAAATTCCAGCCCTGAAGCTCTGTGGGGTGATAGGGAGGGGACAGACCACTTAAAGGCCTGGCAGACAGTGGCAATTTCAGGATATTTCAGGATATTTCAGAATATTTCGGGATATTTCGGGATATTTCAGGATATTTCGGGATATTTCGGGATATTTCAAGATATTTCGGGATATTTCAAGCTATTTCAGGATATTTCAGAATATCTCAGGATATTTCGGGATATTTCAGAAGATTTCAGGCTATTTCAGGATATTTCAGGATATTCAGTGGAATGCTGCTGTGATGGTGCTCACCAGGTGCTCTCAGAAGTGAAGGACTGGACCATCCCTGCTCCCAGCTCCCTGACCATGTCCTGGGCATGGGACACAGGCAGGATCTTTCTGAGCTAGTCCCTTGAGGCCCCCTCTGCTCCACAGTGGCAGAGACACTGCTGCCTCGCCAGCTCCAGCTCAGAAAGCCTCTGTTTGTCCCAGGTGCTGGAGAGGAATATCCTGTGAAAGCCACAAGATCTTTTCTGTGCAATTCACCCCCAGGTGAGACCCCCAAGTCTCAGGCATGCAAAGAGAAGATAATTTCTCTCCAGGTTCCTAAAGGCCATAAGGAGCTGGAGCTTTTCTGGTTCATATCTGCCCTGAATTCAGATCCACTAATGGCCAGTTCAGTGAAAATTTTTTCTCGGGGAAAGATTTCTTCTTCCATTCTCTACCACAATGATGACATCCTGGCTGTAGGGATCTTCAAAGGATGTCCAGAGTTCCTTGTGAGACTTGGCTACTGTTTTCCCTGTGCTCTTGGTTACTGCTCCATACTCTGTATTGGGTATGAATGGAGGAATGAGCAACATATTTGTAAAATGAACTCTTTTTCCAGCCTTCCCACCCCTTCAGGGCTCAGGGTTATGCCAGCCTGGGGACATTCAGCACAGAGCTGTGTGCCAGTACAGCTGTGCCTCCCCGGGGACCTTGGACACCAACAGCTGCAGAGCACACAGCAAATTATCACTGCTCTGACACACACAGCAAATTATCACTGATCTGCACACGGGATGGGGTTCAGACCATCAGATCTGCCTTTCCAAAACATGCTGGGAAGGTTCAAGAAATAAGGCCATGGCAGGAGGGGTCTCTTCCAAATGGAGCTCCAGGTGCTGGAGAAAAGAAATCAAAGACAAACCGGTGTCATTGCCACAGGAGAGGACAGTCTGAGCAGACATGGCTGGCAGAACACCAGCTTTGGGGAAACTCCCCTTGTTTGGCACAGACATGTCACACACTGACCCCTCCAAGTCCCCACTGGGGTTTCACTGGAACTGCAGCTCTACTTGTTCTTTTTCCCAGAGTGGCAAATCTACATACAAACAAAAAATCTGCTTTAAAATAAATCCGTTCTATAAACAATAGGGTTGGAAGATTAGAAGGGATGGCTTCCTGGGATCTGGTGAGCAGCTCAGAGCTGATATCCCTGTAACTCTGGGGTGTGACTTCTCAGTTCAAAGGAATTCCCTGCCATGACTAATTTATTCTGGCATTTAAGGCTCAATTTCACTCTGTGCAGGCAAAATGACCTCGTTTACAACAGAGGTGCTTATAGCAGAGCTGGGAACAGGGGATGGGAAGCAGCAGAGGTCTCTGTGTGCCTGTGTCACCTTCCAGAGAAAGGTGGTGATGGAGCTGCTGGTGAGGCCCTTTTCAGAGCTGAGCAGCAGTGCAGACACAGCCAGGACACCAGGGCTGGGCAATGTCAGCTCTGGAAACTCCTGAGGACCTTGTGGGGGGACAAATATTTCTGGGCTACCTAATGCAGGCAGCAGGACTATTTATTAAGCCCAGAAAAATGGCTCAGAATCTGTGGTGGCATCTCAGTCCTGCCCCTGCCTCTGAGGTTTCTGAGAGACAACTTTCCTGTTTCCTGAGGACACCAAGAGAGCGTGGCCAGGGCTGACTCTCACACAAGGACCATCACAGGGAAACACCAGCTCAGGACTGAGTTCAGCAGTTGAGAAATTTGCTGAGATGAGTCAACAAATTAGAGATTGTTAGAGGTTGTGTCACCTCCTAAGAAAGATGTGTATCCATCCCCCTCTGGTATCAAAAGGAGGAAAAGGAAAAGGAAAAGGAAAAGGAAAAGGAAAAGGAAAAGGAAAAGGAAAAGGAAAAGGAAAAGGAAAAGGAAAAGGAAAAGGAAAAGGAAAAGGAAAAGGAAAAGGAAAAGGAAAAGGAAAAGGAAAAGGAAAAGGAAAAGGAAAAGGAATGCCTGAGTGGAGCTTGTGCCAGCAGGAGCAGTAAATCAAACAGGAGTTTGCAAAGCAAAAAGTACAAACCCTGCAGTTTGAGACACAGGCTGTCAGTGAGTCTTGCCTTGTCTTGAGCTGTTCATGGCATGGTTCTGCTGAGGGATGGAGTTTGTTTATTGTTGTCATTGTGATGTTAATTCCACTAGAGAGGACATTTCAAGTACAGTGGACTCAACATTAGGAAAAATTAGTAAGGAACAAGACTCTGGCCACCTTGTTGGACAATACAGTAGAACTCTATTTACCAGCTCAGCTCAATGCTTGGAGATCAATTTATTTAAATCATCTCTCTCTTGCCAGTGATTAGGAAAATCCACTCCATCAGCTGTAGCATGAGCAGGAAATCACATCCAGGCCATGGCAAGCAGGGAGCTCAGCTCAGGACAGCCCCATTAACCTCAGCTGTCAGGTAACAAGCAATAGGCCAAGAGGAAATGGCCTGGAGTTGTGCCAGCATTTAGGAAAAAATTTCCTCACTGGAAGGCTGTTCAGGCATTGGAACAGGCCAGCCAGGGGAGTGGTGGAATCCCTGGAAATGTTCAATGAATGTGTGGATTGGCTGCTGAGAGACATGGGCAGGGGTGGGCTTGACAGTGCTGGGTTTGCAGCTGGACTTGGTGATCTTAGAGGGCTTTTCCAACCTGAATGATTCTGTGCTTCTGTGGTTGTGTCCCATGGACTACATGAGGGTGAGACACCCCAGAATTTCTCTGCTGTACTGGGACTCTGATGAATCAGAGCCTCTGGGGAGATGAGTGTAGAAGCCCTGAAATTCCTATCCCCAACCGAAACTGTTTAAGAGTACTTCCCAGAAACCATGGGATTAAAATAAAGTAAAATTTAAAAAAAAAACAAAAAAAAAAAAAAACAACAACAACCAAAAAACAATCCCAAGAAAACTTCAAACCAGTCCTGAAGTATTTTTATGACTTAGAGAGAATTTAGGCAGCTTCCTAGGTGAGACCCACATGTCAGGGAAGCTGAGATCTCCTTGACTTAGTTTGGTTTGTGCTACTTGCACAGTAAAAGGTGCCAGCAGATCACCCACTCCAATGAACAGATGTGGGCTCAGGGAAGGGGAGCCTCAAAGGGTCTGCTTCTCTTTATTTTGCATGTTTGCAACCAGCTCCTCTCCTCTGGGAGCGTGTTTGCTACGTGGGGAAGGATCCTCCACTACAACAGCATCTCAGCCTCCTTGGGATCGCTGTGGCACAGGGAACCTGGAGCCAAGGCTCAGCCCTGCCCCAATGCCCCATGTCTGTGTGCTAAAGCTCAGCCCTGCCTGCAGATCCTGTGTCTGTGTGCCCAGGCTCAGCCCTGCCTGCAGATCCCATGTCCATGTGCCAAGGCTCAGCTCTGCCTTACAGATCCTGTGTCCGTGTGCTAAAGCTGAGCCCTGTCTTGCCTGTCCCGTGTCCCTGTGCCAGAGCTCAGCCCTGCCTCACATACCTTGTGTCTCCCATGTCCGTGTGCCAGGGCTCAGCCCTGCCTGCAGAAGCCATGTCCATGTGCCAAAGCTCAGCCTTGCCTCACATGCCCCATGTCCATGTGCTCAGAGCTCATCCCTGCCTTGCCTATCCCGTGTCCATGTGCCAAGAGCTCAGCCCTGCCTGTCCCGTGTCCCTGTGCCACAGCCCAGCCCTGCCTTTCCTATCCCGTGTCCGTGTGCCACAGCCCAGCCCTGCCTTTCCTATCCCGTGTCCGTGTGCCACAGCCCAGCCCTGCCTCTCCTATCCCGTGTCCGTGTGCCACAGCAGCACACGGGAGCATCCCAGGTGGATAAACCCTCGGGAAAGGAGTGCACAGAGCAGCCCGGCTCTGGCACACCTGTGCGGCAGCAGGGACACCCAGGTGACACCTGAGCAGCCCCGTGCTCACCCCTGATCCCTGCGGGCACTCTGTGCCCCTGGCCGGGAGCGCACCCAAGGCAGCGCTCAGGTGGAAGGACCTTCCCAAAGGCATCCTCTGCCCGGAACACTCATCCCGACCCCAGCCCTTCCCTCGCCTCCGGGAGCTGAGCCCCCCAGCCCCAGGGAGGTGCAGGACCCGTGTCCCACCACGCTGCAAAGAGTTAAGCCCTGGCTGTGTTGATATTTCCAGCGGCTCCCAAAGTCGGCGCAGACGGGGAGCGCCCGGATTGGCTGCGTACGGCCGGTAGTAATTAGGATCAGATATCAAACTTCTGTCTTTGCTAAGACCCTTTCCGATAGTCGCTGCTCCCCGCTAGACGATGACATCAGCCAGGACACCCAGCTGCTGGTAGTAAACTACGAGCGGGAGGAGGCTCCCGCTGGCTCCACGTTAATTAGTTCAACACAGCACAGGGGGAGCAGTCGGTGTCTGTGCAGGGTCACTGCTGGATGGGACCAAATCTTACAAAGCCACTTGCTGCTCCTTGCCAGCCGGCTGTAAAAGCGCCCCGAGAGTCCAGGAGAGCTGGATGAATGCTGAGCACCAGGCACGCTTTGGTCGGCTTTTCCCTGTGGAGGAAGTTAATGGTTTAAGTGAGGGGCGTCTGGATCTGCTCCCCGAGTCACCATGACTCTCCTGGGGTCTGAGCACTCCTTGCTGATTCGGAGCAAGTTCAGATCAGGTAGGGAAAACCTTGAGATTTCTCTTAAAACTTCTCTCTCTGTCAAGCCGTAGGCACAGAGTGTTTTGCATTAAATGTTGGGAAGCAGCATGTGAGCAAAAGACTCGAGGGGTTGTAGAGCTGTCACGGCTTTGCTCTTCCAGAGGCTGTTCCACAAGTGGAGAGACTCATCTTCCTTCCTCTCTCTTGCTTTTTTTGCCTCCTGGTTTTTTGCTGTCTTTGATTTATGTCCGTGGTTGATTTGGGTAAAACTGCAGCTCCCGGTTCTCCTGCTCTGGCCCTGCTGGGAAGGATTTGGGCAGGAAGCCAAAAGGGCATCTGGGATAAACAAGGTGCCTGCTGCTGTGTGTATATTCCAGGTGCTCCTGTGGGTCTGGGTGGGATAACCATGGGGAGCACGGGCCTGACACCCTCTCTGACAGGCAGGCAGCCGAGCTTGTTCCATTAAGTTGTGACTAATTGGAGAAAAATGAATTTGAAGAAATGCGTCATTTTTAGAAGTAAAAATAACAAATGGAACATGAAAAGTATTTAAAGTGACATCATCAGAGAAATAAAACCAGAGGCACACACAATTGATTGCCGCTGGCGGAGGGTTTGCAGTAAAACATGCCTCCAGCTCGTGAGGCAGGGGAAGCACCAGGCAGGGCTTCTCTGAGGACAGGCACTGAGTGAAGGTGAGTGAAGGTGAACTATGGGACAGTCTCTCCTAGAGCAGCCCCTCTGCTGGATGTTCATGCCTCTAGTCACTGGCTGCATCTATAGTAAGTATGCTCTCCTGGGGAGTGGGGATCCTGACTTGTCGTTTTGCAAATTTTAACAGTACCGCCAAAAAAATTGTTCTCAGGGTGCTTTCTCTGACCTTCCCAGAGGTGAAGTTCTCCCTGGGGATATTATCTGTGAAGGTGTGCAGATAAATCAGCTGCATGTGCTGCATGGGATGCTTTAAATGCAGGCAGGGCAGTCACATTGGAGCGTGCACCCGCTCTGGCATGTCACCCACGCCGTGTGTGTTTCTGCCTCCTTACTCACTGTAGATAATGAAATGGGAGATTTATGGTACTGATGGGAGACATGAGTGGTGTTATCAGGATCTCTTAGATAGCTGGGTGGTCAACTAAACTTTGTTTTCTCAGCAAATACAAAGTTGGCAATTGGTTGAAAACCCCAGAGTGTGTGTGCAAACACAAGTGTCCTAGTCTGGCTGAATTATACAAAGCCTTGGTCCAGGTCTTTGGTGTGGTTTCCATATCGCTCTGATCTTACATTTCATTAGATTAAGTCATTCCTTAAATTTTGTTGGTATATTATGGTACACTGCTGTTCATTTGAAAAAAACATCTCAGTCTGTAACAATTCCTCCAGCATGTACAAAGCAACACTGCCACCTCCCTGAGGAGTGGAGGACGGGCTGTGCATTGTCCCTGCATTCTTTTCAAATGAACCAGGATTGTTTTTAAGGCTCATTTCTGGTTTATTTGTAAGCTGGCTTTATTATGGAACCAACAGCGAGCTCTCTAAACATATTTTTCAAATGATTCTCCAGGAAAAGTAAACTTTGTGGGTCTTTGCATCCATAAATTCTCGTGCCTTTCAGCATTTCTAGGACAGTTAATTTGTGGGGCATTCTTTGGTTCATGATTTATTCCCACAACTGCTATCCCTTGCTATGGCCTGGTGAAAGGCAAGCTTCCCATTTGACAGGGTTTCTCTGCCTGTTGATTTTGTTAGAGCTGGGCTCATCAACATCCCAAATGCTGTCTGCACCTCGCTCTCCTCAAGGCTGTGACCACTGCTAACATGGGACATGGCCACAGCACAGCCCTGGTTGTGACAGAGTGATGAGGGAGGAGATCAGGATGCTGAGAAACCCAAATAAGTCAATAAAGCAGCTTTCAGTCTGTGCTGGATTTTTAATAACATGGGGAACAGAGAAGAAAAAGCAAATATTTAATGGAATATCTTTTATTTGCAAAGTCTCTGTGGCACAGTTTCCCGTGGTGTCCCTGCCCTGTGTGCAGGATTTGTCAGCTGTAAAGCTCTACAGGCATGGAAGGAGGTGCAGAGCTCTGATTTTCCATCCTCCATTCGCTTGGAAGAGAGTTGAACACCTCAAACAGCCCATGGCTGTGCCCCACACCATCCTGCACAGCTCAGGGGCTGTGAGAGGGGACAGCAGCAGTTCCAGAGCTGTGTGGCTTGCACAGAGGCAGGAGGGATCAGCCCCAAGGAGCCACACTGAGCTGTGCTCCATCACTTTGGGAATGCTCCTCAGCCAGCAGGTGTGAGGCTCTGTTTGCTCCAGGTTTGGGAAGGATTAGCTGTGCTCCATGACTCATGATGAGTCTGAATCCCTTTTGAAGGATTCCAGGCCAATATTAAAGAGGGCTGAAGTAAATCTTAATAACTGAACTTGTGCTGTCTCTCCCTGGCCTGCACAGGCTGGGCAGCTGAAGGAGCAATGTGAGTGTGTTTAGGGGAGCTGGACATACATCACTTGGTGTTTCCTCCTCCCAGAGTCCCTTTGATCTCTGTGTTAAGCAGCAGGCAGAGAGTGGAGCAAGGAGGTGGCAGCTGGAAGATGGTGGCACTGGTGTGGCTCCAGGGCCAGCTCTCCTGTCCCTCACTTCCATCCAGCAGCAAGCACAAGTGTGTTTATGCAGGAAAGGCTGCTTGGTAGTGGCAGTGGCTTTTCTCAGCATGCCCAGCCATGATGCCTTGAGTGCCAGAGCTGTTTCTGCTGTTCTTGTCCTTGCAGTGGTCCCAGTGAAGACACAGCCGTGAGGAGGGACAGTGGCTATCCCAGTGCCAGGCATTGAGGAGAGAAGGAAAATCACTCCCACACTGCAGTCCTGCAGGGTCCTGCTTCCCTTCCTCAAGGAGCTGTGTGCCTCTTTATTTTGTCTGTTTGGCCAAAGAGAAATATTCTGATCTGAGGTCATCCTGACAAATTTTGCAGGAATGATGATTCTTCAAGTCTGCCATGCTGTCCCATACGATCCAGCTATCAATGGGATTGCACTAAATCAACAGGACATGGAAGGGCTGTTCCAGAAACACATTTAACTCTTCCCAGAGATGATCATTTATGTGATCTCTTGCTCTGAGTAAAAACCAGTTGTCCTCCAGCACTGGAGAAGCTTTGGCATCAGACAAAGCAAACAAAGCTGACAAATGCAGATCCAACCTTAGCCCTGACCTTTTTTTTGCAGCTACATGGAGAGAGCTTACAAAGCCAACATCTGCCTAACTTCAGTGGTAACTCAGATAATTGGTGAGAAGTGAAAGTTTAACACTATAAATAAGGCTCTGCATG
This sequence comes from Ammospiza nelsoni, assembly GCF_027579445.1. NCBI lineage: Eukaryota > Metazoa > Chordata > Aves > Passeriformes > Passerellidae > Ammospiza > Ammospiza nelsoni. Next base: position 4,717,228 of record NC_080651.1, read on the forward strand.
GCTTGGCATGGGGTACCAAGACCTAATTGTGGACACATGGGTGTGGGTTTGCAGAGAGGACTTGCCTGGCTCCATGGAGGAAAGAATTCCTGCTTACACATAGGGCTTGAATGAAACTGAGATGGGAGAGGAATTTATTCTGTCTGCCTCCAGTGGCCAGAGCAATTTGGACCAAAATCAGCAGGTCAATAAAGGCAGAAGAGAATAGGTCTTGGTAGGGTGTTTGGCCAGGCGTTTTGGCAGAATCTTTATTTTGATTTTCCTGGTGTCCAAAGATAAAGCATGTGCCTGTGTTTCCTCTCAGATCATGAACTCATGCAGCTCACAGTCAGTGTGTGTGTGTTCAAACATGGCCTTGCTGTAGCTGATGAGACTATTTTGTGAAGTTTTTGTAAAACACTGACTTGATGTAGATCAGTTTGTGCTTAGTTTCGTTTTTCTGGCATTTTGTCCCTCGGTGTTTTAATGGGCAGTCAGTTTTAATGTTTCCTTGTCAATCAAAGATCTTGTAGCACAAATCTGTCTGGGCTGCTCATGGGGGTGCTGAAAGGGTGACTCCAAGGGGAGAGCCTGTTCTCAGGACCATGGTGAGGTTGGGTTGCACATCATGATGGATTCAGAGGGATTTCACAGCTGGTTGTGCCCATTTGGTGCTCTGGGCTCCTTGCTAGCCAGCTGTGCTAGCCTAATATCTCTTCCAAGGTACCCGAAGACTTGGGGTTAGAAATTAAGTTCTCACCCATGCAGAGATTTTTCAGTGCAGTCTCCCAGCTAACACACACATTTGTAGCACATCTGTTAGAAGTAAAATGTTCCCAGCTCTGAAATCATCACAGGCAGAGATAAAGCAGTGCCCACCTAGGAAAGGACTGACCAGGGCTGTCCTGGCTGAGCAGTGCCATTTCCAGCTTCATCTCTGCTCACACAGGTCCCACAGAGGTCATGTTAAGGATAACACAGCCCTGGGCTGCTCAGCCAATTCCCCAAGGACAGGATGGTGCTGGAGTGCTCTGGCAGTGCCCCAGTGATGGAGGTGATAAAATCCCATCCCACCCTGATTATCTGCTGAGCACCAGACTCAGTGTCCTCAGAGGCTGAAGGAAATGCCAGATCTGCCTGTTCTGGGGTGGGGAGAAGATGTGAACATGTCTTTTCTGTGCATCACCAGGCCAGGCAAGGCCCAAGCTGTTCTCTGAGCTTCCTCCAGCTCTGAGCTCAGCTCCGGGAGAGGAGGATGACTCAGGACTGCAACTCACAGGGCTCAAAGCTTGTGCCACCAGAGGCAGCTGGAGCTGGTGCCAGGAGGTCTTGTTTGCACCCCAGCCCTACTGCACAGGACATTTCTGCAAGCCAATATCACTGGATGGGGCTTGGTGCTAGCATAGAAGAGAGGAGTATTTATTTCTAACAGAAAATTCACTGGGATAGGTCTGCCCTGTCTCTCATCATCCCAGGAGGGTTTCTCATCGTGGAGTACCCCAGCAGGGAGCAGGATTGCTGAAAGGGAGGTGGTGGTGGCACAGGATGAGCAGTGTGCCTGGCTGCTCCCTGACTGCCACTTCTCACCATCCAAACTGCTGCAGGCAGCCAACAAGGATGGGGGGTGGCACCAAAATTGTCTCTTCAGTGCTCCAGCCACCACTTTTCATATGATAAATGTTCCTCTGAAGTGTTAACAGAGCAGTTCCCTTGAAAAATAAGAATGTTCATGAAAGTTTAATTCCCATGCAGCACTCAGGCCTGCAGACATGAGCAAAGGAAAAGGAAAGGAATGGAGCTGGGGTCAGACACAGCTCCAAGGAAAGCAGCAGCTGCAGGATGGTTTGGATGGTGCCAGGGGCTCCTCCAGCCCTGGTTTTAAGCACTGTAGGTTGTAAGAGAAAGGTGCAAGCCCTAAGCTGGCATCTGCCAAGCTCCAGCACTGCCTCAGAGGCTGCTCCCCTCTTGTTCAGGGATGTTCAGCATTTTTGTCTAACACTGTCCACTACATTTCTTCAAATGGTTTGCAACAGGCCTTGGAAGTCCACAGAAATATTTAAGAGTCAAGTCACGCATCCTACTGCATGGGGAGGTCCAGAATGGGATGAATATTTGGTGGCTGAAGTAACTCTTTCATCTGTTGAGTGTGTGCTGCTCCTGGAGGTGGCTGCTACTTGCACTGGCCTGTCCTCACGTTATTTGACAGCATCACATTTTCCTCCTTGCCCTGTAGCTTAAGGATGGGCCAGATTTAGGAGATTTGTAAGCTCAGCGTGGCCCATGATGAACTCCCTGCTTAGGGAAGGAATTGCTCAGCTCTCTGTCACCCCAGAGCAGTGGGTGACATTGCTGGCTCACAGCCTTTCTGCCCCTCAGCACAAAAACCAAGCTGGAGACCTTTTCATCGTCATCCCATAGGCCCAGACCCCTCTGTGACAGTCTCACCACAGGGCAGGAGGCAGAGGAGGGGCTGTGAGGTGGAGAATGGACCAGCTGCAGGGGGATCTGGGGAATCTGGATACCCAAGTGTTGCTCCTGCAATGGGATCTTGGGGGATCTGGGTGCCCAAGTGCTGCTTCTCCAGTGGGATCTGGGTGCCCAAGTGCTGCTTCTCCAGTGGGATCTGGGTGCCCAAGTGCTGCTCCTCCAGTGGGATCTGGGGGATCTGGGTGCCCAGGTGCTGCTCCTGCAGTGGCAGAGCTGTGGCAGTGAGACCCCCAGGTTTCCATCACTTCTTGCAGCAGGCAGATGATGAATCCTACACCCACCACAGGGGAAATCATCATCACCCTCCCAGCTATGCCCCAGGGGGATTTGTACCCTCTCCTTTTCCTCCTCACCAGCCTGGCTGGCAGCTGGCTGCTCCAGGGGGCTGGGGAATTGTTTGTTTGCTAGGAAGGGCTGGGAAATAAGCAGGAGCAGCAGGGAATGTGGCACAGACTGTTGGAATCCCCTTGCCTGTGTGGATGTGGTGCAGCACTTGGTCTGGCTGTGTGGGAAGTTGGAGTGAAATGGTGCAAATAATTTGGCACCCGTGGGAGCTGTGAAGGGAAGTGATGGAGGATCCTCACTCAGATATTTTACAGCCTGCTGGGACACTGCTGTGGCCTTGGCAAGGTGCTGTGTGTGACTGGAGAAGGCTTTGCTGTCTCTGGTTCCTGTCCATAATGTGGTATTGTGTAAATTGCCTCACTTGAAGGCAGGCTTCTCTAATTCCTGGGACACTGGACCAGGACTAGGAGAGTAGAGAACCATTCTTGGGTGAGCAGCAGATTGGTTGTATTCTTGGCCAGTTTCTGACCTCCCTGAACTCACCTATCCGATAAAGATCCATCTCTTCCTCAGGGAAAGTGCACAGTATTGTGAGCAGTCACAGAGAAGGTTCTGTGCAGAGAAACTGGGGTACAGCTCACACCTTTAACCTGCCTGCATAGCCCAGGAGGAAACCCAGGCATTCCCAGAGCAGGGACTGCCCCATTTGCTGTTGAGGGTCCATCAGGGGGTGACTTCTGCAGATAACTGGGTGCAGTGTAGGTACTCAGAGAGTGAGGGGCTAAGAAAGGTGGTGAGGGTGGTGCCATGGGGCACAGGAGGGTTACAAACCCCCTGGCAGCAAGGTTTGCCAGTGATTTCAGCCACCAGCTTCCCCCTGGGTTCAGAGAGCAGCACACACACAGACTTCACCACATACTGAAGGCTGCATTTTTCCCTCACAGCAAGAATCTATCTTTGGTGTCCAAAGAAGTGCTGGAATTTGGCAGGAGATCATTGTCCCATAGGAAGCCTTCACTAAACATTTGCCCTGAATGTGAAACATGGTTTGTCCAGAGGACATGAAAAAGTCACAAGCACTGGCATCCCAGGGAGCCCCATGCTTTGGGGACTGCTCTGGGAGGGATTATTTTTCAGCTCCATCCCACATCCCAGGAAAGCTGTGTTGTGGACATGAGCTGCTGGCAGAGCAGGTTGCTCCCAAGGACAAAAATGCTGTTCTTGCCTTTCTTTTCCTTCCAAGCCCAGCTCAGTCCAGGCAGCTGAGGAGAAGCAGCCTGGGGCTGTGCTGGTGGGCAGGGAAGTTTGTGCTTGTTGTGACTGAGGTGTCTGTACTCATGGCAGGCTGTACTGAGCTTCCAGCAGGACAGCAGGGAATGAGTTTTGTGTTTTCTTGAAGACAAATTTGCAAAGCAAAGGTGTAGAATCTGACTAACTCAAAGTACAGGCATGGTTCCCAGGATGATGGATGAATTGAATTGTTGGGATGAGCTGAATTGTTGCCAAGGCTGGTCCAGCAGTGCCAGAGCTGTGTGCCACATACAAACCCTGCACACGTTGTCCCTGTGTAATCCTGCCCCTGTCCCTGACTCTCTCTCTCTCTCTCACAGTTTTACAGCTCCGGCTCCAGCAGAGAAGGACCCGTGAGCAGCTGGCAGACCAAGGCATCATGCCACGTGAGTACCTCCTCTGCCTCTTCATCCTGGCTCATCCTGGGCACTGCTGGGGCACTGTGTGGCACCAGCTGCCTGCTCAGAGCTTCCATAGGCTGCAGAGATGTGGTGATCCCTGGTGCTGTGCATTTATCACACAGACTGTGATGGCCCTGCTCAAGCTGGAGTCAGGAGGGATGCTTGCCTTACACCATCCAGAATTTCAGCTGCAGAGCTCCCTGTCCCAGAGGTCACTTAGCAGGACAAGAAAATCCAGCTCCAGCAGGGGAGTCACAGAGCTGTGCACAAGGCAAGGGCAGAGAATTTCCTGTGCTCCTGTAAAGGCCAGGAACCTCTGTGACAGGACAAGGGAGAGGATGAGGGGGGTCATTCCAGGCAGCTCTGGGAACTGCCTTGGCCCCAGTGCACACACCAACCCCTGGAGGGCTGGGACATCCCCAGATGTGTGCCCAGGCAGGACCCCACAGGGCAGAGCTGTCAGTGCACCCCTGAGGCCATGGGAGCTGCTTGCTGCACAGTGACAGATGTGTTCCCCCTCTGCCCCCACCCAGCCCTGCTCACCTGGCATTCCAGCTGAAGGACAACCCCCAGGATAGCATTATCATGAAACCATTCTGCACCAGAAAGTCAGAGCCCAAAAAGTCAGAGAATGAACACCATCCCCTTCTGCACCTGCAGGTGCATCATGAAAGCTGTAGCAGCACTGGAGAAAGGATGTTGGGAGCTCAGCCCTGCTCAGTGGAACACTCCATCCTGACCTAGCTCAGGCTCCATGTGCAAATCTGTGCTTACCTGGGACCCAGGTAGAGGAATCTCCTTTCTGTCTCATCAAGGACCCTTGGGGTCACTGCTGAGATCACCATTTCCCAGAGGCTGTGGCACTTCTGTCTCTTCTGGTTGCCCCTGCAGGCTGTGATGCAGCTCCTGCCTAAGCAGCAGAACACCACCTCTCTAAGGCATGGCCCTGGCACTGCTTGCTGCACCCTGTCCCTCTCCTGTCCCTGCTGGAGGATTGTCCTGAACCCCAGACACCTTCTCAGGACATTCTGGTCAGCACCAAGCACCAGGAAAACTTGAGCAGGATGACAAAAATATATCAATGATTTTAAGACTGATAAATGCACACTCTCCATTTTTCACCTGCTTATTTCTTTAAGCATATAGATTTTATGCTTTGATCACAAGACTCCAGGGGCTGAAGCTTTAAACAAAATGCTGTGATATTTGTTAGAGCAATGCAGGAACATGGGGCAGCAGTGCCCCCTGAGAGGTTTGTGCACCTGGGGTGCTCTGTGAGGCTGTGCTGTCACACATGGCACCCCACACCTCCAACCTGACACACTGCAAAGGGTTCAGCCAAATCTCTCTGATGGCAACTGAAGGGTATTTTCCTCTTACTTACAGCTTCTTTGCACTCCCAACTTCTAGGCTGACATTTTGCAGTCTGGTTTCTGTCCAAGAAGACCATTTTGGGAAACTTGAGCACGGTTCACTCACTGAAAGTAATAGAAGAAAAGGCACTTATGCCATTATAAAAACAAACAGGCAGAATTTAACTGCTGAATTTGACATCAAGAGGAAGTGTCAGATGTTAGCATTTCATACATGGGAGCCCCAGCCAGTTTCCCCATGGCTTGGGCATATGCAGACATTCCTTAGGAAAAACAAGGCTTTGTTATCTGTATCTTCCCATGCCATGTTGGTTCTGAGGACCAGCAGGTGAGTCCCCCTGGCTGTGATGGACTGCAGAAATACCTGTGCTTGAAGGCCCTGCTGCTGTACAGCCACCCCCTCATCCTCACTGAAACCTTAAAACAGCTTTCCCCAGGTGATCAGCACCACACACCGCACCTCTGCCCTGTGCCCCCAGCCCTCACCCATCTCATGCTGAAATGTCATCCCCTGACAATTTCTCTGACCTGGCATTGCTAGCAATGTCTTTATTTGTTCTGCAGGCTGATACAAGCTGCAGCACCCCCCTAATTCCTCCAAAAACCTTGGTAAATTACTAAACTCTGCAGCACTCTCCTCTGGAATAGCCCAGCAATGGTCAGTGCCTGCAGCACGCTGCCAGCACCAGAACCTCACATCAGCAGGGCTGGGGAGCTCCTCTCTCTTGCTAACTCCATTTTCTCGTGTGCCCTGTTTAATTTTGCTTCTGGTTAAACCAGCTGTCACCAGGGCTGGTGGCTGCTCACTGGAGCGTGGCACAGCAACACCAGCTTGTCTGTCTGTCTGTCTGCTTTCCAAATGGCAGGAGCAGAAATGTGCCCTCTGTGGCTTTCTGTCACTCACTGGATGTTCCAGGGGTTGCCTGGGTGTTGACTACCAAAAGTCAATTCAGAGGTCCCCCAAAGCTTTCCTGTTTCTCCCCAGTCTTCTTTCCATCCTCCCCTAGACTGATGGAGGATAACAAGGCCTGCATGAGAATAATTTCTGTCTTTATTGGATCCCATTCAGAAGATGAAAAGAGAATTTCTGTTGCCAGACAAAGAGTTGCAGCACTGTTTCTGTGGGTCAGGACACCTTCCCCTTCCTTGTCCCAATGGGAACAGTTAGTTTTGTCTGCTTACACAGACATAAAAGAATTTTTGTAGGATGTGAGAAGTATTAACCCCTTCACCATGCAAATTCTGCCTCAGTTTCCACTCCACCACAGTAAAAAGGGGAATGTGCAAGATTCCCCATGACTGCAGTACAGGCTGCTCCATGGGGCTGGTGCTCACTGGTCCCAGAGTCACCAGGGATTATTTTTGGGAGCACCACTGGGTAAATCCTCTTTGAAGTCAGGAGATGCTGAGAACATGCTCTGCTGCTTGCCATGGGAGGTCCCAGATGTCACAGCTGCTTCTGAGCAGGGGACAGGACAAATGTCAGCCATGGTCAGTGACAGAAGAGGGATAAAGGAGCACTGGCAGTGCCCCACTGGAGGCTGCACACAGACCCCAGGAGCTGAGGCAGGTGTTAATCCTCCTTCTGGCCTCAAGCCTCAGCCACCTGCAGGTTTTCTTTCAGCTGAGGTCGCTCACAGGTGTTTGCTCTTCCCAGATCTGTCTTCTGGAGCTGTGATGCCTTCCACACCTGCAGGGCACATGACAGGGAAAGGATTTCTCTGCTCTCTGCCGTGTCCCACAGAGCACTGTGTTTCAAAGCCTGCACCCCTCCCTGCCCACGTGCCTCCTGCTCTCCCCATGCTCTCCATCCCCCTGCTCTCTTGCCATGGACTGGCTGAGAGCATGGGATTTCCCAGAGCTTTCCTGAGTTATTTTTAGTCAGCACAATAAAGAGAACAGCTAGTTTGTGTTGCTATTTTTATGGCACTCATTAAAATGCTGTTGCTGAATATCCTGGTAGCTGCTTGCTTCCGCTCCTGTGCTGACTGCTCCTCTCTCTTTCCTGTTGCAGCACTGAAAAGCCCATCTGCATTCCATGAACAGCGAAAAAGTCTGGAGAGAGCCAAGGTAACTCCTGCAGAGGGAAGTTCCCAAAGAGGGAACACACCCAGGGGCTTGCTTTGCATGGTCACGGGGTTTGAAAGCACCTTGCACCACTGTCCCCTCCTCTGGCACCCTCCACGCTGGCCCAGCGGCCAAGGATGAGGGCACTGCTCTGCCTCCAGAAATGCTGCCAGGCTCACAAATCCCCTTCTCTGAGCAGGGATGGTTTAGAAAAAGGGCAGATGGGGCATCTGTGTGCTGAGCTGTGGGGTTTTACAAAAGGGTTCAAGCAGGGCAGGGTTCAGCATGGCTTTGTCAGTCCTTGCAGTAAATTCCAACCAGTGGAGCTGCTGCTCCCCCCCAGGTCACATCCACAGCTGCTCCTGCTGTGCTGGCTGCTCTGCACCCCTGGCAGCCAGCTCAGAGCAGGGAACAGGGTCAGACAGGGTGCAGGGCAATGCAGGGGCCACCTCACCCTGTCCCAGGGAACTCACACTTGTCACCAGGCAGGAGCTCTGCCTTTCAGCTCTGAAATAGCCATTTCCAGGAAACTTTGAAACTCTGTGATCTGATCACTTTTTGGGAAATCACATTGGTTTTCCAATCACCAGCAATGCAGCCTTGCTCAAGCTGGAGGGATGATCCTAGAAAGGGAAGCAATTCATCATGCAGGTTTTGCTTGAACACGAGAATTTGTTCCATTAATCTGCAAAATGTGCTTGCAGTCACATAGGAAAGGACCTTTGCAAGGAAGAATGATTGTGAAACACAGGGAAGTGCTCTTCTGAACTTAAACACACTCCAAATCACTTGCCCCAAGTCTCCTGTGGTAATAAATGGCGAGCATAAGAAATACAGCATGACTCTGAAAGATTAGTATGCTTAAAAAATTTCAAGCAATCCAAAGTATCCTTGAAGTGTCATATATTTTACAGTTAAAGTATACATTTGTGTCTCTTTGCCTTTCTCTTCAAAAGCTTTCACTGGCTAGTTGCCTGGGGAAAGGGGAAGGATGGTCTAGTCCATCCCAAACCATGAGCATGTTTAGAAAGTGCTAATGAAGACACTGAGCTCAGCCCATAATAAACATTATTCCCTTGCAAAGCTGCCCTGCTTAGACCTGGGAAAGGGAAGATCAGCAGCTGTTTCCAGACAGTCACTCCAAGACATTTGTTGTTTAGCAGATACTGCCCCAAGCTGATGTTGTGCAAACAGAAAGCAGATAACTGTTCATGTGTTGTGAAAACTCCTCTGCTTCAGCTGATGTTAACAAAGCTCACATCTGAAGGGTTCATCATTTGCACCCCAGAGACACAAATGCAGCTCATTAACAGCCAGGGTCCAAAGGAACTGGAGTCACAGCAGGAACACAGCTGTGGGACAGCAGCTGGAGCTGAGCCCAAGGCAGGACCTGATCTAAGGATTAGTTGGACATGCATGATGGGAGTTTAAATGCACTCAGGTGCAGACACCAGCTTGCTCTGACCTGGCACAGGAACCAGGCAAACCCACATGGTCCCAGCACAGGATTGTGTTGGTGGAAAAAAGCTGTGAAAAAAATGGGGGAAGGGTGAGGCGTTGTAAAGACTTTAGTAAATAAAATGTCTATTGTTTGTTTAAACATGTCACTGGCTATGTTAGAGGCTGGCACCAGGCCAGCACAGCAGACTTTGATGTTCTGTAATAGATTCCTGGGGTGGAGGACAGAGAGCAGGCTGGCTTTCCTGGGGCTGTCTGGCTCAGCACACAGAGGCTGCAGGGTGGCTGCCCCAGAGCAGAACAGCCCCACTGGGCAGGTCACAGAATCCACAGAATTCACAGAATCACTGGGTTGGGAGAAACCTTCAAGTTCATCGAGTCCAACCCAGCCCAAACACCTCAACTAAACCCTGGCACCCAGTGCCACATCCAGGCTTTGTTAAACACACCCAGGGATGAGGACTGCACCACCTCTCTGGGCAGCCATTCCAGAACTTTATCACCCTTTCTCTGAAACACTTTTCCCTGCTATCCAACCTGTATTTCCCTTGGTGCAGCTTGAGGCTGTGTGCTCTGGTTGTGTCAGTGCTGCTGGAGAAAGAGCCCAGCCCCAGCTGAGCACAGGCACCTTTCAGGAGCTGTGAGAGTGACAAGGTCCTGACTAAGGAGCACTGACAGACACCCACTGCCATGAGCTGCTCTGGTGCTCTCTGAACTGAAACCCAGCCCAAGCTGTTCTGCTGAGGTTTGAGCACATTACTGTGTGTATTCAGAGCTGGGTCTCTGTTTTTTTCTGTAGCACTTTAAAAGCTGTTTTACATCCTGTGCCCCAATAGGCATCTCAGTTCTGGGCTGACCCACCTCCCCTCCCCTCAGCCCCCTCACTGGTCTCATCTCTGACCCAGGGGTGATGTCTGTGGCTGCTGCCCAGACCCTTCCATGGGCACAGACCAGGGCTGAGCTGACACCCTGTGCTCTGGGTTTGGAGTTGTGGGTCAGCTGCTGACCACTGGATTCTCCAGAGCCTTTTATACTTTCCCAATGCATGGAGTAACTGATTTCTGCGCAAGGCCCTGTCCAGTGACCACTGCAGGAGCATCTCTGGTGCATTAAATCTTCATCCACTGCAGTGCCCAATCTCCTGGTTTAGCTGTGGCTGTGTCCTGACCACAGCCCTTCCCAAATGTCCTCCTTGAATCTGCAGCACATGTATTTCAGATCATCAGCTGTGCCAAACCCTGGTGTGGTGTAATCAGTTAGCCTTGAATGATTCAGAATGAGGGAGTATGTCTTCTATCATTCAAGGCATTAACTAATATATTGACTAGCAGGAAAAATTGCTTTGTAACAGGATTTGATTTATTCTTGTTTAGACTCTGAGCCATTTCCAATTCCTCTGGTGATCCAAAGCTATGATCCTTTTTTATATTAGTCTTATCCAGACCAAATTTCTCTGGCTTGCATGTGAGAAAGCCATGGGAGATAATGTCAAAACATGCTTTGAGTCAAGCTGCATGATATTCATTGTTTATTCCTGTACCAGAAAACTGTCATTTCTCCATAGAAGGAATTTTGGTTGGTGTGATGGGATTTGTTCTTGATAAATCCATCCTGGCTGTTGCTCACCTCCATGCTATCTTCAAAATTCATTTCTATAGATTGTTTGATTGCTTGATTCAATATCTTGCTGTCTGGTTTCTTCTTCCCATCTCTTTTAAAGCCAGCAATTACTCTCCTTTGCCCAGTTTCCTGGAGAACCATAGATAGCTGCTATTTCTCCAGCCTTATGTGTCTCCAAATTGTTTGGGAACATTTTACTCCTCTGAGTACCCTCTAACCTTCTCTCCAACGTGACAACTGGGGCTTCTTCTCTTTTCTTGCTGAAGGTTCTTGGCTGAGTCACCTGTTTGATAAAGAGCCATTTGTCTTTTTAGTGGGGATGGTTTCTAAAAGGCATTAAATCCTGTAGCCATCTCAGCAGTATGCTGAGAATTATTTCTCCTGTTTATGAAACACAGACAGCACTTTCCATTGCCTGATCCTGGCTGCAGAATCCTTATAAGATCTTTTTCTTATGATCCTGTACATTTTTTACTGTGGATTTCCAGTTTTGCTCCAGCTGCTTGTATTATTCTTTTATATTTATCCTTAAGATTTTAGTCTCTTTGAACTATGTACAATTTCTGTGCTATTTCTTCTTGCAGCTCAGCTTAGCTAAGAGCTTGTCTAAGTTGAGCTCTAGCTTTTCTTCACCAGGGGATAAGATTATATTTGTATTTTTGAGGTAATCTGCCCTCAAGGCTCTTTCTTGGCCCTTATGGATGGTGCTCCTGTAGCTCTGTGTGCCTCTCTGTTCCCAAAGCCATGAGGGAGTTGGCACAAGGCTCCAGGACCGTGTCCAGCACCAGCCCAGCTGCAGTGACTGCAAAGCTGATTTTCCCAAACCCACATCACAGCTTGGGTGGGGAACAGAGCACAAGGCCTGCAGGGCTGCAGGAAGGTTAACCCTGGTGGCTGACCTGGGTTCAGAGTCTGAGTGGGTTCAGGACTTGTTCTGCCTGATGTCTCACCCCAAAGTGCTGGGCTTCCCACAGAAGCCACTGCTGCCAGGGCATTCTGAGCATCTCAGAGGGGACATGATGGGTAGGGCCACCACTCCCAGGGAATAGTGTCACCCTTCCTGTGTTCTCATAACACTTCAGGCATCAGAAGCCCACTAGTGATGGCAAAGGGCACAGAGTGGGTGCAGTGAACAGTCAGCAGCTTCATGCACCTTGTTCTCTTTCTGAGGAGCTTCTGCCCAAGAACAGGACAGTGTTTCAGGGATGAGAAATGTCATTTAGGAGCTCACTCAACCCAGCTTGTGATAAATTCAAAAGAATCATGGGATGGCCCAGGGGCAGGTGCTCTCAGTACCTTAGTGCTGCTCCAGGCAGGTAACTTTGCATTTGTGTTCTGCAGACTGAAGATTATCTCAAGCACAAGATCAGAAGCAGGCCTGAGCGCTCAGACCTGGTCAATATGCACATTCTGCAAGGTAAGAGTTTCTCCCACACACTCCTTGTGTCTCCTGCCCTGGGACTTGTGTTCCTCCTGCCCTTCTTGTGTTCCTTCAGGAATATCATTGCCATTACCTTGTTCCAGCTGCTCATGGGGGGCAGACTCAAATGGGACATGTTGTATGAAATTGTGTCCAGAGCTGGTGTTAGGAAGCAGGACACACTTTTATTTCCTGACAGACACAGTCCCCAGGCCACCCAGGCTTTCTCCCATCTCTGGCAGTGTAAGATGCTGTAGGGAACAGCTGTGAGAGAGAATTCTGCTACACACCAGTGCCAATATCTGATCATGAAGAGCAAACCCAGGGAATTTGTTGTCCAGGGCACTGAAATTCCTATAGCAGACCATTGTAGCACCTTCCCAAGCTGGACATCTTTTGTTCTGCTGTAATTCTGGATATTCTGTGTGACAGCCCGTGCAGTCAGTGACCCAGGCAGGGCAGTATGAAAAGCCCTGCTATCAGTCTGTGAGCCACAGCAGCTCTCTCCTCTACTCTCCCATCCTGGTGTTCCCTCTCAGGCAGAGCTGGCAGAGCTGGATCCCATCACAGACAGCAGAACACCACAGTGTCCCTCGTTATCTCCAGAGATAACAAGATCCTTAGAGACAGAGAGGATGTGCAGCCTCCCTCCCTCCTTGAGTCCTGTCACTTGCCTGGAAGAAGCAGATCACTCTCTGGCAGCTGTAACTGCTGCCCTCTGCTCTCAGCATGGATGCAATCTGTATTTCTTTTTCCTTCTGGCAGGCAGGAGGGCTGAGCCTGGGTCCAGTGCTGGATCAGTGTTGCTGCCTTGCTTTTCCCCCGGGTTTCCATCCCAAAAAAAGCTAGCACCATTGCTTGGTGAAGAGATGGAGAGTGTGATTCCCTTAGGTTAAATAATGGAGCTGGGGGGCTGTTACCAGACATGGAGACAGCTTCAGTCCCTGGGCATGGACAGGGACAGAGGGACAGAGACTGCAGAGAGCAGAGTGCCTGGCTGTGCACTCAGCAAGATGCATGTGCTGCCCCACACCCCCTTACCTGCACCCTCTGCTCACACATCTGTCCATCCTGCTCTGCATTTCAGAGCTCTGTCTTGCCATATCAATTTTGTGGATTTGACTTACAAATCCATTTTGTTCACAACTGGACCTAGAGGTGATTGGAACTGAGCAGGTGACACAGTTTGCACTTGGACCTAGAGGTGATTGGAACTGAGCAGGTGACACAGTTGGCATCATCCAAGTGCTTTACAGGCCTCCCTTCTGTTACAGTTCACCTTGAAGAGCTCATTTGTGTTCACTGGTCTGTATAATGTGAATGGCCCTAGAGCAGCTCTCCTGTAGAGAATTTCCATGGTGCCAAGCCCTGTAGCTCATGTTCCCTATAATATCTCTTCCAGAGAGTGTCCAGACTTTGAAGAAAGAACAACCTTAATGCAGCTGCTCTTACTTTAGACCCTCCAGGGTTCAGAAATGATCTGGTTTAGGATCCCATTCCCTCACTACTCATGCCTGGTCCAAGAGAGGAGCCAGACAGCTTTGTTCAGGAAATCTTTCTGTTTAAGTTGATATTCTTCTGTCACCATTTAACAGCTTGGGGTTTCTCAGCTGGCTTTGGTAGGGCTGCAGTTTCCAGATCTACCTTTTGCTCTGCTCCTCCCCAGCTCATTTTTCCCTGAAGGCCTGGAGCACTGTAGTCATGTCACCTCCAAAAGTGCACAGCCAAAGGCTCAGCATTTTAAATTCCAGTGTAAGCCATTTACTCCAGTCAAGCACTGCCAATGGTTCTATTCTCCAGCTGTTTCCCATCTGCACTAACCCAAAAGGGGCCAATGGCAGAGAGAGGAGCTGGAGACCCTTTGGCCCTTTTTGGTGGCAGTTTGCTGACGAAGTTTCCATCACAGATCACTCCTGGTCCCTGCAGAGGCTGGTCCAGCTGTAGGCAGGGTTTGCAAGCCCAGGATGGTAGAGAGAGGCTCTTGTTTGGGAATGGAGAAGCTGGGCCTGAGGGTCAGAGAAGGACCCATGTCCCAAATCACAGCAGAGCAGATCCTGCTGTGACTGGGGACATGGGTCCTTCTCTGAGCCTCAGGAGCAGATCCTGCTGTGACTGGGGACATGGGTCCTTCTCTGAGCCTCAGGAGCAGATCCTGCTGTGATTGGGGACATGGGTCCTTCTCTGAGCCTCAGGAGCAGATCCTGCTGTGACTGGGGACATGGGTCCTTCTCTGAGCCTCAGGAGCAGATCCTGCTGTGATTGGGGACATGGGTCCTTCTCTGAGCCTCAGGACCTGTGTCTGGCAGAGCAGACCCTGCTGTGCTGAGCCACGCTCAGGTACCACAGCCCCAGAGGCTGTGCTGGAGGGCACCACATGGTCAGCTGGCTCCTGCTCTGTGCCAAAGCCCACTGTTCATGGAGAAATCCACTGCTGGGAAGGGAATCCTGAGTGCTGTGCCCACAGGAGCCCCTGACCCTGATGCCTCTGTTTGGCCTTTCAGACTCAGCTGCAGAGGGGTCTATCCAGTCCACCCAAATGAAGCTGAAAAGAGCCCGACTGGCAGATGACCTCAATGAGAAGATTGCGCTCAGGCCGGGTCCTTTGGAGCTGGTGGAGAAGAATATTATTCCAGTGGACTCAGCTGTGAAAGAGGCCATAAAAGGTACTGACAGTGCATGTGGGTGTTGTGTGTGTGCATGGAGTGGGGCAGGGGCTGCCACAGTGACTGCAGGAAGTGACCAGCCTGGATGTAAGAGCTGCTTTTATTGCTTAAATTGAATTATTTTCAGAGTAAACATCCCAGTCCAGCACAGCCTGGGAGCACAGAGCTCTCATCTTAGAGCAGTGACACAAACATGCACCAGTGCTCAGCCACATTCCCCCAGAAGGAACCTCCCTTCTTATACCCCTTCCCTCCCCAAGGCTCTGAGCACAGCAGTGGTGATGTTGGAGAGAGGACAGTCCTTCCTTCAGCATGGGAGAGAACCCAACAGGGTTTGGTGGTGAGAGCAGCCCAGATTCTCCCACTCATGCCCTGCCAAGCTCTCACATCCCAGTAAATGGGGGTGGAGTGGCGCCAGTTCAGGAAGGCTGAGGGTTCTCTTTTATTTTTTACCTCTGGTGGTATCCAGGACCCAGCAGAGCAGGATGCTGCATCCCTGGGGTGTGGAGCACCCTTGGGGTGCTAAATTGCTGGAGAATATAAACAGGGCACACTCCTACCAGCCAGAGCCAGCACTTCTCTTATTCCTAAGCTCGGTTTTCCTCCATCACCTCCTCCCACCAGAGGAGGGAGGAAGAATCATCCACAATTACTTCCCCCACGCTGCTGTGGGAGCCAACACAGAGCAGAAAGGTGACTCAAATTTCACCAGGGCTCAGTGCCAGGACAGGGAGATCCAAAAGCAAAGAAAGGAGCAGGAAAGCCAGCAGGGTCCTGCAGTGACATGGCAGCAACTCTTAGTTTTAAAGTCTGGGGCTGTGTCCACATGTCCAAACTGACACTCAGGTCTCCAGTGAGACACTGAGAATTGCTCTGTTCTGTTGCTCACAGTTCCTCAATTAATGGGATCATTTCCATTTCCATAATCCCGTTTAAAAGGTCTGTTCTGGAGCTCAGAGCAGGCAGGGGACAATGGCAAGGTTTTGGGGAAGAAAGGGTCTTGGAGTGACAGGAGAGATGCCAAAAATGAGAGTTGAAACAGGAAGCACTTTGACTTTTATTTCATCTCAGAAACCATATTAAATGACATTAAATACTCCAGGCTCAGATATTGCTCTGTCCTGCCCCACAACTATTCCTGCTCTTGGTTTGGGGCTGTGAAAGGCAGGCTGTGTATGTACAGCAGCTTCTCCAGCCTGGCCCTGGAGCTGCTCCATTCCCAGCGTGTTGCAGCTCTCCTCTTTGAAGGTGAAATGTTCCAGGACTCTGCCTGAAGAGGAATTTTTAAGGAGAGTTCAAGTAAAATCTCCCCAGCCACTTACTAAAGGAGAGTACTGTGGGAAAAAAAAGGTTCAAAAAATCCCCCCCTTTATAAACATTTGAGGCAGTGTGAGCATGACTTTATCCCCTGGAGCTGAGGTTTGGAGACAGGAGAAATGAGCTTGAGTCTCGAACAGAGCATCTCTCCAGCTGCCTTGTCAGGAGCTGGTGGTAAACAGAGATTTACAGGACCAAACTGTTAAAAAGTCTGGCTTAAAAATGATTTGTTCAGTTTTAAATTTCTCCCCTTCACAATGCTGTTCTATCACATTGCTGGGGAAAAACGTGTCCTTGTAAGCCAGTTCTATCCCATTTAGGGTCAAACATGCAGCTCATTAGGGTCCAGCATTAGGTTGCTTGGTACCATAGAGTGCCATGAGAAGAAGATGGTGCAGAAACCATCCCTCAGGTTTCTGCAGAAGTTGAAGGATCCTCAAGCTCATTTTTGGAGTCAGAGGCACCTTGTGGTACTCACAATTTGGGGCAAAGGGCTGAACACATAGCGGAGATGAGTACCGGCACTTCTGAACGTTAAGCCTTTTGTTTTTGCAATACCAGAAAGATGACAGGGTTTAAAATCATTTTACTTTAACCTTGGAATCTCAACTGTTTATACAGTGGAAAGTTCAGCTGACGTGTTCCTCTAATCACCTCCGGCAGGGCAAGCACAAAGTGCCAGACCCCAACCGAAAGCCCCAACGTCCCAGTGACAGGAGGCCGCCAGTGCCCTGCATAGCTGAGCAGTGATACAAGGAACTTTTTTTACCAGGTCCTTGTCATCACTTTGTCCAATGCGCTCCAGAGGACAATACCCAGTGCATTAGAAACAGCCTGGAGCAAACACCATCCTGCCTGAGATTACAGCAGGGACATGGGACCCAGAAACAATACGCTCAGGCCAGGCTGGGTGAGAGCAGGGCAGATAAGGGAAGCATTCCCCATTGGCACAACCCTGTGGTATCAAGCAGCAGGATGCAGCACATTCCTGTCGTGCTCTGGGCTGTCGCTGTGTCCTGAAGGTCCCTTGTGCTCCCAGCTTTGGCACCACTTCCCAACACACACTCCCCTGTCAGCGCAGCAGGAGCCCTGCAGATCCACAAGTTCCCATTGCTTGGAGTAACTTGTCCCAAGAGGGGATGTCCATGCTGGCCTGCAGCTCCCATGCAGCCCAGGTGGCCCATGCAATGCTGCAGCTGCTCAGGGACCTGTTTGGGTGCTGCCTCTGATGGAGAGGACACAGACCCTCTTTCCAGGGACAGCAATTTGAACACAGCTGCTCTCATTTCCCCAGCCCATGTCTGGGCAGCAGCTCAGGCAGGGAGCCAGGGCTCTGTCCTCGCCCACCCTGGCACCAGCAGCCACAGGGAGTGGAGATAACCCTTATCTCTCAGATAGGGCCAGGGGTCAGAGCAGAGTTGCGTGTCGTTGAGAAGGTGCACATTGCTAGGGCAGCAGCAGGGACAGGTGGAAGCTTGTCCCCAGGCCCTTCCTACTTCCCCATTTGTCACCTCACTATCAGCGTGCCAAGCTGCCTGACAAATGCCAGACATGAGCACGAGGAGATTACAAGTGTGGCCATGCTGCTCCTTCCTCTACCCCCACCTGCAGCTCTCCTGAGGCTCACATGAGACCTTTTTTCCTCAGCACTTTATTTATCATCAAACCTCGGGGTCAAGAGCCCTTGCCCATCTGACTAGCAGACAGCAGTGCAGGAGCTGTGCAGGGAGGGCAGCCTGGGGCTGTCAGGCAGTAGAAGTGGTTGGAATTATGTCCTGTGGGTGAAACCTGTGCACAGAGACAGCATGTGGGAGCCTCTGTGCACCTGCGGCCACATCCACCCTTGTTGGCTCTTGTGCTGTGAGCAGATGGATCACATTCCGAGCTGATTTCAACCTCACTCCTTCTGCTCAGGACAGAGACCATGCATGGTGTGGGTGCTCAGCTGGGGTGCTCAGCTCAGGGAGGGCGATTTGTGCCCCTCTCCCATCCCAGCCCAGCAGAGGGGCAGGATGGCAGAGCCCCTCCTGCCCCAGCCCCACCTTCTGCACCAGCCCTGCTGTGCTGGTGGAATGGGCTCCTCCATCCCTTCCACTCTCCTGTCCCAAGGAACAAGGGCCATGATCCCAGCTCCTCCATCCCCTCCTCTCTCCCTGTCCCAAGGAACAAGGGCCATGATCCCAGCTCCTCCATCCCCTCCTCTCTCCCTGTCCCAAGTGCCCTGTGTATGGCTGGAATCCCCCTGCTCTCCCCCAGCCGCGGGGCACCCCCGGAGGTGCCCGAGCCCCCCGTGTGCCCTCACCAGGGCCGGGGAGGGGGCGGCGGGCCCGACCCGGCTCACGCCGTGCCCGTGGCTCCCCGCAGGCTCTGACCGTGGCCCCTCTGCCCCCACAGGCTCCCAAGGCTCCTTTCCCCGGCAGAGCGACGCCTTCGCCTTCGAGGAGGACAGCAGCAACGACGGGCTGTCCCCGGAGCGGCCCCGCAGCCGCGGCTCCCCGGGGCCCGCCGAGCCGCCCCCCGCCTCCCAGGCCCCGGAACCGCCCCCCGCCGGCCCTGCCGAGGCTCCTCAGGTACGGAGAGGCCTCCTGGGCCCGGGGGACAGGAGAGACCCGTGCGGCACAGGGGATGGCACGGGGGATGGCACAGGGGAGCGACACGCGGGGTCCCGGGCCGGGAGGTGATTCCTGCCCTGTGCTCGGCACTGCTTGGGCTGCACCTTCCGTGCTGTGCCCAGTCTTGGATCCCTTAATTTAGGAAGGATGTGGGGATGCTGGAGCGTGTTTAGAGGAGGCAACAAGGCTGGTGAGGGGTCTGGAACACAAGTTCTGTAGGAGCGGCTGATGGAGCTGTGATTGTTTATCCTGGAGAAGAGGAGGTTCAGGGGAGACCCATCACTCTCTGCAACTCCCTGACAGGAGGGTGCAGCCAGGGGGGTCAGGCTCTTCTCTCTTCTCCCGGGAAACAGCGACAGGACAAGAGGACACAGCCTTAAGCTGCACCAGGGGGAGGTTCAGATTGGACATTAGGAAGAAATTCTTCATTGAAAGACTGGTTGGGCATTGGAATGTGTTGCTCAGGGAAGCGGTGAAGTCATCATTCCTGGAGGTGTTTAAGAGCCTGGATGTAGCAGTCAGTGCCATGATTTGGTTGACAAGGTGGTGTTAGGTGACAGATTGGACTCGATGGGGACAAAAGTCTTTTCCAGCCGTGTTAATTGTGTGATTCTGTGACATTCTGTGTCATTCTGTCATTCTGTGTCGTTCTGTCATTCTGGGACCGCGGGGGGACCGCGCTGCGCGGGGCCGGCGCGCCCACTGCCGGCCGGCGTGGGAACTGCAGCCTCGGGGAGCGCCGGGCCGGGGTGGAGAGAGGGACTGGGGGGACTGGGAAAAACTGGGGGAAACTGGGGGAATGTGGAGGCTGGGGGAACAGGGGGACTGGGAGGAAATTGGGGGTAAAATGGGGGAATGTAGAGGCTGGGGGAACAGGGGGACTTTGGAAAACTGGGGGAATGTAGAGGCTGGGGAAACAGGGGGAATGGGGGAGCTGGAGTGGATCGAGGCAGACTGGAGGGACTGGGATGGACGGGGAGTAAAGGGAGGAACTGGGGCAGGCTGGAGTGGGGGAGGACCAAAAGGATTTTGGCCATCCACGGGTCAGCTGAGAAGAGTGGGCTGGTCTGGAGGATACTGAGGGGCCAGCTGTGATCGAGGATACAGGGCTCAGGTGAAACTGGGAGGGCTGGAAAACCAAGGAGGAGGCAGAGAACTGGGAAAGGACTGGGATAGACATGATGGGACTAGGATGCACTGAGGCATCTGTGCGGATTGGGAACAACATGGGGTGAGGAAACGGGGCACCAGGAGCCCTAATCCAGGCTGGACAGCCCTGGACCCGGCCCCACAGCCCCTGTCCCCTCTCCCTTGCAGGATCGTCCCCCCAGTGCCGATGGGCACGCTGCGGACGCTGCCCCGGGGCAGGGCAGCCAGTGCGACAGCCCCAAGCAGCCCGCGGGGCAGGAGAGCCCGACGCTGCCGCTGCCCTCTGCCGTGAAGGTAATGCCGGTGCCTCCGGCTGCCCAGGATGGGAACCAGCCCGGGGCAAACAAGCCTGGAGTGCCCATGTGCTGTGCCACAAATGTGTGAAAACTCTGGTTCTGGCCTTAAAGGCTTTGAATAATTCAGGCAGACATCCTTGTGTCAAAAACTAATTTAATGAATTGTGTTATGGTACAAGATACAACATTACACCTTGCTAGAGGCAGCTGCTTGAGTCCTGCACTGAAAACATCCCCTGGGGCTGGAGCAGGAGGAGATACCAGGCCACACTGGAGCACCTTCCAGCAGGGAGGGTCTTTCTCCCATCTCATGTGCTCTCCAGCCCAGCTGAGATGGGACACAGTGCCAAGGGAGTGCCCCACAGCCAGGATCAGCAGCTCAGAGTTGGAGTGTCACAGTGCCAGCAGGAGCTGCCTTTGTTCTGTCCCAGGCCTCTGGGGTCCCATGGGGATGGCAGGAGCTCTTCTCACCCCTAATTCCTTTCCTTCTTTCCAACAGTCCAAATCATCCAGTGACAGCAAGAACCGTCACAAAAAGCCCAAGGACACCAAGCCCAAAGTGAAGAAGCTCAAGTACCACCAGTACATCCCTCCAGACCAGAAAGCAGAGAAGTCCCCTCCACCCATGGATTCTGCATATGCCAGACTGCTCCAGCAGCAGCAGCTCTTCCTGCAGCTCCAGATCCTCAGCCAGCAGCAGCAGCAGCAGCAGCAGCACTTCAGCTATCCTGGGATGCA
Source organism: Ammospiza nelsoni (assembly GCF_027579445.1). NCBI lineage: Eukaryota > Metazoa > Chordata > Aves > Passeriformes > Passerellidae > Ammospiza > Ammospiza nelsoni. The sequence goes on from NC_080651.1 coordinate 4,738,383, forward strand.
CCAAGGGCAGCTAAAGTGAGTGGCACTGTGCCAGCAGCAGGACTTGGTCCTGTTTCTCTCCAGGCTTTCCCTTCTGTATCCATTTCTGCCAGAGTAAGTGGATAGAGGCACACCACCAAAACAGAAAAACTTGGGAACAGCACAGACTCCTTCCAAACCACTCTGGCTTTGCAGTCTGGTTGAGGCACCTGTGGTGGGACACCAGCCATCCCCTGCAGCCCAGCCTGGTTTTCCTTGGCCATCCTGAAGTCTCACATAGGGGACAGCAGACCCAGGGGAGCAGAGGGATGGGATGCTGGGCACAAAGATCTTGGGGAAACAGACAAGTTACCCCAAATCTCCTTTGTTATTTCAGGCAATCAAATGAGCAAATGGTCAAAAGCTCAAATCCTTCATCAACTTCTGGCAACAACACCCCTCTTTCTCCAGTGAAAACCACCTTTTCAGGCCAGACTTGTGTCTCATCTATCAAGCCAGGCCCTCTGCCCTCCAACCTGGACGATCTCAAAGTGAGTGCCAACTTTGTCACTGCAGGAGCAGAATGTCACAGCCTGAGTGTGCTGTGCTGCCTCTGAGTGTGCCAGGGAGTGCCCCAGGCTGGGAGGGGCCGTGTTAGAGATGAAACAACCTGAGCCCCCTGCTCTGAGCCACCCAGGAGAGCAGCACAGCACCCTGGGCAGGGCTTGGTCACTGGGGAGGCTCTGAACACCAGGGCTGGTTGCTCTGCAGGTGGTGAGGGGTGCGCTGCTCCAGCCTGTGCAGCAGCAAACCAAAGGTGCAGCCTGGGGAGGCTGCAGGTCAGGCTGAAGGATGATCTGAGCTGCTGCTCCTGCAGCTCCTGCCTCCGTCTCTGTGTGGTTTTGGCATTGTGGATGCTCTGACAGACCTGCCAGGGGTCAGTAGAGCAGCATGACCCCCCTCAGTGACTCAGCTTCTCAGCCAGGCCAGCTCAGCTCTCTGCATAAGCAGATATCTGCTGCTCCATGCACTGTTTTGAGCCCCTCTCATGTAGGCAAGAAAGGGCATGGGGAGAATCCCTCATATCAGCTGTTCTTGTATTCTTTGCTAATGGACCCTCAGTCATGGGAAAGGCCAAATCCTTCTAGGAGCAGAGACCTGGGGGCAGCCCTGAGGTAGAAACAGATGAGTTTGCCCTAGCTCAGGTGACTGAATCGTGTCTGAGCACAGAACATGTGGCTCCAAGGTGTCACAGTCTGTGAGCCATCAGCTGGCTCCTGGTCTGGGCTAGAGCCCTCTGCTCATGGAGAAATCCACTGCTAGGAAGGGAATCCTGAGTTGCTTCCCATACCCAAGGACCACTGCTGGTTCGTGGAGGAGTCACAGTTCTCAGAGGAAAGATTTCCTGTTAGGAAAGGTTGAGATTCTGCAGGATGGGCAGTGGTCAGGCGTGTGCATGGTGTGTGGTGACTGCAGGTGAGACAGGGAGCACCTGGGAGGTCCGAGGTTAAAGCTGGAAGCTGTGATCTGAGACTCCTTGTTAGAAGCACTGGGTTTCTAAAGGGCTGATCTGCCACTGAGCCTTGATGGGTTTTCTCTTTGAGCCAGGTCTTATGAGCTCTCAGAGGAACTCATCACACCTGAGATAGCTCAGCTACCCCAAATGGCATAAAATTAGCAGGATGGCTTCTGAGGTAGTGTTGGAAACAGAAAAAGTTTTAATAAAAGGCAAAATAACAAAGTTCTTACAGAGAAAAGCCAAGCCAGGGGTAAGAGGTTCTAAAACACTCCAGAAAAGCAATTATTTCCTTTGTTCTCTTCTTTTTCTAGTGAATTGCTTAGGTCAGACCTCTTGGCCTCTGTCCAGTTGGGTAGCCGCCGTAGGTTTGAGGTGAAGTCCCAAAGCTCCTATGAGGTGCCTTTTTACCAAATTGAGGAGAGAAACTTCTGGGCTTTTTTATCCTTTTTAAGGAGCCAAAGGATAATTTGGTCACTCTATCGACAGGGAGCACATTCCTATAGAGTCTGACCACGAGTGATTTCTCTTGCCCGTGTCGGAGCTGAGGCAGCAGCTCCGGATCCGAGGCCTGCCCGTGTCGGGCACCAAGACATTTTAAGGAGCCAAAGGATAATTTGATCACTCTGTCAATAAAGGGGCACATCCCTACAGAGACTGACCACAAGTGATTTCCCTTGCAGGTGTCAGAGCTGAGGCAGCAGCTCCGGATCCGAGGCCTGCCCGTGTCGGGCACCAAGACGGCGCTGATGGAGCGGCTGCGGCCCTTCCAGGAGTGCAGCAGCAGCACGGTGCCCAGCTTCAGTGAGATCACCACCGTCACCTTCCCCGTCACCCCAACCAACACCCTGTCCAGCTACCAGTCCCAGTCCTCCACCAGCATGTTGTCCAATGGTTTCTACCACTTTGGCAGCACCAGCTCCACCCCACCCATCTCTCCTGCCTCCTCTGACCTCTCTGTGAGCGGCTCCCTGCCCGACACCTTCAACGATGGGCCCATGGCTTCCCCACAGTTTGGCCTCCAGCCATCACCAGTGCAGGGCAGCGCTGAGGAAAGCCTCATGAGCAGCATGAACGGAGGGAGCATCCAGCTGGAACTGGAAGGGATAGACACGGAGAAGGACAAGATGCTGGTGGAGAAGCAGAAGGTGATCAATGAACTGACGTGGAAGCTGCAGCAGGAGCAGAGGCAGGTGGAAGAGCTGAGGATGCAGCTCCAGAAGCGGAAGAGAAGCAACGGCCTTGAGGAGAAGCAGCAGCCTGCTCAGCATTTCTTTGGTGTCCCCATCAAGCAGGAAAACACAGTGTCCAGCTGTCCATTTGCATCCAAACAAATGGCCCTGAAAGGCCAGGCGGGCAGCTCGGATAAGCTGAGTAACTGTGGAGTGCCACAGGTGCCCCACATCGTGAACAGCCACTGCTTGGAGCCCGCAGGGCAGAGCACCATCACCTCCTCGACATTCCTGAGCCCGCAGTGCTCCCCGCAGCACTCTCCCCTGGGCGCTGCAAAGAGCCCCCAGCACATCAGCCTGCCGCCGTCCCCCAACAGCCACTACCTGCTGCCCGTGTCCCCCGAGGGCCGCAGCGGGTCCCCCCCGGGCAGCAGCTGCCTCCGCACGGCCCCGGTGAGTGCCAGCCCAGCCCGCAGCCCTCCGCTCACACCACGCGGGGGAGGCCCTGCAGATTCCTGCTGCAAGTGTCCCACATGGGCAATGGGATGGAGGCTGAGAGCACTGCAGGGTCCAGTGCAGGGTTTCTTCTGGGGAGCTCTGCCACCGCGGCCAGTTGTCCTGGAGGGGTGACAGCACAGCTCTTGTGCCCCATGGAGCCCTGGCACAGCTCCTGCTGCCCTGGGGAAGCCCTGGCACAGCTCCCCTCCTCCCCAGCACTGCTCTCTCTGCCCCTAGGTGAGCCCTGGCAAAGCTGCCTGTGTCCTGGGAGCATCCTGACAGAGCATCCTCTGCCCTATGGAGCCCTGGCACAGCTCTCTCTGCCCTATGGAGCTCTGGCACAGCTCTCTCTGCCTCTGGAGGAGTCCTGGCAAGCTCCCACTTCCCTGGGGGAGCACTGGCACAGCTTCTCCTACCCGAAAAGAGCCCAAACCCAGCTGCCTCTCCCCTCAGGGGGAGTCCTGGCACAGCTTGCTCTGCCCTTGGGGGAGTCCTGGCACAGCCGTGCCCCATGGAGGCCTGGCACAGCTCTGTACACAGCAGGGACACCCCAGCGTGGATCCCTCAGCTCCTGGGAGAGCCCTGGCACAGTTCCTACACCCCTGGGAGACCCCACTGCAGGGCTGCAGGCCTTCCCAGGAGCTTGCCAAGCCATTGTGGCTCCCAGCAGTATGTGAGGGATTTTCACCACTGAGCTGGAGGAGAGCAGTTCCCCTGGGGAAGCCTTTTCTCAGGGAGCTGGAGCAGGGCTGGCAATTGAGCTCTGCAGTCAGAGAGAGCTTGTGCCTCCCCACCAGGCCAGCACAGAGCTGTCCTCAGCAGCCACCACTGCTCACTCAGCCCCCTGGACAGGCACAAACACTTGGGGAGGGGGACATGCTGCACAAAACAGCACAAGGCTCTGATCACAACAACCCCAGTGCCCTCACAGGGGTGTGGCAGGGCAGGTTGGGTGTGTGGGACAGCCCAGCCCAGAGCAGGGCTCTGCCAGCCCTGCACAGTGGCCCTGAGCAGGCATTGGGGTGCAGCCCTGCACAGTGGCACAGAGTGGGGCTCAGGAGCATGGCAAGGTAGGTGCCATGGGCAGCTGGCAAACAGCACAGCCAGGGAGGTGGCAGAGGGCAACAGCTCAGGGTGAGGAGGGCACAGGCAGAGCTGCCAGTGGAATGGGCAGGGAGGGCAGTGGGGCTGTGCAGGGGTGAGGAGGTGATGGGAACACTGGTTTGAGTGGTTGGGGAGCAGAGCAGGGGATGCAGGGGGTGACCCTGGCACTGGGCACTGCAGCAGAGCTCTGGGGGCAGTGGGACACAGGGCTGTGAGCTGATACCCAAGAGAGGCACCAGGGCTGCTCTGGACAGATGGACAGTGGGCAGTGAGGCTCAGGAGGGAGCTGTGACACCACAGGGGCATCTCCAGCTGCTCCCTCACTGCCCAAGGGCAGGGGCATCGTCCCATTGTGTCCTGCAGCTCGTCCCAACTCCACCATCACCCATCCTGGACATCCCTCTGCTGCCTGCAAGGGGCTCCTGGGGGTGAGGGTCCTTCTTCAGCAAGAACTCTTCCTTTGTGCCCAGCACTGCAGTGCTGTTCCCCATGAGCCAGGGGCAGTGTTCCTTCAGGCTCCCTCCACAGAAAGGTGGCCGGGATGTGCATGGCCAGGCAGAGTGACCCCACTGCTGCCCTGGATCCAACCCACCTGGAGGAACAATCCCCTGGGGCTGGTTTTTGTAGGACAAGGCCATGGCCAGGCCACAGGGAAGGACACACGAGGGCTGGAGGTGATGGGGACAGCAGCTGACAGGCACTGGGCTTCACATGCCATCCATCCTGGAAAGGGAGCCTGGCAAAAAGCTGGCAAAGACATGCAGATGTTTGGCACAGGCAGAGATTTCCCTCTTCCCAGTGACCTTTCCTGGCCTGAGCTCTGTGAGATGTCCCCTTAGGTGGTGATGGGGAGGGCTTGGGGTGGCTGGGGAGGTGCCTCATGTGGGGTTCACACTCTCTGAACCTGAGAGAAGCAGAGAAAAGAATGATCAAAACGATTCTTATCTCATTTGCTGCACCTGTGGTGTTCACAAGTGGAATGCATTGTGGAGATTGTTCACCTGGAGGGAATTGGTCATTGGATTCTGGTGTGAGTGTTTTGATCATTCTTTTCTCTGCTTCTCTCGGGCTCAGAGAATGTGAATCCCACACCTCATCACTGGCCAAGCACAGCTGACCAGCAGCAGCATCTCTGCCCTCCCCTTGTCCTGCATGTCCCCAGGACACCAGGCTGTCCTGTGCCACCTGTCTGGCAGTGACAAGGGGCCAGCCTGGCCCTGGCTCTCAGAGCTAGCTCTGGGGCTGCTTTACCTGCCTCTGTCCTACTCAAAGCCGGGCATTTTGGGTTGGTTTGACCCACAAAATTGTCATTTTCCCTCACCAACCTCAGCAGGATGAGAGCCAGGGCTCCTGCCATGCACTGACTCCATTTCCCTGTATCTCCCCATGCAGATGGCTGCGCAGTCAGGCCAAAAGTTTTCTATTTCATCCCCAAGTTTTTGTAAGTCAAGCCCAGCCCTGTCAGAGGTAAAGCAGCCTCCACCCTATGAGGATGCAGTGAAGCAGGTAACTGCATGGTTTCTGTTTTCTCCAGCCTAGGGCTGCCCCTGCTGTCTGTCTGCAGTCAGTGGGACTCAGCTGCAGGAGTCCCACCCTGTTCTGTTCTCTGGGCAGGACAGACCTGTTTCCATGAGGAATGGGCTTTCCTGAAGGGTTGGTGCTGGCTAGCTGCCACAAAGGAGGACACCCTGCTGGGCTGGATGGTGTCCCCTGTCAGGGCTCCTGACACCCCCCAGCTCCCCTGGGTGCCAGTGTGCTCTCTTTGGGTGCTCAGTGCTGTGTCAGAGACAGACCCTTGAGCATTCCCAGGTCACTAGGAAAGCTCATCCTGCTCATCCATCTGCCCCTGAGCCATACCCTGGAGCTCTGTTCCTGCAGGGAGGACTGGCCATCACCCAGGAGCACCCAGAACACCCAGGAACACCTTCCTTCCCATCAGTCTGGGAGCAGCCTCAGTGCTGGGACTGCTGGTGCCTTCGAGAAAGTGGAGTGATACTGTTAGCAGGTTGAAAATGGGTTTATGCCAGCGTGCAGGAGATTTGCAGGTTCTGGCCAGGGAGAGGAGGGAGACTGGGCAGTGCAGGGAGGGCTGGCAGGCACGTGCCAGTGTGAGGTGCTGGGGCCAAAATGCTGTGTCCTGAGGGCCCTGGGACAGGGCAGGCTGTGGTGGCCACAGGGCAGAGGTTGGCAGCAGGGAAGGTGCTTTGCTCATTGTGCCACATCCCTGCAGTGCCCTGAATGCTGCTGCCAGCCCCGTGTTGGTGTGGCCTCTCTTTTGTGTGGGAGGAAGCCATTTGTGGGGTCTAGAGCCATCCTTTCTGGGGTATAGAGCATCCAGCTGGCTTGTAGCTCCTAATGGCCTCTCCTCTCTTTGTCGTTTGCTGCAGCAGATGACACGAAGTCAGCAGATGGATGAGCTCCTGGACGTGCTGATTGAGAGTGGAGGTATGCTCTGCTTCCCTCTTCCCCTCTGGGGCTCCCCCTCCAGCTCAGTGCACCCCTGCAGAGCTGCCTGAGTCGAGCACAGCTTTCCCCTGCCCTCCCTGTGCCAGCAGCCACTGAGATTGAACCCAAAAGCACATTGGCCCTCCTGGACTCTGCTCCTGTGTGTGCCAACCCTTTGGGGTGGTCTGGGCTTGGCTGTCACCTGTGCAGAGAGAGGGGACAGCAGCACAGGAGCCCTGTGCATAGCACTGCCAGCCCCTGCCCACACAGAGCCCCCAGTGCCCCCCATTCCCAGGGCTGCCAGTGCCATCTCCCACACTTCTGCTGCCCTGCCCTGTGCAGAGTGCTGCCTGTGCTCTTCCCCAGCCCCTTGGGGACTGCTGCCAGTGCTTGTGCCCTCGGGACTGTGTCCAAACCCAGGGGATAAGGTCAGAAAGCAGGAATGTGTGAGGGAGGGTGGGCAAGCAGTGCCACTGGGATCGAGCAGGTCTCCAGAGGGATGCCCAGGAGGTCAGCTGAAGGGCTGTGGTGGTGGGCACTGCCAGGGCACCTCAAACCCTTCTCCTTTGTTGACAGAAATCCCAGCCAATGCCAAGGAGGATCGTTCCTGCCTGCAGAAGGTGCCTCAGATCATGGTGTCTGCGGGGAGCTCGGCTGGCCCTGTCCCCAAGGGCTCTGCCCCCTTCGAGCCGGGGCCCCCGGCCCCGCTGCCCTTCGAGCACTGCCCGGGCAGCAGCGACGCCCACCTGGAGGTGCTGCTCAACAGCCCCCTGGGCAGGGTCAGCGAGATGGCCCTGCTGAAGCTGGGGGCAGAGGAGCCCCCCTTCGAGGGCATGATGGAGGGATTCTCTGGCAAGGCCGCTGACGAACTGCTCAACTCCCAGGAGATTTTACAGACTCCCCTGTCGCCCATGGACACCCAGCTGTCCCCCTCCCCTGCCGAGGGCTCTGCCTTGCAAATGAGCTTCACTGAGTCTCCGTGGGAAACGATGGAGTGGCTGGACCTGACCCCCCCCAGCTCGGCCAGCGGCTTCAGCTCGCTCACCCCCGCGGGGCCCAGCATCTTCAACATCGACTTCCTGGACGTGGCTGACCTCAACCTCAACACCAGCATGGACCTGCACCTGCAGCAGTGGTGAGGGCACGTGCTGGGGCAGGGGGCTGTGGGCCTGCAGCAGGCAGCACAGCGCTCCTGCCGTGCCACAGAACGTGCAGGGCTAACGTGTGCCTCGTCCAGGGCAAACTGGAGTAATTTCCCAGCATATAGACTTGTTTGGATTTCCAGTCACTGAAAATTGACAACACAGCTCTGGTACTTTGGTTTTCCTCCATTGACACAACCCCACAGAGGACACCAGTGCCTGAAACAACACTTCCTTTGATTGACAAGAACTTCCATTTTCTTTCCTTTATCTTTCCCCCTCCCAGTTTTAGCAGTCACTCTTGTGAGAACTGGAGCAGCTCATGACAAGACTGTGTGGTGAGGTGACCTCACCTGGGTGGCAACAGGAAATCATGGATAGGGAAACGCCCTCTCCTCTCCTCTCCTCTCCTCTCCTCTCCTCTCCTCTCCTCTCCTCTCGCAGACCTGTTGGGCTCACTTTGGCCATGCCCATGCCAGGGTGAGGAGCAGGGGCTGTGCCCAGCCAGGTGCCCAGGTGCCCAGCACCCTTTGTGCACAGCTGGGCTCTCGTTTCCCTCCTGCCCAAAGCTGCACTGCCCCATCGAGCAGAGCTCTGCTCCAGGTGGATGAGAGATGGAGATCACCGAGCTCACGGTGGCACCTTGGCATGTCCTGAGGGGCTGAGAGCCCAGGACTGTCCTGGCTGCATTCTGAGCTGGATCAGGCTGCAGCCTGGGAGCAGAGAGCTCTGAACGTTGGAGCAGATGTTGAGGATGCAGGCGCAGGAATGGGGGATGTGGCAGCCCGGCCGTGTCCCCGTGCACACAAAGAGATGAGTGATGTGTTTTGGCCAAGGTAGGAGCAAGTGGTGAGAAAGGACCAGCCAGGCTTTGGAGGGGCTGTTCGTGCACAGCCAGGTCGGGGTGATCTCCAGCCCTTGCATGATCCGGGAGCAGGGGGAGCCGCGCCGGGACACTCGGTGACATCTCGGGGGGCAGAGCCGAGCGAGCCCTCGCCTGGCCGAGGCTCTGTGTGAGTGCCTGCCCCTGCCACCCTCCCTTCCGTCCCTCCTCCGTGCCCAGCAGCGTTCCCCTCCTCCCAAGGTTATCCAGCGTCACTGCCCCCCAGCCCAGAGCAAGGCTACCGGAGAACAGCTGTGAATCACCGAGCCGGGAGGAGCCCGTTCTCCCGCAGCCCGCAGGGAAGGGAGCTCTCCCGCAGTGATGCTCCCGTTGGGAATCACCAGCATTTCTCCTCGGAGTCTCTGTGCAATATTCTTCTTCAGGCTCTCACAAGAAGGAGCCTTTTGCTTCACTTCTTGGCTTCCACCAAAGAACTCGCTGCAGACTTTGCGACGGGCACCGTCCGTTCGTCGCAACTCTGGTTTTGCCAAAGTAAATATTGTTGCTGACAAAGATTGTTAAACTATTTACAGACTGAGTGTATTTAATATTTGTTACTGGAAGGACAGCACACGGAGGTGAAGCTGCTGGGAGGCTCCCCCAGGGATGCTGGAGCTGTGGGAGGCAGCCCTGCAGTGTCCCCAGGCCCTGGCCTTGTTGCATGCTGTATAAAGCACCTGGCAGTAGCTTTCGAGTCACTATTTAAAGCACCATTTTTCTATTGTACAAATGTCACAGGGCACTGCTAGCATAGACAATCACAGGTTGCATTTTTTTTAAAGAATTTCTTTTTCTAAGTGAGACATTTTTTTGAAGCCAGTCTGTGGAGAATATTCAGAGCACTTGAAGCAGAGTAGTGTTAGCTGCTCCACTGTGGCCTTGTACAGAGTTTTCCAGGTAACTTTCTCCTCTCAGCAATTGTATTTCCTTATTTAAAGGGATGCTGTCAGCTTCAAACCTGTAAGCAAGCACATTTCCTTACCTATGTTACCAGCAACACCTTCATTATTAAAACCCTTGTCTTGCCACTCTGTCTGCTCATGGTTTGCTGTTTGACTTCACCACTGGGACAGCCACAGCCATCCCAGCTGCCACCCCCTGGGACCAGCTCCATGCCCTGGGACAGCCACAGTCCTTCAAGGCCAGATGAATTTCATTCATGGCAGCACTTTCTCCTGGAAGATTTCTGAACACACCCACCAGAGCCTCCTGTTTTTCTTCTGTTGGCTCTGGCTTTGCTGTTTTCCTGCAGCCCCCACTCCTTGTGTGCCCCTACAGGCAGAGCTGAGCCCCTGCCCACATCCCTTGGTGTTTGTGTCAGCACTGGGCTGGTGGCTGCAGGGTGCAGCTCTGCACAGCCAAACCTTCCCCTGCCCACAGGCACAGCAGGCTGGGACCTGGGGAACCCTGGATCCTTCTCCACAGCAGCCCTGAGTGTCTGTTTCCACATTTGTCACATCTTCCCTTTGATTAGAAAAGTTTCCCAGGCATTTGCCCACCTGTGTGCAAGGAGGGACTGCCCAGGGGGGCTAAAGGTGAAATGGTCCTGAGACATGGCTCAAGTGCACCTGAAAAGATGCAGATGAACAATTAACCAGTTCCTATGAACATCTTTAATGTCTAACCACACCCTGCAGCCAGGAGTGCTGTGATGAACAGCCTGGCTGCGGTCACTCAGAGGATGAGGAGACAAACCTCAGCCTGGGATTAATTCAGGAATGACCATGGAGTGGAGCACTCCCCTGCCCGGTCTGCCTGCTGGGGAGAGCCTGCCCGTGCTGCTGTGAAAGGCAAAAGGCAAAGAGCAGAGGGAATGGTGCAGCTCTGAGGGCAGGAGGGATGCCTGGCAGGTGCCAAGGTTTGGAGCAGAGCACCTGGGGAGGCTGAGTCCAGACCAGGCTGCAGCTGCTGGCAGAGAAAGGGATCACAGCCCCAGATTTTCTGCTGCATGGAGAACTCAGCCCAGCTCTGCCTGGACCCCTGGTCCTGCAGCCAGCCTGGAGCAGCCTCCAGGGAAAGCAGAGGGTGTGCCAGTGGGATGGGACCCCTCCCCTCCACTGCCCTGAGTCAGCCCTCACTCAGTCTTCCATGTGTAGGTGATCTTCCCACACAGCCTGTCCCAAGGAATTTGGGGGTCTGGGATTTTCCTTTCTCTCAACACCAAGCTGAAGGATCCCAGTGATGCCCTGCTCTCCCTTCATCTTCCTGCCAGAAAAAAAACAAAAAAACAAACAAACACACCAGAAGTAATGCAAAACAAACAAACAAACAAACAAACAAACAATGTTTTGAGAGTCAAATTAACATTTTTCATGCCTTTAGCAAGCTTTTTAAAATATGAGCTGCCTGTCTCAGTTCACCATGCAGTGCTTCCCCCACCACAGGCACTGAGACATCCTCAGCATCTCCCCAGCAGCCCACAGGACAGGACAAACCATGGGAGTTTCCCTCCACATGGAACCCCACAGGCACCACAGGATTTACCACACACAGTCCTGAAAGCCAGAAAATCTTTTCAGTGTCCACATCTGCCTTCCCACACACCCCAAACCTCTGCGGGAAGGGAAGGGAAGGGAAGGGAAGGGAAGGGAAGGGAAGGGAAGGGAAGGGAAGGGAAGGGAAGGGAAGGGAAGGGAAGAGAAGGGAAGGAGGAAGGCACAGCCACACCTGCAGGGTGACACCCCTGCACCCAGCTCTTCTGCTCAATTTGAACAGGAGTTTCCTGCTTGGCCACGCCACGTTCTCCTGATGGGAGGCATGGATTTATGCCAAGACAAAAGTTTTCTGGCAGATGTCTCCCGGAACAGCCCAGCCTGCCCTACTGTTCTCTTTCCAGCAGAAAGTGCCGTGTGTCTCCAGGAGAGGGAGTTTGTGCTTCATCTCGTTCTCCAAGCACTTGCACAGCTGTAAACATAAAGGCAAAATACAGCATTTTCCTTTCCTTGTTCCTCAGAGCATTGAGGAACCTTTCCTTACCTCGCTTTGAGCCCAGGGAAAGATGGAGTGATTTGTGTCAGTCCTTTCCTCAGGACTTTTTCTCCTGAGAAGCTGAGAGGCCTCAGAATGAAATGCAAACTATAATTATCTGCTGCTGTAGAATGCAACAGGTGCATCTGTGATTGGCTCATGTGGTTCTTTTTAATTAATGGCCAATCACAGTCCAGCTGTCTCAGACTCTCTGGTCAGTCACAAGATTTTATTATCATTCTATTCCTTTTCCTTTCAAGCCTTCTGATGAAACCTTTTCTTCTATTCTTTTAGTATAGTTCTAATATATCATTTTCTTTTAATATAATATATATAAAAATAATAAATAAAGCCTTCTGAAACATGGAGTCAAGATTCTCATCTCTTCCCTTGTGGGGGTTGCCTGCAAATTCTACATTTGGTGACTCCGAGTGAGGAACATTCCCACACAGCTATTCCTGATCCTGAGCTCTGCCATGAGCAGGGATCCCTGCAGGTGCTCTGCTCTCCCTCTCTGGGCTGGGCACCCCTGGCCTGTCCCATCCAGCCCAGTGCAGCAGGACTGGCACTCCTGACCAGCTCCTCTTCCTTCCCAGAGGGGCTGCTGGGGTCCAGCTCTGACTGGGCAGATTTCAAACCCTCCACAGCTTCCATCAGAAAAGACCTCCCAGCACCAGGACTTACCCAGGACTCTGAGTCCATCTGGGTTCTGAAGACCTTGCAACCATCAGAGCTGGGAGCTCCACCTGCCCTTTCCCTGGAGGGTGGGCACAGCCCCCTCTCACCCTGGTTTTTTAAGATTTTCTAAGCCTTCTGATGTTGACATTCTTGTAGTGAACTTTCTCACACACTTTCTGTAAATAACTCATTGTTTTGCATTCCTTTATAGAAGAGGAGAAATTTGATGGACTGTTGGTTTGTCCAGTGTCATTGGAGAGGTGGCATTGTCACGCTCCAATCCACTGTCACTTTTGGAAAACTATAAATGTTGGAGTCAGAAAATAAACTTCCTTTTTCTTCACCTTGAGAACAGCGGTGTGTGCTTGTGTTCTTTCGTGTCCTACAGTGACAGCCCCCTGCCCTCCTGACAGGGACAAGGTGTCCTGAGCCACCAGGACCTCCCTGTGCTGCAAACACTGCTTGTCTGAGAGGAGCCCAAACACTGCCCAGCAGAATTCCAGAGCTCCAAAACACATCCAGAGCTCCCTTCACCTCCTTCATTCCAGAGCTCCAAAACCCATCCAGAGCTCCCTTCACCTCCTTCATTCCAGAGCTCCAAAACACATCCAGAGCTCCCTTCACCTCCTTCATTTGGCACAAGAAGATCTGAAGGTTGCTTTCCTCTTCCACCTGGAAGGCAGGTGTTCCACCGCTCTTATGAACCTTCCCCTTCATGTCTGACCTTACAAAATGAAAATAACAAGGTCACAGTCGCATCTTAGTTTTATTACAACTGACCTGCAGGCAAAAGGATAGAACTATTACATAAACACTCTGATCCATGTAGAATAGCTTAAATAGAGGAGGAAGTCAAACCAGGAGACCGGATAAAATATTCGGAAGCTCTTTGAAGCCGTTATGTTCCTGAGCTTCGTTTTACAGACAATAAGGCAACATCCCTGCACATCAGCTTTTTGATATTTTTATACATTTTTTTTCTATGGTACAAGAAAAAAAAACTAATAACCAGAATTCACAATGTACAGTTCTTACACTATTTTCACAGCTTCTGAACACTATACACCTTTTTTTTCTTTTTTTTTTCTTTAATAGATACATTGCAATAAATGGTGCACCCTTAGTAATTTATAAGAATCTGTGTTGAATAGGCTAAACCTGTCCTGTACAGCAGCACCTCCCTCCTGTCACTGGCAGCTCAAAGCATTCCCAGCAAGCTGGTTCTGGGCTGGAGATGGGACAGCACCAGAGCACAGACCCAGCCATCCCCACAGGGCAGAGCAAGGCAGTCCTGTGTGTTTTAGGAGGTTCCATCACAGTGCTGCCCCTCTGAGAGGTTTCTGGGCTCCCTGCTGCCAGGAGGAGTCAGACTGACACCAAAGGGAGGGTGAAGCCCCAGCTGTGGCTGCCCTTGCTGGGTCTGGGTCTCTCCATCCCCACAGCCAGCAGCCCTGGGGACCTGCAGTGCCACTCCAGGGGCTGAGGCTGGAGAGAGGAACCCCAGCTCCACGGGGATCTGCCTGAGAAAGGCTCTGGGGTGGGCACACAATGGCTGCTTTAGGCAGGCATGGTCTGACTGACCTCCGTGCAGAGGCACCAGAGCTGTCAGGAAGGAGCAGGGACTGCAGAAAGCTCTGCCTTGCCCGAGGAGCAGCCCAAGAGGAACAATCCAGGAAGGGCAGCACCAAGGGAGCCAGCAGGAGCCCCAGGACCTGTCACCTCCGTGGCAGACAGACAGACAGACAGACAGACACCAGCTGTGTCCAGGGCCTCAGCTCTCCTTCCCAGCTGGGCTGTGCTGCTTGCTCTTCACTCAGCCTCGGGCTGCTTTGTGCATGGTGGCTTTGGTGGATGTGGGGAGCCCTTCCTGGGGATCCTGCCAGCACCACGGTGTTTTCATTCCCTCTGTGTCCAGCTTGCTGCTGAGCTCTGATGGGAGGCTGCTCTAACACTGATGAAGTCCTACCAAGCTCAATCAGCTCAGAATGGAAAGCAGAGACCCTGCAGCCTCCATTTTATCCCCGGTGTACTACTAAACACCTGAAAACTGCAGCATTTGGGGGGGAAAAAAAGGTTTTGGGGAAAATTAATCTTTGAAAAATATGTCAATTAAGCAAACAGAAAAGCCTGATGTGCTGTTTCACCTAGGAGTGGACCAGAAGATGACAGCTTGCCTGGCAATGGACTAACAGATCACAGCTTGCCTGGCCTTGCTGGGCCAGCTGAGAGGAGTTGGAAGATCCTTCACCTCCACCTCATCTCCCTCTACACCCCACAACCTCAGAGACTTGCTCAGGGTGCAGCAGCAGGAGCTGTGGAGGTCCCAAGGAGGTTCAGTCTCCAGGTGATGGTGCTGAAGTGTCTCCAGCAGCTCAGCAGGGTGTGCTGGGCACAGGGTGTGCTGGGCACAGAGTCACCCCCCCAGTCCTGCCTGCAGCAGCAAGGAGAAGAGCTCGGGTCTGTGGTGAGACTCAGGAGCTCAGGACACGGGCTGGGAGGGCTGGGCCGTGCCACAGGTGCAAGCAGCAGGGCTGGGGACAGCAGGGACACGAGAAACACTGGCCAGGACTCTCAGCCATCAGCTGGTGGCCCACTCAAGCAGCTGCAGCCTCTGTGGATGGCTCTGGGTGAAGGCAAAGCAAAGCCAGTGGGTGGTGAGCACTGTGCACTATAAACCAGGTCAACAAGCAGGTTAAATTCAATCAAGTAGTTTAATAATTCTTCAGGTCAAAGGTCTTATCTTACCAGGTAACAATTTACAGGACACCTAGTTAAGAGTGAAGAGTGGCTGGCTTGGTAAAAGGAGGAAGAATACATTATGTCCCATCTCAATAGTTTAATGTTAGCCTCTTTCAACGCAACATATTTTTGGTAAAGACATATTCACTATATTTAACATGATCTCTCTTTAACAGGAAGTTCAGCTGAGCACACTGTCCCCAGAAAGTACACTGCGACTGTAAAGCAACAGAATTTCATAGCAGTAAATCTATTGCACTTTGTGAAGAATAAAATTCTCCTTTGCCTTTCCAGCTCCAGAAGGCAAAGCATCTCGTTGGTTAAGCAAGTTCTTCTCCCTCCAGGCAAAGTCTCTTAATGTTCAGACAGACAACGCCTAACTTTTGTTTGTTTGCTTTTTATTATTACTTGAAACAACAATCGGAAGAGTTTGAGAGAAAAATCTTTCCAGTAGCTGCTGAGGAGTCTCCAAGTTTTGAGTCTAGAAATGAATTTTAGGTGCTATCCAATCACAGTCAACAAATATATGTACTTATTTCCACATTTCATGAATATGTCCACAAAAGAGCAAGATGAGGTCTCTCTGTGACCAACACTAACACTGTGTGATCAGGTATTACAGGGATGCACTTTATATGTGACAACAGTATACAGACAGGATGGAAATAACACCAATATTATTGCACATGGTGTCTGGGCGAGCATTAAAAACACTGCAATATGTGATGAAAATTCTTTACAGCTTGTTTTCTCTCAGCCCTTTTTCTAGAGTTTGATGTAGCAGCAGTATCAATCCACATACATTGGAGAGCTGGGAGTTGCTGGCATTTGATCCAGGATTTTACAAACATAGCATGCAACATCCACTGTGCGTTCCTCATACATCAGGATGAAGGGATGTTTCTGGAAGCAGATAAAAGAAAACAACAAAGTTATGGTCACCCTCCTGGCATGTGCCTCTCAGATAAAAACTGAGCAGGGGAATTTGTCTGGTGCAAGAAAATGGTTTGTGGTGGCTCTAGGGCACCAGGACACAGCCTGGTAGATCCATGTCTTTAACATGGGAGGTTTCTGAGGCAGGGCAGGACAGGACTGCAGAGCTCAGGAGCTGCCAGGCAGGAGGCAGTGAGGGTGCAGAATCAGCAGCTCCTCTGCAGCACCGACATTTCCTGAAATCCCTTCAGGAGGGGCTTCATCAGCAGCATTGTCACAGTGGGGACAGTGACAGGAGTGACAGGGAGTGGCTTGCAGGGGTCAAAGCCAAGCTCTGCTCTCCTGAGCCCCCACCCTCTGCTCTGCCCAGCAGGCAGCACTGGCCAGAGCCAGGTCAGAGAGCTGGGACAGAACATCAGGGAGGTTCTGGGCCAGGACATCAGGCAAATCCCTTTCACATCAGGTGATGTGAAACCCAGGGCTGATTGTGGAACCACAGCCTCCAAGAGGTGCCCTCCAGGTGCCCAGAGCTCCTTGAAGTTGCCACATGTGACTGACCCAAGCCAAAAGCATTGCTGCTCTCTTCTTTAGCACCTCCCCACAGACAGGCCCTGCTGCTGCCCAGCTCCAGATCTCAGTTCTGCCTGAGCCCAGCCCCCTGTGAGCTGTGTATTGGAGACATTGAAAGATGCAGCACTGAGAACTCACCAGAAGCTCTTTGTACTTTGGCCTTTTGGACTCGTCCTTTGTAAGGCTAAAGAAAGCATAGAGATAATTAGGAGAATGTGGGATCAGGGAAAGTTACAGACTTTACAGAAAGTGTCAGAGTGGGACACGCCACCTTTGGTTTTCTGGAAAGCCCATCCTTGCACTGTGAGTGACCACAGGAGTAATTTCCCTTCCTTCCTTGCAGCCATCCCAGCTGTGCAGGCAGGGGCTGGGGCTCAGTCTGACACAAACCTCCTGCCATGGAAACTTCCCTCCTTACCATGTCTCCTGTCTCTAGCACAGCCTCTCAGAGCTTTTCTCCTAATTCCTTTCCTTCAGTCCCAAACCACTGAAATGTGAGAGGTCCTCCCCTCATGCTGGTGCAGGAATATGAAAGGGAAGTGCTGGACACACGACCCTTGCCAAACACCAGCCAACAAAAGGAGCCCACCCCCAGTGCCTGCAGCAGCACACACTCACCACAAGTTGACGAAGTTGATGAAGCTTGGGGAAAACTCCCTTTCCTCTGAGTTACTCAGCTGTGGTGGGTCACCTTTCACTACTTGTGTCAACTGGTCAAACACACTGTTCCACTTGGGGTAGGGGAATCGCCCCGTGGCCAGCTCGTACTGCAGGAGACAGGAGCAGAACCAGGCAGGTTTATACCAGGGAAGCTCAGTCAGGGAAAAAAATGCCTGCAGCAAACTTGAACCACCCCAGAAGGAAGACTGAGATGAGATTTTTCATCCTATGCCCTGTATGGTTCTAAGTAGAGGGAAGGTTTTACTCAGCAGTAAGTTCTGCTGCTGTGTGAGGGGCATGGCCAGATCTACCCTGACCAGGCCTCTGTGCCATGTCTGCTCCTCCACTGACTATAAATCAAACCAGTGTGGCAGAGTAAAATCCTCCAGTCCCTCCCCAAGCATCCTAACAAGCACTAGAGAAAATGAATAATGAGAATGAGACAATCACATGATATCTCAGGTTGGAGAAGACCCATAAGGATCCCTGAATCCAACTCCAGGATAATGAAAATGAGTTTTTTTAAACATCAGTAGTGAGAACAGAAGCTACTGGTACATACTTAATTGCTTCTGCTTTCTCTTCTGCTCCACAACCTGAAGAAAGTAAGGGCTTCTCAATGTGTAGAGCGAGCAGTGCTGTGGCTGAGCCAGTGAGGAACCACAACCCCAGAATCCAGGATTAACCAAGGCCTCTGTGCAGCCAAAGCACAGCAGCTGCCAGAGGCTTATTCACACAGCCTGGGTGCTCTGCTCTGCATCACCACACTCAGCACCCTCACCTCAGATTCTGAACACAAAATTCATTTACAATTTTACAATCCAACATTTCTGTCACTGTCATATTTTCTGAAAAATCCCTTCGCCAGGATTTCTTCTCCTGGGAAGCTGAGAAGCCTCAGAGAAAAATGTAAATAATAATTATCTGATTCACTTCTCCTGTGTTTGCTGCTTTGGAATGTGGTTTGGACATTGTTTACCAACTGGTCATTGTTTGATTGGTTTCATGTGAATTGTTTCAACTTAATAGCTAATCACGGCCAGCTGTGTCGAGGCTCTGAGAAGTCACGAGTTTTCATTCTCATTCTTGTTAAGCCTTCTGTCTGTATCTTTATTCTCTAGTATAGTATAATATAATATATATAATATAGTATACTATATATAATATAGTATAATATATATAATATGGTATAATATAATATATATATAATATGGTATGGTATAATATGGTATAATATATAATATGGTATATCATATATCATATCATATCATATCATATCATATCATATATCATTAGCTTTCTAAGAACATGGAGTCAGATTCACTCATTTCCTCCTCATCCTGGGGACCCAGCAAACTCAACACACCTCCTCCCTGCTCACATCCACGGGGGCTCAGGAGAACCATGGACGTGGGAAGCCCCCAGGCTGTTCCGGAGGCAGGGAGTGCCCACTGTGAGCAGAGCCCAGGAAGGAGCTGGGCTGTGCTGCCCCTGGCACAGAGCAGTGCTGCCCCTGGCACAGGGCAGTGCCCACTCACCAGTGTGATGCCCAAGCTCCAGACGTCGGAGCGCACGTCGTAGCCTTGCCGCGAGGCGCTGGGATCTATCCGCTCCGGCTGAAACGGCAACAGGAGTGTCAGGCTCTGGGCCATGCAGGGAGCCTCTGCAAAGCTAGAGAGAGCCCTGAGCCTGGCACAGCCCCAAGCAAAACCTCAGGCCAGGGCAGCCATCCAACCCCAGCAGAGAAACATCTCAAGGTATCACTAAAAGCACTGGTTTTATGGAGGTGTCGCATAAAAGGTGATCAGAAATGGCAACTTATCACAGTGCAATGTTTGGGGTTTTTTTCCTTTTGCACAAACACTTTGAATGATTGTGACTGTCTTATTCATTTAGTTTTGTTCAACTTTGGGATGTCTTTAGCACCAAGTCTCACTTTGTTTTGACACCCAAGGGATGATAAGAACTGGAATCAACATCTCACCCCCACCCTGGGGACTGAGGCTCAGCAGCATCTACCAGAACTCTTCTCCCCAGCCAGCTACTAAGAAGCTATTATAAACTATTATAACTATTTTATTAATATTTATATAAATATAATTTTTATAATTTAAAATATAAATTATACATTTGTTATAAACACATTATAATATTATATATATGTACTAAACACACTATTATAATGTGCTTCAAGCAAAGCTCCTCTGAACAAGGTTTCAGTCATCCCTTGAAGGCAACTATGATGTTACAAGGCTTTAAGACATGCAAAATGCTTTTCATAAAAAGCAATATTGGGCCAGACATGGGTGATTCACACCTAAGAGCAGAGCTGAGCCAGCAAAAACATCTTTATGCCTTGCATGTCATCTTTATGTGAAACCTCAGTCTGCCTTCTTCAATTAAAAATATAATAACTGACATGTCAAAAGAAAGAGACTCTCATTCAGTTTTGACTACAACAATAATAAACATACCTGCATAGCAACAAATCCTAAATTATGGGGTACAGGAAATATTCTGAAAGCCCTGGTTGCTTTGTAAGCTACGTTTTAATACAATTTCATGGCAGACACAGCTGAGAAGTGCAGCAGCAGGTGGCCCAGCCCTGAACTCCACTGGGGACACACCATTGGTGTCTGGAGCTGCCACCAGGGATGGACCAGCTCAGAACACATCAAATGCTGGGGATGCTGGCCTGGCCAGGGCTGTGACCCACGGGGATGTGCCCCAGCAGAGAAAGCTGCCAGGCTGCAGGTGAAGGATGGGAGCAGCCCAAGAGGGACTGGTGGGATGGGTGGCACTGGTGAGACACAGCTGGTTGTCTCAGGCACCCATGAGGGGCATCCTGCTCCTGTCAGCAAACAGAGCAACAGGGGTTTGGCCCCAGACCATGGTGGCACAGTTAAAGGGAAAGCAGGATGGACCCAAAATAAATCCCATCTAAATACAGAGCAGGAAGAATGCTGAGAATTTTCCATGTAGATCACATGGGAGCAACTAACACCAAGGAAGGAAGAGTCACCATGTCACACTCTGGGGACCTTCAGGGCTGCAGACAAAGCCTGGCTCAGGCCAGGTGTCCTGATGCCAAGTGCAAGCAGGAAAGGAAATGGCTGAGGTGGAGACCCAGCTCTGGATGTGCTGATGGGGTGAGGAGACAGGGGATGGATGCATCAGAGAAGGGTACAGGCTGCCATGGGGCTCCTCCAGTTCAGTGTCCACATGAGCACCAGCATCTTGACTGAAAAATGAGCACAGATCCTCCCTCTTCCAAACCCCAGCTACACAAACAGCCATACCTGGCCTGATCTCTGCCTGAACCACCTGAACATAAGACATCCAGCTGGCCCTGACAGCAATGCCAGCACCAACTGTCCACCTTCACCAGGGAGAAGTGAGAAGCCACAGTTTGCAGCCAAAGGCTCCAAACTGACCTGAGAAAAGGACCTGAGTGACCAAGGATGGAGGTGACACCATCATACTCCACTGCTGTGGAGCTCTGGAAGGAGCAGGGCAGGATGTCCATCCTCACAATGGCTGGGCCTGCCCCTCCACCCCTGCCCAAACCAAGCCCTTCCAGTCTCACCCTTCCTCTCTGACACGGGCACTGGGTTCACTGGGGCACTCAGAAAGCAAAAAGCAAAAATTACTCCCAGCAGCATCCCCACAGCCAGAGCAAGGCAGGGAGCAGCACTCAGGGAGGATGCAGGGCTGGCCAGGAGCACCCACTGCTGGGTAAGGGCTGTGCAACCACACCTGGAACAAACCCCAGAGCTGGCAGCAGCACTGGGCAGGGCTGAGGAGGGCTCAGAACAGCCCAGGCTGCTCCAGGGGTCAGAGACTGCCTGGGAACTCAGTCCTGCCTTTCTTTCCTCCAGAGAACACGAGGTACCCACACTCAGAGGCCTTTTCCCACTGTAACAATTGCAGGGGAACTGAAAGCCAAAAGCAAAACAAGCTCCCAGCACCGCAGCTCCAAGGCTGAGGCGCCGCTCGCTCTGACAGCTCCAACCATCTTGGTTCAAGCCCACAGCACTTGCTTGGCAGCTGGACACGGCTCCTGCTGCCTCCTCAGAGCACTCACAGCCAGACTGGCTGACATCCAGGGCCATCGTTACCAACAGCTCCCTGGGGACCAGGCTCCTTCAGGGGTGAGTGCCACGGGGTTGGTGAGCCTTGCAAAATGAGACACCATCATCCAGCAGCCCTAAGGAGAACCTCCTGGCTGAACAGAGCTACTACTCTTGGCCTACTTTACACTAAAAAAATACTATTTTCCTTTTGAAAGGAGTGTGGCAGCCTGACTCCTTCCCAGGTATATCCAATTTGATCACAGCATCCCTTCAGACATCAGCCTCTGCTGGCTTGGCAGATGTGCCTGCCCACTGGGGACACCTCCCCATTTCCCAGGCTCTCTGTACGTGGAAATGCTCATGTACTTGGAAAGGAGTCACTGAGGCTGCAGAGCAGCAGGGAAGAGGCCAATCATCTCCCACATCACTTGCCAGCTGCTGGCTGCCCCACAAAACCTGTGCCCTGCCAAGGCTCTGAAAAACACAAACTGAACTGCAACACTTCTGCTCACTTAAAAGTCCACCCAAGTCTGGAGCTGCCAATGGAGCTGCACAAATCTGAGTGCACACAGACAGACAGACAGACAGGAGAAAGGAAAACCAAAGGGCTATGGAAGCACTCACTCACCACATCCCAGGGGAAAGGGTGCACTGCAGCTCTTTACAGACATCTCAGTCATCTCATTAACTGTCACTGCAGTCATCTCAGGAACTGTCATGGCATAACTACACCAACAGCCTGAGCAGAACTGGCCACCCACCCATGGCTCAAAGAAAGGTCAGAGTCAGGGCAGACAGGTTTCACCTTGGACACCACAGTCAGAAAAAGCCATCTGAGAGCCATGGCCTGAGCCAGGTGGAAACCATGTCTTGGAAGACAGATATTTTCCTTTTTTCTACTTGGTGGTAGATAAAAAGAGTTCAGAAAACAGTATTTTTCAGCATACAGAGCCATGAATATGTAACAAAAATTAAAGCCAGGCACTAAAATTAAAGTTATATGAGCAGCAAAAGGCACACCTCCCTGCACAATGTACCCTTGGCTCAAGTGAGAACAGAGATGCATTTTCAAAGTACCCTGAAGCACTGAAGTGTTTAAAACCCTCAGACAGCTTCCAAAATCACCACTACAGCTTTTCACTCTGGGAGGGGGAGGGCAGCAAACAAGCAGGACAGACTCCCAGGAGCCACAGCTCAGCCCCAGCAATTTCCACACAGCTGCTCTGCTACTGCTGCTCTCCAGAATCACATTCTCCTGGAATGAAGTTCTGGCACACTTTGGAATTAAAGTGGTTTACAAAAATCACTGTAATTCTGCTCTGCAATAACTCCTGTGAAATAATCTTACCAGAGCAAATGGATTTCTTGCAGACCAAGACAAACCCACACTCTGACAGCCCTGCTCCCCTGGGCAATGGTGTTTTGGAGCTGCTGGAAGGCACAGAGCTCCTCTCCACTCCAGCAGCACAGCAATGGCAGCAGCAGAGGAACCCAGCAAAAACCCAGGAATTGGGACACTTTGCCACAGTCTGGATGACACTGTCACAGCAAAGCTCAATCCAGAGCTCAATTTAATCCATGAAAGGGGTGTTCATCCCACAGGGAGGGTGTGTTGGGGAAGATGAAACAGAAAAGCCTTATAAATATGATTGCCTGGTAAAAGATTTTGAGAATATGGAAACTATAAGCGAGATTGAAATGAAAGCAAGCTTTGAGATACCTCAGTTACTGAACAGCTGGAAAACAATGGTGTGGACAGCTGAAGGTAATCCCCTTTTGATGGAACAACACCCTCTGCTTGCAGACAGGCCCAGAGCAGACCCTACAGCTTGGCAGAAGGAGTCCAAAGAGGAGTTTTTAGGGTTTAAAACTACTGCAAAGAGTGGTTTTTAGGATTTCCAAAGAGTAGTTTTTAGTCTTAGCAGAAAGGGTCCAAAGAGTAGTTTTTACGGTTTTTTAGGGCAAGTATGGCAATGTAATGATTCTTATAGGCTGTATGTAAAAGCTATAGGATTTGTATCTTGTATTAGATTGGCTGGTGACAATTAGAATATTCAATACACAAGAAGATTTGTGGTATTGTAACTGGAACTTCGACCTCTCATCCTCTTTACCACTCTCTTGCCTTCTCTCTCTTTACCACTCCCTTTACTTATCTGAGCTGTGGCTGGCAGCTCCCAGCAGGGCCCTGCACTTGGCCCTTTGCAATAAACCACAAGTTCCAAGCCCTGGCCTCAGAGATCTCTCATCTCTGTCACTCCTGCAGGGTGGGATCCCCCAGAGCCCGTCCCACTCACCGCCATGTACGGCCGGCACCCCGCATCCCGCGTTTTGGCAATGGAGTCCACGAGCTGTCCGCTAATGCCAAAGTCACAGAGTTTAATATTCCCATTTCTGTCCAGAAGAATATTGGAAGGTTTGATGTCTGCAGGGGGAAGAAATTTAAAGCAGTAAGTCATGGTTGGAGGTTTTGATTTCAAGCAGAGCAGCTGCAGGGGATGGAGGGCAGCAGTGCTGTGCCATCGCTGTCACCCTTGGGGTTGGATCCTGCATGGGAGCACAAGGGGATGGAGCCAGCCCCAGAGGTGCCACATGTCCAAAGGCAGCAGCAGATGCCCGACCACCCTGAAATCACACTTACATGGAAAAAGCACATGAAGGGGCAACAGGACAGGCACTGGGACATTTGTTCAAAACCTGCACTCAGACTCATGGTGGTACATGTGCTGTGCTTACACTTGGAGTCAACCAAAGGCCACTAACAATTCTTGCAATCATTTTAACAGACAAGAAAAGACTGTTAAGTTAAAAAAAAGACATGAAGAACTCACCTCTGTGAATGATTTTCAAGTTTTCTTTTAAGTGGTTTAGTGCTTTCACAGTCTAGGAAAGAAAAACAGATGAAAAATAAGCAGATGCCTTAAGAGTCCTGTGGTTATTACAATTTTGGAACTCCAAGAACAGGTGTAAAAAGCATTTAATACATTAAGATATCAATGCTGTAATATGCCATGTAATAAAACATTTTTCTCTGAACCTCTTCTGCAAACAGAAGGTGATATAAGAGAGAGTGTGGGCTTAAGTGAACACACATTCCCTGTGACCTGCAAAGATCCCTATCTGGGACAGGGGAGCCAGAGGTGGAGCCAGAACAACCTCTGATGTTAACTATCCTCAGCAATCACTTATTTCAAGCCCTATGCTTTATTTTTTTCAACAGGTCACAACTGTTTCAATTATCTGACTTTTCATTAGACCAAAACTTCCGGGTTATATTAGAAAACATCAGCCAAGTTCTCCAGTGCTTTTGGAGCCTTTGCACAAGAATTCCAGAAGCTTCTCTGGTCTGGGCTGGTGCCTGTGCTGCTGGTGCTCATATTCAAGCAGACAGAGCAGGAAAATGACGCTGGGGTCTGTTTATGACCCCAGGAGCTCTGTTTACACCATGCAACATACTTTGGAAAAGTCATGAGCACCCTGAAGAACCATTCCCAGTGTGGTGCAAACAGCAGCAGCAATTCTGCTCCACAGACCAACCAGCTTTTCACAGGGAGGGGGATCTGAACTTAAGAATTATCTTCAACAAAAAGGTTTAACAAAATACTCACAGCTAAAGTGATTTTGCCTAAGATTTCTTCTGGAATAACATCATCTAATACACTATATACATATTTGTAAAACTTATCAAACGAGGTAGACATGAGCTCCATACAGATCCAACAGTCACCCTGGAAAGAGAAAACAATGTGAGATAAAAATGAGAAATACCAATCCAGAGAGCATACAGAGATCCACTGAATCCTATGAAATACATAAATAGCAACATGTATTCTATAGAAAGGATAGAATTCAGCTTGATTCGTTTTAGCAATGAAAGACTTGCTCCCATTCACAGCAGAGGCATTTACCTGCCCAGCTCACACCTGACATCTGACATTACAGTTTAGATGCCTGAACCCAGGTGAATCCAAGCCTCACAGAGTGCTTTGCTCTCCAGGAGGCTGCAGGCACAGGGGAACACACAGAAGAGGGGAGCTGCTTTCCTAGGAAGGGCTGTGTGGCTGAGGAAGAAGACTTTGCGCATCTCCAGCTTACACTGCTCATATGGCATCAGCTTTTCACATCAGCTCAAGGCACAGCAGGAGCTGATGCAATCCTCTCAAGGGCTGCTACAAGCCTGAGCACAGAAAACTCTCACTGCACCCAAAAAAAGCAGAAGATGGAATAAGTGTTGTGACAGACATGGAAGCAGGGACATCACTGAAAGAGGCCAGAGCAGCACAGCAGGATGAGGGCATGACCAGCACACTTCAGGGGGGCTGGAAAAAGGTGTACAGACCACAGGTTGGCTATGGAGGAACTTGGCTAAGGAACTGTTCAGATTTCAACTACAGAAATGAAATTGGGCAACACATGTAGAAAATTTCTCTTTTCTGCATTAGCAACAAAGGCAAAGTGCAGATGAAGCACTTGCATTTTAACAGGAAGAAAAGGAAGGCTGGCTGGGGACTCAGCTGTCTTCCTGACCAAATACCAACAAGCCCTGATGTACATGGGCAAGTCCTGCTCCATTGTGAACTGTGAGGAAAAACCACCCTAATGGGAGTTTCACTTCACCTTCTGCCTCTTAAGTCAGGTTGATTTCTGATCAGAAAATGACAAAAGAGCTTAAATTTTCTCTTCCTGTTAGAGCTATTCTTCCAAAGAATGTATTTTAGTCCTTACTGGGTATTAGATTACCAGATGCTAATGCCCATCTCATAGACATTGCAAAAAATGTCCAGGAACACCCTGTGCATTTAATTCAAAATATCCCTGTCCAGGACAGACACAAAAGCCACTTCACAAGCAATGGAGATGCTTCAGCTTCTGAATGCAGAGAACTCCCACTGACAAGGGAGCAAGTGTCACAAGGATGTCACCCATCTGGAGAGCAGCTCACCACGAAAGGACCTGTGGCTCCAGGTGGACATTAAACTGAACATGAGCCTACAATGCATCTTTGCTGGGCTGAAGGATCACAGCATGAGGCAAAACATCACCAACAGGTGGAGGGAGGTGATGAGGTTCCCCTCAATCCAGCAATGGTGAGGCACTCCTGGAGTGTTGTGACCAGTGCTGGGCTCCCCAGGGCAAGAGAGACTCCAGCAAAAGGTAGCTAAGATGACTGAGCAACAGGAGCATCCTCCCCATGAGAAAGGCTGATAAAGACAGGGCTGCTCAGCCTGGAGAAGGTTCAGGGGAACCTCATCAACCTAAGGGGAAGCTGCACAGGGGATGGAGCCAGGTTTGCTCAGTGGTGCTGAGCAACATGAGCAGGGCACACAGGAGGCTCCCCCTGAGCATGAGGAAACACTTTTTGTGAGGGGATTAATCACTGGCACAGGCTGCCCCAGGAGACTGTGGAGACTCTATTCCTGGAGAGATTCAAAGGCTTTTTAGACACAATTCTGGTCAAGTGGCCCCACTTGATCATGGGGGTGGAAAAGGTGCCCTCGGGGGTCCCTGCCCACACCCACCACTCTGTACAAACACTGAAGGTTTATCACACCTGCTCACTGCAGGGGCAGCCAGCTCTTCATGCAGCTACACCAGTGACAGAGACTGACAAATGTCACCACCACCATCATATATTTACATGGCACACAGGACACTTTTCCTAGAGACCAGGGACGGACAACAGGGACAGATGTGCTGAGGAATGGCAGCACAGTCAAGGATTTCCATAAAAACAGTGTGAGGTGCATCAACAGCAAAGAGATCAAACTGAGCAAGGCTGTGTCAGCAATTCACACCAGCCCAGCTCTGTGCTACCAACACATCCATCCCAGCTCCTCTCTGCTGCCAGCAGAAGCTCCCCATGGGCTGATTTACTCAGCTTCCTAAGCATGTTCTGCAACTTGCAATGAATTTTTCATTGAATAATTTTATCAAGTATTGAACTTATTGGTTTAAACTTGGCTCAACTACACTTGCACTGTGTAGGAGTCACTCCTGAGATTCCAAGTCAGATAAGGCTTCTTTCCTCTTCTCTTAAAAAGAAACACAATCAGAACAGGTACCTTGAAGAGCCACTAGTGTGGTCATGGTAACTACACAAACATTCCCAGCTTTATAGGTACTGTTTTAAACCAGAGCAGCTGCAAAGCTTGTAGCAGACAGGCAAAAAAAGACCTGGGTTTTTTTCTCAGACCTTAAAACCTCTTAAAACAGCAATGCTCAGGGGGGTCTTGGGGGTCCCAGTGGGCTCAGCCCACAGCTCCTCTCTTCTCACAAGGAGAGACTCAAGTGAAATGTTTGCAGAAGCCCTGTCAACTGACTTTTTTATTTTTTTCTTCCCCCATCTATCAAGTACAGCCCTGAGAGGAAACACATGAGCATGAGACCCTCTCCAATGAGAGCTGTGATGGCTGATGTGGACAGCTCTGGGCTGCCCTGGGTTTAGCATGGACAAACCAGCTGGTCTCCTGGTGCCAGGGGAACCCCACAAAGTTCAATGAGTGTCAGATCCTGCACTTGGCTCAGGGCACTCACCAGTACAATGATGATGGTTTTCAGAGCAGCTCTGAGGAGAAGGGCTGGGAGATACTGATGGATGAAAAACTGGACATGAGCTGGCAGCCCAAAAAGCCAGCCATGGTGTACTGAAGCCCCTGATTGCATGCATAGACTGAAACAGTCTTTTACTTTTTCAGCTTTGTTCTTGTTTCATTGACCAGGCAATTTAATCTCATCCAGTGGTTCCAATGAGCTGAAGCAAAGTCCTGTACCTGACAATCAACCTGTGCTTGTGCACTGTTACACATTCCATCACATGTACAGACATACAGGGACAGAAATGTCCCTCCTGACTGAAGAACAGGCAGCAAACGATGAAGGTTCAGGTGCTGCTTGCTGAGGGACAAGCAGGACCCAGAGAAGACTCTCCCTGTCACAAAATGTGGAACAAGCAAGAGAAAATACAAATTTCTGTGGAGTATTTCCTGCCTTTCCAAATCAAACTGCTGGTATTCACAGAAGCTGCCACAGGAACTTGTGTTCACAGCCACTTCCCTGACTGCATGCTGGGACATTTGTCTGGCTACAAAGTAAGACCTTGCATAACTTTATCCAATTTTTGGTTTAGTATTCCCAAACTGTCAGGATCCCAGAGCTTAGCTCTGCCCCTCCACATCCAGCACTCCCTGTTGTGGGAGGCTGCCTGCCTTCCCTTTGTGCCAGCTGCCCTGCTGCTTTCCTGGAGCTGCCTGGATCCTGCCAACCCTCTGCACAATTCAGCCTGCTAAACCCCTGTAAAGAGGCTCACATGGATGTCTTTCTGGTTGCTCCATCCACAGCTGAATCCTAGCTCAGAGCAGGTAACCCCAAAATGATTTCCTTACTTTTCAACTTGAAATGCTGCAACAAAGAGCTTTGTTTTAGTTTGCTGAAGATTTCCTGAGAGAGTTTTGGTCTTTCCCAATGTTCCATGAGCTCTTACACCTCAGGGGATGGTGCAGCAGTGACCTGGATCTTTCACAGTTATTTGAGAACAGATCTGATAAACAGACTGGGGGGGTCAGACAGATCCAAACATCCTGGTGAAATTACTTTTTTCTCTTCCTGTGCTTCTCTGGTGCCATACTTTGCTATCTTTAAGATATTAAGATTCTACTTAATATTGGAACAAGTAATTAATGAGACAAGACACAAAACTTCATGGAAGCCTCCCAGGCCACCCTGGGTACATCTGAGGAAGGTGACCTAGAGCATCCCTAGGCAGTGGGGACCAAGGAGAGGGGAAAGCTGCTTTCATCTCTGAAGCAAACACCACTTATGTAGAAGGGAAAAAGGGGATTTCACTCCAACCAGAGCGATACCAATGAAACCTTTCCCAGACAGAGCAGGCAAGGAGCCCTGGGAGCCCTGCCTGGCTGCAGGATGATGAGATTTTGGACATGACAAAGAATGCAGCCAAGCTGACATCTGGGTGCTGATTAAAGTAAGTTTTTATGTTGTTTGTGTATTTACATTTACACCCTGGAATGTGTCTAGAGCTGAAGGGAGGTGAGAGGCTTGCACAGCCCTGAGCATGTTGCTCCTCAGCATCTGGTAAGACACTGTTTTGTCCACAGACCTTTCCTCACACCAGCTTTGTCATCTTTATCTCAGCAAAGCTGGAAATCTCCAGCCAAGCTGAGGCTCCACACACGGTAGGAGCTTGTACTGTGTGAACATGGACAATGCCTGAGGGCCCAAAATGGCTCTGTGTTCAAAAAGATCAGAAAAAGCAGAGCATGGGAAAAGGAAGGATTATTATGCTGATTTTAGAGAATCAGATTTAAAGCCAGAGGAGTGACCTGGCAAAATTACAGAGGCAGACTCTCTAGAAGCAGGAATTAAATATTCACACACAGTTTTGGGTTTTACCTACAACACTGACCTCTCTCTGAATGTTTTCCAGTAAAACCCCACAGGACTCTGCACAGGGTGCTATGCCTAATAACCCCCAAGGACCACCTGCAGCCCTTAGGTCTCTGTTTTCCTCCTTCCCTTTAGGAGAGGGACTGCATTTGTGCTGAAGTAATGGAAAACAGGCAAGGTCTCCATGTCTGTCCCCCTGCACTGTGGCAGTTTCAACAACAGAGCAATTACAGGAGCAGGGATAATCCAACCCTGCCGAGGAGATACAGGAGGAAGGAGAAGCAGCAGTCAGGTTTCAACATTCATCTTCTCCAAAACTCCTGTTGCAAAGGGACCAAATGCTTGCTCAGCGTGCCCAGACACCGGGGTCTCCTGGCTAAACACTCTTGAGTAAAAGTGCAGAACCAAGAAACCTAACTTAAATCAATTTTCTCCTCCTTAGCACGAATTTAAAATTACAAAGGGGAAAAAAACCAAGGTAAAACCCAAACTCTGCTGCAAGTGAAGCAAGTTTGGGGTGCCCACCTCTCTGAAGAGTGCGCCATAAAACTGAACAATGTAGGGGCAGTCACTGCTTCTCATCACCACATCAAGGTCCATCAGAAGCTGCTTCTGCTCCTTCTCATCCACTGTCGACCGAATTCTCTGAAAGAGGAAGAGTGGCAGAGACTTCATCATTTCCATGCCATTACTGCACCCTCAGCCCTGCTGCTGGAGACAAGTGACCAGGATCCCAAAGCCAAGCATGCTCAAAAACACTCTGGGGAATCAAGCAGTGCTCTCAAATAGGAAATGTAACTGAACACTTCTAAAGCTGTTTAATCAGACTGTAAAGCCCTCAGTCCTCACAGAAGCATCAACACTTTCAGATGAAATGTCAGGAAGAAATTAAAGAGCTCAAATTTCATTGAAAACTACAGCAAAATGCCACATCCAGGCTTTCATTTCAAAACAAATTCCCACACAGTTCTTAGCCATGTTGGAAGGGGCTTGAGGACTGGTTTGAAATTTAACCAAGGAACATTATGTTTAAAATGTCTAAGAAGCCATAAAAGCTCCTTCCACAGCCTCCTCCATGGCTGGGGAAAAGGGACTGCCACATAACCCAGGCAACACATTTCTCTGGTAATGTTAATGATGGGCAGCAGTCCTCTGAGCTCTTCTCATAAAACTAACAATCCTTTACCTAGTACTGGCTGAGGGAACATCAACACTGTATAAAAGAGTTTATATAGACACATACCCAATGTGTATATAGAGATATATATGTATACACACACACTATACTTTGTATATACACTATATATTATGAAAAGTTTCATTTGGGCCTGAAACAACAATGCACATTTGAAAACAGAAAACTGTCCATTTTCAAACATGAAATTGGTTAAATGAAGGATATAGATGACCATACAGTTTTTCATGTGATTTTACAGATATATTTAACATCTTGCACTAATTAATACTTTCTCTGAATCACAAGTGAGGAAATCGTGATCCTGAAGCTGTGACTCATGTTTAAAAACCATTAAAAAAGCCCAGAAAAAATATCTGGCAAGAAGTCCAAAGCAACAGAGGTAGCCAGGATCATCCACAGGTCCCTACATGGCTACCCAAGAAAGAAAAATTATTCAAACTTGTGGAAAAAATCTGCAAGATATAGCACCCATTTCACCAATACTATGGCCCTGTGGGCAACTGCTGGTGGCATCAGGACCACACACATCAGCCAGCCCAGGCCAGGTGAATGAAGGTACTTTCAAGGTTGGCCATTTATATAGCACCACATGTGAAACAGTGCACCATTATGTACTTTAGGACTTATTTTCTGATGACCCGTACAAAACAAGGACAGTATCAACACTGTAATTTTCCTTACCTGTGGTGTATCCTGGTATTTATGTTCTAGTACCTCTAGTTTGGTCTAGACCAGTAAATAGTATGTTTATATTGCCCTTTTCCCATCCTGTGAATTCTAGAGTTCTTGGGGACCTGTCAGGAGACTTGTCCAGCACCCACAGTCCACAATATCCATGATGTGCTGAGCACGTGGGGTTCTGTGCCACCAACAGAGCAAGCACGGGCCAGGAATGGAACTGAAGCACTTCACCTCCAGGTCACTGGTTCAGGTCTGTGTCACAAGCTCAGCCAGCCACTGGCTGCTCCCTGCTCTTGTGCCCTCACTGTTCAAAGCTCTGCAATCCCCCCAGAGGCTGAAGGCCAAGCAGAGTGAATGTTTCTCTCCAAGTGACACACCAGCAGCACTGTGTGAAATGGAAATGCCATAAAGCCATTGCTGTGACCTCCACAGAAGGTCATGGATGCCAAAGCCACCACGGTGAGACCTATGACCAGTAGCTCAGCCTCTCACTGAGACATGACCCACACTGAAAATGTGTGGGTCATCTCTGGTGAGGAACGAGGAGCTTTTTTCCGTATCATAACTTGTGTTCTCCTTCTGTGCCCACTCCATGTCTGTCTCCAAAAAGCCTCTTTCCTGGTCATCTGAGAGTTGTCCTAGCCCTGCTCTGCATTCCCCTTGCCCCTGCACAATCCTGTCACAGCCAGCCCCACAGCATCCTCCTCAAATTCCACCTCTTCTCCTGAAAGCATCTCCTCCCACCTCTGACATTGCTCCTCTGCTGCTACTTCTCCAGCACTGCAAACCATGTGAAATACACACTGTGGTGGAGATGATTTTAATGGCACTCCAGAACACCAAACCCAAACACTCCTCTTCTCAAACACGAGCTCCCCAGCAGGAAAGGGCTGGCAGAGCACCCAGAGCACAGACAGTGGGTCAGCTGCAGGGCAGAGGACGGCTTGAGAAGCCAACGTGGACACTACAACAAATACTGCTGCAGGGAGTGAAAGGAATGCTGTGATACAAGACTGGGAGGTCTCAGAGCAGTGCTGGAGACCGGCAGAGTCAAGTGAAAGGAGAACTCTGAGGAGTAGCATGCAGAACAGCACACAGACAGGGTCAGGCCAGGCTGCACAGGGTGGCTCTGCTCAGCTGAGTGTGCCAGGGAGCCTGCTGCAGCCCAGCACTCCCAGTTCAGCAGCAGAACAGGGAAGAGAGGAGAGCCAACAGCAGTCAGTACACAAACAGCACCTGAGCCATGAGACAGCCTGCTTCCTAAACCCCAGGCATGGTGCAAAGCTCTGCAGCAGCTCCCACAGACACAATCCCCAAGAACAGGGGACATGGCAGGGGACAGAGAAGGAAGACACAGGGTGAGGCAGCTCCTTGAGGGCAGCATTTCAGACAGGGATGGACAGGGCTGACTTCACCTCAGGCCTTACAGATCTCAGCCCAGTCACCTTCCTGGCACCCACTGATAAGTCACTGCTAAGTGACTCCACAGCCAAATAAGCCATAGATAGAAAAAAGGGGGGATTTGTAGTAGAAGCTTATGGAGTTTCCTTGTTAACAATTCCTTGTTGGCCTCCAATTTAAACTGTATCAAATCCTCTTAGGAGAAATTCTCCAGTCCTTTTTATTCAAGCACAGGTTAGGACAAAGCCTTCCAGGAAGAAGAAGCCATGCTCTGAGTAGCATCAACAGCAAAAGCACAGTCTGGGCTGTGGGTTGTGCCATCCTGACACCTAAAACCAGGCAGATTCCAGAAACCTGACCCAAAATAGAAGAGACATCATCCAGCCCAATATGCACACAGAAAGGTTCAGGTGCAGCGTGAAGTGACTGGTTGAAAAAAAAATAGAAGAAAAAAAGGAAAAGAAAAAAAAAAGCTGTAAACACCAAACTGAAACTCAACTCCTTGAGCTGTGAGAGAAACAAGAACTGCCCTGAGCATGGGGCTCATCTCATCCTCAGGTGAAAGCTCAGCACAGCAGTGCCTGGCAGTGCCATGGGAGAAGTGTCCTTCCATGGGATGGCAGGGATTTCGGACAATAAACCAGCAGCAAAAAGAGGGTTTACCCAGTCACTGCTGAGGATGGGAATATTTATCTCCCCATCTGAAACACTGAAGCAGATCACAACCATCTTCTCACCTCCTGTGATGAGGCTCTAACTCTCTCTTACCATTCTTTTCCAGCTCTTACTCATCCACTCCCCTCCTACAGCAGGACTGGGAACACTGGTTTCCCCAACTCTCAGCCAGCAGACCTAAACAAATGACTGAAACAGACAATTCTGAAGGTGTCACTCAATTGTGTGAAGAATTACAATAAGGGTTTGGCAATAAAACCCCAAGACTTCTCTTTGGAAGTCATATGGACATGGAAAGAACAGAGAAATTTGCCCCTGGATGGAGCTAAATATACTAATGTATCATTCTGATGGGCCTTTATGGGCTATCAGGCATCCAGGAAAGGATGGAGGGACCATGGAGGCATAAATAAATGTTACATTTCTGCTCTCAGGGGCATTTGATGCTTAGCAACCTCCTTCTGCTGTGAGACTGCCATGGAGAAACCTGAGAAAGTCAGACAGGAACTTCTGGTTTAAAGCTGTGGATGAGAGAACAAGCCCTGACTACCAAATGATGTACAAGAGACACTGTGCTCAGAACAACAAACAGCTCCATGGCCTGCTGGCCTCCCCAGGATAAACAGGGTTCCTTCATGGGCTCGTGGGTTGGACACTTCCAATTACCCAACTGATCTTGAAAATGCCTCTGATTTCCTTAGCAAAAGTTTAGAGAAAAAGTAGAGCACGTCAAAAATATTGTTAAACTAAAAAGAAAACACTGACTGTAGAGGACACTGACTGTACCTGGAGGCTGGACTAGGCAATACTGCAGAGAGATGTAGCCAGGCTGTATCCTCAGCCAGGCTGAGGATATTGGAAGGTACAGAAAATTTTGGCCTACAGATGAAAATCACTTTCTTTTGTGGTGGGGGAAAATTGAACACTGTGGACAAAACCACCCTCTTCTCCAGCTGGGTTACTCTCCCAGCTGTATTTCTGACAGAAAAATAATTCAATTAAAAAGAAGTGCAAGATGCTTCCATGGGGCAGTGATAAGAAGCCTGAAAGCCAACCAAAGCACAAACCACTCCACTCATCTCTTGGTGATGTATATCCCAGCCAGTTGAACTGGTTGAAACAAAACTGGGAGAAGCTGCTGGTGGTGAACCCCAGATGGATGTTTGAGGTGTTCCCTGCTGCAGGGCAGAAGAGGTGAGGAGCAGGTGAAGATCTCCTGCCTGAGCCTGAGGCTCAGACATCACTGCCAGGAACACCAGATGCTCAGGACACCACTGCTGTGTTTAGGCTGCTGACCTGCACAGGAGCCACCCAACACATCAAAGGTTGACTGGTTTAAATATGTTCTTATTTCTTTTATGAACTTTTCAAACAAGCAGCTTTCCAGGCCTCCAGAGGCACTGCGAAGTCCCCTGGCTAACAGAACCCACACCATGTACAGCATTTCAGTACAAAGCAGAGCATCCTGCTCTAACTGGAGCAATGCTCCCCAGCTTTCATTCCAGTTTGGGCATTTTTTTACTAAATTAATATTCCAGAGATCTTTTAAAGCATCCTTTTTGTGTGAACTATCACCAGGACCAGAAGGAAACCTCAGGCTAGAAATGACAACCCCTAGCAGCTGGGCGAGTTTCCCAAGAAAACATTTCCTCCAAATAAATGGGGCTTCTTCATGTGCCTCTAATTTGTGGTACCCTCACAGAACAAGAGGGACAGTCCCTGGAGCAGCTGGGACAACACCTTGTGGTGATGCTGGAGGACAAATACAAAAAGGGCTGGAGAATTGCACATACTGTGGAGCCTCTCAGACAAAACCAGGACAGCATTGGAGCAGATCCTGAGGAGGAACCAGAGATCTCTGCACTGTGGGAAGCCCAGGACAATGGTCACAAGTCACTTATGGACTGGGAAAAACCAGACCAACACAAAAACAAGAAACCAGAAGCAAAATCAAAGGATAGCGGGTATAACTGGAAGCCTGACCAGGCAAGATCACAGAGAGCTGGTGCAGCAGACACACACCAGCCAGGAAAAGAGATTTCTCCCAGTAAAATGAGGAGCCAGGAAGAGAAACCTGACAAGGTGAGGATTCAGCATACAAACTGGCCTTGCATTTATTGGTTTGCATAGCCAGATCTGGCACTGGACAAAACTGGGCTGTTCTCTTTCCCACCTGGAAAAGTCTTGACCTCAAATGCCAAAGAAATCCCTAAGAAAATGAAAAGGGTATTTCCAGTAACAGGAAGACAGTGATGGCAGTTGGCCCAGAGTAAAAAGGTGCATCTCCAGGAAGATCTGAAAGGAAGTGATCTAAAGAATGAAAGGATTGGTTTCTATTTGGAAATAAAAATTTGGAAGATTAGGAGGACATAATGCAATATTTTCTAGGGGCAAAAATGAGAAAGGTTTGAACACAAATCCCCCTCTTTCCTACATCCTCTCCCCCTCCTCCTGATAGCTCTAGGAAGCAGCTCTCTATGGCAGAAAACATAAGGGGTGCACAAACAACTGAGGTGGCAGAAACAGGAGGACCAGGTCCCTGCTCTGCAGCCCACTCCAGCCTGTTCCCAAAGAGGTACAGAATGTCTTTTTGTCATTGAAACCAGCATTCACAGAGAATGACCAAGGCTAAAGGAGAGGGAGAAGCAGGACAGGGCACAAGAGCTCATCATCATCATCATCCCAGCCATGCTTCACCTGCTCAAGCTTTGCTGCAGCAGTTTTAGCCAGTGACACAACAAAGCTCATTTCAGGTTCATTTTCCTCCTCTTCTACTGACTCTGGAGCACAGATGAAAAGCCTGACTCACCCAGGGCCTGGCAGCCCTGCCCATTCCAGGATACTCATTAAAGGTACCAGGATTGTACCTGCCAGGACAGAAATTACAACCATCAGCACAGGCTGATAGTCCAAAATGAGTTACGGGGGAAAATGAAAGAAAACAGTGTCTCCACCTGCAGATCTCAAGTTATTTTGCTGATATTTCAGCCCTCAGGAACAGCAGCCCATGTGCCCTGTGACACTGAACTTTCCCAAGCAGGGGAAAGCTTGGGAAACTTCAAGGAACTGTTCCTTAAGAAAAGGCAGGACAGGCTACAAAAAGCAAGAAAAAAGAGCTGGGAAGAGGGTTTGAAGATATGCTCTGGCAGCCACAGCCTTTGAGGGGAGCAGGATGAGTGACCAGAGGTGCCCAGCTGGCCTGGCACAGCAGGAGCTGCCTTCAGCCAGAGGAAGACTCCAGCCAGAGGAAATGAGCAATGTTTCAAGCTCCACACTTGCAGAACAAGGAGGATTTGAATCTCCCTGTGGTAGAATAGGGTGACAAGCCTGGTCATGGTAGCTGCAAGCAGGACACAGCTCTTCCAGAAGTGGGGTAGGAATTTCCTGACTGCACTGGGAATTTGCAGCAACAGTAGTGGAAATTTGGGGAGTGGTGGAGAAGGATGGAGGAGCAGCTGGGACAGGCCCCTGAACCAATTTTCTCTGCATCTAGTGAGCAGTACAGAACAGCTAACTTTTGGCTTGCAGCTTCCATAAAGCTGTTTCCTTGTGCTGAATGTCCTTCCAAGGATGCTTGTCCTGCTGCACTGGTGCTGCTCTTGGGGAAGCACAGGAATGACAGCAACCAAATAACCAGACACTGGCTGCACCATCCAGCTGTAAGGGTACTCTGTCACCTGCCCCCAACACAGTGCCACACCTCAGAGCTGCACCTGCCACAGAGATCATAGCCAAGACCTCACTAAACTGACACAGATTCACAAAGCACAACTTCCCTTCTCAAACTTCTCTTTCAGAAGAGCTTTATGCTGAAGGAGAACACATGGCTGAAGGCAACAGTTCCACAGTGAAGAGACCACAAAGCTTGAGAGAAGGAGAGAGCAGGAGGGGGACAGTCCTCAACATGGACAAATGAAGACAGAGAAGGAGCAGAAGATTAATGCACAGCCATGGCTGCCCCAAAAGCATCAGGAGGCTGAGAATGGAAAATCTGAGGAGTGTGGGATGAACTAGTCACTAGGTCAAGCTCAGCCCCATCCTGAAACCTCATCTCCAAGAACTGCACCATCCAGTCTGGGGAATTGCTGCTGCTGCCTTGGAGGCCTCACTGTTCCACCCACAGATCTTCCTTTGCTCAATTTTGTGTTTTCTCCCTGCTGGGACAAACAGAACAGTTGCTTACCACTACTGTTGTAGAAATGATGCTGCTGCCCAAACCTTCCAACCTCTCTTCCCCAGCTTGAAAGAAACAGGGTCAGAGAAAAGAAGGTGGCACCAGCCCAGCCAGTAACTTTAACATTTCACAGTTTAGTCACTGTAAATAAATCAGATTTACTTGTTTAAAAGTGAGCCCCCAAGCCCACAACCCCGAGGCTCAGAACACACCTCATCCCTTGGGAAAACCAGCTTTACATGCTGCACTGTGCCATCTCCAGCCATGTGCTTCAAGGACACAGAACTGGTGCCTTCTGCCTCCCACAGGCTGTACCTGCACCAGGGGCCCTCAAACAAGACTCACCTAGGGTCCTGAAAAGCCCTTGTGCAAACAGTGTGGGACAAGAGAAGCCCTGTGACAGCAGACACAGCTTCTCCATGACACGAGGTAATCCAACAAAGTCCTTCTCCACATGGCTGTAGCCACTGCAGAGCTCCAGGGAACAGCCACTCTGCCCTGGGGGTTCACACCCTCAGCAAAACTACAGCTACCCAGGCCACACATCCTGAGTCTGAGAGGATGGAGCTGTCCAGGGACCATTGCACTACACCAACATTTTTCAACCTGTCACCTGCAAACTACACCCATGAGTTCTGCCAAAGGCAACTGAAAGAAACCAGCATTTAGCTACAGGCAACCTCTGGCATCACTGGAGACTTTCAGGGATTCAAACCCAGCTTGAAACAGCACTGCATGGTGATCAAAAACACTCAAGAGACCTAAGCAGTGATGCCAGCACTGTGAGGAAGTCAGTATTTACTGGAGCAGATCAAGGGATGAGGGTTACTCCAGTAACCTGACACACCAGAGACAGGTAGGAATTACATTCAGAGCAGCTGGGGCTGAGATGTGTCTGCTTGGCATGTGAGACCAGCAGGGGCAAATGTCTCCAGATTCCAGGGAATATTCTGAAGAAGACAGAGAGTAGAAAAGACAGCAACACAGACTCCTACACAGCTCATTTTTTCTTTCTCCTGGGAGCCATAAGAGCACTTACAGTTAATATCATCAACAGAGTTAAAGACAGATGTCATTAGCAACCTGCAGTGAGCAAAGCAAAGGACCAGAGAGACAGGGAACAGCTGCTGCCACCTCCATGGACAAGCAGCTCCTCAAAGATGCCCAGTGAGCAGCACTGCTGTGGCACGACAGGCAATTATTGCCCTGCTGGGAGAGGAGGCTGTTCCTGGTTCTAAGGTGAGTTTTGGGGTAGCATAAAGTAGAAAATGGACAGTCAAGAAACCTGCTAGACTTTCCACCTCCAGGACAGTCTGACATGGTGAGCACAAAGCAGACACTCCATCACACATCAGCAAGAGCACAACATTCCCTAGAGGACAGCCACTCCATTCCAGCTCCTCCTGGTGAGGCCACACCACATGCTGACATAAACAGCTAATTTTAAGCCATTACCTTATTTCACAAAAGACACCAAGAAGCTATGAGATGTCAAGCTGTGCCTACCACCAGCCTAGGCTGTACCTGAACCAGTGACCCAGAGGTGAAAGGCCCGTGCCCCATCATCAGTCTCCAGAGACGTGTGATCCCCTCAGAACAGCAGGCTCCTGACAGACATTTTGAAAAGGGCACAGCAATTATGAGAACTTCACAAATCACCTGAAAACATGCCCATTATACACTGCATTTTCAGCAAACAGCAGCCTTTACACCAGAAATAAATAGAACAGAGCAGCAGATGGGTGCTAGATGGAAGAACCTTAATTCTCCATCACACTGCATCCCAACGGACTAAAGTACAAATGTAAGGATGGGCATCACCTACTTTAACTGCCATAATTTGCCCACTTGGTTTGTGGACCATTTTGTTGACAGAACCATAAGCGCCTCGTCCAATTTCTCCAAGGTCTTTCAAGTCCTCTGCTGTAAAATCCCAATGTTGCTCAGGGGAAATCTTCAATTTTCCTGATGATTCAATGCTGTGTGTTCTCAGTCTCTCTCTGTCAAAAATATTGGGAAGCAATTTTTCCACATTTTAAATAGTCTTTAAATGTCTCTTTTCAGCACTTGATTAAACATTAGAAGAGAGGGGTTTACAAAGCTACAGCAACAATCTGACTCCACAGAGGATTTTTGGTTGGGGTGGGGGTGGAGGGGTGAGGGAAAATGTTAAATCAAAAATGACATACACTTGCCCACAGCTTCAATTAAGGATAAGTTTCTCCAGCTGCAGCATAAAATTCAATATGTCTCATAGAGTCACTCTAAGCACCCATTTGCACAGTTCTTTCTGCTTTGCACAAAATTCATCAGGGTGTGAGCAGGATCTGGTAACATGCAGCACCAAGAGCCTGAAGAGCTCTCCCAGCCCATCTCCCCAAAGCTCCTGCTGCTCTACACCACCACATCCCAGCACCTGCCTCCCTTCCAGCTGGGATTCCATCAATACAGGCAAAGCTCTTCTGGGTGAACCAGTGAGACTTTAGGAAAAGTTTACCCTTATTGGAAAACTCCAATTAAAAAAGAAAATAACCCCAAACCCCCAAAATCTAATACATATAGATAATAATTTAATTTATCCAAAACTAAATAAAGAGCAAATAATTTATAAAAACCAAAACAAGTTCTTTGTGACGTATGAAAACAAAATCTGCCTGTTCAGGTGTTTCTTCACCAAGAACCTAAATTAACTTTCTCAAGCAAACCCTGTCCCTACTGAAGCCACCAGGATTTGCTAAGGAGCAGATGAATGTCCAAAATTTGTGAACAGAAGAGTTCAAAGGTGCCCCCCAATGGCTCATTTACATGCAGCAATGCTACCATTGAATTAGCAGGAAATGCACAAGTATTTGCAACACTTTTCATCTTAAAATGCCATGCAAAATTTCAGGTTTTCATCAGTTAATTAGCTGATTCACACATCTTGAGTCATAAAGTAAGCCAAAAGCCCACATTTTCCACTTTCAAGATGCACTAAGAGCAATGCAGACAGCTCCCACTGCAGGGCACACTGATCTCACATTCTGAAGCACACAAATCCTTGTGACCCCCCTGTCACAGGAGAGATCTATCAAACCCTGTGGATATTTGACCCAGCCCCCACTTTCCTGGCCAGGGAGCAGAACACACATGGAGGATTCCACCAAACACATGGAGCTTATTGAGTTTATCAGCCGAGGAATAAACAGGTCACGGCTGATTCCACGCTGATAAATCCCACATTGGTCACCAGCAGATGCAAACATCACCCAGCTGGGGACCCAACCATGGCAGGGTTTTATTGGGATCCCAGGTTCTGAGAGGGCAAAAGGCCAATTGACTGGAGCAGCTACAGCTCAAATGGCTTCCTCCTCTGCTGCACTTTGGGTTGGCAGCTGCACGTCCTGAACCCTTGAGCTGTTTGGTGAAAGCATTTGGGAGCAGCTCCTCTCCCACTGCTGGGCTGCGTCTGCCGTGGTGTTTCCTGCTCTCTAACCTGTCCAGCCCAAGATTTCCATCTTCTGTTCCCTACAGTGCCCCTACACTGCATTTAGAAATGATTTTGGGAGCTACAACACAGCACAGGTGGGATGGATGCCATCTCAGAGCTTCTGTGCACAACAAACCCTGCATTCTGTGGGGTTCTCCGTGGATATT
Organism: Ammospiza nelsoni; assembly: GCF_027579445.1. NCBI lineage: Eukaryota > Metazoa > Chordata > Aves > Passeriformes > Passerellidae > Ammospiza > Ammospiza nelsoni. The sequence goes on from NC_080651.1 coordinate 4,779,889, forward strand.
GCTTACTAAAAAGCAAGGAATGAAAAAAAGCAGCAAAATGACAAAAAAGAAAAGAACAGAGGAAATAAGAAATGGAAAAAAAAAAAGAAAAGAAACATGACCTCCACATGTGCCAAGTGTCTCACTGACAGCTTCTGTTGGGAGCTCCTGACTGGTTTCTATCTAACAGCTCCACCATCCTGTTCTGTCAGGGCCATAAAAACAGCTCTTGTTTTTGGGAGGAAGGGAGGTGAGAAGCACCATGCCAAGGAAGCACAGACAAATGGGCATTTCCTGCCTCACCTCCTGCCAGCTGGTGGGCATGAAGGAGCAGGATATTTGGGAGGTAGATGGCAGAGAGGTGAAATACAGAGTTCTCACAGACCGAGCTCCCTTTTCAGCTCTTGTTTGAAAACAATGTTCCCTATCAAAATTCTCATGGAGTGAAAAATTTAAACATTGAGGCAATTTATTCAAATAAGCAATTAAACCATTTTCCCTCTGTTTTTCAGGGTAGGAAACTTTGCTTTTCTGACCCTACCCCAGAAGAGAAAGGGAATTGGAATTAATTATTTCCCTGTCACACAAGCAGCCTGTGTGTCCCCAGCTGTGGTGTGAAAGCAGATCTGGGCCATTGTTCCACAGCTGCAGGGAAGAAGGTGGGAGCTGGGGAATTTCCCTCCTCTCCAGGGCTGCACCAGGGGCTCTGCTGCTCTCCAGGGCTTTGCATGCAGACAGACCAAGACCATCCACCCCCAAAGCCTCCCCTCCTGGAGCTTGGCTTCATTTCCATTATGTATTTATGATGCCATCTGCCTTGTCTCGCAGCCACAGCTCCTGCTTAGCTCTTCTCAAATACCCAGGGAAATGGTCAAATAACCAAATTACCAGTCTGACAGAGTGATAGATACTTGAATAGAGGTTTTGCTCATTTAGCCAATTTGCCAGATGCAAGCAGAGCAGTTTTCCTTTAGGTAGCATGGCCCACCTCAAGAGTCATAACTGGAATGCAATAATTGCTTTTAATGTCAAAAAATCACACTTATAAGAAACTTTTCAGTGTAAGTCAAAATCCCAAAGGATTACCATGCCAAAAATGCAAATCTAGAACACAGACTCTCTGCATTGATCTAAATTGGGAACTTTTGAGTGAGGCAATAAAAACTAAACTGCCAATGCAGGACATCTTTCTGTTTGTACTGCTGCAGATGTATGAGCACATAAATCTACAGGATGGATGTGCCTCCAAATGCAAAAAAGCCTGCCTAAACCCTGTACTACATCCTGGTGCTCTGGATACTACAGCAGCCTGCTTCAGGGAACAGCAAGACAACCACACAGCCCAGGCTCTAGTGAAGGTAAAAAGAAGTTAATGTCCAGTCCCTGGGATTAATGCACATCAGAGTTTGCACAGAAATTAGCACACATGTGCCTTCTGCTACCATTTTGTTTTTAGACTGTGAAATCTAACCTTCTCTAAGGCTGGGAATGTTGGGCAAAATTTGACATATATTCTCTAAATGCCCAGCATGTGTAAGATGGACTTGTGGGGCTTCATATATGATTTTAAAAATAGTATAAATAGCTGAAGTGGGCTTGATACTCTTCAAACAGTTAAAAGTAGCATTTCCAAAGGTCACCTTAGAGGGACCACAGATCCTGACAACTCATCCAGGGCTTGAGCTTCCAACTGCCCATCTTGCTTTTGAAAATTTTTGCAAAGCCAAGAAAAAAGGGGCCGAGGAAGTGGCTGCGATCCTTGCACTTGAAAGGCACCAATGTGTCAGCCTCACTGCAGATGGTTACTATGCTTGTCACAGCAGTTATCCCAGGGATTAGGAGCACCAAGCAGGACAACAACTCCTGCAAACAGTTGTCCTTTGTCAGAGCTGTGTCCAGCCTGGCAGGAGGCGGGCGGGCGCTGGCGCCAGGCACCGCCGCCACGGCCACGGGGCTGCTCGCCACAAGCTGCACAGCTGGGCACACATGGCAAGGTCTGCGCACCCCAAAATCTCCCGTGCAGACCCACAGACACCTTGGGAAGCTCCCTGACAGGCTGTGAACTGAGCCTGATTGTCCCCGAGCCCTGCTGTTAACAACCAGCTGCAGGGAAGCCACAGCTTTTAAAAACAAGCATTTCCTTGGCATGGAAAAGGAGGAATGTTGTAAGAAGCAGAGAAAAGGTGGTGGGGTTTTTTAAGCAAAATTTAAAGTCAACAGACATGAAGCAAGGCCAAAAGGATGTAGGTAGCTGCCTATCTCCTCTGTTTCACTTTTCTGGGAGCTCTGCAGGACTCAAAAGAGCCCAAAATCTGACATATTCGATGGTACAGCTGACATGAATAAAATCTGCAGAAGCAGAAAGATCCAAGCAAACCAGCTGTGCTTCCCAAGCCTGCCTGGTGCTGCACTCTGCTCAGAAGTCTTTCACTAAAGCTCCTATTTTCACTAGGGTTAATGAGAATATATTCTATTTCTCCACACGCTTGGTAAAAAGGCTGACATTATAAAAACTGATTTGTGGTCCATCAGCCAAAGCTAAAATGTAAATCCTAACAAAAAAACTTCCAGGCAAACTGCAGGGTTCAAATGACACTGTGAAACTTCAGAGTAGAAACACAGTTTAGTGGCTGACATGTTCCTACCAAGACTCTCAGGCATCCTGGAGAGATTTTGGAGAGCTTTGTTTCTTCTGTCTCAAAGTCTGTGTCATTTCTAAAACCGTTTTCAGACCCTGCAGGGCAATGCTAAAACCATATCAACCCTAGTTTGAATTTCACTAGAAAAGGCCTCCAAAAGAAATGTTCCTTTTTTTTTTCTAGGGAGGTGGAAATGTTGGTGCTGTCACAAAGTTTTTGGATTCTCAAAAGAAGAAATTATTGTTTTTCATAAACAAACAGCATCCTTGCAAGAGGGGCAGAACTAATTTGTGTTTGCTCTGATCCATGTAAGGTGTCCTGAGGCTTCATTACATTCAGGAATACATTCCTAGACATGAAGAAGAGATACAGAAAATATGGCAAAGGAAGGAAATAGTTTTGCACCTGTGACCTACCCAGATTAAAGGAAAGCACATTTGCTCCCTTTCCTTGTGACCAAGAGGCTGAAATTGAACCTAGCACTGCTCTGGCTTTTTATGTTCCTCCAAAATGTTAAGATAAAGATAAGAACAGAAAGTGGAAGATGGCACAGCCCTTCCAGAGTTCACAAGTCTCAGCCCAGCATGTGCTCAGAGTCTCCCTGGATTCAATGGGGCTTGGCTGAGGCTTTTAAAATGTCAATATTTTGTATTAAGCTCCCCTGGTAAAGTACTGAGTTATAACGGATTTTGATTAACCCTGCCCTTACATGAAGGAAACCTCTCCAGCCACAGTGGTGAAGATTGAGCTGAATTTAACTGAGCACATTGATCTCAAACTCATTTTGATTCAGCCATGAGTCAGACTGCAGCACATTCACTGAACCCACCATTGCTGGGATTTTAAAGCTTAACTGGATTCAAGAACTTCAGGATAATACAGGAAAACTCTGAGCTAATTAATTTAAATAACCCTTCTGAGAATGCTGATTCTTTTTATTTCCTCTCCTGGGTCATGGGCAGCTCCCTGAGAGAGAAAACAGCAAACAGAGACAAGAGCACAGCCATAAGAATCAACAAAATAACCTCAATACAGACCATAAATAGTTTGCAAAATCATTATTACACAGCAATCACCCCATGGAATGACACTATTCTGGAGACAATTTCATTACTTTCAGAGATGCCATTTTTGGGGGATGGAGAAGATTTGACAATGGCTAACAGACAGGAAAGCTTACTGTAGCCTGCTGGACAGTTTCTGGATGAGGTCCGCTTCTCTCCTTTTGAAACTGAACGGGACAATGTGATTACTACCCGGGGTTGCTTGTGTGTCACTTCAGCCAGGAAAAGTTGTGGAAATGACAGGAAAACATGGTGCTGTTATCACATGACACAATAACGTACAACACAATACTCAGCTAGTCACACTGCCCACTGAGCACTCAGCAGCACAAATCACAGCCAGGTCTTTTCCTTCCAATTTCCACCTAAGCTACCTCCCCTCCTTGGGGGCAAAGCAGCACCCAATGATTTGAACTCCTTTTAATGCAAGCAATTTGTTTTTTTTACAGCAATGAGAATTATTACTTCCAACTGTATTATGACTACAATTAGAAACATGCATTATTAACTTATTAGCCAAATACCTGTATATTAGTGACATGCTACTTCCCTCAAGGCACATTGTCCATCCCTGCTCTGCTTTTCTTGTGCTAAGACAGATCTTACCAACAATTTTATTTCCCTTAAAAAAATTTAAAATCAAGCTTCCATCCTGAATCCACCAATCTAGGACTGGTGGTCTTGCCATTCATCAGATTCCCTCTCCCAAATAATTCTCAAGGAATTGAACAACTACATCCTTACTTATTCCCTCCAGAGCCCTACAACTGAGAAGAGTTAATCACCACTCTGTACCATGAGACTTCTCTAGGAACAAAAGTTGTATTCTGGATCTCAGAGTCCCTCAAGCTGTCCAGCTCCAGAAATCTTTCTCAACATGAGGACTTGTTATCTCAGAGCAGTTGGAGGAGCTTGGGTGAGAGGTGTTTCTGCTAAGCATTGTGTGGAGAACAAGTCCTGGATCCTTGCACCACTGACCAGTGCAGCCAGCACAGGAACCAGGGGCTCTGCTCAGCTCCTTGTGGGAACCACCTGAGAGGGGCAGATACTGTGCACTGCTAATTCAAATATAAGAAATTGTTTAGTTTCAAATACTCTAAAGAAGTGATTTTTCTAATTTAAACTGCTGTAGGACAAAAAAATTACAACCCAAGTGTGGAAAAGTCCAACTTCTCTTTTGGAACTTAGAAAAAAATACAACCAAACAGTATCTCGCAAACTCTGGGCAGCACCACAGCCTGAAATAACCTGAAATTCATTGCCAAGAATGCACCTGGTCATGTATTTCTTTCTGTGGCAGACAAGGACAGATGGGAAACACAGAAAGCACCTGACTGCAAGACAGAGACTGCTTATTCAGAGATGCAGCTACTTCAATGTGGTGACCAAAAGAGCTCGTAACAAGACCAAGCAGAGCAAATTTGACTTTTATTTAAAATGTCCCTTCTCTAAAACAAAAGATTTGTGCAGATCGGGTGAAGATTCCCAGGCTCCAATAGTATGGTGAGATTTTCCATGCTGGGCTCTTCTGTGATGGCTGCTGGGGCACGGTGCCCTCACTAACCCTTCAGAGCCAAGAGCTGGTTTGCTGTAAGCTCTGCAAGGATGCTAACAGAAAACTGAGAGTGCTGTAAGGAGCTAAACCAGTGTTCCTAGACAACCACCTTTTCCCTTTTCTCTGGTGTGAAATATCCACCTAGAATATTAAAGAGAAAAGAATAGAAGCTATGCTATAGCAAAGCGCCTGTGCTCCTCAGAGAGGACAACCACCTTCACACTGCTGGAACAAGAGATATCAGAAAGAATCACTTCCAACTGATCCACACTTGTCTCTGCAAAGGCACCACTTATGCCAGGCATGAAGAATCATTTGCTCACCTGGATTTATTCCAAGCTCATCTCAGGAAGGAAGGAAGGAATTAAAACAGGCTCAACAAAGAAGAGTGTTTAACGTTGCCATAATCCACTGGAGACTGGCTTGGCCATTTGGATTTAGGTTGGATATTAGGACAAAGTTCTTCTCCCAGAGGGTGGTGAGGTATTGAAAAGGCTCCCCAGGGAATGGTCACAGTCCCAAGGCTGACAGAGCTCAAGGAACATTTGGACAACAATCCCAAGCAGAGGGGAGGATTTTTGCAGGGTACAGGGCCAGGAGACTCAATGATTCTTTGTGAGTCCTTTCCAACTCAGTTTATGCTATGATTTGCTCTCTTTTTACTGAAGTTTCCCAAAATGAGAAGGTGTTTGTGGTTTGAGGCAAGAACATTCACCTGATATCAAGGATGTCTGTAGTTTTCACAGACACAATACCCAGCAAACCCAGATAATTGAAGTCCCGTTCAGGAGCCTGTTCCCCAAACAAGCAGAACAGCAAAACCAGTTCAGTCCCACAGGCCAACCCCCACCTCCATCACATCCATCCTGTCCACCACAAGATACTTTCCATGACCACTCTGTTCAACAGCTGATTTTCCTGTGTGAATCCTGTCCATTGAGACCCAAGGTTTCCATGGCACATGCTGGAAGTCATTCATTTGTGCAAAGAATGAGAAGTTGTCAACCAAGACCCATGGGGTCAATGCAGTCTTTGAATTTGAAGACTCTTCTCTCTTTATTCTCCATTCCTCAATGTGCACAGAAGATAAAAGCAATGACTGATTCCTTCAGTTTGAACCCACAAAGTAGAAGAGTTGACTCACTTTCCCATAGCCAGGGGAAAACAAAAGACATTTTACTAAGAGGTGCTGATTAAAGTCTGAAGAGATAAAGGAGGTGCCAGTCCTGCTCTGATGAAATGTGGGATCCCAAGTACAGCAGCAATGAGCAGAGTTTATTCTGAGAGCTGGTTTATAGGGGTATCCTGCAGGAACATGGTTTTCCATCTGGAGTCAAAGGGCTGGAGTCCAATCAGATGCAAACTGTGGTGGTCCTTGCCTGAACCTGTCAGATGAACAGTGACATTGGCAGCCCCTCAGGGCCAGAGCCCAGCTCCACCAGCTGCTCAACACAGCACAGACACACAGGCACCAAGCTCAGCCCAACGCATAAGCCATGTTCTACTTTGCTACTTGTAAATAATTATTTTAAAAAGATATTTATCAAAAATATGGCTGGGTACCAAACCTGTGTGTACACACAAATATATTTACACACATGTATTCAGAGATGTTACACATAACATTCTGCTTCATCCCATTTTCTTCTCCAAACATCACCACAGGAAGCCAGCATGTGTGCAGCTGTCCTTGGGAGTGGATGCAGCACCTCAAAATAAAGGGAAGGAAAGAAGGGGAGAAAATTTTGCTTCTGGTAACACAACAGCATGAAGGCGAGAGCTGATGTCAACTCTGAAACTCCTCAACCTACTTTCCTTGCTTTGAAACAAGCCACCAGGATGAAGGGGAGGCAACACAGCTCACCAAAAGCCAGGCGTGAGAAGGAAAGCCCATAGGAAACTCCTACCCAAGGGGACATCCCCAGCTTTGCTCTTCTGTCCAGACACTCTGTGTCCCAGCAGGCCACACTGATGGAGCTTTCATGTTCAGTGAAGTCAAGTTCAGTTTGAAAATGAACATTTCCAGCTCCTTGCTCTACCTTTGTCATCCCCACTGACCCAGAATACCTCACCCCCATCCACACCACTCAACTCAGTAGGAAAAAATCTGGTAGTCAACTCAAAACCACTGCTCTTGACTGACTTACCCCAGACACCACCTTAATGTCCCTGGAAAAGTGAGGACAACACTTAAAAATACCTTTACAGTTAACCCAGCTCTGCCACTACCCCATCCCAACTTCTTTTGCCCAACATGCCATGGAAAACAGCCCTGAGGAGGCAGCCCAAGCATCAGCCATTGCACCTTGAATTAGGAACTGCAGGAGGTTCATGCCTTGGTGTGTGAGACATCTGTGTCCCAGCTCAGTGGCCAAGGATGGCTGTGCTGCCACGAGGGCCCACAGGGACGGGCACAGAAGCCTCCAGCCTCTCCCACCTTGGATAACCCAATGTCTCTGCCACCACAGCTCCTCTGTCGCTCCAGTAACCAGCTGCTGTCCCTGTCTGGGCAGGACAGGCCAGGTCTCAGCGTTTGGAAGGTGACCTGGCACCATCCCCATCCTCTCACCCATCATTTTTCTTCCCACCATGGAGGGGACAGGCCAGCCCCAGCCCTGGGTGGGGGTCCTGTTATGCATCACACTGAGAGGGTTGAGCTGCAAGGTTCAAATTCTGCCCCCAAATGAGGAGCTCTGGCCATGGCTGTGTGCACAAGAACCAGGACAGCAGCTCCCAACCATGCCCAGGTGGGACAGGTAGCACAGAGCTACCTGTGATCACAGACCAGAGATCCCTGATGAACTCTCTGCCTAACCTCTGCCTCTTCCAAAAGTCGGCATGTCCCATCCACAGGAGGGAGAATGCAGAGATTTGTGCAACAACTTATAATTGCACAGCTCAATCACTCAGCACCTGTGAAGCACCTGGAACCCATGGGAGTCAGGTCATTACATAACATCTGGATTTGATTTAGCCACCCAAGGGTGGCTCACCAGTTTTCAAAAGTTCTGAGGAGCCCTGCAGTGTGGCAGGAAAGCAGGTGATCAACACCCTTGAAAAATGCATGTGAATTGGCTTAATGGAGATATACAAGGTGCAAATTTTGGTTCCAGACACAGAAGGACTAAAGTGAGAAGCAGAGTGCTGGGATATCAAACCCTTACAGAAAGAAGAGAACAGTCCTACCAGGGCACTGAAGCTCCAAGGGATGTGGAAGCTGCTGGAGAAGTTTAATTTGGAAGCTGCAGACAGCAAAAAGCTCCTTTGCAGAGAGGATTTGCACTTAAGAAATACTAAAAACTTAGAAAGTTAAAAAAAAAAAAAAAAGAATAAAGCAGACCTTAAAGCAGCACATTCAGTGAAAATCTCACACTGACTCTGGCAGCACCTTCTCTGAAGCAGTGACCTGCTCAAAGCCAGAGATACTCAAGTGTGTTACAGACCACATCATCTCTGTCATGCAGAGATCACTGGCCAAATGAACTCCTAAACTCTTGGAAGGAAGAGGAAGGTTAAACACAAGGCAAAATTCATCAATTTGCAAAAACTGCTCCTGAAAAAATTACAGAAGAAACATTGTTCCAGCACTGAACCTACAGTGATGTTTGTATGAGAAATTAAAGCCTGGTTACCACAGGCTCCCTCAGACACTGAGATGTCTCTGCTGAGGCTTTAGAGGGTGCATTTTACTTGTGCTGACTTGAAAATACAAGTGATTATATCCAGATTCTGCAACTTTCAGGAAACAGGACAGAATCAGTCACAGAAAAAAATTCAAATTCTTGGTACCTTTGACTCTGAATATTGCCTCCAAGGCTTCCAGGCAGCACTCCCTGCCACAGGAAAGTATCACATAGCAGAAAGATAACAAAAATCAGTAATAATAAAGATGTGAGGTGACAATTACAGAAATGAGGAAGAGACAGAGAAATATTTACAGGAAAATTCACACGAGTAGTAGGAAGCATGCCAGTTTAGGATATTCCCCTTTGGGGTTTAGGTTTTGGGGTTTTTTTCAAAAATGGTAGGAACTCTCTCAGGTTACTTCCTAAAAAAGTCCACCAGCTGCAGGCTATGCAGCTACAGAGCCTGACCCCACATGCCAGAAGGGTATGGGAAAGCCTAAGAGGAGATTAAAAGAGCAACAGACACCTCAGAGAGGCTTTGGAACAGCCAGAAAAAGCCTCTCCAGGAATAACAGTCCCTGAACTATACAGAAAAAAGGAAGCAGCACAGTCTGATGTGCAACTGGACCTCCACTGGCTTTTGAAGAATCCAGCAGAACATCCAACACACTCTTGGGGCAGCTCTCTGGGAAGTGTGTGACTCTCCCAGGTGTCACAAGGAGAAGCTCCATGCAGGGCAGCTCTGGAAAGCTTAAATCCCAATAAATCCAGGAAGACACAAGCTATAGGGAGACTGTGGAGTTCAACTGGACACCAGACACTTCAAACATCAGATTTGTACAGTAAAAGAGATGAGTTCATTCTGTCACCTTTCCAGGTGAACTGCAATGCTCTGGTAATCAGGTTCTCAAGAGGCAGCAACTCTGAGAGTCAAGAGACTTCCCAGCCAGCAGACAGAACACTCAGGAAGCAGCATGCTGCCAACCACGTGCCAAACAACATCCTCTGTGCTTGCCCATTTCCTGGCAGATCAATCTAAATCCTCAACATCCAGGTACCACTGCACAAGAATACAAAGCTTTCCAGACAACCAAAAATCTCATCTACAGCCAAATGGTTTCCATCTTGGTTTCAAGAGCAATGGGCAGCACAGCCCAGCCAGAAATCCTGCCATGCACAGCCACAATCACACCTCACATCACTCCTGGTAGTGTGATCTGAATTTCCTTTTAGCAAAGGCAACCAGCTACAAGCAGATCTGTAAAGCTTCCACACAGATAACGGAGTAATCTAATTTTGTTTTTGACCTAAATCCTACTTGGACACAGGACAGATGAGGTAAAAGGTGGGATGCTTTCCAGTTGGTATAATGGGTTGGAATTTGAAGAGCTCACCCTAACCATAGCTTGTGTCCTCCAGCCCCTGCAACGTCTGATGCAGGGAAAACAAAGTTAGCAGCTGTTAATCTGGTCTAAGTGACAACGTCAGCCTGAACAACTCACAGGAGCTGTGGGCTGACCTGGCAGATCTCCACAGCCTCAACTGCTCCCCAGCCTGCACAGCAAGGTGATCACACAGCCTCACTGCCTGACCAGGCACCAGCCATCAGTAAAACTCTCACCTCTACTCTAGGCTCCATCCTTCCACCAGTACAACTCTTACCTCTTCTCTAGGCTCCATCCTTCCATCAGTAAAACTTTCACCTCTACTCTAGACTCCATCCTTCCATCAGTACAACTCTTACCTCTTCTCTAGACCCCATCCTTTCAAGTATGAATTATATTCCCCAACTTCTGTCTGTAACTGAGGTTCTATTCTGCCTTATCCTGTACAGGTCACATGTAAAATTATGTTTACAACTGTGCTGGATGCCCTAAAGACAGGCAGGACACACATCTTGCCTAGATGAAAATCTCTTTGCACTTCTCAAGAAGATTTGGTGGCAGCAGTTCCAGCTGAACCAAGCAAGACACAAACACACCTCTTCCATCACGTGCAGTCACAGAACCAGAATGGACCTTCCTTCCAAACCCCTGCCTCGCTTTCTGCTGCTCAACACACCATCTCAGGCAGAAGGACACCCCTGGATTGGTGGATCCAAACCACAGAACCCCAAATTTCATGTCAGAAATGAAACCTCTCTGTATCTTCAGATCCACCCATCTGGAGCAGGACAATCCCCAGCAGTGTGGAGCCAGTGCTCATTTCAGGAGGACACCCAGGCTGAGTAGTGGCTTGGTGAACAGAAACACACTGCATCAGGAACTCATCTGGGAGAGGAGGTCTGAAACATCCGGCTAAAATCCAAAGTCTAGGAGAGGTTTCTAGCCTACTGAGGAAAATGTCATTGCAGCATCTCAGGGAAGAAGGCAGGAGACAGAGATACATCAGCTGCCAGACAAACACTGGACAGAAGCGTGATGATGAGAAAATGTCAACACTGCTTTTGAGGAACAGCATCTGCTAAGGCCACACAAAGGAAACGAGGACAATTTGCTGCACCCAAGCTCAGCCAGCCTCACCACAGAGAAAGCAACCAAGCCAACAGCATCCATCTCTTCCAAACAGAAATGGCCATTACAGCCTGCAGCCTCCCAGGAAAGCTTTAGCACAGACACATCACCATCAATTGTGGCACTTGAACAGCTAACACACCCAACCCAGAACCCTGCAAGCCTCAGAGCATTAACCAGCCCAGGATCCAATCCCTGCCAACAACTGCAGCTCCCACAGAGAAAGAGCAGCACCTGTCTTGCACAGGGTTGACAATCACCTGCACAAACATGAAATTTAAGATGTCACAGACTAACAATGAAAGCTCTTCTGTGCTAGACAGGAGCCACTGTGACTTCCAGTGAATCTGAGACAGAAATCCACACAGATAAGCACAGAAAATTCAAATCCCTATAGATGGCTGATGGTGGGGACTCACTAGCTGAGACTAAGTCCTTTATTCAATGAACTAACAAGATCAGAGAGATGAAAGAGCCCCAGAAGAGGTTTTACAGAAAATCTTAACAAGAGTTTGATGATGTGTTGAGACAGAAAAACTAAGTCTCTAAATGTGAACTCTATAACCAATAAAATACTCTATTTCAGAGAGGAGAGAGAAGGAAAGAAGAGAACTTGCTGGACAGGTCACTCAAGATCTTAAGAATAATCTAAAGTACTCTATAAAATTTCTCTATATTGTAATTACCATCAGTAACTCATCAGAAACATGTTGCTAACTAGATAAAAGCTTGTTTGAAAATCCCCAAAGCTCCCAGGAACAGAGCCCAGCAGGTATGCCATGGGGAAGCAGAAAGCTCTGAGCTCCAGGAGGGAGGCAGTGACATGCAGAGCCAAGCAGGAGCAGCCTGTGACAGGGACACTCAGAGAGCCCAGGCAGCAGGGAGGCTGCAGCTGCAGATTCTGAGACCTGACACTGACAAAACCCCTGAGACCTTCGAGAAGAAAAATGTGGGACATGTTTTACATGCTTGCTGCATCTGCCACAGGGACTGGCTGCAGAGCAGCACTGTCCAGCTAGATTGGTGGATCTGAGGATACAAAGCTGATCTTTTTGGTGCTGATGTACCCTGGTATTTATTAGAGTCAGGAACAGCTCTGTGCCACACTTGCTGTCAGACTTTGGACAGGGATATCCTGGGGCTAAACTGGCTAGAAAATTCACTGAGACCTAATCTCTGCATAACTAACATCTCCCTGCTGCTAAAATGATAATCCTCAACCTTTGTCTGTTTTAGTGCTGAAAACAATTCTATCACAGTTATGAGTTTCACAAGTAACACAGAAACAAGAAATTCTAACAAAATGTAATAAGCTGAATAAAGATACAGGAAAACAACAGTGAATCAGTCTAGACATTAATTATAGGTGTATCTAGCATTATCAGCTACAATACTCAATTCAATCAATTCTGGAAGGCATTAACTCCAGTGTAAACCAAGATGATCCCAATTTAACCTTCTTTTTAATTCTGGGAAAAAAATATTTTACAGTGACTCAAAACTGAGAGATTTAAACAAACTGACAAATAACTGGACTAATCAAATTGCATTTAACTAACACTGGGTGTTGGCTAATTCATTTCAAAGTTGTTCCACTAGTTGTGCCATTGGCTTTATACTCACATGTGTGGATTTTGGAAAGGAACTCCAGAAGTATTTAGAGTAAATCTTGCTGTGGACTTGAAAGGTGGATTTGCAAAATTTAACTTCAGCGCTTTGCGTTTACCTGGGAGACAATGAACATAAAGTGAACTTTTTGTCAGCACAAAATATTGAGAGCATCTGGAAATAAACAGGAACAAAATGACATCTTGTAAGAAAAGGATTTTACATTTTACAACATTAGCAAATCACAGCTTGTGTTAGGACACAGGGATGGTGACAGAGTCAGCTCTCATACCAAGATCTTCCCCAGCCCATTCCAAGGCAGTTGCCAAAGCAAAGCATCCACAGCCCCTCCTGGGACAGCTGGAGCACCTGGATCACCTGCCAGGGCTCCAGCAACCACCAGCTCCATTCCCAGGGCTGAGCATCCTCCATGTACACCCATGGGGCACAGAGGCCCGACCACACACAGCCTGGGGATGGCTCTGAGGAGGGACAGGGCACCTTGGGATGTCCTTTATATGAGCTCCAAGCACAGGATGGCTGTTGGGGTCCAGAGATTTCTTCTATTATCCTTTGAGTCTGTTTTGTTCACACTCCTGAAACTCCAGCCTCTGTCCAGGGCAGTTACATTGTGTTGGAAGATTTTCCCTTTCTCACAGCAATATCTATACAGCTCAGGAGGACATGGGATTTGACATGATCCAGGATTAAAATTGACACAATTAACTACAAACCCTCATCACAAAATCTCTTCACAGCCTGCTCCTATTCTCATTATTTGTAAACTTTATGCACCAAGTTTCTTCTTGCTTTTACTCAGGACACTTTGTAGCTCACTTAAATATTGGTCTATCGATTTCGACCTCAGTAGGTTTCTAAGGATAGTTTCAATTATGTCAATCCACCATGTGAAGCTGGATTTTCTACAAATCCAACAAATACAGAAGCTTAGGCTGCCCCTGGGAAGCAAACAGGATGGTTTGTTTCTGCTCAGCTGATGAACAAGGAATGTGACCGGGAAAAATGAACATCCTGAGAAATGCCAGGAATTTCCATCCAGCACAGATCACATGGAAACGTACTGTAAGTGAAACAACAGACTCAAATGAAGCAAAGTCTGAGGAGAGCCAAAGCAAACTGTACTCCCCAGCAGCCTTCCACAGCTTCAGCTGTGCACTCCAAACCTTGAGTTTCATCCTGAAAAAGACTTTTGACTCCATGTTTCTATTCCTTGCAGACACATCCTTCTAACTGGAGGCAGAGGAGCCCCTTTAAGTGCAGTTTAGCTGTGATTTTGCTACACAGGTTCATTACAGACCACCCTGCCTCACTACAACAAAAAGGAGTGGGCGTTATGGGGCCTCTGGAATTCACTAATGCTCATCACCACCAGGGCTGTGTGACCTAAACTGCCTGAAAATGTGCTGCAGAAATATCCACCCTATATAAATTGTCTTCTAAAGGTTCTGCTAACTTAACACATAATTCTAATCCTTAACCATTAGAGCATCTACTTCTCTGAGAACTTTTACAGTAAAGACTATGGGAGAGAGAATGATTCAGAAGAAACCAAAACTAACTCTGAAATAGATAGCTTTTTCACAAATTAGGGTAATCCTCAACACCAGACCTGAAATTATGAAGTTTCTTGACTTATGGTCTTCCCAATCATGACTACTGGGTTTGTTCAGCTGCACATTAATGGTTATACCAAGTCCAGACCATATTTGAAACCAGGATGGCCCAGATTTCAGCTGAGCAAAGGTGGTAGGTACTACTTTATGTTTTGAGGGAATCTAAACAGGACTCTATCCTATGTAAGGCTGCTCTCCCAAAAGAAAAAAGAAAGCCAAAAAGAGCTTTCTGGTTGTAAATAAGTTCATCTACCCATAAGGATAGCCATCTTTATTGCAAATCATCCCAGCTTTAAAGTGGTAATGGTGATGGTGTCCTAAAACAATTTTTAAAAGGATGTCATCATTCCACCACCAGGCCTGTGCATGGAACTGAGGTCCAGGAGGGTCCCCAAATGCCCAGCCCTTGGCATTCCATAGATCACAGCCAAAATGGACATTGGGAAAAGCACCTATACAACAACTCCAAAAAAAATCTGGGCTCACAGCAGCCCTTGTTCCTTGCTGCACTGGTGAATGGGTGTGAGGCCAAGGACAGAATTATTTATGTGCTGCTATCCGTCACCAGATTTAATCCAAGCACTTGGCTCTGCAGTTAAGTTCTCATCACTGTGAGGCTCCTTCACCACCAACCACAGCCAACCAGCCCTCACAAAACAAGAAACAGCTGTCTAGCAGGTCACACGCAGGCCAAAAGTTTTCCTCCAGTTAGATTGTGTACTACTATTTTTACTTCACCTAGGACTTCTATGATTTACAGAATCACAAAATCTTAAAGGCTGGAAAGAGCTCTAAGACCACTGAGTCCAACCATCACTCCAGCACCACCTTGTTCATCATCAAACCATAGCATATCCACGTGTTTTTACACTTCCAGGGATGGGACTCCACCACACTCCTGGGCAGCACCTTCCAATGCTTGACAGCTGAAGAAATTATCCCTAATATCCAATCCAAACCTCTTCTGGCACACCTGAGGCCGCTCCCTCTCCTCCTGTCCCTGTTCCCTGGAGCACTGTCCCCCCGGCTGTCCCCTCCTGGCAGGAGCTGTGCAGAGCCACAAGGTCTCCCCTGAGCCTCCTTTTCTCCAGGCTGAGCCCCTTCCCAGCTCCCTCAGCCTCTCCTGGAGCTCCAGACCCTTCCCAGCTCCACTCCCTTCCCTGGGCATGCTCCAGCCCCTCAAAGTTTGTCTTGTCATGTTGGATTCAAGGTGCCCACACAGAGGGACTGGCACTCTCCTGGTCCTGCTGGACACACTGTGGCTGGTACAGGATGCCCTTGGCCATTTCTCCAAGCCTCTGAGTCACCTCCTGTTGGAGAAAGCAATTCCAACTCTTCCCAGAATTTCCTCACCACCACTCCTGTATGCCACCCCCCAAGAGCACTGCTTCCCATGTTCAGGTTACACAAAACAAAATGCTCCCTTTTCAAGCAGCAAAATTTTGAAATCAGCAGTAGTTTAATGGATTTTTCCAAGGTTTCTATCCTCCAAGAGTACAAAATAATCCCTGTAAAAATATTTCCACTCTGTTCAACTCTGCAGGATCAAGCTCTTGATTGAGCAAGGTCAAGGGAGCACAGGTCCCAGTGTTCAGGTGAGTCACAGTGCACAGGTAAATATTCTCTCTGGGCAGATGCTGAAGTCACTCTCTGCTTGTGGAGTGATGATACACCAGGAATCAAATCTGCACTCTCTCTCCTTACTGTAACCAGGAAAAAAAGAGACACAACCACAGAAACACAAGCTGTGACAGCACACAGCAGGAAGGAAAGTCAATGGATCTGCAATGAACTGTGCAATCTTTCTACCTCTCCCTTGTAGTATTGAAACACATCAACAAAAAGACAGAGGAAATGGGGAAAAATTGATTATTTACCTCTATTTGAAAATCGAGCTCAATGTTTGAGGCAATTTTCTTAATAGAAAACTATCAGTTTTGATTTCTTCCAAGGTAACTCCAAGCAAAACTAGTGCAAACGCTAAGGTGAGACATGAAAATAAAAAAACAAAAAAAACAAAAACAACACAGATCTATGCTCTTCCAACAGCTTTAAAAAACCAAACTGCTGTATCTTGTCTGCTAACAAAATCCCTGCTTTGATGTAGAGACAGCAAAGAACATTTACCTGCATTCAGAGCTGCAGCCCTGCAGTTGCTGACATCCTGAAGGCTCCCAGGATTTCCAGCTGGTTATTCCTGCTGCTGTGAGCACAGCTCTGCCTGCCCACGGACCCTTCCAATTACCATCTTGCACTTCTATTTCCTTCCTTCCCAGTCTTGTTCATGTATCTACTCCAACATCAGCACAGCTCATTTGAGACTAGAGGAGGTTTCCAGTCTTACATCCAAAAGAAACTATTTTTCAAGAAAATCTAGTCAAATTTTGCAACAAATCCTGAAGAACTTCAACATATCATACAGTTCTATTTGAGGAGTCTGGATGAAAGAAGTGGCCTGGGGTTTGATTTATGAGTTTTAAGAGGTGCAACCACAGAAATTCGCTTTAAAGGGTACAAATATTTTCAGTGCATCTCTTATGATATTTTTAGCCCTTCAATGAAACCTTCAATTTTATACGATCTGAGAGTCAGCATTCGAATCTGAAATGATGATTTTGCCCCGGAGTAAGCTAAGTATGCTCATTTTTAGGAGTCACCTTATTAGAAAGAGGATTTAGCCATAATTCACCCACAGCCACAAGTGTGCTTCCAACTAGGGACTACAAACACCCAAGCCTAGAGCAGCCAGGACTCTGGAAGGATTACCACTGTAAAGACACATTCCATGGCAAAACAATCGTACTAGACAATATTTTAATGAGACATCTGCATGATTTGGGGCTGAAGGGCAGCTCACAGCTGCACCAGCAGACACCCACCCACCAATGCAGGATAAGGGCTACATCCAACAGCACTTCCAGCATCTATAAATACCTCCACCACAATGCCTGCTAAAGTAGGTTAAGCTTAGAGGGCAAGAAATTGCAATCGGATTAAGATTAGTTCCCTCAGACTGGAAACTCCCAGGAGCAAAACCTGAGAATGAAGTCTCTGCACTCTCCAAAACCCACTGGGAACCTTTAATATTATCCCTGATGCTTTAATATTTAACCTTTAATATTTCCCTGCATGCAAACACCATTTGTATAAAGAGGGTTAAGGCTCCCTGCCCGGAGGAGGGTGCAGCACTAGGATGAAACAGCAGCTTCCAGCCCAAGCTGGGGCTCAGGCAATTTCCAGCTGGAGAGCAGCACTTCACACGTGGCTCACAGCCACAGCCCAGCACCAAGCCTGGTGGAACACTGCTGCAGAAAACCTGCAGGGCTCAACTTTCCACACAGGAGGTGCTGCCACACCAGGAGTCTGTGTCTGCTCTCACAGCAGGACTTTGCTTCACCCAAAATATTCCAGCAAGCTGTGCCCAAAGCAGCCACAGCATAACCCTGCAGAGCTGAGCCTGTCATGGAGCAGCTGTCAGGAACAAAGGGTGACACTGCCCTGGGAAATTTATTGGGCAGCACCTGGAACCTCTCCTGGTGAACAACAATAATAAATTATGCAAAGGGCCATGCACGATACTTTTTCAATATGAAACAGCACAGCAACAATTATAAAATATACCACAGGAAGGAGGACTGGGGAGGGAGTTTGGTTGATTTTATTACTTTTCATTTTAATTTTAGGAGCCTGTACTCAGACTAAAAGCAAGGGAAAAATCTGCCCTTGAGGCCTTTGCTTAAGGTCAATGGAAAGGATTTAATTTCTTTGGATAAAGCAACAAGCATGTTTCCATCATCCCTCCAGATACCTTAGGCCAGCAAAGTGGTAACACTAATCACAGCCTGCATCCCACTGGGTCCAAAAAACACCTTGCACCCAGACTGAATCCTACAGTGACACAATCATTGAATAAGAAATCCTCCAGAGGCAGGGGAATAAGAATAGTTTCATGTTGCCTGTCAGCAACTAGTTAAATAACTAGAAAGAGAAATAAAGATAAGCAGATAAAGTGTATGTGTGAAAATGTTCAAGCTGCACTAACATGTACAAATAAAATTTTGGAAACAACGTGTACTATAGTGAGGAGACCCATACAGGAATGGGCTTTTAACAGCTTCAGACTCTCCTGGAGAGACAATGCTCTGACCCCAGCACTGGGCTGCTTTTCCACTTAACCACTATTTCCACAAGCAATAATCCTTTGCACAATGCAAGCATAGCAGATCTTCATGTCTGAATCCCAAATTTCCTAATATATAGATTTTGGGGTTATTTTCCAAATACTACCAGCCTGACATGTATGCATAACTAAAAATACACCGAGCCAATTTTCTAAGTTTGGATCTGCTTCACATGAACTGGTCTGTTGCTTGTGAGTGCCCATGTGTGCTGCTCTGAACAACTGATCAGTATCTTCACAGCCTCAGAGAGGAACTGAGCCCTCCTGAAAACCTGGTCTCACCTGCAAGGTTCTTTCTGCACAGTTACACTGGGAAAGATTTTGATCTGGATCTTAAGAACACCTTGGAACACAAGGTACCAATGGGCATTTTTGCTTAGTTCTGGTGAATTATAATGGACGTGTGTAGAGTTGCTTAAGCAAGAAATTAAATTGCAAAATTAGAGAGTATATAAAGCTTTCAAATATCTTTGAAAGCACTTGGTTGGAGAACTTTTAGACACTAAATTCAAGGCAATTTGTGCTAAGCTTTAGAAGTGGCATGTGTAGATAGGTCTATCTGATCTATTTCTGTACTTCTGCAGTCTGGATTTCAGAAAAAAAAAGTTCTAATTCCAGGGCTAAGGGCTATATCCAAAGACAAAGAGCCTAAGAACAGCTGTAATGGTCCATCTAGCACATCATCTTGCCCTCCATCACAGCACAAGATAGCAATGAAAAGAGTGATAAGCGAAGCTACAACATCCTTCCTTCAGCTATTCTTTCATCCTCCAACCACTTCCAGCCCAAGGTCCTCCTCAATCAGCCATGGCATCTCTGTATTTAATGACTGTGGCTGGGTTTCACTTCCCCAGTCCTATCCCATCCTCTTGTTGCTGAGTGTCAGACCCCATCATGCCAGGCTGGCAAGAGCTCACCCAGCTCAACCCAACACTTGATTGAAGCCCTCAGACTCCAAGTCAAGTTCAACAACACAAACCCAACCCAGCAGCTCAGCTATGAGAAGAGACAAAACCTGTCACCTGTACCTGGTGCTCTGTCACCCCCTGCTTTCTCTCCTGGTCACACAGGACCTGCCCTGACACTTGCATTTGGGACACAACCTGAGTTTGTTGAATTTACATCATTGTCCAGCGCAGCAGCACAGATCTCTCCATGGCCACACAACAGGTCTGGGTGTTCCCACTGGATTCTTTGCCTCTCTGCAGGTAAGCAGATCCTCAGTGCCACAAGGGATGTGCAGAACCCAGCCCCAGGGTTTGCCCAGCACACCTCCACTATGGCCAGGGTGCCCTGCTGCCATTCACAGCTCTCCTCCCAGCACTTGAATTACTCTGCTTTCCAAGGAACTGGAGAGTGGAAAAACGAAGGAAAATTCACATAGCAAGCAATAAAAAGAACCAAAAAAGGGCAAAAAATCTAAAAAAGCTTACTTAAATGAACTTTGGTTCACTTTCATTACTTTGTTCAAACCTTTCCTCATGCTGAAATCCAGCAGAAACACCCATAGGCCAGTTATTTCTCAACACCAAAATAACTTAATGAACACTCAGAGGCTTTGTTAAACATCACACCACAGCTCTGTGAACATCAGCTTTTTGGGCTGATGTTTTTCTTACAAAAAAAAAAAAAAAATCTTGTGCACTCATAAAAATGTCTTGTGAAGCATTCAGTACAAATTAGCAATACCCTGTAGCAGGACAAGCACAGGAAAGAACCCCTGATTCCCACTGCTGAGACATGTCAGGCATTGTGATGTTTCCAACAGAATTTTCAGCTTTAACAGCTTGGCAGCATCAAACCCTCTTCAGAAAGACACACGGTGATGGCACTCTTGGCCAACACTGTCATTCAAGTGACACAAGACACAATGCCAGGAATGCTCTGCTGCTGTGCTGGAAGGAGTGAAGGCAGCAGGTACCAAAGCTCTCGCAGGGCTCCACTGCAGGCTGGAGTCAATCAGGGATTTGGGCACAGGCTGTTGCCTTCAGGAGCCTGGCAGATTGACAGAGCAGCCTCCAACAGCTGGCTGCTCCCAACAGTGCTGTGGGTATTTACTTAGGTGGCAGAAATCATCACTTCCTTGCTAGTGAACATAATACTGAAGTGTGACAACAATGAAACTTCTTCCTGAAGGAAGAACTGCACAGATGGACACAACAGCTCTGACTCCAAACCAACAGCCAAGGGATCTGCAGCAAGACATTTCTGCAGCAATGAGCAACAGACTGGCTTTGGAGCATCAGCTGATGCAGCTCTAGACAAACACCTTGCACCCTATCTGTGAAGTGAGAACAGATCTAAAAAAAACAAATAATATTTTAAATAAAGACCTTAATACAACCATTCCTGATGCAAGCAAACACTGCAGAAAGTGAAAGTAGAGAAATGAGAAGCTGCAATCACGTTACCTGCGGAGCAGGAAGCTGAGGGTTTTGTGGTTTTCCTTTTCTGTGTGGTTCCAGATGAGTAAAACCCCAGTGTTCCCAGCCACGACAAACCCAAGCCTCTGCAGAGCTTGGCTCCAGCACATGGATCACAGTCAGGAGCTGAAATTGCTGTAGAGAGCTCTGCTCTCCTTCCACCACCCAGCTCAAAGGGTTCTGCTCCCCCAAAGGACACACAAACCCTTTATTTCCACAGCAGGGGAACTCCTGCTGCCTTTTTATTGCTACAGTTTTTATAACTGAAAAAAAGAGTGCTTTTTATACTTCGTGTTTATCTTGTAGCACTATTAACAGGCCCTGACCATAAGACTGGGATCTTGCTGTGAAATTTAATGAAATTACATTGGCAAAGGACCTTCACATCAAAGTCTGGGAAATAAATTTCAAACAGTTTTGAGGTTTGCAACCCTGATAGAAAAAAGAAAGGAGTCCCTGACCCTTTCATTTTCTTTATACAGACTTGTCAGCAAAACACAAATGGGAAGGATCTACCCCTGGGAACAGCCCTTCCCACAGCCAGGGCAGAGCTGGGCACAGGCAGGAGCCCAACACACAGAAAATGGGACTGGCCTGGGCTGCTGTCTGGGCAAGGAATGCCATGGGACAGGGATCTGAGCCATGGGAAGCTCAGCTCTGCATCCTGCTGCTCTGCAGAGCTGCATCCCAGCGCACAGCAGAGGCTGCAAGCTGAAAGCTGCTCCCTTTGGGCCAGCAGCAAGTCAGTTCCATTGCATATTTCCCCCCTCATTTCACCATTTATTAACACCCTGACTGCTTACTGTCAGGGTCTCCCAAATCTAGGTTAGCAGAACACCAACACACCTCTGCCTCACCTGACAGCGCAGTTTTGCTGAATTATTCACTAAGGCAAAGCTGCCATCCTGAACTGACACTTGCTGCTGTTTTCCCATGAAAGGGTTGCAGAGCACTGGGGATCAAATCCTGCCACTTCTCAATGGCTTACAAGAGAAATTCAGACACCTGTGTTACATTCCTTTCATTCACAACAAGCAGAGGATGTGGAAAGCATCTCTCTCCAGTAAAACCCTTTGATCTTCCAGCACAGAGAACAGCAACTGCCTTTTCCTTCTCAGCACAAAATAACCCCTACCTTCCAATTAAAGATGTTCTTCTTGAGGAAAAGAGGTGGAGGAACAGCAGAATCCATCAGTTAACAGGTATGTGCCAGCCTGTGCCAGGTCCAGGCCAGACCCCTCCTGCCCTAAGTGCCACCAGTTTCATCATCAACAATTACCAAGCACTGACTGAGTACTTGAAAAAATAAATTAACACCCAATTCCTGCCACAGAGCTCTAGCTTGCAAAAGAGGTTTGAAATTTCAGCTTCAAACATCAAGTTTCCTAAATATCTGTACATCCTGAGCTAATAGAAAGCTATTAAAAATAAATAGATGCTTTCCAACTCTGTCCTAGGGGAGCCATTCTGACACATGGGCTCACTCTGGGCTGGAACTCTGAAGCATAGCTCCTTTTCAGCTCCTCCACGACAGAAAAACACCAGTCTGTGAAAAGTAATGGACAACAAAAGATTTTCTATATACAGCATCTCAGAAGAATGTCTCTGAACAGCAATCACAAGATATACTGAGATAAAAGATACTGTTTAAAAAGCATTAACAATTATCTCTTCAGATATTAGAATTGCTGCAACAAATTTGCGTATGGAGCAAAAACAAAAAAATCTTTACGTTAATTGAAAGAAGTGCAAAGGCACAAGATTTCTACAATTCAGATTTACATTTAAAAAAAAAAAAAAAAAAACAACCAAGAAGTAAAATAAACAGTGCTACCCTTATGTCACAGGCAAAGCAGAAGGCACAGATCTACCTCAACAACTGGTGACCTTTTAAGAAATCTTAATTAATTTTTGCTACACCAGCAATGTGAGAAACAGTTGCTCTCTCAGGAGCAGAATGGAATATCTGGTTAGCTGCAAGAAAAAGCAAATTTTCAGTACCAATATTGATAAAAAAGCAAGGATAATGCTAAAAAAAGGCATAGCTTTCTCATTTTGTGCTCTGGCACAGAAGCTTCTTTGAAAGCCTAAAGTAAAAGACTATTTCTCATCCATTCACTCAAAGGAGAGCACCAGCATTAAGAATCTCCTTTTATCTTTCAACATTTACTCTAAAAATCATTTCAAAAATTGATTTTTTTGATCAAACTTTAGGCTGCACTGCTTTGAATATACAGAGCAGTCCCATCATCAGGACCCAGGGAACAAACACTGGCATCTGGCAGGAAAGGAGAGGACATGGGTACCATCTGAAGTAACAAACTTTAAGCCTGAAGAGATTGTTTTATTCCCAGAAAGCTGAAAGTTTGCAGCAAATCTGCCCATATTAAACAATATTTTAAAACAGATGGTCCAGCTGCTCATGCCCAGGCAGTTTCTCAGAGAAGCCCAGATATCCAGCACTGCCACCACAGCAAATGACCAGACCTGGGGGCGCACAGCATTCCACACTTTCATCAGAGACACCTGCCCAGAGCAGGGGAGGATACATATGAGGAATTTTGAGAAATTCAGGTGCTGCCAATGACAGTTCACCTGTACAACAGCAACCTGGGCAAGCAGCACTGCCTGCAGTCCCCTCTGCACCCTCACCAGCAGCCAAGCCAGACTCACAGAATGCCAAAACTGGGTGAGAAAACTTTAAAGACCATCTCATTCCACTCCCTGCCATGGCAGGGACACCTCCTACTATCCCAGGTTGCTCCAAGCTCCATCCAACCTGGTCTTGGGCACTGTTAGGGATCCAGGGGCATCCACACCTGCTCTGGGCAGCCTGTGCCAGGGCTTCATCACCCTTATAGGGAATAATTTCCCTTTTCCATTTTCATTTCAATTATTCCCTATAAGGGGAATTTTCATTTCCCTTATAGGGAATAATTTCTTACCAAGCAAAAAATTTCTTCCCAATCACAGAGAGATCACACCAGATAACCACACTACAGATCTGGGTACAGATCCCTTGCTTGATATAAGGGGCAGGTCATGGCAAAGCTCCCAGTCTGAGCAGTGACAAGGACCCGAGCCACCAACATTTGGAAGAGGCAGGTGTGATCCAGCAGGCTCTGGGATGCAGGCACTACAGCAATGTGCATGAGGAATTTAGCACCACTGCACTCTCAGGAAGCAGCAACCTTGCTGTTTACCCTTTTACTAGGGTAAATAACCAGGAGCAAACACAAAATTGCGCTGCTAGAGAAATAAGCACCATAAAATCTCTCCATAAAAATTCCCCAAGTGCAGTGGATTTTGAAAGTCTGTGTAAAAAAGCTCTCCTGGTGTGCAGAGGGCAGGCGGGCCCTGAGTCCGGAAGGAGCCTGAGAGTCTGCCCAGCTAATCCCCTGCTCTCACTGGGTAACAGAAGACCGCTGCAAAAATACCAGCCAGTAGCCCCAACTCTGATCCAGCTATCTTCTTCCCTTGCCCTTGTCCCCATTAACTCCTTCTCCCTCCAAGCTTCCAGGAGGAAACCCTGCATACAAACTGACTGTCCCACATAGTGCACCAGCCCTGCAGACAAACTGACTGTCCCACACAACAGCACCAGGAGTCCCCTCCTGGCTCCTGCAAGGTGTCCCAGCACCACAAAGAAGTTTTCCACCTTTGCAGAGCCAGCCCTGCTGCCTGCCTGTTCCATGCTCACCACAATGGTTTATGGTGCTCAACTTCTCCATGACAGCAGGGCTCCCGAGCTTTTGCTGAGAAGGTGGGAGCTGCATGACTTTGTGTCAGTGATGCAAGAGTCATCTCTGCTCGTGGCACCAGCACAGCTTCACTCTGCTCCTGGTGCTGCTGCTCTCAGAGGCATCTGAGAAGGGGGGAAGCTGAGGTATATCAACCTGGCTTTGCTGCCCATGTTTTCTGCTCCATGCAAGACCATCAACAAAGCCCAGAGACAATGTGAACTCCAAAGATACCCCAAATAACATCCCATCAGTGGGAACAGAGCACCCACATGCTGGAAAGGAGAGAGGAGATGGTTCCTTGCCTAGCCCAAGGCACACCAGGGCAGGAATTTCATCATACCCTAAAACACCTCTGAGACACAGGCACTACAGAGGGAGCAGCACATGCATGCTGAAGATGCCAGAGCAGCAGCTACACAGGTGCCATGAAATCACCAAGGTGTGGCAACAGGAAGAGTATTATCAGCTAATGACTGAAATCCTCTACTGAAAGCCAAGAGTCCTAACTGTCTTTAAGGAGGAGTCTGATATGCTTATGCATGAGGTAAAAAGGAGTAACTAGTGGAGACAAAATATTAAACTTGTCATAGGAATCCCAGGGCACCCAGCCTGCCAGTTCCCTTAGCAGGGGATAAGGGCATTAGCTGGTCTCCGGCTGGTCCCAGCAGAATGTGTGTGTGCCCATGCAGTGCAGACACAATTCTTCCACTGTGCTGCTATATGTCATTATTTTTCTCTTTTCAAAGAGATTTCCAAAGGTTATTGCATTTCTTTGAGCCCTAACATGGACCAGGTCATATCAAACCCACAGTCATCTAAAACAACTGCAATACTTGGGACTGAATCATCAAGGTTGGAAGAGCACTCAATTTCCTTCTGGCACAAGTCAATGCTCCTGCTGGGCAGCAAAGCAGCAGCAACTACTGAAGCCTGGATGAAGATGACCCAAACTTCCTCTTTACCAGCTCAGCTGCCATGGAGCAACCTGTGCTGGCTGCTAAACCCAAAACTCTTGAACACAATGCTGAAGGGACAGGAAGATTACAACCCCAGCATTATTACACCCTCCATTTCTGCATTGCTCAACAGCAAGGACATCAAGCTGTTGAAGAATGCTGTCACAAAGCACTATCTGTGTTTGGTTTGGGTCCCAAGGAGTCAGGACATGCCAGCCCAGGATTATTCTGAGAACACTGGCCAGTCAGAGCTCTGCTGCTGAAGTCAGAGTACCACTCAGCTCTGGAGAGAAACCCTGCACAAACCTTCCCAGAAAGCTGTTATTTACTACGTGGAAACAACACTGTGGACAAGTGGCTGCTGGACTGTGTCCCAGGTGCTGTGAGAGCAGCACAGTGCCCTGCTATGGGGCAGGGTGCCACTCAGACTTTTGGCAGCTCATGGTGAAGCAGGGTTCCTGCTGCCAGTTCAGTTCCAGGCTCCCATTCAAGTCAGCCCTGACTAAAGCCGGTCTATATTAAAGCAAATTACCAGACCTAGAAACATTGCAGGGCTTCATTGAAATTCACACATTCTTCATTTCCCGTATTTTTGTAGGGCAGGCAAAAAGCATCCATACTAACAAATCAGACTGGGGATTTCTTCAACTCACAGAAGATTCCAAATGACGGCCCTGATGGGGAAGCCAGGACCCTCCAGACAGACACGCATGGGCCTCAGACACCAGCTCCCACCACTCCTGTCTCAATCTCTGCCACTTCCACACTTGCTGACAAGATCCTTCTCCCATGTGCTCAGCTGCAGTCCTCATCAGCAGGATCAGCAGGGATGAAACCACAGAAACAGGCCAGAGAGTAAATTTTTGTTCTTAGCCCCATGATATCTAGCACTGATACACAGTGGCAAAACTTAACCCATAAAAAGCCTATCTGGCTACTTATGACTCTGGCATAACCAGCTGGGCAGATAAGCTCCAGGCTATTACTCTCAAAAAGAAATACATTAATTAGAAATACATTTTAAAATAGATTTTGGATTTCCAGGAGAATGCTGGCAGGCTTGTTCAGATATTCCACAACATGTGGCTCCAGTGCAGAAAGAACTGCCAAGCTGCTGCTTAAAACAGCACATATCTAAACCTTTGCATCCAACCCTCTCTTCTTCCAGCAGAAGTCTGAGCTCATTCACAACTCCTCTGTGTAAACTTGCATACTAACTTACACCTTAGTGTCACACTTTCTAGTGACAACAGCTGGGCTAGATCAGATCAGAAAGCTGACCTCTTCCTCAAATCACAAAGCAAACCAGCTCTAAAAGCTGACATGCAAATAATAGCCCACTTTCCACACACTGATTGTTGCAGCTACCCAAGGCAAAAAGGACCTTGAAGAACATCTCTTCATCTCCTGGCCAGCATTGCACAAAGCCATTCTGACCATCCTCCCCCTTGCTACTTTCTGCCCATGCAGGTTTCTGAGTGGGACAAGGGAAAACAAGAGGGTAGCAAAGGTAGGATGAGGTTTCCAGAGTATGGCATAAGGCCAAGTCCTGAACTGAGTGCTCAGGAGAGGAACTGGTCTCTACAGGAAAACTCCGACATGGCCCCACTGCTCCCCAAAGAGATTTCCAAACGCACCGCTTTCATCTTAGTCCACAACCCCTCCCAGGTCAAACAACACAGCCATATGTTTTTAAAGGAAACTGTTTTATCTCTGTCCACAAACCTCTTCAAAGTACAAACACTTTGCTTGATGGTCCAAAAGCAAAGTGATAGCTAATTCACTTCAGAGACCCACTTCCAGAGAATTAGGTCCAAAGCAAACCACACAACCCTTCTGGTCCACAGAAAAAAAAAAAAAAAGCCTAGAAAAAAAGGGATAAAGGATAAACTCCCATTCAGCTCAGCTGTCTGCTCCCAACAGCTGTCCTCCTTACGCCACAGGGCATCTCCCGAAGCACCTCAGAAAGATCGGATAAATTATTCAAAACACAGACTAATTCCTGGCGCTTGGACTCTTTGTTTGCTCCAGGACCAGCAGAGCTGTCTGCTTCCTGGAGGGCTCGCCCTGCCTCCAGTAAAGGCTTTGATTTGCAGAAGAGGAACTCAATTTAGCAGCTAATAAATACACAATTTGTGCAATACACATACTCGCATCTCCCTTGATGCTCATACCCACTGAACACTGTCACTGTAGCACCCATGTGCACGGCAGGTCAGCTCACCTGAGAGGAGAAACAGGAGAGGAATGGGCACTGATACTTGGCAACACCGTGCTGTGTTGTGTTTCCTCACTAACAGCAATAGCAGAGATCTCGGCACCCAGGGTACAGCCTGAGGTGTCAAGGTCACACATTTTTGAAGATGCTCTGCAGCATCACATGATACTCCTGATGCAAATCCAGGCCAATGATACCGCACATGCCTCGCAAAGGATCTGTGCAGGCATGGAGCAGGCACCCCACAGGGCTGCAGAGAGCTCCACTGCAACTGTGCTTAAACAAACCTATGACATCTGATAAAAATCACGTTTGCACCTTTCCACCTAACCACGAGGAGACACAGACATGTTACACCTGCATGAACTGCAGGACTCATCTCGAAGAAACAGCCACCTAAGCAGACCAGGAATGCACACCATGGGGAGCTTCAAGATCTAAAGCTTCCCTTCAAACAAAAGCAAAAACAGTAAGATTGCAGATGGCCATAAAAACCAGACTAATGTAACATAAAATAAAAGTTTAGAACCAAAGTCAGCACCACAGACTGTCCAAAACACCAGCTCCAAAATGCAAATGCTCAGGCTGACAAAGCTTCACTGCTGAGGCAGAGCAAGTTTTCAATTCTCCCTTCCCTCCTTATCATTATTTCCAAATGTATTTTGGCTGCCAAAGTTTATCAGTCTTCTTTTACATACTTTGGTTTAAAACACATCTCTGCTGTCCTCTGGGTGCTCTGAGTTTATCATATTAAATCCCAGGAGTTGGTTCAAGTCTCTCCTACTGCAATTCTCCCTGCAGTCTATCCTTCCCTTCAGCTTCTCAGGAAAAAGGCCAATTCACTCAGACACAGTTCCAAAGAGGGAAAACGGGTCCTGAGCTGGGACCATGCACGAGGCAAGGGGACAAACATGGTCCAACACGGGACATGCCTACAAGGTGAACAAACAGATGTTTATGTTAAAGGTACATGTATATAAAAGGTCCATTCATCCAGCTTGTGCAGTCAGTTAAGTGCTGGTAGCACAGGAGCACCCCTTTGACAGGCTGTCACATGAGGTGTCACCTGCAGTGGCAGTTTTCCAAGCATCGCATATACAGTTTACATAAATCCACCTAACAAACCTCAGCAAGAGACCTGTAACTGAGATAACTTGTCCAACAACTCAGCAGCAGTACAAAGACGTGGGTGGGGGTAGAAAACAGGGTGCAGAGTCACAGCAAAAATTATTTTGTCTTGTTCAGACACTAACATAACCATGAGTAAAAAAAAAAGGTCCAAGGCTGCACAAATCCTTCCTGCAATCCTGTCCCAGGAGAATGGGATGAAACCCACTCTCCCTGCATTTCACATTTTATGAACAATGGCTTAACCCCTCAGCACCTCCAGGATAACTCTGAGCACTTTCCTTCTCTTTGATTTGGATAATCAAGCATTTCAATATTTTGACAGCCAAGTCAGTGCCAACTGCAAGGGGTGAGCCTCAAACTCATGTTGCAGACATCCTCCACATCAGAGGGACAAAGAACATGCAATAGCTGTTCCATTCTCAGCCTAGCAGACACAGTATTCAACTTATCTATGAGCTGAACTGAAGAAACACAGGTGAACTGTCTCTCTCCAGGGATTTACCATAACTATTGCACATTCAGTAAACCAGCAACAGTAACACACCTTTTTGAAAGACATTTTTCCGTGCTCAACAAGCACTGTACTGTCATTTACCCCTTGCTCACACATCCCTTCTGCAATCAAACAAATCCACAACATGAAAAGAAACCTGAGTACCCAGAAGACAGACAAAAGCCCTTTGCAGGGAACACCAGCAGCCTGGAATAACACAGTGCAAGATTCACATTACTGAAGGCATTGACCAAAGGAGAAGCAGTAGAACTGCAAAGGCAGAACCAAAACCAGAAATCAACCAAACTGATATAAAAACAGTTTAAAAATGCATTAACTCTTAGGCAAATAGACTTAAATACACAGATTCTTTTGAATGAGTGTCATTGGAGGAACTCAGTTTCTCAATGCAGAAGAGATGTTACAGCCCAGCAACCATAAATGACCAGCATCATCAAAGGAATCCCCAAGACATTTGTTCATCTCCCAAAAGGCAGCCAGACAACACTGCACAATAATACAAGTAATCTATTCTGACCAGAATATCCATGAAGAAGCCAATATTCCAAGGTGATACTTCCTGAACCACAGTGAAAAGGCTCAACTGCCAGTATCAGGCAGGTTTTCCTCAGCCTGCTGCTGCAGCACAGCAATCCTCACCTTTCTGAGTGGATGCTGCAAGTCTGAGTACAAGGCAGAAGGGCAAGACACACATGTACATCTAAGGAGGCAATTAAATGCAATGAAGCCCATTTCAAATGAGGTACATGAGAGCAGGGAACACCACCAGCACCTGCCCAATGCTGCTCCAGATGCCCTCCAGCCTTTAAGACGATGCCAGAAGCATCACATCCATTCAGAGATTTTTATACCTTCTTTATAAACACCACTTCAGTGGAGCCTGGAATGGATATTTGCTGCTAGTTCCTATCCACAGGGCAGAGCACTACACAGACACCCTGCACAGCTTCTTCTCCACACACAGTTTTCCCTTCCAGTCTCTAAAGGCTACAACAGTTAGCCTGCTTCCTCCACCAGGAAGCAGACCTCCACATTTTCTTTCACACAAAATCTTATCAAGCCTAAATCCAACAGAAGACATCCAACTTCAAAGCTGCATGATGCTAAAAAGCTGTTTATGTGTGTTTGATACACAGAGAACTTGATATGGTTACACAAGATTCCTGTAATCAGTGCTTCACTACATACACACAAATTTCATTTCAGGGACTCCTCAACAACATGAAGTTTGGAAAGCACACATTCTGGCTTCTTCGGCTTCCTCACAAAACTCACCTTTCTCTTGCAGGATAACTCTCATTTTGATGGGCAACAGTCACTTCCACACCTCCCGGCTTCCTCAAATCAGCATAAAATAACTGAAAAAACCTCCCAGCATCTGAGGAGACTAACTAGTACTTTTGGGCTGCCCCTTTACCAGGAAAACAGAGATATCAAAACCATCAGTTGATTAAAAGTAAAAGAAAATTGAAACGCAAATGCAAAAACGCAAACGCAAATTGAAACACAAGCTTACGCCAAGACTCAAACACAAAGCAGACAAGGCCATAAGGCCCACACAGGAATAAACTGGGGACAGAAATGAACTAAAATACACTGATTTGCTCACCTCAAAACTTTTATTGCTCTTAACAAATGCAAATATGTCCAAGTAGACATACACCCATCAATCTGCCAGAGTCAGCCTGCATCAGTGCTGCCTGCTTACACACATGGTTTGATAATTCCACCAAGGGCAAGAGTGGGGAGGGGAGCAGCTCCAGTCACCCCATGCACTCACCAAGGCAGCAAGCAATAGAGGAGGATATGGGAACCATGGAATCTCTTACTGAATTCCCACACTGAGGATCAGTCCAGTTTCAGCAAGCTCACAAATGGTTTCAAGCAATGTTCACTACCCCACTGACACAGCGCACATCACACACCCACATCAAATTCACCTGACCACAGCGGCTGACAGAGTCCATCACAAACATGAACAATTCCTGACCTCTAAAAAAGCCTCCCAGTAGCTTTTTTCTGCCAGAAAAAAAAAGGTACAGGACAGAGTTTCCTTGTAAATAGGAACTGATCACCCACCTTCAGTAAACCACTGATGTCATGAATGGCACCCAAGGGTAAGAGAGGGGCTCTAGCTCATCTCCTCATGCACTCATACACCTCCTAACAACCTCCCTGTCCAGGCTCCCTGCCTCATACCCACAAAGGACACTCTCACCAGAGTGTCACACCTCCTCTGATTTTCTGCTAAAATGGCTGGAGTCAGATGAAGAGGGCAAAGACATCAATGAGGGAGCAAATGGGACCACACACACAAAGGGAACTGAGAATCCCAAATTCTGGTCAGGAATTCCCACCCAACACATTTCAGCCATGATGTACACTCTGAGAAGACACACACAGTAGCTCTGCTTTGCTTTTTAACGACACCAGAGCACACCAGGCAGTGAGAGTGAGTATTTGGAGAAGTCCCAGTTGCCTCCAGTCCTCCTGAATGCCCAATGCAGCTGAGCTGATTCCATAATCATCAGTTATAAGTGGTTCCAGTTCCTCTTTGGCACTGTAGTTAGGATGAGTGACTCCACAGGTTTTAATTAGAATCAAAATTCTCCCTATGCCTTGGAATAAACTACATTTCTAGATTTCATACCACCTTTCTTCAAATTATCATTTTCTGAGTAATGTTAGCAGTAATGACTATTACTAATTTTGGCAATGAGAGAAACACAAAATTGCTCCAATTACAATTTGGGTACTGGTTTTTCCTTAAATCACTGTCAAAGGCATCCTACTTCCCACAGAATCTGTTTCCTCCACAAAACATCCAGGACACTAAATACTCAGGACTGTTCCTGAACTCTAACATTAAACATGAGTAAGAACAACTTCACCACCCATCACCAGCATTGGACAAACTTCATTTAGTGTGCACGCAACAGACATTTAAAAAATTATGGAATAGAATCTATTTTAATACTCAGAATTCCAGCTCTCCTTTGTCACCAAGCTGTGCCATGAACACAACACCATTGCACTGGCCAGGGGATTCTTTGGAAATAAAAAAGGTCCAGGTCCTTTGGCATGGGCAGCTGATCCAGGTAGCCAAGAGAAGACATGAGAGTGAAGCTGGGACATGCAGAATAAGGGTGAATAATAACAAGGTCTAAAGCAACTCCTTGCTTGGTCATCAGGCTTGAGAGCCATGGCTGCACAGTGAGCCCAGCACAAGGGCAGTGTCCCTTCACTTCTGCATTGTCACCTGGAGGACTTCAGCCTGTGTGAATCAAAAATCCTGTAGGATACAGAATTAAAACCAAAACTGGGTGGCCTGCAGAGACCTTCTGGATCTGCTGCCCTTGCCCTGGACATCAATTTCTCTGAAGACTCCTCCCCTGTACCACCATCCTCACAACTCTTCCCTGCTCCCAGGCCTGACAGCTGACACTCCTTATAAAATTGCCAGCCTTGACACCAACACAGAAACCTCCTGCAAGGGATTCTCACCTCAGGTGAGCTTTCCCAAGCACATGGCCTCTGGGCAAGGTCTCCAAAAGCAACAGGCTGCTGTCCAGGGGAGCACTGTCACAGCCCTTTGGCACAGGAGTTCCACCCTCTCCAACTCCCACCTCCTTCAAAAAAGCAGTTGCACAAGCCAGGTCAGAGTGTTTGTGGCTGAAAATTAACTGAGCAAAACTTTTTTTTTTTTAAATATAATTACTTGTTTCCAGCGTAATGACTTCCCTGCTCCACCTTGTCATGCTGTTTAAGCCAATTAAATCGACACTGATGCAGTCCTACCTACGCTTCTCCCCACACAGCAATGCATTCCTGCACCTCCCTTGCTCCAGTGCCTGCCCAGCCCCACCACAAGCACAAGCTGGGCATCCCAACTGCTCAACACTTTTGTGGGGGTTTTCTTTGTCCAGCTCAGCTTGCCTTGGCATCAACAGGAACTCGTGTTGTGGGCAAGGGCACTGTGCATCTTGGAGAGCAGCCAGAGCCGCCCAGCAGCCTGTACACCACCTGCAGCCATATCCAGCCCCTTCCCATCCCACCCAGGTGCTGTGGCAGCTCAGCTTCTCAGTTTCTTGCATGTTCCAGGAACATCACAGTCACAACAACCTGCTGCTCCAGAGCCCAGCCAGGATTCCACACACAGCTCCTCCTGGGACAGCTTCTTGCAAGAACCATCCCAGTCACAGCAACCTGCTGCTCCAGAGCCCAGCCAGGATCCCACACACAGCTCCTCCTGGGACACCTGAACACTCACCTGTTAGGGAAAGCCACCAGCACTTGGGCATCACACTAGCCCATGGTCCTGAATCCATATTTAAACAGCCACCCTAACCAGCTACAGCAGAACCAAGTGCCCTTCTTCCAGTGGACACAGCATGCAGATGCTGCATCACCACAAGCTCATAGGGCATCACAGGTGCCAGGGTGCAAAACCAACTCTCAGCCTTGGAACATACAGGTGATTCAGAGGAACAACTCAAATATGAGAAATGGGTCAGGTGGAAATACAATAGGCAACTCTGACAGTTTTAACTGCACTACAAGAACAAAGCTTGTTCTTATTAAATCACAACTGCTTCAGCATATTATGGTAAAGTTTTTAATCCATGCATTTAATGCACAAAGCCTGGGATTCAGGTTTTTGAAAGATGCATTACACTACCGTGACAAGGCCCAAAAGGTACCCAATCCTTCGTGCAGAGGAAGCTACAAGGAGCCAAAATTCACCTTTTTACTCCAAATATACCAAGCTCTTCAGTTGAACCATCAGTTCTCTGCCCAAACAAGTCCCCACCAGTCTCAGCACAGTCCATACCAAGGCCAACACAGAATACAGCAAATAACAGTGACAAACATTATTTCACAACAGTACCCACACTTCTGTCACAGAGAGAGCAACCTTTCTGTTTCCTGGTCCCAAAACAGGGTAAACTGTTTCTTTAATATAACCATCACTGTATTTAATTTAAACAAACAAACGAACTAGCACTGTGCCACCTCAGCCTAATAAGGCCTAAAATCTTTTTCAAGCACAGAGTACATTTCAGTGCTTTAGCTTTAAAGGAGAAACTCAAAGGGTTTGCTGAGGCCTTTCTGAAAAACAAATATCCACCGTTTTTGCAAGGCTGCTCAACCATCAACAAGTGCCGGTGGAAACCAACACGACCCGCCGCAGCACTGTAAATTTCCATCGGAACGGAACGAAACTGAATGAAACTGAACGGCAAGTTCGCGCTGAACTGATTCCACTTAGACGTTCGTCTCGAGAGAAGCCCAGAGCGGAGGCGGAGGGCCGGGCTGGCCGGGGCAGTGCCGCGGTGCCGCAGCCCCGGCCCGGCCGCCCCGCGGGGCTCCTGCGGGCACGGGCCGCCCCCAGCGCGCTTGGCTCCGGCCGGCGCCCCCGGGGATGCTGCTGCAGCCGCGGCCTGCACCGCTCACCCCGAGCGGCCGCACAACCGTTCCCCGCCGGGAGAGGCCGGAGCCGCGTCCAGCCCGGCCTTTGTCCCGGCGGCCGGGGCCGAGCTCCGGGCAGGCCCTGCGCCCCGGCAGCCCCGGCGAGCAGGGCTAGGGCCGCGCTTCCTCCCGCCGAGCGCGCCGGGCGCGGCCAGGCCGCCAGCGGGACAGGCCCGGAGCGCGGCCGCCGGGGTCGGGCCGAGCCGGGGCCGGGGATTCCCGCGGGCAGCGCCGCTGCACAGCCGCGGCCCAGCGCGGGGGGCGCGAACGGCAGCGCCCGGGGGTCCCCGCGGCCCGGGCAGGGCGAGACCTGCGGCGGCTCCGGCCCGGCACGGCCCCGCGCTGCCCGGGCCGGCGGTGCTTACCCTGCATGCTGCTGCTGCTGCTGCTGCTGCTGCCGGCGGCGCCCGGGCCGGGCCCGCTCCCGCTCCCCCCGGAGCCGCCGCTGGGGCTGGGAGTCGCCATTGTGCGCGGAGCGGGAGCAGCGGCGGCGGCGCTGCGCAGGGCCCTCCCCGGCAGGGCAGGACACACGGCCCCGCCGCCCGTCCGCCCCCGGCTGGGGCCGCGAAACCCCTCCCCGCCGGGGCCCCGCGCCTGCGGCACCGCTGCGGCGGGGCGGAGGCGGCGCTGCCTCCCGCGGGGGGACGGGGCATCCCCGGGCGGTGCTGCGGGTCCGCTCCCGCGGGCCGGGGGGCACCGCCCGCGGGGGACCCCGCACCGCGCTCGGCCCCGCCAGCCCCTCGGCCGGCGGTGCCCGGACATCTGCTGGCCTGTCTCGCATCCCCGCAGCCGGCCCGAGCGGCTTTAGAGCATTCCTCATCTTCACCCTGGGGTTAGGGCTTCTCCCACACAGGCAGCCCCTTGCAAACTTCTCCCGACTCTTCGGGACCACAGGGCACAACTCCGTGCCGTGCTTCCCCGGACACCCAGGGCATCAGCCTCTTCCTGCCACCATCAGTCTGCCCCTCATTTGCTTTCTTCTCTTGGTCGCTGCTGTTCATGGCAGCACATGGTTTCTGACCATTCCTCCACACTCCTAGTCATAGGGGCAGCACATGCTCGGAATTAGAGCAGTGAAATTGCTGCCTCAATTTTGCTGTGGTCCCTCTCCAGCCTGCTGCATGACATAGGGGAGTCCCTTCACCTAAAAGGAGGCCTTGTGTCCTCATCTTTGTAGTAGAAACAATATGACCCCTTTTATGAATGGAGATGGGCTGAGGAAAGAGCTGGATTAGAAGAATGAAGACTCTTTCCCTGCTCTCCATTGCCCAGGTCACCATGGAGGTGATAATACAGCCCTGAACACACATTGGAAGTGCCTCCAGGAACTGCAAACCATCACCCTTTGTGTTGAGTCCTGACAAAAAAAACATTCCCTTCCCTAGTTCCGTATCTTTGCTTTCTCTTCCCTGTTTTGCTTAAGCCTTCTGTTCTGCATTAACCCCTGAGGGCAGGTCTAGGGCTGGCATCTTGCAGGCTTTGATGCAGAAACCCAGTGCCTCCTGGCAAACACCAACTTCCACTTCTGCTGTGTGCCACCTACATGTGTTTGCTTACGATTAGCTAATGCCATACTTTTCCTTCACTGCAAATCTAGGAGGATCAACAATACCTGTTCTGACATGTTTGTGAAACCTTTCCTTAAAGACCTCCAGTGATGGGGATTATGCCATTCCCTAGCAATCTGTTCTGGCACACATCCTAACATGATCCAAAAGCCTAACTTCAGGGTTTTTTTAAAATTTCAAATCCTTTATATCCTGCCCTGATCACTATGGCCATAGCCTTCTTCAAAATGACCCCTTGGGCACTTGATGATGTGCAATGATGAACTGCAACGTTTCCCTTCTTGTCCTTGCCTCAGCCTTCTCTTCTACACATTACATCAATTCATTTCCTTCAGCCTTTCTCCATATTTCCTGAGCCTCTCAGCTTCCTCACTGACCTCCTTGGATTTTTTTCCTCTGTCCATCTGCATTTTTTGAAGTACAGCATCCCTAGCTAGGCATGCTATGCTAGCTTGCCTTGGAGGCTACAGCTCACGTGCTCTAGGATGGTGTTTGCCTTTTCCATTGCTGGTGTTCAGTTTGCTCTCCAGTACACTGTAGACTCTTCTTTTTTTGGGGAGCAGGAGTGTTTTTTGGGTTGCTGGGGTTTTGGTTTTTTTTTGAAAACTGCATCCACCCAGTTCCCTCACCTGAACCTATGTTGCTCACTGCTCATAAAAGTAATGCTGAGAGTTGTATCTGTTGAATATTGCCCTGTAGATTTTACAGGCCGTTTCTCCATCTGAATCCTTTTGTCTTTGCTGTCCTCAACAATCTGGAGTAATTAGCAGATTTAATAAGGCGATCATGGGTGTTAATCATCTAGGCTGTTAACTGAAGTAATTAAAAAGATCTGGCATCAGAACGGACCCCTGCAAAAATCCTATGAATATGTCCTTCCATTTTGACAAACACTGATAATTAGCACTTGAGGTACAATGATCTCACCAGTTTTACACTCACCCTGCCCTTGTATCTTCTTAAGAAGGGGTCAGGACAGCCAATGTTAAAAACCTTCCTGAAGTCAATAGGTGTGACATCTGTTACTCATCACTTTACTCCTAAAACATTGTGCCACACCAGGACATGAGAATGGTTTGTCTGCATTTTTTCCTGGTGTGCCCTTCTCTCTGCAACCAGAACATCATCCTGGTTTATTCTGTACCATTTACATCATGCCCATATCTTATACTTCCCAACTATGTTATATGCATATATATTCATATAACTCTACATGAGCACAGCTATTATTTCAGTAGTCACTGGCCATCCCCACCAAGATGGATCTGTTCAGTTAGGCCATGGCTGGTGTATCTGGAGCAGTCCATACTCACTGCTCAGGGTAGCTATGACATACAGTGGCATTGTCATTCAACAACAAATATTACATATGAAACTCAACATTACAGGCTGTTCCCACCCAAAAATCAAATCTTCTTGAGGTACGTATCATGTTTCCCTGTCCTTCTGCATTACACACTTGGTGCACCCATGTCCTTGAGCAAAGACAATCTCTGGGATGGGTTTGCCTTTACTTCAAAAATGTGTCCTCTGAAGCTGTTCAATCAGGGAACACAAGGCTGCTCCCATTCTCAGGAAGGTGAGCCACATCCTTCCCTGCTGCTGGCTCCTGACCCACCAGTTAAGGAAATAAACCCAGAGCCCCTTTGGCAATATCAGCTGTGCAACCATGCATTTATCTCCAGATGTCCCCATTGGAATTGCAGTCAGGGTTCTGCAGCCAGGAACTCACCAAAGGCCTTGAACCCTTCACCTGCCCACCCAGAGCCTTTTAATCACCTTTGATCTAATCTGTGACCATTCAGGACACAAGAATGAGGGCCATTATGAAATAGGTCACTGTGATGGGTGACTGTGGCTGTGGTGCAGTAAAATCTCTGGTAGAGGCTCCTGGGAAAGGTCCTGACTCAATATCACAGCTTGGCTGCAGGGCCCATCCCTGCTGCCTCTGCTCTTTACAGGTGGAGTTGCCTCAGCGAAGATAAACTCGGGCTGCTCTGGGGTGAGTAGCAGATCCAGAGAGTCATAAAGAGAGAAGATGTTTTGTCTAATATCGAGGAACAAGTAGCTCAAGTTCCACTCAAGGATACTGAAGGTTCTTGGCCTCCCTCTCATGGGAGAAGTCAGTATTGCCTCCTGCCGACACAGCCTGCTGTGTTCTGCAGCGGGTGCCGGAGGAAGTGCTGGCTCAGGATAGCTGGTAAAGCTTTAAAGGGAACAGCCCCGACCTTTTCTTTGCGATAAGCGCACCCAGCACTGAAAGACGTTTTTATTTCTAAGACGTGTTACAGCCTGATTGCTTTTGAATCCTATTTAGCTCAACTGGCCAGAGCATGATGCTGACATGAAGGTTGTGGGTGTGATCCCTGTACGGGCCATCCACTCAAGAGCTGGACTCCATGATCCTTATGGGTTCCTTCCAGCTCAGAATGTCCTGTGATTCTGTGAATTAGAGCAATAAAGAACACCACAGTTGCTAAACCAATCCCTCCTTCCAACCATATCCTCAGGAGAGACAGAGGGGCCTTTTGCCTTCCCTTGCTCTTGTGTCACTGAACTTTGGATTCAAGGATTGCCAAGCCTTCCATGCCATGCCTCCCAAGTGCCCATTAGAAGCTGCTTTCTGCCAGCCCAGCCCTCCCTTCCCCTCAGCAGAGTCCTGTCCCACACCACACAGGGCCCTGGATGTGTCTGCGCAGCTGTTCCTCTGCTTCCTTCCCAGTCTCCATCAGCTTCTCCCATCTGCTCTCTCTTCCCTCCTGACTGTGCAGCCCATGAGATGTCAAGGAGCAGCCCAGCCATGACAGAAACTAGGTGGGCTGTGCAAATTTGCACAATAGCTTGTGATCAGACAAATTAAAGATCCAAAGATTCATCACAGATTAATTTTCATATTGAAGATCAGCTAGTATGGTCGGAAAAAATGGGCAGTGACTCATAATTTTGTTTCCCACACAAAGAACTGGTGTGCCTGAAAAGCTTGGCTGCTTTTATTTTCCTATCATATTATGCTAATAATTATTATGCTAATGAAAGTCATGCTCTTACATTCTTCTTACACTTTTATCAACACTGTTGCTTTTTAATCCATGACATTTTCATTTTCTAGCCTGAAATTACTTCCCCTCTGTTAGAAAATACATTCAAGAGCCTATCTTTGACCTGGAAACAAGGCATGAAGGTGATTTATTACTAGAGTTCTGCTTTTTTTTTGAGGTGAGGGATAGGGACTCTCACAAAGACAACTCTTGCTTCTCTGTGGCTTTAAATGCAGTAATTTCATCTCTTGTAACCTGCTCAAGGAAAGACTCAGTTAAAAATAAGATGAGAATGAATCCTCTCCACAAATGTGAGCACGTTTACATGTCCTCCACACAACAATTCAGCAAGACCTGATTCTGTTGGGTGCTGAGGAAACTGTATGAAATTGGTGGGAGACATGATCTCACAGAGGCTTGGTTTTGGTAAATATCACATTTCTACAGGACCCACTTTCAATTCATCACTTATTATCACTTTTCATCATAAATAATCAGAGAACAATGGCACAATGCTATTCTTCTGAACAATATCCTTTTTGGTTCTCCAGACTTCACAAAATGACTGAATCTCTTGAACACAAAACTATTTCTGAACCATTACAAAAATCACAAAGTGGTTTGGGTTGGAAGCTGTTTTAAAACCCATCTCATTTAGCCTCCTGCCATGGCAGGGACACCTCCCACTGTCCCAGGCTGCTCCAAGCCCTGTTCAACCTGGCCTTGGGGATCCAGGGTCAGCCTCAGCTGCTCTGGGCACCCTGTGCCAGGGCCTGCTCATCCTTGAAATATTGCAGTGCTGCCCGAGATCGGGATCGGGGCCGGGATTGGGATCGGGAGCGGGATTGGGATCGGGATGGATATGGGGATGGGGATAGGGATTGGGATTGGGATGGGGATGTTGATGGGGATCAGGGCCGCGATAGGGATGGGGATGGGAATCGGGGATCAGGGCCGGGATGGGAATGGGGATGTTGATGGGGATCGGGAATGGGGGTCGGGGATGGGGGTCGGGGCCGGGTTCGGAATCGGGACTGGGGCCGGGATGGGGATGGGAATTGGGGATGGGTATTGGGGTCGGGATCGGGATCAGTAGCAGGATCGGGAATCGGGGATGGGGATCGGGGCGAGGATCGGGATGGGGGATCGGGATCAGGGCGGGGATCGGGATCGGAATCGGGGATCGGGATTGGGGATCGGGATGGGAGATCGGGATTGGGATGGGGGATCGGAATCGGGATCGGCCCCGGGATCGGGATCGGGGCCGTGGCCCGCCCGCGTCCCGCCCCTCTGTCCGTCCCTCTGTCCGTCCCTCTGTCCGTCCCTTCTGTCCCGCCCCGGCCATGGCGGCGCGGCTGTGGCGGCTCTGCAATCTCCTCATGGCCGCCTTCTTCGGGCTGGCGGCCGCCGTGCAGGTGAGGCCGGGGCTCCCCTCCCGTCCCCTCCGCTCCCCTCCGGCGGAGCGCGGCCCCGGCCAGGCCGGGGGCTGCGGGGTCTCAGTGCGCGCCTCCCGCTGCAGGTGAACGACCCCGACGCGGGGCTGTGGACGGTGAGTACGGGCCGCCCTTCCCTTCCCGTCCCCTTCGGCACCTCCTGCCCAGAGGTCCCAGCCCCGCTCCGCTACGGCCCGTCCGATGCGGGGCTGCCGGAGGAAACGTCCCTGCTCCCAGCTGAGGAGCGGGCAGAGCCGGGAAAGCGATGTCTGTACTGCAGCGACGGCTGGAATCCCACCGTGCTTCCAGGATCTGCCTTGTTTCACCCCAGATCTGGCCCTGCAGAGCATCGCTTGCCTGTGCAGAGCACCCCGAGCCGCTCCCGCTGCTCCTGCCCCGCTGTGCCCGTGGCCCTGGGCTCGCCTTGGGTCTCCAGCGGGAGCCGCCGAGGAACGGGAGCGACCCCGCTCCGGTGCCCGCCCTGCCTCGGGCACTGAGCATTGCCTGGGCTGGGCACTGCGGGTGACAGGGACAGACTGTGTGTGCGACAGGGGCTGCTGCGTGCCCTGCGGTGTGTGAGCCCCGCTGACAGCGGCACCAAAGGGGACAAAACGCCCCAGCGCGGGTGGAGGGTCTGGGGAGGGTCAGGATTCAGGGAAGGGGCTCTGCAGTGCTTGATCAGTATTCTGTAAGGCAGGAGCAAGGGCTGGCTGTGGGCTGATGGCCTGGGATTTTGGGTGGTGATGGTGAAGATGGGCACCAGCAATGCCAGGGCATGCTGGAGGGCGAGGGACTGAGATGTGCTCTGTGCCTCTGACAAACTGTGCAAAGGGGAAGAGTGCTGCTGTGGCTGGGCACTTCTGCTTCCTGAGCTTGCTAAGTTTTAATACCGAGTGGATTTATGTCATTAACAGGTTGTCTACTTAGTGCCAGCTGCCCTGACACTGCTTGTCAGCATCAACCCTTCAATAACAGGTATGATACTGGTGTGCAAAACAGGCTCTGCTCAGATTTTGCCCTCAAAAGGTTTTCCTTTTTTTTTTTTCTTTTTAAGTTGAGTCACAGATTAAAATCAGGCGGTGTAGAAACACATTCTACTACCTTCTGAGGGCAAAAAGGTTCAGAACCTATTTCTAGAGAAGCTGGTCATTGCTTTAGTGCTGGTGGCTGCAGGTGAGGAGAGGAGCCCAGCAGAAAACCCAGTTGCTGGGATGGGCCTGCCTTTGCACCCCAGTTCCAGCTTAAAGCCTT
Organism: Ammospiza nelsoni; assembly: GCF_027579445.1. NCBI lineage: Eukaryota > Metazoa > Chordata > Aves > Passeriformes > Passerellidae > Ammospiza > Ammospiza nelsoni. The sequence continues at coordinate 4,822,431 of NC_080651.1, forward strand.
CTAGAACACCTGGGAGCATGCTCTGAACCTGGCTCTGTGCTGACCTTATCAATTGACTTTGTTTCATTGTTGTAAATCTGTTTTTGTTTATCTACCTCATGCAAAAGCAGCTGAGCTTTGCACAGTCCCATGAAAGTGCTAAAGGTCTTGTTCAGTGCCAGGTATTGCATCTGCCCCACAGAGCCATGGGCAGGAACATTCAAAGGCTGTGTTTCCAAAGGTGTGTGTTGTGGGGCCAAGAGCAGTTCAGAGGATCCTTCAGATGAGATTTGTTTCAAGTCTTCAGAACATAGTTAAGATTTTTGTATTTAAGATTTTTGTATTTTAATTCAGTGGAAATAATTTTTTAAAAGCCATTTTATATACATAAAATATATAAAGTAACTGCATCTGTTCTGGATGAATACTTATGCTGAATAAACTAAAATCACACTTAAAAAAGAAAACCTTCAGGAGTGCATGGTATTTCACAAATTACACTATTGCAGTCTCTTGGCATTCTGGCCACCTTAAGCACATAAAGTAGCAGCATTCCTAAGTTCAGAACTCATGAGTCTTGAATATTGCTGGGGAGGTTTTAGCTGTTCAATAGAATCTGCATGTTAAACTCATAGTTAGGGTTTTCCTTGTGCCCAGATCTGTGGAAAATAAAGATTATAATAGCACAACTTCTGTAAAACTTCATGTTTATGTAAATTCACCAAGGGGTATTTGCCATTCAGGTCTGTGGAAGACCCAGATGGGTTTACTTCATTCTTCATGATAGTGGTTGACAGTCTGTTTTTTTCTGCAGACAATGGTGTTTGGAGGAATCTCTGTGACCTTCATTCTGCTGGCTGTGTTGTTGGGACCATTGCCTTGGCTTGCTCTTTGTTTGCTTATGCTCAAGGAAACATTTTTCATGAAGAGGAAGGCAGGTAAGCAGTGGGTTTTATATGCCCCTGCCCAAATCCAACTCACCAGGCCATCTCCTCCTGGTGTCACCTTCTAAAACTTTATTTCCTGGGCTGTTGCAGTGAGAGCTGTTGGTCCAGAGGAATCAGACCAAAGAGGAGGGACCATAATGCTCCAAACCAGTGACTGCTTGGGCACAGGGAAGGGAACAGTCATTGCCTCCCTGATTGTGGCAGTTGGATTTACTTGTCTGGCTTTCAGACACCAGGGCACAAGTGCAGTGAAACAGCTTTGTGCTCTTTTCCTGGATCTGAAGGAGTGGTAATGTTTTAGGAACTCTTGAGGCGATACCAAATTCATGTTTATCTGGCATGGGCTGCTGAGTCCTCCAAGGGATTGAGGACAAGGGAGAATTTCTCACCTGGACATTGAGGTGTGTAAAAAGTAGGTGCTTGTAAAGTACTGAAGTGAAGCCCTGGCAGCTACTTCTGTACCTAATCACAGTCTGGAAAACTGGGATGTTGCTTTGCTCTGTTTCAATGAGAGAAATGTGCCTGCTTTGCCTGTGTTAATGAGAAAAATGTACTATGGAATATAAATCCAGCAGTAGAACAAAATGTGGAGGCAGGAATTTCTGCAGCTGTTTAGCTGTCATGTCGATTTGTAGATTTGTGGTGTGAAGCAAAGTTACTCTTTGTAAATACCTTCATAATTCTAGTAACTACTCCAAAGGAGCAGCCACTACTGTTTTGGAGGCAAAATTTGTATTGTAGGAACTTAAACATCTGTTTGTATTATTTTCTGATCTGTTTTTTGTTTGGCTTTTTAGAGAATTGTTTGGTCTGGTGATTATTACAATATGGATGAGTCTTTGTCGCAGTTCAGCAAAGTAAGTTTTATTTTCTCTTTTTTTATAATGCATTCCAATGTTCACATTTAGTGACTAGCTCCTTGAAAACACACAGCTGATTTTGGCAGCTTGTTTTGCTGTTTCATGTCACCCTCTGAACCTTCCAGATGCCCAAGCAGTAGCAGCCTGGAGGATCTTGCACAGATAAATTTGGGTCAGGGGGGAATGTAAGGCTACATGAAGCACTTTTTTTGTCCCCCTACCATCATAGGGGAATTTTCCCATTACTTAAGTTGCTTTATTTAATTCCAACTAGTTTCTGTAACCTGAGTTGTCTGAAAATTCTTTGTGCCTCCCCAGAAAAGACTGGTGATACATCCATAGGAGCCCCATTAAATTGGGCAAGGGCTCTCTGCTCTTCCCAGCTGCAGGCTGATGTGATTGTTATGTGGTGGCTGCAGCAGTGGGCAGGGACATCCTGGGCTGTCCCATCATGGTGTGGTCAGCATGACCCCTGTGGTCAGTGCTTGTCCCCTGTGCTGGCACTGCTGAGGCACCTCCAATCCTGGGGTCTGGTTTGAGCACCTCACTTCAAAAAGGACTTTGAGGGACTGGAAGTGAAGGGAACAGAGTTGGGGAAGGGTCTGGAACACCAGGAGTCACCAGGGGAGCTGGGGTGGCTCAGTCTGCAGAAAAGGAGGCTCAGGGGGGAGCTTTTCAGTCTAAAACTCTCTGACAGGAGGGTGCAGCCTGGTAGGGGTGAGGCTCTGCTTCCAGGGAACAGTGACAGGACCACTTGAAACAGCCTCAAGCTGTGCCAGGGGAGGCTGAGATTAGATTCTAGGGAAAATTCCTTCACTGAAAGAGAGGTCAGACATTGGCACAGGCTGCTCAGGGAGGTCGTGGAGTCACCATTCCTTGGAAGTGTTCACAAAAAAATCACTGGATGTGGCACTACACTGTAGGGTTTGGTGGGTGTGGTGGTATGCAAAGTTGGACCTGATGATCATGGAGGTCTTTTCCAGCCTCAAAGATTCAGTGATTTGAAGCAGCTCTGTTGGATTTGTTCTGTTACAGGAGTCCCCTGGGAGGAGCTCGTTTGGTTGCTGCAGTTGTTGTTGCCCTGTTCCCCTTTGTTTCGTGGCTGTACATTTATGTGAACAAAGACGTGCGAGAGTCTTGGCCAACACACTGCAAAACTGTGATTTAATGGGATGGGAGAAAGTCTGCAGTGACTATGCTGACCTTATTTGCCTTTGGTTTTGGTGCTTAATGAAAGGTGGGTGTCAGTTTGATAGCACCCAAGAATGCCTGTCTGCTTCCAGCAGTGCCAGCTGAGATTTGGTAAAATGTTGAGGAACACTGTCAAAGCTGAGTGGGGAATTTTTCTACAGAAACTATTCACCTTGCTGCTTCTTACATTTTCCAAACACCATTGATCTAATGTCTGTTCTGATGGTATATTCAGGATATCACTGTAGCCCTGTATTACTCTCCAATCACCTCATAGTTTGGGAAATCTATTCTGTAATGTAAGGAACAAATAGAGCAAATACTGTTTTAATAAATGACTATTTACAGCCATAGAACTTTCAATAATGTGCCTGGATAACCCATTTCAGACTTTTTGAAAAATTGAGCAGTCTGTATTTGTTCTGTGCTAAGATCACATGTAGAATATATCTGAAAAAATATTTTTACTATTAACTGAAAGTCACTGGTTTTACTGAATAATAAACATTATTTTTTATAAGAAAACTCAATTAAAGCCTCCCTATCTTTTATTTTCTGGGAGATGCATATTCAAGCCTGCCACAGCGGATGTGGGCACTGTCCCAACTCTGCAGCTCACCTCATTTTTCTTGGAAAGCAGGACCCACACAGTAGCCCTGCAGCAGCAAGCACGTCCCACTGTTCATCCTGGAGAAAGAAGCACAGGTGGATAAAATGGACTCAGGATCTGGCTGGGACAGAGCCAGGACAGCTCCAGGTGTAACACACAACACTTTTATTTAGATGGGTGTCAGAGCTCACTCTCAGCACTGCTGCAGGTGATCCCAGCTGTGCACACACAGCACAGCCTGAGCCATCTGCAGCATTCCATGGTGCAGCACAGATGGTCTCAGCTTTCTCTGAGGATTACTTTAGTCTTTTAAAGCAAACTTGGAAGACTGAATTAGGCTACAGGCTGGATATATTCTGCCAGACATGAGACCTCACTGTAATGTTCACAGAAAATAAATAAATAGAGATGTGGATGGGCAGGTACAACTCTGCATGCTTTAATGCTCACTGAGAGAACAGCACTAGGGCTTTTTTTGAGCAATATTTGTTATATGGTTTGCATCTTTTCACAGTAGCAATCCAGTCTTAGAGAACAGCATTAGGAGCTTTTTTTGAGCAATATTTGTTATATGGTTTGCATCTTTTCACAGTAGCAATCCAGTCTGGATTGGGTGTTGGAATTCAACATTCTGCATTCCAGTATATTAATTTAAATTACTGTCCTTCTCTATTCTCCAAAAAGAAGTCAGGTGCTCTCTTACAGAAACAGTTTCTAAAATTCTGTATCCAAGAGAAGAACGCCTGAGCTAAAGCAATAAGGATCAGCCAAGCACAGCTTTCTAAAAGCAAACAGCTGAATCTCCTACATTTTTGTCCATTTTTCATCCAAGTCCTTCCTGCAGAAGAACAGTGTCTTTGCCTGGTGTTTCAGAAGTGCATAACTCTGTCAGGAATTCTGCCCCTTCCCTTCAGCACCATTTTATCTTCATAGACATGAACAGTTGCAAAGGCGTTGCTGTCGGGGGGGGTCTCGATGAGCCCCTCCAGGGTGAGGTGATGAACTCCGTGCAGGTCCTGGCAGTAGGCGCCGTCGTGCAGGTGCCCTGCGAGCACACAGACCACACACCTGTGTGTGTGTATCACTGACAGGGCGGCCTCGTAATTCCAGGCCAGGCAAACCCCATTGGAAGCACAGGGATGGATGGGCACGTGAGCTGCAGTCCAGAGGGGAAGAAATAAAGAGAGTTAAACTGTAATAAATCTGCCTCATTGATGGGAAGTTCAGCCATCTCATTGAGCGTGGCATTCATATTTTATGAAAAATCCCTTCACCCAGGATTTTCTCCTGGGAAGCTTAGAAGCCTCAGAGAAAAATTACAACAACAATTATCTAATTTGCTTCTCCTCTGTTTTGCTCCTTTGAAATGTGTTTGGAGATTGTTTACCCACAGGTGGTTGTTTCGTTAGTTTCATGTGAATTGTTTTGACTTATTGGCCAATCAGGGCCAAGCTGTGTCAAAACTCTGGAAGGAGTCACGAGTTTTCATTATTATCCTGAATATATATTATCCTATAACCATTCTGATTGTCTATTTATCCCCCTCCATATCTACCTACCCATAACTATAACTTTTTCTTGGTTTTCATCAGAGAACTTGAGGACTTCATCAAACCAGTCCAGCTGGGCTTGGCTAAATCCTCCATTAAATGCTACAAAATTAGGTTCTTTGAGCCCTGCAATGAAGAAGAAGGTTAGGCACAAATGCATACACCTCCCCTGGTTTCTCTATTTGCCTTATGCAAATCTGCTGATGGTTGGTTTACTCTCAGAACCTTTGGGGATTTTTGCACTTCCTGGATCAGAACTCCATCACCTTTGCAAAAAGAAGATTATTCGTTAGTGGTTTTGGGAGTTTGGGTCACAGTACCCAAACAGGATTTCCACTGTTGGGTTTCCCCCTGGCATGGGGCAGGGTGGGCACAAGTCGGTGCCCTGCACCAGCCGCCTCCCCGGTACTGCAGGGCACAGAGCACAGCACCAGGCTACAGGGGAGCATCTCCTGGGCCCGCACTGACGGCAGGGAGTGGGCAGCAAAGAGGCACATCCTTGTGAGCCCCGGGCATCCCGCTGTCAGCACCGGCAGCTCCGGACAGCGAAGCTTCGGCCGCCCGCGCCCCTGCCAAGCCGGAGGTACCTTCGGGGTTGTTGAGATCATCGTTGGTGTTCTTCTCCCGCAGCACCCGCAGGGACTCCTGGTAGCGGGGGCTGCCGGGGTCACTGCCCAGGGTGCTGATGTCGTAGCTGTCGAGCACGACGAGGCGGAGCCGCGGGGCCAGGCTGCAGTGATACGCGTGGCACTCCCTGTCCGCGGGCCCGTCCGAGCCCCCCGCGGGCCGGCTGTACAGCCCGGTGTGCACCAGCCGCGCCCGGCTGAAGTTGTAGAGCTCGTGGTTGCCCCACGCGTGGTGCACGGGCACCGAGAGCTGCCCCAGCACCTCCAGCACCTGCTGCAAGGCGCTCTCGGCCTCGCCGCGCCGGGCGTTCTGCCCGTCGATGCTGTCGCCCAGCTGCAGCACGAAGTTTATCGGCGGGCTCTCGGCGGCCCACTCCCACACCGCCTCCCGCAGCAAGCGCAGGCTGTGCCGGTAGTAGCGCCGCCGGCAGCCGCCGAAGTCGTACCCGTCCTCCGCGTCGGCGAACTGGATGTCAGCGATGACCCCGAAGGCGAGGCGCGGCGCAGCCTGCATGGCGGCTTCGGGCGGGCCGGAAGGGGTGGCGCGGCCGGCGGGAACATGGCGGGGGCGGCGCGGCTGTGGCGGCTGCCGGCGGGCGCGGGGCTGTGGCCGCTGCCGGGCCCGGCCGTGCGGGGCTGGACGGTGCTGCCCGCACCCCGCAGCCGCCCGCTGTCAGAGCTGCCGCCGGGCCGCGGGCCGCGGGCGGGCGCGCAGAAGCGGGTGAGTGAGTGAGGGAAGGACGGACGGAGGGAGCGCGGGCCGTGTCGGGCCGTGCCGTGCCGGGCCGTGCCCCGATCAGTCACCAACCTTGTCCCCCGCAGCTCGTGTCGTGGCGGTCGCTGGCGGCCACCGTGGTGCTGGGCGGGGGGCTGCTGGCCGGCATGAAGCTGATGAAGCGGCAGAAGGAGGAGAGTGAGTGCGGGGTGCGGGAGGAATGCCGGGGTGTTGGATTGCTCTATTTCCCTTTTGTCCATGTATGATCCTGTGGGCTGGGGTCCATAGCTAGCCGGATTGGACACGATCAGCCCGTCCAGACACGGATTCTTACACCGGGGATGGCGCGTTTCGTGTTCACATGAAGGGTTTGTTGGTTTTGCATTCACATGTATTTTACCTGCCTGGGCATCGTCACTGTACCGCTTTCCACACGGCCGCTCCGTGCCTGGGTTTACGGAAGTGCCGCAGGAAAATTTAAAAAATTAAAAGCGATTAAAGGTTCAGCGTTTTAAAGTTCCTAGGATGGAATAGTCGTGTTTGGCCTGCCTGTGTTTATGGAAGTGCTGCAGAAAAAATTCAGAAATTAAAAGCGATTCAAGGTTCGGCATTTTAAAGCTCCTAGGTTGGAATAGTTGTGTTTGGCCGCACGCTGTGCCAGCCTGTGCAGCGCAGACACGGAGCTGGGTGTTGTGGGCTCGCCCATGAGCTTTGCCCTCTCCTGCAGCAACTGCCCACACATTTCCTTTTTATGCATTTACAGTTGAAAACAGAGATATTGCAGCTTTTAGGGTATTGTTCAGTTTTCAATGGATGCTGGTTTTGCAGTTTCACAGCAGGCCAGGTAACTTGTCTTTATTTTTTCCCTTTTTAAACAAAAATGCATTTGGGTAACAATGAAAGATAATATATTGTTTCAAAGGAATTTAGTGATACATTTCATTTTGTCCAAAAGGAACACTTTCTGGAAGGCATGTGCATGTTGGGTGTCTGCATGACAGGCGTTGGTGGATCTTGACATGACCCCGAGCAGTGTCTGACTCACCTTGCCTGGGAATCATTGTGCCTTGTGGCATGGCTGTGTTTGATTCCCACTTGTGTTTTGTAGAACTGGAAAAGGAACGGAACCGAGGCATTGGGAAGCCACTGCTGGGAGGGCCCTTCTCCCTCGTCAGCCACGAGGGACAGCCCAGGACCAGCAAGGACTACATTGGCCAGTGGGTGCTGATCTACTTTGGCTTCACTCACTGCCCTGACATCTGCCCTGATGAGCTGGAGAAAATGATTGCAGTGGTAGATGAAATTGGTAAGGGAGTTCAGGGTCTGGAAGCACAGACACAGAGCCCTGCATCTCATGGCACTTGCTTCCTTCACAAATTACATAAATAAAACTGCACAAAATGTTTTAGTCATTGTGGTGGGCTTGGATTGATGTTACATGGCTATGAGCTTGTTTGAAGGAAGATGAGAGATGATACCTGGTTTTCTAAAATAAATAATAACTGTTAACATCACAGATCGAATTCCATCTTTGCCTAATCTGACCCCACTCTTCATCACCATCGATCCTGAGAGGGACAACCAAGAAGCCATTGCCAGATATGTCAAAGGTATTCCTGCTTTGTTCCTCTGTGTGTCATAGCATGTAGTACAGAGCACTAAAAAGGAGCCTCTTGAAGGGATTCTTTTCACCAAAATGTGTACATGTCTTCTTTCTATCTAGAATTTTCTCCCAAGCTGGTGGGATTGACTGGTAGCAAGGCACAGATTGACCAAGTGGCTAAAGCATACCGTGTGTACTACAGCGAAGGGCCCAAGGATGAGGACAACGATTACATAGTGAGTAAAAGCAGCCTTTGCTTACTGAAAGACTGGATAAGAGCAGCATGAACATTTTAAAACCAGCTATTGGATCTTTACTGAAGTCCCATGTGCAGTGATATGTTCACCTGTCAGAACCACAATGCCCTCCTACAAGCTCAGCACCTTACCAAAGTGTGTTCTAAACAAGCCCAGAAATGCAGACAGTAGCACAGGGACTAACAAGCCTGGCAATGGTTGGATTTCTTTCTGATCTGTAACATTTGACTGCCTCTTTCCCTATGTGTGCCAAAGTTGCTGTGATTTCTCATTTCTAATGCAGCTGAACTCAGAGCACGGTTGTATTTCAGTCCTGAGCAGTCATGGCTTCCAGAGCCAGAACTCTGTGTCTTTGCTGAGAAAGATGTTGTCACGGTTAGGTGCCGACAGCACTCGTAGCGTCATTAAATAAATTTGCGGTGGAATTAATTTTGATATAAATCAAATTTTGATATAAATCCGGGATGTGCCTGGGTGAGGCTGCTTCAGTGCGCCGGCAGGGGGCGCGCCTGTCCCGCATGTCCCTGTATCCCTCTGCCTGCCCCGATCCCAAATCCCAATCCCGCATTTCCCTGTGTTCCACTGCCGGTCCCGATCCCAAATCCCAATCCCGCATTTCCCTGTGTTCCACTGCCGGTCCCGATCCCAAATCCCAATCCCGCATTTCCCTGTGTTCCACTGCCAGTCTCGATCCCAAATCCCAATCCTGCATTTCCCTGTGTTCCACTGCCGGTCCCGATCCCAAATCCCAATCCTGCATTTCCCTGTGTTCCACTGCCGGTCCCGATCCCAAATCCCAATCCTGCATTTCCCTGTAGCCCCGCTCCTGATCCCACATTTCCCTGTATCCCACTGCCTGCCCTGATCCCAATCCCTGATTTCCCCTGTGAGCTGGTGTTCTGTGCTGTTGTGCTCTCTGACCACGCTGTGCTCTCCTGCAGGTGGATCACACAATAATCATGTACCTCCTCGGCCCTGATGGTGACTTTGTGGACTACTATGGCCAGAATAAGAAGAGTACTGAGATTTCATCTTCTATTGCTGCACACATGAGAAAATACAGATCCTAAAGCAGGTGGTCCTCAAAGATTGCTGTGAATGTCACCTGTGGGTTTGGCTGTGATTGGACACTGGAGTTAAAGCAGAAGCACACAAGTGTAACATCCCATCAAGCAGGTCTCCTTCCAAATAAGAAAGGTTATCCTTGTTTCTGCAAATTCCCATTACCAAAAATCTCTACAGAGCCTTCCCCATGGATACAATTTCCAACAAGATCTTGGGTACAGAATAAAATTTGAGACTTCTCTGAAATAATGCTGGGAGCAAATGATGGAAAGCACTTTTTACTTGAAAAGAATGTGTGTGTTGCTGGGAAAATACTGCTGGTAAAAAAAAAAAAAAATTGCTGGTCTGGCAAGGACAGCAGCCACTGCAGGAGCATTGCTTGATGCAAAGCCATTGCTGAATGGAGCCATGGCATTCTCAGAGGAGCTCTGCCCTCTGGTTTCTCTGCACTGTTTTGCCTTCTAGGAGAGGCAGCTGCCCTATTAGAAGCAGGGGAGCCTTAAGAGTGCTTCTTTATCCAGGTTAAGAAGGTGAAGAGCACTGAAAGCACCAGCTGCTGCCACATGGGACCAGCCCTGTAGCAAGCCTGTTCTTTTCATCTGAATGCAGAAATGAAATGTATTTTTCTGGTGGTTTTTCCAGGTGAACACTGTTCACTTATAAGGAAAAGAGAATTGGGATGCAAATAGCTTTTTCTTCTGGTGCAGATGATGGTGTGTGTAGTTCCTCTGCTTGTGCTAGGGGAAGTGGGGAGGGTGAAGGGGGGCTGTGTCCATGCACAGGGCTTGCAATCAGATACATTTTATGCAGTGCAGCATTTGAAAATAAAGATTGATTTGTATAAGAAATATATCTTTTTGTTTCCTTAGGTTTGACTAAAATGTCATAAGAACTTTGTATCCTGGTCAAACTTCATATTCTTGCTCTGCTTTCTTCTTTTTTAGAAAGCAGTATTTATTTCTAGTCATGCACATCAGGAGCTGAATGTGCTTTTTTAAGCTGAACCTCAGAGAAGGGCCCACAGGAGACAAACCAGAGCAGTTCTTGGTGTGAGTTCCAGAGGCTCTTGGACTGAGCATAGATGTTCCTGCAGGTAGCACTGGTGTTCTCCTGAGTGTGGGGTTGGAAGAGAACGTTCCCATCCAAGGGAAGGTGCAAAGCCTATAGAAAAATTCTGTCATTGCAAAATTGTGAAAACCATTAAATTTCACCTGTTTCAGAGCAGTGACATCTCTCATGCATTTTTACATTTATTGCATACTTGCTCTCTTCCATAGGTTTTACCTTCAGGTCTGTATTTATTTGATTCCTTGTGATTTATTTTTGTTTGTGGAGTCCTCAGGGCCCATCTCTGCCCTATCTCTTACCAACCTGTGGCTGTGCCCTGCACAACAGCCTTTGTTTGCCCTTCTCAAGGTCTCTGCTGTCACATCAGGCTTGTATTTTAAATATTGCAGCAGTTTTTTAGGGCCAAATACCTTTTCTGCACAGAGGACAGTCTGGACAACCATGATTGTATGAAGCAATGGTAAGTAAAAATAAAACAAATCAGTTAGAAGCACCTGCTCAGAAGAAAGAATTGGTGTTACAGCAGAGCCAAGTTAAAGCAGAATTTGGACCAGGCAAACCTCTGTCCTGAGGCTTTGCAAAATCAGCACATGGCCTGGGAAGAGTCACCTGTTACACTGATTTCTCTAAAGCTCATTTGCAGCTGACCACGGAGACAAATACAGGATTCCTGGCTTTTCCCAAATGTTTTGGCAGCTCTGTTGTGTCCTTTTCATTGTTTTTCTATGCCCTGAAAGGCAGAACCAGCTGACCCAGGAAGATTATGGCAGACTGGGGGGAGTGTGGCCAAGGCCCAGGAAGATTTCAGATGGAGTGACACGTCCCTTGCCTCATCGCAGTGGGAGCAACTGATGTCCTGCTTTTCTCAGCCTCCCAATTTGACCTTGCCCATCACTTTTCCCTTGGCTTTTCCATGGGGAAACTTTCTTTGGAAGTGAGGAGTTTTATTTTTATTGTTGTGGTTGGTTGTGGGGTTTTGTTTTTCTGTGACATTTGTTTTTTTCTTTATTTGGAGTTTTGTTGGTTTATTAACAACAAAAAAGTGTTGTTTACACAACTGTTAGGATTTCCCTGCCCTGTTCAGTGGCAGCAGGGAGCACACATGTGTTTTCTGTGTGTTTAGGAGGCCCAAGGGTTGTGCTAAGTGCTCACTGGGAGGAGGCAGAGTTGGTCAGGGAGGGGAAGGGAATGTGCTGGGGGTTCTTGGAGATGCTCTGTCAGTGGATATTCAGTATTTTTCCGGTCCAGTATTAGAAATTAAGCAAACTGCACTCATGGTACCCAAATTCCCTGTATCCCCAGGTGCAGTGCCCAGCCCGCAGGGAGGGAGCTCAGCTCTGGCAGGGAAGGTTTGTGACAGGGCTCCTCTCCTGGGGCTGAGCAGGGCCAGGTGGGTGTCTGGAAGCTGCCTCAGGTGACAGGTTTCATTTGGGAAGCTGCACCAGTGCAGGTTTCATTTGGGAAGCTGCACCAGTGCAGGTTTCATTTGGGAAGCAGATTTGTCAGGGCCTGGGGCTGTGCATGGTGAACCTGTGTTCCCCAAGGCCAGCAGGGACTCCTGGGTACCCCAGGGACAGGAGGAGGGCAGGGCACAGTCCTGGCAGAGGCCAAACCAGAGCTCTGCTCTGTGTGCTCACACAGACCTGGCCTGGCAATACCAGTGGAAAACAGCATCTCCTCTGAGGGGCTGCTGCCATCCCAGCCTGGGGACCAGTGACAAGATGTCTGAGGAATGAGGATTGGCTCCATTTGTCTTCCCAAGGAAGGCAGCACATTCCTCATGTGCTGCCAGCATAGCCCATGGAGGAGCTCAGCTGATGAGTGACACTTAAGCCACACGAGTGAAGTTTGGCTGCTTTAGGAGTGTTCTCAGCACCAGCACAGGCAGAATCAGGGCCTGAAGAGGTGCAGAGACTGTGACCTTGAACAACTGCAAAAGCTGTGCGTTGCATTTTCAGTCCAGATCATGGAAAGACACAGATAAGAAGGGCTCTCACTGAAAATGTGTTGCATTTTCAGTCCAGATGATGGAAAGACTCAGATAAGAAGGACTCTCAGGAGTTCTGCAGTCCAACCTCCTGCTGCAGCCACCCAGAGCCTCTTCATCCTTGTTCACAGCCTGAGGAAGAAAGCAAGCCTTCCTCATCTCCACCTTGGGTCAAGGTCATTTGTGGATGGAGTTGCTGTTGCTCTTTCTCCCCTTCTGCAGTGCTTTTGAAGATATCTACATTTTCTGAGCCTTTTCTCACTTGGTCAGACTTGCCTGGTCCCAGGACCGACCTGGCATTCCTAAAATGTGCTTCCACCAGCCCCCAGCCAGGATCTGGGACAAATGAAGGCTCTCACATGGTTTTCCGTGAACTGCAGGATGGAGCTGGAGGCTGAGAATTGAGTTGGGCTCTTCACCACCTCTGTAAATCACTGTGTGTTTTCAGCCAGGTGGAACAAGCACAGAAAGTGGAGTCAGAGCTGGGAACGGCCTGCCCTGATGTGCTGAGGTTACTGATTGCAGCCAAGGCTTTCCAGCCCTGCTGCTGAAGCAGTGCTCTCACCTGGAGCCTCCAGCAGTGTGTGCTGGGGCTGCTCAGGAGCTCCCCAGCCTCGGGGCAGGGAGTCTGTGCTCAGTGAAGCAGATGTGCTGGTCTGTGCTACATGTGGTGTCCATTTTTAGTCCTTACTTTAGACATGACTGACGAGTCCCTCTTTTACTGGACTGCTTTTAGGCTTGGTGGCCTAAAAGCAAAGGCAAAAAGCTGACTAATTGCCTCCTAGAAGAGAATTTTAAAGTTTGTTTTTGTTCAATTGGAAACTGATGTTTTTAAAGGAAGATATACTGGCAGTGGAGTGTCTAGCCCCTGACTCCTAGCAGCTCTACATCAGTTGTGCATGTGGCTGTGAAGATCTGTGCTTGGGAGACCTGGGCAGGAATGATTGCACCTGTCTCTGTGCTAGAGCCAAATCATTCCATGTTTTAAGCTGTGCATTACTGGTTTAATAAAGCAGGTTCCTTCAGCGTGCCAGGGAACTTACTCAGCTGCAGCTTACAAAACCTTCTTGTTCTCCCAAAGTTCTTAGTGCAAAAATAGATAGACACCAACCAGTAAATCCACCTTTAATTTGCAGGGGTATATTGAGCTATGAGTGTGCCCTTTTCTGAATGAAGGGCAGCAGTAAAAGCTCCCTGGCAGGCCCAGGATGGGATGAGAGACCCTTGCAAGGCAATGTGGCTTGTGGTGACAGCACCCTTGTGACCTTCACCTCAGGCCAGCTCTGTGTGTGCAGTGATGTGGGCAGCACAGAGCAGCAGATGTACCTGCAGCTGCTGTGGGTCATTGCTCAGTGCCACTTGTTTTCCTGCACTCTCTTCCCTCCTGGACACCTGAACCAGCCAGAGAAAACCAGGAGAGGCTCTCACTGCCTGAGGGTTCTCTTTGCTCTGCTTGCACAGCTGGCTGTGGGGACTTAGCCAGCAGTGTGGCCAAGAAGGGCAACAAGAGCTGTGTCTGCAGCAGCCATGGTGTGGCCAGCAGGACCAGGAGAGTGACCACCCCCTGTGCTGGCACTGCTGAGGCACCTGAGTGCTCTGTCCAGCTCTGGGTCCCTCATAACAATGAAGACATGGAGGGGCTGGAGTGTGTCCAGAGAAGGGGATGGAGCTGGGGAAGGGTATGGAGCTCCAGGAGGGGCTGAGGGAGCTGGGAAAGGGCTCAGCCTGGAGAACAGGAGGCTCAGGGGAGACCTTGTGGCTCTGCACAACTCCTGCCAGGAGGGGACAGCCGGGGGGCTTGGGCTCTGCTCCCAGGGAACAGGGACAGGAGGAGAGAGAACGGCCTCAGGCTGGGCACCAGGAGGAAATTCTTCTCTGAAAGGGTGGTCAAACACTAGAAGAAGCTGCCCAGGGAGGTTTGGAGTCCCCATCCCTGGAGGTGTCCAAGGAAGAGCTGGATGTGGCACTCAGTGCTCTGGGCTGGGTGACAAGGTGGGCACTGGTCAGAAGTGGACTTGATCTTGGAGGTCTTTTCCAACCCCAATGATTGTGTGAGTGAGGTCCAGTCTGTCCAGTCCTCTTGCCCTGAGCATGCCTGGGAGCAGGAAATGTCCTTTCTGCATTACAGTGGCAATCTGGTATCAGGACAAAGCCCAGCCTGCTCACTGGCCTGGTGTGCCTCAGCTTTGTGCTCGCAGCACATCCCCTGTGCTGAGTTCAAAGGGCCGATCACAAGGGATGTGTGCTAAAATAAGCTTTTCCTCATCCCCCGGGCTTAGGGGGATTCTAGGAATTCATGGTTCATGAGATATGTGGCTGTGGTGTCCATTTTTAGTGACCTTAAATGAAATTAAGGGCAACATGAAACATGTTTTTCAGAACTCCAGGGACAGTGACTGTGCTGCAAGCCCACAGGCTCGGCTCCCCTCAGGCCAACACAAACAGGGTCAGCCCCTGTCCCAAAGGGGTGACATCCCCTGTGCTGCGGCAGCAGCTGCAGGTGCCCCAGGGTGCTCCAGCTCGGAGTGGGGCTGTGGGAGGTGGCAGGAGCTGTTTGGGGAGGGTGGAGGGGGCTTCTGGCTTCACACAAGGCTTGTGGGCTTTGTTCTGCTGAGGGAAGGCTGGTCCTGCAGCCTTGGGGGATGTCCATGCAGGGCAGGGAGCAAACAGGGCTTGCTAAACAGTGACAGATGATCTGAACAGCCAGAATGGCTCGGGATGGAGGAGACCCTTCCTCTCCTGCACCAGGAGCTCACTGCAGCTGTGTGTGAAGGCTCCCTCTGTTCTGCCAAGTGCTGCCCTGCTAGCCATTGCTGGCTGCTCTGTACCAACAAAACAGTGTGTTTGGAACTGGGAGACCTCCATCTAAAGCCCACTTTCTCAGTATCCTACTGTGGGAATTGCCATCACACATGTCTGAGAACCTCCTTAGCATGGTGTGACGGGGCTTCTGGAGCTCCTCTTGGCAGCAAGGGTAGTGAATGCTGTGGGCAGCCAAAGCTGTATTCAAAGCTAAACTTGTGCAGTGTATTCATGATTTGACATTCATGAACCATCCATCTCTGGCCAGATTTGGGTGTTGTTCTTTCTGATTAGTCTCTAATTTGCCATGTTTGTCACATTGTATTTCAGTCATGGCCTTCATCTTGTTCTCTCTGACCCATGCAGTGGTGTAAGCCACAAGAATTGCCATAACTGATCCTACATGAATCCTCATCCTCTTTTTTCCTTCCCATGGCCTTGCTCTCCACCCCACAGAGAGCTGGTTTGTGTTCCTTCACCTCTGTGCAGCTCTGCCCAGGCACTCTGTGAGCAGCAGCAGTGGAGCAGGTCCCTTCTGGGCTATCACTTGTTTGACATGCTGGTGAGAGTGAAGTGCTGGCTGTGGTTGTAGCTGGCAGGAGAGCACGTTCCCAGTAAAGGAAACTTCCACCAAAGAAAAGCCTACAAAATCCCAGAGTTACTAAAATGGGGAGAGAAGATCAAGTCCTTTCTTTACACACTGTATATGGCAAAAAATGAACATGAATTGGTGAGCAGGCGGGAGTGTCAATCCCTTCCTTCCAAATATAGGGACGGGGCTGAACCAGGGGGACTAAGCTGAGCCTATAAAAGCCCAGGGAGAAAGCCCTTGGTGGCTGCTGATGTCCTGGCCAAGCTGTGACTGACCTGCAGAGGGACAGGAGGCTCATACCACAGGTCCTGTTCCCCATGCTTGGAGCCTCACAGGGCTGCAGCAGTGTGGTGGGAATTCTGCTGTAGATTCCTCACTGGGCCACTGCTTGGGCAGGGAAGGAGTGGTCTCTGGTGAACTTTGCTGGCCCTCAAAAGGCACAGTTAACTGAGGTGAGAGGTGTTGGGCCTTTGGAGAGGTTGCAGCTCAGTTGAGGTCTGACCTTTGACTCTTTCTCTTTCAGAGATACGAGATGTCAGCCGGTCCCTTCCTGCTTCCTGTTGGCTGATTGTTCAGGTGAGGATTTGAGGCATGAACACTAACAGCTTGCTCAGGCCGGCATGAGCTGGCTTTTCTCCTGTGCCCACCATGGGCAGTGCCTGTTTTTCCCCCTCCATGATCTCCTTTCAGCACATGTCCATTCCTGTCCACTGTGGCTGCTCACCAGAAGACTAGGACAGGTTTCATGTTGACAGAGAACAAGGGAAGTAATAAACTAAAAAACAGAAGAAAAATAATCTTCAGGGCTTCACTTTTTCTAGGACTACATTAATCCCTCGGATCTGACCACTTTCCTGGGGAGCTCTCCTCCTCCTTTGGACATGGATCTCCTCTCCTTGGGGCCATGGAGGGTAGTGGCTCTTCTTCACTGCCTTTGTACCTTCCAGCTTGGAAAAGCAAACTCCCTCAAGATCTCAGTGTACACACCTGAGAGCTGGGAGGGGGCACCTTGGAGCAGCCAGCTGGGGTGAATGTTCAGCTGCTCTCTGCCCTGAGCAGCACACAGGGGTCTGGGGGTCTCTGTCTTCCAGAGCCATGAGCAGAGACGCTGGCATGGAGATTTTTGGTGAGGCTGCACCGTACCTGCGCAAATCCGAGAAGGAGAGAATAGAAGCCCAGAACCAGCCTTTTGATGCCAAAACCCACTGCTTTGTGGCTGACCCCGAGGTGGAGTACACCAGGGGGAGGATCAAGGCTGCACAGGATGGGAAGATAACTGTTGAGACAGAGGATGGCAGGGTAAGTGCATTCCTTGTAACCCTTCTCCCAGCCCTGCTTAGGGAGCCAGGGCATCTGCTGGGGACAAACTGGGAAAGCACCAGGCTAGCTCAGGCAAGAAATCTGCCCTGCCCTGCCCTGCCCTGCCCTGCCCTGCCCTGCCCTGCCCTCTGACTGGGACCAGCACAGCCTCTGCAGGAAAGTATAGCTCCAGATGCTGGGATAAAAGTGTTCGTTGGATAATTATTCTTGGTTCGGGCTCTGAAAATCAGACAATGCTCTAAACCAGGTTGGATCATAGCCTAGCCAGTCTTAACTTAGTTTTTAACACTTTCTCAGCTAACGCTGTCATATCCACTCATAAATTCCTTCCTTTACTGGTAGCTGACCAGACAGATAACTTTGCAAGTCGCCTTTGCATGTGAAATTGTCAGTGTCACTGGCTGCAGTTTCCCAGAGGACCATCCAAGGTGTTAATCTTCCAAAAGGCTGAAATGTCAGCAGCTTGTGCCCTGACACCTTTTGCAAGAATAACTGCAACAGCTCAAAGAACAACCATGACCAACATCTTGGCAGAAGGTGCTACAAGGCTTTTAGAAAGCAGTGGCTGAGTTAAGCTGCTGCCAGCTGTGAACATCTGCCACCCCCACAACAAATCCACAGGCTCTGGCAGTGGGACAGGATGGTCCCCCACAGTGTGAGCACAGCAGACAGTGCTGTTTGGTAGAGACAAAGCTGTTCTTTCATTGGGAATGGCCACAGGCTGGAGAGCAACAAGTCTGTCCCAAGGATGGATTTGCTGTTGATGAGTTTTGTGCTGTTTGTGTCCCGGCTCTCTGGCAATTTCATGGGAGCCTGGCTGGTCAGCAGATGTGCCCCAGGTTCTTACAGCCAGGAGCAGCAAAGACCTAAAGTTTATAAGCAGGGATAATGTGTTGAAAGATCTGTTCCAGCACAAATCATGTCTGTGTGGTCCCAGCAATGCCAGGAAATTGACACCCTGTCAATGTACCTGTGTTTTAGATTTCCTGGCTGGCTGCAGTGTTTGCCTGAAATAGCCATATTTTGCTTAGCACAGTTAAACAGAAAGAAAAGTATGAATTAGAGAAGGCTTAGAGATGTTATTACTTCTCTGTGGTTGTGGAAGGACTGTCAAGAGCTGCTGAACCAAGGTTGACTCTTTCTTTCTGGGTTGTAGACAGTTGCTGTCAAACCTGATGATGTGTATGCCATGAACCCACCCAAGTTTGACAGAGTTGAGGACGTGGCCATGCTGACCCACCTGCACGAACCTGCTGTGCTGTACAACCTCAAGGACCGCTACAGCTCCTGGATGATCTATGTGAGTTCCTTCTTCTGGCAAAGGAGGAAACACAGCTGCAGGAGCTGGACTTCAGTGCCACCCCTGTTTTTTTCCCTGCAGACCTACTCGGGTCTCTTCTGCATCACTGTCAACCCCTACAAGTGGCTGCCGGTGTACAACCCCGAGGTGGTGTTGGCCTACCGAGGCAAGAAGCGCCAGGAGGCCCCTCCACACATCTTCTCCATCTCTGACAATGCCTATCAGTTCATGCTGACTGGTGAGTGGCTCTGCTTTGACCAGACTTGGAGTAAAAAAGTGTGTCAGACCTGCTGTTTCTGCCAAATGCCATTCCATGCTGCCACGGCTCAGTCACCTTTGCCAACTCTTGCAAAGTACTTGGTGTGTAACACTGTAGATTATCTGCTCGATGTGTAACATTGTACTTGGTGTGTAACATTGCAGATAATCTGCTTGGTTTTTATCATCAGCCCTAAACGATGCAAACCCAGCTCCAGACAATTTTCCCCATTTCCTGGAATATTTTGTTTATTTTTGAAGCACTGTGCTGTAGTGCTGCACATTATCTGTATTTCTGGTCTAAGTGCTAAGCTAAGAAGTCTAAAAGAGACCCCTGCAAAGGGCAGTTGCACTTGGACAGGACACACCACCTGGGAAGTCCCTGGGCTGCACACCTGCATGGGGCTTCAAGGAACAGCAGGTAGATCCAGAACACAGCTGATAGAAATATTATCACCAAAATGCATGGTTTTGATATGAATAAAGTCCTCTCCCATATTTAATAGTATTAAAGGTAAAGAATGAAAAAGACAGACGCGAAAACAAGCACAGGATGAGCAAAGGAGGTGGAAGGAAGACAAAAAGTGGAGTATAGGGAGGGAAAGAGAGGTGGAGAGTAGACCCTGCACCTTTTCAGTTTCACCTGCAGAGATTTTGTTTCATTCCCCAATGGACACCAGGTCACAGCTAACTGAGAACCAGCACTTTCCCTACAGCTTCTCTGACTGCAGGTATTTTTCCCTCCAACAGATCGTGAAAACCAATCTATCCTGATCACGTAAGTGCATCTGCCACTTGTCTCCAACAAGAGCTGTGTAGCCACATTTCTCCTCACAGAGAAAAGCAAGGCACAAATCTTCTCAAGAATATTTCTGAGATTCACATTCTCTGAACCTCAGAGAAAGGAAAATCAATTCTTATCATTTGCTGTGCCTGTGTTTGTGCCAAAGTAGAATGCAAAATGGAGACTGTTTACCCACAGTGATGGTGTTTTGTTTCCTTGGCCTGTCAGGGCCAGGTGTGTGTGTGTGTCAGGACTGTTGGGTGACAGTCACGAGTGCAGGTGTGTGCAGGGTTGAGTGCTTGGCAGATTCAGTTTGGATATAATATAATATAATATAATATAATATAATATAATATAATATAATATAATATAATATAATATAATATAATATAATATAATATAATATAATATAATATAATATAATATAATATAATATAATATAATATAATACAATACAATATAATATAATATAATATAATATAATATAATATAATATTTAATTAGCCTTCTGATAAAGTAATTAATTAGCTTTCAGTGCAGTGCAGTTGTGTGCAGGGTTGAGTGCTTGGCAGATTCAGTTTAGATGTAATTAATTACTTTATTATACTAGATTATTTAGATGTAGTTAATTACATTATACTATATTATTCTGTACTATATTACACCATAATGTAATATTGTGCAGTTGTGTGCAGTTGAGTTGAGTGCTTGGCGGATTCAGTTTAGATGTAATGTAATATAATATAATATAATATAATATAATATAATATAATATAATATAATATAATATAATATAATATAATATAATATAATATAATATAATATAATATAATATAATACGGTATAGAATAATGTAGTATAATAAAGTAATTAATTAGCCTTATAAGATGGAGTCCTCCCTGCCATGGGGATCCCTGTCAATGCTATAGAGGGGGGCATGTTATCCTTCACTCTGAGCCTTCTCCCTGCAGCGGGGAGTCGGGCGCTGGCAAGACGGTGAACACCAAGCGCGTGATCCAGTACTACGCCACCATCGCCGCCAGCGGGGACACGGCCACCAAGAAGGAGCCCCCGATGAAGGTGTGAGGAGGAAGGGCTTGGTGGAGGGCAGTTCAGGATGTTATCCCCCTGTGGACAGCACTGGTGACACACACTTACCTCGAAATATCTTTTATTAGCTTCAGCCACTCTTTGAAAGGCAGTAGGTGCAGGGGCTGATGTGCAGTTAGGACCACAACAAATACCAGAGCTGCCACTGCCAAGGTGTAGCTTTACCTGGACTCAAACAGGAAGAATCAGAGGCTCCAGTTTCTTAGCATGGATCAATCTGTCCTTGTGGCAGGGAACCTGAGAGCTCTGACTGTAGGAGAAATTCTGAATAAGAGGAAAATGAGTTATTTGTTGTTTACCCCCAGTGCTGGTTCTTGGTGCTGGAGTTGAGAAGGTGCAGCAGTAGCACCGCAGAGCTGAAATGAAGTGCACATGCCTGCACATGTAATCATTCTTTAGAGCCACTTTTTCTTACCACATAGCTCACAGTGTTTTTCAGTAATTATTCAATTATTCCTGCAGGGTTCGCTCAAGGATCAAATCCTCAGCGCCAACCCACTGCTGGAGGCCTTTGGGAATGCCAAGACCGTGAGAAATGACAACTCCTCACGCTTTGTGAGTCACCCTGTGTCTGCCCCTCTGTGTTTCTCATGCTCTTTGCCTGCTTGTTAGCTGTGACTGAAACCCCATTTCTCCCCCATGCGAGCTGGGAAAAATATTCTTGCTAACCAATTTCTAGGTTTTTATGAAATGCTGATGTGTTAGCAGCTGTTTAATGCTCACATTGCTGCAGCAAAGTGTTCCCTTTTCTCTATCTTTATATATCAAAGCCAATCAGACTGATTTGGTGATGCTGTCTAAGACTGAAGAGATTAAAACACTCTGAGATTGCTGCACTGACACCACTTTTGTCTGCTTGCCAGGGTAAATTCATTCGTATCCATTTTGGAACCTCTGGAAAGCTGGCCTCCGGTGACATTGAGACCTGTGAGTAACTGAGGGGGGCTGACAGCCTTGCTAGAACATGAAGAGCCTGAAAAGTGTCTAAAACATGCATATACATTACAGACTTGCTGGAAAAGTCAAGAGTCACTTTCCAGCTGAAAGCTGAGAGAAGCTACCACATCTTCTACCAGATCCTCTCCAATAAGAAGCCTGAACTGCTTGGTAAGGACAGCCACCACCTGGTGACACTGAGTAAAGTCAGCCTGGCAAACATTTCCCTCTGTGCCAGCTCGGTGACAGAGAGTCCAGTGGCACAATGCCCTGCGTCCCTGCAGAGCAAGGATCATGTAATTCCAATAATCATGTGCTGATTTATGTCCTCAGCATTGCAGCCTCGGCCCTGCCCAGGTTCCCCAAGCTGTACTTGTGTCTCTGCATAACACTAGGGCTTTACTCCACCTCCATTTATCCTCCCTGAGTAAGGTCTTACAGAAACTGTGTGCAGGTGAGTTGCAGGGATGGCCAATGTACTCTGCCTTGCACCTTGCTATTCTCCATGGTGTGGAAATTCCAGCTGAGGTGGGCCAGATCCTGTGAAAAATCTTCAATGGAAAGGTAAGCAATTCTGGGTGCAGGATGGGTAGGTACCCTGATCTACAAACCATTCACCTGAGCTTTTCACCACGTGGGCAAAGGTTATTTCCTGTTTCCAGTGCAACCTTTCTGACCTTTTCCCCCTTCCCACTGCCACAGCACTCCCTACCCATATTACCCACATCCCGCATCTGTCCCTTTGCTCACACGCTCATCCTTGGTCCACTCTGCCCCTCCTTCCCAGCTCTCCACAGAGCATTTCCCAAGGTGGAGCTCCTGCTCCCATCCTCCCACTCTGTGTCATGCATGAGGATAAGCACAAATGAGCTTTATCTGAAAGCCTCTTTCTTGAAAGCTGTTTCTGTGCATGGCCTGTGTTCTGTGCCCACTGAATGCTCAGCTCTCAGTTCACAATATTAAACTGGAAGGATTGCTCAGCCAGGGAAGGCAGATGAAAGGCTTTACTCTATCTTTCTGGTCTCTTACCCCAAACCAGGAGTTTGGGATGAAAGAGGAAGGAGAGCTTGTGAAAACTTGCAGAGGCATTGTTCCGTCTCCCTGCCAGGCTGTGGCTCTCACTCCTGTGTTTGCCTTTCAGAGATGCTCCTTGTCACAGCCAGCCCCTATGACTATCCCTTCATCAGCCAAGGGCAGATCTCTGTGGCCAGCATCGATGACCAGGAGGAGCTTCTTGCCACAGATGTGAGTACAGTTAGCAAGGAGAGGCTTTTACAGTCTCAGTTTACTCTCACCACTGTTAAACCCAGCTGATCTGTCTGGTGTGCAGGCAGCCATTGACACTTTGGGCTTCAGCCCTGATGAGAGGATGGGGATTTACAAGCTGACAGGAGCCATCCTGCACTATGGGAACATGAAATTCAAGCAGAAACCACGTGAGGAGCAGGCAGAGCCTGATGGCACAGAAGGTAATTCCTCCCTGGCTGGGAGAGGAATATTTCCAGCTGTTTCCATGCCATTTCTCACTAACAATGGAGGGAGTCTTCCAGGAGACATGTCATTGTTCCTTGATAAACATAAAAAGGAGGTTTGATTTTCAACTTATTGCATCAAATAGAGGCACTTTGTGCATCCAGTTTATTCCTGATGACTCTGCTGTAGGAGCCAGAGCCCGGGGCACATCACAGTAATGTTCTTCAGTTTCTGGTTACACATACACACTTGTTCTGCCCGGGTGACATTGTGGAGAAGTGGCTTGATGGGGAAAAAGTCTGTGTTGTCCCATCAACAGTGCCCTCCTGGGTTTCACCACATCTGTTGGGGCTGCTGTAGCCACTCTGTCACGAGGCTGTTCAGAAAAGTAAAGGAGAAGGTTAGGCAAGATTTGTGGATGGGGTAAAGCCAATCAGTTGCAAGTTTCAGAGTGACTCTGGCTGGTTCCAATGCCCTGTGTGTGTCTGATTTAAGAAGAAAGTATTTCAAGTTATTATTTTGTTTTCCAGAGGCTGACAAAGCAGCATATCTGATGGGCCTGAACTCAGCAGACTTGCTGAAAGCTCTGTGCTACCCCCGGGTGAAAGTGGGAAATGAATATGTGCTGAAGGGCCAGACAGTGGATCAGGTGAGCATCAAGGAACAGCAGGGACCATCCTCTCTCCCTAAGGTCACTGTCACCATCATATTTTCTGAAAAATCCCTTTGCTGGGAGTTCTTCTCCTGGGAAGCTGAGAAGCCTCAGAAAAAAAATTGAAAACAATAATTATCTGATTTGCTTCTCCTGTGTTTTGCTCCTTTGGAATGTGGTTTGGACATTGTTTACCAACTGGTCATTGTTTGATTGGTTTCATGTGAATTGTTTTGACTTAATGACCAATCAGGGTCCAGCTGTGTCGGGGCTCTGGAGAGAGTAATGAGTTTTTCATTATCTTTTCATTATTATCTTTTCATTATCATCTTTTAGCCTTCTGTCTGTATCCTTTCTGTATTCTTTAGTATAGCATAGTATAACATAATAAATATAATATCATATCATATCATATCATATCATATCATATCATATCATATCATATATCAGCCTTCTAAGAACATGGAGTGAGATTCATCATTTCCTTCCCTCTGGGACCCCAAAAATACCACAGATCACAGCTGAGAATGGTCGGGGTTATGAAGGCCTGTTAGTGCAGTGTGTGTGGGCATGGTGAGGGCTGTTCTGTTCTGGCAGTGCCTGACACAGGTGTGTGACATCTCCCTGCAGGTGCACCAGGCAGTGAATGCCCTTGCCAAGTCTGTCTATGAGAAACTCTTCCTGTGGATGGTTGTTCGCATCAACCAGCAGCTGGACACAAAGCTGCCCAGACAGCATTTCATTGGGGTCCTGGACATTGCTGGCTTTGAGATCTTTGAGGTTTGCAGTACTCTCAGACTTCTGCCTGTCTCTTTTCCGTTTTGTCTTCTCTGACCTTTCCTCCTCCTCCTCACCCCAGTGCAGCCATCAAGCACATCTGTCTGAAGCTGCTTCTGCCTTTGTAGATCCATCACCCCTTTGTAAGACAAGAGAGAGGGCAGAAGCATGGCCATGAACCTGCTCTCTCTCTCTCCCCAAAGAGTTTGTATTTATGGACATTAGGGCCACCCAAACATGGCCAATGCAGGCTGCAGCAATCATGTGCTGCACTGCACAACTTTTCTGTAAGCCTGGACACCCATGGTATATTCTTTACCCTGCTATCAAAACCCTGTTGGGTCAGTCTGTCTAACCTTGTTGTGACATCCCTGTGAAAAAAAAATGATCATAGGCAGTTTAACAATATTAACACACTTATTCAACTATTAGTTCAACAGCTTTGAGCAGCTGTGCATCAACTTCACCAATGAGAAACTGCAACAGTTCTTCAACCACCACATGTTCGTGCTGGAGCAGGAGGAGTACAAGAAGGAGGGCATTGAATGGGAGTTCATTGACTTTGGCATGGACCTGGCTGCCTGCATTGAGCTCATAGAAAAGGTGAGTTTCTTAAGCATCTTGTGCAATCACACAAATTGAATCTATAGAGGATTCTTGAGAGTGTATGCTTTGATTGCTTTCAATACAATCTCTTTGGGAAGCTTTCAGGTCTCTTCACCTCCTCTATTTCTTTAAATATTACCCATGTGTGCAATTAATTATCCACTGACTGGAAATGTCTCCTGTCTTCTAAAAATACACTGATTTTAACCTTCCTTCCTTCCTTCCTTCCTTCCTTCCTTCCTTCCTTCCTTCCTTCCTTCCTTCCTTCCTTCCTTCCTTCCTTCCTTCCTTCCTTCCTTCCTTCCTTCCTTCCTTCCTTCCTTCCTTCCTTCCTTCCTTCCTTCCTTCCTTCCTTCCTTCCTTCCTTCCTTCCTTCCTTCCTTCCTTCCTTCCTTCCTTCCTTCCTTCCTTCCTTCCTTCCTTCCTTCCTTCCTTCCTTCCTTCCTTCCTTCCTTCCTTCCTTCCTTCCTTCCTTCCTTCCTTCCTTCCTTCCTTCCTTCCTTCCCTTTTCCTTCCTTCCTTCCTTCCCTTTTCCTTCCCTTTTCCTTCCCTTTTCCTTCCCTTTTCCTTCCCTTTTCCTTCCCTTTTCCTTCCCTTTTCCTTCCCTTTTCCTTCCCTTTTCCTTCCCTTTTCCTTCCTTCCTTCCCTTTTCCTTCCCTTTTCCTTCCCTTTTCCTTCCCTTTTCCTTCCCTTTTCCTTCCCTTTTCCTTCCTTCCATATTGGTTCTCCTCAGCTTTTCTCTCACTTAAATTCAAATCCCAGAAAACCTCATGTCTGCTTTCTTTTTGTTCCTTCTCAGTTAGAAGTCACTACTGTATTCTGAGAAGTTACTGCAGTTTTTGCCTGACTTCTCTTGTTTTCCACACACTGTCTGGGTAGTTCAAAATCTTATGAGTTCTTTTAAGTATCTTGCTAGCTGTTCACAAAAAATCTTGCTTACCTGCTCTTCTCAGGCTAATTCTCTATAAAATACCTCCAGTACTTCATTTTAGCATGTCTTTCACTCTGTTTTACTATAGCTTGAATTGATCTTATTTGAAAACACCATTTTTATATTCAGCCCATGGGCATCTTCTCCATCCTGGAAGAGGAGTGCATGTTCCCCAAGGCAACTGACACCTCTTTCAAGAACAAGCTCTATGACCAGCACCTGGGCAAGTGCAGCAGCTTCCAGAAGCCCAAGCCAGGCAAAGGCAAGGCTGAGGCCCACTTCTCCCTGGTGCACTATGCTGGCACAGTGGACTACAACATCACTGGGTGGCTGGAGAAGAACAAGGACCCTCTGAATGAAACTGTTGTGGGGTTGTACCAGAAATCATCTATGAAAATTTTATGCCATCTTTATGCCAGTTTTGCTTCCCTAGATGAAGGTAAGCTTGGAGGAATATGTTTCCAGTTTGGGATTTCCTACTGCACCTCTCACCTGATGTGGATCAGTGTTGAGTCAGTGATTGTGTGCTGTGTGTTAAATGCACAATTAAAATACTGTCAAAGGGATCTGCAGCAGTTCCTCAGCTGCACTGTCATCTCATTTTCCAGCTGAAGGTGGTGGGAAGAAGAAAGGAGCCAAGAAGAAGGGCTCTTCCTTCCAAACTGTCTCTGTACTCTTTCGGGTAAGTGTGTTCTCTGGCAGGGATGGTCACACCTGGCTCCACAGCCCTGTTTTCATTTTATATCAGGAGGGAAGTTCTTCAGTAGAAGCCATTTACTTTGCTGATGCCTACACAGAAGTGTAGAATATTCACCAGGAGAGTAAGGAAAAAGTTCTGAATTTTTGCTGTTCAGCAGAGTCAAATCACTCTGAGAACTGAGATAATATAGAGATTAGAAATTATCTCTGTTTTACAGGAAAACCTGAATAAGCTGATGTCTAACTTACGAACAACTCATCCTCACTTTGTGCGTTGCATCATTCCCAATGAAACAAAGACCCCAGGTAATTCCTAAGACATAGAATAGAAACGGGCAGAAGGAGCAGTGCTAGAGCAATCAGTGTGTCCCCATGCTGCTCTGTCACAGGCCTGATGGATCACAAGCTTGTTCTGCACCAGCTGCGATGCAATGGTGTTCTGGAGGGCATTAGGATCTGCAGGAAAGGATTTCCTAATAAGATACCATATGGGGATTTCAAACAAAGGTCAGTAATAACATTCTTGTGTTTGCATTGAGCCAAACTCATTTGAAAGAAGACTCTTGCTAAACCAGCCCATGATTCAGTTGTTAGAAAAAGACTATTTTAATATTTAATACATATGGAAAGCAAAAGACATATCTAATAGCATGGTCTGTGTGGGCAGTGCCCACCCAGATGCCTTCCTCAATACTGTATGCCAAAACCTGTTTTTAATTCATTCCTGTTAATTTGAATGTTTGTATAATCTTTGCTTTAATTCTCAAATTAGGCACAAGCATGTTTCAGCAAAAACACAGAGGGTGGTCTATGCACATTCTGTATTTCACTGCCATCTAGTAGAGGCTTGAAGAGTTTGGTTTAAATAATTCTAACTAGAATGAATTTAACACTAGAAACTGTGTTAAATCCAATACTACTTCTTGATGAAATGCTAAGTTTGACTGGCAAATAGAGCTGCAGTAACAGAAGGGATACCAACAGGAAATCCAAGTTAGTTCCACATGACCCTTTCATTTTGTAGTGGGTTAATATTTTGACATGCTAACATTTCTACAGCATTAGCAGATTCATTTGTAGATAAAACCACATAACCAAAAAATCTTATCATGGGAACTGCTGCAAATAAGACATTTATAAAGGGTTGATAAATCCAGGGCAACCCAGCTAGGGTCATCCGCTCGTTGTGTTAGAACAAAGGCAAATGTAGGGTCAGATCTCTAAGAACAAAGCAATCACTCCCTCTTTACAACTCTGTGCGGGGTGTGCTGGAGAGCAGGGCACTGAGCAGGGCTGAAATGGTGTTTTGGATACTACCTGAAGGCATTGGCTCAGCCATTGATGTGGGAGGGCAGATTTGTGTATCAATGCTGAAAATAGGTATGGAATAATCCCTCACTGTAGGATTAGGAAGTCCATTGCTGGATCCAAAGTCTAATTCTGGGTTACATGGTTCAGGAGGAATGTGAGAAGTTGGATATGGTCCAGAAAAGCAGTTTCCCTACTATTAAAATCCATCAATTTTTTGAATTTTCAGCTAACCCAGTGAGCTGGAGCCCTAGAGTAGTGATAATGACTGCGACACAAATAAGCAGTCTCTTTGGTCCAGAGAACAGACTGTCCATGCCTGCAGTCTCAGTGAGGGCTGTAACACATCCTTGGTACCTACTGAACTGACCTGCTGCTATTTGCTGCTTTCCTTACTGCTTTGCTATTGAGGCTGGAGGTGTGAGTCAGACTCAGCCTTCCTCTTTATCTTCAAACTGACAGCTGTTCTTGTGGCATCCTGTGCACTAGAATGGTACTGATGGGTAAGCTTTTTCCTTTATTTTATCAGATACCTCCTTCTGAATGCCAGTGCCATTCCAGAAGGAAAGTTTGTTGATAGCAGGAAGGCGTGTGAAAAGCTGCTGTCTTCCATTGAGATAGATCATACTCAGTACAAATTCGGACACACTAAGGTAAATGTTTAATTTTGACATAGGATACGAAAAAATTCGTTGCATTGAAATGCAAACCCAGCAAGGAGTGATGTCTGTTCTTTGGCTGCAGGTGTTCTTCAAGGCAGGTTTGCTGGGTGTCCTGGAAGAGATGAGAGATGAACGTTTAGGACAGATGATCACACGGACCCAGGCTTTGTGCAGGGGATACCTCCGGAGACTTGACCTGAAAAAAATGTTTGACCACAGGTGTGTGTCCTCTGCCAGGTCTGGTTGCTCAAAGATGGGCTTTATTTACTGATGGATCACTCTGGTTTCAGGGAGTCCATCCTCTGCATCCAGTACAACATCCGTGCATTCATGAAAGTCAAGCAGTGGCCCTGGATGAAGCTGTACTTCAAGTTTAAACCCCTCTTAAAAAGTGTGGGAACTGAGAAAGAGCTGGCCATGATGAAGGAAGAGTTTGAGAGAACAAAAGAAGAACTGGCTAAATCAGAAGCCACCAGGAGCAAACTGGAAGAAAAAATGGTGTCTCTGGTGCAAGAGAAAAAGGACCTACAGCTGCAAGTACAAACTGTAAGTAATTCAAATAATTTTTGGCTCTTCAGACTACATCAGTTTTGTTTGAGTGTTCAGTAAAGGGCTGAAATGAAATTCTGTTATTTCATGTACCAGCCACTTAATAAACAGGTGATTTATGCAAGTGTCAGTGCCAATGTGTGATAATGAAACACATTTCTTTTCTCTATAAAAAGGAAAATGAAAATTTGGCTGATGCTGAGGAAAGATGCGACCAGCTGATCAAACTAAAATTCCAGCTGGAAGGAAGAATAAAGGAGGTAATGGAAAAGCTGGGAGATGATGAGGAGATGAATGCTGATCTGGCAGCCAGAAAGAGGAAACTGGAGGATGAATGCTCTGAGCTGAAGAAAGATATGGATGAGCTTGAGTTAGCATTGGTCAAGGCTGAAAAGGAAAAGCATGCCACTGAAAACAAGGTGCTTTTTATTTCTGCAATGTTTAATAACAGTTGCTCTGTGGATGTATAGGGTGTAAAGATTCAGTGAACTTGAATGCTTACATGCTGCTGTGTAAGGAGATCTATGGGCCTGGTATTGAACCTGGGCACCTCTGTTGTGCAGGAAAACCAATCCATAAGCGTGCAAAAATGCACTAAAATTAAAGTTCAGCATTGCTTTGTGACTTCTGAAGGGTTGATATATAAAAGCAGAGAGATTGTAAAGTGTGACCATAAAATGGTTACAGCCTCTTTGGGAGTCTAACAGGAAGTTCATTGTCTGTATTCATGGCCTATGTGAGGGCCAAAATTATTAGTGACCTTGAACTATTTTGCCTTACAATAGGTCAAAAATCTGACTGAAGTAGTGAGAGGTTTAGACGAGACTGTTGCAAAGTTAGTGAAGGAGAAGAAGGCCCTGCAAGAAGCCCAGCAACAGGCACTGGATGACCTGCAAATAGAGGAGGAGAAAGTTAATACCCTCACCAAAGCCAGGACCAAGCTGGAGCAGCAAGTGAATCACGTAAGCATGCTCAACACAAGGAGAAGGAGCAGATTCTTTAGTTGTTCCATCAGTCATGTTTATATATGTTTATGTTGCAGGTTGAAGGATCTTTGGAACTCGAAAGAAAAGCTTGTATGGACCTTGAACGAGCAAAGAGAAAGCTTGAGGGAGACTTGAAACTTGCACAGGAAACCATAGCAGATCTGGAGAATGATAAACAACATTTAGATGAAAAATTAAGGAAGTATGAGAAACAAATTAGTAGATAATTTATTATTTGGCTTTAACTGGACTTATTTTCTTTTAATAAAACATCTCCTTCACAGGAAAGAATTTGATTTTAACCAGATGCAAAATAAAATTGCGGAACAGCAAAATTCAGGTACTCATTTGCAGAAGAAGATCAGAGAATTGCAGGCAAGAGACTTTACTTCATCATTACTGTTTGCTTGCTTTAAACCATAGTACCATGAATAATGCTTGTCCTCAGTTTGGCATCGGCTCCCTCAGACACAGGGGAACTTCCAGCAGCTTCTCATAGAAGCCACCCCTGTATCCCCACACTCAAAACCTGGTAGTGGGGGGATACAGAGATGAAAACTCAAAACAACAACAGAAAGCTGTGATCTAAAGCTAGAATGAGATGATCCATAGGTCCTTTCTGTCAGTAAGTCTTTACCTACAATGCCAAACAGTGAAATTCAAAGGATGTTTGTTTTGCTTACAGTCCCCAAAACAAGATTCTTAGTGTTCTACTGCGAAAAATATGCAGAGACCTAAGCACTGAATGACCTGTTCCCTATTTAATTCCTGATGTGCTATTCCCTTGTTGTCCAGGCCCGTGCTGCAGAGCTGGAAGAGGAGACCATGAGTGAGAAAACAATGCGGACAAAAGCAGAGAAGCGTTGTGATGAGCTCACTTGGGAGCTTGAGGAAACCCGAGGGAGCCTTGAAGAGGCTGGCGGAGCCACCACGGCTCAAACAGAGCTCAGCAAGAAGCGTGAGGCAGAGTTCCAGAAGATGCGCCGTGACCTGGAAGAGGCCACGCTGCAGCACGAAGCCACGGCTGCCGCCCTGCGCAAGAAGCACGCGGACAGCACAGCTGAGCTGGGCGAGCAGATCGACAACCTGCAACGCGTGAAGCAGAAGCTGGAGAAGGAGAAGAGTGAGATGAAGATGGAGATTGATGACTTGGCCAGTAACATAGAGTCTGTGTCTAAAGCCAAGGTACACAATTATATTTATTAGGAATTTGATAGCAATGTGGTATTTTTTCTTTAATCTTATATGGTGTAATTTTTATCAGGTTGTATTATAAATGCTTTCTCCAAATCTCATGTGTAGAAGTTTGGGTGCATGCACAGTCCCAAGATGTCAACTGCATCTTCTGGACATATTTTCCTGCTAAAACAAAGCAGGATCAAGGTATTTACTCTTTTTTTTTTTTTTTTTTTTAATGTACAATTGATATCTAGGCAAATCTGGAGAAGATGTGCCGCACTCTGGAAGACCAGTTGAGCGAGTATAAAACAAAGGAGGAGCAGAATCAGCGCATGATTAGCGATCTTAGTGCTCAAAGAGCTCGTCTCCAGACAGAATCTGGTACAGCCTTTCCATCTGTAATTTGGAAATGGAGAACCCCATAAATTGCTGTCTTGGCTCTTAAAATTTTATCTCAATTGCAAACTTTTTTAGGTGAATATGGACGCCAGGTGGAAGAAAAAGATGCTTTAATTTCTCAGCTGTCTAGAGGGAAACAGGCTTTCACCCAGCAGATTGAAGAACTGAAGCGGCAGCTAGAGGAGGAGATCAAGGTGAAGATACTCACATTACATATGAAATAAATATTTGACATAATACTGTTTTTTGGAAAATGTTCAAGGCTTCAAAAGGTGATCCAATTAAAAGATGCAATCCAGGCCCTTGCAGTGCAGGACTCCCATGTTTTTATGAGGCAGTCAGTTAACCTCTATCTCTTTGGGACCTTTATCAGTGTATAAGTACCAGTGAGAGAAATTTCTCAGGAAACACCTACTCCTCATCGCCATATTTTTACCACCAGGCCAAGAACGCCCTGGCCCACGCCCTGCAGTCCGCTCGCCACGACTGTGACTTGCTCCGTGAACAATATGAGGAGGAGCAGGAGGCCAAGGGGGAGCTGCAGAGAGCCCTGTCCAAGGCCAACAGTGAAGTGGCCCAGTGGAGAACCAAATACGAGACGGACGCGATTCAGCGCACGGAGGAGCTCGAGGAGGCCAAGTATAGATGAAATGAGCTGCTCAGATGTATATTGGGCAGAATATAGACCCACTTTTAGTAACCTGACCTAAATTTCTTTTTTTTTGAGTTTTCATATAGTCTTAATTAAAATGAGACTCATAGTGAAATTATTTTTTTTTATCATATGCTTGTTTTATTTATGTACCTAAAGGAAAAAGCTCTCTCAGCGTCTCCAGGAAGCAGGGCAGCAGGCAGACACGCTGAATTCCAAGTGTGCCTCCTTGGAGAAGATGAAGTTTAAGCTGCAGGGGGAAGTGGAGGATCTGACACTGGACATAGAGAGAGCAAACACATCAGCAGCTGCCCTTGACAGGAAACAGCAGAATTTTGATAAGGTCATAAATAAGCACAGTATCTTTCAAGTGTAGCCTCCCAGAAAGCCAAACTAACACTCTGTACATCAGTCAGTGCTGAAGCCAAGGTGAATCTAACTAGAGCCACTAGGGCATGGCAGTAGGAATTTGTCCTGGTTTAAGAGACTGCATTATTTATCTAGTACAAAATGTAGTTAGAGATCAAATAACATTTTCAGTACCAGCAGGAAATGAAGCATAATAGCCTCTCCTATGAGGAAAGGCTGAGAGAATTTGGATTGTTCAGCCTAGAGAAGTGAAGCTTCAGGGTGACCTAATTGTGGCCTTCCAGTGCCTGAGGGGAGCTACAAGAAAGATGGAGAGAAATTGTTTGCAAGGGCCTGGAGTGACAGGACAAGGGGGAATGGCTTCACACTGACAGAGAGTAGGTTTAGATTGGATATTAAGATTAAATTCTTCCCTGTGAGGATGGGTAGACCCTGACACAGGCTGCCTAGAGAAGCTGTGGCTGCTCCATCCCTGGAAGTGTCCCAAGGCCAGGTTGGAGAGGACTTGGAGCAGCAGGAATAGTGGAAGGTGTCCCTGCCATGGCAGGGGATTTGGAACTAGGTGATCTTTGATGTTCCTTCCAACCCAAAGCATTCTATGATTCTATGGTGTCTTCCAGGTCTTGGCAGAATGGAAGGGGAAGTATGAGGAGAGCCAGCTGGAGCAGGAAGCTGTCTCTAAAGAAGCAGGCTCACTGCACACAGAGCTTTTCAAAGTGAAAAATGCCTATGAGGAAACCTTGGATCAGCTCAAGACAATCAAGCGGGAGAACTCCACTCTCCAGCGTACGTGCTGGGCTCTGTGTCCCATCAGCTTTCATAGACCAACCACAGCAAAGTGTGCTCCACCAGCACACCCATGCCTGCAGGAGGGCACCCAGGGACAGCACTCTGTCCCTCCTGTGCTCTCCATCTTAATGCAGAATATCAGTGCCTTACCAAAAGCTGTCAAGCATGTTTGTAAAGTGATTAAGAAAATAAAGCAAATGTCCCGGCTCTCTCATCTGCTGCAGACACTGAGGTGCCATTCCCAGGCAAAGGTAGTGACTGTGGGAGACTGAGCAGCTCATGAGAGTGAGTTTTACAGACATACTGAACACAAAGACAGGACCTGTATTAGACCCTGATGGCCTATCCACAGATATAACACGTGCAGGGCCCTTCCAGGCTCTTTGTAAGGAGGGCTGTTAAACCACACCAATTCCCCACTTGGCCTGCATGAGTTGGTTGTGTCTGGTTGTATCTGTACATATTTACAGACACGTGTATCATTGTGTACACATGTACATTTGTGTATACATATTTATGTGTGCAAAAGGGGTGCTGACTGCAGCAACAACGCACAGAGTTCAGCTCCTCTGGTTGATGCCATTCTTCTCTCACAGAGGAAGCAGCTGATCTCACAGAGCAAATTACTTCAAATGGCAAAATGATCAGAGACCTTGAGAAAGCCAAAAAGCAAGCTGAAATAGAAAAAAATGGTCTGCAAACAGCTCTGGAGGAGGCAGAGGTGAGTTAGTTTAAATATTACTGTAGATAGTAAAGAGCATGCTGAGCAGCTTTCTGTTCCCTTTTCTGGCACTAGCTGTGTGCAAAGTTGATTGCCACAAACTTCAGGAAGTTCTGTGAAATCACTGAGTACCATCTCAATAATCATGTTCTCTAAAATGTTACCTTCATCTTTGTTTTTCTTTTTCTTTTAAAGGCAGCTCTTGAGCATGAAGAAGTCAAAATCCTTGGTGTCACCCAAGAACTGACTCAGATAAAGTCAGAAATCAGCAGAAAGATTGCTGACAAGGATGAGGAGATCAACCAGCTAAATAAAAACCAAGAAAGGACTGTGGAGACCATGCAGGGTGTTTTGGATGCTGAGATCAGGAGCAGGAATGAAGCCCTGAGGCTGAAGAAAAAGATGGAGGGAGACCTGAATGAAATGGAGATCCAGCTGAGCCATGCCAACCGCCAGGCTGCAGAGGCACAGAAACACCTGCACAGCATCCAGGGAGCTCTCAAGGTCTTGCTTTACCTTATGGTTGATTCATTTTTTAAGCACAGTATTCGAGAAATTCATTAGGTCAAAAATGACTCTTCAAATACAGGACACCCAGCTGCACCTGGATGATGCTGTGAGAGCACAGGATGACCTGAAGGAGCAGGTGGCCATGGTGGAGCGCAGAGCAAACCTGCTGCAGGCTGAAGTTGAGGAGCTCCGGGCAGCCCTGGAGCAGACGGAGCGGTCGAGGAAATTGGCTGAGCAGGAGCTTCTGGATGCTGCTGAACGTGCACAGCTCCTCCACACCCAGGTAGTTTGCTTTGCTAAGACTGATGTATTTTGGGGTCCAGAGATTGATGAAGGAAGAAGGATTGATGAATTGATCTCGATGTATAGACCCTCAAAGCCTCTCTCTTTCTCCTTCATAGAACACCAGCCTTTTTAATACGAAGAAGAAGCTTGAGACTGATATGTCACAACTCCAAACAGAGATAGAGGATATTACTAATGAAGCAAAAAGTGCTGAAGAAAGAGCTAAGAAGGCAATGACAGATGTGAGGATGTTGCTCTGGTTTTCACTTTGAATTTTTAAGTGGCATAGCTGCTGGGGGTTAATGTAAATACTCTTGTCACATGTTGGACAAGGAACCATCTGTGAGCTGGTTGAAAAGGCTTTGTGTCAGAGGAGGATTAGAGCAACAGGGAACATGTCCTGCTGACAGATGGGGCTGTTGCCATCATAAAGAACTAAACCTACATTTAGTCAGTTGAAAACAAAATAACTTTCTTCAGTGCTGCATGGAAATGTAATCCACAAAGAAATCCTGCAGTATTGAAACCAGTAAAGTGGCTAAGGTATCTGAATAGTTATCTTTGCAAAATCCTCTTTATCACATTTTTAAATGAGAATTGTAAATTTCCATTCAAAATTACTGCTAAATCTTCTCATGCAAGACCTGTGAACCTCAGTCAGGGAATAGGACTGGTGTGTCATGGGACTCAATCTGCTAATGATTTTTGATGCAGAGGATTAAACCAAGATCTTAACACTTAGATGCATTATGTGGAATTAAAATATAAAACTTTAAAAATTTAAAGGAAAAAAAAAAATAGAATCTCAGAATCATTAGTATTGGAAGGGACCTCTAGAGATTATCTACTCCAACCCCTCTGCCCAGGAAGGGTCACCTGCAGCAGGTGACACAGGAATGTGTCCAGGTGGGTTTGGAATGTCTCCAGAGAGGGAGACTCCATGCCCTCCCTGGGCAGCTGTTCCATGCTCTGCCACCCTCCATGGAAAGACGTTCTTCCTCATGTTGAGGTGTTCCTGTGTTTTAATGACTTCTATTCTGTTTGAATAAAAGACATTGCAATTAATTATGCCCACATATATATTTATATAAAACTTCTAGTGGTCATATTTTTTAATTCAATTTTTCATATATTTTGCTGCCAAAGCAAATTGTTGAATTCTTCATTCATTATAATTACATAATTATAACATTAATTATGATGTTACTCAATATTTCACTGAAGTGCTTAATTATATTAAGTGTAGGAATCCAACCTTTGACAGCAAAATAAATCTTGTCTTAAATAACATAGATAATTTTAAACTATTTTGTGCCTTTGTGGCACTACCCTCCAGGAGGTTGGGGCAAGCACTAAAGCACAGCACCCAGCACACCGCAGATGTGTTGAGCACTGAAGTTTTCACCTGTACTATGTCCTGTCCCAGACTCTGCTGTTGTTCTGGCAGTTTTCCCCAGCTCTTAGTGAGGTCACAGTGGGACAGAACATTTTCCCTTTCTGTCTCTCCAGCTCTGTGTGCAGTAAGGCAGACTTTTCCCATCCTTTTCCTTACTATTTACTGTCAGGTTTTTTCATTATCATGTCATGGGAAAAAAAAAAAAAAACAAAATAGGGAGTGAGGTGGCAGGAATGGTCAGCAGGACACAGGATTCAATCCTGTGCTGGTGCACAGTATGTGCTGTTCTTTCACATTCTTCCAGTTTCTTGTGTCATCTCCCTTCCAAGGCAGCCAGGATGGCAGAAGAGCTGAAGAAGGAGCAGGACACCAGTGCCCACCTGGAGAGGATGAAGAAGAACCTGGACCAGACAGTGAAGGACCTGCAGCACCGTCTGGAAGAGGCCGAGCAGCTGGCACTGAAGGGAGGGAAGAAGCAGATCCAGAAGCTGGAGGCCAGGGTGGGTACCAGCCCAGAAACATCTTTCTTCTCCAAGTCCTGTGTGAGGGCTTAAGCCAATTGTTGATTAATTCACCAGATCCGAGAATTAGAAGCTGAACTGGAGGAAGAACATAAAAAATCCTCAGAGGCTATGAAAAACATCTGCAAATACGAACGGCGTTTCAAAGAGCTCACTTTTCAGGTGGGTAAAAATAGAAAGTAATTCTGATGTTTTGTCTCCCAAGGACATAAAATTGCACGTTCTCTTTCCACAGTGTGAAGAACAAAAGAAGAACATGGTTAGGTTACAAGATCTGGTAGATCAACTGCAGATGAAAATCAAATCCTACAGAAAACAAGCTGAGGAAGCTGTGAGTCACTAAATTGAAGCAAACAGTTATTTCCCAGTTCATAGGACTGCCAGTTCAAAACTTGGCTCTGTGCCCCAGCATGTTGCCAAATGGTTTTAAATTTTTGTTTTGCAATTTCAGGGTGAACAAGCCAATACTGATCTCTGCAAACTGAGACATGCACTGCATAAGATAGGTGAGGCCCTGGAAAGGGCAGACATTGCTGAGAGCCAAGCAAATAAACTCAGAGCTAAGGCCAGAGAAGGCTCTGCTACAAAGGTAAGGCTTTCCTGCAGGTGTGCTGTTTGCTCAAGTGAGTCTAGCAGCAGATTTGTGCCTTGTACAGGCATCATTTGGAAAGGAAGGGCCTTTTAAATGCAAGTTGAGTGGGTTGTTATTGTTAAAATGGAATAAGCTTAGCAGTGCATGTGTCCTCGTTTTTTTGCCAGTGAAACAATGTAATTAATATTTTCTTCATGCTTCAGCTGTGGATGATGGCCATCTTAGTGTTACCTGCATATATTTAATTCACACAGTGGTTTTAAGGGTTCCACACATGTCTGCATTGGCTGAGACTCCCTTGCCCATCCTAGCTGGATGGTGCTCTGAGCTGGATGATTTTAGGAATCAAAAGACTCATCTTGGCATGTGTACACTAAACAAAGCCTCTCCTTTCTAGGTGGTGTTAGGAACTGAAAAATGAGCTTCCTCTGGGATAACTAGAACTTCCACAAGGTACCTCTCCAGCTGAGGAAGTAATTTTCTCTTTGTTTAAGAACACAAACATTTTCTGTCACTGCTGCTGTACCAGTGTCAATAAAATAGATATCTGCAACTTCAAATGCTCCAAATGTGAATGTTTAAATGAGAGTCTCATTTTGTTACTAATTATAGTCAAAAGTGTGGCTTTGAGTCTTACTACTTCTGTTTCTGTTCTGAGTCTTACTATTTCACTTTGACCAATTTCATCCTGAATTTAAAACCTAGAGGTTTGACAGGCTTTTTGCTTTTCCAAAGGAGGAATTCTGTTCCAGCTCCTGTAGCCTAGAAGCAGCACATTCTCAGCAGCTTATGACACAGTGCTGTGTTTCAGTCCAAAGCCCTGCTGAGCTCCTAGGCCATGTCACTGACCCCAGCCCACCATGTCAAATGATTGGTTACTCAGTGCAACATGAATTTCTGCTTCATGAACCTGCAGAAAAACAGTTGTATCTTGTTTAGGAGTAGCTGTGCAAAATCACCAGAAAACTACTAATTGCTAGGCAAGTCTAGTAACCCTTACCAGCCTGTCATTATTCATTTCAGAGTATCCAGACATAATATGGCATTGTCATGCAATCCTCCCAGCCCTCTTGCCTGCTTTTGGGACAAAGTTTATTGTTTGCTCTTGCCCCAGTGTAGTGGTTTTGCTTTGCTAATTTGAGATTTCCTGGCCAATGCACCAATGAGTGTGGTGGATTAAGTGCTGGCAAATCACTGAAACATTCACAGAGCAAGGCAAATGAAACATAAATAAATGAGACATTAAAAATGTGCAATGAAAGAAACCCACGCCAGAAAGAGGATCTTAAAAGGATGGGAATAAATTAGGGAGGGAATTTGTGATGGTGGGGAATAGGAAAATGGAAGAAGAGTGCTGAAGAATCACTCAGAAATGGAGAGCTTCAGGTGGAAAGAAGCAAATACCCTGCTGATGCAAAGGATTGGTGTTTCAATACTTGATTTCAAAAAGGTTGAGCCTTACATACTCTCTGGTACCTCTCTCACTCTCACGGGTGTGGTTGAGAATAAAGCAGAGGCCCCATGCCCTGAGGCAGGACCTCCCCTGAGCACAGCTGGGCACTGCTGATGGCACTGAGGGCTGGCCCTGCCCCCCAGCAAACTCACAGCTCCCTTTGCCCTCACCTCCTGCACTCCTGGGCCACACAAAACTGCCCCTCAGCCTCCACAAGAGCCATTGCTGGAGGAGGGGACAAGGCCCAAAGGAGCTTTGGAGGAGGCCCATGGCAGGAGGATGAGCCCATCTCCTTTCATGCTCAATGCCAAAGCCCAAAATAACCCCACTCTCCCAAGGCTCCTGTGCGGGGTCGTGCCTGTTTGTGGGGATGATCTGCTTCCACTAATAGCGCCTGAAGACATTCCTGGGCGGGTAGGCTGCCTTGTGTGTGGCACTGCAACGTGCTGCCCTGGAGGAGCTGGACACGTGTGCTGTGTCCCAAGGCAGCAGCTGCTATTCTTGTCCCAGAGAGACTCAGTGCAGCACAGCTCCATTGCCAGCTGAAAGGTTAAACACCAGAATGGGGCCCAGCACTGTGGCCATGGCCATTCCCTGCTGGGATGTGCTGTCCCACGGCCCAGGTACTTCCAGCAGTCAGTCAGGGCTCCTTGGGGTGGATAGGGCATCCCCTCTCTGCAAATAAAAATGCAATGCCTGTGGACCCAGAACTCCATCTTCTGCTTTGCAGATCAGCAAGAGGCCCCAGATCATGAATCCCTTCCCTGGTGAGGAAAGCAGAGGCTCCAGGAACAGCAGAATTGCAGAAAGTCTTGTCCCCTCTTGAAGCCAAGTGGAGCAGGAGCAGCCTGTGGAACATGTTCAGATCAAATAGAATGCAGGCCCCAATGCATGAGGTTGAGCAGCTGAACTTGATATATTGTCACTCTTGTTGCAGAAAAAAATTGCTGAGAGTTTGGAAGAGTAACCATAGAACTGAGGTGGGGTTGAAACAGTGCCGGAGAGATCAGAAAAGGTCTGGGAGGACGAAAACAACATGGATGTGTGCAAGGAAAAGAAATAAGACAGTAGAGGATGTGGGGGTGGAAGAAATGACAACTCAGAACAGGTTCGGGGATGAAAGGTCAGCAGAAATCTGAGGGGAACTGCTGGGCAACACTACAATGGTAATCTGCAAACAACTAACTCATAGCCCACCTCTGAAATGCTTTTTAAAGCCTAATTTTAGTTTTGAAGAAATAATTTTCTGTATTTATTCTGTTGTTTCATTACTGCTGAGGAGGCGTAAGTGCTGAGCAGAGCTGTCTGCACTGCACAGAGCCAATCCTAAGGCAGCATTTTCCAAACCTGGGAACACAAACTGTCCTGGGGGGGTCAGAGTGAAAATCCAGACCTTCCAGAGGCCTGAAGAATTCAGGGGCTACTCACAGGTGGAGCCTGGAAGCCCCCAGTATCCAAACCTCACCTGAGCTCCCGAGGCTGGGCAGGTAGCTCAGGTTGGGGTCCAGCAGCCTAAGGAGCTGCTTTTCTCTTTGGCAGAGTGGTCCAGGTTTTGAGCTGCTGCTGTGGCCCACCCCACAGGGACCTGGCTTGTCACTCTTTTTGAGCCCACCCTGTGGCATATGTTTTATCTAGGATCATCCAAGAAAAAGAACCTGGAGGTGTTCTGCTTTGTACAACTGATTTGTGCTTCAGGAGCAGCAAAATGTATTCTTACCTTGGCACATGAGATGAATGCAGAAATCAATTAAAGAAATGTTTAGCCTGACCCACAAGGGAATCTGTCTTCCAACATAAAATAATGAAATCCTTTATAAATTTCCTAAGGATTTTTCTGCAAGAACAAGTTATGAAATGTCACTAGAAAAATCTGCTGTGTATCCTGTTGGCAACTTCACTACAGTGAGTGTCACTCAGAAAATTCTGTGGCAATCCACTGGTTGACTTAGTCTTGAAAAGCCTAATTTTTAAAGTGAGCAGATTTATAGAAATTCCATACCAGTTTATTTCCATTTACAGCACTGAAATCTGCCCAGAAGTAGGATTTGTGCATCTGTCCCAAATGAGTGCCAGCCAAGGAAGACGCCACCTCATTGCTGACTTTTTTAGGCTACAGTTGCTGCTTGTGCTAATATTACGCACTTAATCCTAGTTCTCCTTCCCTCCCCCTTTTGCCACTTGCCTTCTTTTGACTTTGTCTTACCCGGAGGCGTCTTAGCCTGCCCACCCCACTCCCCTGCTCTGTAACAGGAGCTCCTCAGCTGCTGTGGTGGGTGACAGAAAGGACATCCTGAATGTCACCTCCTGGGCCAGCTCTTCCGCTGCTCTTTGCTGGGAACAAGAAGAGTCTGATTAACAGCACAATTCTGATACTCAACAGAGAGTTCTCACCCCCAAATGAAAGTTTGCTGCTTGACCTGGCTCCCCACTGCTCTGTGAGCTGGGCTGTGCCACTCCTGAGTCTCACCCACTGCCATTGAGAGTGATAGTAAAAGATTTTAAAATCACAGAAAATTCAGGGACCTAGAAAGAAATTCAGGCTTAGTAAGCCCTGGGAAAA
Organism: Ammospiza nelsoni; assembly: GCF_027579445.1. NCBI lineage: Eukaryota > Metazoa > Chordata > Aves > Passeriformes > Passerellidae > Ammospiza > Ammospiza nelsoni. The sequence goes on from NC_080651.1 coordinate 4,864,060, forward strand.
TGTTAAAAGTAGGCTCTGGAAAATGTTAGACCTTGCATTTGCTGGATCATGTGAAACTGCACCTGTGTAGTCAATATATGATAAATCATATAATTGTTAGATGTGATTAGATATAATTATTGTTTAAAGAATCATGAGAAAGTATGTTAGAGGTTTGGGATCATGAGAAATCCATGCTTGGATGAAATCAATGTATACAATAGAACAATGTAAGTTTAATAATTAATATGTAAGTTATGTAACGAGAGAATATAAAACATGTCCGATCCAAAACAGATTTGGGTTTGTGTCCCCTGATACCCAGAGCTCTTAATAAAAGCACCTGAATATAATCATTCTGTGATTATGTGTTCCTGAACACTACCAAGAGGAACACAACTTGAGAATCATTCTCAAGCACAGCTGCTTGTCACCAAGTCTGTTCCCTGGTGACATGGCTTTAAGAGAGCTGATACACCTCAAACATGTATATAAACAATGAACAGATGTAAGTAGGTTGTATCTTATGGAATATCTACCATGGTTTATCAGGGTCTGGGCACCAGTCACCCAGCAAGCTGATGTGGTTGAAATAGGGCAGAGTAATCACCAGCAGTGACCCACCACATGCAGGACTGCCTTCCTTCCACCTTAGCTGCAATGTGTGCTCAGAGGAGCAGCACATCCATGTGGAAGAGGTTTTACAGTGTCCTATGTGAGCCAGAGAGAAGTTTGAGAAGAGGATCAATGTTTACCCCGAAAGAATTTCCTACCAAGGTCATTGACACAGATAAACAAGAGAAACCTGAACTGCCTATTCCAATTAGCACTTTGTCTTTTCCTGACCAATGAGTTAAGTGTAAACATATGAGTTTTGTGAGAGTGTATAAAAAGCATGCATGCTAGAATAAAAATAGTTTGAAGCCTTCTGAAAATGGAGTGTTGCTTTGTATTGTGACTGTCTCAACTACGACACATCCATACAGATCCTGCTCATTCCTGGTGCCCCCCATGCCCTGAGCACATCTCAATTCCTTGTTGGGCATCAGAGACCCTGCCCACCTGAGGAGGAGCTGCAGTGACCTGTCCTCACACAGAAGAACACACCTCTGTCTGTGTAAGACACCCGAGCCTGCTCTCCAAGTTGGAGGTGTCCTACTGCAGCAGAGGCTGAGCAGCCCTGAGCTCTCTCCAGCCTCCCAGGGCTCACTAGCAGGGAGTGCAAGGGGATCCCTGTTGAAGAGGATATCTGCTCTATCCCATGACCATTACAGGCTCCACGTGGGGTACAAATAGGTCACTGAGACCTGAGAAGGCCAAAAGCTTCTTAGGCTTCATATAGAGATAGTAGAAATGTGCTTGTGCTTCTGTCTCCTATTACTGGCAGGGACACACAGGGACATTGTCATTTTCAGTATAGTTTCCCAATTGTAAGTTGTTTTTTCTTCACTGACATGACATTTTTCACCACCTTGGGGTGATTTGTTCCCTAGAAGGTTTCACCACCTGAGTAGAAAATCATGCAGAGGCTGTGTGTCTGAGGAGAGTGGGATGATGACAAATGTCTTGGGTGTGAGGGTCTGCTGTTCCTTTGGACTCACCCAGTACAGCCATTCAGAGAGCCACACAGATCACAGAAGGGTTTGGGTTGAACAGACCTTTAAATCTCACCTAATCCATTCTCTCTGACATGGGCAGGGACGTCATGCTATTTTATTTCCTTCAGTGTTATGATATTGTCAGAAATAACCCACAGAGATGATGTTAGTGCTCTATCATACACATATTTCTGAAAAATCATGCCTGGCAACTCATAATGAAAAAAAAAAAGTTTGAACCACACCCCTAAATTCCTGTTATGGACAAGGAGAAATGCTTACCAGCATGCAGTTACCACTGAGAATATGTCCAGCCTGTAGTATAAGAATCTCCTGTACTCTGCCTGCCCTGCTGCTCCTCACCTGGTGGAGCTCCTTCCTGCTGTGATGTGATGCATTTTGATGCCCCAATGAGCCCCACAGATCTCTGGCTCTGCCTGCAGGTCACTCTGCTCTTCAAGGACTGAAAGCAACCAAAGCCTGCTGCTTCTGCTGAGGACATTTCAGCTGATGTTCATGAGAAGCATTGTTATGGATTTGGTGCTCTGGAGGGATATGCTTTGGCAAGTGCCATGGAATTAACTGTCTGTTGATTGAATGAAGTGAAATAAAATATTTCACTGATAGCCATGGCTTCAGCTGCATGGGAGTGGCCACCTGGACACATCATCAGCCAGAAGGGACACTTGGACTTCCCCAGCCAGAAGGGACACCTTGGAGGGCTGTCTGTCCTAGGGAATCACAGACCATATAGCCTGAGAGTAGCTTCCAGGGGTAAAGACTACAAAAACCCATTCCTTTTCCTGCTGTTGCCCATACAGGCCATTCTTGTGTTTCCAGTTCATGAACTTGATGAGTCTGAGCAGGAAGGAGGGGGGGGTTCCCAGTGGCCAACACACAGCACCTGCAGGAATTTAGCCTTGACCTCCCCAGCCTGACTAAAAAGTGCCTTCTCACTCCTTATCTCTCAGTTAACTACTGGGATGGGGGGAACAAAATGCACATCTTAGGCCCTGGCAGGGAGGGAGCAGCTGTCTGATCTCTGTCTCAAGAAGGATCTATTTTCAGCATGACTGAATCCTTTCTCCTCCATGGGAATGTGCACCTTGATGACACTGCATTGCTGTGCAGCACAGTCTATCCAGAGATGGCTTCCAGCCTGCCTCCTGCCATTTATCTCTGCTGTGCTTTGCTTCTGTGAAGTTCACCCTGAAGAGATGGAAATAGAATGGACAGAATATTAATGGTTCCCAGGAAACATTGCAGTCTTTTTTTTTTTTTTTTTTTTTTTTTGCTTTGAGGTGCTTGCACTTCGTTCAAAAGATTCCTTCCTGGACAGATTTCTCCTCTCTGTACCTGGATAGAGGACACATGGCAAAATTTCTCCTGAAGTAATTTTTGGGGATCTAGAGAGTGAAACTACAGTGAAATTTGAATCATCCATTTCAGATTAGAGACTATTTCTTTGTAAGAAACCACTATACCAGTGTCATATAAATGGTGCTTGGTGGAAGAGAGGAGCTGCATAAATTAAACTAAATCCAAAGCAGATGCTCAGTAACTTAGGCTGCTTTTCAGGGATCCTTATGACAGCTGACCAAACACTTCACTTTCCATGAGCTTTATGTCATACACTACATCAGGGAATGATGGGTTATTTGCCCAACCTTTTTTTTGCACTTGCTCCTGTGTCCTCTTCCAGCCTCCACAAATGTAGTGTCTTTCCCCTGTAGACATTGAGAGTTCATACACTACCTGCATACACAATGCATGCTCTTACAGCTACCATTGCTTTAGCCCTATTTTCCTTCAAAAAGATATTAAAAAACAGCAACTCAAAACACTGAAAGAGAAGTTCTTGTTTTCTGTGTTCTTATTTCGTTAATGCAAAAGAGGAAAAAAGGAAATGGGTATGAATTTAGAGCTTTCAAATGAAAGTAGTTGACATTTTATTATTTTATCTTTTTTTTATAACTTAATCAGCAATATAAACATGGTAGTAAGGTTTGAATCTCTGTGATTCTACAATTGCCATTTAACATTGTGTTTTCTGTGTTAAGGATAGTGTGTAGCTGAGTACTGGTGAGGCAAAACCCTGAGGTGAACCTGGGACCCAATGACACACAAGTGCAAACCCCTGAACCGGGAGAGGAGCAAGCCCAGGCACCAGTAAATGCTGGGTGCTGACCAGGTGAAAAACGGCTTTGCACAAAAAGAACCTGCGGGTTCTGGGGGACAGCAAGTTGAACATGAGCCCACAATGTGTCATTTATGTGAAGAAAGTGAATGGTGTCTGCATGAGGAGTGCTGCAGAGAGAGGTAATCCCTGCCCTTAACTCAGCACTGAGGTCACACGTGGAGTGATGTCCAGTGCTGAGCTCACCAGTATAAGAGAGAAACAGAGCTACTGGAGAGGGTCCAGAAAAGGGCCAGTGACATGAATGAGAGACTGGAGCATCTCCTAAGGGAAGGCTGACAGAGTAGAGACTGTTGAGTCTGGAGAAGAGAATAATCAGGTGAATCATATCCATGGATATAAATACCTGGAGGTGCACAGAGGATGGAACCAGGTCCTTTTATTGTTGCACAGTGACAAGACAAGAAGCAATGAGCACAATCTAGCACACAGATTTTCCTCTGTGAAAATCTGGGAATGCTTTTTTCCTGGAAGGGTGACTGAGCACTGGCACGAGTTTCCCAGAGCTATTGTGAAATCTCAATCCTTGGAGATATTCAAAAGCCATCCGGATGAAAGAATCTCTTTCATTGTTGTGTTCTACTTCACAACCCTCTTCTGAGATTTGGACTGTTTTCGAAAAAGGTTTTATGTTCTACCACTGGTCCATGGGGACCTACTGACACTAAATTTAATCCCCAAATCACTGGTAAGTGTCAATACTTGGAGACACCTCAACTCACTGACTGCTTCCCATTCAAACCAGACCTTCCCTCGGCTGCCTGCCCAGAGCTAGCTGGCTGTGTGCCTCACTCCTGCCTCTTGCACAGCTGGGGCCACATCCTGCACAGCACAACAGCAAAAACCCAAAGAGCTCTCTGGGTAGAATGGCTTTGTTGTTGGCCACTGGAAAGCAATGTCCCCAAAGTCAGGTGATCTAGCCCAGCACTCTCAGCTAAAAAATCACAGAATCATGGCTCTAGGTGGGATGGAGCATGGGGAAGTGCACTGCCTCACTCACAGGGCCTGACCTGCCCTTCCCATATTTTTCCCATATTTAGTTTTCCCATATTTTTTCTTCTCAGAGTCATCTTGTGACATATCCTCATGCATCCCAAAATGTCTCAGGACATCAATCTTTCCAGTCTCTCACACCTGGTTATAGGAAAAGTCCTGGTTAGCCAGGACTGATGATAAATGATGGAGAGTGGCTGGGCAAATTCTTCCCACAGTTCCCTCAGTGGCCTCAGGTGAATTCTGTCTGGCCTCACAGATTTGTGGGTGTTTAAAATCAGGAGGTTGCTGACTAATTCCTCCTGGATTGCAGGGAATCCATTCTGCTCCTCTACCTAACAGCTAAAGGGGCTGGGTGCCCTTCATCAACCACTCCTTCTGTTGATGACTGAGGCAAAGAAGGTGTGAAGTACCTCAGCCTAAATCTGACAGGATATCAATCAACTCACATGACGGTGCTCTGTCCCTAAAACAAGACCAGTTTCTCTCCAGTACGACCAGTAAATCCCCTTCCTTCCCCTCCCCCCCCCCCCCTGCTCCATCAGCATTGTCCAGGCATGTCTGCCACCCCCAGAGCTCTGGTGTACCCGTGGTGTTTTGGATTAAGTGTGCAAGATATTTGTAATGAACTGGAAGTGGCCGACTGAGGATGTATCAGGTAGAGAGCATCTGGGACTGCATGCTGACATGATGTGTTTGTGCATACATCCAATTATTTGTGTAGGTATTACTGAAAAGAGGATTTTCCTGCCATTTGTAAGTAGGTGTGCTGGTTTCACTTGGAAGGCATTTCAAATCAGTTATTCTTCCTAGGGTTAAGGATAAGTTAATTTGCCAGCAAAAGCAGGGAGCATCTTGCTCATTGGCACTAACCCGCAGACCAGGAGTTTCAGCAGGTATAACCCATCACAAAAACAGTTTTTAGAGAATCTCCCACTTATTTCCAATCTGGAGTGTGTGCAGAGAGGCACACAGGCACAGTGTGTGTGTGTGTGTGTGTGTGTGTGTGTGTGTGTGTGTGCGCCCACTCTTCCTGATACCCCTAAAGCTGCCTCACATCTGTCAGAGCCATCAATATCAAAAGCCCAGGTAGAGCCCAGCTTCTCCCTGCTGCAGTGTTTGGCTGACCACCCTGGTGTGCCTGTCACCCTCCTCACCTCTTCTACCTCTTCTACATCTTCTACATCTTTTTCCCTGCACTCTTTTTTTCTTTCAGGGTTAAACAATCAAAACTGTCAAAAAGTTTTAATAACACTAATTTATCTTTTAACATCCTGTTTTATCTATTGTGCTGCTGGGGTAGCTGCAGCAGAGACATACCATGCAATCCATCCCAGGTTGTGCAGTGAGTCGGTGGGAAAGGCAGCAATAAAATCCATAAGTCCTGAATCCAAGTTCTTTAAGTGCTTTGACTAGTCTAGATTCCCTCCTTAACACCCTTGGAAGATTGTTTATAGACGATGTATTCATATAGCCACTAAGACATCAAAATTTTCTAATTATATCTAGTCATGTCAAATGACAATTATGCCCTTAGTTCAGTTTGCCAGACAATGCTTCACCAAAGAGGGTTTGCCAAAATATTTTGACCGAAGAAAGAGGAGGCATCTGCAGCATCTGCAGGCGAGATCGTATAAAATGTCCCTGCAACACGTCTGCCCTGGCTCCACAGAAAGCTCCAAGGTAAGGGATGGGGTCTGCAGGCTGCAGGAAGGGGATGGCAGCCTAATGTGCCCCCACATTCCTGCTGCCTCTGGTGCTCCTGTGCAGGAGGGGACTCCATTACAAATCTCTTTTCAAGGCACCTACCTGCATGTTTTCACTCTTGATTTTTGTGCAGCAGCAATTTGGGAATTGTCATTTCTGTTTTACAGCACTGACCAGCTGCCAGCTCATAAGCCACACATCTGGTGTCACAAGAGGTAAGAAGCTGATTTACCAATTTATAGGAACAGAGACAGATCCTTTTGGGTGGGGTGTCAAGAGGTTTTACTGGTTTGCCCTATATGCAAACCTGGTGGGATTGCAGTAAAAAGTGATGAGGGTGCCCAAGGCTGTGTTTTAAGCCTCTGAGTACTGATGAAAAAGCAGAAAATCCCCATGGGGACATTCATCGCTTCTGCTTAACTGACCTTACATAAATCAAGGAGTGCTGCCTTCCCAACTTTGCTATGGCAGGAAGAGAATGGGACCAGATAAGCACAGCAGGGAAAAAATGCAAAATCCTGTATTCTGCTTAAGAATATATTAATTATTAAATCATCTAACATACAGACCTTCTAACCACCTTTGTAGAGTGCCAGAATTCTCAGCTTTATTAGATATCCATTTTCTTACTCCAGACAAAAAATATATTTATTACCTAAAGAATAAAGAGGGAATAAAATTTTATTGTAGCTAGAGGATTTTCAAGTGCAGTTGGCTAAATTTAGGTACCCTAGATGTTTAATAAATCAAAAGTTTTGAGAATTCTCATGTTCCTAGATTTTTTCAGTAAGTATTTATTTAAGATATTAATAAAGCCTTAGAAATTCCAATTTCAATGACTGAATTTTATTTCACCTAAGTCAGAATTTTGGGGCTCAAATTATTTAAATGTTGTAGTGAAGTGTGACAAATGCATAGAGCAATTTAATTGTGACAGAATATTAAAAGGTCACAAAGTCTGCTCTCTTTGTTTTGTATTTTTTTTTCCAGTGGAGAACTTCATTAGCAAATTATTAATTACCCTACCATTAAATAGGTAAATGTCTTACAGATTCATTGTTTTCCAAAACTGTAGGTCACCTATACTACAGTTTTTCAGTAGTTTTATTTCACTGTTCATCCTTTTTACAATTTCTTCTATTTCCATTCCTAATAGGGATGTCTTAGTGAAACTTGTTCAACAAATTCACTCTTGTCTTACAGGCACAGTATTCTTAAAGCACCAAATCCACAGTTCTGAAAAGGTCATCAATGAATGTTTGAAGACCTAGACTGCATCCATGAAAGCCTCTTGTTTTGACATAAAATTAAGTTTCAAGTTATCTCATGTTAAAGTACCCTGAGAATGAAGAGACACCAAGGCACAGGATGAAAATTTCCCCAAATCTTACAGAAGAAATAATCAGTACCATATTTTTTCTCCTCAGAGTCATTCGCTGAGATATCCTCAGTAAAGGGCAGCCATGGCCTCTGGAGATGCTGAGATGGCTGTTTTTGGGGAGGCAGCTCCTTACCTCCGAAAATCGGAGAAGGAGAGAATTGCAGCCCAGAACAAACCTTTCGATGCCAAGTCATCAGTCTTTGTGGTTCATCCCAAAGAATCCTTTGTGAAAGGGACAATCACGAGCAGGGAATCGGGAAAAGTCACTGTCAAGACTGAAGGGGGAGAGGTGAGTCAAAAACAAGGTTCAAAAACAACATTTGCTTCCCTCACTGGGTTCTTAGCTGACATATAAGGATCTTTGCAGACCCTGACCGTGAAAGATGACCAGATCTTCTCCATGAACCCTCCCAAGTATGACAAAATCGAGGACATGGCCATGATGACCCACCTGCACGAACCCGCTGTGCTGTACAACCTCAAAGAGCGTTACGCAGCCTGGATGATCTACGTAAGTGGCAGCAGCAGCTTCCTCTGGGCAGCCTCAGGAGCTGCTGGGCCAGGCTCAGGGCAAGGCAACGTGCTGTGTCCCTTCCTTGCAGACCTACTCGGGTCTCTTCTGCGTCACTGTCAACCCCTACAAGTGGCTGCCGGTGTACAACCCCGAGGTGGTGTTGGCCTACCGAGGCAAGAAGCGCCAGGAGGCCCCTCCACACATCTTCTCCATCTCTGACAACGCCTATCAGTTCATGCTGACTGGTGAGTGTTTGGCCTCCCTCACAGCAATCTAATCAAAAAAGCGCTGCTGATTTCACTGGAGCATGTGAGAAGCCAGCTGGAGCCACCAAGAAGCATGACTGTGAACTTGGTCGATTTATGCAGTAAACAATTTCAAGTGAAACTGACCTAGGAGCATTCATGAACTTATCATGGTGAATTATTTATATTTAATTGTACAAAATTCTACACTCTCCTACTGCGAAATAGTACTTGGCTCAGTTTTCTACATTTTTTCACTGATAAGAAAGAAAAAGTTATTTTTTCTTGTATTTGAACTTGGGTAGGTACTTTGGTTTCATTTCTTGAGGAAAATTATGTGAAGGAAAATGATACACAGCTTGTCTCAGGTCCAGATGTCTCTGACTGTTCAATGTATCCATTTGGGCTTATGCTTAATACTACTAGGACATAGAAGGGAGTTGGGTAGTCTTGGACTTTTTGAAGAATCCCCAACTTTGGTTTGCAGTTTTACTTCTCATTCAGCTTAGCATTACCCAGACCAGCTGCTAACACATCTGTCATTGTTCTGCTTTCACAGATCGTGAGAACCAGTCCATCCTGATCACGTAGGTACCCCCCTGCGCGGGTCCCTGTGGGGCTGCCCGGTGCCAGGGCCCCTCCTGCCTGACCACGCACCCTCTGCTTCTCTCTTGGCTTTGGCAGCGGAGAATCCGGGGCCGGGAAGACTGTGAACACCAAGCGTGTCATCCAGTACTTTGCAACAATTGCAGCCAGTGGAGACAAGAAGAAAGAGGAGAAGTCATCAGGCAAAATGCAGGTGAGTCAGGAAGGACAGACTGAATGCTTGGCCTGTCATTGCCCTGTCAACCAAACACAGTGACTGAATAATGACATCCCTGCAGGGAACGCTTGAGGATCAAATCATCAGCGCTAACCCACTGCTGGAGGCCTTTGGAAACGCCAAGACTGTGAGGAACGACAACTCCTCACGCTTTGTGAGTTCTTGCTTTGCATAAAATCTCTCCCCTTCATGGCAACACACTTGATGCCTGAACAGTTCTTCATGCAGAGGAGACATCAGCAGAACACATCCAGGCTGACCTGCTGCTGCTTCTGCTTCACAGGGCAAATTCATCAGAATCCACTTTGGTGCCACAGGCAAACTGGCTTCTGCTGACATTGAAACTTGTAAGAGATTCTCCTGGACTGCTCCCATCCCTTCCCAAATTCCCCTTTCTATGTACATTCCCACAAGTGATGAACCCTTTCTACCATCCTTGCCAGATCTGCTGGAGAAGTCCAGAGTCACTTTCCAGCTCAAGGCGGAAAGGAGTTACCACATCTTTTATCAGATCATGTCCAACAAGAAGCCAGAGCTAATTGGTAGGAGACATCCCTGAGCTTTTGAGAGGAAAATCTCTGAACAACATTCAACTCTTTTACAAGATTAATTAAATTTAACCGACAAACACATTTGTTTTCAGAAATGCTCCTCATCACCACCAACCCATTTGACTTCCCTTTTGTGAGTCAAGGTGAGATCACTGTCCCCAGCATTGATGACAAGGAGGAGTTGATGGCAACAGATGTAAGTAATGTACAAGAGGCCAAGGTCAAGAGACACAGGTCATGCATCAGATAACATGCAAATATTTCACTTTGTTCATTGTATTACCAGAGTGCCATTGACATCCTGGGCTTCACTGCTGATGAAAAGACAGCCATCTACAAGCTGACAGGGGCTGTCATGCACTATGGGAACCTGAAATTCAAGCAGAAACCAAGAGAGGAGCAAGCAGAGCCTGAAGGCACTGAAGGTATTATCAAACTCAATAATTAACCCTCTGTAAGCCACTACATATGTTGAAGACAGCAAAAGTTTTTCACTGTTAGACTTCAGATTCCAAAGAAAACAATCATCCAGGAAAAAACAGCTGTCCCTTGTCCTTAGTACATGAAATCCCCTGATTTAAGGACTTACATAACTTATGCTATAAACAATTAATACTTTAAATTGGTCTTCATACTCTTTCAAGAAGTAAGGCATTATGGATGTTCCTTTAGTCATACCTTTGCTGGAATATGGCTTGCAATTGTGAAACAGCCCAGTGATTCAGTTCTAACATGACAGGGAACCATGTTCCCATGCACCTTCACCTATGAGGTGCTCAGGGAAGTCAGCTGTGAGAGGAGTTATTTAATTCCTTGCCTTTGTTGGCATAGGGCCTACAACCTGTCTTCAGTTCTGTAAACAATGCCTCCTCTTGTTAAAGGACAAGGCAGGTGGGGAGCACCCAATAAGTTTTATTGAATATCAGAAACAAAAGCTCAGAAAAGGCTGTAGGATGTGGATTTGAAGGAGAATAGGGATATTATCTCTGCATTCCACTCTAATTATTTTCTGGTTTTGATCACCCGAATGTAGATCAGTACCTGACTGTTATCACTGCAGCTCCTGAGCTGCGTGTGTACTGCACTCAGACTAGCAAGCTTCAGTTTTCAGTTTTGTGCCAGTAGATTTTTGAAAACTTCATTACTTTTTGCATGTTGCAGTGAAAAATTTCAAACTGATTATTTTTAGAAAAGCTCAATGTGCATAATGGCAAGTGTGATGTTACAAAGATTCCCTCTACAAGAGTCTATCAAAAGTTTTCAAAAACTAGAAATTTGAACCATTCAGCCTTTAGGGAATGCTCTAGGATTCAAAGCCTGCTGGACATAAAATTATTCCTTTTTCCTCTGGCTTTTCAGTTGCTGACAAGGCTGCCTACCTGATGGGTCTGAACTCAGCCGACATGCTGAAGGCCCTCTGCTACCCCCGAGTCAAAGTGGGGAATGAATACGTGACCAAGGGCCAAACAGCACAGCAGGTAAGAGACATGCTGCAACCTGTAACCATGTGTAGAATGAATATCCTTTTGATTCTCCTGTGCCTCGTATTGTAACTCCAGGTATTTTTTTCCCTGTAGGTGCACAATGCTGTGGGTGCCTTGGCAAAGGCGCTTTATGAGAGAATGTTCCTGTGGATGGTTGTTCGCATCAATGAACAGCTGGACACGAAGCAGCCCAGGCAGTACTTCATTGGTGTCCTGGACATTGCTGGCTTTGAGATCTTTGATGTAAGTAAGATTTGGTAAGAGCTATTTGGAAGTGACAACTGAATGTTACGATCAATTTGAGAGACATTTTTAAAGAGAACATAATATCATCACATGATTATAGCTATTTGTCTTTTTTAAGTAAAAAAAGGACCTTTCAAAGGACTTGTGCTATTTCAAGATGTGCAAAATCAAAGTACAATATGGTCCAATCAAAAAAGTTCATTGTTTAGATGATCAGGCCCAAGACAGTATAAAGACATGTAATCACAATAGTCCTAAACTTGGGCTCTTTCTCCCAGTAACATGGTCTCATTTTAAACAGGATGTATAATTTATCTTTAAAGTTTGTGAATGAAAACAATTTCCTTGTGGACAATTATTTTGAACCTTTTCTCTTTTTCAAATTGTCATGAAACAGACTGAAGAAATGCATGGGAAGTCAAGTTAACTGCATTCCTTATTTTTAAAAGAGGAGGTCTTGCAATTATTCCTGCATCTTCAAATATGTATCTTTTTTATTTTATTTCCAGTTCAATAGCTTTGAACAGCTGTGCATCAATTTCACCAATGAAAAACTGCAACAGTTCTTCAACCACCACATGTTCGTGCTGGAGCAGGAGGAGTACAAGAAGGAAGGAATTGAATGGACATTCATTGATTTTGGGATGGACCTGGCTGCCTGCATTGAGCTCATTGAGAAGGTATCCTTCCTTTCAAATCAGTTCCATGCATGGAATCTCTTGGTCTCATTTTCCAAAGGGATCTTCTATGTTCATGTTTCCCTTGTGCTGGGTAGCCAAGAGCTGGAACAGCACTCCAGATGTTTCTTCTCAGAGCTGAGTAGAGGGGAAGGATAGAGGGGAAGGATTAACTCCCTTGAGCTGTTAGCAGCACGGTGTAGCTGAGGATGTGTTGGTGCCTTTGCTGCAATGGCTCACGTTCAACTTGTCCAACACATCTGTGTATACTCTGATTTTACAGGGTACATTGTCAACACAAACAAAATTAATTTCTATTTCTTTTATGAGTAATTTTGTGTTCAAAAATGTAAGTATCAGTGTGATCAATACCATTTTCAAGAAGAAAATGGAATTAAATAATAATACTTTCTTATGTGTATTTCAGTCTATGTTCCATTACTGAGCCTAGGTGAAGATCATTATTGCCTTGAAAGATAAATTATAATTGGTTTCTTCTTGTGATTTCTCCCAGCCCATGGGCATCTTCTCCATCCTGGAAGAGGAGTGCATGTTCCCCAAGGCAACTGACACCTCTTTCAAGAACAAGCTCTATGACCAGCACCTGGGCAAGTCCAGCAACTTCCAGAAGCCAAAACCTACCAAAGGCAAGGTTGAGGCCCACTTCTCCCTGGTGCACTATGCTGGCACAGTGGATTACAACATCACTGGGTGGCTGGAGAAGAACAAGGACCCTCTGAATGAAACTGTCATTGGGCTGTACCAGAAATCATCTGTGAAGACCCTGGCTTTACTCTTTGCCAACTATGGTGGAGCAGATGCAGGTTGGTTCTTTGAATTCCATGTTTTCACTGATTTACAGCTTGCAAAAAGGAATCAAAAAAAGTCCAAAAAAATCTAAAATCTGTTTTATTTTCAATTTAGCTGAGGCTAGTGGTGGTGGTGGTGGCAAGAAGGGAGGCAAGAAGAAGGGTTCTTCCTTCCAGACTGTCTCAGCTCTTTTTCGGGTACAGTAAAGAAATCATTATTTCCTCCTAAGTCAAGGAGTAAACCCACCAATTACTACAGCTAGTCTTGTTTTGGCTTGTTTCTGTTAAAAGATTCTGAAGTTCTTGGGCCCCATTCTCCTAGGAATAAATTCAGTCAATGTACTCATACTTCATTTCACTGAATGCACAGTTTTTCCATTTGTTTAAGGCTGGAATTCATCTCAGCACACCCTACAAGACAAATGTGTAATCTAGACATTTAAAACTCAGCTGGTTGGTTTTGTCCCTTTTGCTTTCAGTAGGGAAAACACAAAGGTAGTGTGCTCCATATGACCCTGCCTAAATACCTACTGAAGAATGCTTGACACTGTCTTTTAGGGGTACTGCTTTATCTCTCTGGGTATATCCAATAGAAAATGGATATCTTTTCAAATGAAGGCATTCCACTAGAGTCAGTGAAATGTATTAAAATTCTATATTTAAGAGTACAGTTTTTCCTAAACATTACTCAGATTACTAAGTTAATTATAGCAAATATCTGTGGAAAGTCAGAAAAACTGGTGCAGAGAGCTTGAGTTCAGGGTTCTGCTGATTTTCGTATAGTATCTCATTTAGGAGGACTTGATGCTTACGGCAGAAATGACATTTGCTAATATCAGCTTTTCTTAATGACTCTCCCAGGAGAATTTAAACAAGCTGATGACCAACCTGAGAAGCACCCACCCCCATTTTGTACGGTGCATCATTCCAAATGAAACTAAAACACCTGGTAAGAGACTTACATGTACATTGAAGGTTTTCAGTGTGGTGCAGCTCTTCCTCACTGTATTACAGAACATGGCATGTATTTGTGCTCTGCATTGCCAGGTGCCATGGAGCACGAGCTGGTGCTGCATCAGCTGCGCTGTAACGGCGTGCTTGAAGGGATCAGGATCTGCAGGAAAGGATTTCCCAACAGAGTCCTGTATGCAGATTTTAAACAGAGGTCAGACTTCATTCTCTTACTGGATCACCTTACCCATCTTAGCTTTTGAAATCTAACCTTCCCCTCCTGTGCCTAAAGTCTTCCCTAAAGTTTCAGTTTAACAAGTGCTGTTTATTCTCAACAGTTCTTGAGACTCTTTCTTGCTGTGTACCTGCCAGCTGGTCTCAACAACAGACCTCTTCATATTCACAGAATCACTTAGGTTGGAAAAGACCCTTAATATTCTGGAGTTCAAAGCAAGTCCTTCCATTTTCTTTCTCAGATACAAAGTATTAAATGCCAGTGCTATCCCAGAGGGACAGTTCATTGACAGCAAGAAGGCATGTGAGAAACTTCTTGGATCGATTGACATAGACCATACTCAATACAAATTCGGTCACACTAAGGTAAAAGATTGTTTGCTTCAAGTGCTACGTGGTTTTGGTTAGCATGGTTTAATACTGACACTCAGATACTCCAGAGAGCACATGAAATGATCCAATAGGGTGTAAGAAATATTGTAAAATAAATCAACCAGATTCTTGATTACTCAACACTGAATGAACTGAAATTCATGGTATTAGGATGATTTAATTAAGGGTTAATCAAGTTCCTATTTAAGACAAAGTTGTCGAATAAAAGAATCATGGGTGAATAAAAATCAAAGAAAAATATCTGGGTATTATAGTTCCTCAACTGCAAGTAACCAGAAGCCTGGAGTTATAAAAGAGTGTCTGCCACCACATATACTCTTTGTGGGTTTGATTTTAACTTCCATAGAGTATGGGGGCAGGGTATCAGGCTACTGACACTGCATCTGTTTTCTTGTTCTCACCTAAGGTGTTCTTCAAAGCTGGGCTGGTAGGCCTTTTGGAAGAGATGAGAGATGAGAAGCTGGCACAGCTCATCACCCGCACCCAGGCCAGATGCAGGGGCTTCCTGGCGAGGATGGAGTACCAGAAAATGGTGGAGAGAAGGTAGACTTATCTTTAGATCAGGGTCACTGTACTTGGTTTATTGTGTCATCGTGGTGTAAATATGGAATATTAATTTAACTTATCTTTCAGGGAGTCCATCTTCTGCATCCAGTACAACATTCGTGCATTCATGAATGTCAAACACTGGCCGTGGATGAAGCTGTTCTTCAAGATCAAGCCCTTGCTGAAGAGTGCAGAGTCTGAGAAGGAAATGGCCAACATGAAACAAGAATTTGAGAAAACCAAGGAAGAGCTTGCGAAGTCTGAGGCAAAGCGGAAGGAGCTGGAGGAGAAAATGGTGAAACTGGTGCAGGAGAAAAATGACCTGCAGCTCCAGGTTCAGTCTGTGAGTACCACCATCAGGCATTCTCCTAATTCTACTGTGACTATCAGGTTGCTATTTACAAGTACATTTTCAAACCAAATAGAAACTTTGATTTAGTTTAGTTCAATTGTAGTTCTTTTAGTGGTGCTCTAAAAGGTATAACTAGCTTCTATAAGGACTGCGAGGTATCTGCAGTCAAAATATTACTTAGTAGAAAAGTGACACTTTTCTACAGTACACACTGAGATATTCTTATATTTTATGCTTATCATGCACTTTGATCCTATGTTTGATATTATGAGATAATATTGGACTCTATACCCTGCACAAATACATAAATACTCATATCTTCAGGTAGATTGCAAAGGAATTTACTTGGTTTTAGCTTTTAAACCTGTCTGCTTCAAAACTAAAAATATAAAAATCAATTTTATATTATAAGTCATTCTGTTGGAAAGTGAATCAAATTTTAAACTACAAAACTGCTATCCAAGACCATGCACTATGAAGATTAGGTATCTCAATATTCCCTGAAAAAGCATATGCCTAAAAATGGCATCTCCTTACCAGGAAGCTGATGCTTTGGCTGATGCTGAGGAAAGGTGCGATCAGCTCATCAAAACCAAAATCCAGCTGGAAGCCAAAGTCAAGGAGGTGACAGAAAGGGCTGAAGAAGAAGAGGAAATTAATGCTGAGTTGACAGCCAAGAAGAGGAAGCTGGAGGATGAATGTTCAGAGCTGAAGAAAGATATTGATGACCTTGAGCTAACACTGGCCAAGGTGGAGAAGGAAAAACATGCCACTGAAAACAAGGTATGAGGTAGAACCTGTCACTTGCACTCTGGAAAAACTTGTCTTGTTAGAAAGTTTCAAGCGCCATTTTCTGTCTGTGCTTGCTCCCTTCTTCTCAAAGGTGAAAAACCTGACTGAGGAGATGGCAGCCCTGGATGAGACGATTGTGAAGCTGACAAAGGAGAAGAAAGCCCTCCAAGAGGCGCATCAGCAGACCCTGGATGACCTGCAGGCAGAGGAAGACAAAGTCAATACTCTGACCAAAGCCAAGATCAAGCTGGAACAGCAAGTGGATGATGTAAGCACACAGATATAGAACAGGAAGAGGACAGGTATGGAGTCCAAGCTGGCTGGCAGAGCCCTGATGGTCTTGTTGTGTTTAGCTGGAAGGGTCCCTGGAGCAAGAGAAGAAACTGCGCATGGACCTGGAGAGAGCAAAGAGGAAACTGGAAGGAGACCTGAAGCTGGCCCAGGACAGCATCATGGATTTGGAGAATGATAAGCAGCAGCTGGATGAGAAACTGAAGAAGTAAGTGTGGCTCTGGGGCACCTGAGTGCTGGACTGCAGCACTTGTCTTGTTTCTTTGTGATCTAACACAGTTCACTTGTCCCAAAGGAAAGACTTTGAAATCAGCCAGATCCAGAGCAAGATCGAGGATGAGCAACTTCTAGGCATGCAATTTCAGAAGAAGATCAAGGAGCTGCAGGCAAGTCTCTGTGCCTTTTGCCCTGCCTTGCTCAGGCTCAGCTCAGGCAGGAGGAGGGCACGGCTGTGAAGGGTCCCTGCTGTTCTGCAGGCCCGCATTGAGGAGCTGGAGGAGGAGATTGAGGCAGAGCGAACCTCTCGCGCTAAAGCAGAGAAGCATCGCGCTGACCTGTCCAGGGAGCTGGAGGAGATCAGCGAGCGCCTGGAAGAAGCAGGAGGGGCCACAGCAGCTCAGGTGGAGATGAACAAGAAGCGTGAGGCAGAGTTCCAGAAGATGCGCCGTGACCTGGAAGAGGCCACGCTGCAGCACGAAGCCACGGCTGCTGCCCTGCGCAAGAAGCACGCGGACAGCACAGCTGAGCTGGGCGAGCAGATTGACAACCTGCAACGCGTGAAGCAGAAGCTGGAGAAGGAGAAGAGTGAGATGAAGATGGAGATTGATGACTTGGCCAGTAACATAGAGTCTGTGTCTAAAGCCAAGGTACACAATTATATTTATTAGGAATTTGATAGCAATGTGGTATTTTTTCTTTAATCTTATATGGTGTAATTTTTATCAGGTTGTATTATAAATGCTTTCTCCAAATCTCATGTGTAGAAGTTTGGGTGCATGCACAGTCCCAAGATGTCAACTGCATCTTCTGGACATATTTTCCTGCTAAAACAAAGCAGGATCAAGGTATTTACTCTTTTTTTTTTTTTTTAATGTACAATTGATATCTAGGCAAATCTGGAGAAGATGTGCCGCACTCTGGAAGACCAGCTGAGCGAGTATAAAACAAAGGAGGAGCAGAATCAGCGCATGATTAGCGATCTTAGTGCTCAGAGAGCTCGTCTCCAGACAGAATCTGGTACAGCCTTTCCATCTGTAATTTGGAAATGGAGAACCCCATAAATTGCTGTCTTGGCTCTTAAAATTTTATCTCAATTGCAAACTTTTTTAGGTGAATATGGACGCCAGGTGGAAGAAAAAGATGCTTTAATTTCTCAGCTGTCTAGAGGGAAACAGGCTTTCACCCAGCAGATTGAAGAACTGAAGCGGCAGCTAGAGGAGGAGATCAAGGTGAAGATACTCACATTACATATGAAATAAATATTTGACATAATACTGTTTTTTGGAAAATGTTCAAGGCTTCAAAAGGTGATTTAATTAAAAGTTCAAACCATTCCTTTAGACGATGCAATCCAGGCCCTTGCAGTGCAGGACTCCCATGTTTTTATGAGGCAGTCAGTTAACCTCTATCTCTTTGGGACCTTTATCAGTGTATAAGTACCAGTGAGAGAAATTTCTCAGGAAACACCTACTCCTTATCGCCATATTTTTACCACCAGGCCAAGAACGCCCTGGCCCATGCCCTCCAGTCTGCTCGCCATGACTGTGACTTGCTCCGTGAACAATATGAGGAGGAGCAGGAGGCCAAAGGGGAGCTGCAGCGAGCCCTGTCCAAGGCCAACAGTGAAGTGGCCCAGTGGAGAACCAAATACGAGACGGACGCGATTCAGCGCACGGAGGAGCTTGAGGAGGCCAAGTATGTGAGCTTTTTGTGGAAGGTCAGCATAAGTCAATAAGAGAAACTTAAAGACATCACTGAGATTTCCAAAGGCAAAAGCCTGGTAGAAGGTTGAGGAGTTCTATGAAAGGGAAAAACACAAGGAAAACAGGCTATATGACAAAGAATGAAGGGAAAGGACCTGTACGGGATTGTGCAAAGTGTAGAGGGATAGCAAGACTGCAGAGAAGCTGTGGCTGCCCTATCCATGGAAGTGTTCAAGGCCAGTCTGGATAGGACTTGGAGCAAACTGGTCTATTGGAAGGTGTCGCTGCCCAAGGCATGGAATTAATGGATTTTTGATGTCCCGTCCAACATAACACAAAAAATTCTGTGACTCTATGACTCTATGAAGACTTTGGGGAAATGAAATAGGAACAAATGACTGGAAGGGATAGGCTCTGCACCATGTGCAATAGTGCCAAATAATAAGAAGTGTCTCAGTGCCCTGCTGAGTATGATAATCAATGTCCACCAACATTTTCAGTTAAGAACCGTGCTTACTACTTCCCAGGAAGAAGCTTGCCCAGCGCCTGCAGGAGGCAGAGGAGCATGTTGAGGCTGTCAATGCCAAATGTGCCTCTCTGGAGAAGACAAAGCAGAGGCTGCAGAATGAAGTGGAGGACCTGATGATTGACGTGGAGAGATCCAATGCTGCCTGTGCTGCTCTGGATAAGAAGCAGAAGAACTTTGACAAGGTCTTTTGGCCTCCAGCACCTGGCCAGAGCAGGGCCTTGTGATGGCCACAGCCCTACTCACCCCCCTGTTTCTCTTCAGGTCCTGGCAGAATGGAAGCAGAAGTATGAGGAAACGCAGGCTGAGCTGGAGGCCTCGCAGAAGGAGTCGCGCTCTCTGAGCACGGAGCTGTTCAAGATGAAGAATGCCTATGAGGAGTCCTTGGACCACCTGGAAACAATGAAGCGGGAGAACAAGAACTTGCAGCGTAAGTCCCTGGCCCTCTGCTCCTCCCTGGCCTTTCTCACTATCAGCCATTCCCATCATTGTTCATGGCTCTGTGCCTGCAGGTCTGCAGAGATGCCTGTCCCCTTGGTGGGGCAGAGCCCTTCCCATTCTGCTCTGTGCCTGACCATGCCATTGATCTTTGTTCCCACAGAGGAGATTTCCGACCTCACGGAGCAGATTGCGGAGGGAGGAAAGGCCATTCATGAGCTGGAGAAAGTGAAGAAGCAGATTGAGCAGGAGAAATCTGAAATCCAGGCTGCTCTGGAGGAAGCAGAGGTATATGACCATAATAACTGGTGTCTTCATTAAACAAATGAAGAAATAGGGTGGAAAGGGCCTGGGTTGTCTTCTCTTCTGGCTGGAGAGTGCAGACAGCTGAGATCTCTGCAAATTTTTTGTCATGCCCTAAAAGGAAGCAGTAGGTTTATTGATGTTATCAATGCTTGTGTCCACTTGTCCAGGCCTCCCTGGAACATGAGGAGGGGAAGATCCTGCGCCTGCAGCTTGAACTCAACCAGGTGAAGGCTGAGATTGACAGGAAGATAGCAGAGAAAGATGAGGAGATTGACCAGATGAAGAGAAACCACCTGCGAGTTGTGGAGTCCTTGCAGAGCAGTTTGGATGCTGAGATCAGGAGCAGGAATGAAGCCCTGAGACTGAAGAAGAAGATGGAGGGAGACCTGAATGAAATGGAGATCCAGCTGAGCCATGCCAACCGTGTGGCTGCAGAGGCACAGAAGAATCTGAGAAATACACAGGGAGTGCTCAAGGTTCATTCAGCAAAGCTACAGAAAGATAAAAATGAGATGCCTAACATTTTTGCCACTCAAGTGCACACTTACACATCGTAATTTCTTTTCTCTTTCTTACCAGGACACCCAGATCCATCTGGATGATGCTCTCAGGACACAGGATGACCTGAAGGAGCAGGTGGCCATGGTGGAGCGCAGAGCAAACCTGCTGCAGGCTGAAATTGAGGAGCTCCGGGCAGCCCTGGAGCAGACGGAGCGGTCGAGGAAATTGGCTGAGCAGGAGCTTCTGGATGCCACAGAACGTGTGCAGCTCCTGCACACCCAGGTCAGGGAACAAAGAGCTCTCTTGATACTGACCAAACACAGAGGGCTAGAATTTACCAGAGAACCAGCAGTAGAAATTCCTTAAAACTCCTCTCCCCAAGGAGAGGCATGTTTTACATATCTTCGCCAAGCCCACCTCTGACATTTTGTAAACAACCATTTTAACAATAATTCCAGAGTAAGAATTGGAATCTGGAAGGGGAACGTCTTTGTTCAGGCAGAAGGTGCATTATGGCTGGTTTTAGAATTCAACTCCTGCCATGTACTTCCCATTGCACAGAACACCAGCCTGATCAACACCAAGAAGAAGCTGGAAACGGACATTGCCCAGATCCAGGGCGAAATGGAGGATACCATCCAGGAAGCCCGCAATGCTGAGGAGAAGGCCAAGAAGGCCATCACAGATGTGAGTTGGGCGCTCCTGGCATTGCTGATGGTGAATGTACTCTCCCCAAAATATCTCCCGTCCCAAAATGGCTTTGACCTTTTGCTCTGATCAGGCGGCCATGATGGCAGAAGAGCTGAAGAAGGAGCAGGACACCAGTGCCCACCTGGAGAGGATGAAGAAGAACCTGGACCAGACGGTGAAGGACCTGCAGCTTCGTCTGGATGAGGCCGAGCAGCTGGCACTGAAGGGAGGGAAGAAGCAGATCCAGAAGCTGGAGGCCAGGGTGTGTAGGGCTGGGGCTGTGCCTGAGGGAGCGTGTCCCTCCTTGGAGAGACATTGGCAGGGCAGCTGCAGGGCTGGGCTTGTCCTTGCAGGTGCGGGAGCTGGAAGGGGAGGTTGATGCTGAGCAGAAGCGCAGCGCTGAAGCCGTGAAGGGTGTGCGCAAGTACGAGCGCAGGGTGAAGGAACTCACCTACCAGGTAAGGCAGGAGCTCTCCTGCTCTCACCGGGCTTTCTCACAGTGAGTCACATTTTGCACACACCATCCCCAAGGGGAATTGTTAACCTCATGTAATGCAGAACCAAGAATTTACTTTCTTTCCTGTTTGTCAAACGTTAGTCTGAGGAAGACAGGAAGAATATTCTCAGGCTGCAGGATCTGGTAGACAAGCTGCAAATGAAAGTGAAATCCTACAAGAGACAATCTGAGGAGGCCGTAAGTATCTCTCTGAGTGCTTGGCAAGAATCACTTTCCCAGAAGGTAGTTTGGCCATTGAGTAGACAAATATAAGAAATTTCGAAGATGCCAATGGAGATGCTCATCAATTTCACATGCTTTCAAATTCTCTAAAAGGCTCACAAAGTAGACTCGCCTTTGAGAATGAAAACAATGAGCCTTTAAGAAGACTTCTGAGGAGGGCAAATGCACATAGCATTTTTTGCATTAGAAGCACAAAGCAACCTGTAAGGATTTTTATGAATTATACCAGCAATACAATATATATAAAGAAATTTTGGAAATACCTTATTTTTAGAATTTTTGATAGCAGAAAGGGAAGGTGTAGGCAGTCCCACCCCAAACCATTTTGCATTTCGCTTTTAGAATATTGCAAGGAAACTTTGCTTGTTTCTGGGCATGCAGCATTCAGGGATGGACTGAGGATCCTACAGCCCCTGAATTTATGATTGTCTGAGCACGGCTTCTTCCACAGCTGTGGAAACAGTCCTGCCCAGAATAGGGCTTCTGAGTTAGTTAAGGGGATATGTAAGAATGACCCTGAGATCTCATCAATCTCACTGTGAGACTTTGTACAAGCAGTGGTGGGTGGAGTTTGGAGGTTTGTGACTTTGCCAGGTCAAGGCCCAGAAGGAATGAAAACCCCAAACTTCTCACTAACACCTCCTTCTCCCTCTCAGGAGCAGCTGTCCAATGTGAACCTGTCCAAGTTCCGCAAGATCCAGCACGAGCTGGAGGAGGCCGAGGAGCGGGCTGACATTGCAGAGTCACAGGTCAACAAGCTCCGAGCCAAGAGCCGCGAGTTCCATAGGAGGATAGAAGAGGAAGAGTGAGCATGTCACCAGGCAGCAAAGTGACCTGAGGGCTGCACAAAATGTGAACCTCTTGGTCACTTTTTTTCTTCTGCCGTGAGCCTTAGTACCCACCTCAGTGTCTAGTGAATAAAAATTATAGTAGATTCTTCTGCATACACACTGTGGTCAGTGGTTTTGTTCTTCTTTGGGTTTTGTCTTCCTTGGGCAATTGCATTGCAGAAGAAGTTTCCTTACTTTTCCTCTCTGGGACAAGGGAGAAGCAGGGGTCAGTGCTGGATTGAGGATCTGCAAACTTAGAGACTGGCCACTCCTGAAAAATCCAGCCTGTGCCCTCTCCTGTCTCAAGCAGCTCTTTGTCCAGCTCCTGCCTTCAGATCCTCCTAATGCTTCTGCCATTGTCCTTTCAGCACAGCTCCTTTCCCATGTGAGAATCAAGAGAGGGTGATCCTTTTGCTTTTTCTTTTCCTACTCTTGTTTGTGATGCAGGCCGTCACAAAACCTAAGCCCCGGTTTAGGTTTTGTTTTTCAACAATCTCAACACTGAAGAGAAGTTGAAACTGACCACTCTGATATTTTTTTGTTACACCCATGACAGCAATGTCCCAAGGGCTCTCATCTTACCTGGTTCCCAAGTGCAGCCTCAGCAGCTCTTGCTGGGAAGTCCAGCCTGATTCCAGTGTCACTAAAATGCATTGACAACCAGAACCTGTCAGTGTTGTCTATGGAGAGAAATGGGAGATTGTTCTTTAGGAGCAGACCTCAGGTTTCAACCCACACCCTTCAGAATGCCACCCAAGGCCCTGCAGAGATGCCAGACTAGTACTTCCTTCTCATGACACTGTACAACTTTTCCCCAGGGCTCCTTGGCAGAATCCTAAACTTTTTCCTCCCTCCTGGCATGAACGTTTGGGTGCCCAACCTCACCTAGAGGCCGCCTGCTCCTCTTGGGAGCAGTCCCACCTGAGGGCATTTCCAAAGCTTCAGGTAGGTCTGCATAGAGTCTAGAGGGCACATAAAATCTGTGAGTATGTCTTGACTGTAATTGCTGGTACAAGCATTAACCTCAGAGACTCAGGGACAGGAGCACACCCTGAGGCAGGGCCTGCCCTGAGCACAGCTGGGCACTGCTGATGACACTGAGGGCTGCCCTGCCACACCAGCAAACTCACAGCTGCCTTTGCCCTCAACTCCTGCACTCCCAGGCCACACAAAACTGCCCCTCAGCCTCCACAAGAGCCAGTGCTGGAGGAGGGGACAAGGCCCAAAGGAGCTTTGGAGGAGGCCCATGGCAGGAGGATCGGCCCATCATGTGTCTCCTTTCACGCTCAATGCCAAAGCCCAAAATAACCCCACTCTCCCAAGGCTCCTGTACGGGTCGTGCCTGTTTGTGGGGATGATCTGCTTCCACTAATAGCGCCTGAAGACATTCCTGGGCGGGTAGGCTGCCTTGTGTGTGGCACTGCAACGTGCTGCCCTGGAGGAGCTGGACACGTGTGCTGTGTCCCAAGGCAGCAGCTGCTATTCTTGTCCCAGAGAGACTCAGTGCAGCACAGCTCCATTGCCAGCTGAAAGGTTAAACACCAGAATGGGGCCCGAGCGTGCTCTCCCTGCTCAGAGACTGAATCCAGAGTGTTCCCCTTTGGAGCCCATGCAAAGGCCCTGTGCCAGCCCAGTGCCATGGCCATCCCCTGCTGGGATGTGCTGTTCCATGGGCAGCACAGCAGCTGCCCAGGTACTTCCAACAGCTAGCATTTCACAGCTGCCATCCTGGAGTTCCTGGGTGAGGATGAAGTCTGAGGCAGGGCCTGCTCTGAGGTTCAGCTGCTATCCATGTCCCTTTGCTCAAGCTGTGCTTTCCCAGCCCTCATGTAGGGAAGGATGTAGGGCTGTACTCCAGAGTACGGCCTGGAGTGTCCCGGGAGTATCAGGGCTGCAGGAGAAGCCCTGGCCGGGCTGGTGCCTCTGACATGATGGTTATGGAGACTCAGCCCTGCCTGCACCTTGACTCCCCTGGCCCTCTGGAGAGCTCAGGAAAGCCGTGTCCCAGCCAGGGACAGTGACCATGGGCAATCAAAGGACACTGAGCCCAGGACATCAGCTGGGATGGTGGCTGTGCCATTCCCCTCAGGCCTTGGCTGTTGCTCTGACAGCATAGGTGGCATCAGCTTTCTCCTCAGCTTGGGCCTTGTCACTTGACAGAAGTTCCTTTAGGATCCTTGGCAGGAAGCCAACAGCATTATTCCTGGTGAGAGGAGCAGGGGTTGCCAGTCCCAGGGCCCCATCAGGCTCCTGTCAGTCACAGGGAGCTCCCGGACAGCAGCTGACCAGGCCTCTGCTCCAGCACCCAGTGCCAGGGGATGGCAGCCTGGAGCCATGGAGGGGACCCTGCTCAGGGCCCTGCTCCACTGCAGACCAGCAGGGAGATCTCACTTTCTATGGGTTGGCCTTGGTCAGTAGAGGATCACAGTAACATCACCTATGTTCAGGTAACACTTAGGAGTTCAGCAAATGAACATTTGAGAAATGAATCAGTTAAAATTCCTCCATGAGCTGTTAAGTAGTTAGACACTGCATTCTGCTCAGGGATTCCATAAATACAAATTACTGGAGGTAGGAGAGTTCTGTACAAGTGCCATTCTATGCTGATGATCCTTCCTGAGCATCACTTTCAAAGGCAGGAAGTTGGGCTACACAAACCTTTGATCTCACAAGGATATCTTATTTTAGGTTATGACAGAGTTTCCTGCAGAGGTTAATACCATGCTCCTTCATTGTTTCCTTTTCCTTCCCCTTCCTTCCTGCTGTCATAGTTACTCGCTGCTTCAATTACCTCTTCCTGCCTGCCAGGTTGCCCACCCCACTCACCTGCTGTGTAATTAGAGCTCCTCAGCTGCTTGGCAGGGGATAGAAAGGGCATCCCGAGCGTCACCTCTCTGGATGGGATCTCCTGCCCAGACCTCTTCCGCTGATGTGCCTATGGATACAAGATGAGTGTGAATCGCAGCACACGAGCGGCATGCTCTTGAAACTACCCATCCTCTAATCCCAGATTATGGATTTATTTGCCTCTCATGTTCAGTTATTCAATTTATTTGCCTCTCATGTTCAGCTTAAACGCACTCCAAGACTTCCAAGAATACCACTCTGTGGGAACCTACTTGGAAACAAATTTATAATTAAAGCTCCCCCCCTAGGACAGGTGCATTCCATTTATTTGACATGTAGTGGATGTAAATCACATTAAGATCGACAAAAGTTAATTTCTGACTAGAGCAGAAGGGACAGCAAGGCCATCACAGCCCCTCCATGGCCAGCCAGTGACATTCAACTTATCTCCACAGGTTCTCACACTTACACTCAGAAATTTTGAACATTTCTTCACATTTGCCATGGTAGAGAATGGGTGGCCTATTCTTTACCTGCAGCTTTTAAGTCTTACCAGTTATGGTCCTCAGTGGTTCTTCCTCAAAACTCATTTATTGCTTCCAGAAATTGCCTCAGCCTATTCCTTAAGCCACATTTATTAGATATGTTAGTTCAATGGCAAATTTACTAATCAGATGTCGCATCCAAAATTACGGACTGAGCATGTTCTCCTCATAACACTGAGCATCTTTCAACATAACATTGAAAGCATGAACCTTAATGGAGTGACACTGAATTGAAAGCCAATCTTTTATAAGGAAAATGTGCTCTTACCCTCTCCAGGGTGTCCAGTCATATCCCAGCAGAAGTACGGGGGTGAGCAGTGCTGCTACAGAGCAGTGCTCTGACATTTCTGCTTGCCTTCTGCTAACATTCCTGGAAGCTCTCATTTTACACAGAGGGCAGCAGAAAAGCTGCTGCAGCAGGGGCTGAGCATTCCCTCTCAGACTGTCCATGACAGGCTGCAGAGAAAACTGACCTCTCTAGGCAGGCCCTACCTTAATGACAGCAGGGCCAGCGGCAAACAAAAAAAATCCTGCAAGGATTTGAGATCCCTTTTTTCTGGCAGTGGGGGGAAATAATGAGCAAGTCAGTCAGACTCCTTGCTCCACCATTGCTCTTTCTAGAAGAGTTATAAGTGATTCTAATCGACATGATTTTTGTATCTGCTACTGTCACTATCTCAGCCTCTGCTGTTTTGAGGTGATGGCGATGTTTTTTACCTCAAAAGTGCTGCATGCTGATGCCCTGCTTCTAGAATTCAAATGTTGCCACTTATTTTGGAGGTATAGTATTCCTTACAGAGTGTGACAAGAAAAAACATTAGACCAGAAAGTGATATTCTAGCAGCTAGGTCTCACATTGCAATAATGTTTTTTAAGGCAGAATCAAGGCACCAAACAACATACCTTTTTTTTTTCCTAGAATATAAGGACACTGATACTAAATACTCATTTCCCAATAGAAGTGAATTTAGGCAATCTATACTGAAACTATATCCTTTTCTTGAAAGATTCCTGCAAATCCTAGCTAATAACTAAGGGGAGGACTTGGCAATGACTGTCACTCAGTATTCTGGGCATAATGCCAAACAGTTTAGCAGACACAGGGAAAATAAAAGAGATGAAGGTGGTGTGTCAGTACCCTAAAGAGACTGCAGAAATAAAAGCAGGAAAAGAAATCAGAACAATTGCTCCTCCTCTTGCCCTGTACTCTCCAAAATGTGACGGAGTCATGAGGTCTCCATTTGGGTTGGAAAAGACCTCTAAAATCATTATGTTTAACCATTACCCCAGCACTACCAAGTCTACTATTAAACCATGTCCCCACACAACTTTTAACTCTCTCCAGGGATGGGGAGTCCAGCACTGCCCTGGGCAGCCTGTTCCAGGGCTTGACAACCCTTTCAGAGAAGAAGGAGTTGGACTTCCTTAACACGATGTCACTTCACTCCCTGGAGGAGGACTCAGCAAAGCCAACCACTTGCCCTCTCCAGGGCACCCTAAGCTCTGCCCAGTTGTAAAAAGAGTTCTTTTATCAGGAAATAAACACCACAGTAATTATATTTCACTCTGCAACAGAATTGGGTTTTTTTTAAGTTACAGGAGAAAATAAACAATCACCCCAAAGAAAATGAAATGGAGAACGTTTTAATAATTTTGCTAATGGGAGGAATGAAATAAAGTTTTACAAGGAGGAAGCACATGGTGAAGAGCCTTGGTGTCTTACCCAGAGAGCAGCTTGTTGTGTGATAAATTTGGAGCTGTTGGAGGGGGAGAATGTGTCTCTATCCCTATTCCAAAATATGCTAAAATTTCGAGGAAGAGTGGGATGCAGTGGGCTTCCAACCAATTCATGAAACCAGAACAGGTGCCCTATTGGGTTTCTCCCATTTTATTGTTGCTTACTGTAAAGTTTAAGGACTGAGACCAAGAAAGCAAAATATTGGCACTGCCCTCAAAAAGTGAGTTGAGGGAGGGGTGCTGAATTCATTTGTCAATAAAGCCACCAGCCTTGCTGCACTGTAGTTCTCTTGGTTTCCCCATAAGCCCTATTAATGCCATGGTATTTCATTGGTCACCTGGCAGTCCTGTGATATATTAATGGATTCTTAAGTAGGAGCTTTCACTCTGTTTGGAAGCTTCACAAGTTCATCTATGAGTTCCCCATGATTTTTGGACATCTGTATTTGAGGACTGAGAAGGAAAGAAATCTGCCATGAGACTACTAAACTGATGAGAAGGGTCTAAAATCAGCTTCATTATGGGAAGAACACTTAAGCTGAGAAATAACAAGGGAATAGCTGCAAGCGTAGGGATTTTACAAGGAAGAAGGGGAATGTGATCAGAATTATGGAGGTAATGTAGGACAGTGTGCATCACAGCAGCATAGTCATGGGACAGTATGGACTGTGTAGGAAGAATACACAGGGGAAATGAGAAGGTTTTATGCTTTATGTCAAAGTGCTCCTCATTTGTGCAGTGCTCCACTGTGGGGCTGCAGACATCCTGTTAGAAACAGGAGGAAAATGAGGATGTTGTGATAGAGTCTGTTATGGGCCACCTGAAAGAGACAAAGTACTGAAGGGATTTCCACAACTAGTAGAAACTCAAGTCTCCTCTGCCTTAGGGATGTTTTCAGCCATGTGGACATCTGCTGTGAGGGCAACAGCATCAGGCAAGCTCTGACAGAAATTCTTGGGCAGGCTGATGCCAATAGCCCAATGTGAATTCTGGACAGGCAAAACTGAATATTGGAAGCAGGGATGAACTTGTGATAAACATGATCCCAGATGGCACCTCAGACTGCAGCAAATACATGACTGGATGAAGGATCCAGCAGAAATCTGGGGAGATAAGCAACAAAATTACCATTCTGGGCTTTGTAAGATTGAAATTCATTGCATTCCAGGAACTGCTAGTTAGCACACCCTTTGCAGCAGCTGTGAAGAGAAGAGACTGCTCAGGAGAGATGTGCTTTAGAAACACAATAATATTGACTTCTGGGGGCTATTTTAACCCTTCACAGAATGCTACATTACATGTATTGTCGTAGATCAATTCTAAAACAGATTTATTTTCAGCTATGTCCACAGCTGTATTCAAACCAGGTAAGTCAACACTGCTTTTCTTTCACACCCTTCTTAGTGATTTCTACAAGCACTCACTGGCAATGAGTACTAGAACCCAAAATAACATCTGCCCATAATGTATGGAGCAGTTGTAGTCTCCTATGGGTGTTATATGAGTTGCTTGAGCAGTGTGGTAGCCCCTTCTTTATTTAAAGTAGGTATTTCTGTCCTGAAAGGACAGCTGCTGAGAAATGAGGAGATACTTGGGGAAGAGCCTGAAGCAGGAAACTTGAGGAACCTGAATTCCCTGAACAGCATGAGCATGGAGAAATTTAAACACAGGACATCAGTGCTGGACATGGCAAGAGCTGTAAGGAATTCAGCTTCCCAGTTTTCATCTTAGTAGATTTTTCTTGATCTTTGCAGCAAGCAATAGAGCAAACCTTGACATCAAACTTGGTTGTGCTTTTGCAAATTTATATTGAGCACTCTTTCACTAATGCCTTTGATGGTGATACTTTAAGCAACCTTAACTCATTTGCAACATTTGATTCCTCAACAGTCAGCTCAGGAATCTATTCAAGAGCTCCATATGAAAATAGTCTCCCATTACTTGGGATTAGGCTCCCAACTCACTTTTTCCAAATAATTTAAGCTATTGAGAGTGTCATATACAGAAAACTCAGCTGCAATAGAATTTTACTTCATGCTTTTTAGAAAATACCACAGAAAAGTGGTTCCCAACATTATTTGCTAGTTTTGGACATATTTTCCCCATTCCTCTCAATGCATATGTTCCTAAAGCATCATAGACGTTGTCATCACCATTACATGACTTAAAAGTTGTGGTATAAACATACCAAGGAAACTACCATGGGTCAAGGAGCAAATCACTGAGAAAGGCAGCAATAGAACCATGCAAGTTCTCTAAGTGCCTTGAGTAGTCCAGATTCTCTCCTTAACACTCTTGACAAATTATTTATAGATGTATTCACATAGTCAGTAAGATATAAAAATGTTCTAATTATATCATTCAAATCAAGTGACAATTATGCCCTTAGTTTGACAGACAATGCTTGGCCAAAAATGGTTTGCCAGAAATGTTTTGACCGAAGAAAGGGGGACCATCTGCATCATCTGCAGGCGAGACACTATAAAATCTGCCAGAGACAAGCCTAGCCTGTCTCTGCAGAAGGCTTCCAGGTAAGTGCATGCATTTCATGAGCTTGAAGAAAGAGGATCACATCCTTGCAATATCCTGTTTCATTTCTTCTTTCTCTAACAACCCTTTCCATGAGGGAGTGCCCATGTGAACTAAAATTTTCAGTGTAATTTTGATGCATGCCTGTATTTTGAATCTACAGTATGTTATGGAATTCTGTTCAGCAATAAGAAACAACTGCCATTCCTATTTTACAGGGTTGGCCATATACCAGGATACAAGCTGTTACCCAAAGGTAATACGCTGAATAATTCATTCCTAATCTATATTCTATGACACAACTTTTAAAGAGCTGCACAAATTCTCTTCATAAATCCTCTTATATTCCAGCTGAATTTGCTTAGGCTAGATCGTTGGAAATAGGGAAGATCTAAAAATTGAAGTAATTTTTTATCTTAAATAGAAAAGGTAATCCTTTCAGCAAGAAAGTACTCTCTTGAAGACTCATGACTGATAATTAAGGACCCGAACAGAGAGTGATTTTTCTATTACTAGATTCTTTTATGAGAAAAACTCAAACCTTGTCTGAATTCAGGGTGACTTACCAAACTGTACTCAATACTCAGATGGTCTGTTTACTATTACAAGATTTACATGTTGTAGAAGTCTAAGTCTTATTCTTGAGTTTAGACTATGGTACTTTTAACTTCAAATCAACGTGGATTTAATTGGTGTCTTTCAAGAGTTTATTTTGGAGACTAACTAGGAATTATTTGCTAAAGAGCAAGGAGCAAGGAGCTTTCTCATTGGTATTAATTGTATTATTCTTCTTAATGACCAATAACATTTTGCTCTTCACAAGGCACCTCTGCTGACAAGCTTTCATTAGAGGAGAGCCATGGCCTCTGGAGATGCTGAGATGGCTGTTTTTGGGGAGGCAGCTCCTTACCTCCGAAAATCGGAGAAGGAGAGAATTGCAGCCCAGAACAAACCTTTCGATGCCAAGTCATCTGTCTTCGTGGCTCATCCCAAAGAATCCTTTGTGAAAGGGACAATCCAGAGCAGGGAATCGGGAAAAGTCACTGTCAAGACTGAAGGGGGAGAGGTGAGTCAAAAACAAGAGTCAAAGACAAAATTTGATCCCCACTTTGAGATTTTAGGCGATACATGTGGATCTTTTGTTTTCTTTGCAGACCCTGACTGTGAAGGAAGACCAAGTCTTCTCCATGAACCCTCCCAAGTATGACAAAATCGAGGACATGGCCATGATGACCCACCTGCACGAACCCGCTGTGCTGTACAACCTCAAAGAGCGTTACGCAGCCTGGATGATCTACGTAAGTGGCAGCAGCAGCTTCCTCTGGGCAGCCTCAGGAGCTGCTGGGCCAGGCTCAGGGCAAGGCAACGTGCTGTGTCCCTTCCTTGCAGACCTACTCGGGTCTCTTCTGCGTCACTGTCAACCCCTACAAGTGGCTGCCGGTGTACAACCCCGAGGTGGTGTTGGCCTACCGAGGCAAGAAGCGCCAGGAGGCCCCTCCACACATCTTCTCCATCTCTGACAACGCCTATCAGTCCATGCTGACTGGTGAGTGCTTGATTTCCTTTGAGCTGCTATTGAAATTGTCTATCTGTACAGGAAAATTTAGGGTATTATCTGGAAATACAGTGCCACACTTAAAAAAAAAAATTGTGTGTGTGAAATTAATGGAAGATTAGTGCACTTAACTCTAATGGTCTGTGAGAGCTGAGTGTCAGTGCTCTCATTAGAATCACTAAGGACCTGGACATAACCTAGAGGGTGTAAATTCACTGGAAAGAAATCACCTATTTCGTTGTGTATACCTTATGCCTATAATGCAATCTTACATATATGGATGGACTTGTGTATGTTAATCATTAAATTAGTCTCAGATGGAGAGTACAGGGTGCGGTTAAATGATACATATCCTATAAATGATATACATACTATAAATTTAAATCTTCAAGCATCAGTGCTGACAAATAAAACAGAGAGGTGTACCTTAAAGAGGTATGTAAACCTCACCTGAGGCATTTAATATGCAAATGGATTTCATGACATAGATGATGGCCATGTGATGTAAATTACATACAGCTTTTAATGATCTCTGGAACTTGTGCACTGGTCTGTAGCTGCATCTCTAAATCCATTGCACTGTAGAGTGAAAAGTAAGCTTCGTAAAACAATATAAAGGAAAAAATAAAGCTTTTAGCATTTAAATTGGGCGACTTAAAAAAATTTCTTGCCACTTTTCCCTCTTCCTTTCACCTCTTATTTTCTCTTCCTTATCTATGCAATGAAACAAAAGGTGTGCAGGATTTTAGAACTTCTTCTCCCGTTCTTTTCTTAGACTCTGGGAAGTGCATACAGAATAGAAAAAAAAAAAAAGAATGTTGTTGATGTGTAATCTCAAGAATGCATAATTTCTGTATATATAGGGATTAAAAAAATAGAGGTGAAAAAGGATGAAAGATGTTGGTCAGATGTTCTGTAATTAATGATGCCTTAAGATTTTGATAAAATTGTTCTAGAGACTTTTAGCTTCAGAAGAATTTACATACAAAACAATTGCAACTTCAATATTTTCATAACCTGTACTTGCCTGTTAAAAAAGAAATAAGTAACTTGATGATAAGACAATGTCAGGAAAGGCATAAGACTACTGAAGTTTCTCTGCAGTGATTCCTTTATATAGAACCAGTTGCTAAGAGCTGCAGTACTGCTGACCACATCAAAAGTACCCACTAGAATTCCCTGGGCACTTTTTGCTATTTTCTTTTCCTGGATCCTCTGGAAGCTTCAGTTCTTATTTTTCTCCTAGTTCTTGAATTTCTAATTTGTCTTTTCTTATGTCTGTTTCTCACCTCTGTCTCTTCACAGATCGGGAGAACCAGTCCATCCTGATCACGTAGGTACCCCCCTGCGCGGGTCCCTGCGGGGCTGCCCGGTGCCAGGGCCCCTCCTGCCTGACCACGCACCCTCTGCTTCCCTCTTGGCTTTGGCAGCGGAGAATCCGGGGCCGGGAAGACTGTGAACACCAAGCGTGTCATCCAGTACTTTGCAACAATTGCAGCCAGTGGAGAGAAGAAGAAGGAAGAACATGCGTCAGGCAAAATGCAGGTAAATTAGTTGATACATGGTGGGATCAATGCTTTTCTTTGTTCCTGACATGATTTTTGGAAAGGATAACTAGCACTGATTATCACCCTGCAGGGAACGCTTGAGGATCAAATCATCAGCGCCAACCCACTGCTGGAGGCCTTTGGAAATGCCAAGACTGTGAGGAACGACAACTCCTCACGCTTTGTGAGTTATTAATTGGTACAGCTGTCAACACCAATTTGGATATTCTTGCTATCCAGACTGGTAAAATAAATCTCAATTGACTTTCCTGCTCTTTTCAGGGTAAATTCATCAGAATCCATTTTGGTGCCACAGGCAAACTGGCTTCTGCTGATATTGAAACATGTAAGACACTATTCTGGCCTGATCCCCCTTCCCTCCAGCCTTCCCGACTTCTTGTGCTTGACTGTGTCCTACCTTCCTTGCCAGATCTGCTGGAGAAGTCCAGAGTCACTTTCCAGCTCAAGGCGGAAAGGAGCTACCACATCTTTTATCAGATCATGTCCAACAAGAAGCCAGAGCTAATTGGTAGGAAAGATCACTAACTTTTTTTGAAGGAAGAGCACTGAGCAATAGTTCATTGTGTTATCTGGAAACTAAATTAAGCTTGTTTTTCTCCTTCTGTTGCTTTCAGACATGCTTCTCATTACCACCAATCCTTACGATTTCCACTTTGTAAGTCAAGGGGAGATCACAGTCCCCAGCATTGATGATCAGGAGGAGCTGATGGCCACAGATGTGAGTAACTTTACCAAATGATCATCTGGTGCACTTGAGCCCTGCTGTATGTACATTGTGTTTCTGCTGCCAGAGTGCCATTGACATCCTGGGCTTCAGTGCTGATGAGAAAACAGCCATCTACAAGCTGACAGGGGCTGTCATGCACTATGGGAACCTGAAGTTCAAGCAGAAACAGCGTGAGGAGCAGGCAGAGCCTGACGGCACAGAAGGTATCAGCAGAGTCAGCAACCTTTCCAAACAAGATAGTCTTTATTACAGAAAGACTTAAACAGATTTCAGGCTTTAAATGTGTAAAGTAGTTGCTCCATGACTAATTGCTCCATGACTAAATGCTCCATTTGAGGCATTTATCTCATTTAATGATACCTGTACTTTTTACTCTGTGACTACTATAGAAGAGATCCAGTGTACATTGACAGTAAGCCAGGAGACTTGCATGTCAATTGCTGTAACTTTGCTAATCATACTTAAGGTGAAATACACCTTGCAACCTCTGCTGTAGTATGGAGCCTAACAAGACAGAATGTTCTGCTTTTCTTCACCGTTACCTGCTGGAGAGAACTCTGACGTGTACTTCATTAATCTCTGTCACAGTAGGAGCGACAGTCCATGTCACCATCTTTCTGAGTGATAAATCCTCTTGCTATATGACTAGAAAGTTTAAAGTTTCATACTGACATCTGCAAGAGGATAAAGACAATGATGTCTCCTGAAGAATGTTTGCAGAATTTGAAGCTCAGGAAGAGTTATAGACTCTGAGTCCCTGAACACAAAAAGAGAAATTAGCTTTTTAGCTATGACAGATACTGTTGTGCAACCTTGTGGAGAATACTATTAGGACAGTCCAGCGCTAACTTTTAGGAATTTTTTAATATCTATTCTTCTGTCTTTTCTGGTGATAGTTGCTGACAAGGCTGCCTACCTGATGGGTCTGAACTCAGCAGACCTGCTCAAGGCCCTCTGCTACCCCCGAGTCAAGGTGGGGAATGAATACGTGACCAAGGGCCAAACTGTGCAGCAGGTAAAAAAAATATGGTAATGTGGAGCATGCTGTGATGGTTCCCACTGATTGTCCTCTGCTGTGTATAGTAACCTCCAAAGCTTTCTTTATGCTTTAGGTGAACAATTCAGTGGGTGCCCTGGCAAAGGCTGTCTATGAGAAGATGTTCCTGTGGATGGTTGTTCGTATCAACCAACAGCTGGACACGAAGCAGCCCAGGCAGTACTTCATTGGTGTCCTGGACATTGCTGGCTTTGAGATCTTTGATGTAAGGAGCACAGTTTTCCTAGAATTTTTGTAGAACTATAATTGAGAATTTTGAAACATATTTCATCTCCCTACACTTTCTTGTAGGGCTTTTGGAATCATGTTTTTAATCCTGAAAAAACAACAGAATAGAAAACTAATCTTCTCATTGCTCTAAATTAAAAACCTCTCTTTTCTAAATATCCTGTAGAGATAGCAAAGAAAAACTACACAGGAAGGGGACTTGTATGTAAAATATAAGATACAGTGAATTAGGATTGTAAAAGAACACACCTTGGTATTATTGCTAATCCTTGAAATCCTTGTATGTCTTTTTATGTCTGGCAGTACAACAGCTTTGAGCAGCTGTGCATCAACTTCACCAATGAGAAACTGCAACAGTTCTTCAACCACCACATGTTCGTGCTGGAGCAGGAGGAGTACAAGAAGGAGGGAATTGAATGGACATTCATTGATTTTGGCATGGACCTGGCTGCCTGCATTGAGCTCATTGAGAAGGTATCCTTCCTGTTCAAGTTTAATAGAAATGGGGTGTTCTATGCTTGCCAAGAGAAACAAATAAGAAGCATGTGAGAATATTTTGACTTCTTCAAATATATACTCTGTGAAAGTGGCAAGCAGGTAGAAGTGGTTTTGGAGATCATTACTCAGATATGAAGGCTTTTGGTTAGAGAATTCATTGCCAAATTACAAAATGAAGTGAAAAAGGTTGTGTTCTCTAAGTACTTACCAGTAAACAGGTGTTATGGAGAGAACAGTATTTCACATTGTCATATCTATAATAATTTATCAGCAAAGGCATTTCCATAATTTTGAATGAAACAGCAACACTGAAAAAAGTTGAACTTTAGTGGATTTTCTCTGACTTAAAGTCACTATGGGAACAGCTTCCTTTTCTGACTTCAGCAACTTTCCAACCAAGAGATATCTCCTTTCTAATCTGTTTCTCCCTCTTGTTTGTCATAATCTCTCCCAGCCCATGGGCATCTTCTCCATCCTGGAAGAGGAGTGCATGTTCCCCAAGGCAACTGACACCTCTTTCAAGAACAAGCTCTATGACCAGCACCTGGGCAAGTCCAACAACTTCCAGAAGCCCAAGCCTGCCAAAGGCAAGGCTGAGGCCCACTTCTCCCTGGTGCACTATGCTGGCACAGTGGACTACAACATCTCTGGGTGGCTGGAGAAGAACAAGGACCCTCTGAATGAAACTGTCATTGGGCTGTACCAGAAATCATCTGTGAAGACCCTGGCTTTACTCTTTGCCAACTATGGTGGAGCAGATGCAGGTCAGTTTTATGAAAGTTGTATTTTTAATGTGGGAGACCTGTCAAAGAATTAAAACCATAAACACTAAACATTTAAAGTTGTTTCATGGTAATTTTAAAATGTTGTTTTTCTTTATTCAATTTGCAGAGGGTGGTGGTGGCAAGAAGGGAGGCAAGAAGAAGGGTTCTTCCTTCCAGACTGTCTCAGCTCTTTTCCGGGTATAGTACTGTATCTGTTATCTCTGAAATGTGCAGAAAGGGGGTGAGCTAATATTAAATTTGAAGGAGCTACTATAAGGGGGCAAATTTCTTTGGGAATTCCACATCAGGTTTTCCACAGTCAATTTTAACTTTGCAAATATGTTCAAAAATAAGCATTCATTCTTCAAAATTGTGGAAGCCTAATTTGTGATGGTTTTCTTTCTTATTTTTTTTTTTTTTATTTGCAGATATCATTCAGATACTCATATTTTTATGTCTTTGGGTCAAACTAGAATGGTAATACTAGTATTCCTGCATTTCTGTTGAGGAGGTGAAAATAATTTCCAAGGAGATAGATATCTCATTGTAAAAAATCCCTATTTCTTAATACTAAAGTAGATTGAGTTCTAAAGGCAGAATGTGAAAAATCTAAGTAATTTATTTTTTGTAAATGTGTGAAATTATATATAAGTTTTCACTGAACCAATAGCAGCGCTGTTGTATTTCCCTCTGGTGCTCAGTATCTTCAAATAGAAGAAATTTTTTGGTTTCTGTGACTTTATTGAAATGCTCAAAACCCAGCTTGAGAAGTTTGTAAAATCATTACCTTGGTGCATCAAACACTCGAAACAAGGAAACTCACACTGGTAACTGGTTCCTCTAGGAGAATCTGAACAAGCTGATGACCAATCTGCGGAGCACTCACCCCCATTTTGTGCGCTGCATCATCCCCAATGAGACTAAAACACCTGGTAAGAAGCCCAAGATGAAAGATACTTGCTCTGATACATCCATTCCCCTCTGCAATGCAATCTCTGCCCCTCATTTGTGCTCTCCGTTGCCAGGTGCCATGGAGCACGAGCTGGTGCTGCACCAGCTGCGCTGCAACGGCGTGCTGGAAGGGATCAGGATCTGCAGGAAAGGGTTCCCCAGCAGAGTCCTCTATGCTGACTTCAAACAGAGGTGAGAGCTCTGCTCTTGTCAGCATCATTAAAAGCAATGTTGGTTCATTCATGGGTCCATTTAGGCTGTGCTCTGTTTTCAAAACCAGTTGATGGGGTTTAGAGGCTACTGTGTGTTGCTTGGAGAAAAATAGTCTTATCTTCTTCTGATTCCACAGATACAAGGTGCTTAATGCCAGTGCCATCCCTGAGGGACAGTTCATCGATAGCAAGAAGGCTTCTGAGAAGCTCCTTGGGTCAATCGATGTGGATCACACCCAGTATAAATTTGGACACACCAAGGTACAACCCCCCCATTCACTGCCTGCCTGGGCTTTGCTCTCTCTACCTGACAGTGATGTGCTGCAATATTGTCTCTCTCAAGGTGTTCTTCAAAGCTGGGCTGCTGGGGCTCCTGGAGGAGATGAGGGATGAGAAACTGGCACAGCTCATCACCCGCACCCAGGCCAGGTGCAGGGGCTTCCTGATGAGGGTGGAGTACCAGAGAATGGTGGAGCGCAGGTACACCTTCCTCTTCTTCAGTTAAAGAGTCATTCTGCTTGGGAGGAAGTGTTGACACTCATCAGACTGAGAATATTAATTGTACATTTTAATTATGCCTCAGGGAATCCATCTTCTGCATCCAGTACAACATTCGTGCATTCATGAATGTCAAACACTGGTCATGGATGAAGCTGTTCTTCAAGATCAAGCCCTTGCTGAAGAGTGCAGAGTCTGAGAAGGAAATGGCCAACATGAAACAGGAGTTTGAGAAAACCAAGGAAGAGCTTGCAAAGTCTGAGGCAAAGCGGAAGGAGCTGGAAGAGAAAATGGTGAAACTTGTGCAGGAGAAAAATGACCTGCAGCTCCAAGTACAGGCTGTGAGTTTATTACCTTTATTTTATCACTCAGAAAATAAGTCTATACATTCAGACTGTTCTTTACAAACAGAAGATCAGGCTATAGAAGACCAAAAGTAATAAATTTGGGAAATTATATTATATGTATATGAAGCTGAGGAAACAAATTCTGGCAGTGATGTGTAAGCACTCTGACAGCCAGTGCAAAGATACAGAGAGTTTCAACTGGGAGTCAGTGCTCTTGTCTTCACAGGAAGGAGGCAAATGTAGATCCTTGACACGAGATAGAACAATGAATTAATTTTGTGGCAAAATGCAAAACACACTTGAAAGTTGTACTTGTAGATCCAGGTGTAGGAAAAGCCATCCTCTCTTTGCTTGGT
Source organism: Ammospiza nelsoni (assembly GCF_027579445.1). Classification (NCBI taxonomy): domain Eukaryota; kingdom Metazoa; phylum Chordata; class Aves; order Passeriformes; family Passerellidae; genus Ammospiza; species Ammospiza nelsoni. The sequence goes on from NC_080651.1 coordinate 4,903,194, forward strand.
AATTAGTAGTTAAAATCCTTCTGTTGCTGGAGTTGAAGGTCAGGTTCAGGTGCTACTCAGTGATTAAAGAGTCAGAGCAGAACAAATTCAAAACATTAGAATCCACAAAATTTTGTCTACCCACCAGGAAGCAGATAGCTTGGCTGATGCTGAGGAAAGGTGCGACCAGCTCATCAAAAACAAAATCCAGCTGGAAGCCAAAATTAAGGAGCTGACAGAAAGGGCAGAGGATGAAGAGGAAATCAATGCTGATCTGACAGCCAAGAAGAGGAAGCTGGAGGATGAATGTTCAGAGCTGAAGAAAGATATTGATGACCTTGAGCTAACACTGGCCAAGGTGGAGAAGGAAAAACATGCCACTGAAAACAAGGTATGAGGTAGAACCTGTCACTTGCACTCTGGAAAAACTTGTTAGAAAGTTTTAAGCGCCATTTTCTGTCTGTGCTTGCTCCCTTCTTCTCAAAGGCAAAAAACCTGACTGAGGAGATGGCAGCCCTGGATGAGACGATTGTGAAGCTGACAAAGGAGAAGAAAGCCCTCCAAGAGGCGCATCAGCAGACCCTGGATGACCTGCAGGCAGAGGAGGACAAAGTCAATACTCTGACCAAAGCCAAGACCAAGCTGGAACAGCAAGTGGATGATGTAAGCACACAGATATAGAACAGGAAGAGGACAGGTATGGAGCCCAAGCTGGCTGGCAGAGCCCTGATGGTCTTGTTGTGTTTAGCTGGAAGGGTCCCTCGAGCAAGAGAAGAAACTGCGTGTGGACCTGGAGAGAGTTAAGAGGAAACTTGAAGGAGACCTGAAGCTGGCCCAGGACAGCATCATGGATTTGGAGAATGATAAGCAGCAGCTGGATGAGAAACTGAAGAAGTAAGTGTGCCTCTGGGGCACCTGAGTGCTGGGCTGCAGCACTTGTCTTGTTTCTTTGTGCTCTAATACGGTTCACTTGTCCCAAAGGAAAGACTTTGAAATCAGCCAGATCCAGAGCAACATTGAAGATGAACAAGCCCTGGGTGTTCAGCTTCAGAAGAAGATCAAGGAGCTGCAGGCAAGTCTCTGTGCCTTTTGCCCTGCCTTGCTCAGGCTCAGCTCAGGCAGGAGGAGGGCATGGCTGTGAAGGGTCCCTGCTGTTCTGCAGGCCCGCATTGAGGAGCTGGAGGAGGAGATTGAGGCAGAGCGAACCTCTCGCGCTAAAGCAGAGAAGCATCGCGCTGACCTGTCCAGGGAGCTGGAGGAGATCAGCGAGCGCCTGGAAGAAGCAGGAGGGGCCACAGCAGCTCAGGTGGAGATGAACAAGAAGCGTGAGGCAGAGTTCCAGAAGATGCGCCGTGACCTGGAAGAGGCCACGCTGCAGCACGAAGCCACGGCTGCCGCCCTGCGCAAGAAGCACGCGGACAGCACAGCTGAGCTGGGCGAGCAGATCGACAACCTGCAACGCGTGAAGCAGAAGCTGGAGAAGGAGAAGAGTGAGCTGAAGATGGAGATTGATGACTTGGCCAGCAACATGGAGTCTGTCTCCAAAGCCAAGGTATGGAGTTTCTGTCATGTTACTGCCCTATTATACACTTCCTAATACACGATTTTGATTCTGATTATATTCTGCCATCAAATCCAATTGCATTGTTTTTCACCTTGAGAACAGTATGCTAGAACTTAGTGGTAGTCCTCTTGTTTTACATAACTTTGATGTATAGGCAAACCTGGAGAAGATGTGCCGCACTCTCGAAGATCAGCTGAGTGAGATTAAGACCAAGGAAGAAGAGCATCAGCGCATGATCAATGACCTCAATGCTCAAAGAGCTCGTCTACAGACAGAGTCAGGTAATACACCCCTATATTCCCTCAAAATGGAAAAAGTGTAACCAGTGATAATAAGAAAAAACACTGCTGCTTTACTCAAATTGATCTATTCTCTGTAAGCTGGTATACTGTGCTTAAAAGAAATATTGATTTAATATTGATTCCAAATGGCAATCTGTCTGAAAACTTTTTTAGGTGAATATTCACGTCAGGTGGAAGAAAAAGATGGTTTGATATCTCAGTTATCCAGAAGCAAACAGGCATTCACTCAACAGATTGAGGAACTAAAGAGACATTTAGAGGAAGAAATAAAGGTAAAGTTACTTCCTGTAGGGGGTTGATTTGGATTGGGAATCTGTTTACTCTGTATTTCCTACTCTCACATAATATCAGAATGTTAGCTGTATCATTTTAACTCTTGAGTGATCAAGCAAGGTGAGAAATTTTACCTCCTCCCTCTGTGGCAAAGATGAGGAAGACACCCCCCCCCCCACCCAGTGTGGATACTGAGACAGGGACAAACAATTTTAGGTGTTTAATCAATTTATGATGACATATAAAAAATGATTGAGACATATCTAAAAAGAAACTGCACATCTTAATCTACTTTTTCACAGTGGCAGCTGAAACTTTAGAACATATTTAAAAGGATTCAATGATTCGCAGCTGTATACCTGAAATTTACCTATCATCTCTCCTGAAAAAGCATTCTAGATTCTCAAAACATGGAAGTAATATGCCATTTTTCTTGGTCTCACATTAAATGTTATAATCCAGGAATTTTCAACAACATTCATCAAGTTAATATTTTACTATCTCATGGGAAATTAATTGTCCCAACCCAATTGTCCCCACAGGCGAAGAATGCCCTGGCCCATGCCCTGCAGTCTGCTCGCCACGACTGTGACTTGCTCCGGGAGCAATATGAGGAGGAGCAGGAGGCCAAGGGGGAGCTGCAGAGAGCCCTGTCCAAGGCCAACAGTGAAGTGGCCCAGTGGAGAACCAAATACGAGACGGACGCGATTCAGCGCACGGAGGAGCTCGAGGAGGCCAAGTAGGGGGTGATAGAAAAAGCAGAAAAATAAGATTGAAAATTCAAAGGTGACATTGCAAGGGAAACATCACCATATTATGAGAAATAAGTCACGGATCTGATTTGTGGAAGAACAATAGAAAATTAGAAACTTAATCCTATAATATATATTTAGTACTATAGTAAAAGCAAAGCCTAAGGACAGTGCATATGTAGCCCTTAGCACCATGTGACTGCAAACTGCAAATTGATTAGGCATACTATAATAAAAGGCAAGCACACACTGATACTCGGTGTTAAAGTAACCTGACCTTATGTCTCCCAGGAAGAAGCTTGCCCAGCGCCTGCAGGATGCAGAGGAACAGGTTGAGGCTGTCAATGCCAAATGTGCCTCCCTGGAAAAGACAAAGCAGAGGCTGCAGAATGAAGTGGAGGACCTGATGATTGATGTGGAGAAATCCAATGCTGCCTGTGCTGCTCTGGATAAGAAGCAGAAGAACTTTGACAAGGTCTTTTGGCCTCCAGCACCAGCACTCCTGGCCAGAGCAGGGCCCTGTGATGGCCACAGCCCTACTCACCCCCCATTTCTCTTCAGGTCCTGGCAGAATGGAAGCAGAAGTATGAGGAAACGCAGGCTGAACTGGAGGCCTCGCAGAAGGAGTCGCGCTCTCTGAGCACGGAGCTGTTCAAGATGAAGAATGCCTATGAGGAGTCCTTGGACCACCTGGAAACAATGAAGCGGGAGAACAAGAACTTGCAGCGTAAGTCCCTGGCCCTCTGCTCCTCCCTGGCCTTTCTCACTATCAGCCATTCCCATCATTGTTCATGGCTCTGTGCCTGCAGGTCTGCAGAGATGCCTGTCCCCTTGGTGGGGCAGAGCCCTTCCCACTCTGCTCTGTGCCTGACCATGCCATTGATCTTTGTGCCCACAGAGGAGATTTCCGACCTCACGGAGCAGATTGCGGAGGGAGGAAAGGCAGTTCATGAGCTGGAGAAAGTGAAGAAGCAGATTGAGCAAGAGAAATCTGAAATCCAGGCTGCTCTGGAGGAAGCAGAGGTATATGACCATAATCACTGGTGTCTGCACTAAAGAAATGAGAAAACATGGCTGACCAGGCCTTGGTTGTCTTCTCTTCTGGCTGGAGAGTGCAGACAGCTAAGATCTCTGGAAATATCCTATCATTCTCTAAAAAACAAACAATAGGTTTATCAATGCTATCAATGTTTGTGTCTACTTTTCTAGGCCTCCCTGGAACATGAGGAGGGGAAGATCCTGCGCCTGCAGCTTGAACTCAACCAAGTGAAGGCTGAGATTGACAGGAAGATAGCAGAGAAAGATGAGGAGATTGACCAGCTGAAGAGGAACCACCTGCGAGTTGTGGAGTCCTTGCAGAGCAGCTTGGATGCTGAGATCAGGAGCAGGAATGAAGCCCTGAGACTGAAGAAGAAGATGGAGGGAGACCTGAATGAAATGGAGATCCAACTGAGCCATACCAACCGCCAGGCTGCAGAGGCACAGAAGAACCTGAGGAACACCCAGGCTGTGCTCAAGGTCCGTTCAGCAGATCTACAGAAATAGAAACTGAGATCCCTGATATTTATGCCACTCAAGCAACTGACACCTAATAATTTCTTTTCTCTATCTTTCCAGGATACTCAGATCCATCTGGACGATGCACTTAGGACAAAGGATGACCTGAAGGAGCAGGTGGCCATGGTGGAGCGCAGAGCAAACCTGCTGCAGGCTGAAATTGAGGAGCTCCGGGCAGCCCTGGAGCAGACGGAGCGGTCGAGGAAAGTAGCTGAGCAGGAGCTTCTGGATGCTGCTGAACGTGTGCAGCTCCTCCACACCCAGGTGAGGAAGCAAACAGCTCTGTTGGCATTGGCACTGACCAAACACAGAGGGCTGAAATTTAAAGAGCCAGCAGTACTTGAAAGGCTGTACTACTGATGTCCCCAAACAGAAGTGTGTTTTGCATCTCTTCCCGAAGCCCATGCCTGACATTTGGTAAACAGCCATTGTAATAATAATTCCAGAGTAAGAATTGGAATCTGGAAGGAGAAAGTCTTTATTTGTGGCAGGTTTTAGAATTTAACTCCTGCCATGTACTTCCCATTGCACAGAACACCAGCCTGATCAACACCAAGAAGAAGCTGGAAACAGACATTTCCCAGATCCAGAGTGAAATGGAGGATACCATCCAGGAAGCCCGCAATGCTGAGGAGAAGGCCAAGAAGGCCATCACAGATGTGAGTTGGGCGCTCCTGGCATTGTTGATGGTGAATGTACTCTCCCCAAAATATCTCCAGCCCCAAAATGGCTTTGACCTTTTGCTCTGATCAGGCGGCCATGATGGCAGAAGAGCTGAAGAAGGAGCAGGACACCAGTGCCCACCTGGAGAGGATGAAGAAGAACCTGGACCAGACGGTGAAGGACCTGCAGCACCGTCTTGATGAGGCCGAGCAGCTGGCACTGAAGGGAGGGAAGAAGCAGATCCAGAAGCTGGAGGCCAGGGTGTGTAGGGCTGGGGCTGTGCCTGAGGGAGCGTGTCCCTCCTTGGAGAGACATTGGCAGGGCAGCTTCAGGGCTGGGCTTGTCCTTGCAGGTGCGGGAGCTGGAAGGGGAGGTTGATGCTGAGCAGAAGCGCAGCGCTGAAGCCGTGAAGGGTGTGCGCAAGTACGAGCGCAGGGTGAAGGAACTCACCTACCAGGTAAGGCAGGAGCTCTCCTGCTCTCACTGGGCCTTCTCACAGTGAGTCACATTTTGCACAATCCATCCCCAAGGGGAATTGTTAACCTCCCATGATGCAGAACCAAGAATTGACTCTCTAATCTGTTTACCAACTGCTTTAGTCTGAGGAAGACAGGAAGAATGTGCTGAGGCTGCAGGATCTGGTGGACAAGCTGCAAATGAAAGTGAAATCTTACAAGAGACAATCTGAGGAGGCCGTAAGTATCTCTCTGAGTGCTTGGCAAGAATCACTTTCCCAGAGATAGATACAAGAAATTTGGAAGATGCCACTCATCAGTAATGGAGTTCTCCTAATTCTCTGAAAGGATCATAAATCAGCCTTGCCAATGAATCACTAAGAAGACTACTGAAGAGGGCAAATGCACCCAGCATTTTTTGCATTAGAACCACAGAGCAACCTATAGGGAGTCTAATATCAGTAACACAGTGTATTAAGAAATTTTGCAAAAAACTTATTTTTATTGTTTTTATAGCAGACAGGGAAGGTATTGGAATTCCCCTCCCAAATACCTTTGTGTGATGCTTTTATAATTGTACAAGGAACCTTTGTCTGTTTCCAGGCATGCAGCAGTCAGGGATGCCCTGAGACAAGTCCTAGAGCCCCTGAATTTCAGATTGCCTCTGCATGGTTTCTTTATTGCAGAAACAGTCCAGCACAGTATAGGGCTTCTGATTCAGTTAAGGCAATTTATGAGAGGAGCCCTCTTGTAATCATTGTCTCATAAATTCCTAACCCCACTTAAGGATCTGCAGATGTAATTGAATATTTGATTCTGCACTAAAAGAATCACATTTCCAGCTGCCCATCTTGCTTCCTTCCCACATTCCAGAGCAGAATTATGTTTAAATCCCATTATGCTCCTTCTACAAGGGATATTCCTCAAAGGCAAGTATGAGCAATGTGTGAGGATGATGACATGTAAGAAGTGGAAGAAATGGGATGGAGATTTGTGCCTTCCCCCAAGGGAAAAGCTGCAGCTCAACAAAGCCAAGGTGCAAGAGGAATGAAGCCCCTGCCCTGGGCTCCTCACCACTGACTCCCTTTCCCCACACAGGAGGAGCTGTCCAATGTGAACCTGTCCAAGTTCCGCAAGATCCAGCACGAGCTGGAGGAGGCCGAGGAGCGGGCTGACATTGCAGAGTCACAGGTCAACAAGCTCCGAGCCAAGAGCCGCGAGTTCCATAGGAGGATAGAAGAGGAAGAGTGAGCATGTCACCAGGCAGCAAAGTGACCTGAGGGCTGCACAAAATGTGAACCTCTTGGTCACTTTTTTCTGCCATGAGCCTTAGTACCCACCTCAGTGTCTAGTGAATAAAGACTGTAGTAGATTCCTCTGCATACACACTATGGCCAGTGGTTTTGTTCTTTGGGTATGTTCTTCTTTGGGTTTTGTCTTCCTTGGGCAATTGCATTGCAGAAGACGTTTCCTTACTTCTCCTCTCTGGGACAAGGGAGAAGCAGGGGTCAGTGCTGGATTGAGGACCTGCAAACTTAGAGGCTGACCATTGCTGTGGAGACTCCTGAAAAATCCAGCCTGTGCTCTCTCCTGTCTCCAGCAGCTCCTTGTTTAGCTCCTGCCTAATGCTTCTCCCATTGTCCTTTCAGCATAGCTTCTTTCCCATGTGGGAGTCAAGAGAGGGTGATCCTTTTGCTTTTTCTTTTCCCACTCTTGTTTGTGATGCTGGCCCTCATGAACCCTAAACATTAATCTCTGAGAGAGTCATCAGAAGCTCCAGCACACTGCACTGGACTGATAGTTTCTTGACAGAGATTATTTTAGTCACAAAGAGCACAGTTACAAGACACCAATAGTGTCCCTACATTGTGCCATCTCCCTCACCCTAGATTTCCTCAGCTGCTGCCACCAGCTGCTGCCAGTTTCTCTTGAGTTGGCAAACAGCTGAGCCTGCCTGGGGCTGTGTAAGGGAAGGACTGTCAGGATTGTCTCTTAGTGCCCAGCTCTCATACACCAGGTGGCTCCAACACACCTCTTCAGGACATTGACAGAGAGAACACTCAGCTTCAGATGATTTTCCCAGAAACCTCAAATGCCATAGGGCTCTGTGTATACACTGAGTCAAACAGATTAATGAGAACTGAGGACTATGAAGTTAATTTAGAAATCCTTTCAGCAATATCAGCTCATGAAGCTTCCCCCACTGAAGCTGTCACAGCCAGTCATGCCATCCCCATTTTGCAGAAGTCACACACACTAGTGAGGATCAATGAGCCCTACTGTCACATGAGACACCTGGAGAGCTTTTGATGACTTGTCCAAAAGCACTGTCCCAAAGGACACCAATGGGGAATGCCTGGCAAGTCACTGAAGAAGCTCTTCTCTCAATGTGGGTGTGACTCTGTCTGTTCTGACCTATTATATCTTTCTTTAGATTTTTTTGTAAAATCACCTGCTTTTTCCTCCAGTTTTCTGCCTGTTTCTCTTGCATGCACCCTCTTGTATCTCTCTCACTCTTATAGGTGTGTTTGGGAATAAAGGAGGCCCCATGCCCTGGGATCAGTGACAGGTGTACACCCTCAGGCAGGACCTACCCTGAGCACAGCTGGGCACTGCTGATGACACTGAGGGCTGGCCTTGCCCCACCAGCAAACTCACAGCTCACTCTGCCCTCAACTCCTGCACTCCCAGGCCACACAAAACTGCCCCTCAGCCTCCACAAGAGCCATTGCTGGAGGAGGGGACAAGGCCCAAAGGAGCTTTGGAGGAGGCCCAGGGCAGGAGGATGAGCCAATCTCCTTTCATGCTCAATGCCAAAGCCCAAAATAGCCCTGCTCTCCCAAGGCTCCTGTACGGGTCGTGCCTGTTTGTGGGGATGATCTGCTTCCACTAATAGCGCCTGAAGACATTCCTGGGCGGGTAGGCTGCCTTGTGTGTGGCACTGCAACGTGCTGCCCTGGAGGAGCTGGACACGTGTGCTGTGTCCCAAGGCAGCAGCTGCTATTCTTGTCCCAGAGAGACTCAGTGCAGCACAGCTCCATTGCCAGCTGAAAGGTTAAACACCAGAATGGGGCCCGAGCGTGCTCTCCCTGCTCAGAGACTGAATCCAGAGTGTTCCCCTTTGGAGCCCATGCAAAGGCCCTGTGCCAGCCCAGTGCCATGGCCATCCCCTGCTGGGATGTGCTGTTCCATGGGCAGCACAGCAGCTGCCCAGGTACTTCCAACAGCTAGCATTTCACAGCTGCCATCCTGCAGTTCCTGGGTGAGGATGAAGTCTGAGGCAGGGCTTGCTCTGAGGTTCAGCTGCTATCCATGTCCCTTTGCTCAAGCTGTGCTTTCCCATCCTTCATGTAGGGAAGGATGTAGGGCTGTACTCCAGAGTACGGCCTGGAGTGTCCCGGGAGTATCAGGGCTGCAGGAGAAGCCCTGGCTGGGCTGGTGCCTCTGACATGATGGTTATGGAGACTCAGCCCTGCCTGCATCTTGACTCCCCTGGCCCTCTGGAGAGCTCAGGAAAGCCGTGTCCCAGCCAGGGACAGTGACCATGGGCAATCAAAGGACACTGAGCCCAGGACATCAGCTGGGATGGTGGCTGTGCCATTCCCCTCAGGCCTTGGCTGTTGCTCTGACAGCATAGGTGGCATCAGCTTTCTCCTCAGCTTGGGCCTTGTCACTTGACAGAAGTTCCTTTAGGATCCTTGGCAGGAAGCCAACAGCATTATTCCTGGTGAGAGGAGCAGGGGTTGCCAGTCCCAGGGCCCCATCAGGCTCCTGTCAGTCACAGGGAGCTCCCGGACAGCAGCTGACCAGGCCTCTGCTCCAGCACCCAGTGCCAGGGGATGGCAGCCTGGAGCCATCCAGGAGGGGACCCTGCTCGGGGCCCTGCTCCACTGCAGATCAGCAGGGAGATATCCCTGAAACCTGGGAGCTTCAGACCTCCTGAAAATGCCTGGCCCATCTCATTGAAACCTGGGTGCTTCAAACTTGCTAAAACTGCATGGCCCATCTTGTTGAAACCTGGGTGCTTTAAACCTCCTGAAACTGCTGGGCCCATCTTGTTGAAACCTAGATGCTGAAACTGCCTGGCCTACCTATTTGGAGCAAATCACAGCAGAGGGGTTAAAATCCAGCCAGGTGGGCCAGTTTCATGTGTTCCCCAAAGAACAGGTTAGATGGGCCAAAGAACAGCTGGAAATGTTTGTGTCATCAATGCTGGAAGAAAAGACCTTGAGCTGACAGAGGCAGGTGCTGCTCAGGGCACAGGGCCTCATTCTGCACTGGGTACTCTGCCCAGAAAGGGAACCAGGGAGGTGCTTGTGAGTGTGTGGCTAACAAAAGGACAAGACACAGCGTCAGTGGCCCTTCCACCTCCACTGCACACCCTGTGGAGCAGCCTAAGGAGGACGACTGCAATATTCTCTTGGCAATTGTGATCTGGCTGGACCTTCATAGTGCAGGCACCAGGAGAGGCCTGGGGCTCTGAACACCCTCACTCCTCCTAGGATGAGGTCCAGCTGCCACACATAAGGACTACCTGGACTTTTAGGCTAGAAGAAGTGACAGAAAAACCTCTTGGCAGCCTAAAGTGCAGATGAGCCATTCCCATGGCCTACCTCTATGGAACCGCAAAACAGAGAAATAATCCAGATATTCTTCCCTGTAAAGCAGATTTGAACATGGCACTGTGAAGCCAAGCAAAGGCCATCTGACCTTCACTGTTCAATAAAAAAGAACATCAGAGCTACATTGCAAAGAAGAAATCCTCATCATCTTCTTTGTCTTTCTTTCCTGCCCTGAGGTTTCCTTCTGCCAAGGGGGCATATTCCCCTGGGACATGTCAGCAGGACCAGCTTCCCTGGGGAGAGGGCTGCTGTGAGAGGTAGAGGGTCAGTTTCTAACACACACTGCAAACCCAGGCTATTTCTCCCTCAGCTGGTAGAGCAGCATGATAGGAAATGATCAGTGGGGCAGAACAGCAAGTGCTGAGGGCCTGGCATCTAGACTGAAATGGGTTTTCAGGGCAAAGGATGGATGTCCCAAGAGGTCAATGCCAGTCTGAGGTGAGAGCATATTCAGTGGGCCCCATGATCATACCTGTAATGCAAATCAAACTGTGGGGCAACAGGGATTTTCCTCCTTGACACTAATTATTAATGAGGACATTCTCAAAGACTTCCTATGCAATCACTGCTGATTCCACCATGGCAGAATGTGCAGAAACCAGGTGAGGAAGGGCATGGAAGACACCCACCCGCAAAGATGCTGTTTCTGTCCCAAAGGGGACGGTTCCATCTGGGAGTCTCTGTGCAGTTGAGGCTGCAAGCACAGAGGTGCCCTTCAGTTCCAGTGCCCTCCAGTCATCTTCCTCTTGCTGACAGGGATGAAGTCTTTCCTTCTGCCCTGGCATGTGGCAGGGAGTTGCCCACAGCTGGAGGAGGGAGGGACTTTGGAAAGCCAAGAACAGATAATTGCCCTATTTAGGTGGGTTGTGCTTCATGTCCTTGGCTTGGAGGATCCCTTGTCCTAGGAGGAATCTGTGGCCAGAATGTGACTTTTCCATCATGATAGAGCTACTGAGATGGACACAGGCTGTCCCAGCATGAGTCTGCCAGAGACCTGGGTCTTCAGGGGAAAAAAACTCTGGCCTAAAATACCCAGAGCTACCATGGAAGGTAAAGAATACATGAGCATCCTGTGCTGTGATTTCTGTTGCCTTTTAAAGCAGGGGTATTTGGTGCCACACTTGGAAACCACATCATGTATCTGCCACAGGAACTGCCCTTTTGACCACACTGTGACTATCATGACTCCCTGCCCTGAGTACCTCACATGGTTGTCACATTGCAGACTTTGTGAAGGTCCTGAGAGATTTTTGGGACACGGACGTCCAAACACGTTGGCAGGGTGAAATGGCATCAGAATTAAAAGTAAGTCTGAGAAACCGGAGAAGTTGTCTCAGATCTTCAGAAGGAAATGCAATAAAGAGAAATAAAGTACTTTTGTGATGATTAGTCAAAAAGATTTATGGGTTTTGAAATAGGAAGAAAAGGAAGGGGAGGTTATAACCCATCAAAAGTTAACTTTGAGGGGAAAAACGTAGATTTTGATATTTTTGAAGATTTCTAGGGAACTCTTTGGTTTGTGTTTGCATGTTATTGCAGCAGACCTAGAACAATTCTGTGGTAGGAAAGAATTCACTGGGTTGGGTGGGTAAATAAATGAATAAGAAAAACAGCATTTTTATTTCGGATAATACATTTTGAACAATATAAAATTATTAAAATATCAAGCATAAATTATAAATATCTTGAAAATATAATCTGCTGTACTTGGAAAATTATCATATTCCTCAGGATTCTAAACTCATATCACACTTATTGAATGTTTTATTTTGCGGGGATTTTTCAGGATTCTTACAACTTGCTATAATTTTCAGTCTAAACTAATCATTCCAAACAAGGTTTGCTCTTCCTAAAGCCATCTTTAGATAGATTATTCTAGTCCTACATGTTCTCCTAGGAATTACAGCCCAGCTTTATTGAAGATCCATATTACATTATTTAGAACACATGTAGAACACCCATAAGAAACCAAAGTTTTACTATTCTTAATGTGTATCCTCTCAAAACTGAAAGCCAGTTTGGAGAACCCTCTTCTTCCAATGTATATAATGAATCTGGTAATTACCAATCCAAAACATCTGCTATCAATACTGCAGACTTTTTCTGCACTTGAAAATGCCTTGTACAATTTGGGTTTAATGTTCTGATGTTCTTGTTTTATGAAGAAAAGTGGTAAACATTTTTATATAATTGCAACATTCACTTAGAAGAAAAAAAGGCTAGTGCAAATCTAAGCAAATTTATTTCCATAGCGTAGCCTCTCTCTGCTTCTCTTGCAAGTGCAGTCAACAGAGAAACAAGCCAATCAATCAAGCTAATTTTATTTCATATTGCTGTTCTCATTTCTTCTCTTTCCATGCCATTGTCCAGCTCCTTTTGCCTTTTCCTTCTCCTTCCATTGCCATCAGAGCCTGTTCACCTCACTCACCTGTTTGGTAACTGAAGATTTTCAGCTACTCTGGCATGCGATGGAAAGGACATCCTGAATGTCACCTCCTCATCCAGAACCTGCTGCTCATGTTTCTCTGACATATGCTGTGAAGATGGGAGGAATTTGAGTAACCATAGAAATCTCACACACACAGAAAGTAGTTTATCATTAAGTCTAAAAATTCTGTGAGTCAACTGTCACTAATCTCTAGCTGGTTTTGCCCTCTTCACTTTTCTTTGCGAGACTTACTTTTCCTCAGCGGGCAGACACTTAGATGTCACCAAGCAAAATAAAGACATTCCTAGGTTTAAAATATACTGTTGAAACTTCAGAAGTCCCACATGTTTTCCCTGCTGTGAGGTCAGCTAATAACTGCATTAAGCATTGCAGAAATGAATCTCCAAAGGAAGGGGCAGGATCAGAAGAGCTCAAAGCCATCTCAGTCCATTCACAGCTACCCTGAGATCCAGGGATGTTCTAAGCAGTGCAGGCACAAAGCTCGGATCTCTCACATTCTGTTCTTGCAATGGCCAAACCAGTAGCTGGCCCAAAGTACCTCACCAGGTTAGTTAATCTCTCCTTTGTTAGGTTCATCACTGTTTTTTTTTTTGCTAGACATAATCCCCAACTCTTTCTATCCATCATTTTAGTACTGCTAATCTGAAATGATAGCTCAAGTCTCTGAAGGACTCATTTTACCCAGGTAAAAAATTACCCAGATTAAATATGCCAAAACCAGAAAAAGTACTTAACATATTTAATTTTATTCAACCCAATACCTATCTTTCAATAGAAATTCAATGTAAAATTCATTCTTACCATCTCCAGGGTCCAGTGTTCGGCCACATCTTAGCAAAAGTGTCCCAGTGAGAAGCTTGCACCAGAGAATTAATGTTCTGGCATTTCTCCTTGTCTCATGCCAGCATTCCTGAGAGGTCTTACTTTACCCAGGGATCTTCAGTAAGAGGCTACACATTCCTTTTCAGTCATTAAGGATCCCCAGTCAAAAAGGTCCCTCCTGGCATGTTTTAAAAATATTAACAGCATAGCTGAGAATAGCATTTGCAAGCTGCAAATCCCATTGCATTTGCAAGCTGCAATTCCCATTGGAAATTTTCCTTCTAGATTAATGTAAAACTAACACGAAGCAGTAAAAAGTATTGCACATATTCAATTTTTTAATAAGAAACCTGAGTGCTTAGCTTTGCATTTTGGATCAAGTCAGTATATGAGAAAATGTCTTTTCTTGCATGTTGATAATTTCATTCCTACAGCTAAAGGCTTCTCATTAGAAGATAAACTATTCTAGTAACCCTGTCTATTTTCCAAATCTATGTAATATTAACCTTTTTTTGGCACAATAAGTATGTATATGTGTTCCAGGTGTAGCATTTGGATTAATTTTGTTTTCTTGGTTCAGTCTACTGAAATGAAGCTACTTCTAAAATGAGAAGGGAGAGAATTAATTAAAAGGATTTCATCACAATTCTTGATTTTCATCTCCAAAGTATGAAGCTCCTCTTGAGATTTTTGCTCTTTGAGACTGAAAAAGAAATGTTGAAAAGTGTTAGCACATTCTAAAGTGAATGATGATGTAGTGAGTTTGTCTCCTGGATTCCTATAGGAGTGACAGCAGAGCTCAAGCCCTTTCCATTCTAGCAAGACTTTGGCTGCATCAACCTCTCATTTGCAATGCACCTACATTACTGCATCTTCTCTCTCCACTGCCTGTCCCTCCTCTCTTCACATGCCCTATCCTGCGTTACCCCTTCTCAGCTTCCTCACCGATGAGTGCTCTCATTCTTCTCACCCTCACCCACCTAACCTCAACATGTCCCTGGAGGCGTGTCCCTTGCAGGGAGCCCCTGCCCAGGCACAGGATGGGACAGGCTCACTGCTCCTCTGCTCTCCCAGCTGTGTCTGAGCTTAGCTTACATGGGCTGTGGTCTGCCAGGGAACCAGCACATCCATGCAGATCCTGCTCATTCCTGGTCCCTCCCATGGCCCTGAACACTTCCTAGTTCCCAATGAGGGCATCAGGGACCCCAATTACCTGAGGAGGAGCTGCAATGACCCGTCCCCAGGCACAAGGAGACACAGCTGTTTGTGTAGGGCACCTGAGCCTGCTTTCCAGGTCCTCAACCCACAGCAGGAAGTTTCCTACTGGAGCAGAAGCTGAGCATCTCTGAGGTCTGTCCAACCTTCCAGGGCTCACTACCAAGAATTGTTTGTTTGACCCTGTGAGCTTCATGTTGTTAGGAAAATAAGTAAGACTTTGGAGTCATGCTTTTAATCTTCATCTAGTGTGGCAGTAATTACTCATCAAGACCCAATTTCACTCTGCAATGCATCTTGTTATCCCCCTGAATCTCTACATTTCTTTCCCATGAAATGCCATTCTGTGAGCAGTAAAACCTCACAAGGCCTAGATCAGAGGACACGTCTATCATATAAGTATAATCAGTGTTACATTGGAATCTACTGATGCTTATTGACTTGAATGAATTATCTCCAAAGATACAGTCAGTTGGAAATAAATGTCATAGCAGCCAACCTTCAGGAAAAGTTTCTGGACTCAAAACTCCCCAGTCACAATCTCAGTGAGGCATGATGCTACCTAAGATGTGAAAGTTTCTTTGTGAATCTATAAATGATTACTTTTTCATCTACTGCTCACTGAATGGATGTCCTACTGGATAAATAAACATCCTGAAAACATGTTTGAAATTTCAGATTGTACTGGGAAACTAGTGAAAAGTAGAAACTAAGGAGACTGCAAGTGATAGTTGATGAGCATATAAAAATTATAAATTGAACATAATTTCACTGCTGCACTATAGTGCAAGGGGAAATGGGACCTCACAGTTTGTTTTCTACTACAGTGGTCTCTGCTGGCTGCCACAGGACAATCTGTTTATAGTAAGATTCAACCTAGACGGGATGAAAAGGCCTTCCTTGCCAAATGTGAGAAGTCGGCAGTGCTCATTTTCAATCAGTTTTTTCAAGCTGCATAACAGAATGGATGAGAATTATATGAAGATCTGATCATTCTTTTCTTAGGTTTATTCTTTGTAATAGGTTCTGACACCAGAACAAGGACCATGGGGCTTCTTCCACTGAAGAAACCCATTAATAAAGGTATTGAAACATGTATAAAAGTAATTAAGAAAATACCACTCTTTCAGGCTGTGAAAAGTTTTCCACAATAGAACGTTATAAACTCTAGTCTCCAGTTTACAATGTAAATATAAAATTGGTGAGATATTGCCAGGCCATAGGCTGGAAATCTGTGTATGTATATACTTTTCCTTGTTGCTAAGTATTATCTCTCTCTGCCTGCTAACACAGAGTCTGAGATAGAAGAAGTCATATCCTAAGGGCTGGCAGACAGTGAGTCAGCTGCTTGATGTCTTTCTCAAGATGGTTCTATTTTCAGCATGCTTCAGTCTCTTCAGGGGAAATGTCAGACCTGCAAGACCTTGCCCACTTCACATTGCTGAGCAGGATATTCTGTGTCCAGGGTCTGTGCTCACTCTCCCTCTCCTCTTTTTGAGTGTGCCATGCATAGAGCAGAGTCCAGCCCTGCAGTGACAGTAGCAGAACTGGGGGACAGTGGTGGGCAGGATCCATTTAATTTTTCTTTCAATGTTAAGGCATCACTGCTGCTTTCAGTACACCCTTTCCTAAGGACTAGCATCCCAATAGCTGCCTGGCCATGTGCCTCACTCTTGCCTGTTGCAAGGCTGGGTCCACATCCTGCACAGCACAACAGAAAAAAGCCCCAAAAGTGCTCTGCTGAGTAGACTGGCTTTGTCATTTGCCACTGGAAAAGCAAAGACTTTCAGTTCCAAATGTGAGGGGAGAGAATCCCCAGCTGTTACCTTAGGAGAAGCATCAGACATCCCTCACTTTTCTTTCATTGTTTCAAGTAAGAGTTGTTACATACTTCCTCTGTCTGAATTCTATAAATAATAAATTTCATCCTTTTGCTCAAAGCAAAGCACTTCCTTATTTTTACAGACATGGGGATGCTGGGATTTTTAGCTGTTTAAATCTTACATGGTACATGTAAAACCATTATAATTTGCAACTACTTTTTCATTTTAGAATGTCTTTTATATCTCATCTTTCAGGGAAACCTGATTTAATATCCTTTAAATGTTTATCATATTAATATTTATCGTTGTAACATCTTTCTATCATTGGTATGTATCTCAAGGTTCTGGAGGTCACCTCAAATGCTTTATACATGAGCTGTATTTCAAGAGTTGATATATTGTCCATGAGGGAATGTGAGTTGCAATAGGTTTCTGCTTTTCTATTTTCAGTAACATCACCTTGGACTTACTTGCAACCGGTTGCAGGTTTTTGCCACATGGCACGGAAAATCCTTAGCAACTAATCTTTTAATAAAGAGATCAGTTTTGAGAAATACTTTTTTTCAGACAGGAAAAAAGCTTTTAGTTCGTAATGTGAAAATCAAATAATATTTCCTTTAGTATATATGAAACTGATTGTCTGACCCCGGCCTCTCTTACTAATTGGTACTCCTTCAATTTGCTTTTTGATGGGATACTTTCAAACATTTTTCTATTTGATATGCAGGGTTTTGTCAAAGTTTTTAGAAGAAAAAGTCTCTCTAGTTTCATACATAGTCATGATCTAAGAAAGCTCTTATATTCCAAAGGCCATGGTCAGTACTGCCATTAGGAGAAGTCTAAATATGACAGAGCCAACTCTAGAGAAGAAATCTTAATGAATTTTTAAAGTTAAAATTATTAAAATAAGTAATTTGGTTTATAAATTTAGTTAAAATATTCAAGGAAAGTTTTCTTACTGATAACAATGTTCAGAAAAATACCAATATTAGCTTTTGTAGCTTTTCTGTATTCAATGTTTGTTGTGACACTAGATTAAAAGGTTTGCAATGAAGAATTTTAGTCAATAATGGCATTCCCCCCCCCCCCCCAAATTCCAATCTTTGTCCAATGATCAATTTTTTTCTCTGTCTCTTTTGTGTTTCAGTTGCTGACAAGACAGTCTACCTGATGGTTCTGCACTCAGCAGAGCTGCTTTGACCCTGTGCTGTCCTTGAGTCAAAGTTGGGAATGAATTAGTGACCAAACCAGTGGATTTTCTTAGGGAATAAGGACAAACTCCTCCAACAAGGAGATGTGGCTGATAGCCCAGATGAAGTGCTTCTCTATCAGTGCAGCATTGTGGACAACAGACAGAAGGAGCTGGTAGCCACTGCCCAGACGGGCACTATGGCCTGATTGCTAGCACAGAAACTCGTTGGGGTGGACTGTATGATTGACGTGTGCTGTGAGTGACAGCTATGAAATATTTGGAAGGGAGAGATGAGGGAGTTGCCCTGATGAGATGCATTCCCACATCCTGAGGGAACTGACAGATGAAGTGGTTAAGCCACTACCCATCACACTTGACAAGTTGTGGTCGTCCGATAAGTTCCACTGACAGAAAAATCCCCGTTTTTAAAAAGGGGCAAAAGAAAGACCCAGGGATCTACAGGCTGGTCAGCTTCACCTCTCCACATGGCAAGATCATGGAGCAGATCCTTCTGGAAAATACGCTATGGTACATTGGCTGGATGATCACACACGAAGCCACAGTGGTCAATGGCTTGAATTTCAAGTGGAGACCAGTTACAAGTTGTGTCCCCTGGCAGGTTGTTTTGAAACCAGTGTTATATTTTAACACATTTATCAAGAGCATGGACAGTGGGGTTTAGGGCGCTGTCAGCAAGTTTGCTGATAACACCAAGCCATGTGCTGCAGTAAACACACTGGAGGGAAGATAGATTGTGGTTGGATAAAAGAGTGACGTTTTTTAAGAAAATGCCAGTGAGACACAGGCCCCAGAATACAGGAATGCCCCTGGAATCATTGGAACTGTGCAGGCTCAGGTTGAATGAGGCTTTGAGCAACCTGATCTAGTCAAAATTCCTACCCACAGCAGTGGTGTTGCACTAGAGGATTGTTTTAAGGTTCTTTGAACCCAAACCATTCTCTGATTTGTCCTCTAAGTTCTGTATGTCCATTGTGCAGACACAGGACTTCTGATGCCTCCCTGCACTCACAGTTTTACACAGATTGTTTCTGAGTTCCTCCTGTTCAGGGCAGAGGGTGTTTCCACCAGCTTCCCCCTGCCCTGCACAGGGAGCCCAGGGCTGAGCTCTGGTTTGGAACAGAAAGTTGCATGATCATCCTTGGAGCAAGATTTTCATGCCCACACCAGTGCTTGATGTTGGATATCTCCTTGGATCATATTTACTGACCTTGCCCTCTGCTCTTCGTTGAGCTTTACCCACTGAGCTCTTTTAACAATCAAAATGCCCATGACCAGGAGAAGAGCGTGTTTCAAGGAGCTTCAGTGACAGTGATATTTGTGATGCGATGGAAATGCTGGACTGAGGATTTCTCAGAGTAACACCACAGTCATGAAATAAAAATCTGCCTTGAGTACATGAAGCAACCATTGGAAATGCAGCAGTATAGCTAACTAGTCCTACATCCAAATTTTCCAAATGCCTCAACTAACTGAACTTCTGTCCTTATGTCTCTAGACAAATTATTTTTAGTCAATACATTCACAGCATTGGTAAGATACAAAACATTTCTAAATATATCTTATTAAATCAAATGACTATGCCATTAGTTCAGTTTGCCAGACAATGCCTTGCCAAAGAATGTTTGCCAAAAAATGTTTTGACCGAAGAAAGGGGAAGAATGCAGAGCACCTGCCAACCAGACTCTATAAAAGAGTCTTTGCAGTGCTCTGCCCTGTCTACTAGAAAAGTTTCAAGGTAAGTGCACTGGATCTAGCTACTAGATATTCCCATTATTGGATATTATGTGCATATATTTTTTTCCTTTGAAACTGGTTTCCAACTAAGTTTTTCCATCTGCATTTAAGGCTATAAAATTTATTCTATCTATACTTTGAAAAATTATTTTATACTAGAATAAAAAGGTTCTTTTAACATATTTCATATTCTCAAATATGACACTACAATTCATAAAGGCAAAGTAAAATCTGTACAGTAAGACAGAAAGACACAAATAAAATAAATTTTTACAAGGTTATTATATATTATTTAGGGATGAAACTATATTTTTCTCTTCTGGGTTTGAACCATTAAACACAAGGAAGGCAACTTTTGGTAGTTTTAGCAATTCTAGTAAGTGCTCAATTTTGATTCATTAGAAAAGCTGTCCTTGCAAGCAAGATACAAGTATGATCTATTCATGTTACATTTGTTTTCTTCCACAGGGTCCTCTGCTGATGTGCCTTCAGTAAACTGCAGCCATGACCTCTGCAGATGCTGAGTTAGCTTGTTTTGGGGAGGCAGCTCCTTACCTCCGAAAATCGGAGAAGGAGAGAATTGAGGCTCAGAACAAACCTTTCGATGCCAAGTCATCAGTCTTTGTGGTTCATCCCAAAGAATCCTTTGTGAAAGGCAAAATTGAGAGCAGGGAATCAGGCAAAGTCACTGTAAAGACTGAAGGGGGAGAGGTGAGTGAAAAACAAGGCTCAAGGGCAACATTTGATCTCCACTTTGAGATTTAAGTGACACGTGTGGATCTTTCTGGTTTTTTGGCAGACCCTGACCGTGAAAGAAGATCAAATCTTCTCCATGAACCCTCCCAAGTATGACAAAATCGAGGACATGGCCATGATGACCCACCTGCACGAACCCGCTGTGCTGTACAACCTCAAAGAGCGTTACGCAGCCTGGATGATCTACGTAAGTGGCAGCAGCAGCTTCCTCTGGGCAGCCTCAGGAGCTGCTGGGCCAGGCTCAGGGCAAGGCAACGTGCTGTGTCCCTTCCTTGCAGACCTACTCGGGTCTCTTCTGCGTCACTGTCAACCCCTACAAGTGGCTGCCGGTGTACAACCCCGAGGTGGTGTTGGCCTACCGAGGCAAGAAGCGCCAGGAGGCCCCTCCACACATCTTCTCCATCTCTGACAATGCCTATCAGTTCATGCTGACTGGTGAGTTTCATGATTTTCTTTAAAATCACTTGGCTGTAAACACTCACAAAGGAGAAAAAGTCTCCTGATGGCAAAGTAGATAATAGTGTTGTGGGAGTGCATTCTCTCTTGTCATTGGAAATGATGAAGACTTTCCTTTGGGTGAAGAGATCAGGTTAGAGATCATTTAGTCAAAGCTGACTTCCACAAGTTCATCCAACTGGGATGCACCTGCAAGTGCTGGAGGGCATCATATCTTGGCCTCTCATTCACCTTGGAATGGTCATGGCAGTCAGGAGATGTGTGTGAGGACTGGAAGAAAGCAAATGTCACAAGTCTTCAAAGAGGGCAAAAAGGAAGATCCATGGAACTACAGGCCTGTCGGCCTCACTTGAGTTTCAGAATGGCTTATCCTGGAGACTATCTGTAAAAATGCAGAATACAAGAATTTGATCATGAGTAGTCAGCATGGCTTCACCAAAGGGAAATTATGCTTAATCAACCTGATTTCTTTCTACAATGGGATAACTGCATTGAGATATGAGGGGAGAGCAATGGAAATTGTCTACCTGGATTTCAGCAAGGGTCCTGATGCTGTTTCCCTGATATCCTCATAGGCAAGCTCAGGGAGGGAGGGCAAAACAAGTGGATGATGAGCTGGATTGAAGACTGGTCTGAATGGCAACTCTCAAAGGGCTGGTTCTGAGCCTTCAACTGTTCAGCATTTTTTAAAATAATCTGGAAGTGATGAAAATATTTCTGATTTGACTAAGTTCTTAAGGTCAGCAAAAATGAAGTCTAATAACAAAGAATTTCAGGGGGACTTTATTACACTAAGTTCCTATTCTGTGAAATTGCAAGAAATTTTTGTGAACAGGAGTGTAAAATAAATGCCACAGGGAAAAAAAACTCACTGCCAAGAATTTTTGTAAGTATCTTCTAATATTGCTTCAAAATTTTGTCTGAAGCATCATAAATCTACAAAATAAAAAGCTGAAGCCTGGAGATCACTGAGAAAGAAACAGGGACCAAAACAGAAAGCATTGCTATATACAAGGGGTGTCTTGGTACCTGGTGTGTCATATGCATTTTCAGACTTCCTTCTTCACAAAAGAATGTAGTAAAGTGGAACAGGTAAAGAGGAAGATGAAAAGGTTTCCCAAAGGTAGGACAGGCTGTGCTGGTAAGTCTAGAAGGAAGATTTTTATTACTTTATAAAATTATGCATGGCAAAGATAAGATGAACAAAAAAGACAGAGTACATTATGAAACAAACTCGACACCAGAAACATATTTTTTCCTTCATCATTGAGTGGTTCAAAAATGGAGCATAAAAATGAGACACAAAAATAAATGAGCATGGGTTAAGAAAGCAGACAAAATTGTGGGAAACAAACTCAGCTCAAGCTATTGAAAAGAGATACATTAACTCTAGCTCTGGAAGTACCAAAATTTCAGTATTACAGAGAAGACTATGCTGATAAAGGTTCCTACATGTTTATGATGTTCCTGTAATTTTATTTCATCACCAATCAATTGGGATCCAACATAAAAACTATTTAGAGGGTCTTGTGGACTGATCAGGAATGGTTGTTCCTATGTAGTAAGGATTATGAGAAGCACATGCTTCACTTCAATTCAGCTTACTGATAGACCATTTAATCAGTAACTCTACAAAATGGATCCTTAGTTGAAATCATTTGACATAAACAAAATGAAGAGTATGACATGAAGGGAATATCCAGAAAAAGAATTGCATGTATGCTACACCAGACACCATTGGAGGTTAGAGATGTAAACATCCCAGCTGAGGCTGGGAACATGAAAATATTCAAAATGGGTGAAGGCATATAGGCTTATGAAAGAAATCAGCTGCCAATTGCCAGTGCATTAAAAAAAATATCTTCTTTTCTGCCTTGTTCACAGATCGGGAGAACCAGTCCATCCTGATCACGTAGGTACCCCCCTGCGCGGGTCCCTGCAGGGCTGCCCGGTGCCAGGGCCCCTCCTGCCTGACCACGCACCCTCTGCTTCTCTCTTGGCTTTGGCAGCGGAGAATCCGGGGCCGGGAAGACTGTGAACACCAAGCGTGTCATCCAGTACTTTGCAACAATTGCAGCCAGTGGAGAGAAGAAAAAGGAAGAACAAACATCAGGCAAAATGCAGGTGAGTCAGGAGGGACAGACTGAATGCTTGGCCTGTCATTGCCCTGTCAACCCAACACAGTGACTGAATAATGATGTCCCTGCAGGGAACGCTTGAGGATCAAATCATCAGCGCCAACCCACTGCTGGAGGCCTTTGGAAACGCCAAGACCGTGAGGAACGACAACTCTTCACGCTTTGTGAGTTCTTGCTTTGGATAATATGTCTCCCCCTGCTCATGGCAACGCCCTTGATGCCTGAAGAGTTCTTCATGCAAAGGGGACATCAGCAGAACACATCCAGGCTGACCTGCTGCTGCTTCTGCTTCACAGGGCAAATTCATCAGAATCCATTTTGGTGCCACAGGCAAACTGGCTTCTGCTGACATTGAAACTTGTAAGAGATTCTCCTGGACTGCTCCCATCCCTTCCCAAATTCCCATCTCCATGTACACTCCCACAAGTGCCTAACTCTTTCTACCATCCTTGCCAGATCTGCTGGAGAAGTCCAGAGTCACTTTCCAGCTCAAGGCGGAAAGGAGCTACCACATCTTTTATCAGATTATGTCCAACAAGAAGCCGGAGCTAATTGGTAGGAAAAAGCATTATGACTTTTTGGGGTTGATCACTTAGGAACAGCTCCCTCTCTTACCTGTTGGCAAAAGTAAACCTATGCTTTGCCTTTTCCTATTTGCAGACATGCTCCTCATTACCACCAACCCCTACGATTTCCACTTTGTGAGTCAAGGGGAGGTCACTGTGCCCAGCATTGATGACCAGGAGGAGCTGATGGCTACAGATGTAAGTAACACAGTAACAAGGTACCTAGAGAGCACGTCTTGAGGGTTACATCTCTGACCCACTAAGGACACATCTTTGAATTCATTATTTTGACTGCAGAGTGCCATTGACATCCTGGGCTTCACTGCAGATGAGAAAACGGCCATCTACAAGCTGACAGGGGCTGTCATGCACTATGGGAACCTGAAGTTCAAGCAGAAGCAACGAGAGGAGCAGGCAGAGCCTGATGGCACAGAAGGTACCAGCAAATCCAGGGACTGATTTGTGCCCTTCTCTGCCTCCAGAGGTGATATGTTAGCCTCCAGAGGCACACTGCAGTGGCCTGAGTCCCCACATACCACAGAGAGAATTTCTTTTTTGCCCCTGCTCCCTCTAACTGCAGAGGTGCTTTCCTAGTCATGGGAAGTCCCATTATTTTATTCAATGGTGGCTCCCCAGAATCATGCTGCCTGAAAGCAGAAACTTCAATTTCAACACAGGATATCTCTCTCTCTCTTGAAAACATCCAAGCACTAATAGACACTGATGGGCAATTGTGCTTTCTTAGAAATAACTCCTGCAAACTGTGCTACCCACAAATCCCCTTCCCACAGAAAGAGAATATGCCTTGCCTTATGTCCTGCTAGTGGCTTTTGGTTGTTCTTCTGGGAAATTCCAGGTTCAAGCTCTTCCTATCCAAGCCATACTTGTTCTTGCCTTCAAAGACCACCATCAGTAGTGTCCAGAATTTGCATTGCTTCACAGGCCTTCAATATGGAATGAGACAAATCCTCTTCCATTCCTAGAACATGAACAGCAAAGTTGTTCACAACACATGAAGTACAGAGATGGTCCATGAACAAAGGCTTTTCTCTCTCTCCCCACCTCTAGTGGCTGACAAGGCTGCCTACCTAACGGGCCTCAACTCAGCTGAATTTCTCAAGGCCTTGTGTTACCCCCGAGTCAAGGTTGGGAATGAATACGTGACCAAAGGTCAAAACGTGACACAGGTAACATCTGACAGTCAAAAATGCACAGCTGGAAGGACCATGTCACATTTTTCTTTGCCCCTCAGAGGTAATTCCAATCCTGTCTCCTCTGCTGTAGGTGAACAATTCAGTGGGTGCCCTGGCCAAGGCAATGTTTGAGAAGATGTTCCTGTGGATGGTTGTTCGTATCAACCAACAGCTGGACACGAAGCAGCCCAGGCAGTACTTCATTGGTGTCCTGGACATTGCTGGCTTTGAGATCTTTGATGTAAGGAGCAAGGGTTTGACAACACAGTCAAGCAATGGGCAAGGAGGGCTCAGGAGGACACAGGAACACACAGAGAGCACTAAGGCTCACACAGCTATGAGCCAAAGGGTGGATGCTCTTGTAGAGGCAGTGGTCTGGCAAGTTCACAGTGTGTTTCCTGTTCTGTGAATGCAGTGATGATGCAAGGACTTCTGTGTCAGAACACAACCCCCCAGATTTTTCTTCTGAGACCTGGGAAATTCTTGGGTGGGAGACTCGGGAGGTTTCTACCATCCAGCAGCTCGGAGAACTGACACCATGGGGCTACTGAGCTTACCAAAGACTTGCAGCTGAGTACCACAGTGAAAAAGAATTGACACTTTTGGCTTGATTTGCAAAGTAATAATGAAAGTGTCCTTCAAAAGTGTCAGAGTAGAAACACATATTGGTATAGTAGGGTCGGGAGCGGTATTTCAACTTCAAACAGCCTTAGGAGAATGGCAGCAAAGGCCTGCGTGTTTTGGCACACCTTGAGAACCTGTGCACCTTTCCTTGCTTTGGGCAGTTCAACAGCTTTGAGCAGCTGTGCATCAACTTCACCAATGAGAAACTGCAACAGTTCTTCAACCACCACATGTTCGTGCTGGAGCAGGAGGAGTACAAGAAGGAGGGCATTGAATGGGAGTTCATTGACTTTGGCATGGACCTGGCTGCCTGCATTGAGCTCATTGAGAAGGTACCTTTCCCTTGCATGATATGATGGCTGTTGGAATTCTGTGATGTTTCTGAGGCACAGTCAGATCCAAAGTCCACAGACAAATTTGAGAAATAAATATCATATCACCTGACCTCACCAAAGTACAAAGCCCCTTGTAGCTGCTTTTCCCCATATTTTTCTCTTTATTATTGCTTCCCCAATTCTACAACCAATTCTCATGTGAGCTGGATAGACATTCCTACCAGTTCCACGAAGATAGGCTGCAGGGAGGCAAGGGATGGCAGAAATAAAGTCTTTGACTGAGGACAACTCGTGGTAAACCCAGGCTTTCATCCAGGATGAGATGCTGCCAATAGTACAACCAGACTTTGATGTTCATAGCACTGGTTTCTTGTCATTGTCATAGAGTCACAGAACGTTTTGGGTAGGAAGGGACCATAAAGAACATTTTGTTCCAATCCCCTACCATGGTGGGAGACTCCTTCCACTAGACCAGGCAGAAGAACATCCCATCTAATGTGACGTTGAACATTTCCATTAACCTTCCCTTGTAACTTCTTGTGATTTCTCCCAGCCCATGGGCATCTTCTCCATCCTGGAAGAGGAGTGCATGTTCCCCAAGGCAACTGACACCTCTTTCAAGAACAAGCTCTATGACCAGCACCTGGGCAAGTCCAACAACTTCCAGAAGCCCAAGCCTGCCAAAGGCAAGGCTGAGGCCCACTTCTCCCTGGTGCACTATGCTGGCACAGTGGACTACAACATCACTGGGTGGCTGGAGAAGAACAAGGACCCTCTGAATGAAACTGTCATAGGGTTGTACCAGAAATCATCTGTGAAGACCCTGGCTTTACTCTTTGCCAACTATGGTGGAGCAGATGCGGGTGCGTTTTCTGCAAATGTTATTTTTATTATGGCATGGTTTTCTTAGAATTAAAGCTAAAACCACAAGGAATATAAAGTGGATTTGTGTTTTGTAGTATCCAGTGTTTATTGCTCATAATAAATAATGTTTCTTTTTCTTTTCTGTGACTTTCAGAGGCTAGTGGTGGTGGTGGCAAGAAGGGAGGCAAGAAGAAGGGTTCTTCCTTCCAGACTGTCTCAGCTCTTTTCAGAGTAAGAGCAGAATTCATTTCCTCATTAAAATATCTACTTAAATAACATAGGAGTTCAGTAAATTGCAGTCAGAAGACAACCTGTATTCACTAAGAGTCAGATGCATATTTATAAAATTTTTACACCAACATAATTATGTATTTCCTATAGCTGAAGATCCAGAAAGACTAATTTTTTTAATGCACATCATAAATAGGCATGGGGTTCTTACTAGGTTAAGCCTGAACTCTTCCTTTTAATCTCACAGGAAAATCTGAACAAGCTGATGGCTAACTTGAGAAGCACTCACCCCCATTTTGTGCGCTGTATCATCCCCAATGAAACTAAAACACCTGGTAAGGCAAGCCAAGGGGAAGAAAGCTTGAGCAGCAGAAGCTCTTCTCCTGAGTGTCAAACAGCAGGGTGGTCACTAATGGTGGTATTTGTCAGGTGCCATGGAGCACGAGCTGGTGCTGCACCAGCTGCGCTGTAACGGCGTGCTGGAAGGGATCAGGATCTGCAGGAAAGGGTTCCCCAGCAGAGTCCTTTATGCTGACTTCAAACAGAGGTGAGAGCTCTCAACCTTTCTGCCAACTCAGAGCAAGCTGAAGAGACTAATCATCTTAAC
Organism: Ammospiza nelsoni; assembly: GCF_027579445.1. Taxonomy (NCBI): domain Eukaryota; kingdom Metazoa; phylum Chordata; class Aves; order Passeriformes; family Passerellidae; genus Ammospiza; species Ammospiza nelsoni. The sequence goes on from NC_080651.1 coordinate 4,930,387, forward strand.
AATCTTTACATTTTACATTGTCATGTTTTGTTGGGAATTTATGATTTATTTTATGCTGATTGTGAGGAGTCACTTGGACTCTTAATTAATGGTATGAATGGTTCTTGCACTCTCTTGCAATGTCTTTCATGTCTTTCACTGTTTTGAAAGAATGCATTCTTGTGATATTATTCATGAACATGATATTATTTTGCTGTTGCTGAGTAGGCAGTGACGTTCAATCACAGTGATGGTTTCAGAACTGTTGATTTCTTAATGTTATGCTTTCTCCTACAGATACAGAGTACTTAATGCCAGTGCTATTCCAGAAGGTCAGTTCATGGATAACAAGAAGGCTTCAGAGAAGCTCCTTGGGTCCATTGATGTTGACCACACCCAGTACAGATTTGGGCACACCAAGGTAGAATGAAGTTCTGTATTAAAATATAGTGTGCCCCAGTAATGCACTACCAACACTGATGTACTACAATCTTGCCTTTCTCAAGGTGTTCTTCAAAGCTGGACTGATAGGTGTGCTAGAGGAGATGAGAGATGAGAAACTGGCAGAGATTATGACCATGATACAAGCCAGGTCCAGAGGCTTCCTGATGAGAGTGGAGTACCAGAGAATGGTGGAGCGGAGGTAGATACATCTCCCTCATTTGTTATGTTCTAATGGTAGCTGGCAAATTGAGACAAAATTCACCAAACACAGGATATTCAATAACCATGTGGATTTGTTTTCAGGGACTCCATCTTCTGCATCCAGTACAATGTTCGCTCATTCATGAATGTCAAACACTGGCCATGGATGAAGCTCTTCTTCAAGATCAAGCCATTGCTGAAGAGTGCAGAGTCTGAGAAAGAAATGGCCAACATGAAGCAAGAATTTGAGAAAACCAAGGAAGAGCTTGCAAAGTCTGAGGCAAAGCGGAAGGAGCTGGAAGAGAAAATGGTGGCCCTGGTGCAGGAGAAAAATGACCTGCAGCTCCAAGTGCAGGCTGTGAGTATCACTGTTCATTTTCCTCTGGAAAAAGAATGATGTACTGTCAGAATGCTTCTTGTCCTGCAAAAAGACTTAAAGGAATTAATGGGTAGAAGAAAACAGTCTAAATCACACACTCTGAGGCGCTTTAATGTTGAGTAAACAGGCACCAGCAGGGGAATAGTGAGACTGCTGGCTGACCCATATGGCACTCACCATTACTGTTGTGTGAGGAAAGAGCCACGTAGCACCAGACAATGTGTATTGAACAGCGGAGAACATGGAGATCGAAGAGAAATAATTTTCAAACCAGTGTTTCTGTCTAACACTGTAAAAGCAAACCTGAGAATAACCTACTTTTTCTCCAAACTCAATAAGGAAAACACAATTTGACCAAAAAAACCCAAATCTTTCTGCACTGAAGTATTGTCATAAAACTTCTATTGCTGAAATACTATAAAGTTAACTAGTCAATTAAACAGAAGAAGATATTGCATATTTTTACCATGAGAAAACTACTCCAAGCCATTACTGCTGCTGAAACTAGAAACTGAAGTAACCCCTATTTCATTCTGCTTGTGAGTGTTATCAGGCATTCTCATAGCTAGTCACCCTGGGAGACATATTTAGGAGACAAAAAACTTTGGAATAAATATTGAATTCCAAATGACAAGGCTTACCAGTAGACACCACTCAAGATCCCTCTGTTACTGGAATTGAATGTCATGTTCAGCTGTTACTCAGTAATAAAAGAGTAGAGAAAGTTCAAAACATCAGAACCCACAAATTTCTGTCTGTCCACCAGGAAGCAGATAGCTTGGCTGATGCTGAGGAAAGGTGCGACCAGCTCATCAAAAACAAAATCCAGCTGGAAGCCAAAATTAAGGAGCTGACAGAAAGGGCTGAAGAAGAAGAGGAAATCAATGCTGAGCTGACAGCCAAGAAGAGGAAGCTGGAGGATGAATGTTCAGAGCTGAAGAAAGATATTGATGACCTTGAGCTAACACTGGCCAAGGTGGAGAAGGAAAAACATGCCACTGAAAACAAGGTATGAGGTAGAACCTGTCACTCACACTCAAGAAAATGGGTTGTGTGCCATTGCAGGACATCTATAGCTAGTTCCTTTATTTATATTTGCTCCCTTCTTCTCAAAGGTGAAAAACCTGACAGAGGAGATGGCAGCTCTGGATGAGACAATTGCCAAGCTGACAAAGGAGAAGAAAGCCCTCCAAGAGGCGCATCAGCAGACCCTGGATGACCTGCAGGCAGAGGAAGACAAAGTCAATACTCTGACCAAAGCCAAGACCAAGCTGGAACAGCAAGTGGATGATGTAAGCACACAGATATAGAGCAGGAAGAGGACAGGTATGGAGTCCAAACTGGCTGGCAGAGCCCTGATGGTCTTGTTGTGTTTAGCTGGAAGGGTCCCTCGAGCAAGAGAAGAAACTGCGCATGGACCTGGAGAGAGCAAAGAGGAAACTGGAAGGAGACCTGAAGCTGGCCCAGGACAGCATCATGGATTTGGAGAATGATAAGCAGCAGCTGGATGAGAAACTGAAGAAGTAAGTGTGCCTCTGGGGCACCTGAGTGCTGGGCTGCAGCACTTGTCTTGTTTCTTTGTGCTCTAACACGGTTCACTTGTCCCAAAGGAAAGACTTTGAAATCAGCCAGATCCAGAGCAAGATCGAGGATGAACAGGCCCTGGGCATGCAATTTCAGAAGAAGATCAAGGAGCTGCAGGCAAGTCTCTGTGCCTTTTGCCCTGCCTTGCTCAGGCTCAGCTCAGGCAGGAGGAGGGCACAGCTGTGAAGGGTCCCTGCTGTTCTGCAGGCCCGCATTGAGGAGCTGGAGGAGGAGATTGAGGCAGAGCGAACCTCTCGCGCTAAAGCAGAGAAGCATCGCGCTGACCTGTCCAGGGAGCTGGAGGAGATCAGCGAGCGCCTGGAAGAAGCAGGAGGGGCCACAGCAGCTCAGGTGGAGATGAACAAGAAGCGTGAGGCAGAGTTCCAGAAGATGCGCCGTGACCTGGAAGAGGCCACGCTGCAGCACGAAGCCACGGCTGCTGCCCTGCGCAAGAAGCACGCGGACAGCACAGCTGAGCTGGGCGAGCAGATTGACAACCTGCAACGCGTGAAGCAGAAGCTGGAGAAGGAGAAGAGTGAGCTGAAGATGGAGATTGATGACTTGGCCAGCAACATGGAGTCTGTCTCCAAAGCCAAGGTATGGAGTTGCAGGAGAAAATGCTCACAGGGACAAAGTGTGGCACAAAAGCTGCCTCTGCAACACTCATTCCCAGAAACAAAATCTTCACACTGACAATAAGGCAGAGTGCAGATCATCATCTCTTTTCCTTTCCTGTGTTTCCTCTCTAGGCCAACCTGGAGAAGATGTGTCGCACGCTGGAAGATCAGCTGAGTGAGCTTAAAACTAAGGAGGAGCAGAATCAGCGCATGATCAACGACCTCAATACACAAAGAGCTCGTCTGCAGACAGAGTCAGGTGAGACATCCTCATTCCCAAATTTCAGTTGCAGTACCTGCACGCCCTGAGTGAGCCAGAGAGTTCAAGGTGGCAACTGGTATAAGTTCTCCAGGCCATTACAGGTTACATGGCTTTACAAGCAGAAGGTGTCTTAGGAGTAACAATCTACTTCCTTTTTTTCCTTTCCTTTTCCAGGTGAATTTTCCCGCCAGGTGGAGGAGAAAGATGCTCTGATCTCTCAGCTGTCTAGGGGCAAGCAAGGATTTACCCAACAGATTGAGGAACTCAAGAGACATCTAGAGGAAGAAATCAAGGTCTGGAAATACCCCACTATCCACAGCCTACATCACCCCCAAAAACATCTGCAGAATACTGACTTGCGCTAGAGACTGCTTCAGTGTTCTTTCCCCAAACACACATAGGACTGGAGGGAATAGCACTAATGCACAGCCTCTCACTCTTCCTCTAGAGAGGGAAGGAAGCACAATATTTTAGGTGCTGGAGGAAGTAATCCACAAGGTTTCCATGAAATTCTGATGATCCTCTCTGAGACAGGATTCAGCCATGTGTTTAAACAAGCAGCAGATTACTATCCCCAGTGGAGCCATCACTAATGCTTCCTGATGCTCCAGAATATGTCAACGAGTGCTTCACCAGCTCCAAGCTATACATTTGCCCAAATAGAGTTTCATTCAGTTTTCACTTTCAAGTTCAGAGTCAAGAGGGATTTAAAGATAAGTATTCAAGTTTGCCAAACCCAATGTCCCCACAGGCCAAGAACGCCCTGGCCCATGCCCTGCAGTCTGCTCGTCATGACTGTGACTTGCTCCGGGAACAATATGAGGAGGAGCAGGAGGCCAAGGCAGAGCTTCAGCGAGCCATGTCCAAGGCCAACAGTGAAGTGGCCCAGTGGAGAACCAAATACGAGACGGACGCGATTCAGCGCACGGAGGAGCTTGAGGAGGCCAAGTACGTGGGGAAGCAGAATGGGAAATGACGGGAGAAGACTGAAAATAGTCACGGGAAATTTGAATCTCTGAGGGTATAATGTGTGTATAAAGGCAAGGATAATAGTGTATCTGTAAAAAAAAGGAGAAAGAGGGAGGAAGAGAAAAAGAGAGATTGGAACTAGAAAACATAGTCATTAGAAGTGATAAGGCATGTCTAATCGTCCCTAGGTGAAAGGACACAAAAAAGGATAAATCCTTAAATATCTGTGAAAAGTGCTTGGCTAAAAACCCTCAAATAGAAAAACCTGTGCTCTTATGACATTATAGAACTGACAAGCTTCCAAGCTCTAAAATGCAACTGTGCTTGTCTCCTTCAGGAAGAAGCTGGCCCAGCGCCTGCAGGATGCAGAGGAGCATGTTGAGGCTGTCAATGCCAAATGTGCCTCCCTGGAAAAGACAAAGCAGAGGCTGCAGAATGAAGTGGAGGACCTGATGATTGACGTGGAGAGATCCAATGCTGCCTGTGCTGCTCTGGATAAGAAGCAGAAGAACTTTGACAAGGTCTTTTGGCCTCCACACCAGCACTCCTGGTCAGAGCAGGGCCCTGTGATGGCCACAGCCCTACTCACCCCCCGTTTCTCTTCAGATCCTGGCAGAATGGAAGCAGAAGTATGAGGAAACGCAGGCTGAGCTGGAGGCCTCGCAGAAGGAGTCGCGCTCTCTGAGCACGGAGCTGTTCAAGATGAAGAATGCCTATGAGGAGTCCTTGGACCACCTGGAAACAATGAAGCGGGAGAACAAGAACTTGCAGCGTAAGTCCCTGGCCCTCTGCTCCTCCCTGGCCTTTCTCACTATCAGCCATTCCCACCATTGTTCATGGCTCTGTGCCTGCAGGTCTGCAGAGATGCCTGTCCCCTTGGTGGGGCAGAGCCCTTCCCACTCTGCTCTGTGCCTGACCATGCCATTGATCTTTGCTCCCACAGAGGAAATTTCCGACCTCACGGAGCAGATTGCGGAGGGAGGAAAGGCCATTCATGAGCTGGAGAAAGTGAAGAAGCAGATTGAGACAGAGAAATCCGAACTGCAAGCGTCCCTGGAGGAAGCTGAGGTACAGACAAGGCTAATTAATAATGGCCCCACCACGAGTATGGGTGTAGGCCTTTGGAGAGAGAGCAGGATCTAAGCCTTCCTTTCATATGGAACTGCATGAAAGATTATTTTGAAAGTAAAACATTCTTTGTGCTGAATTGTGCAGGCCTCCCTGGAACATGAGGAGGGGAAGATCCTGCGCCTGCAGCTTGAACTCAACCAAGTGAAGTCTGAGATTGATAGGAAGATAGCAGAGAAAGATGAGGAGATTGACCAGCTGAAGAGGAACCACCTCAGAATTGTGGACTCGATGCAGAGCACCCTGGATGCTGAGATCAGGAGCAGGAATGAAGCCCTGAGGCTGAAGAAGAAGATGGAGGGAGACCTGAATGAAATGGAGATCCAGCTGAGCCATGCCAACCGCCAGGCTGCAGAGGCACAGAAGAACCTGAGGAACACCCAGGCTGTGCTCAAGGTCCGTTCAGCAGAGCTACAAAAAGAGAAATGCGATTCATGACATTTTTACCATTCAAGCACCCACTGATGCCTGGTAATCCCCCTTGTCTCCCTTTCCAGGACACTCAGCTGCACCTGGACGATGCTCTCAGGACACAGGATGACCTGAAGGAGCAGGTGGCCATGGTGGAGCGCAGAGCAAACCTGCTGCAGGCTGAAGTTGAGGAGCTCCGGGCAGCCCTGGAGCAGACGGAGCGGTCGAGGAAATTGGCTGAGCAGGAGCTTCTGGATGCCACTGAACGTGCACAGCTCCTCCACACCCAGGTCAGGCACTGCTGGAAATTTTTCCCATTCACAGGTTATAACAAAGACTGAAATTGTTATTCATCTTTTAAGTGATTCCTGTGTAAACATTTGAAGAAATGTGCTGCAATATGTCCCCTCCGTCCAGCCCTCAATATCTGGTTTACTGCTGTGGTGCTAAAGAAGTCTCTTCCACTAAAGTCTTTCCTAAACTACAGCCACATTTTCAGGCCTTGATGTGGAGGCGTTTGTGACAGTAGGAATCTTGTCTTTCCTGTTGCACAGAACACCAGCCTGATCAACACCAAGAAGAAGCTGGAAACAGACATTTCCCAGATCCAGAGTGAAATGGAGGATACCATCCAGGAAGCCCGCAATGCTGAGGAGAAGGCCAAGAAGGCCATCACAGATGTGAGTTGGACACTCCTGGCATTGCTGATGGTGAATGTACTCTCCCCAAAATATCTCCAGCCCCAAAATGGCTTTGACCTTTTGCTCTGATCAGGCGGCCATGATGGCAGAAGAGCTGAAGAAGGAGCAGGACACCAGTGCCCACCTGGAGAGGATGAAGAAGAACCTGGACCAGACAGTGAAGGACCTGCAGCACCGTCTGGAAGAGGCCGAGCAGCTGGCACTGAAGGGAGGGAAGAAGCAGATCCAGAAGCTGGAGGCCAGGGTGTGTAGGGCTGGGGCTGTGCCTGAGGGATGTGTCCCTCCTTGGAGAGACATTGGCAGGGCAGCTGCAGGGCTGGGCTTGTCCTTGCAGGTGCGGGAGCTGGAAGGGGAGGTTGATGCTGAGCAGAAGCGCAGCGCTGAAGCCGTGAAGGGTGTGCGCAAGTACGAGCGCAGGGTGAAGGAACTCACCTACCAGGTAAGGCAGGAGCTCTCCTGCTCTCACTGGGCCTTCTCACAGTGAGTCACATTTTGCACACACCATCCCCAAGGGGAATTGTTAACCTCACGTGATGCAAAATCGGAATTGACTCTCTAATCTTTTTACCAACTGCTTTAGTCTGAGGAAGACAGGAAGAATGTGCTGAGGCTGCAGGATCTGGTGGACAAGTTGCAAATGAAAGTGAAATCCTACAAGAGACAAGCTGAGGAGGCTGTAAGTATCGCTTGGAGAAAGGGCAAAGCCCACATTCCATTGGGGCAAGATACACATTGTATAAGTCTGAATACCAGGAGAGGGGTATGAAAGAAACTCCTGAGACACAACTTGTTGGCCATGCTGCTTTCTTATTGTTTGTCAAGGCCTTGGTGAGCTCTGGGCACTCTGCAGTCAGGGACATTCATTAAGGGAAGATCTGCAGCCTTTTTCACACAGGAGTCTTGAGTAAACAAACCAGGGGCCACACCCAGTGACTGACGAGTTCCTTAATCTCTGCTAATAATAAGCAGCAGAAGGTTTCCAATAACTCATACAGAGAAATAGTGTGAGAATAAGTACAGAAATGATAAATTGAAGGGTGAAATTGCTCCTCACATGTGACACAGTCCTGGTGGAGCTTGTCCCAGTAGGGTCCTGAGAAGGGATGAGGAGCTCTGTGTGAAGCTGATGTGTGAGCAGTGGCAGGAGGGTGTTGGAGATTTGCAGCCCCACAAGGCTGACTTGCAGCAGGAATGCAGCCCCTGCTCTGGGCTCCTCACCCCTGACTCCCTCTCCCCACACAGGAGGAGCTGTCCAATGTGAACCTGTCCAAGTTCCGCAAGATCCAGCACGAGCTGGAGGAGGCCGAGGAGCGGGCTGACATTGCAGAGTCACAGGTCAACAAGCTCCGAGCCAAGAGCCGTGACATTCACGGCAAGAAGATAGAAGAGGAAGAGTGAGGATGTCATGAGGCATTAGAGTGACCTGAGGGCTGCACAAAATGTGCACTCTCTGTCATTTCCTTATTTCTGCAATTTTTGTTTCAACCATTTTAATGTCTAGAGAATAAATCCTGTAGATTCGTTTGTGTGCATACCATGAGCAGTGCTTTCATTTCTTTCTGGTTTTATTGGTTAAACCTTTTTTACCATTTTTGGTACAGTTTTGCACAGTTTTTTCTTACAGTCCACATGTACCTATGTCTCAGTGCAGCTTTGTTGTCATCTTGTTCCTGACTACTTATCCCTTCTTTTTTTCTTAGTGACTGAGGTGTGACTAGAAAAATAACATCATATGAAGAGAAATCAAGGACAATAATTCCTGATTGTGAGTTCCGCAAGTTCTTCCTACTGGTATACCCCAGACAAATCTTATATTATATTTATCCTTAGGGGACCTCAGCACTTTCCAGCTTGTGATTGTCAGGTGTGAGATACTCCTTTTGCTGGCCTCTGAGAGTGATTTATAGAGTGGTAATAACCCAAAAAAGTTCATGGTTTTTTTTTTTCTGAAGCTGACAGAAAGTAGCCTTTAGTCTCCACTAATTTTTTTCCTTTAATGTAATTAGAGGACCATGAAGAGTATCACATCCCCTTGAATTAAAACTGGAGAAGGTTGTTGACAGTTCTGTGAGATTTCCTTTAGTTTTTATAAATTAGATCAGTGTCTAAAAAAGCTGAATTTCTGCCACACTACTTTCTGAAACACTGGCCTGTCTTGGGGAATTTTTCTTTCATGATAAGAAAGATCAGCTGTTTAATGCGGTGTTTTCCTTACTTCTTGTCGTAGAAACTCAATACCCACATCAGGACCTTTTCTCACTAGCCTATGGCAGGAGAGGTCAGAGAAGACAGTAGGGAAGACTCATTTTGCAGTAGTCCAGCAGTGAAAGATAAACAGATTAGTAGCTTTCATTTCATTAGTAGCTGTTTAGATGAATGGTTTTCCATTCAGTGTGCAAAAGAAGCAATAAAGAAGTTGGGCAATTAAATGGCAGATTCTGAGCCTGAGCAGAGAACCACATAAACTGACCATGAAGACTTGATTGCAGGGGGAGAAAGTTACCATGTTCAGTCCCAGGCCCTGCCTCCTAGGGCGGAGTACACTGAATTCCCAGGGAGCACTGGACCAAGCTCATGTAACACCTCCAGGGACAGAACTGGTATGGGGAACTGAGGACAGGTGGTTTATGTCCTTCCAAAAGGAGCAGTCTGTTAAATTCCAGTCAGCCTTACATATGAAAAAACACACAAAACTTTGAGGGGATAGATGAGCATGTGGACAGAGAGATACAGATAATATCATCGACTGGGATTTCCAAAACCTTTCAGCAAGGTTATGAAAGCCAACAGAGGCTTTTATAGAAGTGATGAAGTCATGAGATAAGAAGCAAACCTCTTAGTCAGATGCAGACAGAATGAAAGAGTTATGTGTGCTGAGGCCTGTGTTGCTCAATCTACTGATAAGACAGACAACATCAAGCTGGATGTTTCAGTTGATACACCAGTGGGAAAGAATGTCATCCAGTTAAAGAGCTGTCATCTGTAGTGCTGCATTCAGCTCTGGGACCCTCAGTAAAAAACGGACAATGGACCAGGTAGAGCAGTTGCAGAGCCAAAATAAAAGATCCAAGTCCTGAAATGGCTCTGCTGTGAAGAAAGGCTTACTTAGTTGTGCCTGCTCAGCATGGAGATGAGAAGGCTCTGAAAACACCATATTGCAAGTTTTCAATATATAAAGGCAGCTCTTTAGAGGGGAAAGACTTTTTACCTAGGCCTGTGGCCATAGGACAAGGGGAAAAGTTTTAAATTAAAAAGGGTAGATTCTGGTTGGATATAAATTGACAGTTTTTAAGAAGAGCCCAATGGGACACAGGAACAAACGGACCCTAGAATACAGGAATGTCCCATCAATGGAAAGGTGCAAGCTCAGATTGAATGGGGCTTTAAGCAACCTGATCCAGTCAAAATTCCTACCCACAGCAGTTGTGTTGCACTAGAGGATTGTTTTAAGGTTTCTTCCAACCCAAGCCATTCTCTGATTTGTCCTCTCAGTTCTGTATGTCCATGGAAGTCAGAGATTGTGCAGACACAGGATTCTGATGCCCCCCTGCACTCACAGTCCTATATAGGCTGTTTCTATTTTAGAGAGCTTGTCCTGTTCAGGGCAGAGGGTGTTTCCACCAGCTTCCCCCTGCCCTGCACAGGGAGCCCAGGGCTGAGCTCTGGTTTGGAACTCCAGAAAGTTGCATGATCATCTTTGGAATAAGCTTTTCATGACAGTGCTTATTGTTGAATATCTTGCATCAGATTTAGTGACCTTGCTCTCTGCACTTCATTGAGCTTTACCCACTGAGCTCTTTTAATAATCAAAATGCCCATGACCAGGAGCAGAGCATGCTCAGAACTGATGCTGTTCAAAGCAGCTCAAGTGACAGTGCCCTTTTTCCTAGAACTTGACCACTGATTCTCCAGAACTACTGGCGAATTCTCCCTTTCTCAGAGTATTGCCTACAGCAATGCTGCTCCAAACCAGGCAGCACTGTGTTGAGAGCTCTTGTTGTTGGAGCTGTATGAATATGTAAGAGTGTAAGATATTTGTGATTTGGGAGTGCTGGACTGAGGATGTGTCAGAGTGCAGAGGATCCCAGACCAATGCTGTGTGTGTGAATGTGGGTAGAGTTGTGTTTGGGCAGAAGGGTTGAGGTTTTTTTTGAGTTGTAGGTAGTGAAGGCGTGACTTGGTTGAGAGCATTGCTTGGTATATACATTGACAATAAGCACATAAATATTAGCAACACAGGCCTGAGCTCTTTAAGACATGTTAGCACTTCATGTTTGTGTGAGATGAAACAAGAAATATTACTGTATAGTTATTGACTGCATGTCTACTGGGGGTTAAAACTATTTCCTGGTCTAGGTTACTTTTGCCTCTTAGGCTCTCTTAACCCTTAGAAAATCTTAAATAAATTTTGAGAAACAGAAAAAAAAGGAATAATTTTCCTATTAATAAATGTGCTTGTTATAAATTTCTTCTCTATCAGCTCTGTAACAGAAGCATCAACGTTTTCACAATCTGAAAGTACTTGCAAAAAACTGTATAATTTTTTTTCAGGTGTGAGATAATATGAATAATTTTTTTTTGTTTGAAACTACGAAGAATTATATCACTTATGACTGACTATTGCAATAATGAACATTCCTCTAGTATGCACATTTTGAATTTTTTGATTTCTGCAAAATACCAAGTGAGGGTTTATTCAGGTACATTCTCAATTGCTTTTATAGCTAAGGAGTCACATTTCACACTGAAGGCACAAACTACACGTCCAAACTTGAAACCATATTTGACCTTGCTGTCTGTTGGATTCTTCTCTATCTGATATTCCTGGACCACTACATGTCTAGTTTTCCCCTTTTTATTATAATATATAATGATCACTGAAAGAGTTTTAACAATAATTTATCTTTTGTAGAGCTGCCTTTTCTAATGATGTAAAGGCAAGCTCTATGTTCATAGGACCACATGTACAAGATATATTACATTATTTCCCTTTTACATCTGCAAAAGTACAGAAATGTCAAAGAATCCCATCTGGATCAAAGATTAGGTTACCTGTAAAGATCATAGAAGAACCAATAAATCATACACCCAAGTTCTTTAAGTGCCTTGACTAGTCCAGATTCCAATATTAATAGCCCTGTCAGGCTATTTATAGGAAATGTATCCACAGGAATGGTAAGATGCAAAACATTTCTAAATATATCAGGTCAAATGACAATTATGCCATTAGTTAAGTTTGCCAGACAATATTTTCCCAAAGATGGTTTGCCAAAATATATTTTGACAGAAGGAAAAGGAAACATCCAAAGCATCTGCATACCAGAGTCTATAAAAGTCTCTTTGGAGTGCTGTGCCCAGTCTTGACAGAAAATTTCGAGGTAAGTGTTTGGCTCCTGTGAACTGCTGGGCAAAACATATACCTTTTTATTCCATTTAACTTCCCACAAGACTTGGATATCCACTTCTGTCATGGACTAACTCTACAAGCAGTAACTATTGTAGGTTTGAAGGCAGCATGTTTTCCTTCAAATTATATATTAGAGTATCTGAGTATCTCTGCAACAAAAAATGAGTTTTTATATTTTCAAGTAGCAGTGACCTCTGCCACCAAAATAAATAACAAAATTTAACAACTTTTCAGGAACAGGATAAAATCCAAGAGTTTAAGATTTGTGGAAAGGATAACAGACAATAGTCACATTTTTATCTGTGATAATTCAAGATGAATTATCCATAGCAAGTAATTTTTAGAAAGCCACTACTTGCCATCAGAAAAAAAGAACTATTTCAGAGACTTTTAGTAGCATTAAAAAAACCCACAAAAACAGAGAGTCTGTTATGGGAACAGCCAAATTTGCTAGAGTTACAAAGTGGAAATAATACTGCTAAACTTCACAACATACTCTACACTTAACTGTTGTTCTGTACATGGACTCATAGCTGGATGTCTAAGGATTAATTTTAGAGAGCTATGTAAGTATTCTCAGCCAAGACTGGGAAGTTTAAATCCAACTTTTGACTTGCTTATATCTACTTTAAAATTTCAAAATATCAAAATGCAAGAGATCTCCTTTCTTTCACATAAAGATGTTCATTCACTGATACAACATATCTTGTAGCCCACAGAGGACCCTGCAGCCTGCGGCTCCTGAAGACGTGCAACGATGTCGGCTCCAGACGCTGACATGGCTGCCTTTGGCGAGGCGGCTCCTTACCTCCGAAAATCGGAGAAGGAGAGAATTGAGGCCCAGAACAAACCTTTTGATGCCAAGACCTGTGTCTTTGTGGTACATCCAAAGGAGTCCTATGTGAAGGGGAAGATCGAGAGTAAGGATGCAGGGAAGGTCACTGTCAAGTCTGAAGGTGGAGAGGTAAATAAATGCAAAATGCACAAATAAAATTTAATTCCCACTCTAGGTTCTTAGCTGACATACATACATCTCTCTATTCTGTGGCAGACCCTGACTGTGAAAGAAGATCAAATCTTCTCCATGAACCCTCCCAAGTATGACAAAATCGAGGACATGGCCATGATGACCCACCTGCACGAACCCGCTGTGCTGTACAACCTCAAAGAGCGTTACGCAGCCTGGATGATCTACGTAAGTGGCAGCAGCAGCTTCCTCTGGGCAGCCTCAGGAGCTGCTGGGCCAGGCTCAGGGCAAGGCAACGTGCTGTGTCCCTTCCTTGCAGACCTACTCGGGTCTCTTCTGCGTCACTGTCAACCCCTACAAGTGGCTGCCGGTGTACAACCCCGAGGTGGTGTTGGCCTACCGAGGCAAGAAGCGCCAGGAGGCCCCTCCACACATCTTCTCCATCTCTGACAATGCCTATCAGTTCATGCTGACTGGTGAGTTTCATGATTTTCTTTAAAATCACTTGGCTGTAAATACTCACAAAGGAGAAAAAAAAGTCTTTTCACTGTACAATAGTTTTGTTTAATGTTGCTGGCAATGTGGATGTTCTGTCATCTCTGTAAATAGATTTTTTACTGAACATCATAATTTAGATAAAGCTTATAGAAATCAATGTTAAATTTTCATGTCCACTGTATTTGGGAGGATATGATTTAACATTGAAAATATTGTCAGATTTTCCATTCAAGAAATTTGGATATATTTTAAAGCTCTGCTTTTTCTCATATGAAAGGATTGTTCTTTGAATGATTTGCTATGCAGGACTGAAAATCACTAGGGTGAATTTCTGTAAATAACGCTGTCTGTAAATGGAAAGTACATTAAACATTGGAGCCAATGTTTTCTATGGTAGCTTTACAAAACCTCTGGAAGCAGTCTCAGTCAGAAATTGCAGCGAAACCTGCTCAGAAAAATGATAACTTCCTTCCTCTGTCTCAATCAATTTCTTCTTTTTCATTCATTATTATAAAGGAAAGAAACACCAAAGAAGGGTAGTGACAATGTTTCTAGCACTGTCTAAATATCCAGGATTTTAGGAAAGAGCAGATTGGTCAGAAATATAGATAACAGTATAATAACATGTATTTTAATTTGTTAAAAGAAATCTTCTTCCATCTTTTGTCCCCAGTTACTGTATTTAAATCTGTAGCATTCAGAGTGTTAAGAAAGGTAATTGGAAGAGAATTCAATGAAAACAAACAATATTAAATTGATGTTTGAGTAGTGTGTCTTCTCAGGATCAAAAGTGTAATATATTTACCCTTGCTGACACCTTCATAATGCAGAAACTTTGTGAGTGCAAACCCAGACTGCTCCACTAAAAGTTAGTTCCCTAATTGATTAATCTCTTCCTGGAGATTTTCCAGTTTTAATAGTGCAAAGGTTTTGTCAATGGAGTCACAATGGGAGCATAGGTTAAAAAACAACCAAACAAAATTGTGGAAAGCAAACTCAGCTGAAGATATAGCAAAGAGAAATACTGAATCTATTTATGTAAGTACCAAAATTTGAATATTCTAGATTATGGCAGACTACTCCAGTAAAGGTTACTACATATTTATAATGTTACTTTGATTTTCTTTAGGCAATAATCAATTGGCCAACAACATAAAAACCATTCAGGAGACTTATTGATTGATCAGGAATGGTTGCTCCTATGTAATAAAGTTTATGAGATGCACATGCTCCAGTTCAATTCAGCTTGCTGATAGACAATTTAATCAGTAACTCTACAAAATTGATCATTAGTTGGAATAATTTCTACCAACAAAATGAATAGTATGACACGAAGGGAATAGCCAGAATAAGAAGTGCAAGTGTGCTATACTTAGCATCACCTCAGGGTCATGACACCAATTTCCCAACTGGATCTAGGAACATTAAATCTTAGAAAAGGAAGTAAGGGTGAAGGTAGAAAGGTTTATTAATGGAAATAGATGCCCAGTGCTAGTGCACCTACTAAAAGCCACAGGAACAATTTTATCAATGGATATTCATGACACATAATAATAATAATAATTTATTTTCTGCCCTGTTCACAGATCGGGAGAACCAGTCCATCCTGATCACGTAGGTACCCCCCTGCGCGGGTCCCTGCGGGGCTGCCCGGTGCCAGGGCCCCTCCTGCCTGACCACGCACCCTCTGCTTCTCTCTTGGCTTTGGCAGCGGAGAATCCGGGGCCGGGAAGACTGTGAACACCAAGCGTGTCATCCAGTACTTTGCAACAATTGCAGCCAGTGGAGACAAGAAAAAGGAGGAGCAGACCTCAGGCAAAATGCAGGTGAGGTCCCAGGGATAGAAACATACACCTACCCAATTTCCTCGTGAACTACATGATGACAGGAAGACATCTGTTCTAGGGGACACTTGAGGATCAAATCATCAGTGCCAACCCACTGCTGGAGGCCTTTGGAAACGCCAAGACCGTGAGGAACGACAACTCTTCACGCTTTGTGAGTTCTTGCTTTGCATAAAATCTCCCACCCTATGGCAACACACTTGATGCCTGAAGAGTTCTTCATGCAAAGGAGACATCAGCAGAACACATCCAGGCTGACCTGCTGCTGCTTCTGCTTCACAGGGCAAATTCATCAGAATCCATTTTGGTGCCACAGGCAAACTGGCTTCTGCTGACATTGAAACTTGTAAGAGATTCTCCTGGACTGCTCCCATCCCTTCCCAAATTCCCATCTCCATGTACATTCCCACAAGTGTCTAACTCTTTCTACCATCCTTGCCAGATCTGCTGGAGAAGTCCAGAGTCACTTTCCAGCTCAAGGCGGAAAGGAGCTACCACATCTTTTATCAGATCATGTCCAACAAGAAGCCGGAGCTAATTGGTAGGAAAAAGCATTATGACTTTTTGGGGTTGATCACTTAGGAACAGCTCCCTCTCTTACCTGTTGGCAAAAGTAAACCTATGCTTTGCCTTTTCCTATTTGCAGACATGCTCCTCATTACCACCAACCCCTACGATTTCCACTATGTGAGTCAAGGGGAGGTCACTGTGCCCAGCATTGATGACCAGGAGGAGCTGATGGCTACAGATGTAAGTAACACAGCAACAAGGTACCTAGAGAGCACGTCTTGAGGGTTACATCTCTGACCCACTAAGGACACATCTTTGAATTCATTATTTTGACTGCAGAGTGCCATTGACATCCTGGGTTTCAGTGCAGATGAGAAAACGGCCATCTACAAGCTGACAGGGGCTGTCATGCACTATGGGAACCTGAAGTTCAAGCAGAAGCAACGAGAGGAGCAGGCAGAGCCTGATGGCACAGAAGGTACCAGCAAATCCAGGGGCTGATTTGTGCCCTTCTCTGCCTCCAGAGGTGATATGTTAGCCTCCAGAGACACACTGCAGTGGCCTGAGTCCCCACATACCACAGAGAGAATTTCTTTTTTGCCCCTGCTCCCTCTAACTGCAGAGGTACTTTCCTAGTCATGGAAGTCCCATTATTTTATTCAATGGTGGCTCCCCAGAATCATGCTGCCTGAAAGCAGAAACTTCAATTTCAACACAGGATATCTCTCTCTCTCTTGAAAACATCCAAGCACTAATAGACACTGATGGGCAATTGTTTTTTCTAAGAAATAACTCCTGCAAGCTGTGCTACCCACAAATCCCCTTCCCACAGAAAGAGAATATGCCTTGCCTTATGTCCTGCTAGTGGCTTTTGGTTGTTCTTCTGGGAAATTCCAGGTTCAGGCTCTTCCTATCCAAGCCATACTTGTTCTTGCCTTCAAAGACCACCATCAGTAGTGTCCAGAATTTGCATTGCTTCACAGGCCTTCAATATGGAATGAGACAAATCCTCTTCCATTCCTAGAACATGAACAGCAAAGTTGTTCACAACACATGAAGTACAGAGATGGTCCATGAACAAAGGCTTTTCTCTCTCTCCCCACCTCTAGTGGCTGACAAGGCTGCCTACCTAACGGGCCTCAACTCAGCTGAATTTCTCAAGGCCTTGTGTTACCCCCGAGTCAAGGTTGGGAATGAATACGTGACCAAAGGTCAAAACGTGACACAGGTAACATCTGACAGTCAAAAATGCACAGCTGGAAGGACCATGTCACATTTTTCTTTGCCCCTCAGAGGTAATTCCAATCCTGTCTCCTCTGCTGTAGGTGAACAATTCAGTGGGTGCCCTGGCCAAGGCAATGTTTGAGAAGATGTTCCTGTGGATGGTTGTTCGTATCAACCAACAGCTGGACACGAAGCAGCCCAGGCAGTACTTCATTGGTGTCCTGGACATTGCTGGCTTTGAGATCTTTGATGTAAGGAGCAAGGGTTTGACACCACAGTCAAGCAATGGGCAAGGAGGGCTCAGGAGGACACAGGAACACACAGAGAGCACTAAGGCTCACACAGCTATGAGCCAAAGGGTGGATGCTCTTGTAGAGGCAGTGGTCTGGCAAGTTCACAGTGTGTTTCCTGTTCTGTGAATGCAGTGATGATGCAAGGACTTCTGTGTCAGAACACAACCCCCCAGATTTTTCTTCTGAGACCTGGGAAATTCTTGGGTGGGAGACTCGGGAGGTTTCTACCATCCAGCAGCTCGGAGAACTGACACCATGGGGCTACTGAGCTTACCAAAGACTTGCAGCTGAGTACCACAGTGAAAAAGAATTGACACTTTTGGCTTGATTTGCAAAGTAATAATGAAAGTGTCCTTCAAGGACAGTGAGTGTTAGAGTAGAAACACATAGTGGTATAGTAGGGTCGGGAGCGGTATTTCAACTTCAAACAGCCTTAGGAGAATGGCAGCAAAGGCCTGCGTGTTTTGGCACACCTTGAGAACCTGTGCACCTTTCCTTGCTTTGGGCAGTTCAACAGCTTTGAGCAGCTGTGCATCAACTTCACCAATGAGAAACTGCAACAGTTCTTCAACCACCACATGTTCGTGCTGGAGCAGGAGGAGTACAAGAAGGAGGGCATTGAATGGGAGTTCATTGACTTTGGCATGGACCTGGCTGCCTGCATTGAGCTCATTGAGAAGGTACCTTTCCCTTGCATGATATGATGGCTGTTGGAATTCTGTGATGTTTCTGAGGCACGGTCAGCTCAGATGGAACTCACAGCCAGATACATACCATTGGTTAAGGAAAGTACTTTTGTACTGTATTTTATTTTAGCCTGGGAAAGAGAAATGGGGAAATGCACATGTGTGTCATCAATCTTCCTCGTCTAGTCTTCAAGCATGGAAAAGTATCCTGGACTTCCAGCAAAAGACTTGTAAAACAAACTGGATTCAGTCTCCTTCCTTCTCCAAAGGCTCAAATCCAAAGTCTACAGACAAATTTGAGAAACAAATATCATATCACCTGACCTCCCCAATCTACAGAGCCCCTGGAAGCTGCTTTTCCCCATATTTTCTCTTTATCATTGCTTCCCCAATTCTACAATTGATTCTCATGTGAACTGGATAGACATTCCTACCAGTTCCATGAAGATAGGCTGCAGGGAGGCAAGAGATGGCAGAAATTAACTCCTTGACTGAGAATAACTCGTGGTAAACCCAGGCTTTCATCCAGGATGAGACGCTGCCAATAGTACAACCAGACTTTGATGTTCATAGCACTGGTTTCTTGTCATTGTCATAGAGTCACAGAACGTTTTGGGTAGGAAGGGACCATAAAGAACATTTTGTTCCAATCCCCTACCATGGTGGGGGACTCCTTCCACTAGACCAGGCAGAAGAACATCCCATCTAATGCGACGTTGAACATTTCCATTAACCTTCCCTTGTAACTTCTTGTGATTTCTCCCAGCCCATGGGCATCTTCTCCATCCTGGAAGAGGAGTGCATGTTCCCTAAGGCAACTGACACCTCTTTCAAGAACAAGCTCTATGACCAGCACCTGGGCAAGTCCAACAACTTCCAGAAGCCCAAGCCAGGCAAAGGCAAGGCTGAGGCCCACTTCTCCCTGGTGCACTATGCTGGCACAGTGGACTACAACATCTCTGGGTGGCTGGAGAAGAACAAGGACCCTCTGAATGAAACTGTCATTGGGCTGTACCAGAAATCATCTGTGAAGACCCTGGCTTTACTCTTTGCCAGCTATGGTGGAGCTGATGCAGGTCAGTTTTTTTGTCAAAATTGTATTTTTATTGTAGGACAAATTTTTTTTAGAATTAAAGCTGTAAACACTAGAAATGTAAAGTGGCTTTGTGTTTTGCAGCATCCAATATATCTTGTCCATATTATAAAACTTTTTTATTTTCTTTTATTTTCAGATGCTGGTGGTGGTGGCAAGAAGGGAGGCAAGAAGAAGGGTTCTTCTTTCCAGACTGTCTCAGCCCTTTTCAGGGTAATTAGAATATTTAATATCTCCTTAAAAGATAGAAAGCATTTTATTCTGAATCTGAAAGGTCTGTTTCCATTTTGGATATAACTCTTGTCATCCTTTAAAACCCTTCCCTTTCCATCCTTGTAACTTACACAATATTCCTTTTTTAATGCCATCTTTGAATATTCCACAAAGATATCTAAAGTTCACCTACTTAGATGGGAGTGAGTAACTTAACAGCTAACTTCCTAAAATCATCTCGATAGCATTCAGATATATTTCCTAGACTTTTTTTATGTAATTAGGCAGATTTTCAGTACTGACTCATAGTAAAATTTGAAAATAATAGATCAAACATAAAAAGCAAAAAGAAATTACTCCAACATTATAGGATTTTAAGACAATGACTAGATTTCAATGCGGAAAAAGATCAAAGGTTAAATTATATCAAATTTATGGCTTCTGAGGTCAGTTTTCAGTTGTCTTCTAAGGCTGAGACTGAATACTATTAAAGAGTCATTTTATATGGACTATCCCCTCCATTTAGAAACAACTTACTTAGCTGAAAAATCAGATGCTAGTCATGCTCGATCAGGAGCGTGTCATTTATTTAATATCCCCAACACTATACCACAAGAATTACCAGCTCAAAGGAAAACTGTGAGATGATAGCCCTGTATTTGGATGAGGAGGTCAAGGAAAAGTAATGCTAACCATTATTCTATAAAATAACTTCAAAACCAAAATTTGGGACCCTTCAGCTTCCAATTTTTCTTTTGGGAGTTCTGCAAGTTGTTTTGGAGAAGACAGGTCTGCATCCTGAAACATCAGTTTGTTACATCCACTGTTAAGATTCTACTGCTTACCCTTAATAATGTAAACTTCATTTCATGATCTCACAGGAGAATTTGAACAAGCTGATGGCTAACTTGAGAAGCACTCACCCCCATTTTGTGCGCTGTATCATCCCCAATGAAACTAAAACACCTGGTAAGGCAAGCCAAGGGGAGGAAAGCTTGAGCAGCAGAAGCTCTTCTCCTGAGTGTCAAACAGCAGGGTGGTCACTAATGGTGGTATTTGTCAGGTGCCATGGAGCACGAGCTGGTGCTGCACCAGCTGCGCTGTAACGGCGTGCTGGAAGGGATCAGGATCTGCAGGAAAGGGTTCCCCAGCAGAGTCCTCTATGCTGACTTCAAACAGAGGTGAGAGCTCTCAACCTTTCTGCCAACTCAGAGCAAGCTGAAGAGACTAATCTTCTTATAATATACTTTGAACTTTTTATTTTAAACTGGTACTGATCACACACGTAGATGTTTCACCATCAGTTTATGATGATGTGGCGGTGCTGAGATCACGATTGTTTTGTACTTAGAATTACTATTAAAAGCATTTCCCATATCCTCTCCTTAGAGGGCGAAATATCTCTAGGCATGAGATTGGTTCAATAGTACAGTCTGAAAAGTTATGGTGGTGGATTCAACGAATGAGATTTCTTAATGTTCTGCTTTCTCCTACAGATACAGAGTACTTAATGCCAGTGCAATCCCAGAGGGACAGTTCATGGATAACAAGAAAGCTTCAGAGAAGCTCCTTGGGTCCATTGATGTAGACCATACCCAGTACAGATTTGGTCACACCAAGGTAAAAAACAAGACCTGTGTTAAAAGTTTGTCCAAACCAGCGTGAGTGGGCTCTGTCAGGGAATCAGGCACAGCACAATAACATAACAGATCTGCCAGACTAGGGGCTACTACCAGCAAGTGCCCAGTCTCACTGTAATCAAGGCAAGTGAGGATGACCCAGGAATGGTAGTCAGACTCAAGTGGGAGTCCACACCATTAGTGAAGTTTGTTACAATAAGAATGATCTAAGTCGAAGCCATAAAACCTTGTTTTTCAACATTTGTCAGGGTCACATATAGGTAGGTAAAAAAGGCAAGACCCTAGTCATTAATTCATTGACATAGACACAGAAGTGAGATTGGTCTAACATCAAACCTAGAATTAACAGGTCATGGTGGAGCTCACCAGTGTCCATGACCAGGCATAGGAGTGGCTGAGGCTGTGGCTGAATTGGAAACCAGTACTCATGACACATAGCTCAGACAAGGACTGAATGCTTAGGGCTGAGATTATGGAAAGTCCTAAGGCCTTGGACAGAGGATATGGGAGAGGGCCCAAGGTGATACTGATCGTGGCCATTAAAGTCTTTCAGCAATCTGAATGACTCTGTGCTCTGTTCTATCCCACATCACAATGACATGGTGCAACATTTAATTTCTCAAGGTGTTCTTCAAAGCTGGGTTGCTGGGACTCCTGGAGGAGATGAGAGACGACAAGTTGGCAGAAATCATCACTCGCACACAAGCCAGGTGCAGGGGCTTCCTGATGAGAGTGGAGTATAAGAGAATGGTGGAGAGGAGGTAGATATTTCTCATAATTAGTTGATTTTCATGGAACTTTACTGATGAAGTTTAAATTAATCACACCATATCCATATAATAATTGTGTAAATTTCAATTCAGAGAGTCCATCTTCTGCATCCAGTACAACGTTCGCTCATTCATGAATGTCAAACACTGGCCATGGATGAAGCTGTTCTTCAAGATCAAGCCATTGCTGAAGAGTGCAGAGTCTGAGAAGGAAATGGCCAACATGAAGGAAGAGTTTGAGAAAACCAAGGAAGAGCTTGCAAAGTCTGAGGCAAAGCGGAAGGAGCTGGAAGAGAAAATGGTGGCCCTGGTGCAGGAGAAAAATGACCTGCAGCTCCAAGTGCAGGCTGTGAGTATCACTGTTCATTTTCCCCTGGAAAAAGAATCGTATACTGACAGAATGCTTCTTGTCCTGCAAAGAGACTCAAAGAAAGACCTACTTTTCCTACATACAATAAATCCTTGATTATTTTCAGAAACATGGATACTTCCCATTAAAACTCAAAAAGGAAAAGGGAGTTTCTTAACACTGAATGAAATTATCAGCTAGTTACCACGGAAGATCCTAGACGTGGCCTGGAAAGAAGCCACAGAGGTAGCTGATAGACTAGAACTTTACTGACCATGTAGTCTATAGAAAAGTGATACATTTCTTTCTCAAAAATGTGTTATCAAAAATTGAAAAGCCTCTAAGTAACAAATAATTAAAGGCTTTGTTGAGACAACCAAAGAAAAAGTGAGTAGATACAATTTCCATGAGAAAAAAAAAACATGTTCCAAGCCCATACTCATGCTGAAATTAGAAATTGAATTAGAATGTTCTGTTCTGCATTAGTGATTATTATATGAGGCATTGTCATAGATAACTGCCCTGGGAGACAAATTTAAGAGACACAAAATCTTTGGAATAAATATTGATTCCAAATGACAAGGTTTACCAGTAGACATCACTCAAGATCCCTCTGTTGCTGATCTTGAAGATCAGGTTCAGCTGCTACCTTTAAACCTACCTACTCTGTGATTAAAAAAGGCAGAGCAGAGAATGTTCAAAACATCAGAACCCACAAATTTCTGTCTGTCCACCAGGAAGCAGATAGCTTGGCTGATGCTGAGGAAAGGTGCGACCAGCTCATCAAAAACAAAATCCAGCTGGAAGCCAAAATTAAGGAGCTGACAGAAAGGGCAGAGGATGAAGAGGAAATCAATGCTGAGCTGACAGCCAAGAAGAGGAAGCTGGAGGATGAATGTTCAGAGCTGAAGAAAGATATTGATGACCTTGAGCTAACACTGGCCAAGGTGGAGAAGGAAAAACATGCCACTGAAAACAAGGTATGAGGTAGAACCTGTCACTCACACTCCAGAAAATGGGCTGTGTGCCATTGCAGGACATCTATAGCTAGTTCCTTTATTTACATTTGCTCCCTTCTTCTCAAAGGTGAAAAACCTGACAGAGGAGATGGCAGCTCTGGATGAGACAATTGCCAAGCTGACAAAGGAGAAGAAAGCCCTCCAAGAGGCGCATCAGCAGACCCTGGATGACCTGCAGGTAGAGGAAGACAAAGTCAATACTCTGACCAAAGCCAAGACCAAGCTGGAACAGCAAGTGGATGATGTAAGCACACAGACACAGAACAGGAAGAGGACAGGTATGGAGCCCAAGCTGGCTGGCAGAGCCCTGATGGTCTTGTTGTGTTTAGCTGGAAGGGTCCCTCGAGCAAGAGAAGAAACTGCGCATGGACCTGGAGAGAGCAAAAAGGAAACTGGAAGGAGACCTGAAGCTGGCCCAGGACAGCATCATGGATTTGGAGAATGATAAGCAGCAGCTGGATGAGAAACTGAAGAAGTAAGTGTGCCTCTGGGGCACCTGAGTGCTGGGCTGCAGCACTTGTCTTGTTTCTTTGAACTCTAACATGATTCACTTGTCCCAAAGGAAAGACTTTGAAATCAGCCAGATCCAGAGCAAGATCGAGGATGAACAAGCCCTGGGCATGCAATTTCAGAAGAAGATCAAGGAGCTGCAGGCAAGTCTCTGTGCCTTTTGCCCTGCCTTTCTCAGGCTCAGCTCAGGCAGGAGGAGGGCACGGCTGTGAAGGGTCCCTGCTGTTCTGCAGGCCCGCATTGAGGAGCTGGAGGAGGAGATTGAGGCAGAGCGAACCTCTCGCGCTAAAGCAGAGAAGCATCGCGCTGACCTGTCCAGGGAGCTGGAGGAGATCAGCGAGCGCCTGGAAGAAGCAGGAGGGGCCACAGCAGCTCAGATTGAGATGAACAAGAAGCGTGAGGCAGAGTTCCAGAAGATGCGCCGTGACCTGGAAGAGGCCACGCTGCAGCACGAAGCCACGGCTTCTGCTCTGCGCAAGAAGCACGCGGACAGCACAGCTGAGCTGGGCGAGCAGATCGACAACCTGCAACGCGTGAAGCAGAAGCTGGAGAAGGAGAAGAGTGAGCTGAAGATGGAGATTGATGACTTGGCCAGCAACATGGAGTCTGTCTCCAAAGCCAAGGTATGGAGTTGCAGGAGAAAATGCTCACAGGGACAAAGTGTGGCACAAAAGCTGCCTCTGCAACACTCATTCCCAGAAACAAAATCTTCACACTGACAATAAGGCAGAGTGCAGATCATCATCTCTTTTCCTGTCCTGTGTTTCCTCTCTAGGCCAACCTGGAGAAGATGTGCCGCACGCTGGAAGATCAGCTGAGTGAGCTTAAAACTAAGGAGGAGCAGAATCAGCGCATGATCAACGACCTCAATACACAAAGAGCTCGTCTGCAGACAGAGTCAGGTGAGACACCCTCATCCCCAGAGCTCAACAGCAGGACCTCTGTGCCCTGAGAGTACAAGTGGCAGCTGGTATAAGTTCTCCAGGCCATTACAGGTTACATGGCTTTACAAGCAGAAGGTGTCTTAGGAGTAACAATCTACTTCCTTTTTTTCCTTTCCTTTTCCAGGTGAATTTTCCCGCCAGGTGGAGGAGAAAGATGCTCTGATCTCTCAGCTGTCTAGGGGCAAGCAAGGATTTACGCAACAGATTGAGGAACTCAAGAGACATCTAGAGGAAGAAATCAAGGTCTGGAAGTACTCTAGCATCCACAGCCTACATCACACCCAAAACCATCTGCAGAATACTGACTGGCGCTAGACTGCTTCAGTGTTCTTTCCCCAAACACACATAAGCCTGAAGGGAACAGTATTAATGCACAACCCTTCAGTCTACCACAAGGGAGGGAAGGAAGCAGAATGCTGTATGTGCTGGAGGAATTATTCCACATGAGATTCTTCCATGAGATTCTGAAGATCCTCTAAGACTGGATTCAGCCACACATGTGTGAACATATATACAAACAGCAGATTACTGTCCCAAGAGTCACAAATGCTTCCTGATGCTCCAGAATATGTCAATGAGTGCTTCACCAGCTCCAAGCTATACATTTGCCTAATAATTCATTTCAATTTCACTTTCAAGTTCACAGTCAAGAGGGATTTAAAGATAAGTATTCAAGTTTGCGAAACCCAATGTCCCCACAGGCGAAGAACGCCCTGGCCCACGCCCTGCAGTCCGCTCGCCACGACTGTGACTTGCTCCGGGAACAATATGAGGAGGAGCAGGAGGCCAAGGGGGAGCTGCAACGAGCCCTATCCAAAGCAAATGGTGAAGTGGCCCAGTGGAGAACCAAATACGAGACGGACGCGATTCAGCGCACGGAGGAGCTCGAGGAGGCCAAGTATGTGGGGAAGGAGAATGGGAAATTACGGGAGAAGACTGAAAATGGTCACGGGAAATTTGAATCTCTGAGGGTGGGTTAAGATAAGAATGGGAGTGAAGCAAGTACATACTGTCGTTGTAAAAAAAGGAGGGAGAGAGAGAAAAAGAGAGATTGGAACTAGAAAACATAGGCTTTAGAAGTGCTAAAAGAGGCCTAGTCCTTCCAAAGTGATAGGACAAATCAAAGTATAGATCCATACATATCTGTGAAAAGTGCACAGTTCAAACCCTTAAAGTGACCAGCTGACGTCTCATGAAAGTATAGAACTGACATCTTTCCAGGCTCTGATGTACAACTGTGCTTGTTGCCTCCCAGGAAGAAGCTGGCCCAGCGCCTGCAGGATGCAGAGGAGCATGTTGAGGCTGTCAATGCCAAATGTGCCTCCCTGGAAAAGACAAAGCAGAGGCTGCAGAATGAAGTGGAGGACCTGATGATTGATGTGGAGAGATCCAATGCTGCCTGTGCTGCTCTGGATAAGAAGCAGAAGAACTTTGACAAGGTCTTTTGGCCTCCAGCACCAGCACTCCTGGCCAGAGCAGGGCCCTGTGATGGCCACAGCCCTACTCACCCCCCATTTCTCTTCAGATCCTGGCAGAATGGAAGCAGAAGTATGAGGAAACGCAGGCTGAACTGGAGGCCTCGCAGAAGGAGTCGCGCTCTCTGAGCACGGAGCTGTTCAAGATGAAGAATGCCTATGAGGAGTCCTTGGACCACCTGGAAACAATGAAGCGGGAGAACAAGAACTTGCAGCGTAAGTCCCTGGCCCTCTGCTCCTCCCTGGTCTTTCTCACTATCAGCCATTCCCACCATTGTTCATGGCTCTGTGCCTGCAGGTCTGCAGAGATGCCTGTCCCCTTGGTGGGGCAGAGCCCTTCCCACTCTGCTCTGTGCCTGACCATGCCATTGATCTTTGTGCCCACAGAGGAGATTTCCGACCTCACGGAGCAGATTGCAGAGGGAGGAAAGGCCATTCATGAGCTGGAGAAAGTGAAGAAGCAGATTGAGACAGAGAAATCCGAACTGCAAGCGTCCCTGGAGGAAGCTGAGGTACAAACAAGGCTAATTAATAATGGCCCCACCACGAGTATGGGTGTAGGCCTTTGGAGAGAGAGCAGGATCTAAGCCTTCCTTTCATATGGAACTGCATGAAAGATTATTTTGAAAGTAAAACATTCTTTGTGCTGAATTGTGCAGGCCTCCCTGGAACATGAGGAGGGGAAGATCCTGCGCCTGCAGCTTGAGCTCAACCAAGTGAAGTCTGAGATTGATAGGAAGATAGCAGAGAAAGATGAGGAGATTGACCAGCTGAAGAGAAACCACCTACGAGTCGTGGACTCGATGCAGAGCACCCTGGATGCTGAGATCAGGAGCAGGAATGAAGCCCTGAGGCTGAAGAAGAAGATGGAGGGAGATCTGAATGAAATGGAGATCCAGCTGAGCCATGCCAACCGCCAGGCTGCAGAGGCACAGAAGAACCTGAGGAACACCCAGGCTGTGCTCAAGGTCCGTTCAGCAGAGCTACAAAAAGAGAAATGCGATTCATGACATTTTTACCATTCAAGCACCCACTGATGCCTGGTAATCCCCCTTGTCTCCCTTTCCAGGACACTCAGCTGCACCTGGACGATGCTCTCAGGACACAGGATGACCTGAAGGAGCAGGTGGCCATGGTGGAGCGCAGAGCAAACCTGCTGCAGGCTGAAGTTGAGGAGCTCCGGGCAGCCCTGGAGCAGACGGAGCGGTCGAGGAAATTGGCTGAGCAGGAGCTTCTGGATGCCACTGAACGTGCACAGCTCCTCCACAGCCAGGTAATATGCTGTTGAAAATTTTTCCCATTCACAAGTTATAACAAAGACTGAAATTGTTATTAATCTTTTAAGTGATTCCTGTGTAAACATTTGAAGAAATGTGCTGCAATATGTCCCCTCCATCCAGCCCTCAATATCTGGTTTACTGCTGTGGTGCTAAAGAAGTCTCTTGCACTAAAGTCTTTCCTAAACCATAGCCACATTTTCAGGCCTGATGTGGAGGCATTTGATTTGACAGTAGGAATCTTGTCTTTCCTGTTGCACAGAACACCAGCCTGATCAACACCAAGAAGAAGCTGGAAACGGACATTTCCCAGATCCAGAGTGAAATGGAGGATACCATCCAGGAAGCCCGCAATGCTGAGGAGAAGGCCAAGAAGGCCATCACAGATGTGAGTTCAGTGCTCTTGGCATTGATTATGGTGAATATACTCTGCCCAAAATATCTCCAGCCCCAAAATGGCTTTAACTTTTGTTCTGATCAGGCGGCCATGATGGCAGAAGAGCTGAAGAAGGAGCAGGACACCAGTGCCCACCTGGAGAGGATGAAGAAGAACCTGGACCAGACGGTGAAGGACCTGCAGCACCGTCTGGAAGAGGCCGAGCAGCTGGCACTGAAGGGAGGGAAGAAACAACTTCAGAAGCTGGAGGCCAGGGTGTGTAGGGCTGGGGCTGTGCCTGAGGGAGCGTGTCCCTCCTTGGGGAGACATTGGCAGGGCAGCTGCAGGGCTGGGCTTGTCCTTGCAGGTGCGGGAGCTGGAAGGGGAGGTTGATGCTGAGCAGAAGCGCAGCGCTGAAGCCGTGAAGGGTGTGCGCAAGTACGAGCGCAGGGTGAAGGAACTCACCTACCAGGTAAGGCAGGAGCTCTCCTGCTCTCACTGGGCCTTCTCACAGTGAGTCACATTTTGCACACACCATCCCCAAGGGGAATTGTTAACCTCCCCTGATGCAAAATCAAGAATTGACTCTCTAATCTGTTTACCAACTGCTTTAGTCTGAGGAAGACAGGAAGAATGTGCTGAGGCTGCAGGATCTGGTGGACAAGCTGCAAATGAAAGTGAAATCCTACAAGAGACAAGCTGAGGAGGCTGTAAGTATCCCTTGGAGAAAGGGCAAAAATTCCATTGGGGAGAACACACATTGAATGAGTCTGAATACCAGGAGGAGGGTAAAGAAACTCCTGAGACACAACTGTTTTGGCCATGCCGTTTTGCTGTAGTTTCATGAGGCCTTAGTGAGCTCTGGGCACTCTGCAGTCAGGGACATTCATTAAGGGAAGATCTGCAGCCTGTTTCACACAGGAGGCCAGAGTAAACAAACCAGGGGCCACACCCAGTGACTGACAAGTTCCTTAATCTCTGCTAATAATAAGCAGCAGAAGGCTTCCTGGTCTTCTTAACCCCATAATTCATACAGACAAGTAGTGTGAGAATAAGTACAGAAATGATAAATTGAAGCATGAAATTGATTCTCCTGTGTGACACAGTCCTGGTGGAGCTTGTCCCCATAGGGTCCTGCGAAGGGGAGGATGAGGAGCTCTGTGTGAGGCTGATGTGTGAGCAGTGGTGGGAGGGGAATGGAGATTTGCAGCCCCACAAGGCTGACTTGCAGCAGGAGTGAAACCCCTGCCCTGTGATCATGAGCCCTGATTGGCTCTGCTCTCACAGGAGGAGCTGTCCAATGTGAACCTGTCCAAGTTCCGCAAGATCCAGCACGAGCTGGAGGAGGCCGAGGAGCGGGCTGACATTGCAGAGTCACAGGTCAACAAGCTCCGAGTGAAGAGCCGTGACATGCATGGCAAGAAGATAGAAGAGGAAGAGTGAGGATGTCACAAGGCATCAAAGTGACCTGAGGGATGCACAAAATGTGAACCCTCTGTCACTGTCTTCCAGATTTGATATTTGCAACCAGCTCAATACATAGGCAATAAAGAGTAGATTCATTTGCATTCACATCATGAGTGGTTATTTGTTTTTGTTTTTTACGGGTGAGGTCTTTATCACCATTAGTCTTTGGACACAGTTTTGCCTTATAAAACCTTTGTGTAGCTTTGTGGTGGTACAGCTTTTTATCATCTAATTTCCAAATTATTATCCCTTTAATAACACTTTAGCCAATGAGTAATGAAAGCTTCTTACTCACATAAGTGATCCTGAAAGACACAGAGTGAAAGAGAAAAGTTGTTTTTGCTGTTGCCTGTGTTGGTCAAGCAGCTGTTGAGTAAGTCAGAGTGGTGTTGAATAGGAAGAACACATTTCCAATTAAATTCTGTTAGTTATTTCAGGAACTAAGGAAGCACAAGGAACTATACATTAGAAATGTACATTAGAAGGCTTCCATGACACTCAGCAAACAGTGCCAATAAATAATACACTAAATTCACTATTGTTAAACCACAAAATTGCACAGATACGGAAACAAAATACAGTGTCATTTGTGAAGAAATGGACTCTGGGCTGAGAATCCCCTGTCAGGAGGAAGTTCTGCCACATGTTCTGTGTAATTGTGTGAAAATATCAGCTCATTTTTCAGCAGTGGTAGCAGAAGAGAAAATAAGAAGAAACAAGGTCAAGGAGACCAACTACACGCAGGGACTTAGGAAGATAAGTTTTCTAAGATAACCTTGGATAGAAAGAAAAGGGAAAACTGCACTTCTGTAAGAAGATGCACCATTTATTGGAAATGTGTATCAAATACCTTCCCTATCTCAGAAGATAGCCATACATGCTTGAACCCTGTCTGTTCTTGGGGAACTCTGCATGGACCTGAAATCTTGGGATATATTCATGGATGTATATGAAATAGTACCTGTAAGTCACCTCAGAGGGATCAGCTTCAGGCTGGAGCCTGAGGCAGTGCTGGGGACTGGGCAGGAAGGTGAGCACCCCACCAGCTTTGTGGAAGTTGAGATGAGGGGTAAGCACTGGCAGGCATTGCAAGGAAACTGCCTGTCTGCTCCCCCACAGGTGGAGGGAACCTGAACAGACCATGGGTACAATGAGGCAGTGACCCACTCTCCCACACTTACCTCTGGCCTTTGGTGCTGTGAAGAAAGCGCAGACATCTGAGGCAATATCCCAGGGTGAGGGGTGGTGTAGGGCAAAAAGACATCAGTTGGGCTGTGGCCATGTCTTTTGCTTCACCATTTAGGCTGTTGATATCAGGACAAGGCCCCTTCAGCTTTATTCTCAGCTTCAGGGCCCATCAGGCTCCTGTCAGTCACAGGGAGCTCCTGGGCATCAGCTGACCAGGCCCCAGTGCCAGGGGATGGCAGCCTGGAGCCATGGAGGGGACCCTCCTCTGGGCCCTGCTCCTCTGCAGACCAGCAGGGAGATCTCCCTGAAACCTGGGTGCTTCAAACCTCCTGAAACTGCCTGGCCCATCTCATTGAAACTTAGGAGCTTCAAACCTCCTGGAACTGCCTGTCCATCTTGTTGAAACCTGGGTGCTTTAAACCTGCTGAAACTGCCTGGCCCATCTCCCTGAAACCTGGGTGCTTCAAACCTCCAGAAACTGCCTGGCCTGTCTCACTGTAATCTGGGTGCTTCGAACCTCCTGAAAATTGGGAGATCTCCCTTGCCCATCTTGTTGAGACCTGGGTGCTTCAAACCTCCTGAAAATGCTGGGCCCATCTCGTTGAAACGTGGGTGCTTCAAACCTGCTGAAACGGCCAGGCCTATCTCCCTGAAACTTGGATACTTCAAACCTGCTGAAACTCTCTGGCCCATCTTGTTGAAACCTGGGTGCTGAAACTGCTGGAAGATCTCCCTGAAACCTGGGTTCTTCAAACCTTCTGAAACTGCCTGGCCCATCTCATTTAAACCTGGGTGCTTCAAACCTCCTGAAACTGCTGGGGGGCCCATCTTGTTAAAACCTAGATGCTGAAACTGCCTGGCCTACCTGTTAGGAGCTAATCACAGCAGAGGGGTTAAAATCCAGCCAGGTGGGCCAGTTTCATGTGTTCCCCAAAGAACAGGTTAGATGGGCCAAAGAACAGCTGGAAATGTTTGTGTCATCAATGCTGGAAGAAAAGACCTTGAGCTGACAGAATCAGGCACTGCTCAGGGCACAGGGCCTCATTCTGCACTGGGTACTCTGCCCAGAAAGGGAACCAGGGAGGTGCTTGGGAGTGTGTGGCTAACAAAAGGACAAGGCACAGTGTCAGTGGCCCTTCCACCTCCACTGCAGCAGCCCAAGGAGAGCAACTGCTCCCAGGGCTGTATTTAATAGAAAGTAAGTGGTTGATGTTTCCCTCTTTTTGCAATGTTGGGTCTCATAAAAGAAGAGGGCAAGACTTCCTGCTGGTTCAGTGCTCCTATGCTACTTTCCTAGTCTTGTTTTCTTATTATAAAGCTAACATTTTATCTGGCCTTAGCTGGACTGGAAGACATGCAATAACAACTACTGAAGATATTTTGGCAGCATCTCAGGTACCTAGTGAATGACAAGCATGTTTGGAAAGCTCCACGGTCTGCCTGGCTTCTAAGTCACAAATGCTACAATTTCTCATGTATTTTAAACCCAGTAATTAACCAGTCCGTGTTGACAGGTAGGAAGCTTGTTGGAAAGTACATCAGTCAAAGAAGAAACAAGAAAAATCTTTCAAAATAAATAGGATTCTGGGAGGCAAAGTGTCCTATTTCTAAGTCTTGTTGAATAAATTCTGAGTTACTAAGCCAAATGCAGTCATGTTTAGAAACTGTTCCCAAAGGTATCAGTGCAGCTGGAGAAGACATCTAAAGAGCATTTGGGTTATAAAAGATAAAAATGTAGTTCAGAAGAGCTCTTTTCTATTTAACAGTAATTCTGAGTTACAGAAACAACTCAAGAACAAATGCTTTATTAAATTCTCAAGCTCTTTGTCTTGTTCTAGACATTCTCAAACATTTTTTCACGCTTCTCAAAGAGTCAGAAGTGGAAAGCTTGATAATATAATTACTGAATGCATAATAAAATTTCCATTAGAGGGTTTTAGAGGCACTAGGAAAGACAGTGTATATTTATTCTCACTAGACTATTACTGTTCATTCTCAGATGACTTCTCGTATTAACATAAGCCAAATGGGTCACTGGCTACCTGTCTGAGGGAATTTCTGGCATGAGAGATTCTCTCCATGGAGCTAAATCAACAGGAAAATTCAAGGCCAGTTACCTTCCCTCTGATGCACAGAGCTTAAGGTAGGTGCAAATACTCCTGTTTGGCTCCTGTGGCGTCCAGCTGCTTCCTGATATCCTCAGCAGTCTGACATACTCTGGAAAGGGCACATTTCCGAATGGCTCAGCCACTTACTGCTCCAAAACAAAGCTAAACTGAAAGCAGTTAGGTCCAGCCCAGGAGAAGTGGCAGGTAAAATTAGGATTAAATCCCACATCAGAGAAGTGTTCCTGCAGGCTGTCTCTATAGATGCTCGTTCTCTGAGAGCTCTGACCTTGCTATAGCCCTACAGACAGCCCTTTGGCTTTTCTCCACACACAAATGCTCTTTCACAGGAGATTTTACAGGTCTGCATGGTTTGCTCCTGCTGAACTCCTCATGATTGTCCTCAGTCTTTTTTGTTTTTTCTTCCCCCAGGTTTTGTTTATATGCCCTTCATAAATCAGTGTCCATGTTGAGTAAGAATCTGGTGATGACAGAGAATAATCTTTCCTTGGTAAGCATGCCCAAAATCTTTTAGTTCTCAGTGTCTTTTTGACTGGATATGTCCCTGTGTGGCATGAGAGCACATTACATAGGTTTATGTCTCACTTTTGTGAAATGAAGAAGAACTGTCAGATGATGATGGCTTTGGTACTTTGCCAGCTGCTTTGTTCCATTCACAATCTAACCCTGAAACTATTAGCATGGCTAATTGTGTGACTACAGAGGTAAAGTTGTTAAAAGAGACTTGTCAAAGAAGAACTAAGCTACTGGACAATCTGAAAATGCTCAGCTTTGTTTTGCTTCTTGGGGAATGAAATTACACACTCCTGAAGATTTGCCAAAGTCTAAAGACATTTGTGTGATGCACCTGCTCCTGTCAAAAATGGTGTTGAATTTCTTATGTGATTTACTAACATGTCATGACTAATGGACTGCTGCTGATCCAGCATGAACCCCTGCTACAGAGCATGAACTGTGTTGTTAAAGATCCGTGTTTGCTGGAAATCCTTCTCCACTGCACTCTGATGCATACACTTTAAATGTATCAGATTGTATTATTCCTTCTCTCCAGAGTCTTTTTCTGTTCTTTCATTTCCTAACTATTCGATCTAGATGGATAATATTAATTCTTATCTCTTATGGTTATGCAGAAAGTAGAAAAAATATTTAGGGGCACACTGCTACACACTATAATGCAGCACTGTGTGTGCAAGGGAACAGGCTGGGACCCTCAGCTCTGGCAGAGAATCTCATGGCTAAATGAGGAACTGTGTACAGGAAAACATGGCAGGGACTTGATGTGGATTGTTGCTGAGATTTACAATTTCCATTGCCACAGAATGGACAAGGCTTTTCCCCCATCAACGTGGGACCTTGCACAGGGGTAAGGACTGCTGTGCCAGGAAACCAGCCTGTTCATGGTTATTCTTTTGGTGTATTGATCATTTACCATGTTAGGTTTAAAAACAACAATAACAACAAATCCTAAAAAGATATTTTTGTTACAACGTTGAAATGATCTGGCTCGGTAGAAGTTTGAAGAACAGTTTAAACACTTAAATAGACAGAGAGTGAAAGGCTGTGATTTGTATGTTGGTCTGCTTCCAGGACAGGGGTCCGCTATTCTGAAATGCAATGCTATTATTGAATATTTTGCCAGTCATGATAGCCAGCAATTTATAATTGCAGCTAGAAGACAAGAGATACAGCTTCTGTGAGCCTGGGAACTGGTTATCAAGCACTCTCTCTTGAGGACAAGGTTCTGTAAGGATATCAGTGGTTGTCTAATAAGGAACGAGGAGGCTGTCCTTCCTGCAACCTAGAATGCCTTCCCAAGGTGTCAGATTGAGCCTTAAACCCTTCAGATAAAAATCCTGTTTTAATTGTTTATATTACTTTTTCAGCAGGGAAACCGTGAATTGTGGAAGGGTACACCGTGCCTGACATAAGAGCAAAAGCTAACACAACATTTTGCCTTCCTGAACTCAGCATCTGACAGTTTAAAATTTCTGAAACAACAGTTTGTTGCACTTTGTGGTCCCTCACAGGTAGTTTACATTAATGTTTTTCATGTTTTGACTTTCTTGTTGGGAAAAAAATAGTTGAACAGAAAAACGGTGTTGTGTTCCGGTGATCAAAACAAATGCCCACATTCTTTTAACCCCTTATTAGCATTCTAGATGCTGGAACAGAGCGCACACACAGCAAATATGCTGATGATACAGAACTGGGAGGTGTGGCTGATACACCGCATAGCTGTGCTATTATTCAGAGGGATTTTGACAAGTTGGAGAAACAGGTTGACATAAGTTCAGTTAATGAAAACTGATAGTTCCATACCCGGGGAGCAATAACCCCATATACCAGCACAGGTTTGGGGGTGACTGGCTGGAAAGCAGAAAAAGACCTGGTAGACACAAAGCCAGCAGCATCCTGGGTTTCACGATGAGAAATGTTCTGAGGTTTTGCATAAGATTATAGAAACAAGTTCAACCCAGTGAAGTGTTATTGGGCACTAGTGATAATATTTGGTATCTGGATACCAGTCTGGTGCCCACCAGAGGGACTGAAAGTGATTGGAGCCGCCCCACAGTCTTCCTAACACCGTAAAAGAAAGATCAGAATGCAAATCCTTTAATTTACATGCTGCTCTTGTGGCTTCCCTAAAAACACTGCAATTAAAGTGTAGAAAAGTTTGAAATCTATGTCTGTTTCCTGAAGGGCAGATAGACTTTGGAAATAGCCATTCTCCATTCTCTTTGCTTTTGATTCTATCACAAAAGATATGGAATGGATTACATATATTTATTTAAAGCAATCACAACATGTTTTAAATGAAATGTTTTTATTTCTTTCTTTCTTAATAAATTTGCATCTTACAGTGCTTTGCACAAACTATTGATATTGTGGGATTTTTTTAATGTAAAAAAAACTGAAATTTTTTTAAATTAAAAATAATAGTTGGCTTTTCTGTTATAAAGCATACATTTGGGCAACACAAAATTCCCACACATTGCACTGTGCTGAACTTCACTGCACACCCTGTAACTTGCAGAGGATTATCGGGATCAAAATGGAATATTAATAGCAGTGAAATGGAAAATTAATTTCTCCTCACTTTGTGATTTGTTGCCATACATGGAGGACAGGCATCATTTTGCAGGGACACACTATTCCTGGAGTCAGACTGCCTGTCAGCTGGTAAGTGCTGATGTAAAGGTAACTGATCTTGGGAAAAACATGGATCCATAATAGGCATAAATATACACCTCTGAGAGAAAGCTTAAAATAGATGCATCTGATACCTTGTTTTTATTGCAGAGACTTCCAAGTCCATAATAATCTTGATGTGAAAGAGTGACAGGTATATCTTAGAACATGAGTTCCATTCCCTTTCCTGTCATCAGAGGTGGATGAACACATCTCTGCTCCACAGAAATTATTTTTCTTGAGCATTTTTATTTCCTTAAGATTAACTAAAGTCCTTTACTCTGAATAATCTAATGCCCAAAAAACCCCAGTATTTGATTTGTGACATGTAACTTAAGGCTTGATACTGCAAATTTTATTCACTGTGGGGAATTATCACCATTTGCCTGTGATGCTGGGCTCTTTCAAAATGAAGAGGAATTATGAATAAATATTATTTAAGCAGTGATAAGTAGAGGTTTGCAATCTTTAAAGGCAAATGTATAATTTTAAAAGAAAAAGCAAAGATGAATCTCTGGAAAATGTCTGAAGAAAAGGTCTATCAGCTTTGGGTATATTCTGTGTTTTTCCACCCAATTTCATGCCCATTGCCCAGTACCTCGATGATTATCTCTTTAGGCCATGGGTAACTGATCAATTTGCAAAATCTCTGCTTTTTCCTGGCATTGCAGGAGGGGCAGGCAGGTTGTGTGTGGTGCCTTCACAAACCACAAGTGCTTGTGAGCAGGAGCACCCAAAGAAACAGCTGAAAACATCAAAGGGGAAGGGAAAGAAGAGGTACTGGTGGTGACTGGGAGGATAGAAAGTATTTAGGATACTCCTGAGAGAATATGTGCTCACTGGGCAAGCTACTTTACAAGCAGGTGACTCTTGTAAATACAGATTGAGTGTGACCTTCATGCAAGCAACTGTGAAGCATAGAGCAGTGAGATCATGGTCCTTCTCCTGAGGCCAGCCTGACCCCTGAGGTGGCACATCCTATGCAGAAGCACTGTGAGTTTTGGGTGGCTTGGAAAACACCTCCAGTCCATTTCTGTCAAATTACTGAAAGGATCTATTTGAGAAGAAAGAAATACTTATTTCTCAACAGGGTGGTTATTAGAGTTAGTACTGAGCAGAAAGTGCCTTTTCCCACTGCTTGAAAACAGCTTTCCCTGTACTCACCTCTCCACTGCTTTTTGTTTTCTCCTGCCTCCTGGTCCATACTGCATGTCTCTCTCTCCCTGTCTCTCTTATTCCACCCCATC
The DNA here is from genome assembly GCF_027579445.1 of Ammospiza nelsoni. NCBI lineage: Eukaryota > Metazoa > Chordata > Aves > Passeriformes > Passerellidae > Ammospiza > Ammospiza nelsoni. The sequence continues at coordinate 4,967,374 of NC_080651.1, forward strand.
AGAATTATTAAAATGTTCATGAGAATGGATGAACTTCTTTATGATGAGAGACTTGAAAAGATTGGCTTGAATGATGATGGGTCACACTTGCTGAGTGATTGAAAAGATAGTCTAGGGAGATGAAACTGATACAAGATGGATTTATTTATATAACTCTGCTGAGGAGAAAAAAAAACAAGGAGAAAAAAAGGCTGAAGGAAAATATAAGGAGCAAAATGAATGAATGCAAAGAGTCCATTTGCTAATTCATTTTGAAAATTAGAGGTGTTTTCTGATCTAAAACACCTATATATCCATATTTTGAGAACTTTAGAGGTAAACAAATTCTATAGAAATTAAGATCTGGAAGCTGTCATTAAATTCTGGTCACTGCAGCATTATATCAGAAATTTTTCTCCATACACTTTCTGTTTTCACTATAACTTGGCAATAATTTGTGACCTGATGAGATTACAGAATTGACTGTAAGTTAGGTTGATTGTTACAGGCAGACTGGGGAGGTGATTGTTTCTGTGTTTCTATCCTCATTTCCAAATTACATCAGTCTTGCTTTTAATGTAAGGCTCAATCTTCTTTTTTGTTCCAGATGGACTTCCAGGAGTTTCAATGTTCTTCTGCTCAAGAAGTTTTGGCTTTGTCATGGATAGCAAATGAATGACAGGGATATTTATCAAGCCTCTCTAGCCAGACAGATGTGTAAAGCACAAACTAGAGTCTCAGACAAATGATATACCAAAATGCCTACTCATGAATAACAATCTGCAAATCACAAAAATAATTTAACAAAAGCCTTCATGACATGCCAAACATTTCTCACCACTTGGGAGAGAATTCTCTGGGGGAGAACAATGTGCCTTGTAAATACTGAATTTGTAACAAGGGCTGGAAATTTTACAGTGACTGTTGTGACTCTATATCTATTCTTCTAAAATGACTGATGGGATGGCTTCTTTCCAGGGTTACTGTTCATCATTATATTACATCACTTTTTTTTTTTTTTTTTTTTTTTTTACTTTGCTTCCCTTTGTCTGTGTTATTAGCAGGAGATTAGCTCTCCCTGTGCTCTCTGGCATGCACCTGCCTTCTCTTCTGGATGAGCTGCTCACTGGAGGCTATACAATACCATGCTAGGAAAGGGTTCATTCATGCCACATTGTACTCCTGACACTAGCAGGGGAATCACATTCTTCCTGCACATGCCACTTTGTTGGCCTGCATCAGAAGGGCCCTGGATGCTCTGCATAAAACAAAATCCAAACTTCCTTGTTATGCAGATAATCCAGTGTCTACTAGCTGCCATGCCATGGGCTCTTCCCAAACAATCCAAGAAGCCATTGCATGTGTGGATTGTTTCCTGGGCATATTAACAAGTCTTTTGCCAGGACTGCTCTGTCAGAACTGCCACATGGACATCTCAGCTGAGGACATGAGGGAACTGCTGCTCTGGCAGGAACTGAATGAAGCCCAGCACCTTCCTCTGAGCTAAATGCAAGGCACATCAACAGCCCTGTTTCCCTACAACTCTGAGGAGACCCACACCAGGTGGTTGTTCTGTCATGCCAGGGACCAGAAATTTTCTCTGAGGGGGAAAACTGTCAGATTGACACAGGGTCAGCAATTCTTTCATAGTTTGGAGAGGGTGAGTTACTTCAGCTGCACTGCATTGATTTCCAATACTTCTCTCTGACCCAGTTTTTCCTTCCTTCTATCCCTGTCCCTCAGGAGATGATGATGCTGTTCTGAACCAGGGCTGACTGAGCCAGGCAGGTTCCAGGCTCTCCCACTCCTCCCTTTTCAGTGGGTCTGGGATGACAGCAGAAGAGGATGACAGCACACTCACTAACCCTTACTCCCAGAACTTCTGGGAAATGCTTGGCTGAGCAGCAATCGAGGGAGGGCAGGACGCGACTAAGGACAGAGCATATTGCTGTGTGAAATCTTCCACAGGAAAATTCAGGAAATTCCCTGACAATTTTGGTGCATTAGTGCCTACTACAATTTTTGATACTGAAGAAGGGGCTGGGGACAGTTGGGGATAGCACAGAGAAGCTCATGCAGACATTTCTCAGGGTACCTGTGATGTGCCCAACATATTTCCTAAGGAGTCCTGATGCCACACAGGAGATGTCTGTCCAAGGGAATTCTATGGAAACCAGAGAAGGGGGACATTTCTATCACCTCATTCCTCCTGCCAAAAAAGAAAAGGTGTTCTCCCCACCTACATGGAAAATCGGCATTGGAAAAATCTGTTTTCCAAGAATTTTTTCAGTACAACAGCCTAGGAAGGTCTTTCCCCCTTTTTGTGCATTCATGCAGAAATTTCTTCTCAAGAAGAGTTTAAGCTCTGGACAACTTCTGCAGGATTGACACAGAAAGAAAATATGAGAGTAACATAAACAGTGTGCAGGCAAATGTGGGTGTATTTTCATTTTTCCATTAATTTACATTTCAGTTTCCTGAATTCAGAAAACCCCCACATTTCAGCATTATTTACAATGTCCTGAATTGTATAAATCTTGGTGTTCTTTTTATAGGAACAGATTATATACTCTGTGCAGCTGACAGAGACAAATGTCACACTTACTCCCTGGAGAATTCTAATCTCCCCCTCAAATTTTAAGATGTCAGTGAAAAACAATCCCCCTGTTTCTGAAACCCAACCCCAAGGAGCAATGATACTACCATCCATAAAAATAACTGGTCTGGGATCCTTAGGGATGTATCGCTGACAGAATTGTTCAGGCCAAGACAGTGCAGATGTCCACATCATAAATCTGGAAAGGTTATGGTTCATGTGTGGCAGAAAATAGAGGAGAGAAGGTTCATGCCCCAAAGAGTACCTCCCCCGTGAGAAGAACCATCCTTTGGAGACCATTTAGTGTCACATATTCCTCAAAACACTTGTAATTAATCTACACAACTCATCACCAGCAATGCAGTGGCTACTGAAGGTTTCCATTCATTCAAAAATCTGCCAGACAAATCCATGAGAGGAAAACCAGGTGCAGACTTCTGATCCGACACAGAACAAAGACAGCCAGGACTGGGATGTGCCTAAACCAGGAGCACTTGAGGAATGGGGAAGTGTTAAGGAAAAGCCTCAGCACATCTGCCAGTCTCATCATTCCTGTGCTTTTCAGCCTGTGATGTAATCAAGGCTGAGCCACTGCCAGGACAATGCTCTGGGCTGGCCTTTGTGCCCTGGCATGTCTGTCACAAGAAGCCAGCAGGCAGCAGCAGGGAAGAGATGTTCCCCTGGCCAAGAGGCCATGGAGAGCCTGGAGCCCAGGTGCTGCTGCTCGGCAGCCAGGACAGCCTCCGTTAGCACTGCTTGTGCCTCTGGGCAGAGCACACTCCTGGCAGACAAAGCTCTCTGTGTGTTCATGGAGGGCACAGAAAGCTGCTGCAGCCAGGGCCAGCTGGGGCCTCTTCTTGCCTGGGCAGAGCAGCTCGTGCTGTGCCCAGTGATTCTGGCTCCGGGCTGATGTGGGTTTCAAACTTGGCAAGTCAAGTTTGCAAAGTGCATGAGACAGAGCCTGGGGAGGCACCGTGCTGTAGGATGGATTTGTAAGGGTCTGAAGCACCTGAAAGCAAGTGGGTTGCTCACTAGTGCCTCTTGGGTGCTGGCCAAGACCCAAGAGCTTTAAGTTGAACTCTTCCAAGCTCCTCCCTCAAGGGAGTTTCTTTGCTCCCCTGTGGTCTCACAAACGCCCCTGTTCCCCTTGAGTCTAATTTCTGAACGTGTAATGCTGGGACAACACAGAATATTTCAGCAGAGGTTCACCAGAACTTCATACAGAGCTTCCTAACAGTTTCCAAAGTACAACACTGGTTCACTCCACATCACTGTGCCTGTTTGGGAAACCCACAGAACACGTGATTTTTGCTAATGCTCTCAGCTCTTATTTTCAGTCACTCTTTGCTGCTGTGCTCTCATCTTACCTCTGAACAGGGGACTGTTTTATTTACTGCAGTGTTACACAGCAGTGGATCAAATATTAAGTTACCATCTCATTTTTCAGGACAGCAACAAACAATCCTGGTTTTCATGTTATAATGCAAATTTTCCAGCAGTCACAGCTAACTTGGTACACCTGTGACTGGCTTTAGATGCAAGGGATTTAATGAGTAGAACAGGCTTCTCCCAGGAGACTTGTGGTGCTCCTATTTCTCAGAAGAGTTATTGCAAGAACTCTGCCAATTAAAAACGTGACATCATACCTCCTGTTGCTCTTTCACCCTGGAATTTCCTATTAGTTTCTTTAATTAGAGCTTTTTGCTAGCCTTGAGCTGACTGAATACTACCCAATATATATTTTAAGGCTAAAGAACTGGCAAGCTGCTAGTCCAGTATAAAGCACAGGTATTATCTTCTATTCTTCCTTCCCATTGCATTTTTAATCCTCCTACACTGCAGATCAGGAAAGATATGTTGACCTGAAATTTTCTCAGCAGAACAGGACTACACCTACACCAAACCTTCACCACCTATAATTCAGACAACAAACTGAGCTAGCAATGGGCAGCAGTGCCACTCACACCCGCATGCTGGGGGATCCCTCAGGGACCCTTTCTCCACCTGCAGAGAGTTTGCAATCTCTGTCTGCTTTTCCTCAGTGTGACTTGTCTCCCTTGGGAGAGCAGCAGCTGGTTGAAGCCAGGACCCTGATAACTCTGGCAGTTATGGAAGCCCTGTGCTCATGGAGGTGAAGGGAGAGCCAGCCCATGACGTGGGGAAAAATATACTTCTTCTTGGATCCTGACATCCCTGCTGGCTTTCCTGCCATTCCCATGAGGTAAGTCTGTGGTTTGTAGCTCTGGCCTGCAGTCCACATGCCCTACTGATGGCTTAATCAAAAAATTTATCTTTGTGTGTGTGATTTTCATTTGCTTAAGGTAGAAAGCAGCCAGCAGCTGACAGGAAAGGCTCCAGCAGGCAACCCAGTCCCCCCATTTTCAAGCCAAAATGTGTCTATTACTTAGCTTTTTAATGCCCTTTGGATTATGGAGGTGCATTGTTCCCGTATGCTGACAAAATCTTCCCTAAATATTTGCAGTATATTTCCTATCCCATTTTCTTGGTTGCAGGATAAAGGAGCTCAGCTAAGAGATTTCTTGTCTGTGACACACCTGCTTTCATACTGTGGCTCTTTTTAAAGGCTTTATTTATTAATACTTACAGGAAATAGTGTCACATGTAAAGACAGGTTTTTGCTCTCTACTTATTAGAACTTGAATTCGCAACTGGGAAAGGCTTTGGGCTTGCTTGCCACCATGAATAATCCCTGCCCTGTCTATCTGGGACTACAGTAGTTCAAGAATAGTATTGGACATGGCTATCCATTGAGTCAGTTTTCTTATCCCTTGGCTCCAACTTCCATTAGAGAGGTAAGAGTGTCACTGACACATAAGCCACCAGGACTCTCCATGTTCACTGAGGCACAGGATTGCCACCACAGCTATAAGCAGAAAAAAATCTGAATGCAAGGGCAACAAAAAGGAAATGTGAATGAGCTGGGAGTTACACATCCCTAGATGTGCACAAAAGATTGCATTTGCAATGTCTGAGAATAGTCTGAATGTATCTGAATCACCAAAACTGGCCTTTGGAAGGAGAAAAACTCAGTTCCCTGCAATAAGCTTTATTTGACAAGCCCTATTCATTCAAAGTTGCAGACGGATTAAATCTCTGTCACTCCAATCCCTTAACGTTATTGGCAAATTTGCAAAGGTGCAATCTGTGACTCACTCATAGGGCTTTGATGGAGATTTTGAAAGATAAGACTCCTTGTGAGCCACAGAGGTATTGCTCTCATTAACAACTGCCAGCCAGCTACTAATTAGCTGCTGATTGAACAGTTGAGACAGTTCAGACAATTTTCAAAGGTTACAACCACCCATTTGTCCAGCCCATCCTCAGCTTCCAAATGAGACATCTGAAAGATATACTGTGAAAACACTTTACATAACCTCAGGGTGTTCAGCAAGGTATTTCATGTTCTTTGTTATTTCCACCTCTATTTCCTCATCCACACACTCAAATCAAGCTTCTAGTTTGCGAGCTGAATGGTACCAAGATAAAAACATGGATGGGGGCTCAGGAGGTGTCCTAAAAGATACCGTCTGGTAATGTTGAGATGCCTCCACTTTCCCACTTGACTCTGCTGCCTTCGTGCAATTCCTGATCCTGAATTCACAGCCAGTCCCAGAACACGGGGCAGGGGAAGCCATGGCTATGAGCTGGCAAAGGGTGAGGCAGCTGCCCCATCTTCATCTCAAGAAGGATCTATTTTCAGCACAATAAAATCATTCCTCTTCCATGGGAATGTCAGCACTGCAGATCCTTGCCAACTCCTCGCTACTGTGCAGTAGCTGTAGTCTGAACTCCAGCCTGTAGCTGGAGTCTACCCTCAATTAGCCTCTTCTCTTTTGACTCCCTGTGTTTTGCATCCAGCTGCAGTGCAGCCCAGCCCTGAAGAGATGGAAGCATTGGCTGAAGGTTAATAGAGGCACAATCGATTTTAATTTCCTTTTTCCATCAAGGTGTTGTTGCTTCTTCCAGCAGGTCCTTCCTTTTCCAAGGACAGATACTGCTGTTGCTCCTCCAGACCTTTCCAGAGTAACACTGCAGCTCCACTAGTAAATTAAACATGTCCAGGAACTTAGGCCAATTGGCATGGAACTGTTTGTGCTTATAGAAGTAAACTATTTCTGTATCAAGCATGGTGAGGCTGGATGCAGACTGTATTGGGAAGGGTCCCAGAAAATGCCAGCTGTCCAGTTATGCCTTTAAATCTGTTTAGGAGATGTGTTGTTGGCACAGGTCAAAAGCTTGACAAGAAATGTGCTAATGATTTATTAGTAGAAGTAATTAGCTTCCCCTGTCTGCAAAGGTTTCCTGCCACGAGGCAGTGTTCTAGGAAAGGCAACATGAAATGAACTTTTCTCCAGTAGGACAAAGGGTAACAGATTTAAACTGGAAAAGAGTTATATATCAGACATTAGAGAGAAATTCTTCCCTGTGAGGGTGGGCAGGGCCTGGCACAGGTTGCTCAGAGAAGCTGTGGCTGCCCTGGATTCCTGGCAGTGTCCAAGGCCAGGCTGGAGGGGGATTGGAGCAGCCTGCGATAGTGGAAGTTGTCCCTGCCCATTGTTCTTTCAGGCTCTTTCCAAATGAATCTATTCTATAACTGATTCTCTAATTTCACTGCAGTAAATTAAAGAAGTGCTATCAGTATTGGTAGTTTCAACAACACAAAAACTTTGGATATCCACTGATTTTCCGTGATGTTCTTCTCACATTTATCTCCATTTTTGATCTCTATAACCATAGTCCAAATTACTTTTTCTTTCTCACTTTGCCCTGAAACTTTAATGTAATGTTTAGTTTATTTGCCTTGATATTATTCATTGAGATTACTTCTGAAATTCCTAGCCTGTGAATAAGGAGCTGAGATGGAAAAAACCAAAACCAACACACCAGTATTTTGTCAAAGATTACTTAAGAGGTTTTCAGGTTATTGTTTCCATATGTTTAAGTTTAACTTTTTCAGCTAAATTACTCTTCAGTATTTCTTAGCTGTGCTTCCATTGTCTTTGTGTATTTTCCTAGTTCAAAGCACTACGGACAGTACTGATCAGGTCCCTGCAAAGCCTTTTCTAACATATAAATCTTCTCTTGGAAGACTTATGCAAATCTGTGCTAGTATCATTGGTTGTATCATCTGCCAAACTTCTGACATATCCAAGTCATTCATGGCCCCATGCTATTTTGGAATGATTTTATCAATACGTTTTCAAGCAAGACATGTAAATCACCTACATTTTTCATCTAGATTCTCTTCCTTTATACTTGCTGCTTTTTTAGTCAAAATACCGAAAACTGTCAACATTTTTCAGTGGGCCTGTAGCTCTTTCTTCCAATGAACAAGGTGTTCTACAGCAGTACACTAAAATATCAGCTAAAGAATTGTCCCTTTTGTATAATCTTATTTAAGTGAAGGTAGAAGACAACAAATTAAAACATAAATCTTTTAACATATTCATTTTTATTTTTACAGCATTCCAAATTTAATGTAAACAAGGGACTTCCTCTGGAACAGAAAATATACTGTGAGATATCACCAGGAGCTGTCAGCTGGGATTTGTTAGATCAAGATGACCAGATTTTCAAGGACTAATGACAGTCCACCAAAACAGCTAAGACATTGAAATGTCTTTTTATATTGAAAGTTTTTCTTGTAGTCTGCAATGCAATTATGTGGTAGTTAGAAACACTCAGAGTAATGCCTTTTCCCTCTATTATGCTTAGAGTGAACAGATATTTATGCTACCTGCCCATACCTTTTGTCTTCCTGCTCTGTTGAAGCTTATAGGGAACTGATGATGACTTTAGCATCTCTCAATCACACAGTGTCAAATAAGATAAATCTGGACACATGAATTCAGCTTTTTGTTCCAGCTATTTAATTATGCTGTTACTTTGTTCTGATATTGAAACCATCATTATTTAAATCTCATTCCATAATGAAATGCATCTAGTCACAGATTGTTGGAGTTTAATAGGTCCTTGAGTTCGTCAGATAGTTGAATATTTCCTACAAGACACGAGGCTGAAGTCCTCCCAAGCTATTAGTTAAGCTGCCTCTAAATTATCACCTACTTTTGAAAGAAATAGAACTTCCCATTCCTGGCGAGATGCTGGCATTGCAGGAGCATGTTTTCAGCACTGCCACTGGGATGGCACGGTTTCTGTCATATGATACATCTTTGGAACTATGACTCTCCTTGCTACTCAGGTGGACAGAGCATGCCAGAACACCATTATTATACTTCCAATTCTCCACTCAACTCTGAATTTTCTGACTTAACTCAAATGTAAGACCACATTCTTGAATACACATAGTACTGTTCCAGCTATGCTTGTCGAAAGTTACCTACTGTTGAGAAGGACCAGAGCTGGACCAGGAATAAATATACTGAAGAATTTCAGGTTTTTTTAATGTATCTTGTTGAGATCATCCCCACTACGTTGGATCCTGGATCTTATGAAGCAAATACTGCAGCATTGCAAACTTCTGCTGTGCTAGCTCAGTGTGATGTTATTCCTTCTGTGCTTGTACATGGAAAGAGACTTGAGAGGGACAAGGAAAAGGGTTCAGGTATATATCACCCTGCAAAGGGTAGGCAAATAGCAGCAGACACTGATATCAGAGAGAACACACAAGAAGAAATTAAATTCTCCATCCATCCCCTGCTGAGTTTCCATTAAGTCCTGGCAGCAATGGGAATCAGCGACTTCTTTTCTCAGCTGTTGCTGTAAACTAAAAAGAACCCTGAAAGGCTCCCCTGAAGGTCACATTGAGAACACAGGTCAGTGCTGCACTAGATGTGTGGCTTATGGAAAAGGCAGCAGGAGAGTTTCTTTTATGACATACATTTTATCACATTTTAGAGGAGCTCAGTACATAGGCATTTTCCTCAGCTTCCCTGGCAGAGCATAGATAATTCTATTCTTTTCTCTGCACACTGAAAATTACCTGAATTTGTCATTATGCCTGAGTGCATATAAGCATCATCAGGTTTAAAATTTTACTACTCTTTCTAAATCGATTTCACTCAATGTGAAGAAATTGTGTGAGGGTCCATAAACTAAACAAAAGTTCTTCATCATTATGTATTTTGACTTTTTTTGCAGTCTTTGGACAATAGAAAACAATCAATCAGGAAAAAAACCACAACTGCCTGTAATATGAATTTAAGAACAAAATTCAGTAAAAAGATAATGAAAATATTCAGAATATTTGAAAAGACAGAAAACCACTGTAACTCTGTTTGTAATGATAGAGGGTGTCACCTGAGTTTAGGACTGTGAAATATACTGGCAAAGAGTATGTTGCTCATGCACAGAAAAATTGTAAAGCAGTAAGAATTAGAGGTGAATATCCATATATACTTACATTTAGATATTGTAGGACTGTTGCATATCACAGTTATGGATGTTATATTGAAATGTACACAGTACCGTATTTTTTCCTAAAGTAAAATTGGGAATTTTACATATTGAGCATAGTAATACTTCACCTTTACTGCAATAACTTCAGAAATTCCTTCACAAATTTTTTCTCAAAGAATATATATGGATCTATTCTGCTATATAGCTGTGGAAAGATACATAGCAGAATAACATATATAGCTACATAACACAGGTGACAGTTGTGTCCTTCTGGGAACACTGACCAAACACCCTTGGCCTTTGACTAAATAAAACTTGATTTGCAGCTAGAGAAAATGTCATCTGACTACTGAGAAGAGATTAGGGAGCAAGGAAGGAATTCTTTCTCACAGCCTGACTCTCATGTGAGAAGCTACCTTAGGTCCCAGCCTGACAGCACTGCATAAGACAGGCTTGCTACATGCCACTGAGAGCAGGACTTAACAGAAAGGCAACAGCAGCTACTCAGAGAAGACCTCAAGGATAATGGTCAGAACCCCAACAAACCCAACCTCCAGTCGTGGCACATTTGTTACTTCTCTGGTAATCCCATCCCTGGGTTCATCATAAAATATTTCTATCTATCATATCTATCTGAAATCTACATTTTTTCAGCTTAAAACTGGTTGATCTTGTGCTTTAAATTCTTTGCTCTTTCTTACAAGCCCCCACAAGTATTGAAGAGTTGAAGGGCCTCAAGAGGGTGTCCTTGAACCTTTCTCATCTCCAGGCTGAACAACCCCAATGACTGGACATGGCAATTACTGCTGTGGTTCAGTGAGGGTGGTGGTGCTGTTTGGTCAAAGGTTGGATTCTGTGAGCTTGTAGGCTTTTCCCAACCATAATGATTCTATGATTGTGTGAAGTAGCTCAGCATTTCTTCATAGGAGGGATGTTCCAGTTCTTAGTCCTCCTTTGGAACCACTCTGACTGCTCTAGGACTTTCTTGTGATGCTAACTTCTTTTCCAAGTGATAGAGGAGCCAATATGGAGGAAGGTTGTGTTGGACCTTGTTATCACCAACAAGGAGGAGCTGGTGGGGAATGTGAAGCTCAAGGTCAGCTTTGACTGCAGGGACCATGAAATGGTGGGGTTAGAGATCCTTGGGGCAGTGAGGGGACACAACAAGCTCACTGCCCTGGACTCCAGGAGACTTTGGACTTTTCAAGGACAACTCAGGAGTGATGCATCCCAGTAAAGAGGAAGTCAGTTAAAAATGCCAGGAGGTGTGCATGGATGAACAAGGAGCTTGTGGATGAACTCAAATGCAAAAAGAAGACCTACAGAGGGTGGGAGCAGGAACAGGTATCCTGGGAAGAATATAAATTGTCCAAGCAGCCAAAGAGCAGAGAAAAGCTAAGGCTGTGATAGAATTAAATTTGGCCAGGGACATCAAAAGCAACAAGAAAAGCTTCTGTAGGAATGTTGGTGATAAAAGGAAAACAGGAGAATTAGGGCCTCCTCTGGAAGAAATGGGGTCACCTCATTACCTGGGATCTAGAGAAAGCTGAGGTACTCAAGGAGGTTTTTGCCTCTGTATTAACCAGCAACTGCTTAAGCCACATCATCTCATTTGCAGAAGGCAAAGGCAGGAACTGGGAGAATGAAGAACCATCCACTGTAGGAGAAGATCAGGTCTGAGACCATTTAAGGAACTTAGAGGTGCACAAGTCAATGGGTCCTGATAAGATCCATCCACAGGTCCTGAGAGAACTGGCAGAGGAAATGGCTAAACTACTATCTGTTATACTTAAAAAGTTGTGGCTGTCTGGTGAAGTTGCCACTGTAGAAGGGGAAACAAAACCAGAGGTGTTTAATATCTCTTTAGCCAACGGGAGCAGTGGGTTCAGGGACATCCTCAGTAAGTTTGCCAACAACACCAAACCTCATGCTCCTTGTTGAAAGAAGTATGGGTATTCAAATGCCATAGACTTCTACAAGCCCAAATCTTTACCTCAAGATTTCTTTTATTTATGGTACAGATTGACAGGTCAAACTTGGAAAAAAAGATATAAGAAACAACGGAGGTCCTGTCCTGGATATGGGTGCTTTTTGATTAATTAAAACATCATCAAGAAAAGAAAGAAACATCTATTTTTGAGCTGCACTGATCTGCATAGCAGAAATCACAGCACATCTTACAATACTCACCTTAGCACAAATTCATGCACAGGCTTATTATTCTTTCTTGGAGAATCTCCCACTTCTTTTGCAATTTCTAGTGCACAGATTGGTATATCTGCACTAATGTAGGTATGCTCCTTTTCATGTATCAGAAGTGACCTCACATCACTCTCTGAGACCTACCCCAGTAGTTCAGCTAGACCCCAGGCTCTTATTTCTGTGACAAAATCTTGCCCTGTCTATGACTCTCAGGCACCAGCACTATCACACTATCACAGAGATTGTTCCTCTGCTTTCAGAATCTTACCAGCACATCCGCCAAATGCTTTTCATAATACTTACTTCCCCTTAGTGGCTTGCCCAATGTATTCCTCTAAGGCATTTCTTACAAGATTCACACCATCACAAGGGAAAGATAAAAGCTGACATTCCCATTGTACAGCTGGGGTAGCTGCAGCCCAGACATACCAAGCAATCCATCCCAGGTCGTGCAGTGAGTCGGTGGGAAAGCCAGCAATAGAATCCATAAGTCCTGAATCCAAGTTCTTTAAGTGCTTTGACTAGTCCAGATTCCCTCCTTAACACTCCTGTCACATTATTTATAGGAGATGTATTCATATAGCCACCAAGACATCAAAATTTTCTAATTATATCTACTCATGTCAAATGACAATTATGCCCTTAGTTCAGTTTGCCAGACAATGCTTAGCCAGAGAGAGTTTGCCAAAATATTTTTGACCGAAGAAAGAGGAGGCATCTGCAGCATCTGCAGGCGAGATCGTATAAAATGTCCCTGCAACACGTCTGCCCTGGCTCCACAGAAAGTTCCAAGGTAAGGGATGGGGTCTGCAGGCTGCAGGAAGGGGATGGCAGCCTAATGTGCCCCCACATTCCTGCTGCCTCTGGTGCTCCTGTGCAGGAGGGGACTCCATTACAAATCTCTTTTCAAGGCATCTGCCTGTTTTCACTCTTGATTTTTGTGCAGCAGCAATTTGGGAATTGTCATTTCTGTTTTACAGCACTGATCAGCTGCCAGCTCACAAGCCACACATCTGGTGTCACGAGAGGTAAGAAGCTGATTTACCAATTTATAGGAACAGAGACAGATCCTTTTGGGTGGGGTGTGTGTATGGCTGAGTGAATGGTCACTGCTTCACTGTATATTCTTAAATCCACTGTAGTCACAGTAGAAGGTGGTGGGATGCTGAAGGTTGGTATGGTTTTCAAGTGAATTATTGAATCATAGAACAGTCTAGGTTGTAAGGGATCTCATAAGGTCATCTGGTCCACTCTTTAAGGAGCTGTGTTTGAAGTCCCTGACTACTCATAGCAGGCCAGAAAATCCCCAAGGGGACATTCTTTCTTCTGCTTAACTCACCTAACAGGGAGTGAGGTGCACTGCCTTCCCATCACTGCTGTGTAACTGAACTAAGAATACAGTAGGAAAACTGCAAAATTCAGCATTTTGTCGCAGCATATGTAATGAGATATTTTGTCTGAAATTTGCTATGGAATCACTAAAGCAGTAACAGCTGTAACATAACAAACCAAGCTCTGATTGTCACCTCTATAAAAGGCAATGCTGCCCTTTTTTCTCTGCTCTGCTTGTTTTCTACCTCACAAGAAATGGAAGACACAGCCTCCCTCCTCTGGAAGCCACTACCTGTTCCTCCAGAGACAAACAAAGAAATATCATGTTATGTTTTCTCATTTTAGTAAAATAAACACAAGATTAAATGTTGTGTCAATATCAGGTACCTAACTCTATACAGAAAGAGATATTTAAATGTTTTCCTAAGCTGCCCAGTGTTTGGTTTTGCTTTTTTTTTTCCTCAGGTCAGAGGAAAGAAAATATATATTTCAGATAAATTAATTCAGGCTTTAAATTCCTTACTTTTAAATACTTCATCACAGCTTTAAGTCTTTGAACTTTGTTTTTCTCTAAAATTCTACTAATTTTTAAAAAACAAAAGAAAGTACTAGAAAAGGATCTATCTCAGTGTGGTTTGAACAGCACTAATCTTAGACAGTCATGTTGCAATTTATGCATGGATTCAAGCAGTCAATAAAATTAGAGAAAATTTTATTATTAATGCCATTATAAAAAAGTTATAAATACTGAAACTGAGTCATTAAGAAGCTAGAGTTTTCAGTGTGCAGTTCAGACAGTGGAGTATGAGCATTCTCATCTTTGTAAAAAACTATCAATTGTGAGAAAAGAGCATTATAATATTTCCAAATTAATTTTAAGAGTGCTTCAGCAGTTGAAGAGATTTTTGAGGTTCTTAATTCCATAGTACAGTGCCTAAATAGTTGAATTCTAAGTATCTATAAATTATTTAAATGTGATTTCAGTAAAGGCCAAATAATCTCCTTAAATATAATTTTGACCTTTTCCAAAAATATTGAATTGCACCAATGCAAAAATTCACAATTCCTTCCAAAAGGCTACAAGCTGTATTAATATAGTTTCTTTTTCTCCACAACTTCTCTTTTCTTCTCCTAACAAGTGCTTACTTTCTGGCATGTTTGAGTAACATATCTGCTCTTCCACAGCGTTCTCTGCGGACAAGCCCCTCCATAAACCGCAGCCATGTCTACGGACGCGGAGATGGCCATCTTTGGGGAGGCGGCTCCTTACCTCCGAAAGTCAGAGAAGGAGAGAATTGCAGCCCAGAACAAACCTTTCGATGCCAAGACATCTGTCTTCGTGGTACATGCAAAGGAATCCTTTGTGAAAGGGACAATCACAAGCAAGGAATCGGGCAAAGTCACTGTCAAGACTGAAGGGGGAGAGGTGAGTCAAAAATAAGAGTCAAGGAAATCATATGATCCCCACTCTGGATTTTTAGCTGACATGTGTATCCTTCTTCCTCTGACAGACCCTGACTGTGAAAGAAGATCAAATCTTCTCCATGAACCCTCCCAAGTATGACAAAATCGAGGACATGGCCATGATGACCCACCTGCACGAACCCGCTGTGCTGTACAACCTCAAAGAGCGTTACGCAGCCTGGATGATCTACGTAAGTGGCAGCAGCAGCTTCCTCTGGGCAGCCTCAGGAGCTGCTGGGCCAGGCTCAGGGCAAGGCAACGTGCTGTGTCCCTTCCTTGCAGACCTACTCGGGTCTCTTCTGCGTCACTGTCAACCCCTACAAGTGGCTGCCGGTGTACAACCCCGAGGTGGTGTTGGCCTACCGAGGCAAGAAGCGCCAGGAGGCCCCTCCACACATCTTCTCCATCTCTGACAATGCCTATCAGTTCATGCTGACTGGTGAGTGGCTCTGTCTAGCCTCAGGGGCCCTGGGCCATTAAATTATTTTAAGGGATACCCTATCTCAGCAAAGTGAAAAGACTTTTTCAAAGTTTTCTTGGATCTGACATACGCATCTGTTGTAGTTTGCTATCTTCATAGTGTTCTTTCTACTCTTTAAAATGAAAGATATCTCTGTACTCAGTGATGTGCTTCGCTTGTTTGATTGCAGCTGACATCAGGCAAAACATTAGACTTACCTGACTATGTTTCATTCTTCCTCTGTTGTTCACTGAGTTTTATGTACTGTGTTTCTCCTTGTTCACAGATCGGGAGAACCAGTCCATCCTGATCACGTAGGTACCCCCCTGCGCGGGTCCCTGCGGGGCTGCCCGGTGCCAGGGCCCCTCCTGCCTGACCACGCACCCTCTGCTTCTCTTTTGGCTTTGGCAGCGGAGAATCCGGGGCCGGGAAGACTGTGAACACCAAGCGTGTCATCCAGTACTTTGCAACAATTGCAGCCAGTGGAGACAAGAAAAAGGAAGAACAATCATCAGGCAAAATGCAGGTAATTTATTAGATACATGTTGGGATCAATGCTTTCCTTTCTTCCTGACATGATTTTTGGAAAGGATAACTAGCACTGATTATCACCCTGCAGGGAACGCTTGAGGATCAAATCATCAGCGCCAACCCACTGCTGGAGGCCTTTGGAAATGCCAAGACCGTGAGGAACGACAACTCCTCACGCTTTGTGAGTTGCTTAACAAAATAATTCCTGTAACATAGTAAACAGGAGTTTATGTCAGTATTGTTTTCTGTTCAGCCATCATGTTTTCAAGAGTAAAACTGAAATTTCTTACCACAGCTTTGCCGCTTATACTAAAGATCATTCTCCAGATTTCACAACACAAAAATTTAATTCTGTTTTACAGTAAAATGCAAATAATACCATGTTATGTGGTGTTTCTCCTAGAACATACTGTAATGTTAAAAAAGAGCTCTGTTTATTTTTACTTACATTTATACTTATTTTCTAAGAGACAGATAAATTGCAGGAAAAAAGGGAAGGCTAGGAGAGATGAAAGAAAGAGAGAGAGAGAGAGAGAGAGAGAGAGAGAAAGAAAGAAAGAAAGAAAGAAAGAAAGAAAGAAAGAAAGAAAGAAAGAAAGAAAGAAAGAAAGAAAGAAAGAAAGAAAGAAAGAAAGAAAGAAAGAAAGAAAGAAAGAAAGAAAGAAAGAAAGAAAGAGAAATAGATTTTCTAATTGAATATTTGCTGTATTTCAGATTTAATTAATCAGAAATGAAGTTGTTTATTAGATCACAATTCAGATATAAGCAACTCAACTACTTAAATTGATATTTCCATATCATCAAGGTAACTCCTCTCTGTATGCAGGGATATAGTTAGAATAATTTGTTGAATGAATTTCACACATTCTTTCTCATTTGTACACTCAGCATACTTAAAATACAGTTTTGCCGCTGCTGATTATTTTCATGGTAAAAAATGAAAAAGATACCTTTATGTTATGGTGCAAATACAGAGATTTTAAGAAAATGTCTCTAAGTAGAAAACTTGTACCAACTTCTTTATTTCAGATATACTTTCGATGTTGTAAATCTTAAAACACTTTTATTCCTTTAAAGGGCAAATTCATCAGAATCCATTTTGGTGCCACAGGAAAACTGGCTTCTGCAGATATCGAAACATGTAAGACACTTCACAGCAGTTTCCAATCCATCCATTCCCCCATCCATACAACATCATCTATACTGCCTTCCCTGTTTTCTTCCCATCTTCTCTCTTTTCTTTTTCTTTTGCTATTTCTTCTTGTTTCTAACCAAATTTCCCCTCCAGATCTGCTGGAGAAGTCCAGAGTCACTTTCCAGCTCAAGGCGGAAAGGAGCTACCACATCTTTTATCAGATCATGTCCAACAAGAAGCCAGAGCTAATTGGTAGGAAGAATTACTAACTTGAAGGAAGATTGCTGAGTTTCTGCTCACACTGTTACTTGTAGGCTAAACTAAGCCTACATGACCCATCCTCTTATTTTCAGACATGCTCCTCATCACCACCAACCCCTATGACTACCAGTTTGTAAGTCAAGGCGAGATCACTGTCGCCAGCATTAATGACCAGGAAGAGCTGATGGCTACAGATGTAAGTAGCAATTCAGAGTATTGCAACAATTGGAATCTCCCAGACAAATGTTTTACTTTACTGTTCCTATTTCAGAGTGCCATTGACATCCTGGGCTTCAGTGCTGATGAGAAAACAGCCATCTACAAGCTGACAGGGGCTGTCATGCACTATGGGAACCTGAAGTTCAAGCAGAAGCAACGAGAGGAGCAGGCAGAGCCTGATGGCACAGAAGGTATCAGCAAAATCTTTGACTGACCTGTTAGAAATAGAAGTGGCAATAATAGATATGTATTTGGAAGATGGAGTAGAAATGTGTTTAGGTGAGATGGTGCATAGGTATGAAACTGTCATCCAAAATGCACTCTTTCTTCAATTACCGCTCATCATTATCTGCACTACCAACTGCATATATGTCCAAAAATCTCTCCTGAGCTACCATTCTGAATCAGCATAACTTGCTTATGTGCTGAGACCCACTGAGAAAGAAAAGATTTTTTTGAAAAAAACTTGTTTCTGCTTGATACTTAAAGAAAATAAAGGTATTATATTTCATTAGAGAACTTCTACTTCTTTAATCACTTTTTAGGGCAAAATTACTCATTAATTCCTGGAATAATTTTTCATAAATACATTGTTTCTAGAAGTTTCTGTGAAGATTTTTAAAGACAAATATACTCTTTAGATATAAAACATTCAATGCAAAGATGATTTCAATTGAATAATTATGTCATGGTTCCTCTGAGAGCCAGTAAGCAAAATTTGATCACAAGAACATTAAATATTGCAGCTGTTTTGCGAAGGGTTCATCACTCAAAGTGCTGCATGTCTTGCTAGCCTTAATTTTTCTATCTCCTTGTTCTTGTACTTAGTTGCTGACAAGGCTGCCTACCTGATGGGTCTGAACTCAGCAGACCTGCTCAAGGCTCTCTGCTACCCCCGAGTCAAGGTGGGGAATGAATACGTGACCAAGGGCCAAACTGTGCAGCAGGTAACAACAACCACTTGGTGACTGGGAATCTCTGACATGAATCACTTACTATTTGCTCTGGAAATTGTATTTCTTCTGCTCCATTCTCCTTTGGTTTAGGTATACAATTCAGTGGGTGCCCTGGCAAAGGCTGTCTATGAGAAGATGTTCCTGTGGATGGTTGTTCGCATCAATGAACAGCTGGACACGAAGCAGCCCAGGCAGTACTTCATTGGTGTCCTGGACATTGCTGGCTTTGAGATCTTTGATGTAAGTAAGATTTTAGGTTTGAGGGCTGCTCTTGAAGGGAAGGATGGTTATATCAGAGGACTTGTAAGTAATACTTCTCTGAATATTTAACATGCTAGTCATTTGTTATTTTATGTAGGAAAAAAAACTACTCATTTTCTTCTCTAGGAGAAAACAAAATCCTCAAAAGTTCCATCAGTACAAGCACAGAGTCATGCTGTTTGTGCAGAAGCAGCAAATAGAATTTTATATGTTGTAATATTACAACTCTTTGAGCTTAATGATAAGGATTAAATAACCCAAAATATTTCTAATAAATTTATAAAAGAGCTTCTGTGGCAGAGCTAGGAGATGTATTTGAAAATATATAATGAGTTAAAGATGTTCAAAATGTTTAAAGAACCAAGGAATGAATAGTTATTTGTTTAATCAGAGATATCAAGGGTTTTCAATTTGGAGACAAGAGCATGCACTCGTCTTGTTTGCTGAATAAAAAAATACCAAAGTGCTTTATTAATATTAGGAGATTCACTAAAAAAATCTGCTCTGAAAAAAATCCCTGATTTTCATTATACTGGTATTTCTTTCTGGAGCTGCATATAAGTTCTGTTATGGTGAGGTCCTGGTAAAACAGTTGTGTTTTGACTGGGGATATTTATAAAGGGTGGAGGAGAATGATGAAGAATTTTGCATATTGATGAGGGTTTGTTGTTGTGTTTTTTCCACTGAGCAGTTCAACAGCCTGGAGCAGCTGTGCATCAACTTCACCAATGAGAAACTGCAACAGTTCTTCAACCACCACATGTTCGTGCTGGAGCAGGAGGAGTACAAGAAGGAGGGCATTGAATGGGAGTTCATTGACTTTGGCATGGACCTGGCTGCCTGCATTGAGCTCATTGAGAAGGTATGTTTTTAATTCAAGGTCTCATTGATTTAAATTTCCAGTAGTTGGATTCTTGTATTTGGTTTTAAGTGCAGAAATACATCTTGACCTGTACTATTGCTAATTATGCATTACAGATATTAGAAAGTCCACTGAAAACTGTAGAAGTAATTCTCACAGATTCTCTGCATGGAAGGCATCTCATTTGTTTGGCTAAAAGATATTATCCTCAAAAGCACAGGGCAGTTCCTAAAGTAAATTGTAAACATTTTCTTCGGGTTCTGGAATAAAGTTATCTGGAAATGAATACAGTTATCTGTAATGGTTCTGTATGGTTCACACCAAAGCAAGTACAGTGTCTGACCTCTGAGAGGAAGAAACAGAGATTTCTTGTAGTTCCTTATAATTTGAGGCGCTGATTGAAAATTCAAATACACAAGTTAATATGTCATGGACACATTTGTGAAAAAAACTTTAAAATATTCTTTCTCCTCATGAACTTTAACATCATCATTGGCATAGAAAACATTCCGAATCACAATGCCAAAGTATCAATCAAGCAGGTGAAACTTTTAAACTCACTTTTTAGAAATAAATTTTCTACATGGCAAAGTTTATTTTTCAGCTTCCTGTCTTTTACTACATTCGCTTTGAGACCAGGCCATAATCATATATTCTACAGGCATTCTCTCTTGCTTCTTGAACTGTCTTCCAGCCCATGGGCATCTTCTCCATCCTGGAAGAGGAGTGCATGTTCCCCAAGGCAACTGACACCTCTTTCAAGAACAAGCTCTATGACCAGCACCTGGGCAAGTCCAGCAACTTCCAGAAGCCCAAGCCTGCCAAAGGCAAGGCTGAGGCCCACTTCTCCCTGGTGCACTATGCTGGCACAGTGGATTACAACATCACTGGGTGGCTGGAGAAGAACAAGGACCCTCTGAATGAAACTGTCATTGGGTTGTACCAGAAATCATCTGTGAAGACGCTGGCTTTACTCTTTGCTTCTTATGGTGGAGGAGAAGCAGGTTATTTTTCTAAATTTTCTTTTTCAACAATTGGGATATGTAAAGATATAGCAAAAAAGGTTATATGGGTATATTAAAAAACTATTTTTTTCATTTTAAGAGGCTAGTGGTGGTGGTGGTGGTGGCGGCAAGAAGGGAGGCAAGAAGAAGGGTTCTTCTTTCCAGACTGTCTCAGCTCTTTTCCGGGTAAAGTATGGATTAATTTTCTATAAAGTAACATGAACAAAATGTCAAAACTGAGCGAAATGCACTCAGGTTTGTGTTCTGGCATTGGTTTTATAGAGAAGTGATACTAAGTCTGAAGTGCATTCCATAGTGATTTTTTGTTCAAATTTAGGAATAAGTCTTCATTTGGCTCTTTGAATTTCTTGTAAAAGTTCACTCCCATTTTTTGGGATTTTTTTTTTTTTCAGAATTTGTCATGTAATATAAATATAAATATAAATATAAATATAAATATAAATATTTATCCCCAAAGGGTTTGTGTAAATATATTTATAATGTAGTGTTTTACTTCTTCCAGAAAAAGGCAAAGAATTTTAAACATTTTTTTAATGAGAATACTTCTCAACAAAAAGTCTATAGAAAGTTTCATTAAATCTAGATGTCAAATTTTAAGCTTCTTCTAATATTTATTATATTAGTTTCTTGGCATCTAGGTACAAAGCATGCAAAAGTAAATTTCCTTCATCTAAACTACTATGCATGATCCCACAGGAGAATCTGAACAAGCTGATGACCAATCTGCGAAGCACCCACCCCCACTTTGTGCGCTGCATCATCCCCAATGAGACTAAAACACCTGGTAAGAAGCCCAAGCTAAAAGATCCTTGCTCTGATACATCCATTCCCCTCTGCAATGCAATCTGTGCCCCTCATTTGTGCTCTGCATTGCCAGGTGCCATGGAGCACGAGCTGGTGCTGCACCAGCTGCGCTGTAACGGCGTGCTGGAAGGGATCAGGATCTGCAGGAAAGGGTTCCCCAGCAGAGTCCTCTATGCTGACTTCAAACAGAGGTGAGAGCTATGAAATGGAGAGATAAGTCAGGTGTCCTCACCAACTGCTCTCCATCACACAACCGAGCTTTGCCAGGGTCTTTAAGTATGGAGAGATGAAATTCCAACTTCCTCAGCCTGGTTCTGCTGCAAACACTGCTCTTGGTTTCAGTAAAGAGAACGTTCTTATGACTGGACATTGTCTTCCTCCTATTTGCTCCAATTCCACAGATACAAGGTGCTTAATGCCAGTGCCATCCCTGAGGGACAGTTCATCGATAGCAAGAAGGCTTCTGAGAAGCTTCTTAGTTCAATCGATGTGGATCACACCCAGTATAAATTTGGACACACCAAGGTACAACTCCCCACCCCACCTTCACTGCCTGCCTGGGCTTTTCTCTCTCTACCTGACAGTGATGTGCTGCAATGTTTCCTCACTCAAGGTGTTCTTCAAAGCTGGGCTGATAGGGGTCCTGGAGGAGATGAGAGATGAGAAGCTGGCACAGCTCATCACCCGCACCCAGGCCAGATGCAGGGGCTTCCTGGCGAGGGTGGAGTACCAGAGGATGGTGGAGCGCAGGTACACCTTCCTCTTCTTCAGTTAAAGTCATTTTGCTCATGGAAAAGTGTTGACACTTGTCCGACTGAGGATATTAATTGTGCATTTTAATTATGTCTCAGAGAATCCATCTTCTGCATCCAGTACAACATTCGTGCATTCATGAATGTCAAACACTGGCCATGGATGAAGCTGTTCTTCAAGATCAAGCCCTTGCTGAAGAGTGCAGAGTCTGAGAAGGAGATGGCAAACATGAAGGAAGAATTTGAGAAAACCAAGGAAGAGCTTGCAAAGTCTGAGGCAAAGCGGAAGGAGATGGAGGAGAAAATGGCCTCTCTGATGAAGGAGAAGAATGACCTGCAGCTCCAAGTGCAGGCTGTGAGTAACATATTTCTATACTTTTATAAGTAAATATGATCTAACACTCCTTTCTTAATACACTCTCAAATTATATACTAAGCCTTCTAAAATACTTTAAGCCTAATACCATGTAACTAAAGACCATATTCTTTTTTCACGCCATCTTACTATTGCGAGCTGTAATTTTAAAAGTATGAGCTTTTATTCTTCATAACTTCATGTGTCCATGTGAGTTCATAGAGCTATATGAGAGACATTATGTGAGACATAAAGCCTTATTGTGGTCACTGTAGTTTATCTAGTGGAGCAGAGACAGTAGCTTGACTGATCTACTACTCTGCCTTAACTTTCATCAAAATGAAGAGCTGTTTACGATTTCTTATAGCAGATGTCATCTCAACTCCTGCAGCTACTACTTCCAGAAAACAGAGATACCCATAACAACTTACAACACAAGCATCATCACTATACGTCTGTCTCCAATATCTTTTGGCCTCCCACAACCATAAAAAATATTTTGGCAATACCCTGGAGCTGAAATATCTGTTTTAGGGAATGATGAATCTCATTCTATTGTCCACTGACACCAATGGCTGAGTATAAAGCTACGAAAGGGAGTTTCACATATTTCCTTGGAGGTAGAGGTATTTACATTTCTCAACACTTCCACATAAATCTGAGTTTTGTATAATAAGACACAACCACTTTCTAAAGGAGAAAAGGAAAACATCAGTTAAATCTAAGTGACTTTCTTATATACCCAAAATAAATAAGTTGAAATAAAATGTAGCTAAACAGAGCTGTACTAAAGATGCAAAAGGTCCAACAAGAAAACTAACTAAAACCTTTTTCTAGATTTCTAGGTTACAAGGTAATTGCACAGTGTGTTTTTCCCTGAAAGCAATTTGAAAGTCTTGGCAATTCCCATAGCTTCCTTCAGTACTAAATAATATTTCTGGATTTTCCCACCAGGAAGCTGATGCTTTGGCTGATGCTGAGGAAAGATGTGATCAGCTCATCAAAACCAAAATCCAGCTGGAAGCCAAAGTCAAGGAAGTGACTGAAAGGGCTGAGGATGAAGAAGAAATTAATGCTGAGTTGACAGCCAAGAAGAGGAAGCTGGAGGATGAATGTTCAGAGCTGAAGAAAGATATTGATGACCTTGAGCTAACACTGGCCAAGGTGGAGAAGGAAAAACATGCCACTGAAAACAAGGTACACACATTGGCAGTCACATAAAAGGTCATGAAATTACAAACTCAAAGGCAACTTACCTAAAGACATGCTGACTTTGGAAAATCTTGAGCTGTCCGTCTCTGAGCATCCAAAATATAAATCAAACATAAAAGCAGAGAACATGTTTTCTTCCAAATTTTAAAACATGCATATATTTGTAGGTGAAAAACCTGACTGAGGAGATGGCAGCTCTGGACGAGACCATTGCCAAGCTGACAAAGGAGAAGAAAGCCCTCCAAGAGGCGCATCAGCAGACCCTGGATGACCTGCAGGCAGAGGAGGACAAAGTCAATACTCTGACCAAAGCCAAGACCAAGCTGGAACAGCAAGTGGATGATGTAAGCACACAGATATAGAACAGGAAGAGGACAGGTATGGAGTCCAAGCTGGCTGGCAGAGCCCTGATGGTCTTGTTGTGTTTAGTTGGAAGGGTCCCTGGAGCAAGAGAAGAAACTGCGCATGGACCTGGAGAGAGCAAAAAGGAAACTGGAAGGTGACCTGAAGCTGGCCCAGGACAGCATCATGGATTTGGAGAATGATAAGCAGCAGCTGGATGAGAAACTGAAGAAGTAAGTGTGGCTCTGGGGCACCTGTGTGCTGGGCTGCAGCACTTGTCTTGTTTCTTTGTGCTCTAACACAGTTCACTTGTCCCAAAGGAAAGACTTTGAAATCAGCCAGATCCAGGGCAAGATCGAGGATGAACAGGCCCTGGGCATGCAATTTCAGAAGAAGATCAAGGAGCTGCAGGCAAGTCTCTGTGCCTTTTGCCCTGCCTTGCTCAGGCAGGAGGAGGGCACGGCTGTGAAGGGTCCCTGCTGTTCTGCAGGCCCGCATTGAGGAGCTGGAGGAGGAGATTGAGGCAGAGCGAACCTCTCGCGCTAAAGCAGAGAAGCATCGCGCTGACCTGTCCAGGGAGCTGGAGGAGATCAGCGAGCGCCTGGAAGAAGCAGGAGGGGCCACAGCAGCTCAGGTGGAGATGAACAAGAAGCGTGAGGCAGAGTTCCAGAAGATGCGCCGTGACCTGGAAGAGGCCACGCTGCAGCACGAAGCCACGGCTGCCGCCCTGCGCAAGAAGCACGCGGACAGCACAGCTGAGCTGGGCGAGCAGATCGACAACCTGCAACGCGTGAAGCAGAAGCTGGAGAAGGAGAAGAGTGAGATGAAGATGGAGATTGATGACTTGGCAAGCAACATGGAGTCTGTCTCCAAAGCCAAGGTATGGAACAATATAAAAAAAACCATGAATATAAATAATGTTGAAGTATATCCTTTAAAATTATGGATAGATTGCCAACTAACTCATGTCTCTGTATGGAACTTGTTTCTAACCTTCTAACTCCAAAAAAAAGTCTATAACTTGCAAGTTGTTTCACTTTTTTCTGTTTAGAATCCTGCTGTTCAAAAGAAGGCATCTAGATACTAATCTTCTTTCCTTCTCTGTGATTTCAACAGGCCAACCTGGAGAAGATGTGCCGCACTCTGGAAGATCAGCTAAGTGAGATTAAGACCAAAGAAGAAGAACATCAGCGCATGATCAATGACCTCAATGCTCAAAGAGCTCGTCTGCAGACAGAAGCAGGTTAGAGAGACTCCAGTATGTTTTTGCATGACTCCTAAACCAGCTTCTTTGGGTCATAAATAACAATTAGAATATTTTCTTTAATGTTTGCTTCCCCAGGTGAATTTTCACGCCAGGTAGATGAGAAAGATGCTCTGATTTCTCAGCTGTCAAGAGGCAAACAGGCCTTCACCCAACAGATTGAGGAACTGAAGAGGCATCTAGAGGAAGAAATTAAGGTTATTCCTGATTTCTTACCACTGGCCACTGACTATGCTTGTAGCTTTACACAGCCTAGTGGGAACAGGATCTGCTTAGTGTAAGCCATCCTGGGAGATCACTTTTCTTTGTGCAATAAGTTTGATTAATGGATTTTGTCACCAGTCTTACATCTGTTCTTCATTGCAAACATTCCTCCAGCTGTCATGTTTGTATTGTGAAGTTAATTCATTGGAAGATATTTCACAGGATATTATCACTCCTTGATGCAACCCCACTCTCCATCTAGGCCAAGAATGCCCTGGCCCATGCCCTGCAGTCCGCTCGCCACGACTGTGACTTGCTCCGGGAGCAATATGAGGAGGAGCAGGAGGCCAAGGGGGAGCTGCAGAGAGCCCTGTCCAAGGCCAACAGTGAAGTGGCCCAGTGGAGAACTAAATATGAGACAGACGCGATTCAGCGCACGGAGGAGCTCGAGGAGGCCAAGTACATGAGGAAGCAGAATGGGAAATGATGGGAGAAGACTGAAACTGGTCATGGGAAATTTGAATCTCTGAGAGTGGGCTAAATCAAGAATGGGATGAAGGCAATAATATAGATTTGTAAAAAAAAGGAGAGAGAAGAAGGCAGAGAAAAAGTTGAGATAGGAAGAGAAAATATAGGCTTTAGGACTAGAAGTGCTATGACAGGCCTAATAGGTGATAGGACACAGCAAAGTATGGATCCTTACATATCCGTGAAAAATGCACAGTTCAAAACCCTTAAAGTGACCAGCTAACCTATCATGACAAGTATAGAACTGATGTCCTTCAAGGCTCTGATGTGCAACTCTGCTTGTTTCCTCCCAGGAAGAAGCTGGCCCAGCGCCTGCAGGATGCAGAGGAACATGTTGAGGCAGTCAATGCCAAATGTGCCTCCCTGGAAAAGACAAAGCAGAGGCTGCAGAATGAAGTGGAGGACCTGATGATTGATGTGGAGAGATCCAATGCTGCCTGTGCTGCTCTGGATAAGAAGCAGAAGAACTTTGACAAGGTCTTTTGGCCTCCAGCACCAGCACTCCTGGCCAGAGCAGGGCCCTGTGATGGCCACAGCCCTACTCACCCCCCATTTCTCTTCAGGTCCTGGCAGAATGGAAGCAGAAGTATGAGGAAACGCAGGCTGAGCTGGAGGCCTCGCAGAAGGAGTCACGCTCTCTGAGCACGGAGCTCTTCAAGATGAAGAATGCCTATGAGGAGTCCTTGGACCACCTGGAAACAATGAAGCGGGAGAACAAGAACTTGCAGCGTAAGTCCCTGGCCCTCTGCTCCTCCCTGGCCTTTCTCACAAGCTTGTCTGTCTGCCACACTTAACAGCTCTGGGCCTGCAGGAATAAGATCATGGCTGGCACATTGGTGGGCCAGAGCCTTTCTCCATTCAGCTCTGTGCCTGATATGGCACTTGTCTCCCTTCCTTGCAGAGGAGATTTCTGACCTCACGGAGCAGATTGCGGAGGGAGGAAAGGCGATTCATGAGTTGGAGAAAGTGAAGAAGCAGATTGAGCAGGAGAAATCTGAAATCCAGGCTGCTCTGGAGGAAGCTGAGGTACATGACAACCACTGGTATCTGTAGTAAATAAATGAGGAAATAGGCTGAAAAGGCCTGGAACAGAGTTACACTCTGTTCTGGCTGAGGAGTGCAGTTGAGATTTCTGAAAATATTTTTGATTTTATCAATGTTTGTGTCCACTTTTCCAGGCCTCCCTGGAACATGAGGAGGGGAAGATCCTGCGCCTGCAGCTTGAGCTCAACCAAGTGAAGGCCGAGATTGACAGGAAGATAGCAGAGAAAGATGAGGAGATTGACCAGATGAAGAGGAACCACCTCAGAATTGTGGACTCGATGCAGAGCACTCTGGATGCTGAGATCAGGAGCAGGAATGAAGCCCTGAGGCTGAAGAAGAAGATGGAGGGAGACCTGAATGAAATGGAGATCCAACTGAGCCATGCCAATCGTGTGGCTGCAGAGGCACAGAAGAATCTGAGAAACACCCAGGCTGTGCTTAAGGTATGTTACACTAAAAATGTGTACTTTGGGTTTTACTTTGTCCAATACTAGCTGCTGAAGTCCTCTAGATACATTCTATTTCCTTAATTACTCTCCTTAACTGAAGAGCCCAGAACTGGATGCAGTACTTAATGTGAGGCCACACAAAACAGGAATTGAGCTCCAGCTCTGCCTTGGCTTTCATAATACTATCCTCAAACATCCTGGTAGCATCCTTATATTCTTCCAAAGACAGTTGCTGCTTGTTCTACCATCAATGCGTTTCCTTTTTACACTTCAGTTTGACCTGAAGGTCCTTGCTCAGCCATGCTGATCTGCCTCTCTTTCCTGATTGCTTACACATGTGAATTGAGAGCTCCTGCACTCCAGGAAAAGCGTTCTTAACTCGGTTTTTGCTTCTTTGTTCTTGAGAGGACTTTCTCAAGGGTTTACCATCCAGGAATTCCTTGAGAAACTCAAGTCCAGTCTCCTAAAATTCAGGGACTTAACCTTACTCTTCAGCTGTACCAGATTCTCATGAATCAACCTCCAACTGAATTTTCTAAGTTACTGTGCATAGACAGACAATAAGTCCACATATAAATATATCCCTGTAATTATATATATTGTACTACCATAATCATTATGGGACTGGTGGCAAATGCCATTGTGTGACAATGCTGCATCATATTATAATTTCTCTTGATTTTTATAATTTTTTAAAATCTTGCCTTATAATTTCTCTTTATTCTCTACAGGACACCCAGATACACTTGGATGATGCTATCAGGACACAGGATGACCTGAAGGAGCAGGTGGCCATGGTGGAGCGCAGAGCAAACCTGCTGCAGGCTGAAATTGAGGAGCTCCGTGCAGCCCTGGAGCAGACGGAGCGGTCGAGGAAAGTGGCTGAGCAGGAGCTTCTGGATGCAAGTGAGAGAGTTCAGCTCCTCCACACTCAGGTTAGATTCAAAATCTCATGGGCAATTTTTTTCCTTTAGTCTTTCTTCTGTGTAAATTCCTAAATCAACTCCTGTAATAAAGTACTTTATGCGAACTAGAATTATTACACTCGTACAAAGAAATGGATTATGGCAAAATGAGTAAGAGTGCATGAGCAGCCAGAAGAGTTGCTTCAAACATCAATAATCCTCTGCTGTCTACCTGTGTATGACCTGATAAGATACATCAGGAAGATATCAGATATTTATCAGATATATATCTAATATCAGATATTTAGAGAATAACTTTACATTGAAACAGTAAATTTGTTAAGTAATTGTTGTCTTTTGGAAATAACTGCACATAATTTTATTGTTCAACAGAACACCAGCCTGATCAACACCAAGAAGAAGCTGGAAACAGACATCGCCCAGATCCAGAGTGAAATGGAGGATACCATCCAGGAAGCCCGCAATGCTGAGGAGAAGGCCAAGAAGGCCATCACAGATGTGAGTTGGGCGCTCCTGGCATTGCTGATGGTGAATGTACTCTCCCCAAAATATCTCCAGCCCCAAAATGGCTTTGACCTTTTTTCTCTGATCAGGCGGCCATGATGGCAGAAGAGCTGAAGAAGGAGCAGGACACCAGTGCCCACCTGGAGAGGATGAAGAAGAACCTGGACCAGACAGTGAAGGACCTGCAGCTTCGTCTGGATGAGGCCGAGCAGCTGGCACTGAAGGGAGGGAAGAAGCAGATCCAGAAGCTGGAGGCCAGGGTGTGTAGGGCTGGGGCTGTGCCTGAGGGATGTGTCCCTCCTTGGAGAGACATTGGCAGGGCAGCTGCAGGGCTGGGCTTGTCCTTGCAGGTGCGGGAGCTGGAAGGGGAGGTTGATGCTGAGCAGAAGCGCAGCGCTGAAGCCGTGAAGGGTGTGCGCAAGTACGAGCGCAGGGTGAAGGAACTCACCTACCAGGTAAGGCAGGAGCTCTCCTGCTCTCACTGGGCTTTCTCACAGTGAGTCACATTTTGCACAATCCATCCCCAAGGGGAATTGTTAACCTCACGTGATGCAAAATCAAGAATTTACTCTCCTTTCCATTCACCAAACATTTTAGTCTGAGGAAGACAGGAAGAATATTCTGAGGCTGCAGGATCTGGTGGACAAGCTGCAAATGAAAGTGAAATCCTACAAGAGACAAGCTGAGGAGGCTGTAAGTATTGCTTGGAGAATGGGCAAAAATTCGATTAGGGCAGGACACACATTGAATGAAGCTGAATACCAGGAGGAAGGGTATTAAGGAATCTCCCAATACGCAACTGTCTTGGCCGTGCTGCTTTGTTATCATGTCATGAGGCTTTGGTGAGCTCTGGGCACCCTGCAATCAGGGCATTCATTAAGGGACGCTCTGCAGCCTGTTTCACACAGGAAGCCAGAGTAAACAAACCAGGGGCCACACCCAGTGACTGACAAGTTCCTGAATCTCTGCTACTTATCAGCAGCAGAAGGCTTCCTGGTCTTCCCAGCCCCGTAAGTTGCGCTGACAATTGGGCAGGAAGCAGTGTGAGAATAAGTACAGAAATGATAAATCAAAGGGGTGAAATTGATTCTCACGTGTGACACAGTCCTGGTGAAGCTTGTCCCCGTAGGGTCCTGAGAAGGGATGAGGAGCTCTGTGTGAGGTTGATGTGTGAGCAGTGGTGGGAGGGGAATGGAGATTTGCAGCCCCACAAGGCTGACTTGCAGCAGGAGTGAAACCCCTGCCCTGTGATCATGAGCCCTGATTGGCTCTGCTCTCACAGGAGGAGCTGTCCAATGTGAACCTGTCCAAATTCCGCAAGATCCAGCACGAGCTGGAGGAGGCCGAGGAGCGGGCTGACATTGCAGAGTCACAGGTCAACAAGCTCCGAGCCAAGAGCCGCGAGATTCATGGCAAGAAAATAGGAGAGGAAGAGTGAAAATTGCATGAGGCATCAAAGTGACCTGAGGGCTGCACAAAATGTGAGCCCTCTGTCCTTCTTCAAGTGTTCATAAACATGTCTATATGTAGAGAATAAAGAACGTAGATTTAGTCGCATACACAGCAGAATCCGTGATTTTGGTCAATTCAGTTCTGCAGTTACACAAGTTTGGGGCATTTTCAAATGAAATATTTATTTCACTTTAAGCCTTGCGTAACAGTACAGCTTTACTTATCCCATCTCCAGTATTTCTCCACTCTGTCTTACTTGCATTACCAAGATGGGAATAAGACTAATTTAATTTCCATTCTGGGAGAGGATCAGGACAAAGGCAGGACAAGCACCTTTTCTGTCCTGGCACAGAAAAAATTGGTTTTCCTTTGTGCATCATGTTTCTACATGGGTACAGTAATCAGAGGTTCTCATTGATGGTCCCATTATCACTTGGGCAAATGGTATTTAGAGGGAAGTTTCCCCAAGGGAAAACATCTGTAGTACCAAAAGCATCTGTATGTCTCCGAGTCCTTATGGAGGAAGTTAGGCAAGGAATTATCTGTGCCTTAGAACAAGGCAAGTGAAAGCCAGTAACTCTAGAAAGTGGCTTCTTACTGAGGAAATTTAAAGATCATGCGACCTTGTTAATAACTTCACAAATATGATGTTAACATTAAGTTTCAAAGAAAAACAAATAATGTATTATTTGGATAAGAGGATATTGCAGTGCCTTACTTCCTCTGTGAGGCAGAATAGCCAATACTAATATGTTCCAGTTGTAAATTAAATTGAACTTAATGAACAGCTTGGTAGAAGGGTGAATAAGAAGACAAACCCCAAGCAGTGTAACATGTAGAGCCACCAGAACAAGTGGGAACAGCTGCACTACTGTATAGTGTTTCCAGTACTGAAATGTATGAGTTTTTGTGCTAAGGAATAATTAAGAGTAATGTACAAATACAAAAAGCTAAAAGAGCTGTTTTTCATCATGCACTGTAAGTCTTCAAGTGAAAATAATACTGAGAGCATTACAACTTGAAAGGAATCATAAAATCTAACACTTTACAGAGACAAAAATTCATAGACGATGACAAACTGTGTCCTACCTCTCTGACTCTTGCAGCACTGGAGTGGAATGTAGATACCAACTGTATTTCAGTTGAACAGAAAAGAAAAAAAATCTACCTAAGGTGTACTGGTCTGAAGTCTTAAATGATGGGCTGTTTCCTGCAAGGCAAGAAGCAATATTTAAAATAGGGAACCCCACTTGTAGCACTACTGGACCCAGGCACATTGCACAGCTGCCAAGGGCAGATTCCACATGCAGATACCATTCTCCATTTTACCATTGTAAAGGAGACTTGGTTCCATCACACTACAAGAGCATTTGTGGGTCCCTCAAGGTTCCTGGCTAGCTACACCTCTTTATTTATGGAGAGTGCTTCAAGGAGCTGTGAAACTGTTGGGGAAAGGAGCTGAAGATGTTGGAAAGGAGATGATGAGAAAAGAGCAGTATTGAAGCCTTTTGCACTGCACCACAACAGTCAGTGTTCTGGACAGGGAGGACTTCCTCCTCCCAAATACACTGAGATTTACACCCATAGAGTCCTTCCGTTTTAATAACTAAATATGGAAGTAGTCTTCTAGACAGCAGTTAAATATATTTAAGGAAAAGATGACACTCTGTGTTGACTCTTGTGTCACTGTAAGTGATGCACTTCAGAGACATCATCTCTATGTGTGAAGCTGTGAAAACTGCTCCACTGCCAGTGATATCTGGGCAACAAAGAAGGGAAATGACTCCTCTCCTTTTCCCTTCAAACAATATGCTCCTAAGACATAGGTGGTATCTTTTTTCCAGACAAATCCTTGCCTGCCACACCTTGAAATAAAGCAGTAGAATTTCTTTGTTCTAAAGACCATCTTTCTTTAAACAAACAAATCAACAAACCCCAAAAACTTAATTCAAAAATCAGTGGGTTACAACTGTGGCACAGTGAAAACATGGACAAGTATTTCCAGCTCCATCTGTACCTCTTTAGAGCTGCTGACAGAGTAGTAAATATCACAACTTTGGGGACGGTATTTCAATGCCAAAACTCCCTGTTCCCTTTGGACAATATCATAATCACTCTCCAAAATGCACAAGATGCTCTGACTGTGGAAGAATCAGGATGCACTTGAAGCACCTGAGACTCTTGGGGCTCTTCTGTCTCTCACCTGTAAGAAATTCTGGCCTCAGGATTTCTTGCTAATGCTCAGCTGATGAAAGGTAACATTGCAGGTTCCTTTAGAGACAACACCTGGGGCCAGAATTCCAACTGCACAGGTGGGAGAGGGAGAGAAATCACACACATTGCCCTGTGCTGAGCTGGCCTTGCCACCAGCCAATCTGGAAAGCAGGGCTGGAGTCTTGCTGGAATCAGACTGGAATATTAAAGGGATGAGTAAGGAAAACCAATTTCTCTTCACTTTTGATTTGCTGCCTTGGCTGGAGGACAAGGAGTCATTTTGCATCAACACACTATTTCTGGACTCAGGCTGTGTGTGATAGAAAATGTGCTGATGCACGGGTAACTGATCTTGGAAGAAATATGGGCCCATAAGTGGCCTGAAGAAACAAGTCCCAGAGGAGTTTTAAAATAGATGCAGCTGATGAGCTCCACCAGAGCTGCTGCCCCATGGGGACTATGGAGTTCTCTGACCTTCAACAGCTTGGGCATGGACAACTGTGTCCCCTGTGCACCAAAGCATCAGTACTTTAGGAGGCACTAAGACATTATATGTGAGTTATACCTCATCATCCTTCCCTTTTCCTTTCTCAGTACAAGCTGGCCTTTTTTACTTTCTAATACTGAACTTTGAACACTGATT
This sequence comes from Ammospiza nelsoni, assembly GCF_027579445.1. Taxonomy (NCBI): domain Eukaryota; kingdom Metazoa; phylum Chordata; class Aves; order Passeriformes; family Passerellidae; genus Ammospiza; species Ammospiza nelsoni. The sequence goes on from NC_080651.1 coordinate 5,000,730, forward strand.
TCTGTCATTTCTGCTTCACTTTCCAACATCTCTGACATTTCCAGGCACTAAGCTTCCTCCCATTGGCTTATCAGTCCTTCCACCCTGTTCATCTTCTCTGTAACTGAAGCTCCAGTGTGTGGGGAAAAAAGTATCCCCTACGTCACTCTGATATTATTTAGAACACTGCTCAGATATCATCTTCTCATGTTTGCTGGTAGAAGGAGAATGATTAGCTAACTGTGATGCAATTTCAAGAACTGTTTATCCTGACATTCCAGGTCACAGCTTTTACCTTCCTCTGCTCAGTGAAATTACACCTTCCTCTTAACAGCAGATAATTTGCCACTGCAATTTTGCAGGAAGCCACTTGGAGTCCCCACTGAAAAAGGATGCCATCACCTTTACGAACATGTAAATTTCAACAGTCCATACCATGAAAAGTACCACTTTGATTTCCATGTGCAAGATCACAAGCATAGCCACCAGTAAGACTAGAGGAAAAGAACTTGAAAGAGAAAAGACACCAATTCATACAAATTAACAAGCAGAAAAAAACAGCCTCACTCCCCTCTCCCCCCTCTAAAAAATCCCCACCTAAACAGCTGCCTCTGCCCCCAAATTCCACCAGCAGCATTACCAAGGGCTTTGTGCTCTACTATCCTGGATTTTAGCTCTCATCTCTCACAGCCCATACAGTGAACATGCTCAACTGCTTCTCATCCCAAAGGATGCATTCAAGTCTGTCATTACATTATGAAAATTAACAACTTTCTTCAAGGTCAGTTCACGTTTCTTACTTTTTTTTTTCATTCCCTGCACCAGCATGGATTAGGGATGCCTAATAGATCTCCAAACCATGTTTCTTTGCTGGGCAACTCATTATGCCAGCCACAGTATGACACACAAACAGCCTGCAAGAAATACACTTTACTTTAGTCTAATCTGATTCTTACTGGTTTTTATATACAAAGTATGTCCTTACCATTGCAATGGTCCAGTGCTCAGCTAGGTCTTAGTAGAAGAGTAGGGATGAGAAGTTTTGCTCCAGCAGATCAGAGCATCAGTATTTGTTTTCAGCATGTGCTAATGCTCCTGGGAGCTCTCGTTTTACCCAGTGGCAGCAGAAATGCTGCTGCAGCAGTGTGAATATTCCCTGCCAGACAGTTAATCAGGGTCCACAGGGTGCGCTGATTCCTGCAGCACGCCCTGTTCATATGACAGCATGGCTGACTACAGCACTGGCAAGCTGCAGATCCCATGGGGAAGGTTTTGAATGGAATATCTGGTTTATCAGATAATTTGAAGGAGTATAAAGCTGAAATGGAAATAGCGGTAGGTTTGTCTGTGTTACCTGTGAGGTTTTTGGAAAGATCAGGAAAGAAATGGAGAAGCCGGTGAATTTCTGGGAAAGAAGTCCATTCAAGGGCCATGAGGCTCCTGCAGGTCCTTCTGACAATGTGGGGGCTGTGGGGAGCAAGGTGGGGGGAACATTCTTCATCTTCCTTCAGGGCACATCCACACTAAACACCTTAATCCTTCCACCACATATCCCCTCACTTACACATGGATGGGTCTCCTCTGGCAAGACAAAGATCTACTCACCATCAAAAGAGAACATAACTGTTCACCAATCCCTGAAACCTTCAAGATTAATCCCATTCTACTTTTTGGAGTTTCCTCGGGACTGGGATTTATATTTAGGTAGTTCAAGGCTCAGGCACATGTAGTGAAAGCCCTCTATCAAAAATGTAAGTAAACTCTCATGATAACAAAGGCAGCTCCTTTTCACTGCCTGCCTGTAAGCAAAAAGCTGAAGTTCATCTATATCCCCTATTCTCTCTGAAGGCCATTGTGATTCAAATTTATAACAGACTGACTAAATGATCCAGAATGGTGAGGAATTTTCAGTGAGGCTGGGGAAGTTTCTCCCATCAGTCATGCCAGCCCTGAATGCCTCCATGAATCATGAGATTCCAGTTTTCTGCCCACTGAAAGCTCATTCTGGAGTGGCTGCCATGGAGTGCTCCTGTGGCCATTTCAGAGACCAGAACATAGTTCAACATTTGGTGGGATCAGGTCACAAGCTGGGGAGAATTTCTCTTCTACTGGGACCATACCTGCTCAGTTCCCCTTCAGGAGGGATTTCCAGACCTGCCTTCATACACCATGCACACACCATGCATGGACTACAGTAAGGACTGGGAATGACAAAGTCTGGGGAAGGAATGATTGTCCAAAGGGCTGTGACCTTCTGCAAGACCTGCAACAGAGTCCACACTACAAGGAAGAGTGGATAAAGGCAGTTTGTCAAAAGCAGGCCAAGACAGATCAACATGTCATCTTCAGCAGATGAGACTGTCCAGGCAAAGGAGCTGTGGCATTCCTGATCTAGCTGGATCAGAACAGCCAGGATTTGGAAAAAATCCAGCAGGAAAAATTCTGTAAAGCTGGAAACCAGGCAGGCACTGAGCACTGGGAAACAAGGCAAGGAGCACTTCCCACCAGACAGCCAATCTGCCAGCTGATGCCCTTCAGCTAGCAGGGCTGCAGGGGCTTTTGCTGCTCAAAATAATCTGGAAGTGTCTGAGACAACGAGTGAATGACAAACATATTTGGTAAATTCCTCTGCCTGACCTGCTGGAAGGCACCAACTTCCCTATTTCTTTTCTGTATTAGCCACACTTGTTACTTGCTCAGTGCTGACAGAGAGGAAGTTTGATGGAAAGAAAAGAAATCAAAATAAAAGGGAGAGTAACCAATTAGAATGGTGGGGTTGGTATCAAAGTGTCCAGCTCAGAATGTTCTCAGAGAAATATCGGTAAAATGTTTGGCACAGGGAAGCCAAATCTGTTTCTCTGGGACATTTCCCAGGTCCAAATGAAGAGAACAGGCTGTGAAAGGGCAAACCACAGAAAAGTGTTCTTTCCTGAGTGAAATGACGATGTGTTTGCACACAGAGCTCACCCTCAGGTGGCAGGAGAGGTGGGAGGGCATTTGGTTCAAGGCAGGAGAAGGTGTGGGCAGACACTGCTGCCCCACAGCCTCAGACAGCATCATGGCTGAGCCACTGCCAGGACAAGGCTCTGGGCTGGCCTGTAGGTCCTGGCAGGTCTGCCCCACCTCAAAGCAAGTGGGTGGTGTCCCTTGGGTGCTGGCCAGGGGCAGAGGGAGGAGGAGTTCTGAAGGAAGAACATGAGGCCTGGCACATTTTGGAGAGGGAAGAAGCCAAATGACTGGGCCTCATGGCAGGCCTCAAACACCTTCAGCTGCCTTTGGGGTTTTTGAGGGGCCAGCAAGGTGCCATATCAGAAAACAGAGCAAATAGGGTGGCAGAAATGTGTGGCAGCTGGGCAGACATGGTGACCCTGAAGCAGATTGTCTCAGGTCAGGAGCAGAGCAAAGCTTTGGTGCATTGGGTGAGCTGAAGCTCAAGAATGTCTTGCCCCTACAGAGACTTGGCTGAGACTGTGCAGGGTATTTCTGTGTCATCAGGATCTTTCCCCGATGCCAGTACTGTGTTAGCTCATGAACTCAGCTTTATCTTGCCTCTTGATGAAGTCTTACAGCACTCTTGTGACTTCCTCTGATTGTTGGAACCCTGGATGCCGAGACTTTTAATTGTTCTGTGCTCAAAGGCACAGACCCACAGTAAACACTGCAATTGACCTGGGGCTGTGGAGAAGGCTTCCAAAAATTAGGATTGTAGGTGTGTAGTTGTTTAGAAGTGTGTAATATCACAGGGTGGAAAACTCAGAGTTTGGGGTTGTAGAACATAGTAATAAATGTGAAGGAAGATGGAGGTTTTAGGGTGGAGGCATGTTGTTCTACTTTATCTTCTTCTTAATCTTTTTCTTCCTTCTTCTTGACCCTCTTCTTCCTTCTTCTTCGTGGATTTAGGTGATGTCTTGTAATTGGGCAGAAACGTCTGCATTACGGTCTTCAAGGGACCAGGTATAGGGTTAAAAGAGAAATTAATCTGGGTGTCATTTCTTAATTGGATAGTTTAGTCTTAAAAGGCCTTGTAACAAGATTGTTATCCATTTTGTTCCTTGCTAATAAAAGGCACCGAACTCATGGTTTTGAGGCTGTTTTACTGATAAGAAATAATAAACACCTGAGTCCCAACATGAACTAGTGTCTCAAGTGCCTTCTATCCTGACTTGAGAAACCAATATCTGATGATCTGAATTCTCTCCCATCCATTTTTCTAACAAGCTCTCATCCCACCTCAGAATTTATGTAGCTAGCATATAAATGTATTATAAATTTATACTATTTAGTATATAATATAATAATATATAAATTATATATCATATATAAAATTTATATTATAAATTTATATTATAAATTTATATGCAATTTATATTTACCCCATTGTCATAGAGCTTATATGGATTCAACATCAAGTTATCATCTGTGCTCTCATTTTAGCCTTCCGTACACACATACTTCAGGAAAACCAGAATTTTGCTTCTAGGAAGTGATTTGTGCCTTATTCATGCCAGCATACTTTACAGGCATGGTGATTGTTAACATTCCACTCCCTAGGAAATATAAAAAAATGCATACTCAGTTTGCAGCCACATTTACATCCAATCAACCCAGTTTTTACATGTCCTCATTTCAAGCTGGAGGCAATGTGCCATTGCCTGGGAGTCCAAATTTCTTGATATTAACTTGTTCCAGTTTTTTTTTTGCAAATACAACCTCAGTGTTGCATTCTCTGAATCTGTAATGTTTACATTTATGGCAAATTCCATTCATTTCTCGCGCTAAATAATGACTATTTTTCATCCATCTGCAACCCTTATCTCTTTGAATTTTTCTGTCAATGAGAGCAGGAAGCTCACTTATAGGTCTTCAACAGCAATACAGGCTCCCTTTTTTTTCTTTCTTTCTTTTTATATATATATTTTTATTTATTAAGACATGTCTGTAGGCCTCAGACTTGGATAAATAATTGAATTTCTATGGAATACATTAGGTTTTGCACCAAAGTGATGTGCATGTCCCTCTGGTGTAAAACTACTTGATGCCAGGCAATGGGCAAATTCATAGTATAAAAATTAGGTTTAGACGTAAAATACAACAAGACATTTTCACTGACTCAGACAAATCTCTAAGCAACACATCAGAGAGGCTGTGGAAGCATTCTCAGCAAGATCACTACATGCGTGTTACATTTACATATTCTAACGGGGAACCCTCTCTTGGCAAGGGTCTGAGGAAGGAGCTACGAAGATCTGGATACAGATATTCTCATTTATTAAAGAAATTTCCCTGTTCAAGAGGAGTTGGACCAGGTTCTGTCATTCTGTGACCTTCTTCTCAAGAAGACCCTGTCTTCTGGATGCCTGAATCCCGTTTCCTCAATGGAGAATATCAGCACTGCAGTGCTTTGTCCAAGCTGCATTTCTGGGCAGAACAGACTGTTCCCATAGACATCCTTCATTCTGCCCTGTCTTGTTCAGCTGGGCTGTGTTTTGCTTCTGGCACTGATAGAATCCAGCCCTGCAGAGATATGTGTATACAGAACAATATGAATAAAGAGTAATATGTAATAATCTGACTAAGGTAAGCAAGGCAGACAACAGTGAAATCCACGTATCATATCCAAGATCTGTAAGTAGAGAGCTCTGTGAAAGGACAACTGTCATCAGACATATGATGTCCTCAGAATTAGCTGAAGTATGCATCCAAATGTCACTATGCTCGCCCAGGGAATGGTTTTGCCTTGCTCCCTTAGCTCAGATTCATGGAGCATCCATGGCCTTACAGTTATTAGTGGTTACCTTCATTCCTCTAGTCATCATTAGCTGTATTTTCCCCCTTGGGAATCTTCTCGTATTATTTATAGGCGATTTATTCACATAGCTAGGAAGACACCAAAATTTTCTAATTATATCTAGTAACATCACTTTCCAGTTTTCAGTACATTCAGTTTGCCAGACAATGCTTTGCCAAAAACAAGGTTTGCCAGAAATGCTTTGCCCAAAGACAGAGGATGCATCTGCAGCATGCGCTGACCAGACCTTATAAAAGAGTCCTTGAATCTGGGCTGCTCTGTCTGCAGAGGAAATTCATGGTAAGTGCACGTCTCTGGTGGGCAGAAAGGGATACTGTCCCTGCAGTCCCTCTCCAGCCCTGCTGTCCTGATGTATGTACATGTACTTGCAAGGATTTGATATTTGTATCATAAAGCATGTTGGCATTTTCACTTTGCGATCTGTCTGTGGAATTGTGTGCAGCAATAATGAACGATCTCATGATTCTGCTTTACAGCGCTGATCACCTCCTAGCCTGCAAGGCATATTCTCATAGCATAAGAGGTAAGAGCCACATTTGCTTGCATTCAAGGGATAGAAAAAGATGGAAGATTTCTGTAGAAAATTTATGTAGACAAATCCCTGTAAAATGTTGTAGGCAATTGCTGTATGTTTTTGTGGCCAGTGCTCTGCTGTAACTAATAAAGCATGCTGATGGCTGGGCAGGCTGCTCACAGCTAGCAAGTTTTCATAAGTGGCTGTGCTTGAAGACAAAGCCACTGTGTAATGCCAGGAAATTCTTCTTGGGGATTCCTTATGTTTAATTATAGAACACTGAGGTAAATGATCCATTCTGGCATGAAGTCCAGACAGACAGACAGAGCTAGCCAACAGAACAGAATGTTGCAAAACCTTACAGACTTGTGAATTGTAATTATTACTGCATAAGAAACTGGCCAATAAATGTTATGAAAATGCTTTCCAAATGATACTCCAGGGTTATAATCTGAATGTAGGTCTCATACTAGTAAACTTGATAAAAATGCAAAAATAGCTATCTAACTATCCAAACAACAAAAAAGGGGGAGGTACTGCTCCTATTCCTCTGAAAGAAGACTGAGTAAAATGGAAGATCTGCATGCTATTAAGAGTAGCTGCAAATGTTTGTTAACATTTTGGATATTTACCTAACTAAAAGTTATGACATGACATCTTACCAAGCTGCCTGTCTAACTTCCTTTGAATTCAGTTCCTTTCTATTACTTGCCACATGACATTTCTTTGGATGTGCAGTACTGGATTTAGATATCTGGCTTTGATTTATAAATTCTTCAACTGAGGTTTCTAGCTTTGCCTATAGTTATTTCCACAAACAATTAACATAAGAAGAAACAGTTGATTGTGCAGTATTTTAACCTGATGAATTATGTGTCCTTACATGCCACTTGCTCACATACTACTGAAATAATTTTGGATGAGAAGCAAACAGCTGTAGTGAATGATGCAGAGCATCAGCAAAAGATGTTATGATAGTCCTCAGAACACCTTCTGGACCATTAGCAACCCAAATGATGCATGGAATGCATCCTCAGGAATTATAGTTGACAACAAACAGAAATTTGCAATTATCCTACAGGGCTATGTTACCCTGGAAAAGATCCTCAGAAAGCTTCATGCTGTAGCTGATAAGAACCTCAAAAATCCTGCATATGAGAAAGAATAGTCCCAGACAAGAGTATGTGGTACTTCATTTTGGCTGGAGAATCTCTTTGCAGAAATGGGTCTTGAATTTGGTGCAAATATCACTGTGTGCCTTTGTGGGAAGGAAGATCAGCAGCACATTGTCAGATACTCATGAAAGTATGGTCAGCAGGTAAAGACAAGTGGTTCTTTCCCTGCATTCAGCTCCCATATCTGGCTGAAATTAAAAACTGGTTATCTTATTGTTATCTTCCACAAAAAGAAGATGGTTATATCATTGAAAGAGGCAGATTTCTCAAATGGGAAGAGTGAACGGCTGAGGGATAAAAGTACAGGTTTCAGCCACAGAAATTTTGATTAGGCAATAAACAGAGGAAAAAAATCACCATCAGGGTCATCAGAAATGAAACTGGGATGAAAAGAGACTAGAAATATCTGTTCTTTGACATAATAAAAACTTCTCTGGAAAAAGCAGTGGAAACCTCCTTCCAAAATTTGCCCTGGTTGCACAAGAAGGTGAACCAAAGAACTACTTAGATTCTTCCCAAATCATACTTTCTATTACACTTTTAGGGTCTATCAATAAACTGTGTGACAAGAAAAAATATTGACTAATTTGGGCAACATATCTGCTCCTCCACAGTGTTCTCTGCGGACAAGCCCCTCCACAAAGTGCAGCCATGTCTTCGGACGCTGAGATGGCCATCTTTGGGGAGGCGGCTCCTTACCTCCGAAAATCGGAGAAGGAGAGAATTGAGGCCCAGAACAAACCTTTTGATGCCAAGACATCAGTCTTTGTGGTACATGCAAAGGAATCCTTTGTGAAAGGGACAATCACGAGCAGGGAATCGGGCAAAGTCACTGTCAAGACTGAAGGGGGAGAGGTGAGTCAAAAACAAGGCCGAAGGTAAATATTATCTGAACACTGAGCTTTTCAGAGACACATGTGGATCTTTTGTTTCCTTGAAAGACCCTGACTGTGAAAGAAGATCAAATCTTCTCCATGAACCCTCCCAAGTATGACAAAATCGAGGACATGGCCATGATGACCCACCTGCACGAACCCGCTGTGCTGTACAACCTCAAAGAGCGTTACGCAGCCTGGATGATCTACGTAAGTGGCAGCAGCAGCTTCCTCTGGGCAGCCTCAGGAGCTGCTGGGCCAGGCTCAGGGCAAGGCAACGTGCTGTGTCCCTTCCTTGCAGACCTACTCGGGTCTCTTCTGCGTCACTGTCAACCCCTACAAGTGGCTGCCGGTGTACAACCCCGAGGTGGTGTTGGCCTACCGAGGCAAGAAGCGCCAGGAGGCCCCTCCACACATCTTCTCCATCTCTGACAATGCCTATCAGTTCATGCTGACTGGTGAGTGGCTCTGTCTAGCATTTTGGGCCATTGGGTCATTAAATGCTCTGAAGAGATCCACTGTCTCAGCAAAGTGAAGAGGCTTTTTCAAACCTTTCTTGGATTTCACACACACATCTGTTGGAGTTTACTATCGTCATAGCATTGTTTCTACTCTTTTAAATGAAAGATATCTCTGTACTCAGTGATGTGCATTAGGGGTTTGCTTGTTTAAGCGCAGCTGACATCAGGCAAAACATTAGACTTACCTGACTATGTTTTCATTCTTCCTCTGTTGTTCACTGAGTTTTAAATACCATTTTTCTGCCTTGTTCACAGATCGTGAGAACCAGTCCATCCTGATCACGTAGGTACCCCCCTGCGCGGGTCCCTGCGGGGCTGCCCGGTGCCAGGGCCCCTCCTCCCTGACCACGCACCCTCTGCTTCTCTCTTGGCTTTGGCAGCGGAGAATCCGGGGCCGGGAAGACTGTGAACACCAAGCGTGTCATCCAGTACTTTGCAACAATTGCAGCCAGTGGAGACAAGAAAAAGGAGGAGAAGTCATCAGGCAAAATGCAGGTGAGTCAGGAAGGACAGACTGAATGCTTGGCCTGTTATTGCCCTGTCAACCCAACACAGTGACTGAATAATGATGTCCCTGCAGGGAACGCTTGAGGATCAAATCATCAGCGCTAACCCACTGCTGGAGGCCTTTGGAAACGCCAAGACCGTGAGGAACGACAACTCCTCACGCTTTGTGAGTTCTTGCTTTGTATAATATCTGCCCCTTCATGGCAACACACTTGATGCCTGAAGAGTTCTTCATGCAGAGGAGACATCAGCAGAACACATCCAGGCTGACCTGCTGCTGCTTCTGCTTCACAGGGCAAATTCATCAGAATCCATTTTGGTGCCACAGGCAAACTGGCTTCTGCTGACATTGAAACTTGTAAGAGATTCTTCTGGACTGCTCCCATCCCTTCCCAAATTCCCATTTCTATGTACATTCCCACAAGTGTCTAACTCTTTCTACCATCCTTGCCAGATCTGCTGGAGAAGTCCAGAGTCACTTTCCAGCTCAAGGCAGAGAGGAGCTACCACATCTTTTATCAGATCATGTCCAACAAGAAGCCAGAGCTAATTGGTATGAAGTATTATGAATGGTTTGATAAAATCTGAATGTGCTAAGTATTTATCTTCATTCTCACATCCAGATACATCCTATTCCTCTGTACAGACATGCTCCTCATCACCACCAACCCCTATGACTACCAGTTTGTGAGTCAAGGTGAGGTCACGGTTGCCAGCATTAACGACCAGGAGGAGCTGATGGCTACAGATGTAAGTGTCACTGAGCATATTGGTTTGGTGAAATTTCCTTGTAATGGCCTGGAGGTTTATTTGAGTGCTTCTGTTGCCAGAGTGCCATTGACATCCTGGGCTTCACTGCTGATGAGAGGGCGGCCATCTACAAGCTGACAGGGGCTGTCATGCACTATGGGAACCTGAAGTTCAAGCAGAAACAACGAGAGGAGCAGGCAGAGCCTGATGGCACCGAAGGTATTAAAGCCTTGTAGAACTCCTAATCACAGATATGGATAGGTGGAAGTTGGCAATCATGTATTTTCCCTCTGTTTAGTATCACAAATGCATAAATCTCAGCTTCCAGAGGATTCATGTTTCTAAATTTCACCTCAAGATATCACAAAATTTCAATACTGAGACCAACGGCTACATCTTAGAGGGTATCCCCTTTCAATTATCACTTCTTCTCTGCTACTTCCTCCCTCTCTCTTTGTACATAGTTGCTGACAAGGCTGCCTACCTGATGGGTCTGAACTCAGCAGACCTGCTCAAGGCTCTCTGCTACCCCCGAGTCAAGGTGGGGAATGAATACGTGACCAAAGGCCAAAATGTGCAGCAGGTAACAACAACCACTTGGTGACTGGGAACCTCTGACTTGAATCACTATTTGCTCTGGAAATTGTATTTCTTCTGCTCCATTCTCCTTTGGTTTAGGTATACAATTCAGTGGGTGCCCTGGCAAAGGCTGTCTATGAGAAGATGTTCCTGTGGATGGTTGTTCGCATCAACGAACAGCTGGACACGAAGCAGCCCAGGCAGTACTTCATTGGTGTCCTGGACATTGCTGGCTTTGAGATCTTTGATGTAAATAAGATTTCAGGTTTAAGGGCTGCTCTTGAAGGGAGAGATTATTATAGCAGAGGACTTGCAAGTAATATTCCTCTGAAGGTTTAACATTTGTGATTTTATGTAGGAAAAACCCCAGTCATTTTCTTCTCTAGCAGAAAACAAAATCCTCCAAAGCTCCATCAGTATAAACACCGAGTCATGTTGTTTGTGCAGAGGCAGCAAATAGAATTTTATATGTTGTAATATTACAACTGTTTGAGCTTAATGTTAAGGATTAAATCACCCAAAATAATTGCAATAAATGTATAAAAGAGCTTCTGGAGCACAACAGAGAGATGCATTGGCAAATATATAATGAGTTAAGGATGTTCTAAATGTTTAAAGAACCAAGAAATGTTTTGCTAGATGTTTAATCAGAGATATAACAGGTTTTCAAATTGGATACAAGAGCATGCACTCATCTTGTCTGCTGAATAAAAAAATACCAAAGTGCTTTATTAATATTAGGAGATTCAATAAAAATCTGGTCAAAAAAATTCACTCATTTTCATTATGTAGGTATTTCTTTCTGGAGCTGCATATAGGTTCTTCTGTTATGGTGTAGTCCTGTTAATACAGTTATGATTTATCTGGGAAGATTTATACAGGGTGGAGGAGAATGATGAAGAACTGGGCATATTGATGAGGGCTGATTGCTCTTGTTTTTTCCACTGAGCAGTTCAACAGCCTGGAGCAACTGTGCATCAACTTCACCAATGAGAAACTGCAACAGTTTTTCAACCACCACATGTTCGTGCTGGAGCAGGAGGAGTACAAGAAGGAGGGCATTGAATGGGAGTTCATTGACTTTGGCATGGACCTGGCTGCCTGCATTGAGCTCATTGAGAAGGTATTTCTGTAATTCACAATGTGAGAAATTTTCAGAAATGCATTCATTTCATGTATTTTTTCAATGCTGCTCGAAATGGTAAATATGGTACTGCAGATAGATCCATTTGAATTATTTTACGATTTGCTGAACAGAGCAATCCCTGAGGGCAGCAATATTGTCCCACTCAGGAAGTTTTTTCATCCCTGAGTCTTTTTACCATTTTACTTTGTCCTCCCTCTTTCCTTGTGATTTCTCCCAGCCCATGGGCATCTTCTCCATCCTGGAAGAGGAGTGCATGTTCCCCAAGGCAACTGACACCTCTTTCAAGAACAAGCTCTATGACCAGCACCTGGGTAAATCCAGTAACTTCCAGAAGCCCAAGCCAGGCAAAGGCAAGGCTGAGGCCCACTTCTCCCTGGTGCACTATGCTGGAACAGTGGATTACAACATCACTGGGTGGCTGGAGAAGAACAAGGACCCTCTGAATGAAACTGTCATTGGGCTGTACCAGAAATCATCTGTGAAGACCCTGGCTTTACTCTTTGCCTCTGCTGGAGGAGAGGCAGGTCAGTTCTCTGAAATTCATCTCTTTGATGCATGGTGGTTGGTCCCCAAAGCAACAGATGTCTCATTATCTTTATCAGAGGCTAGTGGTGGTGGTGGTGGCAAGAAGGGAGGCAAGAAGAAGGGCTCTTCTTTCCAGACTGTCTCAGCTCTTTTCCGGGTACGTAAACAACTTTTCTTTTCATATATGCAGAGAATTCATCTGTAGTTGTAGTTGCCTCAGACAGAAAAAAAAAAAAAGCAAAAAAACCCTAACAACCAACCAACCAACCAACCAACCAACCAACGAATCAACGAAAAAATATTTTACATATAACTTGTCTTTAGACTGGTATTGGGAAAAAAAATCATATGGAATGAAAAATAGCACTTTAAAAAGCTAAACTTACAATTAATATAAACATAAAATTTTGTCATAAAACATGCCCACTTTCTAGCCTTTATTAGGTTGATGGTAAGTTTTTTCTTGACCCACAAGGTGAGGTTTAATGCTGGGAATCAGAAGAAACAGAGCAATTGAGGCGTGCTCAGCTGACAGTGTTCAGCCCAGTGTATCTCCATTGATCGGTCTTTTATATTAAATTCAAGGAATGCACTGGGTTATTTTTGCCATTTCTCTTATAAATGCACACTAAATCATGATCCCACAGGAGAATCTCAACAAGCTGATGACCAATCTGCGGAGCACCCACCCCCATTTTGTGCGCTGCATCATCCCCAATGAGACTAAAACACCTGGTAAGAAGCCCAAGCTAAAAGATCCTTGCTCTGATACATCCATTCCCCTCTGCAATGCAATCTGTGCCCCTCATTTGTGCTCTGCATTGCCAGGTGCCATGGAGCACGAGCTGGTGCTGCACCAGCTGCGCTGTAACGGCGTGCTGGAAGGGATCAGGATCTGCAGGAAAGGGTTCCCCAGCAGAGTCCTCTATGCTGACTTCAAACAGAGGTGAGAGCTATGAAATGGAGAGATAAGTCAGGTGTCCTCACCAACTGCTCTCCATCACACAACCGAGCTTTGCCAGGGTCTTTAAGTATGGAGAGATGAAATTCCAACTTCCTCAGCCTGGTTCTGCTGCAAACACTGCTCTTGGTTTCAGTAAAGAGAACGTTCTTATGACTGGACATTGTCTTCCTCCTATTTGCTCCAATTCCACAGATACAAGGTGCTTAATGCCAGTGCCATCCCTGAGGGACAGTTCATCGATAGCAAGAAGGCTTCTGAGAAGCTTCTTAGTTCAATTGATGTGGATCACACCCAGTATAAATTTGGAAACACCAAGGTACAACTCCCCACCCCACCTTCACTGCCTGCCTGGGCTTTTCTATCTCCATCTGACAGTGATGTGCTGCAATATTGTCTCTCTCAAGGTGTTCTTCAAAGCTGGGCTGATAGGGCTCCTGGAAGAGATGAGAGATGAGAAGCTGGCACAGCTCATCACCCGCACTCAGGCCATATGTAGGGGCTACCTGAGGAGGGTAGAGTACCAGAGGATGGTGGAGCGCAGGTACACCTTCCTCTTCTTCAGTTAAAGTCATTTTTCTCATGGAAAAGTGTTGACACTTGTCCGACTGAGAATATTCATTGTACATTTTAATTATGCATCAGGGAATCCATCTTCTCCATCCAGTTCAACATTCGTGCATTCATGAATGTCAAACACTGGTCATGGATGAAGCTGTTCTTCAAGATCAAGCCCTTGCTGAAGAGTGCAGAGTCTGAGAAGGAGATGGCCAACATGAAGGAAGAATTTGAGAAAACCAAGGAAGAGCTTGCAAAGTCTGAATCAAAGCGGAAGGAGATTGAAGAAAAAATGGCCTCTCTGATGAAGGAGAAAAATGACCTGCAGCTCCAAGTGCAATCTGTAAGTATCGTTAGTGTATTTCTTCTGGGTATTCTCACAGCACAAAACTCTCATGTTACACATTGTCTGATAAAATATTTTATTATGAATAATGGAAGGTAGAGATCAGACCATTCAGTGTAACCATTATAATAGGAGGTTCTAGCATGGGAATGACTTTTGAAGCATGTATGGGCATAGGTCTGTTTATCCAGGCTCGCAGTATAACATCCAGTGTAGTCACTGGAGATTTAGAATTTACAGTTAGTAGTCTGTGGAACAATTATTTGACAACTTTCTCTGGTTTCAGTCAGTTGCCCAAAGACCTCTATGCCATTTTTTATGATACATGTTATGTCACTTGTCTTTCTGCAACCACTTTTCCAGGAGGACACAAAAACCCTCTGCATTCTGTCCCATCCCTATATGTACCTCCTAAGTCCTTTGGGAGATCAGGGGATTGGTCAATATTTAAAGATTACCTTTTGTATTTAGATGTTTGCTACACAGATTCAAAAGAAACTCAGGCTCAAATTGAAACCCCTGTTTTCACCTAGACTATATATCAACTTACCTCGCTCAGAGAAAATTAGTTCAATGTCAGTCTTGCCAAGAAAAGCTTATAAAAAGATAAAGGAAAAAAACCCTAACATTTATATACAGTACTTAACTTTCAGAGAAAAGAATCTAAACTCTTGAAAATAAAAGTTATGCTGGATATTAGAGTCTTATCCATAAGAAAAATAAGAGGGAATAATAGGGAATAATTCATGAGAGCAAAAAATGAAATAGAATAAAAATCTACTCTGATTTAAAAGAGTCTGTGCAGAAAAAAAATTCCTAGGAAAAAAAAAGAATAATTCCATGTTTATTTTCCTCAGTGAGAAATACCATTTCTCTATTCACATTTTGCAAACAGTTGTGATTTGCAAAAAAAATCATGTTTCTCTACTAGGAAGCAGATGCTTTGGCCGATGCAGAGGAAAGGTGCGACCAGCTCATCAAAAGCAAAATCCAGCTGGAAGCCAAAGTTAAGGAAGTGACTGAAAGGGCAGAGGATGAAGAAGAAATTAATGCTGAGTTGACAGCCAAGAAGAGGAAGCTGGAGGATGAATGTTCAGAGCTGAAGAAAGATATTGATGACCTTGAGCTAACACTGGCCAAGGTGGAAAAGGAAAAACATGCCACTGAAAACAAGGTATGAGGTAGAACCTGTCACTCGCACTCCAGAAAAGAGCCATGTGCTATAACTGGACTTCTGTAGCTACTTCCTTTATTTATATTTGCTCCCTTCTTCTCAAAGGTGAAAAACCTGACTGAGGAGATGGCAGCTCTGGACGAGACCATTGCCAAGCTGACAAAGGAGAAGAAAGCCCTCCAAGAGGCGCATCAGCAGACCCTGGATGACCTGCAGGCAGAGGAAGATAAAGTCAATACTCTGACCAAAGCCAAGACCAAGCTGGAACAGCAAGTGGATGATGTAAGCACACAGATATAGAACAGGAAGAGGACAGGTATGGAGTCCAAGCTGGCTGGCAGAGCCCTGATGGTCTTGTTGTGTTTAGCTGGAAGGGTCCCTGGAGCAAGAGAAGAAACTGCGCATGGACCTGGAGAGAGCAAAGAGGAAACTGGAAGGAGACCTGAAGCTGGCCCAGGACAGCATCATGGATTTGGAGAATGATAAGCAGCAGCTGGATGAGAAACTGAAGAGGTAAGTGTGGCTCTGGGGCACCTGAGTGCTGGGCTGCAGCACTTGTCTTGTTTCTTTGAACTCTAACACAGTTCACTTGTCCCAAAGGAAAGACTTTGAAATCAGCCAGATCCAGAGCAAGATCGAGGATGAGCAACTTCTAGGCATGCAATTTCAGAAGAAAATCAAGGAGCTGCAGGCAAGTCTCTGTGCCTTTTGCCCTGCCTTGCTCAGGCTCAGCTCAGGCAGGAGGAGGGCACGGCTGTGAAGGGTCCCTGCTGTTCTGCAGGCCCGCATTGAGGAGCTGGAGGAGGAGATTGAGGCAGAGCGAACCTCTCGCGCTAAAGCAGAGAAGCATCGCGCTGACCTGTCCAGGGAGCTGGAGGAGATCAGCGAGCGCCTGGAAGAAGCAGGAGGGGCCACAGCAGCTCAGGTGGAGATGAACAAGAAGCGTGAGGCAGAGTTCCAGAAGATGCGCCGTGACCTGGAAGAGGCCACGCTGCAGCACGAAGCCACGGCTGCCGCCCTGCGCAAGAAGCACGCGGACAGCACAGCTGAGCTGGGCGAGCAGATCGACAACCTGCAACGCGTGAAGCAGAAGCTGGAGAAGGAGAAGAGTGAGCTGAAGATGGAGATTGATGACTTGGCCAGCAACATGGAGTCTGTCTCCAAAGCCAAGGTACACAATTATTGGCTCGTTGACACAGAGGAATACAAGACAATCCTTTCTCCTTGCCTTCTTTAACACATGGATGGTTAACTCATCACTTTCCATCTGCATAAACACAGGCCAACCTGGAGAAGATGTGCCGTACTCTGGAAGATCAGCTGAGTGAGATTAAAACCAAGGAAGAAGAACATCAGCGCATGATCAACGACCTCAATGCTCAAAGAGCTCGTCTGCAGACAGAGTCAGGTGAGACACCCTCATCTAAATGTGCAGATCAATAACCTCTCAGGGTTATTGCAAAATTTACTCTCTTGGGCACAGGATCTTTTCAACATACTTTGTATCACATGCACTGCAAAATGCTTGAAATGGGATCATAAATTTCAGCATGGACTAAAAACTATCTGGCTTTATATATCCAAATTTTTTTAACGTCAGCATGAATAGCATTACAACTGTTGTGTATCTGCAAATTTTCTCAGGTGAATATTCACGTCAGGTGGAAGAGAAAGATGCTATGGTTTCCCAGCTGTCAAGAGGAAAACAGGCTTTCACCCAGCAGATTGAGGAACTCAAGAGGCGTCTGGATGAAGAGATAAAGGTGATTCCTCCTCTCAGAGTTGCTCCAAACACTTATGTGACTACTGAACAATAGGATGAGACAGGGAAAAATATCTCATGTAATTTGGTTCAAGTTGTCTCATGCTAACTTTTATCTCAAGTTTATCCACTATTCCTTTTTTCAGTCCCAACTTCTTTCCTCATTGATTGCATGGTTGCCCGTTTGCATAGAAGCATGATCCCATGTCCCACTAATATTCAGTCAGATTTCCTGGGATCTTGATGCTCCATGTCCCAATGCACTTTTTGCTCCAGGCCAAGAGTTCCTTGGCCCATGCCCTGCAGTCTGCTCGCCACGACTGTGACTTGCTCCGGGAACAATATGAGGAGGAGCAGGAGGCCAAGGGGGAGCTGCAGCGAGCCCTGTCCAAGGCCAACAGTGAAGTGGCCCAGTGGAGAACCAAATACGAGACGGACGCGATTCAGCGCACGGAGGAGCTCGAGGAGGCCAAGTACGTGAGGAAAGTGAGGAAGATTAGCAGAGATTAAGACCAGAAATGCCTGGAGACCACTGTGACATTATTAGGAAGACATTTGTGTTCCTCTTGGGGTTGGGGCAAAAGGAGAATCGCAAATAAATTCTATAACGTATGTGGTGTGGAGAAAAAATCACAGGCAAACCAGTAGAAGACAGGGACTGGCAGAGAGAGAGGGAAAAGCCCATTAACCACATGCCCTGCTTTTCTCTTAAACCATGAGATACATTTAACACAGGAAGAAGCTGGCCCAGCGCCTGCAGGATGCAGAGGAACATGTTGAGGCTGTCAATGCCAAATGTGCCTCTCTGGAGAAGACAAAGCAGAGGCTGCAGAATGAAGTGGAGGACCTGATGATTGACGTGGAGAGATCCAATGCTGCCTGTGCTGCTCTGGATAAGAAGCAGAAGAACTTTGACAAGGTCTTTTGGCCTCCAGCACCAGCACTCCTGGCCAGAGCAGGGCCCTGTGATGGCCACAGCCCTACTCACCCCCCATTTCTCTTCAGATCCTGGCAGAATGGAAGCAGAAGTATGAGGAAACGCAGGCTGAGCTGGAGGCCTCGCAGAAGGAGTCGCGCTCTCTGAGCACGGAGCTGTTCAAGATGAAGAATGCCTATGAGGAGTCCTTGGACCACCTGGAAACAATGAAGCGGGAGAACAAGAACTTGCAGCGTAAGTCCTTGGCCCTCTGCTCCTCCCTGGCCTTTCTCACAAGCTTGTCTGTCTGCCACACTTAACAGCTCTGGGCCTGCAGGAATAAGATCTTGCCTGGCACCTTGGTAGGCCAGAGCCTTTCTCCGTTCTGCTCTGTGCCTGACCATGGCGCTTTTCTCCCTTCCTTGCAGAGGAGATTTCCGACCTCACGGAGCAGATTGCAGAGGGAGGAAAGGCGATTCATGAACTGGAGAAAGTCAAGAAGCAGATTGAGCAGGAGAAATCTGAACTGCAAGCCTCCCTGGAGGAAGCTGAGGTAAAGCCTTCTGTTTTTACCTGATAAGTTACAACGCAGCTCAGCAACATCAGGTAACATTTAAATAATTCTATGCACTGAGAATTGAGTGGAAGCATAGGAAGCAGGTTTTCTTCACACCGGTAAAATCTTGGAATCCATGGGTATGCTTTTTTCTTTCCTTTCTTTCAATCTCAGTCCTCTGGTTATACATTATTCTTTGAAATAGCAATTCATGTAAAGTTTTTGACATTGCGATTTTTTATAATTAACAGGATTTTATGCTTTTTCCAGGCCTCCCTGGAACATGAGGAGGGGAAGATCCTGCGCCTGCAGCTTGAGCTCAACCAAGTGAAGGCTGAGATTGACAGGAAGATAGCAGAGAAAGATGAGGAGATTGACCAGATGAAGAGAAACAACCTGCGAATTGTGGAGTCCATGCAGGCCACCCTGGATGCTGAGATCAGGAGCAGGAATGAAGCCCTGAGACTGAAGAAGAAGATAGAGGGAGACCTGAATGAAATGGAGATCCAGCTGAGCCATGCCAATCGTGTGGCTTCAGAGGCACAGAAGAATCTGAGAAACACCCAGGCTGCACTCAAGGTATGGCATTACAGACCAGGTGCTCATGGGTTTCTTACACAGCTGCAAATATTTCTCTTCTACTGTTCTATCTTTTCTATATTAATATGAAAATGTAAAAAAAAATAAATAGGTAGGATATGCCTTCCAATCTCTCTTACCTTTCTTTGCAGGACACCCAGATCCATCTGGATGAGGCTCTCAGGACACAGGAGGACCTGAAGGAGCAGGTGGCCATGGTGGAGCGCAGAGCAAACCTGCTGCAGGCTGAAGTTGAGGAGCTCCGGGCAGCCCTGGAGCAGACGGAGCGGTCGAGGAAATTGGCTGAGCAGGAGCTTCTGGATGCAAGTGAGAGAGTTCAGCTCCTCCACACTCAGGTAAATTCTAGAATTGAAGACATATAGCACCGACAGTATTTAGAGAATTAAAGTTCATAATAGGTCTGTTTTCCTTTTTTAATTGAAGTACAACAATTAGTCTTCAGTAGTCTACCATTTTCATTTATCAGTTTTTTGTATTCGTCCTATGCAACTGTAATAAAAACAGAAATAAAAATAGGTAATTTGCTTTTTCTAAGAATAGTGAGAAGTGACTGGAGAAAAAAAATTATGCTTTTTTCCTTCAACAGAACACCAGCCTGATCAACACCAAGAAGAAGCTGGAAACAGACATTGCCCAGATCCAGAGTGAAATGGAGGATACCATCCAGGAAGCCCGCAATGCTGAGGAGAAGGCCAAGAAGGCCATCACAGATGTGAGTTGGGCGCTCCTGGCATTGCTGATGGTGAATGTACTCTGCCCAAAATATCTCCAGCCCCAAAATGGCTTTGACCTTTTGTTCTGATCAGGCGGCCATGATGGCAGAAGAGCTGAAGAAGGAGCAGGACACCAGTGCCCACCTGGAGAGGATGAAGAAGAACCTGGACCAGACGGTGAAGGACCTGCAGCACCGTCTGGATGAGGCCGAGCAGCTGGCACTGAAGGGAGGGAAGAAGCAGATCCAGAAGCTGGAGGCCAGGGTGTGTAGGGCTGGGGCTGTGCCTGAGGGAGCGTGTCCCTCCTTGGAGAGACATTGGCAGGGCAGCTGCAGGGCTGGGCTTGTCCTTGCAGGTGCGGGAGCTGGAAGGGGAGGTTGATGCTGAGCAGAAGCGCAGCGCTGAAGCCGTGAAGGGTGTGCGCAAGTACGAGCGCAGGGTGAAGGAACTCACCTACCAGGTAAGGCAAGAGCTCTCCTTGGGCTGATGCATCCTTATTCCATCAGTCGCAAGAGATTTTCATGGACTGCAAGGGTAAATGCTCTATTGTGGTATGCAGAAAGCAATAATTCACTCTTTCCAATTTGCCAACACTCTAGTCTGAGGAGGACAGGAAGAATGTGCTGAGGCTGCAGGATCTGGTGGACAAGCTGCAAATGAAATTGAAATCCTACAAGAGACAAGCTGAGGAAGCTGTGAGTATTGCTGAGGGAAATAAAAAGCATTGCTTCCTCTGAGTGTCACACAAGTGTCCAGGAGAGAAATTCCAGAAGTTTTTAAATTGTCAAAAATCATCTGCTGAGGAGAGGAACTGTGTCATCCAGATATACCCCCCAGCACATGAGCGCTAAACAAGTGGGAGAATAAGTAGAGAAATGACAAATTGAAATTATGAAATTGCTCCTCACCTGGAGCAAGAACACCAGGATATCATCCTGGTGAAACTTGCCCCAGTAGGGTCCTGTGAAGGGGAGGATGAGGAGCTCTGTGTGAGGCTGATGTGTGAGCAGTGGTGGGAGGGGAATGGAGATTTGCAGCCCCACAAGGCTGACTTGCAGCAGGACTGAAACCCTTGACCTGTGCTCCTGAGCCCTGATTGCCTCTGCTCTCACAGGAGGAGCTGTCCAATGTGAACCTGTCCAAATTCCGCAAGATCCAGCACGAGCTGGAGGAGGCCGAGGAGCGGGCTGACATTGCAGAGTCACAGGTCAACAAGCTCCGAGCCAAGAGCCGTGAGATTCATGTCAAGAAAATAGGAGAGGAAGAGTGAAAATTGCATGAGGCATCAAAGTGACCTGAGGGCTGTACAAAATGTGAGCCCTTTGTCATTCTTTCTAGAATGAGGCTTTATAAATTAGTCAATGTCTAAGGACAAAGACCATAGATTCCTTTGCATGAAAAGCAGTAGCTACATTTTAGTTTTGCAGTTATTTAGATTTTGTTCTAACAATTAATATTTAGGAGTAAACTCCTGAATTTTCTGGAGTAAGATTCAGAAACTGCAGTACTCCAACTACAGAAAAAGTAAGATGCATGAGAGCAAACAAAAAATTTTACACTGTACTAGAGTGTTTCCCAGAAATGGAATTGTGATTTAAAGTTAGAATAAATAAATATTAAATAAATAATGCTTTTTAGGAAGAGAAATTTTAAGCCTATGTTTTACAAATTTACAAGCATATGTATAAAAAGGACCTGTTTTTTTTTTTTAACACTGGAATTGAGAGCAACTCTGTTAACACCATGAAGAAATCTCCAAGTCTGGCACCCTGAGAATACAGAGAAGTTCTTAACATGGTGTTTCCACATTGCCAAACAGTGCTTCCTGTCTTCCTTTTGCAGCAGTGCATGAGCTTTGTTGTAAAAGGAAATGGAAAACTGGATGGAAAAAGTAGCTGATAGACCCTGGCTTTCTTTATTAACCCCACATTGGGTAACACTGCAGAATATAATGCATGAGCAGGACAAAAATGAGGAAAAGCTGACCATGAGGAAGAGCAAGGTAGAAAGGATGTTTCCCATTCCCAGGCATTCTCATTCAGTGCCCCAGTGGGGGCTGAGCAGGTGGTAAGTCTGGAGAGCACAGGTACCTCCACCCTGAAGCAAAGAGATCAGTGCCCACTGGGACATCACACTGACTCTGACATTGGAGCTTCCTTTGTCTGGAATAGGTGTTTAGAGGCAACCTGCACACAAGAGGCAGTTTAACACACCATTCACCAGAGCCTGGCACATCAGGAAGCTGCTGAGGGAAGATTCTACAGGCAGATGTGGGGAATTGTAAATGAGACATGGCTTTGACTGCAGGGACACTTAGCGGTCTCTCCAGGTCCCTGTCTATGTCTACACCTCTCCATTTACAGGGAGTACTCCAAAGAGCTGTGAAATGGCTGGGGAAGGGAGCTGGACGTACTGCAGAGCCTTTTGCACTGACCACAGCACTCAGTGTGTTTGCAGCAATGTTCAGAACTGGGAGGTCCTCCTCCTCCCAACCACACTGAGGTTTACACCCACAGAATCCTTCCATGTTACAACCAAATATGGAAGTAGTTGGCTAGGCAGCAGCTAAATATATTTAAGGAAAAGATGATGCCCCGGGTTGACTCTTGTGTCACTGTAAGTGATGCTCTTCAGAGACATCATCTCTATGTGTGAAGCTGTGAAAACTTCATCAGTGCCAGTGATATATGGGCAACAAGGAAAAGATACCCTGGGTACCTTTATAGACCTGCTGACAGAGTAGTTAATATCACAACAACTTTGGGGACCATGTTTCAATGCCAAAACTCCCTGTTCCCTTTGGACAATATCATAATCACTCTCAAAAATGTACAAGCTGCTCTGACCGTGGAAGAATCAGGATGCACTTGAAGCACCTGAGACTCTTGGGGCTCTTCTGTCTCTCACCTGGCCTCAGGATTTCTTGCTAATGCTCAGCTGGTGAAAGGTAACATTGCACGTTCCTTAAGAGACAACACCTGGGGCCAGACTTCCAACTGCACAGGTGGGAGAGGGAGAGGAATCACACACATTGCACTGTGGTGAGCTGGCCTTGCCACCAGCCAATCTGGAAAGCAGGGCTGGAGTCTTGCTGGAATCAGACTGGAATATTAAAGGGATGAGTAAGGAAAACCAATTTCTCTTCACTTTTGATTTGCTGCCTTGGCTGGAGGACAAGGAGTCATTTTGCATCAACACACTATTTCTGGAGTCAGGCTGCGTGTGATAAAAAATGTGCTGATGCACGGGTAACTGATCTTCGAAGAAATATGGGCCCATAAGTAGCCTAAAGAAACAATCCCAGAGAAGTTTTAAAATAGATGCAGCTCCACCAGAGCTGCTGCCCCATGGGGACTATGGAGTTCTCTGACCTTCAACAGCTTGGGCATGGACAACTGTGTCCTCTGTGCACCAAAGCATCAGCACTTTAGGAGGCACTAAGACATTATATGTGAGTTATACCTCATCATCCTTCCCTTTTCCTTTCTCAGTACAAGCTGGCCTTTTTTACTTTCTAATACTGAACTTTGAACACTGATTTCTGTCATTTCTGCTTCACTTTCCAACATCTCTGACATTTCCAGGCACTAAGCTTCCTCCCATTGGCTTATCAGTCCTTCCACCCTGTTCATCTTCTCTGTAACTGAAGCTCCAGTGTGTGGGGAAAAAAGTATCCCCTACATCACTCTGATATTATTTAGAACACTGCTCAGATATCATCTTCTCATGTTTGCTGGTAGAAGGAGAATGATTAGCTAACTGTGATGCAATTTCAAGAACTGTTTATCCTGACATTCCAGGTCACAGCTTTTACCTTCCTCTGCTCAGTGAAATGACACCTTCCTCTTAACAGCAGATAATTTGCCACTGCAGTTTTGCAGGAAGCCACTTGGAGTCCCCACTGAAAAAGGATGCCATCACCTTTACGAACATGTAAATTTCAACAGTCCATACCACGAAAAGTACCACTTTGATTTCCATGTGCAAGATCACAAGCATAGCCACCAGTAAGACTAGAGGAAAAGAACTTGAAAGAGAAAAGACACCAATTCATACAAATTAACAAGCAGAAAAAACCAGCCTCACTCCCCTCTCCCCCCTCTAAAAAATCCCCACCTAAACAGCTGCCTCTGCCCCCAAATTCCACCAGCAGCATTACCAAGGGCTTTGTGCTCTACTATCCTGGATTTTAGCTCTCATCTCTCACAGCCCATACAGTGAACATGCTCAACTGCTTCTCATCCCAAAGGATGCATTCAAGTCTGTCATTACATTATGAAAATTAACAACTTTCTTCAAGGTCAGTTCACGTTTCTTACTTTTCTTTTTCATTCCCTGCACCAGCATGGATTAGGGATGCCTAATAGATCTCCAAACCATGTTTCTTTGCTGGGCAACTCATTATGCCAGCCACAGTATGACACACAAACAGCCTGCAAGAAATACACTTTACTTTAGTCTAATCTGATTCTTACTGGTTTTTATATACAAAGTATGTCCTTACCATTGCAATGGTCCAGTGCTCAGCTAGGTCTTAGTAGAAGAGTAGGGATGAGAAGTTTTGCTCCAGCAGATCAGAGCATCAGTATTTGTTTTCAGCATGTGCTCTCGTTTTACCCAGTGGCAGCAGAAATGCTGCTGTAGCAGTGTGAATATTCCCTGCCAGACAGTTAATCAGGGTCCACAGGGTGCACTGATTCCTCCAGTACACCCTGTTCATATGACAGCATGGCTGACTACAGCACTGGCAAGCTGCAGATCCCATGGGGAAGGTTTTTGAATAAAATACCTAATGGATTAGATAATCTAAAGTAGTAATTGTAAATAGCAGTAGGTTTGTCTGTGTTACATGCGATGTTTTAGGAAAGCTCAGAAAAAAAAATGGAGAAACCAGTGAATTTCTGGTAGAAAAGTCCATCAAGGGCCATGAGGCTCCTGCAGGTCCTTCTGACAATGTGGGGGCTGTGGGGAGCAAGGTGGGGGGAACATTCTTCATCTTCCTTCAGGGCACATCCACACTAAACACCTTAATCCTTCCACCACATATCCCCTCACTTACACATGGATGGGTCTCCTCTGGCAAGACAAAATCTACTCACCATCAAAAGAGAACATAACTGCTCACCAATCCCTGAAACCTTCAAGATTAATCCCATTCTACTTTTTGGAGTTTCCTCGGGACTGGGATTTATATTTAGGTAGTTCAAGGCTCAGGCACATGTAGTGAAAGCCCTCTATCAAAAATGTAAGTAAACTCTCATGATAACAAAGGCAGTTCCTTTTCACTGCCTGCCTGTAAGCAAAAAGCTGAAGTTCATCTATATCCCCTATTCTCTCTGAAGGCCATTCTGGTTCAAATTTATAAGAGACTGATTAAATGATCCAGAATGGTGAGGAATTTTCAGTGAGGCTGGGGAAGTTTCTCCCATCAGTCATGCCAGCCCTGAATGCCTCTGTGAATCATGAGATTCCAGTTTTCTGCCCACTGAAAGCTCATTCTGGAGTGGCTGCCATGGAGTGCTCCTGTGGCCATTTCAGAGACCAGAACATAGTTCAACATTTGGTGGGATCAGGTCACAAGCTGGGGAGAATTTCTCTTCTACTGGGACCATACCTGCTCAGTTCCCCTTCAGGAGGGATTTCCAGACCTGCCTTCATACACCATGCACACACCATGCATGGACTACAGTAAGGACTGGGAATGACAAAGTCTGGGGAAGGAATGACTGTCCAAAGGGCTGTGACCTTCTGCAAGACCTGCAACAGAGTCCACACCACAAGGAAGAGTGGATAAAGGCAGTTTGTCAAAAGCAGGCCAAGACAGATCAATGTGTCATCTTCAGCAGATGAGACTGTCCAGGCAAAGGAGCTGTGGCATTCCTGATCTAGCTGGATCAGAACAGCCAGGATTTGGAAAAAATCCAGCAGGAAAAATTCTGTAAAGCTGGAAACCAGGCAGGCACTGAGCACTGGGAAACAGGGCAAGGAGCACTTCCCATCAGACAGCCAATCTGCCAGCTGATGCCCTTCAGCTAGCAGGGCTGCAGGGGCTTTTGCTGCTCAAAATAATCTGGAAGTGTCTGAGACAACGAGTGAATGACAAACATATTTGGTAAATTCCTCTGCCTGACCTGCTGGAAGGCACCAACTTCCCTATTTCTTTTCTGTATTAGCCACACTTGTTACTTGCTCAGTGCTGACAGAGAGGAAGTTTGATGGAAAGAAAAGAAATCAAAATAAAAGGGAGAGTAACCAATTAGAATGGTGGGGTTGGTATCAAAGTATCCAGCTCAGAATGTTCTCAGAGAAATATCGGTAAAATGTTTGGCACAGGGAAGCCAAATCTGTTTCTCTGGGACATTTCCCAGGTCCAAATGAAGAGAACAGGCTGTGAAAGGGCAAACCACAGAAAAGTGTTCTTTCCTGAGCGAAATGATGATGTGTTTGCACACAGAGCTCACCCTCAGGTGGCAGGAGAGGTGGGAGGGCATTTGGTTCAAGGCAGGAGAAGGTGTGGGCAGACACTGCTGCCCCACAGCCTCAGACAGCATCATGGCTGAGCCACTGCCAGGACAAGGCTCTGGGCTGGCCTGTAGGTCCTGGCAGGTCTGTCCCACCTCAGAGCAAGTGGGTGGCTCACTGGTGTCCCTTGGGTGCTGGCCAGGGGCAGAGGGAGGAGGAGTTCTGAAGGAAGAACATGAGGCCTGGCACATTTTGGAGAGGGAAGAAGCCAAATGACTGGGCCTCATGGCAGGCCTCAAACACCTTCAGCTGCCTTTGGGGTTTTTGAGGGGCCAGCAAGGTGCCATATCAGAAAATAGAGCAAATAGGGTGGCAGAAATGTGTGGCAGCTGGGCAGACATGGTGACCCTGAAGCAGATTGTCTCAGGTCAGGAGCAGAGCAAAGCTTTGGTGCATTGGGTGAGCTGAAGCTCAAGAATGTCTTGCCCCTACAGAGACTTGGCTGAGACTGTGCAGGGTATTTCTGTGTCATCAGGATCTTTCCCCGATGCCAGTACTGTATTAGCTCATGAACTCAGCTTTATCTTGCCTCTTGATGAAGTCTTACAGCACTCTTGTGACTTCCTCTGATTGTTGGAACCCTGGATGCCGAGACTTTTAATTGTTCTGTGCTCAAAGGCACAGACCCACAATAAACACTGCAATTGACCTGAGCCTGTGGAGAAGGCTTTCAAAATTGATTAATAGCACTAGGATTGTAGGTGTGTAGTTGTTTAGAAGTGTGTAATATCACAGGGTGGAAAACTCAGAGTTTGGGGTTGTAGAACATAGTAATAAATGTGAAAGAAGATGGAGGTTTTAGGGTGGAGGCATGTTGTTCTACTTTATCTTCTTCTTAATCTTTTTCTTCCTTCTTCTTGACCTTCTTCTTCCTTCTTCTTCGTAGATTTAGGTGATGTCTTGTAATTGGGCAGAAACGTCTGCATTACGGTCTTCAAGGGACCAGGTATAGGGTTAAAAGAGAAAATAATCTGGGTGTCATTTCTTAATTGGATATTTTAGTCTTAAAAGGCCTTGTAACAAGATTGTTATCCATTTTGTTCCTTGCTAATAAAAGGCACCGAACTCATGGTTTTGAGGCTGTTTTACTGATAAGAAATAATAAACACCTGAGTCCCAACATGAACTAGTGTCTCAAGTGCCTTCTATCCTGACTTGAGAAACCAATATCTGATGATCTGAATTCTCTCCCATCCATTTTTCTAACAAGCTCTCATCCCACCTCAGAATTTATGTAGCTAGCATATAAATGTATTATAAATTTATACTATTTAGTATATAATATAATAATATATAAATTATATATCATATATAAAATTTATATTATAAATTTATATTATAAATTTATATGCAATTTATATTTACCCCATTGTCATAGAGCTTATATGGATTCAACATCAAGTTATCATCTGTGCTCTCATTTTAGCCTTCCGTACACACATACTTTAGGAAAACCAGAATTTTGCTTCTAGGAAGTGATTTGTGCCTTATTCATGCCAGCATACTTTACAGGCATGGTGATTGTTAACATTCCACTCCCTAGGAAATATAAAAAAATGCATACTCAGTTTGCAGCCACATTTACATCCAATCAACCCAGTTTTTACATGTCCTCATTTCAAGCTGGAGGCAATGTGCCATTGCCTGGGAGTCCAAATTTCTTGATATTAACTTGTTCCAGTTTTTTTTTTGCAAATACAACCTCAGTGTTGCATTCTCTGAATCTGTAATGTTTACATTTATGACAAATTCCATTCATTTCTCGCGCTAAATAATGACTATTTTTCATCCATCTGCAACCCTTATCTCTATGGATTTTTCTGTCAATGAGAGCAGGAAGCTCACTTACAGGTCTTCAACAGCAATACAGGCTCCCTTTTTTTCTTTCTTTCTTTTTATATATATATTTTTATTTATTAAGACATGTCTGTAGGCCTCAGACTTGGATAAATAATTGAATTTCTATGGAATACATTAGGTTTTGCACCAAAGTGATGTGCATGTCCCTCTGGTGTAAAACTACTTGATGCCAGGCAATGGGCAAATTCATAGTATAAAACTTAGGTTTAGACGTAAAATACAACAAGACATTTTCACTGACTCAGACAAATCTCTAAGCAACACATCAGAGAGGCTGTGGAAGCATTCTCAGCAAGATCACTACATGCGTGTTACATTTACATATTCTAACGGGGAACCCTCTCTTGGCAAGGGTCTGAGGAAGGAGCTACGAAGATCTGGATACAGATATTCTCATTTATTAAAGAAATTTCCCTGTTCAAGAGGAGTTGGACCAGGTTCTGTCATTCTGTGATCTTCTTCTCAAGAAGACCCTGTCTTCTGGATGCCTGAATCCCGTTTCCTCAATGGAGAATATCAGCACTGCAGTGCTTTGTCCAAGCTGCATTTTGGGGAAAACAGACTGTTCCCATAGACATCCTTCAATCTGCCCTGTCTTGTTCAGCTGGGCTGTGTTTTGCTTCTGGCACTGATAGAATCCAGCCCTGCAGAGATATGTGTATACAGAACAATATGAATACAGAGTAATATGTAATAATCTGACTAAGGTAAGCAAGGCAGACAACAGTGAAATCCACGTATCAGATCCAAGATCTGTAAGTAGAGAGCTCTGTGAAAGGACAACTGTCATCAGACATATGATGTCCTCAGAATTAGCTGAAGTATGCATCCAAATGTCACTATGCTCGCCCAGGGAATGGTTTTGCCTTGCTCCCTTAGCTCAGATTCATGGAGCATCCATGGCCTTACAGTTATTAGTGGTTACCTTCATTCCTCTAGTCATCATTAGCTGTATTTCCCCCCTTAGGAATCTTCTCGTATTATTTATAGGCGATTTATTCACATAGCTAGGAAGACACCAAAATTTTCTAATTATATCTAGTAACATCACTTTCCAGTTTTCAGTACATTCAGTTTGCCAGACAATGCTTTGCCAAAAACAAGGTTTGCCAGAAATGCTTTGCCCAAAGACAGAGGAGGCATCTGCAGCATGCGCTGACCAGACCTTATAAAAGAGTCCTTGAATCTGGGCTGCTCTGTCTGCAGAGGAAATTCATGGTAAGTGCACGTCTCTGGTGGGCAGAAAGGGACACTGTCCCTGCAGTCCCTCTCCAGCCCTGCTGTCCTGATGTATGTACATGTACTTGCAAGGATTTGATATTTGTATCATAAAGCATGTTGGCATTTTCACTTTGTGATCTGTCTGTGGAACTGTGTGCAACAATAATGAACGATCTCATGATTCTGCTTTACAGCACTGATCACCTCCTAGCCTGCAAGGCATATTCTCATAGCATAAGAGGTAAGAGCCACATTTGCTTGCATTCAAGGGATAGAAAAAGATGGAAGATTTCTGTAGAACAGATTACTTCATGGTGACAAATCTCTGTAAAATGTTGTAGGCAATTGCTGTATGTTTTTGTGGCCAGTGCTCTGCTGTAACTAATAAAGCATGCTGATGGCTGGGCAGGCTGCTCACAGCTAGCAAGTTTTCATTAGTGACTGTGCTTGAAGACACAGCCACTGTGTAATGCCAGGAAATGCTTCTTGGGGATTCCTTATGTTTAATTATAGAACACTGAGGTAAATGATCCATTCTGGCATGAAGTCCAGACAGACAGACAGAGCTAGCCAACAGAACAGAATGTTGCAAAACCTTACAGACTTGTGAATTGTAATTATTACTGCATAAGAAACTGGCCAATAAATGTTATGAAAATGCTTTCCAAATGATACTCCAGGGTTATAATGTAGGTCTCATACTAGTAAACTTGATAAAAATGCAAAAATAGCTATCTAACTATCCAAACAACAAAAAAGGGGGAGGTACTGCTCCTATTCCTCTGAAAGAAGACTGAGTAAAATGGAAGATCTGCATGCTATTAGGAGTAGCTGCAAATGTTTGTTAACATTTTGGATATTTACCTAACTAAAAGTTATGACATGACATCTTACCAAGCTGCCTGTCTAACTTCCTTTGAATTCAGATATTTTCTATTACTGGCTATGTGGTATTTCTTTGGATGTGCAGTACTGGATTCAGATATCTGGCTTTGATTTATAAATTCTTCAACTGAGGTTTCTAGCTTTGCCTATAGTTATTTCCACAAACAATTAACATAAGAAGAAACAGTTGGTTGTGCAGTATTTTAACCTGATGAATTATGTGTCCTTACATGCCACTTGCTCACATACTACTGAAATAATTTTGGATGAGAAGCAAACAGCTGTAGTGAATGATGCAGAGCATCAGCAAAAGATGTTATGATAGTCCTCAGAACACCTTCTGGACCATTAGCAACCCAAATGATGCATGGAATGCATCCTCAGGAATTATAGTTGACAACAAACAGAAACTTGCAATTATGCTAAAGAGAAATGTTACCCTGGAAAAGATCCTCAGAAAGCTTCATGCTGTAGCTGATAAGAACCTCAAAAATCCTGCATATGAGAAAGAATAGTCCCAGACAAGAGTATGTGGTACTTCATTTTGGCTGGAGAATCTCTTTGCAGAAATGGGTCATGAATTTGGGTGCAAGTGTCACTGTGTGCCTTTGTGGGAAGGAAGATCAGCAGCACATTGTCAGATACTCATGAAAGCATGGTCAGCAGGAAAAGACAAGTGATTCTTTCGCTGCATTCAGCTCTGATATCTGGGGCACTACATTAATTTTGGTGCTTTCTGGTGACCAAACAATGATATTTTGAATGGAATCCAGGCGAGAACGTTCAAAATCAGTAGGAAAAAATGATGCATGAGAAGAGGCTGCAAAGGTGAGATTTGTCTACACTGGGATGAAATTAAAAAGTGGTTATCTTATAGTTATGTTCAACAAAAAGAAGATGGTTATATCATAGAAAGAGATAGACTTCTCAAATGGGAAGAGTGAAAGGCTGAGGAATAAAAAGTACAGGTTTCAGCCACAGAAATTTTGATTAGGCAATAAACAGAGGAAAAAAATCACCATCAGGGTCATCAGAAATGAAACTGGGATGAAAAGAGACTAGAAATATCTGTTCTTTGACATAATAAAAACTTCTCTGGAAAAAGCAGTGGAAACCTGCTTCTAACATTTGCCCTGGTTGCACAAGAAGGTGAACCAAAGAACTACTTAGATTCTTCCCAAATCATACTTTCTATTACACTTTTAGGGTCTATCAATAAAGTGTGCGGCAGGGAAAAAGTAATGACTAATTTGGGCAACATATCTGCTCTTCCACAGTGTTCTCTGTGGACAAGCCCCTCCACAAAGTGCAGCCATGTCTTCGGACGCTGAGATGGCCATCTTTGGGGAGGCGGCTCCTTACCTCCGAAAATCGGAGAAGGAGAGAATTGAGGCCCAGAACAAACCTTTTGATGCCAAGACATCAGTCTTTGTGGTACATGCAAAGGAATCCTTTGTGAAAGGGACAATCACGAGCAGGGAATCGGGCAAAGTCACTGTCAAGACTGAAGGGGGAGAGGTGAGTCAAAAACAAGGCCGAAGGTAAATATTATCTGAACACTGAGCTTTTCAGAGACACATGTGGATCTTTTGTTTCCTTGAAAGACCCTGACTGTGAAAGAAGATCAAATCTTCTCCATGAACCCTCCCAAGTATGACAAAATCGAGGACATGGCCATGATGACCCACCTGCACGAACCCGCTGTGCTGTACAACCTCAAAGAGCGTTACGCAGCCTGGATGATCTACGTAAGTGGCAGCAGCAGCTTCCTCTGGGCAGCCTCAGGAGCTGCTGGGCCAGGCTCAGGGCAAGGCAACGTGCTGTGTCCCTTCCTTGCAGACCTACTCGGGTCTCTTCTGCGTCACTGTCAACCCCTACAAGTGGCTGCCGGTGTACAACCCCGAGGTGGTGTTGGCCTACCGAGGCAAGAAGCGCCAGGAGGCCCCTCCACACATCTTCTCCATCTCTGACAATGCCTATCAGTTCATGCTGACTGGTGAGTGGCTCTGTCTAGCATTTTGGGCCATTGGGTCATTAAATGCTCTGAAGAGATCCACTGTCTCAGCAAAGTGAAGAGGCTTTTTCAAACCTTTCTTGGATTTCACACACACATCTGTTGGAGTTTACTATCGTCATAGCATTGTTTCTACTCTTAAATTAAAGGCTCCTTTAAAATCAGGGATGTGCTTTGGAAAGGTTTGCTTGATTGATTGCAGCTGACATCAGGCAAAACATTAGACTTACCTGACTATGTTTCATTCTTCCTCTGTTGTTCACTGAGTTTTATGTACTGTGTTTCTGCCTTGTTCACAGATCGGGAGAACCAGTCCATCCTGATCACGTAGGTACCCCCCTGCGCGGGTCCCTGCGGGGCTGCCCGGTGCCAGGGCCCCTCCTGCCTGACCACGCACCCTCTGCTTCTCTCTTGGCTTTGGCAGCGGAGAATCCGGGGCCGGGAAGACTGTGAACACCAAGCGTGTCATCCAGTACTTTGCAACAATTGCAGCCAGTGGAGACAAGAAAAAGGAGGAGAAGTCATCAGGCAAAATGCAGGTGAGTCAGGAAGGACAGACTGAATGCTTGGCCTGTCATTGCCCTGTCAACCAAACACAGTGACTGAATAATGATGTCCCTGCAGGGAACGCTTGAGGATCAAATCATCAGCGCCAACCCACTGCTGGAGGCCTTTGGAAACGCCAAGACCGTGAGGAACGACAACTCCTCACGCTTTGTGAGTTCTTGCTTTGTATAATATCTGCCCCTTCATGGCAACACACTTGATGCCTGAAGAGTTCTTCATGCAGAGGAGACATCAGCAGAACACATCCAGGCTGACCTGCTGCTGCTTCTGCTTCACAGGGCAAATTCATCAGAATCCATTTTGGTGCCACAGGCAAACTGGCTTCTGCTGACATTGAAACTTGTAAGAGATTCTTCTGGACTGCTCCCATCCCTTCCCAAATTCCCATTTCTATGTACATTCCCACAAGTGTCTAACTCTTTCTACCACCCTTGCCAGATCTGCTGGAGAAGTCCAGAGTCACTTTCCAGCTCAAGGCAGAGAGGAGCTACCACATCTTTTATCAGATCATGTCCAACAAGAAGCCAGAGCTAATTGGTATGAAGTATTATGAATGGTTTGATAAAATCTGAATGTGCTAAGTATTTATCTTCATTCTCACATCCAGATACATCCTATTCCTCTGTACAGACATGCTCCTCATCACCACCAACCCCTATGACTACCAGTTTGTGAGTCAAGGTGAGATCACTGTTGCCAGCATTAACGACCAGGAGGAGCTGATGGCTACAGATGTAAGTGTCACTGAGCATATTGGTTTGGTGAAATTTCCTTGTAATGGCCTGGAGGTTTATTTGAGTGCTTCTGTTGCCAGAGTGCCATTGACATCCTGGGCTTCACTGCTGATGAGAGGGCGGCCATCTACAAGCTGACAGGGGCTGTCATGCACTATGGGAACCTGAAGTTCAAGCAGAAACAACGAGAGGAGCAGGCAGAGCCTGATGGCACCGAAGGTATTAAAGCCTTGTAGAACTCCTAATCACAGATATGGATAGGTGGAAGTTGGCAATCATGTATTTTCCCTCTGTTTAGTATCACAAATGCATAAATCTCAGCTTCCAGAGGATTCATGTTTCTAAATTTCACCTCAAGATATCACAAAATTTCAATACTGAGACCAACGGCTACATCTTAGAGGGTATCCCCTTTCAATTATCACTTCTTCTCTGCTACTTCCTCCCTCTCTCTTTGTACATAGTTGCTGACAAGGCTGCCTACCTGATGGGTCTGAACTCAGCAGACCTGCTCAAGGCTCTCTGCTACCCCCGAGTCAAGGTGGGGAATGAATACGTGACCAAAGGCCAAAATGTGCAGCAGGTAACAACAACCACTTGGTGACTGGGAACCTCTGACTTGAATCACTATTTGCTCTGGAAATTGTATTTCTTCTGCTCCATTCTCCTTTGGTTTAGGTATACAATTCAGTGGGTGCCCTGGCAAAGGCTGTCTATGAGAAGATGTTCCTGTGGATGGTTGTTCGCATCAACGAACAGCTGGACACGAAGCAGCCCAGGCAGTACTTCATTGGTGTCCTGGACATTGCTGGCTTTGAGATCTTTGATGTAAGGATTTCAGGTTTGAGGGCTTCTCTTGAAGGGAAAGATTATTATATTAGAGGACTTGTAAGTAACAGGCTAGTCATTTGTGATTTTATGTAGGAAAAACCCCAGTCATTTTCTTCTCTAGGAGAAAACAAAATCCTCAAAAGCTCCATCGGTACAAGCACAGAGTCATTTTGATTGTGCAGGGGCAGCAAATAGAATTTTATATGTTGTAATATTACAACTGTTTGAGCTTAATGTTAAGGATTAAAGAACACAAAATATTTTGATTAAATTTTTAAAGAGCTCAAGGAGAAGAGCTAGGAGATGCATTGGCAAATATATAATGAGTTAAGGATGTTCTAAATGTTTAAAGAACCAAGAAATCATTAGCTATGTCTTTAATCAGAGATATCAAGAGTTTTCAATTTGGAGACAAGAGCATTCACTCATCTTGTTTGCTGAATAAAAAAACCCCAAAGTATTGTATTATTTTATCAGATTCACTAAAAAAATCTGGCCAAAAAAAATCCCTCATTCACATTAAGTAGATATTTCTGTCTGGAGCTGCATATAGGTTCTCTTATGCATAGGTCCTGGTAATACAGTTGTGTTTTTACTGAGGAGATTTATAAAGGTTGGAGAAGAATGATTAAGTGGGCATATTGATAAGGGTTGATTGTTCTGTTTTTTTCCACTGAGCAGTTCAACAGCCTGGAGCAGCTGTGCATCAACTTCACCAATGAGAAACTGCAACAGTTCTTCAACCACCACATGTTCGTGCTGGAGCAGGAGGAGTACAAGAAGGAGGGCATTGAATGGGAGTTTATTGACTTTGGCATGGACTTGGCTGCCTGCATTGAGCTCATTGAGAAGGTATTTCTGTAATTCACAATGTCAGGTATTTTCAGAAATGCATTCATTTTATATCTATTTCTAAATGCTGCTTGTAATGGTAAATATGATACTGCAGACACATCAGTTTGTATAATTTTATGATTTGCTGAACAGAACAATCCCTGAGAGCAGCAATATTGTCCCACTCGGGAAGTTTTTTCATCTCTGAGTCTTTCGACCTTTTCACCTTGTCCTCCCTCTTTCCTTGTGATTTCTCCCAGCCCATGGGCATCTTCTCCATCCTGGAAGAGGAGTGCATGTTCCCCAAGGCAACTGACACCTCTTTCAAGAACAAGCTCTATGACCAGCACCTGGGCAAGTCCAACAACTTCCAGAAGCCCAAGCCAGGCAAAGGCAAGGCTGAGGCCCACTTCTCCCTGGTGCACTATGCTGGAACAGTGGATTACAACATCACTGGGTGGCTGGAGAAGAACAAGGACCCTCTGAATGAAACTGTCATTGGGCTGTACCAGAAATCATCTGTGAAGACCCTGGCCTTACTCTTTGCCTCTGCTGGAGGAGAGGCAGGTCAGTTCTCTGAAATTCATCTCTTTGATGCATGGTGGTTGGTCCCCAAAGCAACAGGTGTCTCATTATCTTTACTTTATCAGAGGCTAGTGGTGGTGGTGGTGGCAAGAAGGGAGGCAAGAAGAAGGGCTCTTCTTTCCAGACTGTCTCAGCTCTTTTCCGGGTATGTAAACAAATTTTCATTTCTGCAGAGAGTTATTCTGTATTTTTAGCTGCCTCAGACACAGAAAAAAATGGCAAAAAACACCCCCAACAATCAACAAATCAACCAACCAACCAACAAGAAAATATTTTACGTATAACTTGTCTTTAGTCCACAATTAAAATCAAATCCTATGGAATGAAAAATAGCACTTTAAAAAGCTAAACTTACAATTAATATAAACATAAAATTTTGTCATAAAACATGCCCACTTTCTAGCCTTTATTAGGTTGATGGTAAGTTTTTTCTTGACCCACAAGGTGAGGTTTAATGCTGGGAATCAGAAGAAACAGAGCAATTGAGGCGTGCTCAGCTGACAGTGTTCAGCCCAGTGTATCTCCATTGATCGGTCTTTTATATTAAATTCAAGGAATGCACTGGGTTATTTTTGCCATTTCTCTTATAAATGCACACTAAATCATGATCCCACAGGAGAATCTCAACAAGCTGATGACCAATCTGCGGAGCACCCACCCCCATTTTGTGCGCTGCATCATCCCCAATGAGACTAAAACACCTGGTAAGAAGCCCAAGCTAAAAGATCCTTGCTCTGATACATCCATTCCCCTCTGCAATGCAATCTGTGCCCCTCATTTGTGCTCTGCATTGCCAGGTGCCATGGAGCACGAGCTGGTGCTGCACCAGCTGCGCTGTAACGGCGTGCTGGAAGGGATCAGGATCTGCAGGAAAGGGTTCCCCAGCAGAGTCCTCTATGCTGACTTCAAACAGAGGTGAGAGCTATGAAATGGAGAGATAAGTCAGGTGTCCTCACCAACTGCTCTCCATCACACAACCGAGCTTTACTTTAAAAAGTATGGAGAGATGAAATTCCAACTTCCTCAGCCTGGTTCTGCTGCAAACACTGCTCTTGGTTTCAGTGAAGAGAACGTTCTTATGACTGGACATTGTCTTCCTCCTATTTGCTCCAATTCCACAGATACAAGGTGCTTAATGCCAGTGCCATCCCTGAGGGACAGTTCATCGATAGCAAGAAGGCTTCTGAGAAGCTTCTTAGTTCAATCGATGTGGATCACACCCAGTATAAATTTGGACACACCAAGGTACAAACTCCCACCTTCACTGCCTGCCTGGGCTTTTCTCTCTCTACCTGACAGTGATGTGCTGCAACGTTTCCTCTCTCAAGGTGTTCTTCAAAGCTGGGCTGATAGGGGTCCTGGAGGAGATGAGAGATGAGAAGCTGGCACAGCTCATCACCCGCACCCAGGCCATGTGTAGGGGCTACTTGGCAAGGGTGGAGTACCAGAGAAGGGTGGAGAGAAGGTACACCTTCCCCTTCTTCAGTTAAAATCATTTTGCTCATGGAAAAGTGTTGACACTTGTCCGACTGAGAATATTCATTGTACATTTTAATTTTGCCTCAGGGAATCCATCTTCTGCATCCAGTACAACGTTCGCTCATTCATGAATGTCAAACACTGGCCATGGATGAAGCTGTTCTTCAAGATCAAGCCCTTGCTGAAGAGTGCAGAGTCTGAGAAGGAGATGGCCAACATGAAGGAAGAATTTGAGAAAACCAAGGAGGAGCTTGCAAAGTCTGAAGCAAAGCGGAAGGAGATTGAAGAGAAAATGGCCTCTCTGATGAAGGAGAAGAATGACCTGCAGCTCCAAGTGCAATCTGTAAGTATTGTTAGTGTATTTCTTCCGGGTATCCTCACAGCACGTTACTCTAATGTTAGACAATTGTCTGAGAAAATATTTTAATATTATTTCAGGCCATTCAGTGTCACCATTATAATAGGAGTTCTAGCTTGGGAATGGGTTTTGAAGCATGTATGTGCATAGGTCTGTTTATCCAGGCTAAAAATACAACATCCAGTGTAGTCACTGGAGATTTAGAATTTAGTTAGCAGTGTCTGCGGAGCAATTCATTTGACAATTTTCTCTGGTTTCAGTCAGTTACCCAAGGACCTACATGTTATGTCACCTGTCTTTCTGCAACCACTTTTCCAGGAGGAAACAAAAACCCTCTGCATTCTGTCCCAACCCTATATGTACCTCCTAAGTCCTTTGGGAGATCAGGGCATTGGTCAATATTTAAAGATTACCTTTTGTATTTAGATGTTTGCTACACATATTCAAAATAAACTCTGGTTCAAATTGAAATCTCTAATTGCACCTTGACTATGTATCAACTTATCTCACTCAAAGATAAGAGTTTAAAAGAGCCTATGCAAAAACCAACTTCCTAGAAGACAACAAAGAAGAGTAATTCCATGTTTCTTTTCCTCAGTGAGAAATACCATTTCTCTATTCACATTTTGCAAACAGTTGTGATTTGCAAACAAATCTGTGTTTCTCTGCTAGGAAGCAGATGCTTTGGCCGATGCTGAGGAAAGGTGCGACCAGCTCATCAAAACCAAAATCCAGCTGGAAGCCAAAATTAAGGAAGTGACTGAAAGGGCAGAGGATGAAGAAGAAATTAATGCTGAGTTGACAGCCAAGAAGAGGAAACTGGAGGATGAATGTTCAGAGCTGAAGAAAGATATTGATGACCTTGAGCTAACACTGGCCAAGGTGGAGAAGGAAAAACATGCCACTGAAAACAAGGTATGAGGTAGAACCTGTCACTCACATTCCAGAAAATGGACTATGTGCCATTGCAGGACTTCTATAGCTATTTCCTTTATTTACATTTGCTCCCTTCTTCTCAAAGGTGAAAAACCTGACTGAGGAGATGGCAGCTCTGGACGAGACCATTGCCAAGCTGACAAAGGAGAAGAAAGCCCTCCAAGAGGCGCATCAGCAGACCCTGGATGACCTGCAGGCAGAGGAGGACAAAGTCAATACTCTGACCAAAGCCAAGACCAAGCTGGAACAGCAAGTGGATGATGTAAGCACACAGATATAGAACAGGAAGAGGACAGGTATGGAGTCCAAGCTGGCTGGCAGAGCCCTGATGGTCTTGTTGTGTTTAGCTGGAAGGGTCCCTGGAGCAAGAGAAGAAACTGCGCATGGACCTGGAGAGAGCAAAGAGGAAGCTGGAAGGAGACCTGAAGCTGGCCCAGGACAGCATCATGGATTTGGAGAATGATAAGCAGCAGCTGGATGAGAAACTGAAGAAGTAAGTGTGGCTCTGGGGCACCTGAGTGCTGGACTGCAGCTCTTGTCTTGTTTCTTTGTGATCTAACACAGTTCACTTGTCCCAAAGGAAAGACTTTGAAATCAGCCAGATCCAGGGCAAGATCGAGGATGAGCAAGCAGTGGCTATGCAATTTCAGAAGAAGATCAAGGAGCTGCAGGCAAGTCTCTGTGCCTTTTGCCCTGCCTTGCTCAGGCTCAGCTCAGGCAGGAGGAGGGCACGGCTGTGAAGGGTCCCTGCTGTTCTGCAGGCCCGCATTGAGGAGCTGGAGGAGGAGATTGAGGCAGAGCGAACCTCTCGCGCTAAAGCAGAGAAGCATCGCGCTGACCTGTCCAGGGAGCTGGAGGAGATCAGCGAGCGCCTGGAAGAAGCAGGAGGGGCCACATCAGCTCAGATTGAGATGAACAAGAAGCGTGAGGCAGAGTTCCAGAAGATGCGCCGTGACCTGGAAGAGGCCACGCTGCAGCACGAAGCCACGGCTGCCGCCCTGCGCAAGAAGCACGCGGACAGCACAGCTGAGCTGGGCGAGCAGATCGACAACCTGCAACGCGTGAAGCAGAAGCTGGAGAAGGAGAAGAGTGAGCTGAAGATGGAGATTGATGACTTGGCCAGCAACATGGAGTCTGTCTCCAAAGCCAAGGTACACAATTATTTTATTGGTTCATTGACCCAGTGGAATACAGCACAACTCTTGCTCCTTGCTTTCTTTTAAGTGTGGATTATTAATGCATCGTTTTCCATATTCTAAAACACAGGCCAACCTGGAGAAGATGTGCCGCACTCTGGAAGATCAGCTGAGTGAGATTAAAACCAAGGAAGAGGAGCATCAGCGCATGATCAATGACCTCACTGCTCAAAGAGCTCGTCTGCAGACAGAGTCAGGTGAGATACTCACATCTGCACATGCAGATAAATAATGTCTCGGAGTTATTGAAAAAATTACACTTCTGGGCATGTGGATTTTTCAGCACACTTTGTGTCATATCCAATGCTAAATGTTTGCAATGGGATAATAAATTTTGGCTTGCACTGACAACTATCTGGCTTTATATCTCCAAATATTTGCAGTGTCACCATCAGTGGCCTTAAAACTGTTGTGTATCTGCAAATTTTCTCAGGTGAATATTCACGTCAAGTGGAAGAGAAAGATGCTATGGTTTCTCAGCTGTCAAGAGGCAAGCAGGCTTTCACGCAGCAGATTGAGGAACTCAAGAGGCATCTGGAGGAAGAGATAAAGGTGATTCCTGCTCTCAGAGGTCCTCCAAACACTTATGTGAATACTGAGCTATATGACGAGACAGAGAAAAAAAATCTTATGTTATTTGGTGCAAGTCGTCTCATGCTAATTTTTACCTCAAGTTTATCCACTATTCCTTTTTTTCAGTCCCAATTTCTTTCCTCATTGATTGAATGGTTGTCCGTTTGCATAGAAGCATGATCCAATGTCCCTTTATTTTCAGTCACATTTTCTGAGATAATTCTGTTCCATGATCCAACACCCTTGTTGCTCCAGGCCAAGAATGCCCTGGCCCATGCCCTGCAGTCCGCTCGCCACGACTGTGACTTGCTGCGGGAACAATATGAGGAGGAGCAGGAGGCCAAGGGGGAGCTGCAGAGAGCCCTGTCCAAGGCCAACAGTGAAGTGGCCCAGTGGAGAACCAAATACGAGACGGACGCGATTCAGCGCACGGAGGAGCTCGAGGAGGCCAAGTACGTGGGGAAAGTGAGGAAGATTAGCAGAGATTAAGATCAGTAATTCTTGGAGACCACTGTGACATTATTGGGAAGACATTTGTGTTCCTCTTGGTATTGGGGCAAAAGGAGAATAGCAAATATAATGCAAGTAGTGTTGGAAAAAAGTCACAGGCAAATCTGTAGAAGACAGGGACTGGCAGAAAGACAGGGAAAAGCCCATTAATCACATGCCCCAACTTTCCCTTTTCTCTTAAACCATGAGATACATTTAACACAGGAAGAAGCTGGCCCAGCGCCTGCAGGATGCAGAGGAGCATGTTGAGGCTGTCAATGCCAAATGTGCCTCCCTGGAAAAGACAAAGCAGAGGCTGCAGAATGAAGTGGAGGACCTGATGATTGATGTGGAGAGATCCAATGCTGCCTGTGCTGCTCTGGATAAGAAGCAGAAGAACTTTGACAAGGTCTTTTGGCCTCCAGCACCAGCACTCCTGGCCAGAGCAGGGCCCTGTGATGGCCACAGCCCTACTCACCCCCCATTTCTCTTCAGGTCCTGGCAGAATGGAAGCAGAAGTATGAGGAAACGCAGGCTGAGCTGGAGGCCTCGCAGAAGGAGTCGCGCTCTCTGAGCACGGAGCTGTTCAAGATGAAGAATGCCTATGAGGAGTCCTTGGACCACCTGGAAACAATGAAGCGGGAGAACAAGAACTTGCAGCGTAAGTCCCTGGCCCTCTGCTCCTCCCTGGCCTTTCTCACAAGCTTGTCTGTCTGCCACACTTAACAGCTCTGGGCCTGCAGGAATAAGATCTTGCCTGGCACCTTGGTAGGCCAGAGCCTTTCTCCGTTCTGCTCTGTGCCTGACCATGGCGCTTTTCTCCCTTCCTTGCAGAGGAGATTTCCGACCTCACGGAGCAGATTGCGGAGGGAGGAAAGGCGATTCATGAACTGGAGAAAGTGAAGAAGCAGATTGAGCAGGAGAAATCTGAACTGCAAGCCTCCCTGGAGGAAGCTGAGGTAAAGCCTTCTGTTTTTACCTGATAAGTTACCACGCTGCTCTGCAGCTTCAGGTAACATTTAAATAATTCTATGCACTGAGAATTGAGTGGAGGCATAGGAAGCAGGTTTTCTTCACACCAGTAAAATCTTTGAAACCACAGGTATGCTTTTTTCTTTCCTTTCTTTCAATCTCAGTCCTCTGGTTATACATTATTCTTTGAAATAGCAATTCATGTAAAGTTTTTGACATTGCGATTTTTTATAATTAACAGGATTTTATGCTTTTTCCAGGCCTCCCTGGAACATGAGGAGGGGAAGATCCTGCGCCTGCAGCTTGAGCTTAACCAAGTGAAGGCTGAGATTGACAGGAAGATAGCAGAGAAAGATGAGGAGATTGATCAGATGAAAAGAAACCACCTCAGAATTGTGGACTCGATGCAGAGCACCCTGGATGCTGAGATCAGGAGCAGGAATGAAGCCCTGAGACTGAAGAAGAAGATGGAGGGAGACCTGAATGAAATGGAGATCCAGCTGAGCCATGCCAATCGCATGGCTGCAGAGGCACAGAAGAACCTAAGAAACACCCAGGCTGTCCTCAAGGTATGGCATTACAGACCAGGTGCTCATGGGTTTCATACACAGCTGCAAATATTTCTCTTCTACTGTTCCATGTTTTCCCTGTTGATATGAAAATGGAAAAAAAAAGTAAAGAGGAAGGATATGCCTTCCAATCTCTCTTACCTTTCTTTCAGGACACCCAGCTGCACCTGGACGATGCTCTCAGGACACAGGAGGACCTGAAGGAGCAGGTGGCCATGGTGGAGCGCAGAGCAAACCTGCTGCAGGCTGAAGTTGAGGAGCTCCGGGCAGCCCTGGAGCAGACGGAGCGGTCGAGGAAATTGGCTGAGCAGGAGCTTCTGGATGCAAGTGAGAGAGTTCAGCTCCTCCACACTCAGGTAAATTCTAGAATTGAAGACATATAGCACCGACAGTATTTAGAGAATTAAAGTTCATAATAGGTCTGTTTTCCTTTTTTAATTGAAATACAATAGTCTTCAGTAGTCTACCATTTTCATTTATCAGTTATTTGTATTCTTCATATGCAACTGTAATAAAAACAGAAATAAAAATAGGTCATTTGATTTTTCTAAGGATAGTGTGAAGGAACTGGAGAAAAAAAACATGCTTTTTTCCTTCAACAGAACACCAGCCTGATCAACACCAAGAAGAAGCTGGAAACAGACATTGCCCAGATCCAGAGTGAAATGGAGGATACCATCCAGGAAGCCCGCAATGCTGAGGAGAAGGCCAAGAAGGCCATCACAGATGTGAGTTGGGCGCTCCTGGCATTGCTGATGGTGAATGTACTCTGCCCAAAATATCTCCAGCCCCAAAATGGCTTTGACCTTTTGTTCTGATCAGGCGGCCATGATGGCAGAAGAGCTGAAGAAGGAGCAGGACACCAGTGCCCACCTGGAGAGGATGAAGAAGAACCTGGACCAGACAGTGAAGGACCTGCAGCACCGTCTGGAAGAGGCCGAGCAGCTGGCACTGAAGGGAGGGAAGAAGCAGATCCAGAAGCTGGAGGCCAGGGTGTGTAGGGCTGGGGCTGTGCCTGAGGGAGCGTGTCCCTCCTTGGAGAGACATTGGCAGGGCAGCTTCAGGGCTGGGCTTGTCCTTGCAGGTGCGGGAGCTGGAAGGGGAGGTTGATGCTGAGCAGAAGCGCAGCGCTGAAGCCGTGAAGGGTGTGCGCAAGTACGAGCGCAGGGTGAAGGAACTCACCTACCAGGTAAGGCAAGAGCTCTCCTTGGGCTGATTCACCCTTATTCCATCAATCAAAAAAGATTTTCATGGACTGCAAGGATAAATGCTCTATTGGTGTGTGCAGAAAGCAATAATTCATTCTTTCCAATCTGCTAACACTCAAGTCTGAGGAAGACAGGAAGAATGTGCTGAGGCTGCAGGATCTGG
The DNA here is from genome assembly GCF_027579445.1 of Ammospiza nelsoni. NCBI lineage: Eukaryota > Metazoa > Chordata > Aves > Passeriformes > Passerellidae > Ammospiza > Ammospiza nelsoni. The sequence goes on from NC_080651.1 coordinate 5,044,693, forward strand.
TGGACAAGCTGCAAATGAAAGTGAAATCCTACAAGAGACAAGCTGAGGAAGCTGTGAGTATTGCTCAGGGAAATAAAATCATTGCTTTCTCTACGTTTCACACAAGTATCCTGCTGAGGAGAGGAACTGTGTCATCCAGATATACCCCCCAGCACATGAGCATTAAATAAGTGGGAGAATAAGTAGAGAAATGACAAATTGAAATTATGAAACTGCTCCTCACCTGGAGCAAGAATACTAGGATATCATCCTGGTGAAACTTGCCCCAGTAGGGTCCTGTGAAGGGGAGGATGAGGAGCTCTGTGTGAGGCTGATGTGTGAGCAGTGGTGGGAGGGGAATGGAGATTTGCAGCCCCACAAGGCTGACTTGCAGCAGGACTGAAACCCCTGCCCTGTGCTCCTGAGCCCTGATTGCCTCTGCTCTCACAGGAGGAGCTGTCCAATGTGAACCTGTCCAAATTCCGCAAGATCCAGCACGAGCTGGAGGAGGCCGAGGAGCGGGCTGACATTGCAGAGTCACAGGTCAACAAGCTCCGAGTGAAGAGCCGCGAGTTTCACAGCAAGAAAATAGGAGAGGAAGAGTGAAAATTGCAGGAGGTAGCAAAGTGACCTGAGGGCTGCACAAAATGTGAGCCCTCTGTCACTTCTTTCTGCAACAAGGCTTTATCAATTAGTCAATGTCTAAAGACAAAGACCGTAGATTCCTTTGCATGAAAAGCAGTAGCTACATTTTAGTTTTGCAGGTTTTTAGGTGCTGATTTTGTTCAAACAATATTCAAACAATATTCAGTAGTAAACTCCTGAATTTTCTGGAGTAAGATTCAGAAACTCCAACTACAGTAAAAGTAATATGCATGAGAGCAAACAAAAAATTTTACACTGTACTAGAGTGTTTCCCAGAAATGGAATTGTGATTTAAAGTTAGAATAAATAAATATTAAATAAATAATGCTTTTTAGGAAGAGAAATTTTAAGCCTGTGTTTTACAAATTTACAAGCATAGATATCAAAACGAACTGGTTTTATTTTTTAACACTGGAATTGAGAGCAACTCTGTTAACACCATGAAGAAATCTCCAAGTCTGGCACCCTGAGAATACAGAGAAGTTCTTAACATGGTGTTTCCACATTGCCAAACAGTGCTTCCTGTCTTCCTTTTGCAGCAGTGCATGAGCTTTGTTGTAAAAGGAAATGGAAAACTGGATGGAAAAAGTAGCTGATAGACCCTGGCTTTCTTTATTAACCCCACATTGGGTAACACTGCAGAATATAATGCATGAGCAGGACAAAAATGAGGAAAAGCTGACCATGAGGAAGAGCAAGGTAGAAAGGATGTTTCCCATTCCCAGGCATTCTCATTCAGTGCCCCAGTGGGGGCTGAGCAGGTGGTAAGTCTGGAGAGCACAGGTACCTCCACCCTGAAGCAAAGAGATCAGTGCCCACTGGGACATCACACTGACTCTGACATTGGAGCTTCCTTTGTCTGGAATAGGTGTTTAGAGGCAACCTGCACACAAGAGGCAGTTTAACACACCATTCACCAGAGCCTGGCACATCAGGAAGCTGCTGAGGGAAGATTCTACAGGCAGATGTGGGGAATTGTAAATGAGACATGGCTTTGACTGCAGGGACACTTAGCGGTCTCTCCAGGTCCCTGTCTATGTCTACACCTCTCCATTTACAGGGAGTACTCCAAAGAGCTGTGAAATGGCTGGGGAAGGGAGCTGGACGTACTGCAGAGCCTTTTGCACTGACCACAGCACTCAGTGTGTTTGCAGCAATGTTCAGAACTGGGAGGTCCTCCTCCTCCCAACCACACTGAGGTTTACACCCACAGAATCCTTCCATGTTACAACCAAATATGGAAGTAGTTGGCTAGGCAGCAGCTAAATATATTTAAGGAAAAGATGATGCCCCGGGTTGACTCTTGTGTCACTGTAAGTGATGCTCTTCAGAGACATCATCTCTATGTGTGAAGCTGTGAAAACTTCATCAGTGCCAGTGATATATGGGCAACAAGGAAAAGATACCCTGGGTACCTTTATAGACCTGCTGACAGAGTAGTTAATATCACAACAACTTTGGGGACCATGTTTCAATGCCAAAACTCCCTGTTCCCTTTGGACAATATCATAATCACTCTCAAAAATGTACAAGCTGCTCTGACCGTGGAAGAATCAGGATGCACTTGAAGCACCTGAGACTCTTGGGGCTCTTCTGTCTCTCACCTGTAAGAAATTCTGGCCTCAGGATTTCTTGCTAATGCTCAGCTGATGAAAGGTAACATTGCAGGTTCCTTTAGAGACAACACCTGGGGCCAGAATTCCAACTGCACAGGTGGGAGAGGGAGAGAAATCACACACATTGCCCTGTGCTGAGCTGGCCTTGCCACCAGCCAATCTGGAAAGCAGGGCTGGAGTCTTGCTGGAATCAGACTGGAATATTAAAGGGATGAGTAAGGAAAACCAATTTCTCTTCACTTTTGATTTGCTGCCTTGGCTGGAGGACAAGGAGTCATTTTGCATCAACACACTATTTCTGGAGACAGGCTGCGTGTGATAGAAAATGTGCTGATGCACAGGTAACTGATCTTGGAAGAAACATGGGCCCATAAGTGGCCTGAAGAAACAAATCTCAGAGGGGTTTTAAAATAGATGCAGCTGATGAGCTCCACCAGAGCTGCTGCCCCATGGGGACTATGGAGTTCTCTGACCTTCAACAGCTTGGGCATGGACAACTGTGTCCCCTGTGCACCAAAGCATCAGCACTTTAGGAGGCACTAAGACATTGAGAAAGTATTTCTGACCTGAAGACACAGGTTCCTCACAGAGGCTTCTTGCCATCGATTCAGCTTTCCAGTTCTCCAAGTACTGAATTTTTATGCCCTCTGCCCACAACAACATTGCCTTGACCCCAAAGTATTTTCTTCCCCAACAGCAGAAAACAAAGGGACTAGCGAGTGAATGACAGAAAGGAAGAGAGAAGCAAAAGAGGGAGAGTCAGGTTGAGCAGGAGAGGGAGAGTAGAGGAGAAGTGGGTTGGGGAGATACTGTGAGAAAGAAATGGAAAAAGAGTGAAGCACAGAAAATGTCAGAGAAAGAAGAGGAAGGTAGGAAGATACTGAGAAAGATGAGAAAGAAAGCAAGATTGAGAAAATAATATTGAGATGGGGAGCAAGAAAATTCATGAAGATCAGGGGAGAAAGAGACAGAAAATAGAGGTGGAAGGAAGAAAAAGAGAAAGGAAGAGAGGAAACAATTTAGCATTGTTTGGGTTTTGGTACCTGACAAACTGACACTGGACTTAACTCTGCTGCTTTTGATCACTGCTCTTGGGAACCTCCTGTTCACTGACCCCTATCACACACAACACCCTACAATGGGTACCTTGCTAAGAGGAGTAAGAGTGTGCCTTAATAAACAAATCTATTCTCTGAATCTCTGCTCTGTCCTGGCACTGCAGGAGGGGCAGGCAGGTTGTGTCTGGTGCCTCCTCACTTCCCAAGGCCTTGTGAGCAGTGATGCTAAAAGAAAAGGCTGAAAACACTGAAGTGGGGCAGCTTGAGAAAGCAGAAGTGCTCATAGGGACTGGGAAGGATGAGGAGAATGTGGGACACTCATTGGAGAGAGGAGAGAATGGGTTCACACTGCAGGCTTTGCATGACATCCAACTACTTTGCAAGCTGGTAATACTTCTAGACACAGAGTCTAAATGTGATGGTGTTCATGGCAGACACACGAGCCAGGTTACAGAATATTAGAATTTAAGCTAGGCAGGAAGCTTTCCCAGCCTTAGATGCTCTTGGAAATGTTCATAATTTCCTCCTCTTTTGGTATTCCAAAACACTTTTTAATGTTTGTGACATCCTGAAAAATACCTGCCTCAGTTAGCCAAAAATCTGGCCTTAATGAAGAATGGACTATATCCACATTGCAATACAGAACTTCTGAAATCAAACTAGGAGATGCTTAGAACTAACAGAGAGAAAAATCTGGTTTTCCTAGGAGTGATTTGAGATTGTGAATGAGCCCTTGTGGAAGTGGGAGGAAAACTGGCATGAAAACCACAATACAACATAACTCACAATAGTTCTGTGTGTAACTGCCTGAACTTTGTTGCAGGAGGTATTATGGGTGTTAAAACTGGTTTTTATATCATAAGTAGCATGTGACAATTCTTAAGAAAAGTATAGCTACATCTGAGATAAGGATAATATGTATGCTTCTTCAAATAATGGCGTTTAAAGGAAGGTTATCAAAAACAGATGCCTTCATGGCGTCTGTTATTTCTCAGTGATTTCAACTGCTCAACATGTTCTCCGATGTTTTCTGGGAGGAGCAGTCACCTTTTCAAAATTGCACAATTTCAGTAACCCTGATTCCCTTCTGATCCAGATCCTTCTCCACCATCAACCCCTTCTACCACCTGTTGCCTTTCTTCTTGACTGTTCCACCCAGCACCACCCAGGCTGCTCACCCCACACACCTGTTCTGTAACAGGAGCTCCTCAGCTGCTTTGCTGAGAGATGGAAAGGCCATCCTGAAGGTCGTGTCCTCATCCAGGACCCACTCTCCTGCTCTCTTCCATGGATGCTTCCTGGAAAGACAGGAGAAGCCTAAGTAACTGTGCAGCTTTGATACTCACTCAGCACCTGCCCAGGTGTTCTGTTTTTACCTTCTGATGCACTTCACAGTCAAGTGATGCTGAGATATCTTTGGAGTTTCTCTCTTCCTTCTCTCTTTTCTGAAATACGCAAGTGTGAAATATCGTACGGGTTTATGTGGCATATTATGGTATACCATTAAGCTTTACCATAAATAAATTGAAAAATTAACCTTGAAGCAGTCTCAAGAGAGTAGAATGAGGAGACAGATGGATCTTCAAAGTCCCTCCATGTTTTGGTGCATGGGACAGAGCAATCTTCACAAGTAAGTTCTACCCCAGAAATACTAACTTAACTTTGCCATGGCCAAAATTTCCCTGTACCTATTCTGTATCTCTCCCCCTGAATATTTATAAGATTCTAAGGGTTCTGTTTATCAACCTGTTTTACTCAAAAATCAATTAACCCTTCCAGTCTTACCTGATATGGAATCTCTGAACCACACAGCACTACAGCACCACTTTGGACTGGACACTTCCTGCAGGGAAGCATGCATTTCACCAAACCCATGCACTTCATTTTCCAACAGGAGAAAGAGATGTTAGATTAAGGAAAGTGTGTCCTACCATCTCCAGAGTCCAGTGCCCAGCTGCATCTTAAAACTGGGAAGTGTTGGGATGAGAAGCCTTGCTCTGAATGATCAGTGTTTCAGCAATTCTGTTTCTTTGGTTGGTGCTAACATTCCTGGCAGCTCTCATTTTACACAGAAGGCAGCAGAAGTGCTGCTGCAGCAGGAGCTGAGCATTCCCTGTCAGAGGGCTCACAGAGCACGCTGATGCCTCCAGCAAGCCCTGTCATACTGACAGCATGGCTGACAACAGCACAGGCAAGCTGAAAATCCCATGGGGAATGCTTTTCAAATAGTGTTGCACTGAATAATCCACAGATTTATAAAATCTGACCACCTTTTTTCCTGTCTTTTTTTTCTTTTTTTTTTTTTCTTTTTTTTTTTTTTTTTTTCTGGATATCTTCATAGTTTTCAGCACTTGTGAATCATAGTTTAGTTTTTTGTTTGACAAGATTCGCATCTGGCACAGCTGAGTGTAAAGAAGAAAAAAAATACTGTTTATAGCAGGAGAATAAAATTGCTTCCATGATAAGATTAGCAATGGCAGTCTGAGGACATAATTGTCCTATTGTTGACCACTCAAAGACTGGCTGTAATAGCAACAGGGCTACACCAAGAATAATTTTTATCAATGTGATTAAGAGAAAAATGATTTTTAACTGAAAGCTGTTTGTGGAGCTAACTCTTGATTACAAAAAAATCCCACGGGAGTTGCTTGTGAGTTTTTTGGTTGCAATGAATGTTTCAAGAGTATCTAAAAAGCCAACAGATGATCAAGGTATAAAAAGAGCACAGAAAAGCTAATTTTTCACTAGAGAGCAATTAAGAATGTTCCTGCTTTTTTATTTATTTTTTTTTTTAATGCAATAGGTTTTGGAATAAATAGAGGAGTAGCAATGCACCAAGAATAGAGGGTACTCACCCAATATTGCTAAATGAATTAAAATCTGAAGAAACTGAATTACTTTCTGGTGAGTATGAACAGTGCTCAAATCAATGCCAGGGAAATGGAAATTGCAAACAAAATATCAGGCTTTAAGAGGGACTCAGGAGTGAACCTTAGAATATATCCCAGCATTTGTAATTTATGTATCAATAAACACTAGGGAGGAAAACATACTGAAATTACCAATACAGCTTTTGTAGAGTAAAACCAAAGTATGTTCAAAAAGGTGTTGTGATCAGTGCTGTGCACTCCAGGGCTCAGGCTGGAGCAGAGAAATTCAGTGGCAGCAGCAGAAGTTTCCTGCCAGCCCCCCTGGCTGAGGCCAGAACCGCCCCAGCGCAGAGCTGTGCTCAATTACAGCTAAAAAGATACTTAAAATGTTATCAAGGAAAACAGAATTTTCCATTGATGGTAGCTCATTTCTCTATTTAAATCACAAAGATTTGTCCACAACATTGTTAGTTTTATCCCAGGCCTAAGATCTTTCCTAGGAAGATAGAATTCACTGTAGGCAGTTCATTTGTGAAGAAAGGTTGAAGTGGAAGAGACATGAGAGACTATGAGATGCCCTCTTTTTGGCATAGTTACTTTTAACTTTGTTCCTTTATTCAGTTCAGGTACAGATTCATAAATATTTGTCCTTCTCACACAGGAGGGAAGAAGTTTGAGATAAGAATTTGCTTAACCAATATTGTTACCAAACCCTCTTACAGACATTATCAGAAACATCAAAATGTTGGGTGTGGATCAGCTTCAAATATCTTCAAATTAATGTTACAAACATTATCAGGTATTCTATCCTGATTAGCCCATGGGAATGATTGGCACGAATGGGTTCCCAGCAGAACAACCCCAGACAGGATGGAGGTATAAGTAGGCCAGTGAGAAAGAAATTGAATAAAAAAAAGAAGGCAGAGTTCCAAACTGTGGATTAGAGTAAGAAAATTAACTTCATCTAAAGAAAGAATTTAAAAAAGAAAATGTATAAATAAAAAAAGAATAGTGAATAGGACTCTCTATGAAATTGAATGTAACAGAAATCAGTGGCTGTAGTACAGTCTGAAGCACAGTACTGTACTACAGTACAGGTTGTAGTACAGAGCTGAATAGCAGCATAGGCATGCAGGGCTTTTCTGACTTTCTGACACCAAGACTGGGCACAGTGCAGCCACAGCATGAATTTGCTATGAAATTTCTGCAAGCAGATAACATTATCTCAAAAGCTTTGGGGAAGAAAATCCATCGAGATACCCATATAGGCATGGCTCTGGTTTCTGACTCACAGATGTGGGAATGGAGCAGGGTCAAAGTGGACCAATTACTTTTCTCAGCTGAGGAAATGTGCAATGCCATAGTATTTTTGGGGGTCTCCCATTAGGAATTTATACACTGAAGTCCAGTCCTACACAAGGGAAGGAATATGTAACCCCAGTTCATTTCATCCTTTTTATTATCCAGCCATTTAGCCCTTGCTGCACAATGTGGAAGAGTTTTATCCATATGTGACAGCAGCTGATACATCATGCAGTGCAGTTAAGCAGCAGCACATTTGTCTTTTGCTCTGGAAAGGCAAGCCCAGAACAAATCTGGTGACAACTGCAAAAGAATTATTGTTATCAGAGAACTGGAGCTGCTGGAGCCCAGGCATACAAACACTTCTGGAAAAAATCACAGGTTGCAGGTTTCTGCATGTTTCAACCAGATGAAACTCAGGAGCTTGGGAAGACAGTATTTTCACCAAAAAAAAAAAAAAAAAAAAAAAAAAAAAAAAAGAGCAATTGTTGTTAACAGACCATTAAAGAAAACAGGAAAACATTGAAGTACACTCTAAAAATTGTATAAATTATATCCATAAATCTTGTTCTGTAAAATGGCAGTAGGTTACCTGAAGAAGTGGGAAAGTCCTCTGATTCCTTCAGATATCCAACACCTGTCAGAGCTGCCTTTGTGCAAGTCATGAGGAGCACACCATGTAGCCTGAGGAGACTGGGCTCCAGGGACAGCTCTTGGGCACATGGAGTGCCTATGCCCAGACAGGCTCCAGAAGGTTCCCCTTGTACTTATGAGCATCTCTGCTGGGACTTCACGCTGAACTGCCCAAGGGGAATGAGGTGAGATCTCTGTGCTCTCTTATTTGTGGGAATTCTCGCAATTGTGTGTTCACCTGCTCGGACATGTGGTTGGCTGTTTATTGTGTACATTTGTGTTCTCCATGTGCCTGTGCCTTTGGGGAGTTCTTGCTCAGCCTCACTGCTTGGTTGGACCTGGATCTGTGGCAGTCTTGTCTGTGTCACAGTGCCAGACTCAGCCTTGCTGTCTGACAAGAAAACCTGGGGAACGGATCCTGCATAGAAACTGCTGTAAAGCTGGAAACCAGGCAGGCACTGAGCACTGGGAGACTGGGAAAGGAGCACTTCCCACCAGACAGCCAATCTGCCAGCTGATGCCCTTCAGCTAGCAGGGCTGCAGGGGCTTTTGCTGCTCAAAATATTCTGGCAGTGTCTGAGACAACAAGTGAATGACAAACATATTTAGCAAGTTCCTCTGGCTGCCCTGGCTGGAAGGCACCAACCTCCCTATTTCTTTTCTGCATTAGCCACACGTGTTACTTGCTCAGTGCTGACAGGGAGGAAGCACTGAGCAAATATTTGCTTAATGGGAAGCAAATAGATCAAAATAAAAGGGAGAGAAACACCAGAATGATGGGTTTGTGATCAAAGTGTCCAGCCCAATATGGCCTCAGAGAATCATCAGTAAAAGCCTTTTGCCACAGGCAAACCAGGGTTGTTTATTTGTGATCTTTCCTGGTAGAAGAGATGGCAGAGAATTCGGTTCAAGGCAATGGAAAATGCAGGTGTGTGTGAATGCAGGTGTGTGTGAGCCCCTGTTCATTTCCACAGACACAAACTCTCGGACATACAAACACTCTCCTGCACAATTATATAGCCCAAAAATGCTTCCCTCATCACCTGCAATTTGACCATTGCAATTCAAGGAACATATTTCCAGCATTTTCTTCTCTGAGTCTCACAGACAAACCTTTAATTTCCCGTTTCCTTTCTGAGAGGACAAAGCTGTGCCACTATCAGCAGCCAGCCTGTGCCTGTCCTTGCTCTGAACTCCTTGCTCTGTGCATGCCTCCCTGCTAACACACTGCCTGTGCTGGAAGCGCCCTGAATGCTTTGCATGATGTGGAAGCCAATCTTCCTTGTTATGCAGATTAATGGATGCCATGCCACAGCCTGCTCCCAAACAACCCAAGCAGCCATTGCATAAATGGGATTATTTCCTGGGCATGTTAACTGCCCCTTGGCACTGGCAGGATTGCTGCATGGACATCTCAGGTGAGGACATGAGGGAACTGCTGCTTTGGCAACAGCAAACTGCACAAAGCCCAGCACCTTCCCTGTAGCTAAATTCAAGTCATTGGCAACCACAGCCCAATGTTGTCGAGTGTAAGAGCTGAAATAAGGGATGTGGGACTTCAGGCAGCTCTCCAAAATGCAGTTTATTGTACCCAGGATGTCACAGCAGGCCAGGGTCGTGGGTGACAGAGCTGTGCCCACAGCTCTCAGCTCCAGCTGCAGGCAGGCCGGGAGACCCTTTGGTTTTGGTTACAGTGCATTTTATACTTTTCTTTGCTGAGCATCTTAATACAGTAGAACCAATCTATCCCTTAACTTTTATCTCTAGCTTATCATAACTGCTATAATTACCATATTCATGTTACTGTTCTCCAATCACTAAAAGTCAGTACATTACAGTTTAAGCTAGGAGTTGTTTTTCAGTTTTCTTGCAGTGGAAAATTCTGAGACCTTTTTTCTTCTTGCAACATTTGCTGCCTTGTTTGCCTGTGCTATCTTTCTGCTTGGTAAAAACATCTTGTTTGAGGTGGGTTTATCCTTTGCTCTAAGCCATAAAAACCCCTTCTAACTAACACACCCTTTGCCTCCTTGGTTATCCAGTGAGATTGGCTCAGCAATTCTTTTCTTCTATATCAAAACTTGCTTCCATCTCTATTCCTTCTTCAGATTCTACATCCAAAAATCTTTCTGCTAAGCACACACATATCTGTGAGACTTTCTTGTCAAACTTTCATCCTTCCCAACAGTCCAGTCTCTGTGGGACATTGTCAAGTTCCCAATAACAGGACTCCCTTTTCTGCAATACTTCTGTGACCAGGGAGCACATGCTGTTTCCTCTGGCACTGATGTGTCATTCCTGGCTGAACAGAAGGAGATTAGAACTCATTTGAGCATGAAATAGGTTGCTAAGTGAAATCTTCCATGACATTCAGATATGCAGTCTACAACTTTCCTCTGTTTTTTTTCTGAGTTAGTGCCTCTGGAGACTCCTGATATTGAAGGCTCAGAGAACAGAGATGATGCTGCAAACCCTTCTCATGAGCCTAACACATGATGATCCTGGTTCCCTGTGGAAATCTGATGCCACATAGGATACCCCCCTCCTGTTGCATAACACAGGTAGGAGTTAGTCCAACAGGACACAAAGACCCTTTTTCTGCAGTTCCACAGCCACACTTCTACTGCCAAAGGAGGAAATAATTCCAATTCCCAATGCAAAAGTGGAGATATTGCTCTCTCTTGAGCAATTTTATGACCTAATAAGAGGAAAAAATTTCCTCTGTGACACACAAGAACCTCTTTTGTTATCAGAGACAGCTATGAATGCTGTTGCAAATACTTAGGTGAGAATTGGGATGACTAAACAAAAAAAGGGAGCAAGTATGGCCACATTCAACAGTGTCCATAGTTCTCTGGAAGGAACATGGAGGACATTTTTTCATGAGGAAAAACCAATCCACCTACACAGTTACACAGAGATTCACTCCCTGGAGTGCTTCAGACTCTGCACAGCAACAGCAAAGCAAATACAGATCAGAAACATTAGAATACCATATATGGTGTGGGACAGACATATGTGGCTATGGTTGTGAGGAGAACTATCACTTTAAATAAAATTCTATCGTCTAAAGCAAATGTATAAATCCCTGAGTTCTTATATTTGGCCCAGATCATATTCCCTTTGCAGCTGGTGGAGTCAAATGCTTCAGAGACCTCTAACCTCCCCCTCAAATTTACAATGTCAGCGAAAAATTAGATTCTTTCTTCTGAAACCTGACCCCTGAGAGCACTGATATCAATAGTCTTAAAAATAGGCCCATCAGCTGGGGTCATCAGAGATGTGTTTGTATTGGATTTGCTAAGCCAAGAAATTTTCATACCAAATCATGCTCCAGTGGTTTCCCCAGCATAGGCAGGTTCATTTTGAGAATCTCACAGGCTTTATGCACACTGCAGACAGACAACTTTTTCAACTCTCCAACACTAACATGAACCAGAATGAGGGATATTTTCAGGCATCCTGCACTCCCACTGAAAACAGCATCCAGTGTCATCCGACACAGGCGTCTGAAATGTCAGCTCTTGAAAATGCTCCGTCAGCCCTGTGCCCCTCAAGCTGAAGAAGAGGCAGCCAGCAGATGTAAGATAAGGTCTGTAAAACCTAGATAGGACAATGAAAGGGAGTGGATGGATTGCTGATCTTCCCTCTACCAGAAGAAGGGCCATCAGGTGAAGTCACAGAGGGACAGGAGACTTCAAACCAGCCATTGTTATATCAGATCATCACCACCAACCCAGTGGTGGTGAAGGTTTTCATTAATTCAAAGATCTGCCACACAAATGCAAGGGAGCAGAACCAGGTGCAGACTCCAGATCCCAAACAGAACAAAGACGCCAAGACTGGCACGTGCCTGAGCCAGGAGCACTTGAGGAATGGGGCAGTGTTTAGGGACAGCCTCAGCACATCTGTCTGTTCATGCTTCCCACACTGCCCAGCCTCAGCCACCACCAAGCCACTGCCAGGACAATGCTCTGGGCTGGCCTTTGTGCCCTGGCATGTCTGTCACAAGAAGCCAGCAGGCAGCAGCAGGGCAGAGATGTCCCCCTTGCCAAGAGGCCATGGAGAGCCTGGAGCCCAGGTGCTGCTGCTCGGCAGCCAGGACAGCCTCTGTTAGCACTGCTTGTGCCTCTGGGCAGAGCACACTCCTGGCAGGGGAAAAGCTCCTTGCGCCCATCCCACGGGGCTGGAGCCACAGTCTCAGATGCCCACTGGGTTCAGGGGCCAATGTATGACCACAGCACAGCTGGGGCTGCTCACAGCTGAGCAAAGCCCAGACCTGGGCTGCTATGGGCAGTGGGACACACCAGCAGGGCTTCAGCAAAGCTGCCGAAGTTTATCATAGATCCTGGGTTTCTTCTTCAGTGCCTGGCCCTTAACCTCAGTGTTAATGCTGTCTGATGAGATTACAAGCTAATTTAGTGAGTCATGCTGTTATTGCACATCTGTACCACAATCTGCAAAGCCAGGCAGCAATGCCTGAACCAGATGTGTGCTGCTTCTTCCCTCAGTAGAAGAGCCTTGCTGTGCTGCTTAGCTGGGATCATGAAATCATCCAGAATAGCTGAGATTTCAAGGCTCTTCAAAGGTCACCTAATCAACACCCTATTCAAAGCAAGCCAAATTACTTCAGGTTGCTCAGGATTTGTCCAGCCACATCCTGAACACCTCTAAACATGGAAACTCTCTGATTTGGATCACTGTCAGGATAAAAACAATTTTCCTTAGATCTAATCTGAATTTCCCACATTCCAGCTTGTGCTTCACTCTCTCTCACTGTATCAGATACCTGTAAATAATATCTCCCTTTATCCTCTTCTTCATCAGATTGCATAAACACACTTCTTTTGGCTTTTCCTTGCACATCATGTGCTCCAATGATGTGCCCCCTGACCTTCTTGGTGGCCCAAAGGCTACAAAACAGTCTCCAGAAACCAAATTCTCACCCAGAGTTGTTTGTGACCATGTTTTGTTCTTGGTAGTTTACAGTGCTTCTTTTTAACAGTTCTTTAGACTGCACACTCTTTCCTGTACTGGAAAAGTGTTTTTCATGTATGTTTTTTCACTGACAGCTTTGGTATTCACTACCCTTCACTTATAAACTGGGTTTTGCTATTTCTTAAGTCAGTGGTTTCTAAATCACTTTTTTCATGCACCAGTTCCAGCTTAAGCCTCTTTTTGTGCAGAGGTGGCTGCCCAGACGGGCTTTTAACCCATTTGTGTGTTGCCCTCACGGCCATTACAGAGTGGAAAGACAACTCTGTCAGCAGCAAGGGAGGGACATTCCTTCCTGGGGCCCCTCAGTGATGGTGGGTGTGTGGAGCAGGACTCAGGTGTGATTTGTGACCCCACTCAATATTGCAATCACTCTGCTGTGTTTGCATTGTGGCTCCATCACACTGCTGTGCCATTGTGCTGAAGCAAAATCGCATGCAACAACAGGAATCAAACATCTTCAAATAAGTAAATTTGGTGTTAAGCATTAAAAACCCTCCCCATGTGGAATATCTAAAAGGACCAACCTGGTCCCTGTCATAATCTCCTAGGAGGTGCTCACACATGGATTTGTTGAGGGAGGTGGGTGAGAGTCGGATGCTTCTCACAGCAGATAAAAAGGAATTGGGCTCTGGGCTGACTTTCACAGAAGAGCTAATGACATTGCTGTATCTGTATGGGAGGCAAATCCCCCTGGAAACTCATATAAGCAGGGAAGAGTGAGAAAGAATTAATAAGAACTCGACTGAAAGCCAAGAATTCTAAAGCTCTGTTTTCCAAAGAATGTCATGACAAATGCTGATCACATCAGCACATCAGTTCATTTTATCTGGATTTATCTTCAACAAACCATAAAGCAGCCAAGAAAGGTCACAGCCCCTTTTCTAACTGCATTTAAATTGGCAAATCTAAATAATTTCATCCTGCTCCCAGTGCCTGATACACTACCCTGCTTGCACAAGAGGTAGGGAAGGCAGTTAAGCAGATTGTCCAATTGTCCCAGCACACCTAGTTAGATAGTTATTTTTGTCTTTGAGGAAGATGTGCTCTTTCCAATTCGCCCGCAAAGAAGGATTTTCACAGTAACTCAAGATGAAATCGTGGCTTGAAGTGAGAAGGTGTGAACAAGCTGCAGATTTGCAGGCGGATGGGAGCCGGCAGGGAGGAGGAGATGGACAATGCAGGTTTTTTTGTGGATCTCAATAAGAAAGGTCCAAGAAAATCTGGTTTAATAAAACAGCCAGTTGAATAAGATAGTGTTGAGATAGTGTTGTGAATGTATTCTACAGATTAGTACTCCCTCTAAAACCATGGGCCCTTCCCCCCTCTCCCTCTTCTGCAGCACACAGGAGAGGCAGAAAAAGCAAAGATCACAGGTTGAGATAAGGACAATTTACTGGAAATAGCAATGAGATAAGAAAAACAACAGTAACATCAGTGATGCTAATGACAGAGCGTACAAGAAAAGAGGTGATTCACACAGAAGTGCACAGCAGAGCCCTAAGGTGGTGCAGGATGGGCAGCAGAGCTCAGGCTGGGCCTGGGCACTCTGAGGTTAACTGGGATGCAGGTCCTTGACTTCTCCACGGACACTGGTCTCCTGACCAGGACTGAGACATTCTACCCCTTGATACAGACAAAATTTGCCTTTCTCATAGATATTTAATTTAAAGCTTACCTTAATAACATATGGAATTCTAAAGTCCACAGTGCAAGGACCAACCAAGTAGGTATCACCAGCTCCTTGAGTACATTTGCCTTACACAAGACGCCAAAGACAAATGGTCTCTAATAAGAGTTATATTTCCACCTATAGCCCCGCATCAAATCCCTAGCACAGATCAAACACAAAATTTTCATTGAAAATGAATTGTAACTGAGGACTATGAAAATCAACAAATTCACACATCTTTGCAGTATAAATAATTTTTGTAATGTGATAAAATCAACATTATTATACCCCTAAGCCTAATATTAATGTGAAGAATAGTGTGTAAGAAAAAAAAAGTTTTGAAACAGCTCATTTGAATCTGGGAAGCAGCCAGTGAGCCAGGAAATCCAAAAAAACATATGGGGAATGATATATCCCATGTATCCTTAGAAAAATACATCAGTACATGGGACGGGTGGTCATATCTTCACAAGCTGCAGAAGGCCTCATCCAGCCTACAACATCCAATATTCCAGTTTCCAATTCCATCATCCTTAGATCTCTCAAGAGGTGTAAAATGTCCATCAACATTTCCTACCTTCTGCTCTACCCTCATTATCTGCTTTTGTGGTATATTACTCAAGTTTCTGAATTAACTTGCCAGACTTATTCAGTGGAGGCAAAATCTTCACGGAAACTTATTTCATCTACACTGACTGAGAAAAAGATCATTGGGAGTCCTTAATAGAAGAAATATTACCTGATCAAGCTTTCTGTGATGAAATTACCATTTTAGTGAATAGGAAAAGAGCAGTATCTGTTGATGAGTTTGACCTTAGTGAGTGTTTTTCTTCTTTTGATCCTGTGTTCTATCTTGTCAAATAAAAAGGAGCAGAAGTTGATCCAGGCACTGGGGCAGAGACTTCCTTGCAGCCTATGGAGAGGACCACTGTAGACAAAATTCCCACATACAGCTCAAGGACTGGAGGAGGTGGAAATTTCCTGGAGGAATTGCAGCCCATGGAGAGCCCATGCTGGAGTAAGGGAGAAGTATGCAGAGGAAGAAGAAGCAGAGAGAAGCTGTCATGGAATCACTTCTCCTTCCCATTCCCTACCTAACTGGACTGCTTGGAGCTGGAGGCAGAGGGATCAGGAATGAAGAAGTGGAGTATCAGAAATCTTGGGGAAAACATGTTGTTTTAATATTTGTTTCACAAACTAACTGCTGAAGACAGAGGGATTTAGTGAGTAAAAACCTGCAAAGCATCAATCAGAAGCTGTCAAAGGAAAATGATGAGTTGAAGATTGAGGTCAATAACTTTTCCAGTAGCATGAAGTCCATCTCTATAATCACAGAAGTAGAACCCTCACTTCTCTGTATTTATGAATCTTTTTTCCATCCACAAATGAAAAACCTTTATGCAATCCTTTCCAAAATTAAAAAACAGCAGAAAATAGCTTAAGCACAAGTTGACACTATTTCATCCTAGTTAAAAATACTCTGTAAAAGTCTGAAATATTATGGGCTCATGAGATGTCACAAAGATGGAAAAATATTCAGAAAATTCAAAGAACATGAAGAGGCAAGACAATCTATGAGAAACTCAGAGTCCTAGAATGGCTTTGGGCCAGATGTTGTACTCATTGCAGGAAAAAAAATAGATGAGGCGCTATTTCCTGAACAAGGCAGATGAAAATCAGTAGTCCTTTAATCTCAGGCTTCTAGGTTTGGAAGAAACAGAAAAACAAGTCATCTGTCATTCCTTCTTGAATCTGTTGCCTTCCCAGATGATTCCCATTACTCTAGGAGGTGAAACAAAATGCAAGATATCAAACTGACAGAAAGGATGATATACTACAAATGTAACCTTTGAACCAGTGCACTGGAATCCATGTCATCCTCTTTAATTGACATGTGTAGAGAACCCAGGAGGGAAATTGAATTATGAGGAATCATTTTGCAGCTGCAACTAGACACCTAAACACAGTAATAACTGTAAAAGGAGATATTGGATGGGAGCTTTCCTATGGCTGTATGGCTCTCAGCTGGAGAGCTTTAAGTCCCCACAACTCAGGAGTCAGCAGTAAGAGACAAGTTTATCAAAAACCTGCAAATTCATCTTAATTTCATGTGACACATAAAGAACAGTCAAGTCTATTCTTTGTTAAGGTATTTTTTGTGTGCCGGAGGCTGATGTTTTCTTCAGTGACAGTTCTACAAACACACAATATTATTTTTCAAACAGAAATTATCTCCACATATATTTTTCAGAAAGGCATAGGCAATCTCTTAAAAGAATACATGATCTCAGATATTTCAGTCATGCATGCAGTGTTATAAGCACACAAATGTTCTTTAAAGAAGTGAGTTGAGAAGGCTGGTCATCGTTCTCACATTGTTTCAGTTTCCTGATGTTTGAGAGAAAATGCAAGTCTTCACAATATGATAGATAAACACCATATCCCAGCTCCATGGAAGAACTTTGAACAGCAGATCTTTCCTAATTCTTTGCAAAGGAAATGCAAAACCTTCCAGGAATTCTCTATATTTCAGTGGCATTTTTGTTGGTGCTTGGGAAGGCTGGAGGAGGACAGCTTGGGATCTTAATCCCATTCTTGCATTTGTTAACCACAGCCACTGTCCAAGGTTTCTAAAATAGACATTGGTGAGTTAAAACTGCCAATAAATCTAAAAGATGAAAGTTATAAAATGCATCCTTAGGAATTCCTGTTAATGTGATCTCACTGCAATTTCTGATGGACACACATCAGAGCAAACCAGCACAGCCAGAGATGGAGAATGACAAAATAATACCTTTAAAATTGAATTTCAAATCATAGCCACTCAGTAATACTTCAGAAAAAGGGAAAAAATGTAATTAAACGTATGAATCAAGGGGAATAATCTGTCTTGTCTGATATTTTGAAAGTACCCACCAAAAAGCTAAGGAGTTGTAAATAAGTACAGTTACACAAGCAGGACTTGGTCATCCAGTCTTGGAATTAGATTATACCAGATTACTTCTATTCTTTATTTCCAGAATATTTTAGAATAGGTTCCCTCCAAAGCTCATGAAATAGTAATCCTTCTAACTTCTGCTGAGTCCTGAGACACACAAATCTTATATGTCAAAGAGCAATTAACAGGAGAAGAGAAGCCAACAATTCCAAGATCCAGTGTCGTGCTCTTTTTGCTGGGCTGCACTTCCTCCTTCCTAGATTCCTAGTCATAATATTTATAGGAGATTTATTCACATAGCTAGGAAGACCTCAAATATTTCTAAATATATCCACAAGCACTCAGTCAAGTTTGCCAAACAATGCTTTGCCAAAAATTTTTTGACCTAAGAAAGAGGAGGAGGGAATTGAATGTGCAAACCAGAACCTATAAAAGTGCTGGTAGGACAAGCCTGTTCTGCCTCTGTGGAAGGATTAAAGGTAAGAATAGGGACAGTAGGGTGCTGGCAGAACCCCACAGCATTCCTGCTGCCTGTGGAACTGCTTTCCTCAAAGCACTGTCTGTGTCAATAGGCATGTTCCCTCTCTGTTGAAGTCACTGGCACGTTTTTGCCCTGTGGCTTATTCTTGGGAGTTTGTTCAAAGATAAGAAAGAAGTTGTCACTTCTCTTTTTCAGTATTGACCAGCTTCCAGGCTTAGAGTCTACTGGTGATACAAGAGGTAAGACTGATTTACTTACTCCATAGGAACAGACTCCAGGTTTGCCTTTTAAATGATTTCTAAGGCCACTTCCCATAACCCTTTACATCTGTGCACGCTAAAGCAGTGCAATTCTACCTGAGCTGTGCTGTCTAAAAGGGCAAATTTCCTTTTATAACTGTGCTGGATGATTTGTTTGGAGCCTGCTGGGAAATAATTGACCACTTACACACAGAACTCTTAAAAGGAGATTGACTGTGAACAGGAACCCAGGAAAGAAAAGGTGAATGAGGAGCATGTATATAGTTAAGATTTTGTCAAATCCCTCCAAATGCTTTATATTGAGAAGTTTTCATTTTTCTATACAAGTTCATATTAAAGGGTGAGCTTGAACAGGAAAAGGCAGAACAATTGGAGAAAACAAAACTCTGATTTCTCTACAGAGGGAAAAGGTTTGCATAGACAACTCAGACCTCTGTTTCTGCTTACTCCACATCTGTTCCCTGATGATACTCCATCTCTATAATTGGCACAAATTACAAGGGCTGAAATGAGAGAGAGAGAAAGAATAGAAGTGGGCTTTCATAATTTTGATAACATGACTTCTCTTGCTATCTCTTCTGATTCTGCTTGGTGTTTCTGCTGCATATTTGATTACCACTGAATCTGCCAATCAATCTAATTTTCTACATTGCCTTCTAAAACACAATGAGATCTAATTAACTGAAACTGTAAACTGGAAAAAGGGGAAAAAACTTGACCTCAATCAAACACACCTAGCTTCTTTAAGATTAAAGTGAATGAAAAGTATCTAAGGTAAACAGCAGGTAAAGCAGGAAGACTATAATTACAGGCACAGCAGAACACTGCACAGCCTAAGGTTGCTGCTAAAAACAAATTTCCCCCTTCACTCAGAACCGCCTCTCCATTTCAGCGCCGTGCCTTGCAGCACGCGGTAAACGGCAGCCATGTCTTCGGACGCTGAGATGGCCATCTTTGGGGAGGCGGCTCCTTACCTCCGAAAGTCAGAGAAGGAGAGAATTGAGGCCCAGAACAAACCTTTCGATGCCAAGTCATCTGTCTTCGTGGTACATGCAAAGGAGTCCTATGTGAAGAGCACTATCACGAGCAGGGAATCGGGCAAAGTCACGGTCAAGACTGAAGGGGGAGAGGTGCGTAAAATACAAAATTTATGAAGAGCAGTTCATTCTCACTCTAGCTCTTAGCTGACATACATGTATCTTCCTGCACTCTGACAGACCCTGACTGTGAAAGAAGATCAAATCTTCTCCATGAACCCTCCCAAGTATGACAAAATCGAGGACATGGCCATGATGACCCACCTGCACGAACCCGCTGTGCTGTACAACCTCAAAGAGCGTTACGCAGCCTGGATGATCTACGTAAGTGGCAGCAGCAGCTTCCTCTGGGCAGCCTCAGGAGCTGCTGGGCCAGGCTCAGGGCAAGGCAACGTGCTGTGTCCCTTCCTTGCAGACCTACTCGGGTCTCTTCTGCGTCACTGTCAACCCCTACAAGTGGCTGCCGGTGTACAACCCCGAGGTGGTGTTGGCCTACCGAGGCAAGAAGCGCCAGGAGGCCCCTCCACACATCTTCTCCATCTCTGACAATGCCTATCAGTTCATGCTGACTGGTGAGTGGCTCTCATCATAAGCACAACTCTTCTGCTTTGTCTTGAAAAAACCCTCTCATGAAAAATGAAATAGGATTGTGTAGAGTGGCTTCTTTTGCTTCTGCCTTTTTCATTCCTTTCTTCCTCTGTGCTGTTGAGTTCCAAAGTGTTATCCATGAGCAGGATTCCTTTGTCATAGGTCTTTATTCTCTCTTTCTCTGCTGCTGTAAAAACAGTCTGTGTAGCAGAAAATTAAAATGATTTCCTGTATGCAGGAGAAGGAAAACACTATAAACCAAAATAGAGGAGCAGCATATGGCTCTTCAAGGGTTTTCTATGTCCATGGCAAAGACTTATAGAATAGCAGAATGTTTTGTTCTGGAAGGGATTTTTAAAAATGTCATGGGCCTTCCCTATGACATTTGGAGGAACATTTGTGAATATGTTTCAAGAAAGAGTGCAAGTGCAAATAACTTTGAAAGGAATTGAAATGGCAAAAATTACTTAGGAGTAAACAAAGAAAAAAATGCAGGTTTTTTTTTGACATAACTTACATTATTTTCAGTATTTTTGAGTTCTTCATTTACAAAGTCTACTTGTTTCTGCCTTGTTCACAGATCGGGAGAACCAGTCCATCCTGATCACGTAGGTACCCCCCTGCGCGGGTCCCCACAGGGCTGCCCGGTGCCAGGGCCCCTCCTGCCTGACCACGCACCCTCTGCTTCTCTCTTGGCTTTGGCAGCGGAGAATCCGGGGCCGGGAAGACTGTGAACACCAAGCGTGTCATCCAGTACTTTGCAACAATTGCAGCCAGTGGAGACAAGAAAAAGGAGGAGCAGCCCTCAGGCAAAATGCAGGTGAGGTCCCAGGGCTGGAAGCCTGCAACTACTCAATTTCTTGATGAACTAGATCATGACGAGAAGACTTCTATTCTAGGGGACACTTGAGGATCAAATCATCAGTGCTAACCCACTGCTGGAGGCCTTTGGAAATGCCAAGACTGTGAGGAACGACAACTCCTCACGCTTTGTGAGTTATTAATTGGTACAACTGTCAACACCAATTGGAATATTCTTGCTGTCCAGATTGGTAAAATAAATCTCATTTGACTTTCCTGCTGCTTTCAGGGTAAATTCATCAGAATCCATTTTGGTGCCACAGGCAAACTGGCTTCTGCTGATATTGAAACATGTAAGACACCTTTCTGGCCTGATCCCCCTTCCCTCCAGCCTTCCCCACTTCTTGTGCTTGACTGTGTCCTACCTTCCTTGCCAGATCTGCTGGAGAAGTCCAGAGTCACTTTCCAGCTCAAGGCGGAAAGGAGCTACCACATCTTTTATCAGATCATGTCCAACAAGAAGCCAGAGCTGATTGGTAGGAAAGATCACTAACTCCTCCATGCAAATGTCATGGAACAACTTTGAATTCTTTTCTGTGACAATTACATTTGACATGGCTCGGTTTTGTTCTTCTTTTCAGAGATGTTACTGATCACCACCAACCCCTATGACTACTTGTACGTGAGTCAAGGTGAGATCACAGTTCCCAGCATTAACGACCAGGAAGAGCTGATGGCCACTGATGTGAGTAGCAGAAGTTTTCTCATGTGAAGTTTCATTTCTCTGTCCTTTAACAGCTGGGGTACTCACCTTAATAACTCTTTTGTCAGAGTGCCATAGACATCCTGGGCTTCAGTGCTGATGAGAAAACAGCCATCTACAAGCTGACAGGGGCTGTCATGCACTATGGGAACCTGAAGTTCAAGCAGAAGCAACGAGAGGAGCAGGCAGAGCCTGATGGCACTGAAGGTACCAGCACAACCCATCCCAGAGCACAGGAGATAGTGAACACTCACTGAGTTGAAGGCAGCATGTAAGGGTCAGAATGATTGACTCAGCCTGTGCATTTCCCCAGTGCCAGTATTGTAGAATAGCAGTGGGTCCTACCCAGAGGACTTCTCTGGAGGAACCCAAATCAGATTATTTTGAATAACGCATATTGTAAGGTCCAGTGTCTTCCAAAGAGTGCTGCCGTTATTGCCTATCCTTTTTTTATCTTTAATAATATTTTGTTTTTTACTGGAATTGCCCTTTTGATATATTTTTTAAAGGAATAGTAATGTCTGCTTTAACAACCAATTGTTTTGATGTTCAGTTGCTGACAAGGCTGCCTACCTGATGGGTCTGAACTCAGCAGACCTGCTCAAGGCTCTCTGCTACCCCCGAGTCAAGGTGGGGAATGAATACGTGACCAAAGGCCAAACTGTGCAGCAGGTAACAACAACCCCCTGTTTTGTGGATAGGTTCTCTGGACTTTCTCTTTTGTCCTGCATGATAACTACACTCTTTCTGTTTTACATTTTAGGTATACAATTCTGTGGGTGCCCTGGCAAAAGCAGTGTTTGAGAAGATGTTCCTGTGGATGGTTGTTCGTATCAACCAACAGCTGGACACGAAGCAGCCCAGGCAGTACTTCATTGGTGTCCTGGACATTGCTGGCTTTGAGATCTTTGATGTAAGGAGCAGGGGTTTATTAGCATGCTTGTAAAAATCACATTGCTATATGACAAATTTCATCAGAAGGAATGATGCTGATTTGTTGGTGTTTTTTTGTTTTCATTTTTTGTTTTAGTTTTTTTAATAAATGGTTTTACCTTTTATAGTGTATCTAGAGCATTCTGATTCTCACAGGGTTCTAATTGGAAATAGGTTTTTGTTTTATACATAGGCCAATGAAATCCCTAAGTGCAGATTTTCTGCTGAAGGCTTGGCACATGATTAGAAATCAACATTTGTGAATGTTGGGTTGTGTTGTGCTGTGGACTCTCCTGTAACTGAATTAGTGCAGTCTAGTAGATATCAAAGCTGATAAAATCTGAGTTATTACAATTATCTAAGCTTCTAGAGTAATGAATATATGGATAAAATTCAGGTTGACAAACACGGACAGAAATTCCAAACTTCTGGATCAATTAAGATGGAGCTTTTAGAGATCTTCCTGTGTTTGGTACAAATAGGCAGCACTGTTCTTTATCCCTAACTTTCTTAATTTACATTCATAATAATCTTGGTTTGTAATTGTGCAGTTCAACAGCCTGGAGCAGCTGTGCATCAACTTCACCAATGAGAAACTGCAACAGTTCTTCAACCACCACATGTTCGTGCTGGAGCAGGAGGAGTACAAGAAGGAGGGCATTGAATGGGAGTTCATTGACTTTGGCATGGACCTGGCTGCCTGCATTGAGCTCATTGAGAAGGTATTTCTGTAATTCACAATGTCAGGTATTTTCAGAATGCATTTATTTTATATCTATTTCTAAATGCAGCTTGAAATGGTAAATATGATACTGCAGACCCATCAGTTTGTATCATTTTATGATTTGCTGAACAGAACAATCCCTGAGAGCAGCAATATTGTCCCACTCAGGAAGTTTTTTCATCTCTGAGTCTTTCGACCTTTTCACCTTGTCCTCCCTCTTTCCTTGTGATTTCTCCCAGCCCATGGGCATCTTCTCCATCCTGGAAGAGGAGTGCATGTTCCCCAAGGCAACTGACACCTCTTTCAAGAACAAGCTCTATGACCAGCACCTGGGCAAGTCCAACAACTTCCAGAAGCCCAAGCCAGGCAAAGGCAAGGCTGAGGCCCACTTCTCCCTGGTGCACTATGCTGGAACAGTGGATTACAACATCTCTGGGTGGCTTGACAAGAACAAGGACCCTCTGAATGAAACTGTTGTGGGGCTGTATCAGAAGTCATCTCTGAAGACCCTGGCCTTACTCTTTGCCTCTGCTGGAGGAGAGGCAGGTCAGTTCTCTGAAATTCATATTTCCATGTTTATCTATTGACTCTACCAGAGCCATGAACATCAGCTATTGTTCTTTTCCTTGTTCCATTCCTATCATGACTGGTATATACAAAAAACTTGGTCTTTACAAGTTGTAAAGCCATCTTTTTGGTTTTCTTTTGGTGTTCTTCAGAGGCTAGTGGAGGTGGTGGTGGTGGCAAGAAGGGAGGCAAGAAGAAGGGTTCTTCTTTCCAGACTGTCTCAGCTCTTTTCAGGGTGAGTACCAAAGTCATTCTCTCTGCTTCTTTCCTGGTTTGGTTTTTTTTTGTTCGTTATGAGTTGAAGATCGTAAATCCACACTCTAGCTGCAATAAGGCCATTCAACTGCAGGTGTTAACATTTTTCTGTATCAAGAATAATTATTTAGTTATTCATAAATGAGCTGACAACAAGTCAGCTGAGGCCAGCTGAGGAAGGCATAGATATATTCCCCAGTATCATTAAAGCACATTGCGAGGTTTTGTTGCTTTCTCTCCTGCTGAAGAGTGAAAGACGGAAGAAAACTCACATTAATATAGGCTATAGTTAGGAATTACAATTCTGTTAATGTTTTACAAGACTTTTCTCACATCTGAAAGAGTAACTGAGGAGGTACTATGTGTTAACTGAAAACCTTTATTCATGAACCCACAGGAGAATCTGAACAAGCTGATGACCAATCTGCGGAGCACCCATCCACATTTTGTGCGCTGCATCATCCCCAACGAGTCTAAAACACCTGGTAAGCAGAAATAAAAAACAGTGCGATGCTCCTATTATTCTCTATGTTTTAGCATGAATTAACAAATAATTGCCTTGTTGCTTAGGTGCCATGGAGCACGAGCTGGTGCTGCACCAGCTGCGCTGTAACGGCGTGCTGGAAGGGATCAGGATCTGCAGGAAAGGGTTCCCCAGCAGAATCCTCTATGCTGATTTCAAACAGAGGTCAGTTTCCCTTTTGATTTCCATTCTGTCTTTCCTGCCAACTATTTTTTAACACTAGCTCTTTCTGGCTACAATTAGAAGAAAAGGGAATTTTGAGGTGCATAACAAAAGGCACCATATATTGCTTAGAAAAGAAAAATTGTTGAGAAATGAAGAGTGTCAGGTGTCCTCACTGACTGCAGGAGCATCTGAGTATGGAAGCACAGTAGAGCTGCAAGAGCCAGCGATTACAAGATTATAAAATGTAGGCTGGGATTGGTAGCAAAAGGTACTCAGGAAAAATTACAAACCATGAGTTCCTTGGCCATTGTATCAGCTGCAAGTTTCAGGGGAAGAGGTTTTTCTCCAGTACAGAGGGTATAGGAAAGTGGTAATGATTCTCTCAAGCAATTTTCTAGAGAATAGTTTCAGTAAAAGGATAAGGATTGAACTCACTGGAAATCAATGTCTTCTTCATTGTGGCTGGTCACCTAAAGACTGGAAAAGTTTCCTTAAATTTTGTTACCAGGTTAAGACTTCATAAGAATGGTATCTCTAACAAAGGGATGAAATTCCAGTTTCCTCAGCCTGGTTCTGCTGCAAACACTGCTCTTGGTTTCAGTGAAGAGAACGTTCTTATGACTGGACATTGTCTTCCTCCTATTTGCTCCAATTCCACAGATACAAGGTGCTTAATGCCAGTGCCATCCCTGAGGGACAGTTCATCGATAGCAAGAAGGCTTCTGAGAAGCTCCTTGGGTCAATCGATGTGGATCACACCCAGTATAAATTTGGACACACCAAGGTACAACCCTCCCATTCACTGCCTGCCTGGGCTTTGCTCTCTCTACCTGACAGTGATGTGCTGCAATATTGTCTCTCTCAAGGTGTTCTTCAAAGCTGGGCTGCTGGGGCTCCTGGAGGAGATGAGAGATGAGAAGCTGGCAGAGCTCATCACCCGCACCCAGGCCAGGTGCAGGGGCTTCCTGATGAGGGTGGAATACCGCAGAATGGTGGAGCGCAGGTACACCTTCCCCTTCTTCACTTGAAGTGTCATTCTGCTTGGGGGCGAAGTATTGACACTCATCAGACTGAGAATATTGATTGTACATTTTAATTTTGCCTCAGAGAGTCCATCTTCTGCATCCAGTACAACGTTCGCTCATTCATGAATGTCAAACACTGGCCATGGATGAAGCTGTTCTTCAAGATCAAGCCCTTGCTGAAAAGTGCAGAGTCTGAGAAGGAGATGGCCAACATGAAGGGAGAGTTTGAGAAAACCAAGGAGGAGCTTGCAAAGTCTGAGGCAAAGCGGAAGGAGCTGGAGGAGAAAATGGCCTCTCTAATGCAGGAGAAGAATGACCTGCAGCTCCAAGTGCAATCTGTAAGTATCATTAGTGTATTTTTCTGGGTACTCTCACAGCACACAAATCTCATGTTACACAATAAATTATCTGATAAAATATTTTAATATGAATAATGGAAGATAGAGTTCAGACCATTCAGTGTCACCATTATAATAGGAGTTCTAGCTTGGGAATGGCTTTTGAAGCATGTATGCACATGGGGCTGTTTCTCCAGGCATGCAATACAAGTGTGGTTACTGGAGAGTTAGAATTTACAGTTAGTAGTCTGTGGAACAATTATTTGACAACTTTCTCTGTTTCAGTTAGTTGCCTAAAGACCTCTATGCCATTTTTTATGATACATTTTATGTCACTTGTCTTTCTGCAATCACTTTTCTAGGAGGATGCAAAAACCCTCTGCATTCTGTCCCAACCCTATATGTACCTCCTAAGTCCTTTGGGAGATCAGGGCATTGTTCAATATTTAAAGATTACCTTTTGTATTTAGATGTTTGCTACACAGATTCAAAATAAACTCAGGTTTAAATTGAAATCTCTAATTGCACCTTGACTATATATCAACTTATCTCACTCAAAGAAAATTAATTCAATGTCAGTCTTGTCAAGAAAAGCTTATGAAAAAATAAAGAAAAAAAATTTCTCCACATTTTTATACAGAATTTAACTTTCAGAGAAAGTAATCAAAACTCTTGAAAATAAAAGTACTACTCGATTTTATCATATTATCCATAAGAAAAATAGGAGGGAATAATGGATCAGAGCAAAAAAATGAAATAGAATGAAACCCTACTCTGATTTAAAAGAGTCTATGCAAGAACCAACTTCCTAGAAGAAAACAAATAAGAATACTTCCATGTTTCTTTTCCTCAGTGAGAAATACCATTTCTCTATTCACATTTTGCAAACAGTTGTGATTATTAAACAAATGAACATTTCTCTACTAGGAAGCAGATGCTTTGGCCGATGCAGAGGAAAGGTGCGACCAGCTCATCAAAACCAAAATCCAGCTGGAAGCCAAAATTAAGGAAGTGACTGAAAGGGCAGAGGATGAAGAAGAAATTAATGCTGAGTTGACAGCCAAGAAGAGGAAACTGGAGGATGAATGTTCAGAGCTGAAGAAAGATATTGATGACCTTGAGCTAACACTGGCCAAGGTGGAAAAGGAAAAACATGCCACTGAAAACAAGGTATGAGGTAGAACCTGTCACTCGCACTCCAGAAAAGAGCCATGTGCTATAACTGGACTTCTGTAGCTAGTTCCTTTATTTATATTTGCTCCCTTCTTCTCAAAGGTGAAAAACCTGACTGAGGAGATGGCAGCTCTGGACGAGACCATTGCCAAGCTGACAAAGGAGAAGAAAGCCCTCCAAGAGGCACATCAGCAGACCCTGGATGACCTGCAGGCAGAGGAGGACAAAGTCAATACTCTGACCAAATCCAAGACCAAGCTGGAACAGCAAGTGGATGATGTAAGCACACAGATATAGAACAGGAAGAGGACAGGTATGGAGTCCAAGCTGGCTGGCAGAGCCCTGATGGTCTTGCTGTGTTTAGCTGGAAGGGTCCCTGGAGCAAGAGAAGAAACTGCGCATGGACCTGGAGAGAGCAAAGAGGAAGCTGGAAGGAGACCTGAAGCTGGCCCAGGACAGCATCATGGATTTGGAGAATGATAAGCAGCAGCTGGATGAGAAACTGAAGAAGTAAGTGTGGCTCTGGGGCACCTGAGTGCTGGGCTGCAGCTCTTGTCTTGTTTCTTTGAACTCTAACACAGTTCACTTGTCCCAAAGGAAAGACTTTGAAATCAGCCAGATCCAGAGTAAAACCGAGGATGAACAAGCCCTGGGCATGCAACTTCAGAAGAAGATCAAGGAGCTGCAGGCAAGTCTCTGTTCCTTTTGCCCTGCCTTGCTCAGGCTCAGGCAGGAGGAGGGCACGGCTGTGAAGGGTCCCTGCTGTTCTGCAGGCCCGCATTGAGGAGCTGGAGGAGGAGATTGAGGCAGAGCGAACCTCTCGCGCTAAAGCAGAGAAGCATCGCGCTGACCTGTCCAGGGAGCTGGAGGAGATCAGTGAGCGCCTGGAAGAAGCAGGAGGGGCCACAGCCGCTCAAATTGATATGAACAAGAAGCGTGAGGCAGAATTCCAGAAGATGCGCCGTGACCTGGAAGAGGCCACGCTGCAGCACGAAGCCACGGCTGCCGCCCTGCGCAAGAAGCACGCGGACAGCACAGCTGAGCTGGGCGAGCAGATCGACAACCTGCAACGCGTGAAGCAGAAGCTGGAGAAGGAGAAGAGTGAGCTGAAGATGGAGATTGATGACTTGGCCAGCAACATGGAGTCTGTCTCCAAAGCCAAGGTACACAATTATTTTATTGGTTCATTGACCCAGTGGAATACAGCACAACTCTTGCTCCTTGCTTTCTTTTAAGTGTGGATTATTAATGCATCGTTTTCCATATTCTAAAACACAGGCCAACCTGGAGAAGATGTGCCGCACTCTGGAAGATCAGCTGAGTGAGATTAAAACCAAGGAAGAGGAGCATCAGCGCATGATCAATGACCTCAATGCTCAAAGAGCTCGTCTGCAGACAGAGTCAGGTGAGACACCCTCATCTACGTATGAAGATCAATAATGTAACAGAGTTTTTGCAAAAAGTACTCTTCTGGGCAAGTGGTTTTTTCAGCACACTTTGTAGCACATCTACTGTGAAGTGCTTGAAATGAGATCATAAGTTTCAGCATGGACTGAAAACTATCTGGTTTTACATCTCCAAATGTTTACAGTGTCACCATCAATGGCCTTAAAACTGTTGTGTATCTGCAAATTTTCTCAGGTGAATATTCACGTCAAGTGGAAGAGAAGGATGCTTTGGTTTCTCAGCTGTCAAGAGGCAAACAGGCTTTCACCCAGCAGATTGAGGAACTCAAGAGGCATCTGGAGGAAGAGATAAAGGTGAGAAGGCTTTTTCCTAAATATATTAAATCGGTTAATCAAAACGATGAAAGGGACAAAAATTACCCCTTAGATAACAGAGTTCAAATTTTCCCATCGAAGCCTTGCTTGTCTTTCCGTGCAGTCTATATGTTAATTCTTTTGCAAATTCACACATCTTACCCATCAAAGATCTTTCTAAGATCTTCTCATTAAGATTTCCCAAGATATTTCCATTCATTTTCCCTCTGTATTTTCTTCTCACCAAGGCCAAGAACGCCCTTGCCCATGGCCTGCAGTCCGCTCGCCATGACTGTGACTTGCTCCGGGAACAATATGAGGAGGAGCAGGAGGCCAAGGCAGAGCTTCAGCGAGCCCTGTCCAAGGCAAATGGTGAAGTGGCCCAGTGGAGAACCAAATACGAGACGGACGCAATTCAGCGCACGGAGGAGCTTGAGGAGGCCAAGTACGTGGGGAATGTGGAGAACACTGGCAAAGAGTAAGGATAGAAATTTGAGGAGCCCACCATGGCATTGTCAGGAAGAAATCAGTGTTCTGCTTTGAGTGCTGTCACAAAGAGACAAAATATGACAGAAAGCAGGGACACATTGGGGAAAAGCAGAAAGATCCAGAATAGCAGAGAGAGGCCAGCAGAGAGAGAACTGCTGCAAGATTGTTCCTGAATTCAGCCATGGAAATACAGTGGCTGTCTGGGAAAAGTCTTACACCTCTCTGTGAATGTGGATCACACAATACCAAGAGGCTAAGTTTAGCCTTGTGAAAAATGTGATGCTTCATGCCACAGTCTTACTTATGATTACTGCTTTCCAGGAAGAAACTGGCCCAGCGCCTGCAGGATGCAGAGGAACATGTTGAGGCTGTCAATTCCAAATGTGCCTCCCTGGAAAAGACAAAGCAGAGGCTGCAGAATGAAGTGGAGGACCTGATGATTGATGTGGAGAGATCCAATGCTGCCTGTGCTGCTCTGGATAAGAAGCAGAAGAACTTTGACAAGGTCTTTTGGCCTCCAGCACCAGCACTCCTGGCCAGAGCAGGGCCCTGTGAGGGCCACAGCCCTACTCACCCCCCATTTCTCTACAGGTCCTGGCAGAATGGAAGCAGAAGTATGAGGAAACGCAGGCTGAGCTGGAGGCCTCGCAGAAGGAGTCGCGCTCTCTGAGCACGGAGCTGTTCAAGATGAAGAATGCCTATGAGGAGTCCTTGGACCACCTGGAAACAATGAAGCGGGAGAACAAGAACTTGCAGCGTAAGTCCCTGGCCCTCTGCTCCTCCCTGGCCTTTCTCACAAGCTTGTCTGTCTGCCACACTTAACAGCTCTGGGCCTGCAGGGATAAGATCTTGCCTGGCACCTTGGTAGGCCAGAGCCTTTCTCCGTTCTGCTCTGTGCCTGACCATGGCGCTTTTCTCCCTTCCTTGCAGAGGAGATTTCCGACCTCACGGAGCAGATTGCAGAGGGAGGAAAGGCAGTTCATGAGCTGGAGAAAGTGAAGAAGCAGATTGAGCAGGAGAAATCTGAACTGCAAGCCTCCCTGGAGGAAGCTGAGGTACATGACCGTATACTGGTGTCTGCAGGAAAGAAATGAGGAGATAGGGCTAGCAAGGCCTGGTTGGCCTCTCTTCTTTCTGGGGAGTGCAGACAACTAAAATCTCACAAAATATTTTGTAATTCCCTAGAATGTAAGAAGAACTTTCATCAATTTAACAATGTTTGTGTCCACTTTTCCAGGCCTCCCTGGAACATGAGGAGGGGAAGATCCTGCGCCTGCAGCTTGAGCTCAACCAAGTGAAGTCTGAGATTGACAGGAAGATAGCAGAGAAAGATGAGGAGATTGACCAGATGAAGAGAAACCACCTACGAGTTGTGGACTCGATGCAGAGCACCCTGGATGCTGAGATCAGGAGCAGGAATGAAGCCCTGAGGCTGAAGAAGAAGATGGAGGGAGACCTGAATGAAATGGAGATCCAACTGAGCCATGCCAACCGCCAGGCTGCAGAGGCACAGAAGAACCTGAGAAACACTCAGGCAGTGCTGAAGGTATGGCACAATGTGCTGATTTTTGACAGAGCTAAATTTTTTTCCTCTGTTACAAGTCTTTCAGTTCTAAGTTGATGGGAAAATATGAAATACAAAAATAGAAAGCACACACCTCCCAGTCTGTTGTGTCTCTCTTTCCAGGACACCCAGCTGCACCTGGATGATGCTGTGAGAGCACAGGATGACCTGAAGGAGCAGGTGGCCATGGTGGAGCGCAGAGCAAACCTGCTGCAGGCTGAAGTTGAGGAGCTCCGGGCAGCCCTGGAGCAGACGGAGCGGTCGAGGAAATTGGCTGAGCAGGAGCTTCTGGATGCAAGTGAGAGAGTTCAGCTCCTCCATAGTCAGGTCAGTTAATAAGCATAGTTAATATTTATAGTATTGCTCCATACATATAAATGAACTTACGACTGGAAGAGTTATAACAGTATCTTGTTAAATACAGGATCTTTCACAGTAAATAAGAAGTAATAGATGATAGATGATAGATAATATCAAGATTTTTTTTTCAGATGTAGATAGAATATGAATTCCAAGTAGACTACAGTATAGATACCTTAATAAATCCGGAGAAGTTTGTAAAGTTCTTACTCTTTTACTTGAGTTCAACACCTTTCACATTTCCATTTGGGACTTTAAAGGCAAATGTAGGCTGATCATGAACAAAATAGGACTACACTAACTCTGTCATTATTGTAATTTAACAATGTCACTATCAGTATTCTATAGAACCGTCTCAAAGTTTTATGGTCACTACAGTGAAAATGGTAAGGAAAACATTTTTTTTTCATTTTTCAGCGTAAATTCCTTCTTTGTTGTCTGAGAAAAGACTTCTTAGAGGATGCTCATGAAATACATCATACCTGAGAAATTAATAGCTACAACAGTAGTTCTCTTGGAATCCAATGTGACCTGATGGCACAATCTACATTAAAAAGAAATACTTATGCTGTACTTGATATGATACTGCAAGCTAACAAAACAAAAAGTCATGTTCATGCTCTTCAACAGAACACCAGTTTGATCAACACCAAGAAGAAGCTGGAAACGGACATTTCCCAGATCCAGAGTGAAATGGAGGATACCATCCAGGAAGCCCGCAATGCTGAGGAGAAGGCCAAGAAGGCCATCACAGATGTGAGTTGGGCGCTCCTGGCATTGCTGATGGTGAATGTACTCTGCCCAAAATATCTCCAGCCCCAAAATGGCTTCGACCTTTTGTTCTGATCAGGCGGCCATGATGGCAGAAGAGCTGAAGAAGGAGCAGGACACCAGTGCCCACCTGGAGAGGATGAAGAAGAACCTGGACCAGACGGTGAAGGACCTGCAGCACCGTTTGGAAGAGGCCGAGCAGCTGGCCCTGAAGGGAGGGAAGAAGCAGATCCAGAAGCTGGAGGCCAGGGTGTGTAGGGCTGGGGCTGTGCCTGAGGGAGCGTGTCCCTCCTTGGAGAGACATTGGCAGGGCAGCTGCAGGGCTGGGCTTGTCCTTGCAGGTGCGGGAGCTGGAAGGGGAGGTTGATGCTGAGCAGAAGCGCAGCGCTGAAGCCGTGAAGGGTGTGCGCAAGTACGAGCGCAGGGTGAAGGAACTCACCTACCAGGTAAGGCAGGAGCTCTCCTGCTCTCACCGGACTTTCTCACAGTGAGTCACATTTTGCACAATCCATCCCCAAGGGGAATTGTTAACCTCACATGATGCAGAACCAAGAATTGACTCTCTAATCTGTTTACCAACTGCTTTAGTCTGAGGAAGACAGGAAGAATGTGCTGAGGCTGCAGGATCTGGTGGACAAGCTGCAAATGAAAGTGAAATCCTACAAGAGACAAGCTGAGGAGGCTGTAAGTACCTATTTGTCCAAACCAGACTTTCTTCTGGTGGAGGTGGAATTCTGTAGTCATGTTTTTCTTTTCACAGCTTTTTGAAACCTTGACTGTTTTGATGTAACATGGTGATATTTTGATACAATGGGGTTTGTGAGAATAAGACTTGCCGGGTATGGGAGGAAGTACACTTCCCCAGCCCTATATGTTTTGCTGTAGGCCTCATTTCCCAGCTATTTCTTTGCTTCTGCCTTGCCCTGGATGCCAGAAACAGTACAGTCAGTCTGTATATTCAGGACTATTACAGGAACTCTGAATACACCATGCTGTGTATAATATGTTTTTGACATTCCAATATTCTTTTCTCTTCTGACACCCATAACACCCTGAGCAGCTTCTCATCTTGGTTCTGAATCTGCTCTGCTATCCCAGCTGTGGCTTTTGAATTTTTGCTGACCCAGTTTTATGGTAATAAACATCCAACACGCTGCCTGTTGTTTTCCCAACTCCCTTTCCCCACACAGGAGGAGCTGTCCAATGTGAACCTGTCCAAGTTCCGCAAGATCCAGCACGAGCTGGAGGAGGCCGAGGAGCGGGCTGACATTGCAGAGTCACAGGTCAACAAGCTCCGAGCCAAGAGCCGCGAGATTCATAAGAAGATAGAAGAAGAGGAATGAAGTTCCCAAGATTAAAAAGTGACCTGAGGCATGCATAAAGTGTAAACCTCTGTGTTGCTTTCTTTAGTAATTATCATTTATGTCTAGGTAATAAAGAGAGTAGAGACCCTTGCATATGAACAGTGACTATGATGTTTTATTTATTCATTTATTCTAGTATTCATTACTTTTGAAGTACATGTACACAGTTCATCTTCACATTCAAAATTATATCAAACAGCAAAGCATTTTTACATTTGCATTTTAAAAAATACATGAAGAATGGTAATAATTATATGCATTTTTTTTCTCTTGCAATGAGAAGTATGCATTTTTTTTATGGACTAAGACTACATTGTTTCAAGTGATTTTCATCTTCTTAGGAAAAAAAGTAAAATAGCAGGAGCAAAGATTCCTGAAGCATTTAGCATGTGCACACACACACACACACACACACACACACACACACACATATATATAAATTTATATATAACTACACATATATATAATTTTATTTATTGAAAAATATTGGTTTTTTCATTAAGATTAAAAGTATGGGAAACCCAAATTTCATTCCAAATAGTGACAAGCAGTCAAACCAACATGGTGAAGAAGTGGCATGAAGAGATATCCCCACTCCCTTTCTCTGAAATAATTCTATTTCATGCATAGCACAAAATTATATCCATTCACATGAAGGATGAGTGAGAAGAATCCACATTTAAAATATTATAAGAAAAGAAAGAATAGCTAGGACTGAGGACTCTATTTATAATTTCAATGAAACCTTCCACTGCCTTTCTAGGTTCAACCCTTCTGCTCTGTCCACAACCTACCTAACTGTTCTGTCTGTTTATTGTCATTCTCAACATACTGTGCCTGCTCATTTTCCTAAGAATTGATTATTAGCCCACAATACTGTATTTTGCATTGAGCTCAACTAGACAGCCAACATTTATATGCTGATTGGAAATGTAAGATAAAGTAAAACATTGGTTGGGTAAGGTATCTAAATATTGAGCATACTTTACAGATAGGTAAGTAAATTAGATAGTTTAGGAACACATTCAATGTGTCTAAGGGCCTGGTAAATTAGAAGCAAAGCTGGATAGGTTCTCCTGCTGCTGATAAACTTGTTTTTGCCAGACACAGAGTGGGATACTGACATGGTTGGTATTTTGTGTCAAGCTTTAGCAGCTCTCTCAAACTTGCTGTTTATTTAAAGGCAATCCTAAACATCTTTGGGCATCCCACCAGAACTGTCAGTTCCAACTCACCTTCTTATGTCCCTTTTGGATATCCTTTCTAATCTTTACCCAGTCTACAAGCGCAGTAAAACCACTGCTTTAATATTATAAACATTCATAATTAAATATGAAAATAACATTTGAGCAGCAGATGACAGCTGGAGCTGGGAAGGGACACTACTCCATCCATTGCAGAAATGACAGTTTAGGATCCACCACTATCTCTGGGATTTTTGATGCTCCCCCGAACTCTTTGGGCCCCTGCTGCACACTCTGTATGAGCAGGACCTGTCTTCCTTGTGACTCTGGGTATGTCAAACACTGCCCAGCTGCATGGCCCAGCACAGGATGTGTCAGTGTGCTTCTAAGTGCCCTGCTCTTCTAAGGGCTCATCAGAGACCTCCACTAACACATCTCTGGCTTGTTCCCACTGCATTTCAGAAAGGGTGGCGGGGCGAATGAGGGAACTGCGCTTGAGCTGGGCTGCAAAAAGCTCTCTTCTGCTCTTCTAGCACGTTGCATTTCTCCTCCATCCATAGTTTTTTGCTGTGCCAGAACCCTTGTGTGGACAGATCCTGGCTGGAGGTGGGGCCCCACAACACTCCTGCCCACCACAAATGCCACAAAACGGGTGGAAATGCTCCTGGAGCCAGCTTCAAGAGATGCAGGATCCAAAGGGGGCTCTGCCAACACAGCACAGGAGGGAGAACTTTGTTCTGCTAATGCAGATAATAATAGTAGTAATAGTAGTAGTAGTAGTAGTAGTAGTAGTAGTAGTAATAATAATAGTAATAATAATAATAATAATAATAATAATAATAATAATAATAATAATAATAATAATAATAATAGGATTATTATTATTATTACTATTTGTATTTGTATTTCCCCATGTGGCTGCTTACCTACATCCAGCTCCTTCTGCTGCAAAAGCAGGGCATGGGAGGGCAGCTGTGGGAGGTAGGGAGGGGAATAGTGAGAGCAAGACATGGTTGGGCACAACAGGAGGGATGGGAAGCCTCCACCAGGGCCCTGAATTGTAACTATGCCGAGCATTATGGACCCTCCAGGCAGGTGCAAAAGGAATCTGTTTATTGCAAAAGCCAGGCCTATTCAAGCAATTTACTCCAAACATGAAAGTGATGTCTGTCAATCTCCTTCCCACACCCAGGATTACAGTGCCATCACAGAGACACAGACAGCTGAGAGACGAGGAGGAAGGAATTACCTCACTTTCTTATCCAGACCTCTGAGTAGGAGATGCTAAGAGAGACAAGAGCACAACTGGTAATTGGGGAGGCAATATGCTGTGGGACAGGTGAAATTGCTGAGATGTGACTCACTTCAGATTTCCTTGTTTGTAGTAGGAACTGTATTTTGGAAAGTGAAGACCAATACATGAAAAGAAACTAACAAAAAACCAACCAAACAAAACCCCCAAAACACAAACAAAAAACCCCAGCAAACCAACCAGCCAAAAACATCACACTGAAAAAAAACCAACCCAAAACCAACCCCCCCCCCACGCAAACCCTGAAAAAATCCAGATCTGTTGCATGGGAAGGAAATTGCTTCTCAGTAAAGTGAATGGTTCCAGTGCTCTCTTCACCACTCTGATCCTTGTGAACATAGAACATGACCCCTCTTAATCTGGGTGAGGAATATCACAGACATCAGAACAGTAGATTGGTTTTTTACACAAACTATCACGAGGTTCAAATCTCTCTTAAAATAATTGCCTGTCTTCCAGAGCAGCATAGGGTATGAGGTATAGTTTAGAGGATATGAGTTTATTAAATCTTTCCTGGCACACTTATCTTGCAAAAGTAATGCTGAATGACTATCCTATGTTGAGACAGCAGCCATCTCTCCTGATTCCAATGGGGCATATGTCTTAAGTTCAGTACAACACTTCCATAGTGCTGTTCACATGATCTTTGAAAACCTTCAGCTCCAAAAACAAGAATTTGATTCCTGTGCTTTTTGTCTGGATTTAATTGATGACCTTGGGCTTTGAAGCTTTTATCTTTAGGCTAAACTAGTTCTGCTCTTTTATTGCTTC
Organism: Ammospiza nelsoni; assembly: GCF_027579445.1. NCBI lineage: Eukaryota > Metazoa > Chordata > Aves > Passeriformes > Passerellidae > Ammospiza > Ammospiza nelsoni. The sequence goes on from NC_080651.1 coordinate 5,081,606, forward strand.
TTTTGTCCATGGTGGCTTGATGTTATCCCACTGGAATCACATCCTGATTTATTTCACAGAATCACAGAATCAGCTAGGTTGGAAAAGACCTATCCTTTGAGATCATTGAATACAACATGACCTAACACCACCTTATCAACTAAACCATGGCACTGAGTGCCACATTGTCTTTTCTTAAACAGCTCCAGGGACTTCCTCTTCTTTATTCAAATATCCTTCCTTATCACTACATTCACACTTATTCTTGCCCCCATTCACTTGCTTTGACTTTGCTCCATTCTAGTCCTTGGTCATTCTTATAATCTCCTGATTCTCACTTCTGTGACTTCTGTCCCTTTTCAGGGGCTTCCTCCTGTACTGGAATTTTTTTCCTCTAGCAGTATCCCTGCCTCTCAGTAGGACCCCTCCTGCTTTTCCTGAGGACTCCGAGTGCTTGCAGCAGGCAGGAGCCTGTGACTTCTCTCCATCCCTACATGTTTCCTACGAGACACACTGGCTCTTACTCTTCACTTTTTCTGTGCGAGTCAGCATCTGATGGATTACAGAACCAATGAAGGCCCTTTCATCTTCTTTAGCACACCCTCCCACTTCCCCCCCCCCCTTCTCAGGCTTTCTTGTCAAATTATTTATAGGACATTGATTCACAGACCTGTTATGTCTAATTATATCCATTCACTTCTAATCTGAATTGCAATTCTGTTAGGAGTTAAGATTGCCAGAAATGTTTTGACCTAAGAAAGAGGAGGTGGTGGCTACATATGCAGATCAGATCCTATAAAAGTACCCTGGGATCTGTGTGTCTTGTCCTTTCTCAGAAATCTCTAAGGTAAGAGTTTCAGGGCTTGGGACTAGGGAGGTTGGGAATGAAGGGAAACTTGCTCTGCATTCCACAAGTTCCAGTGCATTCCTACGGATGCTCACACTCGTTCAATGGGGGTCTGCCAGTGTCAGCTGGGATTTTCAGTCTGCTTTCCAACCATCCATTTGTTTTCAGTCTCTAAATGTTGTCTGGGGTGCAGCAGTAGGAAGAAAGTTACTTATTCTGTTTCTTAATACTGTTCATCTTCCAATCTGCAAGCCTTTGTCTCACAAAAGGTAAGATCTTGATTTATTCACTTTTTAGGGACAGGTAGAGCTGCTGTAAGGCAGGGTTTCTATGCATGTATGATGGAAATCCTGGTTGTCACTGTATTTGTGTCCATTGTAGAAATACAGTATGAGAATTGGGCTGGATTGATATTATTTTTGTCACAAGATTCTTAAAGAGAGTGATCTTTAAAGTACTGATCACCGTGGCATTGCCTACACTCTCTCCAGGGATCTCTAGCAGATACCAGATCCTGGAGAAACTGTCCTGAGGGGAAAAATACTAACAAAAAAAACCCCATCAGAAAGTACTTTCCAATTATTTGGGGTGTTTTTTTGCATTTATCTCAAATATCAAGGGTCACTGGCACTGACTGTGAAGCAACAGGAAAAGAAATATGTATTTGAATAATGTTAATATGTTCTTTTTCACATGGAAGCTTGAGGAATGTGGTTAGAATTTTGTGTATCAAAACATCCAAGTGCTAAAAGCAAGAATTTCAGTCTGAGCTTCCTTATAGGCTTGTTTCTGCCTCTGAAAATATTGCATAATTGTGACAAAATTATATAAGCAAATATTTGTAATCATAAAGAACTGAATAAATGATGATACCTATTTGGATTACTGGAATAAGAGATATGGAACAGCATCTAAATTCAGTTTTAAATATTTGCACTGAGGAAAAGAAATTCTTTGTGTTTACTTTCTATGGTAATTTATGTTAATTTTGTCAAATATTGTGACTAGAACATATCCCTCAAAATTATAAAATGTCAACAAGCAATCCTGAGAGGAATATAACCAGCATGCTTTGAATCAGTGAAGGACAATTAGCATAGCATAAATTTCAGGAAATGTCAAACAAAACAAGAAAAAGCAGGAAATGTCAAACAAAACAAGCAAAAGAAAATAGTTTAGTACTTTAAAAAGTCAAACTACTAACATATTACATATATATATATAAATGTATATTTACCTAAAATAAACATTATAGTTTTTGATAGTATCATAAGGATATATTGTGAGAAAATAATCCAGTGTCTATGAAATAACACAATGTACAATATAGGTATTGTGTTCAAATATAAACTAATATATTGTAATATATAATAGCATTATATATATACGGACACCGTATATACTAAGATATATATTATAGCAATCTTATTCCTCCTAGGAATAGTTGGCATTATTCCTGTTATTCCTGTTAGGAATCTTGTAAGAAAATGTGAGATAATATAAGCAGTGTTAAAATTGCTGGTGGAAATCTGGCACAATTTTTCAACCTTCTGTGATTATTTTGTGGAATGGTCTCATTTGAGTTATAAAATATTAATCAAGTGGAAAAGCATGTTAGAGACAAAACCAGCCAGGAAGTTGCACCCATTCACTTGAATTGACAACAAAAATTTGTGTGATGAAGTTTGCCTTTGACCAAGAAGACAAAGTAATTTCTTTTTGTTGTTGTAAAGATTATTCATCCTAATATCTAATCTAAACTCATCCAATTTCAGTTGTGAGCCATTCCGCTTTGTTCTGTTGCTCCAAGCCCTTGTCTAAAGTTCTCCTTCAAGTCTCTTGGAACTCCTTTAGGTAATGAAAGGTTGCTGGAAGGTCTCCTTGGAGTCTTCTCCAGACTGAACTACCCCAGTTCACCCACCCTATTTCCAGAGCAGAGGGGCTTTACCCCTTGGAGCATCTCCATGGCCTCCTCTGGATTCACTCCAAGAGCTCCATGTCTCTCCTCTGCTGGGACACCAAATACAAAAACACAGAAAGCACTCTTCTGTAAATGTCCAGTAGGAATAACAATCTGACCAGAGAAAAATAATAGTAATAGAAAAAAAATTGTAGAAGAGAACTCTGAATTAGCAGAAAAAGAGAAGGCAATTTAGTTGACATCTAAAGAATAGCAAACAAATGTGCTATAGGAGTGTTTGTTCCATCAGACACTATTTTAATACATTCTCTATCCTCACAGACACTTGCTGCATTACGTGTTGTAAGCAGCAGCCATGTCTACGGACGCGGAGATGGCCATCTTTGGGGAGGCGGCTCCTTACCTCCGAAAGTCAGAGAAGGAGAGAATTGAGGCCCAGAACAAACCTTTCGATGCCAAGTCATCTGTCTTTGTGGTACATGCAAAGGAATCCTATGTGAAGAGCACAATCCAGAGTAGAGAACCAGGAAAAATCACTGTCAAGACTGAAGGGGGAGAGGTGAGTCAAAAACAAGGCCGAAGGTAAATATTATCTGAACACTGAGCTTTTCAGAGACACATGTGGATCTTTTGTTTCCTTGAAAGACCCTGACTGTGAAAGAAGATCAAATCTTCTCCATGAACCCTCCCAAGTATGACAAAATCGAGGACATGGCCATGATGACCCACCTGCACGAACCTGCTGTGCTGTACAACCTCAAAGAGCGTTACGCAGCCTGGATGATCTACGTAAGTGGCAGCAGCAGCTTCCTCTGGGCAGCCTCAGGAGCTGCTGGGCCAGGCTCAGGGCAAGGCAACGTGCTGTGTCCCTTCCTTGCAGACCTACTCGGGTCTCTTCTGCGTCACTGTCAACCCCTACAAGTGGCTGCCGGTGTACAACCCCGAGGTGGTGTTGGCCTACCGAGGCAAGAAGCGCCAGGAGGCCCCTCCACACATCTTCTCCATCTCTGACAACGCCTATCAGTTCATGCTGACTGGTGAGTGGCTCTGTCTGCCTCAGGGGCCCTGGGCCACTAAATTATCTGAAGGGATCCCCTGTCTCAGCAAAGTAAAGAGAATTTTTCAAAACTTTCTTGGATCTGACACACACATCTATTGGAGTTTACTATCGTCATAGCATTGTTTCTAGTGTTTTAAATTAAAGGCTCCTCTGTACTCAGTGATGTGCTTTGGAAGGGAAAGCCTGGTGTGCTTTGACATCAGGCAAAACATTAGACTTACCTGACTATGTTTCATTCTTCCTCTGTTGTTCACTGAGTTTTATGTACTGTGTTTCTCCTTGTTCACAGATCGTGAGAACCAGTCCATCCTGATCACGTAGGTACCCCCCTGCGTGGGTCCCTGCGGGGCTGCCCTGTGCCAGGGCCCCTCCTGCCTGACCACGCACCCTCTGCTTCTCTCTTGGCTTTGGCAGCGGAGAATCCGGGGCCGGGAAGACTGTGAACACCAAGCGTGTCATCCAGTACTTTGCAACAATTGCAGCCAGTGGAGACAAGAAAAAGGAGGAGCAGCCCTCAGGCAAAATGCAGGTGAGGTCCCAGGGCTGGAAGCCTGCAACTATCCAATTTCTTGATGAACTAGATCATGATGAGAAGACTTCTATTCTAGGGGACGCTTGAGGATCAAATCATCAGTGCCAACCCACTGCTGGAGGCCTTTGGAAATGCCAAGACTGTGAGGAACGACAACTCCTCACGCTTTGTGAGTTATTAATTGGTACAACTGTCAACACCAATTGGAATATTCTTGCTGTCCAGATTGGTAAAATAAATCTCATTTGACTTTCCTGCTGCTTTCAGGGTAAATTCATCAGAATCCATTTTGGTGCCACAGGCAAACTGGCTTCTGCTGATATTGAAACATGTAAGACACCTTTCTGGCCTGATCCCCCTTCCCTCCAGCCTTCCCCACTTCTTGTGCTTGACTGTGTCCTACCTTCCTTGCCAGATCTGCTGGAGAAGTCCAGAGTCACTTTCCAGCTCAAGGCGGAAAGGAGCTACCACATCTTTTATCAGATCATGTCCAACAGGAAGCCAGAGCTGATTGGTAGGAAAGATCACTAACTCCTCCATGCAAATGTCATGGAACAACTTTGAATTCTTTTCTGTGACAATTACATTTGACATGGCTCGGTTTTGTTCTTCTTTTCAGAGATGTTACTGATCACCACCAACCCCTATGACTACTTGTACGTGAGTCAAGGTGAGATCACAGTTCCCAGCATTAACGACCAGGAAGAGCTGATGGCCACTGATGTGAGTAGCAGAAGTTTTCTCATGTGAAGTTTCATTTCTCTGTCCTTTAACAGCTGGGGTACTCACCTTAATAACTCTTTTGTCAGAGTGCCATAGACATCCTGGGCTTCAGTGCTGATGAGAAAACGGCCATCTACAAGCTGACAGGGGCTGTCATGCACTATGGGAACCTGAAGTTCAAGCAGAAGCAACGAGAGGAGCAGGCAGAGCCTGATGGCACCGAAGGTACCAGCACAACCCATCCCAGAGCACAGGAGATAGTGAACACTCACTGAGTTGAAGGCAGCATGTAAGGGTCAGAATGATTGACTCAGCCTGTGCATTTCCCCAGTGCCAGTATTGTAGAATAGCTAGAGGACTTTGCTGGAGGAACATGACACAGTGGAACCTGTAGAATATTTTGAACAAAGCAAAAATTTTATCTAGTAACTCCTAAAGCATGCTTCTGCCTTCTGTCAGAGTAGGAGTCAGGCAACAGTAAAGCAAACTTTGCTGCAGCCTTGAATGGAAGCTTCCCAGACTTGGCGCAGAACCTGGAACAGCTCCCAAGTACTAATGAATAATTATATAATTACAGCAGAGTAGCCTATATACAATCACAGTGTCCATATACATACATATATATCTACAAAACTGAAATTTTCTTCTTGTTTCATTTTTCTAGTTATGTATGTGCCTTAAATGTCTTGTTGGAAATAACACATAAAAGCAGCTCAAAATTAGCATCTGTGTATAAATCTTACATAATGAGTTTTGGCCTTCTCACATTGAAGAACTCTGTAAATAGTATTGGTGTTTGCTATCAGCTTCACTGTGGGACAAGACAGGCAGCAAATTGGAAAGTGATGACAGAGTATATGCTGTGCTGTGGTGCTTGTGTTTGTTAACCTAGCTGCAGATAAAATGGGAGCTGGAAAAGACTTAATGTGTTTGATATTTATCCTTAGGGACAATATAATTCCACTATGGAAGTTGTACAGGATATCCTATTCATACTTTTGACATTATACCTCACTAATCCACCTCTGTCTCTCCAATGACAGGAGAGTTTCACTGGCTACAATTTTCAGTGCAGTGTACTTGAATATCAGCCACTTTCCTATTCTGTTTATTCAGAAATTGCGACTGTTTGATCTGCCATTTTCACGGCCCTTGGTCCTTTTGTCTGTCTAGTCTCCTGCATGTTCCCTGTAGAAGTATTGAAATAATATTTACCTTTATTAATCATATAGATTAAATCAGAAAAAATTAGCAAGTCAAGAAAAACGAAAATATTTTAAAGGACATGGTAACGTATATGAGGCTCCTGTAGAAATCTGAATTACTGTAAGACCCTTTCACTGGAGAGCTAATATCTGATCCTGCTCTATGCTTGTTTTCTTAGTTGCTGACAAGGCTGCCTACCTGATGGGTCTGAACTCAGCAGACCTGCTCAAGGCTCTCTGCTACCCCCGAGTCAAGGTGGGGAACGAATACGTGACCAAGGGCCAAACTGTGCAGCAGGTAAGAGACAAGTGAAAATAGAAAAAAAAAATTACTTGAATTAAAAATTTTGAACTCCTCTTCTGCTGCATATGGTGGCTTTCCTTTAATCTTTCCTTAGGTATACAACTCAGTGGGTGCCCTGGCTAAATCTGTGTTTGAGAAGATGTTCCTGTGGATGGTTGTTCGTATCAACCAACAGCTGGACACGAAGCAGCCCAGGCAGTACTTCATTGGTGTCCTGGACATTGCTGGCTTTGAGATCTTTGATGTAAGAGGACAATTTCCATAAAGCGTTCCTGGAAGAGGCATTAGGAAATTGGAATAATTTGGGGGGTTGGGGTTTGCTTTATTTCAGTTATGGGTTATTTCTATTTATTGGATAATCCTGCTTTTCCTCGAGGAACAGTACCCTTCTGGTTCTCATTGCATGTAGTATCCCACAGGGCTGTATTTATTTGTAGATGTTTGTTGTTGCATACAGACATGAAAATTACATTGAAAACTGCTGAACAATTGATAAATAATAAGAGAGAGGCTTTGAGGAAGTTAAAATATGCCTTTTTAAAGGAAGATTTTGTTAATACTGAAGCCAGATTCCCTCTGAATACTTGGGAATAGAGAGGTAATGTAGAGAAATTCAAATTAAAAGCTGGACTTGGACTAAGCTCTGCAGATCTATTCAGAGCTCAGAAATATGTTGAGACAGTGCCAAGGCCCAAGAGGTTAGATCTATTAGAGAATGGAATATGCCGGTCGCCTGTCCAGTTCCAGCACTAGAAATGCAAGATTCCAGTCATGGAGACCTTAGTGGGATAAGAATAAAGCCTATTGGAAGACAGAAGTGAACTGAAATTGGAACTGAAATTCACAAGAAAGTAAATCTTTGCCTTCTGCAGTTCAACAGCCTGGAGCAGCTGTGCATCAACTTCACCAATGAGAAACTGCAACAGTTCTTCAACCACCACATGTTCGTGCTGGAGCAGGAGGAGTACAAGAAGGAGGGCATTGAATGGGAGTTCATTGACTTTGGCATGGACCTGGCTGCCTGCATTGAGCTCATTGAGAAGGTTATTGACCCCCACATACTTAATAGTTTTTCAGTTATAAAATCTCTATTTTAATGTTTCTTGAGAAATTTTCTGTCTCGTTTTAAAGAAAGAGCATATAGGAAGTTTAAACTCTTCCTTATATCTGAATGCTACTACTTTCATTCATTTTGCTTTCCACTTTCACCAAACAAATACAAAATTATTTTCTACATGCTAGATCTTTATTACATCCCAACCCTGAATCTTATAAGGGAGCTTGTTTTTGTATAACTGATGGCATATCCACTAACAAAATGCCCTTTCTGAGAAACATAAGATTACACATACTGAGGAGGATTTTTCAGTATAACTTTTATCTTCCATTCCTCTTTCTTACATACATTGCCTCTGTTTCTTCCTTCCACATTTTCGTCACATGTTGCTATTCCTCCTAGCCCATGGGCATCTTCTCCATCCTGGAAGAGGAGTGCATGTTCCCCAAGGCAACTGACACCTCTTTCAAGAACAAGCTCTATGACCAGCACCTGGGCAAGTCCAACAACTTCCAGAAGCCCAAGCCAGGCAAAGGCAAGGCTGAGGCCCACTTCTCCCTGGTGCACTATGCTGGCACAGTGGACTACAACATCACTGGGTGGCTGGAGAAGAACAAGGACCCTCTGAATGAAACTGTTGTGGGGTTGTATCAGAAGTCATCCCTGAAGACCCTGGCCTTGCTCTTTGCATCTGCTGGTGGGGCAGAAGCAGGTGATTTCTTTGAAATCAGTTCTACTGTAATTTACAGAAAACGAAATTAAAATGTTGTAACAATATTTCGCAATGATATTTACATTTCTAAAATTGAAAACCCAAAACCTCATAATCTAGTCTAATAAAGGATATTACTCCTCCCTAGAGACCTTAATAGATCTGTAGGTTTTAGAATGAGACAGCTGTACTAGCACATTAACCCAGTCTAGCTGAGAAGTCAGATTTTTGCAATACGGGCCATTCTCAAATAATTCAGTGAATACAATCAAATGTGTCAACATGCTGTTAAGTTTATGCATACCCTTAGATGTAAGTCTATATAAACACTGCATTTGGTGTAATTACTAGCTATTAGTTTAGTGCCTCAAATATCTTTCTATGTAAAATATTATGTTTTGTTTCCCACCTGCATTTTCGAAATTTCAGTTGGAAGTTATTAGATTTCCTTCCACAGTCATCTGAAAAATTCAAGTATCCTTTTGTAACTTTAACCACAGTCTGAGTTTGCAAATTTTGATCATATTATTATTTTTGCTAGAGTTTTAAAGATGAACATACAAGGTTTTTCAGATTCTGTGTGCTTTTGTTGTTCATTTCTTTATAAAAAATTTTTTACTTTTTAGAGAGCAGTGGTGGTGGTGGCAAGAAGGGCGCCAAGAAGAAGGGTTCTTCCTTCCAGACTGTCTCAGCTCTCTTCCGGGTACTGTAGAATAATCATTCTAAAGTTACTGTATTCTTTTCATGAAAAGAAAATCAAAAAATTCAGAAATGCTTTAGATTTATCTAATATATCTTTGTGTTCAGAAACGATAAAATCACTTGCTTCTGGTAAAGAGGAATTCTTACTGAATCTTGGGAAGTATTCTTTCAGAACTGCCCAAAAGTTCTGTAAAAAAAAATATTGATCACGCTTTTATTGCAGTGTTTTTATTTCCACCTAGTATTGAGATTGTGTAAGTGACACTTCTAAACCCGACACTTTGTTCTTGCTCCTAAGGAAAATTTAAACAAGCTGATGAGCAATTTGAGAAGCACACATCCCCATTTTGTGCGCTGTCTTATTCCTAATGAAACAAAAACACCTGGTAAGTTGTTAAAGTTCAGAGGTGTGATATATCTGATCTTCTCTGTGCAGTAAAATGATATACAATTTAATTCTGTGATTTATTAGGTGCCATGGAGCACGAGCTGGTGCTGCACCAGCTGCGCTGTAACGGCGTGCTGGAAGGGATCAGGATCTGCAGGAAAGGGTTTCCCAGCAGAATCCTCTATGCTGACTTCAAACAGAGGTCAGATTATGTTTTATCACCCTCCACCATATCAAAAAATGCTAAATCATTTGATTTTCCTAAATGTTTTAAGTACTGTGGAAGCTATCTTTAGGTATACAAAAGTCATTTGCCCAAGTGAGTCATCCAGGTTGTTTCTATAGCTATTGAGAAAAAAAAAAACAGACATTTTCAAAGGGCTATTATTTATTCCTTATCGTCCTCTGATTCCACAGATACAAGGTGCTTAATGCCAGTGCCATCCCTGAGGGACAGTTCATCGATAGCAAGAAGGCTTCTGAGAAGCTCCTTGGGTCAATCGATGTGGATCACACCCAGTATAAATTTGGACACACCAAGGTACAACCCCCCCATTCACTGCCTGCCTGGGCTTTGCTCTCTCTACCTGACAGTGATGTGCTGCAATATTGTCTCTCTCAAGGTGTTCTTCAAAGCTGGGCTGCTGGGGCTCCTGGAGGAGATGAGAGATGAGAAACTGGCAGAGCTCATCACCCGCACCCAGGCCATGTGCAGGGGTTACCTGATGAGGGTGGAGTTCAAGAAAATGATGGAGAGGAGGTAGATATTGACTTGGATTGCTGGGCCAATCCTTATCAGATACTAATGGCATGAACAAAACTGAAAATAAGCTGCTTCACAAATAATCTCATTTATTTCTCATTAATTCAGTTTGTCAATATGAAAGTATATCCTGAAAACAGAGGAAGTAGAATAAAATCCCAACTTAGGGAAACAATTTTTTTTAATACTTTGTTGCTGAAGTTTTTAAATGGCTCTATTATATGTATGTCGAACAAATCAATATCGAGTCTAAGCTAAATATTGTAGGACACTGCTAAATAAAATGAGAGAAAGACATATTTCTATCATAAGAGAAGCATCCTCTTCCCTTTGATAAATTTCATAAAAGTGACTAAGACAACTTACAGAAGTGTTCCTTTTCATTGGCCATAAAAATGAGCCAAACACCTGGACTCCAAAACCATCCATACTGGTTGATAGTCTACATAAAACGAGGAGATTTTCAGTGGAAATCTATATATATAGTATATAAAATGTGATCTAAATATTATTAAAAATGTATATGGAATAATACATGATAAATATTTTACACATAGAGATATACAGAACTATATATGATACACATATACTATACACAGATTATATATATATATATTTATATGTATGTATATTCATATTTATATATATATATATCTATATATAACTAAAAAGTATCAAACTTCCTGATATACATACTAATATATACTGTTAAATATGTTTTATAGACTTTAAAATATTTACCAAAATATATTTTGTTACTACTTTTCAGGGAGTCCATCTTCTGCATCCAGTACAACGTTCGCTCATTCATGAATGTCAAACACTGGCCATGGATGAAGCTGTTCTTCAAGATCAAGCCCTTGCTAAAGAGTGCAGAGTCTGAGAAGGAGATGGCCAATATGAAGGAAGAGTTTGAGAAAACCAAGGAGGAGCTTGCAAAGTCTGAGGCAAAGCGGAAGGAACTGGAAGAGAAAATGGTGGCCCTGGTGCAGGAGAAAAATGACCTGCAGCTCCAAGTGCAGGCTGTGAGTATTGCTAAAGTTTTTTGACTTGTGATGTTCTATATAAAATCATCCCAAATGTCTCAGTAAAGATATATTATCCCAAAATAGCAATTATTTTAAAAACATACACATATTTATAAAATGGGAAGAAAAACCACATAGAATTGCTACCTTAATCTTTATAGAGCTTTATATACTATACAATTTTGATATGTTATCAACTGACCAGTTAAGGTTGTCTGGAGGTCCAATTAACACATTTTGTTTGGAGAATCCCAAGTGAATTCAGATGGAGTAGGAAGAGCTGAGAGTGTCAGGTATTTATCGGGCATTTATGGTCCCTGTCTCTTCAGGAAAAATGGTGATGAAAGTTCACTGCTTCCCTTCTTCCCTGAAAATAAGAATGTAGCAACAAGAATGTCCTTAAAACTGTAATTTCAAGCAAGTAGCTGGATTAATCTGATGGCATTTAGATGTCTACAGCCTAAAAGTACAACCAAGCCATCAGCCCCAGGTTGAAAACCTGTTTTGTTTAAATGAATCATGTAGGAAGCTGATGGTTTGGCCGATGCAGAGGAAAGGTGTGACCAGCTCATCAAAACCAAAATCCAGCTGGAAGCCAAAATAAAGGAGCTGACAGAGAGAGCAGAAGAAGAAGAAGAGATGAATGCTGAGCTGACAGCCAAGAAGAGGAAACTGGAAGATGAATGTTCAGAGCTGAAGAAAGATATTGATGACCTTGAGCTAACACTGGCCAAGGTGGAGAAGGAAAAACATGCCACTGAAAACAAGGTATGAGGTAGAACCTGTCACTCGCACTCTGGAAAAGACTTGTCTTGTTAGAAAATGTTAAGCACCATTTTCTGTCTGTGCTTGATCCCTTCTTCTCAAAGGTGAAAAACCTGACTGAGGAGATGGCAGCTCTGGACGAGACCATTGCCAAGCTGACAAAGGAGAAGAAAGCCCTCCAAGAGGCTCATCAGCAGACCCTGGATGACCTGCAGGCAGAGGAAGACAAAGTCAATACTCTGACCAAAGCCAAGACCAAGCTGGAACAGCAAGTGGATGATGTAAGCACACAGATATAGAACAGGAAGAGGACAGGTATGGAGTCCAAGCTGGCTGGCAGAGCCCTGATGGTCTTGTTGTGTTTAGCTGGAAGGGTCCCTGGAGCAAGAGAAGAAACTGCGCATGGACCTGGAGAGAGCAAAGAGGAAACTGGAAGGAGACCTGAAGATGGCCCAGGACAGCATCATGGATTTGGAGAATGATAAGCAGCAGCTGGATGAGAAACTGAAGAAGTAAGTGTGGCTCTGGGGCACCTGAGTGCTGGGCTGCAGCACTTGTCTTGTTTCTTTGTGCTCTAACATGGTTCACTTGTCCCAAAGGAAAGACTTTGAAATCAGCCAGATCCAGGGCAAGATCGAGGATGAACAAGCCCTGGGCATGCAACTTCAGAAGAAGATCAAGGAGCTGCAGGCAAGTCTTTGTTCCTTTTGCCCTGCCTTGCTCAGGCTCAGCTCAGGCAGGAGGAGGGCACGGCTGTGAAGGGTCCCTGCTGTTCTGCAGGCCCGCATTGAGGAGCTGGAGGAGGAGATTGAGGCAGAGCGAACCTCTCGCGCTAAAGCAGAGAAGCATCGCGCTGACCTGTCCAGGGAGCTGGAGGAGATCAGCGAGCGCCTGGAAGAAGCAGGAGGGGCCACAGCAGCTCAGGTGGAGATGAACAAGAAGCGTGAGGCAGAGTTCCAGAAGATGCGCCGTGACCTGGAAGAGGCCACGCTGCAGCACGAAGCCACGGCTGCCGCCCTGCGCAAGAAGCACGCGGACAGCACAGCTGAGCTGGGCGAGCAGATCGACAACCTGCAACGCGTGAAGCAGAAGCTGGAGAAGGAGAAGAGTGAGCTGAAGATGGAGATTGATGACTTGGCCAGCAACATGGAGTCTGTCTCCAAAGCCAAGGTACATAAATATTTCTTCTCATTAATCCGAACAAAATCAGATATTTATATTTTAACATAGAAATTTTAGCTGGCCGTATTTTAGAATAAACTATTGCACTTTGCAACTTCAATGTGTGTTTAAACATTTCAGTATTATTTAAATCATTTGATCATACCATTTCATCTGCCCTCCAATGGGCATGGAATATACAGGTGTTGGAACTGGGGACACAAACTTCATAGAAGTATATATCAATTAACTGACAAATTTGGGCTTCTGAATCATTCTTTCTTCATTTATAAGACTTCATATTCTCACAAATTATGGGTTGAACCATTAAATATATTTCCTTCTGTTCCTCATGAAAACAGGCAAATCTGGAGAAGATGTGTCGTTCCCTGGAAGATCAACTCAGTGAGATTAAGACAAAGGAGGAGGAACAGCAGCGCATAATTAATGACATTAGTGCTCAAAGAGCTCGGCTACAAACAGAATCTGGTAAGACATTCGTGTTTTTAAGAGAATACTGTATATTATATGAGTTCTTAAAAAAAAAAAGAATAAAACTCAGCTGGAGTCTTGGAGGACTGGACATGCACTAAGTTGAACCTGAGCCAAAAATGTGGTTTGTGATGAAGCTGGCCAATAGAACCCTGAGTGAATCCTGAGTTGCGTTAGGAGAGCATTGCCAATGGGTTAGCGGAGAATGATCGTTCCCCCTACTCATCACATGAGGCCTTGCTGGGATTGCTTGGCCTTGTTAAACCTCCTGAGATTCCCATGGGCCATAATCCCTCTGGATGGCAGTGTGGTACTCATTCTGTAAACTCAAGGCTTAATGGAAACATAGAGTAAGGCTAGTGGGATTTAGCATGACCTGTCATTTCTAGCCTCTAAGAAATGGTGGTATCTGTGATTAGGAATCCAAGAAAGAAGTAAAAGTTTGTTTGACTCAAAATATTTACATATGGGCATTTCTTATCAAAATTAAAATTTTTACGTAAGTCATAACAAATTTCTTTTACTCATCTGAACACTCCCAGGTGAATTTTCACGCCAGGTAGATGAGAAAGATGCTCTGATTTCTCAACTCTCAAGAGGAAAACAGGCTTTCACCCAACAGATTGAGGAACTGAAGAGGCATCTAGAGGAAGAAATAAAGGTAAGAAGGCTCTCCAAATTCTGAGTTGTCCATTGGACTCCTTCTTTCTTGGAGGAGCTTTGGATATGAATGAAATTACAGAATCAGCAAGATGAAAGGGAGGGAAAAAACCACATAAGTAATACAGAGCAAGCCTTGCCATACTAGTTTTGTTCCTTCTTCCTTGCAGTTTATATGTTAATTGTTTTGCAGATTCCCAGACCTCCGATTTTCATTCAGTAGCTTGCCATTACTCATAGCAGAATCAGTGCATTTCTGCCAGGAGATCTCCAGGATATTTCCATTAATTGTTCACACTGCTGTTCTTCCCACAGGCCAAGAACGCCCTGGCACACGCCCTGCAGTCCGCTCGCCACGACTGTGACTTGCTCCGGGAACAATATGAGGAGGAGCAGGAGGCCAAGGGGGAGCTGCAGAGAGCCCTGTCCAAGGCCAACAGTGAAGTGGCCCAGTGGAGAACCAAATACGAGACGGACGCGATTCAGCGCACGGAGGAGCTCGAGGAGGCCAAGTACGTGGGGAAGCAGAATGGGAAATGATGGGAGAAGACTGAAAATGGTCACGGGAAATTTGAATCTCTGAGAATGGCTTAAGACAAGAATGGGAGGGAAGCCAGGGTATATTGTCTTTGTAAAAAAAGGGGAGAGAGGGAGGAAGAGAAAAAGAGAGAGATTGGAAGGGAAAACATAGGCTTTAGGACTAGATGTACTAAGACAGGCCTAATCCTCCATAAGTGAAAAGACACAGAAGTGATAGATCTTGTTGGCTGCATGCACGCATGGACAATAAAAAACATTGTGGAAAGCATTTGGATCAAAACCTCCAAAGTGAAAAACTCATGACAGTAAATAACTGACATCATTCCAAGCTCTAACGTGCAACTGTGCTTGTCTATCCCAGGAAGAAGCTTGCCCAGCGCCTGCAGGATGCAGAGGAGCATGTTGAGGCTGTCAATGCCAAATGTGCCTCTCTGGAGAAGACAAAGCAGAGGCTGCAGAATGAAGTGGAGGACCTGATGATTGACGTGGAGAGATCCAATGCTGCCTGTGCTGCTCTGGATAAGAAGCAGAAGAACTTTGACAAGGTCTTTTGGCCTCCAGCACCAGCACTCCTGGCCAGAGCAGGGCCCTGTGATGGCCACAGCCCTACTCACCCCCCGTTTCTCTTCAGATCCTGGCAGAATGGAAGCAGAAGTATGAGGAAACGCAGGCTGAGCTGGAGGCCTCACAGAAGGAGTCACGCTCTCTGAGCACGGAGCTGTTCAAGATGAAGAATGCCTATGAGGAGTCCTTGGACCACCTGGAAACAATGAAGCGGGAGAACAAGAACTTGCAGCGTAAGTCCCTGGCCCTCTGCTCCTCCCTGGCCTTTCTCACTATCAGCCATTCCCACCATTGTTCATGGCTCTGTGCCTGCAGGTCTGCAGAAATGCCTGTCCCCTTGGTGGGGCAGAGCCCTTCCCACTCTGCTCTGTGCCTGACCATGCCATTGATCTTTGTGCCCACAGAGGAGATTTCCGACCTCACGGAGCAGATTGCGGAGGGAGGAAAGGCCATTCATGAGCTGGAGAAAGTGAAGAAGCAGATTGAGCAGGAGAAATCTGAAATCCAGGCTGCTCTGGAGGAAGCTGAGGTACACAGCAGTATTTCTTGCTGTCTTACATGTCTTGGATCTCTGTCTTGCTTATCTCATTCTGAGACAAAAGTAGAGAAGTGATCTTATAAAAGTAGAGATATTATCTAAACATAGCACTCTTTTTACTTAGAACTTCAGGTTCAACACTTGTTACATGAAAAGTATTCTTATTTTTTCTTGACCAGGCCTCCCTGGAACATGAGGAGGGGAAGATCCTGCGCCTGCAGCTTGAGCTCAACCAGGTGAAAGCTGAGATTGATAGGAAGATAGCAGAGAAAGATGAGGAGATCGAACAAATGAAGAGAAACCACCAGAGGGTTGTGGAGTCCATGCAGAGCACCCTGGATGCTGAGATCAGGAGCAGGAATGAAGCCCTGAGACTGAAGAAGAAGATGGAGGGAGACCTGAACGAAATAGAAATCCAGCTGAGCCATGCCAACCGCCAGGCTGCAGAGGCACAGAAGAACCTGAGGAACACTCAGGGAGTGCTCAAGGTCTGTTCAACAGAAATTACCTACAGAGAAATATCTTGGTTAATACTTTCAGTCCACAGGAGCTCTAAATCTGCTTATAATTTCTTTCAATGGCTCTATAGGACACCCAGATCCATCTGGATGATGCTCTCAGGTCTCAGGAGGACCTGAAGGAGCAGGTGGCCATGGTGGAGCGCAGAGCAAACCTGCTGCAGGCTGAAGTTGAGGAGCTCCGGGCAGCCCTGGAGCAGACAGAGCGATCGAGGAAAATGGCTGAGCAGGAATTAATGGACGCCAGTGAGCGCGTGCAGCTCCTCCATAGCCAGGTGAGGTCATTTGGTGAACATTTTCATGCTTTATTCCAGTCACCACTGGTTGATCAACTTGGAGGAAGATGGTCCTCTTTTCTGGAGTATTCATCATGTTACTAAAAAAAATATTTGCTGAAAAAAATGTGTGCACTGGTGACTTTTCCCTTACTCTGTTTTTATTACTTTCCTGTGCTAGCCTTGGTGAATGAGATGTGGCACAGAGTATGTTTCTAAGACATTTTCAAATTCGTGAAAAATGGAGAAAGAAAGAAACCAAAATGTCTTTTCCCCAATGAAAAGAAATTTTACTAGAAAATTTCTGGTATTGCTTTTCCATTTATTTATGTCTTCATTTATTGATAATCCTGTAATGTTCTTGATTTCAAATAATGAACTTACGAAAACAAACCTCTGATGCTGCTCAACAGAACACCAGTTTGATCAACACCAAGAAGAAGCTGGAAACGGACATTTCCCAAATCCAGAGTGAAATGGAGGATACCATCCAGGAAGCCCGCAATGCTGAGGAGAAGGCCAAGAAGGCCATCACAGATGTGAGTTGGACACTCCTGGCATTGCTGATGGTGAATGTACTCTGCCCAAAATATCTCCAGCCCCAAAATGGCTTTGACCTTTTGTTCTGATCAGGCGGCCATGATGGCAGAAGAGCTGAAGAAGGAGCAGGACACCAGTGCCCACCTGGAGAGGATGAAGAAGAACCTGGACCAGACAGTGAAGGACCTGCAGCACCGTCTGGATGAGGCCGAGCAGCTGGCACTGAAGGGAGGGAAGAAGCAAATCCAGAAGCTGGAGGCCAGGGTGTGTAGGGCTGGGGCTGTGCCTGAGGGAGCGTGTCCCTCCTTGGAGAGACATTGGCAGGGCAGCTGCAGGGCTGGGCTTGTCCTTGCAGGTGCGGGAGCTGGAAGGGGAGGTTGATGCTGAGCAGAAGCGCAGCGCTGAAGCCGTGAAGGGTGTGCGCAAGTACGAGCGCAGGGTGAAGGAACTCACCTACCAGGTAAGGCAGCAATCTTCTTCGTGTTGTTACACTCTTATTCCTGAATCTCAAAACGTAGCCCTGAAAGATTTCTCTCTGTCCTGAGTCTCACATACAAAAAGGAGAATAATGTAAGCACCCAAAGATTACTACCTTTCCAGTCATTTTAACAATATACAGCTTATCATGTCTGTCTTACTGGGCAGCAAAATCAAATAGAAATGTTACTCTTTATTTCATGTAGAGGAGGCTAAAAGAGGGGTTTCTCTGTCTTGTCATTCCCTTTAGTCTGAGGAAGACAGGAAAAATGTTCTCAGGCTGCAGGATCTGGTGGATAAACTGCAAACTAAGGTGAAAGCTTACAAGAGACAAGCTGAGGAGGCTGTAAGTATTACTGTGTTCAGTCAGTCCTTATCCAGCTGAAAGTGGATTCTGTGTTGGTGTTTTCCCCTGTGTAGCTCTGTTTGAACCCAGCTCAACATTGTGGTAGTAGGTCTCTGCTTCGTTTCGCTTTCTTTATTTCATATTTTCACCTAGCAGCTTTACAGTGTAATTGTTTTAACACCTGTTTTATGCTTCCTCCTATGTCCAGGAGGAGCTGTCCAATGTGAACCTGTCCAAGTTCCGCAAGATCCAGCACGAGCTGGAGGAGGCCGAGGAGCGGGCTGACATTGCAGAGTCACAGGTCAACAAGCTCCGAGCCAAGAGCAGGGAGATCAGCAAGAAGGCAGAAAGCGAAGAGTAAATGCCTCTAGTGCTGTAAAGTGAGAGAATTGCACAAAATGTGCCGTTCTATCACTTTTATTTGTAGTCACTGCTTTGTCCTTCATTAATCTGTAGATGAATAATGCCTGCATAATAAAAATTGTAGAGCTTATGCCATGTAAATAATGAGAAGTTGAGTGTTGCATTTTCATCATTATCCTGAATTCTACTAAGGTTTACATTTTTCCTTTCTTATTTTAAACTTATTTATTCAATTAAAAATCTTGCTTCAGGTATTTCAAAGTGTTTCAGCCACTTTTAAAGTGGTCCAATCAGACATCATGCTTTGTTCTCACCAGGAAATTTCATCGCATACTTCCTTAGCTGAGAAAATAACTTTTTTCTCTGAAACAGAATGCAATTATCCTTTATAACTGTTGCTTTAGGGATAAAATAGATATTATCTCAAATGTTCTGGCCAAGCAATAAGAACTTACTACATCTTCCTTCTTACTCTCACTTAATCTTTTAAAAACTTATTACACCTTCCTTCCTACTCCCACTTAATCTTTGATTTTTCTTTTAATTCTTGTGTCTTCTTTGCAAGATCATACTTCAAGTTAAATTTGTTCAATCCTTCAAGCCACTTTGAAACATAATTTAGAAGACTTTTAATGCTAAAATGAGATCTACTTTCAACTTTTGTTCATGAAATTGATGTGCAAACCAACATTCCCAGGGCAGCATAGCCAGCAACCTCATAGTCAATTGGTCATTGTCTATATTCTGTTTCCAAAACTACCCTGAACTTTCTAAACTGGTCAGGCAGACACTTACCTCCTATGAAGTAAGGAGTCCTGATAACTTTGTCCAATGTGGCCTCACTCAAAATGTGGATTTTCATCCTTTGTGGATATCAGCAAACATCAGAGAAATCCAAATCTCTTAAAATCCACATTGATTGTCCAGTGTTTCATGCTAATGTGCCCCAAACTGATCTATTAACAAGAGCCTGGGTTACTCTTATCTCCTGGCATGGGTTGTACTGTCAGGGACACCTTCCACTAGACCAGGCTGGTCCAAGACTCATCCATCCTGGCCTTGAACACTTGCAGGGATGGGACAGCCACAGTTTCTCTGGGCAGCCTGTGCCAAGGCCTCAGCACTCACACAGGTGCTTCCTAATATCCCATCTAAACCTACTCTCTTTCAGTGGCAAGCCATTGCCCTGTGTCCTGTCCCTCCATCCCTTGTCCTCAGTCCCTCTCCAGCTTTCCTGGAGCTCCTTCAGGCCCTGGAAGGGGCTCTTAGGTCTCCATGGAGCCTTCCCTTCTCCAGGTGAGCACCCCCAGCTCTCCCAGCCTGGCTCCAGCCCTTGGGGCACCTCCATGGCCTCCTCTGGGCTCTCTCCAGCAGCTCCAGCTCCTCCCTGTGCTGGGGCAGCTCTGCAGGTGGGGTCTGACCTGAGCACAGGGGCAGAGGGGCAGAATCCCCCTCCCCTCCCTGCTGCCCACCCTGGGGGCTCAGCCCAGCACAGAGGGGATTTCTGGGCTCCAGTACCCATGGCCATGTTGGGCTTCTTGTCAACCAATACTCCCAAGTGCTTCTCCTCAGGGCTGCTGTGGGTCCATTCCTCACCCAGCCTGTAGATGTGCCTGGGCAGGCAGTCAATGCCTTCACATGTGTGTACATATACATACAAATACAAATATCCATATTTATACATGCCCAGTGACCCAGCTCTGCACCTGGCTGCTGGCAGGATGGCAGGGGAAAGGTGAGGCTGGTGTGGGCCCTCAGAAGGCAGGAGGGAGGAGCAGCCTTGCTGTGACAGAAGTTCATTCCTCCACACTGCATTTGCTGCCAGACAGCTCCAGCAAAGCACAGTGTTGATGTCCCAGACACAGAATATATTTCACAAAAAGCAGAGGGGTCCTTAGCAGCAGGCAAGGCCCTCCTGGTGCCCTGGTAATCCCTGCTGAGGGATGTTTCATAACCTGCTAGCAGGCTCTGTGCAGAAGGACAGAAGGGTTTAGGGGACATTACTGAGTAGGGCTGTGAGGTTCATCAAGGACAAAGAGCATCCCAGGAGGTATGGCCCTAATGCAATAAATACATGAATAGAGCTGCTGCACTGAGCTCCCCCTGGGAAGGTCCTGGGATTTGCTTTAGATCAAGCCACTTTGGACACACAGACACCATCCCCAGGGAGACTTACATTTCTGCAGCAGGATTATCAGCCTGTCCTTGTCCAGGATCACTTCTCAAAATTATCTTAAATAACATCACAGACACAGACTTAGCTATACCTTCTCACATGCCTCACAGATATTCATTAAGAGAGTACCATCTGCTGCTCCCACCTATACACATATTTTTTGATTTCCCAATAGGTTTGTGGAATGCTACTTCCCTTTACAAATGCTCTCATGCTCAATATGTTTATTTATCACTGTGTCCTCAAATTCCAATCATTATTAGCTTCTACTTTTTCCTAGTATTGGCGCTAGGTCTAGCGGGCCACCATTCCCTGAAACACTTTTCAAAAATCAGAATTTTACTAGACAACTTCCAGATCTCCAGAAGCAAGACAGCTTTAGCGAGAGCTCACACACTACAGCCAACAGCCCAGATGTTGCATTTCCTTGCTTTTAGGGAAACTTTGGGTAAGTACCCTGCACTCTTGGCCACCTATAAATGACTATTTTTGTTTTCTATTTTGCAACTGGCAGGATGGACAATCCTCATAATTTAATTAGCTGAAAAATTCTAGTATGGAACTCAAGCCATTTTTATCTTAACACAGATTTTTTCTGCTGCTACTAGATAAAAATCCCAAATATGCAGTATAATTTGCTTTTGTGCAAGGAGACAGTACAGATATGAAATCAGCTGTAAGTGGGAACAAACAATATGCTTTATTTCAATTGCTTCTGCCTCTACTTCTGTTTTTGCTACCGGAATGTCTTGGATAAAAAAAATATAAAAATTGGTTTGTTAGCTTCAGAATGGCAAGGTAAAAATAATAGCCTGGTAATTAATTTTTTTCAGTTTGGTTGCCTCCAAAAGGGCATAAGGAAGAAGAAGATCTATCATTTAAGGTGAAATTGCCCTGCAATCCACAGGATAATAAATAGTTCTTGTCAGTAACTTGCACAGAATATGGATTGCTGCCAACTTTGCAACTGCTGAAACAACCTGAAGATGTGATCATGCCACTGCTTTATGCTGGGGGAGGAAAAAGAGAGAAATTTAGAATGGACATCCCCTTTCCCCTAAAATATACAGTATAAATCATTGGCTATTCTGCAGTGTTCAGTAGTTAGCTGAAAGATATCTTCAGTGCCCATGTTCCAGTGTTATAAAAGAAGCTTTTCTAGGCTGGGGGTAAGTGACAGCTGTGAAAAAAAAAAAAGCTTGCAAATATATTTTTAGAAAGGAATCCCTCAAAGATTGTCATTAATTCAATTTGGCCTTGGTGCAGTGTAAACTCATGTTCAGTGGTGCAGAAATCAGCATGAAATATACACTTTTGACAAGTTTGGGTTATCTTCCTGTTCCCTTTACACAAATTAATCTTTGTACTTTCATTAGAAAAGAGTATCACTTAAAGACAGGCTCAAAAAATCAAAGTACATATTTTCAAACTTCAATACATTTGTTTCTATTAAATGCAGGAAGGTGTACAGCTCTCTGATTATATACAGTTTTTCTGGCAACACTGATCATTTGAGCCTAAAAGTCATCAGGTCTAACCTGAGAAGAGCTGTGGAGGAATTCTTGCTCTTTGTCCATTTGGGCTGAAGACCAAAAAGCTTTCAATAAAACAGGACACCACCAAAATAAAATGTGGGGTTACCATGGCAGTAAATCTCAGTGAGTCATGTTATGCACCTTGGGAATGGTGTCTCTTCTCCTCCTTTTCTCCAAAACCAGTCCCCTACAACTTTGCAAACACATAATTCAAACCACAGGGAACAGGCTTTATCCCATGAATGAGCATGAATAATGCTCATCATAGAATGTTTTTGTGGTTTTCAGAGACCTGCATGAACAGTGAAGGATAAAATCCAAACTTACAGAATTTTTAATGAAGATCAATGATCTTAAAGGCCGGGCAACTTTGCATCCGATGTAATGGAAGGCTCCTACACAAAAAAAAATTACATTTTCAGAAGCTTTTTGAATTGATGGGGGACACAAGAAGATAGTTGGCCCTCTCCCCCTTTCAGTCTACCTGGTGTGCTGCAGCAAAAGCAACAGAATAACCTGTTAAGAGGGAGTGATAAAAGGTCTGAAAGGTGATGGTATCAGGAGCAAATGCACATGTGCCTGAAGGCCCAGGGAAAGGGGGTTGGGTATGAAATGTGAGAAGAGCTGTACTAGTTTAGACCAAAATGTCCATCTGTCCCCAAAGTATCAGATAGTTGCAGATACAGCAGCTGATCTGTCAGGGGTTTGGACACCTCGTACGGAAGCCTTGCTTCCCTGGCCACTTGTACTGGGAAAATGATCTAAATTATCCCTTCATGAGCATCCACTGGAAAAGCTGCTGGGTAACTGTCACAGGATCAAAGATTTTAGTGCTGGAACAGGTGTGATGTGAAGCCTAAGTCCTGCCAGAAAACAAACACTCTGCCATCCACCAAAAGCAAAGAATTCCTGAGATAGCCAAATGAACAAATCTGTCAGATTGTGCTTGGCATGCTACCCAACCTTCCAGCTCCCAAGACAGGCTGACATTTATGGAGCACACAGTTTGAAAAAGCCAGAATTATGAGAGCTCCTGAAGATGTTTGTAATCGACCAACTTTAGCAAATAGGAGAATATGTATAATTCCAGGAATAACAATTTACAGAAACCATGCAGATGAATCTGCTGGTACAACACATGTTTAGAGACTGGCACAATAAATGTGTGGTCCTTCCCTCGCCAGACAAATTGCTGTAATGTGG
This sequence comes from Ammospiza nelsoni, assembly GCF_027579445.1. NCBI lineage: Eukaryota > Metazoa > Chordata > Aves > Passeriformes > Passerellidae > Ammospiza > Ammospiza nelsoni. The sequence continues at coordinate 5,104,980 of NC_080651.1, forward strand.
GAGACCCAAACCAGGTCTTGAGATTGTTAAAATGTAAAAAGTGCCTGCAATTCTGCTGTTGCAACCAAATTTAAAAGCTAATTTCAATGTTTGATACACAGCACTTGGCCGAAGAAAAATACAATAGTGATATTATCTCCACATCTGCGTGGTGTCATTGCCATTTCAGAAAGCATCTGTGCTCACACTTCAGGTCAGACTGGCAAAGACTCTGGTTTAAAACAAAAAAAGTAATAAAAACACTGAAAGACTTTCTAGAAAGGACTCAAAAAAATCAAGGGAAAAGGCCTAAGTGCGATTCCTCTCAACACTGCAGGAATCCATTTTCTCTTGCAGAATCCAATACAGATGCCTTTTGTTCCCAGTGTAACTAAATCATGGACACCCTGAAGATAACCCAAAGCAAACAGCCAGCAGAGCTGTGTAAATGCACCAAAGATGTTCCCCAGACTGAGCAATGTGAAACAATGACAACAATCCATCTGACAATCCATCTCTTCCCACAGAGGAAGCTGGGTCATTCACTAAGAGGTGGTTAGATTTCGTGGCCACTGAAGTTTAAATAATTTTCTGATGAAAGTTCCTTCTGCCTTAAAATAAAGAAAAACGAGGTAACGATGACAAATCTACTTTGCCACCGCATCTCCTGTACAAAATCATCTTGTGGTAAGAGTGTTTTCCAAAGATGTGAGAGACCCTCAAGACTGTTACTTTTTACACTTTCAAATGCCTTCACCAAGCAGTGTGGCTGAGCAGGTTTGGTTCAAACCAGCTCCTCTCTTACCATTTGTCAGGCAGGGTTTTGTCCCAGCATGTTCTCAATTATTCCTCCCTTTCTTACTGGCCCAAAAACCAGTCAAAACCAGTCCTTAAACAGCTAATCTGAAAGAAGCAGACAATCCCTTCCACCTTCCTTTACAGAGCAGCTTACAGTCATTGTGGTTTGACATCCAGCCTGCTCCATGACAGCCTGTGCAGGACAGTGGGGTGGCACAAAAATCAGGCACCTTTCTGCAGGCTGGCCTTGAGCATGCCTTGCAAACCCACAGAAAAGTATAAAAAGTTTGCCTCAATAAATCCCTCTTTTTATCTAGCAGCATATGTAGACAAACAGGGAGGATAGAAGGGCATCCATTAATGTTATATCCTTAATGAAGGAATTGTGCACAATTAGAAAAAACCCATCCTGCTGATTAAGGCAAACCCTTGCAGTGCAGAGCCAAGTGTTGCCTTATCTGGCTTTATCAGAGCTGTCTTTGGGTTCCTCCATCCTCCATCCTGGCACAGATCAATGTGAAAAGGACAGGTCAGTGCAGCTGACTCCATACAACCTTAAACGAATCCTGTCCCTGTGTAATTAGCAGAGAGATCAGAGCTACAACACGTTTACAACTAAAGAGTAAATTATTATTGACCAAAAATAGAGCTCTGGAGCGCTGTGTGGGCAGGAGATAAGGTATAAAGAGCTGCAGCTGAAGGCAACTTTGTGATTTGCTACCTCAGCATCTCACGGTAAGTGCCATCCTCTTGCTTCATGCTCTGACCATGACCATCTCCACAGATCCCAAAAAAGGTGGAATATGGGTTTTCTTCTCATTCCCCACCTCTAACATTCCAGGCCATGCTTTACATGCAGAGTCCAGGTGATACCACTCAAACCACTCCAAAGTGGTGCACAAGCAGAAGCAGGAGAGTCACAGCCTGCCAGTCCTTGGAAGGGCCTTCTACCAACGTTTCTACCTCCCAAGTCCTGTGTAAGGCACAGGAGGACTAACTCTGAGGGCAGTTGAAATTGAATGGGATTAAATATTTAAAGCAGCTAATTTTTTCCTGGACATCAGATTTGTTTCAAGCAGCTCACAGAAATGTGGGGAGGAACACAAGACTATGTGGAATTTTGCTCTAGGTCAGGATTTTTAAGGCACTGTGTGCAGTTCAGCTGTCTGGAGAGGCTGCACAGGGTGTAGGAATGTTTGATACGGCATAAGCTCAGGACAATGGACTGGTTTTGATGGACAATGGACTGGTTTTGATGTAACTCTCTCTGTCCTTTCTTTAACCATTCCACACAGGTTCTGAAAACAGATTTCCTCGTGGGATCTCTGAAGGTAGGGGATTAACAAATAACACAAATACCTTTGCTGACTCATCCTGAGCAATAGGTAAAGCTCACCCAAACAATGGAAAGGGGAGATGCAAAAGACAGTAGAACTAGGATCACTGGAAAGGATGTATGGTGTTTTAATCAACGTGAGCAATAGTCACAGTTCTTGGCAGGAATACTCCATGTATTGGGAAAGAAAACTTACAGATGCTCAAACTTAGTCAAGAGGGCATGGTAGACAGAGATAGGAATGGCTTTTTGTGGTGTAATCTTGAATTCTGGGATTTATAGATTGTTAAAATTCATCCCCTGCCATCTGCACAGCTGCTGGAAGCCTGAGGTTGTGTTCGGAGAGGAGGCTCAAAGTAACACTCAAGGAGTAGTTTTCTCTGGGATGAAGTTCTAGAAAATCATTTACTGACTTTGGTTTATCACACAGGTAATGAAATCCAGATTAAGTTCAGAATGATTTTGTCTCCTGCCTGATAGACAGATCTGTTCATGTCCAACAAGTAACCTTTACAGAGGTTTTTGGGGAGGGTCAGAGACTGGGAGCGTGCAGCAGAGCACAGGAGGAACCTTCCACGCATCTGCCTTCTAACTTTTGCCTAAAACCAAAAAGTGCTCACTGACATTGGAGCTGAAAGGGATGGACGCACAGGCTATTCTCCTAGGGGATGCCGCCTTGTCTGTTCAAGAATGTGCAAAGATCTAAATTTTACACTATTTCCTATCAAAGACATTCACTAGTTTAACAGATTGTGCCCTTTGAGGAATTTTCATATTTGCCTTGTATGATGGCATTTTCTGATTTCACTTTTTCACAGACACTGTGAAGTACCTTCTCTCTTTCTTTCCTACTGCTTCTCTTGAGCCTCACAGACACAAGATCACATAGGCACAAACTCTGGGCTCTGTATACACAGAATACTACTTTCAAAGTAAGCTAAAGGTTCTGGATTTTGTGCTTTTGAAATTCCTGGCTGTTAAAAGCTCTTGCATGAGTCAGTCCCTCAAAGGTGCAGATCCTGCAGGGTGCAGATCACGTAGAAGACAGCTTTGCTGAGAGAGATCTGCACTTCTACAACAACATGTCCAGAAGTAGCATTACAAATGTGTTGAAGAATTTTACTTGGTATTTCAAAAAATGCAAAATAAAACTGAGCATAAATCAGTTTTCTGAAATATTTCTACTAGACAAATCCTTAAAAATGTCTGGTACGTATGAATTGTCTTTTAGTGATTCATAACTAATATAACACGTTCAAGCTATAATATGTTCAAGCTATAATTGGGATTCTTTGAAATGTTATGTCACATACTTCTTTACCTAAATACTATGTTATTTAGTTAACACTGTTCTTAATTATTATCTGTAATATACAAGATATTCCTTTATAGGCCAATTTTGCAACATAACAGGAAAAGAGGTTTTATATTTGATTCACCCAATAATCAGGTTTGGCTTAAGATAGGTGATGACTGACATTCCCAATTTGTTCCAGTGCTTGGTATGGACAGAAACTAGTTGAACTTCCCATGCTTGGTATTAAAACATCAAAACCAGAGGGTGCTAACATACCTCCACCTGGAAATCACATGTGAGAGCCACTTTACGTGACTCACAGAGCTTACTTTCGTCTAAATTTTCAGCATAATCTCAGTGGCTTTGTGAATGTGGCTTTGAGAAGGATGTGGCTGTGCAGTGAGTAGAAGGTGAAGATAGAGCAGGACCAGCTTTTGAAGACTTCTAGCTTGATATTTTCTCTGCCCTCACTTGGTCACATAGGCCTATTTAAGGATGATGTCTTCAAAGACAATCCGGCTACAAGAGGAATTTTCTTTATTAGCACTTTTTCAGTGGATAAAAAAAATTGGGGCAGAAGTTAAGTGCCTCATTAGTCCTCCTCTTCCTATTAGTCATTGAGCATGACCATCGTCCAGATAAATGTAAATTACAAATGCACAAACTTTCTGCAACTTTTCTGCATTCCTCCAGAGCAGCTGCAGCCATGAGCTCAGATGCAGAGATGGCCATCTTTGGAGAAGCTGCTCCCTACCTAAGGAAGCCAGAGAAGGAGAGAATTGAAGCCCAGAATCGCCCATTTGATGCTAAGACAGCCTGTTTTGTAGTAGATGACAAGCAAATGTATGTGAAGGGCACCATACAGAGCAAAGAAGGTGACAAAGTCACCGTTAAAAAATGTGATGACACAGTAAGTGATACCATTGTTATTCCTATGGGATCACCCAGTACAGACAGTTCCCCATTTTAGATTTCTCCTGTTGTTCCCTTCTCTTTTTCTTGCTAGACTGTGACTGTAAAGGATGATGAAGTCTTTCCCATGAACCCTCCCAAATTTGACAAAATCGAGGACATGGCCATGATGACCCACCTGCACGAACCCGCTGTGCTGTACAACCTCAAAGAGCGTTACGCAGCCTGGATGATCTACGTAAGTGGCAGCAGCAGCTTCCTCTGGGCAGCCTCAGGAGCTGCTGGGCCAGGCTCAGGGCAAGGCAACGTGCTGTGTCCCTTCCTTGCAGACCTACTCGGGTCTCTTCTGCGTCACTGTCAACCCCTACAAGTGGCTGCCGGTGTACAACCCCGAGGTGGTCACTGGCTACCGCGGCAAGAAGCGCCAGGAAGCCCCTCCACACATCTTCTCCATCTCTGACAATGCCTATCAGTTCATGCTGACTGGTGAGTTACTTGGCAAGAGTGGAAAACCTTGATATAAATAGGGCTGACTATTTGGTCAAGGAATTTTTGGTTCTTCTCAGTGGTGCCATAGTCCTACAGCACAACGCAAGATCACACCATGAAAATCTTGATGGTTTCAAATCATCAGATAATAAAGGAAAAGCTGTAGCTGGCTCTATGGCTTTGTGCCTCCTCTCTTCATAAGGAATTTAAAAGAGGAACACAGCAAATAATCTGATTATAATTAAACAGTATTTAAGCCACAATCTATGTGTAAAAGAAAAGAAATAGTAAGTGGGAAGCCTTGTAAAGAATCACTGCTTGAAGTTAAATTTTGGGCTACTTCATCCCTGTCTGTACCTAAAAGAAAAGTCCAGATCCAAACTAATGTGTATTAATGCATCACTTACCTTAGTTTGTATGAAGGTGATAAATACTGGTATAACACAGTTCTTTCCCTTGAAGTCAGTTGTATCTGGGGAACCAACATCCTCCACATCTCATTTGAGCAGCTCTTTCTGTGATTTTGTTTTCAGATCGTCACAACCAGTCAATCCTTATCACGTGAGTATGTTCTGGTACGAGTGACAAAGCTGACAGAAAAGGGATTATGTTTCCTGTTTCCCGTAATAATTAATAGTTTTGTTCCAACAGCGGAGAATCCGGTGCAGGGAAGACTGTGAACACCAAGCGTGTCATCCAGTACTTTGCAACAATTGCAGTCACTGGTGAGAAGAAGAAAGATCCACAGCCCGGCAAAATGCAGGTATGACATCATCTCCCCCTTCTAGTATTTGCCAACACTGAGGAGGAAGTACCAATGTGCATTTTGGGGCTGCAGTAATATCTAAAGGCAGGAAGTGCTGTGCAGCTGAGATCACAGTCAGGATGCACAACCCAAGCACACCTATGCTCATTTATCCCTGATGACCAGCCTCAAATCTGCTGAATTCTTATAAAACCATTTTGTCCATGTAGGAAAGCCTCTATTTACACAGGGGAGTCTTTACCAGGGAAGGGGAGATAATGTTAGACAGCAGCCTTCTCTGTGCTGGTTGTCCATCTACATGTCTATCCTTCAGTGTCCTTGGAGATCCACAGCACCTGAGTGCTGAAGGTGAAAAGAGAGCAGCTGTAGGTACACAGGAATTGGGGCTGGGCTGTGTGTGGCACAGTTTGAGGTCACTGGGGCTGTGTGTGGCACAGTCTGGGGTCACTGGGCTGTGTGTGGCACAGTTTGGGGTCACTGGGATGGGGCTGTGTGTGGCACAGTTTGGGGTCACTGGCAGTGGGGCTGTGTGTGGCACAGTTTGGGGTCACTGGCAGTGGGGCTGTGTGTGGCACAGTTTGGGGTCACTGGGGCTGTGTGTGGCACAGTTTGGGGTGATTTGGGCTGTGTGTGGCACAGTTTGGGGTCACTGGGGCTGTGTGTGGCACAGTTTGGGGTGATTTGGGCTGTGTGTGGCACAGTTTGGGGTCACTGGGGCTGTGTGTGGCACAGTTTGGGGTGATTTGGGCTGTGTGTGGCACAGTTTGGGGTCACTGGCAGTGGGGCTGTGGCCCGGCCTCATCCCCAGTGGGTGCAGCTGTGAGCAGCAGGTGAGCAGCACTGACAGCAATGAGCCAGGGAGTGCCCAGGGGTGCTGAGCAACCACCACAGGGAGCAGAGGGCACACAGGGGCAGTGCAGGAACACAAGGCTAAAGAACAGGAAGGACAGATACTTGAAGCCTTCTGAAACGATTTGATGTCACTCTGTATGGACAAATGCTTCTGAAATTGAATGGTGACACTCTGTGTATCGTGGCCATCTCAACTACCACACCTGCTGTGACAAGAAGTCAGTTCCCATTGGCACATGGCTGTGCTATTCCTGGCCCTTGGCTCATTCCTGTTGGCAGGGAAGTGCAGGAGGTCTGCACTCGAGTGGCTGTGCTGAAGTTAAGCATCATTTCACTTGCATCAGGCAGTAGCTTCCACTGGCTGGTTTTTCTGTCTGTGGTCAACAGAATAGCCCAGAGGGACAGCATGGGAAAAGGGCTGGATTTGGGACAGCTGGAACCACTTCCCTGACAGTCAGAAAGTCACCTCAGAAAGGATCCTTGCAGGAAAAAAAGTGCATGCCTCGATGTCCCTTTGCTGAGCAGCACAGCTGTTGCAATCTGAGCCCACTGCTGCATTTGCAAGGCACAAACTTCATTCCCCATCACAGAACAAGCAACAAACACCCTTGTGGCACAAGTGTGTGCCAACACAGCCTGTGAGATGCTCATCAAAGCGTGGGACATGTGTCAGCATGTTATTTGAGTCCCCAGGGGCATAGTGGAGCTTAAGGAGATTCCAAGGCTGAATATTCTTTCACTCAGAGGCAGGTGTCTGTGATTGATGGGTTGTTGTGGCCAAGGCAAGTTCATCACAGGCACTCTTTCCATCAGCACCATGTTAGAATCTCCTGGACTCAGCTTTCATCAGCTGCTCACTATGCCAGACTGATCTCAGAAAAGCTTCAAGACAGCTGAGACATGTACAGGCCATGTGTGATAGAAGGAAAATCACCTGGCTCTCAGACTGGCAGTAATCTGTTCTGCCCTCTTCTGAGTATTCACAGAATATTTTTTAGCATTCCAATCTCTGTGACAATAGTCACAGAGACTATTACAAGAACATTAAATAAAACAGGTTATGGTTCTGTGTAGCACAGCTTTCAGTGGCAGATACAAGCTGAAACCAGATGCCAGGCAATGGTACAGGAGTAAGGGATGTGTCTAACAGCACTTCCTCAAAACATGGTCTCAGCCTCCAGCACTTTGTCACCCAGCCTGTAAACAGGAGTCCAGAATGAACTTATGGAAAGAATTGCCATGTTCTTCCACACTGTTATCCATGTACAGTGCTCCTGTTTTAGTTCCCTGGTTACAGCTGTGCATTCAAAAGAGGCTCGGTGTTGGTGTAGTCAGCTGCACTGACATGTCCCTCTCCTCTCCTCTCCTCTCCTCTCCTCTCCTCTCCTCTCCTCTCCTCTCCTCTCCTCTCCTCTCCTCTCCTCTCCTCTCCTCTCCTCTCCTCTCCTCTCCTCTCCTCTCCTCTCCTCTCCTCTCCTCTCCTCTCCTCTCCTCTCCTCTCCTCTCCTCTCCTCTCCTCTCCTCTCCTCTCCTCTCCTCTCCTCTCCTCTCCTCTCCTCTCCTCTCCTCTCCTCTCCTCTCCTCTCCTCTCCTCTCCTCTCCTCTCCTCTCCTCTCCTCTCCTCTCCTCTCCTCTCCTCTCCTCTCCTCTCCTCTCCTCTCCTCTCCTCTCCTCTCCTCTCCTCTCCTCTCCTCTCCTCTCCTCTCTAGAGGACATTATGCTATGGATAAGATATTTTGTTTTAAAAAAGATACAGAGCTTCCTATGCTACTGTGTTGCTTTAATTTTAGAGGTCTGTCCTCACGGCAGATTAACAAAATCTAATTTAAACCTGCTGTGCCATCTGCAGACAGTGCTGGGAAAGGCAGTGCCTCTCCCCTGTGCTCAGAGCTGCACAGAGATGCAATTACTGCATGCACAGAGATGCAGTAACTGAAAAGGTGCTGCTCACCTTTCATCTGGCATAAACAAATTTATCTTTTTTTCCTTCTTATTCTTGGTTTTCCATATCTTTTTGAAATTATCCCTGGCAACACTTTCATGCCCAGGTTATGTAGGATCAGTCATGACTTTGTTAGAGTCAAACTAGTGACTCTACTTCCTGGACTGTATTGCACCAAAAAGGAGAGAATAATGTCACAGAAGCTTTTTTCCTTCCATAGTTTTGCTCTTACCAAGAGAGATACAGCACAATATCAAAATTTACCTGTTGATCATTCTTTCTGCAGTAATGCAGCAGGGAAAAAAAAAGTAATTGAAGAGTCTCTGTTCTCTGCTTATCTAAATCTGGATTTGAGTGTCAGGCTTTGTCCATGTCTCAGTTTTCAAAGAATGTCAAGAGTTATATTCCTGCATCCAAGAAGGCTGCTGTTGTTTGAATGTAACTGCAAAGTTTTACATTCTCCCTTGGTAGGTGTTTCCTACCAAAGTCTGTACTTCTCAGGCTTGAGCAACCTTCAAAAAACTTTCCAGATTTCTCACATTTTCTTCAACTGTCAAGACTTTTGTGAACAGGAATGCAGAAACAGCTCTCATACAGGTTTCAAATGCCCTGAACTCCACTGCAGTGACTTTGTATGTGATACCCAACATGTGGTATCAGGTATAAGAAACAAGCAAAACACAGATTTGTCTTTCAGCACTCTTCCCTTTGAAACCCATGGAAATATCCGTGAATGTTGGCTGATTAAGAACTCTGTTAATTTTTAGGTTTAAATCATGTGTGACGTGTAAAAATTTTCTGTAATATCCTTTTTGCAATATTTGTTAATTACTAAAGTGATAAAGAAGATTTTCTTCTGTGACTAGGGAACTCTGGAGGATCAGATCATCCAGGCCAACCCACTGCTGGAGGCTTTTGGCAATGCTAAGACTGTGAGGAACGACAACTCCTCACGCTTTGTGAGTTCATTTCAGATTTTTTGGAAGGAAGACATTTAATGCAAGTCTCATTCATTGATCGTCATAACCAATGGTTTGATCTGCTCTGCTTGATAGGGAAAATTCATCCGGATTCACTTTGGACCAACGGGCAAGCTGGCCTCAGCAGATATCGAAACCTGTGAGTGGGAGCAACTCAGTGCAAGCAGAATTGATGCATTTGCAACCTCAAATTTCTCAAGAGACTAACAGCACCTCTCTTTTGGTTAGATCTCCTGGAAAAATCCAGAGTCACTTTTCAGCTGTCCAGCGAAAGAAGCTATCACATTTTTTACCAGATAATGTCCAACAAGAAGCCAGAGCTCATTGGTGAGTGCCAGCAGTGCTGGGCTTGGCTCAGTGAGTGCTTTCTCTTGCCACTGTGACCTCCCCAGTGCCACTAAAGGTCACCCACACACCTGCAGATCTCCTCCTCATCTCCACCAACCCCTATGACTTCCTCTACGTGAGCCAAGGAGAAGTCACGGTTGCCAGCATTGATGACAGCGAGGAGCTGCTGGCGACAGATGTGAGTAGAGCAGATGAGACATAAACTTTAAGGAATTTAGAGATTCTAGAGGAGCTAAGATTTTAGTTAGAGATAAGCTTGATTGGAGTTAATTAAAATAAATGGGTAGGCCTTGATGAAGTTAATTATTAGTAGTTAACTAATAATTGATTGCTTGTCAACACAATGTTTGGTTAGCTGGGTTTATAATGAAGAATATATAAACTGCTAAATAGCTTTTAGGAACATAAGACAATTGTAGGCCTCCTCTGTTCTGAAACCAATTGAAGTTGGGGAATGGGAGTTCTACCAAGGGTTCATTTGTCATTGAAAGGGTAGAAAGGTCAGAATGAGGAAGATTTCATTTACTTCCTCATTTTGGGACCCTTCCCCATGGAAGGGACCACGGACCCATTTCAAGGAACAAGCTATGTATGCTTAGTAGCTTTTGAACTAATTACCGTACAAAGCAGGGAATGGGATGTACCAAAGTGATGAATATGTATTTGTATTTTGGGTACTCAATACTTGTATAGATAAAAGGACTCTGTGATCACCTGTAAACTGCAGTGTGTATTTGGGAGTTATCCCACAATAAACATACACCTTCTAACATTAAACTGTTAGAGAATTTTTGTCCATCACAGTTGGATATCGGTACTAGATCAATATCCATATTTCCTTAATAAATCACAGAGCACAGCAGAGCTGAGCAGAGCAGAGCACAGCAGCCCTGCAGCCAGCCCAGCTGCAGCCAGGGGGGCCTGGCCAGTCAGACCCAGCACTGCTGGCCGAGTGCCATGGGACTGGGATGGTTCTGGACACAGCACAGGCAGGGACACAAACCCCACCTGCCCCTTGTGCTTCGGCCTTTGTGCTTTCCCAACCTGCCTGTTGCCCCTGCAGAATGCTGTGGACATCCTGGGCTTCAGCCCTGATGAGAAGGTGGGGATATACAAGCTGACAGGGGCTGTCATGCACTATGGGAACATGAAATTCAAGCAGAAGCAGCGGGAGGAGCAGGCGGAGCCGGACGGCACAGAAGGTAGGGCTGATTGCAGAGTTTGCTTGTGAACTGCACCAGCAGAGAGCCAGCAACCCAACCCCACAGAGTGCCCAACTCTCTGAAAATTATTTTCCCTTCCAGAAATTAATTTTTATAAAGATTGTTTCAAGTTTCACAAAGTCTGTAATTTAATTTATGCTCTACAAGGAAACAGAAAGACATGCAACTTAAGCATTGCTGCAGCCCTTTATGCATGGACACAGGATTGTGTTGCAGCTGAGATGTTGCCTTTGGAGCAAGGGGAAAATTCTCCATGACACTAGAGAGAAGCTTCTCTTGATAACACATGAATTTGAGTTGTGCCAAAAGTAGGATCCTTGTAACAGAAACATCCCAGAGGACCAGGACACTTTTCGTTGTCCCTTCTGACCTCGTTTGCTATTTCTGGTCCTAGTGGCTGACAAAGCTGGCTACCTGATGGGTCTGAATTCTGCTGATTTGCTCAAGGCTCTCTGCTATCCCAGGGTGAAAGTCGGGAATGAATATGTAACCAAAGGACAAAATGTCCAACAGGTATACAAACAGCCCATCAGCTTTTCAATTTCTTCAGTGTTCTTTCAAATTTAAAGCTGACTCAACATTTGTTGCTGCCATGGCTGTGCCTCTTACAGGTGTACAATTCAGTGGGTGCATTGGCTAAATCAGTCTATGAGAAGATGTTCCTGTGGATGGTTGTTCGCATCAACCAACAGCTGGACACGAAGCAGCCCAGACAGCATTTCATTGGTGTCCTAGACATTGCTGGCTTTGAGATCTTTGATGTGAGTTACTGCAGGTACACTTGCCCACTGAGGGCTGCTTGAAACTAAATGGCTCTTACTTTTTTGGTATTTTGAATTTTTAGTTCAACAGCCTGGAGCAGCTGTGCATCAACTTCACCAATGAGAAACTGCAACAGTTCTTCAACCACCACATGTTCGTGCTGGAGCAGGAGGAGTACAAGAAGGAGGGCATTGAATGGGAGTTCATTGACTTTGGCATGGACTTGGCTGCCTGCATTGAGCTCATTGAGAAGGTGGAAAAAATATTTTCATTGTAGGAGAATACATTTCTTTTATGATAATTGATTTTACTTCAGTCATTCTTGAGGAAACGATGCATTACTGTTGAATTACCTTTTCACATCAAAATAGGCAGCTTATGAAACCAAAGCTTTTGGTACAACAGTTGTCTCTGCACAAACAATGATTCCCTCAACAATGTAGCTGGGGTGGAAGGGAGAATGCCTACACAATGTTCAATTGATGACTTTAACAACTGCCTTTAAACAGTGAGGTGAACAGTGAGGAGCAGTAATGGCTCCCCTCCCCACCACTTACCTCCTTTATGTGTTCATATTTCTCCCAGCCCATGGGCATCTTCTCCATCCTGGAAGAGGAGTGCATGTTCCCCAAGGCAACTGACACCTCTTTCAAGAACAAGCTCTATGACCAGCACCTGGGCAAGTGCAGCAGCTTCCAGAAGCCCAAGCCAGGCAAAGGCAAGGCTGAGGCCCACTTCTCCCTGGTGCACTATGCTGGCACAGTGGACTACAACATCTCTGGGTGGCTTGACAAGAACAAGGACCCCCTGAATGAAACTGTTGTGGGGTTGTACCAGAAATCATCCTTGAAGCTGCTGTCCTTCCTCTTTTCTAACTACGCTGGTGCAGAAGCAGGTAAGTGCCTTTTCAGCGATGGCCAAGAAGGCAAAAATCAACTAAAGCCTCCTTCTGCTTCTCCTCTCAGTGGTATACTCAAGGCTACCAGCCCCTAAGGTGACCTTGTGTGCATCCAGATATGCCAAAGCTAGGACACCAGCATGCAGAACTGTTGGAAACACCACATTTAAGTGCTGCAGAGAAATAAAGCACAGCAAGTCCAACCCCAAGTGACAGGAGGTGTATGTTTCCTGACTGTGCTGTGAATCACCTGCATGCTTACTCAGCCACTAGACAGGGGCAAAATAAATGTGTAAAGTGCAAGCATTTTAGTCTTTTCACTTCTTAGAGTTTTGTTTCTTGAGGGGAACTGGAAGAACAGAAAGGTGACCATGGCATGATTTCGTATCCAGCTGAGAAGTCCTGGTATTGTAATGGAAAAAGAGACAGAGAATAAATTTAGAAGTCCTGTATAAATCTCGATTTAATTGGCTTCACAGTATAGCAACCATGGAAAGACACTGAGCTGCTTGGACTTGCATTTCTGTGACTAAAATTTGCTTCCTGTTGTAACTCAGAATAGAACTGTACTCTTCACTGGGAATATTGGATTGGGAGATTTTTCTATAGAAGATCTCCCTTTACTAAGTGGATGCCCGGTGCTCAGTCTCACATTTTTAAGGTCTTTCACCTAATTTATAAAAATTAAAGGGATTGTGTAATAGTGAAAGTAATATGTGACCAGAAGCACAGAGTACACTGTTAGGAAACTTAGGTCAGGCCACACTGTTCCATGCAAGCAACCTAAATCTTGCATTTAGATATCTATGTCTATGTCTATGTCTATGTCTATGTCTATATCTATATCTATCTATATGCATCCTGTATTTATATATATATTTATATTTATAAATCAAATGTCCCACACACTGATCAACAACTATCTAGCAGCAGTTCACTAAACTCTCAGGGAGCAGCATGTCAGTATTTAAAATGAAATATTTTATTGGTCCATGGCCAAAGGAAGATGAGGCCTATGAAATGTACTGCATATTCTAACTGTTCACCTCCCATCTACTTCTTCCAAGGTGACAGTGCTGGTGGTGGTGGCAAGAAGGGTGCTAAGAAGAAGGGGGGCTCTTTCCAGACAGTGTCTGCTGTGTTCAGGGTATGTGAATTTCTTTTTACAACAGCCATGCTTCCTCAAAATGATCTGAGGGCTGGAATACCTATCCTAGAAAAACAGCTGAGAGAGCTGGGGCTGCTCAGCCTGGGGAAGAGAAGATTTCAGTCACATCTTATTCTGGTTTTTCAATATATAAAAGGGGGCTTATCACAAAGACAGAAAATTACCTTTTACCGGGGGCTGTAGTGACAGGGCAAAAGGCAATGATTTCAAACTGGAAGGTAGATTTAAACTGGATATAATTAAAAAAAAATCACTCTGAGGGTGGGGAGGCCCTGGCACAGGGTTCCCAGAGAAGCTGTGGTTGCCCCATCCCTGGAAGTGTTCATGGCCAGGTTGGATGGGGCTTGGAGCAACCTGGGATAGTGGGACAGAGATGCTGGGCTTGATGACCTTTGAAGGCCTCTTCCAAAACAAGCCATTCTGTGATTCCATAACTCCCTGAATTTAAATCAGGATGCAAAAGCTTTGTAACTTGAAGCTGAAGCCCTTGTTTTGTTCTATCCTAGGAGAACCTGAACAAGTTGATGACTAACCTGAGAAGCACCCATCCTCACTTTGTGCGTTGTCTGATTCCCAACGAGACCAAGACACCTGGTAAGTCCACCCTCATGTTCTGAAGACATGGGACTGGCAGGGATTGGCCTGTTAATCTTCCACACCAACTTCCCAAACAGCTCATTCTGCATGTGAATCCTTTTGGGAGTTGGCCTGCAAGACAGTAACAAGGGGAGCTTTTTATGTGTTGTCTACTGTGACTGAAAAAATTTGAGCATTACATGGACCATTTACTCAGTTTTGCTTATGTGTGTATCTGCATCTCTGTTTAATGTGTGTACAGAACTGAGGGTGGAAAAGATGGGTTTGATTACAGCTGATAAAATTGCCTGTTGTGGGCAACAGCATTAGAAAATCCCTTGTCTGGATGGCACTACACTGTTCCATCTTTGCCTGCATCCAGTGAGGAGGCTGATGCTGTTGAAGATTTTTCAGTTGGTCTCCTAAAGCACCACCCTGCCATTTTTTGAGAAATGTGGCCTGATGGCTTTGCACAAGCACTGCTAGCCCTTGTGTTCTCAGTAAAATTCACTGATGCAACTCTCTACAACATATATGAATTGAAGGCATGTTCTGTCTGCACTTCCGGCATCTTTGAGAGCTGCTTGAATTAAAAAGAAAAAAAAAAATATAGGAGATAATTCTGAAATGCTAATACACATGAAGATTCCCTGGGATAAAAATGGGATCATGATGGATGTATTTTGTTTAAGGTGCAATGGACCATTACCTGGTGATGCATCAGCTGCGCTGCAATGGGGTTCTGGAAGGAATCCGAATTTGCAGGAAGGGGTTTCCAAGCAGAATCCTTTATGCAGATTTTAAGCAAAGGTAGGTCCTCAGCACACAGCTCAGGTGACATGTCTGATGACACTTTCCCAGCCAGACCAGATTAGTGGCACTGGAGGGAACCAAGGCAATAATTCTGTTCTGAGGTCACCCCAGTGTTCCCCTCTCTGACCAGACCAGAGATTTCTCTAAACATCAGAACCAGAATAATTTCTAAACTGAAGCCAGTGCCTGATGACTCAAAGAGATGCCAAACTCTTGCAGTATAATGAGTAAGGTGCCATTACAGACTACTCTTGGAGTCTTCCAGAGTACAGATACAAAGTCAATCCACAAGAGCCTCCTCACAGTGCTCTGTCTCTGCATTGTGTGCCTTTCCATCATCTTTAAAATGGAGACAACTAAACTTGTTCATGGGGGCTCAGTTGCCATAGATTGCTAAATCAGAGCTGTCTGCTGTTATAGTTAAATACATCTTCCATGCTGCACTGGTGTGAAACAGACCCATGATATAAAATTATTCCTATTTTCCTCACCCTCTTTGCAACCAGTTCTTGCAACCTGTCTCACCACAGGTACAAGATCCTTAATGCCTCAGCCATTCCAGAAGGCCAATTCATCGACAGCAAAAAGGCTTCAGAAAAGCTTCTTTCTTCCATTGATGTTGACCACAACCAGTATAAATTTGGCCACACCAAGGTAAAGTCCTTGTGGAAGAGTAGGTACAATTAAGCAAAATATTTTGTTTGTTGGAAGTATTTCTTGCATACTAAATCAGCCTTCATGATGATTATAAACAGTCCAACCATTCTGCCCTGGACAGGGACACCTTCCCCTATCCCAGATTTCTCCAAGCCCTGTCCTACCTGGCCTTGGACACTTCCAGAGATGAGCTAAATTTTCCATAAACTACAGTGGAGCAGACATCAAATAACACTGCAATAATATGATTAGCTCACATACAGAGTGACTTGTCGTGAATCATATGACCACTGACAGAAAATTTCTCTAGCACTTAAACCCTTCCTTGCAGACATTTTTTTTTAAACCACCTTGTACTGCCCTGCATCAGCTGTCAATGGCCATGCATCTGCCCAAGCCTCAAGCTGTTTGACCCTTTGTTTTATGTTCCAGGTGTTCTTCAAGGCAGGTCTCCTGGGACTGCTAGAAGAGATGAGAGATGAGAAGCTTGTGAGCCTCATCACTCATACACAAGCTATGTGCAGAGGGTACCTCATGAGAACTGAATTTAAGAAGATGAATGAAAGAAGGTAATGTAAGAAAATGCCAGCAATTGTACTGTGTCAGACCAAAGGTGCATCAATGTAATATATTGTCTCAGGCAAAAAGCTGCCCTTGGGGAAGAACCTTAGAAATTATTGGGGAGCAGAGCAAGTACAAACAATCAGCTCCCTCCTGACAGTCTCACAAATTCTGGCAGGAGCTGTTTAGCATTCAATTCCATAAAAATGCTTCCTTATTTTTCAGAAACTCTTTTTCAGTCTCTGTCTTAAAAATTTCTAATATGGTATTTGCTATTTTGAGTGACCCAAAAAGCATCAAGCAGCTGTTTCCACAATCGACAGTAACTGCCAGATTTGCAGTCTTAGCAGCAGGACTTCAGCCATATCAGTTTTCACTGTGGTATTTACCTGACCGCTCCTGTTTTCCTTGAGACTGAGGAAAGCCTCAGAGATTCCCAGTCAATATGGCAGAGAAGTCTGTCTGTTTTGTAGTATTCCTTCCTTGTATATTCAGACAATAGATATTATTCAAGATACTGAACATGCCATTCTGCAGCAAGGGCCAAGAAATGACTCTTTAATAAAAACAAGGGAGATGAGGGAAAAAACTTCTTGGGGTAAATCCTGATGATGTGTGGAAAATAATCAGAATATGTTTTCAGATTGAGTCTCACCACCCTCATTAACTGGTTTCATATGTTTTCAGAGAATCTATTTATATCATCCAGTACAACATTCGTGCATTCATGAATGTCAAACACTGGCCGTGGATGAAGCTGTACTTCAAGATCAAGCCCTTGCTGAAGAGTGCAGAGTCTGAGAAGGAGATGGCCAATATGAAGGAAGAATTTGAGAAAACCAAGGAGGAGCTTGCAAAGTCTGAGGCAAAGAGGAAGGAGCTGGAGGAGAAGATGGTGACCCTGTTGCAGGAGAAAAATGACCTGCAGCTCCAGGTTCAGTCTGTGAGTAACCTCAATTTCCAGATTTACCCCACTTCCTCTTACTCTGCTCTTCTTCTTCTCCTCTTTTCCATTGTCCTCTATAAACAGGCACGTCATGGGGACAAAGCCTCCACTGCTTTGTGTCTGGTCTTGTCCCTTACACCTAAGCAAGCTGCAAAGCAGACACCAAACACTAACACCAGTAAAAATACAGGAGGTTCCAATGCTATCACCAGTGGAAGAATCAGACATTCCACAGTGTATATAATGTGGTGACTGATTCTGGATGAAATACAGGCTATTTCCACATCTGCTGCCACTACAATATGGAGCTTTTCTGTCAGAGGCAGGACTTAAACTGTGGAAACTGCTTTTCTCTGGAATACTCCTGAACAGAGACTAAAATTGCACTTGTCAGGTTCTAAAAGGTAATAAAATATTACATGGCCAAGAGCAGTCAGGTACAAGTGGACTTGTCACTTGTTGCCATGTGCTTTCAAATCAGTTCAGTTTCAAAAAAACCAAGCATTGTTGCACTGACCAAGAGTTTTTAATGTCTTTTGTCATTTTTATGATAAATATAATGTGCCTTCAATGTGTTCTGATAGGAGAGTGAAAATCTAGCTGATGCTGAAGAGAGATGTGAAGGACTCATTAAAAGTAAAATCCAGCTAGAAGCTAAAATTAAAGAGCTAAATGAAAGACTGGAGGATGAAGAGGAGACAAATGCTGAACTGACAGCAAAGAAGAGGAAACTTGAAGATGAGTGCTCAGAGCTGAAAAAAGATATTGATGATCTTGAAATGACTCTGGCCAAAGTGGAAAAGGAGAAGCATGCAACAGAGAATAAGGTGACAGAGGAATCAGGGAATTATTCTCCCCCAGAATGTGCTCCCATTCAGCTTGTCAGTTTTGTGGAAAAATGTAGCCACTTATTCATAGAATAAGTTCTGTGAATAGAAGTGAGATGTGTCCAATGCATAGGAGAGAGGTATTTTCACTTAATCAGCTGACAGAATTTTTTCTATTAAGTATCTTTATCATGTTATCATGGTTTGTTTCAGTTTTAGGGAAAACTCAACATATTTTTGGCTGTGCTTCACACTTGACCATCTCTTTTTAAAGAACATGAATTGCTGAGAAATCACAGCTGTTTTCACAGCAAATATATGCAGGAAAGAGATTCCTTGAGCAAGAGAAACTCAGAGGGCTTTTGTAAATCCCAATGGGAAAAACTTCCAGAGGCAAGGAAAGATCTAGCAGGTTTCACTATAAATTTCGTAGGATAGGAGTGGGGATCAAAAACAACTAAAGCAAGAATTCCTATCGCTGCAGGACCAGAGAGATGAGACTCTCAGGTATGAGATATGCTGCTGCCCTCATGGCAATCAATAGAAACATTTTGCAGAGAACATTTTTACTACATCCATGCAAGGATGCAGTCACTGTGTTCTCACTCTGCCATTTCTCAAGGCATCCCCTCATGGGATGGATGCTGGCTGTCTGACAGGTAAAGAACCTCACTGAAGAGATGGCAGCTCTGGATGAAAACATTTCCAAACTCACCAAGGAGAAGAAGGCCCTCCAGGAAGCCCACCAGCAGACACTGGATGATTTGCAAGTTGAGGAAGACAAAGTCAGCACCCTCACCAAAGCCAAGACCAAACTGGAGCAGCAAGTGGATGATGTAAGTAGAAGGTTTTGGGTTAAATACAACTATAACTATAACTATAACTAAACTATAACTATAACTATAACTATAACTATAACTATAACTATAACTATAACTATAACTATAACTAACTATAAGTATAAATGCTGTGACAGATTACAGTACACTAGAAATCTGTAGTTTGGAGTATAAGCAACATCTGAAGCAGACAAGTCAGGTCTAATAATTTCAGCCAATAAACCACTGCTAATTTACAGGAAATTGTGGAATCCAGCACAACTTTCATGTTAATCACAGGGCATTTCAGCACTGTAGACTTTTGTGATCTGATTTAACTCATTAGCTGAAACAGGAGACCTGTGACAGTTTGAGGTTGCTGCTGTTATTTATGTGCACATATACTACAGGAAGTTATAAATACTGGGAATTTGTGTATATTTAGCAGTCTATATGCTAGGAACTGCAGCTACTGGGAAAATTTAACTTCTGTTTTTTCAAAAACTGGTGTTTCAATATTTCATATGTGCACAGTCAAGTTGTCGACACCTCTCTCATGGTGAGAATGCAGCACACATGGAGATGTCCTGGTTATTGTCTGATTATTTTATTATTTTCTCTATTCATCAATTTCCAACTTAGTTAGATTTTTAAATCAAGCATAGTTACTTTAAAGTATAATTTATGTATGTCAGAGTATGTTTTATGTATTTTAGCTTGAAGCATCTCTGGAACAAGAGAAGAAGCTGCGAATGGACCTTGAGAGAGCAAAGAGAAAACTGGAGGGTGATTTGAAGATGTCTCAGGATTCCATAATGGATCTGGAAAATGATAAGCAACAAATGGATGAAAGGCTAAAAAAGTATTACACTGACTTATTGTACTCTGAATTCTGAAATTCATGTTTATCTTAACCACACTGAATTTGCCTTCTTGTTCTTTAATAGAAAGGATTTTGAAATTAGCCAGCTGCAAAGTAAAATTGAAGATGAGCAGGCTCAAAGTTCTCAGCTGCAAAAGAAAATTAAGGAGATTCAGGTAAAGTGAAGGAGGTATTAATAATTTTAGTGGCAAGCACAAGTTTCTTAGAATTAACTGGTATTTATTCTTAGACCATTTTACAAAAATATTATCCCTCACATGAATAAAACCATTAATATGGGACTCTGGGTGCTGTTCCCATCTCAGCACCCTATAGTAAAAGAAAAGAAGAAAGGATTTTATCAGAAGGCCAGCAAAGAAAGGAATGGTAATACAATCTTGTGACTGACCAGAGTCCCAATACAGCTGGACCTGTGATTGATCATCAAGTAGAAACAACTCACATGGACCAATCAAAGATGCACCTGCTGCATTCCACAGCAGCAGATAATTATTGTTTTTCTTTTCCTCTGAGGCTTCTCAGGAGAAAAAATCCTGGCAAAAAGATTTTTCATAAAATATGTCTGTGACAAATGACCAATCACGGTTCAGCTCTGTCAAGAGTCTGGAGAGGGTCACGAGTTTTCATGATCATTCTTTGTAGCATTCTGTCTGTATCCTTTCTCTATTCTTTAGTATAGTTTTAGTATAGCATTCTTTTATCTAATATAGTAACATAAAATATTAAATTAACCTTCTAAAAACATAGAGTTAGATTCATCATTCCTGATGAAAAATACCCCAAAAAATACCACAGTACTTCTCTTTAGAAAGAGAAGTATTAATGGATGTGAATGTTTCCTCTTTATTCCTTAGTGATAACTTTACATCTGTCCATCCTAAAGCCCTCTTTTAACCAATTAACTCTCATAGGCTCGGATAGAGGAACTGGAGGAGGAAATCGAGGCAGAGCGCGCGATCCGCGCCAAGTCTGAGAAGCAGAGAGTCGACCTGTCCAGGGAGCTGGAGGAGATCAGCGAGCGCCTGGAAGAAGCAGGAGGGGCCACAGCAGCTCAGGTGGAGATGAACAAGAAGCGTGAGGCAGAATTCCAGAAGATGCGCCGTGACCTGGAAGAGGCCACGCTGCAGCACGAAGCCACGGCTGCCGCCCTGCGCAAGAAGCACGCGGACAGCACAGCTGAGCTGGGCGAGCAGATCGACAACCTGCAACGCGTGAAGCAGAAGCTGGAGAAGGAGAAGAGTGAGCTGAAGATGGAGATTGATGACTTGGCCAGCAACGTGGAGTCTGTCTCCAAAGCCAAGGTTGCTGCATGGGAAGGAGTATTTGTCGTTGTCAGCGTTGTTCTTCTGAACAAATGGATGAACTGAGGGATTTGTTTCCTGCCTCTTTGCAGAGTAACCTGGAGAAGATGTGCCGAGCTCTTGAAGACCAGTTCAGTGAAGTCAGAGCCAAAGATGATGAACACGTGCGGCTCATTAATGATCTGAACACACAGAAAACACGCCTACAGACTGAGAATGGTAGGTCCCTTGATCAAATGTAATATTCCAGTGTCAGTCCACTGCCTGAATGCCCGTGTGTTTTGTAACATATTCATCACTCGGGGATCTGAACAAAACTCAGAAAGTAGAATCTCCTCCTGGTGGCAGTCATAGAAACCTGCCCAAGGAAACACAAAACCAAACCAGAAGCAGTGCTGACAGTCAAAATGATCATGTGAGCTTGTGGTCAGTTTGTCTTTTCTTTGATGTCAGCACAGCTTTTCCCATCAGTGGGAATGCAATGACTACTCTCCCTTCAATTTACTATGTTATATCTTGCAATCCCACATGGCTAGCTGCTCTCATAAATTCGTTTTATGTCTCATATCTCTGTGTAAAAAACAAAACCTTTCTCTCGTTAGGTGAACTTACTCGGCAGCTGGAGGAGAAGGAGGCCTTGATTTCTCAGTTAACTCGAGGCAAACATACTTTCACTCAGCAGACTGAAGAGCTGAAGAGACAACTAGAGGAAGAAAATAAGGTGATTTGCTTTAATTTGAATCAGCACAATATTTATTTTAAATTTATTTTAAAAGAAATGAGATTTCTCCTCAGAGAAGGGACATCAGAGTAGTGAAAATTTTGAACTTTGCCTTGGAATACAACACAGTGAGGAGACATTAAAAATTAAATAAGCAAGACAGTTTAAGCCCTTCTCATCATGTATTCTGAAGATCAAAAACATGAGAGAAGTGAAAGAAAGCAGCTCTGTGCCTATAGGCAAAGCAAACAGCAGCAGCCAAAAAAAAGAAAATAGAGCAGCAGTGCTTGCAATTTGTCTGTGGGTGGATTTGTTTTGCCTCTGCTTGAAACACCTGGTGCAGATGTGGTTGAAAGGTGTTATCACCCCAGACAAGATGGGCAAGTGTCACAGACATCTTTCATGAAAAATCCTTTTGCCAGGATTTTTTCTCCTGAGAAGCTGAGAGGCCTCAGAAACAGAATGTAAACAAAAATTAACTGCTGCTGTGGAATGCAACAGGTGGATCTGTGATTGGTCTCATGTGGTTGTTTTTACTTGATGACCAATCACAGCCCGGACATCTCGGACTCTCTGGTCAGTCACATGATTTTATTATCATTCTTTGCTAGCCTTCCAATGCCTCCTTTCTCTTTCTTAACACAGTTTTAGTATATCATTTTCTTTTAATATAATATATATAATAAAATTATAAATCAGCCTTCTGAAACATGGGGTCAAGATTCTCGTCTCTCCCCTCATCCTGGGGACCCTCAAACACCACCACAGACAAGCACCCCACCCTGTTTAACAACATCAAGCCTGAGACACATAATGCCTAATGTTATTCATTTTGCTCC
Organism: Ammospiza nelsoni; assembly: GCF_027579445.1. Taxonomy (NCBI): domain Eukaryota; kingdom Metazoa; phylum Chordata; class Aves; order Passeriformes; family Passerellidae; genus Ammospiza; species Ammospiza nelsoni. Next base: position 5,127,672 of record NC_080651.1, read on the forward strand.
TTCTGTTTCTCTAGCATCTGCAGCACATGGACAGGGAGATATGAATATTTTATCAGACTAGAGGAAAAATACCCAGTCACAAATTATTTACGTTCTGACGACTTGTTTCATTTTTACTGCCAAGGCCAAGAATGCCCTGGCCCATGCCCTGCAGTCCGCTCGCCACGACTGTGACTTGCTCCGGGAGCAATATGAGGAGGAGCAGGAGGCCAAGGGGGAGCTGCAGAGAGCCCTGTCCAAGGCCAACAGTGAAGTGGCCCAGTGGAGAACCAAATACGAGACGGACGCGATTCAGCGCACGGAGGAGCTCGAGGAGGCCAAGTATGTGGAGGAGTGGCTTGGAGCAAGTAGAAGGATATTTAAGCATAATGAAGGCAGAGCTGAAGGAAACCAGAATATATTTGTAGTGGAAATTTGAACAGCAGTGTGCTTGTTAATGTATTGGAAGTGAAAAGGGGGGTAAGTGGATATTTAAAGGAAAAGTAGGGGTGGAGGCTTAGGGGTGTCCACATAAAGGAGGATTCCAGTGCATTGAGTTAATCATAGTAGTTGAAAGAGCACATTCTTTACCCTTTCAGTATTGAAAGCATATTTTTGGTCCATCTCCACATTGGTACCGTTCTTATCCTCTCAATCTATGCACCACTTCAGACTGCTGTGCCACCCCCAGGCTCCTGGCACCACAGCATTATATATTGCTCTCTGTGCCCATCTTCCCCATTCCAAACTCCTTCCATGTCCATTTTCTGAGAAGGTCAGAATTTTCTTTTCCTCAGAGCTGAATGTCCCATCCTGCAGGAAGAAGCTGGCCCAGCGCCTGCAGGAATCAGAGGAGCAGATTGAGGCTGTCAATGCAAAGTGTGCTTCACTGGAGAAGACAAAGCAGAAGCTGCAGGGGGAAGTGGATGATCTCATGATTGATGTGGAGAGGTCGCATGCAGTCTGTGCAGCATTCGATAAAAAGCAGAGGAATTTTGATAAGGTTTGTTCAAAAGACCATGCCAGACCTAAACACCATTAGATATTTGATAGGACAAGACAAATTCTGAAATTATCAAAGTTCTGCACTCACATTAAAATAAACTGCATCTTGCCCAAAGCAAAATTATGGTAAGGACCCCATAGTGGGACATATGGCAAAGTCATTGTATAAGTAACCTCAGGTGACCACAGAAAATAATAAATCAGCCTTCTGATAATCTTAAAAACATGAAGTCTTCACAAGGGAGACTCGTCAAGCAGACTGAGTACTCACACGCAAGCTAAGAAGCCCCAGTGCTAGTCTGCCAGCCTCAGACTCATGGAAAGTTCCAGCCTTCAGTGCTCTTACTAACATTTAAAAGAATCTGCACTGTTGGACCAAGTGATGCTGCACAGCCCTGTGTCTTGGCATACCCTGTGTGAGTGAGAACACTGTGCTAAAAAAGGATCTTACAGCTCTGTGGTATCAAAGTGAGGAGAGAATTGGTAGAGAATGACCTTTCTTGGTGGGCTTGGTCCAGGACTGACTCCTGCAACACAACCCAGCCTCACACATCCTTATTCAGACCAAATACATTATGTTCAGGCTGGTGTCAAACCAAACTCCTTCCTGACAGCTTGGGGCATGCACTAGTGTTGGCTGAAGAGGCAAATTTAAGTAGATCTCACCAAAACAACCAGAGCATGCATCACAGGGAGTTATTGTCACAGGCAGAGAACAGTCCAAAGCAAAAGGCTGTTAAGATAGGCCAGGCCTCTTGCGTTCTTGTCTATAAAGGTGCAGAGAAGGAGTGTGTGTCAGAGTGGGTCATTCTCCTCCTGTCCCTCCAGATCCTGGCTGAATGGAAGCAGAAGTACCAGGAGAGCCAGACTGAGCTGGAGGCTGCCCAGAAGGAGTCGCGCTCCCTCAGCACCGAGATCTTCCGCATGAAGAACGCCTACGAGGAGATGCTCGACCAGGCCGAGACAGTCAGGAGGGAGAACAAGAACCTTCAGCGTGAGTTCATGTGTCTGTCACCTTGGATTCACTGTGAATTTCTGGACTGCCAGAGCTCTGCCTCTTCCCAGGGTTTTGTTCTTCATCATTTTCCCACAAAGGTGGTGACTTCCTTTCCTGTTCAGCTGATCATAAAGTCACCTGCAAGCACACACTTCCACCTCTACAACATCCTGCTCCCTCAGGATGTTCCCCCTTCTTCACACCATCATAATCCTCTGCAGGGATGAGGACCAAGTTAACTGAATAGACAGAAATTATGATGATACTCAGTTTTTTTTCAGATTGCTTCACTCACCCACTGCTTCTAGAAAAAATCAGTCTGTCTCCTGATTATTGGAGGACCATGCAGCTGTGCCACAATGGGTTGGCATTTAATAAGCAAACTAATTATAGAAAGGAAATACAACTCAGATCCTTTTTGTGAACTGAGTGATCACTGGGAATTATCTGAGCATAAAGAGATCAATCAAACATGACTGTCTCTGGAGATGTAATTTCACTACCCAGAGGAAGCTGACATTGTTTTCTGAGCTCACTCAGTTGGTCCCTCTCATTTTCAAATTGCACACTGAGCTGGGATGTGCAGGTTATCAGAAATAAAGATTGCACATAAGATGTATTATTTTTCTCACTGTTACATCCCTTTACACCAGAGTCTCTTTTGTCATTCCCACTGCCAAAGAGCAATTGCAGGTGCCACTGATCACACTGTCTGAGAGGAGCTGAGTATGTGTTTTCTGGTTGCAGAGGAAATTTCTGACCTGACTGAACAGATTGCTGAGTCTGGAAAAGCAAATCATGGGCTGGAGAAAGCAAAGAAGCAAATTGAGCAAGAAAAGTGTGACCTACAAGCAGCATTAGAAGAAGCAGAGGCAAGTGTCCTCAGTCAGGGGCCTGCTTTTAAAGAAATTGTGAACAGAGAAAATTTGGGGATGTATTTTATATTCCTGCTTATCCTGAAACTGTCCCAGAATTGCAGTAAGCAGCACAGACAGACCAAAAAGCACAGGGGCTGCTCCCCTGCCATACTAAAGAGGCATTCCTTGTTGTGCTATCATGCACAAAACCCCTTCGGGCCCTGGCTAAAATTGAGCTCATTTGGCACCATTTATGTGCATTTGCTTCCATGAAAGGCTGTAGAAAAGTCTCTGAAATTTAAAAACTCCTAACAGTTTTGTTTCTAGCCTTCTGCTCTGTATCTTCCCTGACTGCCTCTTGGAAAAGATCTGTATGACCACATCTGATACTCCACAAAATATCTTTGTGAGCACAGAATTAGCTTGTACAGGATCCCTAGAAGTCTTTAGTCAACTTCCTGGTCAAAGAACTCAAATCCTTATCTAATTGGTTTTTATAATTTTCAAGGATGGAGATTTCAGGCTATTGCTGGACAACATTTTCCAGTACAACATCATTCTCAGGGTTAAAGATTTTTACCCCTGTATGCAGCCAGGATTTCCCTTGTATTGACTTTTAACAGACCTTTTGTCTTTTTGCCGTTTACCACCAAGAAGAGCTTCACTTGATTTTCTCTTTAACTCCTCTTAGGCAGGAAAAGAAGAATAAATCAATCTTTAGATCTCACTAAATGGGTGGGCAGTAGGAGCAAGAGTTATTGTGGTCATGTAATCCATCTACTCCAATTTATGCATCTAAATATAATCAGTCTAATCCTGAATTAATCAACATTGGCTTATTCTAGAAACCAAAAGGAGAGTCAGGCACCTCTGGAAAATATGTTCTAAAAAAGGATGCCAGGGCTGCATCAGCTGTTTTATTCTCTGCATGTGCTTACTTCTGTCCAGTGGGTGGAAAGACCCAGCCTCAGGATTTTCACTGCTACTACAACTGAAGCTGGATGGCACCAGAGGGAATGGAATGAGTTCCAGAGGGAAAGGTTGTGTGAAAAGGCAAATTGGCCACACAGTCACTGGGATGGGACAAGGCAGAAATCAGCATGGAGATGTAAGAGAAGGCAAGCTGCTTCTGAGCAGGAGGCTTGGCTGTCCTATTTTATATTTCCTCATGATCTGTTGTCTCTCCAGTATCACCACAGCCTTCAGTGCCCAGACCTTGTGGTGTCTGAAGCATTTTCCTAAGGAATATTATTCCTAAATTACCATTGAATATCCAGCTGGGGTACAGTGAGTATGGAATAGGAGTCAGATTTTTCAGTGCTTGGTCTTTAAAGGTCCATGTTAGGGTCCTTCCTGCTGCAAAGGGTCACATTTCTGCATGGGCATTTCCCAGCAATGGACACTACAGAAACAAATTGTAATATTTCAACCCTCACAGGGCTCTTTAGAGCATGAAGAGGGGAAAATCTTACGTGTTCAGCTGGAGCTGAACCAGGTGAAGTCAGACGTTGACAGAAGGACTGCAGAGAAAGATGAGGAGATTCAACAGCTGAAGAGGAATCACCAGAGGGTATTAGAGTCCATGCAAACCATGCTGGACGCCGAGGTCAGGAGCAGAAATGATGCTCTGAGGCTGAAAAAGAAGATGGAAGGAGACCTGAACGACATGGAAATCCAGCTGAGCCATGCCAACTGTCAGGTAGCAGAGACACAGAAGCACCTCAAAGCTCTGCAAGGGCAGCTCAAGGTAGGCACCACAAGGCTGCTGCCCCCTGAGTCTTTCCCATTGCCTCTGCTTGCCTCTGGGTCTCACATTTGGTGCTCTCACCTTTCAAGGACTCCCAGCTCCATTTAGACGATGCCCTGAGGGAGAATGATGACCTGAAGGAGCAGCTGGCTATAGTGGAGCGCAGGAATGGTCTGATGACAACTGAGATGGAGGAGATGAGAGCTGCCATGGAGCAGACGGAGCGAGCCCGTAAGGTGTCAGAGCAGGAGCTCACAGACGCCAGCGAGAGGGTGCAGCTGCTGCACTCACAGGTATTTGGCACCTCCTGGCACCACAGGAGATTTCTATAGGCCTGTGGGAATGGCACGAACACAAACTCACAAATGGGAGTGGCACAAACACACTCACCTGCTGTGTGAGTCTCAGAGAGTAGTTGATAATTGCAGCCCCGAGATGTGCAGGGCGTCTCTGTTTCGGCCCGCGCATCCAAAGAAGGAGTCAGAGCTCTTCAGTTTTTCGGTCTTGAAGTTGTTTATTAATTTTTATCTATAAAATTTTCCTTCTGCCCAGCCGAGGTCTGCTCAGCAGGGCAGCCAAAGGCGCTCTGTGTTGTCCTTCTATACTACAAACTACGTATAACATATTTACACTTAATTCCCAATACCCATCACCTATGTTAGACAGTGCACTTCTACTCTAAACCAATCCCAAAGTGCCAACTGCAGAAAATGGAGAAGAAGAAGAAGAAGAAGAAGAAGAAGAAGAAGAAGAAGAAGAAGAAGAAAAAGAAGAAGAAGAAGAAGAAGAAGAAAAAGAAGAAGAAGAAGAAGAAGAAGAAGAAGAAGAAGAAGAAGAAGAAGAAGAAGAAGAAGAAGAAGAAGAAGAAGAAGAAGAAGAAGAAGAAGAAAGGCTGGACACACCCAAGTTCCTCCATCTTGTCCCCATAACCCCCCTACAAAAAATCCTAAAATCTACATTTTCACCCTGTGATAATTTTATTATTATACTATTTAAACCTGTGTGACTTTCAGGTCCTCATACAAACTGTTAACTTGCTCCAGGGGTCATAATCAAATCCCCAGGTGCTCTGGGCTGTGTGCCAGGGTCTCTGTGCCCCCCGGCGGGGTCCTCGGCAACTCTGGACACCCAGAGGGATGTACTGAGTTCTGAAATGTGGAACAGTGGGAGCTGGAGGATGAGGTGGGGCTGGATCAGCTGGGGCAGGGACCAGCAGGTGCCTGGCAGGGCTCCCAACCCCACTCTGGGCTCCCTGGCTCAGGGGGCACCAGAAATGCAGCCCCTGTATGAACCATGCTCACGTGGCTCTCTGCTTCTGATTCCCTCAAATGTGGAATGCACAGGGACTAGGATCAATTAAATATTGTGGAATGCACAGGGACTAGGATCAATTAAATATTCTAGGACTCTGAATTTTTAGGCAGCAGCTCATCCCACACTAATTAGTAAAGAGGGAGGGAATGACCTGTCTGCTGATTGCCCCAACAGAACACGAGCCTCATCAACACCAAGAAGAGACTGGAAGTGGACATAACTCACTTACAGACTGAAGTTGAAGACAGCATTCAGGAAGCCAGGAATGCAGAGGAGAAAGCAAAGAAAGCAATCACAGATGTGAGTCCTCTTGCTCTTCCATTTTGTGCTACCACAGTTACTTTTCCACTCTAGAAAGGCAGCAGTCAGATGCAGGAGATCCAATTCTTCAGCAGAAAATATCTGTGACACACAGTCCCTGCCTCATGCAGACCTTGCCCTACCAGGGGTCACAGAAGACCCCTCCAGAAAGGGTCCTCATGTCCTACTAGCTGTCTGTATTGAAGAGGAATTCTCTCTCCCCTTCCCCATACCCATTCACTTTTGCTTCCAGAGTAAATGTAGTAGGCAGAACAGATGGTGGCAAAATTGTAATAGAAAAAGAGTAGTTTGAAACAAAGGCCTGTTCAGACACAGCACAGAAAAGCAGAAATTAAGAATAAAATCATACACAATTCTATACAAATGCTAGATGTAAGAAAGAAAAAGAGAGAATATAAATAGTTCATTTAAATGAGGCTACAGGTTCCACGTTATCAGAAATAACAGCACCTGGGACCATCTAGGAAAGGTATAGGAAAATTAAACTGAGAAGAATGGTGACACTATTGCATTAAGCCCTGGTGCACCAGGGTTTGGTCCTGCCTGCCCACCAGCAGCAGTGCTGCAGGATCCCTGACTTCTCTGCTGGGCCACATCTATCAACCCAGCTTCTGAGCACCTCAGCAGGCAAAAACTTTTCACTGCAGTTTGAGGTACTCAGGGTCATCTCACTGGCAAAAATTGCTTAGATGTCTGACTCTGGCAAATTTCAGATAGCCAGACACTCAAAGTCATGAGGAAGCCCAGAGATGCAGGGTGCTAGCTGGTAACACCTCAATTTTGACTGACTTAAAACGTAGAACATTGGTACCAACGCATTTGCACGCCTTGATTATTTTTTTCTTTGTGTCAACCCTGTCTGTTTTCTGAGGTGAAGCAGTTTTAGAAACACAGACTTTGAGAAAGAGTGATCCTGTTTGTCGCAGCCATGGGCACTGAGAATGCGCAGAGTCCCTCACCAGTGTGAGGCTGGGGGTTTTTCTCATGCACCCAGAACTGCTGGGATGGAAATATTTGTAACACAACTGTGACCACAACCAGGCGGCCATGATGGCAGAAGAGCTGAAGAAGGAGCAGGACACCAGTGCCCACCTGGAGAGGATGAAGAAGAACCTGGAACAGACAGTGAAGGACCTGCAGCTTCGTCTGGATGAGGCCGAGCAGCTGGCACTGAAGGGAGGGAAGAAACAACTCCAGAAGCTGGAGGCCAGGGTATGGTGAAGATTTGGGTAGATTAAGGTGAAGTTTCTAACTGGGCCCTTCGTTGGTGGAACCTCTTGGGAGGGTGGAAACAGGGAGAGCCCCAGGTATCCCCAGCAGGTTTGGTGAGAGCTGTGATAGATATGCCACCTTACATCTCTAGTTCAATGCCTGTGGAAGCTGGACAAGTGGAAAAGGAATAGACAGCAGCCAGGTTTCCATGCTGTCCCCAAACAGTATTTGCCACTGCCACTCCCAAAGATAACAAATGAAAGACAAAAAATAAAACAGATTTTTCCTATTTACCTGGTGAACATTCATAGAACCCACCCTCACCTGTGTCCATTTACTCCTCTCTGACAGATTTAAGCCTGATTTTCACTACAAATTCTCTAGGTATGCACAGCTGAGTTCCTTTTATAAACAACTATTGGTTCACACACTTTGTCATCACCAACATAACACAGGGAGCATATTTTAGCTAATCTAGACCCAAGAAGCAGCTGCAGGGCAGCAGGATCAGCAGCCATTCTTGCCATCTTCACCATGATCCTGTGTTCCAGATTCACGAGTTGGAAAATGAGCTTCACTCTGAGCAGAAACGAGGAATAGAATCCCTGAAAGGAGCTCGCAAGTACGAACGGAGGCTGAAGGAGCTCACCTACCAGGTACATCCTCCCCCCTGCCACGTGGGCCACCTCAGTTCAGCTGCCAAGGCTGACTCCTTTTTCACTTCCTACAGTCTGAAGAAGATAAGAAAAATATTCTTCGGCTCCAGGACTTGGTGGACAAGCTGCAGTTGAAAGTGAAAGCCTACAAGAAACAGGCTGAGGAAGCTGTGAGTGGAGGACTCTTTTCAATGGGGCCTGGGTGGAGATTTCTGAAAGCTGGGATCCCTAGATCATTAAATTATTGAATACTGAATTTGACAGGGCAGCGAAGGCCACACTGCCTTTGAATATTCTTAATTATGGCTCACAGCAGAGCGGGTGTAGCTGTAGTTCTCCTGGAACTGGTGCACTTTTGGAGCTGCACAAGCCAATTTTCCCACCTGGAACAGAGTGGGGTAATTGTTCTGCCACCCAGGTGGACATGCTGTGGGTGATACTGGATATAAACACAGAGTACTGGCAATGAGGCCAGCACAGGTGTCAGTGGTGGCAGGGTATCACTGCCTGGGGTCTCTGTACAAATCACCAATGGGACAGGACTGCTGGGAATGTGCCTTGAGCTGTTTCATTTTCCAGCATCGCTCTCATTACATGGGTATGACAATGGGAAGATGCCACCAGCTCACATCCCAGCCAGCAGACTAAGAACTTAATGTTACAACTTACTTTAAAGGTTTTTTGACCAATCACACAAAGCAAAAGCACATTGACAGTAGTTCTATCCAACCACCATAAGCACAGGTACCTCTGGTTAAACAATGCTTGCTTATTTCAAATACAATACCTGCTTGTGAGCCTTAAAACACAATGCACAGAGCTCCATTATTAAGCTTAGAAATTCCTATTATCTCACTAGATAAACTTTTCTGCAGCTTAGGGAGTTAATACACAGACCATTGTTCTATTTGTCCTTACTTTTCTACTTATATAATTTTTCTGCTGACCAATCTCATGGCTACTGCTTAGCTCTAACCACAGTTCTGCTGTCTCTGAGGCCTGCCTTTTGCAGCTTTCCCAAAACCCTCTGATTTTATGGATTCCCACAGTTCCCCCTCTCTGGGGATTCCCACAGCAGGGCAGTGACATTTGTGCCAATGCTGTCTGATTTTCAGGAGGAGCAGGCAAACCTCAATCTCTCGCGGTGCCGCAAGGCGCAGCACGAGCTGGAGGAGGCGAAGGAACGAGCTGACATTGCTGAAGGGCAGGTGAACAAGCTGAGAGCCAAAAGCAGGGACATGGAAGGCCAGGTGAGTTGGAGGCTGCAGAGAAGGACCTTCTTGTGCTGGTGGTCACTGCTCAAACGGCCACAGCTGCATTCTTCCCACTCTTTTACTGGAGTGTCCTCATAAAGAAAGGCCAGGAATTGTCACTGTCTTGGTTTGGAAAGATAGGTGTCTGCTAAGGAAGGCAGGAGCTTCCCCTGAAATGGAAAATGTAAACCCCTTCCCTCCAAATTGCTATAAATTTGAAATTAGGGGCTCTCAGGCGAAAATATGGGAGTAGGAATAACAGTTCTTTATTAGGGAAGGAAATAAAAGGATAAAATAAAGAATGCAGTAACCAAACCAACACTGCCAGAGTCAGAACCCAGCCTGACACCCTGTGGGTCAGGGTGTTCGCAGCAGTCCCACTGGAATTGTGGCTCAGCCCTCCTGCAGTGTGAGGGCTGGTTCTGCTGGAGCAGGGATCCTGTAGAGAAGGATGTATTCTTCCTCTGAAGATCCAGGGGCAGAAGCAGATGCTGCTTCTCTGGGGAATGCAGTGGAGAAGCCGTGCTGGTGTTCCAGAATCTCCAGATTCTATCCAGGTAGGAATGCTTGGCTCCTCCCTCTGGGCTCACATCTCCCAATGGGATGCTGCAGTTCTTATCAGCCATGCAGTGACATTCAATAGCTGTTATCAGCAGATGTCTGCCCTGAGAGAGGATTGGGTGTGGAAGAGATAAGGAAAACTGCCCAGTGAGCAGAAGACAGCTGCCATACAGATGCCATACAAATAGAATACATCTTGTCTTGCAATCTGGGACAGTCACTTACTCAAAGCCACTGCATTTTGCAAGTTCTTTTGGAATCAGACCAGATACAATCAACCCTAAGAATCCAGGTCTTTCAGCACAATTGGGAGATATTACTTCTTCATTACAAAATGGCAGAACAATTGCAACAGCCACAGACTTGAAACAAGACCACAAATAACTCAGTTGCTCCAGTACCCTCTACATTATTTTCCTTTTTCTGTACTTAGAAATCAGAGAAATGAGGTTCCTGACCTGAGCTGCGGCAGGCTCCCTCCTGATAAAGACTTCTGTGGATCCAGCAGATATCCATTACTTTCTTCAAGTAACCCGGTGTGCTTGTGTGTAACTGATATATTTAGCCAGCCTTAAGGTGAAGCTGTGAGAAATCTTATATATATATATATATATATATATATATATGTATACTTATATATATATATATAAAATAAACCTGGGTGATGCTTTAGTGACTATATGGACTGTTGATTCACTATGAGATTGACAAGTATCTTTCTGTGCATCTCTGTGTGTCCATGTGTCCCTGTGTCTGTCCGTTTGTGTCTGTCTGTCCTTGTCTGTCTGTGTCTCAGCATCCGTGCCCGTATCCCAGTCTGTCTGTTCCTGTCTGTGTGTCCCTGCCTCACAGTCTGTCTGTCCATGTCTGTCTGTCCATGTCCTCGTGTCCAACTGTCCGTGTCTGTCAGTCTGTCTGTGTCTGTCTCAGTCTCTCTGTGTGTGTGTCTGTGTCCGTGTGTCCATGTGTCCATGTGTCCTTCTGATGTGTGTCCATGTGATGTGTCCATGCGTCCCTTTGATGTCTGTGTATGCCTCTGTCCGTGTGTCTGTCTCACTGTGTCCATCTGTCCCTCTGTTTCCATGTGTACGTGTGTCTGTTTCCCGCTGTCTCTGTGTCTTTATGTGTGTCCCTCTGTGTCCATGTGTCTGTGTCCATGTGCCCGTGTGTCCGTCCGTGTGTCCATGTGTCCATGTCCCGCTGTCCGCGTGTCCTTCTGTGTGTCCCTCTGTGTCCGTGTGTCCATGTATCCGTGTGTCCGTGTCCCGCTGTCCGTGTGTCCTTCTGTCCGTGTGTCTGTGTGTCTCTGTCCGTGTCCCGCTGTCCGTGTGTCCTTCTGTCCACGCGTCCGTGTGTCCCTCTGTGTCCGTGTGTCCTTCTGTCCGTGTGTCCGTCTGTGTGTTCCTATGCGTCCGTGTGTCCATGTGTCCGTGTCCCGCTGTCCGTGTGCCCTTCTGTCCGTGTGTCCGTGTCCGTGTGTCTGTCTGTCCGTGTCCCTCTTGTCCCTCTGCGCGCTCCGTGCCCGCGGGCGGGCGGGAGCGCTGCCAGGCGCAGCTGCGCCGGTGCGGCGCGAGGGGGCGCTGTGGAACCGCCGGCCCGCGGGGGGTGCGGGGTCCGGGGGAATACGGGGGGTACGGGGGGTACGGGGTGTGCAGGGTGCCGGGGGGTACAGGGTTTACGGGGGGTACGGGGTGTGCAGGGTGCCGGGGGGTACAGGGTTTACGGGGGGTACGGGGTGTGCAGGGTGCCGGGGGGTACAGGGTTTACGGGGGGTACGGGGTGTGCAGGGGTCCGGGGGGTACAGGGTTTACGGGGGGTACGGGGTGTGCAGGGGTCCGGGGGGTACAGGGTTTACGGGGGGTACGGGGTGTGCAGGGAGGTACAGGGTTTACGGGGGGTACGGGGTGTGCAGGGGGGTACAGGGTTTACGGGGTGCAGGGGATTGGGATGTGCGGGGGGTACAGGGGACCGGGGTGTGCGGACTGAGCGGTTCTGTTTCCAAGAGGTGCGGCGTGCAGGGTGTGGGGTGTGTGCGGGGTGTGGGGGATCGGGGTGTGCGAGGGGTACCGGGGCTACAGGGGGTGCGGAGGGTACAGGGTGTGCGAGGGGTACAGGGTGTGCAGAGGCTACACGGTGTGCGGGGTGCAGGGGATACAGGATGTGCGGACTGAGGGGTTCGGGTTGTGTGTACTGAAGGGTTCGGGGTGCAAGAGGTGCGGTGTGCAGGGTGCGGGTGTGTGCGGGGTGTGGGGGATCGGGGTGTGCGGGGGGTACAGGATGTGCGGACTGAGGGGTTCGGGCTGTGCGGACTGAGGGGTTCGGTGTGCAAGAGGTGCGGTGTGCAGGGTGCGGGGGATGCGAGGTGCGGTTCGTGCGGGATGCCCCAGACACGCGGTTGCTGAGCCGCTCTTGTCCCCGAGAGGACAGAGCATCCCCGCCGTGCTGGGAGCGCACCGCCAGCCCCAGGGGCTCCCCGTGGCGTCTGAGACGCTCCTGCACCGGGACAGGATCCCACGCTGCCGGCAGGTGCGCCAGGGTAGTGCCAGGGAAGTGCCAGGGTAGTGCCAGGGCACAGGCCGTGCTGGCTCCTGGCCGTGCTCATGCTGGGCTGTGCCCCGTGGCTGGGCTCAGCCCGGTGGCCCAAGTGACAGCCACAGCAGCAGTGGCTCTGGCTGCTCTCCTCACTCCCAGTGCTGTCTCCAGGCACCAGTGCCATCACCCACACCTGCTGGTCACCCCAGCCAAGGCTCCTGCCTCCTCCCATGCACATCCAGCACTCTGTGTCCCTTCCTCTCATGACATTCCTTTCTCTTCTTCCGTGTATTTATCTGTTAAATTGCTGCCATACGTTGTTTTCCATTTAGATTTCTGTCGTCTTCTGTCCTGTGTTTTATACCCTGTCATCACAGCTGGCTGTCACCCATGCCTCCTGACTGGCCATTCATCCTCTCATCCACATTTGGGCTCCTTTGTGCCAGTCAGAACTCCCTGGCACGTTGTTTGCTGCTGCCCCTTGGACAGGGCCCTGCCATCAAGCAATGATCTGTTTGTCAAGCTGACAAAAATCATCTCATTGTTTCATTCCCCAGCTCCATGGCTACCTGACATCTGTGCAAACCCAGGGCAGCACAGGGAATATTTCTGAGTCTGCTCTGAGGTGCCCTGACCCCCAGGGCAGCACTGACTTTGACCCTCATTCATGGAGAAAGTTTCCCAGACTTCAAGATAGACTGGAATCCACAAAATTGTGAAATAGATTATAGAGAGCAGTGTAAGTGTATCACTGAGTGAGAAATTGAGGCTTTTGGATTTTTAGTGTGTTGTGGATGGAAGCAAGATGGAGGGCACAGGGTGTCACCCTGGGTTTCTTCTTCATGCTTCTCCTTCCTTCTTCTCCATGGGTTTGGGAGGCATTTTGTAGTTGGGTGGAAAAATCCATATTGCAGCTCCTTGAGATCAGTTTTTGGGTTAAAAGTGAAAATAATCCAGGTGTCACTTCTTAATTGGATAGTTTAATCTTAAAAGACCTGGTACCAAGAGATTGTTGGCCATTTTGTGCCTTCTAATGTAGAGCTGCCAAACTCATGTTTGTGAGACTGTTTTACTGATAAGAAATAATAAACACCTGAGTCTGAACATGAATTACTGTCTCAAGTGCCTTCAATACAGACCCAGAGACACCCACAACTGGTTCCAGCCATCCCCAGCTCTGGCTGGCCCATCCTGCAGTGTGGCAGGAGCTGCTGTCAGAGATGCTCAGCCTGCTCACAAACAGCATTCCCTGTGTCCATCCTGGGGTGGATGGGTGTGCTCAGCTCACAAACAGCATTCCCTGTGTCCAGCCCCGGGTGCAGGTCCTGCCCTCGCCGTCTCACATGACACACACACGATGATGATGCTCTCACAGCACAGCTGGGCACGTTAGCACTGCCTCTGCCCTGGCCAACAAACACTGCTGTGATAAGCACAGGGCTGGCTGGCAAATCAGCAGATTATCAGGGTTTAGCCTTTTGTTAAACACAAACCTTGTGCATAAAGGAAGAAAAAACTGCAGGAAGGAGAAACAGCTCCTGCATGGGGGTTTGGTTCTGCAGGAGTGTTCTTGGGGCTATTTTTTGCTCTGCTGTGATGAAGGCTGAAAACATATTTATAAAGCCTTTGTCTGAGTAATGCTTTGCATTCCCAGAAGTTTCCTGATGTGCTTCGTAGTCCTCATAAGACTTCCAGAGCCCTCTGAGTCCTTTGCTTGTCCCTCAAAAAAAATGTGGAAAGCTGGAAAGAAGTTGAAATGAGATAACTGCTAAGTTTATAAAATGAACTTTATTTATTTCTTTAAGAACAAGTAATGTACTATTTTTCATTTAGTCAAACCGGAAGTGACACGAAATATAAATATCTCCTCTACTAGGAAATTAAAAAAGGACTCTTTATTTTAGAACAGTAACAAAGTAGCTGATTAAGGGAGATGGAGCTGTGTCCCATATCAATGTATCCAAAGGATAATTCTTGCTAGTTTGCCTGGATAATTCTTGCAACTTTGCCTATCTGCAAAGGAGGGTTTTTAATCAAAGGGAGGATTAAAATGCTGATTTAAAACCACACCATGCACACACGGAGCTCATCCCCTCTAGGCATGGTGCCTGCTCCTCCTTTGAGGTCCTGGGGGAATGGAGAGAAGTGGGATTCATTCCAGGGCCCTACAAGATTCTCTTTCAGGCCTGTAGGAAAAGAGTAACTCGTGCTGAGAGTTAACAGCCCCTTGCTTAAATCTGTGACTGACATAAGAACTTTCTGCAGAAAACCCCAATTTTCAGGTTGAAATGCTGCTCCCATGTGCCACTCTTGATCTGTACTTGTATTAGCATCAGCACAAGAGGACTCAGGGTTTGACCCTTTCCAAGCCCATGATAAATTTGGTTTAATTCACCTCATATATTTACTCTGTGATAAATACAACCTCTTTATCTTTTCAACCTGTGACAAAACAACTCCATGCATTAGGACAGAGTGGAGACTGACTGCAGAGTGCAGCCCTGCAGTAAAGGCCTTGGGATTCTGGTGGAAAACAAGCTGGACCTGTGTCAGCAGCACTCCCCTGCAGCAGCAACACCCACCAGTCACGGGACTGCATCAGCAAGTGGTCAGCAAGTGCAGGGATGTGGTCACTCCCTCTGCCTGCCTCGGGGCAGGCTGCTTCTGCAGCACCCTGTGCAGCTCTCACACACACACAGCCCATGGTGAGGGGGATGCTGACACGCTGGAGAGGCTCCAGCACAGCCCCGGGACCAGCAGGAGTCTGTGCTGGGTGAGGAGAGGAGGTGGGAATTTAGGGAAGGCTGGGGGATTGCACTGCAGAGATGCTGCTGCAAGGAGGGGATAAAATTCCAACACATCCAAGCTTTTCCTGCAAGTGCACAGTGAAAGGACAAGAGGCAATGGGCTCATGTTGCCAGCCAGAAAAATCCTTTCCCAACAAAGGGAGCACCTCATTTACCAGGAGAGTGCTGCAGCCTTGGGACAGGCTGCCCAAGGAGGTTTTAGAATCTCCATGGGATTTCCAGGATACATGTGGTCAAGACCCTGGAGTGACTTTAGCCAGCTTGGAAGTTAGCCCTGCTTGGAGCAGGAGATGGGATTTCAATGCACATTCTTCACGGACCCAGCTGAACTCACTAACCTAGCAGGAAGGAAGTTGCACTCTGCAGCTTGAGGACTGATCAATTCACTGGAAAGGTCGAGAAGCACAGACCTGATACCTAGAGAAACTTCAAAATCTGAGAATAAAATTACTAATTAAATTCTAGTCCAATTGAAAACTTGTGTTTATTGTGTTTATTTTGTTGTATGTATGGTTTACACACCTGGAATTTCCTTATAATTACATTATGAAGATATGTCCATTTGTTTTAAACTTTCTTGATCATTTTAATTTTCGTTCCTCAGACAGTTTCCTTTCTGCAATATAAGAACCCTGCAACCTTTTCTTTCTACAGCAGTGCCACAAACTAGAACCTTCCCCACTAGTTGGAGAAGCGCAATTGATCTTCAGAAACTCTTCCTTCTGCTTTCAATCTGTCTACAAGAGACTGCCTGATAAAATCCTCTGGTTGTTTCCTTCCTTTCAGCTCTTTCCTGAGTACCCAAACCTGACTAGATATTTGAAGCAGAGATTGTTGTGATTTTTTTGATACCCAGATAGTCCCTACAGCCTTCACAGAGTTTTTGGGCAGCTCCAGGTCCAGGTGAAGCTTGCAGGGGGTCAGGAATAGTGACCCTACAAGACAAGGGACTGGAGACAATAATCTGTGGGGGCTCAGGAGAATATAGGAGATGGAAGAGTCACCAGTAAGATCCTCTTTGGAAAATGCAGTGAGGAGAAGTTGGTCGCAGTGAGCAGGGCTCAGAGGCAAGCAGTGGATGTGTGATGTCCTCTGACAGAGACAGTTTGCTGCCAACCTGCTGTTGGCAAATGTGTATCAGCAAAAGCAGGTTTTAAAGATTAAAGCTGTCAAGGGAAAACTAAGGCTGAGTTTTTCCAAGAATTTATGGGATTGGATCCTCATCTTCAATAGTCCTCAGGACGAACTTGCCTAATTCTTGCCTAATTCTTCAAGACTTTCCTGTATGAGTCATTGTTCATGGCAGAATAGCAGCTTTATCCACAGATGGCTGTAGAACAGAGGCACCATTGAGAGGCAAACACTGAGACATCTATGTCCTGCAGATACAGGCACACACACACACATCAACAGCTTCATCCACAGAAAGCAGTCAGTCCTGCTCAGTGTGTTCAGGCAGAATCTCCACTCTTTCATGACACAAGAAATCCCTGATGGAATTCAAGTAATGAGCAATTCATGCTGAAGAGGAAAGCTTAGTGTCGGGGAAATATCAATGTCCAGGCTAGCACACCCAGAGGGAGTTTGGCCAGAGGGCTGCCTGCCTGGATTGTTCTCCTTAGCTGGCCAGAAGCCTGGTTCTCCATGGGCTCAAAAGCGAAGATCACTCTGGGATCCAGCAAGCTGCTGCAGATTATCTGGCAAGCCCAAATTGTAGCACTAAGACTGATACCAAGCCAGAGAGAAGGACATTTGAAGGAAAGTTTGGGTGCTTTCATCAGAGTCCTCTTGAGATGTTTTCCTTTTTTTCAAGTGGTTCTCCATGTAATCTTGGACAAGCCCCTTAGTCCCTCATGCCCACATCTCCATGTGCAGGTAAATTTCAGAGTCATGGTTCAGGTTTGGACTCCACTGCAGCTCTTAGGGGATGAAGGTCACTGTGGGTGGGTTGAGCCTATGGCTGTGGGCCAGCACAATCCTCAGATGAAACAAACAAGGGACAGGCTCCAAAATACCATGCCTGCACTGGAAACCCTTGCTACAGAATGTTATGCATGCCAAGAGTTTGCATGGCCTAAAAAAAATGACTAGCCTCAATAATGGAGATGAATGGGGAATGATGTGACACCACCTCTAACTGGGGAAGACATGAGCTACCATTTTCTGGAAATGAAGAGCGTGTTTTCAGAAAGGTCTCTCTCTACCTGTCCTTTTCCCTAGATTTCTGCTGTTTGATATTGCTGGAGACAAGATAATAAACCAGACAGATCCAGAGTTATTTGTCTAATGTTGTTGTCTAAGTTAGAAGCTGAGATCCATGTAGTCACAGCTTATTGTTACTAATACTGCAATTATATGACTGATAGACAGTGCCTTTCTTCCTTTCAATGACTTTTCCACTTAGCATGAAATAGTTAAACATTGAATAAACCCAAAACCATTAAACATTTAATGGCCTAGTGTTTATAGAGCTGGAAGAAGAGAGGACAAAGCTACAGCAGTGTCTGCTTCAGCAAATAAAGGTGGTCTAAAATGAGGCCTGTCCTCCGTTTGTGGGCACACTGACCACCATGAAGTGCCCTGGATGCACTGAATGTTTAGTTTGCAGCAAGAGAAACAGCAGCAAGACAGAGGGAAACTCTGATTTTAAATCCTGCAGCCATCTAATAGAAACACACAGCTGAGACTGAGACTTTTCAGAGCCCCAAGAAGTGAGAGGTGAACACTGAACTGCTGGAGAGAAGGTCTGGCATCACTGTTTCAAACAGGGGTTTGTGACAACTGGCTGCTGCTGGCACCTAACTCCGAGGCAAAGTGTCAGAGTTATGAGTCACATTTCTAGGCCCAATTACTGCCTGTCATGCAGCAGGGTGGGGCCTGCCCTGCCTCTCAGTAGGAAATATGTTGACTGGAATTAGGCTGATGTTATCGGAACAGTTTGTTATTCTCAGCCTGCTTCCAAGAAAGGAAGTGAATGGAAGCAGTCATCTCTCCAGGTGAATTATTCTGGCAGAAACATCCAGTTGATTCCCATGTGAATCACCACAAGCTGTTGTTCATGTAATACCCCTGTCCATTTATAGACAGAGAATACACTTGTTTATGTCTGATTCTAAAATAGTAGATACAGCTCTGGGCACTATTTGGACAAAGATGACTAAACCTGCCTTGGAACATCACAAAATTTTACTACAACCACAGCCAGGCAGGGCACTGCACATCTGACTTCATTTTCAGGGCTGAACTTGTACAAAGGGAATTCCAAGGTCAGCAGAGCCATCTGAAAAACTTCTAAAAGCAGAAACCAAAGGTAAAGCCAAGCTGTATCCTTTGGTTTTTTAAAAAATTCATGTTTGAATCACATATTTGATCAGATAAACATGATTCATAAATCCAAGTCCTCTGCTGAGAATGTTTGAAGTCCTGGATGCCTGAATTTCCAAACGTGATTCTCATGAGTGTCTGGTCTAGGACATTCATTCTCTGTAAGTCAATGACCAAAATGAGACTGTAGACCAGATGAAGTTTTGTTCTGAGCCCCTGGATCTGTTCTGGTATTTTGGCTGTTTAAAGCACTGAGAATGGCCCCTTCCACCAAAAACTTTTAAGCATTTTAACAACTGAAAATATCTTCTATGTACACGCTCAGAACATTTGCTCTCCAAAACCAGAATTAATTTCTGTAGTCTCCTAGATATCAAAGGTCATTTAAAGATCCAGTGCTACATGTAGCTTCTTTTTAGTCTCTTTCTTTCCTGGTTCCCAGCCTCAGGAGATGTGGTGGTGCTGCCTCTTGAAAGCAGGTATGGCCAATCAATTATTCATGGAAATCTCCAATCCATCTTGGTTATAAAGCTCTCCCATATACCTGTGCTAACCCATTCTCATTGGAGCTCTGCAGAATCTATTCTGAGAAGACAGCTGGAGTCATTTAGATCTTTTTCACAGGCTAGACAGACTGTCAAATACTGCTTTGAACAAAAAGAAAAAAAAATTGACCATTCTGCTCCTACAGCCGTCAGGTGTGAGCCTTCTTCTGGTACTCCCAGGACGTTCTTAGGTCCCTCTTCAGGAAATCTGCCCATCTGCACAGGGCTTGTTGCAGTGATGGCCCTTTAAGGCCCAAGAACAAGATGTGAAATCATGGAATGAGCTCTCTCTCTCTCTGACTGGATGACCACAGTGGAGGTTTTCTGCAGTGTTATGTGAAGTTGGCTCTTTCTCATTCCTAGACAGCATTTCTTGACACTAGGATTTGTTCTGGGATGGCTTCTCTACCTCATCATAACCCTGGCCCTGATATGCTAGATAAAAAAGATGCCTATGCTAAGAAATAATTCTCCTCACACACCAAGCTTATCCCCTTTTAACATCCTTCACAATACAGATATTACATGATGCAGAAGCAAGCACAGGTCCAGCCAAGCCTTTGGCAAGAGCTGCTCTCTGCTGAGGAGGCAAAGCCATCCTGCAAGCTGAGGAGAAGGACAAAACACAGCTCAAGAGAGCCCAACCTGGTCATTATCTCCAACATAAAATGAGGATTATTTATGGAACTGTTCAAGAGATATTTACCTCCAGTGACTAAAAGGTTTTCTGCTTACAGACTGGACATTTGTACACAAACCAAAGGCAAGCCATAGTAACAGGTTTAGAAAGAAAATTTAAAATAAAAATTAGGCAAGTGTTTACATTTGGGTTTGCCTGCTAAAAAGATAAAGTTTGTAAAGGCTTCAGGGAGGAGACAACCCCAGGACTGACTGCTAGAGGCTTTCCCATCAAGAGAGTTGCTGCAAAGAAGAACAGAAGCCTGCAAAAATATTAGAAAGGGAGAGAGTGAGAAAAAGCAAGTTGAAAGTAGAGGAAAAAAATATCAAAAATAAACCAAAGAAAATACTGAAGCATTCTGTCAACATCAAACATAAGAAAAGCAATATTCAAACCAAAATAAATTATTTTACGTGAATGCTTTAAACTATGTGGATATGAGTTGCAACATAGCAAAGCTGGGTGTGTATATGCTTTAGAAAAAGAGAGGATTTTGTTTTGATTTCAGTTCTTGCCATCTATAAATGGCATTGTTAGAGAATACTGCTGATAGATGTACCTGGAGGTGTGCCATGATATCAGGTCTGTGCAGTTTTGCCAAGCAAGGCACAGCTGCTGTGATAATACCACATAATAGATCATAGATCAGTAGTTATCAGCTTAAATACATATCAAAAGGGGATGATTTTAAGCAATTCATCACAATCCAGAGAATCAAAAATAGAACTGTGAAAAAAGGCTGAAAATTGTTGAAAGAATCCTAATAAAACATCCTGCAGAGCTCAGCTCCGATCTGTGCTAAATGAAGGACAGCTACATTGAAAGCCACCTTCTGAAAGGTCCAGGAGAAAGGCCACAAACCAGGGTGCCACACAGAGGTGCTCAAACATGTGAAATTCACACACGAGCGGCAGTCACACACACATGAAGCAAGGTGTGCACTCAGACAGGTGTGTCACATAAGGTCTTTATCTCACACCCTGGATCGTGTGTGACAAATGCACACGCACAGTGAGTGTCCCACATCAGAGGGGTCTCACACTCACACAGACAGCATTCTCTCCAAACACACACAGTGTCTGACTCAGGGTGATAGTGTTGGCGTTGGACACGCACGGTGGTTCACCCACCATCTCACACAGGCGCTGCACACACACACAGGTGACAAACACACAGCGTCACAAACGCTTCAGGCACACTCAGTGTCACATTTGCTGCCTGTCACTGACACACACAAGTGTCCTGTTGTCACAAACACGGCTGCCTCTCACAGACCTACAGGTAGGCATCACTAATGCACCCACGGGGTGACACAGCATTTGTCCCACACACACACACAGAGACCCACACAGAGGGGTGTGGAGCACACAAGCAGAGAGTCCCTCAGAGCAGTGTCTGTCACACGCAGATACACAGAAGGGTGTGGAGCACACAGAGCGTCCCTCGGAACGGTGTCTGTCACACACAGCCATACAGAAGGGGTGTGGAGCACACAGGCAGAACACAGAGTCCCTCAGAACAGTGTCTGTCGCACACAGTCACACAGAGGGGTGTGGAGCACACAGAGCATCCCTCGGAACAGTGTCTGTCGCACACAGAGGGGTGTGGAGCACACAAGCCGTACAGAAGGGGTGTGGAGCACACAGGCAGAACACAGAGAGTCCGTCGGAACAGTGTGTCACAGAGATACACAGAAGAGGAGTGTGGAGCACACAGAGCATCCCTCGGAACAGTGTCTGTCACACACATACACAGAGGGGTGCGGAGCACACACAGTCCCTCGGAACAGTGTCTGTCACACAGATACACAGAGAGGTGCGGAGCACACAGAGCATCCCTCGGAACAGTGTCTGTCACACAGATACACAGAGAGGTGTGGAGCACACAGAGCATCCCTCGGAACAGTGTCTGTCACACAGATACACAGAGCGGTGCGCAGCACACACAGTCCCTCGGAACAGTGTCTGTCACACAGATACACAGAGGGGTGTGGAGCACACAGAGTCCCTCGGAACGGTCCCTGTCGCACACAGCGGTGCTCCCCGTGCCCTCTCCCCCACGCTATCCCCCCGTCTCGCCCCTCGGGTCACTCACTCGCGCTCCCTCTCGCTGTCCCGTCCCGCCGACACGGGCGCCGCACGCACCGCCCGCCCCGCGGCCCGCGCACCGCTCCTCCCGCCGCTCCCTCCCTCCCCTCTCCCGCTCTCCCCCTCCTCCCGGCACTCCTCCTCCCTCCCTCGCCCTCCTCCCCTCGCCCAGCCCGTCCCGCCTCTCCCGCCCCACCCCGAGCCGGCGGTGCCCGTGGGCGCCCGGCGCCGGCGCTGCTCGGCTGCCGCTGCCCGCGCTGCCCGCGCCTGGCGCCCGCCGGGCCGGAGCGGGGCCCCCTCAGCCGAGCGGGGCGGGCGCGGAGCGGCGGCGGCGGCGGGCGCGTCCCGCAGGGATGTCGGGGACCCGCTGCCAGGCTCTGTACCCCTTCTCCGGGGAGCGGCACCGGCAAGGGCTGCGCTTCGCGGCGGGCGAGCTGATCACGGTGCTGCAGGTGCCAGACGGCGGCTGGTGGGAAGGGCAGAAGGAGGACGGGCTGCGCGGATGGTTCCCGGCCAGCTACGTCCAGCTGCTGGAGGTAGGACCGGGGCCGGGGCCGGGGCTGCGCCGGGCGGGAGGGGCCGGCCCGGGGATGTCCCGCGGGGGAACCGGCGGTCCCGGGGGCACACGGAGCCATGGAGGTCCTGCCGTTGGATCCCCCTCGGCATCGCTGAGCCCCGGGCAGGTGTCCCGGGACACGGAGCCATGGCCGTGCTGCTGTTGGATCCCCCTTCACCATCGCTGAGCCCCGGGCAGGTGTCCCGGCACACGGAGCCATGGCCGTGCTGCTGTCGGATCCCCCTCAGCATCGCTGAGCCCTGGGCAGGTGTCCCGGCACCTCGGGCTGAGGCTGCCGGGTGCTGTCGGATCCCCCCTCAGCATCGCTGTGCCCCAGACAGGTGTCCCGGGGCCACACGGGGCCATGCCCGTGCTGCTGTCGGATCCCCCTCAGCATCGCCGAGCCCCGGGCAGGTGTCCCGGCACCCCGAACTGAGGCTGCCGGGTGCTGTAGGAATCCGCTTGCCCGGCCTCTCTCAGGCAGCCGGAGCGTTCGGTGCTGTGCCTGTAGCCATGGAGAGCAGAGCTGAGGTGTGTGACGAGCTGCGGGTGCTCCGGACGCTTGGCTTCTCACAGTGGCTGAACAGCAGCAGGGGTCGGTGGCTGCGGTGATGCAGCCCCTGTCCGTCCCTCACAAGGGTCGATGTTGGGCAAGCCCCACTCCTTCTCATTTCCTTTCACTGAACGTGTCGTGGCTTTATGTTGTGGAAGAGGTGATTCGGGTCTAGAATGATGGAATCACAGAATGGGTTGGTTTGGAAGGGACCTTAAAGATCGTCCCATTACACCCACTCTCACATGAGCATCCCCTTCCACTAGACCAGGTTGCTGCAAGTCCCATCCAGCCTGGCCTTGGACACTTCCAGGAAAAGCCACAGGTTTTTTGGGCATCACCACCCTTGCAAAGGAGAATTTCTTCCTAATGTCTAATGTAAATCTGCCCTTCTTCAGCTTGAAGCCATTCCCCCTTCACTCCATGCCCCTCTCCAATGTCCTTCCCCAGTACCTGTAGGTACTGGAAGACTCTCTAAGTTCTCCCTGGAGCCATCTCTTCTCTCCCTCCGTTGCAGGAGTTCCCCAGCCAGCTGCAGACACCTCACTGCCCTCCCTACCTGCGGCATGGCTCAGGGAGCCCCAGCAGGGTTAAGGCTGCTTGTGCAGACCCATGGACTTTCTGTAGGATACTGAAAAGTTCTGTCAGCTTCATTCATTTTCAGGGCCCTGACAGCTGGGATGACAGTTGGATTCCCACCTCAGGACTGCTTGTGCCTGAATGTGTTTATGGCTTTCAGTCTGTGCAAACAAGGCTCCATGTGAGGGTAAAAAATATGTTAATGAAGAGTTCCTTTACAATTTCTGCATGTGAATTCTGAAACATCTCATACACTAAAGCAGGAATTTGCCATGACCCCATCAGTCCTCTCCTTGATGGCCATGCCCTGTTGTAATTTGGACCTTACACTGAGGCTGGGGGCATGGCAGTAGTGTTGGGAAGCATCTCCCTATGGTGACTGGGCTGAAGCCATTCACAGCTCATTTCTCAGGTCAGCCTCTGCTTGTCCTCCCTTCCAAGGGGAATCAGCCAGCAAGGCAGGCAATGCCCATCCCCAGTTTTCCATGCACACCTCCCAAGGAATCCAGAGAAGCAGGAAGCAGAGTCCTGAGCAAAACCTGCCCACCAGCTGCATGTAGAGTAATGCTCTGTGAGCAAAGGATTCTATGCAAAAGGACATTTTGCCCACAAATCTGGTGCTGCCTTTTCATTTCTCTTGTCCAAATCCATGATGCTTCCATTGATTTCCTGTTTCTTATTATTTTTCCTGGAAAGACAGGAAAGTAGAGGCAAGAGTTGCCCACACAGTGCTACAAGAGTGAGGCCGTGGACTTTCCCGTGCAACTGACACACTTGGGATTTCTTTCGTTAGTTTCAGAATGTGAGAGTCCTATTGTTTGTCAGTTTTGCCACCTACAAGATCATTTTTTGAGAAACGTGAATGTTTGTGGTTTCACAAATTGCTAAATGTTTACACATCTAGGAATCTGGGAGTTGCTTGAGGAAAAATGTATCATGAGATGTGGAAGATTCTGCTCAGCAGAGGCAGTGGGGAATTGCTTCAAAATACCGTAGCTTTGCTTTCCTGTCAGAAACTCTTGTTTCTCTGCTTAAGTTTGAGCAAGTTTCACCATGCTCAGATTGGTGCCCACTGCCCCTAAATGTGCCTTTCTGACCCTTGGCTTGTGTATCACCGATAGCTTAGGTGGAGACCACTTGTCCACACAGCCTGTCCCCCTTTCTCTTGGAGAAAGAAAGAAAGAAAGAAAGAAAGAAAGAAAGAAAGAAAGAAAGAAAGAAAGAAAGAAAGAAAGAAAGAAAGAAAGAAAGAAAGAAAGAAAGAAAGAAAGAAAGAAAGAAAGAAAGAAAGAAAGAAAGAAAGAGAAGAAAGAAAGAAAGAAAGAAAGAAAGAAAGAAAGAAAGAAAGAAAGAAAGAAAGAAAGAAAGAAAGAAAGAAAGAAAGAAAGAAAGAGAGAGAGAGAGAGAGAGGAAGGAAGGAGGGAAGGAAGGAAGGAGGGAAGGAGGGAAGGAAGGAAGGAGGGAAGGAAGGAAGGAAGGAAGGAAGGAAGGAAGGAAGGAAGGAAGGAAGGAAGGAAGGAAGGAAGGAAGGAAGGAAGGAAGGAAGGAAGGAAGGAAGGAAGGAAGGAAGGAAGGAAGGAAGGAAGGAAGGAAGGAAGGAAGGAAGAAGAAAGAAAGAAGAAAGAAAGAAAGAAAGAAAGAAAGAAAGAAAGAAAGAAAGAAAGAAAGAAAGAAAGAAAGAAAGAAAGAAAGAAAGAAAGAAAGAAAGAAAGAAAGAAAGAAAGAAAGAAAGAAAGAAAGAAAGAAAGAAAGAAAGAAAGAAAGAAAGAAAGAGAAAAATGGCAAGGGCTGATTGTGTTCACTCTAGATCATGTTTTCCTTTTCTCCAGAGGTGGTACCTAATAAGGACTATGAGCTGGAGTTAAAAAATTCATCAAATGAGAGCCAATGAACCAAATCCATGGGACCACAGGTACTTGGCACACATCAGGGTGGATGTGTGAGAAGGAAGCTCTGTGTGTGTCTGTCTCTCATGGCTCTGTCTCTCTGTTCAGGTAGCCTTTCCCTTCTCTGTGGGTAGCTTATCCCTTGTGTGCAGCGTGCTCAGGGTCCTGATCTAACTGAAAGATACCACAACAGAATTCTGTCCTTCTCTGTTCTCTGATCCGAGTCCCTGCCCAGCCACACTGACATGGGAACTGGTGTCAGGGAGGTGGTGACAGTGCCTGTCCAGATGGGGCCATGGACATCAGTCCCCTTCCTGTACCAGCCAGCCCTTCCATAGGCCTTGGGTGGCCCTGGCCTGCAGGTCTCAGCAAGGTTCAGTGCTCTGTCCTCAGCTGAACCTGACCGCACATTGTTTGAAGAGGAAGATGTTGCTCTCTCCCTCTGTCCTGCCCTCATTTCCCTGTGCCCAGTTTACCCCAGCAACTACTGGTGCTCTCTCTGGAGCCTTTTCTGGAACGTGGCTTCCAGGAAACAAAGCCCTGTGCCAGAGATGGATGTTCCTGAGGCATTGTTGCGTTTGCTGCCTCCTGTGTTCTTTTGCTAGCAAAAATGTCTTTTCAATTCATTCATCACAGAAGATCAAGGAAAGGACCAAAAAAAGTGGTAAATGTGGGGCAAGAGAGACATAGAGAGGTAAAGAGATAAAGACATTTGGCATTGTTTTCTTTCCTGCTCCTGTGGCTGCTGCAAGCCCACAGTGGAGGCTTAGAGGAAAACAGGGATGGCAGGAAAGCATCCTGCTCAAGGCAGCGATGGAAGCAGTGAGAGCTGGAGGAGCTCATGGTAGGGACAAGCCAGAAATGGCATGTCTCTGTGAGCTCTGGAGAGGATGCTGCTGTCAGGGAGGAAAGAGGGAGCATAAACCAAAAACTGATCAAAAGCAGAGAGCAAAGGGAGAAAGGGAGAAAGGGAGGGTATTGGCTTCATGGGGGGTTCCAGATGGGTTCCCTGAGGCTGGGCTGGTTGGGAGCAGTTGAGGAGGCTGCTGTGGTTTTAATCACAGAATCACTGAGTTGGAAAGGACCTTTGGAGATCAGCTAGTCTGGCTTGCCTGGCTGTGTCTGTTGGGTTTTCAGTGTGTGCAAGGGTGGACACACTGTTCTGGACAATGTATTCCAGTGTCTAACTACCCTCACTGTCTTTTCTTGTGTCCTTTAAAGGAATTTGTGTTGCATTCAAGGGAGTTTCCCTGTTTTAATCTGTGCCCATTGCAGCTCATCCTTTTCCTGAGTATCACTGAGAACAGTCTATATCAGTTTTTTACTGTCCCACACATAGATTTTTATTCACATTGATGACATCCCTCTCAAGCCTTCATGTCTTGATGCTAAACAGTGATGACATCCCTCTCAAGCCTTCATGTCTTGATGCTAAACAGTCCCAGTTCTTTCAGCCTGTCTTTGTATGACAGATGCTCCAGACTCTTAATCATCCTCATGGCCCATTGCTGGACTCTCTCCAGCGTGTCCTTGCCTTCCTTATGCTGGAAAACCAAGTGTGGTTCCTTACACTGCTGTAGACAGTAGGTTAATGGAAAAATGGTCCCTAAGCAGTATTTCCTGAGCGTGAGAATCCATGGACTCTAGAGCAATCCTGAAGACTGCTGTCAGTTTGGTTTTGCTTTTGCATCATCCTTCTGCAAGCTGAAGGGCTCAGGGCAGGAGGATGTTGTTGATCCATATCCTATTGAGTAGATACCATCAGCTTCAACCCTCACCTCTCTTTTGGTGATTAATAGCTATGGCAGCTGTGAGACCTGCAAATCTGGGATTTGCTGACCCTTTCCTCCCTCCTGTGTGCTTTATATTTTTGCCTGACCTTTTGACCATTGAGCAGAGCCCTACAGGGCCCCTCGGTACCAGACTGTCACAGCCCCAGGTGAAGCAATTGTCCTTCCCAGCCTGGAGCAAGAGGGACTCTGTGCAGATGCAGGTGAGGAGGTGGTGAGCACAGAGCCAGTGGAGTGTGGTGTGTGATGCACTGAGGGATTTCTCAACAGCTCCTGTTCCTTACCCTGAGGCTGGCTGCCTCCTCACCCCAGCTGCATCAGGGTGCTTGGGATAGTGAGGTGTGTAGAGAGATCTCTACAGCTCCACATGTAAGAGCAACCTGGCACAAGGCTCAGGTGCTCCAGTTTGTGACAACCTTCATGGTGCAGGGCAGCACAGATGTTGAGAAAGTGGGGTAGTGTGTGTTCAGGAGGTGCTTTGCATGGGACCCTCTGGAGAAACCTCTGTTGCGTCTGCTTTTTCTAGACAAGTGATTTTGGAGTATTGGAGAGATGGATCATTCAGTCACATTTGCAAGTGGTTTCTCTGAAAACCTATTTTTGGCCCTTGGTTTTTTTGTATTTGTAGTTAACTAGAAATCACTTATATAAGCAGCAGCAGCAGCAACATATGCAGATTTGCTGGAAATTGTCAGCACTTTTTATAGCTTCAGTCATCCCACAGATGTAAGGCTCTGTATGAAGCACAGCGTGTGCTTCCAGAATGGATGGAGGTGGCTCTGGAATCTGACTGAGCGAGCTGCCACTGATCTTATCTGTACTCCACAGCTTGATTTACCAGAACTGTGAGGCACTCAGGAAGGAAGGAATGGTGTGCTTCTTCTCCCTGGTGCAGGCTTCACCTGCAGCTGTCAGACAGATGGTTCACTGCTTCCACTGCTGTGTAATCCTCACCTCACCTAAACCAACCTGGGACAGGTGGAGATGTGCAAGCAGCTGAGCCTGGACGTTGTTGCACATCCAGCTGCAGGAAGCATGGCATGGCATGGCACAGATTGCTTCCTTTGTGGTGCCTGGGGAGTCGTAGAGAAAAAGGATGAAAGGAATGCACAGAAATTAAAATTTTATTTTAATTTTGTTTTTAAGAGCCTTTTAAAATAATAAAATTTAAATAAAGAGCCATTTATTTATTTATTTATTTATTTATTTATTTATTTAGTAATAGCAGCGAATGTGTCGAGGATTTCCGTGCTAAACTGCTCTCTGCCATCCTGGGGGCTGTATGATGTCAGTGATAGGTATTAAAAGGGAGGGTGTGTTGGTACCTGTTGCAACAGAGCTTTTCCTGATGCACAAAGGAGAATAAAGTCGTGTGTGCACCTGGATGGCTGTGGGTACCTGAGCCCTGAGCTATTTGTGCATGGTGTCTTTATCTCCTGCACACAGCAATGGTGCTTTGCTTTCTCAGAAGGTTCTTCTACATCCTTGGAGTTTGTTGTCTCACTCTCTCTCATTCTTCCACCTCCCCACTCAAAAATCAGCTTAACATAAAATTCATGAAGAGCCACAAGAACTCTTGTGAGGGGATGTGTGATGATCTCAGGCACAGATGTGGCTGGTGCCACTGCTTTTTTCTGAGGATATTCTGTGGAGCAAGTAATGCTCCAATCTGTTGTCTTGGGTGCTGGGGAAGGAATCTGGTGTTTAATCTGGCGTGATAAGGCTGTGGGTGCTGAGCCCCAAGAGTGGATGGCATCACTGCCAGGCTGGTCTATCTGTCTCCTGTCTCCTGCCCAGGGGTGCTGGTGACACCATCCTGGGTGTTCTGGCCATTCTGCTGCCCCTGGGAGCTGGTGCTGGGGCAGCAGCCAAAGCTGAGGTGGGGATGGCATTTCCCCTGGTGTGGAAGATTGGTTTTCATTCTCTTGGTGCAGGGCTGGCTCCCTAATGAGGGCAGAGGGAGAGGTTTTTGTGGTAGAGATTTGTGTAGTTGGGACCTGCTGTGGGTGGTGTCTCAGGGAAAAGGTGAATTTCCCAAAGTTCAGTGCTCACAGACGCTGAGGCCGGTCTGCTCTGCGTGATTCAACGGCAAACTGTTGTTCAGAGTGCTCATGAGAGAAGTGACAATGAGAATCCTGTGGTATTGCCTTGTGGTTTAGTTTCACACAGGCTTTTTTCTGTCTTTGACTTTCTGTATTTTTGAGAGTTGAAGCTTGTGATCATCTGACCACTGATATTTCTGGCAAATGTGAATGAAATCAAATATAAAAGGGTGAGGAAATTATGTTTTGCTGCCAGAAAAATCGCTCTTTAATCAAGTTCTGAGGGAATTTAAAGCCCCAGGAGAATGTGAAGGGGATGTGAGGCTGCAGTTCACAATCCCTGTTATCCATCCAGCAATAACTGTCTCGCTCTGTTGGAGTTACAGATAAAATGTAAAAACTGAATAGTACCAAAAATAGCCAAACTTTGTGTAGAGAAGGGTCTTAAAGATGGTTGTGATATTTTTTATGAGCTCTTCTGTCCCCTGCAGAAGTTGAGGCGTTGCAGGATCTGGGCTCATGGGTGCTGCTTCTGCAGCAGGTGAGAACAATCACACTGCTGGCCTTACAAAAATTGCATAGGACAGAATTTTTAAAGATGTTTTTCCTTTATCCTTAGCTAAAAGATGAAAAAGTGCCATGGAAGGCTTAAACTGGAATGTCTCTTATGGCCTGTGGATTACAAAAAGAGTCCAAAAACAGTCTCCCTGCAGATGTCTGCCTTCTAGATGGGCAGGATTAAATGAGTTGCTGTGCACCTGCAATTTAAGGGTGGATGTGGAGCAACCATAAAAAATGTGGATCATTTAAAGACTCACTTGAAGATTGCTTTGTTCCCTAAAGAATTTCCAGCTCGTTCTGTGCTCTGAATGGGGCACAAGTCCTGTAGGAAACTACAAGAGTGATTTCTGCACTCAAGTCTCACTTTCCAGCTTGAGTGCAAATTGCACCTTCGGTGCCTTGAGTGTTTTGCCACAAACAGAGGTGCTGAATGTACCACACAGCACTCTATACTGAATGTCATTTAAAAAGACACAGTAGGAATAATGAGAAAATGCCAGATACTTATTTTCTAAAAACAAAGCTTTATTTTCATGTTCAAAATGGAAAATTTGGCTCTGCAATCAAGACCAGAAGATTCTGGCAGCTTTGATAGGATTTAGTTTTCTCTACTTATTTCGCTTTTACTTGTGGGATAATAAATGACCAGGTAGAATTAACTAGTCATTTAACTAACCAGATTAAACCTGTGTTTTATGCTCCATGATTCCTTATCTTCCATGGTTGCTTATGCCCATGAAGCACATTATTTTCAGTATTGTGTCCCAATACTCATTAGCAGAATCTGAAATGTCTGAGTGTGTTCTCAGGACTTGTTTTTTGTTATTTTGTTATTTTATTTTTGTTATTTTGCTGCCTGCAGACGCCAAGTGCTATCCCAAAGACAGGACATTGTCTGTTTTGGAGAAGCTCCACAATAACAGCAGCAGGTAGTGTCTGTTCTGAAAATATTTGGGTCTGTTGCAGTTGTTTTCATTGTGGCCATGCTACAACTGAGGGCAGGAGGAGTTTCTCACTCTGTGTGTGTTCTTCCTGTTCCCTCCGTTGACAGCAAAGGGAGCCAGCCACTACTAACTTGTGTTTGGGATGTTTGACATAAGGCACTGATGTTTCTGTCTCTGATTTCTGACACCCCCAGGGAACACTCATTGTGGGCAGCTTTCTCAGCATCCAGCACTTGTGGACTGTGCCTTGCTCCCTGTGCAAGGCAGATTGCTGAAATCTCCCAAAAGCTGGGGCTGGGGTGCAGTGGCTGCTCCGTGTGTGCTCATTCCCAGGACCCTGCACAGCTCTGCCTTTGCAGACAGGGACAGACCTGGGGAAACCCGAGAGCAGCATAATGGAATTGATGGTCCCCACACTCTGCTTTGCACACTGGCATCAGTTCATGTCACTTCAAAGTGTCATTTGCCATATTTAATAACCTGTCACACTCCATTTTATTGGTATGAGCCCTTGAGTATGCAGAACAGTGTGAAACCAGGGCCAACAGTTTGCTCAGCCACTGTTTTCCAAGTCTGTGCTTCAATTAGTGTTTGTCTTGAAAAATTTAAGTGTGCTTAAGCGTATTTGGAATTTTTTGTGTTGCTCCACGGTGTAAAGCAGTAGCTGTTGAGAGGAGCTGCCGTGCAGGGCTGGTATGAGGCAGGGCTGTTCACAGGTTTGCCCTGTACCTGCAGGGCAGGTGAGCAGGCTCAGTCTGTAGCACGGGGTGAGGCATGGCAGAGCCCCTTGCATACCTGCCATGGCTGCACAAGTGCACTTGTGATGGAGAGGGAGAGCGGGCTGTACATTTTCCCCAGACTCCCTCCCTGCTGTGGGCTCTCAGTACCTGCTGTGGTGACTGCCCTGGGGAGCAGTGCTTTTACAGGCGTATGGAATAGCAGAGAAAGCTTTTTGCTTGTACTAGTAATCCAGTTTTCCACATCACGCTATCAAAATAGCCTTTGTACTAGCCTAGTACATCTGTGGTTTGCTTTTTTGCTGGCACATTCCAGAAAGGGGTGCCATGGGTTACTCAGGAGCTGCCACTCTGCATTTTGTAGAGTATATCTGGCAGCAGAATAGGCCAGCATCTTTTAACATCCACTTTTGTCAGCATTTGTGAGCAGTCCCCTCAGTGCTCAGCCATCAGCATGAGGCACTTTGGAGTTAATTTTGGCTGACTGACAGATGACTTTGGGCACTAATCTTTGAGCTCCTCAACAGGTGCAGATGCAAAGGTTGAAAACCTTTCTTTGAGACCTGTCTGGCATTTTTCCTGCACTGGTGGTTGGTAAGAGTAGACTGTGCAGGCTGTTCTTGAGCCACAGATATTCCCACTGTGATGCTGGCAGCAAAAGCACCGTGGTCTTCCAGGGTTTGTTTGAGCCCTGGGTTTGTTTACTGCACAGATCTCTCAGGGCTTTCCCAGCTCTGTGGCACTTGGAATGGCCTCTGCTGCCACAGTCTCCAGGAACTAAATCTTCCCAACTTTAACTCCTTTGCTGGCTATCACTTCATGTGCCCACATCCATCAGTTCTTTGCCTCTCTTTGCACTGTGGAAAAAGCCCTCAATAACAGGAAATTAGAAGTAATAAGTCTTGGGAAGACCTGGGGTTCTGTATTGTAAAATGGATCAGACCAAGATCCATAAGGAAGGTGTGTGATGTTCCACAGAGTGCTCTGATGAGATATTCCATGATTTTCAGCAAAGAAGGGACACAGCAGATGTGAAAGCTGCAGAGGATCAATGTTGCCAAAGCAGGGGCGAGCTGAAACAGACTCATCACAGACAGAGAAAGCAGGAGCTCCTCTGGGCTGGAAATGGAGCCTGGAATAATCAAACTGTCCCATAAGTACTGAATTTTCATATTTGAAAAATATGAAAACACACTCAGCAAGTCCATCAGGGGGTAAAAAGGAGAAAGGTGTGAGAGTGGGGAGGAGAGGAACAAAAATAAGAGTCTCAAGCTTTTCATGTGGTCTTCCCAAACTTTCCCCTTTGTTTTACTTGGAATCACAGTAAAAACTTCCTTGAAATCTGCTAGCTCAGGGTTAAATGTCATTGTTTACTGCACCTGCAGTGTCCTTCCTGGCAGCTCAGCCCTGCCTGTGGCTCCTGTTCACCCCTCACAGCCCTTCACCAGGGACAGGCCAGGCAGCTCTGAGACTGCTTGAGAAAAATGCAGCAGTGGAATGGAAGCATGGAAGGGGTTAACGTGCAGCAGCTCCCTGGGCTGCTAAAAGAACAGCTTTTGTGGAAGTCTGAGGGAAGGAACAAGGATCTCTGAGCTTGACATTGTTCGGGACATGAAAACTACAACAGGATTTCAGTTATTACCTCCATATGTAATGCTTTGCATTTATTCCCTGTGTGTTTTATTTGCTGTGTTGTTGCCTGTTCTTTGAGCTCAGAGCTCGTGTAAACAATCATGTATAACCTGAACATATTTACAAGACATTTCTCACCTTCCTGAATTGTCTGAGGAGCGACTGGCATCATCACTCCTCAGCCACATAACCAGACCTTTGTGGCTCACCTTTGGTTTGAGGAAGACTCTTTTTTTTCTGCTCTTTGCCTTCTGGCTTATCTATTTCTCATTTTGTATAGTAGCTTTTTCAGTCCTTGTCTGCTTTTTTTCTCCCGGAAGTCTTCATAGAAAGGAGTTTATGCTGTCACAAGCACACCTGGTCTGACAACAGGTATCAGCACTCCCAAGGGTACCACACAGAGCTGCTCCTGCCACCATGGCTACAACATTGCTATTGAATTTATTGTCATTCTGCTTAGTTTGACTGTGGTCGTCCGTAAGCACTTTCAGAATGTTCTTTTAAATTGGCTACCTGGATCTGCTTTGTCTTCCTGATCCTTTCTAATTCACTTATTTAGCCCTTTGCTCGTGTTTCCAAATGAAACCCTGTAGTTGCAGTCTGCTGAAATTCTCCTCCTTGAGCCATTTCCACAAAACCACAAAGCCAGACCTGCAGTGACAATCTGGTGCAGTACAGGAGCAGTTCCAGTTGCTACAGAAGTGAAATTTGGTCGTAGAAGAGGCAGAGCTGGAAAGCATTTGGTAGTGGGGTGGATGAAATAATTGGTACAGAGGAGTTAGGAGGAGAAAAATGGAGATGAGGAGTGACAGAGTTTGCAAGGGCTGACAGAGAATGAAGAATTAACAGAGTTTGAATTGGATACAGATATGGCAAGGTGCCATGTAGAAATTGCACAGAAGAGGAATTGTATTTCCTAGGAGTGAGAAAATGCTTAACTCAGAAAGGAACAGACAGAAACTGGTTTGATAGACGTAGTTTGTTTTGTAGCCCTGAAGAACTGTGTGCAGAATTCAGTTTAAAAATGCTGCTGAGGGCTGTGTGTGCAGCACACAGCTGAGCACTTCCAGCCCTGCCCATGTAATGAGCTGCCTGAGCAGCAGATTAGCTTCTACTGTGCCAGCTGCTGTATAATAGGACTAATTCATTACCCAAGGCCAAGTAATCACTCTCAATAGCAAGATTTAGGAGAGCCTATGACTTGTCTCATTGCTCTGCAGACTGCTGATGATCAGTGATAACTGAGACCAAATGAAGACTGGGAATAACCTCAGTCTGTTACAGAATGGAGAATAGAACTTCAGGTGTTTCCAAAAAGAAATCATGTGTAAATCATCTTTTGGACAATAATTTTGCCATGAACCTGAGTCAGTGAACCCCTGTGCACAGTTCCTCTGAGCTGCACTGCCCCAGGGTTTGGGGATCCCTCACCCCAGCTCCCTGCTCTGCTCTTGCCCCGCACCATTTACTGAGGCTGAATATGAATCTTCAGTGAGGGACAAAGCTTTCCCTCAGTGCTTGCCAAAAACATAATCGTGGGCCAGCAACATAATTCATCTCAGGGATGGGACTGTGGCATATTCTGCTGGCAGTGCTGGGGAGGAGGTTTTGCTGGTGCAAATCAGTGTTCCCAGCACACTGTGATCCCTTGGCCAGTGCGCTGTGTGCCTGCTCATGGAACAGGGCATCTTCCAGCATGTCTCTGATACCATCCTTGGGAATCTTGTTGGTTTGGGGGTGGCACTGTCCCATCTCTGAGGTGGGACTCTGCTGGAGGAGGAGAGGAGGTGTGCTGGCCACACTGGAGCCCCACACTGGAGACAGGGAACCCACAGATGGAGACCACCAACCTCAAGTAGCACATGAAAGGGGAAAGGAGCTGAGAATGCTGAATGCTTCAGCCCTGGCTGCATTTTTTTACTCACTTAGGTCAGAGAGCTTGATCACAGATCTCCACCCAGTGATGCTCAGGTCTTTATATCACAGTCTTCTAAGCTTGCCCACAGGGATTTTGGTGACACATGGAATGAAGGTGGCTGCACTGAACAAAGCAGCTTTTTGCTGGGCAAGATGTGAGTCTCTGGAAATGGCTCTTTTGTGATTTTAGAATCAGTAATACACAAGCAGGAATGGCTGTAATCCCTGTGTTAGCACTGTCGGTGCTCTGTGTGTGTGTCCCTGCTGTATGCAATGGTGTTAGAGCTGCAGGGCTGAGCCCTCTCCTCCCTTCTGCTGCCTCCTGCAGCAGGAGCTCCAATGCCCTGCCTGGGGTCAGAGCTGTGCCCTGGCAGCCTCTGAAGAGCCACTCAGAAGCTACAGCCTGTTTCCAGCCCAGAATCAGGCCCTGGAGTGAACAAATCCCAACATTCACTTCTGTGGTAGGGAATTTGCTTTTGCTTTCAGTGCTGGAGCATCCAGTGTTTCCCTGTGGTTAGAGGCAAGTGACCTTGAGAACCTTTTACTCCTCCTTTCCCCATGGCAGGGAAATGCTCTGGGGAGGTTGATGTGACCTGCACATCCCTCCCTGTGCAGGGATGGGATGTTTGCTCCTCAGCACGAAGAGAGAGCCTCATAAAGGTTTCTGCTCTTTTCTTAGCTCTGAGGAGTCACACTTCAGCCACCCTGCACCTTCATCCTCTGGGGCACACCCCTCCTTTGGAAGAGCCAAAATCAATCTGAGCCATCAGTGCTTTACTTGAAACAGCAATGATTGTGGCTGCTGAGCTTTGCTCTGTACCAGGGGGTTCTTGGGGCTGCTCTTTTCAGCGTCTCTGGGGGTACCTGCTTGGGGTGCAAACCTGTAACCCCACAGAAATGCAGCACTGGCACCATCAGACAGCTGCCACAGGGGTTCTGCCTGCCAGGGATGGCACCAGGCTGGATTTGGGCAATGATTTGTCACTGTGGCTCTGTTTGGGTGACACACAGCTCAAAGGGCACACACCCACGAGGTTCTTATGGTTTGAGATGCAGTGCAACTAAAATCCTTCAAAATAATTTTTCCTTTACTAATTTTATACAATTTTTTTACTAATTTATTTACTAATTTTAGTAAATAAGGCTACAGCTTGGCTTTTGATAGCCTGTACACCCAGGATGTTTCATCCTGCCCTGTGGAGAGCAACAATTGTCTCTATCACATAATGTATAACTACCTCAGCTGCCTTATCAGAATATTCCTAAGGAGTACAATTGAATTACTGTTGATCACAATGTAGGACACAATTTTTTCCTCTCTTGTAGGCTTTTTATTTTATTTATGATGTTGCCTTCCTTGGCAACGTCCACAGTTTCTTCTTAAGGCGAGACATTTATTTATAACTAAATAAAATGACTGTGTTTATAAAGGTATAAATTCTTCATTATTGTTCATTTTCCCCCTCTCTGTGCTAGGCTGCAGCTCCAGCAGTAGTAAGGCAATATCTTCAGCGGAAGGAGTTAAATTTGCCACCCCAGAAAAGAGCAGGCCAGATCTGAAAGCTATTCCTGTAACAGAAATTTTGATCTCAGCCCCATTTCCTGTCTAAAAACTTTTCTCTTTCAGTGGAGATCATGAAATGCTACAACTTTTGAAATGTAACATTTCCACTTTTGAAATTTACAACTTTTGTTCAGAGCTTGCTGAGAAAATATCCTTCAGCTCCAGAGGTTCCCTCTGTCAGGAGCCCAGCCTGAGGAACAGCAACCACAAGTTACAGCATAGTTTCAGTTCTCTATGTTATTATAATAATATAATGCACTGAAGTGTGCTGCCATTGTGTAGCAGAGCGGGATTAATTAGGCACTGGATTCAATACATTTAAGCGTGCAAGACAACTCCTAGAGGGAGGCCAAACCCAAGACAACCTCTCAGATTTCCCTCAAATAAAACAGGTATTATTTTTCTTCACATGGTGAGATCCTGCAGCTGTGCAAAATTCACCAAAAAACATTCCTTCTGTAATTCTACCAACTTCTTCCCCTCAGTGCAGTCAGTGACAGGAACGTGGAATGAGCAGCCCAGAGCTGCTGCAGCAGGAGCAGCCCTGCTCTGCTGACCCCTCTGAAGGGCCAGTGAGGGTGGGAAAGGCAGGCACTGCTTTTGGGGGGCTACAGGTGTGCACATGCAGTGCCATCCTGCACATCCAAGGCTGCTGGGATGCTTTGTTCCAGTTCAGCAGCAGGCACAGAAATACTGAGAGTTGTGAGAAGAATGTTTGGGCAGGCGTAGACATGGCAATGCTCTGGGCTCCCCTTTAACCCTCTGATGGTGCCTTAACCCCATCTGCACCCAGCAGCAGCCCCAGGAAGGCCTCTTGAGCCTCGCCAAGCACTGGTGCAGCTCTCAGGGCTGGTGTTTTCCTGGGGTGGCTTCTGTGTGTGTGAGCTCCCGAGGCCACCGAGCAGCAGGACCTGTCCAGAGTGGACACTGAGGGAGGGCAGAGGGGGCAGACCCTGCTGGCAGCCCGTGCCTGCCCTGTTCCCCTGTGGCTGCAGTAGCCTGGTCTCCAGGCATGCTGAGTGTGTCCTGTGCTGCTCTGGATGGGGCTGGAGCAGCTGGAGCACACTGGGGAAGGTGGCACAGGTGGCACCAGAGCCTGGGCACTGACAGGGCTGCTCCCACCTCCTGACAGAGGAGTCCAGCCCTTCTGTGCAGGTGATGCAGGAGATGCTGATTTCTCCAGAGGGGATTGGTGTGGGTTTATGCCTGGCAGGAGCTGCCCAGAGCTCGCCAGTGTGTCACACACATCTTTTATGAAAAATCCTTTCCTTAGGATTTTTCTTCTTGAGAATCTGAGAGGCCTCAGGAACAAAATGTAAACAATGGTTATCTGCTGCTGTGGAATGCAACAGGTGCATCTGGGATTGGTCTCATGTGGTTGTTTCTAATTAATGGCCAGTCACAGTCAGCTGGCTCAGACTCTGTCTGACACACAAGCTTTTGTTATCATTCTTTCTTTTTCTATTCTTAGCTAGCCTTCTGATGAAACCCTTTCTTCTATTCTTTTAGTGTAGTTTTAATATAATATATATCATAAAATAATAAATCAGCCTTCTGAAACATGGAGTCAGATCCTCATCTCTTCCCTCATCCTAAGACCCCTGTGAAAACCATAACACCAGTGGAAAACTCCCGGGATGGGGTGAGCAGGGGCTCCTCCCTGCCTGGTGGGGGCTGCGTGTGTTTGGTGTCACTGGCTCATTTTTAGCCTCCAGGAGAGGAGGATAAACCAACCTCCTGTGCCAGCTGAGCAGCTCAGGGGCAGAAACTGATGAACATGGCTGCAGTTTCTTCTTCTCTGCATGGAGTCAAGCACCACACACTTCCTCAGGAGCTGCTGTGTGTGCTGTCACCATCCTGCTGCCCCAGGAGCCACCAGAAGTGCCAGCACAGGCTGTCCAGGGGCATGGCAGGTTTCTCATAAGCTCCAAGGATTGTTTGTGCTGCTGTGTTCCAGCATGGACAGGTGAGAAGCCTTGGGGCAGGAACTTCTTAATCCTGCAGACAAGAACAAGCTCATCCTTATTTCAAAAAGACAGAACACTGATTTTTACAGCCAGCTGAGGAAGAGAAACTCCTGAGGTCAGACTCTCCAGTGCTTTTTCAGATGTCCAGGCTGAAGGAGCTGGGTTCTTTTTCTCCCTGGTGATCAGAGAGCTGTGAGCACCTGCTCAGCTGAGCTCTGCAGTCCTGGCTGGAGCAGCTCTGCCTGTGGATGTGCTCAAACAGGCTGGATGGCAGTCCCCACGAGGAACCAAACTGAGATGTAGTTTTTGTGTCTTGCCAAGCTGTTCTTCTCTTGCTAAGTCAGAGAGCAGGAGCCTGAGGGTGTTGTTATCAATCTGGAGCTTGAATTCAGCATCTGTTCTGCATCCTCTTGCTTCTTTCCCGGGCATGAGGCCAAGGTTTGGTGTCCAGGAGGTGGGACCTGCCTGCAAATGCAGGGCTGTGCTCAGCCTCCCCATTCCCTCCTCCACAAACAAAGCTGCTGCAGCAGAGCAGGAAGGTGCAAATATGATTTTTACAGCCCAGAAAGCAGCTCTTGGGTTTGAATTAAAATTTTCCATAAGTTTTGTTGTTTTTTTTTTTTTTTTCCCCCACTTTGCATCTGCCTGAGCCCAGCCCAAGTGTTCAAGTGTTCAGGCAGCTGGGTGCAGCACCACAGGTGGCACAGAGAGGTTCCCCAGGACTTCACTGGAAGTCTCAGAAGGGAAGTAGCACAAACAGGGACGTGCCCTGAGCTGGACGAGCTCCTGACAGAAGGGACCCTGTAGGAGCTTGGCGCTCTGTGTAACATCCAAAGAGTGTTTCCATGGCTGCTGGATTAGCTGTACCAGAGGCTGTGCTGCAATACTGGCTTTTTCATGCTCTTCACAGGGTAGCAGCTTGTGAACTGGAAATTTGGGATAATTTATTTTTATGTTAAGTGTAGATTAAAAAATTGAATTCTACCCTTTTTCAGAAAAGCATATTACTTAAAAACCCCATGGAGTTAAAAATCCCATCTAAAGTAGTGGAATATAATTGGCAGACTCAACAGAACTTTCTTGTATTCCCTAGTTTTAATATTTTTTTTTTTTTTGCAGTCCCAGGCTTCAGAATACCTCAGCTGCAAATACTACTGTAATTCACATGCAAAAGCTTGCAGAGGTTCATGTGGAGAGGGTTTAGAGGCTAGGAATGATTTCTTTATGGCTCTTTGAGGTGATGGTGTCCAGGTAGTGCAGGGTGGCCAGAAAGCACCTTTGCTGTGCTGGTATTATTAAAGGTTTCATTGTGAATGAAACCTTTAATAATACCAGAAATCAGAATAATCAGAAATAATCAGAAAAAAATCAGAAATAATCAGAAAAATAATCAGAAATAATCAGAAAAAGTGTACCAACCCCACCCCAATTCTTAACTTTCAGCTCCAAGTGTTGATCTTTCCTAAGCAGCATTTTCTTATTAGATCATGAGATTATTTCTATAAGGTTTTATTTTCTTTTTAATACATGATGTCATACTTTAAATAATGTTTCTGTTTTCATATCAAACGTGTCCATTCCAAGCCATGTCCCAGTGGAATGTCAGCATGGTGTAATCTTTGGGAACAGCTGCTGAGGATACATATGTGTGCCTTATACACAGTCACAGTCAGAAAGGCTGAATAGTACCTACATCATTTCTTATAAAGAGTTATTTGCTATTTTTTTAAAGAAATTCAACCTTTACTGGGGCTTTGATACCACCTCCATCCTGAACCTTCCCATCTGCAGGTTAAATTCATTTTCCTCTCTCCTGTGAGGGATGGGAAAATAAACCACCCTTTTCTTTTTGGCATGTCCAAGACACTTCCCTTTCATTCTTTATTCCTGCCCTCTATTAAACTACTTTTTTCTCTTTCTGTTCAGGTCATTTTTTCGTAGATCTCCAGTTTTTACTCTCTTTTGGACTAGATTTTCCATGGATTCTCAGAGAAAATTAGCAAATGCTCTGAGATTTACGAGCCAGTTCTTCAAAAGTCTATCAATCTCAGAGTTCTCCAAGTTATTCTTTCCCTACTGCAGGCTGAAATCTTTGTAGCTGGTATTAACTTGATGATGAAGGGCTTTATTAATAAATGACATTTTGGTGAGTATCCTGAACATGGTCATTCATGGGTAGCTCTCCTCTGCTGCTGAGCTTCCACTGGTTCTTTTACTTGGCCTTCCTCTTAATACACATTTATAAACTATTTCCTGTTGCTGCTAATGTTTCTCTGCTGATTTTATCTACTTCTGCGCCTACACTTCTCTGCTTGTCATAGGAATAACTGGCAGCTTTTTTTAATTTAAAAGCAGTCTAAAAGGTTCCTTCTCTTACATGCACAAAGGCTTCCCATTCCCAGTGACTTCTGATGTTTCTGTATTACAATTACTCAAATTCACTGATGCAGTAACAGGTAATTATATGCTGTAATGGACATAGGAGGAAGACAGATATTGAAATCCCCAATTCCATAAACAAGATTAACTTGCTACGTGTAGAGCTATCAAAACAATAGATTTTCTTTATCTGCTTTGGGAGTGTGGTTTGATGAATGTGGACTATGCAGCAGTGTCTGGACCACGTTGGAAATGCTTGGAAATCCTGTTGGCAGGATAGCCCAGGGATTGAGGTGCCAGGCAGTTTTAAAATGGCCATTTTATTCAGCATCTTTATCTAGTGAGATAGGAGACTGGGAAAAGAGAGGGGGTGGAGGACCCAGTGACATTCATTGTGCTCTTCTGAGGATGCTCAGTTACTGCACAGAGCAAATTAAAATCCATCAATAACTTTGATGGATAACTTTAGTTTCCAGGGATTTCCCCCTGCTGGCTTTTTTCAGGGCTTTTTGCTCCTATTTGCACTTTTTCCAAGCTGAATATTGAATTGATATTTCCTGGGTGTTTCTGCCTGCTCCATTTTTTTTTTCTGCATGCACCTGACCCCTGTGCGG
Source organism: Ammospiza nelsoni (assembly GCF_027579445.1). Classification (NCBI taxonomy): domain Eukaryota; kingdom Metazoa; phylum Chordata; class Aves; order Passeriformes; family Passerellidae; genus Ammospiza; species Ammospiza nelsoni. Next base: position 5,169,269 of record NC_080651.1, read on the forward strand.
TTGATCCTGTCCCAGCAGCAGGTTTTCTGCTCAGCTGCCCCTGCTGCCACTCCCAGCCTTTCCTTGAGGTCTGCCTTTGCCATCCCTCATCTCTGCAGTCCTCCCCACCACTGGCAATGTGCTGCCTTCAGTGTTATTCTATGCTTATGTGGACCAGGACTGAAGGAATTCCCCTGCACAAATGTGGTGACCTGGATATTCTTCTTCTCAGATGAATGGAGTTTCATTAAAAAGAGCCAAACCAGGAAAAGGAGATCTGAGCTTCCTTCAGTGTGTAGAGGGCCAGGAGCAGCAGCTGTGAGGACAAGAAACAGGTTTTTTACCTCAGAGGTAGGCCACTAATTAGAAGGTGAATGTGAACAAACCCTTTAATTTCAGCCAGAGATAAGAGATATTCAGTTCATTGCCTGGTCTGGTGAAATGGCTGCTCACATTAAAGCCCTGGGAAGGTTGCATGTGGGAGAAACACACAGGTGTCCTCTGCTTGTGTCCTCCTCCAAATCAGAAAGGCCAGTGGGAGCAGAACCACTGTGCAGGGATGCTGGAGAGGGGCAGCAGCTGCAGAGAGCTGCTGGTGCTGCTGGGTTGATGAGAACCAGCTCAGTTCTTTCAGGATCACAGGGAAGAGTGAAGCAGTCAGTTCCTGCAGAGCTCTGGAGACCCTCTGCTGCTCTGCCCACCTGGGGCTGCTTTACCTGGGTGTCACACACAGGCTGGCCTTGATCTCAGCCAACAAACAGCTCTGATGTGGCTGCCCACACCTTGCTGTGGGACAGGACTGGGGCAGGCAGGCAGAGATTGCTGTGGTCCTGCCTGAGCAGCCCCCAGAGTGGCTGAGCCCGGTGGAGAAGATTTTCGCTTTTCTGAAGGACATTTCAGTGTCCTGTCAGGGTACAGAGGCAGCCCCACACTGGCATCCTCAGAGAAGGGCCCTGGAGATGCTGCAGGTGCAGGGATTGGTGTCAGTGGGGCTGTCCCTGTCTGCTGAGCCCTGCTGGAGCCTGCATCCCAGCTGAGAGGGGCACCAAGCATTCTGCACTGCCCCCAGAGCCCCTTGGCCTTCCTGTGCCACCCTGTCCTGCCAGCAGGCATGGGCACATCCCCTGCTCTCAGAGCTGCCTGTTTGTCTGCCTGGCTGCTTGTCTGTCTGTCTGTCTGGCCGCAGCAGCAGGCAGGGTGAGCCACGGCTCCTGCAGCCTCCTTCAGGCGTGCCAAGGGCTCAGAATGACCTCCCTCCCGTGCTTTATTTTGTTGTTTGTTAGTTTGCTAGTTTATTAACATTTGTAGCAGCAGCAGAAATGAAAAAATAGAGGTGGTGTGTCTGTGTGAGTGCATTGTGCTGCGGGGTTACAGGCACAACAGCCACATTCCCCACGCCTGAGAGAGATTACAAGGGAGGGCGCAGGAATGTGCATCTGGCAGCACTTTGTGTCTTGGCCATTTCGCTGCTTTCTCTGCATCTGAGGTTCCCAAAGTTTTGGTCATGGAGGGCCATTTAATCCAGGGAACAGATTTCCTCTGCAGGGAAACACCATTCAAGAGGAATTGAGGGTGTTTGTAAGTAAAAGGTTGCTGCTTGAAAAAGTAGTAAAGCAGGGAACTGCCCAACCACAGCAACAGGAGGAAGCAAATTTCATTTTAAAGTAGAGGAAAGTGTAGCTATAATATGCCAAAAGATTGCTCATGGCCTGGGGCCAGGAACAGAATCTGAGCTAACTATTGCAATTTTGTTTTAATTTCATGGGGTTTTAGATAGTAATTATAATAAAATTATCAGAAATGTGGATCATTAAACATAGGGTTCTCAGGCACGTTGTCCAACATTCTTCCTAAAAGAGAGAAGATTAGTTAAAAGCTTTTTAAAAGTGGTTAAATAAATTAATGCCCTATCCCTGGAAGTGTCCAAGGCCAGGTAGGGCAGGGCTTGGACAGTCTGGTCTGGTGGAAGGTGTCCCTGCCCATGGCAGTGAGTTGGAGTGGGATGAGCTTTGATGTCCCTTCCAACCTGAAGCATTCTGTGATTCTGTGATAAATACAGACAACTAACAGGGATTACTCTTTGGGCACTCTCAGAATGTCCTTTTATTAATTTCTCATGAGAAGAATACATGACAAGATCTCCAGAAACTTATCTATGATGCTTTTACTTGCTTTTCTAACTTATAGGTACATTACTTGCTCCAGACTGTTTCTGTAAATACATTTTTGGCAGATGACTGCAGCAAGGTTTGAGGTTGCTGTGCCTTAGCACTGCTCTGCATACTTGTGTGTGCTTGTGGGAGGGAGTCTCTATTTTAAGGGAGAATCCCTTCCTTCCTGAAAGGACACTAATTATTAGTTGTTATCAAGTGATTTTATTGTGTCTGGGAAGCTGCAGAACCCAGCAGTAGAGTGTGGCTTGTTAAAACCCTAGTGATGTGTGAGAAATGAAGCACATGAAGGGATGCCCTGGCACAGATGGGAGAGAGGATGCTGGAGCTGCATTGTTTGGAACTGCTTCCAGCTGCTGGGCTTGCAGAGGATGCAGCAGGAGGATTGCAGCACAGGTAGGGAGAGCACTCAGCCAGGCTGAGCTGCCTGCAGTGCACAGGCTGGAGGCCCCACATTAAAGCATTTGGCTTTATTCCCAGATGTTCCGTTCCTCCAAGCCCAGCTGCACTCACAGGCACAAGAATTCCAGAAGGCAGCCATGCTGCCCAGCTCTTTGTTTGCCCTCAAGCCTGCTGAGGGTGACTTTTCTACCCCCCTTTTTCATGCCACAGCCCAGGGAGGGGGGTCAGACAGCCAATTTCAGTCTGTGGGGAGTTTATTTTTTAACTGCTTCCAGTCACCCTTCCGGGGCAGAGCACCTGGAGCAGGCAGCATGCCCCCAGCTCCCGGGCTGCCTCCCTTGCCTCTGACCATCTCGCTGGTGTGCCACGCTCTGCAGTCACCCAGGGAGGGATTTGTCCCCACGGCAGGCCATTCCAAACTGGAGACAAGCAGTAATGCTGCAGCTGGCTTGGTCTGGGCTTGTGACTCTGTGCTTCTGGGGGTGACTCTGACAGTACAAGGTCTGCTCAACAATGGCCCTGTTGTGCCTGGATGGCAGAACAACACAGCCCTTCAGAGTACTTGGCCCTGGTGCTCTGTCTCATACCAGATGCTGGTGTCAGAGACAGAGTGGCACATCCCTCCTGAGAAGGGTGAGCCTTGTAAAAAACTTCTCTGCTCCAGGTTTCCCACAGCAGAGTCTCAGGCATCCAGTTCTGGGAAGATAATAACTTAATAATTGAGTGGTACAGTGCTAGAAACAGCCCTTAACAAAGGAATCCCTGGGCTTTTACAGCATTACAATCCACATGTCATTGCAGTGGTTGAGTACAGGGTCTCCTGCTGTTCTCTGGCTCCTGCAGAGTCCCTGGGTGACCAAACACGCCCTGCTCAGCCCTGCAGGGCCCTGAGCCCTTGGTCAGGGGAAGGGTCAGTGTCCTCAGTGTCCATTCCCAGCCACTTGCCAGGGGCTTTGGCCATTCCCCCCTCCTGGCACAGCCTGCAGGTCCCAGCTCAGCTCCCCTGGAGCACTGGGGGTTCCACAGAAGGGAGGAGGGCTCCTGCTGCTCCTGGGCTGCCCTGGCACAGCACACATCCAGCCCAGGGCTCTAGGAGGGCTGGCATGTGCCTCACCCCCTGTCTTTCACCTTCCTCTGCCCATTCCTACCCTGCCAAGCCATGGTGTGATAACTCCTGCTTGGGGAAGCCTTAGTGTCCAGGAGAGGCAGCTCCTGACAGCCCGTGGCAGAGCTCTGGGTCTCCATCTCACTGAGGGGATGAGACTGTGACTCAAGTACTTCATGTCAAACTCTGTCACATCGGAGTGGGCTGAGTTTGCACAGCAGCATGCAGGGCTTTTGCATAGAAACATGAAACTGTGCTCATGGCAGCTCTGGATCTCTTGAGAAATCAGCTTCGTCCCAGCTGGCCACATCCTGTTCTTTTGAGACATTGTGGCAGGGAGACAGCATGGCTTCATTTTCTGATGGCAGAAAAGCAGCAGAGCAGGGCTCTCAGTGTGCTGGCTGTGTCCTGGCAGATGAACCATGCCTGGACCTCCAGAGCCCATACCCACTCTGCTGGCTGGCAAAGGAGATTCCAAATGTTAACTCTCTGAACAGCAAGAAACATTGGTGCTGAAAGGAAAACAGAATGGGAGTGTGCTAACTTCTGTATTTCTTTTGGGGAAGAAGGAAAAAGACTACAGCTAATTCAGAAAAACTCCTGGACTCCTTCAGGGGAACTGGCTGCTGGGAGGGTTTGCTCCATGTTTCAGGGGGCAGCTGGTCACAGATATGCTTGGGAATGGGTAAGAGGTGTCAGCCCAGGCCTTCTGGCATTCTTTCACTGGATTTTTCACTTCTGGATTGTTCATGTGCTGACTCCCCACAGGGGTGTCCAAGGCCACTGTTGATGCCAAGATCTGCCCCTTTTCTCTTCAGTGCTTGTTTCTTAGACAGGACAGACTGCAGTCACCATCCAGGGCATGGACAGACAAATGCCATCACCAGCTGCCTATTTAACTGGTTCTTTGAATCTCTTACCCTTCATCCATGGTTTCATCCCTTCCCCATCTTTGTTTCTTCCTCTAACCACCCACCCCTCATCATCCCTTGTCTTGTATAACACCTCTTTCCCTGCATCCCTCTGTCCCTGAGTGGTCTAGAGAACCTTTCCTGTGGCTCTCTGTGATGATTTTCACCCCAGAGCAAGGCCCTGATGGCTCTCACCACAGGGGTGACTGCACAGAGTGCTGTGTTTGTGAGATTAGATTATCTCAGCTCCCATCACTGGCCCTCTGTGTTCTGTTCCTGTTCTCTCTGCTCTGTTTGTGGAGCTGGACCCTTCACAGAATCACAGATCCCCAAAGGATGGAAAAGTCCTCTGAGATCATCAAGTCCCCCATTAACCCAGCACTGAACCATGTCCCTAAAAACCCCACACCTGCTCACTGTCTGGGCACTTCCAGGGACAGTGATTCCACAGCTTGCCTTGGCAGCCTCTCCTAATGCTTCACAACCCTTCTGGTGAAGAAATTTTTCCTGATATTGCAGCAGTCTGTCTACAGGAGCCCTCATTCGCCTTCCAGGGCCGTGCTGTAGAAGCTGCATCCTCATGGCTGCCTGATGTGACCACCCACAGCTTTTTGCCTGTCCAGTGTCAGTCTGGCTATCACCTGGCCGTGCATGGCTCAGCTGGATACAGGAGAGGGGCTGCTCAAAGGGAATTGGACAGATTTGTTCATTAATGATTTGTCTGTTAGCATAGAAGGGTAAAACAACTGTGTGTTTTCCTGGGGGTGATTCCTGAGCTCCCTATGGTCACTGTGTTCTAGATGGGCTTTCTCAGAGCAGACACTGTTCCCATGTGGCTGTCCATGCTCTTGGGCACCTGGTGAGAGGGTGGTGCTTCATTTCCCCCTTCTTGGTTGCTCTTTCAGTGCCAGATCTCTGCACCCTTGTCACAAAGTGCTGAATGCTGTCACCCCCTGAGAGCAGCCAGAGAAAGGAGCACAGGAGAGGGAGCAGAGCTCAGGCAGAGCAAGAGGCAGAGGAGGCTGACAGCCGGGCTGTCCTTTGCAGGCTGCTCTCACCCTCCTGCTCCCTTACCACTCCCCAAATCCCTGCTGTCAAAGGCTTTTTATTGTCTCTTTGCAACCCTCTTCAAATCAGGGCCCCGCTCCCAGTGCTCTTTCTCCACACTGAATCTCAATCCTGCCATTATTTTTATGCTCCCTACTCCTTACACCAGCCATGCCCAGTGATTGCTGTGGCCAGGCACTCCCTGAGTGCTGCTGTGCCAGGGAGTGAGCATCGTCTGTGGCAGGATCTGGAGCAGACCTGTGCCAGGAGCCCCACGTCACCCACCAGGGCCAGGCTCAGCTGCAGCTCCCTGCTGGGACCTTCCCAGTCTGGCACATGGCTCTGTGCACCAGGCACATGTTGGGAAGGGAGGGAGAGGGCTGAGCTGCACTGCAGTTACTCAGATTTTTTCCCTTCTGGTTTGACAGCCCCTATTTTGAAGGGGTCGGGATGGGATTCACAGGTCAGAGGATTTATCTTCCCACTCATTTTGGTCTCTCACACAGCACTGAGGCAGAAAACATCACCCACTCCATCTCCTTGGGTCATGCACCTTCAGAAACAGCTTGTTTCTCCCTCATTTATGGTACTGATGGAGAAAAATATCCTACTCCCAGAAGGCTCCTTCTCTGCTAACACAGTGCTTTTCATGTGCCTTACATTACAGCAAAGTGCTGGGCACATGCCTGTGCCACAGCCAGGGACCTGGGTGGGTGACAAGGGAGGCTTTTGGCAGCTGTGGGTCTGGCTGGGGACCAGGCAGAGCTGGCTGGGAAGCATGCACACTGTGTTCCAAACCAGACAGAGGAATGCAGAGATGTGGGAGAGCTGGCCACCCTTCTCTCCTGGTCACAGCCACCAGCAGCTGCTGGGAAGGTGGCAGAGATGGCACCAAGGAGACAGAGATGGCATCCAAGGAAACAGAGATGGCATCCAAGGAGACAGCTGTCGTAGACATCTCTTTGTGAAAATCCTTTCTTAAGATTTTTTTCCCCTTCTGAGAAGCTGAAGCCTCAGGAACAAAATGTAAACAATGGTTATCTGCTGCTGTGGAATGCAGCAGGTAGATTTTTGATTGGCCCATCTTAGTTGTTTATAATTAATGGCCAATCAAGGCTGAGCTATCTCGGACAGAGTCCGAGTGAGCTGCCTTTTGTTATCATTCTTTTCTAGTCTATTCTTAGCTAGCCTTCTGAGGAAACCTTTCCTTCTATTTCTTTTTAGTATAATGTAATATATATATATACATATATGTATATAGTTATAATGTAATATATATATATAGTAAAATAATAAATCAAGCCTTCTGAAACACAGAGTCAACATTCTTGTCTCTGCCCTCATCCAAGAACCCCGGTGAACACGGTCACAGACAGCAGCTGCAGGGAGATGCAGGAGTTATTTAGGAAGAAGAAGGAGTGAAGCAGAGTGCCATGGCACAGAGGAACCTTATTAGCACAAGGAGGTTTTTAAAACTGGGAGAAGTGAGAGCTGCCCAGCTAAAGTGGAATGTGGGGATGTGCTGGGCGTAGTTCAGCACGCAGCTCCAGCCTCAGCACTCTGAGATGCTCCAGCTCAGCACAGGAGGGGGACTGGCCTCTGGTGGCACGGGAGGCTGGTGCCCAGAGCAGAGGGATGGCACTGCAGGGCAGGGCCACCCATGGAGGGTGACTTGTCCCCAGCTGAATGTGCCATCCTATTCAGCCCGAGGGGAGCTGTGCTGGTTGCCATGGCAACCAGGACAGATCATATGACCCGTTCCACTTTCTATATATAAGTCTGTTTCACACAGTGTATGTGACTCCATGGAAACCAAATGTTGAGCAAGAAAGATTGCATAAAAATGAACAAAATACAGAATGACTCAAAGTACGAGGCACAGAGAGGCTGTGGGTAGGGCTGAGGGGTTTGGGGGTGCCCCAGGCCTTGTCCTGAGCCAGAGCACAGGCTGGGACAGGCATCAGCTGGAGCCAAACACAGACCCCTCTTTTTTAACTGCACCATACAGCACCCTCCTGTACCTAAAGGGGCTCCAGGACAGCTGGAGAGGGACTTTGGAGTGACAGAGAGCAGGTTTTGATGAGCTTTTAGGGAGAAACTCCTCACTCTGAGGGTAGGCAAGCCCTGGCACAGGTTGCCCAGAGGAGCTGTGGCTGCCCCATCCCTGGCAGTGTCCAAGGCTGCGTTGGACAGGGATTGGAACAGCCTGGGGTAGTGGAAAGTGTCCCTGCCCATGGCAGGGGTGGAATGAGATGAGCTTTGAGGTCCTTTCCAGCCCAAACCATTCTGTGATTCTGTGGTTCTGCCTTTTCTGCACCAGGGCTGACACACACCTTTCCAAAGCTCAGTGATCACGCAAACTGCAGTTAGAAAGATAAGCTCAGTGCTGTCAATGCAGAACAAGCTGTTCCCCACAGCACAGAGCCTGCTCTGGGGCAGATTCATCCATTCATGCTGTGTCCTTGCATTGCTCCTTGCAGGGAGTTTCCCCTCCATGGTTTGCCCATTTTTCTGTCACCAGTGATCCTCCAGCACTGCTTGTTTGGGCACTGTGGCTTTCCTTGTGCTGCTGGGCCTGCAAGTGTGACTGTGGCAGCAGCAGGTGGCTGTGCTGATACTGCCCCACAGCCAGAGGCTCCTCTCCATTTGCATGCTCTGCTGAAATAGGATCACAAAATCACAGAAGAATTTAAATTGGAAGGGGCTTTTGGAGGCCTCTAGTCCAGCCCCTTGTTCAGAGTTAGATCAGGTTGCTCAAGGCCTGAACTTGTGGTTTTGGGATTGTTTTGCTTTCCTTTCCCTGGGGCTGTGTGTTGGGAATTGCCCCTGGTGTGAGCTGTGCTGGAGCACTGTGCAAGCCCATACATCTTCAGGGAGCTCAGCCTTGTCAACACACAGATGTTTCCTCCCTAGGATCCCTCTTTGAAGGAGAATGGGGATTTCCTGCAGTTTGAAAATGGGAAGTCATTTTCCTCTATTGAGCAAGGCAGAACTTGCCTCAGGGTCAAGTCATCATGGATTGAACTGATGTGTGTAACTCCCTGTTACCCCACTTTGCTGCATAAAACTCTCGTTGGCTTTTTTCCATCCCTGGAACAGAATCACAGTGCCAAGGGCTTTTCCAAAGGAACAGAATGAGTTGTGCTGCTGCTAACTTGATCAAGAAGATCAGGAAAGAAAAGAAAAAGAGAACAGTCAGAAAGTCAGAAGAGATGGAGTGGGAGAAGCACTCTCCACCTCCCTGCTGCCCTGTTCTGAGCTGGCCCAGCCAGCCAGAAATGTCAGAGCTCTGCCAGGCAGCCCCTGGCTGCTGCTCTTCTCCATGTGAAGCATCAAGGATGTCTGACCCAGCTGTCCTTCTCTTCAGACATGCTTCTAGACTATCAGTGTACAGCAGCACACAGATGGAACAGTATTTATGTCCTGGTCAGGGTTGTGGCCCTCTGGGGTGGCTCTCTGCCCACACAGGTTGTTCTGTCATTGCCATCCCTGGCCCTGTGCCTGTGGATGCAGAGGATGAAGCACAGAGAATGGTCAGGTTTATGTACTCTGATCCAAACAGCAAATCCTTCTGTCTCTTGTCAGTGCTGCTGTGCTGGATTAGGGGAGTTAAACCCACAGATCTGTTGTTATTCCATGTGCTTGCCTCTGCTAACTCTCTCTCTCATCTCTCTTTGGTGCTGAATAGCACCAGTGCCCATTTGTTGCTCATTTCTGTTTGCTCTCTGCTGTGCATTTATCAGGAGAATTCCATCCCTGTGTTTCTGCAGGCAGCAGACAAAAACCATCCCTTGTCACACAGAACAGACCTGTTGGGTGGCTGGCTCTTGTATATTCCCCTGCTACACAGAATTCTGATCCTAGGAAATCTCGTGGGAGAGAAGTGCTTGTGCTGTGGGATTTTGATGTTTTGTGAGACACTTTGATCCCTTTTCCAGCCCCCCCAGCACAGATGGAGGAGGATTTCACTGGGGTCACACGTTCGCTGCTCACATTGTTCAGGTTTCCTGTTTCCTCGAGCTGTGTTGCAGACATCCTTTCTGGGTCCAGATCTGCCTGTCCACCACCATGGTGACACCAGCTGGTGACACTTCCAGCAGTGACAGTGAGGGGAGTGGCCTGAACGTTTCTGAGCTCAAAGGCTTTGTGGGAGTTGGAAGATTTAGAAAGCAGAAGGGACTGCAAGCCCACCCAGCCTGAGCTGGGGCAGGGGTGTCAGGCTCCTGCCTTCTTCTCTTTATTGGAATACAGCAGAACTTCTAGAAAGAGGCACTTAATCTTGATGGAGGAACCACAAGAAGTTTACAGCTCCCTGGTAAGCCTTGATACTTATCCTCATGATTGGCAGATTCTTTTCAAGATGAGCTTTTCTTCAGCTTCCAGTCCCTGCCTGCTGCTCTCTCTTTGTTAGCTTGCAATGCTCTCTGCTGACACCTCTCCTCTCCATGCAGACATCCTCTGTTGTGATTTACTGTTCTCAGAAATTATCCTGGCAATAATTCCCCTAAAACAGGAACAAGAAATCAAAGTAACAGCCCAGTGTTGCTGATCTAAGGAAGAGGTGCATCTGCACATGGGTACCTCTAAGCACTTTCCTTGGTCCATGTGGCTGGGAGCAGGGGTGCCCTGCTGGGAGCTGGGTTTGGAGAGCTCTGGAGCCTGTCTGTGGCTGCTGTGCCAGATGTGGAGCTGTGCCAGATGTGGAGCTGGCCTCTTGGAACAGTCTGCCAGTCACCTGTGCAGTCCCATGGCCCTGTCCTTGCTGTGTCCCAGCAGCAGGATTGCTGTCATCACACACCACAGTAACCAAAGCTTCTCCCACAGAGGTGTGCAAACAGGGTCCTGGTTTGGCTGTGCTGGTGAAAGAAGGGGCTGCAGATGGCCTGGCTGGAGCAGGGCTGTGTCTGCTGAGAAAAACAGAGCAAGAAAATCTCTCCTTTTCCTCAGATCTCCTGTTTTGGCAGAAAAGGGACAATGTGCTACCCACGATGGCCTCTCTGGCACTCTCATTGCTGAAAGGATGGCTTGCTGAGTGTGCCTAAATTATGTACTAATACATTATAATTATAATTATAATTATAATGCCCAGGCCCATGTGCATCTATCCCAGATCTCATCATCCCCCTCTATCTATGCCAGAGCATCCTGGGCTCCTGCATGAAGAGAATAGGGCTTGTAGTGATATGGCCAGGGAGAATGGCTTCAAACTGAGAGAGGGTAGGTGCAGATTAAGACATTAAGAAGAAATTCTTCACTGTGGGGGTGCTGAGGCCCTGGCTCAGGCTGCCCAGAGAAGTTGTGGCTGCCCCTGGATCCCTGGAAGTGTCCCAGACCAGGTTGGAGCTTGGGATAGTAGAAGGTGTCTCTACCCATGGCAGGGGGGATGAATGAGATCATCTTTAAGGTCCCTTCCAGTCCAAACCAGCTGGTGATTCTGTGATTCTGTGAGGAAACCTGTTTGAAGTCACGTTTTGTTTCTTCTTCTGTTCCTCCCCTATGGCATTTTCAGTTCCTCTTTCCCCCTAAAGCTGCTGTAGGAGTTGGAGTCCAAGTGTTGTTGGGAGGGGATTGCACTGGGACCAGTTAGGGACTCTAACACAGGAGTGGTCCCAGCATTGAGTGGATTTTCCTCTGCAGCCTCCATGGGGGGATGAGTCCTGCCTGACAGTGAGCTGAGTCACACTCCTGTCTCAAACAAAGGAAAGGAATCCACACATACTCCGTGCTGTCCTGGTTTCAGCTGAGGTACAGTTAGTTTTCTTCCCAGCAGCTGGCACAGTGCTGAGTTTGGATTCAGTGTGAGAATAACATTGATAACACCCTGATGTTTTAGCTGGTGCTCAACCCTAAATGGAGGACTCAGTGTCCTGTGCCAGCAGGAGCTGCAGAAGGAGCCAGGAGGGAGCAAGGCCAGGACTGTCCAAAAGGATATTCCACACCACAGAGCTGGGGGAGCTGTTTGGAGGGGCTGAATGCTGCTCAGGGAAGGGCTGGGTATGGCTGTGTAATTGTCCTGTGCATCACTTGTCTTTCTTGGGTTTTATTCCTCTCACTTTTTGTTTCCTCCTGTTTCTTTGTTATTATCATCATTCTCGTTATTATTATCATTATCTTTTACTTTATTTCAGTGATTAAACTGTTCTCCTCTCACAAACTTCACTTTTTTTTCTGGTGCTCCTCCCTATCCCAGGGGTGGGAGGCAGGGAGTGAGTGGCTGTGTAGTGCTGAGTTGCTGGCTGGAGCTAAACCACAATGCATGCACATAAAAGCAAACTGTTTCCTCATTGTTTGCAAGAGCTTCAGCATTTGGCAGTGCTGAGATTCCCTCTTGTCTGTCATTGATAGAGACTGCTGCGCTCACAGCACTTCTTGATTGGCAAAATCAGAAGCAAAGGTAGAAATATTAGTAACCAAAAAACAGAATTAGCACTGCAAAACATAATGCTTGTGTACTTTTTGAAATGATGCACATTTTGGCAGGGACTACAGCTGAAACACTGGGTTAAGTTTGCTTTTTATACTGTTTCCATCCAACATTTGCTGGTGTTTACTGTATACCATCCCCATCTGTCTCTTAGTTTAAGAATACAGCCATGGCACTCACCTGTGAAAGAGCTCTGCTTTCCCTGCAGTGCAGCAGAGACACATGGAGCACTCTGAAAATGTGACTGAAAGGATCTTGGGGCAATTCAGAGCTTCCCTTGAGCAAACTGCTAATATCTGTTCTGGCAGGGCTCTGGTGCTGACTGTGCAAAGTGGAGGAACACCATGGGCCCCTGAAGTGATCTGAGCTTAATGGTGACCTGCTTGGCACATGGAATCACTGTAGGGTCAAATTAAGGAGAAAGAGCAGTGGAAATGGAGGGACTTCAGTTCCAGAAGGGAAAGAAGGTGTTGGGTACAGAAACAGCAAGAAGCAGCAGAAATGTGTGAAATCTGGATCTTCTGAAACAGAACCCAGGGCTGGATTACCCCAGACTCCTCTTTGTGAGGTTCTCATGCACAGCAGAGATAGTCTGGAGTATCTTTGTTGTTTTCAAGGCCAGATATCCATGAAGGGAATATGAGGGAACCAACCTGCTGCCGAATCCTTCTGGAGCTGGTACACTCCCCCACTGCAGAGTTTACTTTTCTTCAGTGTGCTTTTGCAAACAGTAACAGGGGACCAATAATGCCATGGTGGAGGAGCTGTCCCAGCATTTGTTCCAGTACTCTGTGCCATCCAGCGGAGTTTACTGGGACAGAGTTTGGTTTTGTGGTTCAGGTGATGGTGCCTCTGTAAAATTAATGGTGACAGCACCTCCAGTGCTTTGACCCCCTGGTGTATCCATGGGAAAGTAAAGGAGGGCCAGATGCCTGCCTCTCTTTCTCAGACATTTGATCATTTCATGTTTTGCATTTTTCTGCTCAACCAGAGTCATTTTTCTTGGACAGCTCCACGTGCTCTTGGGACATTAAATACAGAGGGGTTCATTTCTGTCCCAAAGGGTGATTTCTCCAGGGCAATGCTGCTTCCTGTTCTGGATGAAGCTAGCACAGATGAAGAGAGAAATGGACTGAAATTCTTTGGGTATATTGGAATCTGTAGAATGCCAAACCACATCATTTCCTTCCAGCTGTGTGTCTGGTTAGACTTTATGTTATCTAGATATTGACTTAATAGGTTGGTTTTTTTTTTTCTTTTCTCAGCAGAAACCCAGAAAGGCAACTCCTCAGCCAGGAGAAGACACCTTGAACGGGCACCTTCCCCCAGGCTGGCAGAGCTACATGTCTCCCCAGGGTCGCAGGTACTATGTGAACACCTTCACAAATGGTAAGTGGGGGTGGCTTTCTCTTGGATTTGGGTTCCCCCCAGATGAAGGAAGGAATGATGAATCTGACTCCATGTTCTCAGAAGTCTAGTTTATTATTTTATTGTACATATTATATTAAAGAATGCTATACTAAACTATACTAAAGAATACAGAAAGGATACTTAGAGAAGGCTAAAAAGATAATAACGAAAAGTCATGATTCTCCCCAGATTCTCAACACAGCTTGGCCTTGATTGGCCAATGAATGAAAACAACTGACACCAGAAAATCAATGAAACAATCATCTGTTGGTAAACAATCTCCAAACACATTCCACATGTGAGCACAACACAGGAGAAGCAAATGAGATAAGAATTGTTTTCCTTTCCCAGGAGAAAAATCCTGGGCAAATGGATTTTTCAGAAATGTGAATGGCACAGCTTTCCAGTACATATTTCACCATACCAGCCCAGATCTGTTTCAGGAAGTCATCTTGATAGTTGATTTTGATAACAAAAGTAGCTGCAGAGCAACATGATCCTGACACCATAGCTGAAAGAAAATACAAGAAGATTGTGACACTCTTTCGTCTTGATTCTGATCATCAGAAGATATCTGAAACATTGACAAAAGACAGAGGGTGTAGAGTAGAAGTGCCCCTGTCATAAATGTTTTAGAATCTGAAACACTGTTAAAGATACAATTTTTACCACATTCCCTATTTCCTTTGCCTGGAGATATTTATGTCTATATATACACATCCATGTAAAATAGTTTGATAGAACATCAGATACCACTAAAGCACCATTGGGCAAAACAGAAATGATGAAGGTTGCACTCAGCTTGTCCATGGAGACAAGGAAAGAAAAAACACATGTATTGGGACAGCACAGACAAAGCTTCCAGTCTGTATTTGTGTGTTCTATTCCCTGTCATGTTGAGAAGCAGACTGAACTCATGATCTTATCACCTGCTCAAGACCTGTCAAACTTGTACCACCTCCAGTTCACCCGAGACTCTGTGTCGACCTGCTCCTCTCATCGTGAGCTCACAGCAGCATTGCAAAACAGGGTCTTGTGACCAGCAAATACACATTTCTGTAGTAAAGAGAATGCCAGAGTGACAGGAAGGAGAGGACAGCGGGAGCTGACCATGTTCACAGGGAAGTTGCAGCCATCAGGAGTGACATTCTGGCATTCCTTTATCTCACAAAGGAGAGCAGTGGGCACTTCATGGTCTGTTCAGGGCCTGATGTGTTTTATTGCAGAAGCTTTTGGCCCAGGACTTTGCCAAGTCATTATTTACTGGAATTTGATGCACTCACATCTTACAGGATGCTCCCTCCAGAAAGTTCATTTCCATTTAACTCTGCCTCCATTTCCAAGCACAATTTGCTCTGGCTGGTGGGCAGCATCCCCTGCACAGCTGGGGAGATCAGCAGGAGTTAGATACCCATACCCACTGCACTTCAAATTCAGGGCAGGATGTGATTCTACTCAGTTCTGAGCCATCACTGGGATGGACCCAGACTCACTGGGTTGAGGCCGGGTAAAACCAGTAAGAGGCAGAATCAGTTTCTCTTGTGATAAGAGCTCCTATCACAGAGACCCTGCCTCAGAAAGGTGAGGGACTGGGACGAAATTTCTCCATAATGTCAGTCAGTTTTGTATTTCCCTCAGAAAAGTGACAAGTAATATAACAAAGGCCAATTGCCATATCCTGCCTGGGAGCTCAGGCCAGCAATCAGGAGATTTCTGATTCCTCTAGGAAGGGAGGATAACTTTGGCACAGGCTGACCAGGGAGGTGGGGGAATCTCCGTCCTTGGAAAATCTCAGAAACTGGCTGGCCAGAGCTGTAGCTGATCTGCTGTTAGCAGTGATCCTGCTCAGAGAAGCTAGGCTGAACACTTCCAGAGGTCACTTCCATCCAGTCTTTCTCAGGAGAATGCCCAACCCACCTGTGGTTGTGCACACAACCATTACAGTGTTGTGTGGTTCTCAGAATAACAGCATGTGAGAGAGGGTGGAAGTGGGGTTTGTTTCTGTGTTCTGAGCCTTGCTGCAGGGATCACTTATTCAAGTTCTGTTCAGATGAGAATCTCTTCACCAGACTAATCCTAAACCCACTTCCATCATTGAAAGGCTCTGGTGAGAGGAGGTGTGGGTCTTCTTATGGGGTGGCACTGTGGCTAAACATTCACCCAGCATCCAGGCAGGGTCTGTGGGAAGGGGACCTGTGTGAAGGAAGGCATTTCATTGATGGGAAAACAGGTCTTAAAAGCAGCAAAGGCAGTTTGAAAGCTCACTAAAGGGAAAAACAAAGCAGCAACCATAGTTAAATTACAGTGAGCTGCTGCAAAACTGTTTGCCAGCTCATCCTCAGAGCATGGTCATCAATGGTCCTTTGTCCTGGGGGAGTTTGTGCTGAAGGGAATCCTGCAGTGATCTGCCCGAGAATCCATTCCAGGCAACATTTCCAGTGATGAATGGCATGTTGACATTGAGAGCACTTATTCAAAAAATAACTTTTAACTGGAGCTGGGAGGGAACACGGTGTTCTCTCCTGCACAGAACAGGCTCAGAATTCACAATCGCCCTGGAATAGGAGGATGCTGTTCAGTAAAGATGCATTTAGGATCAGAGATTTCACCAGAAATAATTAAGTGGCAAAGACAGGCAATGGAACAGTTTACAGATGAAGACATTGGGGCTCTGGAGGATCTGAAGTTGAGTGAGAGCCAGCAGTGTTGTGCTAGTACAAACCAGCCAGCATTTTCCATTGTATAAATAGGAGTGTTGTCTGTGAGGCATGAAGTAAGCCTCCAACTTTACAAGGAAATTATAATGCCTCAGCTGGAATATTTTATCTTGTTTGGACTCTACACTTCAGGAAATATGTGAGTCAGCTGGATAAGGCCCAGAAGAGAGTAGCAAAAGTGATGGAAGATGTGAAAAACATAGCCTGTGGGGGAATGCTGAGAGATTGGGGATGTCTGCCCTTAGAAAGCAAAGATATGGGCAGGGTTGTGGAAGCAGGTTTTAAGTGCATCAGTTGCCATTCAGGAGAATGCTGTTTGCAATGCCTGTCATCGCCAGAAGATTTCAATTTCAACTTCAATTTTCATCTCTAGAACACATTTCAATTGCAACCAGGACAGCTAACCCTTCCAAGCTCTGTTGGGAGTGAAGTGTGGGAGTGCAGAGTTGCCTGGGAGTCTCTATCACCAGAGCAGGTTATGCAAAACCATGAAAATTCATGGTTGGCCTTCTCTGGTATAGTGCAGGGGCAGTAGGACTTCCTGAAATCCCTGCCAGGCCTGTTGGTTTCAGTCTGTAAGGCCTAAACTACACAAAAATATTTATCAATATAGAAACTGACAAACGCCTTCAATGGAAGTTGTTCTTTATTTGTTGTCTTTGTATTTCCCCAGTTTTTACAATCATCATGTTTAACCAGGCTCTTGTCACTCATCTGCTGGTTTGCTTTTTCTGGTTGTCTGAGTCAAAGAATCTTAATATGAGTTCAGAGGAGCTTTTCATTTGCGCTTCTCATTTGCAGCTGTGCTGGATCTTCCCGCTGTGTTTTGGGGCAGGTCCTGCCCCTCCATGGACTGTCCTGCCCTGAGCTCTCCAGGGAAAGGCAGGATCAGGCAGGAATGTCCGCAGGCAGCAGCAGAGGGTGGGCTCCACACCGCAGCATCTGCTGGGATGGGAGCAGGGAGGGACACAGCCTTTGAGGAAGGTCATCTGTGTACAAGATTTGGTGTGGTGGAGCTCTGTGCTGCTGCCCAGATGAGCCCTGTGTGTAATTCTGTGCTCTCCTCCTAAAGAAAAGAGGTGTTGGGTCACCTGTCTGTTCAACAACTTGTCTTTCTGACCTTGCCTGGTGCAGCATCTTCTCTACCTCAGTGCACAAGTCTTTTTTTGGCTTAAATTGTTTTATTGCTCTTAGTGCTTGAACTATTCAGAAGTGGTAACACAAGTATCCACTCACATTCCTGAGGAGGGGAAGTGGGATTTTAGGGTCAAGTAAAATCTTCATTCTTCTGAGCCTTCAAAATACAGCAGATGCCTCCCTTCTTGTGAGGCATTACTATTATTGTCACCATTGTTTGCAGTGGTTGATGTCCTTCCACACTGGGATAATCTGCCTTTGTTGTACATCTTGACCCTGAGATGAGCTCAGTTGGTCAGAGCAGGGTGCTAATAATGGCAGGGTTGTGGCTTTGATCCCCATTCACCTTAGAGTCTGACTCCATCATCCTTCTGAGTCCCTTCCAACTCAGATTATTTTGTGATCTTATCTGATTGTTACAGTATTTCCACCATGTGTTGTTGTGTGGTCTGATTTTCATTGTCTTTACAGGAAAAAAAAACCACAAGGAATTGGTTCTTAACTAGAAATAAATAGAATATATATGAGACAGTGTTCTTCTGTGGAAAAAAATGTTAGGAAAACCAGTAATGAAGGAATTGGAGTGACCCTGGAACAAACAGATGTGCAGAGGTGACAAACAGCACATTCCTGTCTGTCTCCACTTGATATCCCACCAGATAAACACTCCACATTTATCATCCTTTAAAGCAGGTTCAATCCTGAAACCATTGTAAGGGCCTCTGAGCTAGATATGATCTGCACAGTGAAACCCGGGACAATTTCAGTGCACCCAAGGTTTTCTGAGCATGGCCTTGCCACAGGAGGGATGAGTGTACACCAGTGACAAATACAGCTGGGTAATTCCTTGTGCAACATCCAGAGCCACCCCTGCCATGGCAAAGCACAAGACAGAGTGCCCAGAATGCACAGCCACTACGTGGTTAATGAGTTACTCAGTGCCTGTAGGAGGGGTTTTCAATTGTGTGTGGGTGGTAGATTCAGCAAGAAAATATTTCATTATGCTGAAGAAATTCTCTGATGGGCTGCAGCTGCAATACCTCTTGCATTAGTCAAACAATAGCACTGCAGCTACCTTGCCCATCACATTAAAGATGAGTTGTGTACTTGTGACACCAGTGTTTGTGTGGCTTACTGCCACCTTGCTTTCACAGTTGAGGCCAGCTTTATGTGGTGTGTTCTTATTTCCAGCCTTTTCTTGTCTTTTATGTAAAGTCCTTCCCATTTACTAAACAGCATTTTATCTCCTGGAAAGCAGAACTGCTGTTTTTGTGTTATCTTGATCCTAATTAAAGTCCATATACTCTTAGGTCTTTTACTTAAGGTCCTTCCCATTTACTAAACAGCATTTTATCTCCTGGAAAGCAGAACTGCTGTTTTTGTGTTATCTTGATCCTAATTAAAGTTCACATATTCTTATCTTCACAAGCATCATTAGTGAAATGCCACCTGCAACAGTAAGTTCTGGGGCAGTCCTGAAATGTGTGGCTGAAAGAGGTCATTTTCTTAGAAGGTCTCTGAGTTGAGGGGTTTTGTTCATGCCTCACCAGCTATGGTCAGCTCCTGCTCCAGCTAAACTTATGAACTGCAGCTCAAAGATTAAGTCATCTGTGGAGACACCAAAGATATGTCAAGCCATTTTTATTACATGTTTTTTCTCATACAGTTAAAATGTTTCAGTGACATTTCCGTCTGATACAGCTAAAGGGTGGTTATAGGAAGTTGCCTTGGTAAAGTGGCCTAAAACCTAGAAAAATAAAGCATGTCTCAGAAAGTGCTGGAAATAGCATTATTATCCCTGCTAAGCCTGCAGTGAAGGGCTCCCTTTTGTCACATGGTGTTTGCAAAAGGAGGGGCATGGGAGATATCCCACTAATCATTTTGAAAGATCAAGTGAGAGCTCTTGTCAGCAGCTTTTCCTGTGCTGTGGAGGTGGTGACAAGCACCTCTCTATTCCACATGGACACAACAATTCAGGAACTCCTGCTTGGTGCCTTCTCCATGGCTCCATAATGAAACTGTGGAGCATTTAGCTCCAGAAATGGAACTACACATGACACCATGCTGAGGTACTAAAATGAAAAGAATATAAACACATTTGTGAGGGATTGTGCTGGTACATAAAGCCCTGGCCTTTGGCTGATGTATGTTCAAACTGGAAAGCAGCTCCTTTGACCTTAGAGTGCTGCTGAATTCATGGAAGAGGGACCAACAATTCATTCTTCAGCAGTCATGGTATGATCACAAAAATGCTTCAGGATATTCTCAGAAGTTTCTTGACTAACACAATTCCCAGAGTGTGTGGCTCTCTGACACATCATGTCATTTCTCATTCTGCCAAACAGGAGTGAACTTGCTCCCCCCAAACACCACAAAGGTTTCCACTTTTCCTCTGGTAGGAAATGTTTCTCCACTTCTGTGGAAACCCTCTCTGGCTCCATTGGCCGCTGGAGCTTGGATCTCATAATTGTTTTTCCTTTTACTACGTCATTGCAGTTTTAACAAGTGGTTTTCTCCTGCCTTGCTGTTCACTAACTCAATTCCACAGAGCCACAGAGTGGTTTGGGTGGGAAGGGACCTTGTGCCAGCTCCCTGCAGGGGACACGTTCCACCAGACCAGATGGCTCCTGGCCCTGGCCTTGGGGATCTCGCAGGGCTGCAGTACTTGTTTTTGTTCACAGCCCTCCTTCAGAGTCTGCAGTTGTCTGCTGGGTCGTCTCTCTCAAGGAAACTGCTGGTTATTCCTTCCCCACACTGCCTAGATGGTCTAATTAGCATGTGGCTGATCAGGGACGACAAAACTTGTTGGTGTTGGTCTGCCAGTGCTAAGTTGCACCCAGAGTGCAAGGCTGCAGCTTGACTGGAACATCCTCTGGGGAAAACTGTGTGGGATGTCAAATCTGGGCCAGTATGGAATCTGTCCTTAAAGCCATGATCACTGTTTTACCACAGGGTTACAAGCAGCCTTCTGATTTTCCAAGCACCAGGACTGTGCTGGTATTCCCAGACAGGACTGTGCCTTCCCTGGATCAGACAGTGCATTATCTCTCAACAAGCCTTCTCTGTGTCTCTGTAAAAAAAAGCCATCCGCCCACTCACTTCTAATCCCCGCTCTCACTTCTAATCATGACTGAGCTGCAGAGAAATCTGTAATGTCACAGTTTTACCTTGGTAAACGTAGTTGCTTCCAGTAGATGGCATTCCAGCCATGCAGTCCTGATCCAGATTAGTTCCTGTCCCTGCTTGAGCTGCCACAATAATCCCTGCACAGAAGGAGGTTTTTTTTTTCCTCCTAATGCTCAAAATAAATGGAGTTAAAATGCTCTTGTTCATTTCCTACCTAATTAAAGATGTTTTTTTCTATTTAATGCATTTTATAGCATTGGGGTTTTTTTCTTTATTTTTCAACGTGCTTAACTCCAAAGCCATTTTATTTTGGAAAATTTGTCAAGACACTGAATGTTTTGGATTGGATTCACAAATCTGCTAACCGCTGGGCACTGCTCTTTCATGTGTGAATTTTTTGCCCTCAGGTTATGTGTCTGGGTCCTCTGTGTGGCACAGGGAAGGAATGAGGCACAGCAGCTCCACAACAGCCAGCAGGCAGAGCAGAGACCAGTTACAAGGAGCAGCTGGTGATTGTCACAGAATCCCAGAACATTCTGAGCTGGAAGGGCCCCCAAGGATCATCGAGTCCAGCTCTGGAGTGAATGGCCCATACAGGGATCAAACCCACAACCTTCATTTATTAGCACCATGCTCTGGCTGACTGAGCCACGGCTCTTTAACCAATTAATTACATTTCATATATATTTGGTGGGTTTTTAGGTGCATTCCTCTGCAGGGTCTCAAAAATGCTGGAGACAGGTATGCTTGTGTGAAACCCCCAAGCCAAATAGGAAGGTAGCTTGTTTTACTGCTAACATCAAAGTCAGTACTGGCAAAAAAAAACATTTTAGTTCACTGACTGCAGTGGGGCTCAGTATCAGGGGGCATCACAGTCCCTTCCCACAGATCTCAGCTCACATTTTTAATTAATCAACATTTTAAAATAAAAAAAATCTACAAGACACCTGTGTCATGGACATATTTTCTGAAAAATACTTTCGCTAGGATTTTTTCCTCCTGAGAAGCTGAGAGGCCTCAGGAACAAAATGTAAACAGTGATTATCTGCGGCTGTGGAATGCAACAGGTGCATCTGTGATTGGCCCATGTTGGTTGTTTCTAATTAATGGCCAATCACAGTCCAGGTGTCTCAGACTCTCTGGTCAGTCACAAGATTATGTTATCATTCCTTTACTTTCTTTGCTAGCTTTCTGATGAAATCCTTTCTTCTATTCTTTTAGTATAGTTTTAGTATAAAATTTTCTTTTAATATGATATATATCATAAAATAATAAATCAGCCTTCTGAAACACGGAGTCAAGATTCTCATCTCTTCTCTCGTCCTGGGACCCCTGTGAACAGCACCACACACCTGGGTACTGTGTTATTTACCTTTGCCTTACAGTAAATGGAAATTAGAATTTATTTAACCATGCACTTGTGGATTGTAAGCCAAGACAAGCTGACTCATAAAAGGCAACTCTTTGCATTTGATTTTGCCTCTGTTTAGTTAAGACACTTCTCAGTTCTTCTTCATTGACCTAGTGTGGAATTTATTTACTTACTACCCAATTCACAAAAAAAAGCTAAAATTTAAATATTCCCTCGTGATTCAGCAAAGCTTCTAGTTCAAGTTTTGCTCTTGTAATGGAAGAAAAGGCTCAAAGTATTTTTCTTTGCAGTCAAAAGCATGCTGTGGCTTAGGGAGGGGGTGAGAGGGGAAGGATGGGGAGGGCCAGGGCATGTACAGGTGTGTGGGTGGCACCTGCTTCCATTTGGGATCTGTAATCCTGAGTTCTTTCTGAAATAAGGAACCTCACACAACCCTTGAGGACACTTCTGTGCATATATATACACACATAGACGTTTAGATGCCTATAAATACATATATGTATATACATATGTGCATGAATCTATGTGTAAAAATAGTTTTTTTATGGTTGTTGAATCATATTAACATCCTGCTTGATGCCTAAATAAGCACTGACCCAGGACAGGAGGCCTTTGTTGCCCTGAGAGAGGTGTTCACTGCCAGCTCTAAAATCCTCAAGGGCTCTCCTCCATCACTTCCTGACCATGTTCATCCAGAATATTGACACAGGTGCAGGATTTCAGGCTTTGGCAGAATTAGATGGTTGCTGACTGGGATTTGGGAAACAGCAGTTTCAAATGAAGCAGCCAAAGTAGTCCTCAGACTTTTTTACTTGCTAATTTTCTTATTATGACTATTATGACTTGCTAATTTTCTTAGTGATACCATCTGGCAATCAATTTTGTTTAGTTGATTGGGAACTGAGATGTGCATTCAAAAGGAATGGTTCCTTGGGCTTCCTGGCTGGACTTCTCTGGAAGTTGCTGCTCTCACTCCACTGTCTTCTGCTCACAACTTCTAAAAAGTTTGGCACTTAAGTCTTCTGTCTTCAGCATGTGGTCAAAATCAATTTTGCATTTGCTGAGATGAGCAGAATGGTAAAACTACAAAGGCAGCTGAGGGGGGAAAGCAGCAGCAGCAACCTTTGGAGTGTCACAGCTGGTGTGACAAACGCTTGCATATTCCTGCTGCTAAGTGACTTGAGTGGAAAAAAAGGAAATTTTCCAGGGAAATATTTTTTTGGGGGGGAAAACCGGTGCTAAGGCTTGTGTGTATGACTGAAAGCACATCTGTGAGTCACTCACAGCTGCCTTCCATGGAGAGAGCAGGGGCAGAGGCACTCTGTCCCCAGGCTGAGGACCAAGGCTGGCACCTGGCAGTGCCCACAGTGGGCTGCAGGCAGTGCCCAGGCTGGGCTGGCCTTCAGTGCAGCTGGAAAGGCAGCCAGTGCAGCCAGGTGAGTGTTCCCAGGCAGTGACCTGGAAGAACCAGTGATGCAGCTTCAGCCTGCTCTGTCTCCACCCAGCCCAGCTGGCAGCTGCGGCAGGAAGAGATGAGGAGAGAGAGGAAGGTCAGGGAGGTGCAGGCATCTTCCTCACAGGGTGAGAACCTGGTTCAGAGGGCAGTGAGGGTCAGACCACTGGTTTATGTGTCATAACTCTGGTATGTGTACCAAAGCCTCCATCAGCCTGACACTGGTGTTTCCCTTCACAGAAACGACGTGGGAGCGGCCAAGCAGTGTGCCAGGCACTCCCAAGAGCCCTGTGTCACAGAAGACTTCTGCAGGTACTGTCTGATACTGTGCCTGGCTGAATCTGCTCCTCCACCATTCAGCAAAGCAAAGGAGAGTGCTGTGATACAGTGGGAGAGGGACTTGATGGACATATAGAATCATGGAATGGTTCAGGTTGGAGGGGACCTTAAAGATCATCTCATTCCACCCACCTGCCATGGCAGAGACAGCTTCCACTCTTCCAGGTGATGGAATATGCTCCAAGCCTGGCCTTGGACACTTCCAGGCAACCAGGGGCAGCCTCAGCTTCTCTGGGCACCCTGTGCCAGGGCCTCACCACCCTCACAGATTGTCTCTTAATCTCTGATCTCAGTCTATCCTCCCACAGCTTAAAGCCATTGCTCCTTGTCCTGTCACTCCAGACTCCTGCCTAATGTCCCTTTCTGGCTCTCCTGTATCCCTGTCAGGCTCTAATGTCTCCTCAGACCCTTCTCTTCTCCAGCCTACATGGTTGTGAGAGTGTAGCAGAGCAAACATGGTGGAGCTTTCCCTCCTAGTAGTTTGTGTGAAGATTGTGCATTTCATTGTGACCAAAGGATTTATAATGTAGTTGAGTATCTTGTTTCAACACTAGTTTGAGCATTATTCATTGCTCACTATATTAGAAAGAAAAGGCAATTTGTAGTTCCATGCAGGAACCAAAAACATCTTGCAAGGCTTGCTTTCTTTACATGAAAACTCCCTTGGACCAGTACTTTTAGTGGATGCCAGGTGCCCAGCAAGCCACTCTGTCATTCTCCTCCTCAAGTGGATGGGGCTGAAAACTACAACAAAAGGGTTGGGATAAGGGCAGAGAGACATCACTCATTATTATCATGGGCAAAACACACTCCACTCAGTAAAATGTTTAATCTATTACCCATCAAATCACAGTAGGGTGATGCAGAATACAACTAAGCCTTAAACACTGTGATCTATATCTGCAATTCAGTTATGGGATTAATTTTTAAATTTGTGCACGTGGGATTAATTTTTAAATTTAAATCTTAAATTTCATTGGCTATCAGCAGCAAGCCTGCTAACTCTCCCTCTGTTCTTGCAGTGAATGGCTACTACGTCTCTGGGTCCCCTGTGCACCAGCTCGACTCGGGTCACACGAGCCTCCGAAAACCCAGTGGGGACCCCCAGGTAAGTTTTTTTGGGAAAAGCCAAACAGCAGGATCCAAGAGTATATGGGTTTCTAAGTAGTTTAGGAATCCACCCAGGGCAAGAAGTCAAGAGGTCATTTTCTTTTAGAAACTCTCAGATCAGACAGATTTTTGTGTAGTATAGTTAGGCTTTGTGTCCAGCTGGTAAAACAGTAAAAAAAGCCAAGATGCTTTGGAATTTTTGTCCTATCACTCCTTTCTGAAAAATCCACCAGGCCACTTCAGTCACTATTAGCAACCCTATGAATTTTCCTGCCACTCCAGCCTGAACCCTGGGCCTGTGTCCAGCACAGTCCTCTCTTTACATTTGCACATCCGCCCATGTCTGTATCTCATTGTATTTTCCTGCAGCTCCAGCTTTCCCTCCCAAAGACAGTATTCACAAAGAATTCATCCAAAGCTTTTTTCTCAATGACTTCATCCACTCTGGCCTGTCCTTTCACAGCCCCTCCTCAGTGCCTCACCCAGCACATCACCCCGAGTTAACCTACAGGATGCTGGCCTGTGCACCTCCCCTGCCTTTGTCCAAATTTCCAATAAATATCTCTGCACTTTCGCTTGCAACACGTCATATCCCTGGGAAATTCTTCCCCACAGATGTGGGGATGCAGATGCAGCACAGGGCCCTCTTCCAGCTCCTCCCATGAAACTCTTTGCTCCCTGCCAAAACATCCCCATATGACCATGTAACTGCCACAGCTGCTGGATCACACTTCCCCACCCTCTGGCGTTTCCCCCAGTGGTCCCAGACCTGACTTTTCTGTTCCTTTCTCTGTGAAAGTGATGGTTCCTTTCACAGTGCTAAATATCCCTGGGGAAATGCCTGGCTTATTGGTGTGCTGCTGCCATGTGGACCTGGCCTGCCTGGTGCTCTCAGTGTCTCTGACATTCTCTGTTTCTTGGGCTAAGTTTTGTGTTGTCTGACAGTGGTCCCACTTTGCCTTGACCCTCTTTTCTCACATGCTACCTCTTAAGTAGTTCCTTTCACCTAGGTCAGTATCCCTGGTTTAGATTCATGGCATTTCTCATGATACAGTCCAGCTCTTTGGATTCTCTGTTTCTTCTGCATCAAACATCTTGTACTAACTCCCTGTGCTGCTGTTTCTCTGAGCAGTTTGCCTGGGCTGGAGACAGTAAGCACCTAAACTAGGTCAGAAGCATTTTAGAATCTGATGTAGTGCATTACCAGACACCCCTGTCCACATATCTACTGTGACTCCCTCAGAGAACCCAGAGAAACTTGTAGGCTGTGACTTCCTTCAAAAAGTCCCTTGTGAATCTTTTTGCCAAAAAAAAAAAATAATTTCTCAAGGCATCTGACTCCCATGTTTTTGTAGTTGGCATGGAACACAGATTAACTTCTGCAGAATTTCCTTTGTAGCAACATTTGCCACCTTCTGATTTTACACTGCTGCGTCTTACTCAAATTCACAGACACCTTTATACTCAAATTTACATCTGAGATCCATGAGGAGTCAGAGTCACAGAATGGTTCAGGTGGAAGAGACTAAAGCCCATCCAGTCCCATCTAGACACCTTCCACTGTCCCAGGCTGCTCCAAGCCCTGTCCAGCCCGGCCTTGGGCACTTCCAGGGATCCAGGGGCAGCCACAGCTTCTCTGGGCACCCTGTGCCAGGGCTTCACAGGGAAAAATTTCTTCCTTCTGTCCCATCTAACTCTGCCCTCTGGCAGTGGGAGCCATTCCCCCTTTTTCTATCGCTCCAGGCCTTTGTCCACAATCTCTCTCCAGCTTTTTGTAGACTGACCTCATGTACTGCAAGTTTCCACTGAGGTCTTCCTGGAGCCTTCTCTTCTCCAGGCTCTCTCAGCCTTTGCAGTCCTTGCTCAGCTGACTCAAGCATCAGCCTGTCAGAAATCCCTCTCATGGCTTTTCTCACTCCCTTCATTGCCTCCATGGTACTTTCTTTCCACTGCTCCTTTATTACAGGTTTTTCCAAACTGAACTCCTGGCTTCATCCCTGCTTTGAACCTGCTTTGAATTAGTTCTGAATCCCTGACTGGCTGCTGGTGGCATTAATTCTCAGAACAGCTTGTGTCTACGCCCTCTTGGGAAGCTGCTTTTCCTGGGGGCTGAGGCAGCTTCTGCAGAAGAGTCCTGAGTAAGGAAAGCATCTGACCATAAACCTGTGGTTGCAAGAAGCTGTTCTGCATACCCTCAAAGTCTTTTTGGCCTGTCTCTCTCTCTCCTTGTGTGTCTTGGGCCATCCTAAGCTGCTCTGCTTTGACTGCTTCCTTGTCTGTTCCTGGCACGGGCTGTCTCCCACTGTGGAGCAGCTCCTAAGCTTTGGCCAGGATGCTTTCTTGGGCCTGGGCAGCAGCCACCATGCAAACAAATGCTGGCAAGGTCCCTCCAGCAAGCTCAGCCACATTTCTTGGAAACAGGTCAGGGGGTGGGGGGAAAAGCCACAACTGAGAACAACGCGGAGCTATGCTCTGCTGGGCACTCAGCCAGACCTTGTTTATGGCTTCCTAGAGAGCAGCTAAATGCTGCCCGTTCGAGTTGCCACAACTGCCACCAAGGGGACAGCAGAGCAGCCGTGGAACTGCACGTGTGTGGTGCTGGCACCTTGCTGCTGCTGGGTGTGGAGTCCCAGGACGAGCACCGCGTGGGATTTGGGGTGGGAGTCCCAAATGATGCCAGCAGCAGTCACAGCATCTGAGCCCCACCTGCGACAGGGACGGGGGCACTGGGGCACATTTGTGTCCCTGTCCCCGGGGGGATACGATGCCACCATTCCACAGACAGGTAGGAGCTGCCTGATGGCAGGACACTGTCACCATCAGTGGTGGTGTCCAGCAGTGTCCCCAGCAGTGGATGTTCCCATCCCTGTCCCCGTTCTCGCACCCATCAGAGCAAAGTGACACCCATGGGACACCAAGACTGCTGTCCCTGTCCTCGGGGGGGGTGTCACGCCGCCATCCCACGGCGTGGCAGGACACTCTTGGCACCCCCGCCAGCAGTGCCACCGTCCCAGCGGCGGGGGCGGGAGAGGCGGAGCAGCGAGCCGGGGCCTCCCGCAGCTCCCCCTCCCTCCCTGCCTGCCTCCCGGGCCGAGCCGAGCCGAGCCGAGCCGTGCCATGGGACCCGCCTCTCCCCGCCCCGCGCAGCCATGCTGGGCTCCGAGAGCGGCCGCGATGATGCGCTCCGCTTCCCTCCGCAGAGCCCGGGCTCCCCGGCGGCGCCGCGGCGGCAGAGCAAGGAGAGCAGCCTGACGGTGAGAGCGGGGCACGGGGCTGGGGGGGTTCGTGGTGGGCACCGGGGCTGGGGGAGGTTCGTGGTGGGCACCGGGGCTGGGGAACCGCGAGGGGTTCGTGATGGGCACCGGGACCGCGGGGATTCCGTGATGGGCACCGGGACTGGGGGACCGCGGAAGGTTCGTGATGGGCATCGGGGCTGCCCATGAAGAGCACCGGGACTGCAGGACCGCGGGGATTCCGTGATGGGCACCGGGGCTGCGGGGATTCCATGCTGGGCGCCGGGTACCGCGACTGGGGGACCGCGGGGATTCCGTGCTGCGCACCGGGGCTGGCGGTATTCTGTGGTGGGCACTGGGGCTGGGGAGCCGCAGGGATTCCGGGCAGTGGGGATGGGGAACCGCGGGCATCCCATGCTGGGCACCGGCCTTCGCAACCGCGGGGATTCCGTACTGGGCACCGGCGCTGCGGAGGTTCCCTGACGGGCACTGGGACTGGGGGACCGCGGGGAATCTGGGCAGTGGGAATGGGGAGCCGCGAGCATTCCATGCTGGCCACCGAGGCTGGGGGACCGCGGGGGTTCCGTGATGAGCACCGGGGCTGCGGGGATTCCGTGATGGGCACCGGAGCTGGGCAACCGCGGGGATTCCAGGCAGTGGGAATGGGGGACCGCGGGCGTTCCATGCTGAGCATCAGGCACCGGGGCTGGGGGGACCGCGGGGATCCCGTGCTGGGCACCCCGTGCCGGAGCATCCTGCCCTGAGGATCCCGTGCTGGGCACCCCGTGCCGGAGCATCCTGCCCCCGCGGCGTTTTGGTGTTCAATCGCCGCTAAACCCGCGGAGGGTTTGGGATCTCTGCCCTGTGCTGGGGTTCAGGCACGGTTCTCCGTGGAATAGTGGTGGTTCCAGGATGAGCAGAGGGAATGTGGTGCCTAAAGAGGTGCCTGGCACTCTGACCAGGTGTCCTGAAAAAACTTCCTCATCTGATCATCTCCACAACAGTGTACTGGGAGAGGGACTGAAGAGTTAGAGGAAGGCAGACAGCAAATTTTTTTTTTCCTAATCTGTATTTGAGGTGTCTAGGAGGTTTCTTGTGCCAGAGTGTCCAATTAAAGATTTCTTATGGAAAGTACAGGCAAAGGTTTTATATTTCAGTGTGAAGTTAATCTTACATTTACTTTTAGTCTTTATAATTAAGTATAAATGGCTCAATGATGAGACTTTTTACAAGAACGTGTAGTGACAGGACAGGGAGCAGTTTAAAATTGAAAGAAAGAAGATTTAGGTTAGCTAGTAGGAAGAAATTCTTCCATATGAGGGTGGGGAGGCCCTGGTACAGCTCTGGCTGCCCCTGGATCCCTGGAAGTGTCCAAGGCCAGGTTGGAAAGGGCTTGAAGCAATTTGGGGTAGTGGAAGGTGTCCCTGCCATGGCAGAGGGGTGAACAAGATGGGCTTTAATGTTCCTTCCAGCCTAAGCCATCCTATGATTCTGAATGGAAATGTTCTCAGTTGTATGATGTATCTCACTTTACAGACATTAATAACTTTAGTGTGCTTGGTGACCTCATCTGGAACACAATTAGCACTTGTGAGTTCTTCAGTGCAGGACAGGTGATTAAAACCAGAAGGGAAATCAAAATAGATGAATGAAAGTGGCTAGTAATAGAAAGTTTTATTCAAATGGAAATCAGAAGAAATGAACAGATAAATTAATTTTCGGCAATAAAAGCTAGGCAGTTCTTGCAGCTGCAAGTATTGGCAGGGTATCAAGTCCCTGAGAACAAAAGGAATAATTTAAAATTATACATCCTTGTTAGTGTTACTATGAGGAGGAGATTGTTGTCTGCATTGTCACGTGCAGCCTGCAGATTTATTCATTAGTGGGCTGGGTCGCTGGTGACAGAGACCAGGGCTCAAAAGGAGCACATAGAAGTGCCTGTGACTGAGATGTGAGTCAGCCACTGCCATGCAGGTACAGTGTTCTGGGGCAGGAGGGGGAAATCTTCAACAGTTTTTGAGAAAAAAACACTTCCATCAGTGATTTTAGTTATAAAAATAGGCTGTTCCCGATGTTAGTACTGGCAATTGGTTTATTGAGAGTGTGGTGTGCTTTGAAGCAAGTACAAATCTGGACGTTCAGGCGTTTTTGTAGATGTCTGGGAGAATCGGCTGTTCCAGGGCTGCAGTGGCTGGGGCAGGAGACATGTCCCAGCCCTTGAAAGGAGCTCCTGCCTGCTCAGACTGGGGGGTTGAGATAAATCATGGGCTGGGCATTGTGTCCAGAGGGACTAGGCATGGTCACACTGGGTGGGGTGCATGAGAGCAAGAGGAGGAGAGCTTGTTTTCTGCAATCCCTGTTCCTTACAGGGCTGAGGGCTCAGGCTGTTCTCTCAGGATGGTTTTCCATATTTACTGGCCCATGTGCCATCAGGTAACATCTGCAAAGCAAACTGTGTGTTATGTCAGGGTCACTGGCTGTGCATTTCTCCTGCAGAAGCTCAAAGCTTTCAAGTGGGATGAATCAGATAGACAAAAATAAGCTAATTTTAACAGCTGTTTGCTCCAAGCCATTGCTTCCATCAAGGCAGCATTGTGAAAAATGAATCTCATAAGGAGTGTAAACTGTAAAACAGTGGAAGTGTTTTTCACTGTTTCCTAGGAGGTTCTGTGTGCTCAGTGCCACTCAAGCTGACGTGGGGATGTTCTCAGCAGAGCTGCAGGGCATGTCCTTAGCTTGCTGTCAGATGCTTTTCCTTGCTCTGTAGCTGTGCTCAGGCACAACCTCTTCTTGCAGAGGGGAATTCTGTGATCTACTTTGAGGCTTTTGGTCCAGGAAACCTCCCTTCAAAGCGAAATCCTGTGGCACACAAGCTGCAGACATCAGGTGATGTCCAGCCAAGCTGTTGCTGCGTCATCGCCTTCAGCAGAGGAGTGGGAGCATCTTCCTCAGGATGCATCTGCCTCCTCTGCATCCAAGTGGCATTTAGCAGCACAGCTTCTGGAAACCCTGAAGGCAGGTGGAGCTGGAGTATTTCCCATCTGTGTGCAACCAACCAGAATAATCTGGTGTTTTCTCTTTGGTCAGTGAATGTTACTGACATGGTCTTCCATCTTCTTTGGAGGAGAAACTCCAGCTGGGTATATCAGAGTTATGAAACTGCAGGTGCGTGGTCTTTGCTGGTTTTACAATTAATTTCAAGGTGCACTTGCTGTTTTAAGGCTGGATGGTTTGCTGGCTGATTCCTGAAGCCTCTGGTCTGTGGAAGCTGGAGATATTTACAATAGGTAAAGGAGAGCTAAATGCAGAATGTACAGGGGGATTTCACCTGAGGAACAGATCTGTGTCTTACTTGGAAGAGCAGGAAAGCTGCCTGATTATAAGGTATTTCTGAGTGTGGGTTTTTTTCTTCAAAATTCTCTAGTGCCTTGTTGGGATAGTGCAGGACCTGGAAAATGCTGGTGTTTGGATTGCATGTGCTGGCCACGTCAGTGAACAGTGCTGCAGATGGGAAGAGGGGCAGCCTGTGCACAGGAACTTGGGATTTCCTGCTCTCTGCTCTGTGTCTGGCAAGTGTGACACACACAGGGCTGTGATGAGCACAGGTTCAGCCCAGGTCCCCCCTGTGCCCTGGGGCTGACTATGGTAGATACTGTCACAAAGCCCTGGTTGGGCAGGGGCCTGAATTATCTCTGAACCTTTCTACAGATAAACCAAGTGGAGAGGCCTCCTCCACACTTTTGGCAGAATCTTTCCTTTGAAGTAGGAAGGAATCAATGGATTTGTTAACAGTGAGGACTAGAATTGTCTGTTCTTCCCTTCTGTGGTACCATAGCTGCAGCATCACCCTACCAGAGCTAAAACTCAGGGCAAACTCATGGTGTTGAAGCTGCCCAGACACAGCCTAGGCATTTCCGGGCTTCCCTGTCTGGGGAGAGTTCAGACTGCCCAAGCTCTTCTCCAGCCTTTGCATTTGGCTTTTTTTACCCAAATGGTTCCATTTGCCATATGAACTCAATGTTGGATGTTCTACTTTCTGAGTCTCAACTGAAATAGTAAAAAACATACTGAAATGAGGCAATCTGGGACAGCTCTTCTGTGTTTAAGGTGCTGAGAATGTGTAGAAATCAAAAAATAATGTGCATTTTTAAGTTGAAGAGATAAGCAAAAATGTTGCCCTGCTTTAGTCACGTGAGTGTGGCACAGTAAGTTCTCCTGCTCTCTGCTCATTTATTTATGTTGTGACTGATGTAATAAACATGTAGTTGATTATTTAAGCTTTGATCAAATTATTCTTGTTTTATTCTTGTTGCTTGGCAATGTCTCATTTACTGGTGAGTGACTTCAAAGCCTGTAGAGACTCTGAAATCCAGGAGATTAATGTGCATGTCCAGCCCAACAAAGTTTGTTGTTCCTGTGCAAATCCTGTGCATTCACCTGGCTCCCTGGGTCTGTTCCTCTTCTGTCACCCTTTTGTGTCTCAGACATAATTAAGAGTCACCTACACCATAAACAGCTCATTTTGTCATTATTGCCAGTGCACTCGTGGGAAATAGGAGCTGGAATATTCAGCTGTTAAGGGTATAATTGCATCTGCTCATGATCAGTACACAGGCAAAAGTATTTTAATCCATTGAGTTTGGCACACAGCTTGTCAAGAGAAATGCGTTTGTGCTGCTTGTTTGATCCCCTCTGTGTGTGTCCTCCACCAAGCTTTGTTTGTCACTGTGTTTTTTTCCTTCTCTGACTCTGATCCTGCTGTCCCCTTTAATCCAGTGGCTCCCAGACAGGTTTTCTGGTGCCACTCCTGGCCCATGGCAGCTGGAAAGACAAGCTGCTGTCCCCTGGCAGGTTTGCTCAGCTCTTCCTTGGGGTTTTGCCCTGCTGCTGTCTTGTCATTAATTTTGCTTTGTTGCAAGCTGACAATAGCCATCATTTTGACAAAGAGGCTGCATAAGAACTTAATATCATGGTGAGGCTGATTATCACCTCACCTGTCCCAGTGGAGCTTGTGGGAATGCAATGCAGGTCATCACACCTTGTTTTCTCTTCGTGCTCTGTGATTCCATCATTATCTGAGAGACCTGCTTTAATTTGTTTTGTTTCTTCCTGGCAATTACAGCTCTAATAGTCACCTTCTGCAAGCTTTTGTTGGGCCTTGCTGGCAAGTCAGCATTATTCAAATATCCACAGTGCCACAGGTCTGGATTTGGAACTTGCAGGGAGCCTGGACAGCTCTCAGGGATGTGAGCAAAGTGTGATCTCTCAAAATTAGTGAGGGCAGTGCTCCTTTGCATGGGGGGAATGTCACTGTCCATGGGACTGATGGAGCTGTCAGACATGGGGACATCACCCCAGGTGCTTTGGCTGTCCTCACATCACTCAGCTCATCAGTGGCTCCAAGCTGGTGAAGCTGAGTGGGGTTTTTTTCAGCTCCCTTTGCTTTTAGAAGGAAGAAAAGGAGCATTTCAGAAGGGGGAATGCCACCCTGTCACACCACTGCTGCTCAGTGCCAGCCTGGTGCTCCCCTCCTGCTGAGAAATGCTGGGAAATACCAATCCAAGAGCTCTTGTTTGAGTATAAGCAATCTGGGGTAATGAAAGGAAAGAAAGATCACAGGATTACCTGTGTAGTCCTATGGAATTTTTAGTAGTATTTCTAGAGTTTAGAGAATTTTCATGCCCCCTGCTGGGACTTTGTGTAAAAAGATGTAAATTCTGTTAAATTCTGTTTACCATAAAATTTTTGTTTGTGTGTTTGTTTGTTTTTAAGATTGTAAAAGCTTCTGAGTTTATTTTTTGATTCTGGCACCAATTCCCTTTTAAAAGTGATACTAGACCCCAGTGGCCTCATGACTCTTCCCAGACAATTCAGCATCATTTCCAGACAATTCAGCCTTTAGAGAAGTGAAGAATATTTTGATTTATTCCTAGAACTTTGAGAAACACTTGAATTAACCCTGCTTTCATCCCCTGCTGATGTGCACACTCGCTGTTCCACTTGCTGCTGCATTCCTGGAGTTCTGTGCACTGCAGTGAGACACTGTCCCCAGTCCAGCCCTGGCATTTCCAGTGACTCTGTGGTTATTGCTTCAGGACATGGACACTCACTGTCACATCTCTAATCAGCAGCTTCCAACTGACACAGATTCAGCTTTTGTGGAGCAGGCACTGCCTTTAGCAGGGAGTGGGAATTTCCCATGCTGGTTCTCTTTGCAGATTTTTCCAGCTGCAGGATACAATTTCTGTGCCACCCACTATAGACCACCTCCCTGTCCTGGTGTGCAGTGCCACGACACAATGATCCAACTCAGGATATTCTATATTTCTTTGGTTCTGTGATGCCCAGACTTCTGTTAAAGGCTGCAGAACACACTTGGGAAGTGCAGTTGGTTAGAGCATGGCCATCCTGCTCTCAGCTGAGCTGGTGCATGACTCTTCTGCTGGGGAATCCAAGGGAACAGGGAAGGTGTTTGCAGTGCTATGCTTGGCACCCTGTAGCCACTGGAGGCCAGCTGTGAAAATTTTCAAAACTCTAGAAATACTATAAAAATTCCATAGTTGGATGGAGGTGCCAGCTCTGGTTGAGATAGCTGGTTCTGGCTGGAGATGCTGGTTCTGGTTGAGGGTTCTGGCTGGAGTGCTGGTTCTGGCTGGAGATGCCAGCTGTGGTTGGAAGTGCCAGCTCTGACTGGACATTGTGCCTCTGGTTGGAGGTGCAGGGTCCCCAGTGCATGGTCACTGCCTGCAGAGCCCAATTTTCTGTCTTTCAGGTCAGTTTGGAGCCTGGTGGGAGCTGGAAGGCAAGACACATGGTTTAGGCTCTAGCTGAGGTGACAGCCAAAGACAGCACAGGTTCAGGGTGCTCAGCCTGCTTTGGGGTGGGCTTGGCAAGCTCTGGCAGGGTGATTTATGTGGAGCAAGCTCCTGCACTGTTACAGGGCAGCTGCTGAAGCTCCAGCCTGGGCAGAGGCAGCAGAACCAGTGTGGGTTTGTAGGAGCAGCTTGTATCAGCTGAAGGCTTTGTCTGCTGTGCTCTGGAGTGGTGGGTTTG
The DNA here is from genome assembly GCF_027579445.1 of Ammospiza nelsoni. Taxonomy (NCBI): domain Eukaryota; kingdom Metazoa; phylum Chordata; class Aves; order Passeriformes; family Passerellidae; genus Ammospiza; species Ammospiza nelsoni. The sequence goes on from NC_080651.1 coordinate 5,204,258, forward strand.
TGCTGTGTCAGCAGCCACATCCTTTCTGATCCTCTCTGGATAGCCCAGAGGCAGATTCACTGCATGCCTTTGGGTCTGCCTGTGCAGCTGTGCTAACCCTACCCACAGATTTGTGTGGATTTCCTGTGAGTTAACTGATCCAAAACAAACCCCCACCCCCATACAGATACATCTGTGACATCCCAACCCCAATACCTCTTGATCCCTTGGTGAATCAAGTGCTTTTAGTGTTCCCATGAGCCTGAGAGGGGCTGATTTTAGGGAACCTGCCCAGCAGGGATTTGGGGTGAGCATTACAAACTGGCAGTGAGCTCTGACTCGTGCTGGTGCTTGCTCTGGGAGGCTCAGCTGTGTCAGGGTTGTTCTGCAGAATGTTCTGCTGTAGCTGTGGTGCTCGTTGCCTTCACTGTGCTGTTAGCAGGCTGCAGTGTTCCACTGGGATAGCTTAATGAGTGCTTGGATTTTCTGATCCTGTTGTTTAATGAGTGTGTGATGAGTCCTGTCTGACTGATCTCTGTGAGCACTGAAGGTTCACTGGCTCCAGAGAGCCCCTGCTCTTTCTACCCAGAGCGTCACTTCCATCTGAAAAGGTGTTAGACACAGATTGAAGGGCTGTGCACTGATAAAATAATCCCTTTTTTTGGCATCCTGTAGGAGACGGCATAGCCAAGGGTGTTTTGCACTGACAGTGCTCTCTGATGCTCACTGTGTTTCACACCAGGGTTTTTAGCACAATTTTCAGGGATTTGGGAGAACTCCCTGCGTGGTGCTTTCCAAATGCAGCAGGTTTTCCTCATGTGCAATGGGTAGTTGATTTCCCTCTGAGCCAACACTCCTGCCTGCAGAGAGCAGCATTCTGGGAATACTTTGCTGTTTCCATGCAACAAGCAGTTTTTCTGCCCTGGCATGCCTTCACTGCGGATTTTCTGATGGATATAACTTTTTATTTATGTATTTCTCATTAACAGCTACATTTCATTACTGTCTAACTCTCCTTTTTTTTTTTTCGCTTTTGTATTTTTTTAAACAGATCAACTGTGTGACTTTCCCCCACCCTGACGTAATGCCAGAGCAGCAGTTGCTGAAACCTTCAGAGTGGAGCTACTGTGATTATTTCTGGGTAAGTGGGCAGCCAGCCACATGCAGCTCCAGAGCTTCCAAGAAAGTGGAATAAACAGCTTGATTTGTGGTACAAGGTAAAGGAGAATTTGGGCTGAGATACAGTGTGTTCAGGGAGTACCACAGAGACTGGGGATGCCAGGGAAGATCTCCTGGAAACATCTGACCAGTCTGAGATGTGGCTGATCCATCAGAGAAGGAAAGGCATGGGCAGTTCCCAGGAGATGAATTTGCTCAGGAAATAGGGAGGATGTAGGAGAAGCCACATATTTCAAAATAGCTCAGGCAAAAGGGCAGTGCAGGAGGAAGGGAATAGAATCACACAATCCCAGACTGGTTTGGGTTGGAAGGGATCTTAAAACCCTCCCTGTTCCACCCCTGCCATGGCAGGGACACCTTCCACTGTCCCAGGCTGCTCCAGGCTCCATCCACCCTGGCCTTGGGCACTGCCAGGGATCCAGGGGCAGCCACAGCTGCTCTGGGGCTTCCCCATCCTCACAGGGAACAATTCCTTCCCAATATCCCATCTAAGCCTGCCTTCTGGATGTGGGAAGGCATTCCCTGGGTCCTGTCCCTCCATGCCTTGTCCCCAGTCCCTCTCCAGCTCTCCTGGAGCCCCTTTAGGCCCTGCAAGGGGCTCTGAGCTCCCCCCAGAGCCTTCTCCTCTCCAGGCTGAGCAGCCCCCATTTCTCAGCCTGTCTCCAGAGCAGATGTGTTCCAGCTCAGTGGCCTCCTCTGGACTTACCCCAGCTCCATGGATAGCAGAATGGCTGGCAGGGAATGTGATCCCAGTGTTACCAGAGCCTTGAGAGCCAGGGATGCACAAGGAAGCAGGGGTGCCCCTTCTAAAGCAAGTTAAAACCTCTTTGTTAAATTGTACAGCTCCTTCCACGGGGTATTCCAGAGGTCAGACAATGAATGCCTTCTTTGTAGGGTGAGGTCTGTGAAGGACAGGCCAGTTTATAGCTTGAGTAGTTTTAATGCAGCCTGGAGCATGCAGAGTCTTCCATGGCTGGTTCTGTGTGTGCCCCCTTGTGCTCAGGTCTCTTTTCAGGCTCCTGAGTCACATGAAAATGATGCTGTGGTCCTTGGAGTGTGGAGCTGATAGAAAATTATAGAAAATGGTCTTCCAGTGGAAAACTTTCTTTCCACCTGAATGTTTTTCTGGGCAGTGAGAGGAAAACTACAATGGAATGAACAAGTACTACAAAAGGAACCAGCAATGAAGCTTTTAGGAATCTCATGTATATTTTCTGTTCAGCAATGAAGCTTTTAGGAATCTCATGTGTGTTTTCAGTTATTGGTTATTGAAGTGTTTCCCTTTTAATAAAAAGTGTCAGTGTTGGAGGCCCAGCAGAATGTCTCCTTGTGCCTGCTCAGTGCTGATGGCAGGGCGTTGCTAAAATACACTGAAAAAAAAATTACACATATTTGAAAATGGTCACATTACCACAACATTTATTCAGTTCCTTCCAGTCTTCTGATCCCAGTGGACCCTAAATAATTAATGGTGTACTGACTGATTTTTTTGTACATGTCTCACAAAAGTTCCTGCCTCATTTGGTCCTCCCTGTTCAAGCTCAGCCTGTGCTTGGTTCCATGGCTTGGTCACATCTTGATTTCAATGAAACTCTACTCACAGCTCCTTACTTCTTGCAGACTTTTATCCTCCCATAACTCTGCTTGCAGGAATTTCCTCTTTGGCCTTGTCATGCTCTGCCCACAGCTCAATTCTCCTTCCTCCATCATCTCCACTTCTCCCACTGGCTCAGCCTGCTGGTGCCTGGCAGGGCACCCTGCCAGTCTCCTGCTTTGATTAATCTGGCATTTTCCTCTGGCTGCTTGTGCAGCACGTGGGGGATCAGGGCAGCACTGGGGGAGGTGTTCTCTGAGAGTTTGGGTGTTGGAAGAGGGTAAGAAATGAAATAGGGAAGCAGGGAGAAAACTGTGTTGGTTCTTGAAGCCAGTGGAGCAAGGGTTTGTGTGAGAAACAGGCAGTGAGGGATGGGATGTGCGGTGGCAATCTGTGGGATGGGTTTGCCTTGTTTTACAGCAGATTTATGCAGACTGGCTCGGTTTTCCTCAGTAAAAATCACAGTTGGCAGGCTGCTAAAGGTGTTTTAGGGCTGGAAGGAGCAGCCCTGTCCTCCCCTCTGCCCCAGGAGTGTTCCCTTGTTCCAGGGCTCCTGCTTTGGGCAGGCTGAGCCCTTGGGGCTGACCTTACCCAGGTGTGAAAGGTGCTGGGCAGGAATGACAGCAGGGCTGCTGCTTGGCCCCCACAGCATCCCTTTCTTGCTAAAGATAATTGTAAAACTTCCCTTTTTAAATTTAAGAAAATGAGCAAGAAGGACGTGATGCTATTTCTTTGAGAGGGTCTGAGGTGCTGTAGCCACAGCAGCTCGGAGGGCAGGATTCCTCAGGCACCACTGCTGGGAGCCACATCTCTGTGGGTTTGGCCTCCAAAGGTTTTTGCTGAACTTCCTTTTATTTCTTTCAGGCAGACAAGAAGGACTCACAAGGGAACAACACAGTGTCAGGATTTGAAATTCTTCTTCAAAAGCAGCTTAAAGGGAAACAAATGCAGAAAGAAATGGCAGAGTTTGTTCGAGAAAGGTAATTAGCACTTGGCTATCAAATGAAATCTTTATTGCACTTGTTTTCTCCCCAGTTTAGATATTCCTTAAATATGTTAAGGCTTAAACTGCATAAAAGGTTTGCTACAAGTTCTTACTGAAGATTTAATATTTCTTTAGTGTTCATCCACACTTTCCAGTTCTCACTTGTCTGAGCTGTATTGCACAAAGGCTGTCTGTCAGAGGGAACCAAGAAGGTTTTAAGCAGCACATTCAAGGAAAAAGTATAAACAGGAGAGAAGCAGAGTGGAGGTGATGTTTAAAAGGGAAATATTTTGTCTGAAAAGTACAGAAGCAATTTGTTCACATGCAGCATAGGCACAGTTTCCTAGAGGAAGATTTAAAAAAAACCATCACTTTGAGCTTGGTAATAGAACCACAGGATGGTGTGGGATGGCAGGGACATTAAAGTTCATCTCATTCCAGCCCCTTGCCAGCTGTAAGTGCAGGGACACCTCCCACTGTCCCAGGGACACCTCCCACTGTCCCAGGTGCTCCCAGCCCCATCCAGCCTGGCCTTGGGCACTGCCAGGGATCCAGGGTGGGCACCCTGTGCCAGGGCCTGCCCACCCTGCCAGGGAACAATTCCCAATTCCCAATATCCCATCCATCCCTGCCCTCTGGCAGTGGGAGCCATTCCCTGTGTCCTGTCCCTCCATCCCTTGTCCCCAGTCCCTCTCCAGCTCTCCTTTAAGCACTGTCAGAGGCTCTGAGCTCTCTCCAGAGCCTTCTCAGGGTGCAGTTCAGTTGGGCAGAACTTGCAGATATTTGCTTCATTTGTAATTTGTTTTGTTTCTCCCTCTCACCTCTTTTTTCATGCTAGGGATGTGGCAGAAGTGGGAAAATGCAAAGAAGTGGGAAAATGCAAAGAAATGGTGGCAGATACACTCACATGAGGTTTCTGTAGCCTTTGACATCACATAATCCAAGAGGCAGTTATAGTGGGACCAGAGGTAGAAGAAAGAACAACCTGGAACGTTAAAAGTGCAATTGAGAAATAGGAATGCTAAGGGAGAGGATGGGAAGGCAACCAGAATTATGATAGCAAGGGAAAAGAGGGGGAAGCTGCTTCAAAGGAAGTAATATATAATGAAATTTGACAGAAATAAAAGCAGGAGGCATTCAAGAGGAAAGGAAAGTTGGTGTGAAATTAGAGAGAGCAAGGAGAGCAGCTCTGACACTGTGGGGAGGAGTGGCTGTCCTCAGCAGAGGAAGGAAAAGACCCACTGTGTGCTGGGAACAAAAAAATGTTGGGAATTGAATGTGAACAGAGTCGGGATGGGAGTTACAGAAAGATTATTACATTTTTCATCTGTTTGTAACCAAAGATCAGGAGTGTTCTGTGTGGAAAAGGAGGAGGTTGGTGTTGAGCTGGAGGGATTATTCATGGAAACAGCTCAGACCATCGGGGAACCTCAGCTAAGAGGGATAAAATAAGGTTTTCATGATGACCATCAGGTGCCTTGGGGAGCACGAGACCACATTAATTAAATACTGGGAATTTTTGTGTCCAGAAAAATTCTCTTTGTACAATCAGCCTGCTGGAGGTGAGTTCAGGCAGCTGTTAAAGACAGCCCTTCAATAGGAAGCTGATATAAGACATGATAACCAGACATGATAACCAGATTTCTTCATCAAATATCCAACAAGAGGGAAGCTAACTGCAATTTGGTTTATCAGGTAGATGATTTTACAGGAGCTTCTTGTCTATAGTGATTTCAGACTGAGCAATTACATGTTCATTCAGTTCTGTTTGACAGAGGTGGGGTTTTAAAAGTCAAATAGTCAGCGACTTTGAATTTTAGGAAGACAGACCTCAAGAAAGGGAGGAAAGTAATTAATAAATATACTGAACTGAAAAATCCAGGGTGTTGGTGTGAAAGAAGGTATTACTTTAAATCAAAAGTGAGAGTAAGGTCCAGAATTTGCATTCAGGAAAGGCTCCAAAACACCAAAAAAATCTGCACACTGCCCTGAGAAGCACCAAGTATTGAAATAGTGTTTCCATTAGCAAATTGTTTCCATTATTTACTTTTTAATTAAGCAGTGCTCTGTTTAGAAAATGTAAGTTAAATAGCAGATTATTTAGTTTCTGCCATGTTCAGCAGATCCAAATATGCACATTTCACTGTTTGTCTGAGCAATTTATGGAAGATTTCTGCAGTCTCTGCACTACAGGAAAAATAATTATGCTTCTGTTGTCTGATAATTCCATTGTTCCCTCCTAATCTGGAAGAACAGTGTAAAAAGACTCAGTCACAGTCTTTCCTCAGTGGGAATTATGGAGCTGTCTGTCAGATATCCTCTACCACCTTCTCTCCCTGTTCCCCTGTTGTCTTAATCTATTTAGTTCCTTCTTGCATGGCAGTCACATCAGATCATCTTCGCCTCCCTTTGCAGCTCTCTAGTTTTTCTTCATCCACCATAATATGTCATGGCTGAAATTGAGTGTGGGCACAAAAAGTATTCTTTTTATCTCAAATGTGCCCCATAAAAGGGCACTTGCTCAGGCAGCTCCTGCAAAGGGGCCTGCCAGAAACACCCCACCTTCTGAGGCTGTGTGCATGGACAAATAAAGACACTTCAGAGCGGGTTTTGTGCACAGCTGGCACAGAATAAGGAGTATTTCTATCTGGGGGACTCACAGTTCTCTCAAAAATGTTCTGTTGAGCGAGCTGGGTTGAAAACCAGTGAACAGACAAGTGTTTGCTGTGCCTGGGAGCATGTGCACCTTGCAGTTTCAGTGGCAGCAGAAGATGGTTCCAGGCAGGATTCCCATCACCTCTGCACCAGCTGTGGGTCGTTCCTCCCTGCTGGGCTGTGTGGCAGCGCCTTTCTGTCACAGACACATTTTATGAAAAATCCTTTCCTGAGGATTTTTCCTCCTGAGAAGCTGAGAGGCCTCAGGAACAAAATGTAAACAGTGATTATCTGCTGCTGTGGAATGCAACAGGTGCATCTGTGATTGGTCTCATTGGGTTGTTTGTAATTAATGGCCAATCACAGTCAGCTGGCTTGGACTCTCTGAGACAAGCCTTTGTTATCATTCCTTCTTTTTCTATTCTTAGCCAGCCTTCTGATGAAATCCTTTCTTCTATTCTTTTAGTATAGTTTTAATATATATCATAAAATAATAAATCAGCCTTCTGAAGCATGGAGTCAGATCCTCATCTCTTCCCTCATCCTCAGACCCCTGTGAGCACCGTCACACCTTTGCTGCTCTGCTCCCTTGCCCCTGGCAAGCTCAGCTCCTGTCCTGGTGCCTCCAGGTGGGTGAAGACCAGCACAGGGCAGTGGGTGAGAGGAAGGGGCTGCTGCTGCCACATCCCTGCCACGATTGTCACCCATCACAGAGAGCAGGAAGCATTTGCTGTCCCCAAGGAAGGTGCACTTCATCCCCCCAAATCTCATCTGGGTTTTTCCTGGGTGGCTGCACTCCTTCATTTTTGCCTCAAGGATGTGCAGCCTCACATTTCACAGCAGACTGAAGCACGTGCTCCTGGTTTTGCAGACAGCAGAGCAGAAACACTCTGTCCTTGTTGCTGGCTCTCCAGAACTGGAGCTTCTTCAGCTAATTTTGTCTCACATGCCGTCCTGCATATAGCCCTGCTCTTGCCTCTGCATTTTTAGCGTATGGGGGGAGAAGACTGCTCATCAAACCAGTGCTGCCAAGCCCTGGAGACTGAAAGGAAAATTCCTGTGGCAAAATCTGTTAAAATGCAGAGAATTTCTTGAAATTATGTGTGTGGGTTTCTGCCTTAAAGCTTACTTACTGCTGTCTTTTTATTTTCTCTCTGTGTGTATGTGAGTGTAGGATAAAGATTGAGGAGGAATATGCTAAGAACCTGTCCAAACTGTCTCAGAATTCCTTGGCTGCTCAGGAAGAAGGGTAAGTGTGTCTCTGTGAATTTCACAGAAGACGAATTTTAATATAAAAGGCATTTCTCCCACACAGGTACAAGTAATTTTCCCCAGCTCTCTCCCTCTGAGTAGAGGTTTATTTAGATTAGCACCCTGGGCATGTTAGGGAAGATGGAATTGCTTCAGAGTTGTTTGTTTGTTTTTTGTTTTTTTTTTAGGTTGTTACTGAGAAGTTTTTTAGGAATATGTGTATAAAACGTTGCATTTCCAATCAGGTTTATATGCTGTCCTTGTTGTAGGCAGGACTGGTTTCCTTCCAGGATTAGCATGTATTTCAACTACTTTGGAAATGGAAGAATATATAGAATATATATATATACTACTGAGAGTAGCTGTGTAAGGTCAATGCTGGTACAATCAGAGCAGCACAGACAAGAGGGAGGATAAAGAAGTCTCTTCTTATCAAGGTTCTGGCACTCCAAGAAAAGCAGCAGACTGCTGCTTATTTCCAACATTTTACACTTGGGAAGTTATTAAGAAGACATTAGGCAGTGCAGTTCAGCCTGAATTGCATTTTTTCAGTATTAATGCAAAGGCACCACTGCTGAAGGATCAGAACTTGGTGGCTCTGTGTGTTTCACCACAAACCCTCCGAGCTCTGAAGGCCAAGCTGGAAATGACTGTCTTCATTTTGGCACTGAAGCTGCATGAGGTGTTTTGCTCAGCTTCCAGGAGGCAATGACAGAAATTCCAAGAGGATAACTGGGCTGTTACTGCCCTGAGCACCTACACTGGGAATGGTTTCTGTCCTCCTTTCTCCTTAGGGCTGGATGCTCAGCTGATCTAGCAAAGCTAAACCCCTTTCCTCCCACATCTTCCTTCACTTTCTCCTACCCCCAATGGGAAAAGGAGGGAATGACTGAAAAAATGAAAGGGAAGGAGACAAAGTAGGTGAAAAGAAAATGAATGAGCACTCAAGCCTAAGAAATGTTGAAGTAGAAAACTGGAAAGGACATGGAGCTGAGAGCACTGTCCAGTGATGCTCTCCCAGATAGCAGGGGTAGTGTCAGTGGGAAATGGGCAGTGGGAGAGGACCTCAGGGAAGGAGGAATATTCTCTAGGTGTGTCTAAGTTGTTTAACTGATGAACACCACATTTGAGGACTCAAGGCCTTGCAGCAGCCTCAGAGGTGACAGATCATTATTTTGAGATTGCAGGTGACAGGTGATTTTTCAGGCTATCAGGAACAGTCAAATCTCATTATCCTTGAAAAGGGGATGGGGAAGAGATAGAAGGAGCCAGGAATTGTAGATCACTCAGCTTTATTTAACCTGTGCAAAGTGGTAGAGTAAACCATCAAACTTCCACTTAAGGGGAAAAATTAGATGCAATTGTTGTATATGCATAGAGAGCCATGCCAAGCCAACCTAAATTCCTTCAGTGATGGAGTAAAAGACTAGGTCAAGCCTCACAGCTCTTAATTTAGTGTTGCTTTTTGTGATGGGAGATTCTCGTAGGCAGACAAGAGAAATGGTGGCCTAAATAAAGCTTAATGTGCAAAAAACTAGGTAGGAAAAACCCACTGCTTACAGAAACTAAACTGCAGAAAGTAACTGTGGAATGAGATCCCAAAGGGTTTGTCCTAAGTCCAGGGTGTTTTAAAATGTTTTTGTAATGAACAACCTGTGATAGAAGAAATTACGGATTTACTGTATCCAGAGATGTGACAGAGCTAGGAGGGTTGGTATGTGTAACTTGAGGAAAAGGTTGCAATTCAGAATTCTTGTGTTAAAATTGAGAAACTAACTGAAAAAAAAAACTAAGATGCATTTTAATGAGGACAAAGCAGCGGGTTTTATACTTTCACAGGATGTGAAAGATACAGTTACATAACACTTTGTGGGAGAAGGATCTGGCTATAGTGAATCACAAGCTTATTCATCAACAACTTCATGCTGTTGTCTAAAAAGGCAATCACATTGAAATATGTAGAAGAAAGAGTGTCTGATACAAAATAATCTGTTACCAGTTTAGCCCCTGGAGTTGCACTGTACTGGGGACAGTGTAGTTTTGGTTATGGTGCTTTAAGAGGAGTCTGGGCCGTTGTAAAGGATCTGGAGGAGTGTGCCTCAGCTGCCACTGTCCTGGAAATAATCTGAAAGAAAAAGACAACAGAGAAATTTCCAAGTGCTGAAAAGCTTTTCCACAACTTTTCACCTGAAGTGAAAATCTGCTCTCTGAAGTAGGGTGTAAAGTAGAAGAGGTAGAAAAAACTGCATTGGTGGGAACTTCGTTATGGTGAGGATGAGATGCTGAAGGGTCTTGCTTAGGGAGGCTCTGGTGTCTCTCTAAGTGGAGATTGTCATAAACTGGGTTTGCAAAGATCTGCTGCAAACAATGCCAACACAATTCTGCCTTGGTCACAAAGGTTGGGCGTTTTCTCAGACTTCTATTACCATTTTCCATGATTTTGCCGATCAAGATATGGTACAAAGTGCCATGCCAGATTTCTCTGACAGATCCACAAGGAGAGGTGGGGAAGGGACTGATCATTGTCCTGCTCTTCCTTCAGCACACTGGGAGAAGCTTGGGCTCAGCTCAAGAAGAGTTTAGCTGATGAAGCAGAGGTTCATCTCAAATTTTCTTCTAAGGTAAATGGTTCTTTCTTTTCCAAATATTTTTTTCCCTGTATTGGTGGGCCTCTCCCTTCAGTGCATGTTAGTGGGGGAAATACACAGGCATGTGGTACAATTTTAGGAGAATTAATAAGTTGGTGAACAAACTTGCTGAAACTCTGTCCAATCTTCCTCCCAAAATCAGTTTATTTAGTCTACCTGCTGAGTAAATCAAAACACATCTAGCTTTAATTTTTCATTAAAAAGTAAAACTGATTTTAGATGTTGTTCACCTGGACTCTGTGTTCCAGCAGTAAATTGAACTGGTGCTTGTACAATTCACTTCTGCAAAGGAAGAAATGAAAAGCAATATTTGGCTTCTCAACAAGAATCTACTCTACCTGTCTGGAAGGAAGAGAACAAGAATTCTGGCTTTTTTTGTACCATTAGCCTTTCTCAAAAGTCTGCTGGGAGCATCACGTTATTTTGGGGTTTTATCTCAAGTGATGCCCAAGGAGATTTCTTTTACAAATTATGGTATTTATCTGGGTTTTTTCTACCACATGTGACATGCTCTTGAATCCTGTTGCATTCTGTTAACCTCTGTGGGTGTTCAAGTTCAATTCAGTGGCAGATATCTCAGCACAACAGCCATGTTCTGGAGGAAAATTATAGCTCTGCACCATTTGTAAGCAATTCAGCGGAGGTTACTCAGGCAACCAGCTGCTGCCTTGGTAACCCACTGCTCTGCCTTAAACTTCGACATCAGGGCTGTAATTAGTGAAATACTTTTTGCTCCCCATTGTCCTCCTGAATTGTTTTCCAAAAGGAAGAAATGCACCTTGGAGTGATATGTGTGTGTAGGCAGGCCAGGTTGAGAGGGGCTTTTCCATTATTTTACTTCTTAAACTCTGCACAAAAACTCCTGCAGCATCCTCCAAATCCTTCCCACTGTTTGTGTGCAAACAACAGTGTGAATGTGGCACTTTAGGGGCAAGGTTTAATGGTGGACCTGGCAGCCCTGGGTTGTGTATTTGCCAGGAAATGCCTGATGAGGGCAGGAATGATGAATCTGACTCTGTGTTCTCAGAAGGCTAATTTATTACTTTATGATACTATATTATATTAAAGAATGCTATACTAACTATACTAAAGGATACAGAAAGGGTACATACTAAATGCTAAAAAGATAATAATGAAAATAGTAATAAAAATAATGAAATAATAATAATGATGATGATAATAATGATAAAAGCTCGTGACTGTTTCCAGAGTCTTGACACAGTTTGGCCCTGATTGGCCAATGGATCAAAACTACTCACAGCAGAATCCAATGAAACAATCACCTGTTGGATAAACACTCTCCAGACACATTCCACATGAGCAAAACACAGGAGAAGCAAATAAGAGATAAGAATTGTTTTCCTTTTCTCTAAGTCTTTTCAGCTTCCCAGGAGAAATATCCTGGGCAAAGGGATTATTTCAGATAATGTAGATGCCACACCTGGGTTGACGATGGGATTTGATGATCTTGGAGGTTTTTTCCAGCTGTGGTTCTGTGCAGAGCCAGGGATTGCTGTCTGGCTCCTCAATTCTTCCTTTATTTTCATTTCCAGCTCCAGAGCGAGGTGGAGAAGCCCCTGCTGAACTTCAGAGAGAACTTCAAGAAGGACATGAAGAAGTGTGACCACCACATCGCGGACCTGCGGAAGCACCTGGCCAGCCGCTACACGGCTGTGGAGAAGGTGGGAGCAGGAGCAGCCTGCAGGCTTTGAGACACCAAACTGCTGCTTTGAGCAGAGCAGCTGCCCCTTGGAGAGTTTCAGCTCTGTCACAGCTGTTCCTGCTGAGGACTTTCACTGTTTATTGAAATTAGGGTGCTCCTGACGCAGGGAATGATTGGTATCTGACTCTATTGATTCAGAAGGCTGAATAATTGCTTTATTAAACTATATTATATTACATTATACTATACTATACTGTATTGAAGATTACAATTACTATTCTTTAAAAGACTACTATTCTTTAGTATTCTTTGTATACTACAAAGAATACTAAAAGATACTAAAGAAAACTCCTGTCTGAGAAAGCTAGGACACAGCTTTGAGTGATTGGCCAAGGAAAGAAAACAATCCTCAGCAGAATCCAATTGACAAATCACTTCAGGTCACAAACAGTCTTCCTAACACATTCTACATGTGCATAACAGCAGGAGCAGCAAGTGGAGATAAGAATTGTTTTTCTCTTCTGCTCTCTGTGCTTCTCCAGGGAAAAACTCTGAGAGAGGGAATTATGTCTCTCTGCTCAGGGAATGTGAATGCCACAGCTGTTTGCTGTGCTTTGCCCAGCCCCAGAAATAGTTTGGCGTTTAACTGAGATCTGGGAAGTGGGGGGGCAAACATCTCATTGCTGAAGTGGCTTTTTGGTTCATCCTCCCCTTGCCAGCTTGGGGCAATAAATTTGAGGCAAACACTTCTGATTAGTGTGCATCTGTTGTCCTCAAAATGTAGAGCACCTTGCCTTAGAATGGCAGCAGGGTCAGGTCAGAGGCTCACCTGGCTCTGTGGCCAAAAGCAGCTGGACCCTGACCTGGGAAATCACCAGCCCTTCACAAGAAACATCCTCACTGAAAAAGCCCACACAGCAGCAGCAGCAGCCAGTAATGGGCTGATGTGACACCAGCCAGGAGGTGGCTGAGGTCGTGGTGGAGGGAGTTAGACCCACAAAATGTGATCTCCCAGCAGCAGCTGGCAGAAATGAGCATGCTTGTGCCTCAGCTGCCAAATTGTATCCTCATGAGTTTGCTTTTGGGTGTAAATTGGAGAGGAAAATACCATTCCCAGTCATCCCCAAAGCTGTTTGTGCTTTCATTAAAGCTCAGCAGGAGTTCCCCAGGGACAGAACTGTGGCAGGATACACAAGGTCCTTAGGCTGAGTGTCTGCAAGGAAGGCATTTTTCTGCAGAACACCAAGTTCTTCACACTCCTATCTGCAAAGCAACTCAGTAGCAATACTGGGAGTAGTGAATTAGGAATAACCCTGGGAAGAAGGAAGAGCTGTGACTGCAGTGCCTGTGGAGCACTCAGCCCTCGCAGATTGCTCTCCTGCAGCTCCCTCTCCAGACCTGCAGGACCCACCAGGGCCTCAGAACTGCACATGGAAAAAATTCCAGGAATGTTTCAGCAGAGCTGTAGCATTTAGGCTGGTGTGACTGTAAAAAACTGCAAAGTTCTAAGAAAATGCAGACATCCAATTTAGTTTGAAACACTGCTACAGTATAAAGAACAAATGTGACACGTTTTATAACAAATCCATGCAAAGCAAGTGATTTTTATCTATCAGCCTGCATGTAACAATGTTTATTTGTTAAGGTACTTTACTAATTTACATGTATAATATATATTTGTACTGATAAATCAGGTTTTAACAGCTTGAAGAACTTCTGAGTAAAGTAGTTCAAGTCACCAGTTGTAACCAGGCCTCAGGTTCTTGATTTCTACTGTTGGCATGAACCTGAGCAAGTTTTTCTGAATTAAAAAGTCCCTAATTAAGTTCCTATTGTTAGCTTGTGATGGCTGTACATTGAGTCCAGAACTTACTTAAAGACAAATTTTGTAAGATACTTGAAATTACTTTAACGATTCAGATCCTAAGAAAAGTGAATAGAAGAGGTGTCCTGGTAATGATGCTGTTTAAGACACTTGAGAGAGGCTCCAGCTCTCTTTTCTTCCAGAAATAATGAGAAAGCTATTAAGAAACAGGAGAGCCTGATGATGCCATTAGTCCTTTGCCTTTCTAAGATTCTGAAGAGTTCAGATGCATTTGTGATTTGTTGGTGGTGACCCCTTTGTGGTCACAGGACACTTTTGTGAACTCCATGGTGTTGTAAGAGCCTGAATCCCTGTTAGGACCCAGTTCCATGCACAGTTGTTGACTCCTCCCTGAGAACCACTTGTGAGGAGTCCTAGGTGGCTGAAAGCAGCTGCCAGATCTTCTTCTCTGTAACTTCTGACTCTTCCTCATTCCTCCAAGGCCCGGAAAGCCTTGACAGAGAGGCAGAAGGATCTGGAAATGAAAACACAGCAGCTAGAGGTGAAACTCAGCAACAAGACAGAAGAGGAAATCAAGAAGGCCAGACGGAAGTCCACCCAGGCAGGTGAGTACCTGTGTCTGTCAGCACACAGCAAGAGCCAGGGGGCCTCCATCCATCCATCCATCCATCCATCCATCCATCCATCCATCCATCCATCCATCCATCCATCCATCCATCCATCCATCCATCCATCCATCCATGTGGTGCTTGGTTTTAATGTAAAAACAAAGGCTGTTGTACTTGCAGAGACCCCCTGTGGCAGGGAGGAATGATGAATCTGACTCCATGTTCTCAGAAGGATAATTTATAACTTGATGATACTATATCATATTAAAGAATACTGTACTGTACTGAAGAATACAGAAAGGATACTTACTCAATGCTAAAAAGATAATAATGAAAACTGTTGACTCTTTCCAGAGTCCCAACACAGCTTGGCCTTGATTGGCCAATGAATCAAAACAACTCACACCAGAATCCAATGAAACACTCACCTGTGGGTAAACAATCTCCAAACACATTCCACATGTGAGCAAAACACAGGAGAAGCAAATCAGATAAGAATTGTTTTCCTTTTCTCTGAGGCTTCACAGCTTCCCAGGAGAAAAATCCTGGGCAGAGGGCTTTTTTTCAGAGAATGTGAATGCTACAAAAGTCAAAGTGAACCATGCTACAGATCTGTGTGATGTTAAATCCTCAGAAGAAACAAGCCTAGTTTTTCTGACTCAGATGTCACAAATTATTGATAATTGAGGTGAGAACAGCAGAAGTAGGGTGAGTTATCTGTCTCATGAAGGTGTCCTTAGATTACTGAATGTTTGTGAACTTCCAGAGTCAGATTCAGAGAAGCTTAGCTGAGGGTGTTTCTTCCATAAATCACAGTTCCTTCCTTGGTTCATTCCTAAATCACACTCACCCACAACTTGGTGGGTGCCTATTGCACTTACTATTACTGTCTTTTTCCTTGAAAGTGATGTTTTTCGGTTTTTTCCCCTCTGCTACTCAGTGACTAAAATAATTTCTCTTCTGGGAATACCGAGGATATAGTAGTGTGTGCTGTCTTGTACTGAGGATACAGCCAGTTGCTGTGACCTGTGCACGTTTTGCAGAGGCTCAAGTCACATCTGCAGGACCCATCAGGAACTTTGAGATCTGCAAAGCTGATACATGCAGCTCAGTACCTTGGCTGAAAATAAGTTTTAGCTAGGCCTCCCATGTTTCATCCCTCCAACAAGGGATGTTTCTTGGCAGAATGGTCCTTCAGAGTTCTGAGGATTTTAAAACTTCAGGATAGGTGTCTGGGCTTTAAGGAGTCTGGGAAGAGTCCTTGGAAGTGTGACCAAGTGTACAGGCAATCATTTGAGGGGAAAGAAAAGTTATGATTTAACAACAGGAGGTTCTGTAAGAGATGTTCTTTATCACCTGAAAATTCACAGTCTCTCTTTGTTCCTTGTGTCCTTAGAAATTGTTTATAATCAATTTTTATTGAATAAGCAAGGAGGAGCTGAAGATCAGAGAGGGAGAGAGAAATTGAGCCTCATTTAAAGAACAAAGAGAATTTCCTAGCTGCAAAGCAGCAATCTCTGAAAATTGTTTTCCAAATTTGCCACCTGTGTTTCCCCCTTCATCAGTGCAGAGTCCTGTAACAAAGAAAACAATGGAAAGAACTGCAACTTCTGCTGTTATTGCCCTGATCACAGGAGCTGGAGCTCAGCTGGAATTGGGCATCTCCAGAGGCTGGAGAATGCATGAGGCTGCAAATCAGCGTCCCTTCATCCAACAGCTGGGGCCTGCTGCATCCCTCTCCTTTGAGACAGAGACCTCTTGGACAGCAGTCTCACCTACACAGTGCTGCCCTGCAGTTCCATAACTCACCATTGTTGATTTCCCATTTTAATTACTTTATTTTTCAAATACAACTTTCCATCCATGGCTTTTTTTTTTAACTGAAGTAGCTTGCCTTTTTTTTTTTATATTTCTGGGCATTTTGTAAAATACTACTCTTTATGCTTATGTTTTTCTTTCAAAATCTATTAATTCTCTCCCTAATCACCTGCTTTTTTGCCATATATCAGGTGCATGCATTTAGTTGAAATGTTGGTCTGTGTAGCAGAACTTCTCTGAGCTCCACCAGGATTCATCTTCAAACCCTTGAGGTCTACAAAACCTGACCTGCACTTTCTTTCTGAGCTCTGGCTGGACAAGACTGATGTGTTGTTGTCCGTTCTCTTTCAGGGGATGACCTGATGCGCTGTGTGGATCTTTACAATCAAGCCCAGTCCAAGTGGTTTGAGGAGATGGTGACCACCACTCTGGTGTGTAACATCTAAAGCTACCCTTGCAGAATTGTCATGGCCTCCAGTATTCATCATTCACAGCTAGTTCAGTGTAAAGCTCTGGGGAAAATGGGGTGATAAATCTCACATTGTTTGTCCCACTCTCAGTCCTAAGAAAAGCTCATCAGTAGGGGAAAGAAGAAATAATTGTGTCTTTGCAGAAGGCATTAAACCAGTTCAGGGCTGCTTAGGGGCCAGAACACTCAAATTGTCCTTGAGAAGGATGAAGTAATGCACAAGGAAAACACAGAAAAACACATGATAAATCGCCAAATCCATTTATACATTCATTAATTTTTCTGTTCCACAATTTCACAATTTTCTTTGAAGTCTCCCCAGAGCCATCTCTTCTGCAGACTTAACAGCCCCACTTGTCTCAGCCTGGCTTGCTGCAAGCTGCCTTGGAGCATCCCTGTGGCTTCTTCTGGACTTAACCCAGAAGCTGCACATCCTTCTTGTGCTGCCAAGCCCAGAGCTGGCTCCAGGTGGGATCTCACCAGAGCCTCCCCTAAGGGCCCTCCAGACCCTTTTTTGTATTTGTGGCCCTGCTTTGGACACTCTTAACAGCTTAAGGTCTTTTTTTTTTTTTTATATTTTCATGCCCAAAACTGCATATAGTGCTCAGTGTATTCAGTCCAGAAGGACTAAATGCAGATTTTGGGGTATAATATCAGAATTCAGAAGAAGCGGGAGGCAGAAAATGTCAAGAGGAAAGACAGAAATCACGTGCATTTCCAACTAAAGGTCTCTGGGTTCTGCTTACTGCCATCTGAGCAAGGTGGAAGCTTGTCCCAGCTCATCATCTGGTGAGCTGTGCTCTGACAGGTGTCAGGTTGGAATGGGGGTGTTCTGAGCCATCCCCCCAGTGTGCTTTCTGCTGCCCCAGGGAATCACTGGAATTTCTGTAGCTAGCAATAAAGCACACAAAATTTCCTGCAGGAACAGATTCCCTCTTGCTTGCAGCATCTCTGAAGGCAGTGCCTCCACTGTCTGCCTTGGTTGTCTCAGTTTTGGAGCCTTTTGGAAAGGTTTGACCTTCTTTTCTGTTGCTAGGCTGAGATGACTGCTGTTGCTTGCTGTTTCTTATTCTTTGCAGAGCAGAGGAATGTGCAACCACAGAGTCCAGCTCCAAAGCATGACCCTGGGGCAGTATGGCACCTCCTGGCAGCCTTTTGTGTATCCTCCTTTCTCTGGGCCTCCGAGCTCAGGTTCCAGTAAAAATATGGACTTGTTTTTCTTCATGTCCAGGAGCTTGAGAGACTAGAAGTTGAAAGGGTGGAGATGATTCGGCAGCATCTGTGCCAGTACACACAGCTGCGGCACGAGACAGACATGTTCAACCAAAGTGTAAGTGTGCTTTTGTTTGCTCTCTGTGCCCTTCACTGCCCTCCAGCTGAGCTGAATTGTCCCTCCTGGCCTGCTCTGACTGGCTTTTTCAGAGGATGTGGGGGAAGTGTCTGCAGCAGTGCTGCACAGGGCTCTCTGATCACATTTCATGCAGCTCATTCCTGAGGGAGACACAACCAGCTGAGGTACATTTGGCCAGCATGAGACATTATCAGCTCTCCCAGCATGATGCACTACTCCCCATGAGGTCTTCTGTTTGTGCAGGGAAGATGCTGAATTTCACTATTGGAAAAGGCAGTGTATAAATATATATATTCCTTATTGAAAACTGGCCATTTATCAAATACTGAAGTATGGGGGATCCATGCTGACTCAGTACAGTTGTGTTTGGTGTAAGGTGCAGGAGTCAGAGGCTGCCTGGCTGCTGCCTGGCACAGGAAACCTGTCTCTGCTTCTTCAAGTCTCCCTCTCACAAGGCTGCACGTCCAAACCTGTCCTGTCCATCCAGTCTTGCGTACGTGCAGCTCTCACTTGTCTGCAGATGCAGTGTAGGCATGCCCACAGCTGCTCTGCATGTCAGAGCAATGACTCTCTGCCTGAAGTGTGCCCTTGACATTTGGATTCTTGTTTTCTTCATTTCAGACAGTAGAACTCGTGGATCAGCTGCTTCGGAAAGTGGATCCTGCCAAAGACAGGGAACTGTGGGTAAAAGAACACAAAACTGGAGATATCCGACCTGTGGACATGGAAATATAGACTGATCTGTGGTTGGATGGGATGAGTCCACTGAATTAAGCAGGCTAACGTTTGTTTTTAAGGGTCAGAAGAGCATAGGGAAAAGGTTGTTTCACTACCAGACAGACACCTTGTAATTTATGCCTGTACGGGCTATCTCTGTTCCATTTAGTCATTACAATGGTCCTCGTTGTGCTAAGCCTTAAGCACCAGACATTCCAGGGTGAAAAAAAATCAGATGTGTGCTTCCCACCAGAGGTTCCCAATTGCACGCAGCTTCCAGGAGAAATCTGCTTCCTGGCACAGAACGTGCCCTGTTCTCCAGTGACTTTGTGCTCCACCCCTTGCATGATTATCTCTATCCAGTATGTTAGAACAGCAGGCAGAGAGCCTCTGGCCAGCAGGGAGATAACTGAATATGATGCAGGAGGCAAGGAAGTCCTGATCACCAATCCCAGGTCTGTCACTGACTGCTCTCATGGCCATAGGCAAATCAATTCACTTTCCTGGCTCCCCCATTTATGAAATCTGTGGGTCCTGCAGCAATGTTGTGTGGATGCATTGCTTTCATAGAACAGTCTTTCACCATGGCAGTGAAGTGATGGCCCTTCTCCCAAAATCTGTGGAGAGGATTCGTGTTCTTCCTGTTTTATACTCCCTCTCAGGGATGCATAAACCCATTTTCATGATTTCTGTTGTCGGCCAGTCGGTAAGTTTGAAAGTGTTACCATCACAGTTTTTAATCAGGAAAGATTTGGTTGTACTATACCTACCTCATTAGCTGTCAGAGTGCCCTCAATGACAGAAGGAGGTCATATTCCAAGGAATAAATGAGATGTTTAAAATTTTTCCTGCTCATGCAAGGTGTTTTTCCACAGAATCTCCTTAAAAACAGTCCTCGAATAGTTTACTTGGCATTCAGGTTTAAATTTCCTTTGTTGGTTTCTTCAGGTGAATATCACAGACTTTAGGTATTTTTAATTACTGGGCTTGTCCCATTAAATTTTGGCTTTTATCTTTTTGGAGCCTGATTTTCAAAGGTGCCATGAATATGTGATACTAGATTGCATTCAGTGTAGATGTAGGTGCCCAGCACTTCTGTACCATGTGAGTTTTTTCTGTTACTCTTAACTGCAAACCACCAAAAATTCAACACAGCTCTTAGCAAATAGTGTTGTGTAGTTTGGAGACTGGTTTTGAAAAGGTATTTATTTTCTTCTGCTGTTATTTCTGATGGAGTATTCAATGTTGCTGTTAATATATTTTTTCAGCATTTCATACAATGCGAAAGTTCTTCAGATTCTTGCTTTAGATCCAGGAGAAATCTTGATTCTCACCACTGTGGCCTTTACTCAGTGTTTACTGTGGTCTTAGCTACAATATCCCAAACCACACTATTTCATTTGATCCACACTTCTGCTCCATTTTGTCTCACTGTTACTGTCTTTTTCTCCCCAGCCCCAGAACTGCATCCTTCTTTTGTTTTACTGCTATTCCAGATTTTTGTTCACCATCCTCCAAATGCTGGGATTGGATCATTGGGAGTCAATATTCCTCTTTACAAATACAAACTGAGACACAGGAAAGTCTTACCTGGAGCATGTTTGTAACATTGCTGCAGTGGTGATTTTTCTGGTTTATTATTTCTAAATTATTACTGCATTTTTCTATTGGTCGCTTTTTTCCATCCATCTCTTTACTAGCACAGGTTTATTCCTGTCTTGCAAATTCCTTCACAACCCATCCTCTGCTGCCTCATCAACCTTTCCAAACCCTCAGCATCCTTTTGGCAGTGGGAGTGCCATGGCTGCTGCATGCTCAGGGTCACTGCTCCTGGTGTGACATTTCTGTGCTGCTCTTCTTCTGCACATTTGGGAATTTGGACTCTATTGGACTCTCTTTGGACTCTTTTGGGCTCTGTTCTTGGTGTTGGCAGAGCTCACTGTGCTGTGAGCCTCTCCTAAGCTCCTGCACAGAGCACTGCAGCACCAGCTGAAGGGTTTGGTTTACTGAGTGTCCTCCCTGGAATCCTCTTCTCCTTCCTTTTTCCCTCAAGCAGGGCAATTGATGATCTCTCCTTTTTAGTTTTTCTACTGATTCACTCTGTCTTATTAATTTTTGGCCCTATCAGTGTGTGCTTCTAACTCTTACCTTGCACTTCAGAGGACAGGCACTTTTTTATTTGTTAAGCCACAAGTGCAGGTTGAACTTGGAAAACTTCAGTGGCCAAAATAATGTGAATACATGAAAGCTGCATTTCAGGTTTCCCCCTGTTCTTGGCTGTATTGTAAATTGGAATGAGCAATCTTGACAATGCCTCAGCACATTCTTGTTTGGATTGCAAAACAAAGCTAGTTGTGCACTTTATACAGTATTCTCCTTAATAAATACCTGAAATAAGTTAGAAATTACACTTTATTTTTCCTCTGTCTTTAAAGATGTTTGTTACTTTACCTCTTTTGGACTGGAAATGCTGTCCATTAGCACAGCATTTATCTGGGGACTGTAATGTGTTTTGGTTCCTCTGCTAAGGTGTATTTATGCTGCTCTAAATTCTTAGTTGCAGGGTTTGTTGTTTTTGGTTGGTTGGGGTTTCTTTTTTTTTTTTGCAGGGGGGTTGGTTTTGGGTTTTTTTTTCCCCTTTTGGTTTTATTTTCCAGATAGTTTTCCTGCTTCTAGTTGTCGTTTTTGTTTTTATTTTATTTTTCCTTTTGGTTTTATTTCTAGACAGTTTTCCTGCTTCTAGTTCTTGGTCCATTTTAAATGTTTCAGGGATGTGAGCTGCCCAGAACAGCAATTCTCTTGGTGGAGTCTGTATCTTGTTTTCACTTCCACGAGCAGAGGAGAGCACAGGTACTTGGCTGTTGATCATTCCCAGCCCCAGGAGACTCTGGGTTCTGCTCCACAGGTGAGATGTTTCGCCCACAACACTCCCATCTGTGTTCAGTGCAAGTTTTGCTGTTGCCTATAAACATTTTTCATCTCATTTCTTTCAAAAAATTATATTCCCTCTTGATGTGCCCCTGTAGATCAGAGTTCCCTGGCCCATTCCCTTTTCTCACTGATGGATTTTGGATATTGATGCCTTCCAGGTCAGGGCATGCTGGAGTTCCCTTGCTTCTAACAGGCAGCATCTTCAGAGAGGGTAGTGTCACACTGAAAGGAGCCGGGGTTCCTGCTCTCACAGGGAACTTTGGGAGTTTCAGCATTGCTCTGTCTTCTACTGGGTTTCAAAAATGCAATGGAGTCTGTCTTCATGCTCATCCTACACAGCTGCTTCTCCAGAGCAAACTCAGTGTTTTATTGGAATTCCAGCATGTGTGGATGGTGCATGATGCTGCTGCAGTGTAGCTGAGCAATGGAATGCCAAAGGAAGTCTCTTGCCTCCAGCACTGAGCTTGGGCATCATCTCACTTCAGCTGGCACCTCACACTCCTGGTGTGAGCTTTGGCTGGTTGAGTCACTGTGGGGATCAGATTGGCAGGGTTATCTCACATCTCTGCATGCTCTGAGGTCACAGCTAGGTCAGCTCTCAGCTAACACTGTTTGCTTTCACTGCCAGAGGTAGAAAAGGGGGAATTTCTCTCTGCTCCTTAGCAGGTAGCTCTGCTTGCCCAGATCTGTTAGGCCACCCATGTTTTGGGAGTGCTGCCACATCTGTGATCTTCCCTCTTGGTCTGAGTGATGCTGTCACACTCTTGTCTGTGCTGGAGGGTTCTCTGGCATTTTCCATTTCAGCCACAGCCTTTTGGCCCTACTCTGGGCTTCCTGAACCCCATGGCTTCAGATCAGTGCCAGAGCTGGTGAGGTGCTTTTCCAGCTGTACACTCAGCTCCCATACAGAATAAGAACTTTTTATTCATCATCCAGACCCTCCTGCTTGTGTCTCCAAAGCACAGTTGAACATCTTCAAGGTATTCTTTCAGCTTTTTTCCTGCCAGAACTCATTCTGGATCCAGTGCTGTTGGCTGATTCCTGCGGGAGTTGATGAGCTGAGAGCAGTATTTTACCACATGGGTCAAGTGCACTCTTCTCCCATTAACAGCAAGATTCCAGTTTCTTTCTTGGAGCAATATCCCAAAAAGGCCTAATTCTCAGTTTGCCAACCTGCTCCAGGTTCAGTCATCTCTGTAACTCACACCTGTTCATCACTTCTATGGGTTGGACATCTTCTGAAAGACTTTTGTTGCTCCCTTATGGGGACATTGGTTCATTATTGGACACTGGAATTGTAGAAGATAGCTTTAATTTTTTTTAAATTTTAAAATACTGTAACAGCAGTGAAAATCACACAGAAATCCCTGATATGTTTCTAGACTGCCTTTCCCCCTGTGCAGTCACTTCTGAGCTGCTGGGGGGCAGCTGTGCTCCCCCTTATTGCACAGATAAACACTGAAATCACACTTGAGTGCCTGACAGGCAGCATGCAACCTTGTGCACTGCTTCTTTTTCCCTTTATGCAGCTTTTTTTTTTTTTTAATTTTGCTTGGATTGGGGTTTTTTCTTTTCCCCTAGTAGGAATTTTCTGTGGGGCATTCACAGGAAACTTCTTTATGCTTGTAGCAGTTGTAGTTTCTCAGGCTTTGTTAGAACTTCCTGGAATTGTCCTTGTTTGTAAAGTCATTATTTAGTATTGACTGCAAGTTAGGCTTCTTATTTAGAACTGGGCATTCTTCACCTGTTCTTTGGAAGTGCTCAGCACTCAGAGATTTCTTGGAATACAGCAGGGAGCTAAGAGGTAAGATTCTTTGAAAATCAGGCTAACAAACAGAAATGCACAAGCCTCTTTATTCCTTACTTATACTCAAGTACATGGATAAAGTAAATAATAAGAAATGAGAAATAATTAACGTGTAGCTGCTCTCTGTGCAGCTGCTGTAGTGGTTTTGTGTGGGGCTGCAGGCAGAACACACCTCTGGGGTCTGGACCCACAGATGATCAGCTGTAAAAGCTCAAATCCATAATTCAGTGACCAAGTGGCTCTGCCCATCCATTTCTTCATCACACGCAGGGACAGAAAGGGCACTGCTTACCCAGGTGGGTCCTTCACTACCAAGCACCTTAAGAAATCCAGACAAGCACTTTGAAGGTCCCCCTGGAATGAGTAGATGTGGCTTCTTGATGTGGTTATTGGATGTTTCCTTCTGAACTGAAAGCAGATTTAGTGTTTCACAGCATCTCCTGTGCTCTGTCCACTAGTGCAGCCTGCTGGGTCTGCTCCCAGAGATGGCAGCAGTGTCCTGAGGCCAGTCCTGCTCACCCTGACAATTACATCTTCAAAAGGCAGTGTCAAAAAGGCAGTTTTCAAAATAATGAGCTTTTCAGTTCACAGCCCTCTCTGGAAAGCCTGCAGGCTGTTTGCTCCCCAGTGTGTGTTGAATTAGCAGAGTGCTGGGGCAGAGGTTGCTGGAGCATTGGCTCTGGGGAGTCGCTGCTGTGTGGACATTGCTGCCATCCTCTCCCAGGGATGGGGAGCAGCCACAGGCATCCAGAGGAGCCTGCTGGTCTCATCTGTCTTAACCAGGTGGGCAGGAGCCACAGATAAATTCAGATTAGAGCAGGAAATGCTTACCTCAGTGGCATCTCTCTCAGACCCTGATGGGCACTGAGTGATGATGATGAATTCAGATTAAAGCAGACACACAGGGCAGGAGGATGGGTACCTCAGTGGCATCTCTCAGACCCTGATGGGCACTGAGTGATGATAAATTCAGATTAAAGCAGACACAGGGCAGGAGGATGGGTACCTCAGTGGCATCTCTCAGACCCTGATGGGCACTGAGTGATGGTGGGTGAGGAGCCCATCATTGTCCAGTCCTGCCCAGCACTGGCAGATGAGTGCTGCCTGTGGCTGTGGCTGTTCAGAGCTGCCCAGCTCACACCATGCCAGGCCAGCAGGTGCCAGTGCTGCCCTGGGGAATGGAGAGGGGCCCTGCTTTGGCTGCCCCAGGTCAGGTGTGCTGAGCCTGCTGTGCTTCAGGAGCCTGGAGCACACGGCCCTGCTGATGAGGCGCAGTGGGAATGAAGTCTTTCCTGGCAGCAAATCCTTGTCTTTTCCTGAGAACACTGTTGGAAGGATAACACCCACTGCTTTGTCTTAAAATAGATTTTATTCATATGAGTGGTGCATCATTCAGCTCTTTATTTTCCCCTCTCTGTTGTTACTGTAGCCCTCCATCACTGAAGTACAACACCTTTAGTTTTGAAATTTCATAGAACATACCTGTTATTTCCATGTGCTAACCGAACTTCATGCTTTTGGCTGTTTTCTGAGAGGTTTACGAGCTTTTTTGGAGAGGTTATTTTGGGTTTTATTTTGGAATTTTTTAATCAGCCACCAAGTTTGGAAGTGTAATAACTTCTTCTTGTGCTAGCTGCAGCTTCTTTTTCCTTCCTGAATGTTTTTTTTTTTCTCTGAAGGGACCAACACATAGCACAATTCAACTTAAATTTATAACCCCATGCATTCCTCAAGGCAGAAACCTTTTGTGCCTAATGATGCATCTGAGTCTAAGAATTATACATGGATAAAATATTTTGTAGACCAATTAAAAAAATCTTAGATTAACCACATAATAATCACAGAAAAAAAAATATAGATTTGAGACATGCAAATTTAATTCCCTCAACTTACATTAAGTTGAACTATTTCAGGTGTGTCATAAGAGACAAACTCAGTGGATATTCAGAATAAAAGCTTTCCAGGTTCAGTGAGTGGACAGGACTATAATTGTGAATATATGCAGTCTTTTAGGGCTACTGATTTAACAAGTAACTGAGTAATGGCTTGTATCACAACCCTATTAAAATTCTGCTAGTAAATCCCCTTCAAGTGCCTCTTTAAATAGTATCTGCTACAAGCATGTGAAAAATACAGATTTACCCTACAAATTGCCAGATCTCAGGAGCAGCCACAGTGCACAGATCTGTGCAGGATTCTCAGCCCTTTCCTTGCTCTGAATTGTGCACCCTTTTAGGACAGCCCCATCTCCAGGAGAGCTGCCTTTGGCTCTGGGAATTTGCTGTCCAGCTCAGGCACCCTAAGTTCTCAATGCTGAAAATGGAATAGAAAAAATTAGATTTTAAAAGCAACTGCATTGAAACTAATCTTTGGACCCATGGTCTCAGTAGAATAAGCAGGGAATTCTGCATAAAAATAGTATGCAGTGATGATTTTGCATAATAGAGATGTTACACTTTATTGCATAAAATTAATTAATAATAATTTTAAAAGCCCACAACTTTATTTTTTTTACAGCAGAGAAGGAATGTTCTAGTCCTAGAATTCAAAAGCTGAATGTGATTTCAGGGATCTCACATCTGCTAACAAAATAAGCAAAGTCATGTTAATCCCAGAATTTGGCAATGGTTGACCTGAAATCCCTTTTTCCTTTGGAGGTTTTCGATGAAATGGCTGAGGTTATCAGAATTGCCTAAGGAATTTGGATGTCCATATTCTTTTAGGTCAAAAACACTCTTTAGGCACAGCAGCCTCTATCCAGTAGGAAAACAGCAGGTATTGGTGTTGGACAAAAATTCTTTCTCCTCCTTAGATAATTCCCTTGTTTTCTGCAACACAAGCAGTGAGAATTCCCCTGGGCAGTTCTGCAGATGCTGTAGCAGCAGGGATTCCCAGATACCAGGCATACACTAAACCAGAGTTTTCTACCAAAATTAAGTTGCTTATTTGGTCCTTTTTGTGTAAGATTTTCCTAAATACTTCTAAATTTCTAGGAAAGTTGTCTTTTGCCAGTACTAATGACTTGTTTTTACAGATGCTTAACCAAAATTTTATAACCTCCCATAAATTTTGGCTGACTAGACCCCTTAAATAGTTTATTTATCACACAGCCTCTGTCTGGGTTACTAGTAAATCTTGGATCATTGTGGAAATTCTAGAATGGCTTTTGTTCCCTAAGGATAGATGAAGGAATCGCTTACTGAACTTAAGTTGAATGAAGAAAAGATTTAAGGGGCAGATCTTCAGCTTGAATAAACTGGCAGGGTTCAGTGGAAGCTACTTGATGTCAGCTGTGGATCTTGTCCTTCAGTGTTGAAGGCATTTCCTATATGTAATTTTTCTGTCTTACTGTAAAACAATTTCATATGGTTAAACTGTATTTTCCTATATTGTTCTGCAAGTTTATATACACCATAGTGCTCATCTCATCTCCTGTAAAATAAACTGTACAGAGACACATTGAGCATGGAACTGTCTTTACCCAGTTGCTTTTTCTTCTCCCACAGCCCCAGACCTCGTGATCAAAGGCCCTGTGGGGTGCCACATGGACTTTATGATATTTATTAATTACTATTATATTTATTTATTACTGTTATATTAATGCAGCTTGATTTTGTAGCCACATCACTGGGGTGTGATTTTCTTGTGCCTACCCTTTTCAGATCTTCACATGATATTCAGACACGTTTGGTTCCTACAGGTTTTATTTTCAATTTTAGTTATTTTTCTGGAATCAGTTTAAGAAACACGTGTGGTTAAGTGGTTCTTGAAGCAAGCAAGCTGCCCATGAGCAGCCTGAGAGCAGCTGCCATGGAATGGGTGTGTGGTTTTTATGTTTTAAGGGATCTGGAGCTTTTCCCCACCCAGTCAATCCTTTACTTTCATGTTTCACATGCAGCTGGAAGCTCAGTTGGAAACACTGCTGTAAAACCTTGTTAATAATTTTTCTCCTGAGTTAATATGCATGCTGACAGGTTTTCTGACAAAGTCAAAACCAGGCCTGCCAAAATCCTGCCTAACCCAACACCTGCCTGTGCAAGGGGGCTCAGAGCAGCCGGGGGTCACAGTTCTGCAGGGTGTGACATGCATACATCTCAGAAACCTCTGTGGAGATGCTTTCTGGGCATTTTTCCAGTTTTGAGCTCATGTAAAAACTGGTTTCTGCAACCCCCTGCACTCTGTGCTTGTGCATGGAGGTGGGAAGTGGTGGCAGAAAGGAGAATTCACTGAAGGTTAAACATTGAAGAAGTTCCAGGCAGAAGCTTGGTTTTCACAGCAGTGTCTTTACACCTTGTCCAGAATTGCCTAAATCTGTTAAAAAAAAACTTCAGAAGGCTGTTTCAGATTCTGGTGCATGGTGTAGAGCAGCTGGTGAGTACCCTGAGCAAAAAGCCCTTCCTTGTGGAGGACTGACACAACCTGGAAACCCAAATTGGGGAGATGCTGAACAAACCTTTTGCTGCGCTGGTGTAGCGGTGGCAGAGGCGTGCACACTGTTCTAGGAAAGGAGAAGACACTGAAGGTTAAACACTGAAAAAGTTCCAGGTGGAAGCTTGGTTTTCACAGCAGTGTCTTTTAAACCTTGTCCAAAGTTGCCTAAATTTGTTTTAAAAATCTCTCAGATTCTGGTGCATGGTGTAGAGCAGCTGGTGAGTACCCTGAGCAAAAAGCACTTCCTTGTGGAGGAATTTGACACGACCTGGAAACCCAAATTGGGGAGACACTGAACAAACCATTTGCTGTGCTGGTGTAGTGCCAGTGCCCAGAAGAACATCCCAGTTAAGGACCAGAGCAGGTATTGGCAGTGGCAGGGTGGCAGGCTGCGATATTTACATACAGAAATCTAAATTTTTAACACCATTCTGCACAGGAAAAGCTGTGCTAGGCTTCTGCTGCCATAAAAATAATGAAAAAATCAGCTTGGATTCCACAATGTAACCGAGCCTTTGACTTCTGAGGTCCATCCAAGAGGAGAAGCAGGAGGTGACTGCACCTGCAGATTTCTCAGGCCTGAATTTAATGCAGTGCTCCTGGACCCATGGGACACATGCTGTGGTACATTTAGCTGCAACCTGAGAGCAAAAAGCACTTCCTTGTGGAGGACTTTGACACAACCTGGAAACCCAAATTGGGGAGACACTGAACAAACCTTTTGCTGTGCTGGTGTAGTGCCAGTGCCCAGAACATCCCAGTTAAGGACCAGAGCAGGTATTGGCAGTGGCAGGGTGGCAGCCTTGCAATCTGCAATATTTACATACAGAAATCTCAAGGTTTAACACCATTCTGCACAGGAATAGCTGTGCTAGGCTTCTGCTGCCATAATAATGAAAAAATCAGCTTGGATTCTGCAATATAATCAAGCCTTTGACTTCTGAGGTCCATGCAAGAGGAGAAGGAGATGACTGCACCTGCAGATGTCTCAGGCCTGAATTTAAAGCTCCTGGACCCACAGGCCAGCCCTAAGGCAGGTAAGTCCTGGTGGTGCTCCTGGGGGCCCTGACAATGATGTGTTGGATCTGCCTTCATCTGTGCTGGCCACTGGGCACACAGAGAGACAACTCTGCCTTGCAGGGCTTGGGATGGACAGACAGGCAGCCTGCAGAAGGTCAGAGATGTTCATGATATTTGCAGTGTTCATTTCATGAAGGATTCACACATGGCCATTGAAATAGGATACCTATGGATGCTGCTGTGAGTCAATTGAAAAAGTTAAACTGGTTCTACAAGGTGGATGGGCTGAAAGGGTTTTTAAACCTTCAGAAGTCAGTGTGACCTGTGTTCTGCATGAGGCCCTTAGGAGTAAAGCTATGGGTAAAGTTAAAGCAGTTGGTTTAACTCAGATCTTGCAATCTTTCCTGGTTTGCTGCATTACCACCATTTCTGTCATGTGGTTTCAAGGAATACAGTGGAAATTTCTGTATTGATGGTCAAACAGCTCAGGGAATTCTATTTGCACAGCTTATTTTGAACTAACCTTGAGACAAGGGAAGTTCCAGCAGTCATGATCCTCTAGCTTGACTGGAACCACAGAAATCCTCATGTCATATTTCTTCCTTGGGGAAGTTCTGCCTCAGTCCTTATACAAATGAAAAAAAATTACAAACATGCACTGATGAAGTATTTATTGTAGGGACAAACAGTCCAAGCTCCGTGGTCTGTGCTGCAGGCTGTTTGCACTGTTGTTTTCACAAGCCCCTGAAAGCAGAGGATGAAAACCTTCAGCTCAGATTTGATTCTGACTTCCTGTTTTATCAAGTACAAAACCAAACACTCGAGTCTCCCAGAGCTACAGAAGAAGTTACATTCTTTTTATTTACAGAGCAATATCTTTTTTTAAATTTTTAATTTTTTTTTGACTTAGCAAATGTTTTGAGACTGTGCCACTTGTCTCTGGTTCTTTGCTGAAAGAGACTGGGGCTGGATTTTTTGTCTCATCTGCTTGGATGTCTTTAAGCTGAGTTCTCTGCTCTCAGGCTTTAGGGGCTCTTCCCACTGCCCTTCCACTTTCTGCAGGTTTGTAAAAGGGAGGAAGACTGGATGGGCACTGTGGTGGAATGTGGAAATGTGGGGGTTAAGTCCAGACACCCTCCTAGCACTGCTCACAGCTCTCAGGGATCTTTCAGTGGCTCGAGTGCCTGCCAATTGTGTGCAGCTGTGCAGGGTGAACAGCCACCACCCGACACCGCAGGCAGATGTGTGCTCAGTGCCTTCCTCACCTTTGCTGCTTTCTGCTCTTCCTCTCTTGATGAACCAATTCATTTCTCACCTCCCAGGTCTGTGAGAAGTAAAACCCTGGATTAGTCCATATAGCCAAGGGTCCTGGCATGACAGTGACCAGTAAGCACCAGTTCCATAGGGAAGGGTGGGAGAAGAAAGCTTGGTCATGAATTACATGGAATTCATTGAGATTCAGCCCTAGATTGCACTTTGATCCTCTGCTCAGGGACTCTTCCCCAGCAGTGTCAGTGCTGGCCTTCCTGACCTTTGCTGCTTTGTGCTTTTCCTCTCTTGCTGAAACCAATTCATTTCAAATCCAGAGTCTTACTTCTCCCAAGTCCATGAGAAATAAAACTCTGGATTAATCTATGTGGCACCAAATTAGTCCATAAGCACCGGTTCCATAGGGAAGGGTGGGAGAAGAAAGCTTGATCATGAATTACATGGAATTCATTGTGATTTGATCTTCTGCTCGGGGACTCTTCCCCAGCAGAGTCAGTGCTGGAATTAAACAGCACTTGACAGATTTTTTGCTTCTCTACAGATAAAATAGATGGACAGTTCAGTCAGTGATTGATAATTGATCTTCTGTGATACCTTTCTCAAATAAAGCCCAATAAATCCACCCCTTTCCTTCCCTGAAAGGAAAAGGAGAAAGGAAAAAGCTAAAAAATTCTTCCTAGTGCCTTTTTGTTGGCTTTGTTCCTTTCCTTAGTTCTTCTAGGTGGTGTTTTGCATCCTCTTTGCTGAGCCAGTGTGATGCACAAGGAAACAGCCTCTGAGGGCTGGCATGTGGCAGCTGAACTTTAATTTCCTGGAGCTAATTGCCATGCTGAAGCTCACAAGCAGCTGCTTCTCACTGTAGATGTGTGTGGCTCCAGGAATGACTGCAGAGATGTCTAAACAGGAGATGACATTTAGCACAGCAGAGAGTTGGTGAGATTTGAAATGGCAGGTGGAAAAAAACCAGTCAAAAATCCAGAAGGGTGGTTGCTATGGGAGTTGGGAAAGATGATGTTAGCAAAATAACGTCACGGAGAATTTTACAGAATTTTCCTTACAGAATCATAGAATTTTCCTTAATGGGAGCTCAGGCTGATGGGAAAAGGGAAGAAAATTCCAGAAACAAATGAAAAGAAGTGAAAGGAAGGGCCAGTATTACCAATTCCAAGGCATAACTGACAGAGCCTTCCAGAATGGAATGTTTGTGCTTTGCTGTTTGAGCCTTTGAGGCACAGGCTGTGACGAAGCAATGTATTTAACAAAGAATGTAAGTACACATGAATAATTAGCATACAACTGACATCTCTGGCTGTAGGAGGAGCCACTGTGTCTGGAGGGTTGTGCTCCAGGTGTAGTAAAATATCAGAGATTAATGGCCTGTCTCAAGCAGATTACTGAGATGGAATAAATCCTGTAGATATCAGATCAGTTATCACACCACATCTCATGGCAAAGCTCTTCTGACCCCCACAGGCTATTCTGGGCTTGGAATGTGATTTTTTTTTCTTTTTTTGGTCATGCAAGTTTTGACAGAAAGCAAAATCCTTGGCAAAGACAACTCCAAAGCTGTGGCAGTCAGGTTTGGGCATGGCTTGATTTTGAGGATTAATTAAACAATATTCAATAAGACAATGATAATTGTTTTACTGAATGGATTGACTCAGCAGACTCCCAGGACTGTGGGGAGCCTTTATCTCCCACCAGGCTTTCTCCAGAGGCAGTGGATATCTGGGGAGTAAAGGTGAGAAATTAATGGATAAAAGATCTGTTACTGGGTCTCCATGAGCATAAACCCCTGGGGGAATGTTAAACTTTCTGTTACTTGATAATTAGATACATAATTTACATAAAATACCACTTGTAAACAAACACCAGTTTAGGTCAGGCTGTCTCCTCCTCTTGTTTTGTTAGAACAAGAGATCCTATTTCTTGTCTTTCCTGTGAGAACTGGAAAAACCAGGAACTTCTCCAGACACTGAAGAGTTGGATCTGTAGCCTTAAAAGACAGATTGATTAAAAATACAATACACAGACATTAAGCAGAAAAATCATAAATTATCTTTCTACAGTTGTAAGAATATGCCTTAAGTAAGTGATAAACTGTATTAAATAAGATAGTGAAAAGTCTATAATGCAAACTGAAATAATAATATAAATATAATTTATAGCAAAAAGTTTATAATTCAGGGGTGTGGTTATATGGAATAAGCTAAAGAGTTTAGAAGTTATAATAGAAGCATATGTGTGCCTGTGAGTTAAAAGCCCATTGGATAAAAGTATCCACAGTGCAGCAGAAGTAAGTAAAAATGATAAGTTAGAAAAGTAAAATAAACCCTGTGGCAACTGTCTATTAGTTGCTTATAGAAGAAAGCAATATATATTACTAATAATTTTATTTCTAATATTACTTCTGTATATATTAGAATATATTAAAAATATAATATATAATATATTAGAAATAATATATACTATCATATATTAGAAGTATAATACTATTTCTAATACTTTGAATTTATTTCTAATATATTATTAGAAAGTTATATAATACCTTATAACAAAAAAACCTTGTAACTACTCTTCAGCTATAGCCAAATGCTTACTCCTCCAAAATCTCACTGATTGATGTTTATCTAAACAATAAATTGTTCTTAACTTAAAAATAGTCCCATCCCTTCATTTCTAGCAGTGACAGTGATGCCTTCCCACATATGTGAATTGTGAGGTTCGCTGCTGTCTTCTAGAAATATTTAGAAAGTAGGAGCTTGTAATAATTCTGTAAAATAAATAATGCTGTATTCTTGCTGTTATCTACTTAGAAAGGCACTTTGTGAAGGAATCCATGTGATGGTTGTTTTTGTCTGGATTAGACCTCAGGCCAACAGGGCTTGCTTATATAACAAGAGTTGATTTTTATAAACTGAAAGAGGCAAAGAGCCCAAACACATAATAGAGAGGAGAAAATGCAGCTAGAGGGACTGCTGTTCAAAACACAGAAATTTGGTTTCTTGACCACATGAAAATCTTTAAAATGCAATTAAAAAGTAAACTATTTCACTGAGATGCCATAAAATCTTACCATTTCAATGTCTTTAACACCTAAGTAAAACACATTCGAAATCTCTTCAGTCTCTTTAATATCTCAAACAATGGTTCTAGAAGAAATCAGTGTGTTTTAAATTGAGGAATACACAAAGTGTGCATGTGTGCTGTCTGCTGTTTCCAGTGGCTGCTGAAGAAATCCATTGCAGTAAAATTCTATATAAGCAAACTTCACATTTGGGTAGAAAACACCTTTTAAAACTGCAGATAAATTATTTTAAAATAGATCAAACATTTACAGTTTATTAATATATCACTGAAATATACAACTTGGTATTCATTAAATAAGTAACAGAGATAGAACTGTAAAAGAAATACTTTTTTAAAGTGCCAGAAATAGGTTCTTGAGCTAGTGCTAGTCAATGAATTTATCTGTTCTTTGCAATAAAGGAGTATAAATGCCACAGGTTGCATGGCTAAACCTTTGTAGCCTGATAAATAATCAGAAAAGCATTGCTAAGTTATGGAAGTGGAATCATAGAATATTTACAAACTTGATTGCATTTCATAGGTCTCTGGATGAGTTTGGATGTGAGAAATTAAACTTTCCCATGGCTCTTGTTAAATGGAGGAAGAAGGGCTTCACAATACTCTTGGTGCTGTCACAATCCCATGTTTTTATCCATTTTGGGTCCCCTGGGAGGAAGGTGGAGGCAGCACTCACCACTGTTTTGTCATTAAGGACACGTGTAGGGCAAACCAGAAGTCACAGTGGCTTGTATTAAAAAAAAAAAAGAAAAAAACGTAACAAAAATTCTATCAGAACATTTCATTTGGGCACATTCCATGGAAGTGTTTTGGGTTTTCATCTCATAATGACATATCCAGCAGTAAACTTTAAGATGATGCTCAAAAATGCAAGGAAAAGGCTTGGTTCTTCCCAAGTTTGTTTTTTGGTTTTTTTTTTTGTTTTATATATATATATGTATGTATATATGTATATATGTATATGCATGTATATATAAATATAAATCTATAGATGCATATATATATATATATAGATGCATATATATATATGTATGTGTGTGTGTGTGTTTGGTCTGGTTTGTTCTAAAATTGGGATGGATTTCTTGAAATGGGCTATGATTTCAGTCTGTGAAGGAAGGAGACTGCCACACACATCTCTCTGTTCATGAGCCACTCCTATGAAAAAGGAAAATTGATTCCTCATGACGTGACTCAAGCCAGTCCCATATGGATGAAGCTGACAAAATGTGTCTCCAGAGCCTGCTGATTTCCAGAGCTCATCCTGCTTCCTTGGTGTATGCTATGGAAACGTCAGCTCAAAGCAAAAACACTCCATCCAGAAGACCTCTTCTCCCAGGCACACAGCTTAGCAACCTCCATTAATAAATCACATTTTTCTCAGCCCAAGACAACCGGAACACCTGGGACATCAACTGCTCCATCCCAGAGCTCTGCACAGCTGCAGCTGAGAGATGAACACTGCTTTTCCTGCTGGCAGCTGCTGTCCCAGGGGAAATCTCCCTAAATCTCACTTTCCTCAAAGACTTCCTCGGTGGTCTCTGCAGTGGTGACCTCTCCCTCGCTGCTGTCAGACATGCTCATCTGGGGAGGGCCTGCCTTGGCCCCTGGGCTCTGCCTCTTCTGCAGCTGCAGCTCCCAGGGCTTGCTCACCTCCAGGCACAAGTGGTGCCTGCTGCCGAGGTGCTGCTTTTTCCTTTTCTGGGAACATTTCCTGAGGTATTTGATGTTTTCCCCCAGGAAGCAGAGCTTGCAGCCCAAGGGATCTGCCAGCAGGAAACGGGACCACTGTTTCTGCAGCTCTGCTTTCACCTGAGGAGAGGAGAAAATAATCATTGGTAATGGCATGTGAGCACCCGGAGTTCCCTGACACAAACACCAGGTGTAAAATGAGAGGAGTTGTGAAGTGCTGAGCTTCCTGCCCCTTTGGGGTTTTGTAGGAGTGAATAGGGGGGCGGGATGGTCAGGATGGATGGACTGGGAGATCTCTGAAGCCAGGGCTTGGAAATTGTGGTTTATTGCAAAGGGACAAGTGCAGGGCCCTGCTGGGAGCTGCCAGCCACAGTTCAGAGCAGAAAAGAGAGTGGAAAAGAGAGTGGAAAAGAGGTTGGGAGAGTGATGTTCCCATTACAATACCATAAATCTTCTTCTGTGTTGAATATTCTAATTCTCACTAACCAATCTAGTACAATATACAAATCCTATAGCGTTTCCATACAGCCTATAAGAATCATTACATTCCCATACTGTGTTACCCTAAAAAACCCTAAAAACTCCTCTTTGGGCCCCTTCTGCCAAGCTGTAGGGTCTGCTCTGACCCTTAGGCCTGTCTGCAAGCAGAGGGTGTTGTTCCATCAAAAGGGGATCACCTTCACTGGCCACACCATTGTTTTCCAGTTGTTCAGTAACTGAGGGATCTCAAAGCTTGCTTTCATTTCAATCTCTCCTATAGTTTCTATATTCTCAAAATCTTTTGCCAGGCAATCATATTTATAAGGCTTTCCTGTTCTGTCTTCCCCAATAGGGTTTATCTTGCACCTGGTGCTTGTAGGGTGGGAACAGATTTGTTTGCTAAATCAATCTGAAGAGTCCAACCTCTTCACCCTGACTTAGGAAGGTTTTTCCTCTGCAAATGTGATGTGTGTGAGTAGTGGCAATCTGCACCTGGGCTAAATGTCAGGGAGAACAGGCAGATTCAGCTTAGAAAACATTTAAAACTAACTGAGATAGAATAATTTTCCAAGGTAGTTTGGGTCAGGCTGAGAGAGCTGGGGTTGTTCAGCCTGGAGAAGATTCTTTAGATTCTTTAGTACCCCTTCCAGGGCCTACAGAGGGCATGTAAAAAGCTGAGAGACATTTTTACATGTGCAAATAGTGATAGGACAAGGGGGGGGGCAATGGTTTTAAACTACAAGAAAACAGAATATTTTGCATTTGAGTCCAAACCTGTGCTAATTCTTGCTGTTCTCTTCACTCAAAACAATATTACAGCTCAAAAGAATGCACACATGCTCTCAATAAGCAGAGCTGCTCAGTGTGTTCGTCCTTCTTGGTGTCATTAATGCATTTTACATTAATTCATTTTACTAAAATGTACTAAAATGAACTAAAAGCATTTTACTAAAATGAACTAAAAGCTTCTCTCACAGCATTGTCTTACCTCTCCATTAGCAAAGCAATAGAGAACTGCTACCAAAAAACCCTGTAAGAGAAAGAGAGTCAGAGCAAAAATCAATGTGCAGGAAATACCTGAGGCTCTAATTTAAAGGTGACAATAATGTTAAAACCATAAATTTCAACAGTGCTCCTTAATGTTCAAAAAAGGAAACTAGTTGTCACATTTATTTATTTCTTATTAATTAATGAAGTACCCAGTCACTTGTTTTTGGGCACTTCCTGGGCAAGTGCAGGGCACATTTTGTGCAGATGCTGAAGAATATAAATTTTATATATATATTTATTTATATATTTATTTATATTTATATTTATTTATGTAAATATATAAATGTATAATAATAGATATATAATAAAAATATATATTTATATATTTTAAATATATATAAATTTAAATAGTTATTTATATTTATATATATTATATTATATATATTATATGTAAATATATATTTCTATAAAGTATATATATGGATATATATGTATATATAAAATTATACATATGTTTATTTATAATATATATTATTTATATAATTTCATTTATATATATATATATATATATGTGTGTAAAATATAATATATTTACAGATTACAAACCCCAGTTTTATCTTCATTTTGCTACCACACAATATTGGGGTTTTTCCCAAATTGCTGTTATACTGTGACTGCTGCTATTTCCACGTGGTAAAATAAAAAATATGCAGCTTGGTTTCTCATATTATTATCTCTATGCTTGTTTGGGTTTGTGAATTATTCTACTGAGAGCTCATTTGGGTTCATTTTACAAATTATTTCTATATTAAGTGATTAGTGTTAGCTCAAAGTTCAGCTACATTGTTATGGCCATTTGGAATAGCTGTTTTTTCTTTGAAACTGATTCAGATAAACACCTTAAAAAACCCTACAGATACAACTTGTTTTAAACCAAAATCCCAAAATTATAATTTCCATTTGCCTGTCTCTGTCTGGGTTTGGTCTCAGGCTAAAGCAGCTTACAGGCTGCATCTCAGCCCCACAGAGATGCAGATTTATTCCCCCTGCTTCAGGAAATTCCCTTTTTTGGTTGTCTAAAGGCATCTGTGACACAAGTTCTGATTAAGAGAATAAATACTCTGAGTCCAAGGCAATATTTATATCACAGCTACAAAAGCTGACAGCATTTGATTGTTCCCACACTCACTTTTTTCCAGAAATATTTCTGCTTTGCTCAGACAAAAGTTTAAAAAGAAATCCACATACACAGAGGCTTCAACATTTTTCATTATACCTAAAATTAACCAACAGCATTCTGAGCCTGCTGCTAATTTTCCAGCAGTCCTGAATTATTTGGAGTCATTAATTCCTTCAGCGTACGTGCAATTTATCTGCCACACCAGTGGAAATGGGGGCAGGAGAAACAGCAAACAAAATTGCTTTTTCATTTATTTTATTTCTATCAATTTTCACCTGGGTTAATGTAGGAAGATATAGTTAATTAGAGTTAATAATAGGTGATATTAATAGGTGTTAATAATAGCTGATATTAGTTAATGAGTATATTAATGATAATGGGTGATATTAATAATAATAAGTTACTATAGAGTTAAAAATAGGTGTTATTAATAGGTGATAATAATAGGTGATATTAGTTAACAATAGGTGATATTAATGATAATAGGTGATTATAGAGTTAATAGGTGATATTAATAGGTGATATTTATGTTTTATATATATATCACATAAATATATAATGTAGTCTCATCTAATATTTAAATATTAAAATATTAAAATATATTATATTAAATACAAATTCAGCAGCTTAAAAAGCAACTTTTATGCAGAACTTCTCCTGCTCCTGGAGGCAGTTCTCTTTTTTGGGGGGTGTAGAAAGTTCCTGACTCTGCTGGGTGGTTTGGGGTTTTTTGTTATGGGTACAAACTGTAAATTTGGCCTCACAGGCACCACAAGCAGAAAGAGGATTTAAATTAAACTCCTGAGCCTGGTGAGAAAGGCAGGGGCTCAGCTGCCTGTGAGGCTCCCTGGGCTGATTTCAGTTTGAAATCCTCTGGGAATCTCCTTTGCTGCTGCAGGGTCAGAGCAGGAGTGACAAGCGCTGTAAAATCCCCCCAGAAGGAGGAAAACTTCACTGATTATTTATATTTGATGTTCACTTCATTAAATCCTGGTTTCTTTAATGCTTACTCATTTTTCTCCCAGTAAATTGATTTTCACACTTAGAAAGCTTCCCGGTGTGTTGTGACTTCTCAAACACCCTTTTTTCAGAATTATCCCAGTGTGAATGAAAATTATATTAATGATAATGGGTGAAATTAATGATAATAAGTGATTATAGAGTTAAAGAGAATCAGAAATTCAGAATAAATGCTCATTAGCAGAAACACCAATAAGAAAGGAGAGATGCACACCTAAGCCTCAAATTTGCTCTTCAGTTTTAATGACAATTGGAATGTGATAAATTACTCATCAAATAACTGGGATCTCTCCACCAGAAAGCAGTGGTTTTTTTCCAGAGGGAAACAGTTTCCATGCACAAGGGAGCCAAGATGTTTAGATTTCCCCATTTCCTAAAGCAAAGCAGCATCCTACCTACAACAGAACTCTTATTTAGAATTTAATTTTGTGCTCCTTGAAAATGTTTTGAGTTAAACCTTCAGCTGAGATCCCAGGGATAATTGTTTTTCTTTAACAAAACAGTTTAACTGCCTTTTTAAACTACTGAGAAGATTTACAGACTAAACAAATGTAATTGGGTACAGTTTATGTGCTTTTTGGCTAATCCCTTCATAAATAATGCTGCAGCTAAAAAAGAGAATCTGCAATAAACATTGGCTGAGATCTCTGGGTATTTTTTAATGGAGCTTTGCTTCTAAAGCATGACATGCTGCCAAGCTCATGCATGTTTCTCTAAAAGGAATGAAGTTTGTGTTCTTTAGCAAGGATAAGTAAGCAGGTTTATATATCAGATTTCTTTGTAGAAGCCAGTAAATAAAATCTTCACTTAAAATGATTCTGCACTTTTAAAATAACATCTAGGCACTGCAACCTCTCCAAGTAAGGATATTTCTAACCAAGGAACTTATACTCCAACATTAAGGTCCCTTCCAACCCAAATAATCCTGGGATTTTGTGAACACCATGTCAGCAGGCTCCTCGGGGCTGTGGCTCTCCAGGAATTCTCTGCTGTCACCGGGACATTTTTCCCCTCAAGCTGTGGTGTAAATTTTAAATTACAGCCTCAATAACAGTGCCAGAACACTGATGCATACATACACCAGAGCACAGGTGCATATATGCAAAGGGAAAAACCCAGGATTATGACAAACTGTGGGGAAAGTGCAGCACAAAAAGGCTCAGATGGCCTCAGGCTGCCGAAGAGGGCAGCGCTGTCAGGGCAGTGAATTGCTGAGGAGCAGCCACTGGAGCCAGAGAGATTCCCGGGCCTTGCAGCAAATGAAGATTTGGAAATTGCTGTCCTGGCAGGGCAGGGAGATGTGGGTCCAGGACAACTTTAGCAGGTTCATTAGTAGTCTCTCAAAAATTCATTATTTAGCAGGGCTGCAGCACTCCAGACAGACAGACAGACAGACAGAGATGTCTGTGCCAGTGCCCAGTGCTTGGCAAACTGGAGATGGCTCCATGAGGCACAGCCTGTGCATGAGTGGCCATCTGAGAATCACCCTGAGCTCCAGACCAGCTCACCCTGGGGCCTGGGCTCCTCGGAACTCTGTTTGGTTATGGAATGTGGCTCCTTCAGCCCAGTGCTGCAGCTGAGATCCACAGCCACGCTCCCTCCCTCTCCTCAGCTTCTTCCTGCCCCAACCAAACCAAGGCAGGGGTGTCACGGACATGTTTCATGAAAAATCCTTTTGCTAGGATTTTTCTCCTGAGAAGCTGAGAGGCCTCAGAAATGAAATTGTAAACAATGGTTATCTGCTGCTGTGGAATGCAACAGGTGCATCTGGGATTGGTCTCATGTGGTTGTTTTTAATTAATGGCCAATCACAGCCCAGCTGGCTTGGACTCGCTGGTCAGTCACAAGATTTTATTCTCATTCCTTTCTATTCCTTTCAAGCCTTCTGATGAAATCCTTTCTTCTATTCTTTTAGTATAGTTTTAATATATAATTTTCTTTGGATATAATAAATATAATAAAACAGTAAATCAGCCTTCTGAAACATGGAGTCAGATCCTCATCTCTTCCCTCATCCTGGGACCTCTGCAAACACCACCACACAGGGGGACTGAAGAGGAGCCAAGTGCCTGAACACTGTAAAACACCCCTGACTGGGTGGGTGAGAAACTTCTTTTCCACCTGCAGATGCTGCTCCATTTTTCTGTTCCATCCTGTGAGGGCTTTGACCAATTTTCTCCTAAATATAACTAAAAATGGATGCAGCTGTACAGAACTTTTGTGAGCCTGCACCTGGCAGTGTCACTCTGCAGGTGAACAAACATCACTGAGGAAAATGGAGCCCAAACCTTGTATTACACTCTCATGATTATAATTTTGGCTGGGAGTATTTTAAATGAACCATTTTAAGCCTATTTTCAGGGGTCTGATGAGTTTTTACCTACTACCAGAGAACACCTATTTTTTTTAATGTCAAACTCCTTTTTTGGTATTTGGGACTATCATACTTATTTATGAATGTTTTATCTTGTTACTGCAACAGTGTATTTAGAGATATTGTAGCTTGGGATATAATATTGAATCCAAATTCACTGTAACTGTGGTGAGCAGCAAATGCAGATGGATCTATGAACCAAAAAAGCAATATTTGCAAAACACAAAAAAAAAAAAAAAATTAAAACACTAAAACCAATATTTTCAAAACACAAAAACCAATATTTTCAGGACTTACATGAAATGAGCTCATTGTCAGCTGAATGAAAAGTCTTATATGTCTTGAAAGTCCTTCCACCTGTTCATCAGTGATGAAGGTAAACACAAATTCGTGGATCCCCAACAATGGAATCAGCACAAGTGTAGATCTTGCCAATCTTAAAAAGAAAATGTTTGATTATTGTATTTTTTTAACATCCTTGGAGCCAAAAATCAAAAGCTCAGAGACAAATAAATTAATCCAAAATCATGCCCTCAATATTCTGACTTTGAAATCGTAGTAGAAGTTTTGTGATTTTGGTAACAATGTAGGCATAAATCTGTGGAAAGTCTAGTTAAAAGGCTTCTGTAAATGAAATGTATTCCATGGCACATCCTGGCCAGAATATAATAATTCTGATTCTCTATCAGGCCAGAAACATAGTGCTAGAGGGTTTTTCTTTTTCTCCCCAAATTTTGGTGACAAAGGGAAAGATGTGTCACAGCAGCAGAGGCACAGGAGTAACAGGAGATACCTGAGGGCAGAGATCTCAGAAAGAAAAAAGAAAAACTTCTGTGAAAATGCCCCCAAAACTCAGCACAGGTGCTGAGCTGCCTTTGGTCCCAGATATGGAAATGTCTGGGGAGCCTATTCAGAATATCTGTTCAGAATATTCAGAATATCTATTCACAATATAGCTATTTCCCATATTCCGGATACCTGTTACTCCTGGTGGTGGTGGGTACATCTTTAGGGGAAGCTGACAAGTTTTTGATGTGACAAAATGTTTAAAAAGGGGCCAGGACTTTGGAGGAATAGACCCTCTGTTAACAAAGTGACCAAATTATTCTTTGTCTACTTAAAAAGAACCAAAAAGCTCAAAAATTGCTCTCCTCAATTTCATTAAAAGACACCTCATAAAACCTTGAAAACTTCACCTCAGACCTAGAGTTACCCAATTGCTCAGAGGCCAAAAAAGTTCCACCTAAGTAATTCACTAGAAAAAGAAGAGAACAAAAGAAATAATCACATTTGTAAAGTGGTTTAACAAAAACCTCTTACCCCTGGCTCAGTTTTTCCTCTTAAAAAGTTTTGTTATTTTGCCTTTTATTAAACTTTTTCTGTTTCCAACACTACCTCAATAACCATCCTACTAATTTTATACTGTTCACAGTAGCTAAGCTATCTCAAGTGTGATAAATTCAATAAGAGCTCATAAGACCTAACTCAAGAAAAAGCTGTCAGGACTTCTGTGTCATTTGTTACACACCTGTATTTGTAGTCATGGAAGGTCATTTGCTGAGCTTTCAGTTTGGAAATCAGCATTCTGAGAATTTTTAAGAAGATGACAAAGTTAACCTTGAAGGAAAACACATATGGTTTACTTAGAGCAAATGTTATTACACTCATCAGTTAACAACTAAATAAATGTATAATTGATATTAATCACCTGCAAAATTTGCCAACAAATAACTGGAATGCAGCTGGGCTGAAGTTTGAATACAAGCAGGTTATTGTCACATTATAAATATGCAAAATTGAGTAACTTTGCATTGCCTTATTCAGCCTGGCATAGAATTTGATACATAATCTTCCACTACAAAATCACATTTCATGTTTTTAACACAGAACCCTGCTTCAACATTTTCTGAACAAAACTTTATCCCTTCTGTCATATTATGTGAAAATTGAAATATTATGAAATTATTGAAATATGAAATACGAATTATTGAAATATAAAATATTATTTTGATATTTCTGTGGTAGGAAACTGTGCCTTATTTGTTCCAAAATTTTGAAGGACAAAAATGGCACTAATTACAAAGAGCAAAGAGGGGAAAATAATACAGGTTATATAATTCTTACTGCAATGGAAAACAACATTGGTCCTCGGATGATCCACCAGATCCCCATGTGTTCATTTGTTCCCCAGCACCTGGAGAATAACTTTTTATTTTAGTATAATTTATATTTTAGTATATATATTTTAGTATAATTATTTTGATAGGGAAAAAAAATAAGTTAGAATGCTCACATAACTTGTCCATTTATTTCAAAAGGAACTTGATGAAGTTCAACATTTTCAGGTGGCCCCCAGAAGAAATGGATAAAGCTAGGAAGAGTTTCACCAACAGCTCTGAAGATCTTTTCACATCAATGTTGATAAAGGTTTCCCTGGACCATAAACTTCAGAACTATCCATCAAACTCAGTCTTTGAATCCACAAAACATAACACCAAACCCTCAGAATGGAAAAAATACTACTTGAATTATCTATCTGAAACTGGAGACTGGAAATGAATGAACTGGGAATTGTGACCATGCTTCTTGATCTGATAAAAAATGTGCATGCAGTTTCCTTGCAGCTGTCTCTTTTTCTCCTGCTTTACCCCTCTGATTTGTCCTATTTCTTCCTGCTAATCAGCCTGAGGTTCTGTAAGACCTTGGCTTGTCATTTAGAATTTATCTGACTCTGTAAGACCATAATTACGGCTTGGATGTTGCTTATTATCCATGTTGGCATTGCAAATAAAATTCTCTAGAAACCACAAAGAATAAAG
The DNA here is from genome assembly GCF_027579445.1 of Ammospiza nelsoni. Taxonomy (NCBI): domain Eukaryota; kingdom Metazoa; phylum Chordata; class Aves; order Passeriformes; family Passerellidae; genus Ammospiza; species Ammospiza nelsoni. Next base: position 5,248,097 of record NC_080651.1, read on the forward strand.
GGAGAACAAAAAATTCCATACATAAAGCACAAATGTGAAAAATGTGTATTTTATGATTGGCTTTTTGCAAATATTAAAATGGATATTATATGTGTTATGCTAGAAAGGGATGCTGTATTAATTTTCTTAAGTAGTGTGTTAAATATAGTTTTGGGTTAAAACCTGAAGAGCTGTCAGGATTCAGAGGAAGAAGCTGACACTGACCAGACAGAATCCTGTATTTGAATGGAATTTATGCATCACGTATGAGGTGTATGAATATGCAACAGGCTGTTGCTTTTAAGGGTTAATCCTCTGTTAATGCGTGTCTTTTTTGGGCTTATTTTGCCCAGAAAGAGAGACCCAGACCATCTGTAACTCTTTGTTTCTATTGTCTCATATTATCCTAAATCCTAATTGTCCAAATTTTTATTACTCTAATTATATTACTCTTTTTATAACCACTTTATTACTATTAAACTTCTAAAATTCTAAAAACAAGTGATTGGCATTTTTCACAAAAAAGTTTATGGGCTGTCACCAAGAGCATTACTCAGAGCAGGAACTGCTGCTTGCTGGTTCAAGTTTCTGTCCCTGATGCCCTCAGCAAATATCACTATCAGGTTTGGCCATGAGCTTCCATTAAAAATTACTTTTTTTTTTTCTTTAAAAAGTGGCAGTGAATATGAAATAAACTCAAAGTGTAGGTGGTCGATTTCCTTTGTAGTGTAGATTTCTTTTTCCAAGGAAAGCACTGGTCTCCTCTCCTTACTGACAGGTTAGTAAGGCTACAAGGTGTGAGTTGTTTTGCTTAAGTGGCTGTTTCTAAATATTAAAATTAATTAATTTGTTCTTCCTATTCATTTAAAAGAAATTTCTTACAATCAGGATTTCATCTTGATTACCCCAACTTTTATCAAAAAAATTTCAGCATCCAAAGCTCAGCTTACAAACACCTCAACACTTGATTCTGTATGGCAAACTCCCAAAACTGTGACTGTTATGACCACTAGAAGCACAAATTAAAACATTTCAGCTATGAATTAAAACATTTCCTATGGACTGAGGTAAAATATCCAGTTTCCTCATGTAAATGGATGAACATTTCAGCAACAGTGAAAGTTCATTTTACTCCTTGCAAAACGCATAAGGAAATCTGAGAATTGCTAAATGCATAAGGAAATCTGAGAATTGCCAGTAGTTTTTTTTAATAATTTTTTAAAGTTTTTTTTTTTTAATGTAAAAGTACTAAAGGGAACCTTGAAAGTGTAACAAATATCCATAGGTGCTGTATAATCTGATAATTTGCTGGTCAGTATTTCTGTCAGGCACAGCCAAGCAAAGTCAGGATTCCAAAGAACAATTTATTTAATAACTTACCCAGTGTTCTCCAGTTTGGATCTGCTTATTCCCCATGGGCCCACAAACAGGATTGGAACAACTGAAAAGAAAAGAAGAATCTATTCCAGCCAAGCTTCTAGAAGTAGATTTTTTTCATTCCTTTACAAAATATCCTCCACTGACTCAGCAAAGGAAAGCAAAATCGGAGCTTGGAGCAGTTGTGGACTCACCCCATCCTATGACAATGTACGTCTGCAGCAGCCTCCTCTCAGACAGCACCACAGTTATCAACAGCGTGTGCAGATAAATCCCTTCCACCAGCAGCCAGAAGTAATTCGCCCCAACAAAGTAATGCATGAAAAACTGGGCAGTCCTGCAGATGATTAAAATCTGTAGGGATGAGAGAACAGGAGTAAATGTAGATGTCATGATGTTCATGTGAGAATTTTTACTGGTGAGCTGTTAAAATAATAATTAATTATCTTGCAGATAATTTTCCTTGTTGACATGGGTAAGCTCTATTCCTACAATAACATAGAGGAATAATAAATATTATAATATTTATAAATATTATATTATTATAATATCTATAAATATTTATTTATTTTAAGATATAAAAAGTAGATAATGCATATAGCTAATATATACTTATTAGAAATAGAATATATAAAATAATTATTAATATAATATATCATATCTATTATATAGTTATAAAATATATAATGTATATATTATAATATATAGATATACTATATAATTATGTACATAATATATATAATATTATAATATATTATTATAATACACTTTATTATAATATATATATCTACTGTAATGCGTTATTAGATATATATTATAAGATATATAATGAATATTATAATATATAGATATATCTATATAATATACAGCTATAGATATATGTAATCTGTGCCAAATAAAACCACAGATTTCTTTCTAAAGGCTACAAGGTGTGAGATGCTTTGCTTAAGTGGCTGTTTCTAAATATTACAATCAATTAATTTGTTCATCCCATTCATTTAAAAGAAATCTCTTACAACAGGATTTAATCTTGATTACTCCAACTTTTATCAACAAAATTTCAACAAAAGCTCAGCTTACAAACACCTCAACACTTGATGCTGTAGGGAAAATTCCAAAACTATAACTGCTACGAGCACTAGAAGCAGACATTTATTATCAGCCATGAATTGACACATTACCTCAGGACTGAGGTATAAAATCCATCCACTTTCATCGTTTGGTCTTTTTGAGTAAATATTGTTGTACACAGAGTCTTTAATAAGAACTGCTGCAGCACGCAAGATAAAGGATGCAAATAAATTCATATGGATGTAGTTTCTTGTGCAGTGAAGTTTTCTGGGGGAGAAAAAAATAATTCATGAATCCTCCAGAATATGTGTAATTTGCAGAAAAAAAAAATTTTAAAAAAACCAATAACCCAGCAAAACAACTGTTGCATTCATATTGTTGCCATCCATGGATTCTGCTTAGAAATCACATTTTTATTGCTCCTTGGAAAAATACAAATTATTTACATGGGACCAACAGAATGGTTTGGGTTGGAAAGGATCTAAGAGCCCATCTCATTCCATCCCCCTGCCATAGGCAAGGACATCTTCCACTAGATCAGGATGTGATCTTAAAATCTTCCAGGCATGGGGCAGTTTGTGTGGATGACCTCACAGTAAAGAATTTTTGCCTAACACCTAATTTAAATCTACCATCTTCAGCTTAAAGCCATTCCCCTTGTCCTATCACTCCATGCCCTTTGCCAAAGCTCATCCCAAGCTTTTTTTGTAGCCCCTTCAGGTACTGGAACACTGGAAACTAAATGATAATTTATCATTCATAACTAAATGATAACTTCAATTTCATAAGAAAAATAATATGAGTACAGGGCTCTGTACATTTAAAATACATGTGAATTTTTACTCACCTGAGTAAAGAAAGTATAAGCAGAGCTAATACCAGTGAGATGAGAGAAAAGTAATATCCTATTGTGTATAACAGCTGTAATGTGGTGAGCAGTTTGTGTTCTTCTTCCTGGGAACAAAGAAGGGAAATGTGTTATGTAGGCAAGGGGGACAGGGCAGAAACAGCTCAGGAACTTTGGAGTCACATTTTTGAATAAAGGGAGAGGCAGGCTTCTCTTTTGGATCTACTCTGTGGGGTTTTCTTGCAAAAAGCAGGTCCATTCTGGGAATTTATTTCTGCTGGATCACATTCCTACTTTGTCCTATGTAACTATAAAAAATATATATTGACAAAGTCAATATTCTTTCAAGGAGCCAGGGCAGGATTTGGATCCCTACTCAGGTTACTAATTGTTGTGGTTACTAATTGTTGTTGTGTTGCCAGGGGTTTTGGGATGAGATGAGAGATGAGAATTGACTCAAAGTTCTCAGAAGGTTGATTTGTTATCATATAATATCATATCATATCATATTGATATAGTAAAACTATACTAAGAAAGAGAAAGGAGACATCAGAATGTTAGACATGAATTATAATAAAAACTCATGACAGACTCAGAGTCTGACACAGCTGGCTGGGATTTGTCATTAATTAAAAACAATTAACATGGAACCAATCAAAGATGCACCTGTTGGTAAGCACCTCCAAACCACATTCCAAGCAATCAGATAATCATTGTTTCCATTTCTTTTCTGAGGTTTCTCAGCTTCTCAGGAGAAAACTCCTGGCGAAGGGATTTTTCAGAAAATATAACAATAACACTCCCTGCACTGCCTTTTGAAATCAGTGTGTGACAAAGACACTTGCACCCTGAGTTTCTCTTTAAATCCAAAGGCTTTCCCAGACTATTCCCAGATTTCTCCTGCACAAACACCATTTGTAGCACAAATCAGAGATAACTGAACCTGTGTGTGTGGCCTGGACTCAGCCACTGCCCAGCTGTGTCTGACAATGCTGGGAGCCAGCTCTGCCTGGAGCTACTCAAACAGACTGACTTCTGTTTTGAGTTCAAGGTAAAATAATAATTATTAAATTAGAGCTGTCTTGAATGTCTTTGAACGACAAATGAGACCTCAGAGGCGGAAGGGAACTCATACTCATACTGATAGATTATTATAAACATCCTGAGTTGGAAGGTACCCACAAAGATTGTTAAGTCCAGCTCCTGGCCCTGCACAAATTTCCTTTCAATTTGCCTAATTTAACATCTATTTTTCCTATTTTTTCCATTTTAGCTGCTTATGTCTGCCTCTCAACTCTTCCAGCTTCCAGCCCAAGGAAAGCATCTCTGAAGGGGCAGTGAGATACAGGATGTGTGGCTTTCATAATCCACATTTGGCCTACAGAGCTTTTCTTGGAACCTGTGTCTTTTCCTCAGTGATTTTGCTGTTTTTCTTCTTCTACTAAAAGTCCTTCACAACTAGGACTTTAGCACTGTCTTCCTGCCAGAAGTTTTCTCTAATAATTCCAATTATTAGAGGAATAAAACCAAATTACTCTTGAAGGGGGTGAAAGAGCCCAGTGTGGGTGCAGGAGATTCCAAGCTGTTGGTCACTCTGCTCCGTGGAAACATTCCAGCAGGTAAAAACCTTGCAGAAATCTCAAGTTATCACTTTGGCTATTTCAATTTTGCCACAACAAAGCACATCAAACCAAGATGATTCCTCTGATGTGTGAAGATACTGGCTCTGGGTGATTTCCAACAGCTTGGGGGGTTTCAATTAAATAAAACAGACAAATTGCCCATATTATTCAATTAAATAAAGCAAATGGAATAAAATTTATTCAATTAAATAGAACAAAACAAGCCCACATTTAGTGCTGGTAGGAAAGCTGGTTAAAGCTTTCAAAGAAATTGTCTGCTGTCACACAAGATGAAATAATACCAAATATGCTGATCCAAAATGGTCAACAAACTTTGGAAAACACCCAGAACTTATGAATATTTATTACATTTGCACAAATAAACTGAAAGTTTGGAAGTTCATGTATTTACCATATAAAGAGCTTAGTAAAGATGTAGCAATACACAGAGATACTAAACTAATAATGTTTGATAACCCATCAGTAAAGCAGTGTTATTGATAAAGTAAGAAAAGCACTCAGTGTTAAAAAGTAAAAACCAGCGGTGATAGTGCTTACCTAAGAGACTTAATTCTGAATTCCATGGCAAAAGAAGTTTGCCTGACAAAGCCCAGCCCCTGGCCTGACGCAATGTGAGAAATACAGGAAGGATGGCACTGGATGAGGGTGAATCCTGCAGCCTCTACCCAACTTTGAAATACCAATTAACAGCTCATTAAATGCTGAAAGGCTCAGGAGGGGAGCTGAGCTCTCCGATTTTCACAGACCAATTTGATTTGGGGAGATGCTGGCATGTTGCTTGCTTGACAAGTTGCAGTGTTTTTCTATTTTATTAGCAGAAAATCAGCCCATGTGAACTCCGGACTCTGAACAGAAAATGTGGCATCTAAAGCAGGAATCCCCTTCTTTAATATTTTCTTTTCAGCTTCTTATAAATGAAATAACAACTTTCCATCTGGTAATTGAAATGAAATCTGAATTCCATGGCAAAAGAAGTTTGCCTGACAAAGCCCAGCCCCTGGCCTGATGCAATGTGAGAAATACAGGAAGGATGGCATTGGATGAGGGTGAATCCTGCAGCCTCTACCCAACTTTGAAATACCAATTAACAGCTCATTAAATGCTGAAAGGCTCAGGAGGGGAGCTGAGCTCTCCGATTTTCACAGACCAATTTGATTTGGGGAGATGCTGGCATGTTGCTTGCTTGACAAGTTGCAGTGTTTTTCTATTTTATTAGCAGAAAATCAGCCCATGTGAACTCTGGACTCTGAACAGAAAATAACTTGTGCCATCTAAAGCAGGAATCCCCTTCTTTAATATCTTCTGCTTCTTACAAATAAAATAACAGCTTTCCATCTGGTAATTTAAATGAAATCTGAAGATGCTTTGCAGGTATTAAATGGAAATGTTTTGTCAGTTACTCAAGAAAGGATTAGGAAGATTAAAGTTTTCAGCTGTAATATAAAACATACTTACATTTTTTTGGAAATGATTTTTCTCAGAACATTCTGAACTATCCCGCCAAATGTCTGTGGAATTTTCCTTTGTTTGCCAAATCCCTTCATCCAAGCAGACTCTGTATACATGTCCTACACTTCCTGAAAGTAAACAGAGTTTCAGTTTGAAAGGTCAAAATAGAGATTTCATTTTTCATACATTTTTGAAACATTTCTACCTCCACAATCGACTCTACACCACCCATACTCAAAAAAAAAGCATAAAACTAATTTTTTTATCTTTGTCAATATATTTTTTTTATATTTACATAGAACAAAGTAGGAATGTAATCCAGCAGAAATAAATTCCCAGGATGTACCTGGTTTTTACAAGAAAACCCACACAGTACATCCAAAAGAGGAGCCTGCAGACATCTCCCTTTATTCATTTTTCCTCATTAAGCTCGTGAATGGGTAATTCATTGACCAGGTTTGTGCAGTCAAAACTGCACAAGGACGTGATCAGGGAATGATCTTTCTCTGTAAAATCTGATGCTGCTGATATTTCATTTCTGTGCACCTTCAGCAGGTGGGTGAACTGATGAACTTTTCTTGGTTTTCACTGCATTTTCCCAATTAAACTAATTGCAAATTTGCCCACAGCATCAGAGGAATGGTGTAGGGAGCCTGGTTGGTGTTTGTTTGTTGTTGTCCTCAACAGCTGCCATCCATTCATTTCTGATCAGACCTGAGCTTTTTCAACCATTTTTGAGTTGAAATTGTTCAAGGGTGATAGCAACAACCAAAATTTCTTGTTTTGCTCAGCTCAGAACTCAGAGAATTGCTTTGTTGTGATGGAGCAGGAGCTCTGTATGAATACAAGACACTGGAAAAAACCTTAAACCATCCATGAAATGTGACCAGAAATCTTCCTTTTGTAGGAATTCAGACAGAAAAAGAAAAAAAGTCTCCATTCCATGCAGGCAAGATGTTTTTGTTTATTATGAAGAGCTGGGTTTGTCCTAAGTGGTTGGCAGAAGCAGTTTGTGAAATTAGATAGGAACTTGGTGTCTTAATGCTTATTGGCATTAAAAAGGATATTATTATTTATATCAAATATATTATTATCTAATATATTTAATATATAATATAAAAACCATATTTTAGTGTCACTTTCCCATTACCATTTTCCAGCCATGGCAAATATGAAGGACAAGGAACAGAGACATTTCCTGGGGGTGAGTAAGGCCAGCAAACAAACTGATCAAATGTCCCATTGCAATGTACTCCTGGGGAGAGAAGCAAACCAAAGTTTGACAAAAAGTTGTGCAGACAACGAGCAATCATGGAAACCACTCTGTGCTGCTCCAGGGAACCTGAGAGCTGCTCCAGAGTAATGAGATATTGCACATAAATATTGTGCATGAGATAAGTTTATTGCTTAAAATCACAAGCAGGGTGTGCAGATTCCTCCTGATGGATAGCTCCAAACTCTGCCCTGTGACAGGGACAGACATACAGCAAGACAATATTTGCATATTCATCATTCTTAATAAATTTCTTAATTGCTTAATTCCTTACCACTATCTACAGATGATTCCCGCAGCATTTTCAAGCATTCCTGTTTGTATTTGTTCCATCCAGTCGTGGTTTTTTCCAGCAGAGAACCTTTGGCCTGGGAGTGAAAATGCTGTACATGAGAAAAATCAGTTAGAACCTTTTAGTCCCTAATGACAGGTTGCTTTCCATTACAAGAAATTCTGCTCTGAAATGAGAGAAATGAGAAATGAGGAGAGGAGAGGAGAGGAGAGTGGAGGAAAAAATGATAGGTTAAAAAAGTCTTTAACACATGTTGGTTGTCCTGATGTTGTCTGAGATATATAACCAGCACTATATATGGCTGTGAACTTCACCTTTGTTCCTTTAAACCTATGGGTTTTTTTTATTTTAATGAAGAAAAAGCATATTTATTTACTTTCAAAACAAGAACAGGGTTCTGGTGTCTAGCTCTTAGGCAGGCTCACTATTTCATGCATGTTTTTACTGTCGTCTGCTCAATACCCTGCTTTCAGTCTCTCATCTCATTTCCAGACACCCACTTTAAGCTTGAGGGAAGCAGAAAAACTAAAATCATTCTTCGGTGGATGGGCTTGCAAGATAAGGAGAGAATATTTACAGCAGCCATGAGAAAGGAATGCATGTTTCCAGAATAAAAAAAAATAAGCATCTTGACATTTCCCTCCTGCAGGCCCCCAAATCCTGGGAGCCAGGGGAGATTCCTCAGACACTGGTGGGTCAGTGAACCCCATCTGGAGAGACAGAGCCCTGGGGATGACGCATTTGTGACAGAGCTGCTGGGCTGCAGGAAGAACACTCCAGTTTCTGATAAACAAATGTGTTAAACGGCCAAAAAATTGCAGAGGGAACCTCGCTGTGGCTACCTGGCAGCTCGTTGGGTTCCGTTCCTGGAGAGGAGGAATGTTCATGGAAGTGAGGAACTCAGTGATGCACAGCTATGGGGAAGTTCCTGAGCTGAGGAACAGTGATGCACAGCCATGGGAATGTTCTGGAAGTGAGGAACTCAGTGATACACAGCCATGGGGAAGTTCCTGAGCTGAGGAACAGTGATGCACAGCCATGGGAATGTTCTGGAAGTGAGGAACTCAGTGATGCACACTCATGGGAAAGTTCTGGAAGTGAGGAACAGTGATACACAGCCATGGGGAAGTTCCTGAGCTGAGGAACTCAGTGATGCACACTCATGGGGAAGTTCTGGAAGTGAGGAACTCAGTGATGCACAGCCATGGGAATGTTCCTGAGCTGAGGAACTCAGTGATGAACACTCATGGGGAAGTTCTGGAAGTGAGGAACTCAGTGATACACAGCCATGGGGAAGTTCACCCAACAAGAGTGAGGAGCAGGTTAGGTCTAAATGACAGTTCCACATCACTTCCTGATGGAATTGTCCATTTCTTTAAATCTGAAGGCTCAGTCACAGCCAATATCTGGTCACTATTGGTGTAAATACTTGTGAGATAAATTTGTTTTGGTCACATAGCCAATACCTGATCAGTCTTGATGTAAAGACTTGTGACATAAATTTGTTTTGGTTACATAACCAACGCCTGGTCACTATTGATGTAAATATTTGTGAGACAAATTTGGTTTTTGTCACATAGCCAATGCCTGGTCATTATTGATATAAATATTTGCAAGACAAATCTGTTTTGGTCACACAGCCAATACCTAATCACTATTGATGTAAAGACTTGTGAGATAAATTTGTTTTGGTGGTCACATGGCCAATACCTGGTCACTCTCCATATAAATACTTGTGAGATAAATTTGTTATGGTCACATAGCCAATGCCTGGTCACTATTGGTGTAAATATTTGTGAGATAAATTTGTTTTGGTCACACAGCCTTTGGCTGCACTCTGACAGATCCAACTATTGTATTTGTGGGGTGCCCTGATGAAGGCAGGAATGATGAATCTGACTCCATGTTCTCAGAAGGTCAATTTATTGTTTTATGATACTATATTATATTAAAGAATACTGCACTAAACTATACTAAAGAGTACTTCTTTACAGAAGGCTAAAAAGATAATAATGAAAACTCTCTCTCCAGAGGCCTGACACAGCTTGGCCCTGACTGGCCAAAGGGTGAAAACAACTCACACCAGAATTCAATGGAACAATCACCTGTGGGTAAACAATCTCCAAACACATTCCAAAGGAGCACAACACAGGAGAAGCAAATCAGATAATTATTGTTTTCCTTTTTCTCTGAGGCTTCTCAGCTTCCCAGCAGCAAAATCCTGGGTGAAGGGACTTTTCCAGAGAATGTGAATGCCACCCCCAACAAATACCTCAAATACCACAACACAGGTTGTGATTACAAATCGCAGGGAAGTTCTATGATGATCCAAGTTTTGGGTTAGGTACAGTGCAAATTCCATGGTAGAAATACAAACTTCCATGGACATTTCCCATGATCTCAACCAGTGGAAACACGCAGCCCTTGATCTGTAGCTGCCATTTGGCCACTGCTTTCAAAAAAGGAAAATTAAACTCCCATGTCTAAGACAGAAGCTCAGAAAGTCCATGGTGTTTTGCCCTGCACTGGGCATCATTTCAGGTTGTCTGAAGTTTTTTTGGTAAAAAAGGAACTGCCTCACCCAGCCAGCCTGGCCCCTGCTTGCCCTGAAGTTCACCCATGAGGAAATTTAATCAAAACTCCTTGGAAGTGTCTGGATATTTACTGAGATTGCACCAGGAAGACCCCACTCTTCAGACATTTGTTGGATGCAGAAGAAAATGCTGCCTGAAGCTTTCATTTAGGAAATGGATTACATCTGGTTCCAGACCGGTTTGAATTTAAGTTTTTCATAACTGACCACAGTACAGTCAGAATTTCACCTTTTAAATTTTTTACACCAAGCTGGCAGTGAAATGAAATGTTTCTGTTTATTCAGGCTATGCTCTTATGGACAGAAAAAAGCCCCTTCAATTTAGGCATAAACTAAAAATAAAAATATTTATTCATTCTTTCAACCTTGATCCAGGTTTAGTCTGATGGATATTTTTCCTATCTATAGAGGTTTTTCCCTAAAAAATACAGATATAGTGTATTTATGTATGTATTTGATATAGTGTATTTCTGTATTTATGAAAATACAGATACAGTGTATTTATATATTTTTAGTATTTCTGTATTTATGAAAATACAGATATGGTGTATTTATATATTTTAACATTTATGGCTATTATTCTTTTAAATGTTTCTTCCTTATGAAATAAAATAAAATATAAGGAAATACAGCACATATTTCTTTAAAGAAATTGCAAGAACCACTATGAAAAATTAATTCACTGTGATTAGTCTAGCAAAGTTTTGATTTCACAGAAGAATTTGGAGATTTTCTCTCAGCATTGATGGAACTAATGCTTTGTCTGAGGTGTCTCACAAATCTGAGTTGTTTCAGTCCTATAAAAAGAAGCTCTATGCAGAGAAGCTTTAGATTTGAATTATACAAAAATATTAGGAATATTTTCTTTAAAAATATATATATTTTTCTCCTGGTAATTTTTTCTTTATAAAAATGTTAGAAACACAAATATTGGCTCTACAGCACACACAGCAGCAAACCTACTTTCTCAGAAACCCAAGAAAATGGAGATTAAGGGGGTAGAAATACCTTTTTACTTTGTTTATTGTCCTAATGCACATACACTTCATAAAAATGTACTCTATATATATCTGTGAATTTTATTCAATTGAATTGAAACTTACCAAGTATCAGTAATTTTTAAAAAAAATTATTCAAATCAAGATTGATAATAATAAATAAATAGGAATTATAAAAAGCTACATGAAAATTTCCTTGAAGTGACATTTTCTCATTAAGTACCTAAACCCCTCCTATTTATAAGGTAAGTGAGAAGTGTTTATAATTTTGTAAAGATTTAGGGGGAAAATAAAAATAAAAAATATAAAAATAAAAAATAAAATAAAAATAAAAGTAAAAATGTTTAGTGGATCTGTACAAGAAATAAAGGCAGAAATCCTATACAGATTTATTTGCTTTCTGCATGAAGGTGAGGTGCAGAACAAAACCAGACAGATTTCACAAATTGGAGATTCAGTGCTCACAAGTCAGTGCCAGAAACAAATCAAAGCTGGGTTTAGAGCAGAGAAAAAACAGCAGAAAATAAATGTAATTCATAACAGTATTTTATCTGGTAGGAAAACGGAAAACCAAATATAGTTCAATGCTGATCAATAATGGTATGAAAAGTGATTGTGCAAATGGTTGTAAACATAATTTATTCACTGCATGAATGAGGATTAATAGAATAAAATGGTAATAAATGACTTAGAGAGAGTTCTGATATAAAACTCTACAGCTTTGCAGCCATTATTTCCCGTGGCTAACTAGCAATAAAAATTAATTGTTATGTTGGAAGGATCTTTGGTACAAAGATGCTTTTTCGTTTGTGACAGTTAAAATGCTCCGTGCTAGAACTCCCTTCTATAGAATTTATTAATTATTGAATTAGCTTACCTGTTTCACAAGGAACAAGACCATGAGAGAGCTGGCAGAGGTTGGAGCTATCCTGGTCCAGAGTCCCATGCTGGAACAGAGAGCAAGAAGCGTCACCATCCCTTTCGGGTAGATTTGTCCCCAATATGCTGCTATTTCACTCTAAAGATCAATTATATTAATTAAAACATAAAAAATAGAAGTAAAAGTGTCTTCTTTTATGAATCCCAGTGTTCCATGAATGCTCCTTCCAACAAGTGAGGAAGTCTCCTGAAGTGTTTAGCTTTGCTAGACTCCAACTCCGCTTTGGTTTTTCTGATTAAAGGCAGAGAGAGCTCAGTCTAAACTTCACAAACTCTGCTTACTGCAGCTCCTCCATTGGCCAATAAGGAGGCAGAAAACTATTAAAACATTAAAGGGCTGATCCTGTCCCTTGAATCACCACAGGAATTTTGCCAGTGATTTTTCCAGAATGCAATCCAGCTCCACAAAAACACAAATACATACATACATACATACATACATACATACATACATATTTATATATCTAAATTAATTTTATTTTTATATTTATATTTATATTTATATTTATATTTATATTTATATTTATATTTTATAATTTATTTTTATTTATATTTAATCTATATTTATATATTTATATTTATAGGTATAGTTATAGTTATATATTTACATGTATGTTTATACATATATTTATACATATCTCTACATATGTGTATATTTATCCGTATATATTTATACACACATATATTTTAGATATGTATATTTATACACATATATCTATATTTATTTTATATTTATATTTACATTTAATATTTATATATATTTATATATTTGTACGTATCTATTTATACATATCTATATATGTCTATTTTAAATATATTTTTATAAATATTTATATACATATATATTTATACACACCTCATTAAACTAATAAATGATACCTTAAAACACAGAAAAAACTTTGTGTAGGAAACTTGCTCACTCTGGTTGTCTGTCAGAAAACAGCTCACTAAAAGTTGGTTTTATGCTTTTTGATCATATTTTGTCAAATGTGCACACCCAGTGCAGGATCAATGACAATCTAAATGCGACAAAAAGAAAATGCTCCCAGTAGTGAAGTTTTACTACAATTCTTGTGATGTTCAATGTTTTCTTCAAAGCTGCAGCTGCCAGGTGGGTCGTGGCTGTCTTGGTGTTACCTGCACATATTCTGTTTACCCACCTCTCAAATTTATTCAGCAAAAATCACTGCATGTAACACTTTGTTTGAAGGAAGGTCCAGCAAACCTATTTGCTCCTCTGTTATTCTCTTTTTTTTTTTTTTTTTCTTTCACAGAATAGAAATAGAAATAGAACTAACCAATAAATTTATCCTATTTCTCCAATTAAACAGAGCCATTCTTGCCTGAAAAATTGATTTGAAAGTTGTGGTACCAGCATTGCTAGGGAATGAGCAAAACCTGTCTCTGTGAAACATCTCAGACTCAGGTGTCATCCAGAAGGCATCAGTGGTTTCACAGGTCTCAAAATACATTTAATTACAGCCATATGCAGATTAGTCACAGGAACAGAAACAGAGATCAGGGTTTAATCCTTAGAAGGATTTCCCTCCCTCCTGCTCTCACATTTGCTCCCACTCCTGTTCTCACATGTGCTACACCCTTGAGAAAATGCAGGGAGACAAAGGAAATTTTCTAATTTTAGGAAAAAATAACTCCTGGCTGGAGCTACAGCTGCATTTTGGGTTGTGAGATTTGCTCTGCCTTTGCAGACCAGACCTGCTTGGTCTTGCACTCTGTAAGCTGAGCTTTTCATGGCAACCTACAGCAGGCATTGATCCTGTCATCCTTGAGTTTCATCTGCTTCTCCAGCTCTGACATCTTTGGGTAGAGAGTTGTCTTGAAAATCCAAATTATATTCATTAGAAGGTATATAAGTGACTTCAGTGTCTGTCCTGAGGAACCATTCTCCCCCCAGGGCACAAGTTTTGACTTCACAGCTGTAAAATGAAACAGTGAATTACTCTAACACCCACTTCCTTTTAGTTCTTTGCATAACTTACTTGCATCACCAAACAGACAGAAAAAACAATATATATAACATAAGGTGGGAAATGTTTCCTAGACAGAGGAAAAAGAAATGCTGTTTACACAGTGAAATATCAAATAAAGATAATTCAGCATTTTCTCTAATGTTTCACCTCCCTTGGGCAAAACTTGTGTGTTCATGGGCAGTGCCCAGGAAACCATCAAGAGCAAATTCAGGTAATTTAATTATTTTCAAGTAATTATTTGTCACTGGTGGAGCTCTGAACAGGGGCAGTCCCCTTTCTAGTGCTGCATACTGTGAAATGCTGTAGCTGACCAACCAGTTTTAGCTCCTTACAAGTTTTTAATAGTAAGAGTCACAACTGTATTCAATTTAAAGAGCTCAGTGTCACAGGAGCTGTGAGATTTTGTTTACTCCTTAGCTAAGAAATAGAGATTCCATCAGTCTGACTCTGATCAAGGTAAATAGGCATGTTTTGTTTGTATAAATAAAACTTTAGTGATTGCACACTGGGGTGCTTCCAGTGCTTCTGAGTATGATTCATGGGGCAAATGAACATTTATTGTCACACTTCCTCATATTCCTTCCACAACACATTGCTGCCAAGCAACACTGTCCTTTATTCTTAATCTCCCCTGCCACATGATTTCTGGTCATGCCCAGATCTCTGCTCTCTGCCTTAAACTCCTAAGCCAGCACAATTTTCTGGGAGGGATGAGGAATGGGATGGTGAAGGCAGGCAGGTGCTTCGTCGGAAATTTGCAGAAGGGAATTTCAGGAATAATTTCTGGTGCATCTCCGGAAGATGCCATCCTCCATCCCCGAGGCAGACAGGAGGCACAGAGCCTCAGCAGCATTTTCTCTGAGTTTCCTCTCTTTAATCTTCTCCATCACAGCTTTCAGCAGCAGTTACTGGTGCGAGGGGACCAGGAAAGTGGCCAAGCCTTTCTGCAAAGGGGACAGCAAAGGGGATCTGTGCATCCGCTTCAACAGCGCCGACGGCAACGGCAGCCAGGCTGTGCAGTACATCTGGGAGACCGGCGATGACAAATTCGTGGAGAAGAAGTTCCACGCTGGCATCTGGTACTCCTGTGAGGAAATGATCAATGAGGAAGGTAGGTAAACCCGTGGGGGTTTATTTAATAAATTAATCATGGTTTTTTTGCTGCTTATTTGGTGTGCCCACCCCTTCTGCTTCATTACTGCCTATGTATTTTATGTTGTATTATGGTTGTTTGTTTGCATCTTCACATGAAATCACTGCTTGAATCTACAGCCAGGTGTCTCAGGGCATATTTGGTTTTTTAAAAGTTGAGGTGTTGGGAAGGATGAAAGTTTGACAAGGAAGTCTCACAGATATATGTATGCTTAGCAGAAAGATTTGTGTCCTTAAAAAGTTGCTCTTCTCTGGCAAAAGGGACCTTAGAGGGTAGTGTATAGTCAATTTTTTAAAAAGTTCCTAATAAATTCTGCAAAGAACATGAAGGTGACAGGTTGTGGTGTTGATTTAGCTGACAGGTTGTGGTTCCTGTCAATTAAGTACACATAATCAGATTAAGATTATTTGGTTTTTATTCTACTCACCATAACAGCAAGTTAAATGACACTAACAAGAAAGCATTTCATTTTTCCAGTGGTCTTATTCCATTAGTCCAAAACGAATCCTTGCTTTAAATAATTCCTTCTGATACCCTATGGATAAAATGCCCTAAGGATCAGAAGGATGCATAAAAAAACATAAAAACATAAAAAACACAAACTGAGTTTAAAAAAAAAAATTAAATCATTTGCACTAATATATCTGTGGGATCTAAATTAGTTCCTGGATTTCCTCTTGAGCACAAGTATTTCTGCTTTCTTCCTGTGATCTCACCTTGCATAAATCAAAGCAAAAGAGGATTATTTTCATCCTGCTAAAACATGGAGACTTACTAGCCATAAGTGATGACATTTAATTGGGGCTCACTCTGCATATGTAAATGGTATGAGAATTAAATTAGCTTGCCATTACAGAAACTTTCTAGCAAATTTTGTATTTTTGTATAAGGGAATTGCTGGTCCAAGAATTCCAGCATTTATTGTAAAACCAGATCAACATTCAGTTTTTCCCCTTATTGCCCTAATCAGTTTAACAAGCCCAGCTAGAGCAGAACTTCAGATAAATCAAAGCAGCTGTCACCTATGCCATAAAATGAAAATATTTTCACAGTCACCTGTCCTGAAGGACCAGGTTGACCAGAACTTCTTGTAAGTTATGCAGTTTTAAGGGGAAAATGTCAAAGACCAGAGCAAAAGCTGTCCAAAAGACACTTTTATCCATGCTAAGTGTTCCAGGGTTGTGTAATTTGAGCATCTGCTGTGGGAGCTCAAGTTTGGAAGCTGATGTTTTCTGACTGGGTGCAGTTAGGAGCTGGAAAATAAAAAAAAAAAAAAAAAAAAAAAAAACAAAAAAAAAACAAAAACAAAAAAAAAAAAAAAAAAAAAAAACAAAAAAAAACAAACAAAAAAACACCCAGCATGTTCAGATCAGAGAATTAATTCCCAGAGCTTTGTTCACAGCATCTGTGCGGGGGGCAGGGGGGCATGGGGAAAGCAAAGCTCACAGGAAGAAATTGGAATGAAGCTTAGAGGGAATTTGTGTGAGCAGCAGCCTGGCTGCTGTGAGGAGAGCAGCCCTGCCCTGACACCAGCACCGATCCCAGTCCTGCAAAGGAATTTTCCCCTCCTGGCTCTCACAGCCACCACCCCATGGAAATCAGTTCACAGCCCTCCTCTGGCTCCTCCAGGCTCTGGTTCTGCAGTGAAATAGTCTGTGAGGACTCTCTGGTTAAACCCCAGGAGAAATTCGATGTACCAAGGTCTCTGTGTGCACTAAAAACAGCTTTTCCTGATCTTCTCACTTTCTGCTTCTACGATAGCTTTTCCATTTCCTTCTATTAATCCCTTTCTTTATATCATTACAGAGTACAAAATAATCCTGAATTTGATTTATTTTTTTCTCTTTTTTAGGTGAGAAATGTAGAAGCTTCATCAGTCTGACTCCAGCTTCTGATCGAGGTAGATATTGCATATTGTTTGTCTGCAGTCAAAACTTTCCTGATCACGCTTACCAATATAAGTATTCTGCATTAAATTAAATTAATCCATTTCAAAAATGCTTTCTTTAATCACAAAGAGTATTTTTTGTCCTTTATTTACTTTTCTGACTTCAAAATGAAGGCAATATGGCTTACAATATCAATGTATGCCTTTCTGAAGACACATCACTTGGATACGAATGGTTTTTGAAATTGGAATATGGGTACTGGAAGTCAAAATTTGGGTATTTTTGCCCTCTGTCTCCTCATACCTCCATATTTGGAGCCAGGAATTCATGGCAGTGTGTGAACATCCACCCAGGAGGTTTGTGTGCTCAGGGGATTGAGGGAGATGTGCTGTGCATCAATTGATGGAATCTGAATCCCCACCCTGTGCCTTACTCAGGGCTGTGGGGACACAGCTCCATTCCCTTCTTTCAAAGAATATTCAACAATTCTTGATAAAAATAATTAATTCTTAATGAAGATCTATAGTTCTTAATACAGAATATTTCAAATATTTTCATAAAACATTCCTGCAGATGCTGCTTTGTGCCTTCCTCTTGATCCTCAGTGTGAAAACACCAGTCCATCACTGATCTGATTTGAACAATCACTTTACAAGTGGCTGATCCAGACAAAAACCCAAAACTCATTCTTCCCAGTGGCTGACCCAGAAAAAAAAAAACCCAAAACTTGTTCTTCCCAGCATTCTGGGACTGGAGCATTTGACTGGAAATGCAATTTCAGACCCTGGAGAAGAAGAAATACTCATTTTCTGAAGGCCACTCTTCCTTCTACCTGCTGCAGCTCATCACAGAGACTTACAGCATCACAGAATTTTGTAGCATGAGAAAAAAATATAAATGAGATATGGGTGTAGTCACACAGGAGTGGGGGGTGGTTTTTGAGAGCTCCTCACAAGGAAAACTGCTGGTGGACACAGAGCTGACACTGACTCTGAACAGCATCAGCAAATGTCACAGGCACTGGCAGGCCAGTGCAGACAGCCAAGAAGCCTCTGGGTACCTAAAAAGCAGAAATCTCCCTTTGGGCAGTGAAATGCTGCGTGGAAATCCTGCCCAGGACAGATCTGTGCTCTGCACATGCCTGGGGGTGCTGTGGGATCCCAGCTCAGTGTGCAGCAGGCTCAGCCCCCCCGAATTCCCCGGCCCTGGCTCCCACACACAGCGCTGCTCACCCTTGTCTGGGGCATTTCTCACAATGGCTCACTGCCCAAAAAATGTTAAAATGCAAATTCTCACAGCTGGAGCAGCCAGCACTGTTGGGCAATGCAACATCTGGAGCTCCTGATGAAAATCCCATTTTTTTAGCGAGACAGATTTTCTGGAGGAACAAACCATGTCCAAGAACACCCACACATAGCCTGGCCCAAAAATTTAATGTCTGAATGGTCCATGAATCACAGAAGTCCCACAGACATTGTCCAAGCCAGCATTTGGAGTTATACACCACACAAACTTTGTCTCCTACCCTAGGTGGTGTCTGATAACCAAGGATGTGTCTCAGCAGTGTTTCATTTTTTAAATTATGATTGTTTGTTTGCGTCTTCTCATGAAATCACTGCTTGAATCTGCAGCCAGGTGTCTCAGGGCATATTTGGTTTTTAAAAAGTTTGGGTGTTGGGAAGGATGAAAGTTTGACAAGAAAGTCTCACAGATATGTGTGTGCTTAGCTGAAAGATTTTTGAATGTAGAATCTGAAGAAGAAATATAAAGTAAAGCAAGTTTTGATATAGAAGAAAAGAATTTCTGAGCCAGTCTTACTGGATAACCAAGGGGGCAAAGGGTGTGTGAGTTAGAAGGGGTTTTTATGGCTTAGAGCAAAGGATAAACCCACCCCAAACAAGAAGATGTTTGTACCAAGCAGAAAGATAGCACAGGCAAACAAGGCAGCAAAATGTGGCAAGCAGAAAAAAGGTCTCAGAATTTTCCACTGAAAGAAAACTGAAAAACAATTTCTAGCTTCAACTGTAATGTACTGACTTTTAGTGATTGGAGAACAGTAACATGAACATAGTAATTATAGCAATTATGATAGGCTAGAGATAAAAGTTAAGGGATAGATTGGTTCTACTGTATTAAGATGCTCAGCAAAGAAAAGTATAAAATGCACTGTAACCAAAACCAAAGGGTCTCCAGGCCTGCCTGCAGCTGGAGCTGACAGCTGTGGGCACAGCTCTGTCACCCACAACCCTGGCCTGCTGTGACATCCTGGGTACAATAAACTGCATATTGGAGAGCTGCCTGAAGTCCCACATGCCTCATTTCAGCTCTTACATTTGGGAGAGACCATTTGCCAGATCTTGCCACAGCAGATTTGGACACAAGGAGGGCTCCTGCTCCCGTCTGGGGGACATTGGCATGCTAAAGGTCAGACAGGCTGAGAGACTTTCGTGGCAGGATTAACTTCTTGCATAAGATGTAATTACCAGATCTCCAAAGAGAGAGGAATTAGCAGATAACTAGGGAAATGAATCTCAGCGAAACCTGGAGGCTGTCTGGCCTCGTGAAGGCTTCTCTGTCTAAAAAAATCAGGATCCTGTTTGGTTCAAAGTTAGGCTTGTGGGGAAGATTTTATTGAATGACTGGAGCCACAGGCAGTGCAGGTGCGTGCATGACCTCCAGGTTGTTAGCTGGGTCTGCTGCTCCTCTCTGCACTCAGAACCATGACACTAACACTTCTTTTTATATCACCTTTGGTTCTTTGTATATTACCTTTGGTTCTTTTTATATTAAATTTGGTTATTTTTATATTACCTTTGGTTATTTTTATATTACCTTTGGTTTATGGTGATTTTAGGGTAGCTACTGAGTAAAAACCACACTGAACCACATTGCAATAAGTGTGTAGCAACTGCTATTCCAATATGCAACTGCTTTTCCAATAATTATAATTTGAAAGCTAATTATTTACCTAATTAATTAAAATTATTAAGATTAATTTTTTAAATAATTAAATTTATTTTCCAATAATTATAATCAATTTGTCATTGACACTGAAGTCCTCCACAAATGTTCTCATTACCACAGCACCCTCACAGTCCCTGTGCTTCTGTTTAACTTTGCATGAACAATACAAATGAAGAAGGAAATGGTGAAAATCTGAAATTATTTGCTGATAATATCAGTGCTGTTGATTTGGTTTGCAGGGGTTTTATGGCTGTCCATTGTAGCAGAGCTTCTCTACGTGGTTTTGCTCCTGATTGGAAACATTCTGATGTCAGTAGAAATCTGCTACTACAGCTCTGTCATTGATGGGCTGAAGATCAACGCCTTCTCTGCAGTGGTCACCGTGCTAGCAGGTACAGTTAAACACCTCCATTTCACAAAGTGAAGCAAAATTTTATGGGAAAATATTCTTTTCAATGAATTATTTCTTAATGTGATCTATTTTGAATTTTAGATTTGTGGATTTTGCTACGTTTAACTTACCATTTTTAATTTAGTTGTCAGGTGGGTTGCCAAAGCCTAAATAACTGATGTTATCATAACACTGTATTTTTTAGGTCTTCTGGGCATGGTTGCTCACATGATGTACACAACTGTGTTTCAAATGACTGTAAATCTTGGTCCTGAAGACTGGAGACCTCACACTTGGGATTATGGCTGGTCCTATGGGTACTAACTGGTTTATATTTGGTTCTCCTGTCCTGTCACTGTTCCCTGGGACAGAGCCCGACCCCACCTGGCTGCACCCTCCAGTTCATGCTCATGTGGCCATATTTTTACATGCTGCTTTTAATTTCACACATTTTTAACAAATTGTATTTCAATATAATTGTTTTAGTTCTGTCTCCTTAGGTGTTTTAACATTTCAGAGTTGATGTCCTTTTTTCTCTGTTTACTGTGCCATGCATTTGCTCAGGAATGCATTTCAATGCCCTGAACCTCCTTTACCCAGATATTTTATAGTTCTTTTTAACACTTTTGGGTAACTCACATTTTTCTCAGTGTCCCCTGTGAGATTTATACCCTTAATAACTGCACCTTTTAACTTTTATGCATTGCCATTTTTTTAATAAAACCCCTTTCTGATATTAAGCTCTAAGCTTAATAGAGAAGTAAAGCTCAATAGAGCTAAAATAGAGAAACTGGAGATGATTCATTAAACAGGTATGGTAAATGTAGATATTGCAATAAATATGTAGAGCTCTGTAAATGGTCATTGACCAAAATTATTTTTTCCTCACCCAGCCTGTTCATCTTTCCCTAATACTCACCAACACAATCACACATAATCAGTGTTTTCAAAAATAAAATTGAAGGGCTTGAATATGAAAATTCCCTGCTAATTTCTGATAATTTTTGCTTTTTTGTTCACAGCCTTGCATGGACCTCCTTCGCTTGCTGTATGGCCGCAGCTGTCACCACTATTAACAAATACACGAAAACTATCTTGGAATTCAAGCACAAAAGGAAAAAGCTGGAAAGGAGCTTTAGGATTCAGTACAAGTTTCCTGAGTACACAGCTCCAGAGAAGGTTTGCAATGTGTATGTGAACTCTTTCCAGAACAACACAGATGACCCCGCACATGCATTGAGAAGTCTGCGCCACCTGGCCACTATTTCAGTCCTGTAAAGCTGAACCAGATCTCAGAGAATTCTGTAAATTATAATCCTAGATCCAAACAAAATGGTGTTCATGAATAAAATGTCTCAATGTGTAGTATTATTTATTTTTCTTAATAAAGAAATTATATTTCCGTGGATGTTTCAAGGAAGTCTTGGTATTGGAAAAGAAGATTCAGGTGGCTCAGTTCAGATAAAAACAGTGAGACAGGTTCCTCCCAGATCTAGTTTTTAAGTTTTTGACTGATACATAGTATGTGAGTTGGTGAGAATTTTAGAGCATCACTCCATTCTGATTCTTTATTAAAAAAACTAAAACATACCATCCTGAAACCAAAAGCCATGAGAAACAGGGAAGCAAATAAGGCATGTGGTGCATGGCTTGGATAATTTTTTTTATGAAAGGTTCAATCTCTCCAAAAAATCTGTGGACCTCAGCTCATGGTTCAAGAATTTCACCATACACATGATGGATTTGCTGTGAAAGGAAGGCTGGTGGAGGGAACAGGTTTCAGTGTAAACACTTAGATAAAATGAGAAGGCAAAATAAAATCTGGAAGATTCATGAGGAGGCAAAATGAAATCTGAAAAATACCTGGTGGTGGACAGCACACCACTCACCTATGGAATTCTCCAGGAATCATTCTGGGAACAGACTCAGAAAGAATCAAAATTTGATTTATACATTTCTAAATGAAGAATCTCTAATCACATTAAAGATGGGGAGGTGGAAATGATTGTAAATATCACAGATCAGGAACATGGAGCCTCCTAATGGAACTGAGCCATGTGCCTGCTTGGTTGGACACCAGAATATTCCTGTTATTGAGCCCCTTGGGAAACACACTTGTGAACTCTGGGTGACAGAGATCCTACACATTCTACTGAGCAGCTCTGACTTTGGAAAAACCCCTATCTATCTTTATTCAGGCAATAAATACAGTTTCAGCTTGTTCTGCCAGCAGGATCTGTACCAGTTCAGGCTATGGCCAGTGATAAGGTGGAGCTGATAACAGAGAAGCATCCTTGAATCAGAAGAAAAACCATTAGTGGTGAGAGAGAAGAGTTTATGTGTATGTATTGAATATACTCAAAAAAAGAGAGATTTCCTCACTGGCAACAGGTCCCAAAGCTTTACTGCTGGAATTGTACAAATTCACTGCTGCAATTGTAGAAAAACAATTTCCTGTACCAAATCACAGTGCCATGTGTTCCAGTTCATGTCCATTACCTTTTTTATTTCTACTGTGCATATTTGAGAAGAATCTTGCTCCATATTCCCTACACCATCCTCCTAGGTGGCTGCAGATAGCAATAAGGTTTCCTCTTAAATCTTTAGAAAAGTCTGTGTTTATCCTTTACAGTGCTCTGAAAGTGCCATCTTCAGTCCAGCAGGGAACAAAGCAGTGGCCAGAGTTTGGTGCCACTCTGTTAGAAGCATTCTCAATCCCTTGACCAAAACACAAGATCTTTATTCCTCCCCTTGTTTCACTCATTTCTCTGTGATGGATATGTTTCTAACACATTCACCAAGAAAGGAATTACTTCTGATCCCATCTGACTTTCTGCTTTTTGCCTACCCTAACTCTTATTTTACAATAGATTTTTACCCATCTCATGCTGTTCCTGGGTGTGATGGAAGAATTTCCACCTCATCCAGGAACATACTTGGCTGATGCCTGCGATTCCCTTGAAAAATCCAATTTATGCAAGTGCCTCATTTTATTTTTCTTAGCCTGCAGGTCACTAACACAGTCTCTCCATATGCTGCTTCCTCGGGGTTGTTTCTTACAGTGGTTTGCAAGCACATAAAGTGCTGTAGGTAGGCAAGGGCTTTTAAAAATAATTTAGCAGTAAGAATCCATCCAGATCCATTATTAAATCTCAAACTGTCCGTTTTTCTCATGCCTACCATTCCAGAAGCTGTATGGCTTCTGCTGGATATCTGGTAAATAAATTCACCTGATGAAATGCAAGATTCCTGATCCCTATTTGTAAGCCACAATTTTATATTCTGCCTCTCATTTTAACTTTTGACACCCAGTAAGTCCTGGAACCACATTATTTGAAAGCAGAGGAAAAGCACCAGCAGCATTTTTATTCTGATTCATTAGATCCAATCAATTTTGATGAATTTCAGTAAATTTCAGACACAGATTTACAGCAGTCCTGGTTACCAGTGGAAACCAGGTATTTAATGAGAGAAATAGGCACCTCTGGGATGCAATTCATGTTATCCTGAACTCATCTTAATATTTCTTTTTCTTATAATAATATTTTTATGTGCAACATATATCCACAGGTGAGACAGAAAAACAGAGATCAACAAATGAAACAGAAAACTTCAGATTAAATAATAGATTTCCCCAGAGAGAAAAAAATATTGTGTCTGAAATACCAGTGGAGAAACCTCATCTTCAAGATGAGAAAAAGCCACTGAATTAGAGAAAAGTGTGACCCATTTAAAAGGTCATCTAATCCTTCTTTTCTTTTAGGCAGGATAAACTAAAGCTACATTGCTTTTTTACAGATGTTTCATTAATCTCTTCTTTAAAGCTTCTGAAGACAGGCATTTGAAAATTTCTGTGGCAATTTATCCTTTGTGCTTAACTATTCTTAGCAGAAAATGCTGTCCCTGTAAATCTCCTTGGCAGTAATTTTAGCACATTGTCCTACTCCAGCAGACATGGAGAACACTTCAGTCCTGCCTCCTCTGCAGAACATTGCAGGGATATGAAAATCATTCAGATACAACTTTCTAGATAAAAATTCATCTGGGTTTTAAAACTTTCTTGAAGGATATTGGTGTTATTTCACCTCTCACTGCCTTCTGCTGTGGTGCCTTGAACTGCTCACAGTTTGGAAGGGAAATTGTGTGAAGAATTTCTGCTGATCTCTAGAACATGCAAAATGCAGTAGAAGGATTATTCAGCTTATTTTAACATGTAATCCACCTGTTTTTACAACGAAGAAGGACAATAATAGAAATCAGAGAAATCACAGAATGGTTTGGGTTGGAAGGGATCTCAAAGAGCATCTGTGTCATTTCACCCATGGCAGGGACAACTTCCACTACCCCAAGTTGCTCCAAGCTCCATCCATCTTGGACATGAACTCTTCCAGGGATGGGGCAGCCACAAACAATGTTGGTTCATGTTTACCTGGGGTGTACTGTGATGCCTGACCCTTTTCTGATGAAATTATGCTTATTCTGCATCTTGCTCTCATGGAAATGTGGAGGACTTGACTGTTGCTGAGTACAGAAACAAACAGAACTGAGATGGCAGCAAATGCCCATTGGTTTGAGGGAGCAGAGCTCTGCTGAGGACCAAGAAAATTTTGAGCAAATGATTGTTTGACTTCCCAGTGAAGGAATAATCACTCACACCACAATAAAACCCCAGTGCTACACCAGAAAATAGATGGAGCTCCAGCAGGAGCTGCAGGAACTGACCCCTCCATCCCAGAGCTGAACACCTCCCTGAGCCAGGTTTCCTGAACCCAGAAGAATTCATTTAGAGCTACAGCCAAAGGTTCATGTCCCTGCAAGTGACAGATATTCCTTTGCCCTCAGAATTCCTGTCATGTTTGGTGATTGCATTATGAATGAGGTCTGTAAGTGCTGGAAGTTTCGTGAACAATGGGACTTTTAGCAGTTTGGTTCCAATGGCACATTGTCATAATCCCTAAAACCAATTTGAAGATGATTTAAATTTAAATTTAGGAGCTAGTCCAGCTGACCCTTCAATGGTGTTCTGCTTCACCTGAAGTTCCTAAATTTATAGATGATTGTGTGTGTCAATGATAGTGGGGTTATTCTACTCACAGCAAGCAGCACAAGTCACTGACATTCAAAACAAAAACCTTTTTTTTCAGGTCAAAAGCAAAGAAATAACTGAACAAAATCAACTTTCCTCTTCTGTCTTCAGCCTTTCCCTAATCCCTGAGGCAACAATGGCAAAAAACAGCTCGGGGAAGAATGTTCTGATGTAAACTGCTGCTCTGGGGATGGGATTGGCCATCAGCACCTCCTGCTTCTTCCTGCTCACCGTGGCAAGGACCTCCTCTGCCACCTCCACGGGGTGCACTCCATAGGACACCTTCCTGAAAAAGACTGTAAATGAGAGAGGAATGAGAGCTGCAGACAGACAGACAGAGAGACAGGCAGATACCCTGAGGGAAGAGTGTTTAAAAGGTAATCAGCTAGTGAATCAGTCGAATCAGTTTAATTTCTTTAATTTCTTCTTCTCTATGCACTCTCAATCCCTTCCCCACTCCATTCTCCTGATCAGTATGTGACCAAGATCTTTTCATAATTGAGGTAAAGTTCTTACAAGTCCCTAGGGCAAGGAGCAACCTGAGTGCAGTGGAATTTTCCCTTTGGACCTTTTGTGTCACCCTGATTTTTTTAAGATTTTCTAAGCCTTCTGATGTTTATATTGTTATAATGAACTTTCTCACACACTTTATGTTAATAACGTATTGTTTTGCATTCTTCTGTGGAAGAGGAGAAATTGGATGGACTGTTGGTTTGTCCAGTGTCATTGGAGAGGTGGCACTGTCACCCTCCAATCCACTGTCGCTTTTGGTAATCTATAAATGTTGGAGTCAGAAAATAAAAAGTCCTTTTTTTACCTTGGAAAGAGCAGTGAGTCTGTGTCATGTTGTTTCATGTCCTATAGTGACACTGTTGTGCTCTCCTCCCCCTCCATGCCTGATGCCCTGATATATTTATTTTCTCATATAACATTGTCTCATTCCAGGCTCCTTCTCTTTTCACCAGGCTAATATTACCTCTATATGGAGGGATATAGAGGTATTCTTTATAGATATAGAATATATCTATATATATAGATTCTATACCTATGTATAAATATAGAATATATCTATATAAAGAAATATAAAATATCTCTTTCCTTTTGCTCCTCATGCTTGTTCATCCTTTTTGCCATTTCCATCATTTTTCCTTTGTTTTTTAACCCTGGAAAAGCCTTCATCCTGCTTTATGTGCCTCATCTTCACCCACCCAAACTCACATTTCCAGATTGATGCCTCCCAGTTGCCTGGTGCTGGCTGGCGATGGTAGGAGCAGATGAAGGTTGGATTCACAGTGCTGACAGAAATATCAAATTCCTCCATTTCAGCTCGGAGACAATCAAAGAATCCTACAGCAGCATGCTTGGAAGCAGCATCTAGAAGTAAAAAGCACACATATGCATGGTTGGATACATGATTGCATGGAAGGAGGTGTATAACAGAGAACAAATATTAGGGAAAATGAGCATGGAATGATTAACCAAAATGCATTTCTAAGGTAGCATTTTAACTATGTTCAACTGAGTTCCAATTTGAAAAAATTTCAGCCACATACTGCAGTAATGCTAAATTTGGATGCAAATTAGCACTTTTAATAACCTCTGATGAGTGTCAGGGACTCCTCACAGCTTATGCATTAGAATTTATGGTTTTGCAATGTATCACTTACAAGCTGCACGAAATGGAATTCCTATTTTCCCTTGGATGCTATTAATTAGAACAATTTGGCCAGTTCTTCTTGAGATCATATTAGGAAGGATGGCTGCAAAAAGAGAAACACAAGAAAGAGCCACGTAAATAAAAGTGTATTTAGTGAAAAGGAGAAAAAAAAAAGTCTAAATGCTGAAAGCAAAATATCATAAAATCCAATAGCTGGGAATTGTCTTCTAGACTTCACCTGAATTCTACATGCAGAGATGGCTGCAGTATTGATTAACACATTTAATTGCCAATGTGCTTTAAGTGGTAACAGCAAAAAAAGAAAAAAAATATAATAAAATACCTTTGGTTAATGTTATAGGTCCAAAATAGTTGGCATCCATGATCTTTTTATCAAGCTCCAGTGAAATGCTC
The DNA here is from genome assembly GCF_027579445.1 of Ammospiza nelsoni. NCBI lineage: Eukaryota > Metazoa > Chordata > Aves > Passeriformes > Passerellidae > Ammospiza > Ammospiza nelsoni. The sequence continues at coordinate 5,276,103 of NC_080651.1, forward strand.
TGCACTGCTCCTTTCACCTTCATGCTTGCATTGTTGATCAGAATATCCACACAGCCATAGCAGTTCAGGATTTCCTTGGCTACATCTCTGATGCAGCTTATGTCTGTGATATCCAGAAGAATCAGCTTTGGGGCATATGTCTGGTGAGCAAAAGACTCATTTCAGTGGGACTTGTTAGATACAAACTCTATTTATATTTACATTTACATTTACAGTTATAGTTATAGGTTATAGTTATAGTTATAGTTATATAGTTGTAGTTATAGTTATAGTTATAGTTATATAGTTATAGCTATTGCTATTTTTATTTCTATTTCTTTCTATTTCCTTTGATGGATGAGCTACACACCCATGGGGACAGAGGAAAGGTAGGAAGGGTTTGTTTTGCTACAGGTCATACAAATGGAGTTTACTTTTGTATGATTTCTGCAAAAACAGATTTTATCCGCTGTGGGACAGAGGAATGAACTTGAAGTTTTTCCCTTTACTGTATTAATTAGACAATTTCATGCAGAACTTTTAGTCATACTTAATATTTTTGCCTAGTTGAATCTGTGCAGGCTAACATGAACACACTACTTTTGTGGTTATTTATGCAGATGAATGAAACCCACTGAAAAAGAAAAAAGGCAAATATTTGTAGGTCTGATGAGCAATGGCTGCAAAATTTATGTGATGCCTTCAGGAACACCTGTGCCCTGGAACAGTCAGCTGAATGTTGGTCACAGAAGGGAAGCTTTGCCAGGAGCCTCAAGAAACACCTGCCAAAGAGCTGGAGTCCTGCATCTCCACAGTCAGTGGCCATGAGGATAAGAGAATTTTCTTTTCTTTTTTTAGTTTTTTGGTTGGTTGGTTGGTTTGGGGGGGGGGGGAGTGTTTCTTGCCCCTCTTCTGGCCATTTTGGTGTTTTTTTCCTGTTTTTTTTCTTGCCAGAAAGAAAAATCTTTTCTGGGATCCCTTCTATCTGAGACTTTCCCCAAAACAGTGGGGAAGCTCAAAATGAATTTGATCTCTAGACCTGTCTCCCACTCCTTAAGCACATGAATGATATCAAAACCTGGTGGCATTTCCTGCCATTAAATGAAGCATTTGGATCCCTTCCATCCAAATGATCAGGCCAATTGCTCTGCTGAGGATTTCTAGCTGGGTGGCTTGTTCAGAACACAGGAGCACTCAGATGCCTGACAGGAATAGCTCAGGAGAGCAGGATTTTGGCATCATCTCTCTCTGAACCGTTTGCTGTTATTATAATGGTGATCAAAGCCATCATTGACAGCAAATCATGTTTCTTGTACATTTTTTTACTGGATTTAAAATTCCATTCTGTCCCTGAGCAAGGTTTATCCCAGGCTATGGATACCTACCGTGCTGGGGTCTGTCACACTAATTAAGGCATCATACAAAGCTTCCAACTTCTCCCATGTCCTGCCACACAACACAAGCCTTGCTCCTCCTGCATGAAACACACGAGAACATTCTAGGAGAGAAATACATTAAAAAAAAAAAATTACAATAGTGGCAAATTGATTTTGTTTATTTTGTTTGAAATGGGATGCTGGTTAAGGTGGTGAATCCATACTTTAAAACTCATTAATTTGAAAATAATATGAGAAAAAAGAAAGCATTGACTTGTGATAGTACATAGGTGAGAAATAAATTAGATTTAATGTAATGGGATAATGCCTGTGTTGAATGGGCTACAGAACAACCCCAGTGCTTGCTGTCCTCCAGGAAACATTTCCTTCAGATTTCAATACCTACAGGAAATCCAGTTATTCCAATCTACCCATTTTAGATTTCTTAAATGATCATGTTAGACTCCTAATATCTGTATGGAAGTATTTATGGATCCACCCTTGTAGTTTTGCAAACCTGTGCAGCTGGAAGCTTTTATTTAAGCAATTTTTTTCATTATTTACAAAAGTCATTTTAAGAACATCTTCCATTTTCTTTTTTTTTTGTTGTTTTCTAGTATAGAAGGATTTTTAATTTAATGCCCAAAAGAGTATTTGCCAGAACACTTACAGCAGAATTTTCCCTATAAACAACAGTTGAGGCAATCTTGAGGAAAAAAAGGGAAAAGACTTCTATGTGAACAGCAATAAATGTTTAAAGGGAAACCAATGATGTTCTCCTCCAGAACTTCCCAGAACTTTTTTGAGTTCCAGCACTCAGAAGAAACAGGAACTAGGTTTCAATAACAATCACAAACCATTGAAAACACCTTCAATCATCATAGATTTGTTTCTCTTTTTTAACTTTGATGAATGTTGCCTTTAGTCCAGAAATTCTGGCGTGTAGGAAAAGAATTTGTCTGTTTCCTCAGAGCCCACATCCACAGCTGGCCCCTGCCCAAAGTCCCTTTTTGGCTCTCTTGGAGCCCCTTTAGGCCCTGGAAGTGGCTCTAAGGTTTGCCAGAGCCCTTCCCTGGGATGAACACCCCACTCTGCCAGCCTGGCATCTTTGTCACCTCCTCTGGCCCAGGGATGCTCTGTGGCTGCTCACCCAGACCAGCTGTTTAAACAGATAAATTATTACACACCCTTGATGCCTTCAGTTTTAGCTTTTATATTTTTCAAATCCTGCACTGCATTAGTGCAAAACTCTGAAATCCTTATAAAGTGTCAGCTCCTGCCTTCACATTTTGGTCAGACAAAACAATTCCTCTGAGCCTGTGATCCAAGGACACACCACAGCCTCAGGCACCAAAAACTAGAAACAAAATTTAATTTGGACGGGAGAGCAAACTGTGGGAGTATGACTTCATTAGCTGAAGCTGTAATTGAACAATTAACCTCTGATATGCAAATAGACCAAACTTATATCTGTATAAAAAACTGGTGACCATCATCCATCCTGGGTGTAGCCTCTGTAACGTTCTTGCACTGCCCAAGGTGTAATTAACTATGGAAAGCCTTTAATAAATACCCACTTTATTCTCTTAACCTTGCCCAATATATATAACAAATATATAAGATATACAATAATAAAATAGGTGGGCTATATATATATATATACATTTATATAAAAATATATAATATACATATAATATAAATAATAATAAATAGGTGAAAAATATATATAATATATTTATATATATAAATATATATGTATAATATACATATAATATATACAATAATAAAATAGGTGGATCTATTGAGGCCTTCTTATAAATTCCTACTTTATTCTCTAACTCTGCCCAGCCTCTCTTCTAGGCAGCCACTTCTTCCTTGTCCTCTGAATTCACACTGCACAGGCAGCTCAGCTGGGAGCAGGAGTAATTTGGGTGATATTTAAAATATATATAGAGGGGGGAAGAGATAAAAATAGGGAAAAAGGGGTGAGCATTGCTGTTCACAAGAAGCAGGAACTGCTGAAGTGTCTAAGGGCTGAAAAGGAACATGTAAAAAGTAAGGTGACACCTGTTTATGCAGCCACCCTGCACTGACAGCCTGTGAAATGAGATCTTACAGTAGCAACGTGCTAAAAATAGCACTCAGTGTCCTTCTGAAACCTCTCTTCTATTGAATTAAATAAGCACAAAGCTCTGCAGCTCCTATGAGTTTACCAATATAATATTTATATAATATAAATATGTAGAAAAATATAATATTTTATTTATACTCTACCTATAATAATATAATTGTGCTATAGATGATATAAAATATATTTATTATTATAAATATAAATATAAATATGTATGAAACATAAATATATATTAGACATATAAAAACATATATTAAACATATATAAACATATATTAGCCATATTATAAACACAGACTTTTATCATTATAAAGATGAATATAAAAACATTATAATAAAACTAAATAATAATATAGATTAAATTATAAATATAAATATAAATATAAATATAAATATAAATATAAATATAAATATAAATATAAATATAAATAATTATTATTAACTTCTACTTCATCCAGTTATGAATGCATCCAAGGCAATGTGTGCATGTTTGTCATCCAGAGCGTGGCTCTCTGGCTGCTTCTGTTCTGTGCCGCTGAGAAGAAATGAGACAACTCACCCTTGCCCAGGCCAGAGATGGCATCTGTGATCACCACCACCTTGTTCTGCACTGCTGACTTGGACAGCAGCCACCGGACTGACTGGTAAATGTAAATAATTCCACTGATCCCCAGGAGCAGCAATGGCAGAGCAAGTACAGAAAGGATACCCATGGCTGTGGGAAACACAAGATCACATCAGAGTACAGTAATCACAATACACATTGATTATTTTTCAATTATTCCAATGTTTTCTGATCTAGAAAATGTACTGACAGCATGCCGAAGCAGCGACTTGAAACAGTAGGGAGGTGATTTTCCAATCAATGGTGTAATGTTGTTTTTTAATGAACAGGGCAATGTTGTTTATTTGTCCGTTTTCCTCATCTTTGTTTGGTCTAGGCAAATCTTGGTTCCTTTTATGCTAAATTACTGTATGATGGCAAGGCCATAATAAAAGAAAGAATATATATCTGTACTAATAGGTGTATGTATATTCTATTGTGCCTTGAAGCAAAACATGAAATAAACACTGAACTTTAACCACATTGCTATTATCAGAAAACAGAGAGAAAACTTTTAATCCAAATTTCAGATAAAACTCACAACACAAGTCTTTTCTGTTCTAAAAGACAGAGAAAATACAATCACTTACCATGGCTATGAAGACTCCAGACACACACAGAGCATTCTATTGTGTTTTTGCAAACTTTTTCATTACAGATTTAATTAGGATCCTTCAGAGTTTCACAGAGCACTGATTTGTTGGGGCTGCTTGCCCTGAGTGAGAGTGGCCATGTATGGCTGGGGACAGAGGCACTCCAGAGTAAATTTAGCCTGCCCAAGTGATCTGCATGCCTGACCTTCCCACCCCACCAGCACAGAAAAGCTCCTGGTACAGAATCAATTCACCTGTAATAATAATATACTATTTAAAAATATAATAATAATAATAATAATAATAATAATAATAATAATAATAATAATAATAATAATAATAATAATAATAATAATAATCTAAAATATCATATATTTTATATAAGTATATAATTATATATTATTATATATAAAAATATAATAATTCTTATATATTAAATATATATTGTATATTTATATAATTATATATCATTATATGTAAAATATATATTTATATAATTATATATTTTATATATAGTATTATTATATATATAATGATATATAATATTATATATAATATTATATAATTATATAATATTATATTATTTTTATATATAATATATATAATTGTATTTTATAATAATATATATTTTTATAATAATATATATTTTAAACTTGGCAAAAATTAAAATTAATATTATATGTGTTATGGTTAGAAAGTGATGCTGTATTTATTTTCCTAAGTGGTGTGTTAAGTATAGTTTTAGGTTATAACATAAGGTTAAAATGAAACATTTCAGAAAATTGAAGAGAAACTATGTTATATAAGATTGGTGTTTTTTACATAGCTAAAAAAACATGAATGACAGAAATAAATATGTTTCTCAATGCAAAATGGTCACAGTGTGCTGTAATGTACATCAGTTTCTGCAAGGAAATGTAAAAACATTGAGTCATGTCAGGCCACCTGCAGCAACAGAGAGGAAATCCAATTTTTCATCATCCCTAGAGCCCCAGCTATCTTCTCTTACTTTTAAAGCATCAGTTTTTAATAAACAAATGAGCAGTTCCCTATCAGCAGCTGAGCCAGTTCGTTCCTTTCATGGAACATGATGTGTTGTTTGTTTAATTCAGTCAGGGCTCTGGAAACATCTTTCCTGCAAAGTTGAAACATTAAAAAGAAAAAAAAAAAAAAAAAAGCACACACTAGAGATAGAGGACTTATATGAGTTCCAAGTGATTTGTTTCCAAATGAACTAGTATAAAGGTAGAATAAAGGTACAAGAAAAGCAAAAAAACAGGACTAGGAGAAGGTCAATTGAGAGAACTATATAGCCCACAGTGTGTAAGACTGTAAAGATAAAATGCTATCATGTCCATAATGAAAAATTGTAAAGGAAAGCTGCCAGAGTCAGAAAATACAGAAATGCAGGGACTGCATTAACCCAAACACCCAAATCTTCAGAAGCACAGAAACCTGACTTTCAGAAATACCCGAGAAATGTGTTGTGCACTGCCACCTTCAGAGCACTGCTGGGAACGCCAGAGGAACAAGAGTATTTAAAATTGTTCTAGAGGGTGATGCCTTATGCAGGCTGGCCTAGAACAGAGCCTGGGCAGAGATAAAGAATAAAGCAGGGATTTATTAAAGGATCTCCTCAGTGGATCCACCTTGGGCAGCACAAGAGCCCAGACAGGGCTGCACCCCAGATGGACCAAAATGCTCCAAAATGCACGACCGGGCAAGGGGTCGTGCATTTTTATCAGTTCTGCTCCATTAGTTTATTGGAGTTAACTGTGCAGTTACAGCTTTAGTTTAATTAGTCCCATCCTTGTTATTTTTTTCTCTTAATTCCACCTTGGTGGAATTGTTTGTGCTCCCGGGCCTGCTGCAGCCGCCACTTCCGGGTGCGGTCACGTGGGCAGCGCGTCATGTGACCTGCGGCGCTGCGGGCAGGAGGTGGGAGCGGGACGGGGGGAGCGGGGGGGGGCGTGGGATCGAGGGGACCCCGCTGTGGGGATGTGGGGTCACTGTGGGGGCGTGGGATCGAGGGGACCCCGCTGTGGGGATGTGGGGTCACTGTGGGGGCGTGGGATCGAGGGGACCCCGCTGTGGGGATGTGGGGTCACTGTGGGGGCGTGGGATCGAGGGGACCCCGCTGTGGGGATGTGGGGTCACTGTGGGGGTGTGGGACCGTGCTGTGGGGATGTGGGGTCATTGCCGGGCTGTGGGATCCAGGGGACCCCGCTGTGGGGCTCTGGGGTCACTGTGGGGGCGTGGGACCGTGCTGTGGGGATGCGGGGTCATTGCCGGGCTGTGGGATCCAGGGGACCCCGCTGTGGGGCTCTGGGGTCACTGTGGGGGCGTGGGACCGTGCTGTGGGGATGCGGGGTCATTGCCGGGCTGTGGGATCCAGGGGACCCCGCTGTGGGGCTCTGGGGTCACTGTGGGGGCGTGGGATCGAGGGGACCCCGCTGTGGGGATGTGGGGTCACTGTGGGGGCGTGGGATCGAGGGGACCCCGCTGTGGGGATGTGGGGTCACTGTGGGGGTGTGGGACCGTGCTGTGGGGGTGCGGGGTCATTGCCGGGCTGTGGGATCCAGGGGACCCCGCTGTGGGGATGTGGAACCTGCTGTGGGGCTCTGGGGTCACTGCCGGGGATGTGGGACCCCGCTGTGGAGATGTGGGGTCACTGTGGGGATGTGGGATCGATAGGACCCCGGTGTAGGGATGTGATCGATGGGATCGAGGAGGACCCCGCTATGGGGGAAGTGCGGTCACTGCCATGGGATCGAGGGGACCGTGCTATGGGGAAGTGGGGTCACTGCCGGGCTGTGGGATCCAGGGGACCCCGGTGTGGCGTTGTGGGGTCACTGCCGGGGCTGCGGGGCCCCGGCATCGCCGGAGAGGCCGCGCGGGTTCGAGGGGTCTGAGCCCAGGGGATCGGGAGGGATCCGCAGGGCCAAGCCCGGGTCTCCCCCTCCCCTCGATGCCACCCCCTGACGCACCCCTGTCCCCCCCAGGCCATGGCCGCCCCCCGCCCTCCCCGGGTCGTGCCGGGCGAAGCCTCCGAGAGCGACTCGGAGCCGGAGCTGCTGGTGGAGACGGCCGGGGAGGCTCCCGGGGCCGGGCTGAAGGTGCCGGGCGAAGCCTCCGAGACGGACGAGGAGGAGGAGGAGCAGCAGAGGCCGAAGACGCCGCCGGTGCTGGCGGAGGAGCCGGCGGCCGTGTGGGGGGGCGGCCCCTCGCTGCTGCAGCAGCGGCTGCGGGAGGGCACGGGCCGGCTGCGGGGCGCGGTGGGCAGCGCGCTCCGCCACAGCTACGGCAGCGCCGCCCGCAGCCTGGGCGGGCTCGGCGGGGCCCTGGGCCGGGCGCAGGTGACCGCGGCTGCGGCAGCGCACTGCCTGCGCCTGGCCCGCCGCGACCTGCGGGCTGTGGCCGACACCATCGACATCGTCACTGCGTGTCACCTCCTGCCCGACATCCGCGGGCAGCTCTGAGAGGCACGGCCGGGGCACCGCCTGCAGCATCCCCACTGAGTGGCACCAGCGGCGGCACCGACACCTGGCAGATATCCACGGGCAGCTGCCAGCAGCACTGCTGACCTCGGCATCGCCAGTGCCATAGCGGGGTCATCACCAGCAGGACCATCAGTGCAGCATCCTGCCGAGGCTGGAGTTGTGATGACATCGAGTCATGTTTGCAGCACCTCACGCTGACCCTGAAGATCTCACCATGGTGGCGTCATCACCAGTGTACCACGGTGACACCAAACAGTGGCTTTGGCACAGAGACTGCCAGCCTGGTGCCCCAAGACCTGCATGATCTGGTGACATCTTCACTGCTCATCCCCTGGCCAGCTGCCACCATCCCAGAACTGTAGCCTGGTGCTGGCTCATCACCATTGTCCCCAAATGCCACTGTTTTATGTGACATGGAACTGAATAAAGCCATGGTGGTGTCAGAGCCATGCTGGGGAGCTTGGCCAGCACTGTGAGGACAGTAGTGTAGCAGGAGTGGGCACAGAGTAGGGTGACATGGGTGCTGGTGTCACATTGCAGTGGCCTTTGAGTTCACTAGTAGCCCAGGGGATGAGCTTGGTGGCCTGGGCTGTATCCCACATGTCCCCAGCACTGGTACTGTCACCCTCTTGTGATGCCCCTGGTGCCCTCAGTCCCAACACTGTGTCCCTCCCAGGGGACAATGCCCTCACCCCATCCCAAGAAGGACACACTCTGGGGCCAAACAAGGGTTTATTTGGGGACACACTTGTACCAGAACTCCAGAGGACACAGGTAGAGGAGGGTGTGTGTCCCTGGAGGGGTCACATGTGGGTGTTGAGGCTGTCCATGTACTCCTGCAGAGCCTGCAGCCGGGCATCGATCTCAGCCAGCTCAGCTGAGGGCTCCTTGGAACGGTTCTCTGGGGAGGCAGTGCAGGAAAAAAGGGCTAACAAAGGTCTGGGTTGGGGTGTCCCTCAAATATCTAAGGATTCAGAAGGGGCCTCACCTTTACCAGGGCGCTTGCCAGCAGTCCTGCACGCTGGCATCTTGTGGCTGGCAGCTGGGCGAGGCGCCTGGGGGAGAGGTTGGGGGTCACCAGTGACCTCCTGGTCACCCTGCTTTGGGATGGAAGGGTGGGAACCCCAAAGGGGCAGCCACTCACCATACAGGGGCTATTGCAGAGTGAGGCGCTCAGGGGTCTCCGTGCTCGGGTCACTCTCCTGTCCCTGCCCAAGGAGCGGGGTTAAAGGGTGCCAGAAGGGATGCCCAAGCATCCTGTCCAACCTCAGTGTTACCTGCAGGGCACGGTCTCTGGGGCTTTGCTGGCAGGGCTCCCTCCCTGGCGCCAGCTCCGGCAGCTTTCAGCTGCAGGGAGAAATGGGGATGGAGGAAGTTGAGGAAGGAGCCCCAGCACACAGTGGGTGCACCCCCAGCCCTGTTCCTGTTCCCCACTCACCAGACGAGCTGCGCCTGTGGCTCCTGGCGGGGCTGCTGCTGCCAGAGGCCACTCCACGCCGCTGGCTGCACCCAAGGGAGATGGTGGTGAGGGGGAACATGGGGCTAAAGGGGGAAGGAGACCCCCCCAAATACCAGGGAGGGATGGTGAGGAGCTGTCAGCACCGCTTACTTTCTGAGCTCAGCCTCCTTCTGCCGGCGCTGCTGGGCCCTGACAAAGGCAGTGGGGTCGAAGCGTGGTGGGCGGGAGCCTGGCAGGAGGAGGCAGAGGAGGGGTCAGGGTGAGGAGGGGGTGAGCTGTGTCCTGTCTCCACTCCTGGGTGTGTCCCCAAGTGTCCCACACCTGCAGGTGACAGGGACTTGGGCGAGGGGCGGCCCCGGCTGCTCCTGTGGCTCTCCAGGGATGCTGAGCGTCGCTCCTGGGTGCGTGGGGCTGGGCTGGCAGATCTCTGGCGGCTGCCAAGAGGACCAGCACCATCAGGGGGGACAGGGGGACACCCCACGGTCATGAGGGTCCTCCTGCAGGGTTCACCCTGGCCTCACCCTCTCCTGCAGGAGGCCAGTTCAGCTGTCAAGTTCTTCACCCGCAGCTGCAGCTTCTGCTCTGACGCCTTTGCCTGGGCCAGCTTCGAGGGGGAAAAAAAGGCTCAGTGTGCATCTGGCAGCCCCTGTCCCTCCCCAGAGCAGCTCCCACCCTCCCCGCCCACCTCTGCAGCCAGCTGCCGGTACTCGCGCTGGTGCCGGCTCTCTGCTGCCCGCTTCTCCTCCAGTGCCTTCCACAGCCTGTGGGGAATGCCAGGGGGTGGTCTGGGGGTTCCCTCCTCACCCTGAGAGACAGGAACCCCCAAACCCTTCTGGGTGCCCTGGCCCCACTCACGCATCTCGCAAGTGCTGGGTCTCCTCCAGGCGCCGCGCCCGGAGCTGCCCCAGCTGCTCCTGCAGCTCCCGCACCAGGGCCACGAGGTCCGGCCGGCCCGCGTAGGGCAGCGGCAGCGGGTAATGGATCCTGGAGGAGAGCACAAGGTGAGGCTGGAGTCACTCCCCCGTGACCCCTGCCTGGTGTCCCCTGTCACCTATCGAACTCCACAGAGTAGACCAGGATGAGGTAGCGCTTGCTGTTGAGGGGGGAAGAGGTGGAAGGGGAAGGCCGGGTGACTGCCCCCACTTTCCGGCTGTGCAGGGTCTCCAGGTCGGTGAAGGTGAGCAGCTCCAGGCTGACGGAGTCGCTGCTCTGCAGAAAGTTGGAAAAGCAGGAGGGATCGGTGAGACACACACCCCACCCCAGGCACCCCCAAAACGCCGCGTGGGGCAGCAGCACGGCCACACCTGTGTCAGTGCCGACTCCAGCATGCTGCAGAAAATGCCAAACTGCTTGAAATTCCCCGTTTTGCGGGTCAGGTCCTCGATGACTGCAAGGAGCAGAGGGTATTTCAGTCACAGGCAGCCGTGGGAGATCCCTCATCCCCCCCAGGCTCCCTCCAGCACTCACAGGCGGCATCGAACTCGCCCCTCCACAGGTCGCTGGTGCCGTGAGCCTCCACCTCCACCCGCAAGGTGCTGCGGGTCAGGGTCACCCGCACCGTGTGTGCCCCGGGCCGGAAAGCGCACTCGGCCTGCAGGTACCGCGGCTCCGCCATGGCACGGGGGGCTCTGCGGGCACACAGGGGCACCATTGGCACACGGTGCATCCCAGGCACACCCGGGCACCCCAGCAGCACACAGGGGCACCCTTGGCACACCATGGACCCCAGCAGCACACAGGGGAAAGGGGAGCCCGGCTGGAGGGCTCGGGACAGCTGAGCTGCGGTGGGGTCTGGGCTGGTGAGAGCAGAACGGGAGCAGAATTATGGGAACGGACGGGGTGAGAAGGGGAGCCCACAGCCCCACGAGCGGTGAGCGGACGGCACCTCGGAGCTTTTGTTGAGTCGGGCTCGATGGGGGCGGGCGCAGCGCGAAGGGGTGGAGAGAACACAGCGGAAGAAGGGGAGAGCCGTGGGTTTGGGCCTGCTGCCTGCGCGGCTGTTCGGGGGTACCGAGGGAGGGGAGCTGGGGATTGCCGGGCCCGCGGTGCCGCTCAGCCCACAGGTACCGGGAGCAGCCGTGCCGCATCGGGGGAGCCTCACCGCCCGCCGCGATCCTCCGCTCCTGGCCGCACCCCGCTCCGCCTCACCGCCCAATCTCATTGGCTGGTCGCGCCCCGCCCTGCCTCCTCATTGGCTGGTTGCACCGATCCCTCCCGCTCATTGGCTGTCGGCGCTGCCCGTCATCGCAGTGCCGTTAGCCGCTCCGCCCTGCCTGCCAGCTTCCCGCTGCCATTGGTTGTCAGGCGAAGCCCGCCTCCTGCTCCCGCTGCGCCATTGGTTAATGGAGCTGTCGCTCATTTTGGGGCAGAGGTGGAGCCATGCCTGCTTGCTGTAGTCCGCCCCTTCTCATGCATCTGAGCGACGTGCCTGCCATTGATCATGGCCGCGGTCTGCTCTGACAGGAGATACGGAACGGAACGGAACGGGTCACTGAGTCTGGGGCAGGAGATCTGGGCTGGATATGGGGCAGCACAGAACCCGAGGCAGTGCAGGAGGGCACTGACAAGTTGTGGAGCAACTGAACCTCGAACCTGATTTTATTAAGCAGTGAGAGACTGGGGGATGCCTCAGGAGGCCGCAGTACTCCACTAGAGGGCCCCAATGTTTAGGAGGACCCCCCCAATTGCAACGTTTCCCCCCGAAATGGATGGAAGGGGCAGCCCTAAGGCTCCAAATCCCCCCCAGAACGTTGCAGGCGGGCGCCCATAAAATATTGGGGAGGAGAGCACATATAGTATTGTTCAACACACCCCAAAATTGCCCCTGGGACTTCCAGCTTTGTCTCTTGGCAAGGCAGGGGCTTCCTTCACTCACAAGAGTCCTTAGGAAAGTGATGTTGGCTTGTAGTTTAGGGATATCCTCCAAGCTGAATACTGTTGTTATGGTGGCAGGACAGAATCTGGCTCTGGTCAAGGGTGGGTGATTTAGTGCCGTTCTGCTGGGTTAAAGTCATAGTTTATGTGCTGGTTTGTTGTTTTGAGTGGGTTAATATAGTTCCCACAGCCTCTCATTTAAATTCAGTCCGGGTGCAAGACCTCCTGGGAGCAGGGGAAGTGGTTCTCGACGAAAAGGGATACAAAGGAGTACAAATACCGAGTGTAATGGAAAGGGATACAAACACAGGGTAAAATAGTAACACTTAATAGCGGACACTAAAGCAAGTCCTAGAACTCTAACATTCAATATTTAACAACAAACCAACACTTCCAATTAAGACCCTATCAACGTCATTACCACCAAGTAGCAATTACTACTCTGAGAAAGCGCTCTCCTCTCCAGGGCTTCATTTCTCACCGCCGTGCCCCCCAGGCCAGCGTGTGCAGCCTCCGGGCGGCCTCGCTGAGGCGCCCGCGGTACTCGAGGCGCCGGTGCAGCCCCGGGGGCACGGCTGCCATCCCCCGCAGCAGCCCCCAGCAGCCCGCCGCGATGGTGCCCGTGGAATCGCTGTCCCCGCCGTGCAGCACCGCCCTGGCACACAGCTCCTGCCAGCTGTCCCCCGCTGCCAGCAGCGCCTCCAGCGCCACCATGGGCGCGTCGTGGCCGCTGCGGCCCGCCCAGCCGTCCAAGGCCCAGCGCAGGTACTCGGTGTCCCGCTCGGCTGGGGACGGCAGCGGTGGCACCCGCGGAGGGCCACCGCCTGCCAGGAGCCCGCGGGACTCCAGGTACCTGCAGAGAATGGGGACATCCAGGTCACCGGGGACATTGCTGTCACAGACAATGGGGTAACCAGTGAGGCTGGGGGTCACTGGGCTGTGGCTCTCCAGCAGCCCCTGTGTAGTCGTGGTATTTTGTGAAAAATCCTTTCTTTGGGATTTTTTCTCCTGAGAAGCCGAGAAACAGCTTTTCTCCTCAGATACAAAATGTAAACAATGATTATCTGCTGCTGTGGAATGCAACAGGTGGATCTTTGATTGGTCTCATGGGGTTGTTTGTAATTAATGGCCAGTCACAGTCCAGCTGTCCAGACTGTCTCGGTCAGTCATAAGCCTCTGTTATCTTCTTTTTCTATTCTTAGCTAGCCTTCTGATGAAATCCTTTCTTCTATTCTCTTAGTATAGTTTTAATAAAATATGTTTTATAAAATAATAAATCAAGCCTTCTGAGACATAGAGTCAACATTCTCATCTCTTCCCTCATCCTGAGACCCCTGCGAACACTGTCACACCCCTGTGACCCCAGATAACTGCAGGGACACTGGGGACAATCAGGAAACCTGTGGGGTAGCAAGGCACTGGATACCAGTACCACCAAGAACACTAAATGCCCCAGGAACCCCAGGGACACAGAGGTCACTGTCCTCAAGGATGGCACCTCTGGCAGTGACATGAGGGACACTGGGTGCACCAGGGACAGACTGGGCATCGGGGTCAGCAATGACACCGCTGGAATGCCCTGCCAGGACTGTCAGAGAGCCTGGCTGGCACCAGTGGCACTAATGGACTGAGTCACCTTCTCAGTATCCTCCCCAGCCCCTCCTTGTGCTCCCAGTGTCCCCCCAGAACCCTCACAGTGCCCCCTCACCGGTGCCACGCGTCCCCAAAGAACGGCCAGGCAGCAGCATTGTCCTCCAGGGCCAGCCCGGTGCCCTGCACGTAGTCCCATGCCAGGGGCAGGACCCGCAGCAGCTCAGCCCCCCAGCGCTCTGGGGGCTCACCCCGAGCCCCCAGTGCCCCAAAGAGGGCCACAGCCAGTGCTCCAAGGTACCCTGTGGGGACAGGGGCTTCAGGGGAGTTCTGCTGTCCCCTCCTGCCCTCCCCTGCCAGGCTGGCACTCACCAGTGGGGTGGTGGTGGGTCATGCGCCCGCTCTCGATGCTCACCCGGATCAGAGTCGGCAGTTCTGAGGCGTGTGGGTACCTGCACTGGCATCACACCAGTCCCCAAACTCCTGCTCCTGTATGTCCAGGAATGTCCCCATTCCCAGTCCACCACCCTTGTCCCTGCTGTGCCCATTCTCCCAGCCCCATCACTTCCACGTCCCACTCTTAGTTGCTCTGTGACCTGTGTCCCTCTTCCCTATTGCTGTCCCCATGTTCTCCGTCCCCAGCCTCCCAGCTCCAGCTCCACATGTCCCCAAGCCCTGGACCTTGTCCCCTCCAGCTCCACCAACCCCATATCCCCGCTCTTCCCCCTCTGACATTCTCATGTCCCTCTTACCCTACTCCCATCCCTTCCTGTCCCCTTCCCTCCAGCTCTGACACCCCCATTTCCCCAGCCCCAAACATCCTCATGTCCCCACTCCCCCAGCTCTGACACCCCCTTATCCCCATCCCGTGTCCCTCCCCATGTCTGCCCTTCCACTCATTGCAGCACCCCCAATCCCTGTCCACATCACCCCAGCTCTGACACCCCTTTATCCCCATCCTGTGTCTCTCCCTGTGTCTGCCCTTCCATTCATTCTGACACCCCCACATCCCTGTCCCCACCCTGTCCCTCTGACGTCCCCTTATCCCCATCCCATATCCCTCCCCGTGTCCCCGCGTGGCATTCCTGTATCCCCCCTTCCACTCATTCTGACACCCCCACATCCCCATCACCCCAGTTCTGACACCCACATCCGTGTTCCCCAGTGCCCCCAGGTGTCCCCAGTGTCCCCAGGTGTCCCTCAGTGTCCCCATGCCCACCTGAGGCCGATGGCCAGGCTGCGCATGGCAGCCCCGCAGCCGGTGCCGCGGGCGTTGAAGGGGATGCGATAGCCCTGGGGCTCCCCCGGCCGCAGCTGGGAGGTGCCTGGGGAGGGGACAGGGGGGTGTGAGGCTCCCTGAGCCCCTCTGCCTCTCCCTGGCTCCTCGGGCCCTCCCTGCTCACCTAGGATGCTGCTGGGTCCGGGCTTGCGTCCCTCCATGTCCCCCATGGCGGCCACGTAGCGCTGAGCCAGCTCCTGCAGGAGGGGTTCCCCCTCCAGGTCTGTGCAGGGTGGGCGTGAGGAACCCGGCCAGGTTACCCAGGCTGGCAGGGAGAGGCCCCATGAACCCCCCCAAAAATTAAGGGAGGGAATAACATCCTCATCGCACCACTCCCAGAAATGTGGGGAAGGGAACACTGCCCCACAGAGCCTCCAAAACTGGAGGGGAAGCAGGATGGGTTTAGTGGAGAAATGGGGAATATCCCTGAGCACTGCAGACTGAGTGAGAAAGGGGGACCCTGCTGGGTTCCCAAAGGAGACCCCTAAGACCCCTGTGAACACCGTGACACCCCTGTGACCCCAGATAGTGGCAGGGACACTGGGGACAATCAGGAAACCTGGGGGGTGTCAAGGCACTGGATACCTTCTTACTACCACCAAGAACACTAAATGCTCCAGGAACCCCAGGGACACAGAGGTCACTGTCCCCAAGAATGGCACCTCTGGCAGTGGGAGGGGGAAATGTCCCTGTCTCCAGCACCCAGTATGGGATGAAGGGGCACATAAATGAGGAAAAACACAGACACACTCACAGTGCCCATGCCACCCCCACCCAGAGGAAACAAGGATACACATCCCCCCAAGGCCCCTCAGAATCCCTAAAAGGTGGGGAAAGTGTGATAAAGATGCCCCAAAGCCCCCTCCAGAGCTGGACAATCCCATCAATCCTCCAATTGAGTCAGGGATGCCATGGGGACCTCCCTGACACATCCCAGGCTGTAAGGGGACACCCAGACACCAACCCAAGGAACAAAGAGGCACCCCCCACCTCTTAGGGGACAAACAAGGACACCCCCTCCAGCGCCAGCCTGGGGCACAATGGGGACCCCACCCCCAGGGACCCCTCCCTTTGGGTCACGGTGTCCCCCACCTGTGGCCAGCCCCTCGGCGGTGGCGAGGTGCAGCACGGTGTCATCGCTGACGGGCCACTCGGGGGGCTCCAGGCTGATGGCTGCCAGCCCCCCCAGCTCAGCCAGCTCGCCGTGGATCTGGGGGCCCGAGGTGCAGTACTCCCAGCGGGCACCCCGATAGCCCAGGGCATCCCCCACCCCGCTCAGCACCATGGCTGCCTCGTAGGCCTCCACAGAGGGCACCCTGGGGGAACAGAGCGCTCAGGGGGTGCTGGGGGAACCCTGGGGGAACACAGGGCTCAGGGTGAACCCTGGGGGAACCCTGGGGGAACACAGGGCTCAGGGGGTGCTGGGGGAGCCCTGGGGGAACACAGGGCTCAGGGTGAACCCTGGGGGAACAGAGGGCTCAGGGGGTGCTGGGGGAACCCTGGGGGAACACAGGGCTCAGGGGGAACCCTGGGGGACCAGAGGGCTCAGGAGTGCCAGGGGCTGCCAGGGTGTTCAGGGGAACCTGGGGGAAAAGAGGGTTCAAGGGGTGTTCAGGGGGTGCCAGGGTGAACCCTAGGGGAACAGAGGGCTCAGGAGGTGTTCAGGGGGAACCCTGGGGAAACAGAGGGCTCAGGGGGTTCCAGGATGTTCAGGGGATGCCAGGGGTTTCAGGGGGAACCCTGGGGGAACAGAGGGCTCAGGGGGTTCCAGGCAGGGTGTTCAGGGGGAGCCCTCTCTGATCAGAAGGTTCAGGGGGTTCAGGGGTGAGCCCTCTCTGATCAGGGGGCTCAGGGTGTGTTCAGGGGGAGCCCTCTCTGATCAGGGGGCTCAGGGGTGCCAGCAGCAGGGGAAGCCCAGGGATCCCGGTGCACTCACGGCTCCTCCATGGTGCAGCAGCTGGGAACGCCTGTCAGGGTCAGGGCACGGGGCCAGGGCTGGCCAGGGGCCCTTAAGGGGACCAGAACACCCCGGGGATGTGGGTACAGGGCTGGTATCCCCAAAACAAGAGGGAGAAAGCAGGGAGGGACTCCAGGGGCAGAGGGAAAGAGAGGTCCAAGGGCCTCAAATCTCTTTTTAGGGTCAAAGCTTTAAACTGTGGTAACAAAGCATCCTCTGAAGGCACAAAACGTAACTTCAGGGTACAAAGTGTTTTCAAAGTTTAATTTTTAGGACCCCAAGCCCTCTTTTTAAGATCAAAACCTTCTTTTGGAGGGTCCAAAGTTCTCTTTTACCACTCAAAGGTTCCACTGGACTGCCTGAAGCCCTCTAGTCAGCACCAAAGCTTCACTTCTTGGGGCAAGAGAGGTTTACCTCCATTGCAGGGCCCACAAGGTCATTTGTAGCATTTCACCTATTAATGTTTTTTATGCCTAAAACCTCCATTTTGGGGCCAGAATCCTAATTTTTGGGCTCCCAACCTCTCTTATATCAGCTGTTGCTTTTTTTACGGCACAGAGTTTCATGTTTTGGATCCAAACCCTCATTTATTGGACAGAAATCCTGCCTAGACTACAAACCTACATTGGGATGGTTCTAAACCCCATATTTCCTTCTGAAGCTCTTAGTTCTGGCTTCCTAATCAGGCTCCTTTTAGGCTACAAAGTCTCATTTTGAGCATCCAAAGAATGTTTCAGCTCACAACTTCTCTTTTTGTGAGTTCCAAGCAGGGTTTTTCCTCTCCAAAGCCTTCTTTTCAGGCAATTTGGCTTTTTTCCCAGTTAAAAAAAACCCCAACCAAACAAACAAAAAAACCCAACAATCAAACCTGTGATGGTTGAGGTGAGGATCTGACAAGAGACGAGGATCTGACTCCATGTTTCAGAAGACTGATTTATTATTTTATCATATATATTACATTAAAACTATACTAAAAGAATAGAAGAAAGGATTTCATCAGAAGGCTAGCTAAGAATAGAAAAAGAAGGAATGATAACAAAGGTTTGTGGCTTGGACTCTCTGTCCGAGCCAGCTGACTGTGATTGGCCATTAATTAGAAACAACCACATGAGACCAATCCCAGATGCACCTGTTGCATTCCACAGCAGCAGATAATCATTGTTTACATTTTGTTCCTGAGGTTTCTCAGCTTCTCAGGAGAAAAAATCCCAAGGAAAGGATAAAAGATGTCTGTGACACAAGCCCCTGTTCTTTCTTGGTTGGTCACACTCTACAGAAATTAAAGTGCTACCTCTGACAGGGTTTGGTTCTGAAGGCAAGTTTACTGTTTCATAATGTCCAGATTGATGATCATGAAATAACAGAATTCTCAGTAATTGGTGAAACCAGGAGAGGCACCAACAAAACTTCTGGAGGGCAGATTTTGACCTTGTCAAGAAGCTGATTTGGAAACTTCCTTGGGAAGCAGCCTTTAAAAACAAAGGGGTCCAGGAAGGATGGATGTTCTTCAAGAAAGTAAGCCTGAAGGCACAGCAGCAGGTGTCCCTGTGGGCTGGAAGTTGAGCTGTTGGGGATGACAACCGGCCTGGAGGAGCAGGGAAGTTCTGAAGGAGCCCCTATTCTTCATGTCCCAGCCTCATTGTGGGCAGTGAGCAGCTGGCAGAGCTGGGCAGGTTTCTGCAGTTTCTGTTTCTGGGGGATTCCTTACTGGGAGCAGCACTCAGAGCAGAGTCAGACTGTCACAGACATATTTTATGGAAAATCTTTTCGTTAGGATCTTTTTTCCTGAGAAGCTGAGAGGCCTCAGGAACACAATGTAAACAATGATTATCTGCTGCTGTGGAATGCAACAGGTGCATCTGTGATTGGTCTCGTGGTTGTTTGTAATTAATGGCCAATCACAGTCAGCTGGCTCGTACTTCTGTCCGAGACAGAAGCTTTTGTTATCATTCCTTCTTATTCTATTCTTAGCTGGCCTTCTGATGAAATCCTTTCTTTAATATAGTTTTAATATAATATATATCATCAAATAATAAATCAGCCTTCTGAAACATGGAGTCAGATCCTCATCTCTTCCCTCAACCTGGGACCCCTGTGAACACAGTCACACTATTCCTTTCAAGCCTTCTGATGAAATCCTTTCTCCTGTTCTTTTAGTATCGTTTTAATATATCATTTTCTTTTAATATAATATATATAATAAAATAATAAATCAGCTTTCTGAAACATGGAGTCAAGATTCTCATCTCTTCCCTTTCTGACCACATCAGGGCAGTCTGCTGGTGCTCTTTGTGCAAGCTGCTCCCTGCCAGAGACACTTTTGGTACTTCCTGCATTCCTCTTCTTCCTCTCTGGCATTGCACAAGTCCCATCATCTGCTCCCCCCTCCTCCAGGCGGGCAATCTGCCCTCGTCACTGCTGTGGTGGCATGAGTCCCCTGAGCCAAGCACCACCCCGGTGTCCTCTGCCAGCTTGCTGCGTGTCCTCTCTGCCCCAGCATCCAGTTAGGAAAGACATTCAGCAGGACCAGCCCCTGACCCTTGGGAGATGCTGTTTGTTCCTGGCTCCATCCTTGTCGTGGTGTCACTGAGCAGCCCCCTCAGGGCCTGGCCCTCAGCCCTTTTCAGCCACCATTGCCACATCCAGCCCACGTCCCTTCCAGTGACTTAAACTCCATATTTAAAATTGCTAGATGGGCACGTGCAAGCACACAGCTCCCACAATCCCATCACACAACCATCACACTGTGGGTATTTCCAGCAGCTGCCTCAAAACCTGAGAAGGAAACACTGTGTAAATTATTCACACAATGTCACAGCCCACCAGTCAGAGGCATGATGTTCACTGGAAATTGTCATCAGGCTCAACAAAGGCACTTGATGATGTGTCAGGGAATTCTTTATGTTTTATTCTTGCCATAATTCTGGCAACCAGCCAAATATTTAGGCCCAAAAGATGTTGGCTAAAAATCCTTGAATTCTACATTAGGCTTTCACGAGTGGTGGCTGACAAGCCCTTAATTTTGTATAGCATTACTTTTCAATAATTTCTCAGCTCCCACCACAAGCTCCTCAAAAGGACTGGCTAACAAGCCACAAAACACTTCCACAAGCTCCCACAACAAATTTTAGTGTGGAGCATGGGGCAGAATCATTGCCATGCTTTGCCCAGACAAAGCAAAGGAGGCGATAATAAACACAGAAAAGGGAGAGAGAGAACAAAGCTCATCACCAGTCCATAGATCCCATGTTGGTTCTGCTGTGGATAGTCTGGAGCAGGGATTGCAAGACAAAAAAAGCTAGAAAGAGGAAAAAGAGCCAGGGGATCCAATTGGCTTCCCTTTATAGTGAACTTGGTGCCTACCTCTGACACAGCCTAAATTGTTTGTGCTGTTCTCTTCATGAATGCACAGCCAGCTCTTCTGACCCTCTTGAGCAATTTGCCTCAATCTTCTCCAATGACCTTTCCTACTGCAATAACCAGAATGTTTGAGACAAAGCATGCTTAGATCTGATCCTCCACAGCCCAACAAGGGGTTTTAATTCTGGCTTTGGCTCTTCTGCCTGTTGGTTCCAAACAGATGGGGCTTTGTTCACTTCAGATGCTGTGCTGCTGCAGCATCCAGGCTGTGCTTGTCTCACATGCACCTCTGGGATGCTCAGCCCTCCACACTGACAGGTAAGAGTTTGTGATCTCCACAAGCTGGCTCCAGAGGCTGTACTCCTGCCACGAGCACCTGCCCAGCTCCCTCTCTACAGGCAAGGCTTGCACCCAAGCAAGGCTTGGTGCAGGCACCTCCTGGCAGATCCTGTCAGAGAGCCCTGGAGCTGTGGCACTCCTGGGAGCAAGGTCCAGGCCTAAAGGACTGCTTCTCTTCCTCCTCCTTCCTGTTAAATTGCCACAGCTGGCGCTGCTCACGATCCAGCTGCAGAGATCACTGCCCCACTGTGGGGATCTGCTCCTGGCTCTCTCCCTGGCATGGCTCCTCTGACTGTGCATCGCTTTAATCCTGCCAGGCACAGCCTGGGCTACTGCAGAACCTCCCTGACCCACCGTGGAATGGGCACTGGGTGGTGCTGGTGAGGAAGGCGTTGTTTCCCTCATTTTCACATCCGAGCACCTGGAGGAAAAAAAGAGTTATCTCTGCTTCAGGCATCCCTTGTAGGTTCCTCTGGGATTCAGGCATTTTCTTGGAGCCACAGAGAGAAGATTTCACCAAGGTCACCAGTGGTGAGTTTAATTAAAGTCTTCCCACCATGTCTGCCACTGTCAGAGCAAGTCCACATCTTTTTACCCCCTATGGCCTCCACTTCACAGAATCCTAGAATTTGGATGAAAGAAATCTCATTCCAACCCCCCTGCCATGGGCAGGCACACTTTACACTGTCCCAGGCTGCTCCAAGCCCTGTCCAGCCTGGCCTTGGACACTTCCAGGGATCCAGGGGCAGCCACAGCTGCTCTGAGCACCCTGTGCCAGGGCCTCACCAGCCTCACAGGGAAGAATTTCTGTCTAATATCTAAATATTCCCTCTTTCACTTTAAAATATTTTCCCCTTGCCCCATCACTGCACTCCCTGCCAAGGAATCTCTCCCCATCCTTCCTAGGGAATCCCTTTAAGTCCTCTTCTCTCATCTCCAAAGAGCAGACAAGAGGCACTTTGCACAGGGCAGCACCCTAAATCCCAGCAGGGAAAGGAGAGCTGGAGTGGGATAGCAGAGAAATGACAGCATTGAAGGGTGCAGGAAGGAATTGTCCCCTGTGGCAGAAACACTCAGGAGGATGAGGAGACAAGGAGCTAATCCAAAATAAGGAAATGTTTTCTGACCACAGGATCCTGGTTCTTACCTGGCATAAAACAGCAAGTAGGCTTGCTGCCCTAGAACTGTGTGGATGTCACAATTATCCACAGACTCATCATCCATCTTGTACCACAGCCCATTGCTGGCCTGCAAGGAAAGGCACCCAGCTCTCAGGGTTTGTCTGTGTCAGAAATGACACAGCTAAAAGGACATACAGATAACAGTGGCATACTGCATGCTTTTTCAGAAAGCTAATAACAATTTTATCAGGATCCCATTCCTTTTTATACTCTAGTTCACTACAGGGGGACCTGATTGGTGCTTTAATCAAAACATCTCACCATTGGCTAATTAAGAAACCACCCTTTTGGTAAACAACCTTATGAGGAAAACAGAACAAACAACATTATTACAAACAGCACTTGTGGATTGTTTCCATTTAATTATCATTATTTGTCTCCAGCTCCCTAAAGCCTCCCAGACCAGCTCATGGGAAAGCTTATCTAGCTTTTTCTCTCTGACCAGACTGTCATATCGACACCTCCACAGCACCAAAGACAGAAAACCGCCAACCCAGGAGCACACAAATCCAAATCCAGCCCCGAAGGAGACCTTCTCCCCCCAAACCTTGGCTGCCAGTAACTCTGCTGGGGAAGTTTGTCTTTCCCAACACACGTTTGTCCCTGTCAGGAGTGAAGTGGCCCCTTACCTTTGCATAGCACAAGAAGTGTCCTTCAAGGCAGGTGTCCCCACTGTGAACCACGATGGCATAAAGGGAGCAGAGGAGGGGCTCTCCAGCTGTGTCTGACATGTATGGCCGAAGGTCCAGGTACTCAGGATACTCCACGAACTGCAGAGAGACCGAGAGGGCTCAGAAATGATCCTCAGCTACCACAGTAAATATCCTTCAGCATGTAATGGCAGCAAACTGCTCTGACTGAGTGCTTTGGCTGAGAACAGAGTCCAACCTCGTCTTTTCATGGGAATTCTCTTCTCCCCAGAAGGGAGCACAAATATCCCAAAGTGAACATCTTGTGGCAGAGCTTTGGGGAATCTTCTTCTTTGTAAAGAGAAAGTTGCCCTCCAGTTGCATGCACACCTTGCTGATCTTTGTGCCAGTCCACTGGTCAGCCCTTTCCAGGCACAGTGTGAGCACTCGGGGTGCACGATGGACTGTGACCTTCTTGGAGGCAGCAGCTTTCTTCTTACACCTTGAAACCAAGCACAAACCAAGCTGATCCTCTCTAATATCATCCCAATCTTTAAGAAGCTATGAACCAGCATTAGCCTTTTAAGCTAAAGAAAGAGGGACTCCCCCCTCCTTAATGATACACCTCAACTAAACCCCAACGTCTGATTTTTCATCATGCTCACTTCATGACTCGCTTTCTCTTTAATCATCCAACCCAAACTCCTGTCATTCATATCAATAAATCCCCCCTCTAACGAACCACCCCTCGTTCCAAGCACTATCCCCTGAACCTGACCATGAACTTAAGCTTCTTTGACCAATTTTCAAGCCCATCCTTCTTAGGAATCCCACTAATCCTCATCTCAGTAACATTCCCAGCCCTCCTATTACCATCCCTGGATAACCAATTAATTACTAACTGACTCTCAACCCTCCAACTATGGTTTATTAACCTAGTTACAAAACAACTAATGCACCAGACATGCACCCCATCTTCCCCCCAAGAAGGCCAGGCAGCCTTTCCCCTGTCTCACACATCCTTATGCTATTTTAAGGTTATTCAGAGGCACATTAAAAGAGTCTTGTTATTGTGCATTAAACGTCCTTGAGAAGATGAGTTCAGAGCCATGCGGCCCCTCATGCAGGATCTGGTGTTTTTGTGTTGTGTGGAATCATCTTACTTGCTACACCTGAAGCACTCAGTCTGGTCCAGCTGCTTGGGTGTCACACAGTCCTCCAGAACTGTGGTGAGGGACGAGGCTGCCTGGAGGAGGGAGAGAGGAGCTGCAGGAAATTCTCTCACCCAAACACTTCCCAGGACAAGAAAACCCAGGCAGCTGATGCTGAAGAGAGCCAGCACTACCCCAGGAGGAGGGAGTGATGCTGAACATTTCCCTCATGTCCCAGGGGCTCCCAGAGTCATCAAGGGCTACCAAAGGCATGCAGGGGTGTGACAGTGTTCACAGGGGGCTGAGGATGAGGGAAGAGACGAGGATCTGACTCCATGTTTCAGAAGGCTGATTTATTATTTTATGATATATATTATATTAAAACTATACTAAAAGAATAGAAGAAAGGATTTCATTAGAAGGCTAGCTAAGAATAGAAAAAGAAAGAGTGAGTAACAAAAACTTCTGTCTCAGAGAGTCCGAGCCAGCTGACTGTGATTGGTCATTAATTAGAAACAACCCCATGAGACCAATCACAGATGCACCTGTTGCATTCCACAGCAGCAGATAATCATTGTTTACATTTTGTTCCTGAGGCCTCCCAGCTTCTCAGGAGGAAAAATCCTAAGGAAAGGATTTTCCATAAAAGATGTCAGTGACACAGGGCCGTCAGCATTGAAAACTGATCCTACCTATGAGCCTGGGAGAGCCAGGTGGGTGTTGAGGGAGAGCAAAGGAAGGAGTAGCAGAATATGCCAAGGCTGCAGAGGGGTTAATGATTGCTATTCCAGCCCAAAGCAACACCATGGAGAGAGCAGTGCCATGGCCTCTGCAGGACAATGAGGACTCTGTGCTTCCCCCTTCCCACTCACCACCAAGCTCCCTTGTGCTCACAGTACAGGTTTTTAAGACAAATGCTTTGGTTCTGGAAAGCTACAGGGGCCTTGGGAATGTCTTGAAGCTCAGTTGCAAACCTCTTACTTTGATATCCAAAGAGACATCCAGGAAGGCCTTGTAGGAATCAACAACTGCTTGGCAGCTCAAGCACGTGACTGGAAGGAAAATCAAATTAATTGACTGTGCTTGTGGGGTTTCCTACATCAGCCATCACAGCACCAGCTGCTTGTCAAAGGTGGACAGAAGGGCACAGACAAGCCAAATAAAGCAGCAGTTGTAGAAACCTACCTCTAGATTTCATGAAGCCCCCAAATATTTGGTGGACGATGGTAGTTTCTTCTGAAGAGACGTCCAAGCTGGAAATAAATGGCAGGGCAGAGAGTCACCTCCTCGGAGGGTTTAGCACTGAAAGGTCTGGACATCAGTTTTCCTTGATGGGAGCACATCAAGGAGTCCAGTGGGGCTGGGAAAATTAAAACTTGCAATTTGCTGGTGCTTACTGGCAGCTCAGACAGGCTCTGTGCATGGCATCGAGCGTGCAGCGCAAGAACTCGTAGGCGTTCTCCTGCCGGCCATACTCAAACTCCTCCCCTATGACTGAGAAAGAATTTAGTAGCTCTCCCCTAGAAGGAGGGAAGACAAAGAAGAATACCTCTGGGAGTGCCTGAAACAACTTACATTTGAGGTCCCTGAGGACAGCGCCAGGCAGGATGGCGGTGGCTGAGGAGGACAGGACCTTCCTGACGTGTGATTCCATGGTGCACATCATGCAGAAGCCTTGCTGCTGGCCTGAGCAGGGGAGGGAGCAGGGACAGGAGCTTCCTAATGGAGATCTTGAAGTTCTAAGAACAGTCTCCACTTCTTTACTCCCAAACTGCCAGTGTCCCAACAAACCCAGGACATTTGAGTCTACAGAAAACATTCCTCAGAGGGAAATGTTTCTGTGCAGAAATGTTCTGTGCAATAAGCCAAGAGATTTCAGCTTGCAGGGGTAGAAACTTGGGGCTAGAAAGAGATGCACCTTGATAGGACAAGCATCTTTTAGCTGGTGCTCAAAGGACATGAGCTCATGGGGCCGACAAAGAAGGGATGCTGTTCTCCTTAACCTGATTCCAGGTTCTGGGACTCCTTGGGATGTGCCCAAGAGATTTACAAGGAGATGTTCCTAAAAGCACTCACAGAAATGTTTCTGTGCAGAAATGTTCCCTGCAATAAGCCAAGAGAGTTCAATTTGTAGAAACTTGGGGCTAGAAAGAGGTGTTTTGCTGAAGGTGAGTGCACCTTGATGGGACAAGCATCTTTTAGCTGGTGCTCAAAGGACATGAGCTCATGGGGCTGACAAAAAAGGGATGCTGTTCTCCTAAACCTGATTCCAGGTTCTCCTTGGGATGTGCCCAAGAGATTTACAAGGCGATGTTCCTAAAAGCACTCACAGGACTGGCTGTGCTGGTAGGAGAGCAGGTAGTTGGCCAGAGGGGGTGTGTAAGTCAGGCACTGCAGGATGACATTGATGTAGCACGTGTTGCCCAGGTTGAACAGTCCTGCTCCAGGTCTCTGTCTTTGCTGCCAGTCCATGGAAATCTTCTCTGGGGGAAAAATCCTTTGTGGCAGAGCCATTCCTTCAGTAATGTCTGCAGGGAAACCATGTTTGAAAAGAGGTGAGACAATTTTTAAGTTGTTCCTTAGAACAATATTCAAATGTTGAGTTGTCTGCAGGAGCACCAAGGACACCAACTCAAACATCAAGGAAATCCTAAAACCCTGCTGACATCTACTGGCAGGGAAGCAGTTTTGGAAAACTCTCTGTTCCCCTGTGTACTCTGCCAAAAATCCATCAAACCCACTCTGATTTCTGGGCCTTCCTTTCCCTTTGGAATCTCGAATTTCCAGGACTCACAGGAGCTGTTCCACTTTGCAGTCATCACTCCTCTCAGGAACAGAGGGGAAACCTTTGGGTGACAAAGTTCCAGAAAGATCTCCTCCAAAAAGATCAGCTCATCACCAATCCCATCACTTGAAGGGAAAGGGAATAATTGCAGGCCAACAAACTTATTTAGAAACCCCAAACATGACCCACAGAGCACCTTCAGCTATCAGAAAAAGTTTTGGTGGTGCTTGTGGCTGTTGTCAAGGATGAAGATTGCTTGGAAAAAGGCAGGCCCACAGTGGAAGGAGCCTAGATATCCTGAAGGCCAGCTCAGCCCAGCCAGCTTTCAGTGGCTCTCTCCTCAGGATGCCAAACTCTGGGCAGGTGAGATCACAATTGCTGGGCCAGGGCCATATCTCTGCCTCTTTGTGACATGAGGCCACATGGGGCCATGTCCCTCTGAGGCCACAGAACGCCCTGGTTTCACAGCCCAGGCACTTCTCACAGCTGGGAGTCCCTGGAGCAGGTGCTGTGGGCAAAGGGCTGTTTGTCTGTCAGCAGAGCTCTGTCGGAACTCAGCGCATCCCTCTGGGTGTCCAGAGTTACTGAGGACCCCGTCAGGGGGCTCGGAGACCCTGGCACACAGCCCAGAGCACCTGGGGATTTGATTTTGACCCCTGGAGCAAGTTGCCAACTTTGTATGAGGATGTGAAAGTCACACAGGTTTAAATAGTGTAATAACAAAATGATCACAGGGTGAAAATGTAGATTTTAGGATTTTTGGTATGGGGGTTATGGGGACAAGATGGAGGAATCTGGGCGTGTCCAGCCTTTCTTCTTGTTCTTCTTGTTGTTCTTGTTCTTGTTCTTGCTCTTGTTCTTGTTCTTGTTCTTGTTCTTCTTCTTCTTCTTCTTCTTCTTCTTCTTCTTCCTCTTCCTCTTCCTCTTCCTCTTCTTCTTCTTCTGTTCTCCATTTTCTGCAGTGATGTTGGCACTTTGGGATTGGTTTAGAGTAGAAGTGCACTGTCTAACATAGGTGATAGGCATTGGGAATTAAGTGTAAATATGTTATATGTAGTTTGTAGTATAAAAGAAAAACACAGAGTGCCTGTGGCTGCCCTGCTGAGCAGATCCCGGCTGGGCAGAAAGAAAATTTTATAGATAAGAATTAATAAACAACCTCAAGACTGAAAGTGAAGAGTCCAGACTCGTTCTTCAGCCATGTGGGCTGAAGCAGAGACATCCTGCACATCTTGGGGCTGCAATTAACAACAGCAACCTGAGAAGCTCCTGCCTCTTCCAGGAGCTCCAGCAGGAGAGGACTCAATTTGCAGAGAGCTGTAAATGAGCCTGGTCATGGTTCAGGCGGGCACACTTGGAGTGCTGGGGGTTTCTGTTCCACCCTTCCCAGCTTCTTCCAGGTTTTTAACCCCCTAAAAATCCCTTTTGGGAGGAAAAGCCTTCAGCTGAGGCAGTGAAACATCCTTTGAGGGCACAAACCTAACTTCAAGGCTGTCACTATAGGACATGAAACCACATGATGTGCACACACCACTGCTCTCAAGGTGAAAAAAGAGAAATTTATTTTCTGACTCCAACATTTATAGCTTTCCAAGAGTGACAGTGGATTGGAGGGTGACAGTGCCACCTCTCCAATGACACTGGACAAACCAACAGTCCATCAAATTTCTCCTCCTCCATAAAAGAATGCAAAACAATGAGTTATTTACAGAAAGTGTGTGAGAAAGTTTGTTACAAGAATTTCAACATCAGAAGGCTTAGAAAATCTTAAAAAATCAGGGTGACACAAGGCCCTCACTTTCATTTCCAAAAGCCCATTTTTAGTTCTCACAGACCCAGTTTGAAGACTTTTAGAGGGTCCAAACCCTCTTTTACAGCTCAAAGTTTCCACTAGGATGCCTAAAGCCCATTAGTCAGCATTAAAAGCTGACTAGACATTGACATTGTTTCTTAAATCCAGAGAGAAACTAGCAGCTGCACCTCAAGTTTGCAGAGAGGCTCTGTGAGAGTGAAAAAATTTCTTAGCACCAAATAATTCCTGTTGCCCTTTGGGTGTGATGTAAATAAGAGTTTGTACTTAGAAGGGGAAGATCAGTGTAAACTTTCAGTCCTGACACTGCTGATTTGAAAGCAGGAAAGTTTGCAGCTTGGCTCTGTGCTACTCCCAAAAATGGGGGAATTCTGAGCTGAGCTCTGAGTGTTTCCTTATTTTGCAAGTTGGTTTTCTGGGCTTTTTGAAGAAAAGTGAATTCCAGCACTGCCTCTTCCCTCTAGAACATTTAGTGTGGGACCAACTGTTGAATGTTCTTAGTTTTGTCTCTGTGAGACTGAAAATGCCTGAAGGTGCACAGAACTGTGCTGGGACAGATAAAAACTTGGGGTTTTCCTGGTGAGAGGAATAGCAGATTTGTCTTTACAATCAATCTATGGGCCTGCTGGTAGATAAAACTAGCTCTGGAAGATAAAAGAAACAATGGGAAGGATTCCACTGATGGATGAATGAAAAAAGATATTTGCTTTTACAAATAAACTTTAGGTTTGCTGATAAATGAAATTAGACATTGAAAGATGAGAGAAATAATGGGGAAGAAAAACTCTTAAATTCCATAAGAATTAAAAATTAAAAAGGAGGAACATTAGAGGGGAATCTTTGGGATCAGGTGCTTTGGGAAGTCTGAACCTCTAAAGTACCTCAGACAATGGGGAAAGAGAGAGGGAAATGCAGCTGGGAAATTGGGATAAAAAGGAGGCTGCATCCTCCAAAAATTTGAGAGATCCCAGGGGAATGCCCCATGGCCTCTCCCTTTATTGGAATAAAGCCAGAACGGACTCCTCTGTCTCCTTTTTAGACATAAACATCTGGTGTTTGTAGATTAATTTTCCTGACTCTGGGCACTGTCAGAGCTCATCACAACAACCACACGATAGCGCTGCCGGCTCGCAAAAGGAGGAAAAGCACCGAGATCAGCTGGGAAACACCCGGAGGGCAGAGCCAAGCTGGAAGTGTCCCTGCTCTCAAATAACCTTTGTCAGGACAGCGAGTGTTCCCTGCCCTGCCCCTTCCAAGTACAGACTCTCATTTACAGCACACCCAAAGGGTGGGACACAGCGTGAATTAATTCCTGGGCTCTAAGAAGTCTTTTCACTCTACAAACTTGAAAACATCCGGTGAAAACAGAGCTGACAAAAGTGCTGAGAGAGCTCCTGCTGCCTCCAGCTTCAGCTGCACCCATCAAACCACCCTGGTGTGCTCACTTTCCTTCTCAGCACTGGGTCCTGTCATAATCCCTCAGTTTCACAGGGTCGGGATGCAAACAGAACACACCAGGCTCTGCTCACACACCGAAGGTACCAGGACTAAAATCTCAGCAGCCTGGAGTTTGCATTCCCACCATAACACTTCAACAGGTCTGGCCCACAGAGTTCCCTGCTAGGAGAAGCAATTAAATTCACTAAGGACCACCCAATGCCGGCAATCAAAACTGGTTTCTTTGCTGAAGAGAGGAGCTATAGGAAGAAATGGGATTGTCTCCTCCAAAATAGAAAGCATCAAGGGGTTGATCCCATAAAAATGGTGTTACTGAGCTTTACCTGCCCTGGTAGGGCAGGCAGGGACAGGGAGGCAAGGAGAGGCCAGGGGAGAAAGGGCCGGGCAAAGCAAGGCAGGGAATGGGTACACAAGGGATGGGCAGGCAAGGCAAGGACACAGAAGGGTAAGAAAGGAAAGGCAAGGACACAGAGGGGTCAGAAAGGCAAGGCAGGGACACAGAGGGGTCAGAAAGGCAAGGCAGGGACACAGAGGGGTTAGAAGGGCAAGGCAGGGACACAGAGGGGTTAGAAGGGCAAGAGAAGGCAGAGAATTAGCACACAACGCCATGAAACGCAAGGAACAGGCAGGTAAGGCAAGGCAAGAACATAAAGCAGTCAGAAAGGCAAGGCAAGGACACAGAGGGGTCAGAAAGGCAAGGCAAGGACACAGAGGGGTCAGAAAATCAAGACAAGGACACCGAAGGGTCAGAAAGGCAAGACAAGGACACAGAAGGGTCAGAAAGGCAAGGTAAGGACACAGAAGGGTCAGAAAGGCAAGGCAGGGACACAGGGGGGTCAGAAAATCAAGACAAGGACACAGAGGGGTCAGAAAGGCAAGGCAGGGACACAGAGGGGTCAGAAAGGCAAGGCAAGGCAAAGAAGAAGAAGGCAAGGCTTTGAAAGGCAAGGCAGGAAAGGAGCAGGCAGCTGAAGGTTTGAAAGGCAGCAGAAAGGAAGGGAGTGGGTAGACAGGGCAGGGAAGACCAGGGGGGCTTTGCAAGGCGAGGAAATGAAAGATAGGAAAGGACTGAGAGTCAGGAGGAGCAGGCAGGGCAAGGCAAGGTGAGGAAGGGAAGAGCAGGCAGGTAAAGGGGAGGGGTGGGTGAAAAAGCACCCAGACAAAGCCAGATGTGGAGGCAAGGCAAGACAAAGCAGGGGGTGGGAAGGAGTGGCAAGGAAAAGCAAGGTTTGGTAGGAATGGAGAGGAAAGGCAAGGCAATGGATTGACTGAAAGCCCA
The DNA here is from genome assembly GCF_027579445.1 of Ammospiza nelsoni. Classification (NCBI taxonomy): domain Eukaryota; kingdom Metazoa; phylum Chordata; class Aves; order Passeriformes; family Passerellidae; genus Ammospiza; species Ammospiza nelsoni. Next base: position 5,307,436 of record NC_080651.1, read on the forward strand.
GAGGTTTTTTGAAAAGCAGGGCAGAGAGAGTCAAGCCCAGAGATGGGCAGGCAAGGCAAATCAATGGCAGGGGAGTAAAAACAAGGCAAGGATGGGGAAGAAAGAGATAGGAAAGTCATGGTCTCTGAAAAATGAAAATGAGATTTTTTTTTTTTTTCCCACAAGAAAGAAATCCTGTAACCCCAGTGTTGCAGGTGCAGATGGGAGAAATCCTTGCATGTACTGAATTTTGGAGCTGGAATCCCAATTTCAGCCAAGAGCTTCTGGATGAGAGTGGCAATTCTGGAAAGAAATCTCATGGCCCTGGAGTTCCAGGTGTAGATGAGAAACATCTCAGGGAAGGTCAAGGCCAGCTAAACCCATCTATTTTTTTCTGGGAGCAGTCCTTGGAGGTACTAAATTTTGGAGATGAAATAAAAATTTTGGTTTCCTGGATGAGAATGAGATTTCCTCTCCATGTGAAGGAAATAGCACAGCCCCAATCTCCTTCATGTGCAAAGGAGAAACCCATGGGAGGTTAGGGTTAGGGGGTTAGGGTTGCATTTATGAAAGGATTAGGGTCATGGTTAGGGGTAAATGAGGGTTAGGATTAGATTTAGGGAAGGGTTAGGGTTTGGGATAGGGTTAAGGGTGGTTTGGGTTTCAGATTGTTTATGTGGTGGTTTGGTTTAGGGTTGTTTAAGGATAATTTTTAGGGTTATGTAAGGCTTGGGTTTATGGTTAATGTTGGGATTAATGCTATTTTACATTCCAAATTAGGGTTAGGGTTAATTTTAGGATTTGGGATTGGTTTAGGTCTGGGTTTAGTATTAGGCTCTTGTAATGAATCAGGATAGGGTTAGTGTTGGTGTTAGTTTTTGGTTATGGTTAGATTTATGCTTTTGCAAGGGTTAAGGTTTGGGTCTTTTTTTTTAGGATGTGGGTTATGATTATGTTTTGGGTTATGGTTCATTTTGGGGCTATTGAAGGTTTTGGGCTAGGATTATGTGCGGTTTATGGGTGTGATTAGCTTTAGGCTAAGTTTAGGCTGAGGCTTCAGGTTACCATGAGTGCTGTTATTATGTTTAGAGTGATATTAATATTTAGGGTAAAGTTTACTGTCAGGTCTGGTGTTGGGCTCAGTTTTATGCTCTCAGTTCTGGAGAGCTGAGGTATTATAGCTGGAAAACAAAAAGTAAACTCAAAATTGTAAAAATCACCTTGGGTGGGAAGAATAGGAAGAGCTGGGTAGGTGAGCCAGCTCATTAATTAAGTGGTTAATTAACTCATTAGCTTCAGGGGAGTCTGGGGCTGCCAATTGCAATGTGTACACAGAAATAAAAGGCCACTTGGAACAAATGCCCGTGGCACACTGGGTCTGGGGCTGTGCTGGTGGCACACAGCAGCAGCTGCTCATTGGGGTCTCAGCTGAAACCCTGCCAGGGGACAAATCTGCAGGGGTGACATCCCCACAGGACCTGCCCATGGCTTCCAACAGCCTCTTCCACCCTTGGGGCAGCACTTGAGTCCCAGCTCCCAAATTTGGGTGAAAATAGGGGGCAGAGAATCAATCACCCTGTGCTGGCCAGGGCTTCTCCTCACTGCAGGGCTGATCCTCACCACCCTCTGCTGCTCCTTTGGCTTTTCACCCATGGCTTAAAGCATTTTTTGATAACGTGGGGCTGATGGAGCTCAGCATCCCATCAGCAAGTGCTGAATGGCAGCAGAACATCCTGGGGCAGGCTTGGAGGAGGGCTCAGGCTGCAGCACCAAGAGCAGGAGCTGTGCAGCCCCCTTGCCTTCCCCTCCGCAAATATTTATGCTTGAAGCTTCCTCTCTGAAAGGCCTAATTGGAGTCTAGGTGAGCTGGCACACTCGAACAGAGCCTAATAGAGACATTGCAGTGCTATTAGCACAGATGGTTGTCATATGTATGCAAATGAGGAGCAAATTGAATTTGGTGTCCCCTCTCACCAGCTGTCCCATCAGCACTGGCTCCTGCAGCAGCGCGAGGCGCTGCCGCTGCTCCGCTAATCTGTCATCGCAGATTAATTACAACCAACACATTAATCTTCATTTGTTCCCCCACACAAAGGAGCTATCCCGTGCTTTCAAGTGCACTCTGATGGGACGGGGTGCCCCAACCTGGGAAAAGAAGGAAGAAAGGGAAGGAGGGCCGGGCAGCTTCATTAGTGCCAGCCCCGGGGGCTGGGGCTGCTGCGGCCCGAGCGGGGCTTTTGGGCTCCTTCTGGCAAAGCAGAGCCCACAGGGGCACGGGGAGCCCCAGCCACCTGCCTGCAGCTCCTGGGACCCACACTCTGCTCCCCACTTCGCCAGGGCACACTGCTCTGCTCGGCTTTGTCCTCAAGTGACAGTGCCTCGGCTTTCCGGGGTTGAAATGGCTCCCAAAGTATTAAAAAGTCTCTTTTTCCCAGCCCCGTGACCAAAAAAAAGTTGAAATTCATCAGTTCTGCTTTTCAAGGTTGTTTATTTTCTTTATTTATTCCATTCTTTCTCTCACCTGCTGAGATCTGTCCAGCAGGTCGGGTTGTGGCACAGTCCCTGCCCTTGGGGTGGTGTTGGCTTTTCATACTAAGATATATTTACATCTACTGCTTTTTATACTAAGATATAATTAGAACTACGTTTATTTACAATAATTTTCCAATACCTATCACCTATGTTAGACAGTCTGTCTCTGCTCTAAACCAGTCCAGAAGTGTCACCATCACAGCAGAAGATGGAGGGCAAGAAGAAGGACAGGACATGCCCAGATTCCTCCATCTTCCTTCTTGAACCCCCATTCTAAATCCCCAAAATTCTACTTTTCCACCCTGTGTTAAATTCACTATCGTTCTACTCAAACCCTTGTGGCTTGTAACTCTTCACACAAAGTTGGGGATTGTTTCCATGGGCTAAAATCAAAGGCACAGGTGTTTGTGACCCCGTGCCAAGGTCTCTGAGCCCCTTGCCAGGGTCTGGAGCCCTCCAGGGCAGCCAGAGCAATGTCCTGGGTTCCTACATCAGTGTCCCTCCTTTCCTGAGCTGGCAGTTCCCAGGGAGTGCTTGGTGTCAGCACAGAGCTTTGCTGCTCCCCAGTTTAAGGGCTGTGCTGGGCCAAGGGGGCCCCTCAGGATGCTGCAACCCTTCAGCAGTGGCACTTTTACTGCTGCCCTGGGTGGGAAAAGAGTGACTTGCTTCAGTCTCACCACTAATTTTGACATTTTGATGAAAAGCAAAATAATTCTTTCTGTTTCTTGGGGTTTTTTTCCCCCCCAAGTGAAAATATTGCAGCTAAGACATTTTACAGGCTTCTGGAGTTAGCACCCACTATGTTTTTGGGTAGAAGTCTAGTCTGTAACATTTTTTTCACCCCAGTTTTCTGCTCTTTATTGGAGTAACCTGTAGCTCTGCTGAGTTCTCCATTAGCTTAGTGTTTGGACTGCTGTCTGCTCCACGTGTGGTCTCTAATGCTGGGATCTGAAGTGTCCCGATGACAAATGTTAACCATGTCTGTTTAATCAAGCTCAAATGCCATGTGTCCCATGGGATGGAGAGATGCTGAAGGAGCCAAGGTGAACAACTTCAACCAGCTTGAGGCAGCAGGAGCTCAGCAGCAACAGACAAACCAGCACTTCCAGCCATCCTGGAGGTGTTTCCACATCTCTTTTTGATCCTGAAACCTTTTCCCCTTGCTGGGTGCTCTACCCCACCACTGTCCAGGATCCACCATTCCTTTTGAGGCCCTGTTGTCCATTTTGGGACCATTTTGGTTCATCTTGTGTTTTGTAGCCTTTGGGCTCTTGTTCTACCCAAGGTAGATCCATTGAGGCCTTTTCATAAATCCCTGCTTTATTCTTTGTCCACCATTCCCTTTGAGGCCCTGTAGTCCATTTTTGTGACCATTTTGGTTCATCTTGGGTGTACCCCTTGGGCTTTTGCACTGCCCAAGGTGGATCCTTTGAGGCCTTTTAATAAATCCCTGCTTTATTCTTTAACTCTGTTCTAGGTCAGCCTTCTGAAGGCATCACATGTCACAGACATCTTTTATGAAAAATCCTTTCCTTAGGATTTTTTCCTCCTGAGAAGCTAAGAGGCCTCAGGAACAAAATGTAAACAATGGTTATCTGCTGCTGTGGAATGCAACAGGTGCATCTGGGATTGGTCTCATGTTGGTTGTTTCTAATTAATGGCCAATCACAGTCAGCTGGCTCAGACTCTGAGACACAAGCCTTTGTTATCATTCCTTCTTATTCTATTATCAGCTAGCCTTCTGATGAAATCCTTTCTTCTGTTCTTTTAGTATAATTTTAATGTAATATATATGATAAAATAATAAATCAGCCTTCTGAAACATGGAGTCAGATCCTCGTCTCTTCCCTCATCCTCAGACCCCTGTGAACATGGTCACAATCACATGCCATCAGAAATCAAAGGGGACAGCAGAGATCCCCTTGAACAGCCAAAAATGATGTTTCCAGAAAATCCCTTGCACACCAAGTTGCACTTGAGCCTCTATTCAGTGTTCTGCTCCATGAGCTGTGCTTTCTGTGACACACAGAGTGTTTCCTCTGGTTGTGGTGTGCAAACTCAGATATTCCTTCTGTCTGGCAGGGTTTGAAGCTGGGAGTGTTTCTATTAACTGCAGTCTTCATCCTTTCATCCCCAGCCCTTAATCCATGCTGGATGTGTGGGGGGCAGCATTTGGGGTGTCCCTGAAATTTGTGTATTTTGGCTGAAGCTTGCTTGTGGGCAGAAAGGCTTTTGGGGCGTGAGGCTTCAAAGGGTCTTTGAGTAGTTGTGCTCAGCACTCTGTAAGGGTTGTGTTAAAGTGTCCCCTTTTTTGTCAAATATGTGTCTAGACAGCAAATTCGTAGTCGTGGCCGAAATGTTTCCCTCCTGGCCTCATAAAAACATAGCATCACCTTGAAAACATCATGCTCCTGCAGAAAAATTGCTGCTCTGGAGTTACAAGGAGCACTTGAGCATCACTGTGAGTGGAAAAACAAGAAAAAAAAAAAAAAGTCTGGTTTTCCAGGGAGGTTTTGGGCAGCACGTGGGGCATGGAAGGAGCATGTGATATAAGAGAGGATTCCCATGAAAATACAAATTATTCTGTGCAATAATGTCATATAAGAGGGGAATCCCATTAAAATACAAACTATTCTATGCAATAATGTGATATAAGAGGGGAATCCCATGAAAATACAAACTATTCTATGCAATAATGTGATTTAAGAGGGGAATCCCATGAAGATACAAACTATTCTGTACAATAATACAGACCCCAACTAAATAACTATTTAGTGCAATACAACAATCAGCCTTATCAGAGGCACATCCTGGTTGTTCTTTACAATTGTTCTTATTTGATTGAGTGCAGAAGCAGGTACCCAAGTGCTGTCTGTAGGAATCCATAAAATCAGAGGGTTTTGGGAAAGCTGCAAAAGGCCTCAGAGACAGCAAAACTGTGGTTAGAGCTAAGCAGCAGCCATGATATTGGTCAGCAGAAAAATTATGTAAAAAGTAGAAAAGTAGACAAATAGAACAATGGTCTGTGTGTCAATGCTTGTCTAGAATAACTCCCTAAGCTGCAGAAAAGTTTATCTAGTGAGATATTAGGAAGTTCTAAGCTTAATAATGGAGCTTAGAACTTCCTTGGAGCTCACAAGTAGGTATTGTATTCGAAATAAGCAAGCATTGTTTTAACCAAAGGTACCTGTGCTTATAGTGGTTGGATGGAACTACTGTCAGTGTGCTTTTGCTTTGTGTGATTGGTCAAAAAACTTTTAAAGTGAGTTGTGACATTGAGTTCTTAGTCTGCTGCCTGGGATGTGAGCTGGTGGCATCTTCCCATTGTCATAACCATGGAATGAGACTGATGCTGGAAAATACAACAGCTTGAGAAGCGTTCCTAGCAGTCCTGTCCCATTGGTGATTTGTACAGCCAGTGATGCTGCCCAACAATCCAGAGCCCCAGAAAAATCAGATTTCTCCCCTTTTCCCTGCCCATCCTAGCAGGAAGAGCCGGTTCACCCTCTCCTCTGGTTTGCACAGGCAAAGAAATGCAAACACGTCCCAGGAAGGGGCCGGTGCCACCCTGGCCCAGGTGCCGCTGTCCCTGCAGCATCGGCAGCTCCCTGCCTTTGTCCCACCCCGTGTTTGCATTCCAGCCTCGATCCGTGCTGCCCGGGCTTTATTGGGATGCAAACACACAGCGCAGGTGCCCGGCCCTGCTGTCTGGATAAACAAAACTCTGATTTGGGATCCAGCCCCACCTGTGCCCACTGGTAAATGAATGGGGAGGGCAGGGGAGGCAGCTGCAAATTCAAGGCTTTTCAGTGACCCCCAGAAGTGTCTGGATGCTGCCCAAATCTCTGCTAATTGGCCTCGGGAGACTCCCCCATTTGCTGCACCCTCATCATTTTTCTGAGCCGAGGGGGGGGGAGGAGAAAAATCCCTGGATGGAGTGGTGTGGGTAGAATTTTGTATTCACATTCAAATGTCACAGGTTTGGGTGGCAGCAAGCAGCTCCTGAGCCTCCTGAGCCCACCTGATGCTGACACCTCCAGCACAGACAGAAGGATGGGACTGGGGCCCCTGGAGGGTTCCAGGCAGAGCTGGAGATGGGGAGCAGCTGGGAGGAATTGTAGCTGGGTGGGTTTGACAGTGAGTAATTCAGAATTGCACTTTGAAAGAGCGAGGTTTGGGGCCTCCACGCTGCTGCATGACAATGAACTGCCAGCCCCAAGGTGGGAGAGGCCTGGGAAATCCATCACTCCTGGGCAAAGCTCCCCCTGTCTATTACTGTGACCTGAGGGGGCGCAGCTGGTGAGAGAGAGACGGTGAATCTTGTATCTTGATCAGAAGGCTTATTTATTAATATATGATATATAATACATTATTACTATACTAAATAGAATATAGAGAGAGCTTTGCAGAGCAGCTAGCTAAGCTAAGAAGAGATAGAAAAGAATCCACAACAAAGCTGTGGCCAAGGACTCAGTCCCCTGGCTTGCACTGGTGATTGGCCCTTAATTATAAACATAGAAAATGAGCCAATCAAGGTGTTCCTGTTGCATTCCCCAGCAGCTGATAATAATTGTTTACCTTCTCTTCAGGGGCCTCTGGCCTCCCAAAGACGCAGAAATCTGAAAGAAAGAATTTCTGTGGAGAAATGTCTGCGACACCCGTCCCCACAGGCTCTGCCAGGAGCTCTGAGGCAGCCGAGCGAGAGACGGGCAATGCCATGGGGCACTCTCGCTAATAAATGGCAAATACCATGGATATATGTTCAGAGGAGTTCTATAGATTTATAGTTATTGTTTGATAGATTTATCGTTATGTTTAATCACAGTTCAATGGCAAATATGTATAGATGTTAGGAGGAGTTTTATACATTTATGGTTATGTTTTATCTCAATTAAAACACAAAAATCATGCCTATATGTTCGGAGAAGTTTTATAAATGTACAGTTATTGGTTTATCACAATTCAAAGGCAAATATCATGTATATATGTTAGGAGGAGTTTTATACATTTATAGTTGTGTTTTACCTTAATTAAAACACAAAAATCATGCCTATATGTTCGGAGAAGTTTTATAAATGTACAGTTATTGGTTTATCACAATTCAAAGGCAAATATCATGTATATATGTTAGGAGGAGTTTTATACATTTATAGTTGTGTTTTACCTTAATTAAAACACAAAAATCATGCCTATATGTTAAGAGAAGTTTTATAGATGTGTAGTTTTTTTTTTTTTTAGTTTTATAATTAAATTTTATCACAATTAAAAGGTAAATACCATGTATGTATGTTTGGAGAAGTTTCATAAATGTACACTTATTGGTTTATCACAATTCAAAGGCAAATATCATGTATAGATGTTAGGAGAAGTTTTATAGATTTATGGTTATGTTTTACCCCCCCTTGTGTTGTTATCAGGGGTGCCCTGGGTTTGGGACATTTGGGAGGGTCAGATTGTCACTGTGGAACACCTGAGCTCCAGTCAGGATTTAAGGAATGATCTCCACCACTGGACAGGGAAGGAGGAGTCAATAGAGAGAACTTTGGGAGAGGTTGAAGGGTTAAAAGGGAAAACCTCCATTGTGTGGGTGAGCACACGGTGAGGAAAATCCTCTGCTCTGGGTGCTGTGATATTCTCTCTATTCACTTTTCTGTTGTATTTTTGATAAGCTTTAATGGACCTTTTACATTTTTGGAAGTGAGCAGCATCTCTCACAGCAGGGAAAGGTTTTCCCTGGCTTGAGCTCCCACTCCAGACCCTGGAGCCACCTCAGCCAGAAGAGCAGATTGGGGCTGATGGGTGCTGAAGGTCTTCTCTTCCTCCTGCCAATGTTTAGTTTGGGTCCCTGTGCCCTGACCCATCTCCCCTTCCTCCCTCTGGTGCCTGCTGAGGTCATTGGTGACTTCTCCTGTGGCGTTTGTGTCAGCAGGCTCCATCTCTGCCCTGTTTATTGATTTTCTACCAATTTGCAGCTTATCAAAACCTCACCAGCAAAGACAACTCCCCTTACAGCAAATATTGGAGATGGGCTCTGTGCAACCTGCTGACTTTTTGTTTCATGGGACCACCCTCTTCCCAAGATAAGATTTCTTCTGAGTTTAATTCATTTCCCGCAAGAAAACTTAAATATATATTTTTTATGGTTTTTTGTTTTGCTTTTGTCACTTTGGGGGTTTTTGTTTGGTTGGTTTTTGTTGTTGATTTGGGTTTTTTTGGTTGTTTTGTTTTTTGTCAGGAAAACATTTTGCTTGTCTCAGCCTGCTGCATTTGATTCTTTCTGTTTCCTCTTTTTAATTATTAAACACAAATATCTTTTGAAGCAGAGCTTGGTTTCCAAATGAAATGTCAAAAAGTTTTCCTTGAAAATACCAAGTAAAATGTGTTTTTGTTATTTTCCATTTTGGCATATTTCAGAGGAATATACCAATATTTCCATTTGGTATGTCTCATGTTTCTTCCTGATTTTGTTGCCAAATAACCCAATTAATTTAATGTGAGCTTGCTATTAGTTTCATTAAATTCTAATTCAAATGTTTTTAAAAAGAAATGCTTTCTCTGAAAACAGAGGAAGGGGGAGGAGACAATGCTTGTGGCAGGATTTTGAGTATTGCCTTCTGACGGCACAGCACAGTTTATGGAAGGTGGAAACTGGAGTTGTAAATATGAAAAAAAACTTTTCATCTCTAACCAGGCAACAGTTTCTCTCAGGCAAATCCCAGAGATCTTACCAAGACCCCAGGAAGGGGCTGGAAATGTTCCCACACCATAAATACACTTGACATCTGCCATGGAACAGTCTGTTGTGTGAAATGGAGCCAAATTCCAGGAATTGTGCATCCATTTTCTACTTTGCAATGCTCTGTGTTCACTTGCTGCTTTCTTCCAGGATTTTAAATACTTTTTTTTTTTTGGAATCTTTTCTCCAGCTGGTGCTCCAGTGACTTTATCTCCAAGGAGAGGCTGTGGTGGGGAATTTTGGATGCTGCAAACTTTGTGGTTTCTGCCAGAATGACAAACTGCGACGGTGTTCACAGGGATTCTTGGGATGAGGGAAGAGATGAGGATCTGACTCCATGTTTCAGAAGGCTGATTTACTATTTTATTATATATATTATATTAAAACTACACTAATATAATAGAAGAAGGGGTTTCATCAGAAGGCTAGCTAAGAATAGAAAAAGAAGAAATGATAACAAAGGTTTGTGTCTCCACTGTCTGTCCGAGCCAGCTGAGTGTGATTGGCCATTAATTACAAACAACCACATGAGACCAATCACAGATGCACCTGTTGCATTCCACAGCAGCAGATAATCATTGTTTACATTTTGTTCCAGCTTCTCAGGAGGAAAAATCCCAAGGAAAGGATTTTCCATGTAAGATGTCTGCGACAACAAACAACTTCTCCAAAGCCTTGTGGCACCTCCTGCGCCCTGGATGGGAATTTGGGGATGGGAATTTGAGATGTGGCTCCTTCCTGCTCCAGGCAGAGGTAAAAGGATGTCCCAGAACCTCCTCTCACGCTTCAGACTCGAGCTTTAATGGCCTTTCAAGTGTCTGCTGTTTTCTGGTCTGTGCTCTTTGTGCTCAGCACCTGGCATGTAGAAAATGTGCTGGGAAGGACAAATAAATCATTCTGATCATCCTGATGGTCACAATAAATCACACAGGCCATGGGAATTGCTCCCAAAGAGCCTGGGGAGCCGGGTGTCAGGTTTTGATGAGGCCAGACCCTCAGCTCATGGCAGGTTTTGGTGCTTTACACCAGAAAAACCAAAACCCCGTTCCTGTGTGGGCCAGGGATGGAGGGAGGAGCTCAGGGTGGGCGCATCAGCTTTGGCCTTGCTGTCCCAGCGGGTGTGGTGGGGACATGACAGGTGAAACCAGCCAGCTTGCGATTTTCTGCTTTTAATGAGGGCAGAAAGGAAATAAATGGACTAAAGAAGAGAGCAGGGTTGCCTATCCCAGTGAACTGAGAACTGTGACCAGAGGAGGAAAAAAAACTTTTTAAAAAATTAAAAAATATTAAAATTTAAAACCTTGAAATTTCTATTTTAATTTATATCCAAATTTTTAATTTAAATTTTAAAAAATTAAAAGTTAAAAATAAAATTTAAATTTAATTATTTAATTTTTTAAATATAAAATTTTTTTAATTTAATTTTAAAAAATTAAAACTAAATTTAAATTTATTTTTAAATTTCTATTTTAAATTTAAAAAATTAAAATTAAGAAATACCTTTAAGTTTAAAAATTTCAAATCTAAATTAAAAAAAATAAAAATAAAAAAATGTGGGGAACTGATAACACAAGATTTCCATTTGGCTCCTGTCTTTTGAGCCCGTTCTGCTTGGGATTTTTTTGTTCAACCTGACTAGAAACCTATTATTTTGTTTAAATGAAAGATGATCCTGATACTTGGCTGAGGAAGCCATTGCAAAACAAACCTGCCAGCTTGCAAAAGGGAATTGCAACACTGGGCAAAGAGCAGCTAAAGATTAAAAATCCTGCTCATCTCATAGCCCCAAGCTGTTATTAAGCACCCACAGATAAGAGGCAAAGCCACAGCTCTCCCTTCTGAGGTGACTCATGAGCAGGAATGCTTTTAGCATGTAAAGTTTTCATTTCAGCGATTCCTTCTTTGTGAAACCATGGGCAGCTGCCTGTGCTGTTGGACCTGTTTGCTGTGGGTCTCTGCCTTGCTGGGACAGCTTTGGGAAGCTCACAGCATCAAAGGGTTTGCTCTGGGCAAGGTTTGGAAATAATTTAGATCTACAGGAATAATATTCCTGATCCTGGTGAGCTTTGTGTAGTCTCAAGTGCTTTGGCTTGACCAGCAGCTTCACTCCAGGTAGCCACAAAACACATCTCCATGTCCCAATCCAGAGAAAGTGTTCTGAATGGGAAATACAGAATTTAATTATTCTGGATTAATTCAGAATTAATTAATTTCAGCTTGAAAGGATGATCTGATTCAGGAAAACCAACAGGAGCTGGCTGTATAATTGTAAATGACCTTTCAGATGGTGGTGTGGCATTGGCTTTCCCTTCTTCACTACCACTAAAATGTAGCTGAAAGAAAAGAACTTCAACCATCTTTAAAGTGGGTTGTGGAAACCCAGGGACCCTGGGAATATTTCTGTATCTGCTCTGGGGTGCCCTGACCCCCAGGGTAGCACTGACTGACCCTCATCCATGGAGAAAGTTTCCTAAACTCCAGAATAGATTAGAATCCACAAAAAGTGTGAAATAGATTTTAGAGAGCAGTGTAGGTGTATCACTTGGTGAGAAATTGAGGTTTTGGGGTTTTTAGTGTGTTGTGGATGGAAGCAAGATGGAGGGCACAGGGTGTCACCCTGGGTTTCTTCTTCATGCTTCTTCTCCATGGGTTTGGGTGGCATTTTGTAATTGGGCAGAAAAGTCCCCATTGTGGGCTCAGTTATTGGGTTAAAAGGGAAAATAATCCAGGTGTCAGTTCTTAGTTGGACAGTTTAGCTTTAAAAGACCTTGTACCAAGAGATTGTTGGCCATTTTGTGCCTTGCTGCAGAACTCACATTAATGAGACTGTTTTACTGATAAGAAATAACAAACACCTGAGTCCCAACATGAATTACTGTCTCCAGTGCCTTCGATCCAGACTCAGAAAAACCCACAACTGGGTGGGTGTCAGAAGGAGCCACAGAGGAGAGACCTGAGGTGTGAACCAAGTCTGGATAAAAGGCAGCAGAGGGTAAATGGAACACTTGACTCCCTGCTCTGTGCTTCTGGGAGCATTTCCTTTTAACTGAGTGGCATTTTGTGCTGTGCATAACCTCTTGCTTCCCTTTGTGAGTGTGCTACCCCCTTTAATCAGGGGGATGTGTGACGGTGTTCACAGAGGTTTCTTGGATGAGGGAAGAGATGAGGATCTGACTCCATGTTTCAGAAGGCTGATTTATTATTTTATTATATGCATTACATTAAAACTATACTAAAAGAATAGAAGAAAGGATTTCATCAGAAGGCCAGCTAAGAATAGAATAGCAAAGAATGATAACAAAGGTTTGTGGCTTGGGCTCTGTGTCTGAGCCAGCTGACTGTGATTGGCCATTAATTAGAAACAACCAACATGGGCCAATCAAAGATGCACCTGTTGTTATTAACACTATATTATATCACATTAATACTATAGTATAACTCTACTGTATTAAAGAGATACTGTACTGTGGGAGTTTCAGTTGTGGATTTCTCTGGGTCTGGATTGAAGGCACTTGAGACAGTAATTCATGTTCAGATCAACTGTTTATTACTTCTTATCAGTAAAACAGCCTCACTACTGTGATTTTGGCAGTTTTTCATTAGAAGGCACAAAATGGCCAACAATCTCTTGGTACAAGGTCTTTTAGGAACTGACACCTGCATTATTTTCCCTTTTAACCCAATAACTGATCAAGTCCAGAAGCTAAAGTTAGATTCCTATTGTGATGGACATTACACTGATTTTGATTTCACTTCAATTCTCAGGACAGGAGGTAATGTGGACTTCATATAACATGCAGGATATTTTCACTATTATTGATGGGTAACGTGCCCAATTCACTGATTTGGGTCTTTGAACATCATATCTAGATATTTAAGATTACCCAGACCTGGAAAGAAGCTTTTTTGCTTCCTCTTGGCCCATTCTTCCTATGTTGCAGAAATAATGGAGGAGATGGAGGTGGAGAAGTCTGGCAGTGTGCAGGATCAATATTTTTGCTGTCCCAGACTCTCTGAGGATTGCAGTAGATCTTCAGCGTAGTACCAGACACTGTTTTTGCCTTTGTGTTTTTCATTAGCTCTCTGATGGCCTTTCAAAGGGAAGAAACACACTGAATATTTGTACAAAAACACTCTTCTCCATCTGGAGGGAGGAAATGATATTTTTTAATGCCTGTGATTAGTCTGCAGTAATTTGTTTGTTTGCCTGTTTGCTTGGTTTTTTTCCCCTCCCCAAAATGAAAGCCCAGAAAATCTTTATTTTTGCTGCAGCCTGAATTGCAACCTTTTGTTTCCATGCCTTGGTAATGGAAGGTTTGTGCTATTGCTGCTACAGCCTTTTTCCAGACATTAAATCAGTAATTAATGCTCTGTTGCTGGAATGTTAGCAGGTTTGAGCTCTGATCTGTGGCAGAGTTTCTCCATCAAAATATGAGAGAGACCTTTTGGTGCTTGCTCTGGGAAGCCTCTTGCATGGGCAGTTTCAGAATGCACTCAGCTAGAAAGGGAGCATAAGGCAGATTCTCCAGCCTGGTGCTCAGGGTGGGCTTTTGGGAGCCACAATTGCTCAGTTCCAGCCCCTGCTCCAATGAATCTGACACTGAAATGCTGACAGTGGAAGCAGCTTTATTAATACAGCCAGCTCAAAGCCTTTGGAAAGCAAGTGTCAATCCTTTAAATGGTGAGATAGCGGGAAATGCAGCTGAATCTTTGGCTAGTTTTTATTTCCCTTTTGGTTTGTAGCTTTTGAGGGACACATTTTCAAGCTCAACATCATGACCAGGGCTAGGAAAAGATGTGAGGATAAACCCTTCCTCTCTCTTTACTCCCTTGGAGAGAATTTTTCCTCTTTATTTTATCAGCCTTTGTATCAAATTTTCCTCTTTATTTTATCAACCTTTGTACCCCTCAGCAGGGGAAACACCTTTTAGTGAAGGCACTTCCAACTCCAGGGCAAAAGAACCATTTCCTCCCCAAAACCCTTGTCTCCAAAGGGGGCATTCATACCTCCCTTTTGCACTTTGCTGACTTCAGCTGACCAATTTTCAAAGGAATAACCTTGAGGTGTGTTTTAGCACAGTTCCAGACGGAAATGATTGCTCATCTTTAGTTTGCAGCAGAGCCTGACCAGATTTGCTCCCACTGACCTTGCTTGAGCATCATTGTCAGGTTATCTTTCCTGCTTTCTCTCTGTATATCAATATTGAATCAACAACTTGCCATTAAAAAAACAGGTCCTTGTTGATCTGGAATTTAAATTTCAGCTTTAACCTATTGCTTGGAAAGATTCAGTGATGATTCTCAATTAAAAAATCTTTCAGTGATGAAGAGATATCAGAGCCTGCAGGGTTACAGTGAAGCCCACGGAGAGGATCTGGGGAAAATATATTAATTAATATTAGAGAAGTGGGGTGTCACAGGTAGTTAAATGAGCATTTTAAAATTTATTTATATTTATTTATATTTATAATTTTGTTTATATTTATTTATAAACAAAATAATCAGCCTTTCCAAAAGCAACATGGCATCTCCATTTATTTAGAAAGAAATTCAAGGAGCCTTCCCTTTGCCACTTGTGGTGCCAAAATAATGAGGTGAGCTGGGTTAGAAGAGTGAAGTGGTTAATTGTAATCTTGCTTTTAAATTCACTACATTTGAAGAAGTCCTAAAAGAATTCCTACAGATGCCTGATTTCAGGCTATCTGCAGTTCAAAACTGCTCTGACATGGTCCCAAGAGGGGCCAACATCATTTGTTCTTATTTTGAATTACTATGAGTAATAGTAATTACTTATAGTAATTAAAAATAAGAATTATAATTCTTACTTTGAATAAGAATTATATTTATATATAATATATAATATATAATATATAATATATAATATATAATATATAATATATAATATATAATATATAATATATATTATATATCATATATCATATATTATATTATATATATAAAATATATATATATATATATATATATATATATATATATATATATATATATATATATATATATATATATATATATATATATATTTGAGTTTTCTTATTTTGAGTTTGAATTTTCTTATTTTGCATTACAGGGTCACGTTCCAGAAATAAGACCACTCTTGAAGAGGCATGACTGCAATTTCAGAAAATAATTCACACTGAATATTTCAGCCTTTGCAGGCTCAAAAGGAGTGGAGAAAATGAAAGAGTCTTTAAGCAGCAGCCACAAGCTCACCTCTGGCTTCCTTCATCCCCAGCTGTAACCTTCACAATGTTCAATTGTTACTCCTCATGTGGATATTTTAAGGATTGGTCATGCCCATGAATACCTTTGTTCCAGCCCATGTCCTGCTGAATGGTGTGATATGATACAAACCATGATTCATAAAAGTTTCTTGGAAGTGGCTCAAGAGAGATTTGGTGTTTTCAAACAGCTTTTTGAAATGTTAATGGCTGTTTAAGAGCAGCACTGAGCGATTTCAGCTGGGGATGGCTCAGTTGAGGAGGTTCTTGAAGCAAGTTTGGAGGAGTCAGAGGGACCCAGAGAAAAGAGGAAAATGGTGTTTTGCTTAAACAGTTTGCAGGAACAGGAATTGCAGCTTCTTTAGAAGGAAAAATATTCCAGTACATTAAAAACCTCTTTAAAAATCAAGAGACTTTCTTGAGACCAGAAACTTATTTATAAGTATTAGTATTAACTTATAAAGTATTATAACTAAGAAATAAGTTGACTTCTAATAGAAGAGTGTTGAGTTTCATATCTCTTATGCTTTACTTTTTATCGAGACTAATAATAGAATAAAATCTTTAAAATAATAAAATAAAATCTTTTAACTCTTACTTAACCTATATCCAACACCCTAACTGTGTCTGGCTCACATTTCTGGGACCAGAGAAAAAGGCACAAGGATCAGGAGGGTTGTGTGGAGAAGGAACCTTGCTGCTGAAGGAGCTCAGCATCCCCATGAGGAGGTGGCTGTGCACGCCTGGCAATGGTTTATTGGCAATGGTTTATTGCCAATGAAACCAACCTTCCCTGCAGGAAACACTGCAAAAATAACCTCAGGAGTGCCCAAAACCCAGCTGTAAAGTTTTCCAAGGCTGCTGGTGCATAAATAACTCATTGCAAAAGCTGGATTTAAAGCCCAGAGAGTCGTGGATGTTCCTCAAGGCCAGACTCAAGGCCAGAGAGCAAAGAGAGGCAGGGCTGGGGCTCAGTTTATTTCACAGAGCTGGGAAGTCTGGGCTGTATTTACCCAGCTGGAAGCAGGCTTCTCCTCTATTTCTGCCCAGGTTTTGCCTCAGGTGCATTCTCTCCCATTAGGTTTAAGTGGCTGGAAAAGGCCAAATATGTCTGAGGTCACTTTTGGCTAATTAATATGTGCTGATTAATTAGTTTGGGCCTGAAATTAGCTGAGATTTTTTTTTTTTTTTTTTTTTTTTTTTGGAATTGCATAGGCAATAGATTTATGAGCACTTCTTCTCCAAGGCAAACAGTAAGTCTGAAAATGCTGATTTTGGGGTGCATTCACCCTGAAAATTGCTAATTGGATTTCTCAGAACTTCAACAGTAACCATTTTATTTCATTTAAATGCATCTTCTCTTCCCTTCTCTTCCCTTCTCTTCCCTTCTCTTTCCTTTCTTCATTTTCCTTAATTTCCCTTTCCCTTTCCCTTTCCTTTCTCTTTCCTTCCTTCTTCTTCCCTTCTCCCTTTCCCTTTTTCTTTCCCCTGGTAGCTCTGACTGTTGCCCAGAGCCATCAGAACCAGTCTGGCAGGAGGCTTCTCACTCTTGATAGACTCTTCTCACATGAAAATTTATGTGAATTTGCAGGGCCCCCATTAGGTGAGTCAGATGTTCAGGGCTGGGAACGTGTGTCCTGCAGAGGGTCTGTTTGTCCCAGAGGAGACAGACACACAGAAACAATCCTACAGCACATCATGCAGGTGGAAACCTCAAAGACTCTGCAACCTAAAATCCTTCAGGATTTGGTTTATTTTTGGCCAAAAATTATGTCAATGATGTTGACGCACCCCTTCATTCTATTTAATTTCATTTCTGGGAACTGGCTGCTAATGCCTGACCTTGTGTGTTCCCACCAGAGCAGCATTCCCAGGGCAGCAGGAATGTGCTCCACGTTTTCCATGCAGTGTAGCTGAGCCCATTCTGGACTTTCCAGCCCTTTCAAATCCTTCCTGCACCACTGGCCTGTGCTGCTGAGTGGCTGCCCCGTGTCACAGCCCAGGGGGAACCAGTGACACAATGTCACAGACATTTTTTATGAAAAATCCCTTTGCCAGGATCTTTTCTCCTGAAAAGCTTCATTTTTGTTTTGCTGCTTTGGAGAAGCTTCTTTTTTGTTTTGCTGCTTTGGAATGTGATCTGGAGAACTGTTTACCCAGCATGTGAAATTGTTTTTACTTGGTGACCAATGACAGCCACCTGTGTCCAGGCTGTGAGCAGTCACAAGATTTTATTATCATTCCTTTCAAGCCTAATGATGAAATTCTTTCTTCTATTCTTTTAGTATAGTTTTAATATATCATTTTCTTTTAATTTAAATAATAAAATAATAAATCAGCCTTCTGAAACAGGGAGTCAAGATTCTCATCTCTTCCCTCATCCTGGGACCCCTGTGAACACCACCACAACACAGATCTTCAGGTTTCAGTTCATTGTCTGGAGTGTTTTTTTGGGAGCTAACACAGACCAGAGTCCTCTGCTTGGATTTCTGCTGCTGTGTGATTGCTCCAATCTCCAGGTTATGCTTTATAATCCTGTTATTCCAGAGCTGCTTCATAACATCTTGTCCTGCAAGCCTCTTTCCAACTCCTGTTTTTGCAGCTTGTCAAGTTTTTCTTTGCCACTTTCCCCTACAACACCTTTTCCCTTTTTGTGATTTCTGAGCTTTCTGAGCTGCTTTCACATGAAACCACAACCAAATCCTTCCCAAGGCTTCCTCATCCTTTCTGCTGCTTCTGTTCTGTTTCCTGGGAACTTTGGGCTGGTTTTCACACTAAGTATATTGTCCAAGCATTTAATAGCACCTACTTCTTCTCAGCTCCATACTTGAAAGAAACCCTGTAATTTTTAGGTTTTTTTCTCTCTTCACCGTCCTGTTGCATGCCAAGATAGTCTGGGGAAAAAAAATGGTTGTATGAAATGGCATTAAACTGGCCTGTGCAGCTTAGCAGAGGCTAGTGGACTTAACTGATCATTTATTTTCTTTCATTCAGTTGTGAAAAGGGTTGTCCAGAGAGCAATTCACTCCAAATGCTTTAGGTCTGGATGACACACTTTTTGAAAAGTGCTTATTTCTCTTCAGCTCCTGCTATTTCCAGCCTGTTGGACTTAAAAATTCAGTGTAATGTTCAACCACTGACACCTCTATTTGACATATTCCTGGACATCATGAGTTGCACTTTGAACAGTGATGTTAATAGTGATGATAACATCTTGCTAACTCTTAATTCAGACTAGACAAGATAGCAGTGCTGCACTTAGGCTGATCACAAGCTGATCTCATCAGCTGATCATTTAAATTTAGTCTGATCAGACCACAAGCTCAGGCTTTTGAGAGGGACTGGAAAGTTGAATTACCTGGCAGGCATTTCTTCCCTGGTTATGCCATGCAAAACTCAGTGCCAAGCCATCAGCATATGTGTCTTCATCTGGCATTTGCAGGTGGTCATGCAAACAGTTTTTAAACCCTTGCTGGCTCTTTAAACCCTGCTGCTCTTGACAGGCATTTCTCAGTGCAAAGTCCTTCAGTGGCCTCTGAGCTCCACACCTTGTGAGCGAGACGTAGCAGAAATAACAGATTGCTGCATGTTTTGCTTGATTTGTGGTTAATTCATGGTGGAACTGGGAAATTAAGGACTCCTATAAATAGCAAGTCTTATATTTACACCTGGGCCTGCTGAGCATGGACCACCTGCAAGGAAAGCAGAGCTGAGCAGCTCCAGCCCCTATGGTTGTGAGCAGGGCAGGCAGAGCTCACTCCTTCCCTTCCTCCTAGGGGGGGAGATAAAGCTGAGTGTGCCCTTGTGGGCAGGCAGGGGCTGGGGGCTGCCCTTGGGATGCAGGAGGGTGCACAGGGATTGGATTTGTGGGGTGGTAGGAAGGAATGATGAATCTGACCCCATGTTCTCAGAAGGCTGATTTATTATTTTATGATACTATATTATATTAAAGAATGCTCTTATTATACTATACTAAAGAATACAGAAAGTATACTTAATAAATTCCAAAAAGATAATAATGAAAACTCCTGACTCTTTCCAGAGTCCCAAAACAGCTTGGCCCTGATTGGTCAAAGAGTGAAAACAACTCACAGCAGAATCCAATGAAACACTCACCTGTGGGTAAACAATCTCCAAACACATTCCACATGAGCACAACACAGGAAAAGCAAATGAGATAAGAATTGTTTTCCTTTTTCTCTGAGGCTTTTTAGCTTCCCAGGAGAACAATCCTGGGCAAAGGGATTTTACAGAAAATGTGAGTGCCACAAAAGGGAGAAGGGAAGAGGAGCTTTGATGGAAGGTTGGATACAGAGATTATTGTGCCAGGTGGAAGGAGGAAGTTGACTTTGCAGGGAAGGAGGAAGAGGGAGTGTAACAAAGCTGTGAGGACATCAGCAGCTGGTCCTCAGAGCCCTGGGGCTCAGGCCATAGAGCTTGTGACTGCTTTAAACATGTAAATATGCTTGGCTGTGGCTCCGTGGAGCTGCATGGGCTCCATCACAGGGTGTGCTCTGCTGGCCCCACCAGCCCAGGCCTCACCTGCTTCTGCTTCCATCTGGAGAGAAAATCACTGACTGCAGTTTGGATGGTGATGGGCTAACGGGAGGCAAGTGACAGACCATCACAGCATTGTGTACAGAGGCTGTGGTTTGAAAACCACAGGTGCAACAACCTCAGGGGAAACTCCCTCTGGATCTCCTCTTTCATGGTAGCTCCCTGCTAGCAGGGCTGAGCTTCACTTTGCATGCTCCCCTGTCCAGCTCAGCCACCTGGTTTTGCAGAGCTGGTGGGAGCTGCACACCTGTAGCAGCAATGGCCTGGGCCAGTCTGGAACAGATGATGGGCCAGAAATGGCGAGGAGACATCCACACACAGAGGAAAGCTCATGAGCTTTGTCTTCTAGAGCTCCCAGGATGGACAGAGATGGAAGAAAGGCTCAAAGCTTCATCCTCTGGAGCACCCAGGATGGAGAGAGATGGAGGAAAGGCTCAAAGCTTTGTCAGGCAGAGCTCAAGAGTGGCTGGGATTGCTGCTGCAGTGGAGTGAGCACCTCATATTGCATATTTACATGTTTAAGTCAGTCACAAGCTCCATGCCTTCCCCACATGTAGAGCCCATCAATAGCAGCTTTATGCAGGCAGGAGCAGGACCTGGGCACTGGGGCAGCAGCACAGTGTCAGGGGAAGTCAGTACAAATTGCTCCATGGGCTGGACATTAAAGCAAGGAGTGATATCACTCTTAAAATAAGAAACTTCATGTAATGTGCTTTAATGGCTGAATAATTGCTGTGAGCAAAGAAAGAGGCTTTTGTGAGGGAGGATCAGGGAGAGCCAGGAGTGAGTGCTCATGACATCACAGCAGTGCACAAGAGGAACTTTATTCTCACGGCTCCTCCAGAAGGGCTCCTCGAGCTGCCAGCCCCAGATAACTCACTGGGAGACTGGAGAGAAGAGTTAATAAAATGATTGATTTACAGCTGGAAAAAATTACAGCCTGAAAACTGGCAGGCTGACATTGTTTGAAAGATGTGCTAGAAACCTCCCCCCTGCTTTTTTTTTTTTTTTTTCCCTTTATGAGAAGAAGGTCATTTGCACCTAAATTTGGAGCTTACAGCACTTGAACTGGTATTTTTGGGGGGACTCACTGTCAGTCACCCTTCATGGGAAACAGTTGTCAAACCATTATCATCCTAATTTAGCTGTGTAAAAATAGATTTGAAAAGTCTGTACCTTCTTATGGTAGGTTTAAAATATTTTATTTTAATTTACCAGCTGTGGATCAGACCCAAAACCTTTATGTGTTTCTTATTGCAGGGTTTGGGTGCACCATGTTTTCTTTACTTGTTAGGGAAAACTGTCAACTTTGTCTCAACTCTGTATATATTTTTAAGGTGGTTTACAAGCACAAGGCAAACTAAGGGTCCTTTCACAACTTTTGGAGCTGGTCCATCATTTTTTTTTTTTTTATATTTACTTTGTAAAAATACTTCTTACGGTTGAAACACATAATTTACTGTTGATAGATCAAAATCCTGGGGACACTGCATTGTGTCTTTGCAGATAAATCGTTTTTTGGGGTTCTTTTAAATATGAAATTTCTCAGGCATGATGGTAGAGGCAGCTTCAGGAGCTGTTTGCAGCAAAAGGCATCCATAAAAAAGAAGATGTTGAGAGGCAGCTCTTTTATGCTTTCAATCTTCAACCACTCATTTAAAACCAGATTTTTATTTTTGGTGTCAGTATGTTTGACCCAGCCAATAAGGCACAAGTCTGGCTTTCAGAAGTCTTTCATGGGCTTCCAAAGATGTAACAAAAATTGCTCCAGACTGGATTTGACTCAGACTAGATGTGGAAAAAAAACCCAAAAACCTTCACAAATGCGTGTGTGAGTTGAGGGTAATCGTGTAAGAGGCAATGAACAGAAGTTAGAAGGATGTGGTGTTTATTGCAGATGAAGAAAAAAAGAAAGGAAAATAAGGCCAAACATCAGCAATAAACACTTTGAGGCAGCCACAAACACAGTGACATTATGTCCACAGCTCATCTCTGTTGTTGAAGCCTCTTTAGAAAGTGAGTGTCTGAAAAAGAGCAACACAATTGATGAACTTTTGTCTCTCTCAGGAAGAAATGTAGGCTCTGTGTTGGCTTTTGCATGAGATAATCATCAAGCTGTTTGTATTTTTAGAGAATAGAAAGGACCAAGGTAAACTACAGAGGGAGAGCAGCTGAAGAGGTTTAAAAATTTTCTGCTGTTTGAGTCCAATGGACTCAGAAGGCAGATGAGTTTTACCAAGAACTCACATCTTTATTCCAGACACATTGAGATCTTATCTTCATCAGACAAAATCACTGGTGTACCAACAGTCTGTTATCACATTCTTTTGGAGTCTTGTCAAGTAAATCTACTTAAGGAGTTGTGCTCTGTGCTAAAAACCTCCTAAACAACTCAACAACTCTCCCACGCTAAAAATAGCCCTCAGTTTTACCTAAATCCATGCTGGCATGTCAAATTAACTTCATTTCCTCCTTGGGAATGAGAGCCAAGTGATGGCTTTTGAATAAGGAGGCTTTTGGCAGTGTTTGGATTGATGCTCTCCTAACTCAGGGCAGTGCTATCTGGAGGAAAACACCCAGTGGAAGATGTAATTTCAATGCAGACACCTCATGAGAACAAAAATGTTCCTAACAAGCCATGTAGCTGATTAGGAGCCCAGCAATGTGAGAAGTGTAAAACAGGACATTTTAAAAGAACACAAATGCACAAGTACCGCATCAAAACTAATTGACTGAAAAATGGGCTGGCATAAAAATGGATCACTGGTTAAACATGGGCCAAAATCGCAATATAATGCAAATCCTCAGTCAAATCTCAGTCAGGGATGGATGAAGAAAACTTCTTTGCTTCTGGGTGTGTTTGAGGCTTGTTGCTGTCGAGGCGGTCACAACACAAAGCAGAGATTACAAGCAATCTCAGATGGCAACTCTTTATTATTGAACATGACCTTTTATACACTTTCCAATTGTTTATGCTTCTTCTACCTTAACTATTGGCCACAATAAGTCAACATAACACTATTGGTGAAAAGTTACTGTCTCTTCAACTAACTTTCTAAAAATGCTTCGTCCAGCTGCAAAGTTCTCTTATCTTTCTTCAATTCCTCACCTCTCTTGGTCTCTTTGGTTACAGCCTTGGAGAGAGCTCCTTGTCAGCTTCTTCTTGCTTCTCAGCTTGTCCTCTCTCCTTTAGCTCACAGGCCCGCTGTTGGCCCCTTCCACAGAGGCTCATCCCAAACCCCACGTCCCCCTTTGGATCCAGCACAGCTGAAGGAGAGGGGAGCTCCAGGCTGAGCTCAGGAGAGCTGGGAAGTGCAGAGGGGGCAGATGAGGAAGGTCAGGGTTTGGTTCAGAGTTGGGCAGGAGGGGACTGTGACACAAAGAGGGGCTGGGGGTATCAGTGCCCGATTGGTGCCCTCACCCTGCAGGCACTCATTCACCAACATTAGCATTGCTGGGGGGTCTGCAGCCTGGTGGGGCAGTGCAGTGGCTGAATCTCTTCCTTTCCTCTGGAAAACTCCTTGGATCAGCTCCTGGCTCTAGCCCTGGCAGCAAAGCTCCCAGCAAGGACTGGGCAGTGCCACCACTTAATGTCTGTCCACCACTTTTGTCCTAATCACAAAACTTGATGGTTTTGTGATTCTAGGATTCTTCATCTGGAGCATTCTCATACCAATTTAATTTTAGTGCAATTTTTTTGTATCTTTGTCATAATGTTGTTCCTTATTGAATATTTTCTAACCACAATTAAAGCTTTTGTTTCTTTTTGTGCTGCTGGGCTTTTAGTGTTTCCCATTTCTGGGTAGGTGAGGTACAATGATTAGCAAAGCAATCCTTTAAAATTCCAGACTGATCTTTTTTCTTTAAATTAAACCCCCAACTAAAACAGAAACCAGCAGCTCAGGGGTGGGAGCCACAGGAAGATTATTGTTAAGAAGAGAAGAAAAGGAGGATAAAATGTGCAGCTTTTGAAAAGTCCTTTCAGTAATGACACAGTTCTCTGTGTTTGCAGATGACAGAATAAATTAAAAATATTTCTGCCAGTCTAAAAATCCTGATTTAGGAAGCCAAGGTTGCCTAATGGACTGGAATATCATCTCTATGTTTTCAATTTCCTCCATTTTACCCAAATCATTCACTTCAATAATTAAGGGATAATGAACTGAACAGTTTTCCCTTTTATACCCAACTCTCTCTGGCTGGAGATCCAAAACAATCCTTAAAAATAAAAGGGAATCCTGTCTAGAGAACATGCCTGCAGATAATGGGAATATCCTTCACTTTCCCTCTCCAGGGCTCTCCTGGCTGCCCTTCCATCAGCTGCCATTCCTTGGGATGCTGTTGGGGCCATCCTGGTTCAGGATCATCTGTCCAGACCCACATTCCTCACACAGCCCCATCCTCCTGCCTGGAAAATGGCTTTGTGTCCATCCACACAGAGAACCTCATTGACTGGGCAGGAAGAAAAACGGGCTAATCTTAATTAAAGCACTTTTTAAACTTTCCTTGACCTCTCCCTGACACCATTGCCTCAGCCTGTGACAGGGATCAGGGCAAGGCAGGGCTGCCCTTAGCCAAGAGGTTCTGCAGAAAAGGGGATTTTCCACAAAATCTGCACTTCTTGCATTTTTCAAACTCTAGTGCGAAAGCAAGATAAACCCTGAGCAGTTCATGCAGGAAAACATTCCTAAATCTTTGCATTAAGGCAGCTGGATGGATTCACACCACATGGGGGTAGGAATTTCCCTGGGCAACCCAAGGCCATGAGTGTGACCTTCACTCCCTGTCCCCAGCAGGGAACTCAGTGGTGTTCCAGTGATTCCAGCCTTGGGAAGGCTGAGCTGGAGCAGAGGCTGGGCAGAGTTAAAGAATAAAGCAGGGATTTATTCAAAGCATCTCCTCACTGGATCCACCTTAGGCAGCACAAGAGCCCAGCCAGGGCTGCACCCAAGGTGAACCAAAATGGCCCCAAAATGCACAACCAGTCACGGGGTCTCTCACTGTGATCAGTTCTGCTCCATCTGCATCTTGCAGTTCATTGTCCCATTCCAGCTTTAGCCCATGCAGTCCCATTCTTGTTTTTCTCTCTCCAGCCCACGGTGTTTGTGCTCTTGGGCTGAGATTTGGATCATTTGTCCTTGGTGCCCAGCTGGAGCAGGAATTGTTTTGTCTCCCTGCTCTGTGCACAGAGCTCACATCGCCTCATGTGAACCCAGACCCACACACTAAAGCAGCACAGAATGTGAAAAATAGAAAAGCCAAAACCTGAGGCATCAGCGCAAGCAGCAGCTCTCCTGACCCATGACCAGCACTCAGCTCTCTCCTACGAGGAGACTGAGCCACTTCAAACATCTCTGTCGCAGACATCTTTTATGGAAAATCCTTTCCTTAGGATTTTTCCTCCTGAGAAGCTGAGAGACCTCAGGAACAAAATGTAAACAATGATTATCTGCTGCTGTGGAATGCAACAGGTGCATCTGGGATTGGTCTCATGGGGTTGTTTCCAATTAATGGCCAATCACAGTCAGCTGGCTCGGACAGAGAGTCTGAGCCACAAACCTTTGTTATCATTCCTTTCTATTCTATTCTTAGCCAGCCTTCTGATGAAATCCTTTCTTCTATTCTTTTAGTATAGTTTTAATGTAATATATATGATAAAATAATAAATCAGCCTTCTGAAACATGGAGTCAGATCCTCATCTCTTCCCTCAACCTGAGACCCCTGTGAAGGCCGTCACACATCTCAAAGACAAGGATCAGGATTTTTAAAAGTGGTTTGTGTGACAAAAGTGTCAATCAAAACAGATCAACATTTGGTATTTTAAAATGTCAAAATTCCTTCTGTTTTTTCCCTAAAATCCACCCAATGCCTATTGCCTTCCCCCATCACAGTGTGCTGCCCCTGACCACCAGGAGCATAAATAAATTAGTTATGAATTTTTCCAAGCAGTAAACTTTCTTCTTTGAAAAAAAACACCTAAATAAAAAAGAAACAGCACTATCTAAGAGCTTTCCATGCTGGAGTCTGGAGTCTGGGAGCTTTTCAGAGCCATGAAGTATTTATTCTAGTTTTTTTTTTTTTTTCTTTTTTTTTTTTCCATTAGGTCCTAATTCTCAATATTTTATAAGAAATTAGATTATACAGGAGAACTGAGTTTTCATTTTGGGGGAGAATAAAAATCCCAAAAGGCGTTTTGCTAATTAAAAAATGACCACCAAGCACAGGGTGCAAAGAGCATTTTAGATGGAGAGGACTGAGCACAGACTGAAAAAAATCAAAACTGTTTGTTTTTCCTTCAGAGAGGATCAGTTTTAAGAACTGAGCAGACTGCAGTTAATTGAGACTGCTTTGTATTTCACTCCAAAAGCAAAGCAGTGCTTTTTATTCTTTTATTTCAATGCCACTTTTCTCTCTGAGCCCTCCTGGCTCCCCACGTGCCTTCATCCCACCACGCTCCACAGCATTTCCCTGCCCTGTTTAGCGCAGGGCCAGCAGGAATTTGAGGGCCCAAATTTAGGCTGGAATCCCAGGATTGTCCATTCAGACCTTGCAGCCCCCAAAATCCTGATTTTCTGCGATGTGAAAGCTCAGAAAGCTCTGTCAGTGCCAGAGCACCAAATCTTCCTTGGAGCTCCAGGTTCCTTGGCTCAGGCAGAAGGGAGAGGGGCTGAGAGAAAGGAGATGTGTTTTATCAGAGTCTTAAAAAACAGATAAAATGTGATAATTCACTTGTGGGTTATTGGGTTAAAAGGGGAAACAATCCAGGTGTCAGTTCTTAATTGGATAGTTTAGTCTTAAAAGACCTTGTACCAAGAGATTGTTGGCCATTTTGTGCCTTCTAATGAAAAGCTGCAGAACTCACAGTAGTGAGACTGTTTTAGTGATAAGAAATAATCAACACCTGAGTCCCAGTTTGAGTTACTGTCTCAAGTGCCTTCAATCCAGACCCAGAGAAACTGATAGTAAACTTATGAGTTTTGTAAGAATGTATAAAAAGCATGCATGCTGGAATAAAAGCAGTTTGAAAATGGAGTGTTGGTTTGTACTGTGACTGTCTCAACGCCAACAACCCTTGGGCACCCACCTGAGCTGTCCTTGGTGGGAACATCCAGACTTCTGCCAGTTCACTCTAGACTGAGCTCTATCAGGGGAACCCAACCTTGGCTTATTTCAGACCTTGCTTATTTCAGACAAAAAAATGTTTGCTGTGACCCACTTCAGTGTCAGAGCTAGCTGGCCTCTCTGCTGGCATATCCAGTGTCACAGATGTCACAGTTGTCCTCGCAGAGCTTTGTGCCTGCCCTGATGCCTGTGCAGAGGCTGAGAGCTGGAGCAGGGAGCAGCACTCACATGAATGCTGGGGCTGGAATTTGCCATAACTTTTCTCATTAATTGCATTCAAATGTTATTACGTATGAGCTCACTTGTCAACATGAAGCTGTTTCACTGTCCAAGAGGCAAAGCTGGGTTGGACACAAAGAGTGAGAGGTTTGTGCTTGCCTCTGATGAACCAGCCACCTTCTCTCAGCACTATCTCCATCTCACCCCCTCTTTGTCCCCCAAATCAGGAAAGAATTTGCATTATTCCTCTGAAAGCGTTAATTGAGAGGAGAACAAATGAAGTTCCAGGCAATTTGAAGAAGCCTCATTACTGACTGAGGGCTTGTTTTGAATCAATGTCCATCAAAGCAACAATTGCACTGCCCTGGCCCAACACCAGAACTGTACTGGGAGAGACAGGGTTTTGTTCTGCAGGAGACAGTTGTGCACATCTAATGATGCCCACTGCAGCCTGCCAGCTCCTGGCTGATTGCTGCACACTCCAGTGCATCCTTTCCAGCATTAAACCCTTATTATCCAGCAGCAGGATGGAGCCCAGGGCTGGGACAGGCGGGGCTCCACTCTGTGAGGGGCTCCCAGACAATGTCACACTTCTCTGCCTGAAGACCACCCGCAGCAGGAGGTGCCATTCGCAATTAGCAGGGGTTCTTCTGCTTTGACTGACTTTTTCCCAGCTGGAAAAAGAGAGAGAGAGCTCCAGCCTGGGCCAGGGTGAGATGGGAAGGCTTTGCAGAGAGCCCAAAGGGGTGAAGAACTTTTTGCATAGGAAGGGAAGGGTGCGCAGGTTTTCAGCTGGGCTCTGCAACAGCTCCTGGAGATTTTTTTATTTTTCTCTTTCCTCTTGCTTCTCTCCTTTCCCTTTGGCCCAAATTCCCATCTTCAGTCACTTTAGTTCACTGGATGACCTCCTGTATCTCCAGGCATGTCAGCTATCTAAGAAAGGCACAAAAGTGGTGTGGAAACAAGGGAGTCTAAATCAGGTTAAGGGTGTTCCTGCCTCTCTCCATTACCTTTAAGGACATCAACCCATCAATGTTCTGACAAACCCTTCATTTCTCCTAACTCACTGCCTTAAGGTTCTGCACTACCCTGAGTTGGCTGGTAATTATCGAATGGATGAGAAGGATCTCAGGGATGGAAAGAGAAGAGTTTTCCCAGCAGCATCCAAGGCTGTTTGGGTCCAGAGATTTTGCTTTCAGCCCATTTATGCTCCTGGGTGAGCAGTATAAGGGCTATAAGCAGGATAAGGGTAAGCAGAATAAACTGGCCCAGTGGAATTCTCAGAATTCTCCTGATGCTGGATCATCCCAATTCTGTGACATGATCACTGAATTCAGACAGAGCTTAGGGACACCCTGTTAGGGGTAAGGACAATCATTTTAGCCACTTGCTTTGTGTTTGCTCCTTGTCAGTGATGCTGAAATAGCAGTGTGACAGGAAAGGAGCTGGGCTGAGCCTGCTTTGGGTAAAAGCTCTGAGCTCTGCATGTGCAGCTCATCACCAGCACTGTCCTCCCACCAGTGCCCAGCTGATTCAAAGTGCTCCTCAGACAATCCAAGAGTAGCTGTTTTCTCTAAACATTTACAACAACAAAATGTGCCTGTGTACATCAGCAGAGAGCCAGGGAGAGCCACAGCAGCTGCTCCCACATTCCTGCTGCAGCTTGTGTATATCCCCGTGCTTGTAAAGCAGATATTTACATTTTCAATTTTGGCTTCCTGAGGAGATTTGGCCAGCTCCAGGCCTGGTGCAAAGAGGGTGCATTGCCCTGGCAGGGCACACTCCTCCCTCCAGGCAGAGGGGGGACCTGGGGTCTTTTTGCAGGACACACACATGCATCTCCTGCTTTGCTTGTGACACTGAGTGGATTGTTTACATATTTAATATATTCTTTAGAATATACAATTTATTTATTTATTTATTTATTTATTTATTTATTTATTTATTTATTATATAATGTATATAAATAGTTTATATATACATTTAATATATTTTATATATTCTTTAGAATAGATAAATTATATATCTAATATATATCTAATATAATATATAATATATAAAATAGTTTATATATACTTTTTAATATATTTTATATATCCTTTAGAATACATAAATTATATCTCTAAAATATATCTTTATTTATATAATATATATAATATATACATATTTATGTATATATATATATTTATATATATACTTTTTAATATATTTTATATATTCTTTATACAGTCTTTATTTATAATATATGTAATAATATATATATTTTATATATACTTTTTAATATATTTTATGTATTCTTTATATATTCTTTATTTCACATAGATTTGTAGCTTTGTAGTCTATTATTGTAGCTTATCCTTGTTTCCCAAGGCAGAAAGACAGAACACATTCCAAAACCCCTGTCCTATCTTGGCTCTCCTTAGAAACCAAGGTTAACACCAGCTTTTCAAGGCATGTTTTTTATAAACAACATTTAGTCCTCATCTGAGGGAGGAAGATTTAGAACTGGGGGATGACTTCACTGAGTGTGCTTCTAACTGGGGATTATTGTCAGATATGATAATTTGCAAAATCTAAATATATAATATAAAAATTGCATATGTGTTATGCAGGGTGTGCATTTTTGGTGTTTTCCACCTGACAAATGATGCATCTAAGGATCCTTATGTAAAGGTAACCCCTTTTATCACCCTAACTGTGTCTGGCTCATAATTCTAGGAGCAGCAAAAAAAGGCATCAGTTGTCCTTATGAAAAAAGGCACTGGCACTTGGCAGCCTTACTGGAGTGTCCAGGCTGTGCTCTGTGCTGGACTGATACCTAATATATTTATATTTTTATATATTTTATTATTATTTTATAATTTATAATTTATCACACCATTTTGGTGTGATAAATACTATTTTGTGTGATAAAAACATTATTTGAGGGCACTCATGCCATCACCTGAGGTCCCTGGCAGGGATGCTGCTGAGGGAATGTTGCACATCATGGAAGGCTGAGAGCCAAGGAAAACCACCTTGGACATCCCATTTTTACCTGCAAACCAGAGTGGCAGCACTGCAGCTCCTCTGCTTTCAAATTGAGCACAGCCACTCACAAAAGTTCAGAGGTTTTTAGAGCTGGAGAAATTGTGGTGGCTTCAGCAATGAGCACCAGCCCCTCACAAAGGATGCAGGAAACAGTCTGGCTTTCTGCTCAGCATGGTTCTCACCAGCTCCTTCTAGGAATTAATGAAGCTACCAAAGGCTGGGAGGAGAGAAATTGCCATCCAGCCCATGCTGGGCTCTGGGGAGCTGTGTTTTTATCAGACAGCATGTGATAATTTCAGTCTTTCCCTCCTTAGTGATGTCTTGGAGCAGCACAATTCCCATCTCAGATGAGGTCTGACTGCCCAGAGGAGCAGTTCTGCCAAGAGAGCAGAAGGACAGGCAGAGTGTGTGTGTCCTGCCAGGATCCCAATCCCCTTGGGAAGGCTGCACACCCCAGGATGGGTGGGACACTGCCAGGGGAGGTGTCTGCAGCCTTCTCACTCCTCCTGGCATGTATCACCATCACATTTTCTGGAAAAATCCCTTTGCCCAGGATTTCTCTCCTGGGAAGTTGAGAGATCTCAGAGAAATAGGAAAACAATCCTTATCTCATTTGCCTCTCGTGCGTTTTGCTGCTTTGGAATGTGTTTGGAGATTGTTTATCCAACAGGTGATTATTTCATTGGCTTAATGTGAATTATTTTCACTCTTTGGCCAATCAGTGCCAAGCTGTGTCAGACTCTGGAGAGAGTCATGAGTTTTCGTTATTAATGTTTTAGCCTTCTGTAAGTATCCTTGCTGTATTCTTTAGAATAGTTTAGTATACTTTAATATAATATAGATCATAAAATAACAAATTAGCCTTCTGAGAACATGGAGTCAAATTCACCATTCCTGCCTTCCTCTGGGAACCCTAAAAATACAATACTGGAGCTCATGGGCATGGGTTACAAGGAGTGCAGTCCACAAGGTTAACACTTTGTTTGTTACAAAATATAAAATATGTGAGACTGCTGGGGCTGGTTTTGGAATCTCAGAGCTTTATGATTTCTGCTAACAACATGCCTTGAACTACCAGCAGGTAATTGAGAAGGTCAAGAGAGGAGGAAAAGGGCACTCTGGGGTTGTATCTGGTGCCTCCACTTCCTTCCCTTCTTTTTCCCTGCCTATCCATGGAGGGGATCCTCAGAAAATATACATTTATATTTGTTTCATTGCAGGTGGTTTTTTTTCTTTGGATGGAAAGATAAAAACGCCTTTTCACACAATGAGACACAAGTGATCTTACATATTAAACAAAATGCTGACTGTTTAAGGCCAAAACCCTCCAGGGGGGGATTTTTAGAGCATTGCCTTAGGACCAGAAGGGAATTGGAATATCCTGTGCAGTGTGATGAAATATCCTATAACTCCTTCTGCAGGGCATGATCCCATAAACCCAGGTGTTCCCCTGGTAGAACACAGGGACCTCCTTCTCTCCCCCAAGCTGACTCCCATTCACTTTAATTATCTGCTGTTTAATTTACCTGCACCACAGCAGGGATCTTGCATGCTTGGTCACCTTTAATGGCTGCTCAACAGGAGAGATTTAATTAAATTAGCAAGTTCAAAAACAAAGCTGGAAATGAAGGGAAAATAACCCTGGCATGTTAAACATAAAAAAAATTCATCACTTAATAGTGACATTAACAAATGATCCTCACGACTAATTTTCCAAATGACCAAGTCTGATATCTGATGGAGATACAGGGAATTCTGGTAATTCGCTTTTAATCATTTCCCTTCACATGATGGAAGATGGGAACTGCTCACCAGTAACACGGTGCTGGGCCCAAGGGGAGAGGCAATTCTTCATGGGAGACAAGCTCAGGTTTGGTGTTGGAGCAGCATCAATGTGAGCAGAGAGTGAGACAGGGAGAGCAGAGTGCAGCAGGGCTTTAATCAGAGAGCAGCTCTGGATTGCTGCTCAGCTTTGCTTCCACGTGGCAGCACCTCCAGAGAGAACATAAAGACCTGAGTGCTGTAAAGCACTGCAATTTCATAGCAGTTAACAGCAAGAGACCATAAAATCTGTGTTGCTTTTTGCTTCAGCCTCCCCTTGAAGATCCATCTTCTCGTGCCTACGTGAATCTCTGATGAATCCCTGAGAGCCAAGAGTTTATTTATATTTCTGTTTGCTCTTCCCCTGTTAACTGCCACCATCTGCTTTCACCTCTGTGAGTTGTGCCGTGCATCCCATCTTGGACTCTGCTTTCACTCCCAGATTTCATAAATAAACCTTACAAAAACAGGCAATGGGAGCTGGCACTGACTGCAGCATCTCCCTCCGTCAGTGTTTGACGTGGAGGAGCTTTGCACTCCTGTAGCAGCTTTATCTTGTCCTTGCTCACCTTTCAGAGCAGCTGCCCCTTTGTGTCACATTCACATTTTCTGAAAAATCCCTTTGCCTAGGATTCTTCTGGGAAGCTGAGAAGCCTCAGAGAAAAGGAAAACAATAATTATCTCATTTGCTTCTCCTGTGTTTTGCTACTTTGGAATGTGTTTGGACATTGTGTACCAACAGGTGGTTGATTCATTGGTTTCTGCTGTGAATTATTTTGACTTATTGGCCAATTGGGGCCAAGCTGTGTCAGACTCTGGAAAGAGAGTCACAAGATTCATTAGTATCTTTTTATCCTTCTGTCTGTATCCTTTCTGTATCATGTGATATTTTATAAATATCTTATAATAATATTAAATACAATAATATTTAATTATTATATTGAAATATAATAATATTTTTATTGTTTAATAATAATTTTATATTTATCACACCATGTTGGTGCAATAAAAACCATTTTGTGTGATAAAAACATTATTTATCACTCCATTTCAGTGTGATATTCTTTAATTATTTTCTATTTTATCATTTGTAATTTTATATTTATCACACCATTTTAGTGTGATAAAACCCACATTATTTATTATGTCATTTCAGTGTGATATTTTATAAATATTTTCTATTTTATAATTTGCAATTTTAAATTTATCACACCCTTTTGGTGTGACAAAAACATTATTTATCGTGCCATTTTGGTATGATATTTTATAATTATTTTTTATTTTATGATTTTATATATATTATATTATCTATTATCTATTATATATTATATCATATTATATATTATACATTATATATTATATAATATATATTATATATTATATATCATATATTATATATTATATATATTTTTATATAATGATTATTTTATATTTCATAAGTTATCACACCAATTTGGTGTGATAAAAAACATTTTGTGTGATAAAAACATTATTTATCGCGCCATTTTGCTGTGATATTTTATAATTATTTTCTAATTCCTAATTTGTAATTTTCTATTTATCACACCATTTTGCTGTGATGTTTTATAATTATTTTCTATTTCCTAATTTATAATTTTCTATTTCTTACATCATATTTATGAAATTAATGTATGAAAAGCCCAGCTGAGGCCTGCAGCGGAGCCCTGGTGCTGCTCACAGCTGGGGCAGCTGCTGCTCAAAGCCTCAGTTTGGTTTAGTTTAGCTTTCAAAAGCAGCATGTAAACATTCCCAGTGAGGACACTTCTTCCAAGGGGCTCAGCCAAGTGGGCTTTCCTTCTCCCTGTTTATGGGAAAGCATTTTGTTTAGATAAAAATCAAACAAGCAAATCCGCACATTCCTCTCTGGCACATCTCAGCCAGCCCCTGGGATGGAGATTTAGCACAAACTCGAGGGAAATTTGCATTATTAATCCTTAATTTCACCCTGGCTGTGTGTGTGTGGGGCAGAGGCAGCACAGCCTGGTTTAGGTGATGGGACAGGGTGGGAAACAACACTGGTGGTGTGGCCTGAAAACCAAGAGTTACCTGAGATCCATCAGAGCAGAAATTCCTCTATGAAGGACTCAAACCCACCCAAAAGCTGAGATTGCTTCCACTGTGTCCTCAAGAACTATGGAAAAAGAGTTTGCAGCCTGCAAACCAAGAGTTACCTGAGATCTATCACAGCAGAAATTCCTCTTTGAAGGACTCAGACCCACAGCCTGCCTACAGCCCAGGTTAGAAAATCTGAGATTGGTTGCACTGTGTCCTCAAGAATACAAAATAAGAGTTTGCAGCCTGCAAACCAAGGTTATCCTGAGATCCATCACAGCAGAAATTCCTCTTTGAAGGACTCTTCTTGCCCATGACTCAAACCCACATCTGCCTACAGCCCAGGTTAGAAAAGCTGAGATTGCTCGCACTGTGTCCTCAAGAAGTACAAAATAAGAGTTTCCAATTCTGCCCTTCAGGGCAGGTTGATAATTTATTTCTACATGAACACCAGAAAAAGAGATTTATACCCATGTTGTACCACTCAAAATAGGCTTTAAGTGAGAATTAATTGCTACCTGTACCTCTGAGCAGGGTGAATTTCCCCTGGGCCTGAATCAGTTCTGCCCAAGCCTTTTCTGCAGTTATTATTTCTTTCATTAAAGGGCTCTAGAAGAAGGGATGAAGATCTCCACTGAGAACAGCTGGTTTAATTTTTGCTCTTTATTTATAACAACTCAGGTCAACATCTGATTTCTGGCAAGCAGAGCCCCAACATCTGCAGGAGGAGAGGCCTCTGCCTGCCCCAGCTTGCTGGAATTTTCCAGAAAAAGGGAGATATTTCCCCAGCTAATGGGAGATATTTCCCCAGTTAATGACAGATATTTCCCCAGCTAATGGGAGATATTTCCCCAGTTAATGACAGTCTGTTGGGGTGGGGATGGGGTGACCAGTGGTCATTTTTTGGATGCACAGCTGGGTGTCACAGGACAAGTGATGGAGGGAAAACCCAACCTGGTGCAGAGGTGGACTCCTCAATCATGCTCCAAGGAGCCAGGTTTTATTTCTGGTCCTGCTTTAAGGAACAGGAGCCTCCTCATCTCATGTTGGATGTGTCCAGTTTGCTCCATGATTTATGGGAAGGGTCTGGTGTCACTCTCATGTCCCCCCTACCCTGCAAAGATCTACCAGAAACACTGATATCATGGTTTTATCAGCAGCAAAGACCCCAGAAGTTTGTGCAGCAGGTCAATAAATCAGTTTGTCCCCACAGCTGAGGAGGACAGGGTCCAGTGTTAAGTGGCTTCTCCAAGTCATCCATGAAATATCAAGGAAAAAAAAAATATCCTAGCCATACCTAGCTATATTTCCCTTAAAATGCTGAATGTCACTGCTTTTCAAGTCAAAATTGAGGAAAGAATCTCTAGTTGGAAAATCCTGGAAAACACCATCCGCCCTGGCAGAGGAGCTTCCCACAGTGACACCTCAGACTCCTCACAAGCCACAGAACATTTCCCTGGGAGCTGCTGGTGCAACCTGGGCATTGTCCTGCTCACACACACAAATCCTGGGTACCTGTGCGTGTCATGGGTGACCTGGGGGCTGAAGCATCTTGGTGGTCATCCATCCTGAGCATGAGCACCACCATTGCCTTCTTAAGGGCTGGTCCTTCACCTCCCTACCCTTAGGATTTGACCCCAAATGATTCCAAAAGTCATTTTGTAGCTGATCAGCATGACATGAGACAGTTGGGACGCACCCCGGGAACCTGCAGGTCACTGATTGCTTTTCCTCTGATATTCACTGGGGATGAAGGTGAGGAACAAAAGCATCAGGACCAACCTCACTGTCACAGACATCTTACATGGAAAATCCTTTCCTTGGAATTTTTCCTCCTGAGAAGCTGAGAGGCCTCAGGAACAAAATGTAAACAATGATTATCTGCTGCTGTGGAATGCAACAGGTGCATCTGGGATTGGTTTTATGTGGTTGTTTCTAATTAATGGCCAGTCACAGTCAGCTGGCTAAGACAGAGAGTCTGAGCCACAAACCTTCGTTATCATTCTTTCTTTTTCTATTCTTAGCCAGCCTTCTGATGAAACATTTTCTTCTATTCTTTTAGTATAATTTTAATGTAATATATATCGTAAAATAATAAATCAATCTTCTGAAACATGGAGTCAGATCCTCGTCTCTTCCCTCATCCTGAGACCCCTGTGAACACGGTCAAACCTCACCTTCAACTGGATTAATGGACTGGTTTAAACCAATCAGTTAAAATTATGATTAATAATTTAAATTTGATTAGATTAATTGTCATCAAGGTGAAACCCCCAGACAGAGACATGGGAAGGCCTAAAAATAGTTAAAATCAGTCTGAGAGACTCACTGGAGCAGTGATCAGGCAGCTCTGAGCCCCCCAAACCCTCCCCATCCTCACAGTCCAACCCCCAAACAAAGGGAGCCAGTTCCTGATGGGGAACATGCTGGGCACCCCCAGCAAGGAGGCATTGCAAGGGTTAAGGCTCTTGGCAGCGTTTCAGTGGCACGCTGCAATAAAATATTTTATGACATTTTTACAATATTGTGCAATGGGATTTCCAAACCTCAGAAGAAAACAGGGAATTAAAGCACGATGCAGCTGAGCAGAGCCAGCCCAGCAGGTGAGGGTTTATCAGGAGATAAACCCTCTCCTGTCCCAGCCCTCTCTCCACCCTGGCTGCAGGCAGCTCCCCATGCCCTGGGCCAGCCCAGCTCCCCTGGTGCTTCCTTTTGGTGTGATTAAAAACCATTTGGTGTGACATGTTAGAACCCAGGACATTGCTCTGGCTGCCCTGGAGGGCTCCAGACCCTGTCAGGGGGCTCAGAGACCCTGGCACAGAGTCACAAACACCTGAGCCTTTGATTTTAACCCATGGAAACAATCCCCAACTTTGTGTGAAGTTACAACCACAAGAGTTTGAGTAGAATGATAGTGAATTTGTCACAGGGTGGAAAAATAGAATTTTGGGGTTTTTAGAATGGGGGTCCAAGAGGCAAGATGGAGGAATCTGGGGGTGTCCTGTCCTTTGTCAGAACCCAGGACATCCCTCTGGCTGTCCTGGATTGCCCAAACCCCTGCCAGGGGGCTCAGAGACCCTGGCACAGAGCCCAGGACCCCTGTGCCTTTGATTATGACTCATGGAAAAAATTACCAACCTTGTGTGAGGATCTGCAAGCCACGAAAGTCTAAGTAGAATAATAGTTAGTTTGTCACAGGGTGAAAAATGGATTTTTTGGGGTTTTTAGAATGGGGGTTCAAGAGGCAAGATGGAGGAATCTGGGCGTGTTCTGTCCTTCTTCTTGTCCTCCATCTTCTGCTGTGATGGTGGCACTTCTGGATTGGTTTAGAGACAGAGTGTCTAATATAGGTGATGGGTATTGGAAAATTATTGTAAATAAAGTACACGTAGTTAAAATTATTTCTTAGTATAAAAAGCAGTAGTTTCAATTATTTCTTCGTATAAAAAGCCAACACCACCCCAACAAGGGCAGGGACTGTGCCACAACCAGACGTGCTGGACAGATCTCAGCAGGTCAGAGAGAGAATGGAATAGATAAGAGAAAATAACCTTGAAAGGCAGAACTGACAAATCTTGACTTCTTCTTTGGTCACAGGGCTGGGAAAAAGAGATTTTTAATACTTTGGGAGCCATTTCAAGCAAAGAAAACCAAAGACTTCCCAGCACATCTGGGCTGGGTTTGTGTTTGTGCCACATATTTCCACAGTGAGCACATCTCACATGTTGCTGCAAACAGCCCCCAATAAACACCAGGGCCAAGTATGCCTGGATATTACAGCATGTTAAACACCCTCCATCCCCAGCCATGGCCTCCTAGTGGATAAATAAAACAATAAAAGAAATAAAAAATGACATCTCCTCTTAAAATAACACAGTAAAAGTGAATTTCCTCTTGAGATGGGTTCCATTGTTCATCAGGTTGGCTCTGAGTCGCAGAGCACCCAGGCTGTGGGAGCGCTGTGCCCAAACACAGGAGCAGAGGGTTCTTCTGATCATCTCTCACTGCTCCAGAAATGATGTTCCCCTTTGGATGTGCTGGAGAAGTAGAAAATTTGGCTGCAAATCCAAGGTAAATTTGAGCAGCAGTGTTTCTGGTTCTTGTGGATAAAAGAACACTCCTTACAGCATGCAGGATCTTTAATCCCCAAAGCTGGGTGGTGGAAAAGGCCTCTTTACCTCCCCCAAGATCTTCATTCCCCATTTCAACCCTTCTGGTAACAACATGGGGCAGGAATTTACTTTTAAAGTGGTTCTTCTGTAGTCACTTTATTCCAGGAACTGGCACTCCAAGAAAAATCCCAAACATCTTAAAATAACACAGTAAAAATGACATTTCCTCTTGAGATGGGTTCCATTGTCCATCAGGTTGGCTCTGAGTCAGAGCACACAGGCTGTGGGAGCATTGTCCCACACACAGGACATGGAGTGGCTCAGGAGCAGAGGGTTCTTCTGAAGATTTTCTCTCACTGCTCCAGAAATTATGTTCCCCTTTTGAATGTGCTGGAGAAGTAGAAAATTTGGCTGCAAATCCAAGGTAAACTTGAGCAGCAGCGTTTCTGGTTCTCAGAACTCCTTACAGCATGCAGGATCTTTAAATCTGGGTGATGGAAAAGGCCTCTTTACCTCCCCCAAGTAAGATCTTCCTTCCCCATTTCAGCCCTTCTGGTAACAACATGGGGCAGGAATTCACTTTTAAAGCGGTTCTTCTGTAATCACTTTATTCCAGGAACTGGCACTCCAAGAAAAATCCCAAACATCACAAAGCTTGGCAGAAAATTGTACAAATTGGCAACACTACATTCAGAGTCAGGCAAGCTAAGAAAAGCCTAATCCAATCTTATGCTTTAGAGGAACAGCATGGTGGAAACAGAGAAACAGACTGCCTGGGGTGGCTGGGAAAGAAAGGCTTGTCCCAGCATGGGATGTGCGCAGGTTCTCAGCAGAGCAGATTCACAGAGGAAGCCCCAGTGTTTGAACCTCTGCAGGCACAGACATCTCCTGCCACGGCTGATTTGGCTGATCAAACAGAGCAAATCCCTCTCTCTGATCCTGCTGATGGCTCTAAATTGCTTTAACCATTGTGAAATGAGCCACACAATGCATTTTCAATGTAAGCAATTTTCTTTTTTCCTCTTTAAGAGCTCTTTGGCCTGACTTCAGCGGGAGGTTCAGCTCCCTTGGAAGGTGCTGCTGAGGAGCTGGGGTGTGTGAGGACTCACCTGAATTACTTACACTCTTTTGTTTCTTCCTCTGGATTACTGAAATGCCTTTTATCACACAGCTGTGCCCAGAGATTCCTTGCTGTGGGTGCTGAACCACCTCACACGAAGGCACCTTTGTTTGGGAGGGTTTTATTAGAGCCTCGTTAGGCAAGAGGGTGACCTGAATGGGGTCAGATTGGGGCTGGACACCTCCTCTGAGGGCATCTGGCTCTTTCCAAAACAGGGTCTCCCTTTGCTGCCTGATGGAAAATGTTGGGAGTTGTCACCTCCCCATAAATCCTGGTTGTTCCAGCTCCTCCTTCTCTGCAGCTCCACTTCTCCAAGCCCAAGCAACTCCATGGGTAGAAGCAACAAGAGTTGTGTCTCATTCACATTCTCTGAAAAATCCCTTCACCCAGGATTTCGCTCCTGGGAAGCTGAGAAGCCTCAGAGTAAAGGAAAACAATTTTTATCTCATTTGCTTCTCCTGTGTTGTGCTGCTTTGAAATGTGTTTGGAGATTGCTTACCCACAGGTGATTGTTCCATTGGATTGGAAGAGAAGGTTTTTACAGGTGATAGGAAGGTAGGAGGGGAAGTTTTGTCCCCCCTTTCTGTCACCCTGGTTTTTAAAGATTTTCAAAGCCTTCTGATGTTGACATTCTTGTAGAGAACTTTCTCACACACTTTCTGTAAAAAACTCATTGTTTTGCATTCATTTATAGAAGAAGAGAGAGTTGATGGTCTGTTAGTTTGACCAGTGTCATTGGAGAGGTGGCACTGTCACCCTCCAATCCACTGTCACTTTTGTAAAACTATAAATGTTAGAATCAGAAAATAAACTTCCCTTTTTCCTTTTCACGTTGAGAACAGTGGTGTGCTTGTGTTCTTTCATGTCCTATAGTGACACCTTTCAGCTCCTGTAGTCCCAGTGAGTAATGCAACAATGCAAAACTCTTCCCTTTTGCCTGTGGACCTATCCAGCCTCCCCCCAGCACCTCACAGAGTGTCCAGCATCACCTCCAGTGGTTTCCCTACAACAGGAGGGTTTTGATGCCCAGCTTGGGCTCCCAGAGCACCTGCAGCTCACCTTGAACCCTTTTTCCATCCAGGATCCTTGGAAAGCATCTGCTGGTGGCAGCAGCTTTCCTGGCAGAGCTGAGGCTGGGCCTGGACTCCTCTCTGGGCACCCTGGCTTCCAGGCCAGCTGCTATCAATGGCATCAGAACTTGGATTACATCAATTCCTGTGACATTGCCCAAATGAAACCCTGCTCCCCGAGGGCGGCTCAGCTTCATTGGCTCTGCTTGTTAATATTGTATTATTGGCAGCCAGATGGTGCAGGGACAGGCAGTTTTCATTCATTTCACTGATATCCCTCAGTGGAAAATTATTTCTGCTTATCTTTCATCCTCATGGGCTTCAGCTGGAACAAAGTGTTGAGTGCAGCACCCTCCACCAAAGTCACCATGAGGAAGTGCCTGGCTGGCAAGCAGATGTGAAAAGGTCTGTCTGTCTGTCTGTCTGTCTGTGCTGGGTGCAGTTAAAACAGCTCCATGGTATGGCTGGGGGAGTGGAAAGAGGTGATGGCTCCTTCTTGCCAAGCCTGGAGAACACCTGGAGTGGTGCTGCTAGAAGGGCTTTGCTCCTTGCTGTCACCATGATATTTTCTGAAAAATCCCTTTTGCCAGGAT
Organism: Ammospiza nelsoni; assembly: GCF_027579445.1. Lineage (NCBI taxonomy): Eukaryota > Metazoa > Chordata > Aves > Passeriformes > Passerellidae > Ammospiza > Ammospiza nelsoni. The sequence continues at coordinate 5,348,640 of NC_080651.1, forward strand.
TTCTTGTCCTGGCAAGATGAGAAGCCTCAGCTCCTCCAGGTTTTGCTGCTCTGGAATGTGGCCTGGAGATTGTCTATCCAACATGTGAATTGTTTTTAATTAATGGCCAATCACAGCCAGCTGTGTCAGACTCTCTGGTCAGTCACAGGCTTTTATTATTGATTCTTGTCTGGCCTTCTGATGTCTCCTTTCTCTTTCTTTAGTATAGTTTTAGAATATAACGTAATATAACGTAACGTAACGCAACGCAACGCAACGCAACATAACATAACATAACATAACATAACATAACATAACATAACATAATATAATATAATATAGTATAATATCAGCCTTCTGAGAACTTAAAGTCAATTCTCATCTCTCACCTCATCCTGAGGACCCCCACAACACCACAACACTTTTCTCCTTTTGTTTCTCTGTTCCTGACTTCTGCAATGGCACTCAGAGCTTGCAGCTTTGCTCAAAACACAAAGCCTCCAGAAGCATCACCAAAAACTTTCTAGATGAAGTCTCCTGGGATCTACAAGAATTTTCTGAGCCCATCAAAGTCTAAAGCTCATGGGAAGTTTAGGTGAAACACCAGGAAAAAATTCTTCACTGAAAGAGGAATTGGCACTGGAATCATCTGCCTGGGGAGGTGCTGGAGTCACCACCCCTGGAAGTGGATGTGGCACTCAGTGCCAGGGTTTAGTTGATGAGGAGGTGTTGGGTCATAGGTTGGACTTGATGATCTCAAAGGTCTTTTCCAGCTTGTGGAATTAATGAATTAATTCTGTGATTCTGTGCAAGAAACCAGCCCCAGGTTCAGCTGAAACTTTGGTAAACCCAGGTTTAAGGTTTGTTCAGCCTCAGACATCTATCCTGGGTGAGGCTCCTGATGTGTCTGGACCAGCCCAGGTAGCAGCTGGGACCTGCTGGAGGACAGAGCAGCTGAGCCCTGGTTTATTTTATTTTATTTTATTTTATTTTATTTTATTTTATTTTATTTTATTTTATTTTATTTTATTTTATTTTATTTTATTTTATTTTATTTTATTTTATATATTATATGTTATATTTTATCTTATTTTATTTTAAATTTTATTTTATTTTAATATCTTATAATATCTTTATATTATATCTTTAATATCTTATTTCATATTTTATTTTATATTATTTTATTTTAATTTTATATTTTACATTGCTTTATTTTTATTTTTATATTTTATTTGATTTATTTTTTATTTCATTTTATTCTATTTTATTTTTATTTTCCTGCTGACCCACCAGCGAGTGCTCCACTGCCACGACCAGCATGTGCTCCCCAGGTCAGCCACTCACCAGGAACATCACCAGCAAAATAGCAAACAGATGTCATCCAAGATCATTCATAAATATTTGATAGCAGCCTGTGAGCCCTTTGGTGAAAGACAGAGACCTCAGCCCTGCTCCAAGCTAATTACTGAATGCCAACAAATGTTTTTAATTGGCTTGGTGGCAGTGACAATGTTACTGACAGCAGCAGAGAGAACAGCCTGCTGGTGTGGATTTGCTTTGCTGTGGATACCCCTGGTAATAAAATGTAAATTGAGGGTGATGCATAAGGGTTGGGAACTTCTGTTGTGTCTCATTGAATTAACACATAAACCCAAGGAAGGATGGAGAGTGAGGGGATGCAGGGAACTGCTGGGAGGACACTTTGCATTTGGTGTTTGCAGCCAGCTGGAGCCAAGCAGGCAGCGTGGAGTGAGGAAAGGGATAAATTCCAGGAATCTGACCTGTGTGCTGTATGAGTGCACATCCTGAACCAACAGGGTGTTTTCCAAAAGGGGTCCTGCTGCAATCACAGCAAAAATCCCATTTTCTCAGCTCTTTCTCAGTGACAGAGGTGTCAGCAAAGAGGAGATATGAAATGAAGGGGGAGAGGGTGCAGGATTCAAAGAGGCTTCTGTTCCTGGGCTCCATGTATTTGCCACACTCCACTCGTTTCCAGAGGCTGCAGAGCTGTCCCCATGTCACCAGGGATGATGTGACACTTGATTTGTTGCTGTTTCCAGAGCATTTTGAGGTCTTTGTTTGAAAGGAGCTTTTATTAAACTTCCTGCATGCTAAGAACTGCCTAAAACTAATAAACAGGGTTTAAAGAAAGCGATTTGGGGACATGACAGCAGCTTGGTTCTGTGTGCTCCTGGGTGTGTGTGTGTGAAGTGCCTGCAGCTCACAAATTCTCTTGAGAACCCCCCTCCTTTGGGAAGGAAAAGACTCCTACACGAACATAAGACTTGAAATGGCAATATTTGATATGCAAGCATTAATCTCCTCTTCAAGCAGCCCGTTTATTAAAGCTGGGCAAGTTTGGTTTTTGAAGGCGGTTTCTCAAGATGTCATTATCCTGCTGCTGCAGCAGATTAGCGGATTGCTGGGAGGATGCAATTTGAGCTCAATTAATTCTGCTTCAAGTCCCAATTCAGTGGTGCTAAATAGCTCTCAAGGCCTCTCATCAGGCTCTCCAGCACTGCAGGAATGCTGCCCTGGGACTGGGCTTGCACCCCATGCCAGGCACTGTTTGCACCATCACTGCTTCTTTTCTAGAGGACTTTTTTTGCTCAGTTACTCAGCCTTGCCTCCAGGGAGCAAACACTGAGCTGGTCTTGCAAAATATCAACCTCAGCATTCAGGTTTTTTTTATTTTTCTATTGGTATCACTTCCCTCAAGTCAGTGAAACTGTTGGCACAGTCATTCCCACGCCTGCTCGGATACAGCGATGAGAGGGAATGGCAGAGCTAAGCAGATAAACTAAAAAAGCAGTGAAATAAAAGTCATCACTTCACAAGCAGGGTTTGGTTTGCTGTTTTTTATTCCTTGGGTAAGACTTTTCCTGACTGACATAAGCAGGATTAAACCAGAGCACTGATTTAACCTGCCCTGCCCAGAGCCTGCAGATCCTCGCTTGTGTGCTCGGGTTTGTGTGAGCAGAAATTGGGGTCCTGATAAATCACAGCTCATCCTTCCAGGCAGGAATTGTCATTTCTTTCTATGTCTTTGCAAAACTGTAGGAACCCAGAACATCCCTCTGGCTGTCCAGAAGAGCCAGGGGGGGCTCAGAAACCCTGGCACAGAGCCCAAAACACCTGTGGGGTTGATTATGACCCATGGAGCAAATTAGCAACCTTAGATGAAGATCAGCAAGCCACAACAGTTTAGGTAGAATAATAGTGAAGTTATCATGGGGTGGAAAAGTAGATTTTGGGGTTTTTAGAATGGGGGTTCAGGGGGCAAGATGGAGGGAACTGGGCATGTCCAGCCTTTCTCCTTCTTCTTCTTGGCCTCCATCTTCTGCTGTGATGGTGGCACTTCCAGATTGGTTTAGAGTAGAAACTCACTGTCTAACATAGGTGAGAGGTATTGGGAAGTAATTGTAAACATTGTACATGTAGTTTTTAGTATAAAGACATAACACAGCCCTGTGGGCAGGCAGAGTGCCTGAACTGTCCTGCTGGATGGACCTCAGCAGGGCAGGAGAAAGAATTTTATAGATAAGATACAATAACCAACCTTGAGACCGAGAAATGAAGAGCCCTGAGTCTTTCTTCAAGCGTCGAGCTAAGAAAAGAGACTTTCAACATTCTCAGGGTCACTCTGACCAGCTAGAGATCCCGAGACAAAATATGTAAAACTGGGCCTGGAGCCAAGGCTGCCCAAATTATTATTAATCCTGACCTAGGTTACAAACAGGTATCAAGTCCATTTCCTTCACTCCTATCCTTCTTCTCTCCTCCTTCCTTGCTCTCCCTCTTGTGCTCACAAATCCATACTGCACATCCTCTCTCCTGCCTGCAGCCAGCATCACTACAATGAGCCTACCTTATTTATTTATTTGTTTAATAGGAATTCAGACCTTACCAGGATATTTAGCAGCCTCCCAGTCTGATGGATTTATTTTCACTGGATGAAGGAAAGAGAGGAGAGTCTGGGTACCAGAAGGCATCACCATCAGCATGGATATGGAGTATTGGACTTTTGTACCTGCTTTATTTCTGAGCAGGGAGGATTTCTGTGATGCCATCTGAAGGGGAAGGAGCTGGGGCAGGTGGAGGGATGGAGCTGTTTGCAGACATGCAGTGCTCAGGGGGTTTTCAGCAGAGAGAGCTGAGGATCCATGACAAATCCAGAGTGGTAAAACACTGGCTCTGCTTGCCTGGAGAAGCTGTGGCTGCCCCATTGCTGGAAGAATCCAAGGCCAGGGTGGGCTTGGAACAACCTGGTCTAAAGGAAGGGGTCCCTGCACATGGCACTGGATGATCTTTAAAAGCTCTTTCAACTCAATCTATTCTGTGATTGCATAGAAATACACTCTGAATTGTCAGGTGGGACCGCAGAGCCCAAACAACAAAGGCACCAGCTGAAATGCCTGTGTTGCTCTCCTCTTCCTTGCAGCCTTCTGGATGTCTGTGGCAGCTCCTCTGCCACCACACACCGCCCATGTCCTGTGGCATCACAAAACCCTGTGGCAGGCACAAAAATGCAGATGCTGACATTTCCATGCCCTAAGCTTGATGCTGTCATTGACAAGTGTGCCCACAACCCCCTGGAGCTGGAAATGCTCTGCACGAGCCAAGGACTGTTGTTAACAAGATTAGATATCAGCATTTATCACACCGAGGGTGGTCAGGCACTGAACAGGCTCCCCAGGGCAGCAGTCACACTATGCCTGACAGACTTCAGGAGCATTTGGACAACAGCCCTAGGCATGTGGTGTGTCCTGCACAGGGCCAGGAGTTGGATTTGATGGTGCCTTGCCATGGGCAATGCCATGGGTGACTCTCACAAATATCATGGATATATGTTAAGAAAAGTTTTATAGATGCATAGTTATTGTTTTATAGATTTATAGTCATGTTTGATCACAATCAGAAGGCAAATATCATGGATATATGTTAAGAGAAGTTTTATACATTTGTAGTTATTGTTTTGTAGATTTATGTTTGATCACAATTAAAAGGCAAATATCATGTATAGATGTTAAGAGAAGTTGTATAGATGTATAGTTATTGTTTTGTAGATTTATAGTTATGTTTTATCACAATTAAAAGGCAAATATGTAGAGATGTTAGGAGGAGTTTTATGGATGTATAATTATTGTTTTATAGATTTACAGTTATGTTTGATCCCAATTCAAAGGTAAATATTATGCATATATGTTAAGAGAAGTTTTAGAGATCTATAATTATTGTTTTATAGATTTATAGTTGTGTTTTATCACAATTAAAGGGCAAAGATCATGTATATATGTTAAGAAAAGTTTTACACATTTATAGTTACTGTTTTATAGATTTATAGTTATGTTTTATCACAATTAAAAGGCAAATATCATGGATATATGTTAAGAGAAGTTTTATAGATTTATGGTTGTTTTACCCCCCTTGTGTTGTTATCAGGGGTGCCCTGGGTTTGGGACATTTGGGAGGGTCAGATTGTCACTGTGGAACACCTGAGCTCCAGTCAGGATTTAAGGAATGATCTCCACCACTGGACAGGGAAGGAGGAGTGGACAGAGGGGTCGAAGGGTTAAAAGGCGAAACCTCCATTGTGTGGGTGAGCACATGGTGGGGAAAATCCTCTGCTCCTGGTGCCACAGTATTTTCTCTATTCACTCTTCTGTTGTATTTTTTATCAGGTTTGATAAACCTTTTACATTTTTGGAAGTGAGCAGCATCTCTCACAGCCCAGATCAGCCCCCTCTGCTTGCAAGGTGCTCCCATGGCTGGGCAGGTTTGCAGCCACCGATGAAGGGACTGGATCAATACACAATCTGTCTCTCCTTTGTGCCTGGGAATCCTTCCAAAACCATTCGGTGCTGGGCCAGGCCCCAAGGAGGATGCTGCAGCTGGGGTTCATGACCCTGGCAGATGCCTGCTCCTCTGAGGCCACCCTGCCTGTCCCAAAACCCCACAGGGGCATTCCCAGCCCTTGGGAAGGGACAGCAGGGCTGGGATGCCAGCACAGGGATATCACTTTACCATCCTGAGGCAACACAGCCACCTGTGCAGACCCTGCAGCTCCAAACCAGGATAATCTTCACCCTGCAGTGGGATCCCAGCCTCAAGCCCTTGAGAGGAACAGCAGATTTGTCTTTCCAAACCAGCTGTGGCTCTGCTGGTGGGTAAAACCAGCACTGGGAGATAAAAGAAACCATGGGAAGGATTCCACTGATTGGTGAATGGAAAAGGATATTTGCTTTTACAAATATCTTTGATAAATGAAATTGGACATTGAAAGATGAAAGAAGCAATGGGGAAGAAAAACCCCTAAATTCCATAAGAATTTAAAATTAAAAGGGAGGGTTGTACATTAGGGGGGAATCTCTAGTATCAGGTGTTTTGGGAAGTCTGAACCTCTCCAGTACCTCAGAAATGGGGAAAGAGAGAAAGGAAATGCAGCTGCCAATATCACTGGAGATGTTCTACCATTAAAATGATAATTACTGACCTACTGAACAAAACCCACCCTTGCCTCAAGCCTGGCTGGAGCACCAACCTTCCCTTCATGATGCTGCTGCTGGAATGGCAGAACTCCACAAATCCCTTAAACAGGGGGTGTTAACCCCTTAACTCCACCAAACCCCTTAAACAGGAGGCTTTAACCCCTTATTTCCACCAAACCCCTTAAACTGGAGGTTCCAAAGGGCTCACCCAAGAGTTTCAACACCTTAACTCCACCAAACCTCTTAAACTGGAGGTTTTAACCCCTTAACTCCACCAAACCCCTTAAACAGGAGGTTTTAATCCCTTTATTCCACCAGACCCCTTAAACATGAGGTTTTAAACCCTTAACTCCACCAAACCTCTTAAACTGGAGGTTTTAACCCCTTAACTCCACCAAACCCCTCAAACTTGGGGTTTTAATCCCTTAATTCCACCAAACCCCTTAAACTGGGGGTTTTAACCCTTTAATTCCACCAAACCCCTTAAACTGGAGATTCCAAAGGATTCACCCATGAGTGATCAGCTGCACAGCACCATCCAGAAAGAAAAACCACCTGGCACATCTCTAGAGGGATTAGATCCCAAAAGAAAGTGATTTCCTGATGCTGAGGGTCTGTCTGGTTTGTGCAGTAGCTCGAGGGGACACTGGTGGCCAGCTCTGTCCCACTGCTGGCCATGAGTGAATCCCTGGCCATGATTCTCATGCAAATGGGCCAGGCTGCAAGAACAGATGTGAAACGTTTGTTTCTGTTCTTGCTGGCTTGTAAAGAAATAATGCAACTGGAATGGGGTTAAAAAGGGGGCCAAGCAGGGTGTGGGGGAGAAAGTTTATAACAATGGCTTCTCCCTTGGTGGCCCAAAGTGGTGGAGTTTATGTCAGGCTGTGCCAAATTCCTATCTCTGAGTGAATTGGACCAGCCCAGTCAGGCTTTGAGGTAGGAGCAATACACAAATATTATAAATATAGGGAAGTGTGGAAGCTGTGTCACGTCCAGTGCAGAGCCATCAATCATCCCCTTCCCGTCCTCAGTTTATAAAGTGGTTTTTGATGGTGCTTAGGCAGTTTACAGCAGCTGTGTGGACAGGCTGGAAAAGCTGACTGCATGCTCCAAGTATTCCGTGTCTGCTCTTGGGGAGCAGCAGTTATGAGGTGCCCTGGCAGGTTTTGTTGATATTAGCAGCCAGAAAGAAGTAAAATCCATTGAGGCAAAGAGACAGGCAGCTGGAAAGCACAGCTGACCTGATGGGGGTGCCCATCACCTTCCTGTCCACTGCATTGCTCAGGGCAGGGCTTGGGGAAACCAGGATGAGGGGAAAAAAACCCAGAGGTGTGATGGTGTTCACAGGGGTCCCAGGATGAGGGAAGAGATGAGAATGTTGACTCCATGTTTCAGAATATATATATATATGTATAAAAAATATATATATATAATAAATGTTTCAGAATATATATAATATATTATTATACATAATATATATTTATTATATTTAATATATATAATGTATATTTTATATTATTATATAAAATAATATAATTTTATAATATTTATATTATAAATAATATATATTCTTATATAATATATTATAATAATGTATAATCATTATTATATATTATAAATCATAAATTTGTTGTTTTTATATTTATATGTTATTGAAACTATACTAAAAAATAGAAGAAAGCAATTCAACAGAAGGCTTGAAAGAAAAGGAAAGGAATGGATGATAATAAAATCTTGTGACTGACCAGAGAGTCTGAGACAGCCAGACTGTGATTGGCCATTAATTAGAAACAACCAACATGGACCAATCAAAGATGCACCTGTTGCATTCCACAGCAGCAGATAATTATTGTTTTTATTTTCCTCTGAGGCTTCTTAGCTTCTCAGGAGAAAAATCTTGGCAAAGGAATTTTTCAGAAAATATCATGGCTACTCAGAGGGACACAGTGTGTGGTGATCTCCATCCTCTCTGAGATGTTCTTCATCATGGAGCTGTAGTCACTGAGCTGCCCACTCAGATATAGATGTGCTTTAAATGAGTGTGAGGCTCTTTTTCTGCGAATATCCATGCAGAGAAAGCCTTGAAGAAGCAGAGCCCTCAGTGAGAACCTGCCTGATGTGCTCAGAGCTCACACAGTGCAACCACATGGGTGTCCCCCACAGCAAAACACACACCCACACCCCTGCCCTTGCTCTGAGTGCTTTGGAACACAAATATTTACACAGAGAGAGGAGAATCCCTTGGCAGCACAGTCCCATCCTGATCTGCCCTTTTCCCTTCTGTGTCCAACCTGCTGGGAAGGGTTTTACACCCAGACCATTGGTGCATCCCTGGCTGTTTTTTCCAGCCTTTTGGAGGCCTGGTTCAGCCCTCAGTGCTCTCCAAGCATGGCCTGATACCAAATTAAGTCCACTTAAAGACTGCCCTTAACTTCAGAGCTGCTTGGTTGAGGTTTCACAGAGAGACAAAGCATTTTATGGAGGAACAAAGTGAAGCTGGGAGTGAGCAACTCTGACCCCATGTAGGGCACCCCTTTCCAGTTGTTGGGGTCATTTTTACCAGCTGGAATGTCCATCCTGGACTGGGGACACCTTACCAAGTATATATATATTCATCCAAGCCAACCCCAGTCCACAAAACACACCACTTTGCCCAAAAGCACATTTTTAACAGAACCAAACCATTTTATCAGCAGTTAGTAGCCAGCCTTCCCTGTGTGTTTAATGAAGAACCATAAATGCAGATTTAGGGTTTAATTTTCCTTGTATTGTTTTCATTGCCTGATTTTTTGTTTTTTTTTTTTTCTTTTTTTTTAATGGAGAATAATATTAAAAAGCACAAAAGGCCTGGAAGGTATTGATTGTTGTTCCACTCACAAGTGTATCAAAGCCAGCACAAAGCAGCACGCAGAGCACAAATAAAACGAAGCACAAACAAAGGTAATAAAAGAGACAAGTATCTGTTTCCAGAGCACTGGAAGAGCAGCAGGAGTGTAACTACTTCATGTTCCAGCTAATATAGCTGTCTGCAGTGATCCTCAGGAAGCTCCACCAGGCAGCACTTTATAGGTTCCCCTTGGAGAGCTCCTGTAAATATTTGCCTGCAGTGGCCGAGGGCTGTTGGGAACATCCCAGGCTGCCAGCCCCACAACAACCCCACAGATTGGGGTGTCCAGGGCACCCCCAGCACCCTGTGGGTGTGGATTCAGACCTTACCAGGATATTCAGCATCTTCCCAGTCTGATGGATTTATTTTCACTGGATGAAAGAAAGAGAGGAGACTTTGCATACCAGAGGGCTGCTTAAAGCATCACCCTCAGCATGGATATGGAGGAGGTGACTCTTGCAGCTGCTTTATTTCTGAGCAGAGAGGATTTCTTGAAGGGGAAGGAGCTGGGGCAGTGGAGGGGATGGAGCTGTTTGCAGCCATGCAGTGCTCAGGGGGTTTTCAGCCACTTCAAGCATTGCCATCAGCATGGATATGGAGGAGGTGACTCTTGCAGCTGCTTTATTTCTGAGCAGGGAGGATTTCTTGAAGGAAAAGGAGCTGGGGCAGGTGGAGGGATGGAGCTGTTTGAAGCCATGCAGTGCTCAAGGGGTTCCCAGCACAGAGAGCTGAGGTCCCATGGGGGCTGCAGACCCATCACCCTCATCCTCCTTTCTCCAAATGCCCAAACTGCCCTGTGGCAAACCCAGAGGGGTAAAACACCAGCAGCAGGGCAGCACAGGCCATCTCAGGATGTGCTGGGTAATTCCAGGAGTGGTTTTGCAGGGTGGGAGCTGCTGATGCATGAGCACTGGGGTGTCAGAGGTTGTTTCAGGTGTGAGGCTCCCCTGTGCGTGGCTTTGTGCTCAGCACAGTGTCCCCACCTCTGTGCCTGGCCTGGCTCTGCAGCTGGCAATCCATTGTTCCCCACAGCTGGTGTCACATTCAAATTTTCTGAAAAAATCCCTTTGTCCAGGATTTCTCTCCTGGGAAGCTAAAAAGCCTCAGAGAAAAAGGAAAACAATTCTTATCTCATTTGCTTCTCCTGTGTTGTGCTCATGTGGAATGTGTTTGGAGATTGCTTACCCACAGGTGATCGTTCCATTGGATTCTGCTGTGAGTTGTTTTCACTCTTTGGCCAATCAGAGAAGTAAAGAAAGTGGTAAAGACAGAGAAGGCAAGAGTGTGGTAAAGAGAAATGAGAGAGTGCGGAAGAGTAAAGAGGATGGGAGAGTGAGGTTCCCGTTACAATACAATAAATCTTCTTCTGTGTCGAATATTCTGATTCTCACTAACCAATCTAGTACAAGATACAAATCCTACAGCATTTACACACAGCCTATAGGAATCACTACATTCCCATACTGTGTTACCCTAAAAAACCCTAAAAACTCCTCTTTGGGCTCCTTCTGCCAAGCTGTAGGGTCTGCTCTGACCCTTGGGCCTGTCTGCAAGCAGAGGGTGTTGTTCCATCAAAAGGGGATCACCTTCAGCTGGCCACACCATTGTTTTCCAGTTGTTCAGTAACTGAGGGATCTCAAAGCTTGCTTTCATTTCAATCTCGCTTATAGTTTTCATATTCTCAAAATCTTTTGCCAGGCAATCATATTTATAAGGCTTTTAATATTTCATATTTATAATCATATATATAATCATATATATATATACATATAAATATAATTATATATATATATATATATATATATATATATATATATATATATATATATATATATATATATATATATATATATAAAAGCTCAGGCAAGAGGGGAGAACATGGTCCTGCTGGCCCCAGGGCTCCATTGCCCTCTCCAGCCTTTGGGAAACACTGCTGCTGGCATGGCAGGCTGAGCCATCAGCCAGGCTCTGCCCTCCTGCATGGCACAGGCATCCCCTGAGCAGGATGGGCACCTTGGGAAGTGCAGGACCCCATTCACAGCAGCCAGGCACCGTGGAGTTCCTGCCATGGCTCAATTCAGCCTCCTCCTCTTTCTGGTTCTTATTAATTCATGCTCCTGCTCTGAGGCCTCCCAGATGTCCCCATGCCTTGTGCCAGCTCTCTAATCAAGTTGGCCCCATCCCAGCTGGGCAGGAGCTATCAGGACAAGGTGCATTCACTCTGTGCCATGGCCAGGCAGCAGGGACAGGGATCTGTGGCCTCCAGCCCCAGCCAAAGCAGGACTCAGATTTCACTGGCTTTCTGCTCTCAGCTCTGCTTGCTTTTGGGCACAGGCAGTGCAAATTAGACAGCAGACCAAGTCATCCTATCAGGTTAGGAGAGTGCAGAGTGAAAACAGTCTCTCAAAACTTTTCATTTTTCCTTTTTTCCCTGGTCTACATGGTATTTCCTGTGAGTATTTTTGTCCTTCCAAAAGAAAAAGTAATATTAAAAACCAAAGCCAAATCTCATCCCTACATTTTTAGTGTCTCTGGCTCAGTATTTCAAGACATCTTTTCAACAAAACTACCAGGACTGGAGTTGATGATCAGCTCTCCATCACCTGTCCCATCTGCTTGGACTCTGTGGATGCTCCCTGGGGATGCAGCTCCTGTTCCCAGTGTCCTCATGGCCTTGCTGCTGCCCTGAACACCCTGGGATGTGGCAGGGCACAGCAGCAGCTCCTCCAGGGCTGGGACATGGCAGGGCACAGCAGCAGCTCCTCCAGGGCTGGGACATGGCAGGGCACAGCAGCAGCTCCTCCCTGGCCTCTCAGCCTGCCCCAGGCTCTCCCTGCACACCTCAGTGGCTCTCCAGAACAATGCCTGTTCCTACAATCGGAAAGCGAAAAGCCCTTGAACTTTCTGTCTGTTTTCAAGGGGGGGAAAGCCCAGGAGATTATTGGGATCAATGGAGGATTTGGGTAGAACAGGAGCTGTCATTGCCTCCCTTCTCTGCCCTGGCTCTCAGATCCTTGCCCACTGCTGGCCTGTCCCCATTAGCCATTGTTCCTATTCATTTTAGATGAAGGGGCTTTTGTTGTGGGAGCCGATGTGGGGTCACATCACCCCCTGGTTATCAATCTGCTTCCCTCTGCTCTGTCCCATACTCCATCTCCCCAGCACAAAGGGATGTTTTCTTCAGCAGCAGCTTCCTGACAGGCAGGGCTTCCCTTTCCCTTCAGACCTTATAATCACTTGTTAAGTTGCTCTAGCCCCGGGCTCCCGGGCCCTTTTCCACCACAGTCCCAGTTTAACCCCTGATCCCATCTGTGCCACGGGTCACTGGGAAAGGGGAAAAAATACAGCAATCCCAGTGGGGCTGGCACGGGCTGCTCAGAGCCTCCGAGGTGTGAGCCTTCCCCTTCCCCAGCTGTGTGGAAGCACCTGGAAACATCAGATGGTGGAAGCAAAGCCTTCAGCTCTGCTTTGCCAAGGGGACAGATAATTTTGGTTTAAGCCAGAGGTCTCTCCTGATGAGCAGGTGTGTTTTTTTCAGTGAGGAGCATCCCAAATCAGCCCGTTTGGAGAGGGAAGCCTTGCTGCTGAAAGGAGGATTTTGGCACCAGGCAATGCCAGGAGAGGAGCCCCACTCACCCCCTCAACACCCCAAAATGACTGGAGCAGGGTGGAGGCATTCCTGGGGGGGAGCCAGGAGCGCAGCAAGCACTGTAATAAATAATAAAACTGCAGATAAAAGTTAAAAAAATTAATAATAAAAATTTAAATAGATAAAAGGAGAAAGGAACAGGGAGCAAGTGCAAGCAGGAGCACAGAGGAGAGGGAGCCTGCCATGCCAGCAGCATCCCATGCCAGCAGCAGGGCTGGTGCCAGGGAGCTGTGAGTCACAGCCATGGGCACAGCCACACTCCCCTCCACCCTGTCCCACTCTGGGGACATGAGCAGTGCCCATGGGGCCAGCACAGGCTGCAGAGCTGCCCTGGGATCCCCCCCAGGCTGGGTCTGTGATGGGTGCAGTGAACAGCTCTGAGATGGGCAGACAGAAATTTAAGGGGCAAAGAAAGAGCCTGCTCTGAAAATGTTAACTCAGTTGTGCAAGGGACTGAGTAAAATGAAAAGCAACTTTTGCTGCAAGCTCTAAGTTGTTTAAAACCCTGAAGTTATCCCTGAGAAGGGTTATTTTTGCAGCAGGGCTAAAATAGATAAGAGGAGTAAGTTCTCAGCGCTCGATGTCATGATCTCAGCCACATAATTTCTCTGGCTTTATAGTACACTGTTCATCAAATGCTCTATGTAGCAAGAAAAACTCATCCAGAAATAAGGTCCAGAGCAGTCTGCTGCTAGTAAAGAATCTCAGATTTGCAGCTGTACTAACAGAGCCCACAGCAATACGGGTGGAACCATTTCCCTGTATTGCCCTTTCTAAAGCATTAAGACACCTTCCTTCTTGGAGAGCTGCTCCTGGCTGCAGAATTACTGGTGCCTTCAGCCCCAGGAGGCAGAAACCATGAGTCAGGGGCTGTAAAAATATCACAAGTTTGCCTTAAATATCGTTGGGCTCTTTTAAATATAGATATATTTAGCTTATTGCTTTCTAGACACTGAAACTTTTTATACAGGCTCTGGTCATATTTTCCCCAGTCAGCCAGTGACTCTTTAAAGGAAAGCTCAGATTCACACAAATATTTCCAGGAAAAATGCTGCAAACATAAGTCTTGCAACACAATCCCAGCAGATACATGCTCTAAGCTCTTTCACGCCAATTTCCCTTTTCTGGTTTTCTCCATTTGAAATTACCATTTTTTTTCAAACAGAAAGTGTAGCACTGTTCTAAGTGTCTAGGAAAAAAGTATCATAATGAGAATAATAAGAAGTGAAATCACTTTTTCCCTTCTGCAGGGCCCAGTCCAAAGCCCATTGATGTCAGCAAAGTCTTTTCATTGACTTCAATGAGCTGGATCAGAGCACAGATTTATAAAGGCATTTAGGTTCCTAATGATGGAAGTAGCTGCCTAGAGGTGTCGGTGGCCTAACCTGCTTACAGCATTTTGTAAATCTATTTATATTTTGGAGCATTGAAATACCTGAAATGCTACAGTATCTTACAACAAAATCTAGTAGAGTAATTCGCTGCAAATAGCATTTGTTATTAATTTTGCTCTGTTTACTATTTGGAAACACATTTTTATTAGCCAGCCAGCTCTGCAGATGGCTGATTATAATTCAATGCAATATTTTCTCCCCTCTTTTCATTGCATAATTTCTGGATACACCAGCTTTATTTCCAAGTAGTTGAAGTTTAAGTCCTCAGCTAGGTCCACACCAAACAGAAGGAAAAAAAAAAGGATCTAAGTCAAGTGTTTCATGTGCGAGTTTGTTTGAAAATTCTATAATCTATGACAAACATTTCAAATTAAGAGGGCATTCCCACAGGCAATGAAATAACGAAGCCCTTAGAATCAGGCAGCCATGGAGCTGAGAGCTATTTCCACATTTTATGTACTCTCAGAGGAGAAGAGCAAATTCCAACAGCAATATCGTGTTGCTTTTGTAGATATTTCTTACCGATCGTGGGCCAGATTCTGCAGCCAGCCCAGGGGCAGCTTGTGCAAATTAGGGGGGAAAAGTCTGATTTTGGGTGTTTCTGTGCTATGTTCTGTACGGAGCTCGGTGGAACTGTTGGTTGTGATACCATGAGTGTGTTTTACACCCATCAGAGCTTTAGGGGGGCTGCTCTTCCGTGCAAAGGTATTTGTGTCTGTCAGGGTGGACTATTGGGCACACCAGGAATTTGTTCTTGGGTCCGGAGGGATCCGGGGGGGGTCAATTAAAACCCTGAGTGGCCGGACAGGCAGGTGGACAGGGTGGTCAGCCAAACACCGGGGTCTCATTGCACCACACACGTGCTGGACAGAAAAGTCCTGCGGGGTTCGGCTGCCGAAAGAGGCAGCCCGTGGGCAGCAGGATGTCCCTGTCAGCACCGAGAGGAAAGCTAGCAAAGAGTTCCCAGCTCTCCTCCCTGCCCCGTGGGATGGACTCAGGGCATCCCTGCTCCCTCCACAACAGATTCTGGGGTATCTCCGCGCCTCCCGGCACAGCCTGCGGGCATCCCTGCATCAGAGTACCTCTGAACAGCCTCCCGGCCATTCAGGGCATCCCTGCACCATCCGTGACAGCTTCTGGGGCATCCCTGCACGTCCCAGCAGAACCTCCGGGGCATCCCTGCATCCCTGTACCTCCGGAACAGCCTCCCGGCCATTCAGGGCATCCCTGCACCATCCGTGAGAGCCTCTGGGCACCTCAGCACCTCCCGGCACAGCCTCCGGGGCATCCCTGCATCCGAATACCTCCGGAACAGCCTCCCGGCCACCCACGCATCCGCCGGCACGGCCTCCCGAGGGGTTCCCGCATCCCCCGGAGCATCCCCCGGAGCATCCCCGCATCCCCCGGCACGGCCTCCCGGACCCCCCCGCTCCCCCCTAAAGGGCTCAGCAGCGGTTTCCCGGCGGGTCCGCCCGCTCCGGGCTTGGCTTGGCCCCCCGCCCCCGCCGCGCCATTGGCCCCGCCGCCGGCCGCGCTCCGCCCCGCTGCCGGTGATGCCTCGGCCGAAGTTTTCCGCGGCGGGCTCCGCACGTGGGAGCCCCGCGTCGAGCCCCCCGCAGCCAGCCGCGCTGTCCCCCGCGGGGGATGCCGCCCTGAGCGCGCCGGGGATGCGGCGGCGGCAGCGCGGAGCCGCCCGGCCCCGCGGAGCGCAGCGCGGAGGGGCCGCGCCGGGCGGCGGCCGCGGAGCAGGAGCATGGCCCGGGCTCCCCGCAGCCCTCTCGGGGTAGCATGGCCGTGAGCGCGGCGGCCGCCCCCGCCGCCGAGCCGCTGCCCCGCAGCATCTTCAAGAAGTTCCTGGTGATGCTCTGCTCGCTCCTCATGTCCCTCTACGTCTTCTACTGCCTGGCCGACCGCTGCCAGACGCTGCCCGGACCCATCATCGCCGCCGGTGCCGCCGCATCGGAGGAGGACGAGGGCGGCGGCGGGGAGTTCCTGGGCGGCTCGGCCGAGCTGCCCCCCTGGCAGGCGGCGGCGGCGCGGCGCAAGCGGCTCCTGCAGCGCCTGAAGCAGCGGCGGCGGCGGCAGGAGGCGGCTCCGGGCGCCGAGGAGCCGGCCGGGGGCGGCGGGAGCCGGGCCGGGGGCTCGGGCGGCGGGGCGGGCACGGCCGGCACCCTGGCGCTGCTGCTGGGCGAGGGCAGCAAGCGGCTGCCGCAGGCCATCATCATCGGAGTGAAGAAGGGCGGGACGCGGGCGCTGCTGGAGTTCCTGCGGGTGCACCCCGACGTGCGCGCCGTGGGCGCCGAGCCGCACTTCTTCGACCGCAACTACGAGCGGGGACTCGCCTGGTACCGGTACGGGACGGGGATAGGGATGGGGATGGGATGGGGATCGGGATAGGGACGGGGATGGGGATGCAGCCGTGGCCGAGCCGCCAGTGCCCCCCGCTGGCCGCCGCTCCTCGCTCCCGAGCCACCGCCGAGCCTTTCTCAGCCCCGCGTTCGTTCCTCCGCTCATGGAGCTCTCTTCCCCGCAGCCTCTCGCTCCACCCGTTCTTCCGTCCCTGCTCTCAAATCCTCCAGCCCTCCTCTCCCGGCTGTCCCCAGGACCCTCCTGTCCCCGCATCCCTCTCCCGGGCTGTGTCCATTCCTCGGTGCCCGCATCCCTCTCCCGGCTGTCCCCATTCCAGAGTGCCCCGGGACCACCAGCGCTCCCGGGGTCCCTCCGGCGCTCCCCGCTACAGCCCGGCTGTTGCCTGCTCCCAAATCCTCCAGCCCTCCTGTGCCCGCATCCCGTTCCCAGTTGTCCCCATTCCTGCGTGCCCCACGACCCTCCTGTCCCCATTCCTGAGTGCCCCAGGACCCTCCTGTCCCTTCATCCC
Source organism: Ammospiza nelsoni (assembly GCF_027579445.1). Classification (NCBI taxonomy): domain Eukaryota; kingdom Metazoa; phylum Chordata; class Aves; order Passeriformes; family Passerellidae; genus Ammospiza; species Ammospiza nelsoni. Next base: position 5,365,915 of record NC_080651.1, read on the forward strand.
CCTCCGGGCTGTCCCCATTCCGGAGTGCCTCAGGACCCTCCTGTCCCTCCCCCGGCGCTCCCTTCTCCAAAGGGAGAAGCGCTGGGTGCCCCACTGGCCTGGGGACTGCACGGGGATGCTGAGGCACAGCTAAACCCTGCCGTGAAAAGCACAGCCCCTTAATATCTTTATGCTCCCCCAGCTCTTTGCCAAACCTGTGGCTGACCGCTGAGTCTCAGCCGAGCCCCGGCTGCCTCCCCATCGCCTCCCGCCGCTCCCAGCCCGGCGCTGCAGAAGCCACTTTTCCTGTAGTCAGTGTGGATTACTTTTCCTGTAGTCAGTGTGGACAAAACCCCCTTATTTCCCACGTAAATGTTTCGGCATCCCACTAGTGACTAACCAAAAGTGTCGCTTTCAGGAGCACACCCCGCATGCTCACCTTGCCTTTGAAATACGAGCAAAGGGTTGATCGGGTGTTTATTTCAATGAATTAGTGTTTTGTTAAACAAGCCGGTAAATGTGAAAGCCAAGAGGGTTCTCGCTGAAGTTCAGGGGTTTTTTTTGTTGTGTGTTTTAAAGTTAGCAGAGGAGCGTTTTCCCGGCAGCTTGGTTAGGGTGAGAGTGAAACTGCTGTCTCCAGAAGTGTGTCCTGTGTTTGTGGCTCTCTTGAATGAACAAGCAAACAGGAGAGGATTTGGGTACCCCTGGAGTTTGTTTTACTTTCACATAAAGCCCGGCTATTAGCAGAGAGAAGAGGATTTTGGCTCAGCTTGTGGTGACAGCATTGAAATGTGGAGTAGGGTAGTACTGGCAGTCCGAGTGTTGATGTAAAAGTCTTAACACGTGGAAGGGATGAGCTTCCTTGTGTATCTGCCAGTGTCAGAAACACTCTGGGTTCCTGCAGCCTGCAAAGTGTGACTTCTCTTGAGAAGGAAGATTTCCTTTTGTGTGGGCTGAAGCTGTCTGCAAAATTATATTTTTAGTCCGTGCTTATCCGATTTCCACATGCTGACCCTGTGGCAGAAAGGAAACGTTAAAAATGAATCTGAAAAACCTCAAGAACTCTAATCAAGCCTTGACTTTGAAAAATAAACACATGGCTGTGGGGTGGCATCTACTGAAATTTATGGTGGATATGCAGAAAAGCTCATTTGTCAAAGATGGTGTGGAAGCTTTGAGGAGCAGATGGCAGTGGGATAGACCTGCTTGTGGAGCAGTCCCTGAGTGAGGAGTGCAAACCTAGACAGAGGAGGAGCCACAGGCATTTAGGGCAGGGGATATAATTTTCCAGAGGTTTGGTCTTGATCTTGCAGCTCTTTTTGCCTGGCTGTGCTGCCCCGTGTGCTGTTTGTGTAATCATTATGTTTTAGCAGTTGGCACATGAGCTCTCCCATTAATTGCTGCAGTTTGTTTGTTCTGGTATTTGATGTGCTGAGTTCAGTTTCATTTTTTTTTTTTTCCCTTTCCTTTTTGTTTTTGTTGTTTTATTAGCCCTGTGGAGGCTGAAGTACAGTGAATTCTTTGTGTGGGATTATTCCTTTGAGACCTAATCTTGCTGGCTTTGCTTGTGTGAGTAATCTTTGCTAACACAGGATGGCAGAGCCGTGGTGCCAGCACTCTGGTCACCACTCACAAATACTCATTTACAGACCTACCTGTCTGTCTGCAGGCTTTGTTGTGATCTTTGATGAGGGTTCAGGGCTGGGGAAACGGCCAGATGTTTGCCAGAGGTCCCCATTCCTTATCTTTGCCATCAGAGGCTTAGGTTTCATGTGTGCTGCTGTTTCCCAGCAGTCAGACTAAACAGGTTTAGGGTCATTACAAGGTATAAACACTTGGGTTTGTTTTCAGTGCCCCAGGAAGCCAGCACAGGCAGCCAGCACCCAGGGAACAAAAAGCTGGTGGCTGATGCACAGATGGAAGGGGCAGCCAGCCTGTGGAGCTGTCACAGGGACAGGGTGGCTGTGGGGTTTTGGCCATGAGGAAAGCCCTGATTTTTCCCTGGAAATAAAAGAGCTGCTCCCTTAGCAGGGGGAAGGGCTGGGCTGTGCCTGCAGCAGTGGTGATGCTCCTGGAGCAGCCAGCCAGGTGTGCCTGTGGGGTTTGTGAGGTGTTCACAGGGGGCTTATGGTGAGGGAAGAGACGAGCATCTGACCCCATGTCTCAGAAGGCTTGATTTATTATTTTATGATATATATTACATTAAAACTATACTAAAAGAATAAAAGGAAAGGTTTCATCAGAAGGCTAGCTAAGAATAGAAAAGAATGAATAACAAAGGCAGCGCTCTCAGACTCTCTCTCTGAGCCAGCTGACTGTGATTGACCATTAATTATAGACATCCAACATGGGCCAATCCCAGATGCACCTGTTGCATTCCACAGCAGCAGATAATCATTGTTTACATTTTGTTCCTGAGGCTTCTTGGCTTCTCAGGAGGAAAAATCCTAAGGAAAGGATTTTTCATAAAAGTTGTCTGCAACAAGGCTTGGTGACTTGCAGGTCACCTGCTGGGGTGCATGGAAACATCCTCCAGGAAATAAAAGGAGTAACAGTGCAGCCCCTGGTCCCCTGGAGAAGCTGACTTTGTGAAATCCATCCGTGGGATTTCATTTGGTGAGTGTGACGCCTCCGTGTGTGGGTTGAACATCAAGGGCAGTTGTGTGCCCCAAGGAGCTTTTTCTGCTTTGGGTTTGAGTCCCCTCGTGCAGTGGGGACAAAAGGAGGGAGGGGACAGCCCACAATGCTGGCATTGACTTCAGTGCTGAGCTGGCTGCTGCAGCCCTGAACAAGGCTATTGAGCCAGCAGGGTTCAATAGCAGGTGAGCACGGGCTTTAATAGAGTTCAGCTGCCAACCCCCAGCCCAAAACGGCTGCACAGCCTGGGGAAAACTCCCAGGAACAGGGGCTGAGCCAGGCATGGAAAAAAAAACCTGGATTAAAGGGAAATATCTGTGTTTGCGGCTGATACTGCGAATGTGGCTCTTTCCCTCTGATCTTTTGTTAGTCTGCACTGATTGAGCTGCCTGTTGGAATGCCATTATACTGTCACTCAGCCCAGGAACATTTATTTCATATGTTTTAATCTCCCTGCCTCTGTAGCACCGATGCCACTTTCACTAGAGTGAAGCTGAGTTAATGTCATTAGATTCCATCTGATGCAGGGGAAGATGAAAGATAATTCAGAGTTACTCCGTCAGGTTGGGAGTTTAAATATCTCTCCTCCTCAGTGCTTCCAGAACTGGGGAGTTCTGACTCCTAATTAATGTCCTCTTGGGATTTATTTCCAGGTGTTTTTTGTGGGTTTTTTTGCTTCTTTGTAATCTAGGCAATGACATTTCTGAGTCAGAGGGAACAGAGAACATCTCAGATGCTGAAGGGGTCTGAGATGGAGGAAAAGGGGGAATTTTGGGGATCCAGCTGTGAGCAGCTGGATCCCACCTCGAGCTGTGTCCCATCCTCTGTTGCCTCAAACCAGGGTGAAATCAGAGCCTGATGGGGATGGAGGAGTCAGGGGCTCCCTATCCCTGATGGGGATGGAGTTAGGCTGCTCCTGGGGCAGGGGTTTGAGGTCTTTGTGATCATGCAGAGCATTCTGTGAGTGAATTATTGTGGGAGGGAGGAGAGGAGTGTGTGGATGATGTTGGAGGGACATCAGGGCAGTAAATTCAATTTATGGAAGATGGAGCAGGACCGGGTGGCCTTCAGGAGGAAAGAACTTGCTGCAAACGCCCCTGTGTGAGGGAGGTGCTGCTGCAGGAATTGGTTTCCCCACCTTCCTTCTGCAAGAAGCACCAGCTCAGCTCTGTGCCTGTGTTCAGGGTGTGCCCAGCACAGAGCATTGCCTGTTTTATTGGACATTCAACCAGTTTGGGTTCTCCACTGCCAGCTGCAGGTAGGAAGGGCTGGTTTAGCAGCACCTTCTGCTTGTCCTGGGAACATCTCATCCATCTCATCTCCCAAACACATTTGACTCACTAATAGCATCAAGCACAGCCTGGAGCAGTTTCCCTGGAAATTGCAGCCTTGCACGGCCACATGCTGAAGAGGATCAAGGTCCTTGTTTATTTATTAGCTGTGTAATCAAACACCTCCTGAACCGAGCTGGCAGCACCAGGTAATGTATAAAAAGGAAACAAAAGGTGGTTGTGGCCCCAAAGTGCAGCAAATTCACTGTAAACAGCAGATGGAGATGGGCTGAGGCTGTGCTGGGTCTCCTGGGCAAGGAGTCCCTGCAGGTGGAGGATGAGGAGGGTCTGGGGGTGGCTGAAGGGACCTTTCTGTGCTGGGGAAAGGAGCTGGAAATGCTGGGGAAATGAGGGCTGGGAAGACAATAACTGGTTCTGGTGCTTTGCCACTGCCTGGAATTGGATATTCCAAGGGTTTTCAGCAGAGATCTGAAGCAGTTTGGAAGTTTGGGGAGATGTGGTGTGCCCCAGTCGCTGCAGGGCTGGGAGCAGCAGGGCTGTGGTGGGACACATCTCTGCAGCACAGAATGAGGAGGCACAGGGATTCTGATGGGTTAAACACCACCCAGAGCTGTTGGGGTCTCTCGCTGGTCAGAGTGAACTCAAGGAAAAGTTGGAAAGTCTCTTTTCCCAGCCCGGCACTTGAAGAAGCAGTCAGGGCTCTTCATTTCTCAGTCTCAAGGTTGTTCATTTTACCTTATCTATAAAATTCTTTCTCCTGCCCTGCCCAGGTCCATCCAGCAGGACAGTTCCAGGCACTCTGCCTGCCCCCAGGGTGGTGTTATGTCTTTATACTAAAAACTACATGTACAATGTTTACAATTACTTCCCAATACCTATCACCTATGTTAGACAGTGAGCTTCTACTCTAAACCAATCCAAAAGTGCCACCATCACAGCAGAAGATGGAGGCCAAGAAGAAGAAGGAGAAAGGCAGGACATGCCCAGATCCCTCCATCTTGCCTCCTGAACCCCCATACCAGAAACCCCAAAATCTACATTTCCACCCTGTGATAAATTCACTATTATTCTACCTAAACTGTTGTGGCTTGCAAATTACCAACCATATAAGTTTGGTAATTTGCTCTACCAGTCATAATCAAACCCTGAGGTGTTTTGGGCTCTGTGCCAGGGTCTCTGAGACCCCTGGCAGGGGTCTTGGCTGCTCAGGACAGCCAGAGGGATGTCCTGGGTCCTGACAGGTGCTATTTAACCCATCAGAAACCATGGCACAGCTTTGGCTGTCCCCTTGCACCTGGATGTGCCTCCAGGGATGGCACTGCACAGACACTCCTGCAGAGAACTGGGCTCTTTCCCCTCTTACTCCTTAAACAGACCCCAAATGGTTATTGGTTTTTGGTGCGGTTTTCCAAGCAGTTTGTGTCTCTACATATCCCTTCTGTTTTGTGTTAATGGAGGAGTTCATATCTGGGGTTTGTGTCTGTTCCTGGTGATGGAGTGAGCTCTTGAGTTGGCATATTAGAAGTCAACCACATTCCTATCAGAAAGCACCAAAATAAATACTTCAGATTTCACTGGGCTCTTCTTTCCAGATGTTGTGGTCTGAGCAGGGGAGTCTCAGAGGTCTGTAGCCCATCCTCCTCTTCAGTGCTGCTTCACACCCCAGTCCTGGAGAGAGCAGCTCCTTCCTCACCCACTGTGGCTCTGCTGATATGTTTGCAAATAAAGCTCCCCTGGCCCTGTCTGCTGGTGCTGAGCAATTGGGAAAGCATGGCCTTGGCTGTCCAAGAAGCTGTCAGTGAAATTCTCACAGCCAGCTCTCGTGGAGAGCAGCACAAAGCTGCAGCTGGCTGGGATGAGAGCTCATCTATGGCAAAAATTGGGATAAACTTTAGAGAAGCAGCAGATTCACCTGCTCTAACCACTCTGGCTGGGTTTTGTGAGTGTCCAGCTGTGCTCCCAGCCTGTCCTGCTGCCCTGGGGGGCTCCTGGGAGTCATTCCATGGAGTGTGGGACTCAGGGCCATGCCCTGGCCACACCATCCCTGTTGCAGACGTCTTTTCATTAAAATTCCTTTCCTTAGGATTTTTCCTCCTGAGAATCTGAGAGGCCTCAGGAACAAAATGTAAACATTGATTATCTGCTGCTGTGGAATGCAACAGGTGCATCTGTGATTGGTCTCATGTGGTTGTTTCTAATTAATGGCCAATCACAGTCAGCTGGCTCAGGCTCTCTATCCGAGCCACAAATCTTTGTTATCATTCCATTCTATTCTTAGCTTAGCCAGCCTTCTGATGAAACCTTTTCTTTTATTCTTTTAGTATAGTTTTAATGTAATATATATCATAAAACAATAATCAGCCTTCTGAAACATGGAGTCAGATCCTCATCTCTTCTCCCATTTAAGAACCCCTGTGCACACCGTCACACGTCCCCACCAGGATGTCTTTACCACAGCCCAGCTTGGGTTTCACCTTTTGAAGTTTAGAATAGGAGCAGAGAGGTCTGGGGAGGGGGAAGGGAGCTGGTGCACTTCCAGAGAGTTCAGGGCAAAGAACCAGTGATAGAAAACCTGAGAACAGCCCCCTGTGTGAGGCAGGCATTGAAACCCCTGAGCTGCCAATGATGCTTTTCCCCTGGAGGATTCTGAGCTAACCCAAACTGCAGATGCTGGAGAGGGGCAGCAGGGGCAGGGTGTTGTGGCCATAAATCTTTGGAAATTCTCATTATGTGCAGGTATTATGGGAGGGGAGTGAGTTAGGTCAGTTAAATTTGTGTTGCTGGGGTTGGGTACTGGTGATAGCGTTCAGGAACACATAATCACAGTAATGATTATATGCAGGTGCTTTTATTGAAGAGCTCTGGGTGTCAGGGGTACAAACCCAAATCTGACTCCAATATGGGTTTGGGATGAACATGTTTTATATTCTATCACTATATAACTTTCATGTTAATTATTAAACTTATATTGTATACATAGATTTCATCCAAGCATAGGCTCCTTGTGGTCCTCCTCAAACTTCTAACATAGTTTCTTATGATTAAACAAAAATTATATTTAATTACTAAACAATCATCAATCTAACAATTATATCATTTATCATATACTGCTTATGCAGGTGCAATTTCACATGATCTGGCAAACACAAAGCCTAACATTTTCGGAGTATTTTTAACATTTTTCCAGGGCCCCACTAAGTCTAGCCTTTTTCTAATTCCCCAAATTTTATGATTTGAAAACCTTTTACTATCACTGGGGCCATCCCAGGGATTGTGACAGTGGCTGGGGTTTCTGCCTTTCTCCTGCATAACCCACCTCCTGAGAAATTAACTTTTCCACGTTTTGGGGTTAAACACGTTCAGCTGCACACCCACCTGAGCCCTGTGAGCAGGATGGTGCTCACAGTGAGGGTATAAATAGAGCAGCTCGAGGAAGTGAATTATTCCTGGCATTTCTTCCATTGAATAACGAGATTCTGCAGCAGGAAATCTTTCAGCAGAAGGAATTGCTGGTTCCCCTCATGCATGGCAATGCCATCCTTCTTGCTTCCTGGAAGTGAGGAGCCTCGTTCTGTGCTCCACCATCTGTTGCAGGCTTTGAAGATCCCTGCTCAGACTCCCCCCGGCTGCTGGGTTTGTCTCTGGTGGGAAATAGAGGGGGAAATTCTCCTCCCTGCTGCCCCAGGGGAGCTTTGGAAGCCTCCTGTGGTTGTTTTCCCCAAGTGTCACATAAGGAAATCCCCCTGGGGTGATTCCAGGCATCTGGGGGCCTTTCTTGCACCAAACTCCTGCAGTTTCAGTGGGATCCTGCTCTACCCCTTGTCTGCAGCTCCTGAGCACAGCTGTGGGCTGGGATGTTAACAGCTGGATCATTTCCATCCACAGCCACCTTCTCACGTCATCCCCCCTGGGGAGAGATGTTCAGGTTCAGCATCACCATGGGAAGCTGGCTCTTTATCAATTTAATTATTTATTTCTCTCTCTCCGGCGGGGTCTTTTTTTCGTTAAAAATTGCAAAAAGCCAGGCTGGTTTGTTCTGCCATTGCCTGTTGGAAGAGGGCTCCTTCCCATAAACCAAGCTGTCTGGGGAAGCCTTTTATGGAAAAACACCAGATCAATAATTGTGCCTTCTGTGTTTTGCCACGTGTGGCTCTGTGTGTTCATATCTGCAGCTTTCAACTCTCAGTGTCGCATTTTGTCATTACCATTTCGCTTCTGCCTTCATCATCTTGTCTGGTAACACAGAGCATCTTTTGTCGTTATTTAAACACTTGAGCACAGTCTGAGCTGGACTGTTTGGGAAGCCTGATTACAGAGAGAAATCCCAAGAACTGGCTCTGTAGAACAAGTGAGGAAACATCTGGATTTCCCAGCTGTGTCCTGACTCCTCCAGCTCAGAGTTAGTGAGTGAAAGGCTGGAGATGGGATGCCCAGGAGAGATGCTGTGCCAAGGAGGTGCCTTGTTGTATTTGCAGGGATGCCCTGATGAAGGAATGAATTATGAATCTGACTCCGTGTTCTTAGAAGGCTAATTCATTATTTTTATAATTATACTAAAAATACAAAAAAAAACCCCTTACTAAATACTAAAAAAAATTTAAAAATACTAGAAAAACTCCCTTACTAAATACTGAATAAAAATGCTAAAAAATTTTAAAAACTCTTACTAAATGCTAAAAAAATACTAAAAATTTTTAAAAAACCCTTACTAAATACTAATAAAACCTCGTGGCTCGTTCTAGAGTCTTGACACAACATTAATTTATAAAACAACTCACACTAAAATTTAATAAAACAATCTCCAAACACATTCCACACATAAACACAACACAAAAAAAACCCCAAATAAAATAAAAATTACTTTTTTTTCTGAAGCTTCTCAGCTTCCCAGAAAAAAAAAATCTTAAACAATAATTTTTTTTTTCAAAATATATAAGTACCACAGGTGTTCAGTGTGTGCTGAGCTTCCCTTGGCACCAGGCACATCCTCCAGGCTGCTGCTTGTGCTGAAGGTCAGGAAAAATTCCTCTGATACCTCTCACAAGAGTTGAGGGTGCTAATCCTCATGTCTGGGCTAAATTCCATCTCTGGTAATCCTGGTCTGTGTCCCTAGAAATGAGCTCTGCTGTTTGAGCTGGCTCCAGTTCCTTTGTTCCCTGCCCATGGACCTGCTGGCAGAGCCCCACCTCAAGGCTTGGTGTGCTCTGCTTCTGATTGCTGAGAGATGGATGTTCTGAAAGCCAGTTTGGGTTTTTCTGCATGCAAAGCTGCGTGTCACAGCAAGGCACAAAGGGAATATTGCACAATTATCCTCCTGCACTGCTGAACTCTGCTGTGTGAATGTGAATATTTGCCCTTAAATGTTTGCCTGGCGTTCAGCATTCTTGTGCGTGTGTGGCAAAGGTTGTTAGAGCCTTCATCACCTCTAAAGGAGGATAAAAACACAAAGGGAAAATCTCAGTGCCTGCAGCAAGCAGAGAACAGGCAGTGACATGCAGAGCTGGGGTTTGGGGCTGTGCAGGGCTTGGGGAGCCCTGGCTTGTCCTTGTTTGTGGGAACTCAGCACATCCCTTTGGATGTCCAGAGTTGCCAAGAACCCCGTCAGGGTGCTTGGAGACCCTGGCATGCTGCCCAGAACACCTGGAGACTTGATTTTGACCCTTGCAACGAGTTGCCAGCTTTGTATGAGGACCTGAAAGTCACACAGGTTTGAATGGTGTAATAACAAGGTACTCACGGAGTGAAAATATAGATTTTAGGATTTTTGGTATGGGGGTTATGGGGACAAGATGGAGAAATCAGGGCATGTCTAGTCCTTCTTTTTTCTTCTTGTTGTTCTCCATTTTCTGCTGTGATGTTGGCACTTTGGGATTGGTTTAGAGTAGAAGTGCACTGTCTAACATAGGTGATAGGTATTGGGAATTAAGTGTAAATATGTTATACGTAGTTTGTAGTATAAAAGGACAACACAGAGAGTGCCTGTGGCTGCCCTGCTGAGCAGATCTCGGCTGGGCAGAAAGAAAATTTTATAGATAAGAATTAATAAACAACCTCCAGACTGAAAAGAGAAGAGTCCAGACTCGTTCTTCAGTTGTGCAGGCTGAACCAGAGACATCCTGCACATCTCGGGGCAGAGAACATCAACAGCAACCAGAGACTTGTTCATTCCAGGGAGGTTTCATAGGGTGCTTTCTGAGGCACCCTGGCCTCCCCCTGTCCCTCCTCCCCCTCTCAGGTCTCCATCTGTCCCATCAGCAACAGGTTGGAAAGAAGCAGAATTAGAGACTTCCTCAAGCTGTGTGAGGTTAAGCTGTGAAATTGGCTGCCACGGGAGGTTTTTTGCTAAAAGAGTCTGAAAAGTGCTTGGCAAAGAACAATGCACCAGGAGCTGCTGAGTGTGATGGACCAGAAGCAAAGCCCAGCTGAGGGAGCTGCCAAATCTTACCCTGGAGGGACCCATGTTCTGCTCCTGCTGCTGGTGCAGGAATTATCTTGTGGATCACAGGGTGACCCAGGGAGCCTCATCTTCCCAAATGTTACTCAAGGGGAATTATGGCTGGTGTTGTTTTGTGTTTGTGCTGCCCCCAGATGAGGAAGGAAGGAATGATGAATCTGATTCCATGTTCTCAGAAGGCTAATTTATTATTTTATGATACTATATTATATTAAGGAATGCTATACTAAGCTATACTAAAGAATACAGAAATTATCACTGGTTGGGGTCTCTGTACAAATCACAAACAGGACAGGACTCTAGGAACACGTCTCAAGCTGTTGTATTTTCCAGCATCAATCTCATTCCATGGTTATGACAATGGGAAGATGCCAGCAGCTCACATCCCAGGCAGCAGACCCAGAACTCAATGTCACAACTCACTTTAAAAGTTTTTTGACCAATCACACAAAGCAAAAGCACATTGACAGCAGTTCTGTCCAACCACTATAAGCACAGGTACCTTTGGTTAAACAATGCTTGCTTATTTCGAATACAATACCTGCTTGTGAGCCTTAAAACACAATGCACAGAGCTCCATTACTGAGCTTAGAACTCCCTAATATCTCACTGATAATTTTTTCTGCAGCTTAGGGAGTCATTCCAGACAAGGGTTAATACACAGAGCATTGTTCTATTTGTCCTGACTTTTCTACTTTTTACGTAATTTTTCTGCTGACCAATCTCATGGCTGCTGCATAGCTCTAATCACAGTTCTGCTGTCTCTGAGGCCTTTTGCAGCTTTCCCAAAACCCTCTGATTTTATGGATTCCCACAATAAAGGATACCTACAGAATGATAAAAAGATAATAATGAAAACCCATTACTGTTTCTAAAGTCCTGACACAGCTTGGCCCTGATTGGCCAAAGAGTGAAAACAACTCACACCAGAATCCAATGAAACAATCACCTGTGGGTAAACAATCTCCAAACACATTCCAAAGCAGCAAAACACCAGAGAAGCAAATGAGATAATTACTGTTTTCCTTTTTCTCTGAGGCTTCTCAGCTTCCCAGGAGAAAAACCCTGGGCAAAGGGATTTTTCAGAGAATGTGAATGCCACAGTGTTGTTTGGTTAAAAAATCCAAGTTGCTGTGCAGGGAGGAATTTTCCACTGCTTTGCACCATGATCTGGGTAATTTGGGTAGAAATGACCCTCAAACCCCTGCTCCCTGTCAGCTCTTGTGGTCATTAGCCCAACTCCTGCTCCCCATGCAAACCTGCCAGGGTTTAAGGGCTGCCAGAGGTTCCTGAGCAAGAAGAAAAACCCCAAAACAATCCGTGGGTGGGTGTGAACGGCTGAGAGTCAATGTGTGTCCCACAAAACACCAAATGTTTCTTGTCCAGCTGCTCTGTTGGACCCTCCCTAGGAGCAGGGATGGGATTTTGTTGGGCAGCTGGAGGTGCAGGGGCCAGCGTGGGCATTGCCATGGCTGGGACAGCATCTTCTGTGTCGCGTCAAAGGAGGCTTTGGCACACACTCAGCTGGCTGGTGCTGAGAAGGGCCTGATGAACTCACAAAGCTGAGCTCCCAAAGCAGCTGGGAGGGCTGGGACTGGCTTTCCCTGCTCTGTGTTTGCTCTGACCACAGGCAGACACAGAAGGTGCTCAGAGTCTTGCACAAGGAGTCACACTGAGCTGAAATCTTGTTTTTACATGCCCAGGGTGTGATCCCTGATCAGCCCAGCACAGCACCCAGAGCTGTTTGTCACCAGCTGTGATGGTGCTCTGCCTGCTCCTGGCTCACCACAGAATCACAGAATAATGAGCTTGGAAGAGACCTCTAAGACTGTAGCCATGATATTTTATGAATAATCCTTTTGTGAGGATTTTTTCTCCTGAGAAGCTGAGAGGTCTCAGAGGAAAAGAAAAACAATAAATATCTGTTGCTGTGGAATGCAACAGGTGCATCTTTGATTGGTCCATGTTGGTTGTTTCTAATTAATGGCCAGTCACAGTCAGTTGGCTCGGACTCTCTGAGAGTCACAGGCCTTTGTTATCATTCTTTTTCTTTCCTTTCAAGCCTTCTGATGAAGTCCTTTCTTCTGTTCTTTTAGTATAGGTTTAGTATTATGTATCTATCATAAAATGATAAAATATTATTATTTTTATAAAATAGAAATATATCTATATTATTATAAATATAATATATATATTATTATAAACAATAATATTTCTATTATTAATTATAGAAATAAAAATTACCATTTCATTATAATAATAAAATATTATAATTTTCATACTAATATTGATAATATAACAATACAAAATCATTATCTTATATTATAATGTATTTTATATATAATATATGAAAATATATATTATATATAAATAGATAAATATATAACTATATAATATATATTATGTATTTATATATAAAACATATAAAATATATAAATATATATTGTATATTGTATATAGTATATTAAATACATCTATATTTATATTTATATTTATATTTATATTTATATTTATATTTATATTTATATTTATATTTATATTTATATTTATCAGCCTTCTGAAACACGGAGTCAACATTCTCATCTCTTCCCATGTCAGGATTGGGAAATTCCCATGTAAGATCATCAAGCCCAACCTGTGCCCCAACACCTCAACCAGACTATAGCACCAACTGCCATGTCCAGTCTTTTTTAAACACACCCAGAGATGGTGATGCCACCATCTCCCAGGGAAGAGCATTCCAGTGCTTTATCATTCTTTTGGTGAAAAATTTTTTCCTAATATCCAACCTATCCCTCCCCTGAGACAGCAGTACCTCCTCTGGAATAGGCTTCTGAGGAGTTCAGCAGGCACGTTGGAGGGGCTGGGGCAGGGAAGGGCTCCCAGGCTGACCCAGATGCAGAGCAGAGAATTAACACAGAGTTGAGTTTGACCGAGCCCGGTGCCCCCCGGTCGGGTCAGCCCCAGCCCTGGAGCTGCTTTGTTTGCTGTGGGACAGCTTGAGCTCTGCCCTGCCTGCACGGGGGGCCGTGGCCCCCTGTCACATCCAGGGACCTGCTGTCCCCGTGGTGTGATGTGACAGCTCAGTGAGCTGTGAGCTGTGCCTTTGGTTGCAGCCTCATCTGCTCCCAGCCCCCTGATTGCACTCGGGCTCTTTGGCACAGGGACAGCATCTCGGGGTTGCTGCTGCTCACAGTGACTCTGAGATGTGTCACAAAGCCTCTTTTTCCCAGCCTGGTGGTCAAAGAAGGAGTTAAAACTCTTCTATTCTCATTCTCAAGGTTGTTTATTGTTTCTTATCTATAAAATTATTTCTCTGGCCTGCCAATGTCTGCTCAGCAGGTTAGACAGAGGCACACTGGTGTTATATTTTTATACTAAAAACTACGTGTGCATTATTCACCATAACTTCCCAACACCTATCACCTATGTCAGACAGTGAGCTTCTACCTTAAACCAATCTGTAAGTGTCACCATCACAGCAGAAGATGGAGGACAAGAAGAAGAAGGAGAAAGGCTGGACATGCCCAGATTCTTCTATCTTGCCTCCTGAACCCTCATTCTAAAAACCCAAAAATCTATTTTTCACCCCGTGACAAACTAATTATTACTCTTTTGTGGCTTGCAGATCCTCATATAAGGCTGGTCATTTTTTCCATGGATCATAATCAAAGCCACAGGGGTCCTGGGCTCTGTGCCAGGGTCTCTGAGCCCCCTGGCAGGGGTTTGGGCCATCCAGGACAGCCAGAGCTTTGGGGAGAGATTTACAGCTCAGCTGGGGCAGGGCTGTGGGTCAGAGAGGCCCAGTGATCTCCTGGTGATGTTCCTGCTGGAGAGGATGCTAAACCAACGTGGCAGCAACAGATCTACCCCCAGCTTTGGAGCCAAGGGAGGGCAGGGACAGTGGGGACACCCCCTGAGCCCTGCTCTGCACAGGCACCAGCCTTGGGTCACCCTGGCATTGCTGACTCAGCCACGGGCCCTTCCCTCTGCAGAGATTTCCAGGAATGCCCTCCTTAGCATCTCCCACTAGGCAAATCACAGCCAGCACATGCTTAGGGAGAAATTGGATTTACCCTGTAATCTAATCAATGTTAAATAACAGTAATTCTAACTCCAAGCTCCGTGTTTAAAGTGCTGTTGTTCTCTGGGGTTCACTGGAGTTATTTAATCTAATGAAATCCCATTACTGGCTCATGAGGGTGCACCACAGGATGTCCTTCCTAGGAAGGAAGGCAATGGTTAAAGAATTGGGACAAATATTTAGGGACAAATATCCAGGGACAAATATCCAGTAGGGGAAGGGGCTGAGTGCAGTAAGTTGGGGGTTTCACCTGGCAGGAGCTCACAACACTTTGGCTGCATCACTGCAGTGGTGCTGTCATTGCTCAGGACATGGTGGTGTCCAGGTTCCTCCTGTCACCTCCCTGGGCAGGCTGTGTCACCTTTTACCTTTTCCTGGCCCTAACAGGGGTTGTGTTCCTTAACCCATCTCAATACCCCACCCAGCATCACACTTGCTGTGCTTCCTGCAGTGTTGGGTTCTCAGCACTGGCTGTGTTGGGCTTTGATGGAATCAGAGAATCACCAATGGTTGGGTTTGGAGTGGACCTTACAGAGCAGCTCCTTCCAATCCCCTGCTGTAGGCAGGGTCACCTCCCCTAGCCCAGGTTTGTACCAGCCCCATCCAGCCTAACCTTGAACACTTCTGGGATTTGAGATGTTTCCCCCAATCCTGCTGTACTTTCCCCATTTGCATCGAGCAATTTTTCCTAATCTGCTTTACAGAGGCAGATAGGAGCTCTCCCAGGTCACGTTTCCCAGCTGGATTTGTGACAATTTCTGAGCCTTCAATCAATTCCATCCCAACAGAGTCAAGCTGAGACCTTTGCACCAGTTGCTTTCCTGCATGCTGAGCTCATTGTATTCAAATATCTTGGAATTCTCTCAGCAGAAGGCAGGGGCTGTGCTGCTGACAGATCCTGTGTGCTGGGGGAGTGTTCCTTCCCCTGCAGCACGTGCTCCAGTTTCCCTTTATCACTTCTTTAATAAGGCTGATATTTACTCTGCATTGCTCATTTGCTGCCAGAATTGGAACCATTAGAGCAGCAAGTGATAATTAATTACCTTTAGAGCAGTGTGGGGTAGGAGCCCAGCATGGTGCTGCCCCAAAGGAGAGGGATCAAACCTGATTTTGGGGTGTAAATTCCCGTCTCGCTCTATTCCTCACTTTCTAGAACAGCTGGGATGGCTGTCAGGGGTGCTGAGCATCCTCTAGAGGAAGGATTGCACCCAGAGGGGCAGGGAGAGGACACAGCTGGCTCAGTGGCAGTGGATGGGATGGGAATGAAGGGTTGTGGCTCTGTGCTGCTGAGTTATCTTGGGACATCTTCAGAGCTGCCCATCCCCAGGGAACAGCTTGTTTCCTTGAAAACCATCTCCATGCTGGAAAAAAAACCCCAAACAACATTAAAAAGGAGCAAGTCTGGTAATTTAATCATGTTAAGTGCTCCTAAAATCACATCTGCACTGCACAGCAGCATGCCAGAGCTCTCTGGAGGAGCAGATGTGGCAGGGTTGGGTGCAGAGAGATGGGGCTGGTGCCTCAGGTTTTGGCTTTTTTATTTTTCACATTCTGTGCTGCTTTAGTGTGTGAGTTTGGGTTCATATGAGGGGATGGTGAGCTCTGTGCACAGAGCAGGGAGACAAAACAATTCCTGCTCCAGCTGGGCACCAAGGACAAATGACCCAAATCTCAGCCCAAGAGCGCAAACAACATGGGCTGGAGAGAGAAAAAAAAGGATGGGACTGCATAAGCTAAAGGCATAATTAGACAATTAACTCCAAGATGCAGATGGAGCAGAACTGATCAAAGTGAGAGACCCTGTGAACACTTGTGAATTTTGGGACCATTTTGGTTCACCTTGGGTGCAGCCCTGGTGTGGTATATTCACATGGCTTCTGAACAGAGAGAAGCTGTGAGTCAAGCAGAGAAGAAGGGAAACACAATTCTTATCTCGTTTGCTGTGCCTGTGTTGTGCTAAAGCAGAATGCAATATGGAGATTGTTTACCCACAGTGAGGATGTTTTGTTCCCTTGGCCTGTCAGGGCCAGGTGTGTGTGTGTCAGACTGGCACGGGACAGAGATGAGTGCAGTTCTGAGCAGTTGTGAGCAAGAGTGAGTGCGTGGCAGATTCAGTTTAGATGAAATGTACATAGTACAGTATAATAAAGTAATTCTTTAGCCTTCTGATGATGGAGTCACATGCATCATTCTCTCTCCCCTTGGTCGGAGTCGCCTTTGATTTACAATAGCCCTGGCTGGGCTCTTGTGCTGCCAGGGTGGATCCAGTGAGGAGATCCTTTTACTAAATCCCTGCTTTATTCTCTAACTCTGCCCAGCCTCTGCTCCAGCTCAGCCTTCCCCAGGCATCAGGGCAATGGATGGAGGGGGGGGGGGGCGAGATGCCCTGTGCTTTTGCAGCACTGCAGGAGCAGCCCTGGTCCCCTAGGGGGTGGCTCTGTGTCCCCAGCCCCTGGGGGAGGCTGGCAGGGTGCCCTGGCCCTGGGCTGGCCTGGCAGCAGGGGCAGAGCTGGCTGTGCTAACGAGGAGCTGCAGTCCCACCGTGCCTGTGCTCATTACGCACGTCCCTTTCACGCCGCCCTCATTATTCCCCTGCTATCTAGTGTCATTAAGATATCAAGTTCATTTAGGTACATCCACATTGGCAGTTTAATTATGTCTGGGTACTACTCTGTATTTTATTCATGGACTATCTGGGGGCGGTTGTCAAACACAAGGCCAGGAGATAAAGGTTTGGTGGCTGCAGAATGCTAATGTCCTGCTGGCTCCCTTTTGACAAATACACATGCCAGTTATTGCCAAACTGATTATTTCATTCATTAACACCACATACATCAGCTCCCTTCACCCAGCATTATTGTGTACATTCATCTTTTCATAAACAATTACCTGACAAAGTTGAGAGGGGCAAGGATTGGGGAATGAGAGCTGTGCTGGGAAGTTGTGGTGTGGGTTAGGAGCAAGGTGCTGGGGGTGTGCAGGACGCTCCCTTAGCATGATGGCTTCATTAATCAAATTAGGGACAATGGCATGTCACATGTGTGCCCTGCTTCCCAACAGCCTGCTTGTGCTGGGCTCCCTCTTGGGCTCCCTGAGCAGTTTGTGGTGATGGGGTGGGTGAGGTGGAGCCCAGGGGACCCTGTGGGAAGGCTTGGAAAGCAGCCAGAACATGACCTGCATTTCTCATTATGATTTTTATTTTTAGTATTACCATTACTATGATGAGGACTATTTGCATGAAAACAAACATTCTTTGTTTATTGTTTCTGTCTCTTTTCCAGCTTCCTCATACTGCTTTTTCCAAAATTGGAACCATTAGAGCAGCAAGTGACAATTACCTTTAGAGCAGCGTGGGGTAGGAGCCCAGCGTGGTGCTGCCCCAAAGGAGAGGGATCAAACCTGAATTTGGGGTGTGAATTCCTGTCTCACACTGGAGCAGCTTCCTAGGGACAGCTGGGATGTCTGAAGTTGGAACCCTGTGCAATAGGATTAGAAATATTGGTAGGAATGATTAGGACATCACAAGTATGTAACCAGATGGGAACAAAGCCCCCAGCATGATTGCTTTCTGCAGTTTTTGACTGTAAAAGCTGGAGATGGAGAAAAAAATTAGCAAGGAGATGAGAGTAGTGAAGAGTAACCAAAGTCATGAAATAAGTGAATCCTGAAGCTTTCCTAGAGATGGTGGTGAGACCCTGTCGCACACATCTTTTATGAAAATCCTAAATCTTTTAGGATTTTTCCTCCTGAGAAGCTGAGAAGCCTCAGGAACAAAATGTAAACAATGATTATCTGCTGCTGCTGTGGAATGCAACAGGTGCATCTGGGATTGGTCTCATGTGGTTGTTTCTAATTAATGGCCAATCACACTCAGCTGGCTCAGACTCTGTCCAAGCCACAAACTTTTGTTATCATTCTTTCCTATTCTATTCTTAGCTAGCCTTCTGATGAAATCCTTTCGTCTATTCTTTTAGTGTAGTTTTAATATAATATATATAATAATAAATCAGCCTTCTGAAACATGGAGTCAGATCCTCATCTCTTCCCTCATTCTCAGACCCCTGTGAGCACCACCAGAAGCCCCACCAGAGGGACCTGCCCAGAGGAGATCATTCCCATCTCCAGCTCCTCATGTCCAGCACAAATCCCTGTGGAAGGGGTCAGCCCTGGAGCTGCTCCCAGCCATGCCCTGGAACACACAGCCCCCCTGTTCTCAGTGAGGTGTTTTGTTTTATTTCCTCAGATGCTTTGTGCCCTCAGCTGTTCCTGCAGGCAGAGTCTCCCTGGTGTGGAGGAGCAGCAGCTGCAGGAGGCCACCAATAGAGCCAGGATCAATTCAGCCTCTCACTCAGGCAGACACGCTCCAGAAGCAATGCTGCAGGGGTCACGCTGCTCCAGTGCACCATTTGCAAACTAAATAAAGGATCTGAGTGAGTTTTAAGTGCCTAACTCCCTTAGGCCCTTTTGGAAAAAGCCCCACTGGAGTAACTAAGAAGCTTTCAGCGTGCGTTTGCAGGAACATTAATCCCCCTTGCTATGTCAGCTCTCTTTGATCACACTTCAAAACCTTCATCTCCAGGGGTCCTGTCTGGGCTTCCCAAAGTGGCTTAAGGGCAGAAGACCTGGGCTCCCAAGGCTCAGGATCCTCTTCCAAATCCATCCACATTGGAATGGAGGGATCACACCATGGCAGGGGTCCCCCCTGTCCCCCTTCCCTGCAAGGTGGGACCCACCATGGGTGATGGGTGACTGTTGTGGTGGGTTTAAAGTCTCAAAAGTGTCAGCCTGGGCTTGGTCAGTTCTGTCTGTGCTTCCTTGCTGTTCCCAGGGAGGTGTGATGGAAGAGGAAAGGGGGTTTTGTCTTTGGATGCTGAGAAATGAATGGTGAAGGAGGGCTGGTCTTGCCAAGCAGGGCAGGGCTGGAAAAGGAGAGGCTGGAGTCACCTTCAGGAGCTGATCTGAAACCTCCAGCCCATGTTCAGAGCTGGGTGAGGAGCAGCAGTGTCTATTGACCTGGATCCAAATGACCCAAGTTGACTTATGAACTTGATGTCAATAATTGGGGTTTTTATAGTCCATCCATATTCTGGAGAACTCTTCCTTTTCCTTCCTTCCTTCCTTCCTTCCTTCCTTCCTTCCTTCCTTCCTTCCTTCCTTCCTTCCGCCACTTCCTTCCTTCCGCCACTTCCTTCCTTCCGCCACTTCCTTCCTTCCGCCACTTCCTTCCTTCCGCCACTTCCTTCCGCCACTTCCTTCCGCCACTTCCTTCCTTCCGCCACTTCCTTCCTTCCTTCCGCCACTTCCTTCCTTCCTTCCGCCACTTCCTTCCTTCCGCCACTTCCGCCACTTCCGCCACTTCCTTCCGCCACTTCCTTCCGCCACTTCCTTCCGCCACTTCCGCCACTTCCGCCACTTCCGCCACTTCCTTCCGCCACTTCCTTCCTTCCTTCCACCACTTCCTTCCGCCACTTCCTTCCTTCCACCACTTCCTTCCTTTTATATTATATTTTATTTTATTTTCCTGTATTCACTCTGAACAACCTCGGTGTCAGTGCCCCATCCTGAGCCTCCACATCCCCTCCCTGTGACACAGAGCTAAGCATGGTGCAGACCCGCAGAGCAGAGCTGGCTGCTGTGCCATTTACTCCTGAAATCTGCATCTGCTGCAAACTAAAACTCCCTGAAATATGTCAGATGGCTCTGGTAGTGGATCAGACAGTGATGCATTCCCTGGAGAAGGTGGAATTGCTGAGCTCAGGGAAGAGCTCTTGCTACAGGATCTTGTGAGAAATGGCCAAATTCCCTGCCTTGGCCCTTGCCTTGCCCAGAACTTGCACATTAGGCCAGGAAGATTTTTTTTCAGCTTTCTGGAGACTTTTCCCCCTTTTGCACCTGACTGCTTTGCTCTGGGAATGAAAGTATAGAGCCCTTTCCCAGCTCTTAAAGTTTCATTTAGCAAAAGGACAAAGAACTGGCACAGGAAGGATGCAGAAGCACTGCAAGAGTAAACTTGTGTGACTCTATGTATTTTAGATCACAGCCTGAGGTCAGGCTCCCTTTTCTGTAATACAAATAAAGGGGTTTTGGCCATGCAGCAGCAGGAGATGTGTAGTGACACATAAAAAAAGTCACTTCTCAGCAGAATTTAAGGAACAGCCTCTGTTCTCAGCAGTGAGGTCTTTGAGGTGTCTGGGTGTTTCATAAACCCCCAGCAGATACACTCACAGATGTGCACTCAGCATCTCCAGCAGCCCAGGGCATGCCACAGGAATTTCCAAAATTTATCATAATCTCTGCTGAACTGTTGAGGACTCCACAACACTGTCCTGGCTGGCAGATCCTTTTGCCTCTGTAGATAAGGGAGAAAATCCATCTCCCTGCTCCCCAAACCCCATCAGCCAGTTCACAATCTCCAGAGACACAAGGGTGCCCAGAATCCCCAGGTGTGGCTGTACAGCCCAGTGGGTCCCAGCCTGCTGCATCCACTGCCCATTTCCAATATTATTTCTCTATCTCCAGCTTCAGCTGCCTTTATTTAGCCAGTTTAGTCCCTGCACTCATTTTCAGTCTCTGAGATTTGGTGGCATTTCTTCAGATGGAAGGAGAATGGAGGAACACTGGGTTTGTTGGGATTTTTTTTTTTTTTTTCACAAATCACCTCCATTTAGTGTTTTTTTCTGTGTCCTTCCAATTTTCAGACAACATTTTACTCCCCTTTACATTGTGTGCAGCTTCTCAGCCCCCACCCCTGTCTCCAGCTCCATTTCCCACCCCAACTCCTCTCCTTCCTTCTCCTTTTCCATGGCAGGAGCAGTGAGTGTGCATGGCCTGCCCAGGCACCAAGGAAAAATGAGGCAGACATGGAAAAGGAGCAAATTGCATTATTATGTATTGCAGGCAATAATGCAGCTCCCAGGGGACAGAGATAATGCAGTGAGAGACAAAGGAACAAGAGTTTTTGCTGGCCTGAGCACTCACTTGATTGTGGCCTTTCTGGAATTATTCCTGACTTTTGCTGGGTTATTGTTTGTGTCACCCTTTTGACTTTTCACTTTTGTCTGGCTTGAATTGAGCCCCAGGGTATTGTATTTGTGGGGTGCCCTGTGGCAGGAGTGATGAATCTGGCTCCATGTTCTCAGAAGGCTGATTTATTATTTTATGATACTATATTATATTAAAGAATGCTATACTAAACTATAATAAAGAATACAGAAAGGGTAATTACTGAAGGCTAAAAAGATAACAATGAAAACTCGTGAGTCTCTCCAGAGTCTGGACATAGATTGGCCAAAGAGTGAAAACAACTCACAGCAGAATCCAATGGAACACTCACCTGTGGGTAAACAATCTCCAAACACATTCCACATGAGCACAGCACAGGAGAAGCAAATGAGATAAGAATTGTTTTCCTTTTTCTGTGAGGCTTCTCAGCTTCCCAGGAGAAAAATCCTGGGCTAAGGGATTTTTCCAGAGAATGTGAATGCCACACAATGGTTTTTGCTGGCCTGAGCACTCAGTTGATTGTGGCCTTTCTGGAATTATTCCTGAATTCTTCTGGGTGATTGTTTGTGTCACTCCTTTGACTTTTCCCTTTTGTCTGGCTTGACTGGAGCCCCAGGGCTGTTGAGGGATCAGGATGTGGGCAGAGGCATCCCCCAGCACGAGGGATAGGGGTTATTTCCAAGCTGGCTGTGATTTTTGGGGTTTGTCTGTCTGGGGGACTTTTTTTGGAGACCTGATGGTTTGGGTTCCCATTTTCTGGTGGGGGCAGATGTGCCATTGGCAAAGGGAGGGAAGCAGTGGAGATTCCCTGAGTTTTGGGTGCAGAAAGAGGCATCAGGATGGAGCTGCTGGCATCAGCCATGCAGAGTGTGTGTCCCAGGCCACATCTGGGCTTGGGGCTCCTGCAGGACGCAGTGATCCATGGGTTTGCAGGGCACTGAACTCTCCCTGAGATGGGGATGGGTTTCCTCAGCAGCCCAGGTGGTGAGAAGCTGCCCAAATCAAAGCTCCACCAGCTTTTGGAAAAATCCCATCTGAGATGTTTGCCTGGGGGCTCCCCAGGGTCCCCCTACAGAGACAGCCAAGGCTCTAAGATGTGCTTTGGACTCTTCTCTTCTCTTCTCTTCTCTTCTCTTCTCTTCTCTTCTCTTCTCTTCTCTTCTCTTCTCTTCTCTTCTCTTCTCTTCTCTTCTCTTCTCTTCTCTTCTCTTCTCTTCTCTTCTCTTCTCTTCTCTTCTCTTCTCTCTTTCTCCTTCTCTTTCTCTTTCCCTTCTTTTTCTCTTCTCCTTCTTTCTCTTCTCTTTCTCCTTTGCTTCTTCCTCTTTCTCCTCTTATCTTTCTCTTCTCCTTCTCTTCTCCTCCTCTTTCTCTTCTCCTTCTCTTTCTCTCCTCCCCTCTTTTTCTCTCCCTCTCTCTCCTCTCTCTTTATCTCTCCTGCTTTTTCTCTCCTGCCTTTCCACCTTTCTGAGATATAAGCAAATTCCAGGGAGGCATCAGTTGTCTTTAACACCCAGAGGAAAAATCGAAGGGAAGGGTTCAATTACCCACATGAAAAATGAGTCTCCTAACAGAGCTCTATCCATTTGCTAGTTGTG
Organism: Ammospiza nelsoni; assembly: GCF_027579445.1. Classification (NCBI taxonomy): domain Eukaryota; kingdom Metazoa; phylum Chordata; class Aves; order Passeriformes; family Passerellidae; genus Ammospiza; species Ammospiza nelsoni. The sequence goes on from NC_080651.1 coordinate 5,388,958, forward strand.
CTTGTTTTAAAACTGAATTATAGAGACTGCACATTTTTCCAGAGACAAAAGCATTAATTTTTCTCCAAACAGACAAGGGAGAAGCAGAGGGAAAATAAGATAATAAGAGTTTCCACAGTGATTTATATGCCTTTGTGAGAAATAATGGGGGCAGGCAGCAGCGTGCTCCAGCAGCTGGGAGGAAGGGGCAGGGGGGTGGCAGGGACAACTGCAAGGAAAACTGCCAGAAGTCCAAGTCTGATTGTTGGTTTTAGATGATATAAGATCACTTTATGTCTCTGACTGGCTTGAAAAATCTCTCTTCCTCTCTCTCTCTCTATATATATATACACATATAAAATATAGACCATATGATGCACTTAGAGCCAGCCCAGACTGTGGTGTTTATACAGGAAAGGATTGTGTTTCTGGCCGACCTCTCCTTCTCCTGACCAAGGATAAACTGGGACCTTTAGAAAACAAAGTGGTGGCTGCAATTTTTAACAGATTTGCTCTTGTATATATTTATACAGGGCAGGCAGGCCCTTCCCCAGGGCAGCCTGCTTGTGCCTGTGGGCAGAAACCAGGGGGGTTGAGTTTATTTTTTTTTTTTTATCTGTTCACTTGGGTTTGATTTATATGGTAAAAGAGATATTTTTATTATAGTGCACAGTAAATTGGGTTTCTTTATTGCTCATGAGAGCTGTTTCCCAAAATTGGACTATTTATATAGCACACTGATTGCAATGTATTTCTGATCTTGATGTCTAACTGTAGGGAATAAAAAAAAAATTACAGAAAATCAGATGTTTTTTAAGAAAACCTGCAACTTCTCTTGAAATAAAATAAAACTTTTTCTCAAGATGATGATGTAGCTCTCAGCATCTCCCAGGAAATCATCTTGGGTTGGTGACTAAAGACTTTTGGTGGGAATTGGAGGCTCTGAAGCAGTTTTGTGGTTTGTCCATTGGTGTAATCCACAGGAAACACATCCGTGGGGCCAAAGGCCACCCTGGCTGTGGTACCTCCACTGATGTTTCCCTGCAATTACGGGAATGATTCAATGAATGAATTCCCACTTGGTTTCCCAGCAGAAAATCCTGCAGCGTTCAGATGGACGTGAGGGTGGAGGGAAGTGATGCTTTACAGCAAATCTTAAATCTGTTCCAGGGCAGATGGTTAATTGTGGAGTTCCATTTATTTGCCTAATGCAAATCATGTCCCATTTGCCCATGGCGCCAGGGGAACCAGATTCCTGTTTGTTTTTGCTAAAAGCTGGATTTTCAGGGAATATTCCGCAGCTCCCATTTATGGCCTAGGGGAGGATGACTTGCACATAGGACAAGCAGTGGTTCCTTGGAAAGGTGCTGGGATGAGAAATAAACCCAAATTTCTGTTTGTTTTTGCTAAAAGCTGAATTTTCAGAGAATACTCTGCAGCTCCCATGTGAAGCTCCCATTTATGGCCCAATAAGAGGATGGCTTGCACACAGGACAAGCAGCATGGAAAGGTGCTGGGATGAGAAATAAGAACCCAAATTCCTGATTGTTTTTGCTAAAAGCTGATGTTTCAGGGAATATTCTGAAGCTCCCATCTATGGCCCAATAAGAGGATGACTTGCACACAGGACAGGCAGCATGGAAAGGTGCTGGGATGAGAAACTGAGAAATAAGAACCCAGATTTCTGTTTGGTTTTGCTAAAAGCTGAATTTTCAGGGAATATTCTGCAGCTCCCATTTATGGCCCCAGAGGAGGATGACTTGCACACAGGACAAGCAGTGGTTCCTTGGAAAGGTGCTGGGATGAGAAATAAATCCAAATTTCTGTTTGTTTTTGCTAAACAGGGAATTTTCAGGGAATATTCTGCAGCTCCCGTTTATGGTCCCAGACGAGGATGACTTGCACACAGGACAAGCAGTGAGTCCCATGGAAAGATGCTGGGATGAGAAATAAAGCCAGATTCCTGTTTGGTTGTGCTCAAAGTTGATGTTTCAGGGAATATTCTACAGCTCCCACGTGAACCTCCCATTTATGGCCTAGGGGAGGATGACTTGCACACAGGACAAGCAGTGATTCCCGTGGAAAGTGCTGGGATGGGGATAAGCTGCCCACACCCTGTTGGTTTGCAGAGTTCAGCCTCTTATTCTCATGGTTCCATACCTGAGAAGGTGCTTTGGCCTCCTCTTTTCCCATCCCCAAAGTCTGTGGGGCTGGATTCCTGCTCTGGGCCATGAGGGTGTTTCTCAGGGAGCTTCCCAACTTCCCAAAAGGGCCTAATTGAAGCCTGTAGAGATTTTTTTTCACAGATTCATGGCTTTTCAAAGGAGAAATTTGCATATTAATAAGAAGCTGTTCAGACTGATTGGCTTAATGTGTTTGGTGTAAGTATAATTAAATGTCAAGGGAAATATATCATGAAGTAATGGAGCTGGAGTTAATTTATCAAAAAGAAACGAATCCTAAAGAGGGAGACACTTCCAATAACAAACAGTTCTTTAACCTTCCTCCTTGAGATGATTTGCTTAGTCAGGGCTGAAATGTGGTCTTGGAGATCCTTGAGTGAGGGAGAATGAAGTTGGTTTGGGGATGGAGGTTTTTCCACACTCTCCCATTTACAGAGCCCTTTTTCAGATCCTGCACTTCTTTAGTGCATAACTCTAACCTCCATACAAAGTGTCAGCTGCTGCCTTCACATTTTCGTCAGACAAAACAATTCCTCTGGGCCTGAAACTCAAGGACACCCTACAGCCTCAGGCATCAAAAAGTACAAAAAAAGTGAATTCGGAGGGGAGAGCAAACTGAGGGAATAGGACTCCATTACCTGAAGCTGTAATTGGACAATTAACCCCTGATATGTCAATGGACCAAAGTTAAAATTGTCTGAAAAACTCATGACCATCACCCATCCTGGGTGCAGCCCCTCTGGGAGGCTTTTGAGTGCCCAAGGTGTGTCTATTGAAGGCCTTTAATAAATGCCATGATAAATTGAAGGTCTTTAAACAGAAGGTTCCCCCAGGTCCAGGTGGGGAAGGTGCAGCCCTGCTCCCTCCAAGGCCAGCAGCAGCTCCAGGGAGGGTTTCTGGGTGGATGTACCCCTGTGAGACTTCAGAGATGCCCTTAGAGGGGAAGAATGAGATGGAGATTTATTTGTATCAGGTGCTGGGCCATTTGTAGCCATTTTTTTGGTCAACCCTCAGTCTTTGCTCTTTGAACTTTTCAGAGCACGTGCTATCACCCTGCTCTGTTCACATCCTAGCTGGGCACAAACCCACAGCCCACACAAACAAAAATCTCAATGCAGGTGCCAAAACTGGGTGGTTTAAGATTGTAATTGAGGGAGGTGAGGTGCAGGCTGAAGGCTGTGCTGATCCCTTCAAGGCTGTGGCTCCTGGCATCCATCTGTGGGATGGAAAGAGGCTCCCTCTCCATGGGGCAGTGGACAAACAGGCCAGGACTTCCAGCAAAACTCTGCTTTAGGTGGGTGTGGGTCCATGGATTCATGTCCAGCCACGTCCTCTGCTGGGATGAGAAACAGGGACTGACCCTGCTGTGTGCTGGGATGGCAGAAGGGAGCTCTTGATTTGCACTTGCAAGGGATGTAAAAGGATCATGTCCATTGTCTCAGCTGGAAAATCCTGCTTTGACATGACAGACATAGAGGGGAGTCAGCAGGTTGTGATAAAGAATCCCTTTTCATTTGGGAATGGCATTGAAAATGTGATGAAATCACTGTGAGCCTGATTTTCTCCCTTGTAAGAATCAGCTGGTGCTGCAAGAATTTGGCAAAGCTCCTTGAGTGATGCTCTGCCCACTGCTGGGGTTAAACTGGACATGGTGCTGGGGAGACCAGAGGTGATGAGTGTTGGGTCAAGGAGGAGTTTGTCCTTGCCAGTGCATGACTGGAGCTGCTGGGAGTGCTCTGGGTTAAAGAGCCCAAGGGGATGTCACAGAAAGGGCAGTGACACCAAGCACTGCAGACATGGCACAGAAAGATCCTTCAGAAGATGCCTGGTGGTGTCTCCATTCCCATACAAAGGTTGGACACGTGTTGAAGGAGCTGTGACCAAGAGCCCTGGGGCTCCTCATCTGTTCCTCGTGGGCAGAGGGGCTGGGATTTGCCAGCAATTACCCATTGGAGAGAAAACAATCTGAAACACCTTTCTCCAAAGGCCAGCTGGACAGCCCAGAGGAGCTGGAGGTGCCACCTGTGATTGCCTCAGCCCCGACGAGTTTCTTGTTCCAGCAGAGAAAATCAATGGCTTGCAGGGCTAATGGCACCAGGGAGTTTCTGCCTGTCAATAGCACTTAGGCCCTACTGCTCTCCAGATGTGCCTTCCAGCAGGGAGGGTTTTTTGGGAACCTCTTGGCACAGTTTGCTCTCCCAGACTGGTCACGGGATGCTGGGACATGGGGGTCACCTCTCAGCACAAGGAGACCCCAGGGCACAGCACTCCCCATACCTGCTGCCCTCAAAGCAGCAGCTCAGCCCCTCAATAATTCATCAGAGCAATTAGACAGAGGGTTTGCGTGCTGTAATGAGCTCTGATCCACACACTCTCCATCCCAGAGGAGCAGAGGGGCAGGGGCTGAGCACAGGAGGCACAGCAGGGCATGGGATGGAGAGCAGAGCCCCCTCCTTGTGTGCAGCTGCTGCCCCTCACTGCGCTGCCCCGAGGCTCTGCAGACAGGGCAGTGACACCTTGGCACCTGTGACCCTGCTCTCCAAGATCTGCCGTGCCTTCTGATGTTTACATTTTTATAATGAAACTTCCTTACACGCTTTTCTGTAAATAATTATTGTTTGATGTTCTTTCCTGGAGGAGGAGATGGACTGTTGGTTTGTCCAGTGTCTTTGGAGAGGTGGCACTGCCACCCTCCAATCCACTGTCACCTTTGGAAATCTGTAAATGTTGGAGGCAGAAATTAAACTGCCCTTCTTCTTACCTTGGAGGTTCCAGTGCCCATGTTGTGTTATTTTGTGTCCTAGAGGGACAGACACCAAGGATAGGCATACCAATAGGAGTGACACCTGTCACCCTGCTCTCTAAGTTCTTCCAAGCCTTCTCATCTTTGCATTCTTCTAACAAACTTTCTCATGCGCTTTTCTGTAAATAATTATTGGTTTACGTTCTTTTCTGGAGGAGGAGAAATTTGATGGACTCTTGGTTTGTCCAGTGTCATTGGAGAGGTGGCAGTGTCATCCTCCAATCCGCTGTCACATTTAGAAATCTATAAATGTTGGAGTCAGAAATTAAACTTCCCTTCTTCTAACCTTGGAGGTTCCAGTGTCCACGTTGTGTTATTTCGTGTCCTAGAGGGACAGACCCCAAAGGGAGTGACACCAAGGAGGTGACACCAAGGGGGTGACACGAGGTCACTCTGTGCTGCTCTGGCAGAGTCTCTGGGGGTGTGTGACCCCCTTATCTCAGGGACACTGCTGTTTCCTGCCTTGGCTCCCTGAGGTGCAGGAAGGATCTTCACCTCTGGAGCGATCAGCAAACAAGCTGCATCCTCCATGACATTCCTTAGATGGATTTCCCAGCTCCTCAGGAAGGGATGAGGCTTCCTGGCTGTGACCTCCTGAGAGCTGGGTGTGTCAGGCCATTCTGGAGGCAGTGAGATCCCTGCAGTGGGTTGTTTTTAAATGCTGAGGTTGTTCAGCCCAATGGTGGAAGGAGTGGAGGTGCCCGTGGCACTGGGTCTGCAGCTGGGAGGGTCTGCAGAGGACTGTCACAGACATCTTTTATGGAAAATCCTTTCCTTTGGATTTTTCCTCCTGAGAAGCTGAGAGGCCTCAGGAACAAAATGTAAACATTGATTATCTGCTGCTGTGGAATGCAACAGGTGCATCTGGGATTGGTCTCATGTGGTTGTTTCTAATTAATGGCCAATCACTAGAGTCAGCTGGCTCGGACAGAGAGTCCAAGCCACAAACCTTCGTTATCATTCCTTCCTTTTCTATTCTTAGCTAGCCTTCTGATGAAATCCTTTCTTCTGTTCTTTTAGTATAGTTTTAATGTAATATATATGATAAAATAATAAATCAGCCTTCTGAAACATGGAGTCAGATCCTCATCTCTTCCCTCATCCTCAGACCCCTGTGAACACGGTCACAGAGGACCCCTGGATGGGAAATGGATTTATAGGGAATCCTCAAAACCTGACAGAAGGCTCACACAGTGTGCATCTGTGTGCAGACCTTGAGATAAGAAATGCTGACTTAGAAATGCCATGGGATAGGACAGACATTGAGCTAGAAATGGAGAAATGGAGCTAGAAACAAGTTTGGATATATATAAGATATATAATATATATATATATATATATATATATATATATATATATGGGTTTTTTTGTAAAGGATGGCCTTGCAAAAAAACCCCATATATATATATAGGATATATCTATATGATATATATCATATAGATATATATGTATGGAGAAGAAATTGTGGGCAAAGAGGATTTTTCAGAAAATATGGCAGTGACAGGAGGGACTTCACTGTCCTGGGCACAGGACGATGCCAGGGAGGCAGGACAGCCACCTCAGCACATCCTGAGGGAGTAAATAATTCAGAGATTGTTTCCTGACAGTGGGAGTGAGGCAGAGCTGCTGGAAACCTTTCTGACCACAGGCAAGGGAAAAAACCACAAATATTTCAGCAGGTGACACCCTCATCCTGCCTGGCTTGCAGTGCTTCCATGGGGATGGAAGAGCAGAGACACAGGAAATTCCAAGGCCCCTGACTTGTTTTGTGAGGGTGCAGCATCCCCTGAGAGATGGCAGTTGTGTCACAGATCCCTCCAATAACACCAGAATTTCCCTGAGCTGTATCTTTGTGCAGAGAGAATGCCTGAACAGCAGGATGGGGAGGGATAGGAGACACCCAGGGCTCCTTGTCCTCTCCCAGGGCTATTCCTGCCTCTTGTTTTGCTCCAAGCCCAGCTTAATCCATCCTCATTAAAATCAGTGGCAAGAGTGTCCTTTTGCTATTGGGTTTGATTTCACATCCAACACCACAGTGAGTGATTTTCTTTTTTTCCTTGCAGATCTCTCTGATCTTTTGCCCCTCTCCTTTCAGCATGCTCGGTCTCACAGCTTTTCTTGGAGGTTTTTTCCTTTAAATTTCTCTCAGTTTCCTGAAATGCATCTTTCCCTGTATCGATTTCACGTGAGATCTGAGGGAGGGCAGAGCAGGAGGCTCAGCTGACTCCCATGCACACTCACAGCTCATCAAAGCAAGCACAGAGCCCTGTGAGCTGCACAGCCCCTGGGCTTAGCAGCTGCCCCCATGGGAGGGAGGAATTAATCTCTTTAGGCAGCATTCCTGAATTTATATGTCCATCCACGCTGCTGGTGACATGGAGTTATCACTCTTTGCTAGAGCGTCTTTCTTTTCAATCATCTCCTGAACATGCTGCAATGGCACTTCAGGGAGTGTGGGCTGGGCTGGGGGAAGGGGAGTGCTTGTGAGAGCTGGGTTTGGGTTTTTTATAAATTCCTCTTGCAGAATCACTGCTTAAAATGCTTTGGAAGAAAAAGAGAGATGGTGGGGTGTGGGAATTCAGGACATTGCTCTGGCTGCCCTGGAGGACTCCAGACCCTGGCAGGGGGCTCAGAGACCTTGGCACAGAGTCAAAACCACCTGTGCCTTTGATTTTAACCCATGGAAAAAATTACTAACCTTATATGAAGATTTACAAGCCATGATTTTAATTAGAATGATAGTTAATTTGTCACAGGGAGGAAAAGTAGAATTTTGGGGTTTTTAGAATGGGGGTTCAGAAGGTTCAGAAGATGGAGGGATTTGGGTGTGCCTTGTCCTTCTTCTTTCTTCTTCTTCTTCTCCTCCATCTTCTGCTGAGATGGTGACACTTCTGGATTGGTTTAGAGCAGAGACAGACTGTCTAACATAGGTGATAGGTATTGGAAAATTATTGTCAATAAAGTACACGTAGTTCTTAGTATAAAAAGCCAACACCACCCCAAGGGCAGGGACTGTGCCACAACCCAACCTGCTGGACAGATCTCAGCAGGTCAGAGAGAGAATGGAATAGATAACAGAAAATAAAAGAACCTTGAGAAGCAGAACTGGAGAATCCTGACTCCTTCTTGGATTGCAGTGCTGGGAAAAAGAGACTTTTAATACCTTGGGGTCATCTCAACCACAGAGAATCTGAGAGTGGGGGAAGAAGAAGACAAAGAAGAAGAAGATGAAGGAGAAGAGAAGAGGAAGAAGAAATAGAAGAAGAAGAAATTAGTTGCTGGTGGCAGCAGTGACCCAGGGAGCTGCACACACCCCTGTGGGGCTGTCAGTGAGGTTGCACCAAGCCAGGATGCTGGCTGTGCCTCAGTTTCTCTGTCCGGCTTGTCTGGTAGCTCCATGCTGGAGGGGGCTCTGTGTTCCCCCAGGGCTGCCAGCCCTGTCACACGCCTGTCACCGCCGTGCCTGGCTCCTGCCTGGGGACAGGATTCTGGCACTGGTTCTGGGGAGCAGTTGGAGATGAAACAAGCCCCCTCAGACCGTTCATTTTCCCTCTCTGCCCTGCTGCTCCACCCTATCTAGAGGGTCGCATCCACCCTGTGACCTTGTTGCATTTCTGGGAGCAGATCTGGCCCCTCCTTTCCCTTTTCCACAGCACCCAAGGCTGATTGCAGAGCTGTGCAGCTCTTTCAGAAAGAGCAGCATTTCTTTAATAAGTTTTCCCTGCAATGACCCTTCAGTGGCACCTCCTTAGAACAGCACTTGCCACCACGACAGATTTCCTTTCCTACCACTGCCTCAGGCTGGGGTCTCCAATGCCAGCCAGACCCTGGACATTTCTCCAGAGGAAAATCAAGCTGCAGCAAAGCAGGGAAAAGCTAACAGAGGGCTGATTTCCCCTTTGCAGTTTGCTTTAAGGTGTTACCACATCCACCGGCAGCTCATCCCAAGCCATGAAAGCAAGAAGGTGCTCTAACACCACATTATTGTCAGTGGGGATTTCCTTTACCTTCACATCTTCAGGATGCATGAGAGATCTTTCATACTCCTCAGCTTGCCTATTCCCCAGCCTGAATGTCCCAAATTCCTGGAGTTTCCCCCAGAGAGAAACCCTCAGCAAAGGTTTGACTTCTCTGGGAGCACATCTTTCTCAACCCGTGTCAGGTGGTTGCAATTGCTTTAGGAAGGGCCATTCCTTGCTCTCTCATTTGTAACATAACAGCCTGGGGTTTGGTTATTATTGCTGTTTTTAGCTGCTGTTGGCTTTTCATTGTTGCTTTTTTGATAGATGGGTTCAATTTTGCTGGCAGGTTGCTCGGGTTTGCAAAGCAGATGCTGCTGCTGCAGGACAGGGAGCATTCACCCCATACACGGGGTCAGAGCCAAGGGGGCAGGGTATGGGGGCTGCACTGCCAGGAGAGCTGCTGGTGGCGTGGTGGGGAACCTCAGAGGGGCTGCAGCCACCCCCCAGCCCCCCTGGGAAGGATGGGACCGTGGAAGATCAGCTGGGGAGAGGGAAACTGCTGAGGATGGGTTTGTGTGTCACCACATGATGGGTGGGAATTTGTAGATGCTCCTGAGAAGGCTGACCTAGAACAGAGGCTGGACAGAGTTAAAGAATAAAGCAGGGATTTATGAAAAGGAACTCCTCCATGGATCCACCTTGGGCAGCACGAGAGCCCAGCCAGGGGTGCACCCAAGTTGGACCAAAATGGTCCCAAAATGAACCAAAATGGTCCCAAAATGCACGACCGGGCACGGAGTCTCTCCCTTTGATCAGTTCTGCTCCATTTGCATCTTGCTGTTCACTGTTCCATTCCAGCTTTAGCCCATCCAGTCCCATCCTTGCATTTCTCTCTCCAGCCCATGTTGTTTGTGCTCTTGGGCTGAGATTTGGGTCATTTGTCCTTGGTGCCCAGCTGGAGCAGGAATTGTTTTGTCTCCCTGCTCTGTGCACAGAGCTCACCATCCCCTCATGTGAAGCCCACACCCACACACTAAAGCAGCACAGAATGTGAAAAATATAAAAACCAAAAGCTGAGGCATCCCTGGCTCTGGGTGTGGTGTAGCAGTGATGTGTGTGAGGGATGGGATGTGGTGTGGCAGGCAAGAGGGATGAGGAGGACAAGGAGAGGAGCTGGGAGTCACCTGCTCCTGTGGCTCCTACACCTCACTTTGGGTAAACAATTTCCATATTGCATTCCATTTTGGCACAACACAGGCACAGCAAGCGAGATAAGAATTGTGTTTTCCTCCTCTCCTCTCCTCTCCTCTCCTCTCCTCTCCTCTCCTCTCCTCTCCTCTCCTCTCCTCTCCTCTCCTCTCCTCTCCTCTCCTCTCCTCTCCTCTCCTCTCCTCTCCTCTCCTCTCCTCTCCTCTCCTCTCCTCTCCTCTCCTCTCCTCTCCTCTCCTCTCCTCTCCTCTCCTCTCCTCTCCTCTCCTCTCCTCTCCTCTCCTCTCCTCTCCTCTCCTCTCCTCCTTCTCCTTCTCCTTCTCCTTTTTCCTTCCTCCAAGAGATAAGAATTGTGCTTCCCTTCTTCTCAGCTTGTCTCTCTGTTCAGAGGGCACGTGAACCCCACACATTTTGGCACTGACATGTCCCTCATTCCCCCTCTGCAGGGAGCTGATGCCCAGGACCCTGGAGGGGCAGATCACCATGGAGAAGACCCCCAGCTACTTTGTCACCAAGGAGGCCCCAGCCCGCATCTCCTCCATGAGCAAGGGCACTAAGCTGATCGTGGTGGTGCGCGACCCCGTCACCAGAGCCATCTCGGACTACACCCAGACCCTCTCCAAGAAGCCTGACATCCCCACCTTTGAGAGCCTGACCTTCAAAAACAGGACTACAGGCCTCATAGACACCTCGTGGAGCGCCATCCAGATCGGCATCTACGCCAAGCACCTGGAGAACTGGCTGCTGCACTTCCCCATCGGGCAGATCCTCTTTGTCAGCGGGGAGAGGCTCATCAGGGACCCCGCGGGGGAGCTGGGCAGGGTCCAGGACTTTCTGGGCCTCAAGAGGATCATCACGGACAAACACTTCTACTTCAACAAAACCAAGGGCTTCCCGTGCCTGAAGAAGGCGGAGGGCAGCAGCAAACCCCACTGCCTGGGCAAGACCAAGGGCAGGACCCACCCTGACATCGACCAGGACGTGGTGCAGAGGCTGAGGGACTTCTACAGGCCCTTCAACATGAAGTTCTACCAGATGACAGGGCAGGACTTCGGCTGGGACTGAGGCTGAAAGAAATAATTTAAGAAAAGGAAAATATAATATAATATATATCTATTTTTTTTACCTATCAGTAGAGAGGCGGAGGGGGGGAAATAATGGGGAGAAAAAAATAATAGCTGTGCTGAAACACACTTTGGTTTTTATCTTTTTTGTTACACTGCTTTGTTTTCTTTCTTCTCTCAGAGAAAGGGGGCTGTGCACACCCAGAAAAGGAGGCTGTGGAGAAACAGCCTGGTCCCAATGACATGGGCAGCTTCCCTCAATGATTTTTTTCCCCTCTGTAAAAAAACACAGGTGCAAAGTTTTTAGCAGTGACAGGGGTGCTGGGGGCAGCTCAGATTCTTCCTGAAAGTTCAGCCAGGTTTTGGCTTGCAAGGGCCATTTTGGCCAGACCTCACCACTTTTGACAATAAAACAAAGGTGGCTTAATACCTAATTTGGCTTTCCAAATGTTACCTTAGGGGATTTTTTTTTATTACATGAAACATTTGGTGAATTTTGCTTCCACTTATCCAATTTTTTTGTTTTACTTTTACCCCCCTTTAAATCAAGCTCTTTTCATCAGCCGAGCTTATTTTTCCTCTTAAGGAAGCCAAAACCAATAATCCTTTGTTTTGTTTTGAGAGAAAATAATTTTGGTAGCCAAAAGTGAAAGAACACAAACGATTCTTTTGACTCTATAATGAAAATTGCCAGGTAGTCAAAAGCCTCATTCACAGGAGCTGGCTCTAAACCAAGGCTCCCTATTGCATCCCTTTTCCTACTCTGACAGCAAAATAGTTTTTTTAAGGGTTTTTTTTTTCTAAGAGAGGCCCATCTGAAGGGATTTTGGGGATGGGAAGGAGGTTCCACACTGAGATGATGCTCATGGCACACCCTGAAGGTGTTTGGGGCACCCACCATCCCACCAGGGATGTGCAGGAAACTCCTTGGTGTCCAGTGGACATGGTGTAAGCCATAATGAGGAATGCTTTAAGTTGGGCCAGTCTTAAATAGACTGGAGGAAGGGTTGGTTGGGAAAAAGTGAGTAATAATCATGTCCAGAAAGAGGAATTAGGAAACAATTGTTCTTTCCTAAAGGAGAACTGAGGGTGAACCTTGAAGGTTGTGAAGGATGTCAGGCAAAAACCTTTACCACGTGCGTTTAGCTGGTGGAAATGATTCAGTGACAGAAATCTGTTAGTGAAGCAGAGTCTTTTATTACCATGGCTTCATTTATCTGCTGGCTCTTGATCTTCAGCATTTCTGAGCTCTGGGAGCACCCAGTGACACCTTGGGGCTGCATAAACCACATGGAAGTGCTCCCTGTCCTGAGCCCAGCTCTGAAGGGGTAAAACTTGAGGGGCATGTGCAGGAAACTCCTTGGTGTCCAGTGGACATGGTTGAAAACATAATGATGAATTTTTTAAGTTGGGCCAGTCTTAAATAGACTGGAGGAAGGGTTGTTTGGGAAAAGGTGACAATAATCATGTCAGTAGACTGCAGGAAGGGTTGGTTGGGAAAAGGTGAGCAATAATCATGTCCAGAAAGAGGAATTAGAAAACAGTAGTTCTTTCCTAAAGGAGAACTGAGGGGGAACCTTGAAGGTTGTGAAGGGTGCCAGGCAAAACCTTTACCACGTGTTTTTAGCAATCTGCCTGTGCTGGTGAGAATGGGCATGAGCTGTACCCAAAGGGATGGTGGGGAATTGTTGGAACAAATATTCCAAGAGCAAGGTTTTGGGCAGGAATGGGGATGGACGGCCCCCCATGCTGTGCTCTTTATTCACATGGAAAAACCCAAGTGGTAGCAAGGCTGAGGCCTCAGTCACTCACAGGCATAATCAAACAGTGCCAGAACCAGTAAGGCACAAAATCTGAGGCCTTCCAGCTGAAAAGAAGATTTTAGCATGCTATTTCTTTGGTATTTCAAGGAGAATGAAGGCTGGGATAATACAGACATAGCTTTCACAAGTTATTGTGGTTTAAGCCCAGCTGGGATCTCAGCCCCACTCACTCCACAGGTGAGACAGGGGGAGAATTGAAAGAGTAAATCTCAGGAAACCTGTGGGTTGAGATAAAGACAATTTAATAGGTAAAGCAAAAGCAAAGCAAACCAATAAATTAATTCCAGGCTTCCCATGGGTGCTCAGATGCTCATCCCCAGGACAGCAGAGCTCCCTCACATTTGGAATGGCGACTTGAGAAGACAAACACCATCACTCCAAAAATTCCCTGCTTCCTTCTTTCCCCACTTTTATATGCTGAGCATGATGCCATGTGGTCCGGAATACGCACATCCAATATGAGCATGATGTCATATGGTCTGGGATATCCCTTGCATCCACCAGGGCCAGCTGTCCTGGCTGTGTCCCCTCCCAGCTCCTTTGCATCCCCATTTTCCCCACTGGAGGAGCAGGAAAAGCCTTGATGCTCTGTAAGAACTGCTCAGCCCCACTGAAAACACCCCTGGGTTATCAGCACTGTTCCCAGCACAAACCCAGACCTATTTTGTCCTGTGAACAAAATGAACCCTACCCCAGCCAAAACCAGCAGACAAATACAAACATCACTTTAGGAGTGTGATGCTTTAAAAAATCAATAGAGTTATATTGCTGTTTTCTCCCACACGGTCACATTTGCACTGCCATAAAGCAGCTTTATAGGGCCACAGACTGGGCTCCCCATATTGCACAAGCTGCAGCAATACCAAGCATTTTTTACAGCTGAATATCTGCACCTGCCACCAAATCCCTGCCATTAAATCAGCAGAGCCTTGATATGTACAAAAACCCATCAAATGTGCCTTTAAAAACTCTTCCCAGCACATCAAGCTCAGCCACTTAGGAATCCTTTCCCCTAAATGCTTCAATGTTTTGCTCCCCTCATTTCCAGGGGTTTGAATACCTTGTTGCACACCTTGTAAAGCTATTTAGGGATCTGGGGCTGTGATTGATTGCTTTTGATCTGGGCCATAAGTAGTTTGGAAAATCCCTCCACGAATGAACAATGGCTTTTAAAAAGAGGTCATGCAACCAAATTGCTTTGAACTCTAATAGCATTTAAGCCTCTAAACTCTTTAGGCTTATTTGAAAATCCAGCCATGAAGTTTAGATTATTTTAACCTTAAGAATTGGGAGGTAAACTGTTGAAAACCACATCCCTCCTGGGCCTGCAGTGCTGGGCATGTGTATTGGAGGGGAAATCAAAAGTAGCTATAAATAAAAAAGTGTTTTTCTTTAAAAAAAAAAAAGGCAGAAAAATCTAAACATTAACCATGAGAAAATAAAAAAATTGTTAGGTTAGTAAAATGGTTCTGGTCTCAATAATCTGCCATTAGGCATTGATGAAGCTCAGGCATGATGCAACATTTTGATTTTAGAACAAAATCCAAATTTTGGATTTGTTTTGAGGGAAAAAAAAAAAAACAACCCACACCAATCTTTCTATCAGCATCAAGTATCAAAATGATCATGAATTTTACAAAATGAGGCCTGGGTTGCCCAGGAGGTGGATTCCCCATCCCTGGAAGTGTCTGAGGCCAGATTGGCCTTGCAGCATCCTGGGGTGATGGAAGGGAATGAGATCAGCTTTGTGGTGGATTCCAGTCCAAACCATGCCCTGGTTCCATGATCTTTGAGGAGACAGACACAGCCTCAGATGGCACCACAGCTCTCCTGCACTGAGAACACAGCAGTGTGGGTTTGGGTGTGCTGAGCACCAGGATTGCCCCAAAATCTTCTGTGACGGCGTTCACAGGGGTCTGAGGATGAGGGAAGAGACGAGGATCTGACTCCATGTTTCAGAAGGCTGATTTATTATTTTATGATATATATTGCATTAAAATTATACTAAAAGAACAGAAGAAAAGGTTTCATCAGAAGGCTAGCTAAGAATAGAATAGCCAGAATAGAATAGCCAAGAAGAATGATAACAAAGGCAGCTGTCTGGGACTCTCTCTGTGTGCCAGCTGACTGTGATTGGCCATTAATTACAAACAACCACATGAGACCAATCACAGATGCACCTGTTGCATTCCACAGCAGCAGATAACCATTGTTTACACTTTGTTCCTGAGGTCTCTCAGCTTCTCAGGAGGAAAAATCCTAAGGCAAGGATTTTTCATAAAAAGGTGTCTGCGACAGTCTTCAAAAATCATTTTTTCCCCCACTGCTGCTGACATGCTTTGGCACAGGCTCGTGGACCCCAGCCCATTGAAGGTGAGATCTCCCTTTAACCCATCAGCAACAGCTTTCAGCCAAACCTGGAGGGTGGGGAAGCTCTTTGCTCTCTGTTTCAACTGAAAAAATCAGAGAAATGGGGTTTTCTTTACCAGTGCAGTTTGGCAAGGCAATGCCAGGTGTGTCTGCTGCTATAAAATCCATCCCTGCCATTCCTGGCAGGGGCTGCTGTGCCCGTGGGATCCTTGGTGCTGATTTTGTGCCACGGGGAATTTTATCCTCGGCTGCTGTGGAAGTGCTGCCACTCCATGATCCACACAGATAAAATGAGTTTATACATCCTGGGGATCAGTGTGTGACACTCCTCTGCCTGATGTCGGGGTGGCCTTGGGGTGCAGCACTAAGGAGCCAAATTTCCATCAATAATTTGGCTTTTCCCGCCCTGCACAGGGTGATTCTGGCTTGCACTGATTCCCAGTTCTCCTTCACACTTCACAGCATCAAGTCTCCAGATGAAGGGGAAACATTCCCCATTTTCCTAACCATTAAAACATTCCTTGGTTGTATACAGCAGGTTCTGGGGTTTCTCTCCTCCCTCCTCTTCACTTGGTGATACTGTCATCCTTCTCCCTTTGGTGCTATTTCAGGATGGAAAAAAAAAAATTAATTTAATTTAAGAATGAAAAAGCACACGTTTAATAAAGTTTACGGGTACTAAGAGGCTGTGCTCTCTTTTTGCTGGTGGCAGCAACATGGAAAGAGGGGGTATAAAAAGAGGGAAAAACCACACAATTTATGAAAAAAGGAGGGAAACCACAAAATTTATGAAAAAAGGGGGAAAACCACAAAATTACCCATTTGTGTCTGATTTCAGTGTTCTGAACCTCACTCACTCCATGGCTCTGCCTTCTGTGAACTCCCCAGTGGCATCACTGTTCCCATGACCTCTTGTCTTGCACCACATCAAGGTCAATGCCATACTCCTTTCTTTAAATTGCAAAAATCCTCAAAAATTCAGGTTTCCCTTAAAAATTCAGGTCTCCCTCAAAAAGTCCTGTTTCCCTGTCTCCCCCAGTGCTCAGCCCTTTGCTGTCCCTGGCCCTGCCTCGTCCACAGCATTTCTCCACTGAGATGGAAGAATTCCTGCTTGCCCTGACCAGGATTGTCCCAGTTCACAGTGAGTGAAACCCGAGGGGAAAGGAATTCCTCAAAAAATATACACAGTGGAGAAACCCCCCTCCTGTATCAGCTTTGCTGTGTGGTCAAGTAAAATGATATTCTATTTACTTTTTTAGATGTATAAACAGATTAAGTCCCAGGGAAAATATGCTCCCAAACTTCATAATATTTTATTAAATCACTGAAGTTTAATATAATCTTTTGGCTTCCACAGAAAAAAAATTTCCATTTCTTTTTCTGAGTACCTTTGATTTTATTTTCTTTTAATTACGGTTATCCGGAGTTAACGATCTGGGGTTTGCACTCCACCCAGAAAGGACTATCCAGATTAGGAGTGGGGAATTCTGCTGAAATACAGAAATACAGAAATATCCATGTGGTGGTAAGAAGTCAATGACACCAGAGCAGAAAACTCTGTAGAAACCAATGCGCAGAATTAATTGTGGCTGCATTCCTCAGTTCATTTCTTACCTAAAATATTGGCCAGCCGTGGCTTTTGTGAAGAGTTATACCTCTGTCACTGTAGGACACGAAAGAACACAAGCTCACACTGCTGCTCTCAAGGTGAAGAAAAAGGGAAGTTTATTTTCTGACTCCAACATTTATAGTTTTCTAAAAGTGACCGTGGATTGGAGGGTGACAGTGCCACCTCTCCAATGACACTGGACAAACCAACAGTCCATCAACTCTCTCCTCCTCCATAAAGGAATGCAAAACAATGAGTTATTTACAGAAAGTGTGTGAGAAAGTTCACTACAAGGATGTCAACATCAGAAAGCTTAGAAAATCTTAAAAAACCAGGGTGACACACCTCCTCCATCTTCTGTCCATGCTGCTTTTCCATCCTGGGGAAATCTCTCCTGAGCTCATCTCCAGCTCATGAGCTCAGCCCTCATGGACACAGCCCTGGATCATCCATCGGGGTGTGAAGATGCAAGAGAAGCCAACACCACCCTGAGCCTGGAACATACAGCTGGCCCCTGACGTGCCAGTTGTGCTGGCCAAGGAATGCCCCACAGGCAGCCTGGCTCCTGGGGAAAGCTGCTGGGAGCCAAGCAAAGCCCCTCAGGAAAGACCCAGCGCCTGCATTTCCACGTTGTTAATTAGGAATGATGATGGCCATCGTAGTGGTGTGGTTCTTTTCCAGTTGTGTGGATTCTGGAGGTGTGAGCATTGCCTGAGGTGTTCAGGGCTGCAGAGGAGCTTCAAATGTTGCTTGTCAGCCCCACCAATGTGTCTCTGTAACTCAGATCAACTTCTTGAAATGGAGATCAGCTCTGGAAATGGAGAGCAGCTCCTGGAGAAGGAGAGGAGCTCCTGGAGATGGACATCAGTTCTGAAAATGGAGATCAGTTCCTGGAGATGGAGATCAGCTCTGGAAATGGAGATAAGCCCTGGAAATGGAGATCAGCTCCCTCCTCAAAATGGAGACCAGCCCTGGCGATGGAATTAGCCCTGGAAATGGAGATCAGCCCTGGAGATGGAGAACGCCTTCTGAAAAGGGAGATCAATTCCCGGAAATGGAATCAGCCCTGGAGATGGAAGGTGCTCCTTCACACCAGCCTCTCTGAGTTTCCCCATTGGTGCCCAGGCAATGGTGAGGCTGGAGGTCAGACTTGCCTGGCCAGAGTTTCTCCATCTCATTTCCTTTGTTCTTCCACCAGCTGCTGTGATTTAGGGGTGTGGGCAGCAGTCCAAAGGAAATGACTGAGAGGTATTGGCTGGGGGGCAATCACCTTCCCTGGGAGAGAATCAATAGATTTTCTATCCAGCTCCCACTGGGGACCCCCAAGGCTGGGCACAGAGGAGGTGGCAGGGCAGTGGGAACCTTCTCTTGAGCAGGACAGGATTGAGAACACAGGGGAAAGAGGCCAAATACATCCTATTGACAGGGCAAACACAGTCACCATCTAATTCCTCACCTTTCTGCTCCCTCCCAGCTCTGCAGGGCTCTGCCAGTGCACAGTGAGCACCAGTGGTGTCCTGGCATCCAGGGCTTTGGGGTGTGCAGGGCTGGTGGAGGCAGAGGGACCATCCCACCAGGCCTGATGGAATGCCAGGAGCCATCTCCCTGCTGGGTTTGAATCAGCTCTGTTCACTTCTGACAGGGTCTGCTGGCCCTGCAGTCCAAGAAATGCAATTTAGGGGCACCTCCTCTCCCACCCACCTGCCACAGGAATTATAAAGAAAAACCCAATGGCAATGATACACCATGACTCAAAACCACCTCGCTGCTCCCCTTTCCTTTGACTCAAACCTTGCATTGTCCTGGGACCAAAACTCCTTCATTTTTCCACAAGGGGAAGAAGACTCAAGATTAAATGAAGAAATTATTTGTATGACTTCTCCTGGGAGCTGCTGGGGCTCAGGGCACAGCCAGCTCTGCCTGTAGAAATTGGATATTAACCCTGAGTGAGCAAGATGGGAGCTCTGCCTGACCTGCAGTGAGCCTGGTGTCTGGGAGATGCTGTTGAGGGAGTAAAGGGCTACACAAACACTTCTGGGGTCATATCTGGGCTTCCACCAGCTTGGAAATCTTGTAAATTGGGAGGTGAACTATTGAAAACCACATCCCTCCTAGGCCTGCAGTGCTGGGCATGTGTATTGGAGGGGAATTTAAAAGTAGCTATAAATAAAAAAGTGTTTTTCTTAAAAAAAAAAAGGCAGAAAAATCTAAACATTAACTATGAGAAAATAATTAGGTTATTAAAATGCTTCTGGTCTCAATAATCAAATCTGCAATTAGGCATTGATGAAGCTCAGGCTTATACACGATGCAACATTTGGATTTTAGGAGAAAATCCAACTTTTGGATTTGTTTTAAGAAAAAAAAACAACCCACACCAACCTTTCTATCAGCATCAAGTGCCAGATTGACAGAATTGACCTTTTGACAGAATTGACCTTTTTCCAGCAGAGCCTGGTCCTGGATGCAGCATTCCACAGCAGATCCCAGAAAGGTTTGGGTGGGAAAGGAGCTCAAAGATGATCTCATTCCACCCAGGCAGGGACACCTCCCACTGTCCCAGGCTGCTCCAAGCCCTGTCCAGCCTGGCCTGGGACATTTCCAGGGATGGAGCAGCCACAGCTTCTCTGGGATTTCCAGGGAATGGGCACCCAAATTCAGAGTTTGGTGTCTGAACCACCTGAACCCCTGTCAGACACGATGTGCCCTGGATGGGGATGGCTTGGGGACAGAGAGGGGCTCGTGGTGTGTGACACACACAGGGGTCTTGGGATGAGGGAAGAGATGAGGATCTGGCTCCATGCTTCAGAAGGCTTGAGTTATTATTTTATGATATATATATATTACATTAAAACTATACTAAAAGAATAGAAGAAAGGATTTCATCTGAAGGCTAGCTAAGAATAGAATAGGAAAGAATGATAACGAAGGTTTGTGGCTCGCAGAGTCTGATCCAGCAGACTCTAGTGATTGGCCATTAATTAGAAACAACCACATGAGACCAATCACAGATGCACCTGTTGCATTCCACAGCAGCAGATAATCAATGTTTACATTTTGTTCCTGAGGCCTCTCAGCTCAGGAGGAAAAAACCCCAAGGAAAGGATTTTCCATAAAAGATGTCTGCAACAATGGTGCACGTTGGACCCTGGGCATTGTCACCCCAGAGGGCAATGCCACCCTCTGCAACCCCTGCCTGGACAGCCAAACCACCCCACCAGCCTGGGAAATTCATCCTGCTTTGACACCCCATATTTTACCAGCTTCACTGAAGGGAAAATTGTCATATGCTTCCACTTTTCGAGGAGCTGAGCTGTCCTTTTGATAGCAGCTGCCAGCATAAATATACATGAGAAACAGGTTTTCAGTTCCTGAAAAATGTCTAAAAATTGTAAACAATCCCCAAGTCATATGGGGATAAACAGTCAGAATTTTAATATTGTTTATAGTTTAAAAAAGCAACAGTTGTCTGAGTCGAGTTAAGCCAAGTCCTTTTGAACAGATAATTTTCAAACATTTGGTTTCAATTCTCCCAAACCTTCAGCAGAGAAGTCCCATTCATGGAATATTTAGCTTACAATTCAAAATGAAAAATATTACAGAGTAGAAAATGGGATTGTCTATTTCAAAAAATAAATGGCCTCAGATACTGAACCATCTTGAAAACCCTTTTTAGAAAAAAAAAATTAAAGGAGAAAAAAAAACACTCAGCCAAGAAGTTTATTCAGGCTGTTCTGCTGCTGAAAATTCCAGTTTTGCTGAGTTAGTTTTTTGTTTCACTTAACAGACAGGAATATTCAATCAAAAACACAGTTCTGCTTGTCAGGCTGAGAACAGACCTGGCCCTCCTTGTCCCCCACCCTCCAGCATAGAGATTCTGACACTGGGGAGAGTGGAAAAGAGTTCTTTAATTTCCTTTTTGCATTAGAGTTCATTAGGAAAAATCCCCCTCATTGTGCCTGCATTTGCATGTCTTCTGTGGATGTTTAAATTGTATTTTCCTGTGGTTGTTTGGATTTATTTTTTCCAGTTTCATGTGTCTTTCCTGTATCACTGACACTGGATGGCTTCCCTGCTCACAATTAATTCCTGAAATAATTTATTTCACTTCTGTCACTGTTTCTCAGCTGGATGGCTCACACAAACAGAATTTGCTAGTTGTGGTGGTGGGAAATTATTTATTTAAGCTATTGGTATTGGGGAATAATCAGTCAAGTTTCATGGCAGGACTCCTTTTCCCAGACTGGATAAGACATTTCTCAGGAAGAAAGGAAAAGTTACTAAAAAGCTTTACTGGATGCATTCTGGATGCTTCACTTTCCCTTATCATAGAAAATAATTAAGTTTGGAAAAGCCCTGTAAGATCACCAAATCCAACCATTAACCCAGAACTGCCAGGCCCACCACTAAACCATGTCCTCAAGGGGCCACATTTGCACGTTTTTTTAACACGTCCAGAGATGGTGATTCCACCATTTCCCTGGGCAAAAATGCACCAGATCTGATGAGTTTTGAACCAGAATTTGTTTTTTATTCAGAGGGTGGGCAGGCCCTGGCACAGGGTGCCCAGAGCAGCTGTGGCTGCCCCAGGATCCCTGGCAGTGCCCAAGGCCAGGCTGGACAGGCCTCGGAGCAGCTTGGGACAGTGGAAGGTGTCCCTGCCATGGCAGGGGTGGCACTGGATGGGCCTTAAGGGCCCTTTTCACAAAAACCATTCAATCAATTGACATTTTGGTGTGGATTATTGCTGCTGTCCTCTGCCCCAGATCTCCTGGATGCACACAGAGGGGTTCATGTGGGACACCAGAGCAGTTGGAGCTCTGGCAAACCCTCTGTGCAGAGCATCAGAGAGTTCCCGCCCTGAAACACAGCAGAAGCAGCAGAAAAAAAAAAAAATAAATAAAAGAGCTCCCAGATGTTCCACTTGACTTTCTATCAGGCTCTTTGCTACCTGTGTGGCCTTGGCAGAGCCCTGGGGTTTCTTGGACGTGAGCTCCCCTGCTCCTGCTGGATCCATCCCAGGCTGGGAGCTGGCTGGTGCTCAGGGAGGAGCAGCCAAGCTGCAGCTATTTCCTCCTTCCTCTCCCAGCCCGTGGGCTGTGCTCCAGTGTCTCTGCTGAGAGGAGAAGTTTTTTTGGTTCATCAAATGAAATAAAGATTGGAGGGATGAAAGGGAAGGTTCCAGGGAGCTGCAGGTGGGGAGACCTCACATAGCTGGAGGGCAGCTGTCTCTGTAGGGCTCAGTCCTACAGAATTTGTGCTTCACCCTTTTCCCTATTCCATCTCCAGGAATGAGAGATTTTTCCACCCTTCCTTTCCCCCAGCCCTTCTCCCCCTCACGCCCAGGGCTTGGGCATTGGCTTGTCACAGACATCTTTTATGGAAAATCCTTTCCTTAGGATTTTTCCTCCTGAGAAGCTGAGAGGCCTCAGGAGCAAAATGTAATCAATGATTATCTGCTGCTGTGGAATGCAACAGGTGCATCTGTGACTGGTCTCATGTGGTTGTTTCTAATTAATGGCCAATCACAGTCAGCTGGCTCGGACAGAGAGTCCAAGCCACAAACCTTTGATATCATTCCTTCTTTTTCTATTCTTAGCTAGCCTTCTGATGAAATCCTTTCTTCTATTCTTTTAGTATAGTTTTAATGTAATATATATCAAAAAATAATAAATCAGCCTTCTGAAACATGGAGTCAACATTGTCATCTCTTCCCTCAACCTGAGACCCCTGTGAACACGGTCACACTGGAGAATGCTGGGCACACTGCTCACCCACACTGTGCTTGGAGAAAACAGTGACCAAACCCTGACCAAACACTGACTAAACACTCATTAAACACTGACTAAACACTGATTTTTCTATCAGATACTCTCAGAATCTCTGCTGCTCAGAGTGACCCAATATAGAAAGTCTCTATTCCCAGCCTGGCAGTCGAAGAAGGAGTCAGAACTCTTCTATTCTTGTTCTCAAGGTTGTTTATTGTTTCTTATCTATAAAATTATTTCTCCAACCTGCTGAGGTCTGTCTGGCAGGTTGGGGTTGAGGCGCACTAGTGTTATCTTTTTATACTAAAAGTACTTGTACATTATTTACCATAACTTCCCAATACCTATCACCTATTTTAGACAGTGAGCTTCTACTCTAAACCAATCTAAAAATGCCAACATCACCCAGAACATGGAGGCCAAGAAGAAGAAGAAAAAAGGACAAGGCACACTCAAATTCCTCCATCTTGGGACCCCGAGCCCTCATTCTAAAAACCTCAAAAATCTATTTTTCACCCTGTGACAAACTAACTATTGTTCTACTTAAAATTTCTTGACTTGTAATTCTTCATATAAAGGTTGGTAATTGTTTTTCCATGGGTCAAGATCAAAGGCACAGGGGTCTTGTGCTCTGTGCCAGGGTCTCTGAGCCCCCTGGGTTGGGGCTGGAGCCCTCCAGGGCAGCCAGAGGGATTTCCTGGGTTCCAACAAGATCCAGGCTTTGGGGCTTTCCATGCCCAGCCCTTGGCCCTCATCCTTCCATGTGCCAATCACCCAAACTCAGAATGAAGCAGATTAATGAGATCCAGGGCGTAAAAAATACTCCCTGCCTTAGTAATCCCAGTTCCAATTTATTGGCACACAAACCACCAGTTTCCCTTGGTTACTCCCTGTTGGAAATTCCTTTTCCAAGCTCTCCTTCCTTTCCAGCTCCACCACACCCATGTCCAAGCAGACATGACACCAAGAACTGCTGCAAATCTCCATGCACAGAGGGTGCAGCTCCATCCTCAGGCTACCTCCTTGTTTTTGTGCCTGCCCATATCCATCCCCTGCTCGTCTTCCCTTCAGCTTTTTGCTGAACCTACAGCAAACATTTTGGCCATGCCTCTTTGGTGCTGTCACAGTGGAAACCTTCACATCCAGAGGGGCTCAGTACTCAGCTCTTCCACTGTGTGGAAAAGTGGCTTGGGAGGATGTGACAGTGTTCACAGGGGTCTGAGGGTGAGGGAAGAGACGAGGATCTGACTCCATGTTTCAGAAGGGTCGATTTATTATTTTATGATAAATTACATTAAAATGATATAAAAATATACACTAAACTATACAATTTACAATATACATTATTATTGTAATGTTATATACAATATAATGTATATAACAATGTAATGTTATATACAATATAACACTAAACTGTAAAATATACATTAAACTATAAACTATACATCCACAACACATAAATCTATATAAAAATATAGATTAAAACTATACTAAAAAATAAAAGAAAGGATTTCATCAGAAGGCTAGCTAAGAATAGAAAAACAAAGAATGATAACAAAAGCTTCTGTGTCAGAGAGTCCAAGCCAGCTGACTGTGATTGGCCATTAATTAGAAACAACCACATGAGACCAATCACAGACGCACCTGTTGCATTCCACAGCAGCAGATAATCACTGTTTACATTTTGTTCCTGAGGCCTCCAGCTTCTCAAGAAGAAAAAATCCTAAGGAAAGGATTTTCCATAAAAGATGTGTGTGACAGGGGGACCTGGAGCTCCTGCTACTGCTCTGAAGAGCAAGGACCAAGGGATCTGTGTCTCCCTGGAAGGATTTCCATCCCCACAGCAGATTTTCAGCAGCATTAACAGCCAAAGCCTGCACAGAAAAATGTCTGTTTGTGGGTAATAAAGGCAGACAGATGCCCCCTGCATGCAAACTGCCAGTGCCTCGGAGACAAGAGGCTCTAAATAAATAATAACAAATCCTAGAGCTGAATGCACAGTTCCTATTTGCATCATAAATAAATGAGGAGGCTTTTATTTACTCATTCTGGGGGCAGAGCACAAACCAGAGGAAATCCTCAGAGCTCCCAGAGATTGTCATTAGCTCAGCACAAGTGCTCTGTCCCCTGCAGCTGCTGCCCCAGGAGATGCCCTCAGTGCTCATCAGTGAGAGGGAGAACCACACAGGGCCTCTGTGAGGATGGAGAGCTGATGGAGAGCAGGGAAAGGGACCTGGGAATGCTGGTCAATCCTGGGCATGTGTGATTTGTTCACAGGGGTCTCAGGTTGAGGGAAGAGACGAGGATCTGACTCCATGTTTCAGAAGGCTGATTTATTATTTTATGATATATATGACATTAAAACTATACTAAAAGAACAGAAGAAAGGATTTCATCAGAAGGCTGGATAAGAATAGAAAGGAACGATAACAAAGGCTCTGTCTCGGACTCTCTGTCTGAGTCAGATGGGTTGTGATTGGCCATTAATTAGAAACATCCAACATGGGCTAATCACAAATGCACCTGTTGCATTCCACAGCAGCAGATAATCAATGTTTACATTTTGTTCCTGAGGCCTCTCAGCTTCTCAGGAAGAAAAACTCCTAAGGAAAGGATTTTTCATGAAAAAACCCTAACCTTTCTCCTTTCCTTTCTCCTTTCCTTTCTCCTTTCCTTTCTCTTTCTCCTTTCCTTTCCTTTTTCCTTTCCTTTCCTTTCCTTTCCTTTCCTTTCCTTTCCTTTCCTTTCCTTTCCTTTCCTTTCCTTTCCTTTCCTTTCCTTTCCTTTCCTTTCCTTTCCTTTCCTTTCCTTTCCTTCCCTTCCCTTCCCTTCCCTTCCCTTCCCTTCCCTTCCCTTCCCTTCCCCACCTAAGCTTTTGCAATGCAAAGCAGGAGATGCTGGAAATGCAAAGGGAGCCTCCATCAGCTGTTCCTCCTCTAACCAGCCACCCCTTGACCCTAAATCTGACCCAGGCAGCCCCTGGGGCAGGCTCATGCATTTTTCATGGTCCATGATGTCCATGCTTCACCCCTGGGGATGGTGGCAATGAGGAAACCCCCAGTGACCAACACCAGCTTGCCTCTGGCAGCCCGGGCTGTGCTGTGTGAGTGTGTCAGGATTTTCAGCTTCACAGGAAGAAAGCCAACACTGTGTGCAGAGTGGGAGAGATCTCAGAGAAATCCCCTCAGCCTGGTGTTCCTTTTACTGTGCCAGACACTGAAACAGCCCTGGGATTTTCCTTGTGAGCATTGATTTTGGAGGTTTCCCTCAGCTGAATCATTTCTCGTTATGGCACTGAGCGACTGCTCTGCCTGGCTCTGTGCCACCTCCATGGCAGGGGCCACGTTCTGTAATGCTTTGTGTTTCCCCATTAGAGGAGAGCAAGCCTGCCCATGTTTCCTTGGCAGAAAAGCAGGCTATGACATGAGGTCTGTGGCCAAGAATCACCATAAACCCAAAGCTGTTTCATTTTAAATGACAGCTCCATTTACACTGTGGTGGGAATGAAGAAAGGCCTTCCCCTACAATCCTATTTGTTTATTTTTCCATGCTCATTGCTAACAAGCGCAACAGCAAGTTTTTAACACTGGCCATGTCAACCCATCCCATTACAGTAAATTCCTGTGTTGCATGAGCAGCTAGAGACATGAATAATTTAACCATGGTTTAAACAACATTAAACTAAAAGTTTAATCAAGACCAACTATGACATCTTTCCCTAAAAGAATCACAGAACAAGGCCCTGGCTCTGGTTTCACTGCACCAGAAGGACACACAAATCCTCAGTGAGGTTTCAGACAGACCAGGGAACATGACCCAGGTACAGCAGGAGGAGCAAGGGGAGAGGCAGGCAGGAGCTTGGTGCTCCTGTGCTGTGCTTGCTGCAAGGATGGAAATACCATGGAAAATGCAGGGAAAAGGGGCAGAGTAGCTCAGGTGGTGGATATGAAAATGGCAAAAACTCTTGGGCTAAACAGAGACCAGTGGGAGGAGCAACCATGTGCAGGAGGCAGGAAAATCAGAGCCCAGGCAGGAAAATCTCAGCTCGGGCAGGAAAATCACAGCCCAGGCAGTGGGAGAAACCTGCTGAATCAAACAGTGCAGGAAGGATCATCCCTGAACATAGAGACAGTCATCCATGAACAGAAACAGACAGGATCATCCATGAACAAACACAGAAAAGATCATCCATGAACAAAACCAGACAGGATCAGCCATGCACACAGAGATGGTCATCCATGAGCAAACACAGAGGGCCATGCATGAACACAGAGAAGGAAATATCATGGAAAGATGGAAACAAACACAAATGAACAAACACAGAAAGGGTCATCCATGAACAGAGAAAGGATCACCCATGAACAAACACAGAAAGGATTATCTATGAAAAAACACAGAGAGGGTCATTCATAAGCAGAGAAATACCATGGAAAGATGGAAACAAACACAGATGAACAAACACAGAGAGGGTGATGAACAAACACAGAAAGGATCATCCATGAACACACAAAGGACCATCCATGAGCACAGAGAGGATCGTCCATGAAAAAACACAGAGAGATCACCCATGAACAAACAGAGAAAGGATCATGCATGAAAAACACAGAGAGGGTTATCCATGAACACAGGGATGGAAATACCATGGAAAGATGGAAACAAACACAGATGAACAAACACAGAGGGGACCATCCATGAACAAACACAGAAAGAATCATCCATGAACAAACACAGAAAGGGCCATGCATGAACACAGAGATGGAAATACCATGGAAAGATGGAAACAAAAACAGATGAATGAACACAGAGAGGACCATCCATGACCAAGCACAGAGAGGATCATCCATGAGGAGAGAGATGGAAATACCATGGAACAAACAGAGAGGGCCATCCAGGAACACAAAGAGGGTCATCCATGAAAAAACACAGACAGAATCATCCATGAACAAACACACAAAGGACCATCCATGAACAAATACAGAGAGGATCATCCCTGAACACCTGCTGGTCTCACCAAAGGACCAGAGAGCCACATTCCTCTCATTCAGTGTGGGAGCCCTCAGACACCTGAGGTCACAGTGTGTGGCACACCCTGGCACATTTCTAATGCCACCAACATCAGGGAAAGCAGATGCTGACGTCCAGCTCCCCTCGAGCAGCATCAGCCTCTTCAGCTGAAACCCACATTTCCCCAGAGGATTCTGGAGGAGAAAAATTGACCAGTTACAAGCTGAAACTCAATGGCAGCCAGGCAAATCCTCCCTCTCTGGACCTTTCAAATCACTTTCTGAAGCCCTTGTGCAGCCCAGGCCTCTCTCTGCCCACGAGCTCTGATTTATTAAGTGTTTTAAAGGATTTTATGGCTGTTTCTGCAGTGGGAGATCACCACAAAGGCTCAGGCCACACTGCTGGCTCGGGGCTGCATGTTTGTGCCTCTCCAAAATTCACAGCCACGCTGATTTTACTCCAAGCAGCCAGGGCATCCTGCAGTCCAAATGGTTCATTATCTCCCTTTCTTTAAAAGGTCAAGAAATGCTCTCTGCTTGGCAGATGGACTAGGGTAGGAGTCGTGGAGTCTCAGGATTTGTAACATAACAAGGTTATTAAACTGCAAACCCTGAGCAGAGGCAACAGCAAAAATTTGCCTGAAGTTTTAAAGAATGAAAAAAAAGTGATATTTTGAGAAAATTATTTTTTCCCTTTTTTTTACCAAAAAAGCTGGCTCTCAAAGCAAATAACTCTGCTTTCCAAGTAACTTCATTTCTCATTCTTTATTTCTTCTCTGACCTGTTGCTCCAGGCCCTTCTTCCCTTTTGCTATATATTTTTTCCCTGCTGCAGCTACTGGAGAAAAGAAGGAAAAGACGAGAAAAGAGTAGGAACTCCCTCCCCTAAAAGTTACTCATTCAACACGTTCAGCTCCCACTGCCTTTGTGTCAGATTGAGAAATCCAAAGCTCATCAGGACCAAGTACAACACCCAGCTGAAAGCGCAGGAGGAGCTCCTGGTGCTGCAAGGGAGCATCTTTGGGTCCAGGGCTGTTTTGGGATGGATTGGCACCCACACCCTGTACTGATGTCTCACATGAGCACCAGGAATGGGATCACAAAAAGAAATAACAGCCCGGCATTAAAAATATACATCCCATCTTCACCTCTTTGCTGCTGAGTCTTGCTGACTGTTTAAGCTGGAAGGGACCAAATGAAGACAAATGCACTTAATAATGATGAGTCCCCAAACCAGAAAACCTCTGAGAGTTTGTGGTGCTTTTCTACTGCTGAGAAATCCAGCAACAACACTCCTTGGCTCTCTTGGCTTTCTGGGGTTGAAATGGCTCCTGAGGTATTAAAAAGTCTCCTTTTTCCCAGCCCTGCGACCAAAGAAGTCGAGATTTGTCGGTTTTGCTTTTCAAGGTTGTTTATTTTCTCTTATCTATTGCATTCTCTCTCTGACCTGCTAAGATCTGTCCAGCAGGTTGGTTTGTGGCACAGTCCCTGCCTTTGGGGTGGTGTTGGCTTTTTATACTAAAAACTATGTGTGCTTTATTTACAATAATTTCCCAATACCTATCACCTATGTTAGACAGTCTGCTCTAAACCAATCCAGAAGTGTCACCATCACAGCAGAAGATGGAGGAGAAGAGGAAGAGGAAGAAGAAGAAGAAGAGGAAGAAGAGGAAGAAGAGGAAGAAGAAGGAGAAGGAGAAGAAGAAGAAGAAGAAGAGGAAGAAGAGGAAGAGGAAGGAGAAGGAGAAGGAGAAGAAGAAGAAGAAGAAGAAGAAGAAGGATGAGGACAGGACATGTCCAGATTCCTCCATCTTCCTTCTTAACCCCCATTCTAAATCCCCAAAATTCTACTTTTTCACCCTGTGATAAATTCACTATCGTTCTACTCAAACTCTTGTGGCTTGTAACTCTTCACACAAAGCTGGGATTTTTTTTCCATGGGCTAAAATCAAAGGCACAGGTGTTTCTGACTCTGTGCCAGGGTCTCTGAGCCCCCTGCCAGGGTCTGGAGTCCTCCAGGGCAGCCAGAGCAATGTCCTGGGTTCTGACATGCTGGCAAACAAGTTTGGCCCCAAATTCCATGGGCTGGGTGCTCAGGAGCTGTTCCTGTACAACCCTGATTGTCCTCATTACCCTTGGTACCCCCAGCTCTCCATGGAGCATTGGCCAGGAGCCAGGAATGCCAGCCCCAAATTCCCAGCCTGGCAATGCTCAGCAGAACTCAGACTTTCACCTCTGCAGGGCTTTATGCAGCCCTAGCTGAGTTTTATTGACTCCAGTAGCTGCCTGGACAAAGCATTCTTTGTAAACCCCATTAAGCTCCTGCTTCCAGCAAACACTTTTTCCTTCCACGTTGTAATTATCTGCCAACAGAGCAGAAAGCAGGATCCACTCCGGGGGCTTGCAGCACCCATTTCTGTGCCACAGGTGCTTTGTCACAGTGGCACAATGGTGCATTTCTGCAGTCATGGGAGGAGGAACAGAGGGAAGGTGGGTGCAGGGGGAGGTTGCAGGCTGGAGGAAGAGGAGCAGGAGGAGTGATGATCATTGGGATGAAGCTCCTGCCCAGATTCTCTGCTTCGCCTGTGCTGAAGCAGCACAAAGGGTGAATGTCACTATGGGACACGAAATAACACGATGTGGACATGCAGCTCTTTCAAGGGTAAAAGAGTATATTTAATTTTTGACTTTAATATATATAGATTTTTTAAAGTGACAGTGGAATATAATAATATTTATATTATATTATATTATATTATATTATATTATATTATATTATATTATATTATATTATATTATATTATATTATATTATATTATATTATATTATATTATATTATATTATATTATATTATATTATATTATATTCATATCATAAGAAATTATATACTAAAACTACACTAAAGAGAAAGGATATCTCAGAAGGCTAAACAAGAATGAATAATGAAAACCTGTGACTGACCAGAGAGTCTGACCCAGCTGGCTGTGATTGGTCATTAATTAAAAATAATTCACATGCTGGGTAAGCAATTCTCCAAATCACATTCCAAAGCAGCAAAACATGGAGAAGCTGAAGCGTCCCTGGAAAAGAAATCCTGGTGAAGGGATTTTTTCATAAAATACCACAGTGATAGGGTGTCTGTGCTGTCCATTAGCTCAGAGAGGACTTTCCCCTGGGAGCAAGGCCTGCTGGAATCCAGGGAAGCAGCCCTGGGAGTGTCCAACTTTGCTCAGGGTATCCTGGCTCCTTTAAACAGCCCTTAAACACCTTCTCCTTTCTCCCTGCTCACTTTCTTTGTGTCACCTGCAAATTTAGATTAACAAGGAGGTTTGACAAAGTGCTGCTGTGTATGTTAATAAACCCATTAGTGTCGGCCTGCCTGACATATAACCTGCAGAGCCTCCAGTGTTTACTAATATGATTGTCAAAGCAGAGGAACATTACTTTTTAATGACATTTCATATCACTTCAGTTGAAGTAATATCCTGGGACACGATAATCAGAAAGCCATTTAGCCACAGAACTATGTGCTGAATCGAGGCTGGTGCATGAAAAAATGCTCATTTTGTCAGAATTAAAACATTTGTGTTTGCTTCATAAGTTGTAAGTGCACTTGTGGAGGAGAAACATGTTGTGAAATATTTATTGGAAGCAGCCAGGCTCAGGTAAATGGGGCTTCAAAATGAAATGCTGGGAAGGGTTATTATTCTAGTCGCTGTCTCTTTTGCATATGATACATCAACTGACAATTCAAATGCATGAAATGCTTAATAAAGCAATGAGATTTTAGAACTTCTCTTTAAAGAGAAGTTCTGAAGGGCTATGAGTGGCCATAACCAGCCCAGCTGAATTTATTGCTGCTTTCAGAGCCAGGCAATGGCTGCAAGATGGACTGAGAGGGAGTTTGATTTTATAGCGCACCTCACATGCTCCAGGTGATTCCAAAATGTAAAATAAAATGAGTGTGGTTACAAAGGCAGCAGGGAATGCTGCCCTGCTGCTCTCCACAATCGTTCTCTCTCCAGCCTGGCTGTCCAGGGCCATCTCTGAGCTTTGCTCTGAGCTTTAGAGGCAGCAGATTGAGGAGCAAAGGAGGAAAGTCAACTGGGAAACTCCTAGAAACACCCTCAGGGCTGCACTGGAGTCATTGAATAAAACAAAGAAATCATCCTGGTTTAGATATAGATAAATAAATTAACAATAACTTCATAATTTCTCCTTTTTTTTTTTGAAATAAAGAACCAAGGGGATCCCTCTTTCAATGTGGTCAGAACAACCCTTCTGATAGAAATCAGCAATTGATTTAGTT
Source organism: Ammospiza nelsoni (assembly GCF_027579445.1). NCBI lineage: Eukaryota > Metazoa > Chordata > Aves > Passeriformes > Passerellidae > Ammospiza > Ammospiza nelsoni. Next base: position 5,421,039 of record NC_080651.1, read on the forward strand.
CAACTCTCCTCTTGGATGGTGGAGAGAGCTGATTAAAGCTATGCATGTACTCCTAATAGGAGCAGGATGCCTTTCTGTCATTATTATTAATTATGCTACTGTGATTACTATCTGTTCATCCATCCACTCATTCCCCTTTCTAGCATCCCAGCACTGGACACGTATGTATGAATACAGATTTTTATTATCTTTTTGTTCCAGGTTTTCCAGGGAGAAAAAAATAAGAAACAAACCAAAGCCCCCACCAAAAAAAAAAAAAAAAAAAACAGAAAGAAAACAACCCAAAAAAACCCCCAAAATTTCCCCAAAACAGAAACAAAACAAAAAAACCAAAAAAACAAAACAAAACCCAAAAAACCGAAAATATACTCCCAAAAAACCAAACAGGAAAAAAACCCAAAAAACCACCAAACCAAACACAAAAAAACCCAAAAAACAAACCAAACCCCTGAATCTACAGGATTTCTTTGCAGAATGTGTGAGAATGTGAGTGTGTCTGTGTGAGAAAGTGGTGGGAGATGCGTGGGTGTGATGTACGTGGGAGCATTTGGCTGTGACAAATGCACAAAGGGAAGGTTAAACCAGGAAAAAAAAGAGACTTTTTGTTTAATTTGGACCCACTGGGCTCTTCCAACCTCCCCTGCCACAGAAGAACCTGGGTGTGAGCCCTGGGAACCTCTGCCACTCTCATTCTCCCACCTGGCACTCAGGTTTTCTTGACTGGCCCCAGGATGGGCAGAAATTCTCCTTCACCAAATAATTAGGCTGTGATAAGAGGAAACAAAGGAGCAGTGAGGGCTGCACTAAAAGATGAATTATTAGGCCAAGATGGAAATCTCTGTTGATAAATGACAGGCCCCAAGCAAGGAAGGACTCAGCAGAACACAGCGACACCCTTGTTGTGACACGAGGAAGGAACAACATCAAAAGGCACAACAAAGACCCTGTGCTGCCACCTTGACCAACTGATTAATCAAATGCTATCAATATTTCCCTCTCTTTTTTTTTGCATCAGTTCCAGCCTCCAAATGTGGTGTGCAGGATGTTGTGTCCAGTCGTGGAGCTGGTTTGAAACCATGCAGAGCTCCCTGGCAAATACCATGAGGGTAGAGTGAAGCTGCCAAAACATCCCAAGGATTGCTGCCAAAATCCAGTGGATCCTCACAGCACTTCAAAGTTAACACTCCAGCACTGAGCCACAGCAGTCTGGGGACAAAAACAAAAAGAAGAAAGAACCAGTTTTTTCCATTTCTCTCCCTCAGCAGGGTGGGTGATGCCTTGCCCTCCAAGTGGAAGAGCTGCCATTTATTAATGCTCAATTCCTGGGATTTTTAAATCCTAGTTTAGAGCTGGGGAAACATCTACTGGTGTCACTGAAAACAAACCTGACACTGGGTAAAACACTGGAATCAGCAGGTTTTGACATTGCAGCTACTCCTGGGCTTTGGGAGGAGAGGGGCAGAAAGTTTTTATGCCAACAAGGTGCAAGAAGAACCCTGGGATTGACACCAGCCATGATCAATGACACTATTGGAGCTCCCTGTAGACTGGAAAGCAGCTATCACTGAGGATTTTTTTTCTTTCTTTTTTTTTTTTTTTTTTTTTTTTTTTTTTTTTTTTATTCTTTTTGGAAGAATCAATAGAAACAACTAGCAGAATTCACATATTCACATGTGTGTATATGTTGTGTATACCTATATACACACACCTTTAAAAAACTGAAATGGCTTGATCTGGAATTTCTAAACTTTTCCTTTTCCTTTTCCTTTTCCTTTCCTTTCCTTTCCTTTCCTTTCCTTTCCTTTCCTTTCCTTTCCTTTCCTTTCCTTTCCTTTCCTTTCCTTTCCTTTCCTTTCCTTTCCTTTCCTTTCCTTTCCTTTCCTTTCCTTTCCTTTCCTTTCCTTTCCTTTCCTTTCCTTTCCTTTCCTTTCCTTTCCTTTCCTTTCTTCTCCTCTTCCAGCAACCACCACCAAAATCCACCTCTCCATTTAATGAGATTATCAAGGTACCATGCTAGATCTTTATTAGTTAAAGCTGACCACGCTGCAGAACTTAGCCTGAATTGTAATGAGGTGACTGCCAGAGTGAGGAGTGAAGCCAGCAAGCAGATTTATGCCAAATGGGTCTCTGCCTTAGGGAATATGCTTCCTGCTCTTTAACTCCCTGCAAACTGGTAGTTTTCAGGGAAAACCCTGAAAGTTCAGCTTTCCTTGCCTGTGGTGCCACTGCTTCATGCTCGCACCAGCTTAATTCCACTGCTGTGGTGATTTGCATGAGCACAAGGTAAGACAGAAATGGATTTATTTGCTCTGATGGCTCACAGCAGGATTTAGCATTGAGGACAACTCTACATGGCAAGTCCTGCCTTCTCTGCTTTACTTGACTGGCAAATTGGAGAGACCAAAATATCAAATATTAATACTGTTGGGTGTTGATATCAGCAGCATTTATTTTTACAGCCATCTTCTGCCCTCAAGCCAGTTAATTTGGATCCCAGTGTTTCATTTTGTGTAAAATGGGGGCAGGAAGGAACAAGTGAGAGAAAGTTCTGCTATCAAACAAACAATGCTGGCTTTGCACAAGGGAGAGATCTCCTGGACATCCTTTGGTACAGGAGCCCCAGAGGACAAAATGCATCTCTGCAACTGGATCAATTAAAATTGGCGTGGAGGAGAATTGTATTTGTACAATTTATAAAATTGTATTTGCAGGGAATGTCCCAATGAAGATAGGAATGATGCATCTGACTCCATGTTCTCAGAAGGCTAATTTATTACTTTATAATACTCATAATATAATACTATATTAAATTAATATAAAGCAATAATATAATACTATATTATATTAATATAATACTATATTAAAAAATACTATACTATACTATACTATACTATACTATACTATACTATACTATACTATACTATACAAAAGAATACATAGAAAAGATATTTATTTCCCTAACAGGGTGATGATGATGATGATCCCAGGCTGATAGGGGCTCAGTATTTCCATCTCCTTAACCAGGCAGACTCTAAACCTTTCCATATATTGATTTTTATGGCAGCAGTATTAGTAACAGTGCCTTGTGTACTCCACTGTGTGCAGCATGTGATGAATAAGACCATTAAAGAAGTTTTCACAGTTCAAGAAAGAGGGGGAGATGTGAGAAATGGATTTGTAAAGAATTCTCAAAACCTGACAGAAAGCTCACACGACCTTGTACATCTGTGTGCAAACTTTGGGATAAGGTGTGCTGGCTTAGGAGGTCCATGGAATAGAGTTGACATTGTGGAGAGAGAGATTGAACTGGAAAAAAATTTCAACAAGTTTCAAAATGGAGCTTTGCAAAAACACCAGATATTTTAGAGAATTAGAATTGGGGAAAGATGCATTTTAGCAGGACCACATGGGGAAAAAATATAGGTGATGGGTGTTAAATATAGGCGAAAATATAGATAAAAATAGAGGTGATTGGTGTTAAATATAGGTTAAAATAGAGGTGATTGGTGTAAAATATTGGTTTGAATAGAGGTAAAAATAGAAGTTATTGGTGTTAAATATAGGTAAAAAATATCGGTAAAAATAGAGGTGATTGGTGTTAAATATAGGTTAAAATATAGGCAAAAATAGAGGTGATTGGTATTAAATATAGGTTAAAATAGAGGTGATTGGTGTTAAATATTGGTTTAAATATAGATAAAAATAGAGATGATTGGTGTTAGAAGTAACAGCAGCATTCTGGGGCAAAAAGCTAATAGGCTGAAAAACATCTCTAAGGTATTGTTAGCAGGAAATGGATTGGCTTCTGATGGAATGGAGTTGAGTTTTACATCCCTTATGTCTCACCCTTGATCGAGACTGATAATGGAACAAACTCTTTTAAAATGCTTCTGATTTGCCCCATCTCTGTAAAGACTGGGAAAGCCAAGCCCTGCTCTTCGCTGAGCACACCGGAGGAGGCTGTGATTTATCCAGGGGCACGGGGGCAAGTGGCTGATCTTCCAGAGGCTCAGTAACTCGGACCAGCTGCACACTGACTGCCAGGCAGCTTCTCCCCATCCCTTTTTTGCCTCCATGGAGGACAAGGAGCAGCCCAGATCTGAAGGGAGGTGCAGCTCCAAGCAGGGCTGACGCGCCTCTATGCCAGCGTGGGATGGATTAGAATTAGTTTTTGCTAATTTGCTCCACATGGAGCCTTCAGTTTGAATTCTGTCTCCTGAATCAAGAGGCAGACCACCCTCTTGGCATCCTGACTGCTGTATTTCCCAAAGTGGGGGATGAATTCCTCATCCATCCTGTGCTTCAGGCAGGGCTGTACCCACTGCTCCAGGGAAAGGAGTGTGTGCATTCAACTTCCCCAAACCCCACAGCTGATCCAAACTTGGGCAGTCATTGCAGAAAAGTCATCTGGAAAGATGGGACTGCATCACCCGGAGCTGGAATTGGACAATTAACCCCAATATCTAAATGGACCAAAACATAAAAGTGTGAAAACTCCTGACTCTGAGTCCGTTTTGGTTCATCTTGGGTGCAGCCCTGGCTGGGCTCTTGTGCTGCCCAAGGTGGATCCTTTGAAGATCTTTTTAATAAATCCCTGCATTATTCTTTAACTCTGTCCAGCTCTGTTCCAGGCAGCCTCTCAAGGCCTCACTGTCACAGGCTGTCCACTTTCACTCTGCTTTCCTTCTCCATCTGGAACTGAGCAGTCTGATATTTTTGTTTGTGTTTTACAGCACAAAAACCCTCATGCAAGCTGGAAAGGCTTTACCATTATTTCCCCAACACTGAAATATGTGTCTGCAGTGTGGTGCTTTTTAGCACAGCATCCACTCAGATGGTGGGGAATTCATCACAGCCCAGGGTGAGTAATTCCAATGGCTCATTACTCTTTCAATTACAAACTGGCACTTTCTTTGCAGTCTGAATTTGTCTAATTTTGGTTCCGGCCACTGGATATTGATATGGCTTTGTCTGTTAGATTAAAGAGAGTTCTGTTATATCTCATCTTTCGTAAGTGCTCTTCATCTTTAATAAGATACTTCTTGATCTCCTTTTGATAAGCTGAATTATTAAGCACCTTCAGTATCTCAGTGTGAGCAGCTCAGCTCCACCCCACAGCCCTCACTCTGTACCTTCATTGTCCTCCTGGATTCCTGCTTGGATACTGCTTGGTTGCCCACTAAGCCCATCATGCCACCATGAGACCTCAGTGTGGAGCTGCCACATCTGCCACATCTGCAGGGGCACTAGATGTGGACATCTGCATTTAGGCACCTGAATCAAGCCCTCAAATTCCAGAAAGAGGAAAGAAGATTCATCTCCCCTAAACTGAACCACCAACAGGTATAGCAGTAGAGCAAACCTGTCACCTCCTCTCCTGAGGACATCTTGCTCAGTCACAGCTCACAAGTAGTTTTGTGGTATTTAAATTAACACTGATTTAAGGTGCCAGTGTTCAGAGGGTGGCTGTGATGCATCTTGTTGTGGTTATGGAGCCACTGGTGTGACTGAGACCTCTGGGCTTCTGTCAGCTTTATCCCTGTGGGTTTGGGAGGAGGACATGCTGCTGGTGCAGGCCCCTGGCCTGCTTTGCCAGTAAAATCCAGCGGAGTTAAACTGTTTGATGCTGTTTATTGTGGCCTCAAGGACAGAGTGTCGTGTCATCTTCTGTTGTTTGGTTCTAGGTACTTCAGAAATCATCCCAGCCTTTGTGCTGGGGTTCAGACATTGGCCAGGAGCTCTCAAGGAAAACCCCCAGCCATGTTCTCCACCTGCACGTCCACCTGGGGGGGGACCTGAACAGCACTGCCAGATTTCTCATGGCTCTTCTGAATCCCTTGGCTTGAGATGGCCCCTGCTCTGATGGTGTTTCAGAGCTGTTCTACAGGACTGTGGCTGTTAGTTGTGTAATTTGGATTTATATACAGTGACTGATCATGTGCCAAGAGTTTTATTATGGACAACAAATCCCATTCAATCAACAGCAGCGCCCAAACAGCCATTGTTGAACCCCAGTGCTTAGAACAGAGTTGGATGACTCCAGGCAGGCCAGATGGGACCCACCACCCTCACTGTGCTCTGTGTGAGCTATCAGCATGTGGAGGGGCTGCAGATTCCCTCACCAGCTGTGCTGGTTCCAGGCCCAGCTGGAGAGTTCTGCTGCCTGGAATGGTTTGAGTGCAGGAGGTTGTGCAGTGTGCAGTGAGTCAGCCAAGGTGGGACCTGATGGGAAGTCCTTGCAGTCAGAGTGCAGCAGAGCAGAGAGCCTGGCTATTCTGCCCCACCAGACAGTTTATGTGGGAACCCAGAGCATGGGGAACATTGCTCTGTCTGCTCTGACCCCCAGAGAAACAGTGCCTTTAGCCTGCACCCATGGAGAGGGCTTCTGAGGCTTCGGGATAGGTTAGAATTTACCAAGGCGTGAAAATAGATAATAGAGGGTAGTACAGTATGTCACTTGGGTGAGAAATTTAGGTTTTGGGATTTTTAGTAGCCCCTGTCGTCATCGTCGTCTTCTTCTTCTTCTTCTTCTTCTTCTTCTTCTTCTCCTTCTTCTTCTCCTTCTCTTTCTTCTTCTTCTCCTTCATCTTCTCCTTCTCCTCCTCCTCCTCCTGCTGACATTATGGCTCAAGATGCCTTTACCTTTGAATGCTACTGGAGAGTCTCCAGAAGGGAGTGTCTCCAGACATCTAAACTTCTGCAGAACTCTGCTTCTCCTCCTTTTTGTCACACTGTACAGCAAGTAAATTACTAGGGACCTTAAAACACGGTGATATATTTCCCTACTGGTGTCAGTGAGAAACCCTGGAGACAAGAAGGGGACAGCTGATATTGATTATTGACTGATTGATTACAGTGGGTGCTGCTCACTGCCCAAACTACCTTCTGCCTGTAGCCATGATATTTTCTGAAAAATCCTTTCCTTAGGATTTTTCCTCCTGAGAAGCTGGGAGGCCTCAGGAAAAAAATGTAAACAATGATTATCTGCTGCTGTGGAATGCAACAGGTGCATCTGTGATTGGTCTCATGTGGTTGTTTCTAATTAATGGCCAGTCACAGTCCAGCTGTCCAGACTGTCTCGGTCAGTCACAAGCCTTTGTTATCATTCTTTTTCTATTCTTAGCCAGCCTTCTGATGAAATCCTTTCTTCTCTTCTTTTAGGATAGTTTTAATATAATATGTATCATAAAATAATAAATCAAGCCTTCTAAAACATGGAGTCAACATTCTCATCTCTTCCCTCATCCTGGGACCCCTGTGAACACCGTCACATACTGCCCTTTCAGCTCTGCTAGAGAAAGGCTTTTCTTCTGCCTTCTGGACTATTAAATCCAGATGCCATCCACCAAATAATGTCTGGATAGCCTGCACTGTTCCTTTGGAGTGGCCATCACTCAACCCAGCTGCAAATTCACTGGAATTTGTGTCAGCCCACACCAGAGCCACTCTGTGGGCACAGCCCAGCACCCTCTGGATAACCCAGAACCTTTACAGGAACTACCATTTTCTTTTCCTTTCAGTGGAATGCACGAGGGATTCTCAACACTTTCCTTATCCCCCTCCTCCTCCTTACCCCCATAAAATAACTCTCCAGCTTTGCCTGCTGAATGCTGCTTTGCAGCTTTGCTCCAGGAGCAGTTGCACTTGGAAACACCCAGAAAAATCTTATCCAAGAGTTTATGAGGCATAGCTCAGAGGCAGCCTGAAAAGTGCAGCATGCTACCTAGAGTGCTGCAGATTATTATTACTTTTTTAATCTTGGTATAGTTCTGGGGAAGGTTTTAATTGGGCATAGTATTTCAAAGCCAAGGAGCAGGACCTATGCAAAGCACTGGATGGTTTCTGTATTAATTGACCATCAAATCCTTCTCCTTTGCATCTGCATTTTATTATTAGAGAATGTAAAGCAGTTTATAGGGCTTTTAACCTCTTCAAGCAAACACTCTGTGGAAGTTATGCTGCTGCAGGGACCATATTAGCTTTATAGACTTCATTTCTAATCCAAGGAGGGGGGAAAAGTGGAGAAGAGACAGAGCAAATGAATGATTTTTGATGGTATAAATTCAGCTGGTGTAAATCAGCACAACTCCATTAACTTTGCTAGAGTGATGCTGATTTATGCCAGTTTAAAGATCAGACATTTGATCTGCAATGAGGTCCTCATTCCCAGAAGGCCAAAACGGTATCAGACCAATCTTCACAGACCATTTATCAGCCTTCACAAGCACATCCTTCCCTGCTGCATGGAAAAGCCCTGCTCAGATGCCAGGGCTGGCAAACTGGGTCCCAGTAATCAGGAAAATCATCTCATCAGGACCCTTCCATCACCTGAGTGCCCTTACATAACCAGGTAAGACAAACCATGTTTGAGGTCCTCTTTGAGTGCTGTGCAGCAGGATAAGAAGTGAAATTCTGCAGGACAGGAAGGAAAATTCTGCAGGATAAGAAGGAAAACTATCTGCAGGACTAGAAGGGAAATTCTGCAGGATAAGAAGGGAAATTCTGCAGGATAAGAAGGGAAATTCACCTCCTCACTTCCCTTTTCCCCTGTTTTCTTCACACCATTGTTCCACCACCCCCCAGCAGGTGGGATTCCCACTTTGCAATTCCCTGCCCTATTTTTTTGTTCCACATTAATCCCAAATGCCACCAGACAGAGCCCTGGACAGTGATTATGAGCAGGCAAACAATGGGATAAAGGCCAGTATAATTATCTTGTTCCTAAGCATCTCACAAGGCTCCCAAATATCTTGTATTGAGTTACTTGGTGAGGTCCTGAACGTCTGACTCCCAGCCACTGTGGTTTTATTGCTACAGAATAAGCCAGAAACCACTCAAAAGCTCTAAAAGGTCTTTTTTAAATAGTCAGAATGAATTTACAGTGTTGGCTGCCTGGCAAAGGCAACAGGCATTTCAAGTGGAAAGGAACAGTTCTTTATTGCATCTGCTCCTGGCATTTAGGGCACCCTGATCACCAACAATTCCTCAGCTCCAAAGCTCAGAATCCTGCAGGCTGGGCACAGCCAAGGGGGAAGACAGCTGAGAAAAAAAGTCCTGCAAGAAAAGGAAAGCTGGATTCAGAGTTAGCTGGAGATTTTTGTTATGGTTTACCAGAAAATGATCATTTTTCAATTAAGTGTCGCGGAAATTCCTTGGTTTCAAACACCTGCAAGTGAAGCCTTCTCCAGATTTTCCTGCCCAGCCTTGACAGTCTGAGTGCCAGCTCACCTCAAGGGTCTGGAGGATTTTTGGTAAAAGCTCTGGAAGGGATTTCTGAATAGTGCTGAATTTCTGACTAGTCCTTGAGTGGCCCTGCTGAGGACACAGGGCTGAGGGGGACCCCAAACCAACCTCAAACCCTTCCTCCAGCCACTTCAGGGCTACTGAACCCCCATCTCAGCCTCTTCATGGCATCCCCATCATTATTTAACCAATAATTTAACCAATTTAACCAGGGCACCTGGCCTCAAGCAGCATGGGAAGCGGGAGGAAGAGCAGATGACTTTCCGATGGTCTGAAAAGCCCAGAACTTTTGATTTTTTGATGGTCTGAAAAGCCCTGGTGTTCTCTGGCCATTACTTCCCCATTCTGGGCACAAATAGGGCCACAAAAATTGTATTTCTTCTCCAGCAAATCTTCTACATTTAGGAAAAATGCATAAATATCAGAGCCAAGTCCTCTATCCTTCCCTTCAGAACTTCTGGAAAATGCAGGTTTCCTCAGGGTACTGGAGAAAGGCAATTAGCAAAGAAGAAGGTAGTCAGGAAAATGCTTTAAAAAGACTAACTAGAATAATTTAAAGGTATTATTATTAATGATGCCTATTACAGTACTAGAAAGCTCAGTGATTTTTCAGGCAAGACTGAAAAGGGAACAGGAATAAAACAAAGTAAACTCTACAAGAGTGCAAGGGATGCACAATAAGCTCTGGAAAGCAAACAAATCTCAGGGCAATCAAACCAAATTCTCTGCTTCAGGACACAGTGTGGGTTCCCAGGAGTTCAGGGGAAGAACTGTGCTTACCTGTCATGGACATATTTTCTGAAAATCCTTTTGCTAGAATGTTTTCTCCTGAATTCCTCCCTTTCTCCTGATGTCCCCAAGCATCTCTAGATCTCACATATTTCCACAGCATTTAGTGTACTCCCAAACAATTTATTCTTATTTACAGTTGTCCAGAATATATTTTGCTAATGAGACCTTTGATCTGCCTTGATGTAAACCCATGAAATACTGTGGAGCAGATTTCAAGGACTTGTTTTTCAGAAAAGATAGCATTAAGTTACCAAAAAAAGACCCATTTAAGTCAAGAGTTTTGCAGGTTTGCTGTGGCAGGAGAAAATCTCAGGATATCAAGCAGTCAGGGGAGGAATGTGGTACTCAGCTGAGACAATGGACAAGCAGTCAGACACAAAAGCTTTTCTACAGCTCTGACAAGCAATATCCTCCAGCCCCTGTAGGGCTAGGTTTAAACCAAAAGGACAGAAAAAGGAGACAAAACATGGAATTAAGACATTTCCCCTCTGCCACATTAACTTCAGTAATGTGGTGGCACACCATGGCATAAGAAATCTTAAAGTTCATAAGAAAAACTTGACTAGAAAGAGACACAGTGAGGATTTTTCAATTACATCCTAGAAATGGACAATTGAGGCATTTTAGACCTTTCAAACCACAGCACAGGTACTCAAGACTTTATCCACATTCACCACAGGCAGTAAGAGCTGTCAGGCATCAGCAACAGAGAGCAGGAGTCCCGAGCAGCTCTCAGTGGGTCTCTGGCCCCACAGGGCTGGGGTTTAGCTCTGACCACAGGTATTTATAACCCCAAAAACAGAGAGATGGTTGAACAGGATTTATCAGGAGCAGAGGCAAATGGCAGTGGGACTGCTCAAAGGCAACCATGTGCCAGCAGCTTGACCCTGCAGTCAGCTGAAAGGAGGTGACACATCTCTGTTCAGGGATGGATGGGCCTTGGAATGACCCAGTGTAAAGAAAGATGTCCCTGCTCATGGCAAGCGTTTTGGAACAAAATTATCTTTAATTATCTTTAAAATATATATTTAATTATTGTCGCAGACATCTTTTATGAAAAATCCTTTCCTTAGGATTTTTCCTCCTGAGAAGCCAAGAAGCCTCAGGAACAAAATGTAAACAATGGTTATCTGCTGCTGTGGAATGCAACAGGTGCATCTGTGATTGGTCTCATGTGGTTGCTTGTAATTAATGGCCAATCACAGTCAGCTGGCTTGGACAGAGAGTCTAATCCACAAACCTTTGTTATCATTCCTTCTTTTTCTATTCTTAGCTAGCCTTCTGATGAAATCCTTTCTTCTATTCTTTAGTATAGTTTTAATATAATATATATAATAAAATAATAAATCAAGCCTTCTGAAACATAGAGTCAGATCCTCGTCTCTTCCCTCAACCTAAGACCCCTGTGAACACCATCACAAATTATCTTTAAAAAATATCTTTAATTATCTTTCGGTCCCTTCCAACCCAAAGCATTTTGTGATTCTATGATTTCTATCCTTTCAGGGTGTTGAATGCTGCACCTCTCAACACTTTGGGCCAGCTGATGTCCACCAGACACCGCCCAGGGAGGTCCTGGTGCACTGCTGGCTCCCTGTCACATCCTGACATGTAAAAACCTGGCTCAGAGGTAGCCCAGGAGTGAGCAAACAGGCAGCAGGGACAGAGCTCCCTGCCTTTCACCAAAACGCTTTGACCCCTGCCCTCCTGGAATGAATCCAGCCCCTCCAAGGAGCCGCCACGAGGAGCAGAAAATCGCAAACGACTTAAAGTGGGGTGGAAACCCCCTGAGCTCGACAATCACAAGCTGAGGCCACTAATCTTCTTGTCATGGGAGCAGACTCACCCAGCAGAAGGGAATTCCTGCCTTTGACCAGACTAATTAGAGACAGGGAACTCTGCTCCCATTAGGGCTGAAGCGCCGTAATTGGATGTGACGCTCGCCGCGCGCGAGGGACGCGGCTCCTGCTGAGCATCTGGCACCTCCCTGCTCCCTCCCTCAGCCCTGGGCTGCAGAAACACCCATCCCACCCCCAGAGCCACTACCAGCCCCGCCTGGGGGGCTGCTGGCTGTAGAAGACTCCCCCATTTCAGGGGGAGAAGTATGGGCTGACCCAACATGGAAAGGACGTTTGGGAAGGTGGGGATGTGTCGTAGACATCTTTTATGAAAAATACTTTCTTTAGGATTTTCCTCCTGGGAAGCTGAGAGGCCTCAGGAACAAAATGTAAACATTGATTATCTGCTGCTATGGAATGCAACAAGTAGATTTTTGATTGGCCCATGTTAGTTGCTTCTAATTAATGGCTGATCACAGTCCAGCTGGCTCAGACAAAGAGTCCGAGCCCCTAACCTTTGTTATCATTCTTTGCTATTCTATTCTTAGCTAGCCTTCTGATGAAATCCTTTCTTCTGTTCTTTTAGTATAGTTTTAATGTAATATATATCCTAAAATAATAAATCAAGCCTTCTGAAACACAGAGTCAAATCCTCGTCTCTTCCCTCAGCCTGGAACCCCTGTGAACACGGTCACAGGGATGGTGTTGGAGTTCTGGGTGCTTAGAATTTTAGACTTGTTGTACAGTCAGATTCTGATTCCCAGGAGAGCACTGCATTTGACCTGAGGCTGTGGAGAAGGCTTCCAAAATTGATTGATAGCACTGGGGTTAGGAGTGTGGAGTTGGTTAGGAGTGTGTAATATCACAGGGTGGAAAAGTTAGAGATTGGGGTTTTAGAATATAGTAATATATACATAAAGCAAGATGGAGGTTTAGGGTGGAGGCAGGTTGTTCTTCTTCTTCCTTCTTCTTCTTCATGGATTTGGGTGGCATTTTGTAATTGGACAGAAAAATCTGCATTGCAGACTTCAAGGAATCAGTTACTGGGTTAAAAGTGAAAATAATTTAGGCGTCATTTCTTAATTGGATAGTTTAGCCTTAAGAGACCTTTTACCAAGAGATAGTTGGCCATTTTGTGCCTTGTTAATGAAGGACTGCAGAACTCATGGCTGTGAGATGGTAATATTGATAAGAAATAATAAAAACCTGAGTCTGAATGCAAACTATTGTCTCAAGTGCCTTCAATCCTGACCCTGATAGAGGTAGAAAAAGGAAGCTGAAAACCAGCAGGGATGGGCCTGGGATTCAAAGCCTGGCTCAAGTGAAATCAAGGCAGAAGGTGCTGCAGGAGCAGTGCCTGTTCCTCTCCTGCACAGGTACAGCAACAATCAGCTGCTGTGCCTCAGGAGTGCATCATATTTCCAACCTTACAAAGCTGTAAAGATCTCAGATTAGAGAAGATTTAGATGCAGGATGAATCAATGGGGTGTTTGGCTAGAGTGGTGTGAATCTTCAGCTCCTGTCCAGCCCTGGCCCTTTGAAGTCCAGAGGTGAATCATCACACTCTGCAGAATCCTGGTGCAGCCCTGGAAAGAACTTACCTTAGATACTGGTGGGAGAAAGACAAATTTCACATTTCTAAGCCAAAAGCCCTCTTTTCGACAGAGCACCACAGAATGGGGAGCAGCACAGGGTGCCCAGCAAGGCACAGGACATCCCTGCAGCCCTCTCCAGTCCTGCTGAGCTCTTAGAGAGCAAAATCTGCCATAGGGAGGGCACTCAGTGCAGATGAGCAGAGATGTCTGAGCCATTGGAGCACCAGGCTCTGCAGAGCTGAGCTGAGACACTGGAAAAAATAAAGCTTCCTCAATGGCACTGCAAGAACTCAACTTTTCTCTTCAATTATTGGGGGTTTTTTGTTTTTTTTTCTGCAAAAGATTAGAATCCCATACCTCTATTACTTGTACTGTCAACTAGAAGTGTTGGCTGGCTGGGTCGTAGGGCAGCAGGCAGTGTGTTCACATCTGAAGGCCCCAAGTTCATTTCCAGTTAATGATCCATAAGAGGGACTGCAGCATTCCTCCTACAAGGACTGCCTGGAAGCTCCTGACAGACTGCTTAGTTCAGGGCAGAAAAAAAGCTCTGAAATAGTTCCATGATTTATAAATCAGGTCAAGTCAGCAATGCTTTATAAGGAGCAATAACATTTTGTGCACACTAGTACCAATAGCTGGTCAGTAAAATCTCCTTCAGAGTAAAAAAAACTAAAACTAGACAGTGATTTCAGTACAACCAAAATGCAGAACTTGCTCAAGTTCATATATAATAAAGCAATTATTGTTTATTATTGAAGTACCAATTGATTATTAAAAACACATTTATAGAGGCTGGACCACAAGGTAACAGATATGTACCTCTGGCATAGCTGTGAAACCTCAGTAAATAGTGATTATTAGAAACAGATTTATTGAGGCCCAAGGATATGGTAAGATGTGTATCAGTTACAGAGCTTTTAAACCCAATCAGTCTGTTCCTAAGCCATTTTTACTGAGTTTACAGCTCAGCAGTAGGGCTCAATGCCTTCATCTAAGCCACATCTTATTGCTGGTTTGATATGTAATTAAAGGAGTTTGATGTAATTAAGGGAGTGTTTGCAGGGATAACTACACTGAGCAAGGAGAACCAGCATAAAACAATCTATTCCTGCTTCTAGAAATGAAGAGCAGAGCAGAGTTGCTGCTGCTCAACCTGTGGTTGAATCTTTTCATACATCTCTGACCCCCCTTTCAATGGAGTGTGCAGACCATGGGCAGTCTGAGGATATGACCCATCCAGTGCCCAACATCATGAGCAGAACTGTCCTCCTCCCCTCCACCATGCAGCTCACACCTCTGCTAGGCTTGACCAGCTCACATCACACTCCCTTTATCAAATCTTGCTGAGTATCACTGTTGTAAATGGTAAATCCAAGGTACAGTGGCATTAAAACTGGGCTGAGCCCAAACACTGCCTGGGAGGGGAGAGCTGGGCATGGTGAGACCAGGAGTGGCCATCAGAAGGTACCAACGTGCAGAGTGTGCTTATTCACACAGAACAAGTCCCACGATCTGGTCCCTTCAGGAATGTTTGAACACTTGCTCAAGAAAGCCATCCATCCATCTGTCCACCCTTCCTCCAACCATCATCCATCCATCCATCCATCCATCCATCCATCCATCCATCCATCCATCCATCCATCCATCCCAGCCCCATGGCACCCATTTCTCCATCTCACACATGGTTTCCAGCCTCCAGCACAGCCACTGGAGCTTCCCCAGTGCTGACCAAGCCTTTCACACATCTGGGGTGGATCCAGGAGGTCAAACCCCCAGAGGCACAGCCAGCAAACAAAGAGGCAGTCTGGAAACCACAGAGTGAGTGAAGGCAGCAGTTTTGCCCAGATCATGCAGAACAGCTCGTGCAAAGCTCAGGGCAGGAGAAATCTGCTCCTTTTCTTTTGTCATATCCAAAGACCTCCCAGCCTCCCCACCTGAGGAGGAGGAGGGGAGAAAGGAGCCCAGATTACTGGATAATTCCCCTAGCTCCATTCTCCTCTGCTCAAATTTATATATTCCACTACAGGTGACATCATGATTGCTGGAGTCTGACAGGTGATGCTGTAAAATGCATGAAACCATAAAAATTTCAACAGCAGCAAGCTCCACTGACGCTACATCTGACAGCACTTAGCTGCCCAGCTAACACAAATATTATAAAAGCACTCGGGAAAGAAATCCAACCTGCCTGACCTCAGTTTTGGACTAATAAAGATTACAGCATGACCAGATTTCACCCATGTATAATAAGCAGACATCTTTAAAAGAAACCAAAGCAGGGCTAGTCATAAGGCAAGAGATGAGTTAAGAGGGGGTAAAGTCGTGGCTGGGCTCTGCTCCACTCCAGCTCCCGGCCAGATCTGGCTCAGGAACTGCACAGCTATCACTGGAAAAGGATGCTCACTGGCCTCACACAGCCAGGCTGTAGTATTCTACTAACAAGGAATAAAATGGTTAACTATCTTTTTCTGACAAGGTCTTTCAAGGTTAAACTATTTAATTAAGAAATGACACTTAAATTAATTTTACTTTTAACTCAATAACTAATCTCTCGTGTTCTGCAATGTGGACTTTTTTGTTTAATTACAAAATGCAACTCAAACTGATGAAGAAGAAGGTGAAGAAGAAGGACTAGTCACTGCCCTAAACTTTCCACCTTAGCTTTATAGATATTACTATATTCTAAAACTTTAAACTCTTAAGTTTTCTACTGCATGATATTACACACTTCTATTCAAACTATACACCCATAATCTTAGTTTTATTATTTAATTTTAGAAGCTTTCTCTATGGCCTCAGGTCAAATGCAGCTCTCTCCTGGGGGTCAGATTCTGTCAGCACAGAAAGTCTGAAATTCTCAGCATGCAGGACTCCAACATGTGGGAAATGAGATCTCCCTAAGCAGGACAGGAGAGCAGCTCTGTGTTAAACAATCCCATGTCCTGCTGCTGCCAGCCTCTGGGTAATTTCCTGCCCCAGACTGCAGCCCAAAGGCAGCAGCAGCTCCTGCCTGGATTCCCCATGGATGGCACCGAGCTGTGAGAGTCCCAGGTGATTCCCATCAAGCCAGGAGATGGCTCTCCATAAAATGTAGGGTAATGCCTGGGCTTTGATGCCCCAAACCCTCCCTTTTGTTCCTGCCAAGCCATCCTTTCCACCCAGGTGAGCACTCAGGTGGAGCAGGCCTGTTCACCAGGAGGTGACAGCCACCACGAGAAGGGGACACAGCCAGCGGGCAGCTGTGACCAGCCCTGCTCCCACCTGCAGCCCTCCAGAGGCACCATCTGGCTGCCAGCAGCTTCATTTTGCAACCTGAGGGTCCCTTTAATGCATCCCCCCTCCCCTTTTTTATGGAATAGGCAGAAAAAAGTCATAGTAACTGATCATAAAATTTCAAACTCATTTACCTTTCAGGAGGCAACTCAGCACAGGCTGTTACAGGGCAATTTGGAACATCATAAAGTTTCCTATTAGAACAGAAAATAGGGCTGCTTGCATGAGCTGCCAATTGGAAATAAAATAGTAGTGGGGTCATGATCATTAGCACTGCTTTTTCTATTAGGTTTGCTTTCCACCAGGGTGGGAAGAGGAGGGAGATTTAGATACAGGTGAAAAGAGATGAGAAACAAAAGATAAACAAAACAGGTAAAAATGAGGAGAGGAGAGGAGAGGAGATGGGGTTACTCCATCAGAGTATGATGGGTCTGTTCCTGTACATTTTGAATTTGTGAGAGATACTTTTCAGAGCTGCTGAAAAATACCCTTTGTGATATTTTGAACACAGCATATGTTTTCAAAAACAAAACCAAATCTTACCTAAGCTGAGGTAAAGACAGGCCAGAGAGAGAGCAAACCTGTTGGTACTGCAACCAGACATTTCTGTAAATAAAAACAGTTAATTCAAATTTGTCTTTCAATCTGAAGCCATTCCCTCTTGTCCAGTCATTGGACAACTGTCAAGGACATCCTGAGCTGTCCTGATGCTGTCATCCTGCCCATGGGGACAGTGCTTCAGGAGGAAGGCTGAAGCATTTTGCTTCAGGAAAGCAGCATAAATAATGTTTTTATTTCTGTGAAGGAGGAAAAAAAAGCTTCTTTCCCCGATCTGGAGTTTCCTTATGCTGTTTCTCAGGTTACCAGCATCCTGACCCAGGTGAGATGCTCAGCAACAGATCCCCATCCCAGAAATCAGAGGCAGCATGGAAGAACCTGGTCTGTGGAAATCAGAAGGCATCAGCTCAGAGTTGGGGCACTCAGGACACAAATAGCTGTGGAGCACAGGTCACAAAGCAATAACAACATGATCTGTTTGTTAATATTCATCCCATGGCTCCCATAAAAGCCCTCATGCCCTCTCGAGAGATATGTCCTCTTGCATTACTCCTCACAATTTATTAAGACAAATTGTTCCTACACCACAGTTGGAAAGCAACCAAAGCCAGCAGCACTGTCTCCATCTCGTGGTGGAGCAGATCCCAGCCAGCCCATCTCACTGCTCACCAAGCTGGGTTTGTTTCCTCCCCACCTTCCCCTTGGTGAGAATCTGACTCCATGTTCTTAGAAGGCTATGATATGATATGATATGATATGATATGATATGATATGATATATGATGCTATACTAAAACTATACTAAAGAATAGAGGAAAGATACTTACAGAAGGCTTAACAAGATACTAATGAAAAGTCATGACTCCTTCCAGAGTCCCAACACAGCCTGACCATGATTGGTCACTAAGTCAAAACAATTCACATGAAACCAATGAAACAATCACCTGTTGGATAAACAATCTCCAAACCACATTCCAAAGCAGCAAAACACAGCAGAAGCAAATCAGATATTTATTGTTTTCCTTTTTCGCTGAGGCTTCTCAGCTTCCTAGGAGAAGAAATCCTGGGCAAAGAGGATTTTTCAAAAAACATGACAGTGACAGGCCAGCTTCTCTTCCTGCAGACACAGAGCTCTGAACACCAAGCACCAGCCAGGTGTGACACCCACGTGAGCTCAGCTGCTGCTTTCTTGGTTTCTGTGGTCAAGATGAAGACCCCAAGGTCTCAGAAAGCCTCTTTTTCCCAGCCCTGAAATCAAAGAAGGAGTCAGGATTCTTTGGCTGTGATTTTCAAGGTTGTTTATTTTCTCTTATCCGTTCCATACTTTCTCTGACCTGCTGAGATCTGTCCAGCAGGTTGGGTTGTGGCACAGTCCCTGCCCTTGGGGTGGTGTTGGCTTTTTATACTAAAAACTACGTGTACTTTATTTACAATAATTGTCCAATATCTATCACCTATGTTAGACCGTCTGTCTCTACTCTAAACCAATCCAAAAGTGCCAACATCACAGCAGAAGATGGAGGCCGAAGAAGAAGAAGAAGAAGGAGAAAGGCTGAACACACAGCAGAAGAAGAAGAAGGAGAAAGGCTGAACACGCCCAGATTCCTCCATCTTGCCTCCTGAACCCCCATTCTAAAAACCCCAAAATTCTACATTTTTCACCCCGTGACAAACTAACTATTATTCCAGTTAGACTTTCATGGCTTGCAGATCCTCATATAAGGTTGGTAATTTTTTCCATGGGTCATAATCAAAGGCACAGGGGTCTTGGGCTCTGTGCCAGGGTCTTTGAGCCCCCTGGCAGGGGTTTAGGCAATCCAGGACAGACAGAGGGATGTCCTGGGTTCTGACACTGCTCTAAAGCCAGAGAAGTCAGCTGAGGGCAGTGCTTGGTTACAGCAGGTTGCTGAGGGTTCTCCAGGGCTCTCCTGGGGATGGAAGTGAAAGCTTCATGGAGTGCTGGTGGGTGCTCCTGACAGCGCTGAACACAACACAGATTTAGCACAGACTGCAGCAGTGTTGTCCCCTCACCATCTGATTTCCGAGTTCCAAAGGCTTGGGGTGACAGAATAGAACTTTGCTGCACCATATTTTTAGGTTTATGTTCCACCAAGTGGCTCTTCACGTTTATTGTGAATGTTCTCCTGTGAGATTTTGCTCCCATTAATTCACTGTCATGGATTTGATAGCCTGTAGCAGAGCTATCAGCCAGCAGCAGGTAGCCCATGATGGAACTTTAAGTCACAGTCATCTTTTATAACCAGGATTCATTCCTTAAACCTTTTATTTTCCCTCTGGCTTGCTTTGATTTGGGCTTTTCTTATTAATTAAATGGCAAGTTTCAGTAGCTTGAGATTGAATTAGAAGGCTTGTTTGGAGGAAGGAGGATGATCAGAGCAAAGGGTGGAAGCTATATATGTAATATATACATGCACTTAAGACATGGAACTTTGCTTCCAGACGTTTGGAACAAATTAAATAGAGGATCAAATTAACTAGTGATTGAATTAAGTGGAAAGCATCTCATTACCTAAAAGATGGAAACATGTGTCATTTTATAACAGCTAAAAATAAAGAAAGAATGGGTCGAAATGAAAAGCAGGAACCTGAAAATGTCAGCCAAATTTGGGGTCTGGTGAGCCCTCCAAATGGGAAGGCTGTAAATAAGGTGGGTTTTCTGCAGAGTGCTGGGAAATGATGGGCTTGGAAACCAGATGGGAGAGGAGAGGAGAGGAGAGGAGAGGAGAGGAGAGGAGAGGAGAGGAGAGGAGAGGAGAGGAGAGGAGAGGAGAGGAGAGGAGAGGAGAGGAGAGGAGAGGAGAGGAGAGGAGAGGAGAGGAGAGGAGAGGAGAGGAGAGGAGAGGAGAGGAGAGGAGAGGAGAGGAGAGGAGAGGAGAGGAGAGGAGAGGAGAGGAGAGGAGAGGAGAGGAGAGGAGAGGAGAGGAAAAAAATAGGAAAAAATAAAAAAAAGAGGAAGAAAAAGAGGAAAAAGGAAAGGGTGTCCAGGACACCCTCTTCACCCTGGGCAGAACCCTTGGGTTTGGTACCTGCATTTCAATCACTCTGCCTCTCAAGTGTTTCACAACGAGGAGCAAAGCTGGGGTGCAAATGTATCTTTTTAATCCAACATTAGGACATCTTATTGCTGCCTTAATTCAGCACCTTTATCAGAGGGCTCTCTGTGCTGTTTTCCAGACATTCAATTTCCTTTGGAATAGATGTGAAAAGCAGAGGGAGAGTTCAGAGCCAGGTTTTTGTTTCACTGTTAGAACAGGGAGCGTTTCACACGTCCCTTCCCTCCTGTGACATTGATGCTCATCTTCCTTCCTGCTCATCTGGACCTTACAAATTCCAGTCACTTCTCCTCCTGACACCACATTTCACTCAGGGATGCATGGGATGGAAATTGCACTGAGCTGCCACGGAGTGTAGGAAATCAGATTTTCACTCCACCAAATCCTGGATGAGGAATATGGCCTTAGCCCTTTCCTATCTAATGTTGTATTTTTTCCTTTTGTTCCACTTACATGTGTATATACATCATGTCCTGACAAATGAAAGTGGAGCTTTTCCAAGATAAATAACATTATCTTTGCAGAACCCTACTGCACCCCATGGCAACTCATTATTTCTCAATTAAATTTACTGCTCATTGGCAGTTGCTCTGCTTTAATTTTCTGCTATTTGTTTACTGAAGACCAAAATGCATAACACAAAGCCCTATAAAAGTCAGCCTAAGTTAATTAAATGTGAAACTGGGAAACCCTAACTTTGCCTCCTGAGCAATTTTGTCATGAGATCCCCTTAAAAATGTCACTTTTCACAGAAATTTATTTAGACATATGTAACCACGATTAATTAAATGTGTGGTCCCTCCACAACTCACTCCAAAAGACACTTAGCTGTATTTTGTAACCACTGGTTGGAAAAACAGGAGTTCAAAGGATTCACAATGCCACAGCAAGAAAAGATATTTCAGTCAGACCAATATTTTTAGACTCCTTACGTGTGTCTGAGTTATTTTGCCTGAATGCAGGATGCCTGAGCACAGGTTTGGAAGAGAGGCACCACATTATTTTCCAAGAAGACCACAGATTTGATGGATTGCAAATTAGTCTATTTAGGTTTATTTAGTCTTTTTAGTATTTAGATTTTATCAGCCATTTTACATATTAACAAAAATACTCTGATCAATGTCTACTAAAAGTTGTTCTTCATGTGGATCAAGAAATGATAATAAAGGTAAAAAAATAACAAAGACACAAACCTTGGCTGATGATGTTCCTACAGCACATCAGAAATAATTTTTTCAATATTTGCGTTCTCCTCTCCAATGAGCTAGGCAGACCATGAAAATCCTACTTTCCTACCATGTAAATTCTACTTTCCATGTACTTATTTCTCTGCATGGGTGATGGAGACCTTGAAATCATCTCAGTCAAGGTGCAAATGATGCAAATCATTGTTTCTGTTCAGGTCAAGTCTGTCCTCATGGTCTCAGAGTGGGGTGTCCATCACAAACCCACCACTCAGACACCTTTGGAAACACAAACCTTCATCCAATCCTGAGATAGGAAGGTAAAATAGAGACCAACCACCACCTGAAAATGCCCATTTTCCACCACTCTTTGTAGCAACAGCCTGTAGAATTTCCTAAGACAAGTCAGCAGATTTTAGGCTGAAATCTGGAGGCAACTTATTGAAATCTAAGAGCAGAATTTAATACTTCAGAAACACATTCCAGTGCTAAAAGATTCCCAGCTTGGAGTTTGAAACTCCAGATTTATTTCCAAACCCACCAATAATTTGAAGGAGGAGAGGAACAGGGCAATCTTTTCTGAGAGTCACAAATCAGAAACAACACAATTAATGAACAAAGGACCCTGAAGATGGATAAAAGTCTCCATTTCACAATCTCCACCCACAAGGCACTTTGAAGGAAACAGACTCCAAGGCTTCAATATTCTGAGACAAATTCCTTCAAAAGGGAGATGTAAAAGCTGGGGGTGCTCAGCCTGGAGAAAAGGAGACTCAGGGGTGCCCCCATCACTCTCACAGCTCCTGAAAGGTGCCTGTGCTCAGCTGGGGCTGGGCTCTTTCTGCAGCAGCACTGACACAGCCAGAGCACACAGCCTCAAGCTGCACCAAGGGAAATGCAGGTTGGATATCAGGAAAAAGTGTTTTACAAAAAGAGTGATAAAGTTCTGGAATGGCTGCCCGGGGAGGTGGTGGAGTCCCCATCCCTGGGTGTGTTTAACAAAGCCTGGATGTGGCACTGGGTGCCAGGGTTTGGGTGAGGGGTTGGGGCTGGGCTGGACTTGATGATCTTGAAGGTCTCTTCCAACCCAGTGATTCTGTGAATTCTGTGGATTCTGTGGATTCTGTGGATTCTTGTGAGTCTGTGATTCTGTGAATTCTGTGATTCTGCGGATTCTTTGGATCCTGGGATTCTGTGAATTCTGAGATTTCTGTGGATTTTATGATTCTGTGAATTCTCTGATTCTGTGGATTCTGTGGGTTCTGTGAATTCTGTGGATTCTGTGAATTCTATGAATTCTGCAGATTCTTTGGATTCTGGGATTTCTGTGATTCTGGGATTCTGTGAATTCTGGGATTCTGGGATTCTGTGGATTCTCTCATTCTGGGATTCTGGGATTCTGTGCATTCTGTGCATTCTATGGATTCTCTCATTCTGGGATTTCTGTGATTCTGTGAATTCTGGGACTCTGTGGATTGTGTGATTCTGTGAATTCTGTGATTCTGGGACTCTGTGGATTCTGTGCATTCTGTGCTTCTGTGGATTCTATGATTCTGTGGATTCTATAAATTGCACTGTAAATGTCTGGCCAAGGTTCTTGTTGCCGGAACGAGCAGCTCAGTGGGAAGAAGGTTTGTCCCAGCAGGATCCACAATCAGAGCCCTGGCCATCAGAGGCAGCAGAGCATGTCCTTGGTCCTGCTGCTGTTCCCAGAGCTCTGCCTGAGGCAGCAGCACCCTGAGGCAGGTGCAGGGAGCAGCAGGGTGATGCTGCTGAGGTGAATTCTGCATCTTGGGCAAGGTGAGAGAAGCACGGTGTCAGCAGCTAATAAGTTTATAACAGGATTTCTTCCTCCAGCCAAAACC
This sequence comes from Ammospiza nelsoni, assembly GCF_027579445.1. NCBI lineage: Eukaryota > Metazoa > Chordata > Aves > Passeriformes > Passerellidae > Ammospiza > Ammospiza nelsoni. Next base: position 5,444,460 of record NC_080651.1, read on the forward strand.
AGCCCAGATTTATAACTCTCCCACAGCACTCTGAACTTTCCGACACTCCTCCTGAAACATTTCATTATTGCTCAATTACTGTCATGTTCTCTTAAAGAGCTGCAGGGGGAAGGTGGGCTCCATTTGGAGGCCAGATGCCATTTCCATTTCCTCAAAAAACTGCTCAGTGCAATAAATAACCCAGCCACCCTTCAGAAACTGGCTTTGAGGCTACGATAAGTTCGAAAAAAAAGTGAAAACTGTGACATGTTCTATGTGTAATGGAAACTAACCAGAAACTAAGATGTTAAATTAGTGGCAGGGCACCTTTGTCTTGTGGCTGGGCCAGACTGTCTGGCTGGCTTGGAGGCCAGAGCAGCAGAAACTCTCCCCAGCCTCAGCACTGATGCTGTCTCACTGTGCTGGGCTTGCCTAGAAAGGGATTTTTGTGTGGGGGCAGCAGAATTGGCTTCTCTGGAAGCTGCTGGAACCTTCTCCTGTGTCTGACCGAGCCAATCCCAGCTGGCTGCAGGATGGACCCACTGTCACAGACATCTCTTCATGAAAATCCTTTCCTTAGGATTTTTCCTGCTGAGAAGCTGAGAGGTTTCAGGAACAAAATGTGAACAATAATTATCTGCTGCTGTGGAATGCAACAGGTGCATCTGTGATTGGCCCATTTTGGATGTTTACAATTAATGGCCAATCCCAGCCCACTTAGCTTGGACTCTCTGTCTTGAGACACAAACCTTTATTATTCATTCCTTGCTATTCTTAGCTTAGCCAGCCTTCTGAGATGAAGCTTTTCCTTCTATTCTTTTTAGTATAGCTTTAGTGTGATGTATATCATAAAATAATAAATCCAGCATTCTGAATATGGAGTCAATATTCTCGTCTCTTCCCTCACCTGAAAACCCCTGTGTCACAGACCCACCACTGGGGGAGGGTGATGCTGAGAACAAGGACCTGAGCCCACTGTCCAGGACAAAATCACCATCTCTGCACAAGCAGCTGCTCAGCACCCGCCTAAGATGAGCTTTGGGAAATGAGAAATCAAGGATTTTCCGTATTGAAAAGCAGGTCTGACCTCTTGTTCCTGAGGTCTGGGCAGACTGAACTGACAGCCCACTCCAGCATGGGAGGTCTTAAATTATGTAAAATTCTTAAATTTTCCTTAACCAGAAAAGCAGAGGCTCTACTGTGCTCAGAACCCAGCCCTGAGCTCGGGCTCTGTCACAGGGTTTGTGAATCACCTGACAGCTCTCATGCCTTCACTTCCACAGCACATCATCATCCAAAAGCTCTTTTCTGCCTTGATACGAGTCACAAGTATCTGTTTGTACATATGGAAACCACATTTTGTATTCCAGATGGAAATTCATCCTCGATTTCAGAGAAGGAAACGAGCTATTTCATATGAGGTGCATAATTTGTTGTGTGAATATGAAATATGTGAGTGCCTCACATGTTGTGAGCTAACCATAAAAAAAAATTAGATTGGAAAAGGTCCCATCTGTCTCTAAATCCTATGATAGCTGTTCTCAGCTAACTCCAGCTCTGCCAGTACCTGTACACACACAGCAAGGAGAGGTTTCTGTGCCAGGGATTTAGTGAAAAACACAGGAGCAAACACAAAGCTGCAGCTGAAGTTACATCCAAGGCAGTGAGGAAACATCTCAGAGGGAATTGAGACCTTATGACACCTCTCCAGCTGACTGAAGTCATTCCCCAACTCTTCAAATTGTTCTTGACCTGCCTTTTTTGTCCAGGCTCCCCTGCAATTATCTTCTTAACATAATTTCCCTGCAGTTCCCTGAAGAGCCTTAATGGGATCACTGGGAGAGATCCAGCTGCTGAGAGCGCGGGGGCAAAAAGATGATGGGAATATTGCCACTCTCACTGGGGAGGCTGCAGGTTCAGCCTGGGGCTTGCTGGCCTCAGCAGCAGCTCTGCCACACAGATTCAATGATCTGACTCAAGTCTGACCTGCTTTGCTCCTTCTGTCGTGGTCTCATTTATCTGCACCAGGTTCCTGAGCCTGCATTAAAGTTCTGCTCCAGTACCACCAAGGAGTTCCTCCCCTGGCATCCAAGGAGCTGTTTAAGGAGATTATTCAATTATTATTTAAGTCATTATTATCATTCTATTCAATTCATTATTATTATTCAACAGGAAACAGCAATATTTGCCTGTTCCATTCAGTGTGTTACTGCAACTGCTTCAGCTTGTGTGCCTCAAAAAATGAAACAGGTTTGAAACAGCAGCACGAGGTGGTACCAGGTATGACAGGACCTGTAAAAAAAAGCATTTTACATTTCCATGTAAAAAAAAAAAGCCCCAACTCTCAGCTACCAAAGCTGTGAGACCACTGGAACCAGGTCAGCCCTGTCATCCCTCTCTCTGTCTCCACTGCTCAGGGCAATGATGCTCCACCTCAGATGCCATAGCTGAGTCTCCACATTAAATGAGATGAATCTTTGCCATCCTATATGTTTAACCCACTTATAGGATTACATAAAATTGCCTGGATTAAGATAATTTTGTGTCTTGCATCCATTTAACCAAGCAATGCAGTCACTGTAGATGAATCTGTTGTCCTTGGAGATTTATCCAACCTGGATTTTACCAGCACAGCCCTTACACCACCCTTCTGGAGGGTTCCAAACTGGCAACTCCTTCAAAACTGGATTCAGAGTCTACTGCAGTCAATTAAAAACTTAGATACACTCAGCAGGTTTTAGATCTGCTCCTTTTGGACCTCTATTAGTTACAAACCATTTCCATCTTTTAATCAAGACACCATGCATTAATGATTTAAGAATTACTCTGTCCTGGCCAGCCAGGCCTCATGGACATCACTCTGACAGGATCTGTCCTCCATCACACCCATCAATTTCACCATCTCCACTGAGAGAAAAGCAAAAAAAGGAGTGAATTTAGACTTCTCACAGTTCCCAGAGATTCCTCCAAGATTTTTTTTACCTTGTGCTTCCCATGGCTCCTCTGGTGGAAATCTCCCTGCACTGGGATGTGTCTGCTGACTGCTGACAGCAAAAATTGTGTTAGAAAATACCCAAAATGTGCAACCTGGAGAGGAAGGGGAAGGTGGGAAAGGTGCAGGACTGGCTGGGCATCTCACACAGCTTTGGGAAACTGCTCAGCTCTGGCTGTGAGCTGTAGCTCAGATTTTGAGATCCACAAGGGACAGCTGCTGCCTTTGCTGTCTCAGCAATGGCCACAAGTGCTCAGGTAGAGCCATTCAGTGCAGAATCACAGAATTAACCAGGCTGGAAAAGACCTTTGAGATCATTTAATCCAAGCTGTTACCAAACACCTTCTCATCAACTAAACCATGGCCTGAGTGCCACGTCCCGGCTTTATTAAACATATCCAGGGATGGTGACTCCACCACCTCATAAGCAGACAATTCCAGTGCCCAATCACTCTTTCAGTGATGAATTTTTCCTGAAAAAAAACCCTAGCATTTGCTCAGATGGGCTTTACCTCTGGCTCTGTCACCTTTTCTCTGGACTTGGTTGTAAATCCCTCCTGGATCCTGTACAGCACAAGAGGCAGAATCGCCTGGTTTAAAACAAAGCAGCTCATTCAAAAGCAGTTGTTTGCCTTGGGCAGCAAACACTGACTTTTACAAACAGCAGACACGTCCTGGGGATTTGGGGTGACTGCTGCAAGGTTTTCAGGCTGGATAGTAAACAGCTAGGTAACCACTGACACTGCCCTGATGCAGGCTTTGAGGTTCCTTTCCTCTTCCCTGGGGAACACAAGCCATGATCCTGCTGGAGAAACAAATGATTAATCATAGCAGGGCTACCTCATTAAGATTTATTACAAACCCTTGTGATAGCTCAGGAGAACTGCTTCCAGGATTCATCCAATAAAGCAGAATTAACAAGACAGCCCCTCAGATGGAACTGTGCTGCCCAAATCCCTTTACACTGACCTGCAGCCAGAACTGCTGCCACAGCCACAGAGAACTCTGCAACCTTCAGCAGGAATCAGGCACAGAGCTATAAAGCCGATGAACAAAGAGAAAGGGGGGAAACCACAATATTATGCCATTTGATTGGGATTTATGCCCCATTCCACCTTGCCTTTTAGGGGGAAAACACCTCACATTGCACAGGAGTGGCCTTTGGTGTGGTGTGTGCAGCCCTGGACTGCAGACTGTGCTGCCAGCTGATCCCAGAGCTTGCTCCCACCAGGAACTGTTGCATTGTGATTTCAGGGTTTACATCAGAACCCCAGGTCCCTCCCCTGATAATTCCCTGTACCTGGTTGGTGGCTCCCTGCCCCTTCCCTGCCCCTCTCCCCGGGGTTCAAAGGAACAGCAACCACGGGCTCAGGGAGTTCTGTTGGAGCTAGTGCTGGATCCAGAGGCCTGTGGGCCAGAATAAAGCTCTGGATCCAAACCCTCCATCAGAACCGACTCCTTTCCTTCACCATCACCTTAAAGCTTCTCCACAGAGGGAAACCTGAGGAGCAGCCCCTGTTATGGGGGGAAGCTCCATCCTGCAGCCCTCAGAGCTCCTGCAGGCCTGGACTTGTCCCCACATGCCCAACTGCAGCACCCACCAGCCAGAAGTGTCTCAGGGTGAAACACCGCACACCCCACAGCCAAAAGTGTCTGTGGGGTGAAACACCACACACCCAGCCAGCCAAAAGTGTCTGTGGGGTGAAACACCACACACCCAACCAGCCCAAAGTGTCTGTGGGGTGAAACACCACACACCCACAGCCAAAAGTGTCTGTGGGGTGAAACACCACACACCCAGTCGGCCAAAAGTGTCTGTGGGGTGAAACACCACATTTGCCGCTGTTTGGTTCAGCACCAAGGCCAGACAAGCTCAGGCACATCCTGTCTGCAATATTGGTAATTATTCCAATAAGGAAGGACCACATACAAGCCTTGGGTGCACTGATGGCACCTGCATGGCCACAGAGCTGCCCACACACCTCGAGGCTCTCCACAGCCTGGAACAGTCTGTAACACAAACCACAGCACCAGATCCCCTGAGAGCATCCCTGCCTCTGAGAGATTCAGCAGCAGACTCCAGCTCCAGCTGCAGGAAAGAGCAGGAGACACCCAGCACAGACCTGGCACCCAGCATTCTGCCAATTCTCAGAACCAGGCTTTTGGCTGTTTCCCTTCAAAGTTAAATTTTTGTTTGCTGATGGTGTTTTAAAGAAAAATGGATGCAGACAGAAGACAAATAATCCCAAGACTGAAGCACAGTATTGGGGTAAAATTAAACATTCCAGTTGTCCCAATATTATTTTGTTTTCCAGAAAAAACTCCTTGCAACAGGCAACCAGGTCTCCCCATTTAAGGAGAGTAAACCCAGCACCCTGCATTGCCATTAAAGTAACTCAAAAGGTGCAGAGCCCAGAGCAGCTCCTTCCAAAGGTGAAATATCTGTTTCTGTGCTGAGCTCAGTGCCATGAGGGAAAGCTGCCCAGCGTGTGAAAAGATCCAGGACAACATTTTTCAGTTTGTTTTCCCCATTGGTGTGTAATGTTATCCAGCTCACACACAGCTGAACTAGATCATGCCTTCCAGGAGGATCTCCAGGACTGAGGTGAAGCATCCCAGCTAGAATTAATTTCCCTCTTGTCCTACTCAGCTGGATAATTACTGTGCTGCTCCATAGTTGTCTTTCCAACCTAATTTCAACATCCACCCTCTAGATCTTCTTCTGGTATAGTAAAATCAGGGTGCCCCCAATGAAGGAATGATTGGCATCTGACTCCATTGATCCAGAATGATGAACAATTGCTATATTACATGATATTATATTATATTATATTATATTATATTATATTATATTATATTATATTATATTATATTATATTATATTATATTATATTATATTATATTATATTATATTATATTATATTATATTATATTATATTATATGCTATACTACAAAAAATACTAAAGAATACTAAAAGATACTAAATAAAACTCATTACTGTCTTGAGACAGTCAGGACACAGCTTTGAGTGATTGGCCAAGGAAACAAAACAATCCTCAGCAGAATCCAATTGATAAATCACTTCAGGTAAACAATCTTCCTAACACATTCCACATGTGCAAAAACAACAGGAGCAGAGAATAGAGATAAGAATTGTTTTTCTCTTCTTCTCTCTGTGCTTCTCCAAGTAAAAAACCAGAGAGAGAGAATTTTGTCTCTCTGTTTAAAGAATGTGAATGCCACATTCTGGTGCAGGGAATTCCCTTCCAGTACCTGCCACACTGCCTCCAAACCTCCTTTTCAGCAAGCCAAGCAGCCTGAGCTCTTTTATCCTGACTCTCACTGCAGACCTTTTACAACTGAGTTACCCTCCAGCCTGTATCCAAGAGAACATGCTGTTTGGAGGGTCAGAAACTTTGTGCTTTGCCAAAGAATGCTACACACTGAAATTGCCTCAGATGTGAACACTAACCTGATGAAATTGAAGGGTGTGAGAAGGGCAGCATTGGAATAGGCTGCCCACACAACCACCATCCCTGGAAGTGTTCAAAAAAATGTGTAGATGTGGAGGTTAGGGACACAATTTAATGGTGAATCTGGCAGTGTAGGTTGGACTCAATGATCTTGGAGGGTTTTTCCAGCCTTTAATGATTTTGAAGGAAATCCCAGTCTCTGTAGCTCCTCCAAGGCTTTCATGAGCAGCCACTTGTGAACATTCCCTGATTTCAGTTATCCATCAGCTCATGCATGTCTGGCAATCCCCACTCTGTTAGGGAGCTCTGAATTCCCTTTTTTGCCATGAGGCTGTGCAAGGTCTGTGAGTTGTGTGTGCTGTTTGAGATGGTTTCACTCAAAATGGCACCTGCCCATGGGGAAGAGAGAATTCTCCAAACAAATGGCTCATTATTGTTTCAGCACTTGCATGGGAGGGGTCCAAGGAACGGTTTTCATCAACAAAACTCTCTCTGGGTACCACTGACAGCTAGAACTCCCAGTCAAGGCATGCTGAGGTGAAAATCCAGGGAATGCCATTCCTCCTTGGAGCCAATTCCTTCAGTGTCAAATGGCCAGCCAACGAAAACACATTAAAATCAATGCCCTCAAAAATGACAAGCACCAAAAAAACAACCATCCTGAAAACAGAGATGGTCAATCTAAAGCTGTTCATGAGGCCACCTCCAGCTACCAGGCTCCCTGTCACAATATTTCCCCACAGTTTTTCCCCAGTGAAATATGGCTGGAGCCAGTGTGCTGCTGCCCCTTTGCTGAGGCAGCACTGCAGGAGTGGGGAGCAGGCTGTGCCTCACTGTGTTTGTTCAGCCCCAAGAAAGGCAAATCTCTTCCTTGACTCCCAGAATCACCCTGCTGAAGGAACATTCCTGCATGGAGGGGTCTTTGTGTTTCCCCCCAGGCTGTGCTGGTGGTCTCCCAAACCAGGCTACAGTGTCTCAGCAGCAGGTCTAATTATGGAGCCCAAGGAAGCAGATAAACAAGAAGCTGGATGATTTTGTGAGTGAATTTTAGGCTTGTGATAACAAAGGCAAGCCCTGCAGCCAGGCAAAGCCTGCAGGAACACCACAGTTTCTCATCTAGTTTGATTAAGGCAAGCCATCAGGAACTGCTGAATCAGCCAGAAGTGAGCTGCCGTCCTCTGCAGAGCTCCAGTGACTCCCAGGGTCTCATCCCGCTCTGCCAGCACCCCTGAAATCACCTGGGACAGCAGCACTGAGCCCTCAGTGAGACACCAATGAGCTCAAAACATGGTCAGGGTCCTGCAAGCTGACCCTGACACTTCAGCCTCCCTGCATCCATCCCCTCCAGCCAGACCCCCTCCCTCCTGACCTACAGGAGCCTTCCAGCTGAGCCCAGAGCTCCACATGTGCAGGCTGCAAAGTGCACTGAGCCACAGGGCAGGCGCAACAGGGACAATTACTGCTCCAACTGGAGACAGGGATGCACATTAAAGAAGCTGTTATGGGTAATGGTGGGTTGTCTACCTCATGGTCTTCCCAGAGAGTGGAAAAGATGTTTGAGGCAGAAATGAGTTAGTGGGCTCAGTGCTGAGGTTAATGGAGAGAAGTTTATAGTCTGCTGTTCACAGGCTTTAGGTGTTTCCAGCACTGGTGTGTCCATGTCTCTGGACAAGCAACAAAGAGGGTCTGTCTCCCAGGCCACCCCACTTGTGAGTTCAGTTATTGAAATTGAGGCAGGTTGATAACATAGCCAGACTTTTTGGCAGCAGGGGAACCAGCACTTCTATGTTCAACACCCTGCATGACATTCCAGCACTTTCTGAAATGCATCCACATCACTGCAGGGATCAAAACTGTGCCCATCAACCTCATCCTCACTCAGAACAATGCCTTGAACCCAGGCTGCCCCAGGAAACACGGGCAGTGGAGAGGCTGATGTTGGTGTGAGCAAATACCTGGTTTTTTATCCCAAAAAAGCTCAAGGGATCACACCCTGGGCAGGCAGCAGCAGCTCCATCTGCCCCCCCTGTGCTGCCTCAGCCACAGCACAGCTCCTGCAGCAGAGGAACCATCAGCTGGGCACTGAGAGCTCCTGCTTCAGCAATATTTCTCTGATGCCTGTGAAGTAATTACCAATAACTCTTCCCACTGTCCTCTAATGGAAGGTGGCCTCATTAATTACGTTACACTGAGTCAGCTTAGCTTGCTCAGAGAACACTGTTAGTTCTTCTTCCAAAATAAACAGCAAACTTGCTACAACACCTTCTGTTTAAATATTTTCCATTGTGGCATTCACATTCTCTGAAAAAATCCCTTTGCTCGGGATTCTTCTCCTGGGAAGCTGAAAAGCCTCAGAGAAAAAGGAAAACAATAATTATCTGATTTGCTTCTCCTGTGTTTTGCTCCTTTGGAATGTGTTTGGAGATTGTTTACCCACAGGTGATTGTTTCATTGGATTCTGCTGTGAGTTGTTTTGACTCTTTGGCCAATCAGGACCAAGCTGTGTTGGGACTCTGGAAAGAGTCAGGAGTTTTCATTGTTATCTTTTTAGCATTCTGTAAGTATCCTTTCTGTATTCTTTAGTATAGTTTAGTTTAGTATTCTTTAATATATTATAGTATCATAAAATAATAAATTATCCTTCTGAGAACATGGAGTCAGATTCATCATTCCTTCCTTCATCAGGGCATTCCCTGCAAATACAATATTCTACTATGCCTTGAACTATCTGAACCTCATTTCCCATGAGAATCAATTCACCCACTCCTGAACTGCCACAATGTGCAGAAATATCTTCAAGATATTTCTTGAATATTCCATCCTCTTCTGCTGAAGAGGAACAGAAGAAGATTGAACACCCCAGTTAGACTTCAGTGAAGCTTTGGTAAAGACTTGCAGCACCCTGAAAGCACCAGGAGCCCTCAGCAGTGACCATATTTCACTGTGTGACCTCTCCTGGCCCCTGCACGATGCTGCTTCTGAGGAGGAACCTCCTGTGCTGGCTCATCAACTCCACCTAAATTAATGTGGTTGTTAATATTGACTAATCTACATTTTCTCCTGGTGTTAATGCCTTTCCCTTAGCAGCTCCACTGTTTCCCCTGCCTCTGCTCTGTGGCACAGAACATTTACACCCTAAATGTGCAAGTGAGCATCTTTAAACACTGCACAACATAAGCTGGGCTTAACAGAACCCATCTACAGGCCCCGGTTTGTCCTTTCCCTTAAATATATGAAATAACATCGTTTAGGTGACATGATTTATTAAATAATTTTATTTTTAATCTCTAATAATGTTTAATCCCTGGGGTTATTAGAGAGAAAGGCAAAAGGGCTGGATCACCCTCCAGAAACACCTTTTCCTTTGATGTTATTTTAAGGAAACTACAGGAATTAGGAATAGGAACCATCTCAGAGTAACTATTACATGGTAAGGAAGAGACCAAAGGTTCTTTAAGGGAGGAAGTATGGAATTTAGGAGAAATGGTCATATTTGAGAAAAGAAAAAATGTTTCTGCTTAGCATCTTGAAGATATTTTGAAATGTTTAGGCTTTTTCTTCCTATACATTTGTTTCAGAAAAATCATCAGTGTTTAATTTCTTGGGAGGGATTTAAATGGTCTCAGAGCATGCAGCTGAAGGAAAATGAATCAAACTAAACATTTAGGGTCCCCTATTTGTTCTGCTGAATAATCTTCCTCTTAGTGCTATCAGAAAGAAATTAAGAAACATTTTTTAGTTTCACAACTAAAAGTAGAAATCAATTATTCAGAGTTCTAGTTCTGAGCTGTTTTGAAAAATCTACCTTTTTGATATGCTTGAGATCATTTAAAGATATTAAGAAATATGGATGCGTGCACCAAATTAAAGGAAACATCAAAATATCAGATGTAAAATAAAAGCTTTAAAACAAATCTCCATAACCATCAGTGAAAACATTTGACAATTATTTATATTTCAAATAAAACAGGTGATTTTTTCAATTAAAATGGAGATGTAATCTTTCTTAAAAGTAATGAAAATGCAAATACTCCGTACTAGATAAATTAGTCTGGGAAAATGCATATATACAGAAAATAGGTCATGTTGCCCTGAGTGAAAGAGGGAGGGAAAAGCAGAAAATTGAAGGGAAAAGGCAAATTGAACTCAAGTTCTTATTTCTCAACAGCATCCTTTAACAAAACCCACTCTTCATGTTTTCTCTACAAACATTGAACCAACAAGGTAAAGGTCACTGGGATCTGACCTCCCTTTAATAATACATTGGCAGTTTTTCCTTTAGAGGGAAAAACATTTTGTAAGAGCAAAGACAAATAATCCCAACTAGATTAATAAATTACTTAAAGGAGAGAGCTGAAAAAGAAAGCCCCACAAATCAGGACAGTCCTTCTGCTTTTATTTTAGTACCTTTTGTTTCAGCACCTTTTCTTAAAAAAAAAAAAAAAAAAAAAAAAAAAAAAGGAAGAAAGAAATAAAGAAAAAAAGCTGCATAAAACAATATTTGGAAATAATATTTGGAATACCACAGGGTGTTAGGGAAAACAGAGGAGCTGAGTCCCACTGGGCAGCCAAACAAGGAGGCACTGAAGAGGCAAAAACACTGCAGGGAGAAAAGCCACTTTCCTCCTCTCCTTCTTGTTTTCACCCCAGTCTCAGAGGTCACTGGTTCATTTATTTAATTAACCAAGTGGCACCTCCAGGGCTGCAGGGTTTGCTCCCCTCTTGGTCATCCCACAGGAGAAGAGCTGCAGGAACATTCCACTGTGGTGTTTTTTGAGACCCCCATCATTGGAGGGAATGATGAACCTGACTCCATGTTCTCAGAAGGCTAATTTATTATTTTATCATCTATATTATATTAAGAATACTATACTAAAGAATACACAAAGGATACAGACAGAATGCTTAAAGATAATAATGAATTTCGTGACTCATTCCAGAGTCCAACACAGCTTGGCCACAATTGGTCATTAAGTCAAAGTAATTCACATGAAACCAACGAAACAATCCCCTGTGGGTAAACAATGTCCAAACACATTCCAAAGCAGCAAAACACAGGAGAAGCAAATCAGATAATTATTGTTTTCCTTTTTCTCTGAGGCTTTTCAGCTTCCCAGAAAGAAGAGAAATCCTAGGCAAAGGGATTTTTCCGGAAAATGTGATGGTGACATTCCACAGCTCTGGAACCACAGGACATCACCCAGATCTGCCTTTCTGGCAGGGATGAGACCAAACTAAAATAAACCTTCAAGGTTTTATGTCATGTTTTTGGAGGGAAATGGAAGGAAAATCCAGGTCAGAAAAGGGCATTGCTGTCAGATGGGTCAGACATCCCTGGCACAGGGGCATGTCCTGGCATCCCAGGGCACATTGTGGCTCTGTGACCTGCACCATCAATCCTCCAGCAGTCTGAATGAGGCAACACTTCTCACTAAAACACCAAAAATCTCCATTTTCAGCAGCAGTTTCACTCCTCAGAGAGGAGCTCTGCCCCAGCAATGTCCATCCTGGTATACACCAGAAGCAAGAGGAGAATGGAACACTCTGAGCTCAAGGGAACAGATTTAACCACAGACATGAACCATGAGATGAACCAGGCACAAAACTCCAGGGACAAGTTTCACCCTGGTCCCAGGAGAGCTGATCCTGCCCTGAGGTGGAGGCTGCAGCACCTTTGGCATCCCCTCTTCTCTAATTTTGTGCCCTTGCTATGAGTGTTTTGAAAACAAACAAAAAAAGAAATCCCAACCAACCAAAATGCAGAAATGAATTCTCACTGAAATTCTTTTCGTGATTACTGTGTAAACAATATTCCAATAAAATGAGAGATGCAAATCTCCTTTAAGGCCTCATTCACCAGACTCCTGCTCTTGCCTTTCAAACCTCAGCATCAGCAGCTCAGTCTTTCGTCTCCCACCCATCAATTGATACTTAAATAATGCATAAAACTGTCTTATTAAATGCATGTTGAATATTTATTTGGAAGCTCATCACAAGTTGAAAGATAACCTTCATTTTCAATTCTCTTTGGGATAATCAGCTAATTGGGTATCAGCTGAAGCTCAGCCTCTTCAGATACTGACAGTCAGCATGGGAGCCTCTCCCAACAATGCCTCAGCAGCCCTTGAGGGGCTGTGGGGCTTTGTCCAACCCCAGCTAAGCCACCAGTTCCACCTAAAATCAAAGATAATTCACATGGTCACTTTCCAAGCTGAGCTAAGCCACCAGTTCCACCTAAAATCAAAGATAATTCACATGGTCACTTTCCAAGCTGAGCTAAGCCACCAGTTCCACCTAAAATCAAAGATAATTCACATGGTCACTTTCCAAGCTGAGCTAAGCCACCAGTTCCACCTAAAATCAAAGATAATTCACATGGTCACTGTCTAACCTGAGCTAAGCCACCAGTTCCACCAAAAATCAAAGATAATTCACATGGTCACTGTCTAACCTGAGCTGAGCCACAAGTTCCATATAAAATCAAAGATAATTCACATGGTCACTGTCACCCACACCTTCAGTGCTGCCTGTGCTTTGTGTTTGGGCCAGACCCAGGACAGAGATGACAATTTCCTCGAGGTCACTGCTTGAACCATGTCCTCAAATCAATTCTGTGGGATCTCCTGGCAGAAATGCAGCAAGAGCTCAGGCTTGTTTGGTCCTCACACAGTTTGCATTAAAGCATCTTGTGATAAATTCAGATTTCAGAATTGCTTTAATACAGCCTGGGCTGTTTCTGGTCTGACCAGAGTTGTTTCCTGTTCGTCACCATCAGGTAAATATTAAGGAAGTCAGGAGCAAAGGCAGAAACAAACACTATTTTCTGTTGGAGAATCCTCTGTCCTCTCTGAAGAGCACACTAAGGTTTGGAGGGCTGCTCCAGACCCCCTGCCTCAGCCTCACCAGTGAAAGGCTGCTGGTAAATTGCCATTTATTCTGTTTTGGTATACTTTATTTTATTTTGTTTTATTTTAATATTTTATTTAATTTTTATATTTTATTTCCTTTTGTTTTGTTTTATTTTAATATCTTATTTATTTTTACTTTTCTATTTTATTTTATTAATATTTTATTTTATTTTTTATTTTAATATTTTCTTTTTAATTTTTAAATTTAATATTTTCTTTTTGAAATTTCTTTTTCCCTTATTTTATTTTATTTTAAATTTTATATTCTATTTAATATTTCATTTTATTTTTATTTTAATATTTTATTACATCCCATGGGACACAGGAACCCTGCTCAGCATCACCAGCTCCTACAGGACACCCCATGGGACACAGGAATCCTGCTCACTTGAGAAAGTGAAAGCTCATCCTTCCCCATATTTTAACTTTTTCTAAACTGCTCTGAGGAACCATTTCTCCCAGGCAGGCCGCAGGTAGCCTTTGGCACGTTTGAAAAACTCAATGCCTCTATATTCCTAATTCTGTATTTCCAGCACCAAAAGTGTGAGCTGGTTTTAAATAAAGCTGAGCCTGCAGCAGCTCCCAATACATTTCACATCCCTGCAAAAGTCCTGTTGTTGGGAGCTGCTTTCATCCTTTCATTTGCAAGTTGCCTTCATTACTCCCTTCCTTTCCACCACAGCAAGGCTGCTGGTGATATCTCCCATGCACCAGGTGCAGAACTATAAACTCAGAGTAACTCCACTAAATTTAATGTGCTTAACGTGGCTACTCTGGATTTGTGCTGCTGCAAATGAGATCAGAGCCCTCCCAGGCACAGGAGCCAGAGGGAGGTCAAATGTTTGCCATGCATTAGCTCCCTGTCAGCATGCTAATGCTCTGCAAGCCTCAAACGCTTCTCCCCAGACACCACAGTTCCAGGAATGGCACTAAAAGCACTCTGAGCTCAAGGCAGAGCTTACACCAGGGCTGCTGAAGCCTCCAGCTTCAACAAACCTCGAGAGCTGAGAGAGGAAAAGATGCAGCAGCTTCCAAAAGATGGCAACAAACCCATGCTTGCTGATGCCACCACCACGGAATCATGGAATATTTGGGTTGGAAGGGACCTCAAAGATAATCTAGTGTCTCAGATATATTTTCTGAAAAATCCTTTTGCTAGGATTTTTTCTCCTGAGAAGCTGAGAAGCCTCAGAGGAAAAGAAAAACAATAATTGTCTGCTGCTGTGGGATGCAACAGGTACATCTTTGATTGGTCTCATGTGGTTGTTTTTAATTAATGGACAATCCCAGTCCAGCTGGCTTGGACTCTCTGGTCAGTCACAAGATTTTATTATCATTCCATTCCTTTTCCTTTCAAGCCTTCTGATGAAATCCTTTCTTCTATTCTTTTAGTAGAGTTTTAGTATATAATTTTCTTTTAATGTAATATTCATCATAAAATAATAAATCAGACTTCTGAACATGGAGTCAAGGTTCTCATCTCTTCCCTCATCCTGGGACCCCTGTGAACATCACCACAATCTAGGAAAGCAAAACAGGGCCAGAGGTTTGGTCAGTGCATCTCAGTCTGTTATATTTAAGGCAATGAACTGGTGATGAACACTAAAAATGGTACTGATGCCTCAGGTTTTGGCTTTTCTCTTTTTCAGATTCTGTGCTGCTTTAGTGTGTGGGTCTGGGTTCACATGAGGGGATGTGAGCTCTGTGCACAGAGCAGGGAGACAAAACAATTCCTGCTCCAGCTGGGCACCAAGGACAAATGACCCAAATCTCAGCCCCAAGAGCACAAACACCGTGGGCTGGAGAGAGAAAAGGATGGGACTGGATGGGCTAAAGCTGGAATGGGACAATGAACTGCAAGGTGCAAATGGAGCAGAACTGATCACAGTGAGAGAGCCCGTGACTGGTTGTGCATTTTGGGGCCGTTTTGGTTCATCTTGGGTGCAGCCCTGGCTGGGCTCTGGTGCTGCCCAAGGTGGATCCATTGAGGAGATGCTTTGAATCAATCCCTGCTTTATTCTGTAACTCTGCCCAGCCTCTGTTCCAGGTCAGCCTTTCAAGGCATCAATACAAAAAAACCTCACAATACTCCTCTGCTTTGCCTTCTTATTAGCAAACATAGCTGTGAGGCATGATTATGGGTGCTCATCATTTCCATTGTAATTATGAAGAATTATTTGTAACACCATTTCAAATTTGCCTCTCAGTAATTCACTGAAGAAAATTTGACTTCTGTTCACTTCATTATTGTGTTCCTGGTGTCAGAAAATAACAGAATTGGTTGTTTTAACCAGTTTAGCAGACCTATTTTTTTTTTTTTGTGGGGCAAAAGGATTGCAATGACTGCGAAAAAAAGAGCAAGAAACAATTAAGGTTTTCAAAATTCATTAGGTCCAATATTAATTACACAATTTGGATTTTTTTTTTTTTTTTAAGCACAGACAGTTTATCAGATAAAGCTGCCTCTCACCTCTGCTCCTCTGAACTTCCAGGATTTCACCAAAATGTGAAAGAAGTTTCTTCAGGTCAGTTATGGGACAGCTTTGCTTTTGCAATGAATCACAGAGCTCCAGATCTCAGAGGTCCAAAACAAATACATTCTGAATTTTAGCATATATCTGGCTTATTACATTCCTGAGAAAGAGTCCCAAGATGCTACTGACAGTGAACTGTGGAGAGCTTCTCAGGGGCAGTATAAATATCTGATTTATTCAGGCTATTCCCCTCTTACCACTTAATGCTTGACAAGATTCTGATAGGGTATTTGAAGAAAAAAATAGTTGGTAACCATGAAATGAAAGGCAATCATATCTACATTTACACAAGGCACTAACTTAAATTCTGGCTTGTTCAAATCATAAATTTTCTTAATATTGGTTAAAACTTTTTATTTTGATGTGATGTAATTGCCTGTGAATATCTGCAGTACAGGATCAAGTTTTAAAGCTGCTGAATGTTTCTTAGCCTCAGTTGTTTACACAGCTTTGCCAAACTTTAATGATTTGAGATGAGATTTTACAGGTGAACAATCTGCCTTCAGCAATATTTTCTCTTTAATTTATATCTAAAACGACCTGCCTCTTTCTTGGATGAGGATAGAAACAAAAATAACTTTAAGCTGAGTTAAACAGTTCAAGCAATTTTTTCCTTAAAAATTCTCCCCTGCCTTTTCCAATTTGGACCAGGCCTTTTATTGGGGATGTCCTTTAAAAAATATGGGCAACCTACAAGGTTTTGTAAAGTGAGGGTTGGCATGAGCTCAGAAAAAAGTGAGTTTTTTCTGAGCTCAAAAAACCCCAAATGGGCTGAGATTTTTGCAGAAAAATATTTCTTATATTATAAGAAATGCTATACTAAAACTATACTAAAGAAACAGAAGGGAGACATCAGAAGGCTTAAAAAGAATGAATAATAAAAACCTGTGACTGAATCAGAGAATCTGACACAGCTGGCTGTGATTGGCCATTAATTAAAAATAATTCACATGCGGGTAAAAAATTCTCAAAATCACATTGCAGAGGAGCAAAACATGGAGAAGCTGAAGCTTCCCAGCTTCCCAGGAGAAGAAATGCTGGCAAAGGGATTTTTCATAAAATATCATGGTGACACATTAGTGTATAATTCTGAACTTTATATAAAGTGTCAGCAAGGTCTCCTCACAGCTCAGGCACACAGAACAATCCTTTTCCAGCCCCAGAACCAAGGACACCGCTGCAGCTCCAGCCCCAAAAAGTGCAAACAACAGGGAATGGAGGAGAGCAACCTGGGAGGGTGGGACTGCATCCCCTGGAGCTGGGACTGGACACTGAACCCAGCATGGAAATGGACCAGAACTCATCAAAGGGTGAAAACTCCTGACTCTGAGTCCATCCTGGGTCCATCTTGGGTGCAGCCCTGGCTGGGCTCTTGCACTGCCCAAGGTAGATCCTTTGAAGGCTTTTTAATAAATCTCTACTTTATTCGGATACCTCAGGTTTTGGCTTTTCTGTTTTTCAGGTTCTGTGCTGCTTTAGTGTGTGGGTCTGGGTTCACATCAGGGGATGTGAGCTCTGTGCACAGAGCAGGGAGACAAAACAATTCCTGCTCCAGCTGGGCACCAAGGAAAAATGATCCAAATCTCAGCCCCAAGATCACAAACACCGTGGGCTGGAGAGAGAAAAACAAGGATGGGACTGGATGGGCTAAAGCTGGAATGGGACAATGAACTGCAAGATGCAAATGGAGCAGAACTGATCACAGTGAGAGAGCCCGTGACTGGTTGTGCATTTTGGGGCCGTTTTGGTTCATCTTGGGTGCAGCCCTGGCTGGGCTCTGGTGCTGCCCAAGGTGGATCCATTGAGGAGATCCTTTTCACAAATCCCTGCCTTATTCTTTATCTCTGTCCAGCCTCTGTTCTAGAAGCCTCCCAAGGCATCTCTGCTAACACAGAAGTTTCTGTGGCCCAGTCCTGCTCTGAAGGGCACCAAGGTCAGGTAAAAGATAAATCAGTGCTGCACATCACTGGACACAAGGAGGAAAGATCTTTATGAAACCTGCACCAAATGAACCCTCCTTGCTCATGCTAATGAGAAAACCCAGGAAATGATTTCCATTGGATGAGGACATGAACTGTGGAGCTTCCAGGCTGTGGTGGGTTCATGTTGGCTAATCACTAGAGTACCCATTAGAATGAATTTCTTGTTGTGATATAGGATTAGGAGAAAAGTAAAGCAGGCTCAAAACTTTAAAAGGGAGAAAAGAAAATTTATTACAGTAACTAAAAGAAAGAGTAATAAGAATTAGGATAAAACATTTAGGACACTTCTCTCTACAACCTTTTCTTTCTTACTGACGATGTAAAGAGTGAAAACTTAAACGCCAAAAGCACCCAAGCACAGCATGGCCAGGAGCAGGAGCTGAGATATTCCTGTCCTGAACCACCCACCTGAATCCCTCAGAGGGAGATCAGCAGCCTCAAGCCCAGGCACTTCCCATAAGTCAGCCCCACTGACTGTGTCAGGGGTTTGGCACTGACGAAATCAGAATGCCTGGCTCAGAAACCCAGCTCAGCAAAGCCAAAAAGAACAGACTGACCTATTAAACCTCCTCCAAAGTGCTCCTCCTTGCAGCACTGCAAGAGCCTTTCCAATCCCTGAACGTCTGGCAGACCTTGAGCAAGCACTGGAGTCAGGCTGGATCCTAGAATCTGGCAGAACTGGGGGGCTCCTCCAACTCTGCACACACCCACAAGGACTTCTCATGGTATCTGAGACCATGGTCACTGAAAATAAAGCACACAGAAGGAGCTGATGGACTGGAAAGCAGCTGGTTTTCTGTTGCAAGGGAAAGCACTGAAGCATTTTTCCTTTTTTCTTCTGCCTTCCCTCTGCTTTTTCATTCCCCAATTGCCTCTGTTCTCAACCCAAATCCCTTAATCTCAGCGCTGATAATTGTAATTACTCTAATACCTCGCCATCTGAGCAGCTCAGAAATGTCCATCCTGGGCTGGTCCGTTCTGTGGTGAGGAAGAATGAATATGAAAAGCACATGGGCTCCTCCAGAATTTTAATTTAAAACAAATATGGAGTCAAGTCCAGATTAATGACATTTCCACCAAAGGCTGCATTTTTGGGGGCTTTCTCAATCCACGTTGCTCTTTAATCAAAGAAGGAAAATGATGATGGGGGGTGACAGTTGGAAAAGCTGATGGAGAAAAGCTGGATTTTCTCCAGGATCTACTGTTCTGACCCACACCCAGAACTGTGGTTAACAAATCAGGGACACGATTCCCCCCTTCAGCTGCTGGACTTTGCTAAAATGTTCAAGGATTGTGGGTGGTCAGCACAGAAATCCCTGCACAGCCTCTTCCAGGGAGAAATGGCACACAAAAAAGGCAGCTCAAAAAGTGACACTGAGAGCAGGGGCTGTGGGGTGGAACCTTCTTTCCCAGGGCAAAAGAAACCTGTTTCATAAGCAGCAGAGGGATGATGGGCCTTGGGAGGAGCTGATGGGCTCATTAATGCTTGGATTGGGTCGAAACTTTGAAGTCTTTGTTGGGCAAGCCAGGATGGGAATTAAAAAGCAGCGATTGCAATTTGAATTTGTGCTGCTCCACACCTCAGCTCCACAGGACATTGGCTTTCCAGTCATGTACCCAATTAGAGATTGTAATTTTTAATTAATTTCTTTAGCAGTTCTTGAAGGACCAGAAATTTGTCTAACAAGACAACCCACTTACTCTACAGCCCAGCATGTTTCTAACTGCAAATATTCGGGTCTGGCTCCCTTTTTCTGTCTCCACAGCAGTGATTCTGAGCCCCCCAAATGTACAATAGGTGAGACAGGTTTGGCTGGAAATGTCAGAGCCACAAGTGGAGCTGGCTGGTAGTTTTCCAACTTTCAAACATCAGCTTTCTAATTTACTTTACACCCAGTTTTCTGCACTGAGTTCTTTGCTCACTCCTACCAGATTTGGGGGGGGAAATGCTCTAATTGTTCTTTAACCATCAGTAAAGAGTCGCAGACATCTTTTCATGGAAATCCTTTCCTTAGGATTTTTTCCTCCTGAGAAGCTGGAGGCCTCAGGAACAAAATGTAAACAATGATTATCTGCTGCTGTGGAATGCAACAGGTGCATCTGTGATTGGTCTCATGTGGTTGTTTCTAATTAATGGCCAATCACAGTCAGCTGGCTCAGACAGAGAGTCTGAGGTAGCTGCCTTTGTTCTCATTCTTTTCCTTTCTATTCTTAGCTTAGCTAGCCTTCTGATGAAACCTTTTCTTCTATTCTTTTACTATAGTTTTAATGTAATATATATTATAAAATAATAAATCAGCCTTCTGAAACATAAAGTCAGATCCTCATCTCTTCCCTCATCCTCAGACCCCTGTGAACACTGTCACAGTCAAGCATTAGTGAGAGATGATTTATCAATAAAGGACTTTTAATTGAGTATGTAAGCCCAGGAAGGCAGCCATCAGTGGTACCCCACCCTGTCCAAGGAGTGGAGCAGCTTCACCTCCCCCAGCAGTGGGGACGTGGAGCCCACAGCTCATGGGAAAGCCAGAAGCACAAACAAATGAAAATCCAAAGCCTAAGAAAATCTGCAGCCCAGGATGAGAATGAGGTGACCCACTGCAGGAACAAGGTGACCTGTTTTTACCCCGTTTCTGATGGTTCTGATCCTCTGAGTCCCCATGCAGCTGCACTGTGAAATCCATTTGAAACATCACAGGGAGTTTGTGCATCAAACTAAAATGAATTCTTTTACCCAGCCAGCCCCTTACAGGCCAGCAAAGGGCTCCTGCTTTCTCTGCTCCACCATTTCACTGCCCTTTGCCTTGTCAGCTCACGTTCTCCACGGAAATCAAGCGAGCATTTGATTCCCTTGAAAGTCCAAATTGAGATGCTCGGGTTTATTTTATTCCATTTTCTTAAGCCCAGATAGAAAAAAAATAGCTTTATCCACATAAATAAAAAAATAATAAGCTGCCATTTAAATCCTGTTCAGTCAATTAGCTCAGTGCCTCGCTCTGAGCTAATGCAATCGTCTTTCTTTGTTTGCTCCTATTTATGCTGCTCTTTAAAGTTCATTAAAATCACTGCTGCTATCTCACACAGAACAACTGTTCAAAACATCAGTGTCATGCAGCTGAGAAATTTATGCTTTGAAGTTCCCTCCTTTACTCATTTTTATTCAGCTTTTTTCTCTTGTTTTTCTTTTTTCTTTCTTTCGCTGTATTTTTCCCCCCCTTAATGACTAAACCAGTTTTATGCTCTTCACAGTTATTCCAAAATCTGTTCCTCCTGACACAGAGCTGATACATCATTCCTTGCTCATAGCCCTTTTTTCTCATTTCCATCATTTCTCCCCTCGCTCGCTTTGGCTCTCTGCTAAGTCCATCACAGCTTTGTTTTTATCTCCTCCTCGCTGAATTTTACGGCCCAGTAAAACCTAGAAAGCTGCTTCAGAAAAAAACACCCACATGGCAGCCCTGGGATGGTTGGGTTTGTGTGGCAGCTTCCTGGAACGTGATGGAGACAAAACCCTGCAAAAGCACCAGCCCTGGATGCAGCAGCAGGGCAGGGACAGGGGGACAAGGGGACAGGGGGACAGGGGGACAGGGGGACAGGGGGACAAGGGGCAGGAGAACAAAGAGACAGGAGAACAGGGGACAGGGGGACAGGACAAAAAGGAACAGGAGAACAGGAGGACAGAGACGGGGGAAAGGAGAACAAGGGGACAAAACAAGGGGACAGGAGGAAAAGGGGACAGGGACAGGGGGACAGGAGAACAAGGAAACAGGAGAATTGAGGGACAGGAGAACAGGGGGACAGGGGGCAGGAGGAAAAGGGGACAGGAGAAGAGGAGACAGGACAGCAAAGGGAGAGGAGAACAGGGGACAGGAGAAAAAGGGGACAGGAGAACAGGGGACAGGAGAACAGGGGACAGAACTGGGGACAAGAGGAAAAGGGGCAGGAGAAGAGGGGGCAGGAAAAAAAGGGGACAGGAGAACAAGGTGACAATAGAACAAGGGATGGGAGAAAAAGGGGACAGGAGAACAAAGAGACAGGAGAACAGGGGACAAGAGAAAAAGGGGACAGGAGAAAAAGGGGGGACAGGAGAAAAAAGGGGGGACAGGAGAACAAGGGACAGGATAACAAAGAGACAGAAGAACAAGGGACAGGAGGACAGGGGGACAGGAGAACAGCCATTTCAGAGTGCTGCTGTACCTGGCAGGTAACACTGCCTCTCCTGGGACCTGCACAAATGTTCACAGATGATTGGGAGCAGAAATGTGGATTAATTCTCTATATAATCATCCAGTCCAGATCTCAGACTGCTCTGTTTTAACCAGCAGCCTACTCTCTCTTCTACTGGTCTTCAACAGATTTTTGAGGCTTATGAAGACAAAATAACCTGTTTGGTTATCAGCAACACATCAGTAGATCATTTTAGTCCAATATACTCCAATTTTGTTTTGAATAAAACAGTTTAAAACACTGTTCAAGCTGTACACAAGTTATACCACTCTGTAATTCTGTACCTATGTTCTTTACAAAGTGATATTTCCCACTCCCACAGAAGACCTGGAGAAACTTCTGTGCTGAGAATGAGCAGAAGAACTCTGGCAGGAGCCAGGGTTGGTTTTCATCCTGCAGCAATTAGTGAGTGCTGCAGACCATCACTTAATATGATACAAAGAGCACTGCCAAATCTCAGGATTATATCTGGAGCTTTACTCTCAGGTTCTCTGTGTCTGGAAACATGTGATCCCAAGAAAAATCTCTGTTTTATTTTGTTTATTTTTTTAAGTTCTTCTGAATTTTATGTCTGCAGAGAAAATCCTGAAAACATGAAGAGTAAAGGCCATCAAAAGCAGAACAAGGAGTTCTGTATTTAAATTTTCTGTATTTATATTATATAGTACATATTCTGTGTATATATATATTATATATTCAATATTATATATTCAATATTATATGTTATATGTTATATATTATATATTCAATGTTATATATTATATATTATATATTATATATTATATATTATATATTATATATTATATATTATATATTATATATTATATATTATATATTATATATTATATATTATATATTATTTTTCTTTATTTATATGAGTATTATTAATATATTCTGTATTTATAAACTTTTTCCTCTAAGCAGTCTCTGCAGGTGAGGACCTGTTTCATGATATTTTGGTGACCAGGGGATGCTGTGAGTTATCCTTTGGTAGTTTTAAAAAGAGTTCTGGCTGAAAGATCAGCAGGTGGCTGGGACACTTCACCCACCACCATGCACAGATGAGGCATCACCCAACTTTGCTCTGGCTTCTGAAAGATGAACTTTTTTCACCTCTAAAACATGGGTAACATGAACTGGGGGATTCTCTGATTTGTCTCAGCTGAACGCAGCAGGAATTAAACAGCTCCTGGTGCAGAGGTTCTGCCTGCAGCTCTCTCAGCTCGCTCATCTCAAATGATGTAAGAATTTAGAGGGCAAACTCCATTTCTGGAGAGCACAGGGACCCTGAGTGTTGGAACCCAGGAAATCCCTCTGGCTGCCCTGGATGGCTCCAGGCCCTGCTCAGGGGGCTCAGAGACCTTGGCACAGAGCTCAAGATCCCTGTGCCTTTAATTTTGACCCATGGAAAAAAATACCAACCTTTATATGAAGAATTACAAGCCACAAAAGTCTAAGTAGAATGATAGTGAATTTATCACTGGGTGGAAAATGGATTTTTTGGGTTTTTTAGAATGGGGATTCAGGAGGCAAGATGGAGGAATCAGGGCGTGTTCAGCCTTTCTCCTTCTTCTTCTTGGCCTCCATCTTCTGCTGTGATGGTGGCACTTTTGGATTGGTTTAGAGTAGAAGCTCAGTGTCTAACATAGGGGATAGGTATTGGGAAGTAATTGTAAATATTGTACACATAGTTTTTAGTATAATAAGAAGAGAGGGACAGGAGAGCAGAGGGAGACAGAGTGCCTCTGTCTGTCCTGCTGAACAGACCTCAGCAGGCCAGGAGAAAGAATTTTATAGATAAGAAACAATAAACAACCTTGAGAATGGGAACTGAAGTGTTCTGACTCCTCCTTCAACCACCAGGCTGGAAAAAGAGACTTTCTAACACATCTCAGTCAGTGACCAGCAGAAATTCTGAGACTGAGGAGCCTCCCTGCCCAGCAGGGCCACACTCAGCCCTCCCCATGAGCTGCTCTTGTCTCACTCCTCTGTTGACAGCTTGGGAGCAGCAGAGAAATCGAATTTCTCACCATCAGATTTACAGCTGGAGTGGGCCCCTCTGACAAGGGAGGGCATTGTGCTTATTCAAGCTGATCAAGAACCTGAGAGCAATTTCTATGGGGAATAAAAAAGGTCTGCTTTAATAGAAAGATATTGAAAGTGAGCTCACAAATTGCTTTGGGTTTCAGGTGAACAAAGCACATGAAGGATTTGATTTTCAGCTGCTTCCCCTTTCTTCTTTCCCCAAAAGCACACTGCTCTCAACAGGAGTGTGGTACACAAACAGCTCTGAGAGCCACAAGACACTGCCCAGACCTCTGTGCTCCTCATTTTCACACAACAGGGAAAGTTGCTGGAGTTTGATCCAGTTTGTACAGGAAAAAGCGTCTTCCACACAATGCTCAATAAAAACTCAGTGCCACCTATTACACCAGACTGCTAAAACACAGTGATACAGCAAGAAAGCAGCAAAACACATCTCCAGGAGCTCACATAGGCCAGCTCAGGCAGCAGCACCCTCCTCAGCAGTTTTGGAGGCCAAGAGCATCCAAAAACCCCAAAGACTTGGTGCCTTTTCCATACAAAACTCATCCCATCTCATTTTTCAGGCTGCCACAGACCCAGCAGGACAGAAAGGGTGAACATGGCCAGAGGTTTCTGATGACAAAAACCCTGCACTCTGACAGAAAATGGACTTAGATCTTTCATGGCAGTCCAGAGGAAAAAAGCCTCCCAATGCTGCTCATAAAAGGAACACGAAAACTGCTTTTCAACATAATTCTCCTATTTTTCCCCCTTTCACCTGTCATGCTCTGAAGAGTGAGTAAGTTCAGATTCAAGGGAAGAATGGAGAGAAGGACAGCAGGAATGACTCACTTACTGCTGCCATTCTTCCCACTGAGTTTTCCTCCCTTTTGAGCATGGTCCTGGCTGGTTTCCCAAGCCAGAACTGAGTGAGCTGACTGCTCATCCGTCTCTTTCTAAATTACTTATGCACTGCATTGAATAATTGTGCCTCCATTTTACTCCAGGGCTAAAGGTGACTAACTTAAAGGCGATTATCTTTTGTTAATAGCCTGCATTACTGTGAAAGATCTCAGAATTACCTTTGTAATCCTTCCCCACACTTTAATGTTGCTATTATTATTAATACTGCTCTTTAAAACATTTTTCTCCTGTCATGTGAAAGCAGCAAGTGCTGCTTGTCTGGTGGAAAGGCTGCCTGATACTATCAAGCAGAAAGAATCCAGAGCATCACATCACTTTTTCCTCTTAAAAGTGGTGGGATTCAAGTCTAGTCATGAACTAGAGGCATCGTTTGATCAAATTGATGCAGAATGGCTGCAGCCAGGTTTCCACAGTCAGTATGGCTAACACTGACCTGGCTCAGCATGGTGGATTTGTACAGTACATTTTACCTCTTAAATAAGCCCATTTATTATTATTTTATCTCTTAAATAAACCCATTTTCATGCTGCTGCCCCACTGACAGCCCTGAGAGCACTGGTAGCTTTTCTTTCACCTGCTCCACACATTCCCATTTGGGAATGCCATCCCAAATCAAGAGTTTGCAATCCCAGCTTCAGAGGCAGCATCAGTAACTGCAGGTTTTCCTCTCCTCGGGTTTCAGAGCTCACCAGCATTGCTCCAGGAGCTCCTTACCCAGGCCAGGTCACCCAGGACTCCTCAAACACGCCATCAGGAAATCCCAGCACACCATGAATAATCGGTATTAGGCTTACATTTTTCATGGCCCTGACTTTCTGCAGTGTCTGCTCTAACAAATCTCATTTGTCAAGCTTTCTCCGCATTGTCTGCAGAGCACTGAGCCCCAGCATTGCTGGATTGGTGTTTGTGAGCACTCAAAGGGAGGCTCTGCAAGGACTCTCTGCCCAGAACCAGCCTTCCTGTGAAGAAATCTAAAATCTAAACTGTCGCAGACATCTTTTATGGAAAATCCTTTCCTTAGGAGTTTTCCTCCTGAGAAGCTGAGAAGCCTCAGGAACAAAATGTAAACACTGATTATCTGCTGCTGTGGAATGCAACAGGTGCATCTGGGATTGGTCTCATGTGGTTGTTTCTAATTAATGGCCAATCACAGTCAGCTGGCTCAGACACAGAGCCCGAGCCACAAACCCTTGTTATCATTCTTTGCTATTCTATTTTTAGCCAGCCTTCTGATGAAATCCTTTCTTCTGTTCCTTTAGTATAGTTTTAATATAATATATATCATAAAATAATAAATCAGCCTTCTGAAACATGGAGTCAGAGCCTCATCTCTCACCTTGTCCTAAGGACCCTCACAAACACCACAGCAGAGCCCCAGTCCAGGCTGGGAGCAGCTTCCCCTGCCTGATGAGTTGTGCAGTTATTTAACAGCTCATGTCTGTCACTGCTATCACTTTACTCACATCCACAACTTCCCCAGTCTGCTGTGGTCATCCTGGCCATGCTGCCAGCAAACCAATGGCCATGGCTGATGGCCTCATTTCTAAGCAGAAATTCCACTCTGGGACTGACTAGAGAATTTTTAAGAATAATCATTGCACTTGTCAGATGATTAAATCCACTCAGCATTTGGCCTCTCATCTTGTCATACCCATTTATATTAAAATCATCAGGGCTTGCCCTGCCCAAAGCACTGGATCATCCAGCAGAGGCTGGGCTCAGGTGGATAAAGTGCTGCTATATATCTCAGCCCTGAAAATAACCTTTCAGCTGCCTTCCACGGTGAAAGCTGCATTTTTGTGGCTGCAGTCAGGCCAGAGAACTCTCCAGGATGTTTGTTAAACTGCCCAAAACAGTGAGCCAGGCAGCAGAGCCAGTAACACAAAACCCTATTTCTCACACTGGTTTTCAAGTAGGGTTAAACAAGTCAAGGGAAATGGTCTGAGAGGCAAGAGGGAAGAAAAATATGAGAAACAAAATGTAAAAATGTTTCTTTGAGAAAACAGTGCTTAGTTCTGAGAATAAAAGTCTTACTAGAGTCAGAATAGTCCTTCCCTGAAGCAGAAATTTTTCCAGTGTTCCCATAAAAATGAAAGCCATAAAACAGATTTTCAATTCCAAAACATACACATTTTCAACTGAAAAGCTTTCAAATGTAAATAGTTCTGTTGAGCCATGATGTTCTGGCTTTGAGTTACTGCTAAGGCATGGATGCTTTTTGAAAGCAGCAGATATATTCCACAGAAACTTGTATTTAATTAAAATACTTCTTTTATTTTATATTTTTTTAATTGAAAAAAAGTTTTGGCAGGGAAGTTAGAACAGGCTTAGCTGTGGTAAGGACATTTGAGTGTGTCCAGGACTGATTTTTCTCCTCTGAATGATATCTGTCCTTTGGCTTTAATGGGACATTGCCCTGCACAAAAGTGGTTTTAACCCACAAAAAACCCATTATCTCCAAGTTTAACACCCAAATATATTATTAGTGCCAGGAAATCTTCAAGTAGTTTCACTAATTCAGTTCCACATCCACATTTTGATAAGTTGTCTAAAGCTGCAGGAGCTAGAAAGCAAGACTGAAAATCTCGAGAAATATTCCACATGACTTCCCCTGAAGCTTGTAGCAAAACCACAAGAACAGATTTTCTTCAAGGTATTTGGAAACCTCAGCTCCCAGCTGGATTGGAGAAGGGCAGAGGATGAAGGAAATGAAAATCATCTGGGGAAATGTCAATGTTATATCTGCTTAAGGCCTGGTGGAAGCCTCTGTCTGGATTTGGGTGGGAGAAAGAGGCAAGGGCAGGTTCAGGAAAGGAATGAGATCAGAGGGGAAAATGCTGTTTGCATTTCAGCAGAAAGCTTCAGCAATCTCGAATTTCAAAATGGCTGAGAAAGGTGAAATTAGACCAAAGATTGTCCCACCAGCAGCTGTAATGGTCTGAACTGGTAAAAGCTCTAAAGCAGCTGAGTTTGAGGTGGATGAAGAAGGATTCCCAGCTCTATTCCTCAGTCTCACGTCCAGTCTTTAACCTCAGCACAACAAACTGAACAAATGAGCAAAATTCTCTCTGAATGGGGTGCAAAAGGAGAGTTGAGTGTCACTGCCACATTTTCTGGAAAAACCCTTTTCCCAGGACTTCTCTCCTGGGAAGCTGAGAGGCCTCAGAGAAAAAGGAAAACAATATTTATCTCATTTGCTTCTCCTGTGTTTTGCTGCTTTGGAATGTGGTTGGAGATTTTTTATCCAACATGTGAATTGTTTTGACTTAATGACCAATCACAGCCAGCTGTGTTAGGATTCTGGAAAGTCACGAGTTTTTCATTAGTATCTTGTTAAGCCTTCTGTAAATATCCTTTCTCTATTCTTTAGTATAGTTTAGTATAGTATTCTTTAATATAATATAGTATCATAAAATAATAAATTAGCCTTCTGAGAACACGGAGCCAGATTCATCATTCCTCCCTGCCACGAGGGTCCCTGCAAATACAACACTCAACAATGATGGGAGGCCACAGACTGTCCCCAAAGTGCTGGCAAAGTCCATCAGCTCCCATGGAACCATCCCAGCTCACACTGGGTCAGGTCTAACTTTGCTCCTGCACAAGACAGAGTAGAAAAATATGAGAGCCTTGCTCATAAATCAGTGTCAGCCTGTGATGAGGCTTGTCCAGGCTGCAGAGAGATTAATTGCTGCAGTCGTGATTCCCTCTCCAATCCCCTTCCTGCCCTCTCCAGAAGTTGAAGGATTTGGAAGCCATAATCCAGCAAACGTGGCTTTTCCTTTCCTTTAACCTGATGGTATTTCATGTGGATCAGCTGCAAAAACATTTCAACCCCCTGCACAATCTTTCAGAAACTCATGGAGGGGGCTCAGGGTCTCCTGGGGAACAAATCCTAATTATGGAGACAAAGTTGTCGTGCAACACCATGACCAACTCACTGTTATGTGGTGGGCACCCCTCACAAATGACTCCTGCTGCTGATTTTTATATTTTTCTCTGTCTAATCACCACATGCAGCCTAAAAGAGAGCAGCATGTAAAAAAATCAATGCTGTGGAGGAGCACTAAGACTTCTCATCAGGGCAGGAACTCACATGGGGAATGGAGAAAATACTGCAAAGTTCATCAATAGTAAAAATCAGCCCACTGTGATTACTTTTTGACTTTAAATTATTTAATATACACCTTAACATTCTAAAACCACATCCAGTTGTTGCAATGAAAAGAGAAGAGTTGAGATTTCCCTTGTGGATAATATTCCATGTCCTTTTTCTGCTTTCCAGGAGACAGGTAACCTGCCCTGAACTGCATCTGTGACTGTCTTAAAACAACCTGTAAGAGATGACAAGCTGGAAACAACTCAAATGCATCTCAATAAGTGAGATAAAATCTGATCTGCTTCAACCTGAGCCCAGGTGTGACAAAGCTTTGAGCAGGAACCAAGGTGAGGATCTAAAATGCAGCACTGTACAGTGATGTACCACAAACATTTGAATTTATTGTTGTTTCAGCCATTCCTTCTCTTCCCAAACCAACAGCTCAGCTGTTTCCCAGTGATTTTTGGCGTACAATGATTTTAGACTGCAACTAGAAACATCTGATGGCACCAAAGGTGGGGAAATTCCAGGTACAGACCAGTATGAGAGAGCCACAACTTCTGTCCTTGCACAAGGAGACACCAGCTCCTCAGAGCCCCAGGTTTGGGAATGATGCTTCAGGGGTCCCCTCCATTTTCCACAGCCACACAAAACTGCAGCTGGCAGGCAAGCAGACAAAACTCCAAACCCAACAGAAAATGTGATCCCCTCCGAGGAAAATTTTACCTTCTCAGCCAAAAAAGAGCAAACTGTGTCCCAGAGTGCTTTGAGTTTAATAAGGCATGTTATTTTTAGCTTTTATAGATGAAAATGTCATTAAAAGCAAACATATTTCTGGGGGTGGAGGGGAAAAAAGCTAAATTCCTTGCAGTTTGGAGTCTTTTGAAGGCCACATCTACTTTCATGTTGGGTTATAATAATAATAATAATAATAATAAAGCTAAACACATTGGGCACGTTTTTCCTTTCCACACAGAGTGCTGCAACATTGCTTCCAAATAGGTAACAATATCATTTCCTCCCATTTAAAAATCCATTTATTGCCAGTTTTTGAGAACCTGTCCTCCTGGCAGAAGGACCATCTGAGGTCAGGCAGCACGTGGAATCCCAGCACCAGGCAGATGGATCTGAACCCACTCAGGCACAACAATGACCAGCCCAAATCCACACTCAGAAATTGAGATAAAGGGAAAACTCTCTATCACCAAGGAGGTCAGTTCATTCTGGGGTCATTTATTTGTCCTAAGGGCAACTGGCACAGAGGGTAAATAGGAAATTTGAACTCAATCTTCATAGAAACCTTTCACAGGTCGTGAAAACATCCATGAGCAATGTAGTTTGCAGAAAAAAAATCATTTGGTGCCTGGGTTTCAGTTGTAGGAGCACAAAGCTCTGACTCCATCTCTGGCACCCAGGCTCTCAGCAGCACTCACAATTCAGAGATGCAGCTCTTCTGTGCCAGTAGAAATCAGTTTTCTCTCATGACAGGACCTAAAGCTGGGTTTAGGAACCATTCTGGGAGCCACATGGTGAAGGTTTTTGCTCAATTCCTTGTCAATCTGGAAATCTTCCAACACTCCTCAAGAAATATCTGTCCAAGCAGTGGTCTAAAGACTTTATCCATGTGGGCCTTGCCACCTCCTTGCTCTGGTAAATTTGGGTTCTCAGGACTCACAAGGCGAGGAATGTGGAATTTCCTCCAGGATAAACACATCCCAGCAGGTCAGGGGAATGTGACTCAGCTGTGACATTAACAAAGCCTCTCTTGGACAGGTGTGAAGGTGGATAATCAGTGTTCTTCCCTGGGTCCAATCTGCTGTGCTGATCCAGAATCCACCCCAGCAAGGTCATTGCATGAGATGCAGCTGGAGGAGGGTGAGAGGCTGCAGCTCTGCCTGGCAAACCTCTCACTACAGGAGCTGAAACCCCTCACAACCAAAAAATTCCAGATTCTGCTGTCCGTCAGCCCCCCACATCCCTGGAGGATATAATTCAGAGTTTACTTTACTGCAAAATTAAAAATATCACTGGGAAACCTTTAAACCAAGCCCACATTGCATTCTCAGGTGTTTACAGTGAGGGCTCCATTATCTGGTTGGTCTTTGCAACCAAAATATCCAGGATCCAAATATTTATCCAGGATAAACCAAATGGGAGGGTTGGAAAGAGCAGCAATTCAAAAACTCACAGAACCTATACATCCATGTTTATGGCTTTCTCCTGAAAAAGCCATGCAATGCAATCTGCTCAATATGAACTCAGGAAAGTATAATTTTTGACAAGGGTGGGCTCTAAACCAGAGCATTAACACTATTAATTTTAATCTCTGCCTCTCTGGGCTGTCTTCATGAATTTATTCTAAACATCACAATAGATTCCCAAATGGTGCCAACCAGCTTTCCTTGGAGGGCAGTGGACCTTTGCCAATCTATGCTGACTTCATATTTACAAGGTTCTTCAATAGACAGAATTCAGATTTGTTGAGAGGTCCAAATAACAAAAAATAGCCCTGAACTAGGGGGCTGAAAAAGGGGACAATGGGCTGAGAGATTTCAGAAGCCCATTCATGAGCCTTTGCTTTGAAAGAATGTGGGCCAGAGTCAGAACAAAACCCGCATGTTCCCACAGCCCAATTCAGAGAAACCACAGTGAGGTGACAGATCTGATTTATCAGTGTCAGCAGCAGATGAAGATCCAGGGGATGCTTCAAGAGACAAAACTCTCTGATGTTAGAAGGGAAACTGCCCTCAATTTCCACTTGTAGCATTCACATTCTCTGAAAAATTCCTTCACCCAGGATTTTTCTCCTGGGAAGCTAAGAAGCCTCAGAGAAAAAGGAAAACAATTCTTATCTCATTTGCTTCTCCTGTGTTGTGCTCATGTGGAATGTGTTTGGAGATTGTTTACCCACAGGCGATTGTTTCATTGGATTCTGCTGTGAGTTGTTTTCACTCTTTGGCCAATCAGGGCCAAGCTGTGTCAGGACTCTGGAAAGAGTCATGGGTTTTCATTATTATCTTTTTAGCACTAAGTATCCTTTCTGTATTGTTTAATATAGTTTAGTATAGCATTCTATGTAATATTATTATGTTATATTATATTATATTATATTATATTATATTATATTATATTATATTATATTATATTATATTATATTACATTACATTACATTATATTATATTATCATAAAGTAATAAATTAGCCTTCTGAGAACATGGAGTCAGATTCATCAATCCTCCCTGCCACGGGGTCCCTGCAAATGCAATATTCCACCCTCTGTGGATCAGAGGAATAATTTTTTAGGAGTACTAAAAGGGATAAGGAGCAGGCAGGTTGTCAGATCAAGCAGCTCCATGTCTGCAGGATTGATGGGCAGTTGTGGAAAACCTTTTCCCTTGCCCAGAGTGGTACCAGGCAGCCAGAAATGGCTGAGAAAAGGTCCCAGAGCACCCAGCCTGCTTCTGCTGCCACTCAGCTCCTTCACAAACCCTGACCTCCACCACAGCCAAGGGAGAGGCAGCTCTACCCCTGGACAGCCTTTGTTTGGCCACACAAATAGGACAGGAGAAATTTCAGCCCCTAACTACCTTGCTAAATAGCATGTAATGGGTGGAAACAGCTCAACTCACTTTTCAGTCTGCTTTCAGTGCAGATTAACTCACAAATTCTCTCTCTGAGCATCCCAGCATGTCCCAAGCTTTACTGCAGGCAGGGTGAGATCAGCATTTGCTTGATGTGGTTTTCCAGAAGTGAGGAAAAATATACATTTAAGGATTCTATTCAAAAAGGGGTCAACAATACAACAAAATAGGTCATGTCATGTTAATTGGGAAATCATAAATTTGGGGCTGTCCCCATCGTGGTAACACAGCAAGGATCTTTGTTCCAAGCATGAGGCAAAGGCCAGCACCCTTAGCCAAAATAACTTTTCAAGCAAACTCTCATTGAATAAATCTTTCACACCGAAGGGAACATTTTTCAGTACTCTGGTTTTTAACACCATTAACTTTAACTGTCAAGCCTGACAAGTATGGAAAACTGTTTTCTTACAAAAGTTAACACAAAAAACATTTTCCACTAAAATGAGCTTTATTCACTACACATTAATTCTCCATTTTACCATTAAACTCTAATTGCTATTTTTCTCCATTCCGAATTTCTTTTCCCCTCCAAGATCTGGACTTTAAAGAGTCCAAGCAGCCAGACATCAGCACTTGTTTATAGAAGTTCTGTGACATGGCTGAGCTGTAATGAAGTAATTATATTAAAAAGAAAGATCTGGGAATAACCATGACCCGTTAATCACATTCATTCACATGCTGCTGTTCTTTTTTTCCCTACTGTTTCCAAGTGTCTAGGTGAATTCTTGAAAATATTTAGGAGATTAAAAACTTTTGGTCACTTTCAGAGCTGAATCAGAACGTGGATTAACAACCACATGGGCTGTAAAATTCCATTAGAGGAGCAGTGGGGTGTGGACACAAGTTTTCTTCACTTCTGAACATTTCATTTAGTCTTGGGCATCTCCTCAGTCACTGGAAAGCATCAGCACCTCCTGGGGAGGGAGTGGAGCTGTCTTTTCCCTGTGGATCCAAAAAGGGGAAGGAATCAATAAGCTGAGTGAATTAATCTGTATCCACAATGCTTTAGTAAGTAACAAGATTTTCAGAAAATTCCATCAGGTTCATTGCTTATTTTCTTAAAAACTTCATCTAAGCTGGTAAGGAACAAGTAAAACTCCTGAATTTCTTCTACATCTGGTTTTGTGAGCCATCCCTTGTGCTGAACACATCTAAGCTGGAGCACACCTCATGTCAG
The DNA here is from genome assembly GCF_027579445.1 of Ammospiza nelsoni. Classification (NCBI taxonomy): domain Eukaryota; kingdom Metazoa; phylum Chordata; class Aves; order Passeriformes; family Passerellidae; genus Ammospiza; species Ammospiza nelsoni. The sequence goes on from NC_080651.1 coordinate 5,478,422, forward strand.
AGGCCCTTGGAGAAATCAATGACAAAACCACTGAGATTTTGACTTCTGACCCCTTGGATAACGCAGGTCACCAGACTTCCCAGAACTGATTCCTTCTAAAACCAGAGCAGAAGCTCCAGGATGAGAAAAACCATGTAAAAACTTCCGATGAAACAGAGAGCTCCATATTTCTCAGTGTGCTGTTGTGAGCAGTGAATTGCTCTCCCTGCTGAGTGAGGTTTATGTCCAGTCTGAGTTCCTCTACCTTTGGTTTCTCTCCACTGGGGTTTATTGCCTTTATTTCCTGGACTGAATTCAGCTTTTTCACTGTATTTATGTTTCTGTCCACCAGAGTGATCAAAACTCTCTGTTGGATGATGCAAATTGTCTCCTCAGGTCTCCAGAGGGTGGATGTGCCTTCCAACCATTTAACAAATCCTTGTTCTCCATTCTTTCCAACTGCAGATGACATTTTCCTTGAACTGCCAAAGTTATAACTGGAACCTGCAGGAGGAGTCCCTTCCTCCTTGTCTCAAATTTCCTGGTTTATACCCCCCAAAATGACATTTTTCTTTTCTGTCACCCACACCTCCACATGTCTTTTTCAGTGTCATCAGCTCCCTGGACATGGCTCAGCCCCACCTAGGTCCTACTAAAACATGTTCCTTGTTTTAATTTAGGTTATAAACATGTTCCTTGTTTTAATTTAGGTTCTAATGGGACCCAAAAACATGCTCCTTGTTCTCATTTAGGTTACTAATGGGATCCAAATCATTCTGCTCTTTTGATCTGTCTTTTATTTCAGCAATCTTCAGATTCTGAGCTCACCACAGAGGCGGATCTGTGATAACCCCCAGGACTCCATTAGAAGCATGTCCATTCACTGATGAATTTCCATTTTAAAACTGGAGAGTGCAGTGGTTTCTTATCAATTCCTGTGGTGCCTAATTGGTTTTTATCATCCCAGACTTGTGTAAGAAGTTATTTGTAGCCAAAGGCAATTCTAACAAGGGACCATTGGGTGTTCCAGGGTGGAAGAGCCTCTGGAGGTCACCTAGTCCAACCTGACATCAGATCAGGGTCCTCAGCCTTCCCACAAGTTTATCATATCAATACTCATACATTTATTAACACAATTTGTAATCTTCCCCCCAAAAAAAGAAAAACTAATTAGACAAGAACTATATTCTATAAGCCCATGCTGATTGACACTACTTGCATTAATCCCTTTAATTCTTTACTAATTACATGCCCTATCAGGAATTCCATTATTTTGTCTAGGATTAATGTCAGGCAGGAAAATCTGTAGTTCTGTGAGCCACCTTGTTTATCCCTCAAAAAATAATGGCACACAGCTAAAATTCTTGCACAGAGATGTAACTTGCTGGTATTTATTATCTCTAATTAAGAGCTGCTACACAATTCTCATTCAGTATAAAAGGTGTTTTATTGTTAAAGGACATGATCACACAGTCTCTCTTTTTCCCTTGTAAGGAACAGAAATATTTATTGAACTCTTCAAAATTCTGTTCAAGATTACTAACAACACTATCATTTTCATGTAGCACTGAGCTGTTGTAAACACAGTTATTCCACTCAAGAAAGAGAGCTGCATTTCTATGGGGATTTCATTTTGAAAGCCATATGTTGGAGCCTTGTGCTGCAAATACTAAAAATGTGCTCAGAATTCCTAAAATTATACTTGAAAATATCCAGACACAAAACCAATTGCATCTAACATAGAAGAAATTCTATATTAGACCTCATTTTTGCAGATCAAGGGGAACTGATGACAGAATGTAAAAATATAGCAGCAGCTTAGGTACAAGAGACTGATTTGATTACATTTGTTATGTGCAAATAGAATAAAGTCCAAACGAGTAATGTATCTACTTGATGATTTCCAATGCCAGCTTAACAAAGCTGAAAATAATTACAAAGCAAAACAATTGAAAGAAAGAATTTGAGCAGGAATGTGTGACTGATAATTGGGAACTGTTTAAGATAATTTTCTTCCCTACACAGAGGAACCACAATCCCATGGAAAAGAAAGAAGGCTGAGATGGAAAAAAGCTGCTCTGGTTTGGAGGACAAGCAAAAGCCAAATCTTGATATAGAAAGAAAATGAGAAATTCTTTTCCATAGAAAACAAGAAACTCTAATGGGAATGAATAGAAGTCAGCAGTAAGAAATTTCACAAAACATATAAGGATGCATGGGTGTGACCGTGTTCACAGGGTTCTTGGATGAGGGAAGAGACAAGGATCTGACTCTGTGTTTCAGAAGGCTGATTTATTATTTTATGATATATATTACATTAAAACTATACTAAAAGAATAGAAGAAAAGGTTTCATCAGAAGGCTAGCTAAGAATAGAATAGGAAAGAATGATTACAAAGGTTTGTGGCTTGGGCTCTCTGTCCAAGCCAGCTGAGTGTGATTGGCCATTATTTAGAAACAACCACATGAGACCAATCACAGATGCACCTGTTGCATTCCACAGCAGCAGATAATCACTGTTTACATTTTGTTCCTGAGGCTTCTCAGCTTCTCAGGAGGAAAAATCCAAAGGAAAGGCTTTTCCATAAAAGATGTCTGTGACAGAAGGGAGGGTGGAAAGCTGGCTCCCCAGGATGCAACTGCTCAGCAGCACTTCTGACCTACTGCAGCTCCAGTTACCACAGAGAACCCCCTGGGATGGGACAGAGCCATTCTGGAGAGCCCAAAGGGAAGGTTCAAGCTCTCCAGCATCTCAGCCAAAATCCTCGTAGATGAAAAGACTGCATTAAACTCCTCAAATTACTGCTTTAGAGAGTCCTTCTTGCCTTTTCCAAGAAGCAGGGGGGGAATTTAGGTCCACATGAAGTTTAAATACAGGGCTTGGAATCAAGTGACTTGTTTGCATTTAGATTCACAGATTCTTATCTCTTCAGTTGTGGTAGCCTGAGCTCCTGCATCATCCAGGTCATGCAATTACATTTTTAAAAATCTGCTTTGAGCCCCTTAACTTCTGTTTGAGCTATGAAGTATTTGAAGAAATACTCCATACTGCAGTCTTGATTTGAAGACATCAAACCATGCAGAATCCATCACATAATAAATCCTGATAAACCGTTCCAGAGTTTAATTACTCTCACTGTTAAAAATTTGTACCTTATTTCCAATTTGGATTTTTCTGGCTTCAGTTTCCAGCCATTGGGCCTTGTCATGCCTTGGAGAGCTCAATTAAACAATGCTAAAGCATCAGATACCATTTCCATCTGTCAGTGCTTAAACAGAGAAACCTCAGTAGCTGATTCTCATGAGGTTTTTTGGCAGGATGTGAACTACCAGCAGTAACTTATCTGCCTGTCCTCAGGACTGACTTGGAAGCCAAGTAAAAATGGTGAATGAAATTTGTTTTTCATAATTAGTGATTCTTGAGAAAGCTGGGAAATGCATAGATCTGATTAGAACATCTTGAATGAATCTTGATTTTTTCAGAATTCACTATTTTCTTTGCTGAAGTGTTTCTGGAAGAGCTGGAAGAGCTCAGCTCCAAAGGAGGGCATTGAAGGCTTCACTGCACCCTGGGAGCTGAGTGTGCCATGGAGCCCAAACCCCTGTGGCACTCACACTGGGAATGAGAGAATGAGAGAGAGACAGACATGTGGTGTGGCTCAAAAGCTGGAGTTGGACAATTAACCCAGAATGCAAATGGACCAGAACTTATAAAAGTGAGAGACCTTGTGTCCATTTTGGGACCATTTTCATTCATCTTAGGTGCAGCCCCAGCTTGGCTCTTGTGCTGCCCAAGGTGGATCCATTGAGGAGATCCTTTAATAAATCTCTGCTTTATTCTGTAACTGTGCTAGGTCAGCCTAGGCATCACCACCACAGCTCCTGCAAGTGAGATGTTTGTTTTTTGCTCCTCCAAAATGCTGCTCAGAGGCGGCTCTTGGGTTGAACTTCCTGCAGAATGGAACTTCCCTGCTGGAGGCAAAGGGAGCACACTCTGCCACTGAATTAATCTGCACATGATCTTGGGATTTCTGCTGCTCAGAGTGACCCCAAGATGTGTTAGAAAGTCTCTTTTCCCAGCCCAGCAGTTGAAGAAGGAGTCAGAGCTCTTCAGTTCTCCTTCTCAAAGTTGTTTATTGTTTCTTATCTATAAAATTCTTTCTCCTGGCCTGCTGAGGTCTGCTCAGCAGATCAGACAGAGGCACTGTGCCTGCCTCCAGGGCTGTGTTATCTTTTTATACTAAAAACTACATGTACAATATTTACAATAATTTCCCAATACCTATCACCTATGTTAGACAGTGAGCTTCTACTCTAAATCAATCCGAAAGTGCCACCATCACAGCAGAAGATGGAGGCCAAGAAGAAGAAGGAGAAAGGCTGAACACGCCCAGTTCCCTCCATCTTGCCTCCTGAACCCCCATTCTGAAACCCAAAAAAAATCAATTTTTCACCCCGTGACAAGCTAATTTTTATTCTACTTAGACTTTTGCGGCTTGCAGATCCTCATATAAGGCTGGTCATTTTTTCCATGGGTCATAATCAAAGGCACAGGGGTCCTGGGCTCTGTGCCAGGGTCTCTGAGCCCCCTGGCAGGGGTTTGGGCAATCCAGGACAGCCAGAGGGATGCCCTGAATTCTGACAATATGACAGGCAGACAGAGCACAGAATACACCCAGAGCCCAGTGAATTTGGCTCTCTGTCACCAGGAGTGTTTCTTCTATGCAAGCAGCCTCCAGCATGATCAGGGAAAAAAGGAACCAAGTTTATATGCTAGACAAATACATATTTGCCAGCCTGCCAGCAAATTATTACCTCAGCCTGAGCTATTACCTTCCCCACTGCTTTTCTTATTGAGCCTGAAAGCACAAGGTACAATCACAAAGAACAGGACTCTCGGGTGAGGCTGTGTGTCTGAACTTGGATAAATAGTGCAGCAAATACTCCAAGTGTGTTCAGTTCAGCTACAGACACTTTTTGTCATGGTAAGTGTTCAGAAAATGAAAACAGCTCACAAAGGTCTATTCTCTGCTACAAAACACTAAATGCTCACCTGAGGGAAACTGATTCCTGCACCTGACATTTCCTTCTATAGGGCCAATCCAAAATGCTGCAGGGAAGAGGCTCAGGAAGGAGCCGAGAGGAATTTTTGGAGGATGATAACTCATTAAAAATCCACTGCAAAACCAGAGACACATCTAGAAATGGAAAAGACCTCACAAGTCCTCTCACCTTTCCTGTGGCCAGCACAGGGCTGATCCCAAACCTTCCTCTGTGCTCAGAAGGGAACCCCACAAAAGGCACTTTTGTGACCCAAATCGGGTCCAGCCCACCTTTGCCTGCTGCAAGCTGCGACCTCTCTCAGAGTCAGATTTTCCAAAAAAACCAAATATCAAACAGAAAATCAGACAGCAGGAGGTCAGGCTCTTCTCCCACACTCTTCAGGTCATCTGTCCCACAGATTCCTGTTACTATTTTTGACCCTGTAACTTTGGGCAACTTAAACTTTCTATTATCAGGAGGAAATAGTGATAGTTTTTATTACATCTACCTGTCTTAGATTTATGGTACCCAGAAGGATGCCTGTGTTTTCTATTAAGGAGTATCTTTATTTTACCATATCACTAAAAGAGAGAGGTATGCAGGTCATGAAACCTGTTCAGCCCAACCATCTGACACCTAATATTTTTCTTTGCTAAAAAAAAAATGGCAGGAGTTACTAAGGCCCTAAATTAGCAAAACTCCTAAGTATAAATGTAGCTTAAAAATACATGCTTAATTTCCATTTAGATCATGGGAAATTACAGCCCAATCTCAGCAGGCACCTCCAGTTTTTTATATATACATTTATAGATATATAATTACAGGTTAGTGGAATAAGTACACCTCAAAGCACGTGCCTGAATGCGTTGCTGAATCAAATCTCCAACACCTTCCACACCAACCCTGCAGCAAAACATTATAGGAAACACCATTAGCAGCAAGCACGTCCCAATAAAATGCAATTTTAATGCTAGGAAACATCCTGTGTTATCAATAAAATGCAATTTTAATGCTAGGAAACATCCTGTGTTATCAATAAAATTCAATTTTAATGCTAGGAAACATCCTGTGTTATCCAACCCAACCAAAGCACCAGTGGCTGCTGCATGACAAGACCTGCATTTGATCTTGCCTTTACACAGAAAGCAGCTCATAAACAGGTTAGGAAACACATTTAACCAACAACCCACAACTTACTTGCAACGAGCTCACCGATGTCAACACGCAGGATAAAATTAGCCCGTTGGAGTCTGTGATTTTGGCATGATTATCTGCTAATTACCCTCTGTAAGCTGAGAGGGGTGGGCTGAGCAGCTCGCCGGGGGCTGCTGGCTGCCTGTCTTCCCACAAAATTTGCTCACAAGGCATCTAAAAATAACTTTATAGACAAATCCTGCTCCAGAGGGAGAGGCAGGGCAAAACAAAAGAGTGTAGACAGTTTAACCTCTTCATGCCTGTGAAAAATGCGTGTATGTTATGATTGGCTTTTGGCAAATATTGAAATTAATATTATACGTGTCGTGTTAGAAAGTGATGCTGTATTAATTCTCTTAAGTACTGTGTTAAATACAGTCTTAGGTTATAAAAACTGTTACAATTGAAACGATGCTATGTAGGATACTTTTTTTAAAGAAAGGACCACAGGACACTTCAATTTTTCAGAGAAAAAGAATTTATTGCTCACTTATCAGAAGAAATGAACTTCTTCCCGCCTTGAAGGTGCTGTTAGGATTCGGAGGAAGAAGCTGATGATGACCAGACAGAATCCTGCGTTTGAATGGAATTTATGCATCATGTATGAGGTGCATGAATATGCAACAGGCTATTTTTTTAAGGGTTAATCCTCTGTTAAGGTGGATCCTTTTTTGGGCTCATGCTGCCCAGAAAAAAGTACCCAGACCATCCGTAACTCTTTGTCTCTATTGTCTCATATTCTCCTAATTCAAATTGTCCAAATTATTATTACTCTAATTGTATTCTATTTTTATAACCATTTTATTACTATTAAACTTTTAAAACTTTACAAACAAGCGATTGGCGTTTTTCACAATGCCCAAACATCCACACGTGTGAGCAACACCCACCTCAGAACGGAATCCTTTGGCAGCTTCACATCAAGGACCCAAGGTGTAAACCCTGCTGGGGTTTTTCTCATTTCCTCCAAATTCTGTTTCCAATATCCTCACATCTGTCCCTATGGCATCTCACACATGCTCATTGCCTCTGTCCCACCAGCTGGATGCTCTCAACCCCTCGTGGAGCTTTAGGGCTCTGCTACAGCATCCCTGTGAGCTGAGGATGCCCAGGGTGACAGGGTGAGGTGGCAGAGGTGACAGGGTGTCCTGTGCTGGTGGCAGCACTCAGAAAATACCAGCAGAGCTTTCTTTCCCCTTCCCAGCCTTCCCTGCCCTGCTTCAGCTGCTGATTCCCACCCAACTCTTTATTTTATGCACATCCATCCCAATTCTCATCAAAGCTGGGAATATCTCCTTGCTGGAGTACAGGGGGGAAAATATGATGATGTTTATTGTCACGGGCATATGACAAGCATGTGATCATTTTCACTGGCTCTCCTGATGGAGCAAATCTATCAGAAGGCTGAAATAAGCTAAGTGGATGAAACACATGCAGAATTTTATCCACTAAGCAATTCTATTAGGTCACAGACCAAAGGAGGTTATTGATTCAAAGAGCACAGCGTGAGGGACTAAATACTTATGAGCATCAAAGCCCCACTGCAGTCAATTACTGCTCACAGCCAGTGCCTGGAGCTCCACATCAGGAAAGGATGTGTTCTTGCAACAGCAGTGATTTGGTGGAAAATCTGCTGTTAGGGCTAAATATGATAGAGCAGATATAAGGACTAGAGACAATGATTATACAGGGGATGTTTAAGCTGCTCGACAAACTAATTGTGCTGCTGGTGAAAAGCAAGGCAGGAAAAAGCACAGAAACCCAAATACGGGCTGCACACAGCACTGGCCTTTATGCAAAGGTCAAATTCCCACTTTTTAACACAAAATTCATGAGAGGCCAAGCTTAAACTGGTTTAGAGTAAAGACAGACTGTCTAACATGACCACTTGTTGGTCATGTTTTTCATTGCAGGTTCATCTCCACATTCAGTCTGATGAATTTTTATGTTGGTCCAACAGCTGTTAGGGTTGGACTCTCCCTGACACAGCAGCTGGGTGACAGCCCCAAACAATTCACAGGTAAAAGCAGAGTTACAAGGGGCAAAATGCTGTCAGCTTCCAAAAAATAAGAGCAACCCCAGAGAAGCAGTGTTAGAGGCAAAAGCTGGAGCTAAACTGTCGCAGACATCTTTCATGAAAAATCTTTTCCTTTGGATTTTGTTATTCATTCTTTCTTTTCTATTCTTAGCCAGCCTTCTGATGAGAACCTTTTCTTCTATTCTTTTAGTATAGTTTTAATGTAATATATATCATAAAATAACAAATCAAGCCTTCTGAAACATGGAGTCAGATCCTCGTCTCTTCCCTCATCCAAGAACCCCTGTGAACACCGTCACACTAAATCTCAACAAGGATCCTAAACTTTAAAAATTCCTTCCTACTGCCATGCAGACAAGATGTATTTCTTTAAAGGCTTCGTTTTTTGGCAATTGTTGAAAAAGAAATGAAGAATTTGTACATCTTGTTCCTTTCTTCTGTCTTTTGAGCCAGAATGAAGACATTATGCATTAAACCAGAGAAACACACTTGCAAGTCTCCTGATGTTTGCCCATCATTATGTTTCCACTCCTAAGGCTAAGCTCCAGAAGAACCTCAGCTCTGCTGAGGGAAATGCACAATATTGCTGGCAGAATTGAAGGACCACTTCTCTTTTCCCTCAATAATCCCCCCTTCTCTGTATAGCTCCTCTGTGAATAGATTAAATTATTTTTTAAAGCTAGTTTTTCTTCCAATAGTGTCACCACTGCTTTCCACTAGAAGGAAACACACATAAATAGGAATTCCATGAGTTCAAGCTGATTTAACAAATCCCCCTGTTCTCCAGCCCCATTATTGCTCAGCCAGGCTGGCTAACATCAGCTTCCAGCAGTCACAAGGAGTTGCCCCCTCCCCACAGCGTGGGACGCACCAGGAGCTTTGCTTTCAAAGTGTGTGGTTTGTATTCCTCTTTAATCCTCAGATGCTAAAAATGAGTTGAGGAACCAGGACAGCTGCTGGCGGCTGTGGTGAGGTGGTAATTTAGAAGGGTTTATGAAGGCAGGCACCCTGCCTTCTACAGAAAACATTGTGTTCCACAGAGACATTTTAAAATAACAGGCTAGGAGAGGATGCAGCTCTAATATTTCCTCATGTAAATTGCTTTCCTTCACCCCTTTTTTTACCCTGTTGGCTGATGCCAAGGATTAAAAGTGTCAGCATGTGGAAATCATGCAGACAAACCCTCAATAAACCATTTTCACCCAACCTGCAGATCCTCAGGCCTTAGTCTGTGAGCTGACACAGAAACCAGTGGGTGCTCTGTGACCCGAGCTGTTAGAAACATAAAATGCCACAAAAATAGGAGCCAGCTTCTGTGATTGATATGGGATTGATATTGGGATTATTGGCATCCAGTTCTTTCCCAGGCAGCTGGTTTGGAGCAGGGGTGAGGCTGCTGTGTGTGGACACTCAGAGCCACACAAAGCCAGCTGTGTCCTCCTGGACCCTGTCCTGCCCAGTTCCAGGCTGTGGGAATGCATTTCCATCTTCAGAGAGGTGAGCAGGGACACAGTTCATGCTGTCACATCTTGCATGGCTGGACATGACACAAATCTGCCTCATCAGGAGCCTGATCAGGAGTTAATTTTCTGTGCAAACGTTCCACTGGGAAAGGAAAGCCCCTGGTGCACACAGTGGAGCTGCACTTTCACCTCCAGCTCCACCAGCCCTGCAGAGCTCCCTCCTTCCACCCCGCTGCCCAGCAGAATTCCAGAATTCCATCTCTGTGCCATGGCCAAGAGGAGGAGAGGACAAGAGGACAAGAGAAGGAGAGGACAAGAGGAGGACAATTCTGCCCAGCAGAATTCCATTCTGGATTCCATTCTGAATTCCATTCTGAATTCCATTCTGAATTCCAGCAGAAGCCATCTCTGTGCCTTGCCCAAGAGGAGGAGAGAACAAGGCACCATCATCTCGTTGCTCTCTTGCTTGCAGGTTTTGCAGTGGACATCACCTACCAATTCTCTTAAAAAAGAAAATAAATAAAAGGTTAAAAGTTGCAAAGGCCGTGGCTTTGTGGGGTACAAAGCCCATCAGGTCATGAGTTTTTTGAAACCATCCTTTTTCTGCCCAATGGAGGGGTGTGGGTGATGAATCACAGACACAGCAAATTAGAAAAAACAACACATTTTGTTGTCAGCAAAAATCTGAATGCTTGATCCAATCCAGCCCAAGTTTAGCTGAAGAATTGCCATGATCTAGGCAGGATTCCCTTCCAGAAGCTCTAGATTTAGAGCAAAGTTATCCTGCATGGGCTGGATGCTCTTATTACCCACAATATAAAATATCCTGAGGTCTAAGACCCGCCAAGGACTTGCTGAAGCCCAGGACACCACAGTCATGCCTGAGGATCCCATAGAGCCCATGCCCACACCTGGGCAGCCACTGAAACTCAATTTGTCACAGCCACTGCTGTCACTGTCAGGAAGGCCATTCTCCCCAAGGTTCAAAATTAATTTTGCACCATAAATACTTTGTTCAGAACAGATCAAATTGAATATTTAAGGAACTGAATAAAAATTCTTCCCAGGGGAGAGGGGCAGATCAGGATAAAGGAGACAACTTGTACAGCCCTTCATTGACCCCTGATGTGGTTCTGGGTCCCAGCTGGTTTGATATCACCCCTTTCCATGTGTTTCCTTCCACAGCCTGACTGAGCACAATGTGCATGACACATCCAAAGCATTCCTCACCCACGTGGCATTGCAGGAGTCTGCAGAGTCCCAAGCCAATTGTCCTCCTGCTGGCAATTTCACAGTGTCTAGACTTCATTTTCTCCACTATTTCACTCACTCATCAACACCCAAAGTCCTTCTTCCCTCAAAACAAGTGGTTTATTTTATTTAAAAAGACAAATTCAGCCTGCTGATGGTTTGGTACCAATTCCACAGAACGATCCTCTACGTGTACAAATTTATATTTCCATTAATCAATACTTACTCATAGATGAAATGAAGGAGCAGCTGTCTGGGCACATATGTTTAGCATCAGCTCATGACTATAAGCTAAATATACCTCCCATGGCTCCCAAAACCTCAGACAAAGAGCTGCTGTTCTCCTGAGATGCACAGCCAGGGTCAGGTAAAGGTTATGAGCTATCCCTATCTCAAGGTTACTTACACAGAACATAAACTCCAGGATCAAGTTGCAGAGTCAGCAGCGATTGCTCACTCAAAGTCAATCACCTTCAGCAGAGAGCAAGCAAAAGCAGAGGCCTTTGGGTCTGCCCAGCTTGCAGGAGTGAACTTGGCTGTTATCAGCTTTCCTCCTCCAGGGAGCCCCATGGATGTCAGGGCTCCTGCTGCAGCAGACTCCAAACAGCATCACTGCTATCACATTTCCTGGCACATTTTGGGGTGGGCTCAAATTCATCAGAGCAGGAGAAGAGAGGTGAGGTGGGGATGGGAGGTGTCAGAGGGTTCTGGGAGGGTCTGACTGGCCAGACAGGGTACAAGACATTATTTCACCCCACTGCCCAAGGGTCCTTCAGTATGAAAATGCCTGTCCTGGAGAAATATACTGTAAATTAGTCTGAGGCAAGGGAATTTGGAGCCAGCAGGATCTCCAAAGCTCACTTAATATCAACTCCAGAAACATTACACTAATGGATTTTTAAATATGATTTACAGGATGCTCTATCTGGGAGCATGGAATGAATGGAGGAAAATGAAGAGCTGCCCTGGCATGAGTGATGTGCTCTGGGATGTGCTCCTCTGCTGAGGAGGAAAAGTTGGATGGAAGGAAAGAGAAGTATTTTGAGGGCAGCACAGCTTGCAGGTTTGTGGCCACTCCTGCACCTTGGAAATGCCACTCCAAGTCCCCAATCTGCAGATCAGAGCAGTGGGGATTTAGGCACACACTTCCCCTCAGCAAACACAGTTTGAATATTTGGAAACCTGTGCCGCATGGAGTTTTAATGACCTGAACCCTACACACAACCTAACTGCAAGGGACAAAGTCCTAAACTTCTTTTGGGGTGTGTGATATTGAACCACAGACACCTCTGTGCAGGAATGCAATTGCGCATGGGCTTCTGTGCTCCCTGATAAAATCCCCAGCTTTTCTCCAGGACAAAACCCCCTAAATACATTAAACATCTCTATCAGGATGAATCCCAAGTGGTTCAAAGGGGGAAGATGAAGAAGGGCTCTGCACAGGCTGAATCCCCTCAGAGGGATGGAGGAAAATCCCCTCCCAGCAGCACAAGGTGCTCCTTTACAGGTATTGGAAGGGAATTTTGGATGGAGAGCAAAAATCTAGCAAAGCCCTTACACCTGGGAAGAATAAGAGACTGGCAAGGGTTTGGAATTGAGGTGTTTGTGGTTCAATCTCATACATGTCAAGAGAAGTTTAGGATTTTGTCCGTTGAACTGGGACAAAATCCCTTGGATTTTGTGTGGGGTCCAGGTCATTAAAACTCCATGGCCGCTGATAGACATGGCCAGGATGCTGTCATTCCAGTAATGTTCACCTGCCCAGACTTCTTGTTTTTAATAGTTCATTTTTTAATTAAAATGTTCTTCTAGAGAGAAAATAAATACTTGCTCAGATTCATGCTCTGTTTCTAATCTGGGTCGATTAAAAGGGTAACCAAATAAAACAAACACAAATAACACCTCTGTAACAATCTCCTACAGCATCATCATGTGATTCTGACAATGTATTTCAAATTATTAACAGCTCTTAGCAGCTCTATTCATCATCATCTTCGGTGTCAAGGTACTTCAAGAATCAAGTGAGCTTTTAATGAGCTCTCAGAATGAAAGAGGAAAGGAAACATATATCCAGTGCATAGAGCTTTAATGATCACCTAATTCCTTTTATTGTATCTCCTGTTATGATTTATGAATTAGGCAGAGAGAGCAGAGACATTTGAAAAACATTTGTGTACACAACATCCAGAATAAGACAAACTTGCATTTATATAGATTGACATGTATTATATGTATTTTTATATATATATATATTTCTATATGCATATATAATGTAATAGATAAAATTATATATTATACTACACATGCATATAGAAATATTTATAAAATATATATATTTATATATTTTATTATATATGCATAAATAAAATATATATTTATATGTATTTCTATATATTTTATATATGCATATATAATATAATATACAAATATATGTATATTTTATATTTTATAGAGAAATATTATATAGAAATATATATAAAATATACATGTATTATTATATTATATTATATTATATTATATTATATTATATTATATTATATTATATTATATTATATTTACATATATAAAATATATTTTATATATTTCTATATGCATTTATATTATATCATATATCATATCATATCACTTTTTATATATAATATATATGTTATATATATGAATATATACTCTATATTTTTAATACAAAAATATATAAAATATATATTTTTAATATATATGTTTGGATTTTATATATAACACTGGAGATTCATGCTGAGATTTGTTTTCCCTCATAAGCCCAAGATGTTCTCGCTGCACAAGTGGCTGTGTAACTGTGGATTTGTCATATTGATTTAAACTCCTCCAGCCTTTGTGTTTTACACCAGCACAAAGAAAACAGCTCAGAACGGTGGTTCTTTGGCTCTGGGGGTATTAATGAGCTGTTCCTAGTGGGCTCTGCCTCTCTCCCTCCCTGACCCCAGCTCACACCCCCCAGTGAAATGATTTCCATCTGTTGGCAGCACAGGGGACAAGAGGCACTGGATGTTTCACAAATGCAGCTGACCCCTCTGACCCTCTCGGTGTAAGCACTTAAAACTTGCTCTCACTTTTTATTTCCCCCGCAGTCATATCCCATGAATAAAGGGAACAATTTCCTTTCTGAGGCGGTGGTATCACCCCGAGTTAGGTGGATATTCCCTGCAGATGCCTGTGGCAGGGTTTGAGGAGTGATTGGTGATTTCTCAGTGTCCTCCTGGAGACCCTGCACAGAGCCTGGAGCTGCAGTGCAGCACCACACTGGGCTCAGTGGAACACCAGGGCTCAGGAATCCAGCACAGGGAATAAAACAAAGAGCCACAGCCTCAGCTCGGCACACATCTGAAATAAAACCTTCCCTTTGTAGAGAATAACACAGACTGAGGCTTTGTGGATGTGCTGGGATGCAGGGAACAGATGTGTGGGGTCACATCTTGCAGGGCAGGAGCTGGCTGGAGGGCAGGGAGAAGCCAGGGGTGAGTGTGCTGTGGGCAGCACCTGCCCAAAAAACTGATCCTTTGGCCAGAAAATCTGCCCTTGTGTCCTCATGATGTGGGGAGAGCAAAAGCAGGGGGATGGACACCCCCAAGATGTCTCTGGAGAGACTTTCCCCAACAGAATGTGCCTCCCAAAACCTGATCCCTTGGTCAGGAAACCTGCCCTTGTGTCCCCATGACATGGGGAGAGCAAAAGGGGCAATGGGCACCCCATGCATGTCTTTGGGGAGACCTTCCCCAGCAAACTGTGGCTCCCAACCCTGAAAGCTTGGCCAGGAAACCTGCCCTTGTGTCCTCGTGATGTGGGGAGAGCAAAAGCAGGGCAATAGGCACCCCCAAGATGTCTCTGCAGGGACTTTCCCCAACAGAATGTGCCTCCCAAAACCTGATCCCTTGGCCAGGAAACCTGCCCTTGTGTCCCCATGACATGGGGAGAGCAAAAGCAGGAGGATGGACACCGCCAGGATGTTTCTGGAAAGACCTTCCCCCACAAAATGTGGCTCTCAAAACCTACCAAAAGCCTCCCAAAACGTCCCAAATCTCACCTCATTCTAACCCACTCCCACACCTTCCACTAAACCATTTTATGAAGACTCCTGTTTGCCATTACCTTTTGAAGAGAGTTTATCCTTTCAGCTCCAATATTAATTCCCCAGTTAGAAAAACTGCTGGACAATTTCACTAACCAACACTTCTTCATGTCACTGAAGTACTTGTTGACCACCTGCCACCAGCTGCTGTCAAAAGGACATAAATGTCCCAAATAAATAAATTCATGGTGACCACAGGGACTGGAATCCCTCCAGGGTAGATTGTGGTGATTCTCCCACAGGCTGGATTCTCCCCAGGTGGTGTCTGATGTCAGCTTGCAGATGATAAATTAAATTTCCTCTCTCATCCCAAACATAAATTGTGGATTCAACAAATTGAAATCAATTTTTACATTATTATATTATATATGTATATATAAATATATAAAATTAAAAATACATAACATATATAATTATATTTTTATATTATAATAAATGTAATAATATGTTATAATTACATTATATGTGTGTACATATATATTATATATATATAATTATATATATATATTATATATATATATAAAATTTACATTCTTATATAAGCTACATATCTGTTATGTTTTTCCAATGGCCTGGAAGTAACAGCAAATGTCCTTTCACCTTTACCTTCCAAATGGCAGCCCCAGCAGAACAGTCTAGAATTATTTGTTTCTTCCCACCAAGCACTATAATTTCTCCAAAATTCAGTCCAGCACCTTCACAAGTGCAGTTACACTCCTCTTATCAGGAATAACCTACCCAGCAGTAAAATTTGTTATAGTTTCAAGCCTAAAGGAACACTTTGAAGTGCTTTATGTGGGTCATTTTTATCTGTGCCCTGCTCTGGTACCTGGCAATGAGGGAGACATTTCCCACTGCTTCCATCCCTTCTGTTTTACCTGGTGTTTATTCACAGCTCTCTCTGCAAATATTCTCTGAAAGAAATAAAATATAAATAAAATTATGGACTTTGCTGATTGTGCAGGAATCAAACCGCACCTGAAACACCCTGAAGTAATAGGAACATCTAGAAAACCCACCCCAAATGGAGCTCTCTGAGGCAGACACAGCTGGATGGAGTTTGGACATGATCCCTTGGAAAACAGCAAGGAAAATCAGCAGGACTGTTCAAAATGATCACTTATCCTGGCTCTGCTCTCATGTGAAAAATCTGAAAGATATATTGATGCCTGATAATCAGAATCCTCACTGCAAATATTCTCTGACAGAAGTAAAATATAAATAAAATTATGGACTTTGCTGATTGTTCAGGAATCAAACCGCACCTGAAACACCCCTGAAGTAATGGGTGCATTTAGAAAACCCACCCCAAAAAGGAGCTTTTTGAGGCAGACACAGCTGGATGGACTTTGGACATGATCCCTTGGAAAACAGCAAGGAAAATCAGCAGGACTGTTCAAAGTGATCAGTTATCCTGGCACTGCTCTCACATGAAAAATCTGAAAGATATATTGATGCCTGGTAATCAGCCAATTCAATGAAATTCTGTCCAAGAGAAGAGGCACACAAAGTATTGAAACTACCACAGCAACCCTCTGATGGTCAAGCATAATTCAAGGCATGTGAAGTAAATGATAGAAGCGAAATTAATGCCACCATCAGCTGGTTCCTGAGATGAAAAAGACACACATGGGGAAATTAAAACCATCCTTCACATCACTGACAAACCAGAGTTTCAGCAGCCACTGGTTGTGTTTTTTACGGGCTAAATACATCCCTCTGTGTCATTAGACAAAGGAACTCCAGAGCACCTCACCAAATTCAGTGTGATTTTATCAGAAACAGAACCCATCCCCAGGAAGAACAGCAGTGACCAAGAGGGTTTGAAGTGACACACACATTCTGCCACCTCTGCAGCCTGTGCAGCAAATTCATCCCACAGCAAGCCTGGATAAAGTGGAAGCAGCTGGTGATTGCCCTGGCAGACACCTATTAACCTACATCACACACAGCAATGACAGCCATAGCTCACTGCTGCAGCCCTCAGGAATACCAGTGTCCAAAAAAAAGAGAGAAAAGAAAAGGTTATTGATGAGGATGGGCTGCCCTCAGGCATGGTGAGAACAGGTGTGTGTGCATGTGGGCCCAAGCTGTCAATATATTAAAGGAACTGATGACTTTGATTATATGAGACCGCAGAGGCAGTTCCCAAAAAATCCAGAGCTCATTAGGAACAGCTTCCATAGCTGTGGCCTCCCTCCTGAAAATGTGAAATAACTGTGCAGTCTCAAAATATTTAAGAGTTTGATGAAAAGTTTAATTTTTCCCCGTAGCAATTTATGGATATGAATCATGGGGAAAGAATGCTGCTGACAGGGGGAAAAAACTGAAGCTTTAGTGATGTGGTCCTGACATATCTTTTAGATTGAAAAGAAGATGAATGCTGATGCTAGAAATATTACTGGAGAACAAGCAGACTCTGCTGTCAGAAATCAATAGATTCAGAATTATGTACTTTGGTCACATCAGACACCGAGATGAAAATAAACCTCAAGAAAGTAATTAGAGGGGGGGAAGGCAGAGGATGACTGCAGAAGAAAATGAGCAGTGGGAAGATGGAGGGGACAGCGCTGCCAGGGGTGTTCACACATGGAGAAAAGGACTGGGCTTTGCTCAGGTCCCAGAGCAGCAACGGGACAAGCAGGGAAAGAGCCAGGGCAGGAAAGCAGAGCAGAGAGAGCCAGAAAGGTGAGAAAAGGAGAGGTTGTAATACAATGTGTCCACTTAAAACAAGATTTTTGGGCTTTATCCTGAATAAATTTTTATTTATATAAAGAAAAAATATAATTTTTTTTCTTTAACCCTTTCCAGAGGACCATCATAACCCTTTCCTTGCCATAACTTCGCAAGGAAGGTGGAGGAAAAAACCAAAAGGTTTTAATTTTGTTTAAGTGGCTCTTTCCCATATCCCTCTTACCCTACCATCACCAAACACAAAAGGTGATCACCAGCACAGGGTCTGTGTGCTGCAGAACTGATCAGACTGTGGGGGATGCCCAGATTGGCCTTCAAAGAAATTCTTCAAGAGTCTCTGCCCCGTGCACAGGCAGGGAGCAACAACACAGAGCTGGACCCCTGAGCTTTGCACTCCAAAAGGAAAAGAAAATGTCAGGACAAGACTTCATCTTGCTAGAGAGAGCAGGATTTGTGTCTGTTTGTGTCTGATTTGTGCACAGAGCCACCTGAGATGCGTGACTTGGAGTGACACGTGGCACCCAAAGCTGTCACCAAGGCAAGCCAGCCCCTCCTGATGTTGGGAAGGATGAAATTTTGACAAGAAATTCTCACAGATATGTGTGTGCTTAGCTGAAAGATTTTTGGATGTAGAGTCTGAAGAAGGAATAGAGATGGAAGCAAGTTTTGATATAGAAGAAAATTGCTGAGTCAATCTCACTGGATAACCAAGGGGGCAAAGGGTGTGTGAGTTAGAAGGGGTTTTTATGGCTTAGAGCAAAGGATAAACCCAACCCAAACAAGAAGATGTTTGTACCAAGGAGAAAGATAGCACAGGCAAACAAGGCTGCAAATGCTGCAAGTAGAAAAAAGGTCTCAGAATTTTCCACTGCAAGAAAACTGAAAAACAATTTCTAGCTTAAACTGTAATGTACAGACTTTTAGTGATTGGAGAACAGTAACATGAATATGGTAATTATAGTAGTTATAATAGACTATAGGTAAAAGTTAAGGGATAGATTGGTTCTGCTGTATTAAGATGCTCAGCAAAGAAAATAATATAATGCATTGTAACCAAAATAAAAGTCTAAAATGCAATGTAACCAAAACCAAAGGGTCTCCAGGCCTGACTGCAGCTGGAGCTGACAGCTATGGGCACAGCTCTGTCACCCATGACCCCAGACTGCTGTGACATCCTGGGCACAATAAACTGCATTTTGGAGAGCAGCCTGGAGTCCCACATCCCTCATTTCAGCTCTTACATCCTGCCTTTCCTCCCATCCCTTCCCAGTGCCACTGCAGGTCTCCTCACCTTCCTTTGAACCCAGCCCTGGTTTTTCTCCCAGTTCAGGAGCCTCCCCATCGTGCCTGGCTGTGGGGATGGAGCAGAGCACGCTGCTGTGAGCTGTGTGCTCTGTGCATGCATCCTCCAATCCCACACTCTCAGCCTTGCAAATTGCTTCTTGTTTGCTTTTATCGTGGAAAGGATTTGGATTCTTGTCAAAATATTTTGGTGCTTCAGAGCTTCCCGACAGAGGGTGGGTTTTAGGCAAGTGGGTACTTGGTGCTTCCTTCTCACAGAGCTGCTCCTGGCAGGGCTCTGGGAGCAGCAGAGATCTGGAAATGCACGTTGGGTTCATGGTCTCCCTTTCCAGCAGCAGGTCCTGAAATGGAAGTTGCCTAAACTGGATTAGGCTCCCCTCTCTGTCACCTGTGCTGTTGACCACGCTTTTAAACCACAGTTTCAAGAGCCTGTGTCAGAGATTTCCTCTCTGAAAATCCACGAGGAGCTGCTGCCTGTTGTGCAGGGGTGATTTTGTGACAGCCCCAGTGCAATCCCGGTGCCCTGCAGTGTGTCTGGTTTCTTCTGGTCACAGTGTGTGCAAACAACACCAGTTCCTTAAATCAAGACAATTCAAGGTAAGACTGAGCCAAGTCCCAAGGCAGCAGGTCAGGGAGGGGATGCCCATTTCCGCAGGGCCTTTGATCTTTGCTGCTTGACCTTGCTTTTGGCAACCTGGGGAGGTCAGGGAATTGTTTGGGGAGCCCCAGAGCCCATTGATTTCCTCACCAGGGCCATTGTCATGGTAATATCAGAGCCCCGAGGGCTTGTGAGGTGTTGCAGCCCTCTGAGATGCGCACAGGCAAGGGCACGCCTGGCTCCTTTGATTGTTGGCTTCTTTGGAGGCCAACAATCTGCCAATCAGTTCCACCCCATGAAAACTAAGGTGAATGTGAGGAGACCTCACCACCTGTATTATAATCTGCAGCTGTATTGAAATTTTCCTGGCAGAGCTGGAATTTTAATGTTTAATTTACTTGAACTAATGTGTCACAAAATTCCCATCTAGGCTGAAAACTCTAATGAACCTCTGGGTGGACGAAGAGACCTCCAAACTTTGATCCTTTTCATCGCTGTATTTTAAAACAAGCAGCTCCTTAAGAAGGTTAAGGAAGCAATAATAAAGACTTTTCAGTGTGCACACATGATCATTCCATACTGATGCACTTCAGCTTTAATAATATTGTATTAAATTTTATTGTAACCTCGCTGACATTTACTGCAAGGGAAAGTGCATAAGCTTAACAGCCTTATAAAATACAGCCCAGTAATGTACCTATAAAGCATAATATTTCTATACAAATGATGAGCTATTGCAATTGCATCCAATTTAGTGGCTCATTATTAACGAGAGCAATCACCTTCTCAGTCACATGCTCTGAAACACAGCCTGGTGTGTCGGTGCCATTTCACATTTTACAAGGCAGCTGCTCCAATTTCCCCCAGCAGCACAATGATCTGACAGTGGAAATTCTCCTCTTGTTATGAATCAGCTGCAAAATGCACCTGATGATGAAGAGGTGAGTCCTGCACACCACCATGACAAGAGTTTATTCAAAGGAGGGAAACTGCTTTGCACTGCCTGGGATCAGGGTCATTTAAGCTGATGGGACTCCCTCCACTCCCAAAGATAGCTTTTCACTAAAAACCTCTTCTGGTAGCAAATATTGGTGGAATTTAAGTTGGACTTTGGTGGAATTTAGCAGCTTCTTTCACAAAAGCACATCTGAAAGTCCCTGCATCCACAACCACTTGTTCCTACAAGCCCTTAAAACTCTCCACTGAGCTCTCTGTGCCTGTTCCTTTCCTAACAGAAGTTCCCAGGCATTCCCAGACAATTCTGATGGGCCAAGGACCTGCTGGGATCCAGAGACCTGGCAAAAAAAAAATAGATTAACTGTCCTTATAATGCCAAAAGAGGTCTCCTAAGCAAATCCTCTGGATCTTTCTCAAAGGCACTGAGGACAGGGTGATGCTTGAAGTCAGAACAGTTGTTCTTAGTAAAGAAAAGATGGACAAGGATATTGGCCCATTCTGATGGGCCAAGGACCTGCTGGGATCCAGAGAGAGACCTGGCACAAAAAAAATTAGCTTAACTGTCCTTATAATGCCAAAAGAGGTCTCCTAAGCAAGTCCTCTGCATGTTTCCCAAAGGCACTGAGGACAGGGTGATGCTTGAAGTCAGAACAGTTGTTCTTAGTAAAGAAAAGATGGACAAGGATACAAATTTCAGCAGAAGCAGCAGGCTCAGTTAATCAGCACAAACACCTCCAATAGGCACAATTTGGCTTTTCTTCAACAACCCTTTCAAAGCTGAGCAAGGCTTGGTGATTTCACTGTCAAGCTGCAGATTTGCACCATTCAAAGACTAAATCCTGAAGGAGAAATCTTTAAAATAGGCACCTGATACACCCACAAGCTCCATGACTCTGGATTCCACATCTCCTTCAGCTGCACTGAGACAAACCACAACAAATAGAGGTTGGGACAAGACTCTACAAGATGTGAGGGGTGCCCCTGGCATGACCCAAGTTCAGAATGTCTGAGGACCTCTATCAGACAGGAAAAATCCAATGCAGTGAGGTCCTGACGAGCAGCTGGGGATTTTCTGAGCTGTCAAGGTGACACAGCCTCAAAGCCATCAGCTGCAGCTCAGCAGGATGAGACAAACACAGCTGGTACCTGGGAGAGATTAATTCAGGGAGTCATCCTGGCTGGAAGACAGGCAAAGATTTGGAGACAGTGTGGATGTGGTGTAAAGAAAATAAGTAGTTCATTTTCTTGGAGCATTAAGCTGTAATGGCTGTCAGGGGGGATTACTGATATTGTTATGCCAGTGTCAGCACATGTTGTAGAGCAGCTATATTTTGAATTTCCATACTTGCTTAATTTAATGTTCAGATAATCTGGCAAATGAAAGACGAGCCTCAAAGAGTCTTTCTCCCCCCCCTCTCTCTCTCTTTAAAAAAAATCATTCTATTAAGAATGTTAAATTCTTGGGAGCAAGAGCTGGCATACATGGAGGGCACATACTAATCTCATTTATGCTGAGATTTGCTTTCTGTTAAGCAACAGAAAAACAGCTAATCAAGCATAATTCAATAATACATCATCTGCAGATGCAAAGCCTCAGAAGATTGCTATGGAGCTTTGCCCATTTACATGGGCTGATGATCTAGGCCAGGTGCAATTAATTGCATGTGGGGTGTGGGTGCACACCTGAAAACCTCCTCTGGTGGCTCCTCCTCAGCTTTGGGTTCACTGGAATCTGGGAGAGCTGCCAGCACATGACTGAATAGGAGCTGTGCTTCTCTCCATGTGCCTTTGCTCTGTGGCAGCCAAGAGAGCCCAGCTCCAGTGTCCCCACTGTCCCCAGTGCCACCAGAGGCACTCATTGCTTACGGAAAACATCAGGTGGGACCTGGGATCAATGGGCAATGGCACATTGGATGGCGACCTGTGTCACCTGGTGACACTGGCCTGTCCTCTCCACCACACCACAGTGTCACCATGATATTTTCTGAAAAATCCCTTCACCAGGATTTCTTCTCCTGGCAAGATGAGAAGCCTCAGCTTCTCCATGTTTTGCTGCTCTGGAGATTGTTTATCCAAACATGTGAATTGTTTTTAATTGATGGCCAATCACCATCAGCTGTGTGGGACTCTGAGGAGTCAGTCAAGAGCTTTCATTATCATGCTTTTCTAGCCTTCTGTCTGTATCCTTTATCTTTCTTTAGTATAGTTTTAGTATATTGTGTTATATCGTGTTATGATTATATTATACTATATTATATTATATTATATACCATATTATATTAAATACCATATTATATATTATGTATTACAATAAAATAATATATTGTATTATAATGATATAATATCATATCATATCATATCACCCTTCTGAGAACATGGAGTCAATTCCTCATCTCTCACCTCATCCTGGGGACCCTCGCAACACCGCACCACAGAACATTTCCAGACATCCTCAGAACTTTCTGCTCCTTGCAGAAAAGCAAAAAGGCCAAGCAGGGCCAGCTCAGCCTCTGCTGGGTGGGTCAGTGTGCATTTCCCCCCTTCCATGCCTGCAGCCACCACCCAGCAGGAGCTCAAGAGAGGTGACCCACTGTGTCAACACAGAGAACTTTTTGCTGTTTTCTGGATAATTTTGATGCTCCTTTTCTTTGCTTCATTCATATTCAAGCAGAAATGAAAAGTGTTTGAAATTCCCTACCTAAGGGAGCAGAGTTGTAGCCCAGGGAGAGCTGCTGGGTGCTGGAGACAGGCCTGGAGCCCTGGGCTCAGAGACACTGAGCCAAGAGCTGACAGACAGGTCCCTTCAAACCTCTGAAATCAAAAACATCCTCACTAAACAGCCTGTTTGGCAAGCTGGCAAATTCTAATCTCTAAATACTTTTTCTGTGGTGTTACTATTATGCAACTTCACAGATCACAATGCTACACAATAGGGCAAAAGCCTCATATTTCAGAATAACTCACAGGAGTCCAGGTTACGCCTTTTGCCAGTAGTAACTAGTATCTGATATATAAAGAAAAAGCATTTTGGGAGCTTTTGGAATGTAAAACCTAGCAATACTATTAAAGAGTAGCAGAGAGAGCGCTGTGCACGAGGGCCACAGGCAGACACACCAACAGAAACCCACACAAACAGCAGAGAGGCCAAGAAATATTTCTCTTTGTTTCCTATCCCCTGTTTTGTTGTTGAGGCTCTGTGCTAATTTCCATGGAATTGCTACAGCACATTTGTAAACACACTCGAAAGGCAGCCAGCTCTGCAGCCACTGCTGCCTTGCACTATTAAGTGCAATATTTAGCTCAGCCAGATGCCACCAGGAGTTTGCCAAGGCCATAAAACAAGCTTGATCACATCTTTTGGAAAATGATGTTGTGAAGCCATTCTGGGAGAGTTTACATGTATGTTTGTGGATTTGTTTCCTTCCATCTGGCAAATTCCCTCCCCAGGCAGCGAGGGAAGCCCAAGGGAGGAAATGTTTGTGTTCAGTCACCTCTCAGCAACACCCTCTGAAAGAGGATTGTCATGACAATCCCATTGTCTCCATTCTCTTCTCTGGATACTCTTCAACCCCTCAGTGCCTTTTTCAGTTTTCTCCCCTTCATCCTCAAAAAGAATAAACTTTGTCCCTCAAAAATGACATAGCAGAGCAAAAGGAAAACACCCCACACCGAAATGTTTGTGTTCAGTCACCTCTCAGCAACACCCTCTGAAAGAGGATTGTCATGACAATCCCATTGTCTCCATTCTCTTCTCTGGATACTCTTCAACCCCTCAGTGCCTTTTTCAGTTTTCTCCCCTTCATCCTCAAAAAGAATAAACTTTGTCCCTCAAAAATGACATAGCAGAGCAAAAGGAAAACACCCCACACCGTATCTGGGTACCCAGATGAGTGGCCAGAGCACAGGACCTCCCTGACCCACTGATGCCTTAAGATTTAACTTTTATATTTTTCAGATCCTGTACTCCATCAGTGCCTAATTCTGAGCTCCATGTAGAGTGTTAGTTAATTCTCTTCTCATTTTGGTCAGACAAAACAATCCTTCCAGGCCAGAGAACCAAGGACACCCAAAAAGTACAAACAAAAGTGAATTGGGGAGAAGCAAACTGGAGGGAATGTGACTTCATTACCTGAAGCTGTAATTGGACAATTAACCCCAATATGTAAATGAACAAACTTATATCTGTCAGAAAATCTCATGACCATCGTCCATATTGGGATGTGACTTCATTTCCTGAAGCTGTAACTGGACAATTAACCCCTGATATGCAGATAGACCAAACTTATATCTCTCTGAAAAACTGGTGACCATTTTGAGTGTAGCCCCTTGGGGAGGTTTTTTCTGCCCTTAATATACCTGAAGGCCATTAAATAAATTAAAATAATTAAATTTTATTCTTTTAAATTTGTCTGGCTTCTGTCTCTGAAAGACAGAAGGCTGAAAAAGGCATCACCAGGACCAGCACGTCCCTGTCCCATGGCCAGCCCTGTGCACTCCTGTTCCACTCTAAAATAACCAGAGATTGGTTGCTAAGCTCAAAGTTTACCCACAGGGTTGGAAGCCTGAGGTGCTTGGCCCTGCCCAGAGCCAGAACACATGTTTGTGGGATATACAAAGTGCTTGAAATAGAGGCCACAGAGGACCCATTAGAAATTCAATATTAGCTTTGTAAAATTGCTAATAATTAGCTACAGCTCTTTTCTCCATCACAGCAGCTGGTGACATGAAAGTGATTAAGTTTCTAATGAATAGATTAGGGTTACTGAATATATTAAATAACAAGGTTTTTAATCAACTGTTTATTGATTCCAGCAAGACAGTTCTGACGGCAAAAAAACCACTGGGTAGCAGTGGAATTTATTTATGGGCCAGTGTTCTACATCAGAAATAATTAAAAATAGATTATTTTTCACCAAATCTAGAGCTTTTTTCTCTTTGAGGCAGGTCAATATGGATTAAATTAACTGCAAATAATAAATTAAGGGAGAATTGAAAGCTAAATTCAGAGCAGAGAGGTGCTTGCAGCTTGGCAGTCAATCTTTGTTTGCAGTTGCTGGGGCAGAACCAGCCACATATTTATTGTCTGGTTTCAGCCAGGAGAGACAAAAAAGGTTGGATTTCTTGGGCAAAGGGTTTCTGAGACATTGCCCCTGTTGTCCAGTCTCATGGGAAGGATCCATAAGGATCCCATCCCAAAAGCCGTCAGGGGGTAGAACCGTGTTAAATAACCAGAAAACAAATATTTATTTCTTTATTCAGTTCACTGGGTGCCATTGGGAACCAAGTGAGCTCCCCTAGGAAATTCTCAGGGAGCCAAAAAACAATCTGAGACTTTTTTATTTTGGATTAAGACAGCAATCTCACCTTGTAGCCTGGTGGGTGTTCACAGGGGTCTTAGGGTGAGGGAAGAGATGAGGATCTGACTCCATGTTTCAGAAGGCTTGATTTATTATTTTGTGATATATATTACATTGAAACTATACTAAAGGAATAGAAGAAAAGGTTTCATCAGATGGCTAGCTATGAATAGAATAGCTGAGAATGATAACAAAGGTTTGTGGCTCGGCTCTCTGTCCAAGCCAGCTAGGCTGAGATTGGCCATTAATTACAAACATCCAACGTGGGCCAATCACAGATGCACCTGTTGCATTCCACAGCAGCAGATAACCATTGTTTTTATTTTGTTCTTGAGGTTTCTCAGCTTCTCAGGAGGAAAACTCCTGAGAAAAATCAGGAGGAAAAAGATGTCTGTGACCGTTTGGGATGTAGCAAACACAGTCTGGTGGAAAAAAAACCCAGCTTTTCAGCATCCCCAGTCAGGTATCAGGGGTTCTGTGAACCAAAGCACCATCTGGGGGGTCACTGTGAACCTGCCAGCCACATCCCAGGCCCCAGCCCTTGGAAACAAAGCTCAAGAGCAATTTCTCTCTGCTCATATTTCTCTCATATTATCCAGGGCATCTCACTGATCTCCAAGGCCAGCCAGGAGACAAGCAGCACATTCCACATTCTCTGTAAACAATTTCCATTCCTGCTTCTGTCAGGTTCAGAGGCCCATGGCAGCACCCCTCCATGCAGCAGGATCCAGGATGTCCTGCAGTTTTGAATACTCACAGTGGAAACTGTAGGAAAAAGAAGAAATCTTTAGGAGCTCAAATTTTTCCACAGCTCCAAAGCACAGAAAAACTTTCTGCCAGTATATATAGCTACCTTGGGGTCTATTACTTTATTAAGGGATATTTGAAGTGCTCCATGACATAAGCAAATCCATAATGTATATATATTTACAGTGCGTATGCATATGGAGCCATTTATAGAGCAAATCTTTCTAGCTCTGATAGTTTATAAGGTAGAAGACCTTTAGTCTGGCATTGAACCAAAGCCAAAAGCTTCATGTGCTCTTTAAACCAGCATAACACAGAGAAGATGTTTTCTTTGGAGCCTCAGTGGAAGCAGGATTTCATGGAAGGTTTTGCTCTCAAAATGGCATCTGTGTGAAGGGTTTGGATTAGTGTGAGCAGTACCTGTAAAAATGTGTGCAGAGGGGCTCTGGAGGTCATCAAAGGGCCATGATAAATCAGATTACTGTGTTTGTCTCTGGGGAGCTATGGAGTTACCCCCGCTGCACAGGGATGAGGGCTGGATTTGGGGACAGAGCGTGGGAAAACAGGATTGATCCTTGTGGCCTTCTCAAGGAGCACAGCCATGCAATGGCAGGGCTGCAATCCCTGTCGCAGACATCTTTTCATGAAAAATCTTTCTTTAGGATTTTTCCTCCTGAGAAGCTGAGAGGCCTCAGGAGCAAAATGTAAACAATGATTATCTGCTGCTGTGGAATGCAACAGGTGCATCTGGGATTGGTCTCATGTGGAGAACTTTTCCTTCTATTCCTTTAGTATAGTTTTAATGTAATATATACCATAAAATAATAAATCAGCCTTCTGAAACATAAAGTCAGATCCTCATCTCTTCCCTCATCCTAAGACCCCTGTGAACACCGTCACAATCCCCTCTTCCTCCTGTCCTGTCTGCTGAGTCATCTTTCCCTCAAGAAAATTATCATCCCTACCAGCTCTCCTTGCACTAATGTCTCAGTTTTAAAACCAATAAGATGTGAATTGCAATATTAATATTGATGCTGGTACCAACATTGCAATTACAAATTTATACCCTGTAATTGATGCCTTGACAAGGCTGGGCTAGAACAGAGGATGGACAGAGTCAAAGAATAAAGCAGGGATTTATTTAAAGGATCTCCTCCATGGATCCACCTTAGGCAGCACCAGAGCCCAGCCAGGGCTGCACCCAAGATGAACCAAAATGGTCCCAAAATGCACAACCAGTCACAGGGTCTCTCACTGTGATCAGTTCTGCTCCATTTGCATCTTGCAGTTCATTGTCCCATTCCAGCTTTAGCCCATCCAGTCCCATCCTTGTTTTTCTCTCTCCAGCCCACGGTGTTTGTGCTCTTGGGCTGAGATTTGGATCATTTGTCCTTGGTGCCCAGCTGGAGCAGGAATTGTTTTGTCTCCCTGCTCTGTGCACAGAGCTCACATCCCCTGATGTGAACCCAGACCCACACACTAAAGCAGCACAGAATCTGAAAATAGAAAAGCCAAAACCTGAGGCATTATAATCATTAGACACAAAGATCATCTACATCCCAAAGTTCTAATGCAATTCCATCAAATTTTCCCTTTATTTTCATTTTTTTTTCATTCTGCTGTCAGTCTCTCAGCTCCTAAATGCAGGAACTGTGGCCCTTTGGAGGAAGGGAGGAACTCTGGATCATGGTTTGTCAACAGGGACTCCCTGAGGGATGCAGGGACATCCCTGGCTCGTGCCCCAGTCTCAAACACCCTGGACAGGGGAAGCTGGACAAGGTGATTAGAGCCAATTTTCCACACCACCACCAAAGAGCACCCAGAGCTGATCTGCAGTCAACACCCAGGTGTAGAGAGCAGAAAAACTTCATCAGAAAAGAGAACAAAGCCCAGAGGAGGAGGCAGCATCTCCTCTGTGTGCCAGGAGAGCTGCAGGAAGCAAGTCCCAGCTGGCACCAGCAGCACTGAGAGATAAATGAAGGTGCCCTCAAGGCTTCCTTTTCCATCCCAGCATCAGCCTGGCTTTTCTCTCTAAATAATAAAGCTGCTCCTAAGCAGCTATCTGAGCACTCTTTCCCAGAGGTGGCTGGAAAATCAGCAGGAAGGTCTGGAAACTCTCACACATCCAAGTCTGGAAAGAATCCTCAGCGTGTTCCAGCAGGACCCAGCCATGCTGGCACCTGCCTGCACCTTTCTGTTCAGTCCCTGGGCTGGATGGGGACCAGGGACTGGGTCTGTAGGAGATGTGGGGCACATGAGCTGTGGATTCAGTATCTGAGGTTGTAGGGTCACTCCTAGAAGCCTTTAAGCCTGGAGCTGAGCTTGGTGGGACCAGGTCAGATGCCAAAGGTTCACCACAGGAACCATCATGAAACCCCTCTCTGATAATTTACCCCCTTTTCCTTCCTTTCACCACTTCCATCTGATGAGTTCCTGCAAAGTGCAAGGTCAAAAATGAAGAAAGCAGTAAATATTTCCAGGGAGACCCTGCAGGGCAGAAAGATACTGAGAATAAATCCATCTTGGTGCAGCATCTGGTGCAGCATTCCCTCAAACACACCCCTTGAGGGGATTAGCCTGTCACCTTCAAGCTCAAATTACAATTTATTAAGAAACTACAGGAAAATATCACATCAAAGCTCTTCAGAGAGTGCAAGCATCACTGGGCTGCCCCAGGAAAAATCTGCTCTGCCTTTTCCTCCCCACTGTGCAGCATCAGAAAGGTGCCAGGCATTCATCCACAGGCACATCCCACCACCCATGCACCTGGGTGCCCATCCCTGCTCCAGGCTGCCCTCATTGCACCTCACCTGCATGAATCCCCGAGAGCCCCTGGCAATCTGAGCTTTGTAAGCATTTCCCATCTCCCATTTCCCACTGGAAATCCCTCCAGCAGAGGAGATGCTGTAATGGATCCTGCTTGGCAAGTTAATTAAACCCACATGTAATTGTCAGAGAGGTACTGACACATCAGGACTCTGAGATGTGCATTTGGCCTCTTTGCAGTTTATTTCTGCTGCAGGGAGGGCAAGCAGGCAGCATTTAACACCCCTGCAGCTGTGTCACCTTCCCTCCTACCTGCCTGGAAATCTGCTTTAACATGGCACAAGGAGCCCACTCAGCCCTTGTCATTCCCACCTGCTGCTAAAGTTGGGACCATCCTAAATATTTTTATAATCTGCAAAATCTGTCACTTCACCCTTCATTTTGGGAACTCCAGTAATGACCATTCTCCAGCAAGAAAGCTGAGCATTTATTATATGGATGATGGATGGATTGATGGGTGGATGATGGATGGATGGATGGATGGACGGATGGATGGATGGATGGATGGATGGATGGATGGATGGATGGATGGATGGATGGATGGATGGATGGATGGATGGACGGATTGATGGGTGGATGATGGATGGATGGATGGATGGATGGATGGATGGATGGATGGATGGACAGATGGACGGATGAGCTGCTAAGCTGTTGGTCCTGTAGCAAATACCTCAGGCTAGCTGAAATCAGCAACAATTCAACAAATTTTCACTGACAGTTAATGTGTTGCAAAGCAAGGAGAAAAAAAATAAATAAATAACCAACAACAGGTCAAGCCCAGAGAAGGATGTGTCTTCATCTCCCACCCTACCTTAGTGTAAAGAACCTTGGTGAGAGCACTCCAGTAAGGATTTTTGAAATCCAAGTAGATTCTGCAGTTTTGTTTGCCAAAAATATAAATTCTGTGCAATCAGCTAAAGCACATTTTCCACAGGCGGAGCAGGAATGTCCCTTGGTGGAGGGAGAGCCAAACCCACCACATGGATCTCTACATCCAAGGCCCATGGTTCAGGCCAAGGTGTGGCTTTAAAGGAGATCCTCTGACTTTCTGTAGAAGCTTCTTGAAGTGTGAACACACCTCCAGACAACCACAGCACATTTGGGACGGGATGATCATCTGGAAATCATTACAGAGCACAGAGCTGCCCATGGGATTTCCTGCCCTTCCTGCCTGATGTGGGAACAGCCTGTTCCTCATCTGGGGCTGCCCCTGCTCCTGCACACAGCACTGCAGGCAGGAGAGGCACAGCAAGAGTCTCCACACCATGAGCAGCCTGCTCCTCCTGCCATTTTGGATCATTCCTTTGTCCCTTTTGGATCATTCCTTTGTCCCTTTTGGATCATTCCTTTGTCCCTGTTGGATCATTCCTTTGTCCCTATTAGATCATTCCTTTGTCCCATTGGAATCATTCCTTTGTCTCTTTTGGATCATTCCTTTGTCCTAATCTCCCAGCACAGCAATTTCCCTCTGGCATTCTGTGAGCAGAGTCCCTCTTGCTGAACAGGGAGATGTCCCAGAGGGACTGGGGCACTTTCCAAGGCCTAAAACCAAATGGAATTGAGAGGTTTGGCTTTCCAGGTCTTTTTTTTTTTCTTTTTTTTTCTTTTTTTCTTTTTTTTTTTTTTTTTTGACATATTTTGCTAAGCACAGAACAGTGCAGGAATAGCACAGAATATAAACTTCTTTCCTTTTTCAATTAATTTCACAAACTAAACAGGATCCATAGCCTTCCTGAGCTACCTCAGGGACTCCCTAGAGTGTCTCATGTGTTCATATTTCAGCCTCTTTGCTGTCTGCATTTTATACATTCCTCCTCCCAAAATTCTGAGCTCCCTCTTCTCTCTCTTCCCTGCTTTTAGACAGATTTTTACAGGCATTAAGAGGCTTCAGATGAAACACAAAGAGCCAAATACTCTATTGGTGTACAATTTTTGCAGTCACTTCCACTGCTGAAAAGCAAAATATAATGTCAGTAAAGGCATTTCTGATTTATACACACTTTCTGTTAACTAATGGAGATCAAAAATTGCTATTCAGCTGCATATTCTGAGTGGTTCTCCTGATTTGGTCACACATTGAAGGTGGAGAAGCAGCAGGTCATGTTCTAACAGCTTTGATAATTATCAGATGACCTCCCAGTCCTACACTGCAGGAGCGAAATGTGACAAAGCAGGAACATCTGGACAGAGCCAGAGCAGTTTGTGCATAATTACTGAACAAGCTTATTTACCATCCAATTGTTTCCAAGCAGTTTAATGTTCTTAATGCCGTGTCAAGAGCACAGACAGAGCACTCTACATATTTAATAACTGACTTAAAACCCCCCTATCAGGAGTCACCCAATTGCAAGAAACAATGGTATTCTCTGAGCTTCCAGCCAAGCAGAAAACACCTCCAGAGAACTTTCTGCAATGAGTAAGAAGCTTGAAAATGGAGACCAGAAAGCTGAGGGCCAATGAAAGACAGAGAAATGACATTTTTTAAGAACTCATCTGTTGGGGAAGATGAAACAGGAAAGTCTTATAAATATATTGCCTGGCAAAAGATTTTGGGAATATGAAAACTATTGAAATGAAAGCAAGTTTTGAGATCCCTCAGTTACTGAACAAATGGAAAACAATGGTGTGGCCAGCTGAAGGTAATCCCCTTTTGATGGAACAACACCCTCTGCTTGCAGACAGGCCCAGAGCAGACCCTACAGCTTGGCAGAAGGGGCCCAAAGAGGAGTTTTAGGGTTTAAAACCACTGCAAAGAGTGGTTTTTAGGGTTTCCAAAGAGTAGTTATTAGGCTTAGAAGAAAAGGTCTAAAGAGGAGTTTTTAGGGTTTTTTAGGGTAACACAGAATGGTAATGTAATGATTCTTATAGGCTGTATGTAAATGCTATGGGATTTGTATCTTGTACTAGACTGGTTAGTGAGAATGAGAATATTCAACACAGAAGAAGATTTATGGTATTGTAACGGGGACCTCGACCTCTTTCTCTCTTATGCTCTTATCCTCTTTTACTGTCTCTCTCTCTCATCTTTACCTCTCCCTTTACTTCTCTGGGGCCTGCTCTGAGCTGTGGCTGGCAGCTCCCAGCAGGGCCCTGCACCCAGGCCCTTTGCAATAAACCCCAAATTCCAGACCTGGCTGCAGAGATCTCTCATCTCCATCCATCCCCACCGTCCTACCCCCATCGCTCCTACACTCATCATTATTCACCAAACTCCTGAGTGGGTTTTGCTGAAGGAGGGTTTGGCTCATGCCATAAGCAGTGGTGGAAGTGGCTGCTCTGCCCCACACACTGAGCAGTTGTATCTGGATGGAGGCCTGGGTGGGAGTTTATAGAAATGGAAAGTGACTTTTGACACAGGCACGGACGACAGGGTTTGAAATAGGACATGGTATTAAGCTAAAAGAGGGGAGACTCAGACTAGAAGAAATTTTAGAAGAAATTCTTCACTCTGTGCCCTGGCAGCCCAGAGAAGCTGTGGCTGCCCCTGGATCCCTGGAAGTGTCCAAGACCAGGTTGGATGGGGATTGGAGCAACCTGAGATAGGTGAAGATGTCCCTGGCCAAGGCAGGAGGTGAAATGAGGTAAGCTTTAGGATCCCTTCCAACCCAAACCATTGTGTGATTCTAAAGAGGATGGATGGATGGATGGATGGATGGATGGATGGATGGATGGATGGATGGATGGATGGATGGATGATGGATGGATGGGTGGGTGGATGGATGGGTGGGTGGATGGATGGATGGATGGATGGATGGATGGATGGATGGATGGATGGATGGACGGATGAGCTGCTAAGCTGTTGGTCCTGTAGCAAATACCTCGGACCAGCTAAAACCAGCAACAATTCAACAATTTTTCACTGACAGCTAATGTGTTGCAAAGCAAGGAGAAAAAAAAAAAATAACCAACAACAACCAGCCACATTTTATTGCCACTTGAATGTCAGCTGGCACACTCTGCCTTGGGAAAATTATAATCCCTAATTATACAGCCAGCCTTCCAAACACACTCCTCAGCTCTCCCACATGTGGCATTTACAGTTGCAGTAATAGCCCAGCAGCCAGCCAAGAAGCAGAGGCTCAGCACACCTCTGACCTGCAAGTGACCCTCTAATTAGTGGGTGCACGGGGTTAACGAAGGCAGCGCTTCTTCCTGGAAGCAGTGTTAGCAGCCTGAACCCCAGCCCCAGGAAACTGGGAAATCTCTGCCAGCAGGTGTTTACACATTCATTAATGGCCTTGGCAAAACAAAACGCAGCAGAAAAACCCTTTCCTGGGCATATTTTGCTCACAGTAAAATGAGAAGGGTTTTTATTTCCCTGCTCACAACAATTCCTGCAGAGGCAGAAGGGTAACAATGGAATGAGGTGTGGTGGTGTTTGAGGGTCCCCAGGACGAGGGAAGAGATGAGAATCTTGACTCCATGATTCAGAAGGCTGATTTATGTTTTTATGATATATATTAAAAGAAAATTATATACTAAAACTACACTAAAGAAAGAAAAAAGAGACATCAGAAAGCTGTAAAGAAAGAAATTAATAATAAAATCTTGTGATTGCTCACAGCCTCGACACAGCTGGCTGTCATTGGTGATCAAGTAAAAACAATTCACATGCTGGGTAAACCATTCTCCAAATCACATTCTAAAGTAACAAAACATGGAGAAGCTGAAGCTTCCCACCTTCTCAGAAGAAAAGATCCTAGTGAAAGGATTTTTCAGAAAATATGTCTGTGACAATGAGGTGTTGTGTTTGGGAGCTGCAGGCAATCAGTCCCCAGTTGGCCCTGGGTACTTTGCCAGGGTTTGCCTGCCATCACTACCAAGTCACAAATCCCTGGTTTTATTCCCTTTGTTGGCAGTAAAACGGTTCTGGATGCTTGAGATTTCAAGTGGATTAGCACTTCCAGAGAGCTGGGAGCATTTTGACTTGGATTAGGAGGGCACATCTGGCCCACGACAATGGGCAGGGCAGGGACTTGGTCTGCACTGGGGCAGGCAGAGCAGTGCTTCTGGAGCATCCCCCAGACCCAGGAGGCTGCAATTCCACCCTCACTCCTCCTCTCCTCCCAGAGGCAGAATTATATCCCAATAATCCAGAAAATCAGCACATCTGATTTCTCCCCAGTGCTGGATGGGTGGAGACAGCTCAGCCCCAGACAAAGAGCTGTAACTCAAGCCCCCAAAGCAGAAGCTTCAGTGTAAATGGGGTGAGATTTTCCAACTTGCTCCTATCAGGGCAGGCTGCTGCTGTCTCCAGTCAGATTTATCAAAGCACCTCCCAGCCCTGTACTTGTAGCAAATCAATAGCAGGGTTATTACTACAAACTGCTGATCCCAGTTTCCATCAAACAATGACATGGGCATGTCCCAAAATGTGCTCAATCCTCAGTTAAACCTCCTAAGGCATGATCTAGAGCTGACAGGAAATATAACAGGTGAAAATTGCAGGGAAACTGATGGGAGTGGAGGCATCCCAGCACTGGGCAATCACACGTGGGGGAGGGATGGAGCATGAGCAGCTTGTTATTAGCAAAGTGGAGTTTGTTATTAACAAAAAAAAACAAGAAAAACAAGAAACAGCTATTTTGGTCAAAAGAGTAATTTTGGTGGGAAAGTAATTGTTTTTTTACAGAACACCAGAAATCTGGAAGCCATTCTTGAATTTTCTTTTTAATGAAGAATAACGTAAATACTTCCAGCCTCGATCATCAAACCCCAGTGGGCTCTGAGGATCTCTCATTTGAGAAAGGGAGTATCAGCTCTGTTGAAAAAAGTGATCATCTAAAGTTCTGTTAATATTTTCCCTGCAGAAATGAGACATTTCATGAGCAGCCCATCCCTCCCAGAGCTGCTTTGGTGCTGCTGGAGCAGCACAGCCCAGCAAGGGAGCAGTGCCAGGTGTCCTGGCTAAAACCTGAGAGGAGGATTTTACACTTGAGAATCCTCTCTTCTTCAGGAGAGAGAAAAAGAAAAGTCTGGTTTTTCTGGCAAATCCATGAGCTGTGTCTGAGAAGTCAATCTCTCTGTTGCTGCCAATGTAAGGAAAGAATTCCTGTATTTCTCCTGTGCTGTTTTGTTTAAGTTTTTCTAAGTTTTATGATGAACATTTTTGTAATGGAGTTTCTCATGCACTTTTTATGTAAATAATAATTGTTTTGCATTCTTTTTTAGAAGGAGAAAAATTTGATAGACTGTTAGTTTGATGAGTGTAGCTAGAGAAGTGGTAATTTTATTTTTTAATCCATGATCACTTTTAAAAGTCTATGAATATTAGAGTTCAAAAATAAACCACTCTCTTTTTACCTTAGAAGTTTCAGTGTGTGTGTGTATATTGTTCATTTCATGTCCTATTGTGACACTCCTGCAAAAACCTCAAAAATATCTATATATTGATAACATTGTGTGAGGAAAAAACAACAGCAAAAATGTTTGAGAAAAGAGAGAAAATCGTCCAAATTCTCCTAAAAACCAACTTCACCATCAAAAAGAACAAAGTCAGAGCAGTTTGGAAGGAGGGGTGACAGCCAGCAAATATAACCCAATGTAGTTTGCCACTCTCCTGACCCAAACAAGAATAAAGCAGCTGAGTGGTTTTCCCTGGTCAGGACAGAGATAATACACCTAAAACCAACTACCCCAAGAATAAAAACACATCCCTACCATCTGCCATAAACTAATCCAGGCTACACCAAAAAAAAAAAATAAAACTCCAAAAAACACCTATAATACATTGATATCATTATTGTGTGAGTAAAAACAACAGCAAAAGTGTTTGAGAAAAGAGAGAAAATCATCCAAATTCTCCTAAAAACCAACTTCACCATCAAAAAGAACAAAGTCAAAGAACCTATTCAAAAAATCCAGTTTCTGAGAGTGAAGTAGCAAAATAAACAGCATCAAATTCTGACCAATATCATCAACAAAATCACAGCAATGTCTCCGCCATCCAACAAAATGTAGTTTGCCACTCTCCTGATACCAAATGAGAATAAAGCAGCTGAGTGGTTTTTCCTGGTCAGAGCAGAGATAATACACCTAAAACCAACTACCCCAAGAGTAAAAACACATCCCCACCATCTGCCATAAACTAATTCAGAGTACACTAAAAAAAACAAAAACAAAACCAAAAACAAAACTCCAAAACATCTACAATACATTGATACCATTACTGTGTGAGAAAAACACCAGAAAAAAGTGTTTGAGAAAAGAGAGAAAATCAAACAAATTCTCCTAAAAACCAACTTCACCATCAAAAAGAACAAAGTCAAAGAACACACACACAAAAAAAATCCAGTTTCTAAGAGTGAAAATAATAAAGAAAATAATGAGTGAAATAAGCAAAATAAACAGCATCAAATAGCCACCAACATTATCAACAAAATCACAACAACGTCTCCACCATCGAACAAAATGTAGTTTGCCACTGTCCTGATCCCAAACAAGAGTAAAGCAGCTGAGTGGTTTTCCCTGGAGAGGTTGGAGTTCAGTTCCTGTGACTGTGCTTTATTGACTCCACTCCAGCCCAGCAGGCACAGAGCAGCCTCTAGAGGGGGAAAAAACACAAAGAGCTTTTCCCCCCCTCCCCGTTGGAAGATGAGGGGATTTTTGTCTAATCCCTAAACAAACCCATTTAATGCCATTAAAGACTCTCTGGCATTACTGGCAGGGATCATTCTCATGCTGCTGCATGCAGAGCACAGGCTGGATTTGTTGCATTGCATTCACAACCCGTCCCCAGTGGTAAAAGCAGCTCCTGTGTCACTGTGCACTAGAAACAGGAGGAAAGTGGGAAGTTAACTTCAGGGAAATGGATGATTTTAAAGATTTTATGGCCCAATATCTCTAATTAATTTCAAACCAGCGCAAATCTCAAACCAAACTAACTCTCTCTTCTTTACCTTCTTGTTCTTTCTCTCCTTTATCCCAGTTTGACTCTGTTCTTCTTCTCAACAATTAGTCCAGCTCAGAAAAGAGCATCTCTTCTCTTGTAGGGCAAAAAGGAAGGGAAGCACAAGGAAAAGGATGACAGCTGAACAGGATATCTCCCAGCTCCTGACACTT
The DNA here is from genome assembly GCF_027579445.1 of Ammospiza nelsoni. Taxonomy (NCBI): domain Eukaryota; kingdom Metazoa; phylum Chordata; class Aves; order Passeriformes; family Passerellidae; genus Ammospiza; species Ammospiza nelsoni. Next base: position 5,516,034 of record NC_080651.1, read on the forward strand.
CAATACAAAATATTTTCTTCTTCCCATCTTAAAACTCACACACAAAAGCCCAAAAGCTCTATGAAGCTGCCCAAGCCAATATAATTAAATTGAGCAGAAGTCAATATATATTTTTTTAATAATGACACTAAAATTGTTTGCTTCTTCTTTTTATTTTTTTTAATATGAACCTGTATTTTTTTTATTAAAAATTAGTAATAATGCCAAAGCAACACAGCATTTAGATGAAAAGAGAAGTCCCTGCTGAAGCCGGGAGTATTTCACTCTGTAACACAATAAAAGTCTAATTATCCTTTAAAATGATCCCCTTCTCATTAAGGGCTATTTCAAAAACTGGATTTCAGGACTTATATTTCCCAGACATTCCTGACCAGCTCTTCTCTGAGCTGCATGGATAGGGATGATTCTGCGGTTAGGAATTCAGATCATTGACATGATGGGTTGGACAGGGGTGGCCCAGCTCCAGCTCGCACTCAGAGCCTGCTCCCACTTGACTCCTGCTCATGGCCCGAGGGCACAATGAGCTCTGCAGATGCTCATCCCCTGCCCATCACTGTGGTGGGTCCTGTGCAGGCTCCAGGTGAGCCTGTGATACTCACAGTGATAAATACCTGCAGAAAACTGATTTTGGAAGAGATCTGAAATGACATTTTACCAGATTTCATGCAACACCTCCGCACAAAGGGCATCGCTACCCCTGTTCACCATCTCTGAAATGACATTTTACCAGGCTTAACCCAACACCTCTGCACAAAGGGCATCTCTACCCCTGTTCACCATCTCTGAAATGACATTTTACCAGGCTTAACCCAACACCTCTGCACAAAGGGCATCGCTACCTCTGTTCACCATCTCTGAAGCACATGGGCATGGATCCACTGGGCAATTCCAGCCTTCATGGGAAGGCAAACACGAAATTTTCCCTCTAGGACAAAAAACTACAGTGCACCTTCCCCTCCCTGGCTCCTGAGGACTGTGCCCATCCCTCACCCTCCTCCTGCTGCTGCAGTCTTTGCTCCTCACCAAATCCTGCCCCTCTCCCCTCCCTGATTTCATCAGCACAAAGAGCAATTTGTGTATTAACAGCACAAACAGCAATTCCTCCCTGGGCAGAGCAGTTCCAGCCCTGCCAGGTCAGGGAGCAGTTACCAGAGCAGCTCTGCTGATGGATGGACAAACAGCCATCAGGAGAAATAACCAGTGTTGGCAGCACAGCTGAGGACAGATCCCCAGCCCTACAAACACCCTCTGGTTTAGGGCACAGACACTTTCTTTAGGGAGTCTGGTGGATTCTGGCTCTGTCTTCTCACCCAGGGACCTGCAGAGGTGAAGGAGGTGCCAGTTCCTCCAACCCCAGCAGCTTCAGGCACAGGAATTTCTGCAGCCAAATAAAACACAACGAACCTGTGGCATCGCTGCAGCGCCCCTGCCACTCACCTGAGCAAAGTAAAGCCACAACCCTCCCTTCAGAGGAGGAAGAAAACGGTTTTGTAGGACTGTAAAGATGGTGAGGAGTTCAAATCTAACCACGTATATAAAACTTTAAAACTCTCATAAACAGATTTTGAAAGGGAGCCAGAGGCACTGGTGCAAATGTGAGCAGCTCCAGCACAAAGCAATATCAAAGAGACAACGAAAAACCTGGGCAAGGAGAAAGAATCAGCAAAGGGTTTTCCATTTTTCTGTGCGCAGAAATAGCTTGAAAACAGGATATTTTATAAGCAGGGAGAGGTCAGGTTTATTTTCTTATTTTATTTGATTTTTTGCACCCCTGATTAATTGGTAAGCACAGCCAGAGCACAGACACATGCCAAATGCAGATGTGTCAGGTTCTTCAGGTGGCCCCGAGCCAGGTAAACATTTGACCACAAAGCCCAGCTAATTTTAGAGGGCTGAAGTCTGGAAAAGTGATTAACTACAGAAAGGCCAGTGTATTGCTTTGTACCTGGGGAATGAGGGAGCAAAGCAAAGGCTCTCAGGTCCTAATTAAGAAAATGCCTTTTCACTCTGTGGAAAGCCGTGAAACGAAGGAAGCTGGTGCTTTTCCAACAGTGCTCATAAAGCTGTCAATAAGTGAAGAAAGTGGCCTTGATGGCGTGAAAAGCCATCTCCAAGAAAAAAAGGGAGGGGGAAAAAAACCCTCTTTGCTGTCCAATAAGGCCCAACAAATCATCTCTGAACATATAAATGGCAAATTTAACTGCAAATTAGCGGTGTTTAGGAAATCCAGACAGCCAGCTAGAAAATATGAAAAATCAAGAGCAGGATATTCAAATTCAGCAAATACGTTTGGGGTTTTTTTCATCCTGGGCTTCTCTATTGGTGCTCAAGACATCAGGGAGCTTCCATGTTTTGGAAGGAAAATGTTCCTTTTGGGAACACGATGCCAACAGCAAAGCTCCCAGGCATGGCCAAGGTGTGCATGGGGGAAAGGGGAAACTTCACTAGATGCATGAAAATGGGGGAATGTTTTGTTTCATCTTTATGTGGCTTGTTTGTCTTTAGTCAAGATGCAATTTTCAGCCCAAACCAGATTTTATAAACCTGTTTTAGGAGATGTTGTTTCTTAAGCCATTTAGGAAGATAACCAAACACGGGAGGACAAGAAGGAAAGTTCTTGCAAGGATAAACCCTGTTTAAAAGGCAGGAAACTGGGGATGGTGAGATGGATCAGACCCTGGATCAGCCCCTCTCCAAAGGATCCCACCCTGGGGACATTTCTCCAGCAGGAGGAGGTTTTGAGGGGATTTTTAAGGTTTTTTAGGGGTTTCCTACAGATCCATGGCATGGCACAGACCTGGATTCCAGATGCAGCTCTCCCAGCTGTGGGAAAAGTCCATCCCCTTATCTTTACAGACTCCAGAGCTTGCAGAGGACTCAGATGGCTACTTCTCTTCATAAAATTAATGGTGTGCTTTTTATGGATTTCAGCTACAGCTGGGAGCCTGATTCTGCTCAGGAGGGGCTGTTAATACAATTACCAGGCTGCTTTTGCACTGTAAATTCTCTCTCTGTTGTTTTCTTTGCGCTGTTTAGGAGTTTCATTTAGAAGTGCTGTGGAAATCAGCTTGGGTTGTTACCACAGCTGGGCTGAAGGCTCTGCTGGCACTTAAATTATAAAAAGCATATTTTCAAGGTTTATAATAGCAATGAAAATTTCCCCTCTCGCCAAAACTTGGCATTGACACTTGAGCAGAGCTCCAGAGGACACTTTTTTGGGTAATTTTGAAGAAAATAGGCACACACCCCATGCAGTCTTCAAGTCCAGAGGTTTTAGGGGGCAGACAGGACTTGGGGATTGTAATTGGGGTCTGAGGCCATTTCTACAGTGTCCACAGCACAGGTTACCCTGCCAAGCACAGGCAAGCCCAAAAGGGACTTGAATCATTTATCTTCCATTAGGAAGTGGTACCACATTAATTTAATTGCAAGCTGATAAATCTCCTGATGTGAATACAGTAATAAATGGGGGGTTTTGAGGTGTTTTTCATCTTTTTAAACTCTATTTCCTCACAGGAAAAGTAAATTTTACCAGTGTAAATTATAATTATCCCAACACAATTTTGAACATGCAGTTGTTATAAAAAAATCACAGTTTTGTCCAGTGTGGCCATATTAAATATTAAATATAAGCCACACTTAATCAAATGAGCAAGGAAGGGGGAGAGAGGAAGCACAGCTCAATTTAAGCTTATTTATTTACCACTAGAAAAACAATCAGGAAACAATTTTCTCCTCCCAGAAGAGTTTGAGATTCCCAGGCAAAATCAGATGAAAAGTTAATCTCAAGAATATTCAGGTGTTGAAAGACAGGAAGGAAAGGGGAAACTTCACTAGATGCATGAAAATGGGGGAATGTTTCGTTTCATCTTTATGTGGCTTGTTTGTCTTGAGTCAAGATGCAATTTTCAGCCCAAATCAGATTTTTTTAAATCTATTTTAGGAGATGTTGCTCTTAAGCCATTTAGGAAGGTAACCAAACACAAGAGGACAAGAAGAAAAGTTCTTGCAAGGGTAAACCCTATTTAAAAGGCAGGAAACTGGGGATGGTCAGATGGATCAGACCTTGCAAGGAGCAGAGCTGACATGGAGCCCTGGAGAGATTTGTGCCATTAAAAATTCATGCTCATAAATGATCCAGAAAAGGGCATGAGCACTGAGCTGGGAAAGTTTGCTGACAATACTAATTTTGAGAGCATCATAACGAACTCCTAAACAATTTTATGATATATTGCCAGGTAATTAAATGGCAGATGAAATTCGACACACATAAATGTAAAGGGAGTCACCTGGGGAAATAAACAATCCAAACCTGCTGGGTGAAATGATGGGCTCTAAGTTGCCAGAACCACACAGGAGCAAAGCCTTGGGTTGTGAGAGATGGATTTGTGGAACATCAACCAATGGGTCAGCAGGATTTTTTTTTAAAGCATCACTGGAAATTACTAATTTTAATAATATTATAATAATAGATACTTGTTATTAATAATATTATAATTGTATAATATATCATTATAATTATACTAATATATAATTATTATGAATAATAATTATTAATTTAGTACTAAATTATTAGGACTAAAGAACAAAGCAGGGAATAAATAAATCCCTTTATACCCCTGTATAAGTTTGGGCTTCACCTGCAGGTTCTTCACCACGTCCAGGTGTTGTTCCCTGGAACAACAGACAAAGAGATTGTCCAGTTCAACCCCTTCCACCATTACTGGTGTAAGGTTTGGGGTTTTGTAACCTGTTATGCAGCAGGTCAGAATTTCCCAAATACTGGGAGTTTCCCTGAATTTCCCTGAATTTTGAACTTCAGGACGAAGATCAGCATAACAAATCTACAATAACAACCCTGTGTCCATGATTGCACCGCATTCTGCCCAGGACAGCACATGGTGGTGAAGAACAGCTGGGCAGAGTTCAGAACTGCCCTGGATGGGGCCACTGCAGAGAAAGACCCCAGAAAACCAGACCAGAGGGCTCTGCATGGGAAAAAGCCACAGCCATGTCTGCTCTGTTCTTTCAATATTTTTTTTCCCTTACTGTGATTTTTCCTTCTCATTTAGCTCAATCAATCTCTTCTCATTTCCAGGCCAAAGACAATTCCCAAAGGGTTCATTGCAGTTGTTATTTTCACGGGACAGCAGCCACGCCGAGTGCTAAATTAATTAGCCATCACCTTCCACTTCCTCTGCTTAGGGCAGATTGGAACAATTACTCCTTTTTTAAAGCCCACCTTCACCCCTGCCATCACCAACCTGCTCAGAGGAGACCCAGCCAGTCCGGCAGGAAGGAAGGGTGAACCCTGCAAAGTCTTTGCCATGGTATTTTTAGGATCCAGACGCCTACATTCAGAATATGCAGCCCCTGTGTGTCCATTGATCATCAGGTTTGGAGTTTAAATTAGAGTGTGAGAGCTTTTGCCAGCATTGACACAGTGAAGGAAGAGGTGGATGTGATCTCCCAGGTTAATGAAGGACATTCTTTCCTGTACGTTGTGGTTTAACGACATAGCTAGGAGATTTCTATCCCTGTTCTAGGCTTTTTTACCCCTCAGAGATGAGTGAGAGAAGTGTCTGGTTTGCACAGGCAGTTCCACAATGGAAAGGAGAGGATTTGTGGGGCAGCCCTGAGGCTGGACAGTGTTGGAACAGCAGCAGCACCTCTGATCCCTCACTGGATGAACTTTCCACCTGTATCAAAACCTGGCACTTCTGAGTGAAATCTGAGCTTCAGTGTGCCCAAAGACCCTTCTCCTGAACCACTCTAAACTTCTCTGTGCCCAAAGTCCTTCTCCTGGCCCCAGTCCAAGCTTCACTGTGCCCAGAGATCCTTCTCCTGACACCACCCTGATCTTCAGTGTGCCCAGAGATCCCTCCCTGATGCTTTCTCCGTTCTCTCCACCTTCCTGCTCTGCTGTAAGTTGATCCCTGGGCCAAGCTCTGCTCTCATTCACATCCCATCACTCCAGCAATGCTAATTTGGGCACGCTGTTACCCACATCTGCCAGCTTTTTGGGATAAGTGTATTTCTGATCATTGCAGTTCTCCTCTATCCGCAGCCAAGGAAACGCCTCCAGCAACATCTCCACCAAGTCTGGTCCGTATGTTTGGGGTTTTATTTTAGCTGGTAGCTGTTAATAGAACAAGGGATAGCTTGGGCTGACAGAGACCCTGCAGAGTCACCTGCAGAGTGTCAGATCGACATAACAATGAGAGTTATAACTCAATTTTAGAGAAGAAGGAAAGCTCCAGAGCTGAGGTGTCCAGCACTGGAAACACCTGTGCCACCTCCCCATCACTCCTGGCAGAAGTCCCAGGTACTGCAGCCTGGATGAAGAGAAGCACTGAAATGCATTTCTGTTCCAGAGGGAGCAGCAGGACATGGCCTGTTCCTGTGGGGAGAGCAGGGCACTCTCCTACACCAAGGAGGCTCTTTCTGCTCCTCACAGGGAAGATTCAGGGCAGGTCTATTATATTTGTGGGTTCCCAGACAAAGGAAGGAATTATGAATCTGATTCCATGTTCTCAGAAGGCTAATTTATTATTTTATTATACTATATTATATTAAAAGAATACTATACTAAATGATACTGAAAGATACAGCAAAGATACTGACAGAAGGCGAAAAAGATAATAATGAAAATTCATAATATAATATAATACAATATGTGATACAGAAGATTATATATAATATATTCTATACATTATAATTTAATATATTATGTATTTATTATATTAATATATTAATATATTAAAGTAATAAATATATTTAATATGCTACATTATATATTTAATATATATTAATATATATATATATTATAATACATAAGATTATATATATTATAATAATATAATAATATAATGATTCCTTCCAGAGCCCCAAAACAGCTTGGCCCTGATTGGCCAAAGAGTCAAAATAATTCACGTGAAACCAATGAAACAATCATCTGTTGGTAAAACAATCTCCAAATCCATTCCAAAGCAGCAAAACACAGGAGAAGCAAATCAGATAATTATTGTTTTCCTTTTTTCTCTGAGACTTCTCAGCTTCCCAGGAGAAGAATCCTGGGCAAAGGAATTTTTCAGAAAATATGACAGTGAATCACATCAAGGCATCCTTCTGCAAAGCTGAAAGCAGATCTTTCAGGGCTGCTCTGTCTCTCCCAGGAATAGATTCCTAACCTGACCTTACCTTACGGCAGAGACCACTGCTGGGAAATAAAACATGACTTTTGGAGTTGTGTTTTTATGATCTATGAAATCACCCAGACCTTTTGGGTAAATAAATCCTGGCTATGAAGCTGACCTCTTAGCTTCTAGCAGATCACTAAAGCCTTAGGGTTTTTCATTAGGCTTCAATAACATCCACAAATCCCTCTTTTCTAGTCTTTCTTTAAAATCCTTAGGAGATAATGCCTCATGGCAAATTTTGCTTCCAATATCAGCTAGAGATACAAGCTCAATAAGTGTAATATCTTAACTGCAGAGTGCCAGAGGCAAGCAGTGTTAATCACACAGGGCTTTTGTGAGGTTATTTCACTGTGCTGCCTATGTTTTTTCTAAAATACTCGGTCTTCAAGGTTGGCTTCACAGCTCCAGCTGATTTATGCCACCAAGCAAGTGTGAGGAGCAGCCTAATCCAGAGAAAAGCATCAGGTTTTCTTCCTCAGCATCCTCTGTTGGTGGTCACCAAAGCCCAACTTGGCATCAAGGGGGCCACAAACAGAACCAGGAATGGATTAAGGACACAGAGAGAAAGGGCAAGGGTGAAAATTAGATGCTGAAGAAGTCACCCAATGAAGAATGCCTTCAGTCATAAGGAAAAGAAATATATCAATCTGCATTTCTTGCGGGCAATAATTCCAACATGCTAGAAGGTGCAAAATTGAAATCCAAAGAATCATGCATTTAAGCTGCAAAATTGACTAATTCAAGAAGTTCTTCAGGTTACAGACCCAGCATGAATCAATATAATTCCTATATTGCTTATTAGCATTAAAAAGAAATCATGTAAGAATACTAGAGCAGATCAAACCCACCTAGACATTTTTCTCAGTAACCTTGAGGCACAATCCTGTCCCCAAGACTGGATACAAAACCATACAGGTCTGACTAGCCCAACACAATCAACTTTGGCATGAGGTCTTCAAAAAAGACTTGATTACAGTGAGAAGTCTAGTGACAGGCAAGACCAGAAAGAGCATTCCATGATCAAGGGACTGAAACTGCAAATATACTCTGCAGACCAATTTCTAGCTCCTCTCTATCTTCAGAAAATGGATAACATTATTCGTAGAGAAAAAGTCCAGCTGTTGGCAATTATAACCCAGCGTATCTGTCTCTTCCAAAAAAATGTGTGGTTGAATACCTCATATAAATCATGGCTTTCCTGAAGTCAGTGCCAATTTGCTGCTGCCCAAACTGAACTGAGCTGTATTTTGGTCTGGTCAGATTACAGTAGGTGTTGTCCCTGTGCTCCTCAAGCCCTTTGGAATTCAAACACATTGAGAGGAACTAAGAAAACTCTTTTTTACTTCCCTTGTGCTTGAATCAGCCTCCACATCTCCCTCTATTGCATTCACATTCTCTGAAAAATCCTTTCACCCAGGATTTTTCTCCTGGGAAGTTGAGAAGCCTCAGAGAAAAAGGAAAACAATAATTATCTGATTTGCTTCTCCTGTGTTTTGCTCCTTTGGAATGTGTTTAGAGATTGTTTACCCACAGGTGATTGTTTCATTAGTTTCTAGTGCGAATTATTTTGTCTCATTGATCAATCAGGACCAAGTTGTGTCGAGAGTCTGGAGAGAGTCACAATTTTTCATTATTATCTTTTTAGCATTGTGTAAGTATCCTTTCTGTATTCTTTAATATAATATAGTATCATAAAATGATAAATTAACCTTCTGAGAACACGAAATCAGATTCATCATTCCTCCCTGCCATGGGCATCCCTGTAAATACAATTCCCTGCTGATGGAAAGGGGGCAATCCCTTTCCCCTCCCTACACGAGCACTTGGTTCAAATTAACTGTAAAACCCACATAAGATTACATAGGAATGATTCATGGGGAAAGGCAGAGGAGGAGGAATGGCAGCAAAGTCTTTATTAGGAGATTTGGGGTGAGGAGCTTGTCTGGAACACACCCAGACCTCGTGGATCCTCTTTCAGCGCGATGTAACCAAGCACACCCATCTGCTGCCAGCTGGTTTGTGTCAAGGCCCTGCTGCTGCCCTCCAGCCATTCCCCCAGCCCCTGGTGTGACACCTTCCCAGCCTGCTGAGCTCACTTCCCCTTGGAAGCAGGAGTTTTGATGAAGTGGAGCAATGGTAACCACATGGCATCATTCACCCTCACCAAGTCATCTGCTCCAGCAGGCTTCTGCTCAGGGCATGCAGGATTTCACACATTGGCTCATAAGGCCCCAGCAGAAAAATAATAGACACGTGGGATGGAGTGAGTGCACCTTGCTGCCTGCATGATTTTGGGGGTTGGTTGTTTTTTTTCCCCTGAAGATCTTCATAGTCAATTTTCCTTCTGTTTTCATTTGTTGACTCAGCTGCACTCACAGCCCAAGGCGATGGGTCTGGCCTGGCAGAACCTTCATTCCTGCAGTTCCCATGCTGGAAACAGCTGGGATCACTGCAGCTCTGAGGGGCTGCAGTGTATAGGTTCTAATTTAAGCATTAAAAAAAAAAAAAAATCCCCAGACTGCAGGCTAAAACCTCTCAGCCACGTAACATTTGCCTTGTCTAGGATTTCCACTTTTCCTCCACCCATCTCTGTTCTTTAAGTCATCAAAGTTTGTTCAGCCTAAAGAAGAGGGGAATGAGGGGAGACCTCATTGTCATCTTCAGTGTCCTCATGAGGGGCAGTGGAAGGGCAGATACTCTCCTGACCATAGGATGGCCTGAAGCTGATTTAAGGGAGGTTTAAATTGATAAGCAGGAAAAAGTTTTTCACCCAGAGGATGTTGAGCACTGGAACAGTGGTGACAGCCCCAAGGCTGCCAGAGCACCAGGAGCATTTAGACAATGGCTTCAGGAAAAGGGTGGGATTGTTGAGGTGTCCTGTGCAGGGCCAGAAGATGGACTGGATGATCCTGATGGGTCCCAACCAATTCAGCCTCTTCCATGATTAAAAAGTAAATTCTATTATTAAAAAGACTTTGTTTTATGATTAAAAAGAATGATGAGGAGATGGTTGATAGCCTAACCAGAGCTATGCTGTGGAACTAAGGAACAGTTATTAGGGTAAAAGAGCTATTTTTTTATTAATTAATAGGTAATCTGCTGTTATCTGCCTGATCAATGACTCATTCTGGGCATTACTCTAACCATGCCTTACTATCACCTTATATTTTTGAGACATATCCTCACCCCAAATAAAACTTGACTGAAAGTGTTATATGAAGCTATTCTCTGTACACTCTTTAGCTGTAAATTATTTCCATCCTGATCCATTATCTTAATTTAAGAAGGGCTGCAGATTCCAAGAGTATTTTCTGGGCCAAGATGTTCCTGCTAGTCACCCACAAAAGGAACCATTTAAAGCCTCAGAAACCAAAAATGGTGGGCTGAAAACAAGGACAGACATTGTGGAAAATATCTGAAATCCTCTCATTAAGTCACTTGCCAGGACCTGATGAGATCCTTCACATCCAGAGGACTTTTTGGTAAATTCCAATGTGTACAACATTGACACAAGGCTGCTGTGACTCTCCCTGAGCCACTTCTGCTCTAACACTTTCCCCTGTGAGCTCTGCAGGTGGGATACACACAATTTATGGGTACAGAATAACTATTTATTGGTCATTATCCCCCATAGTTTTCTAGGAGTTACATCCTAGCAGGATAAATATCAGCACATGCAGTGAGTTTCTGCTGGCCAAGGTGGAAATGTGTTCCCCTTCTTCACACAGGCTGATCCCCAGTCTTCATAGCTGCTGTCTTATTCTACATTTTTTCCTTATATTTTTATAACTCTCCATGTCAACAGTTTCCCTCTTGAATCCTTAAGTCATTATCTCAACAATGACTCTCTGTTTTCCCCCTCCCTACCTTTCATGCCTTTAGCCGATGGACTTTCTCACAGCTCAGGAACAATTTTCTCAGCAAAACAGAGCCAAGGTCACACAGCTGTGCTCCTCCAAACCAGGCCTTGGGTCTGAGAGAGCTGAATTCCTGGGCTGCAAGGTTACCTTGGGTCATCTTGGCAACCCAGGGCTCGTTTTCCTGCCTTGAAAAGCTCTCTGATGATTCCCAGGGCAGAAATCATATATGGCCATTTGAACACTCGGTTTGAAGCGTGAGCAGCCAGGATAGAGCCCCAAGGGACAGATTAGGGCCAGGATAAATCCCACAGCAGCATTTTGTGTCCCAGCACACGAGGGAGAGCATGACACTGTCCCAGCCACCAGACCCACAAGTGGCTCGTGCTGGTGACACCTCTAGTGAGACATTTCCAAAAGGAAAAGACAGGAAAAGACATCATGATGTCCTCGAGGCTTAAATGTGTGGAGTGCGGAGGGATGTGCTGTAGCCATTGAAGAACAGCAGGCACTGAACACCCCTGAGGTCAGCAGTTGCTGCCTGGATGCATTTCTGTCAAGGAAAAAAGGCAGAAAGGAAAGGGGCTGAGTCCTCCCAGAGCTTCAAAGCAACAGCTGGGAATTCACCCTCAGGAGTGCTGTGCTCACTGCACCATCATTGCATCTGCAGAGGAAATTACTGCTCTAGATGAGGGCCAGGGGATACCCACCCCAAAGCAGGATGGGGGTGAGCCAGGAACAAGCATCATTTTTACATTTAGTCATGTGGAAAGTGTTCAATAAAGCACGGGGAGAGTGGATTCATGGGAAAACTTTGATGGAAGTGAAAGGAGTTTGGAAAACTCTAACCTTTCCTGTCAAATAGGAATTCTTACCAAAAGTACACTGACCCTTTACATACACACACACAAATATAAATATTGCAAAATATTAGCTTTGCTGTTGCAAAACTTAATGTCTCAGCAAAAATTTGCTTCAACACAACCAATCTCCTACAGAGAAATTCGCAGTCAGCCCTGTCCAACAGATCACATTGTAAGAAAAGGGTGGATGAAATGAGCTTTCTTCCTTCTGAGCATCAGTGGAACCAGCACAAAAACTCCAGCACCATTTTTCACTTTATCCCCAAGATCAATCAAACAATTAACTGCAGGTAGCAGCCATTGTGGCCTGAATCTTCATCATCTGTGAATTAACCCATGAGTTTTTGTTGTCCATGACTTCATTCCTCAAAGCTGCTCACTCCAGAGCTGCAGTGAATAATTTTCATCCAATGGACCATTCCCACCAGTGTGGTTGCTCTTCACTGCCCAAGTGTGAGACTGGGACACACAATATAATTTCTACTGCCTTAGTGGGTAATAAACATTCTAAAGGAGGAAAAAAATCCCTTCCCTGTCCATGCAGGAGTACTCTGTCCTTTCACAGGACAGGAAGGAAGAGCTCCAGAGCAAGGAATACAAGGAAAAAAGGATTCTTACAGCAAATTGAATGGCCAGAGATAATCAGGAGGATCAGCCCTAGGAAAGGCAACTGATGTAATTACTGAAAGAGATGCAGACAGACTTTGCCTTATGACAATGAGAAATTCACCTAAAGACAACTAAAAATGTTTAAAGAGCCCTATAGAAAAGATGATTGGCCTCCAGCATTACCATGATAACACCCCACAAATGCAGCTTAGATTATCATTAGGAGCAGGTTATCATCCAAGATGTTAAAGCATTACAGAATATTTAAACAACCAAGTTATTTGTGTTTCCCTGCTGCAACCCCCACACCATCCTTTGGGCTCATCCTGTTCCCAAAAACTTAAAATAAAAAAGCTCCTTAATACCAATAAGAAACAGGCATTCTTTATGTGGCCAGATGCACGAGGGGATATCTCCTCCAAAACTTGTGTGTGCTGAGCAGAGGAAAGTTTCTGTTTATAGCCTGTATTTTACATACATATTCATTGCTTGTCCCAGAATAAATATGCATATGATAATCATTTCCCCAAAATCATTAACATATTTTCCCTCCTCTTTATATGTGCATTCTTCTGTCCTGGGGGTCTCTTTGGGGGTCTCTCTGGTGGTCACAGACCCCAGTGCTGCAGCTGGAAGGGCTGGGGAACTTCCAGTTCTTTTTACACAAAGGGCATTGTGCACTTTCCTAGGTCTTTTTAAAGAATATACATTGTGTTATCTGATCAGGTATAGACAATTTATCACCTGGTAACAATCCCATTGCCAGGATTTCCATGCCCTAGCAGAGTGGATACTTTCCATTGCATTTTTTTGTCTTTGCAGAGGTTCATCTCCAGCATCTTTCAGGCAGGGAATGCTCCTAGGTGAGAGGGATGCACCTCCAGGCAGTGCAAGTGTATTCCCATCCACCTAGAAGCATTCCCAGCTGCAAACTTGACATTAAAATGTCACTCCCAGTCCTAGAGCAGAGCTGGCCCACAGAAAAGTGAGTTGCTAATACACCTGCTCCAGATGAGAGTATCAAGATTTAAATAGGCACCAAATTTGCATAATACCCTCGAGATAAGCAGCACTACAGCAAAGCCTTGCAAAGCATGAAGGATTTATTTTGTGTCTTATCCACTTCTGTGTTCCAGAAGAGGCCATTCATCATTGTGCCAATACTTCAGAGATTTCACTGAAAGCTCCAACAGCTCTAGATTATCAAGGAATTATATATTTTTCCCCACTGAATAATCATTCCCAGAAGCCTGCGAGGAAAGAAAAAAAAAATCCCATTTTCATCATGTAGGCTAATGACACTGCAAGTAATGACATTCACTTTTAATGACTGCCCAAAGACATTGAAACCTCTCTATTTTGGCCAGCTGAATGGATTTTTTCTTTACTGCTTCATTTCCAGTTAGATACACACTCAACAGCTTACAGACAGGTCTTCCTCAATGCCCTGGCTACACAGGACCTCTACAAAAATAAAAAATTCCCATAGTTGTTGCACTATCACTGGAGTGAGGTATTTATCCCAATTCAGGAATATGGAATGGAAATTCAGCCTCCTCTGCCTGTGGGGACCCCACATCACATCATGGCAAACCCAGGTTAACCTTTCCTGCCACAGAGACCTCCAAAAACTCACTGTTCCTGCCACAGAGACCTCCAAAAACTCACTATTGGCACTTGGGATGGCCAACAAGGAACACTGGAGGCTGGACGGGGGCAATGCCTTTAATCCAGCACTGACTATTTTGTTCACAACATCAGAGGAAAGCCAACAAAAGCTCAAAACTTGTGGACAGGTGGGATATTTAGAGAGGTAGAACTTTGTATTGCAGTGGTTTGAGGGCTTAACTCGCTTAAGCTCCTCTTGAAACTGCCAGGCTCAGATATATGGTGATGAGGCTGTAAAACTTTCCTGTTGAGACTAATGTATTGATCAATCCAGAAGCTACATGAAATTTGTCCCATCTGGAGAGAATTCTGTATGTGCTATCTTGCCATCAGTTGTCTGTGATAGCCTTTAAACCTCCAGCCCCTGCTTTGATGCACATGTGGTTTAACTCAGATCTGTTTTCCTTAAATAGCAAAGTGAACACATCTGGCAGTGATGTTTAGACTGGGAAAACCTTTTGATAAGGGGATGGAGGTTACTGAACAGCAAGAAAAGCACTGTACCATCACTGCTGGAATCAGTGGAACTTACTGCTGTGTTATTCATTTGCTCTGAACCTTTTGCTGCTTCTGCAAAGCAGAAAAGTATTGGAAGCTTGGAAAGCTGATACAGATAGCTTTACTCATGCTTTAAATGGATGCAGTCACAGATGACAGACAAACAACATGCACAAATGTGATGGTGTTCACAGAGGTTCTTGGATGAGGGAAGAGACGAGGATCTGACTCCATGTTTCAGAAAGCTTGATTTATTATTTTATGATATATATTACATTAAAACTATACTAAAAGAATAGAAGAAAAGGTTTCATCAGAAGGCTGGCTAAGAATAGAAAAAGAAAGAATGATAACAAAGGTTTGTGGCTCAGACTCTCTGTCTGAGCTAGCTGTGATTGGCCATTAATTAGAAACAACCACATGAGACCACTCACAGATGCACCTGTTGCATTCCACAGCAGCAGATAACCATTGTTTACATTTTGTTCTTGAGGCTTCTCAACTTCTCAGGAGGAAAAATCCTAAGGAAAGGATTTTCCATAAAAGATAACAGTTATCATTCTTTCTTTTTCTATTCTTAGCCAGCCTTCTGATGAAATCCTTTCTTCTATTTTTTTAGTATAGTTTTAATGTAATATATATCATAAAATAATAAATCAAGCCTTCTGAGACCCCTGTGAACACCATCACAGCTATGGGAATTATTTCCTGTGGTGGGCACCAAAGAACCCAATCCCAAAACTATTCCCAAATCTGACTCAAATCCAATGAGCTGTTGCTTGCCTCCCTCAAAACAGC
Source organism: Ammospiza nelsoni (assembly GCF_027579445.1). Lineage (NCBI taxonomy): Eukaryota > Metazoa > Chordata > Aves > Passeriformes > Passerellidae > Ammospiza > Ammospiza nelsoni. Next base: position 5,531,526 of record NC_080651.1, read on the forward strand.
AATGTGAATTTTGCACAGGTGGGACCTGCCTGTTTTTGTCACAAGCTGAGATGTCTCTGACAGCACCCAGAGCTGGAACAAAGGGACACAAAGCAGCACAGATCCCAGCTCTGCAATCTGCCCCATCCCACAGCCCAAGCTGGATGACTTCATCCCTTCTCACTGCACTGATCCCCTCTGGGCTGGTTACAGGACAGATGTGCTCTGCTTTACAGCAGGAAAACTCTTTGGTAGAGAAACAATGAGAAGTACAATCATTTTTTAAACGAAAACTGATCCAAAACTGACAGGGATGCCAACAGAGACTAAGAATACCAGAGGAGAGGGGTTGCTTGGGAGATTTGTGGAATTTCCTGCTTCTGGACCAATTAGAAATAGTACAAGACCATAACAATATATTCTGATGACAGCGTACCGTGTCACTCATCATTTTGGCCTGAAAATTGGAATTAGAGATGAAATAATGGGAAGAAGAAACTTTATTCACACTTGCAAGTTTCCTCAAAGACTCTTCAGGGAGAGAGGAGTGTTGCTCTTCCATCTGTATTCTCTCACCCATCCCATCTTTGCAGACACTCACCTGGCAAATTACATCTGTTTCTGGAAGTGTTCTCAGGAATTTGAGTAAAGGATATTATAGTTATAAATGAGAACATCCCCACTGCCTGGCAGGCAGTGCATCCACTGTGCTCAAAGAATTAATCAACACATTTCAGAGGACCTCATGAAAAAAAGGTAAATTCAAGAGGTCATTGATGCCTATGGATTAGGTATTTTACACTGTTAAAGTTTCCAGTCATCTCATAATCTTTCATACATCAAAGCCATCAACAGCCCTGGGAGATAAGGCAGAACTGTTATCCCACTCTTGTGGTGGGAGAACCAAGAGATGCAGAACACGGGCTCAACACAAAGCAAGATCTTGACTGTTGGCTTTATAAACCCTTGGTGGATCCCTTCACACTGGGCAAGGCTTCCTCCGAGCTCTGTCGAAACCTCAGGAGCCCCAAATCTGAGTTTTTGAGCTGGGAGGGGTGGTTTGTGCTGACTGAGCTGCCATTCCCCCTCCATCCCCACCGCACATTGCAGCTCTCACAGCACCATGATCCCTACTGCTCTAAAATCCAACCAAAGTCTCACATCTGGAGTGTTTGCACTGCGTGCCCACATAACAAAAGCAAGGCTCACAACCTCCCAGACCCCACGGCATTGCTGAATCACCCTCCTTGAGCTGAACTTTGGATTTATCTTTGCCATGATGCTTCAAACCGCTGATGCCAATCCCTTGCCCAATCTCCCACGCACAGCAGTCACCCTGTACCTCCCTGTTGCCTGCAAACCTCCTGGGTTTCCTTTCCTTTCCTTTTCAGGTGGAGCAGTTCTCCTTTCCACGAGCCATAGCAACTCTCCCATTTGTCCCAACATGGGCCAGCAGGTTGAAGAAGGCAATTCCTGCCCCTCTGCTCAGGCTACACTTGGATTCTGTGTCCAGCCTTGGGTTCCTCAGCACAGGGAAGATGTGAAGCTGTGGGAATGGGTCCAGAGGAGGCCAGGAAGATGCTCCAAGGGCTGGAGAATGGCTGAGAGTTGGGTTTGTTCAGCCTGGAGAAGTGAAGGCTCTGGGAAAACCTTTATTATAGCCTTGCCATACACAAATGAAGCTCACAGGAAAGATGGGAGCATGTAAGACTGTGGTGGAGATGAGACAAGGGCTGATGCTTTTAAACTGAAAAAGAGCCATCTTAGACTATACATAAGAATGAAATTTTTTATGCCTAGGGTGGTGAAACACTGCTAGGAAAGAGGTTGTTATAGCTGTGAAACCCTGGAAACATCCAAGGCCAGATTGGACAGTGTCACTGTCATATTTTCTGGAAAAATCCCCTCCTGGGGGATTTTGCTCCTGGGAAGCTGAGAAGCTTCAGAGAAAAAGGAAAACAATTCTTATCTCATTTGCTTCTCCTGTGTTTTGCTGCTTTGGAATGTGTTTAGACATTTTTTACCCACAGGTGGTTGTTTCATTGATTTCATGTGAATTGTTTTGAATTAATGACCAGTCAAGGTCAAGCTGTGTTAGGACTCTGGAGAGAGTCACGAGTTTTCATAGTCTTTTAGTCTTTTGTAAGTATCCTTTCTGTATTCTTTAATATAATATAGTATCACAAAATAATAAATTAGCCTTCTGAAAACATGGAGTCAGATTCATCCTTCCTGCCTTCGTCTGGGAACCCCACAAACACAAGAGGACAGGGCTTGGAGCTGCCTGGGCTGGTGGAAGGTGTCCCTGCCCATGGACTACACAACCTTGGGGTCCCTTCCAACCCAAACTACTCTGTGATTCCATGGTCCAACTCTGTGGCTGGCAAAAGGGATGATGCCCGTAGGAAGCTGGGAAATGGCTGAGGGCAGCCAACACCATGAATAGAACCCACTCCTCTCCTGTGCTAAACCTCTCCACTCCCTCAGGAAAGCAGGAGGCTGGGAATGGGCTGGAGACCAGAGGAATTGCCCTGGCAGCCCAGCCTGAGCCTGTTAAACAGCAACATCTCCTCAATGTTCATGGCCAGTCCAGGCTCACACGCAAGCCTGGATCCCAACCTTCCAACCCAAATGTAGGCAGCATGTTTTCAAAACCTGGACTCGAGCCCAGAAGAGAATTTTCAAGCTCTAGCCACCTTTTTTCACTGGTGCTTTTGCATTTCTGATGTCAATATCATTTTGGGTAATAATATGTTTCAAGTCAATTCGCTGTCTGGGCTTCATACACATACAAAGTCTGACAGGCAAATAAAGAAAAGAAACACATATTTGATAGATTTAAAAGCTGTTTCCATTTGGATTTCCTTTTAATAGAAACATTCTGTTGATCTTTGGTTTTGTGGAAGTGGAGGGTGCTGGATTTTTTTTTAATAGAAAGTAATTCAAGGGGCAAATTTGCCTTAATGGGGTCCTGTCAATCTCTTCAAATGCCACTTTGGAAAACTGCAATTAAAAAAGTATTTCAAAACAACAGGACAGACACTAAGTGGAAAGTGTAGGTTGTAGAAATATCCCCCAGCTCATTGCCTCGGTTTTTGCAAATTCTGAACTATAGAAACAAGCTTTTAATTTTTAAAAAATTTAAAATGCTTTTAGGTTTTTTTTTTTTAAAAAAGAGGGAAGTAAAAAAACAAATAGAGAAGCTTCATAGGCAGAGGTCCTATGGATCATGAATAACCCAGACGTAGTTGCCATCCAGGACTTGAGAAGAGCACAAGAAGCTCAAACCCATGGAGACACAGTGACCAAAACAACACAGGAAACCCAACCCTGATGGGCAATTGCAGAAGTATTTACAGGTACATGTTTGCTTACCCTGTTCAACATTTCAAAGAAAATATTTGATAACAGAGTAACACATCTGTCATGTCAGCATGGCTGCACAAAAGCCTCTCTGACCAAAATAAAAGGTCCTTAAGTACTAGAATGACACTTCTAGTGCCCAAGGGACATTATCTGATGGAGGAATGGATTTACAGATAGAGAAAACTGCTGGATTTATTACAATTATTACTGAAGAAGCTTATTTTGATAGATCTGTGTTAGCACAAGTATCTGGCACAGGGCATGGTGCCAGTGAAGGTTCCATTGCCCTTTCCCTCCCCTTGGAATCATCCAGCAGAGCCAAAATCCTCAGCAAGAAATGCTCAGGGAGGCTCTCCTGGCACACAGCTGAGGGCTACAGCCCCTGCACATCAAACACACCCATAAATTAGCAGCAATTGGGTTTCCAGCAGCCAGTCCAGCGAATTAGTCCAAGGAAAGAGATTGCCAAACTTGCCAAGCAGGAAGGCTCCCAAACCTGCCCCGAGCTTTGTGCTATTCTTTGATTATACTGACATCTAAAGGTCACCAAATTAACTGTGTTAAACTTCCTGGCACATTCTTTCTGCTTCTGTTTCCCTTATCTGATGTCATCTCAAAAAAGAAAAAAAAAAAAAAATCGATGAACATTTGCTGCTTTGTGAAGAAAAATGGAAAACTGGTAATACATTACAGAACTTTCACTGCTTTGGTGTTTAAATAAAAGACTTCTGGGGAAGAAAAATAAACCAAGAGAAGTCTAAGTCTGTGAGTACCAATATCGGGAGGATCAAGAAGGTAATATAGAATTTATCATACACCAGAACTGCAGATCTGATTTGTGATTTACTTCTGCATTTGCCTTCCAAGAAGGAATCCCAGGTATTCAGCAATACAAGGAAGAATTAATCTGGCCCATACATCATAGATTTCAGCAGTAACTCCTCCTTTTACCACAATTCCAAGAGGGGACAGAGCTTTGTTTGCACAAGCTGAAGTCCCATTTTGTGCCCTGGAACATCCTGGTGTCTCTCTTAATGCCCTATTCAGCTTTACCAGCCTGCAGGGAAATAAATAACCAAAGGGCAGTTGTGCAAACCAGCCATGCCACAGGCAGGGATTAGCCAAGTTTTCAGCACATTGGTGTCACATAATGATAATGATAACGATAATAGTAATAATAATAATAATAATAATAATAATAATAATAATAATAATAATAATAATAATAATAATAATAATAATAATAATAATAATAATATTGCTGCAGCTCCTCTGAAGGACAACATCCCCCTGAGTTTCCTTTCTGCAGCCAAAGCAGAGCCAACAGCTCACATAAAGCTCTGAAAACCAGGAGCCCCAGACCCCAAACAAGTGTTTGAACATGTTTACTATTATTATTATAAAATTATAATAATTATAATAATAATAATTACAATATTTTTTATTATTTCATATTATAGTAATAATTTTGCAGCTCCTCTGAAGGATAACAACCCCCCGTGCTTCCCTTCTGCAGCCAAAGAGGAGCCAGGAACTCACACAAAGCTGTGAAAACCAGGAGCCCCAGACCCCCAAACAAGTGTTTGAACATGTATATTATTATTATTAATAATAATTTTGCAGCTCCTCAAAGGAGCTCGGGCTCCTGAAGGACAACAACCCCGTGAGTTTCCCTTCTGCAGCCAAAGCACAGCCAGGAGCTCAGACAAAGCTGTGCAGTCCAGGAGCCCCATAACCATGTTTATTATTATTATTATTATTATTATTATTATTATTATTATTATTATTATTATTATTATTATTTTCCAGCTCCTCTGAAGGACAACAACCCCCTGAGTTTCCTTTCTGCAGCCAAAGCACAGCCAGGAGCTCAGACAAAGCTGTGCTGTCCAGGAGCCCCATAACCATGTTTATTATTATTGTTATTGTTATTGTTATTATTATTATTATTATTATTATTATTATTATTATTATTATTATTATTATTATTATTATTATTATTACAACCCCCTGAGTTTCCTTTCTGCAGCCAAAGCACAACCAGGAGCTCAGACAAAGTTGTGAAAACCAGGGGCCCCAGACCCCCAAACAAGTGTTTGAACATGTATATTATTATTATTAATAATAATTTTTAAAAATTAAATGAATAATAATAACAGTTCTGCATGCATGGACACAAACTAGCCATCCATTTCTCAGCGCCAGCCCCCTCGAGGGGATGAGCACCCTGCAGCTGGGGGTAAACAGCAGCTCCTGAGCCCCCTAAGCCAGGCTGCCATCAGCAGGCTGGCGCTGAATGAGACACTAATCAGATTAGGATAAATTGCTTTAATCTGACACTCGGGAGTGAAAAGCCCCCACATCTCCTCTGCCAGGGCTTTGAGCAGCCCTGACTGCCGCAGCTTCACACCCAAACCACGGAGTATTTGCCTTATTCCAGGCAGCACTTTTATCATCCTAATCATGGATTAAACAAGTGTATTTCAGGGAAGAAAGGGATTGGGTTGAAAACAGGCAGAACAAGGGATGCTGCTCTATTTCACAGCATGGCTGGGGGAAATGTGGAGATGGCAGAGAGTGGAGGGGACAGAGGCAGCCAGGCTGAGCAGGGTGAGGATGCCCCCAGCATCAGAGGGGACAGGGTCAGCAGCGCTCATGGTGGGACCTTGGGGATGACCAGCAGCACCCATGAGGAAGAGCAGACCCAGAGCCTGCCCACCCTGGCAGAGATGCCCAGAGGAGGGCACAGCTTGCTGCCTCAGCATCCCTGAGCTTTGCTTCACACACTCATAGCATTTGAGAGCAGGAGCAGCAAAGCCTGGGGTTTATTAAAGCCTGAAAACACACACACACACACACACACACACACACAAAATCCTCCTTATTTCCTCCTTGCAGCCACATCTCTGCACTCCCCCCTCACCTGCTTGCAGCAGAGCCATAAACCCAACAGCTCTGGGACCTCTGTCCCACCATCAAACCCTGCTCCAGTCGGGTCTAAGGCCAGGTGAGAGGGCTGCCAGCAGAAAGCAGCAGACTTGCAAACACAGCGCCATAAACCTGGTTTCCTTAGGGGATGGAACAAAGGGAACAGGCACAGATGAAAGCAGAGAGCGCTGCTGCTTGTCCTCTGCACAATCAGACACAGCAACAATGCCAGGGAATGAAAGTGCTGCAAGAAAGCAACTACTCTTTTATTGTATTGTTCTACAATAATATTCTATTGTATTGTTCTACAATAATATCCTATTGTAACTCTGTCCCCCTGGAAAAAAAAATCTTTTTTAAGATTTTTCTAAGCCTTCTGATGTTGACATTCTCGTAGTGAACTTTCTCACACACTTTCTATAAATAACTCATTGTTTTGCATTCCTTTATGGAGGAGGAGAAATTTGATGGACTGTTGGTTTGTCCAGTGTCATTGGAGAGGTGGCACTGTCACGCTCCAATCCGCTGTCACTTTTGGAAAACTATAAATGTTGGAGTCAGAAAATAAACTTCCCTTTTCCTTCACCTTGAGAACAGCAGCGTGAGCTTGTGTTCTTTTGTGTCCTACAGTGACATAACTCCACAGGTACATCATCACAAATATCCAGAGCAGGGCAGAGAGGCTGACACAGCACAGATACCTGCTGTTCCCCCAAAGCACCACAAAAGCAGTCAAACAGCACAGGACAAGCAAAACCAACACATGCTGCTTTTGATTTAAAAATGTTCATCCTGCTGTATCCTCCACAGCACTCAATCAGAGAGCACTGCTGCTTGTCCTCTGCACAATCAGACATAGCATCAGCCCAGCAACAATGCATGGGAATTAAAATGCTGCAAGAGTGCAAGTGGGTATTGTAACTCCACATTTATATCATCACAAATGTCCAGGGCAGAGAGGCTGACACAGCACAGATACCTGCTGTTCCCCCAAAGCACCACAAAAGCAGTCAAACAAGCACAGGACAAGCAAAACCAACACATGCTTTTGATTTTAAAATGTTCATCCTGCAGAGGCTGCGTCCTCCACAGCACTCAGAGGCCCAACCCTGAAGCAGATCTATCACTGGTAACCAGGCAAGACATTAAGTGAGGCTCATTTTTGCCCAGGTAACACCTCCAGGACTGGGCTTCAGCTGTTTTGCTTTCCCTGGCAGACTGATGTCATTGCCTTGCTCAAACAAGGGCTTGAGTTGCCTTCCTTGCCGTGACCTCCCCGTGCAGAATCAGAAGGTTTATTTGTTCTAAGATAAAGTATGGTGACACATTAAAGATGCCCTCATTCCTCCTCTTAGATCAGCCTGACATCTGTTTCAAAAACGTTATGAAACACCCTCTGAACCTGCTGTGGAATTGAATGTTGTGATATTTCACCCAGCCGCCGTCGGGGCGAACTTTCACCTCCACGTGAAAGCCTGAGTGTCAAAAGTGAAAACAAACCACTCAGAGCCTTCCACTGGGACAGACCTGCAGTGACACTGGATGTAGGGAAATAACTGCAGATGGTCTTGTTGTGGGGGAAATCTCACCTGCCATGAAACCAAGATCATATCGTGGTGCTGCCTCGTGGTAACACATCCAGACTGCAGCAAGGTCATTCCACAGGAAACCCTCACACAACAACAGGGTTTTGTTCATTGTGGTTAATAGTTCTTGAATGGAGTGTGGGGAAATTAAAAAAAAAAAAAAAGCCTAGCCAAATATTTTTGCTACAGATAAAGCAAGCTGCAGTTAGACAGATTTTTTTTTTCATGTTTGCAGTGGAGAAACAATATGGTGTTATTGAGAACGAGAGAGGGGTTCTTTCTTTAAGAAAATTTAAAAGCTTTGTATATTAATCATGAAAAAAGGAGAATGCTTGCCAACCTAGTGGAATTTCTCACACATAACAACCCAAGAGTTTTGGTGTTCCTTGCAAAAATACCCACAACTGTCAAGCAGAGAGTTGAGAGTTCTCAAAGCCCCTGGGTGATGCAGGATTTCTACTTCTCCTGTGGAAAGGAATCTGGAGAGTGTGTTTTAGCCACATAGAGGTGCTGCAAAAGAAGAGTGATGCCAGCAGAGACACAGACCCACACTGGAGAGCATAAAGAGGATGGGGAGAGCTTGGTGAGGGTCTGGAGAGAGAAAGCAGAAAAAAATTCATTTTTTCAGAAAATATCCTGTGACAGTGATGTTCTGCTCCATCTGCAGAACTGACCATGGAAGGCACCTAGAGGAGCTCCTGAAATGCCTCTTGTGCGCCAGCAATCTAGAAACCTCTCAATTCCTAACAAGAAACACAACTGGCAGCCCCAAGATTAGAGGCAAATCGTGAGGGAAAGAGCTGCTGGTGGGATGTAGGAATTGGTGAACCCTTTCCTCAGGACAGCCAACACTGTGGCACCAGGATCTTCTCAGAACAAACACAGACAGAGAGGAGGAGAAAGCAGAAAAGCCTCTGAGCCCTCTGCAGGTGAGATTTGTGCCTCAGATGCCAAGCAACAGGCACATGGGTTTGCAGTGTTATGCAGCCAAGGCAAACAAGGCACAGCAAAGCCCAAATGTGACCCCCTCAGGACCCATAAATCGGCCTCTGGGAGCTGTGGGGGGCACGTTGTTCCTAATTGTGTCTTGTTTCACTTGGCTCCTTAAACAGCAAATCTCTTGCTGCCTTGGCCACAGTCCTCAGTCTCACACCTTGGTGGGGCTTACCTCTTCTCTTGGAGTGGTAAAATAAAGAAATCCCTAATAGTGACACATGTGAAATGTTTTTGATCAAACCCTGCTAGTTTTTATAAGAAGCAGCAAGGATGACATGCAGAGAACCTCTCCAACTGGGGAACTGGGATTGTTCCTACAGCAAAAGGAACCATCACCTACTATCATGTTATTAAACAGTTAAACCATATATCCCTACATTATCCAAATCACTTATCATCAATACACTTTCAATTAACCTTCCTCTGTATTTCCTAGTATCAAAAAAATCTACTTAGTTACTGGTGTGCTGCATGCAGAGCAGTGCAAAAATACACTGGTTTTCCCTGAAATAGGAAATTAACCACAAAACCCATCAGTTGCTTAATGCATTGCAGGTTCCTGTCTGATCTGCTCCAAACTTTCTCAGCCCTGCCAACTCCTCAGCATCTTCCTCTGCTGTGAATGTCTTGGATTATCATTTCACAGGGGACTTCACTGCTTTTTTCTAGTTTGCACCTCTTCTCCTCATTTCTGTTCTGTATTTCCCACACTTTCTGATCAGTCAATGCACTGAGCAGGAGAAATGGAAACTGGATAAATCAGCATCACACCTTGTCCAATTACCTCCCATTGTAACCACATCCAGATGCTACACTCAGAAGTTGCAAGAAATTCCATTGGGGATGGTCATAAAATTAAAAGCATATCTATTCCATTCCTCTGTTATCAAGTCACAATATTTCCCCTTTTAGCTTCAAATATTTATATAATTTGCAATACACATAGCCCTCATCCCAAAATAGGAGGGAAAATGCAGAGTTGGACATTTCCAGTGCCTACAGACCAGACTTTGCACAAAGCCAAGGCCAAAACACAAGGAAACCTGTGGCATGAGAGAACACAAGATAAAATATAGCATAAAATGGAATAAATATAACATAAAATAGAATACAACATAAAATAACCCTGCTTCTGATCTTTACAGCATCCAGATTTCTCTGGACCTGCTTCCACTGGTGTTTTTTCCTTCTCTGAAAGCTTGCAGGCAGAACCACAGCAGGATTCCCAGGTCATCCTGTCCCATGGTGTTGGTGTTTCCTGATGGCTGCTGCTGAGAGCCTGCAAATGGCACTTTTGATTATATCAGTGTCTTGAAGGCCTCTGAGATTGATTTACACAGACAGTTCCCTCACTCACATCACTGACAGCCAGTGAGGCTCGAATTTACAGCAAAAATTCCTGATTTAATCCAGAAATTCATCACCTTGCACTTCTGTGTCAAACCACTTCTGTGGCTCCCCCTCTCCAATCCTCCTCCTCTGCTGATGCCTCCCCACAGTCCATCAGCAACAGCTTCACTGATGGGAATATTTAATAAAATCAGCCACAAAACCCACTTCACAAGACTCCACCTCACAACACGCTTAGTCCTGACAACTCTGCTATCAACAAAAACCATCACATGTCCCTTAAGCAGCTCCCTGTACACTAACTTCTAAAATCTTGCTGTAATCCTTTTTTTCTCTGACTAAACTAATTTCTTATGTGGCACAACAACAAATACTTGTACAACCACAAATAATAAATACAAACCTGGCTCTTTCCAGATGAAGACAGTGTAGTTGACAGAGGTGTGACATTTGAACCTGCATGCCAGCCCACTTTCCAATCCCCTTTGTCTTGAACAATATTTTTTTTTCTTTCTCCAATATTCATTGCAAAGCTTTTCCTTCTATTCAGGTCAAACCCAAAGGCCTGCAGTTATTCACTACCACTAAGTCTTTTGTTACAGTCACGATTAAAACACAATTAAAGCTGGATTATGGGATGCTTATGCAGAACAGGATGTTAATCCACAAATGGTCCTGTGGAAGCCACATTTGGAGTCAAATCCTAGCTGGTGCAAGTAAGAGAACTGGAATTGCACCCAGAGGAGATTAATACAACAGTACCTCACTAATTCACACTGAAGGCGAGAAAACCACATTGACTATTTCTGACTGAGAGGAGTAGGAGAAGTACAAATAAATGCACCACAAAATGCTCTCCTTTTCAGTTCCAAGCAGCAATCTGAGTGAACATCATGGGGCACTGCAATGAGAGGAGCATGCTATATATAGCTAATGAAATCTTGCTAACATTAGACATGGCTGCAGCATCTGTTACTAAATCTTTGCTGAGGAGTGTACACAGACCAGCAAAAGCAATGTACTGAAATGAAGCTTTGTCAGCTTCTGTTGTGCACAAACACAACCTTAAATTGAGGTTTGATATTTACTGCTGTGTCATCTCCACAGGCAATTCTCATCAGTGCCTGAGGTGATCCTCAGGTGATGCCAAACTCCACAGCACCAGCAATTTCACTGCCTCTCCTTATTACTCTCCAGAAAATTTTCAATCAACACAAAGGAAATTATGCCCAAGGTACAGACCTGCTCTCATTAACTCAATCTGCATCCACAGGATGGCCCATTTGAGGAAATTTTCAGCTTTTAAAAAAAACTCTTCAGCATCTTCCACATGCTGAGCACCAATCCCAGAGACCCATCCTGCTCCCTGCCCTGACCACAGCAGGGCTGTAATTCTGTCCCACAACATGTTGATGTCTCAGGTTTTGGCTGAATTTATTGATTGCCCTGTAACTTTAAGGTTTCAACACCCATGGGAACAAGTGAGAAGAAGTCAGCCTTGCTCCAAACCACACCAAGGCCAGAAGAGCAGCCACAGGCAGGGAGGAGCCCCCAGCACTGCAGCAGCAGGACAGACACTACATCATCCCAAAATACAACATTCTGGATTTAGATCCCTTTGGGGACAAAGAAGAAGGCTGTAGGACTTTGTGGAGCAGAATCTATGGGTTTTAGAGCTTGGACTATCCCAGCAGAAACCACCTCAGTGCCTTCAGCAGGAATCAGCCAATCTCCAACCTCAACAGGACTTCCTCTGTGAAACCAAGCACTGGCTCCAGCTGAGCCCAGCAGCAATTTCTGAGGCTGATTCCTGCTTTGCAGAGCTTTATCCAACAGAAGGAAGAAATTCAAAGCCCCAGGTAGGCTGTGAATCCACTCAGGCACAAAGACAGCAGAGGCATTCACCTAAATGCAGGATGCCCACAGCAAAATATCCATTCCCTGACAACAGCTTCTGGGTACCAATCTCTCATCATCGTGGTGTTAAGCAGTCACAGTCAATAACTTCCTGGCATCTTGGAGGATTCCTCTGCACCTGGATTTCCAGGGAGTTATACAATTTCTGCCTCGCAGGACCCCGGCCATTTTTTGTGCCAGTTCTCCCTTCAATTTCACACTTAATTAAGTCCCCAGATCAAGTCTCAGGAAGGATTGCTCACCAGACCAGCAGCCAGAATTTATGTCCTGTCTAACTGATGGGGCCTGAGGACCAAAGGAAAAAAAGAGAGAGCACGAGTGATAACCAGAGAGGGAGAACAAGGAAAGCTGATTTTATTACAGGGTTAAAAGCCTAATCTTCTACTAAAATGGTATCACATGAGAGGAAAAGAGTCTCTTATCCATGTGACACTGCTGACCCAGGCTTGCTTTAGAAGCTGTAATATCATTCCAAGAGAAAATTATGTTGGCAAGTAAGTATTCTTGGGAGACAGCTAAAAGGAAGCAGAACTCAGAGAGAATTCAGCCTGGGATGGAAAAGGGGCTGCCTTTGGGGAGGAGACACACTGAACCTGTGATGAGGAACCCTGCAAAACCAGACAGAGGTAATGGGAAAGCCTACAAGGGCTCAGTGTGATGAAGTGCTCAAAGGCTTGGCTATTTCCTCTGAACTGTCTCCAAACTCCCCAATTTAGGCCGAAAACCTCATGAGCTAAATCCTACTCAGGAGATTTCTGGAAGTTCCTGTTCTTTTTGGAAGTATCGCAAGAGGGATTATTTTTATTGCTGCAGTTTGGCATTCCAGTGCAGCATGGCCAAACCCAGGAAGGCTGAAGGCAGTGAAGAAGCAGAGTTAACATTTTTTGAGTGCTGTGAGAGACTGAATCATAATTTTAAGTGTTTCAGGTCAGTTTTATTCTGGGCACACACAAGCAGATCTTCATGATAAGCAGACTACATCCTCTCTTTAAAGCCTCAGAAAAAGAACATTTGAAAGATCCCAAACATGTTTTTTTATAAAACTTAGCACTGCCATAACAATGCTGACCAGAAGATAACAGCAGCTACTTCACCCTCTAATTTGTACTTCACATTTTCAATGTAAATCACTGCAAGCTCACCTGCCTACATCCTTGTGTACCTCTCTACCCCTCTCTCCTTACAAACCTGAATTTAAGAACATGTAAATAAGTGTTTTCACATTTTCTGAAAAACTTGGAACCTAAACAGTGACAGAATTGCCCCAGCTGTGGGGGAGATGGGCTTTAATCCTTTTTGGTGCAGAAATGGACAGAGCAGAACTCCCCAAACCCCACGGACACAGAGGGAAAAGGAAACGTGCCTCGACAGGCAGCACTGGGGGCAGAAATCTCTGCTGAACCTAAACCTCAGCAGATTACAGGGGTCACATTGGGTGTATTATTCCAGTTGGTATTTTGAGAACTGAAAATCCGAGAAGAGCAAAGTATACCAGCAAGAATCAATCACAGCCAGAAATCCAAGTAGTTGAACTTAGAACAAGCTATTTTTTCTTTTTTTTTTTTTTGTCTTCATAAATCAAGCAAGGAGAAGTAAAATCTTTGAAGATTTTCAGAGAAAATGTTATTATGATTTAAAAAAAATACAGAGAAAATTTTGTGGCTAGAGCTGAACTTTCTGGACAAAGACTGTGAATGATGGGAGCAACTTTTCAGTTTTTGTTATTTTCATACAAAACAGTCATTTCATAGAACACAGAAGGAGAACACAGAAGGTGAATTCTGAGCCCTGAGGAATGAAGAAGCATGGAATGGTTAGAAAGAGGATTCTCCTTAGCAGAGAAGGGAAACAGCCACATCCTCCAGCTTGAGACCCACAGGGAGATGCTTATCCTTGAATTTCTGGTGAGGCACCTCCTGTTCTCCACCAGGAGCCTCCTTCCCTGCTGATGGCAATAAAGCTAACAAGGAAATTGATTCCATATTTCAAAATATATTCACTTTGCCCAGGCCTTCTCTCCAGCAAGAAAAGACAACATCCTGAGGTTTGGTCCAACACCTTGAGAGAAGTGATTAAATTCCCTATATTTTCATGCTAATGGACTTTTCTTGCTTCAAAAATGTCAATCTATTTAAAAGGTCACTTTTATTTTTGAAAATTCTTCATGACAGGTTTCAGAGTACCTTTGACACTGGATTACATCATGTTTCCTCTGACACCTGAGTCACAAAATGCTCAGAGCAGGATTTCCAAGGCTTCCTTTTATTTTGTGCTCCCAGGAATTCTACTCCCACCATGAGTATAATCAATAATAATAGGATATTATTATAAGATATATATCTATTTTTACATATATTAGGATATATATTATTTATACTATATATCTATTACATTAGGATAATATACAGGAATATATATTACATATTATATATTACATATATATTATATATTATATATTATATATTATATATTATATATTATATATTATATATTATATATTATATATTATATATTATATATTATATATTATATATTATATATTATATATTATATATTATATATTATATATTATTCCTGTGGCTATAATCAATAGTATTATTGCCACAGGATTCAACAGGAGAAAGGGCAGCAAACACTGAATACATTGGAAGGCCCAAAACTTAACATTTTCCAGTCAAGAAAATTGCACTTTGGTTATCAATAAATATGCCAAATAAGAGGCCTAATATGAACAATGCAGGCTGGTAAATGAGATAATAATAATAATAATAATAATAATAATAATAATAATAATAATAATAATAATAATAATAATAATAAATGTAGCAGACTCCCTACAGCCTATGGCAGCTCACTGTGATGGTGGCTTAAGGTGCCAATTAAATGAATCAAGAATTAAAGCAGCATCACTGAATATCTACAGAAGAAGGGTGAAAAGGATGCTGTAAGGCTGTCTTGCTGTCCTGCCTGTACCCCAAAACAGGACCAGTTCTGCCCATTTCTTTCCTGATACACATTTTCCAAGCAGCTATGAACCAATTTCACTTGTTCTTCCATGCTTTTCCAAACTCCTCCAGAGCTCTGCTGCCTCCAGGGTTGGACATTCCACTCCTAAACAACTACAGCCCCTCCTCTGGTGTAAACCCGGGGCAACACAATCCATAAATTCTCCTAAATATCTTTCCAAAATCTTCTGCACTAACAAAATCTGTTTCTCCTGTCTCCTCTGTCTTGTCACTCTAAATTAAAACACCAGAATTTCTTTTCTTTTATGAGACACACTTTTCCAGGTCTATTAGTATCCACATGCAGAATCTTCTGCAGGATCAGCCTTTCCTGAATCCTTGTTCATAGCCAACAATCTCCTTATTTCCCCTGATTTTCAGAGTCCTACCCAACCTCTCAGCTCAAATCTCAGCCCAATCATTCTCACAGCAAACACCCAGTGTTGATCCCAACTAAGACATCAACTCTTCGACCTGTTTCAAAGAAGGGTGTGTTTAGAGCAGAACCTGCAGTTTCACAATTTTCATATCTAAAATAGCAAGGATATTTCTGATACAATCTAGACAGGATTCCATAGAACTTGTGAGTAAGAGCCTGAGGGGAGAGCTGTGGGATTCTAGGTGGCTCTTCAAAATGCAGTTTATTGTATCCAAGGGCTGTGGGTGACAGAGCTGTGCCCACAGCTGTCAGCTCCAGCTGCAGGCAGGCCTGGAGACCCTTTAATTTTGGTTACAATGCATTATATATTTGTCTTTGCTGTGCATCTTAATACATAATCAACCAATCAATACCTTTACCATTACCTGCAGCCCATCATAAATATCATTACCATGTTATGGTTAATACTACCCAATCACATGAATTACTGTGTTAAGCTTAAAGTTGTTTTTCAATTTTCTTGCAGTGGAAAATTCTTAGATCTTTTTTCTACTTGCCACATCGACATGTCTTGTTTGCCTGTGGTACCTTTCTGCTTGGTAAAATCATCTTTTTGTTTGTGGTCAGGTTATCCTTTGCTCTGAGTCATGACATCTCTTTCCATCTCAACACAACCTTTGCTTTCTTAGTTGTCCAGCGAGGCTGGCTCAGCAACTGTCAATTTACACATCTATTATTCTTCTGTATGAAACCTTGCTTCCATCTTTGTTTCATTCTCAGATTCTACATTCAGAGATCTTTCTGCCAAGCACACACATAGCTGTGAAACTTTCTTTTCAAACTTTCAGCCAGGCCTGGCAGCAGCATCAGTGCTCCTGCACTTTAAAGCCCAGTGCTGTGTGTGCTGCTGCTAAAGTGGGAGATTCTTTCAGAGCAGCATTAAGGTTTAGGACTTATAACTGAAGTGTTCTAATCCTTCCCAGCAGAGGCCAATGGTGCATGTAAGAGTATTAAGCTTGAGATACATTAAATCCTAAACATTTCCAAGTTGCAGGCAGAAATAGATCACAATCAAAGCCTGCAATCCAAACATGCTTAAGAGAATGAGCTCAAACCCTGATTTCAGGAGAGCTCTTCTCCACACGACCTGAGTGCCAGATCAGGATGAAGATATTAAAAAGCAGTTTCAGTCCTTATCTTTAGCCCATCTGAAGATCAAAGAGAATTGGAAACAAAAGCATTCCAAGGCATTGAAGTGATACATTTGTAATGAGTTTCTCCTATTATTACACACACTTGGGATTTTTTTGGGGGAGTGTTGAGGAGACAGAAAAGGAAGGCAATTTTGGCAGCCTGTTAAGAAGCAAAGATGGAAACACATTTCATTACTAATTTTCTTCCCTCTTCTCCTATTTTTCCTCAATAAAACCACTGAAGAAATCCATGAAATTACAGGAGATACAAATCCGTTATCCACAGTTTGCAGGTGTCGACATGCAGGACCCTTAATATGTAAATAAATTGGGCTGGGCTTTATTTTTTTTTTTCCCAAGCAGCATTGGCCAGCAGATAAACAGCAACGATGCAGACCAAATAATTAATTCCTATAATCAGGAATCTTCTGGAAGCTTGTCTTCAAGTCTAACTCTGATGGGGAGTGAGAGGGAAGGGGCCGCTCCTCAGCTGTAGGTGAAACAGTGACACAACTGAGAAGGAAATTGGTTTAAAAATCCTGATGAGCGATGAAGTAAGGAAGGGATGAGTGAAAGAGAGCAGAAAGAGAGAGAAAGAAGCACAGAGATTCTCCAGAGGCTTATGAGAATCATGCCAGTGAAGAGACTGTGCACAGAAAGCATCTCCTTCTCAAAGTCGGCGTTTTGCCAAAAAAATAAAAAAGACCATGATCCCTAGAAATGTTCCTGTCTGCTGGCTCCTGGAGATAAGGGAGCGATATTTCACAGTCTGACACTAATCATATTTGGGCATACTAAGTAAGGACAGTGCAGGGGCTTTCTTTGCAGCATGCATATTCCAAGTTCAAAGCAAAAACTCGTTACTGTGCCTAAAAAATCCTCTTAACTCAGAAACACGAGGAAAAAAGGGGAGAGAAAAAAGAAAGTGAGGGAGGTGCTTGGAGGGGGGAGGAGAAGGGTCCTTATCTTTGTATTGTTGTCTCTACCCAGCCCCATCAGTGATGTCTGCTGCAGGTTTTTATCATGGGGGGAGATGCTCCCCTCTTTCCCCCCCATCCATGAAAATGTGACAGGAGGCTTCCTGATGCAATATTTCATGGCTGTGATTTACACAGCCCAGTCTTCACTCCATCTGAAGGCAGAACAGCCACCATGGAGCCAATTCCTGGGTGAAATCAGTGGAATCCTCCCCACTGGAGAATTCTGGCCCTGTTTGCTCCTGCAGCAGGAAATTGCTCACCTCTGAGCAGAGGTCACTGTCTGCCTCTCTGCTCAGGACTCCTCATTCCAGTCCATTCCCCACCAAAACACAACAACAAAAAATCCTTCACTGAAGCTGTGCTGTGAGCTGGAGGCCTCAGCACAGATAAACACAGGTTGGGATGGAGACGGAACAGAAAACCTGTCCCTGTGTGGAGCAGCACCCTGCACATGCCATGGTCAACCAACCCTCAGCTCTCCCCACTGCTGCCCCACTCCCGTGTGGCTCACAGGGTGTGAAAAGCACAAACACAAAACATCTCCAGGGAGCAGAGCAGGCTTTATCCCACACAGCCCTCACCAAACCCATCATTTTGTGCTGCATCTCCACCAGAGCCCACCTGCAGGGCTCAGCAGGGCTAGGACAGATTTAAGTAATGGTTTCAGCAAACAATGTATGAAAAGAGTGAATCAGTTTGGAGAAGGGCCAAGGAAGGTCACTATGTTGAATCTCAGCATTACCCAGGATGAATGTTTAAACTCCCCTTTTGCCAAATTGTATTTTTAGCTGGAGACTAATCTACTTTTAATGAAGAGGACAAAATAACCCCCACGTGAACTTTGATTTGTTTCACAATTGACAATTTCCACGTATATAATTTTTTTTTATTCTGCCTTGCAAGCCAAAATAAAACCCAGCCTGCTGCTCACAGCTTGAGGTGGAGCTAGCACAAGACAGAGGCTTGCCAGAAGCATTTCTCATCCCTGCCCAGCTCTTCTGAACACCTCAGACTAAGTCCTGCAGACTGTGAATTGTGAAATATTCAACTTGGAATCGTTCAAAGAACCTCTTTGTTCCACTGAGACTGAACAGCTACAATTGACCATTTCAGGAGCAGCATCCTTGGTCTGGAGTTGTCAAACGGGGGATTATTAAAGACAACAAACTGATTTGTATTGAAGCCAAGCAAAAACCCCACTGGTCCCTGGAGAGCTGTACAGGGAAACAGCAAGAGGTGGATTAATTTTTTTTAATTTAAATTAATATCTTGGAGACATTCACATGACACCACCCATTGCAGTGTCTGGAGAGAAGAACAGAGTTTATTTCCACATATAAACCTCACAGGGGTTTCACCTGAGCCACCACCCCAGGGCAGGGATGTCCCTGAGCCTCCACCTTGCTCCCAAATGGAAACCGACTTGGACATGAGCAAAAACACATCAGGATTTAACAATTCCCTGGTCACGCCGAGGCTAATCCAGCAGCACATCCTCCCTGGAGCCCTCACTGCTCATTCCCATAAATCTGGGTGTGGAGGAAAGCACTCTGAAAGGTATAACTTAAATTTTTTTCCCAATGGGAAACACACCCCTGCCTGCAGGGATATTAAATTGTGCCATGCCACTGACATGCTGATCCCTCTCATTCCAAACCAGCATTTCTTACACCAGCTCCCCCCAAAGACCTCAGCTCTCATTCCAAAGACCTGAGGAGCTGGAAATGTTCGGGTTAGGGATGAATATGATTTTATGTGTTTGCTTCATGTCGCAGACATCTTTTCATTAAAAATCTTTCCTTAAGATTTTTTCTTCTTGAGAAGCTGAGAAGCCTCAGGAACAAAATGTAAACAGTGATTATCTGCTGCTGTGGAATGCAACAGGTGCATCTCTGATTGGTCTCATGTGGTTGTTTCTAATTAATGGCCAATCACAGTCAGCTGGCTTGGACAGAGAGTCTGAGGCAGCTGCCTTTGTTATCATTCTTTTTTTTTTTCTATTCTTAACTTAGCCAGCTTTCTGAGATGAAACATTTCCTTCTATTCTTTTTAGTATAGTTTTAATGTAATATATATATATCATAAAATAATAAATCCAGCCTTCTGAACATGGAGTTAACATTCTCGTCTCTTCCCCAATCCAAGAACCCCTGTGAACACCATCACAAGTGTGTATACATGAAGAAGCAAAGCCCACTTCACTAGTTAATAAATTTCTTTGCCTAGGACTTTGCCTTTGTTCGATAAGAGGATCCATGTTTGATCAGAGGATCTGTGTTTGATAAGAGGATCCATGTTTGATCAGAGGATCTGTGTTTGATCAGAGGATCTGTGTTTGATCAGAGGATCCATGTTTACCCCTGAAATTATTTCCTACCAAGGTCATTGACATAGAAACCAAGAAAGAAAGAAGTATAAATAAGAGAAACCTGCAACTGCCTGTTCCAATGAGCATTTAGTTTGTCTCTCCTGACCAATGAGTAAAGACTGAACGTATGAGTTTTGTAAGAATGTACAAAAAGCATGGATGCTATAATAAAAACAGTTTGAACCCTACTGAAAATGGAGCGTTTTGCTTTGGATTGTGACTGTCTCAAGCAGGGCACAGAAGTTTCACTGAGACAAATGTCTGTGCTCTCCAGACTGGGGATGCACCCTTTTCCCACCTTACTGCTGAAAACACCTCTCATATCTTGGACACACAGGACCACAAAGCATATTCTGTGATCCAAAAGGAGAAATGTTACTTTTCAAAGGAATATCTGCAGTGGCAGAAGCAGCAGCCCTGGGAGCATCACCTCTTTAAACCCAACAAAATATCTGTGCACCAATCTCAAACACCCCAGCACATCCCAATCCATCCTGACCTCTTTTTCCTTTTTCCTTCCCTGCAGCAGCCAAATGCTGGAAAGGTACAATCCTTGCAATGGATGGATTGACACAATCAGAAGTAATTTAATTCATGATTAATCTGCAGCTAATGACTGCAGGTTCCCTCCAACTTTCAGTTCCCTTCCAATTTTTCACTAGTAAATCACTCCAGTTTGCAGTTGGAGCTCTTCACAGTAGATTAGTTAACATTATGTTTTTATTAAAGCTGAAGTTAATATCCTTATTCTCTGGAGGAGACCACTGGGGTTGCTGGAATTTTTTTTATTCCCCTTCATTTTTTTGCTAAGAACCTTCTCTGCTGAGTTAAAAACAGAGCCTGCAGACCCCCAGCTGAAAGCTTAAGGGAGCTCCAAACAGTTACTTCTGAAATTATTATTTACATTGCAATATAGAAATTACTCGGTTGGATCAGAGCAGGGGTTTGTCTACCCAGTATCCTGCCTCTGATGGTGGCCAGCTGCTCTAGAGCATAAATTTTATGTCAAAGCTTTACTTTTAATACATAATATTTTAATACATAATATTTTTAATACATAATATTTTTCACCAAAAAAAAGGGAATCATACTGCCTACAAAATTTGTGATTCCACAACAACAAAAAAACAGCAACAGAGCTCTCTAACGTGAATGATTCTGTAATTTGGACAGAAAGTTTTCCAAATAATAGTAGTAATAATAGTTAATTATTGCTAATTAATTATTAATTATTAATTATTAGTTAATTATTAATATTATTAATATGTTCTAGTTATCCAAAAGATAACTGCTTTTCAGTGAAGAGTCAGAATTTTCATGTTATATGAAATTATGTTCATTATTTATCAGTATTTTCCATTAAAATAGCCCCCAAAAAAATAATGCAAATTTTCTTTTCAAAATATCTTCAGCTCTGACCGAAAGAAACCCTTGTGAACTGTCAGACAGAAAGTTATGGCACAAATTCCTCCGTGGAAGTTTGTCCTAAATCCCACAAGGCACCAAAGACTTATGTTTTCTGTGTATTACTGATCTTTTCTAAACTGGCTCAAAGATACCACAGAACTCAAACGGCCTGGGGGATACCTGACAGACAGACAGACAGACAAGGAGGGGTTAACACCTTCTCCTGGGCTCTGGATGTTCACTGATGCTTCTCCTTGTCCCTGGCAAGCAGAAGGAGGTCAGGACCATTATTTTGTCCTGGGAAGTTGCAAAAGGAAAAGTGTCCAGGAATACTCAGAGTCCATCCAGCAATTAGCAACACATCTAGAAAAAGAAACAGGATTCCCTTGGAGCAAAGAGAGCAGAGCCATTATCATCTGGAGAGATTTAGGAGACAGCTCTAAATCCCTCAGGAATCATATATTCAAGTTCATCTCTTCAATCAGAAGAGATAGAAATTGCCTTAAAAAAATTAATGCTGAACTGTCAGAAAGACAAGAGATGAGGCTTGAAGAGAAAGTCTGGTTTCTCTGGGCTCTCTGTGAAAGGCAGAGAAGCTGCCACAGAATATTTGTGAGTGTGCTTCCCGCAGAATCACAGGTGTGCAGGGACCAGGGTTTGCCAAAAGTTGGTGGAAAATCACTGAGATGGGCTCTGCAAGAGAAAACATCTTTTTTTAAGTCTTAAGTTCATTTTTACAGAAATTCTTTCAGTTTAATTAAAACAACTGGGGGGAATGGATGAGTTCTACAAATTCCTAAATGTCTGTGGGGTATTTTCCATCTGGTATTGACTCTTTGAGATGCTGGGACCTGAAATACATTTGGAGGGCAGCAAGGCTGGTGAGGAGCTTGGAACACAAACCCTGTGAGGAAGCCCTGAGGGAGCTGGGGGTGCTCAGCCTGGAGAAAAGGAGACTCAGGGGTGCCCCCATCACTCTCACAGCTCCTGAAAGGTGCCTGTGCTCAGCTGGGGCTGGGCTCTTTCTGCAGCAGCACTGACACAGCCAGAGCACACAGCCTCAAGCTGCACCAAGGGAAATACAGGTTGGATAGTAGGGAAAAGTGTTTTACAGAAAGGGTGATAAAGTTCTGGAATGGCTGCCCAGGGAGGTGGTGGAGTCCCCATCCCTGGGTGTGTTTAACAAAGCCTGGATGTGGCACTGGGGGCCAGGGTTTGGGTGAGGGGTTGGGGCTGGGTCGGACTGGATGATCTTGAAGGTCTCTTCCAACCCAGGGATTCTGTGAATTCTGTGTTCACCAGCTAAAATTGCAGAAATTGCAGTTTCACAGAATTGACGCACAAAAAAAGTGTCCAGTGGCAGGCTCAGGTCCCAGATTCCTCCCCACCTCCACAATGCCAGGCAGAACCCCGAGCATCCAGAATCCCAGAGCAGCTGTGGCTGCCCCTGCATCTCTGGAAGTGTCCAAGGCCACATTGGACGGGGGTTGGAAGAACCTGGGACAGTGGAAGGTGTCCCTGCCCATGGCAGGGGTGGCACTGGATAAGCTTTGAGATCCTGCCCAACCCAACCCAGCCCCTGATTCTGTGGCTCTGCTTTGTGGTATTTTCTGGGGTCCCCCATGGCAGGAAGGAAATGATTAATCTGACTCCATGTTCTTAGAAGGCTAATTTATTATTTTATGGTATTATATTATCTTAAAGAGTGCTATACAAAGGCTATACTAAAGAATAGAGAAAGGATACTTACAGAAGGCTTAACAAGATACTAATTTAAAACTTGTGACTCTCCAGAGTCCCAAGCCAGCTGGACTGTGATTGATCATTAAGTAAAAACAATTCATATGTTGGATAAAAAATCTCCAACCACATTGCAAAGCAGCAAAACACAGCAGAAGCAAATGAGATAAATATTGTTTTCCTTTTTCTCTGAGGCTTCTCAGCTTCCCAGGAGATGAATCCCGGGCAAGGGGATTTTTCAGAAGATGTGACAGTGACACTGCTTTGCAGGCCAGGCTGGCCACAGCCCCTGGACCTGCTCTCTCCCCCTGCGGCCACAATTCCAGAGCTGCCTCCCAGCCCCAGGATGCAGGGGGAACACCAGGATTTGGGGATTTGGGGATTTGTGCTGTTGTGTTTCCACCTCTGAACCATGGACGATGTGAGCCACAGCACTCACCAGAGCCCAGGATCTGCCTCTCTCCCACTTGACTCTTGCACTGTGGTTTTTAATTAACCTTGCAACAGCAAAGGGGCTTCTTTTCCTCCTTTTTGCCAAACACAGCCATATTTTACAGGGATGGTGACAAGCTAATTAACTTAATTCTTATGACACCTCTCCAAGATGAGGCTAGGGTTGGCTAGCTCTGCAATGCAGTGTTGGGCTAATTAAAAAATAATTACTACTTCACCAAGGACAAGAACAAGAAGTTAATTAAAAGAATGAGGTGTACCCTTAATGAAACTCATCAGATTGTATTCATTCAGACGTCCCACAGCCAAATCCCTCCCATTAGGACATAAATCCACACTGCCTCCTTCTTCACAAGTGTTTGCAAATGGGCTCCTCTCTCCCCCTCCTCCCTGGCAGAAGGAATATGAATTATTTCAGGAGCACAGGAGTAAACTCAGGCTGGGATTCTACATACCCCTGAGGGCTGAGGGACAAGGTGTGGATGCCCAAATATATCTGGGGTTATTTATACTACCTCAGAAACCATGTGCTGCGCAGGGACTGGACCGTTCATTACCAAAAATCCTGTGGGTGAAATGAGAGCCCTGCACTGCTACAGCCAGGCCCTCCAGACACCACCTTCAAACACTGGGAGAATGAGGCAGAATGGATCTCCTGGGGGGAAAATGAGATTTTACCTGGGTAAAATTGAGCCATGGTCCAGATTCAGAGCTCATGTCCCGTCCCTGGTGCAGGAACCAAGCAGCATCAGCTGAGGTGGAACCTGCTCAGGAACACTTTGCTGATCCACATGGACCTGAGCCCTTCACAAGGCAGCACCTTCAGCACCATCACTGGGCCATGTTCAAACACTGGGCCAGGTGGGCAGGTTTTCAATGGGCCCAACAAATCATGGAAGCAGAAAAAAACTGCTAAGAAGCACAAAAGAGGCCACATGATCTGAAAACACCAAATTACTGCAACAAGACACATTGAAAGATCAGCTCCTCCAGGAAAGGAGGACACCCACCACACTTCATAGCTCAGCTCAGAACCTAAAGAAACAGAGGATGAATTTTGCTCCATGGCAGGATCACAGACCTTGAAGGTCTCAGCTCCACCTTCACTGCTTGGCAGAGAGCAAAGGTGGCAATCCTCAGAAATGTGCTCAGGAGAGAGCACGGAGCTCATTTTCAGAGACAGAGAAAGAAGGGAAGTCAGTATGATACAGCCAGTTTTACAACACTCTCTTTACATTATCCAGTGGGTGTCACCGACATCTTTTATGGAAAAGCCTTTCCTTAGGATTTTTCCTCCTGAGAAGCTGGGAGGCCTCAGGAACAAAATTTAAACAATGATTATCTGCTGCTGTGGAATGCAACAGGTGCATCTGTGATTGGTCTCATGTGGTTGTTTCTAATTAATGGCCAATCACAGTCAGCTGGCTCAGACAGAGAGCCCAAGCCACAAACCTTTGTTATCATTTCTTCTTATTCTATTCTTAGCTAGCCTTCTGATGAAACCTTTTCTTCTATTCTTTTAGTATAGTTTTAATGTAATATATATAATAAAATAATAAATCAAGCCTTCTGAAACATGGAGTCAGATCCTCGTCTCTTCCCCAATCCAAGAACCCTGTGAACACCATCACAAGTGTGTATACATGAAGAAGCAAAGCCCACTTCACTAGTTAATAAATTTCTTTGCCTAGGACATTTGTCAGCCTTTTTTTGGCTGCCAAGGCTGGCAGCACATGGGAAAATCAATTCCTCTTCTGCTTGTGTTATCTTGGAATTTACACTCAGGTGTCCTGTACTGCACCTGGGCAGCACAAACCTCAAAGACCTGCAAAAATATTTTGCCCAATGCATAAAAAAAGGTCTCCAGAACACCAGAACATTTCCCCCTTGACAGTGGACATGCTAGATGAGAAAAAATTCAGTTTCATGTTACCTGGTCTAAAACTAACACCAAAAAATAAAAATCAGCAAGAAGTTTGTGTCAGTTGTGGAAGTTTAGCAGAGAATTCTCTCATTGCTTGGGACTAGCATTTCAGCAGGATGCACCTCCCTCTATTTTTGATGCTTGGATCAAAGGGCTCCTGAAACTGCAACTGTCAAAGAAGGTTTCATAAAATATTTTAAAATCCCTGCTCAGTGTCCTTCCCCAGACTGGGGCTGGGTAATGCTGCTCAGAAAGAAAAGATTGCTGCACTCGTGACTTGGATTGGTTTTTGCAGTGATTAATTCTCAACAGGCCAATTAGAGGCAGCCTTCATTTCCTGGCACATAAAGGTTATTCTTCTAAGCAGGCTGGGCTGCACCTTGCTGAAGCTGGAATTGTCACCTTGCAGGGCCATCAAAGCTTTCAATGGCACCTCTCAATAACAGAATTAGAAATTTAAAATGGCAAGAAGAAAACCAGAGGCACTCTTGCCAAGGAAATCTTTCCCACCCTGTGTTTCAGTGGTGTTTACCCCCTCCTGAAATGCCTCCACTGGATTTGTATGACCTTCTAAATCAGATATGAAATCCTGAAGGCTATTCAAGCTGTCTTTCCTCTAAATTTTCCATTCTTTATTCCCCCATAGGAATTTTTGCTTACTAGTCCGCAGCTTGAATGCCGGCTGATTTTTTACATCCTTCCAGCTTTATTTTTTTTTTGACCACCAGCATCCACAGTCCTTGCTGTGACATGTTCTGCCACGAGCTCTTCATGTTGAACAAGTGTCCCAAAACACAACAATGCACTCAATACTTAATTATTGTAACTCTCTGGAACACTTGTGTGAAATGCTTTGAAGTCATGTGGTTAAAATTCTCTATTTAACCTCTATAATAATCTCTATTTAATAGAGATTCTTTATCTCTGTTCTAATGAATAGTTAAGATTCTTGTGAATGGTTAAAGTTCTTGTGAAAATCAAGTGCTGTCACCTTGAAGGTGGCTCTGAGAAGGGAAAAGACAAAAAAAGAATTTTCTCCATGGTCCAACTGGGTTTTGCCTCAGAGTACCAGATGTTTTTAAATGTTCTGTGCAAAGAGAGAGAAATTTTGAAGGAACAAAGTGTAACAGTCCCATCACAGGCACCTCATTGTCCTAAAGCTTCAGAAAATGAGAAGTTCTGAGCTGAGATTCTTTAAAAAAAATTTGTTAGGAAGTCAGGAATTTAAATTTTCGTCTGCAACCCACAGTAACATCAGTACTTTCCTACCAATTTAAATGAAAATGTGGCTGTAACTAATTAAAGGTGGATTATAAATTTTGCTTGACAGAAACACTCAGTTTTGTAAAAAGCCATGGATTTGCCAGTTATGTGGTGTTGCCAAATTTCCTGCCCTTGTCCAGAGTTTTCTCTGACTTTTTCAGTATTTTTCCATCAGGAAAGTTGTTTTCCCAGAGCGTGTTCTTCCTCCTCCCACTATATTTTTACTCCTTGTTCATGTACACAGTTTATTTATGTGCATGGTTTGGTTTTGTACAATCTTACAGAAAATAAAGACACAACACTAGAAATTAGCAGATATTTTCTTCTTTTTCCTCTCTCTTTCTCTCTTTTTTTCCATTTCCAGCATGCCTTTGCACTTTTCACACATTTCCTCTCTCTCATTCTTCCTCCTCCCTTGTGATCTTCCCAAATCCCCTAATTCAGAGTAAAGCAAACACAGTTCACTGGAGCCCTCTCTTGGCCTCGTGTGGGAGCTCAGCTCTGCAAAACTCAGACTTTTTTATGAATGAATTCAAGATCAGCTGTAAAATTTGAATTTGCTGGGGAGCACAGCTCCTGTTGGTGTTGCTAATGCTGCTGCTGTTACTGTGGTTGTTATTTAAACAGCTCTTTGTTGATTCTGTTTTATGTGTGTGTGTCTGCAAGCTGGAGCCTGGGTGCAGAAACATGTACATAGATCAGCTCAAATCCAAGAAATAAATGACTGCAAAACTCTGAATTTCCTCTTCAAAAGACAACAACATTTAAATATCTATCCTAACCATCTTTTACAGCAAGGGAAGTGGAGAAAAGGGTGGACAAATAGGTCAGCAAAACTGAGATGACAGCTGAAAAATAAAGATAAGATTATTCATATCCTTGCCTTCACTTTAACTCAAACCTTTGAGTAATCTGAGGCTGATGTTCTCATTCTGTTGCTACAAAATGGGAGGGAAGTCACCTCTCTGTGCCTCTACCAAGCATTTGTGAGACAGAGCCAACAGCATCTCAGTTTTGGGATGTCCAAGGAAAATCTGCCCTGAATTATTAGGACAAGGGACAAACTCCAACTCTGCCCTTCTGCTGCCTTTGGTGTGAAGTTAAAAACTGTTCAAGCCCACAAATTACAGAGCCCAAGAGAAGTCACAGCTTCAGCTGAGCAATGAAAAGCTCAAGTGCAGACTTCGGTGCAGTTCAAGAAATGTTTTGTTGCACTTCAAAGAGGATGATGATGACATGAGAAGTGAGCCAAACCTCCCTGGGAAAGCCCAGTGGTGATTCTGTGAGGGTGGGAAGGTTGCACATCTCAGTCTCCTTCAGTTCTGGGTGGGAAAATTCCCAATTAAACCCAAATCACAGTACCTGTAATCATCAGGGGAGTGTAAAAACAGCCAGGAATGCAAGGAGAGGAAATTGATTCTTGTTGCAGTCGAATGTCATTCTTTCTCAGCTTCCCTGCTCAAATATGAGTTCCAATTTTTAATTCAAGTCCATAGCAGCTTATAAAGTCCCTCAGCTGACGTGGCTCTCGTGGCTGGGTTTGTGCTGTCCCATTTGGACTGATGAAAAGAAGGAAAAGAAAAAAACAAACCTTTCATCCTAAAAGGGAGCAGCAAAGCAATTCCACAGCAGAGCAGCAGCTGTGAGAGGAAGAGATTTCTGTGCCATTTCACTCTCTGGCAGCACCAGGGGAAAGCTGCTGCTCTTTGGACAAGGCTGTTGTGTCTCTGCTGTCCCTAGGAGCAGGGGGCAGTGGTGGCAGAACAAATCCTCTGCAGAGCCCATCTGTGCACATGGAGCAGCTTTCCACTCTCTGCTGCCTGGCCATTGGGATTTCATTCTGGAAAGGGTGCAAAAACACCTGTACCATACACTCCTTGCTAATCCTCATCCACCAGTGGTTCCTTCATGCTCTGAAGAGCAAGGGTGGTATTATTTTGTGGTATTAATAACTGCTGGAGCTGGAAATATTTTTATTATCCCCCCAGATGTGAAAACTACTGAAGCACAACTCAGCCTCCCATTAGCTACCAGGCAGTGTCAGGATATACAGAGCTTTAAGGGGTTAATTCCAAGGTAAATACAAGGGCTTCAGATGAGGGAATCAACCAAAATCATATTATAAATAAAAATAATAATCCTCAAAAAGCTGTTGCCAAAGCACATTGGGTGCCATTGTAAGAGCTTAAATGAGAGATGCAGGACTCTGGGCAGCTCTTCAAAATGCAGTTGTTTGTATCCAAGGTGTTACAGCAGTCTGGGGTCATGGGTGACAGAGCTGTGCCCACAGCTGTCAGCTCCAGCTGCAGGCAGGCCTGGAGACCCTTTGGTTTTGGTTACAGTGCATTATAGACTTTTCTTTTGGTTACAATGCATTATAGACTTTTCTTTCCTGAGCATCTTAATACAGCAGAACCAATCTATCCCTTAACTTTTATCTCTAGCCTATCATAAGTGCTATAATTACTATGTTCATGTTACTGTTCTCCAATCACTAAAAGTCTGTACATTAGAGTTTAAGCTAGAAATTGTTTTTCAGTTTTCTTGCAGTGGAAAATTCTGAGACCTTTTTTCTACTTGCAGCATTTGCTGCCTTGTTTGCCTGTGCCATCTTTCTGCTTGGTACAAACATCTTCTTGTTTGAGGTGGGTTTATCCTTTGCTCTAAGCCATAAAAACCCCTTCTAACTCACACACCCTTTGCCTCCTTGGTTATCCAGTAAGACTGGCTCAGAAATTCTTTTCTTCTATATCAAAACTTGCTTCCATCTCTATTCCTTCTTCAGATTCTACATTTTAAAATCTTTCAGCTAAGCACACATATCTGTGAGACTTTCTTGTCAAACTATAATCCTTCCCAACACCCTGCAAGGAATTCTTCCATTCTCACAGGGCATGAGAATGGGAAGGAGCCCATCTCACACAGGTGGGGCAATCCTTGCTCTGTTTCCAGGGTAAACCCCGTGAGCTGCA
Source organism: Ammospiza nelsoni (assembly GCF_027579445.1). Taxonomy (NCBI): domain Eukaryota; kingdom Metazoa; phylum Chordata; class Aves; order Passeriformes; family Passerellidae; genus Ammospiza; species Ammospiza nelsoni. The sequence continues at coordinate 5,561,332 of NC_080651.1, forward strand.
GCCATATCACTCCTCTCCCAGTCACTGATCAAAATCAGGGAGCAATACTGGGAAAAAAATACTGTGGGTTTTATAATAGTGAAGCAGAGGAATAAAAGATTGAGATTGAAGCTTCAGTAGAAATAATAGTAGATTGTTATTGAAGCAGTAGATCGATATTGAAGCTCCTACAAATAGGACCCAGCTTTGTTGCCTTAGCTCAGGTGTTGATTGTTCCTTCCAAGAAAACAAGGCAGGAACAAAAGCAGCCAAAAATGAAATCCAAATTGTCCTCAAAACTGGTTTTATGTCAATATATTGTAAGCTACGTAAGTTTATTTTTCCCCAGAAGTTCTTTTTTAAATTTACATTAAAAATACCAAAAATATTTAGAGGATTAAAGCCTGATTTACAGGTTACATGACAGGTGATGAGTAATTTCAGTATTGCTTGGATGATTCAGGTACAACTTGTTTGTTTTTTTTAATAAGCATTACAAATGAAAATACCTTTGTAAGCAGCGATTTCCATTTAAATAAAAAGCCATTCATCAACAGCCTGAAAGGTTATTTGGTTTATTGCCCTGTACATCCTTCAAAACACTAATTGGGTATTACAGATGAAGGCAAGATTCAAAACTGAGCAGAGGCAGAAGCTCGGGTTATACAAACTTGGAGACAGCCTGCACTTCCCAGGACATCAGGAAAACACCACAAAAATCTGGAAATGTCATGCAAGGGGACCCCTTGGCATTCTTGCACAGCAAAGAACATTAAAGGAAGCATTGGATTTATGCACAGAGCAGATGGAGCCCTCACAGAAGCCATGACCTGGAGGCACAGCCATACCCCAGGACATCATCCCCAGTTATCCTCACAGCCCACTTCTCCCCAGTGTGTTCCAGATCCTCCAACCCTCTCTGATTTTACATCTCCCTGGTTCCTGCTGCTCCTCCACCAGCCTTCCCAATCCCTTCTCCCCACCCCTTCCTCCAGGCTCCCTGCACCCCAAATATTTCCTTGCAGGCTCCCACTAATTACCAAGTCTTTTCTAAAGTGAAGTTTTTAAGCAATCAGAGGAGCCAATTTAGAAGCAGTCACATCCTTCAGTTGTCATTTATGATGTCCCTCCCCAGCTGCTCCAGCAAGCAGCCCTTGTTGGTTGTGTTTTATTTTGGCGGCGCTCATTTAGCAGCCACATTCAGCATCTCTCCACAAAATTGCACTCTTTTAATTTCCCATGTGAATCTGTTGACTGTTTGCAGGAGTTCAAAACAGCAGCACTTCTGTGTAGTTCATGAGCACTTCAGAACATCTGTTGGGGACTGTTGGGGAAGCTGCATCTGAACCACAGGCCCTTAAGTCTTGCAGAGAGTTCAGCTCATACAAAGAACTCACTTTTTGTTCAAATCTGCCCTAAAGAGAGAAAAAGAGCAGGATTCACCATTGCCAAAATGCCTGACATGTTAGCTGCCAGCCAAAGTTAACCCAGAATCAAGCAGAGCTCATTTTATCCCTGACACCATCCCCTGATGGGTTCCCTCTGCTTGGGCCACGGGACAGCCCCAGCTCCTCACACACAACTGGCTCCAGATCCAGATGGGGCTTCCAAACCCCACAGAAATATTTGCATGATCCTGGGTTTATTATTTTAGCTCAGGCTGCACCGACTGTACAGTCAGCACTACACGGCCCGTTTTCAAATCCTAGTCACCTGAAGCTGGCTCTCAATCAAAGCACAAGCCAAGCCCAGGTCTCACTTCTGCACTGCCTTTCCCAGCAGACAGCCAATACTCCCCTTCAAAAGCCTTTTAATCCTTCTGCAATTCTGAGCTTAACCCAAGATTTCTTCACTTAAAAAATTAAATTAGTGTAAAACTCCACTTAACTGAACAAGGATGTGCCTACCCCAAGCCTGAGCAAGCCTGGCAGTGCTGTCACAGAAAATCCTCTGTTAAAATGTACATGCAGGATATATATTCTTAAAGAAAAAGTATTTTTTAAATTTGTCTGAACAGTTATTGTTCAGGCCAACAAGCAGAGTTTTATAAGGACAGATCAGGTGGTACATTTATACTGTAACTGAAAAGAATAAATTCAGTACTTTATTTCCATAACTGCTTTTGAAATACCTATTTAATTCTTGAAATAGGGATAAATACCTGCAGATATGTTGTCTAGAGAGGGACAAAAATGGGTCAGCACACCACAGTGCCTGCTAAATGACAATTATGTCCCATGGAAGCAAATGGGATCATAAAGGAGAGCTGCTCTAATAATACATTTATTTATTTATTTATTTATTTATTTATATGTAATATTTTAATAAATAATACATATTATATAATATATGTTATATAATATGTAATGTATGTTATATAATATGTAACGTATGTTATATAATATATAATGTATTATATATTATATATTATATATTATATATAATGTATTATATATTATATATTATATATTATATATTATATATTATATATTATATATTATATATTATACATTATACATTATATATTATATATTATATATTATATATTATATATTATATATTATATATTATATATTATATATTATATATTATATATTATATATTATATATTATATATTATATATTATATATTATGTATTATGTATTATGTATTATATTATATGTGAAGCTGCTGCACATGCTGGGTGTGAGGGAGTGCTATTAATAATGATAATATTGAGATCTCATAAAGCCTGGGACTGGGTAATTATAGAGGAAGGTGAGTCAGGAGGAAATAACAACCTCCCTCTCTCATACAGAGCAAATTTCAGCCTGGCAAATACTGAAAGCAGCTGAAGTAAACAAGTCCTGCAAGAATTCTGTATATCAGAAAAAAAAATGCAGGCATTATGGGCAGCTATGGAAAAAAAAATAAATCACTGCCCAGTGGTCAAAATAAGCAAACCTAAAGGTAAATGCTGGGAAATGCAAGTGAGAGCAGCACTAGAACACAAGGTGCACTCTGTGTACACCCTGCCCTGGATGCTGTGACAGCAGTGCCATCCTCACAGGCAGAAAATGTCATTGGGATCCCTCCTGCCTTAGTTGAGGCACTTATATTTAGATAACATTAATGTTTTATCTAACCAAATCAATAAAATCTTTAATATATCTTAGATTGGGGTGAATTACCTCCTGAACTCTCCTGTGTGTCTCTCCACTGAAAAAGAAGCCTGCAGGAGCAGGCAGTAATTCCCACATCAGATCAGGAGTATTGAAGTCCTTCCTACATGCTGAACATGATCCAAATTAAGTGTTCTCTGCACACATTCCTGCACTAACAATTCCTCCTCTTGGTCCTGGCTCTGGCCACCACCAGCAGCAAAGCTCCAGACTCTGCGGAAATTAGATTGGACTAAGCATGGGAATTCTTGTGTACCAATAAGTTATCCTTTGATTCGTGGCATATTCCAGATTAAAGTTCCAAAGAGCTACAAGAGGAGAGGCAACTCCCCATTTCAGTCCTGAGGGCTGCACTGATTTATTATTTCTGGCACCTCATAGTGCATTGTTTGTTTGAGATTGGCTGTTAAAATCCATACTTATGAAATGTAATATTCCTCTGGAAATGTCCCATTCTGGTTCTTTTTTAGATGGTACTTTTATTGTGAGGGAAGGACAGGAATGAGCCTAATAATGATGTTCTAAATCATTTCAGCTGGTAAAGTCAGGTAGACTAGTATTTTATTTCCATTTGGCCTTTTATTTCTTTACCCAAAACTGAGATGAGACCCTTGTGAGAATTCTGGCAGAATAATTAGGGATATGGCTGTTATCTTCCTAATAAAATAAAGGCCAAAATGCCAAAGGATTGGAGGATGGCTCCCTCCTTGCTGTCTTCTCACACTGGCATTGCTCAACAGCTAAATAATGGAGAATATGAGCTCCAGTAATCAAAGTGAGCCAGACAGGGGCTCACAACCACGGGCCTCTCCAGTGGACAGAGCATCCAGAGCCCTCCACTGGCTCAGGAGAGACCTTGGCAGGTGGCACAGGGCCTGTCTAAAGTAACTGCAGAGGTTGACAGAATCATGTAAAAAAAGAGTTTTCCCAAGCTCTGTGCCATACCTCCATCCTGACTGACCACCTGTAAATCACACTCATTATTAAGTTATTAATAACCCCTTTATTTAATTCCCAGAGGCCAGACCTGCAGCTTCTGCTAATTAGGGGTACCTTACCACAGGTTACAAGCTGATCTTGTGAGATCCAGGCCCGCCAGCTGCCAACAGCAACCACAGCCTGGGAAATCAAGGCAGGACTTTGTAGTGTGGGTAAAATGCAATTTTTAGGAATCCTCCTTTCTCCTTGGGAAGATTTACCCTTTGTTTCCACTGAGAAACCAAAGGGCTCCTCCCTCTCCAATCCCAGGGGGAAAGGAGCTAAGGACAAAACCTGGAATTGTTGGAGTGGGCTTGGAGCAGCCTGGGATAGTGGAAGGTGTCCCTGCCCATGGCAGGGGGTGGGAATCAGATCAGCTTTAAGATCCCTTCAACCCAACCCATTCTGTGTCTCCAGGACAAGCAGAGAGCAGCCACAGCACCCTTTTCCTCATCCAACATCCAGCCTCTACCAGAGCATCTGCAGAGAGAGGAGAGTTGCATCTCCTGCAAACAGCTCTGAGAACAGAACCCTGCCCTGGGCTGTGGGAGCTCAGGAGCCCTGGCAGTGTCACCAAGCCCCACCCAGCACAAGGGTGGTCTTGTGAATATTAATATTAATATAATATTGTAGCATTCACATTCTCTGAAAAATCCCTTTGCCCAGGATTTTTCTCCTGGGAAGCTGAGAAGCCTCACAGAAAAAAGAAAACAATTCTTATCTCATTTGCTTCTCCTGTGTTGTGCTCATGTGGAATGTGTTTGGAGATTGTTTACCCACAGGTGATTGTTTCATTGGATTCTGCTGTGAGTTGTTTTCACTCTTTGGCCAATCCGAGCCAAGCTGTGTCAGGACTCTGGAAAGAGTCATGGGTTTTCATTATTATCTTTTTAGCCTTCAGTATCTTTCTCTATTCTTTAGTATAGTATAGCATTCTTTAATATAATGTAGTATCATAAAGTAATAAATTAACCTTCAGAGAACATGGAGTCAGATTCATCATTCCTGCCTTCATCAGGAATATGATATGATATATGATATGATATGATATGATATGATATGATATGATATGATATGATATGATGTAATGTAATGTAATGTAATGTAATGTAATGTAATATAATATAATATAATATAATATAATATAATATAATATAATATAATATAATATAATATAATATAATATAATATAATATAATATAATATAATATAATATAATATAATATATCTCAGGATGCCCAGAGCCTGGACTGGCAGCTCCAGCCCCTCTCTGTGCCACACCAGGACAGCCCCTCAGCCCTGGCAGCCCTCAGTTCCATGGTGCTGGCAAAGCACTGACTCTGCTGTGTTTCAAAATAAATATTTGCTTCAGGCTCATAGCACCATTAATGCAGAGTCCAGTTAAAAATCACAGCTCCACCAAAACAAACTTTGCTTTTGAATTTTGCAGGGGCTGGGAAGGCATCTTTTCCTTGTCACCCTCACAGGATTCTCTGGGTGTAAAAACTTAATGGAAATGTTCCTGGAAACACATTATCATTAAAAAAAAAAAGTTTTTTTAAAGAGTGTGATCCCAGCAACATTTGCATGAGACAATAGTCTGTAGCTTTGCATCATCCAAATCCAGATGTTTCTGGTGAGAAAGAAATAGATGACCTGAGAATTAAACCCAGGCCCCTTGGCTCCCCTCCAGATGCTCTACCAGCTGCTCACACCAAATCCCCTCTGGTCAATTACTTTACTTGATGCTTCTAATCAACAATATTATATATGTGATGCTATAAACTTTTGTATTTAATATTAGCTCATAACTCAGCATCCAAAACCAGATGGTTTTGGTGAGAAAGAAATTGATGACTTATCAGAGGAGTGAAGCCAGGCCCCCTGGCTCCCTTCCAAGCACTCTACCAGCTGAGCTGCAAGGCAAAGCAATCACCTCCTGCTCCCCCAGCCCTCTGCCTCTCCTGAAAGGAAAAGGATTTCACATCTCCCACTGCAGGAGTATGGGAAAGATGTTTTAATAAAAGCTTTTTAAAGAGTTATATTCTTTTAAAAGCAGGCAGGCTTGCTTTGAGGCAGGAGAACACTTCTTCCCAGAGGAAGGCTTTGCAGACAAGCTCCTTTCTTTCCTAACAGGATGAGGGCTCATGCACAACTGCCTGCAGAAGCAGCACAATAGATGGCTGGTCTCTGAATTTCTTCAGAATATTTCTGAATTTCTTCAGAATAATCTGAATTCCTTCGGCTCCTGCATGCCCTGTTGAAGAGGATTGTGAGACACTCCCTGCAAACATTCAGGGCAGCTCACTGGATGGGAGGATGCTGCAAAATGTGAATGTTGAAGGACTGAGAGCAGGTTCCTGCAGGGTTGAAGGGTGGAACACAGGCATTTCTGATTGATGGAAATTTGATATATTCCAACCACTCAAAGCAGCCCAGCAAGTGCTTTATTTCAAGCCTATATTGATGCTTAGAGCTCAGTGCAATTCCTGCTATGGTTGAAGCTCAGCACAAACAGTGCTGCCCTGTCCAAGGCCAAACTTTGGTAATCCAGAGCACAGGAACTGCTCTGCTCATAACTCAAGATCCTAAATCACAGCATCAAGTATTTATTAAAGGCAAGAGCATCAGTTTTATAACTATGAATTCACATCATTTTGCTCTTAAATTAGAGCTATATAAGACATGATGAAAAGCAACTTCCGTGAAACCCCAAAGCCCTGAGAGCTTTGTTTAGGATTAGAGACAGCAGCCACTACAGATCTACAAATTGTAAGGAACAGAATTGTAAGGAACAACTGTGAAAATATTATTGCAACTGAAATTAATCTGAAAGCAAAACCAGCACACTTTGAAAGTGTATTAGACAACATTTTCCAAAGAGGCAATTCCAGCTTCCCAAAGCAATGAAGACAGTGTACCCTTTCCAAGGAAAAACTACTTTTTAAGAAAAGAAAATATGGATGCAAACATAGAAAGCTGACAGTGGTGTTCAGAGAGCTCGGTTCTCTTGTTGGTTCATTTGACTAGATCTTAAGATCAAGGTTTTACCTTAATTTAGTTATAATAATCTGCTTTTGCAAACTTCAGGAAGATTTAGTATTCACTTGTAGGGCAACTTATCCTGCCCAGCCAATGAAATTAGGCAAAGGCTTGGATATATTCTCCAGCTGCTGGAAAACCAAACCTCATCCTCACTAAAAGTGATGGAGCTCCTTTTTTAGCTTGTTAGAGTGAAGTGCTGTAGAACTCACAGCTTGTGAGACTGTAACAGAGATAAGAACTAATAAACATCTGAGTCCAAACAAGAAATTCCGTCTCACACATTTAATCCTGACCTTGGCTGAAAAGAAGCAAAGAATCCATTAACCAGCTATCATCCAGGCTGTGGATGTTGGCTTCTAAGCCCAGAAAAAATTCCAAGAACAAACAGCAAGAAATACTGCTCCTTCTTCAAATCAACCTCAGAGCTGTGTGGAGAAAAAGTTCATGAAGTGTAAACCAGAAACAAGCCCAGTAATCAGCAGGCTGGGGGGAAATGTTGTTTTCTATTTCCTTTTTAGGTGCCTGCATTTCCAACACCAGCTCAGGCTGCCTCTAATTAACTCTGATCGTGCTGAGCCATAATTTACAAGTTGTCAGGTCCAACATAAATTCAGAGAAAACCAACACTGTCCCCTCCATTCTTTCCCGAGCTTGCTTTGATTCCCAGATCATCCAGGGCTTCAGAGAGCAAATTCCAGGTCTTGAACCAGATCTGTAAACAAAATTAAAATGTCTGGTTGTAAAAACTGAATGTTTCCAAGGGTTTGGGGAGTAGTTTTTTTGGTGGCTTGTTTTTTTCTCTTTTTTTGGCATAATTAACTGATACAGAATATTTTAGAGCACTGAACCATGCTCAAAACCACTTCCCTTAAAGCCCCCTCTCCTCCTCCCAGTCTGTTGTCTGTAGATACAACATGGACACCAAATTATTAAATCTGCTTGTTGCTTCATATATTTTTTTAATCATAAACAGGATACTGTCCAGGAAAGAGCAGCTGGAATCACAGCTGCAAAGCTCTCTCTAATGTGACACCACGCAATCACACTTGATAGCAGAAGAGTTCTCTGGGGGAGGAAATCACTCCAGGAGATGGGCTGTAATTGAGCAGGACCCCACCAAAATTTCTGTGCTTGTTGAGCTTTTGTGAACAAAATAGAAGATCTTATACCCTGACAAGTACACTGAACTGAAAAAAACAAAAAAAAATACATAATATATACAGATATCAACCTGAAAGGCAAACAGCAAGTCCAGAAAAAAATAATAATTTTGCTGCTTGTCTGCACTCTTTGAGGCACGGTCCTGGGCTGGAATAACCCAAATTCTAGGGTGTTAAATCTGCAAGGGGCAGTGGAAGAGGAAAGGAGAAGGAGACAGAGGGGGTTGAGAAGCAGAGGCTGGCTGTGGTTACCAAGGTCTCACACTTATTTTCTGTATGTCAGATCCAGCTCTGAGTGGATCTGGACAAGTGATCAAGGACAGATTGGGTTCTTTCTCCATAAAATCTGCCTTGGTGTAGGAGAGGGAGCATTTGAAGGAGAGAATCCCTCTGGACCCCTCCCAGCCTAACAGCATCCATAAAATGTAGGAAACTGCAAAATGTGGACCCAAGGACACACTAGGGGCCCAGGCAGTCCCTGGAGTTAATGGCATTCCTTAGATATGTGTGGCATTCACATTTTCTGAAAAAAATCCCTTTGCCTAGGATTTTTGTCCTGGGAAGCTGAAAAGCCTCAGAGAAAAAGGAAAACAATTCTTATCTCATTTGCTTCTCCTGTGTTTTGCTCCTTTGGAATGTGTTTGGAGATGGTTTACCCACAGGTGATTGTTCCATTGCATTCTGCTGTGAGTTGTTTTCACTCATTGGCCAATACATATATATACATATATATAAAATATAAATATACACATATACATATACATGTACATATACATATACATAATAAATAAATATATTATTACAGCAGCTCTCCTTTATGACCCCTTTTGCTTCCATGGGACATAATTGACATTTACCAGGCACTGTGATGTGCTGACCTCTTTTTGTCCCTCTCTAGACAACATACCTGCAGGTATTTATCCCTATTTCAAGAATTAAACACATATTTCAAAAGCAGTCATGGAAATAAAGTACTGAATTAATTCTTTTCAGTTTTCTTGTTTGTTGACTCTGGAAAGAGTCATGAGTTTTCATTATTATCTTTTTAGCATTCTGTAAGTATCCTTTCTGTATTGTTTAGTATAGTTTAGTATAGTATTCTTTAATATAATTTAGTAATATAATATAATATAATATAATATAATATAATATAATATAATAATAAATAATAATTTTGTGGTGGCAGGACAATATTTACCCCTGGGTGTCTGGCTCCTTCCAGCAGTTTTGAGGTGCCTGGGTAGGATGGGCTGTCTGAAGAAGGCTGCTGCTCCCTCCTGGGTGAGCCCAGGTGGCAGGGAGAGAAATTCCACCTGGAATTTTCCTGGGACACTGGCAGGAGCTGGAGGTGTGGGTGCACTCAGCTCATTCACCTAATCCAGCCCAATTCCTGACAGCCAGAACAGAAACCAGCAGATCAATTAGGACAAGATAAGAGGGATATACTCCAACTCCCTGTTCCCCAAACCCAAAGAGCAAACACTGCTAAGATTTACTGGCTTTGCTTATCAGCACAATGAGGGAAACCAAGGTAAATTTCATACATGTGGAAATAAAACCCTCCTGGGAATAAAACCCTCTGTCCTGAGGATTTCATGGAGCACAGGAATGGAGTGCAAGCCTCAAAGGAGGTTCTGTCCCTGTTGTTTCAGAGGACTCTGGCTGGCACAGTTCCTGTGAGACTGTGGCCTTTCCCTGCTAAGTCAGTGAGTTAGAACTTCATTTTCCAGTTACTCCACACCCCAACATGATGATGATGTCTTTCTCAGCAAAGATTTGTGTACAGAACGTGTCTGTAGGCAGTGAGACAAGACAGCTGCTTTCCCATTAATTCTTCTTTCAGCCTGGGCTGAGAAGCTGAACTCCAGACAGAAAGCTTAGAGCAAAGCAGGAGTGGGTGGAGGAGCAGAAGAAAAGTATTGATGCCTGTGCAGCAAAAAGGTTAAAGCATTTTTCTCTGTTGCAGTAAAGGAGAAAAATTATAAAGAAAAGCCTTATAAAATCAGGCCTGCTCTGGCTGGACTGTCATTTCTTCTAAGTCAAGCTAGCACTTTACAAATTCCCAAGGAAAGCAATCCTGGTGTGAGCAGTTCATTAATATAACAATCCATTCCTGGGTAAAAAACAGCCAGCACTGTATAAACTATTTTTATTTTGTTAGATTTTAAAAAATGAAAACTATCTCTCACAAACAACTTTTCCTGCAGGTACACACCAAGAGTTTGAGTGACCAACCAATACAAGATAATAACTTGTTATTAACCAATAAAGTTGTGATTGGCAGGAAAGCTCCTGACCAATTGAATTCACCCACAAGAACTGTAAAACTGGATAAAAAGGAGTTATGTGAATAAAGAATGAGCTTTTGCCACCATGAAGAAAATGGAGTCCTGTGTGATTTATTCTGATATTTCTGCAGGATTCTGGAGCTCAGCACAAAAAATTGAGCCCATGGACATGGAGAACATGCAGAGCAGAGCCACCACAGTGGTCAGAGGGGAGGTGAAGCCTGTGATTTATTCTGATATTTCTCCATGATCCTTGACCTCAGCACAAAAAATTGAGCCCATGGACATGGAGAACATGCAGAGCAGAGCCACCTCAGTGGCCAGAGGGGAGATGGAGCCTGGCTGCAGGCACTGCTGTGCTGCCCACGTGTCCCCTGTCAGCCTGTGTGACACTGAGCCAGCTCCCTGTGCTCTGCCACCACCAGGCTCTTTAGGCACTTTGAGAGCACATTTATTTCTTGGAAGCCTCTGAACATCAGATGGAACTAATTAAAACCAGGAGGGCTCAGGGGAGCCGGGAGGGAGACGGTGCAGTTTGGTTTCCACTTCAAAGTGGTTCAGCAAAATAAAAGCACTCAGCCCTCTAATGCAAGTGCATGTCCATGGGGAGGGGACAGAAGAGGCCACTCAGTGCTCTCCCCCCACTTTTTCTCCCCAGGCTGATTGGAAATGTGTTTGGATGCTGTGCCAGTGGATTATTCAGGGCACCAGAGGTTAATTGCAGCGATTCCTGCCCTGCCCTCCCATCAGTTTTGCAGAGCTGCACAGGGAGGAGGTGGCACCGTGGCCAGGAGCACCCACCCACACAATCCAGAGGAATGAGGATCATCGCCAGACGAGCAGCAGCTGCCACTGGGGGGTTCTGGGCCAGTGTGAGGCACCAGGGCCAGTGACAGGCATGGTCACTGCCCAGCCTGGCTGCTCAGGCCCCACCGTGGAGGGACTCCTTGCAGGAACCCACAGCTCCTGCCTTCCACCCCACTGTGCCTCTGGGGTCCCCAGGGTGAGGTCTCCATATGTTTCCCATGGAGGAACCAAGGCTCCCTGCACCTTTCCCCCCTGCACAGCTGCAAACCCACAGCACTGAGCCCTTCCTGGGGTCACCCTTGTTGGGCCCTGACCTCCTGGTGCCCAGCCCTGTCCCCCAGCCCATGCCAGGCTCAGGGTCCCTGTGCCCACACAGGGCTGGGGGTGTCAGCATGGAAATCTGCTCACCAGCATTGCCCCCATGCCTGCTCCTATTACAGTGACCTGATGAGGGTCTTCTGGGTGAGAGATGGATGAGAATCTTGTTTCATGATCAGAAGGCTGGATTTATTGATATATGATATATAATACATTATAACTATACTAAAAAGAATAAAGAGAGAAGTTGCAGAGGCTGCTAAGCTAAGAATAGAATAGGAAAGAATGAATAACAAAGTTCTGTGTCCAGCAGAAAGCAAGGACAAACTCTCCTGTGAGTGGTCAGCAAATCCAAACACTCACAGAAGACCAATCACCGCTGCACCTGTTGCATTCCACACCAGCCAATAAAAATTGTTTACATTCTTCTTCTGGGGCCTCAGCTTCCCAGAAGATGAACAAATCCCAAAGAAAGGATTTCTATGAAAAAATGTCTGCGACATGCTCCAGCCAGGGCTTCTTTATTGCTTTCTTTAAAAACCTCTAATCTGGCATTTCACACCCTACTCTAAAGTCTGTGTTAAAAGGGGGGCTGGACTGCAGGATCACCCACACCCAAACTCCTTCCTATTTATCCTGTTCCTCTCCCTTATTTATCCAACCCTCATCCTCACTGATGCATCCGAGCCTGGGGAATGGGTCCTAGAGCAGAGAAGCTGCACTTGGAGCCCCAGCCAGGGCCAGCAGCTCATGTCACCCAGGTCACAGGGAGCCCAGCACCCCTCCAGCCCCAGCTCACCCAGTGATCCAAGCTGGCAGGAGGATTCTGATGATGTTCCATCCTCCTGCACCCGCTTTGGTTTGTTCTTCCCTCGTTCTCTGTGGCTGGGGGAAAGCAAGGGGAAGAAATCAATAAAAATTAACTCTGCAAATAAAAAAGGAATGAATCAGTAACTTGCAAGAGGCAGCAGATAAAATGGCCCATGGTGGCCCCATAAAGCATCTCTCAACACACCATTTATCACCAAGCCAGCATCTCTCAACATCATTTACTCAATACTGAAAGACATAAACCTGGCCTTGTAAATTTAGGAAAAGGAGTTGCAATGAAAATTCAGATTTTAACGTGGCTGATGGCTGTGCTTGGAGTTCTCTGTTTTTGGGGGTGTGCAGGGGGCCTTTGGCTGGGCCAGTTGGGATGGGTCACTCCAGAATTTCAGCTCCCTGGTGTGAACGGTGTTCACAGGGGTCCCAGGATGAGGGAAGAGACAAGGATTTGACTCCATGTTTCAGAAAGCTTGATTTATTATTTTATGGTATATATTACATTAAAACTATACTAAAGGAATAGAAGAAAGGATTTCATCAGAAGGCTGGCTAAGCTAAGAATAGACAGGAATGATAACAAAGGTTTGTGGCTTGGATTCTCTGTCCAAGCCAGCTGGGCTGTGATTGGCCATTAATTAGAAACAACCACATGAGACCAGTCACAGATGCACCTGTTGCATTCCACAGCAGCAGATAATCATTGTTTACATTTTGTTCCTGAGGCCTCCAGCTTCTCAGGAGGAAAAATCCTAAGGAAAGGATTTTCCATAAAAGATGTCTGCAACACCCTGGCACTGAACATCTGGTTGGAAAAGCTGAGGAGCTGTGCAGACCTCAGCATGTCCCCCTGGGAGCTGGGATGGAGTGACCAGACTCACTCCGCATCCAGCCCCAGCTCCTGCAGCCCCCAGGGTGCTCCTGCCCAGGCTCAGGCTCACTGTGGCTGTACCCTGCTGAAGGGCAGCTCTCTCCATCCCCTGTCTGACACAGAGAGCTCTTGTGAGCAACAAACCACAGCCCCAGCAGAGCCTCCCTGGCTGCAGCACAAGAGGAGGGGATGCTGGCTGGCCCTTGGGTAAAGCTGACTGGATTTTGTTCAGTGGCTTTTTCTTTCAAGAAGTTTGTAATACGGTGCCCAGGACATAGTGCAAGCTCTGTGTGAGACATGAATAACATTCCCTCATGTGACTGTTTGTACAGCTCAGGGCACTGCAGGTCAGCCTGAGGAGTGTTGTAAGAATGATGCAAGGCCCCCAGCCCTGAGAGCATGGAGCAAAGGAAGATAAAGAGGCATTCACAGGCCTGTGTGGGGTCCTGCACACAGTAGCTGAAGGCCCAGGGGGTCACAATTTCAGTGCATGTCCTTGGGATACCCCAGGGAAATGTGGCTCTGAAGCCTTGGGAAGGCTGACCTAAAACGGAGGCTGGACAGAGCTAAAGAATAAAGTAGAGATTAAAGAGTTAAGAATAAAGTTAAAGGATAAAGTAGAGATTTATGAAAATGCCTCAGTGGATCCACCTTGGGCAGCACCAGAGCCCAGCCAGGGCTGCACCCAAAATGAACCAAAATGGTCACAAAATGCACGACCAGGCACGGGGTCTCTCACTGTGATCAGTTCTGCTCCATTTGCACCTTGCAGTTCATTGTCCCATTCCAGCTTTAGCCCATCCAGTCCCATCCTTGTTTTTCTCTCTCCAGCCCACGGTGTTTGTGCTCTTGGGCTGAGATTTGGATCATTTGTCCTTGGTGCCCAGCTGGAGCAGGAATTGTTTTGTCTCCCTGCTCTGTGCACAGAGCTCACCATCCCCTCATGTGAACCCAGACCCACACACTAAAGCAGCACAGAATGTGAAAAATAGAAAAGCCAAAACCTGAGGCATCAGCTCTTTTCTGTCTGCACAAAATGTCATTATCAAACTCACCTTTGAAAGCCAGAGGATGAGCCCCCCATCAGCCTTGGAGAGACAATGTGTGACTTTGGGAGAAGAAAACCAAAAGGAAGTTCTGTGATCCCCATGGAAAACATGGACACTCAGGGAAAACAGGGGAACATTCTTGTAAATCCCAGCTAGCCACCAACACATGCTGTGCTTTGATGTCCTTGCCATGTCCCCTCATGTCCACCTCCTCACTGTGCACCTCCAGAGCCCCACTCAGAGCCTGGGCTCTGCTGCACCACTGGCTCCACATCTCCACACCTTCTGGCTGGATCTCCAGGTCCTCAACTGCTCCAGGTCACTCTTAATGAGCTCTGTCCTTGGCACAAAGCACCCAGTGAGAAAAGGCCGCTGCAGGTATATGGCACGATGGGTTTATTCCAGATTTTGTCCAAGAGCCAGTTGTTTGTACACTGTAAAGAGAAGCAGCTTTTCTCTCTCTTCTGTAGCGTTTCAGGATATATTTTGGATGTAGCCCTCTTAATTTGTGGTCAAATATGAAGACCAACAGCAATTCACACAGTGCTCTGCCCATTTAGGGAGCCACTAGTGCTGCTTAGCAATTGTACAGACTCACATTTTGGGGTTTAGCTCCCTAGTCCACACTGTTGGAAATGATACAAGTTTAAAAATTTTTTTACCAACTTTGGGATTTTTTTTTTGTCTTTGCCTTTTGTCTTTACATGAACTTGGAATGTACAGAGTTTGATTGTTTCTGACATTCTTGACCACATATTTTAGCATGTGCCAACCAGTGCCCTCCCAAACCACGCCTGCCTCAAAGCAGTGGCACAGCCAAGATTTTATTGGGAGAGCAGACTGGGCCTCTGGGGTGAGAGAGCCCTAAAATCAAGGAGCTCACAGCCCTTTGTGTGTGTGGCAGCCCTCAGACAGGTTTTACCATCAGGACAGAGGGGGATCAAGGCCTGCACTCCTTGGGTGGCTGTGGAAACTCGTCCTTGGCTCCCAAGTGCTGCCAGTCTCTGGTGTAACCACACACATGTTATTCCTCATGTTATTCCTGACATGCAAACTACATGGCCCAGCAGAGAGAGGCACAGAGGAGGTGGAAAAGAAACCAGAACCCACCCCTGGATTCTTGCAGCCTGCTGCTAATTAGGTGAGACATGGTAAGAGGAACCCCTGCTATCAGCCAAGCCAAGGGAATGTAAATATTTGCAAGTCTAGGTCACCAGGTCCATTATTTACTGTTCTGTCCTGTGACTTAAGGTTTGACATGAGACGTGAGGTTTTTAGAGGTTTGTTGTGTTTTGGTTCTTTTTTTCTTTTTTTTTTTTCTTTTTGCTCTGAGCGTCCCTTGATTTCTTGCCAGCAATTGAGCTGTGAAAGGGAGGGCTGCCCTCAGCATCCCACAGCCCCAAAACAATGATGCTACTGTGAGCTTTCCCCATTAATCCCAGGCTGCTGGGTGGCACAAGGTGTTGGGTGCTATGAGGCAGAAAGGAACGTGGGGCAGAGCTCTCAGCCTCCTGTCCTGCAGACAGACAGACAGCACTGCTGCCAGTGGGGACAGACAGCCACAGCAAGAGGGATGTGAGCTACAAAACCAGAGCCACAGACTCTCTCTTTGTTTCAGCAAGAACCTTCACTTTGCACATTGACACTGGACCTGGTCCACAGGCTCCCATTTCCAATTTCTTTGCCAGAAAATGGGGAAGGAAAATTATTTTTTATTTTAATTCAAAAGCAATATCTCACATTCAATGCAAAATCTGTATTCATCTACCCTATATTACCCAAAACCTCCTGTCTGTCAGCATCAGGCTGCTGCTTACCTCTTCTTTCCAAAGGTATTGATTAGATACAAGGATTTCTGTTGAGTTTTTGAGGGGTCCCCAGGACGAGGTGAGAGTTGAGAATCTGACTCCATATTCTCAGAAGGATATTATATTATATTATATTATATTATATTATATTATATTAATCACATTACATCACAGAATGCTATACTAATACTATACTAAAGAATACAGAAAGGATACAGACAGAAAATTTAACAAGAATAATAATTAAAAACTCGTGACTGACTCCTCAGAGTCTGACACCGCTGATGGTGATTGGTCATTAAGTAAAAACAATTCACATGAAACCAATCAAACATGCACCTGTTGGTAAACTAGCTCCAGACCACATTCCAAAGCAGCAAAAAAAAAAAAAGGAGAAGCAAATAGATAAGAATTGTTTTAATTTCTCTCTGAGGCTTCTCAGCTTCCCAGGAGAAGGAACCCTGGCAAAGGGATTTTTCCAGAAAATATGACAGTGAGAGATTTCAAATATAATATCTATAATAATATATATATAGTATAACAATTTTATTGTTCCATCTCCCCAGTAAGTTGGTTTTGCCCTTTGAGGGGAATCACATCCATCTTGATGCAGGCATTTTCCCCTGAGCAGCCCCCATTATTCCCCACTGCTGCCCACAGCTTCAGGCTTCCCCAGCCTGCACATGAACTATGATTAGTATAGTTACTGTCAAATAAGTAATATTCTGTCACTCATGGCAGGGCCTGGAAGAAATAAGACCTCTGGAGCTGGGAAAATTCAGAGATAAAGCCATATCCCTCTAAACCAGGTTCTGCAGACTTCCAGGAGCCTTTGTGCAGCTTGCCCTGGGAAACTGGGTAAAGAAAAGCAGAACAGATCTCCCTTCTTTGGGACAAGCTCTGAAATCAGCAACTATTTTCCATTTTCACTGGATTTTCATTTTTTTTACTTTTCTTCCAGAATGTAAAATACAGAGCGGACATTTCCTATGGGATGTTTGTTTCCAGAGATGTGGTTTGCCGATAAAAAAACCACTTCAATGTAAAATTTCTCAGTGGAAATTCCCCCCAGGAGCTGGGGGCTGCAGCTGATTCAGTGTGAATGGATTAAATCTCCAGGAACAGGAGCGTCAGCCACGTGGAAGGGATGGAGCAGGAAACCCAAATAATTTTTTTTTTAATTCTCTGTGCTCTCTGCTTGATCCTTCCCATGGATAAGAAGGGCAGGTGCTTGCCTGGGTTGGGTTTGTGGGGTTCCACAGCAACCTGGAGGTGCTCTGGTGCCCTGCCAGTGTCCCTCATGCTCAGGGCAGCTCACATTGATGGGGTTTCTGTGCTCAGAAAATACCCCCAATCTCAAAGGAAAACCCTCTCTACATCCCCCCACTGCTGGCCTCTCTCTGCAGGACTCAAACACCCCCAAAATCTCTGCAGATCCCAAACATCCCCAATGTCTCTGCAGGTCCCAAACACCCCAAAGTCCCTGCAGATCCCCAACACCCCCAAAGTGTCTGCAGATACCAAACACCCCCAAAATCTCTGCAGATCCCAAACATCCCCAATGTCTCTGCAGGTCCCAAACACCCCAAAGTCCCTGCAGATCCCCAACAGCCCCCAAAATCTCTGCAGATCCCAAACATCCCCAATGTCCCAAACATCCCAATCTCTCTCTAGGACCCAAACACTCCCAAATTCTCTGCAGGTCCCCAAATCCCCAAAGTCTCTGCAGGTCCCAAACACCCCCAATGTCTCTGCAGGACCCCTACACCCCAAATTCTCTGCTGGTCCTAAAAACCCCAATGTCTCTGCAGGACCCCAACACCCCAAAGTCTCTGCAGGACCCCTCAATCTCTGGCCACCTGCTGCTACAAAGCTGAAGGAGCACAGCAGGCAAAGGAGAGGAGATGGGAAATTTAATTTTATAAGGTTTTTAAGAAAGGAGATTAAATGGGGAGTGTGATGATGCTATAAATACCCCCAGGGAAATACCATCAAAGGAGAAAGGGGGATTATTCAAATGATGTGGAAACAGTAAAACAAGGAGAGCTGGGGCCAGGAGCTACAAATGGAAATATTTCAGACAAGACATAAAGGAAAACTGTCAGAGAAGTGAGAGTGATTAGGTGCAGAAATTGGCCATCCCTGCAGAGTCAGGCCCGTATCAGAGGCATTTAAGGAGGTGTAAACACACCTTGGGAGGGCATGCAGGCGTGACCTGGCGAGGGACAGGGGTCAGACATCCTAAAGGTAGTTCAAAACCCCCTCACCAAGCTGCTCTTGTGTCTGACACCTCACCATGAGCCCTGCAGAGCCTTGGAGCAGCCACAGAGCCCTGCAGCCCCAAACACACCTGAGGGTGCCAGAGCTGCTCATCCCTGCCTGAGGCATTGGAGCATTCCCAGGCACTCACCTTCCTCTTCCTCTCCAGCTTCTCAGCCTTTCTCCCTTTTTCTGCTTTCCTTTCCCTGTCCTGTGACTGAAGGAAACAAAGGCTGGTGGAGCCATATGCTGACTTTTCTGGTCCAGGATGAAATATGAAATAAAATATTCCAGCCAGCTCGCCACTGTGTAACTTGGCAGAGTAGTGTGAGTAGCTAATGAGTAAAGCTGAAGTTGGCTGTGCAATTAAAAGTGATATATTTTTATATATAAATGATGAGTTTTCCATCCTCAAAGCTGATAAATTTCTCAGGCTAAATTTCTCGAGCTAAGAGCCTTTTGTGGCCACATTTTTACACAGCACAATTTTTTTTCCTCTGCTCCCCTCCAAAAAGAAAAAAATAAAATAAAAAAGACCAGTTTTCCCATCTACTTAATGGGCTGTAAATACTTTTCTGCTAAGATGAAAAGTCCATTCGATTTGCATTAAATCTTCATCATTACCAGCTCTTGAGAGACTGCAGCAAGGCTGGGTACTGACACACAATATTGCATCTTTTTCTGGAAACCTTCCCTTAGAGATCCCAAGGGGGGAAGAAGAAACAAAAAATAAAACCTCGTGGTTTGGTATTGGGACACACCTACTTGCTGGAAAGGGAATTATAAATCCTGGGGTCTCGTTCTCAGCCTTGGTGCTGTTAGGGCAAGATCTGCCCTGTCTCAGAGCATCTCTGATGGAGGAATTTCCCTGCCAACAGCCCTGGGAAGCAGGAGGATGGAGCCACCATGGCTGGTGCTGCAGGACCTGGCCATGTGCAAGGTTTTAATCCTTGGGAGCAAAGAGAACCAAGGGAAAAGGATCTGTTCCCCCAAAATATCCCACAGGGTCACCCAGGGGGCGACCACAGCTGTGCTCCTCAGACTGGCACGCTCTGCTTTACACCAATTTCCTGGGTTCTGACACAGAACCAGCACAGAACATCTCTGAAGCCTTCCCTCCTGCAGGCCAGAGCACAGTGAGTTCAGCTCCCCTGAGTTCCCAGGCTGGGAGCCCACCAGCAGCACCAGCACCTCAAAACTCACCAGAGAGGTGCAAAAGGCTTCCAGCCAGCACCTTCCAGTCTCAAAGACAAAGCAACATGAGAATGGAGGTGGGGTGGGCAGAGAAATCCCTTCCAGAGGCAGCTGATGCCCACCTGGGGAGGGCTGAGAGGCACAGCATCCCCTCCCAGCTGTGGCTGCACAAACTCTCCCATCAGGGCTGTTTATTGTCTCTGCCATAAAAGGGTTTCAATCAAGCTGGGACAGTAAAGTCGAGTTTAAATTAAACTGCCCCATTTAGTCACAATGAAGGCTGTTTGCATCTGAAACTCTGCCTTGGACCAATAGCACAGATTTGGCTTGTAGCACTTAAAGCAGCTGTCTTCATAAAAGCTAATAAAATACCGTTGGATAATTAAAAGCTTTAATTAAAAATGCAAAGTCCAAATTGTTTCATATTAACAAGGAAACTTGTTTTGACATCTGAAATCGCTGCACAAGCTGAATTCCCACGTATTCTCTCCAGGCTATTTCGAGTTTGCTGCGTAGCTGGAAATGTCTCCCCACTCAGTGCAGTCACCATGTGGTGCTGGGGACGTGCACCACAAATTGATGCTGCTTGTTTTACAACTTCACTTTTAATTATCACAGGCTGAGGCAGCAGTGGGCTTATTTGCATGGCAATCCCTGAGCAAAGCCTAGGGATGGAGCAGGGTATAAAATATGTAACTTGCAGGCACAGGCTGCCAAGCTCAAGGGAGAGCTGAGCAGAGCAGCAGGGCCAGCCTTGGGTGGAGATTTCAGCCACACTCAGTGTCACCACCATGATCCCTTCCTGCAGCCTGCAGGAAGGTTGGAAATGGAATTTGGTGTGGCCTGGCTGGGGATGAAGAGGCTGAGCCTGGATACAGGAGTTGGTTTTGAATGTGGGGTTTGAGTCCATGGATGGTCCCCTGTCTGCAACAGCTCAAATGCACGAGTTTTGTGTCTGTTTCTTGTTTCTCCTTTTGTCCATGTCTGGGTGAACTGGAGCACTTCTCACTTACATGAAATCTTATTTCCTGCTGGACAAGCACAAGCCTGGACACAGCTGGGGATGTTCCAGGTGTGGGGCACCTACAGGAGCACAAAACACTGTGGGAGAGAAGAGAAGAGAAGAGAAGAGAAGAGAAGAGAAGAGAAGAGAAGAGAAGAGAAGAGAAGAGAAGAGAAGAGAAGAGAAGAGAAGAGAAGAGAAGAGAAGAGAAGAGAAGAGAAGAGAAGAGAAGAGAAGAGAAGAGAAGAGAAGAGAAGAGAAGAGAAGAGAAGAGAGAAGAGAAGAGAAGAGAAGAGAAGAGAAGAGAAGAGAAGAGAAGAGAAGAGAAGAGAAGAGAAGAGAAGAGAAGAGAAGAGAAGAGAAGAGAAGAGAAGAGAAGAGAAGAGAAGAGAAGAGAAGAGAAGAGAAGAGAGAAGAGAAAAGCTCTGCCCTGTGCCTGGGATTGCTGGAGGCTCTCAGATCCTCATTTCAAAGCCCCCTGAGGCTGCAGAGCCAGTGGGAAACTTCTGCTTCATCCACGCTGTTCCCTTTGGACCCTCCTCACCATCAGACCCTCTTCAGCTGGGGCTGATGGGGGTGCAATTCTCATCCCCTCCTCTCATCTTGGAACAGAACACTCCTGTAATGAGCACTGGTGAAACAGCAGTAAATCCATCAGTTCACCCTTGGGAATGCAGATCCATAAGGCTTAAATCCAACGGGGACTGATTTAATTGTGTAATTTGGCATTCCTCAGAGCACAGAGCAACCAGCCTCTCCAAGCAGCAGCTGTTACACACTCAGCCCCACTGCAGCTTCTCCTCTGGCTGCTCCCCCCTTTCCAGGCCTTTGGAAATGGAGAATCCACCCCAGAGCTGCCAAGGGGATCTGGTGGTTGCTGCCATTACTTTGGAAATGGCATCTCCTTTCCAGGTGCCACTGCCCAGTTTCATCTCCAAGACACTGGATCCTGAGGGACCATTGTATGACTTGATGAATTTGGAGGTCTTTTCCAACCTTAATGATTCATGACTTATTGGATCATAAGAAAGCAGATTTCTTTTTCCATTTCACATGCTCCTATAGGGGTTTAATTAGAATAAACTTCAAACATTTGCATTTCAACAGCCAATGGCTTTGTTTTTGTCTTTTTTTGCATTTTATTGGTATTTTTCTCTCCAAGGAAAACCATCAAAAATTAAAATCTGGCTTTTGTCCAAATCTGTTTAAAACCATGAGCAGATTCCCATGCCTTGGTGCTTTTTCCTCCCCTCCTTCCACCTTGACAGTTCTGGTTTTGTTTTGTACAATGAGTATTTACCCATCAGAGCCCCAGGGCTGTGGGATCATACCTGGGATAAAGGCTGGGCTTGGCACTCACACTGGCACCTGGATGCATTTCTCTGCCAAGCAACCACTGGCAAAAGGTTTCTTTTACTCCTGCCTCATCTTCCCCACCTGCAGGACGAAGAGATGATGAACTCACCTCCTCTGCAAAGTGCTTTGTAAAAGCCTCTTTTTCTCATGGCTCTGCTGACTTCTGGAGGGTGGAAATTCTGAATTTCTCAGCAGTCTGTGGCAGCTCCACCAATTTCTGCTCTCAGCTTGATCCACTCTGCTGAAGAATGTGTGCAGGGATTTTTCTCATCTTCCCACCCATTTCTGTCCTGGCCCTGGGTGTAAGGGGATGCAAAAGTGGCTTTGGATCCTCTCTGTTGTATCAGTTCCCCTGCAGTCATGGCCACTTTTTGGTTGTCCCAGCTATGTGTCACACGCTGGAAGAAACAGAAAAATAAAAAAATAGTAAGTTTGAAACATCAGAGAAACCATTTTTCTACTGTTAGAGCGGTTCAAATGGGAATTTTTTTGAGGGAAAAATTTGCCCAAAAAGGTTTTGCACTCTCCATGCTTGCAGATATTCAAACCCAACTGGACATGGCACTGAGCAGTTTGTTCCATCTGAGCCTTCTCTAAGCAGAGGGGCTGGACCTGAACCTTCCAGAGGCACCTCCTAACCACAGTAATCCTGTGCAATTGTCATCCTGCACAAGATTATCCTCCATCCTGGGCACCCAACACAGGAGCTTTGCATTTCCACTCTGCACACAGCCCCAGGAGCATTTTCTGTGGCTGAGGGGAGCTCTGGTCATGCTGGGTTTCAGTCAGTCACAATAAAACCAATTAATGTGAAAAATCAAAGGCAAACTATGCAAGACACTCAAGAAAATTAAACTGAATTGATTTTTCAAGTGGATTAAGCTAAGTCACATTATGCTTCTTTGTACTGTTTTTAGCAGAATTAAAATGACCACGGCTCAGTTTAGTTCTCCTTAAATGAATGAAAGGGAACTGAATCCCTTGTAAGATCCTCCTACCAATATTTAATCCATAAACATTTATTTAATCTTGCTTTTCTTTCCTAAGTGTCCTGATGAGCCTGAGCCAACACCTGAGACTCTCTCTGAGTCAGTGGCAGGGGACAGATGCCTCTGGAAGGTGCTGCTGACAGAGGTGTGTGCCCAAGGCAGGCCAGAGGCATTTCATCAGCATCTCCAAGGAATCTCTCAACAACCTCCCCCTATAATGCAGGGCAGTAAAAAAACCACCCAAACTTGGGGAAATCACTCCCTCTCTTTGCCTGAGGGGCAGACGTGTGATGGGTGAGGGGGGTTCAGTTGCAAACAGCATCATTTTGATCCCACAGGTGTCTTCAGGAATAAAAGGAAAGGGAGCAGTGGTGGCTGCCCCAGCAGCAGGGCTGTGGTAGGTGGCACTCTCTCAGTGTGGGGACTGGGACAATGGACCCTGGCTGTGCAGGAACAGCTCCTTGTGTTGTCACCCTCCAGAGGGTGAGAATTTGCTGGTCAGCATTGCAGAGGTTCCATCCAAAGGGAGGGTTTGGTGCGATGTGGGGTCTGATTCCAGCTTCACTCTGGGCAACCCCACATCAGCCTCACAGCACTTTGGGGAACAGCCTGGGGCTTGGGGTTCTCTGCCATGCACCCCTGCATCCTCCTCATGCCTCAGGTTAAATTTTCTATTTTCACATTCTGTGCTGCTTTAGTGTGTGGGTCTGAGCTTCATATCAGGAGATGGTGAGCTCTGTGCACAGAGCAGGGAGACAAAACAATTCCTGCTCCAGCTGGGCACCAGGGACAAATGATCCAAATCTCAGGCCAAGAGCACAAACACTGTGGGCTGAAGAGAGAAAAAACCAGGATGGGACTTTATAACCTAAAGCTGGAATTGGACAATGAACTCCAATATGCAAATGGAGCAGAACTGATCACAGTGACAGACCCTGTGTGCATTTTGGGACCATTTTGGTTCATTTTGGGTGCAGCCCTGGCTGGGCTCTTGTGCTGCCCAAGGCGGATCCATTGAGGAGATCTTTTTAATAAATCCCTGCTTTATTCTTTAACTCTGTCCAGCCTCTGTCCTCGGTCAGCCTGCACAAGGCATCACTCCAACCCACAACCACACACAGGGATGGGGGTCTGACAGCAGAAGGGTCTTCCTGATGCCAGGCCGTGCAGGCGGCATCTGTTTTATCCTGCAGAGCTGCTCCCTGCACAGGGCAGCGTCCAGCTCGGATTAGACACACTCTCCTGCCGCCTACAGGCTCTAGGGCTGCTTTGCATGGCTCAACTCTCCTTTAAATGAGAAATTATTCCTGCCTGAAACTGCGAGAACACACCACAAGATTAGTGATCTCTGTGGTGGTGTTCACAGGGGTCCCAGGACGAGGGAAGAGATGAGAATCTTGACTCCATGTTTCAGAAGGCTGATTTATTATTTTATTATATATATCATATTAAAAGAAAATGATATATTAAAACTATACTAAAAGAATAGAAGAAAGGATTTCATCAGAAGGCTTGAAAGGAATGATAATAAAATCTTGTGACTGACCAGAGAGTCCAAGACAGCCGGACTGTGATTGGCCATTAATTAAAAACAACCACATAAGACCAATCACAGATGCACCTGTTGCATTCCACAGCAGCAGATAATTATTTTTTACATTTTGTTTCTGAGGCTTCTCAGGAGAAAAGATCCTAACGAAAGGATTTTTCATAAAACATGTCTGTGATACATCTCTGCAGACATTTGGGGTCCAGGCAGCACAAGCTCTTCTCTTCATTACTGGTACCCATTAGTTTTGCTTTTGCTGAGGAAAATGGGGTGATATTTATACCCTGCTGGGATTTATGAGGCTCAGCCACATTACCCTGTGTGGATCCAAACTCAGACAGTTTTAATCTTGCTGAGATTTCTACTGGAGACTTAAAAGGAGCCGGAATAGAGACACCGATAAAGCTCAGGCTTTCCACATACTAAATCACTGTGGGCTGACTGCTGCTGTTTATCACTGTGAGGAAAGACCAGGACAAAGTCAAAGTGGGGAAGCATAAAACCTCGGTGTTTCTTGCCCTCTGCTCTAAGGTGGCATTGGAGAGAGACCCAACATCCCTCTTGGTGCAGGGAATTCCTGCCCTGTGCCTTTGATCATCCCACAACCTGCTAACGCCTCATCACAAGCTGTCACTAAAGCGGGGCGAGAACAGCTCTGAAAACATCCCGTAATCACCACGCTTCTCCCATTCCCTGTCAAGATGAGACCTGGAATTATTCAGCAGGAGATAAAGCAGAGTTAGCTCCCAGCCTGACCCTGCTCTTGGGGGACTCACCAGGATGCTGAGTTCATGCATCTTGTCTGCAGTGAGATGGGCAGGGAGTTTGGTCTTTGTTGCTCACACTGTGGGTTCATGCCCTTCTTATCTGGCTGTTTCTCATTCTCTCTGGGCCTGACAAGAAAGCCCCTCTTGGATTTGAAACATGTTCTCCAGGGAAGTTTTATCAGGACTTGTGGAAAGTTCCACTTTTAGCAAATTAAAGGAAAATAAAAATCCATGAATTTGCTGGCGTGTTGTGCTTGCTGTCCCAGCAGCCAGTGTGATGTTACAAATCCAAACCTTACCATGCAGAAAGGCAATGCTGTACTGGTGGGCTATGCTGGCTCATGTGCGATTCTATGGGATTTGCTTTTTCCACTTGGTGACAGCACTGAGCTGTTTATAAGCAAGATAAGCCCTCAGATGCAACTTTGCAAAAAATCAGTAAAACCAGATATCAGACTCCACAGCTCAGCTGGTTAGAGACAGTTTGTCTTTCAGCTAAATGTAAACACTGGGAACAGCATCCACCTGGAAGAACCCCTGAGTTCACAGCACTTCTAAGAAAGATCCCCCTGGTTTTGGCTACAATGCTTGTGTCAGAGGCACCTTCAGGTGGGTATGGCACACTGCAGCTGCAAAAGAAAAAACTTTTGTTAATAAGTAAACTCAGGCAATGCACATTTTACAAATGCAAATTCTGCCATCCATGGCTTTAAAAACTGCTGGAAGAGGAGTGTGTACAGTAAGGGTATTTTTCTCCTTTCTAACCTCATACATGTGGTAAGAATCACCAGGGACCGGTGGATGGAAAGTACCAAAATGGGAAGAAATAATTGCCCTTTCCTTTTTTTTTTTTTTTTTTTTTTTTGCTGGCATGATGTTTGGCAAAAGTTCCTTTTGGCAGAAGTTTGGTTTTCAAGCAGTTTTAAAGCAGAATTCATTCCAACTTTGCAAAACTGTGATTTTACCAGGGCTGGTTTTACCCATTGCTCAGAGCAAAGCTGAGTATTGGGCTGGTGGAATGCCCTGATGTTCTCTGCCTCCACACAGCCTGTGCCTGGCTGCAGCCCCAGCACAATCTGAGGGAGAGTGTGAGATTTGGCTTCATCATCACACTTAACACCTATTTTTTATTTTATAAACCTGGGCTGGTTGTGGCTGAAAGCAAGAAGCAGATGGTTTTAACTGCAGAAATAAGTTACACCCCATTCAGAGGCCACTTTTCTGAATAAACTATTGGGAAAAAAAATCTCTCTCCTTTTCAAGATCCAAATCCTTCTACTGCCCAGGGTACCTCAATTTGATCCCATCTCAAACCACCAACCCATCCTAAGCAGGGGTGTGCTACCCAAGGAATTTCTCCAGCAATCATTTCTTCTTTCAGAAAGCCAAAGCCAAGCAAAACCAGTTTTTCTGCAAGCTCATGCAGCTAGGGAGGAGAGAACTTGCTGATAAGCATCTTGGATGGCTGCAGGATAAATTTATGTCTGATCTGTTCCCTAATACAAAATGTTTTGGTTGTTTTCTCTCCTCGGCAATTGTACATGAAAATCAAAGTTAATGGGATGAGAATTAAATACCCTCAGGATGGGGAAATAAACCTTGACTTCTGGCAACATTTGAGAGGTTTTGTACAAAATAAAGTCATGTGAACAGCAGTGTAAAACCTTCAGCATGAGATTTCCCACAGCACTTTGTACCTTAAAACACATTTGACATGTGAGGACAGGGGAACATTTGTTTGGCTCCATCCTGTGATGTGACATGACAGAGCCCTGAAGCCACCAGATGTCCCATGACAGCGTCAGAAGGATTTACCAGGCTGGAACAAGGGACCAGCCCTCTCATATGGGTGACCACTGCCATAGGGACAAGGCCAGTCAGGACCCAGGGCAGGTCCACTCCATCCCTGAGGATTCTTTGGGATGTCTCAGGGCTTTTGCTGCTCAGAGTGACCCCGAGATGAGTTAAACAGTCTCTTTTCTCAGCCTGGTGGTCAAAGAAGGAGTTAGAGCTCTTCAGTTCTCATTCTCAAGGTTGTTTATTGTTTCTTATCTATAAAATTCTTTCTCTGGCCTGCCAAGGTCTGCTCAGCAGATCAGACAGAGGCACTCTGCCTGCCTCCAGGGCAGTGTTATCTTTTTATACTAAAAACTACGTGTACAATATTTACCATAACTTCCCAATACCTATCACCTATGTTAGACAGTGAGCTTCTACTCTAAACCAATCCAAAAGTGCCACCATCACAGCAGAAGATGGAGGCCAAGAAGAAGAAGAAGGAGAAAGGCTGAACACGCCCAGATTCCTCCATCTTGCCTCCTGAACCCCCATTCTAAAAACCCCCAAAAAATCCATTTTTCACCCTGTGACAAACTAACTATTATTCTACTTAGACTTTCATGGCTTGCAGATCCTCATATAAGGCTGGTCATTTTTTCCATGGGTCATAATCAAAGTCACAGGTGTCTTGGGCTCTGTGCCAGGGTCTCTGAGCCCCCTGGCAGGGGTTTGGGCCATCCTGGACAGCCATGATGTCCTGAATTCCGACAGGGACGTGCAGAGCTTCCCATCTCAAACCTGAGTTTGGATCATTCCTGGTGCTCCAGAGCAGCAAGGTGAATGCTGGAGGGGTGACAAGGGTGATAAAGTGGCAACAGCCCTGCAGGCTGAAGGCTGGACTCCTGTCACAGCAGAGGAGAAACACAAGAAAATGAAAAAAATTAAAGCACCAAGGAGGAAAATGTGATGGGGCAGTGCCAAGGGCAGGCAGTGTCCTGTCACCTCCACAGGTTACACTGTGCTCCTCGTGTGCAGCATCAGGAGATGGAGCCACGGGTCCCAACCCCATCTCCAGGGCACCACCAGCAACCTGCAGATCCCAAAATTCTGTGTATTGAGACAGAGGACAGGAATTTTATTGTTATATTTTTTGAAAAATCTTCTTTGCACAGGATTTTTCTCCTGGAAGCTGAAAAGCCTCAAAGCGAAATGAAAACAATAATTATTTGATTTGCTTCTCTCTGTTTTGCTTCTTTGGAATGTGGCTTAGACATTGCTTACCAACAAGTGAATGTTTGATTAGTTCTATGTGAATTGTTTCAACTTAATGGCCAATCACAGCCAGTGTGTCAAAACTCTTTTAGAAAGAGTCACAGGCTTTTATTATTCATTCTTGTTAAGCCTTCTGATGTATTCTTTGTCTTTAGTATAGTTTTAGTATAGCATTAATATACTGTAATGTAATGTAATGTAATATAATATAATATAATATAATATAATATAATAATAAATCAGTCTTCTAAAAATATAGAGTCAAATTTCTCATCTCTCACCTCGTCCTAGGGACCTCACAAACACCATACAGGAATACCAGCCCAAGATATTTGCTGCCATTAACAAGCCTCATTCACCACCAGACATTAAAAGATCCTTATTTAACAGGAGAACTCGCTGACCTGAGGTAACTTTTGGAAACCAGGCCAGAAGCAGAATAAGGGGGAGAAGCCAAACCCAAGGAGTCACTGCTCCACTTTCCTTTGCCCTGTTCTCCCCACCCAGCAGGGATGCACAGCTCTGAGCCTCCTGCTCAAGCTGCCATCCCAGCCCTGAGCGGAGGACACAACATCACCCTGTGATAACACAGCAGCTCCTCCTTTCCACTGACACACTCACACCCAGCAAACACAGTGCCTCAAGCAAGAGGCTTGGATGACAATCCACTTCTAATTCATCCTCCTGCTCTGGTTAGGATTCATTTTCAGCAGCTCTACCTGGAAATGCCAGCCAGCAGCAGCCTGCAGGATCCCCCCTTGCTGGTGGTCACCTGGGTCACTGAGGCTCCCACAGAGAAGCTGGAGGAACGTGCTGGTATCTGAATATGGCAAGAAACAGCCCCTTTTTTTCCCCATATCCAGATTTCCCAACCCACTGAGTACACTGTGCTACAGGTTTTCACACACTAGATGTCAGCAGAAGAATAAAAATCATTCTGGTGCTCCAGCTTAAAACTGGCAGGGATTTCCATTGGGCCACTAAAATTCACAACCTGACACCAATAAATCCATTTGCTGCAGACTGGGCAAAGGGTGGCAGGGAAAGCCCACCCAGGGGAGGCTTGGTGTCTCTGTAAATCCTGGATGGAGAAAGCCACAACCCTGAACTGACTTGTCTGCCTCAGCAGAATCCTGACACACTCAGGGACACAAAAAGAGCTTTTCTTCTCACACCCATTTTTGGTGGTGGGGGATCTGCTGCTGGCCCAGGGCCCAGCATTTCTGGCTGAGCTGATTTAACCCCCCAGCTCTCCAGCTTGTCCTGCTGGGGATTTGAAGCTGGGGATTGTGAAGGAGCCCTGCAGGTATGACCTGCCCCTTGCTCCGCTGGCAGAACAACAAACCACAGTACAAAACACTTTTCTTCACCAGGAGAAACAGTGCTGTGCTATCAGCTTTTGTATCTTTATGCAGCAATAAACTCAGAGTGCAGCCCTTGCAGCAGAGGGGACTGAATCAGTGTAACCAGCCACCCACAGCTGTACCTGCTTGTCCTGAGCTGGGCTGTCACCCTCTCCCAGCAGCTTGTACCCACTTTTGGACATGACTTGGGAGATTTGAGCTCCTCTGCTGGCCTCTTTGTACAAAAGCAGGAGAATGGATCACTGAGCCTTGGGAAAACCTTCCCCACCCCAAAACTTTGCCCCTACAGACTCAGCTGTACCTTCATTGCACTCTTGACTTGGGGCCACCTACCTGCTCAGGGCAGAGAGCATCTTAGAGCACATCCCAGAACATCCATGTGGGATTCCCAAACCCAGAGCTGGGTTGCAGCCTAGGGGTCCCCTTCTAATTCCACCAGTGTGTGGAGATGCCCAAGGCTTTGGGGCATTCAAAGCTTTCCTTCCAAACCACACTCTCACCTGTAGCAGCTGAACCAGCCAAAATGGCATTGCAGCTTTTGGAATACATCATGGGTCACTACTTGCCCCCAAATTCTTCTCCCTGGCTAAAGCCCTGGAGATGGATGAGCTCTCAGGGCTCTCCCAGGCAAATTGGTCTCCCCTTTCCCAGGGTCTAGGATTTCAGACCCTCCCCATCCCAGCCCAAGGTGTCTCCCCGTGCACTGACCCTGCAGGACACAGTTCAAAGCCTCCAACAGGAAAAACAGGAAAATCCTCCCTGGCTCTCCCCGCTGACATAGTTTCGGTCTGGTTCTTGGCGTCAAAGGAGGCATTCAGCTCCACCTCGGCCCGAGGGAGGGCCCCATGTGCTGCTTGGTCCCTCTCAGCAGATGCCAGGAGGCCCCCGAGGGAGGACACCGTGGTGGGGAGCTCCCAGCAGGTGCCATAAATTCCTGCCAGAGAAGTTTTGGGGGCACCAACCCCCTGCTCTGCTCCAGGAGGCAAATTTTGCGTTTAACTGAGGCACGAAGGGGGAAATGTCTGCTCCCTTCTGGAGGCACTGGAGCCTTTCAGCATCTCCCAGCTGGAGGGAGCAACAAGGAGCCAGGGAGAGGCTGCAGGGTGTGAGGTTAAACCTTCTGCTGGGTTTTACAGCCAGGAGATGGCGACTCAGCCCACGCAGGGAACGGATAACTGGGAAACGCTCAGGGTCTCCAGCGGCAGGCTGGCTCCAGCCCTGCTGTGTTGTGGCAGAAAAGAGAGCAGAGATGCTTGGGCATACACATGGAGGGCACAGTCCCAGTGCCAGCAGCTCCTGGCTCTGGTGAGGGACAAGGAGGAGCTCAAATGCAGGATCCTTCCCTCTGTTCCATGCAGCACGCACAGTACCGTGCTGCAGTCAGGGAGACGTTCAGAAACTCGTGGCTGAAAGGGGAGCACAGGTGCTTGGGCACACACATGGAGAGCACAGTCCCAGTGCCAGCAGCTCCTGCCTCTGGTGAGGGATAAAGAGGAGCTCAAATGCAGGATCCTTCCCTCTGTTCCATGCAGCACACACGGTACCATGCTGCACTTAGGGAGACGTTCAGAAATTCCTCCTGTGAGAAGTTTGTCACCCTCCAGAGCACCAAGACTGCTCCCATCTCACCTCCTGACTTCCTCACTGACAGCACTTAGCCTCTGTTTATGCCCCCTGCCCAGCCCTAGCCTCAGGCCAAGAGGTGGGGAGCAGATTTCAGTGACATAAGGAGGCTGCATTTCCTGCTCAGCAGGTTCATGGCTCTGCTCATCCATGGGGTTTCAGCTCCTGCACACAGCTCAGGGCAGGGCAGTGCCCAGGGAAGGGACACAGCCTGTGTGTCACCCCTGGGTCACATGGAAGGGTGACACACTGGCCAAGCCAGGAGCTGGGAGCAGGCCCAGAGGACACAGGTCTGAGCATCCTGTGAGCCTGGGCTCACACAACACTGACTCCAGTGCTGCCATCCCATTAAAAGGGATAAACCACTGATCCCTTGGAGATCAGGGACTGTGCCACCCCCACCAGGGACATAGGGGATAAGCAACACCCTCCAGAACCCTGCTGGGGCTCCCCAAAGCAAAGCCTCATTCTCCACAGCCTGCTCCAAATGCCATATGAACACCCTCAGGGAGATCCCAGCTCCACTTCCAACCCTTCACCTACAGATTTCCTGCAGCTGCTTCACACATGACTTCAGGAATCAGCTCAGATCTGAGCAGCTCCAGCCTGGTCTGTGCTCACCAGAGGGAGATGCTTGGGACTGGGAGGCAGCCCATCTGCAGAGCAGAGCTTGCCTTTGAAGAACCACCCTCTGACTTTTGGCTTCTCAAAAATGCAACCACAGAAAAGAATTTTTCTCTCCAGGCCTCATCTGGCAGGGTCCTTGCTCTGAGGGCTCAGCTTCCAGCATAAAAGCAAGAAATTCTTCCAGATCTAATGCTGGAACTGCCAGGGTTAGATGTAGCACAGAGCAGGGTCCCCTCTGGGTCTGTCTGACATCACTCATCTCCCCACATGGCACCTGCAGACATTATCCTGATGGCAGCTGCAGAAGATGCTCCAGCTTTCCGATGCCTTTTGCATCCATCAGCTCTTTCCCACATCTTCTTCCCACTCCTTACACTGCTGTTTGCTGTCCTGTCACCAAATTCATCAGCATCACACATGGATGGAGATTTCCTGTGGGTCACACACATCCTATTGCTGATCTGATGCTCAGTCTCCCTGCCCCAGCCCTCAACAGCATCAAAACCCACTTTCCCAGAGTGAGACCTCCTGGAATTCACCACATTCACAAGGCCAGCACATCCATTGGTCAATTGATGTGTTGAATTCACAAGCAGACTGAGTGCCCAAATCACACCCAGGCCAACAAGGTAAAAACATCCCTGTCCTGTACAAGCATCTGAGGCATTTTTCTCCAGGTCTGATGGCACACACACCATGGTGCATTTTTCTCCAGGGCTGATGGCACACACACCATGGTGCATTTTTCTCCAGGGCTGATGGCACACACACCATGGTGCATTTTTCTCCAGGGCTGATGGCACACACACCATGGTGAATCTCCCAAGCCTAAGGCAGAGCAATGCTGCCATAAATATTCTGCTTTGGACCACTTCAAACAGCATCTTGCAGATCAAAGCATTGGGGAAAGCAAGGACACGTTGATCCCACTATACAATCATGCAGAAGTGGTCCTGCAGCCCCCTCAACCCCCCTGCCCTGCTGAGAGCTGCTGTCAGCAGCAGTTGGGGTGACAATGTTATTGAAAGAACCCTTTCCCATTCCTCCCCCCAGCCATGGGGTGATGCAGCACTGGCTTCATGGCTTAATGTGAACCAGCTTTGGTAAATATAATGAAATCGTAAAAAAGAGGGGAAATTTCAGCACTAAAGAACTGAAGTCTCTCATGCAACTGTACTTTCCCTTTGGCTAAATTGATGTGAATGGTGGATAGACTCTGATTCTCATGGGAACCCATCCATTTGCTGTTTATCTACAATGCAATAAAAATAATATTAAAATAGTTTGTGCAGTAGAAAGAGCTGGGAAAAAAAAATTGACACCTGATGCTGCTCTTCTCCCTTGTCTGAAATCCAATAGCTGAGCTCTGGGAGCAGGCATGTCCATGCCATTACAGCTCAGACACTCCCAGACTTTGTCTTGAACAGAAACTGGGAGGAAATTATCCTTCTACAGGTCTGAAATGTTTTTGTGAGGTTATTGAAGCAGCAGGTATGGCTCTGGCATCTCACCCTGAGACCACAGCCCAGGGCTCCATTCCACCCTCCTGTAGTGGGGAGAACAGATGAAAATATCAAAACCCACATGGCATTAAGGCATTGTGTTAAAAGGCAGTGTTATAAAAACCTAAATGCTGCAGGAAAGCCTAATTTTGTATCAAACCTCTCCAAACTACATAAAAGAGGGAAAGATGTCATAAAGTGCTGAACCCAAGTGCCAGAGGGACAGGGCAGTGCTGGATCTCCAGTCATGCCCCCAGACAGGCTGTGCCCTTCAACACACACATGTGCTGGGGGTGGTTTACTGAAGAAGTTTTGAATTAAAACTGCTGAGGAGCAAAGCAGCAGGCTTGGGAATCTCTGCAAAGCAAAGGTGGAGGGGGGAGAGGTGATAGTTCCTCCTGGCACTGAGCCTTGGATTCAGGTCTGCACTACATTGGGCACTGCCTGGCTGGGCAGCACCTTTGCTGTTACAAAGTGAAGCTTTTCAGTCATCATTCACTTTTACTCCTTTTTACAAGTTTTAGTAACACTCCCATAAACAGGTTTTTAATGCAATCCATTTTCTCTGACACACTGCATGTTAAAGATTAGCAGAGGTTTTTTATGGCAGGTAATAAAGAACTCTGATGTCAAATATTTTAACAAGCCAAGTGCTCCATGGGAAAAGCCCAAGGGGCTCCAAATGCACTTCTGCTCTGCAGCCTCTGTCAGGGAGAGGGCAAAAACACTGAGATTTTTCTGGGAAAATACCTTAGATTTTATCTAATTTTTGGAAAAGAACAAAGTGCCTCCAACCACACCACTGAACTCAAGAGCTTCCCAGGCAGGCATTTCCTGCACTCCATGCAGAGCTAGCTGTTCCTCCCTCAGCATCCTCATGGATTTGTTCAAAGGAGACTCTACCTTAAGAAAAGAGAGAATTTAGGGTTATCTTTTGTGAGCTGCAGTTTATCCTCTCCAACACATCCACCCAGATCTGCCTGCAGCCATGGTCTGCTATGCACACCACAGGGATGAGCCCACAAGGGGTTTTCTATCCCAAGTGAAGCTGCTGGCTGGAGGCATTGCATCCAGAATTCACAGAATTTACAGAATCACTGGGTTGGAAAAGACCTCAAAGATCATTGAGTCACAGAATCACAAGGTTGGAAGAGACCTTCAAGATCATCAAGTCCAACCCAGCCCCAACACCTCAACCAAACCCTGGCCCCCAGTGCCACATCCAGGCTTTGTTAAACACACCCAGGGATGGGGACTGCACTACCTCCCTGGGCAGAACATTCCAGAACTTTATCACCCTTTCTGTAAAACACTTTTTCCTAATATCCAACCTATATTTCCCTCAGTGCAGTTTGAGACTGTGTTCTCTGGTTCTGTCAGTGCTGCCTGGTGAAAGAGCCCAGCCCCACCTGAGCACAACCACCTTTCAGCGAGTTGTAGAGAGTGGTAAGATCACCCTTGAGTCGCCTTTTCTCCAGGCTATCCCCTGGCTGCAGCCAGTGGGGACAAGGAGGTGGTGAACACCAGCACATCATCACAGCACCCTCCCAACCCACAGCAGAGAAAATGTCATTTGCCAGGGCATGGGGCGACACCTGTGCAAATGGTGAGTCTTGTGGGAATCCATAAAATCAGAGGGTTTTGGGAAAGCTGCAAAAGGCCTCAGAGACAGCAGAACTGTGATTAGAGCTAAGCAGTAGCCATGAGATTGGTCAACAGAAAAATTATGTAAAAAGTAGAAAAGTAAGGACAAACAGAACAATGGTCTGTGTATTAACCCTTATCTAGAATAACTCCCTAAGCTGCAGAAAAGTTTATCTAGTGAGATATTAGGAAATTCTAAGCTTAATAATGGAGCTCTGTGCATTGTATCTTAAGGCTTACAAGCAGGTATTGTATTTGAAATAAGCAAACATTGTTTAACCAAAGGTACCTGTGCTTATAGTGGTTGGATGGAACTGCTGTCAATGTGCTTTTGCTTTGTGTGATTGGTCAAAAAGCTTTTAAAGTAAGTTGTAACATTAAGTTCTTTGTCTGCTGCCTGAGATGTGAGCTGCTGGCATCTTCCCATTGTCATACCCATGTAATGAGACTGATACTGGAAAATAAAACAGCTTGAGATGTGTTCCTAGAGTCCTGTCCCGTTTGTGATTTGTACACAGACCCCAGCCAGCGATGAGCCCCTGCTGCTGTTGGGTCAGAGCACGTTAGGTTCCTGATCGGATCTGGGAGAAAGCAGGGCTTGGCAGCTCTGCTCACTGCTCCCTACCGTCTTAGCATCTCCCTCCTTTCTCTGCATTTTTTACCCGGATCCCTGATGGGTACCACGAGCATCCCCCAGTGCTGAGCATCCATTTGGATTTACCGAGGATAAATCCGGGCATCCCAAAAGCACGGGATGGGCTCTCCCTGCTGAGCATCCGTTTGGATTTACCGAGGATAAACCAAAAGCTCGGGATGGGCTCTCCGCCCACACACAGGATTAGGTTTCCACCCCTCGGCTCGCGTTCGGAGGGGGCCGCAGCCTGAGAAACCAGCAAGGGTCGCACACACACGAAAACAGCCCACGCAGTCCCTGCAGCAGCTGCCAAATTTATCACTGCCCACAGAGGGAAGAGGGAAGAGCCTCGTGCCGTTCTCCAGGCACTTTTCCCCGTTCCCTTTCCCCCTGTCCCCACACGCCGTCCCTGCTGGCCCAGGCGGGGCCTGCCCGGACTCAGCCCTGAGGGCTCCGCGCCGGCACCGGGGGGGCCCTGCACACAAGATGTGTCTGCAAATAAACCAGCTTTGAATATTACAAAATTAAGCTTTCCTTCAGTATTTAGGTTTTCATAACGCTGCCTTTTAACACAATGCCTTAATGCCATGTGGGTTTTGATATTTTCATCTGTTCTCCCCACTACAGGAGGGTGGAATGGGGCCCTGGGCTGTGGTCTCAGGGTGAGATGCCAGAGCCATACCTGCTGCTTCAATAACTTCACAAAAACATTTCAGACCTCTAGAAGGATAATTTCATCCCCGTTTCTGTTCAAGACAAAGTCTGGGAGTGTCTCAGCTGTAATGACATGGACACGCCTGTTCTCAGAGCTCAGCTATTGGATTTCAGACAAGGGAGAAGAGCAGCATCAGGTGTCAATTTTTTCTTTTCTAGCTCTTTCTATTCCACAGAACATTTTTAATATTATTTTTACGCTCCTGACATTGCCTGCAAAGCCACAGGGCCATAGAATCAGGATGGAAAAGACCTCCAAGGTCAGCAGCCCAGGGTTGCAGGACCCCCAGTGCAGCACCACAGGACCCTCAGTGCCCTCCATCCTCCTCCCAGCCCTGCTGAAACAAGCAGAGCTGTTTCTTTACTTTCCCATGACTGAAAACAGCAGCAAACACTCCTGCTGATGGTAATTAATCTGACAAGAAGTCAGGAGACACAGATTAAATGTCTCGTATCACTGGGGATCGCAGATAATTGTAAGGATAGGCTGTGTTACGGAATTGGCAGTCAGTCTCTGTGTGCATTTAGAGATCAGGGACAGACAGACAGCCTTTACCTGGGGACTCACCACAGCCTCAGAGGTGATTCCCCACCACTGCTGGAGCTCACACAAACACACCCTCATCCCGGGTTTGGTGTGCAGGGCTCCCCATCCTGCTGGGGTGGCAAGCAGAGCCCAGCACAGCTACCCTGGGGGACTGTGGGGACATGGGCACACTCCTGGGGAGGGGAAAAAGCTACAGAGAAAGCAGAGAACTTGACCAAAGGGGTGTAGAGTTCACCATGAGCCAGGGCAGTGGAGATGCTGTCCCATTCCTGGCTGTCTAGCATTACTTTCTCCTCTAAAACTCAGCACAGGAAAGAGGACAGGAAACTCCCAGAGAGAGTTAGAGACCCAACATTGATCAGAGCTGAGAGCTGAGCACAAAGCAGTTTCCCTCTCTGCATACAGGCTTCACTGGGTCTTGCAAAATCCCACCAAAAATCAGCCTTCTCCTCATAGACAAACCCACCCCTGGTCCCACCATCCTGATGGGAGCCAAGCAGGGATGGCACCAGGACCCAGCATGCCCAGCCACTAGCTGAGCAGCCACGTGGAATTTCCCCAGAAGCTCTTTTCCAGGCTGGCCAGTAGATGGGGATGGAAGAGCAGCCAAGGTCTGAGCCATGGGCAACTGTGTTCCTCCAGTCTGTGTCCTGATGGTTGTCAGGGCTCAGGGGGCACCGGTGGCCATGTGCAGGGCCAGACAGGGATGACGTGACTTGAAAGCAGAAGGAAACACCCCAGAGTTTAGGTGTCACCCCTAGGGCAGCCGAAGTAAGGATAAACCCTAAAATAACTCCACTAGCTGTCCCTGGGGTCTGCCCGTCGCCCAAAATCCAGAGTGGAGAGATCTGTCCTCACCATGGATGTCCCCATTGCCTGATGGGGAGATTGAAGAGCCCCAGAGAGCAGATCCAGGTCCAGGTGCCAGCAGCACCACTGCAGTGAAACTATGACCAAGTGCAGCTCCTGGCAGGAAAGGGAGCCCTGAGAGTCTTTCACATGCCCCTGCTTGTCTATGCCTGCACACTGGAACCTCCTGAGAGCACCCAGCACCCAGGTCTGTGTTCAGCCAAGACACTGCATGGAGGGAAAACTTGAAAACCTCAGGAAGGACCCAGAGGCACAGAGAAAACTCCTTCAGCTCAAGCAGCTCTGCTCCCCAGTCCAGGTGTGCTGGATTCCCCCTGGTTTGCCCCTTTCAGGATTTTCCCATAAGAAATGACAGGACACTCTCCAGCACAGTAAAGGAACCTGTGGGTTTCTGTGGGCTGCTGGTGCCTTTGGACACAGCACTGGCACAGAAGGGTCTCCCCCACTGGAACTGGGCTGTCAGAGCCCAGAGCTGCTTTCACCCTCCAAAATAAAGAAACAAGAGCAAACAATGAGCCACACTCAGTGCCCTGCCCCTGAGCTTTGCCGTGTCAGGAGCCGTCATTATGTCGATGTGTAATTATACCATTAATTACTGACCATAAAGCTCTAAAGAAAACAGACCTGAAATGAATCTAGTGCTGGAGCAAAGTCCTGAGAGATAACTCTGTGGCTGCTAAGGTGATGGAGACTGAGCTTCAATTTCTAAACCAAAATTGAATTTGCAATTAGCTCTCCTTGTTGCCTAAATCCAACTAAAGACCTTCCTGCATTTAATACCAAGAAGGGATGTCTCTGAACTGCCATCAAACCACAGAGCCTTACAAAAGCCAACTGGAGCAGAGCAGAGGGAGCAGAATCCCAAACGTCTCCTTGGGCTGAGCAAGGCTCTTGTTTGGTTTTGGATTTGCTGCACACTCAATGTACATCTCTGAGCAAGCCACTTAATCTGACCCTGGCCCGAAGTTTAGCTGTCTGTCAAATGTTAGAAAAGAGCTTTGTCTCCCTCACAAGGACTCGGAGGTTTAATTACTGGCAGTGCCAAGATGCCCTTAGGTGGAAGCTGCAATGCAAATGTAAAGTATCGTTATTAGAGCTTAGCAAATAACTCAAATGTTTTTCTGCAGCAACTCCCTCGAAAAGAAATTAGATTCCTTTCTGGTGTGTTTGGGCATTTTTCCAGTCTCTCTTGTTGTGACACTCATGAGCAAGTGGAGAACTAAGAATATGAAGGCAATTCACCAAAAGTCAATGCCCAGGCCCTAAACCTGAGCCTTTGCACGGAGCCTCACTGCTGCCACAGCCCCTGTGTGTGCCCAAACCTGGCACCAAGGGAGGCTGGGCATGGAGCAGGGGGGCCCATCAGCTGCCTATGGACACATCCAGCCCATCCAAACAACCCAGGGACCCTTGAAGACGTGGACACATCAGCCACTGCCTTCTGTGCTGTCTCCTGTGCTGTCTCCTGGGGGTGGCTCCCAGCCTGGGCACTCTCAGGGCCTTGCTGAGGCAGGGGAGCATCAAAGATGAGAGAGATAAGGGAGAGAGGCTTTGCTGGAAGCAGGGAGCCACACATCCCCATCACTCATGCAATGCAAATCCTTTGATTTGAGCCTTTTGGTGCTGACCTCTGACAAGTCTGGGACTTGGATTTGCATCATTAATTCTTTGGGATGGCAGTTCTCTGGGGCTGGGCAGTTGCTGTAAAGCTCCAGGAGTTTATGAGGATCTGACCAAACCTGCCAGCTCCTGCTGTAATCACTCAGGACCTTCCTCAGCAGCATGTGCTGGACTGTGGCCACTGAGTCCCAGAGCAGGGGTGCACAGGAACATCACCACAGCCTCATGTGAGTGGGAACAGCACAGAGAAACATTTTCAATTAGCTTTACAGAAAACATTTGCCTGAAACTGGATGCTGTGTGAAACTCCTGAACTCTCCTTTTTCAGAGCTGGGGGTGAGGCAAGGAAGGAATGGGGGGAATTGGAAGAGCTTTTTATTTATTCAGATCAGAGTTGCACTGCTTTGGAGCATGTGTGATTTGGCCAGGCAGAACCAGAGAAGGATAAAGGAGCTCCTGCTGTGCTCCACAGCCAGGCTGCTCCATGGGACTGGGCCAGGACATGAAAGCAGAATGCCCATGGAGGAGCCAGCCTGCAGGCAGCCCTGGGGCTCAGCCACACAGTGCCTGCATGGCACAGGATCACAGAATGGTTTGGGTTGGAAGGAACCTTAAAGATCATCTTCTTCCAACTCCCTGCCATGGACAGGGATGCCCACTAGCCCAGGTTGCTCCAAGCCTCATTCAACCTGGTCTTGAACACTTCCAGGGATGGGGCAGCCACAGTTTCTCTGGGCAACCTGTGCCAGGGCCTCCCCACCCTCTTGGGAAATAATTTCTTCCCAATACCCCATCTAACCCTGCCCTCTGTCAGTTTGAAGTCATTCCCCTTTGTCCTGTCCCTCCATCCCTTGCCCAACGTCCTTCTCCAGCTCTCCAGGAGCTCCTTCAGCACCTTAGGTCTCTCTGGAGCCTCCTTTTCTCCAGGCTGAATACCCCCAGCTCTCCCAGCCCTGTCCCCAGAGCAGAGGTGCTCCTGTCCCCCGTGTCACGCCTGGGCCACCACCCTGACAATGTCCCCTGCTGGGGGTTGGTGCTGAGGGAAAAAAGTGCAGCAGGAGAAGGGCAGCTGGACCTGCCAAATATCCCAACATTTTCCTCTTACCTTGAGGCTAAACCTGCACTGCCTGAGGCCTCCCACTGGCTCTGCTGAACATGTCCCTGGTGCCAGGGGATCAGCCCCACCTCAGCCCCAATTCTGGGACAGTGTGGGCAGCAGACAAGGATGCCCTGCCTGCCCTTGCCCCCATGCACAGCTGCCCCTCACCCCCTAAGCCCCAGTTCCAGCACACTCTGGGACATGATTTATTCCATCTAATTAACTTCTCCTTCCCTCTGTGGCTGAGTTCTTCAGGGCTCCATGGCCTCTCCAGCCCACTGAGCTGCCAGCCCAGTCTTTTGTTTCAGTGCTTGCCTCTTCCAACAGCCCCATTTGCTCCTGTTCTCCCCAAAAGCACCAGCAGCAGCCCCAGTGCTGAGAGCAGCATTACTGGAACCAGCCAGGGCTCCAGCACAGCAAACTGAGCTCCTGTCCCACCGTGAACTCCTCTGAGGTTTCTTTGTTTGTGTTTTGACTTGAAACAGCAACAATTAGGAAAACAGCAAGAGCTTTTATTTAATTTGTTTTTCCTCCTTGGCTGGGCATTTCCTCCTCAGACATCTCCCTGCAAAGGTGCCTCAGCCTCCTCGTGGCTCTGGAGGTTCCAAAACATTCACAGCTTTCATTGCAGAGCAGAAACTCTGCTGAGGAGAGGTAAACATGGGGTTTGTTCATCTGCAGCTCACAACTGTGGCTGCATCATTTGGAACTCCTTGGGTGTGATATTTCAGCAGTACCAGGCTTCCATCCTCTTGCTGAGAGCTCTGCACCCCACTTTTCTCTTTGGTGTTCCCAGTGAGTACCTGTCCTCTGCCTGCAGATGTCCTGATGGATGTGTGCCCCATGCCTGCACTCCCAGCTGAGCCACAGCTTCTACAAATCCTGTAGAATTGTAGATGGCTGAGGCACGTGGTTTTTAAAAATCTGTATCTGCCCTGCAGACTGTGACAGTATGAAAAATAAGAGCATTTGTAATTAAAGAAACCCATTGCAAATTACTTAACAGCACAAGCTGATGTCAAGGCCAAGGCTCTTAACAGACTGAAGCCATTCAGCCAAGCCACACTCAAGCCATGACAAGTCAAAAAAATAAAGTTAATAAAATATCCTTGAAGTGAAATGTAGGTCATGGTACTTGATCTGCATATTTATAAAAGCTGAGCCTAATCCAGCCAAACTTTCCAGAATAAAGATCTTGCTCCTCTTTGATCCTGCCTGTGCCTCCTCAGGGAATATCAGTTTTCCTTCAGCAAATTTAGATGGGATTAAGAGTCACCTCAGAAGGAGCAAGGTCTGCACAGGGTGGGGAAGTGATGCAGAGATGTCCCTGGAAGCTGAGAGGTGTTGAGCTGGCACCACAGGGAAGCTCCTGGGCATACTCTGGGCACACATCAGCAGCACTTGAGGCAGCCAAACTTCACATTGTCCTGGCTGAGGTCTGGGCCAGTGCAGCACCTGTTAATCCAGCATTAAATTCCATCATCAGCTGAAGCAGAAGGATTCTCTCTGCCTCCAGGGCCCAGCTCCGTCTACTGAGTCCAGCTCAGAGCTTCATGGCAAAACATTCTCTTGGCAACTCATTTATCCAGCACTGGATGATGACACTTCTGTAGACAACCTTAACCTTAAAGGGGGAGCTGGGGGTGCTCAGCCTGGAGAAAAGGAGACTCAGGGGTGATCTTACCACTCTCTACAACTCGCTGAAAGGTGGTTGTGCTCAGGTGGGGCTGGGCTCTTTCACCAGGCAGCACTGACAGAACCAGAGCACACAGCCTCAAGCTGCACCAAGGGAAATAGAGGTTGGATAGCAGGAAGAAGTTTTTCAGACAAAGGGTGATAAAGTTCTGGGATGTTCTGCCAAGGGAGGTGGTGGAGTCCCCATCCCTGGGTGTGTTTAACAAAGCCTGGATGTGGCACTGGGTGCCAGGGTTTGGGTGAGGGGTTGGGACTGGGTTGGACTTGATGATCTTGAAGGTCTCTTCCAACCTTGTGATTCTGTGACTCAATGATCTTTGAGGTCTTTTCCAACCCAGTGATTCTGTAAATTCTGTGAATTCTGGATGCAATGCCTCCAGCCAGCAGCTTCACTTGGGATAGAAAACTCCTTGTGGGCTCATCCCTGTGGTGTGCATAGCAGACCATGGCTGCAGGCAGATCTGGGTTGCTCTAAACCCTGCAGGTTGTAGGCAAGCTCCCTCCTAGCAGGCAAGGATTTAGCACAAGAGGTGTGTCTCAGGAGAGGAGATTAACAGCTTCACCCCAACTGAAGGTCTGGGGGGAAGGAAAAGTCTTTGACATGTCAGCTCTTGGCAGTATAAGATGCTTCTCTGCAGTACCAGGGGCTGAGAGTTTCTCTATATGATTGCACATATAAATACTTGTGCAAACACAAGGGAAACCACAGATTCAATTCACCCTGAAATTGCCCAGGAAGTGGCTCCAGAGATTATCATCTTCACTACAGAGTAGCAGGAAAAGATGGTTTCAGGCCAACAGGACCAGTGATCTCAATGCATTGAGGAGTGAAAATTCTGAGAATCATTGTGATAAAACCAATGTTATAAAAAGCCTCTCGCCTAGACTGGGTCCTGCAGAGTTCTGTAAGAACCAAAGCAGTGCTACCAAGCCAGGCCCAGCTTCCCTGTTTGGCCAGTTCACCTCCCCATTCTGAGCTGGTGTGACATCACCACCCTCTTGCTGCTGCCAGCAGCCCAGAGTCCAGACCTGCACGTCCTACAAGAGCCCAGTCACCATGTGGGTCACAATCCACTTCCATCCTAGGTCACAGGGGACATCTTGCTGTAGCAAACACCATCCCAGAGTCTGTGCAGCCCTGCAGGTAAGAGCTGCCAGCAGGATTCAGCCTTTGGCTCTCCTCCTGACTTTGAAATCCCTCCCTCATCATGCAGCGTCCCTGTGTGAGTCACTGCCCGCATGCAGGATGATGAAAACAATCCTTCATCCCTCTGGCTGTGCTTTGCTCTCTGGAGACAGTGAGTTGCATGCTGTCACCATAAAAATATGACAGTTTCTCTCTCTCCTGGCTGCAGAGAGAACCAAAGTGGACAAACACCACTGAGGCTCAGAAATCAGGAAGGGAATCCCAGGTGATGAGCACACACCATCCAGCAGGCACAGCTGTGCTTGCAGCAGGAGGGTATCCATGGACTTGCTGAATTTCTGCTCAGCAGCACAGCATCAAATCTATTCTCTGCACCCTGATCTCTTCCATCCCCTTCTCTCTGCTTCCATTCTCCATTTTGAAATATTATCTATTTAAATATGTTAAAGGATGAGCTTTAACCTCCCTCTAAGCCACATCCACCTCTTGGTCCCTGCTCAAGCCTGGCGCTGGCACATTGCAGAACAAAACATCAGCTCCAGCTCTGCTCAGCACAGAGACAGGAGTCACAGGGTGCTGCAAAGAGAGAATCAGACCTCTCACCTCTCCACACGTGGCCAGAGACTCTGGTGATCCAGAGCCACCAGGGCAGGAAGGAGTTTGGGGTGGTGGAACCATCCACCCAAGGCTCAGGGCACCGAGCACCGGTGCCAGCTGCTGGCAGGGGACCTGTCAGGCAGAACCTGGCTCCAGCCAGGGCCTTGTCCAGCCTGGGGACACTGCAGCCACCTCCTCCTCCTCAGAGATGGGGCTCAGATGCTTGGAGAGCATTGCAAGGACAGGGAAGAGCAGCTGCAGCTCAGCCTCACTGCCCAACCTTCTGCAGGGATAAGCTGAGGCACATATGGAGCTTCTCCACACTAAACAGGACTTTGAGCAGGCTCAAGTCTGGGTCTAGAGCCAGAAGGGAAAGCAGGGGTTTGTCTGTAGTTACACAAGAAGTTTGTGCAGAGGAAACGAGCCAAATTTTTCCAAGCCCTTGATTCTCCCCCCAATAAGGGGATGCACAGCACTTCCTCTGGAAGCCACAGAGATCCCGGAGGCGCGAGGTGCCAGGTCTCTCCCTCTGAGGTCGGGGAAATGCCGGAGGCAAGCAATGCCTCCCCCTGCTTTCCCAGCTCTCCTGACAGAGCACAGGGAGCCGTGGGCAGGGGGCTGCCCCGCTGCACCCCAGGGTCCTGCAGAGCCCATCCTGAGTCATGGAGCGCTCCAGCCCCAGCACATTATATCAG
The DNA here is from genome assembly GCF_027579445.1 of Ammospiza nelsoni. Taxonomy (NCBI): domain Eukaryota; kingdom Metazoa; phylum Chordata; class Aves; order Passeriformes; family Passerellidae; genus Ammospiza; species Ammospiza nelsoni. The sequence continues at coordinate 5,606,168 of NC_080651.1, forward strand.
GATGAATCACTCACTGACCTCTGCCTTCCACAGTGTTCGGTTTCTAATTTTATGGGCTGTATCAGCAGGGTTATTGAATCCAGATGTCTGCAAAATGCAACTGCAGCACACAGAAAGCCACAAGGAAAGGCGTTGGTGGCAAGTACTGGAGCATGTGATTCATTTTTCATAAGCAAACCCTGGCTTAGGAGGGAGAGGAAGGCACCTCCTGTCCCCTGCCTGCTCAGGGCTCTGCAGGAGCAAGGGATTTCCATAGGCCATCTCACATTTCCCTCACTAACCTATCCTTGCACTCCCTTCTCCTGAAAGCATCTGTTCCCCCAGGCAGCAGAACACAGACACAGCAGGCCCAGGTGGGTCCCACCTGAGCAGCTTTGGGAGATGCTGCAGAAACGTGGCTCCTGTGGAGCCTCTGAGCCTTGGCAAGGACATGGTGCTGCCATGGCATGAGCACTGGACTGGAGCAGAGCTTCAGCTTTCCCAAAGTGACCTCCCAAGCACAAATCCCTCATGGCACAAGCCAGCCAGGGGCAGCAACACCTGACAGCTGCCTGTGATGGGCATCTGGTTTGCATAGAGCACAGCTGGCTCTGAGACAACACCACTGCCTTTGTCCCTCCAAGGGGAGAAGTAAAGAAAAGAGAAAAGAAATATGCAGACCTTGCCTAAACATCAAAGAGAAGCCTGTGGAGTGACCTGCCTGCAATGGGGCCACAGGAACCCACAGCTCTGCCCTTACCACGTGGGTGGCTCCTGAGCATTGACACAACTTGGGATCAGAGGCACCAGGGGATGGAAAGGATTATTTATTTATTTATTTATTTGATGCTTTTAAAGATGTTCCTGCCCCTTGCCTTCCCTGCAGCTCTGACATGGCAGAGCCTCTCCCAGCTGGAGATTCCCAAAGCTGTGTGTGGATGCACAGCCCCTAAGGGATGGTGCCCAGCCCCCTCCATCACCAGCAGCTTTCTGCAGCCCCTGATCCATGGTGTGACAATGAGCAAAGCTGTGTGCAGGACCCAAACAAACAGCAACAGGTCATAACCCAAATAACTGCATTTTCTGCTGCAGTGACTCCAAACAAACCATTCCTTCCCAGGTTTTAGTTCACCTGGCATCGTGCACTGACATCTCCTCACCTTCAGGAGAAGCACTGGCCTCCAGGTGGAACATTTCTAGTGGTGACTTGCTTCCTGCTAACTGAAAACCCCACAAACCATTACTTGGCTCTTTCTAACTAAAAGTGCACAACTGCTGACAGGAGATGAACAATTTGGCTCTCTTGTCCACACCTTGGCCCTCCTGAATAAGCCCCAAGAGAACATCTGCCTTCTACAGAGAGGCCAGCACTGGTCCTTTGCAAGCTCATGGGAGGTGGAAGATGCACCAATGCTTCATTCTGAGCTTCTCCCTGGCATTGCTGGGATGTCTGTGAGGAATTTCTCTGCACCCACCTGCTCTCCTGCTGCTCTGGGGCTCAAACCCAGCTGAGACCTGGCTGGGAAAGGCCTCCTTGGCTCTCACCTTTCCCTGCAGCTCGCACGTCTCACAGCTCAGGACAGATGGAGGCTGTGCAGAGAAACAGAGAGCCAGGAACACATGTGGGTTTTCTCATTTTCTCCTTTGTCACCTTGGAAGGACTGAGGTATAATCCATAAAGCAGAGAGAGACAGTAATAATGGAGTTGACCTTCACTGTGGTATTTCATCTGACACAGCCGAGTCTCTCCTGGCCTTGGCTGCTCCTAGGGCTGCTCCTGCCCCTCAAGAACCCAGAAATGAGCCCTTCAGAGCAGCCAGTGAACCTGGGCTGGTATTTCTCCTACGCACAAGTCACACACAAACACTTTGAGAAGGCTCAGAAGACCTGCAGGGGATGAGTTTAACCTACAGATGGACTTGGTGCCAAGTTTCAGCCTAATGGGAATCACAACAGCTGACTTACAACACCCCCCCTTTAAAGTCAGGGTTTATGGGGAAGGAATCTCTGCCAGATCCAGAAACTATAGCAACTGCTGCAATGAAATAGCATTTCAGCATAAAGCTATTTTTACAGCATACCGCCACGTTTGTGGGATGGCAGTTTCCAGTGTTTTTCAGATGTCTGCTGCCAGAAGATTTAGTTGGATTAGCAGTTAAAGAGGGAGGGATCATATTGGGTTGTCAAATACTCCCCTTTCCCTGCAATGGGAAAAATTAGATCCTACAAGGTGATTCATCAGGTATTAAATTAATATCACACTTGATCTCGGCTGACTAAAAGGCCAGGCTTGCTGCAGGGCCCAAACCTGGTCACATTGAAGTCAACACGACTTTTGCAACTGGCTTCAGTGAGGCAGCTGTGATCCAAGCCACAGCCAGACTTGCCTGAGGCCCAGAAACCCGTATTCACACTGCTCACAATACCAGCAGCAAAGAGTTACAATCTATAATGGATTAAGGCTTATCTCAGTCCAAGCTGATGCAAATTTTACCACTCATTTGCATGGGGCCAAAATGCCAAACTAAGTTAGGCTTAATTCTGAGTGGCACCATTTCTTCCTGTTGTTCCAGTCCAGTGTTTGCCTCTTCAACAGCTCTTTGGTTTTGTCTGTCATAGGAAAATGTATTTCAATGCTTATGAGGGTGGAAAAGGTGGTCCTATGAGCAGAAGAGAAGATTTACCAGGATCTAAACTTAAGTTTGCACCAGTGGACAGATAAATTGGTCCTACAGGCTTCAGCACTGACAGCAGAGAGGAGAAAAAACACTAAATAGCAAATCAAATTTTATTTCAAAGAGATACTGATATCATGTCTGACATTACATTGAATACTGCTCAGAGAACTGTTTGCTCCTGGTAAGTCAATGGAAGGGATCCTGGTATCTCTGTGAATATGACAGACTGACATCCATACCTTCTGTTTGGTAACCCCAAGACGCCTCAGACCTGACCAGAAGCCTCCCCTGTACACCAAATCCCAGGTCCTGTACTGAATCCAGGCTTTAGTGGTGGGAGAGCCACCTGATTTACCCCATTCTTGGGCCAATCTCTGTCTGCCAAAGTACCTTTCTATTAATCTGCACCTTCTTTCCACAAGTAGCTTTGGTTTTATTCACTTTATTGTAGAGTTTGGACCTTATTGAAGAGTTTGGAGCCCTGCCATGTTTTGCTGCTGCTTCAGCCCAGCTCTCCCCAGCCCTACCTCCTCTCCTCCCACCACAGTTCCCCCACATGCTGCACTCTGCCTGCTGCAAGGGGTGCTCTGCACCCACACACCAGAATCCACAGGCACCAACTGAAGCCAAGGTGGCCCCATCAGGGCTGAGGTTTTGCAGTTCTCTCTCTTCAAAACTCCTCTGAAGCTGGGGCCCACCATGGAGCTGTACCTGTACTTCTGTCATTCCAACAAGGGTAAAAAGCTTAGGGAAATCAGAAGTGATCATCCACAAGAGAGAAACTTGGTATTAACTTTTGGTTTCCCAAGAAATATTGCCAATGCCTGAGGCTTAAAGCAAGGGACAGCTCACACCAAGTGTACACACACTGTGTAAGGCAAAAAGGCTTTGCCCTGCTTGGTTTGGGGGGTTCATACCCACAAACAGGCACACCTTGGGCAGCCTGAAGTGAACAAAGCAGCAAACAAACAAACCAGCAAAGTGAACAAACCCTTGTTACTGTGTGGAAAATACATATCCTGCTCAGCCTCTTAAATAAACCCATCAATGCCCTGCTGGGCTCAGGACTGGCAAGAGAGAGCCACCCTTTTCCTGAGTATTTACTGGAGTCTTTGCTGCTGCAGCACTCAAAGAAATAGTGAAACTCTGTGGGTGTCTGGGTAGGGAATGACCCATGGGTGCCACAGAGACTGAGATTGGTGTCAGCTGTGCAGGAGGGTTTGTTCATCTCATCTCTCTGAGCCAGACCAAACCAGCCCTCACCTTGTTTATCCACCCAGGGCGCCTGTGAAATGCAAGTGGGAGCTATTAAACACCCACTCAGGACAGGCAGGAATGACAACACCAGGTGCAGAGAGATGGAGAAATGGACAGGGAGAGAGTCCCATGGGCAGAGGTTCCCCAGCTGATACCAGGAATTACACTAAACAGCCCAAAGGGCAATGGCCAATGTGGAAACAGATTAGGAGAGCCCCAAATCTTGTCCTGCTGCCCCACTGGAGATGGTGGCTCTGGGGTGTGCTGGGAATTTGGGGTGGATGATGATCCCAAGGGCAGCTGTATGGCTTGTGGGTATCCATCACCCAACTTGTGTTTCTTTCCTCAGCTTTGCCAGAGCTCTCCAACTTCTCAGCATGAGCTGAAGATCAGATGTGGAAACCCAGGGCACCACAGGGAGTATTTCTCTGTCTGCTCTGGGGTGCCCTGACGCCCAAGGCAGCACTGACTTTGACCCTCATTCATGGAGAAAGTTTCCCAGACTAGATAGACTAGAATCCACAAAAGTGTGAAATAGATTATAGAGAGTAGTGTAGGTGAATCACTTGGTGAGAAATTGAGGTTTTCGGATTTTTAGTGTGTTGTGGATGGAAGCAAGATGGAGGGCACAGGGTGTTGTCCGGGTTTCTTCTTCATGCTTCTTCATCCTCCTTCTTCATGGGTTTGGGTGGCATTTTGTAACTGGGCAGAAAAGTCCTCATTGGGGGCTCTATGGGACCAGTTATTGGGTTAAAAGGGAAAATAATCAAGGTTGGGATTGAAGGAACTTGAGACAGTAATTCATGCTCAGACTCAGGTGTTGATTATTTCTTATCAGTAAAACAGCCTCACAACCATGAGTTCTGCAGCCTTTCATTAGAAGGCACAAAATGGCCAACAATCAGGTACAAGGTCTTTTAAGACTAAACTATCCAATTAAGAAATGACACCTAGATTATTTCCCCTTTTAACCCAATAACTGATCTCACAGAGCCCACAATGTGGACTTTTACACACAATTATAAAATGCCACCCCAACCCATGAAGAAGAAGGAGGAAGAAGGTAAAGAGGAGCAACCTGCCTCTGCCCTGAAACCTCCATCTTGCTTCACATTTATTTCTATATTCTAAAATCCCAAACTCTAAGTTTTCCACCCTGTGATATTACACACTTCTAACCAACTACACACCTGTAATCCCAGTGCTATCAATCAATTTTGAAAACCTTCTCCACAGCCTCTGGTCAAGTGTAGTGCTCTCTTGTGAGTCTGTGCCTTTCAGCACGGAAAGTTTAAAATTCTCAGCATCCAGGGTTCCAACATCAGCCCAAGGTGCCTCCAGCCTAGGAAAAACATCACAAGGGCACATCTAAATCCACACAGGGAGCCACAGAGCCCCAGCCCACCCTGTCCCCTCCTCACCCTTCTCTTCTCTGCCATGAATTGCTTCACAGCCACACCAGAGGCCAAGGCACAGCTGGAATCTGCATGTCCAACACCTGGGATCCACAGGGGATGGAGGCCCTGCCAGGAATTATTTTAACCTTCAATATTTCTGGCAGCAGAACCTCAGTCAAATGGTTCCTACTGTTTTTTTTGGGTTATGTCACTCTGACACAAGTTGGTCCAGACCAAAACTATCCACGTGCTCAAAGAGAGAAGGGTTTTCCATCTTAATGGACTTTCAGTAGCAGGGGAAAGAATGCCTGAAATAATAATCCTTAATAAACTCAATAGCTTCAAGAAGGAACATCAGGCTAGATACAGCTCATGTCCAGCACAGATGCAGAGTGGATTTTTCTTCTCCAAACCACTCATCAGGGCAGTGGTTGGGCACTTCCCTCCTGCATCCCAAGTCCTCCCTGCAGAGCCAGGTGGAAAGTGCTGTCCAGGGACCCAGCCCTAAATTGGCATTTTCAGTGCAAATTACTTGCAAAGAGTATTTCTTTCTGGAAAAGCAAAAATGTAAATGAAATATTTCAGTTGATGTGAACTACATTGGTTCTAGTTAACCATTAAAAAATAAATTTAAAAAAGGAAATGGTGAGTTTTTAGAGTAATTTGGAAAATCTTAGGGAAGCAGCCACTATTAGGCAAAGGGAAGAGCGGCTGTTTACCGTTTCTTGTGGTTTTCTGTGATTTTGTTGCTGCAGGTGGAGCTTCAGAGGAAATTCCTGCCCTGGTGGAGGACACTGGGAGCTGTACCTGGGTTAAGGAACCTCTCGTGGCTGCCATGGGAGCAAGGGGCTGATGCTGATGCACTGAAGTTACTTTTGAAAATTACTTATTAAAAATCATGTGAAAAGCAACAAGAGTGACTTTTTCCATCTCATTATTTGAATCCAGCTGCTGACCTTGTCTCTGGGAAAATAATTATTCTCGACTTCGAAGTGGGGAGCTTTTTTGTGCCAAAGGCAAATGTCTATAGATTTATACTATTTGGAAAAATCAAAGGGCTGCAAGCCAAGCCATCCAGCTTATAAAACACAACCAACCCTCCAGGGATAATTTAAAACTGACACTGCAGCACTGAAATTCCAACCATAGATGATGCGAAACATAATTCACCATTTTCTTATCTCCTGGATGCTCCCATCAGTGTGGGCTCCAGGGACAAAGCCCAGCCAGAGGAGATGGAAAGAAAGTAAAATAAAAATAAAAAAATAACTGAAAAAAGAATACATAAAGTCTCCAAAATAAGTTTGTGCTAATGAAGGCAAAAAGGCCTGGCAGGCCAGAAGGCAAACTTTGTCATCCACACAGCCAAGAGTTGCAAAGGCAGCCACAGTCCCTGCTTTTTCCATTGTGCTCTGCCAAAATAACCCACAAAATTCTCCTGGGATGAAACAACCCACTCTCTGCTGCTCCAGCAATCCAGGCTTAGATCCTGCTTTTACTAACAGAGCTGTGAGCTCTGGTGCTTGGTTCCTATGATCAGGACTCATCTGCTGCTGATTGTTGTCACCAATCAAACATCCAAGCACAAAGAAAGTTCCTTTACACCTGTGAGATCTCCTGCAGCCAGGGGACCTCCTGAACCAGGAGGAAGCAGCACCTGGTCCCACCACAGGTATCAGTGCTGGGATGAACCAGTTTGGCAAGACAGAAAAAAAAAAAAAATATTTACTGGGTAAGAAGCTCTTGTGGAGGAGATTTGCCCAGTTGTGTTTGCCACAAGCAGGAGCACCGTGAGGAGAGCAGCTTGTTGGGAAGATAGAGGGTTTAGACTGCCAGGATTGCTTGTCCTCCACCTTGCAACTCACTGCAACAGGGTTCTGCTCCAATTCACCAGCACCGGGTGATTTCTCTGAAAAGCAGCAGGTACAGGGCTCATCAAGAGCAAGCAGAAGCGAGACTGACAGCAAAAAACAAGATACATGCCAAGGCTTCAGTCAGAATAGAGTGATCATTCCTACAATATCAAACTCTGATAAGGCTATGGGGATCAAACATCCAGACTGAGCCATTTCAGCATCCAGCAAATCCCCTCTCCAGATTTGTAGCACACATAGCTCTACCTGTCAGGAGACCTGACACCTCACATTTCAGATGACAGTTTCAGGGTTTTTTTAATAAAAGGAACTCCACCAGACCAAACTGTGATGGTGTTCACCGAGTTCTTGGATGATGGAAGAGACGAGCATCTGACTCCATGTTTCAGAAGGCTGATTTATTATTTTATGCTATATATTACATTAAGACTATACTAAAAGAATAGAAGAAAAGGTTTCATCAGAAGGTTAGCTAAGCTAAGAATAGAAAAGAATGATAAAGCTTCTGTCTCAGAAAGAGTCCAAGCCAGCTGACTGTGATTGGCCATTAATTACAAACAAACTAACATGAGCTAATCCCAGATGCACCTGTTGCATTCCACAGCAGCAGATAATCACTGTTTACATTTTGTTCCTGAGGCCTCTCAGCTTCTCAGCAGGAAAAATCCTAAGGAAAGGATTTTTCATTAAGAGATGTCCGTGACACCAAACCCCACCAAGAGCAGATCCCTCTCCACCCTCTCTGTCACTGATGGCTCTTTGTGAACCCCTGGGTGTGTGGGGTGCAGTCACCCCTCAAGGATGACCAATTCAATGAGGGAGAGCTCTTCATTCCAAATTTCCACCTGGTTTTGGTCTCAATAAAGCAGAGAGTGGAGTGCTTGAGCACTTCCCAGCTGCAGACACTGGGGAGGAGTCACAAACATCCTCTTGCAGCACTTTATAGTGATTCAATTACCCCATGTGCTGCATGCAAAACACAAGCAGCTGAGATCACCTCTTTGCTAATCCCCCTCTTTCACCCACAAGCCCCTCACAGATGTCAGAGCATGCTTTGGTTTCACTGAGCACTCACACTAGGAGATTTTGAGGGACTGAGCTTGTGACTCAAAGAGTTTTGCCAAGTAAAATATTGGCCTGCAACGATGTCCTAACAATACAAAGTAGTTGACACCATAAAATAAACAATTGCATAAAGAGAGCACAGCAAAAGGGTGTTTGGAACAGCCAAGGATCTCGTGGAGGTATTTCTGAGCCAGAATGGAGTTAGCAAAAGCATTTTTTATGACAAAAACAAGTGTCAGTCTTTCCAACACCCCAGTCCCCACGTAGAAAACTCATCTCTGCCTAGAACTGGCCACATTTCTGGCTTCTTCCTTCAAGTTTCATAATTTTTATAGCACACAGAAATAATAGAAACAGTGAAAACAGACTGAGACAGAGTATTCATAAAAAAGTGAATGTACTTATGGTTACACAGCTCCACACTTGGATATACAGCCACAGATTGAAATGGCAAAAGGAGAACTGGAGGCTGCCATGTTCTTGTAATATAATCGCAAGAAAAATGCTCTTATTCCAAGCAGAAAATCTTTGAAAGAATCAGCTGGTCTCAATTAGTAGCAGTGGAACTGCTTCCCCATCATGCTGAGAATATCAGCAGAGAGCAAAGAAGGAAAAAAAAAACTAAAATTATCATTGTTAATTGTCAGCAGAACCAGAAAAGCCCTTACCAGGTAGAATTTCATTGTCTCCAAAGTCTGTCCTTGCTGTCCCTATGAAGAATGCTAAATTGCTGATAGTCAGCAGCATCAAGCACACCTGGACACAAAATCCTCAGAGTGCACCCCCATCACCAGCTGCTTATCCTGATCATAATTTCCATGCAGGAAGTTATTTGCACTTTATTTTCAGAGACAGCTCAGATTTTAGGTCCATCTGGGAGCATCCTGCCCTGTCAGATGCTTCAGGGCACCGTAGGGATCTCATAGCAATGAGATTTGGTGGCAATATCTGCTCATCATGTGGATCTCAGTCTCAGGCTGAGCTGGTTGCTAGAGCTGGACTAAAGCCCTGCACTAAAACACCTTTTTGGAAGCCATCATTGTGGGCTAGGACAGCTTGAGTGGGGTTAATCTTCATTCTAAAGGGTGTCTACAAATGAGATGACCAAATCTAAACCAGTCACCCTGAGCACTGGTGAAGTCCATGATGACAAGCAGTCACCCCAGAGCCCCCACCTGTCTTAGGATGAAGAACCTCCTGGGGAGAAATCACTCTATTTTTGCCTATTTATTCTGATTACAAATAAAATAACTTAGCTTTGGCTATCTTGTAGGTTTGGTGCGTTGAGTCCCACTACCAATATCATATGAAAGGCTGGTGCCCCCTTGGATCCTGTATTATTCCAGCCTAAAGCACAATTCCCTCTCCTAGGAGAAGGAGCATTGTAGGGAGCACAGCAACTGAGCACAGCACTGTGCTGCCAGGCCACATGAAAATCCCAAAGATTCCCATTCCCTCCTGAGAAGCTGCCCAGAACCCTGCTCCCCGTTCCCACGCCTCCACTGAGCACATCTTCAACACCCTGCTCAGCAGAGCAAAGCCTGGACGTGGTTTTAAAGGCCTTTCCTTGCCAAGAGAGGGATCTTGCTGTGACCTTTCTCACCATTTCCTATAGCAATCTCATCTTAATTTAAAATGTCATGCCCTGCAGCTTCTCCATAAAATTTTAAAAACACCCAACACACAAATAAACAAACAGCCCAGATGAGTTTTTCTATTAGCCCCAGAAATAACACAGGGTAGTTTCCTGGGGATTTCTGCATTGTGGTTGGATTCTCTGGTGCCTGATAAAGGATGTGCTGTGATTGAAACTCCTTCTGTGGTTGGAGCATTTATAGCATCCCCCTGTGTGGATTCTGTGCAGTCTGCTGAGGGGTGAGCTTAGATGTCAATCTGACTATTAATAGAAGTGATTTTTATCTTTTGAGCTGCATATTTCACACAATTTTAGAGTTTCATAAACTCCAAGAACACTATCAAAATGTCTCTTTTTTTTGCTGAAATTTGGGGCTCCAAAAGCAGCATGTAGGAGTCAATGTGGAAGGATAAACAAACACACAGCCCCACATGAGCACACCATCCTTTCCTCCTTAGGGATCTAGGATTTAAATAAAATTAAAATACTGTTTAGAATTTGAAAATCTGCCATGACAGTCCACAAAATTTCCTATTTTTACTTAGCTTTTGTAGAGAAACAGCTCCTTTGTGATCACCCCCTGCAAGTCTCTCTGCAGCCCCAGCAAGGTTTGTGTTCAGCTGGCTGGGATCAGCAAACATGGGTGCAAGTCTTCCAGGCAGAAATGTTTTTGGAAAATCAGCACCTGGGTTAAAAGGAAGATTCCTGACAATGCAGAAAAGGCAGAAAAATCTTCTCTTGCCCAGCCACAGCACAGGTAGGGGCTGACACACAGCTCCACGCCCACCTCCACAAAGGTTTTTCAAATGGCAAACTTCCTAGCTGGAATTTCTGAGTGTGGGATCCACAAGAGGGACAGATTTCCAAAGGACAGAGCACCTCATACTTACATTTGGGTCTATTCTTGCTCATTACAGAAATGTTGGGACACAGATTTCTGTGTGCTCCTCTCTAGAGATGGTAGATGCACAACTTTGAATCCTGGCCTGTTCTCTCTACAGCAAAAGCAGTTTGTCATCTTGTTTTCCTCACCAAAATGCTTTTTGGCAGCCCTTAGGTATCTTTTTCACATTTGTAAAGCAGCCCAGTTTGTTTCATAGATTTGATAATGCATCCATGTCCCTTGCCTTGTTTGTCTGATGGTGTGCAGAGAAACAGGGTGTTTTCAAAAAATAGAAACTACTTCTGTAAATCACTCACCACGCCATTGTCATCAGCCATTTTCCAGAGACATCATCACATCAAACTCCACATCCATTTCAGGCTTTGAATGATAACCCCAGCTCCTTTTAGCTGACTGAGAAGGATGTAGGGCACAGCACACAAAAATCACAATATCTTCCCTGTCATAGCCCATGTCACAGCTGAGACAGCCATGATACACAGAGTATCACCAGACAAATTCAGAAGGCTTCAACCCACACACAGCCCCATCCCAATGACCCCAAACTGTGCCACACACAGCCCAGTGACCCCAAACTGTGCCACACACAGCCCCATCCCAGGGACCCCAAACTCTGTGCCACACACAGCCCAATGACCCCAAACTGTGTGCTGTGATTAGAAGTGTGTAATATCACAGTGTGGAAAACTTAGAGTTTAAGGTCTTAGAAGATAGTAATATATAGAGAGCAAGATGGAGGTTTTAGTGTGGAGGCTGGTCCTTCTTCTTCACCTTCTTCTTCACCTTCCTTCTTCATGGGTTTGGGTGGTTTTGTGTAATTGGACAGAAAAGTCCACATTGTGGACTTTGAGTGATCATTTACTGGGTTACAAGTGAAAATAATTTAGCTGTCATTTCTTAATTAGATAGTTTAGCCTTAAAAGGCTTTGTAAAGAAAGATAGTTAGGCATTTTGTGCCTTGTTAATGAAACAGTGCAGAACTCAATCCTGACCAAGACAGAGGTAGAAAAAGAAGCTGAGAACTGGCAGGTGTGGAGTTCAGCAGTGTGTGTCCTGTGTCCACATCTTCCTTGCTTGACTGTCACTGCACTTCTTGCCCTGCACCATCAAGACCTGGCATCCCACACAGGTGAAAACATAATTTCAAGAGCCTTCTCTGAGGCCACAGGACAGTGTGGAAGGGGCAGGTGCTGAACTGTTTGCTTTCTCTCGCTCTGGAGCACTCACTGTTGGCATGTTTGGACAGTGACACATGAATCACTGCACCTAAAAGACACTGACACTTAGGAGGGCCATAGCAAAAACAATGACAATTTCTCCCTTTCTGAGCTGAGCAGATATTTAAAGCTATGTCAGCGACCTCCAAACCATAAACATTTCTCAGGAACATGAAGATGTGGTTTGCAAAATAAAAAAGCAGATTCCGATGTAAAGCAGAGGCCCTTGCTAAGCCAGCCCCCTTCCAGCAGTGGGAATGTCAAACATGCTTGACCTCCAAATCAGCAAATAAGCACATTATAAACAATGTTATTAATGGTTATGCTTTCACTACAATGAGGAGTCTCCCTGTTTGTTTAACGTGCAGTGAGCTGGTTGGAGTGCACACAGTTTCATGGCCAAGCCACGCTACAGCAGGATGGGGAATTTGCTCCTGTTGTTTCCAGCTCTTCTGCTGGAAGGGGTGGGAGATGGCAGGAGGGGAGAGACACAGCTAATCCCAGCAGCATCAGGATCACTGTCATCATTTCTTGTTTAGATACCCACTGTGCCACCAAGTGTCACCAAGTAATCACCAGCCAACAGCTGGGATGGATTTGAGAGGTCATCTCTTCTTCATTAAAACAGAAAATACTCTCCAATTTCAGCACAAGCAGATGTCCCATCCATTGAAGGCTCAGCCAGCCCAGAAAAAGGTGCTTTTGCCTTGAGAGGAGGACAAGAAACAAGTGAGGTGCTCTGCCAGGACTTGTCTCTCTTCCCTGTGTATTCCCTCATACAAGATGTATGTTACACCAGTGTAACTCTACTACATTTCCAAAAAAAACATCCCTGTGATCCTGTAACCTTCCTGCAAACAAAGCTGGGCCTAGACAGCCAGTCCACATCCTAACTACTTCCCAAAGGACTTTGGGGCTTGTCCACCACAAAAGTTAATGTGTAAAAAATTCCCTTTTTACACAACTCTAACCCAGCTGCCAGGTGTGGAGCAAATGAGATGGGAAATTTCAGCTCAGGCTGTTGAGGCAGAAATGTGTAAAGTGGCAGAGGTGAATATTTCATAGAGGTGCCCAGACCATTGGTTTCCAAGATCCTCCTTTGCAGGGAGGCCCATGGACACGTCCTGAGGGGTGGCTCTGGTACCAGCAGGGCTGTTGCAGGTCTCCCAAGGAAATTCCTACCAAAATTCACATTGGGTTTGGTCATACCTGACCCAGCCCAGGTCCTGTGTCCCTGTAACCAAGTGGAGCTGGCTCTGGTGCAAGCAGGGAAGAGCTGAACCACTTCTGTCCTTCATGAGTGTGAATATTTTGAACATTTCAAACCTGATCCTCAATCTGCTAAACCTTCCCAAGTGACCCCACTGCAGCAGCCAAAGATCTTGATGTAACAAGCTCAGGCTCACACTGAAAGTGTATCAGATCAAGGGTTAACACAAACCCTGAGAGAAAATACAGAATGAAATGAAATGAAATGAAATGAAATGAAATGAAATGAAATGAAATGAAATGAAATGAAATGGAGTTGTCCAACAGTCTTCCTACCTGTGCAAATGAGTAATGATGTGCCAAGCACCAAGAAAAAAAAAATAGGAACCCAACCAAAGAGCAAGGGAACAATAACAGCAGCAAAGGGAAGGAAACAGAAGGAATTTAATATTCCTGCACTTTGAGATGGACTTTCCTGCATGACCTTGGGCAGCTCACAGAGGCCAGGCCAGAACTGCTGGATCAGGGTGGCCCTGGCAGCCTCTAGTGTCCCACAGGACAGACAGACAGACAGACAGCATTCCCTCCCTGCTCAGCTCCTGCCAGTGACAAGGACAAGACATTCCTTTCCAGTTTCATGGCACACTGAGGGAGGCTCCGGGGGACTGTGGTGAGGAGACCACACCGAGTGCTCTGCTCAAGGCCACGAGCTCTTTGTTTGATTGTTTTTACCACTTAAGGACTCTTCCACATCTAATGACATTCCTCCAGGTCAGCCCAATTTTCTGCACTGATAAATCCCTTCCCTCCACTCCCAAGACATCAGTTACTGTCTCCCTTATTTTATGAGCACAGGAAAAAACCCACAGCAGACTAAACACCTCCCTTGTCTTGTAAGATTTTGTGGAGCAGCAGCTTGCCATTGAGGACAAAACAAGCTGATAGCCCAGCAGCATCCAAGGAAATGAAAAGCAGATGAAGATCCAGTTTCTGTAAGCTCCAAAAACATCCCGAGAGGCACAGGAAAAGTGGCAGGGAACTGCTCAATGAAAGGACAGCCCTCTGCGACCCCCAGAGGTAAAGCCACAACTCAATTTCTATGGAATGAGTGCTGGGATAAAGCTCAGTACCCATCCTTTCCCATCAGAGCAGCATTTGCTCACAGAAAGCTCCTCTGCCTCCTGCTTTGGCCACATTATGGAGGAAGTCACAGGGACTGAGGAATGTGCACCAGGGAGAGCAAATAAACAGAGGTGTGCAAATCTGCTAAAAATAACCCAGGAATTGTGGCTCTTGGAGGAGAACACAGGCACTCAGTTGTTCACCACCATCTACCACAATTGAGGCCTTGTCTGAACAGGTGGGTGGCTTTCCTGGCAAATCCTAGCTTAGAAAAAACACCACCCAGAAAAATCCCTCCTCAATCATTCCTGCAACCCCTCTGTTTTCATCTAGATTCTTGCCAGAGGTTGTCAAAACAAGAAAGAAAAATAAAGCTCCAACATGTTCTTTACTGTTTTCCCACTGCTTTCCAGGGCATTGATGTGTCGTTCCAGGCAGCCCAAAACTGAGTGGCAGCATGCTGGTGACAAGGGCAGGGGACACAGCAGTGCCAGGAACAGGCAGCAACCTGCCTCAGACTCCCTTGCAAGGAGCCCTGCAAGGAAAAGGTCCTGAAGAACCCAGTAAGAACTGGAAATGGGATTGAATTATAGATCCCTGGGCTCTCAAAATTGAGAAACACAAGCATCAGTCACAGCAGGAGGAGGGGGGCATGTGATGGAAAGCTCAGCAGAGGCACTGGAGAGATTGGGTTGTGTAAGAGTGGGGTTGCAAACTCAACCCACTGGTAAGAAAACCTAAGCACTCAGGGTTTTTTTCCAATTCCAGCCTCTAAGCTCAGTGTGGGCAAACTTCCCAAAGTCAGCAGTGATCTGTGTGTGTTAAGAAATCGCCTTGCATCAATATTTCCTGGTGATGTCTTTCATTTCCTGGTGATGTCTTTCATTTTTTTGACTCCTCCCTTAATTTAAATGTTGCAAACCCAGATAACCCCAAATCTCTCAACGCAGAACCTCAAAGTAAATATTTCTTTTTGTCTTTTTTTTCTTCTCCTCCCCTTTTTTGGCCAGGCTTCTCGGAAGTCTCCTTTTATCTCACCCAAGCCTGAAATTTGCTGAAAGGCTCCTTACAGGGTACTGAGCACATTTCCCAACACCAGAGAGCACACACAGCAGCAGGAGAACAATCTTTTCCATCTTTCACTTCCCATAGTGTAAACCCAAGCTTAGACTCAGATCAGCTGATCCCCACTGGGTGCAGAGGATGAACTTGCGTCACAGACACATTTTTTGAAAAAATCTTTTTGCTAAGATTTTTCTCTTGAGAAGCTGAGAAATGAAATGTTTTTCTCTTGAGAAGCTTCAGAAATGAAATGTAAACAATAACTATGGTTGTAGAATGTGCTCTGGAGATAGTTTACTAACAGGTGCATCTTTGATTGGTTGCATGTGAATTGTTTTTAATTAACAGCTAATGACAGCTAGCTGTGTTAGATGCTCCCAGTCACAAGATTTTATCACTTTTCTTTGCTAGCTTTCTGATGTCTCTTTTCTCTTTCTTTAGCATAGTTTTAGTATATAATTTCAATATAATATAATGTAATATAATGTAATGTAATATAATGTAATATAATATAATATAATATAATATAATATAATATCATATCATATCATATCATATCATATCATGTAATATAATATCATATAATGTAATATAATGTAATATAATGTAATGTAATATAATAGTCACCAAGCAGGGTTTGGGGTCCCAGGGCTCTGTGCCACAGACTGGTTTTAGATGAGTCAGGTGTCACTTCTCTCTATGGGACAGGGCCATCCCCTGTTCCAACTCACAGCCCAGCAGCCCCTGGAGCTCTTCAGCTCCCTGTGCTGGGCACTGGGGAGGTTCCAGGCACACAAGAGCCAGGCCAGCATCAGGGTGTTCTTCTGATGCCTGAGAGGCTTCCTAGAACAGAAGCCAGACAGAGTTAAAAGAATAAAGTGGGTATTTATTTATTATTGTTTTCAATCGTTACACCTTGGGCAGTGCAAGAGCCTCCCAGAGGCTACAGCCAGGATGGACAATGGTCATGAGTTTTTATACAAATATAAGTTTGGTCTATTTGCATATCAGGGGTTAATTTTCCAATTATAGCTTCAGGTAATCGTTTACTCCAAGCTTGCCCCCCAAATTCACTGTTGTTGACATTTTTCAGGGCCTGAGACAACAATGTTTCCTTGAGTTTCAGGCCCAGAGAGAATCTCTTTATTCTGAATAAAATGGGAGAGCAGCAGCTGACAGCCTGTGGAGTTTTGGAGTTACACACTAAAGCAGGACTGATCAGAAAAATACAAAAGCTAAAACTTAAGGCATCACTTCCACTTGGTCCTGAGGACAAAAACCTGCACCAGAGAGAGGAGCCTGTGCATACCTGGCATGATTCCAAGCTGTGGGGTACCCACACACCCCAGGGCAGAAGGGGATCCCCTTCCCTGGAAACCTCAGCTCAGCTCCCCAGATCCTCCCATCCCTGGAGCCAAACCCAGCAGGGTCCCTTCAGCTGCTTCCTGAGTGACTTCATGATTCCTGATAAGGATTATCTGCACTCAGGGCTCCCTCTGGGTCCCTGGGGATCCCACGGAGCCCCATCAAAGCTCCCTGCGCTGGGCTGCAGACCTGACCAGCAGCAGCACAAGGCTGGGCTGAGCCAGGCTGATATTAACTGTAAAAATCATTTTCAGGCTGCGCAGACACAGGAAAGTCTTTGAAGGGAATAAATATCTAACCTCACTCACAGAGGCACATATTTGACCATATTACCTCACCTCAGCTGCAAACTGCCCAGCTCCCAGCTGCTCCTCCTGGTTTCTTCCCCTTGCAAAAGTGCATCCAGCTCTCCCCAAAGCTGCTTTAACAGCCTGTTTAACTGCTGATGGCCTTGGCTGTCTGCTCCCTATTTTAGATGAAGAAAGCAAACTCGAAATTTTTTATGTATCACTTGAACCACTTTATTCCTTGCTGGAGACACCTGGTTATGGCATTGCCATTTCATAGCTGCTGTAGAGTATATTCTCTTTATAGCAGTCAGGATTTTTCTGCTCACTTAGTCCAGTTTTCAGTCTGGTTAAGCTCCAATGACTACAGGAATTATTTTTATTTCCAGTGCTGCATGCAAGTCAGCTTAGAAGCTGGCCTGATTCAGTTTCCAGGCACTTGGCCCCTGTGTTTCACAAAGTTATGGCTAGGAATGGTATTCCAAGAGAGCTTCTGAAGGAAAAAAAAAAAAAAAAGGTAGCAAAGAGAGGGAATGGAATAAAATATCTTTCAACTCAGCAGTTAATGTCTGGTCTGGGGTTTTAAGTTTTCCACCAGTTCAGGAAATAACATCAGAAGGTTCAAGGTAATGAGGATACAAGAGCCAACCTTCCCCATCTTTAGCCATAAAATGGTCCAAAATTTGCTGTTCTTGTACACAGAAAAGAGAAAACCCCTGTCCTGCCCCATGCCCTGCAAGGTGCTGCAGGAATCACCCTCATGAGCACCGGACATGGCACATGGATTGCTGAGCACATCAGGAATGACAAACCTCTACAAGCCCTGGCTTTGAGGAGTTTTGCACAGCCACAGCTCCATGAACCTGTGAAAATCCCTGAAATCAGGAATGACAAACCTCTACAAGCCTTGGCTTTGAGGAGTTTTGCACAGCCACAGCTCCGTGAACCTGTGAAAACCCCTGAAATCCAGAGGAAAACTGAGGTAGGGTTGCTCTTTGTAAAGTGCAGCACAGAAAACAGAGACAGCACTGATGTAGGGTTCAAAACTGCTGTCAGGTGTGTGGTTACTGCTCTCAGGACTTCTTGCATCCCCCAATAAATCCATTTATGACCTCAAGAATGCATGTGTCAAACCAGACAGTCTCTTGCAAAGAGATAATTCACGGTGTGTGTGTTGGGTAGGTCACCCCTGTGATCTCAAATAAGACATTTACAAAAACCTCAACCTAGCTTAGCTTGAAAATGAAGAGTCTTTCATCTGTACTAACAGAATATAAATTCTATTTATTTTCCTGCTGGCACTTGCTCTGTAGAGTGAAACAGATGCACATTTTCCAGGTTTTCTCTATGATTCCAAAAGGTGAAGCAATTTCCTCCCTCAGATTCCCCCTGAATGAGAAGGGGGAAGAAGGGCTGTTATGGAAATGCTGAAGTTGCCAGGATTTTGATAAGGACATGGAAGCAGACACAGCCACCCTGGCATCACAGATGACAGAGGCAAAGCAGACTAGTGACTAACACCACATACAGCAAACACAATCCAAATTGTAATTGTAATTGTAATTCAGGTCAAAAGTGCTGTGTTTTCCTCTTTCATTTATAAAGCAAGACAGGAAATGTATAAAAGCTGACAGGATCATTAGGGATTTTATAAATGCTGCTTCCTGTGGTACAGAAAAAGGAAAGGAGGGAGGCATGGGGCCAAATTATGTGCTGGAGCAGACGCACAGGGCTGATGCAGAGCAAACTGGTGGACCTGCACCCAGAAGGATGAGGTGATCCAGGATCTGGTCTGCCGTGAAAATCAGGGCAAAAGCTTTTTAAAAAGCTGAAGAGCTGTCCCAGAGGGCAGGTGCTGAGGTGGTGCTCCCCAGGGAAGGCCCCAGCACCTGCACATTCCATGAGTCAGCAGCCCTGGCTCCAACCTGAAACCCAGGACAGGAGGCCCCAGCATGGGAGGGGGAGTTGGTTTTGTTTTATTCTCTTCAAGGCTTTCTCTATGAAAACAGAACCTCCTCCCAACATCAGACATTTTACCGAGCTGACAAAGTGAAATAATGAATTTTGGCACTTTGCTTTGGTATCCAGTGCCCCTCTGCAAGTCATGCTCTGGGAATCTGGAGGCAGGCTGCTGTTTGTCTTGGAAAGCTGCACACAAACCCAACGTGCAGCATCACTCAGCACACTCCACTCCTCATTCTGCTTTCATCCCTGGCTGCAGGCAGGGAGCCCAGGGTGCTGATGCTGCTCCAAAACCTCCTGCCTCTGCTCAGGGCTGGCTGGGCATGGCTCAGAGGGTGGTGAGCAAGCACCCTGTGCATCACTTGGTCTGGATATTCCTTTATGGTCATTGTAATTTTCCTTTTCTTTTCTGTCCTATTTAACTGTGTTTATCTGAACCCACAAGTTTTGCCTTTTTTTTTTTCATTCTCTCCCCCATCCAGGGATGTCAGTAAACATTGCAAGTAGAAAAAAGGTCTCAGAATTTTCCACTGCAAGAAAACTGAAAAACAACTTCTGCCTTAAACTGTAATGTACAAACTTTTAGTGATTGGAGAACAGTAACATGAACATGGTAATTATAGCAGTTATGATAGGCTATAGATAAAAGTTAAGGGATAGATTGGTTCTACTGTATTAAGATGCTCAGCAAAGAAAAGAATATAATGCATTGTAACCAAAAGAAAAGTCTATAATGCATTGTAACCAAAACCAAAGGGTCTCCAGGCCTGCCTGCAGCTGGAGCTGACAGCTGTGGGCACAGCTCTGTCACCCAGGACCCTGGACTGCTGTGACATCCTGGGTACAATAAACTGCATTTTGGAGAGCCCCTGGAGTTCTGCATCCCTGATTTTGGCTCTTCTGGCCCAGCCCAGCTCAGCAGTGCCCGGAGCAGGAGCTGCCAAACCTCAGCTTCAGGGGGGCTGCAGAGCTGCTGAATGAGCACCAACACACCAGCAGTGTCCAGGGCCTTTAGGAGGTTTGGACCAGAGCATCCCAGTGCTACAATCGCCTTGCAGGTGTATCCAAGAGCAATTTCAGCAGAGAGGGTGAGGGGTGTGCAGGTCAGGCTGAGTGGGGGCTCTGCAGCATCCTCAGGGCTCTCTGCTCCCAGGGGGATTTGCCTCCCTGCTCCAGCATGGTCCCCTGATCCCCTCCATCCAGATGGGGATGAGGTGATGCTGGAGGAGCCACTGGCTGCGAGTCTGACACAGCTCTGACACAAATGCAGATAAAAACCCACTGTGAGCAGCACAGCCGAAGCTCTCCAAGTGTTTAGGTTGTTCAGGAGCCAAAGCAAATACATTTGCTCTGCAGGTTACAGAGAGGCTGTTAAACCAGCCATGCAACCAACTCCTCCAAGCCAAAATTATCTTCTTCCTCTGCACTGGAGCCTCACACCTCCAGTGATCCTGTTCCATTCTTCTGCTGCTCAAAGGGTGCACATAATAAATAAATATAACTAAAATATAGAAAAGGATAAATAAATATAAATAAATACTCAATATAATAATTTAAATAATAGTATAAATATAATAATATAAATATAAATAATAATAGAACTGTGAATATATAAATATATAAATATATAAATATAAATATATAATATATAATATATAATATATAAATATGTGATATATAAATATGATAAAAGGATGAATGTGTCAAGTATATATGTCAAACTCCAGATTCAGCCTTTTTTGTTTAATGGGCTTTTTTCTACTTGCAGTTGAGCTCAGTCTTGGGCAAAACAGGGGAGGACAGCAAGGATTCTCCCTTAAATATCTGAGACTGAAAAAGCAGCTGATATATTCCCACAGCAGAAGACAAGGGCAGAATTCTTGTCTGGGTTTTATGTAGGGTGCTGTCAAGCAAACACCCCCTGCTCACCACTGCATTTGCTCCTCCAAGGAGCTCCTTTGTGCCCACACGCCCTGAAGGCTGTGGGACAGGGCTGGCCACCAGCTCACTGGGAAGGTGGTGGCAGAAATGGTGCTGGGCTTGGTTCAGAAGGAGGGGAGCAGTCCCTGGCTGTCCCTTGAGCAAGGAGCAGGGCAGCTGCAGGTGCCAGGCACCAAGGGCCCAACACTGCCCAAGAATCAGTGCCAGGGATGCTCAGCAGGGCTGGCACAGGGCAGAGCAGCTGCTGAGGTGGCTTTCTGATAAAGACACTTCTATCTGCCTTGATTACAGCACAGACTTGGGGAAATATTAATTACAGAGCACCTATCTGGGAGGTTTGTGTGATCTCCAGTGTGCTTTGTGCTGATGAATCATGCTCAGCTTGCAGCACCAACCTCTGCCCCAGCTCCATCAGGATTCAGTCGCTGCTTTCCTTGCCCAGCCTGCCCTGGATGCTCTGCAAACACATTCAGCCTCCAGGAGGAAAACAACCCTGCTTCTCTAAAGCCATTTCCACAAAATCCTTGCAGCAGCTCTGAAAATCCCCACACCTCCCCAAAACACCCATTGCAGGAGTGTTGTTTGTGCGGACCAACAGCTCTTATGCCACTGGCTGTTGCAATCCCTGCCTATCTCATCAGATCTTCTCTTCTGTCAGCAAACCAGCCCTGAACCCACTGAGCATCCCCACAGCCACAGCAGCTCCTCCTTGCACAACAGCCAGGCACTCTGGGTTACTCACTGGCACATGGTTTGCTCAAGTTTCTCTGCTTGGCAGAAATCAAACTGGTTTTTGGTTTTTTTTTTATATTTGTTAAGATGACAACACCTAATGTTGCACCAGGCAGGCTGAGGTTGGTCAGGGTTCAAACCTGCAGCCTTCAAGCCATAAACCAATATTTCAGGGATTAAGGAGAAAGTTTCCCCTGAGTATAGGTTACTCCTCACTTGCTGAAAAATATTCCTTTCCTCTTCCTCACCAGCCACTGTAGGGGCAGGGAGGCTGTGGGACTGTGCACTGCCTTGCTCTGAGCCTTGGGGGAGCCAACAATTTAAATAACAACAAAACAGAAAGGGGAAAAAAAAAAAACCAGAAAAAAAATATCCCACGTTCATTTATTTTTGCCTTCACTGACAGCATAAACACACTGCAACTGCTCCACAACAGCACACTGCACCCAAATTATTTCAACCAATTATTTGTGGTTGTTTATTTACTGAGATTACAGTCGTGCCTCAAGGCCTCATCTTGTTGTCTGAAACTTTGTGGGCAACATTTTCTGGAGGAAAAGAATGACTTCCAGTATTCCCCATCCAGCCCTGTGACTTTTCCAGTGGCAGAGCAGGGACAGGACCCCTCTGCAAGGGGTGTGACCAGCACCCCCTTTCTGACTCCACTGCAGAGGCATGAATGGCCATGTCATTGGGGTGAAATCAGTGAAATTAGCCAGCTAAACCATGCATGGGATCTTGGCTCACATCCATTACAAGAAAAAAATGAAAACAAAGTTTCACTGTGAGTAAATCATTTGCTGTATAGGTCTAGCAAAGAGTGTAAATAGGAAATTTTAAAAAAAAATCCCAAAATGAAACTCAGAAAGAGAAAAGAGTTCAAGGACACAACAAAGGGCAGAACTACCTTCAGTATCAGGAGGGATGGGACAGATTAACAGATAGAGCAGGTAATTTCTTCAGCAGGTACAAAAACCAAGGAGGAGCAAGAGACACCAAAAACACTGACTACAGGCTAAGGGGCCCTCAGCTAAAGCAGCAGCAAGTCAGGGAACATCCACATGAGCCCCTAGAGAAGGGCAGATGCTGGATGGAGCAGGAGAGGCTTTGCAAGCCCAGGGAGCTCCCAAGGGCTGAGCACAGCCCACCCCCTGTCCATGCAATAAGTGTCTCTCCCTTTCATAAACTCCCTTTGAGCACCTTGGGGTTTCTCCTGGCATGCCTTAGATGGAAGCAAGTGTGGAAGGAACTCCAGAGCCAGGATGGCAGCAGGGACAGCTCAACCCCAGCAACTCCTGCCCTGGCTGCTGGACCCACAGGGCCAACAAATGCCTGGGACACCAGCCCTGCAAACATGCTGCGTCCCAGGACAAATGAAGCAAAGAATCTGGAAACAATGAGTGAGCATTTTTCTGAAACATCCTGGTGATGCAGAGAGTGGAATTGAAGAGTGTGTTACACTGCTTTAAAGTTCTGCTGAATATCTCCAGGGGCTGCCCTGGATTCCGCTCAGTTTTATGATATATTGCTTTTTAGGCCTCACAAGTGCCTTCCCAAAATAAGATCTCTGAAGATGCACCAGCACTGTGACTATTCTAAGATCAAGAGCAAGTTATTAATACAGAAGGGTGTGAAATGAAGGGGCAGGATGAGCTGCCCACAAATAAACAAAACCATAACATTCTATTTTCAGGCACAAGTGCTGGAGGGGCCCTGGCAGAGCTTTGGACACAACTAAAAGTCAGAGCAAAGACAACTAA
Organism: Ammospiza nelsoni; assembly: GCF_027579445.1. Lineage (NCBI taxonomy): Eukaryota > Metazoa > Chordata > Aves > Passeriformes > Passerellidae > Ammospiza > Ammospiza nelsoni. Next base: position 5,629,615 of record NC_080651.1, read on the forward strand.
TAGTTTCTATTTGGGGCACAGAGATTGAAAGTTTGGTCTAAAATCTCCCAGACAATGTCCCCATCTCCCCTAGAGAAATTTGAAGAGGTGCTGTGATTTCCTACTCACTCCCTTGGCACAGGGTTCAGATTTTGGTGAAAGTGCCTTGAAGTGGCACTGGAGCAAACTTTAACTTTGGGGGCAAAGAAAGTCACCAGAATTTGTTTCTCAAAATTTGTTTGTTTCTCACAGAATTTGTTCCAGCAGCTTAAAGTTTTCTCAATACTTGCCTGGCCAGCAGATGAAATTATGATTCTTTTCTCTTGTGCAAAGTCATGAAAGGAAAGGGTGACAACAGCTTGCACTCTGAGCATGAAAATACATTAGATATCTGCCCAAATATGAGGTTTAAATAGACATTTTGTGCATCTCTCATTGCATTTGTTCAACCCTTGCACACCTAAAGGGCCCTGAGACTTTATTCTTTTTTAAGAAAACACTGGGGTTTGTGTAAAAGGGGCAGCTCCTGGAGATATTCCCTCTGGGTTGTACAGTTCGTTGTGGGTCTTGGGACCCCATAAAGGGAGAGCAGACTCCCTTCTGCCAAAAAGTTAATAACCAGCCCAGAGAGCAGAGCTGCTGCTGACAGACATTGTTTCCATAACCCACAGACAGAGAGGGCAGAGGGGACAGGGGAGATCAATGGGCCTGGAGTGTGTGTGGAAGCCAGCGTGTCTCTGATCAGGTTTCCTCCAGGGACTGCATCTCCATTTTTTTTAACTTTACAGAGAAAATATCTTCCAGCCCTGAAGAGTGAGTTTGGACATAGATCTTCAGCCATAACAGAATTAAAAAAAAAATAAAATAAAAAGGAAGAAAAAAAAATAAAAAGGAAAAGAAAATATAAAAGATAAAAGCGTATTCTTCTCCCATTTCCACTGGTGTGAAACCAAGAGATTGGTTTACAGTGCTGTGACTGGAAGCACAGATTATCTTATCATTTTACATGTTTTCATGCAGATTAATGAAGCTTTCATGCTCAGAGCATTTTGGTCAACACTTAGCAGCAACATCCCATGTTTAAGTGTTTGTAGAAGCATTTGTAAAACGATGAGTAGGGTTGTTATTTCTACAGCCAAGATTCCAAAGAAAATGAGTAATCTGCAGCAGCACGGTCTGTTCCTTTGTCCCTTCCTCTCATTACTCCTACCCTGGAATTCTTGAAGTTCACAGCACTTTTGATAAAGGAATAGACATCATGTTTGATAAAGGAATAAGCATCAGAAGGATATTCAGACTCCAGCAGCTCTGCAGTTTCCAGGCATGCCAAATAGAATTTAAGTCTCCTCAACCCTCCCTGCATCTTCCAGCTGCACTGCTCCAGCTCTGAGCACATTTCCATACCTACATATGAGAACCAGAGAAAACCTAGAAACCATCAGCTCTGCTTTCTGCCATGGTTTGTTCACACAAATGCTTCTCCTGCCTCTGAAGCAGGTGCACAGAAATACAAATGCTTTTCTGGTGTAGCTCCTTCAACTAATTAATAGAGACATTGGTTGGAAAAGATCCTTAAAGCACCAAGTCCAACCTTAAATCTGAAACAATGAGACTTTCTCCTTCCATGAAGAACAGATCTGCCCTTCCCAGGTGGAAGATGAGCTCTCAACCCATGGAGAACCACATCTAAGGCTGGGAAAACACGTGAACTTACACCAAAGCACCCCTTTAGCAGCCCCTGCTTGCCACTTTCACCCTCTCCTCAAAGGCAAGCTATTTAAACTCCCTGCTTGGGTCTTTTCCTGAATTTTGCCACGAACTTTGGGCTCCACCTGAGTGAGCACCACTTGGTGCCCTGGGAGCTGCTGGACAGAAGGTGTGTGTCAGGTTCGGGCACTGCAGAGAGCTCTTCCTCCCCAGCACAACAGTGTCACCCATGCAAGGCTCAAACCCTGCACATGCCAGCCCCTCAGAGCTGACACCCAACATCCCAAGGCCGTTTATCACTCAGCATCCTGGCTCCAAATCCCCAAGTCACAAGGCAAACAACATTTTTCCGTGCTTTTGTACATCTCTGACTGCTTTTCGCCTCCCTATTCAGCAGCCTCAATGAGGCCCCCCCATCCATCCCAACCTCAGCACCACCACTGTGCACCCACAATACCTTTGGGGCTGCCCCATCCAAGCATGTCCACGCCAGTTTCCCCATCAGTTCCCCCACAATTTAGCAGTTCCATCTGATTCACAGCTTTTATTTTTTATGTTCCCCCTGATAGCAGAGACCCCAGTGAGCTCCTCTGGCTGCCTTAGCATTTTAAACAGCTTTACCCTGAACTGGTCAGCTGAAAAGCACTTATTTCTACAGAAAAAGGAGATGACATCAGCTGATGTGGGATAACCATGACAACCTCCCCAGACCAGCAGGGCCACATGCCATTTGAATAAGAAAGTTTCACTCTCAACCACTTTCTAGGCAGTTTTAATTGGCAGGGTGAGCACATGGCACTTTTGCACACACGTGTGCTCCCCCCAGCATTTTTATGAACTAAAGACTCCTGAGGTGTGGAGAAGATAGTGGAAATCTTTCCAAAGTGGCATTTTGTATTCCTACCTGCCTAACGTGCAAATAAAGAGCATATTAGCCCCAAAACAGTTTTTCTGTTTGTTTTCAAGCAGACTTGCATCAGCATCAAACAATCCACCATTTTTCCTAAGAAATGCTCTTTGGGATTGGATACATGACAGGACTCCAGGGATCAGACTCCTCAGTTTTAATCATTTGCTATCTTTAATCATCTGTGGGCGCATGTTACTTTTGCACACATGTGTGCTCCCCCCAGCATTTTTATGAACTCCTGAGGTGTGGAGAAGGTAGTGGAAATCTTTGCAAAGTGGCATTTTGTATTCCTATCTGCTACAGAGATGACGTGCAAATAAAGAGGATATTAGCCCCAAAACAGTTTTCAGTTTATTTTCTAGCAGACTTGCACCAGCATCAAACAATCCACCATTTTTCCTAAAAAACGCACTTTGGGATTGGATACATGACAGGACCTCAGGGTCAGGCTCCTCATCTTTAATCATCTGCTAGGAAAGCAGAGAACAGAATGTTTGAAAACTTGGGTTTGGATCCAAAGCAAAACCAAATCCATCTTCTAAATTACATCTTCCAAACCAAACTGGTGTTTTCTTGCTAAGGTGGGGTGGAATCCCTTTTAAATAGGCTGATGTGCAAAATCCAGAGGCAATGTGCTGGATCTGGAGAGGTTAACTCTGCTCTGGTTGAATTCTGGAAAGCCCCACTCTTACTTTCTACACCATTTCTTTCCAGCATATAAACTCTTTATCAAAATAAATAAGTGTAGGAGGATTAGCCTTCTGGATCCAGAATCTCTTACTCCCCACTTCTTCATAACAGTGTATTTATAGAACACGTGTCCCATTTTGGGGCAATTTAAAGTTTGCCTAGTACACAAATGCTTCATTGAAACAGCTGCTCACAATCTGTTAGTATAAATATTTTCCACCACTTTCTGGTGCTCGTGAAGGGAGGCCAAGGCCATGGATGCAAACAGCCCAGCATGTCAGAGGTGTTCAGTGCTTACATTCACAGAAATACCTCAGGGCTCCAGCCTGCCAGCCCAAGCTCTGGAGCAGCTCCTCTGCACCCCTTGGGTCCTTCCTGATGGAGAAACCTCTGGGAGAGGAGGGCAAAGGGACCCCAGGTGTGTTTGCAGGAGCCTTCTGGAGCATCTCGTGCAGCAGGACTCCACTGGATGATATGGAGACACTGCAGTTCTGCACTGACACATCCCGTGCCAAAAAGGAGCAGTTCCTGCATCACCCCATGTCCCTGCTCCACACCTCTCTTCATGCAGCCCTACAGCCCACTGGGTCAGAAAACTAATTAGGCTGAAATAGATTTTTCCCCCTTTTCCTCGCCTCTGCTTCATAAGTTGGAAAAAAACCTGAGCAGCGCAAAAAGCAAACCCCCAAAAATGAAGGGTGCAGCCCAGATTGTGCAGCTCCGACCCTAATATACACTGCCAGCCCAACATCAGCAGATTGGATATAACTCAGAGGCAAAATGGACCTCTCATCACCTGCAGCGTCCTAATTTGGGAGCAGCAGGCCCCAAGGGGTCGAGCTGGGAACAGGGAATCTCCTCCTCCTAACACATCCCTGCCAGTGTGGAACAAAGCCTTGTTCACTGGCCCACAAGATCTGTTTGACTTGGAAAAATTAATCATGCCCAGAAAGCCGCTCTCCTTGAGCTCAGGAGGCTCAATTCCACATTTCATTGAACCCCTGCCCTTCTGGAATAGCTGCAACCAAGGCAGCAGGGTCACATCTGATTCATACTGAGACTGGGAATGAAACCTGACCCGTGGGCTCAGATCATTAATCCTGTTATCTACTGCCTCCCTGCATCAATCCAGAGAGGAGGAAGCCTCCTTATCACAGCTCTATGCCTCATGATGAAATAATTCAACTGGATTAAATCAGCTCTTTGGGTGCATCAATCATACCATTGTCCCCGGAGCAGGAAGTTTCCTCCTCAGCCTTCAGCCACCTCTGCCCTGACCCATATTCCAAGGACTTCTTGCTCAGTCTGTATTTTGCATTTACCTACACAAGCAGTCGTGTCCCGTGAGCAAGAGCAATAAAAAAAAAAAAAAAAAAAAAACAATAAAGTTGGTAACTCTTAAAGTCATGCAAGATCTAATAGGTACAGACAGAGATGCCTGGTGGGATTTTCATTAGAAGCAACTTAGAACTTGCTGAGGTTTCTTTCAAGAAGAGTGTGGAAAAAAGGATTTTGGCATTTTGAAGCTACCACTAAGCACCTGCCTGAATGGAAATCTCACTCAGGAACCCACGTCTTCAAAATAAAGCTGACTCCCAGTAAGACTTATGCAGTATCAGACACGGAATCTGTCTCCAAGGCAGCTTTGGAGCAAAGACACCAGTCAGTCACACGGTCCATGTGATTTCCCAGCTGGAACTGTGGGTAAGAAATGGGAAACTCAGGGTCAGAACAGCTAAAAGTGATAACAACAACTCTAGTTCTTTGCTAAAAATCAATAGTTAACACTGGGGTCTCCAAAGGAGAAGCTTTTTATCTTAAAGTCCTTTCTTGCCATGGACATGACAGCAAAATCCACATCCCACTTCATGGCTCAGGTGAAACCAGCACAGGAACAATTTTTTCCTCAGCTTTAAACCTGCGGGGTTTCTGCTGGGGTGAGTCTGGGGGTGTCAGTGGGGTCTGCTGGTTCAGCAGTGCTGTCAGAGGCAGGAAAAAGCAGGGTGGCAGCATTTGGGAGCTCTGCACCCAAAAGCACTCATGTTGTCCAAGCAGGGAACGTGGCTTTTCTCCCAGAATCAGCCCAGAACCACCAAGGTGCCTCCTGCTCCTCACTGGCCCCTCTCTGAACCCACACCATGGAATCAGATGCTGCTGTGGTGCAAAGGGACTCTGGGGCAGGGAAGCAGAGCGATCAGAAAGGATCAGCTGTGGGGTTTGGGATCTGTAAATGAACTTCACAGTAGCAAAATAGGCTTTCCATGGCATTACTTACCCTCCTGATGCAGAGATAAACCACCACTTCCTTGCATTAGCCTCTTCCAAGAGAGAGCAGTGAGAAACATGACAAAAGAGCATTCCCATTTCAATTCATGTTCTCTTTTCCCCCCTCTCCCTCTCCCAAACACACATTTGCTTTGAGCCTCAGGTTAACAAAAACCACAAAGCCCCACTTAGCCAAAACCACAACATTTTCCTTGATTTGGGGTCAAAACTGACAAGTTCTGCCTGTTTTCCTCTTGCAACCACCAGACTTCTCAGGTTCACTCTCCGAGCACCTCAATTAGACTGAAAAGTTCACAGCCCTGGCACAAGTTTGGGATTTATTATTAAACCTGCCAGATTTCAGGTTTGATTTATGACTCTTTCACAGGGCCCTGTTATCAAGTGGAGACAGGCCCTGCAGTGCATGCTGTGAGGCATTCCCAGAGCTGCAAACCAATGCCGAAAGGGACCACTTGGAGCTGCTCTGCCCCGCTATAAATGCAGAGCAGCCACCACCTACCAGGAGCAGGGGTGTAGCTTTTAGCAGTACTTGTGTGTTTTCTGTTTCTGCAGCTTTCTGTGGTTTTCTAGGGGCTCACAGCAGGCTCTGTGGGGTGAAGGATGGGGTAGGGACACCTTTGTCTTTGGGTTCTCCTGCGGTTTGGCCTCTTTCTGTGGTGGTGCTGAATGCTGCAGGGAGGTGAAGCTGCTCCTCTCACCAGTTACAGAATTTCTCCTCTGGTCAGAACATTTCAGCTTTGCTCACAACCACAGCAGGGCTTTCTCCTCTCTGTTTCTCAAGGGTGGCAGCAGTTTTACATCAGCTCATTTCCAATTCCACCCAGGACACCCCAATGCCCAGGGACCAGGCAGGATTCCTGCAGCCTTTCATGAGCTCTGCTGCTTTTGGGTACCTCCCCCCTGCATCCAAAACTCACAGCTTCAAGCACTACAGAAGTAGGGAAGGGCTGTGCACACAGCCCCATCCTTGTAGACCTGTCTTCAGAAAAATAGATAAATTAAAAAAAAAAAAAAACACCCAAAAAACCCACCTCGTATTTCTGCCACTACAACCCAAAACAAAAATAGGGACCAGGAGATAAATCTCTATTTATGGGAGCTTCCAGAGGTCTTGGAGAGATTACAGAAAGCGTGCAGAGGAAATAGTAAAAAGCACACACAGGAAACCCTGACGTGGTGTCACTAAGCCATATGGTCAACATAAAACATTCAATACTTTTGTTTGGATTTGCAATGTGACATTTATATTATTTTTATACATTTTATGTGCATGTATATGTACATATAAGATAAATATAATTTATTTATTTTACATTTTAAACTCCAAGGATATCCAAGGCAATCTGCAGAGATGAAGGGTGATTTAGTGCCAAGGTTTCAGGAGCAGTCCCAGGGGTGAGTTCACAGTTATAACAACACATTTTATCTCTGCACAGGCAGGAAAGGGGGGCACAGAGAGACACAGGGGAGGAAGTCAGAGCTGGCAGTGAATCAGATGATGCATATTAGGGAGATAATAAGGGGAGATTACAGGGCTGGCAGCAGCTCTGTGCTGTGCCCTCCTTTGTAGAGCTCAGGATCCCCTGCCAGATTACAGCTCTGTGCTGCCTCTGGTCGTTTAGTCTAAAAGCAATCCAGCCAGGAAAAGCTGCTGTGGCCAAGGCTCCTCTGCTCCCTCTCCCCTCTCAGTTTCGGTGAAACTCTGCCCTTCAGGAGAGCATCAGCGCCACTCAAACACTTCACAACTTCCAGCTCTCCAAGTGGGTGGCAGCCCCAGCTGCCAAGTTCTCATCGTGAACAGCATCATTCCAGCACCAGCATTTTTCTCAAACAGCTGCATGGCAGACATGCAAAAGGGCTCAGCAGGAGCCATCACCACCAGGTAGCTGTGCTGCCTCTAACACTGCAAAATACTCATTTAGGACAGGGTCTTGGCCACCCCACACCTTTGTTAAAAGGGCCTGGAAGTCCAGTGAAGATTGTTTCCAGTTCAAATTGGCTGGCACTAAGAAATTCTTATTTTGACAGCATTGCTTAATAGAAAAGTAAAAGTATGACCCATTCAAATTTTTTTTTACATTTCCCTGTTCCCATGAAGACAAGGTGGCCAAAGCTTCATAAATTACTCAGGTGAGCTCCCAATGTTGCATTTCATTTCTTCCACAGCAGGGTTTGAGATGGAAGGAACCTTAAAGATCATTCAGTTCCATCCCCAGCCATGGGCAGGGATACCTTCCACTGGACTGGGCTGCTCCAAGCCCTGTCCAGCCTGGCTGGAACACTTCCACAGCATTGCACAGCTCTTTGTACAGCAAGTCTCAGTCCTGGCTCATACAAAACTTCAGAGGCTCCAAAGGAACAGCACTTGACTCTAAAATAAGCCTTTGCTGGCTTACCACAGTGACTCACTATTTTCATCATTCCAGTAAATGGTCACAAACCTGTCAGGGTTTGCAGATGCTCTCTGCATTCCTGCAAGCATCACTCTGCCCTTTTGCTTTGGCACTTTTGAAGGCTTGCAGCAAAGCACAGCACCACGTGCTCAGGAGGGACCAGCTGAGCCCCTCAGTGGTAGCAGACCTGTGGTAACAGTGGGAGAAAGCAAAATATTGTCCCTCCTCCACCCTGAGGTTTGTGCGCTTGGTCGTGTGTGCTAGAACCTTAATTAAGTCAGGTACAGCTGCAGGAGTAAAAGCAATGAATCAGCAACTCCCCTTTGCCACCAAACCATTTCCCAGCACAGAGCAACAAGTGTGGGAGGCAAGAGGTAAAAAAAAAAAAAAAAAAAAAAACCAAACAATTAATCTTAGTAATTATTTTTTTAGGTGGTAGGACCCCAACTGCCCAAACCAGGAGAGTGATGAGCACCACCATCTCCAGCAGGGAGGGAGGCTGGGTGTCCCCAATAAATGTGCTGAAGCTTCAGTAGGAGATGCCAAAACCAGAAGGCAAATTTCTTTGGCCAATGTTGGGAACAAATATAATTAGGTGACTGGAATAGGCACTAAATTGCACAAAAACTATGAAAATGCTCCAACTTTCACTTAAACATTTACTGAAATGCTTTGCTCAATAGCTCTAACTCAGGTACAGGGCTAACTATTAAAACAACTTTTAGAAGTGAGTTATAACTCATTTATTTTTAGTTCTCTAGCTGTACAGCCTAATGAATGAGTTTGTCTCATCCACATCCTCCTCCGTTCTCTGTATTAATTCTCAAAAGGAACTGCAGTAGAGAATTTCTTATCAATGTATTCATCAGTTCTAACTCCCTGGTGAGGTTATTTCTGAAGTTTTTAATAAAAAGGGACTTTTGATTCTTGGGGTCATGTTGCAAATTATATCTTCACTAATCTAGCAGAGGTCAAAAAACGAGTTGGAGCCAAAGAACATCTCTGACTCCTTAGCACACGTGTGTCTCAAGGCTTTTAAAAATACACAGTCCTGCAGTTATAAATAGAGCATTCTTAGCAAAGGTCAAAAGCTTCCAACATCCAGGAAAACATTTGCTTGCTCTTTGTAATTATTACCTGTTTTTTCTCCCCAGAATGAGGGTGCACTAAAGTGGGCCAGGAGCTGCTCTCGGGGGCATAATTTCAACCCATCTATTTTTACACTCTCAGAGAGTTAACATGAACATCATCAGTGTCATTTCCTTTGTCAGACACTTCAGCAGAGCAGCAAGCAGACACTAACACAAGAAGAGAATAAGAGCACAAAAAGTCAAGCATGAAGAGGAACAGTTTTCCACTAAAGCCTCTTCAAGAGCTCGAGCGTGGGAAGGTACCAAGGTAGGGTAAATCCCATGCTTGAGGCTGTGATCAGCTCTCCTACATTAAAAAGGTGCTTGAACATGTAGAAAGCTGCTCAGGGGAGTTTGAAGAAGTAAAATCTGCTGAGTAACTGCACAAAGACAACAAACTATGAGAAAGGAAATCCGAGATGTCAGCTGGTGGTTGAGATGTCACGAGACAACGGGATTCTCTGCCAAGGGGTTTTTCCACACAATGGGAATTCATTCCCTTCTTGGTTCTCCAGGTGCAAGAGTCCCTCTTCCATCTCCAACGCTTGTCCATTGCCTTGGAGATTGATGAAAAGAGCAACCCCAGTCAGTTCTGTAATTGGCCTTGTTTGGGAGTGACCTCATGCAGCAGCTCATGTCTCTACATGCAGGATCTCTCCTTGCTGCTGAGGTGGAACTCTGCATGGAGACAAGAATGGAGAATGTGGCCCCAGGTCCTGCCTGGAGGGCTGCAGAATCCACAGGACAATGCATTTGTGTGCTGCACAAATCCAGGCTTTATAAAGAAAATTTAGTTCTTCCAGGGATCAGATCTGCAAACGGCACCTGCACTGCCCAGAGATTGTTTCAGCTTCTGCTCTTAAACTGGTTTGTTCTCAAAACACTTCATGGAGTTCTGTCATGGGCTTTGAATTCAGCCTAAAATACGGGAATCCACATCAGCTAAGAGCTGCCATCTCCTTCTCTGTTCCCAGCACTTCTCTGTCAGGCTAAGCTTGGCATGACTGGTGAGGGTGGGGGGACCTCTGAAATAAGAGCAGCATCAGGACACCACAGGTTCACTGAGGGACACCTCACCATGCTGACCCTTTAGCTCACCTGAGGCTTGAAAATGTCTCCTTTGGAGCAGCCTGGGCAGGCTTAGCTGGTTTTAGGACCTCAGCTTTTGAGGAGCTGCTCCACAATGTGATAATTTACAAGCTTTCCTCAAGCTTTTCTGTTCCTGTACTGAAGGCAGGAGATTAAAATGGTGCTGAGTGGTGCTGGGTCCCTGGAGGGGTCAGTAACATCACGAGCAGCACTGGAGAGGTTTCCACTGGCTCAAACCATCCCAGCCTGCTGATGAGCAGGCAGAGGTCAGAGGAAGTTGTGTGGTCATAGAAACCCATCCTTTGGGCTCTATCCTTCCTCTCCTTTCTCCAAGGCATGTCACAGCTCTTGGCCAAGCCCAAAGCCATTTTTCCAAGCTCCTGAGCAGCACTGTTCACCATCAGGAGTGCTGGGAGTGCAGCAGCAGCACAAGGGCTGCTTTTGGGGAGCTCTCCTGGCACAGCCCTTGGCAATGTGTGAATTTTACCAGTCCCAGGAGCAGAGCTCATTATTCATGCACACACCAGCTCCTTTCACATGCTCAGACAACTCCCCCCAAAAGCACTTTCAGCAGCCAGTCAGCTTTAAAGTCATCTTTACGCAACCTCAGCAGCTCAGGTTTATTTTTCTCTGAAGTTAACAGCCAAGGGCAATATGGATGTTACACCTTGAGCCCCAGGGAAGTGTGAAAGCGAGGTGCTTTTCCCAACCCTCCTCCTGCACCAATTCTCCCCTGGCCAGTCCCTCCAGTGAAACACCATCCCAGCTGGCCAAGGGAATGGCTGCCAGGCTTAGAGATGTTCCTGTGCTGGAGACAGCAGCAGCCATCCCTGTTGTCTTATATATTGCAACAGTTCTATCAACATTATATGTTGTCTTATATATCATGAGTCCTTTCATCATCGTAGTGCAAGGATTCCACAGCACCAGAGTTTCACACCTCCTCGATGTTTTCTGTAGGCAGCTTCTCTAAGCACTGACTGTTCTTGGTCCTTGCCACAACCATCATCTCCTCTGACTTCTTTGACTCCTATTCCCACCAATCCACTCTTTTATAACACTGTTCTCATTGGCTACAGGTGTTGCCTGTTATCATCCGGCCTGCTCCTAATCGTTAGTAATAGGGTCCAGCTGCAACTCATTGGGGGATAAGATTACATTCTACATTACCTTCATTTACCCATCCTGTGTCCCCCTACACATCCCCAGCACTGCTTTTGACAAAGGTCACAGAATCACTGGATTGGAAAAGACCTCAAAGATCATCAAGTCCAACCCAGCCCCAACCCTTCAACTCAACCCTGGCACCCAGTGCCACATCCAGGCTTTGTTAAACACACCCAGGGATGGGGACTCCACCACCTCCCCGGGCAGCCATTCCAATATTTTATCACTCTTTCTGTGAAAAACTTCTTCCTAATATCCAACCTGTATTTCCCTTGGTGCAGCTTGAGACTGCGTCCTCTCATTCTGACATTGTCACCTCAGTGAAGCCTTTCCCAACCACATTCTTGCACTGGCACAACAGCCATGACATATGTGCCACCACCAGTGCCACCAGGCATGGCAGAGGGAAGGGGTGGCACTGCCTGATGAGAATATCAGGAAGCAAAAGCTGTGAGCAGCCACTATGTGCAGGTGTAGGGGTGGGAGTGAAACAAGACAGAGCTCAGAAGGACCTGCCAGGGCAAAACCAGAGCTTCTGCCAGGATATCCCCTCAAGCAACTCAGAGGACAAGTTTCAGTCTAAGGGCAGGGTGAATTCTGCCCCTGTGCCCTGCTCAGGTCAGACCCCACCTGCAGAGCTGCCCCGCCCTGGGCAGGAGCTGGAGCTGCTGGAGAGAGCCCAGAGAGGCACCAGGGTGAGCAGAGGGATGGAGCAGCTCTGCTGGGAGGAAAGGCTGGGAGAGCTGGGGTTGTGCAGCCTGGAGAAGAGAAAGCTTTGGGTGACCAAATCTGCAACCTTCCAATACCTGAAGGGAACCCACAGGAAAGATGGAGAGAGACTCTACAAGGGCCTGGAGGGACAGGACAAGGGGAATGGCTTCACTGACAGAGGGTAGGTTTAGATTAGATACCAGGAAAAAATTATTTAGTGTGAGGGTGGGCAGGCCCTGGCACAGGGGCCCAGAGCAGCTGTGGCTGCCCCTGGATCCCTGGCAGTGCCCAAGGCCAGGCTGGGCAGGGCTGGGAGCAGCCTGGGACAGTGGGAGGTGTCCCTGCCCATGGTGGGGGTGGAACAAGGGGATCGTTAAGGTCCCTTCCAACCCAAGCCCTTCTGGGGTTTCTGTGACAATGGTGTCCATCCCCTACCACCCACAAACAGCCTTGGCTCTTTCCAAATCTTATTTGTCTCCTCTGCTCAGCACTGACAGAACCCTTGTCAGCACCATGGCATCCACATCCATACCATGTGTGGTACTGTGACATGGGGTCAGATAAAATGTAGTAGTTAATCCCTCCTTGAGACATATATCTATACCATTTTCTCTAGCAAAAGACTGCCAAAACCACACAGTCTCTCCTTGGCATTTTATCCCTTTCAGTAGCCTGACCTTTCTGCGTGAGTGAAAAAAAAAATTTTAAAAATCCACCTTCCCCCCCTTCCCAAGCAGCAAGTCCATCAGGAGATCAAAGCTCACAGTCATGTAGCCCATGGAATAATAAAAGTCAATGAGAACAGTGTGCTGCTGACAGGGGAGATGTGCCATGCCACAGTGGGGAGGGAGGCTCAGGCAGGCCAAGAGTCATTCCCTGGAGCTGAAGAGACCAAACAGAGCCGGGACAGAGGGAGCTCTTGTTTAAGAAAGTTCTAATTTTTAAAGAGGGCCATGGATTAAACCACAAAGCCAGCAGTAGGGATATTTATGGGCCAAACTCAGCAATCCCATACTCCATTCAATTTTCCACAGATTTAATAGGTGCTTTGCCTTCCTTTTGGTAGAACCCCCTTATCATCATGCCATTCCACACTGTGGAGTGTGGCTGTCTTCTCCACTGTGTGGACACTGAGCCTTGCATCTGGAGCAGCTTCAAGTTTTTATGCGCATCAATTCTCCATTTTGAGCTTCCCTCAGACACAGCTTGTGTACTTTTGGAATCTCCAGATGGAGAGCAAGAGGAAAACAGAGAGCATGTAGAAGGTGGCAGCTCCAAGTTTTTGGTCCTTCTCCCGTTTGCTTAGAAAAATTCTTGGTTTGTTCCCAACTGGGAACAATTTGCCACCACCCAAAATGCAATGAAACGAGAATAGCTACATAAACCCAAAACCTGCCATCATCAAATGGAAATCAAATTGCAGGACAGAGTCAAAAATAACTTCCCAGCTTGGCAGGAGGACAGCCCAGTCCCCAGCTCCAGCAGAGGAACCCTGAGATCCTCATCTGGAACAGGAGGGAAGGGACAGCCCCACAGCTGCCAGCTAAGGGCCAGTGGGTTAATGATCCACCTTTAATATCACACATGGAAAAAAAGCAAAGTTTTCCTTGGCCTGCCACACATCCCAGGAGATTCACTGCTGCTTTTCCTTCCTCCTCCAGCCCCCGCTGCCATCGCGCCAAGAGCGGAGCAGAAGCGCTGCAAGGACAGCCCTGGCCAAAGGACAACAATCTCATCGAGTGTTCCTCAGGCTGCAGAGACAGCTGGGGCTTCCTGAGGCTGCTCTGGAGCCCTCCCCTTTGGCTGAGGCTGGTGTGAGGGCTCAGTGCTGCCCCAAGGGTGATCTGGTGGGCTGGAGTACCCCGAGAGCCAACACAAGCCCTGCCCTGTGCTGCAAGAGGAGCCAGCCCCACTTCCTGATGGAAGGGTGGGAGCAGAAATACCCAAACTAAACAAACTCCAGGTTTGGCTTTGACATAATGAGCTGGACAAAGTTGTCTCCTGTTCCTGCCTCACAGGAGGAGGAGAAGATCCTCAACACAGCCAGCAGACACACAATGATCAGGTCAGGGTTTGGATTCAGCAGAGGAAGCAACCAGCCCAAAGCTGAACCAGCCAGACTCAAGCCAGCCCTCTAGTGAGGTTAAACATGAAGCATAACATCCTTTTTATTCAGCATTTTGCACATCTCTGCACTCTGTTGGCTTTGGCAGGTACCCCAAGCCATAATGCTGCAGGAGAAGCTGATCTCTCCATGCTCCATTCTAGCAAAACCAAGGAACAGTGGAAACCTCCTACGAGTTTGCTTCTAATTTTGTGAAGTTTCCAGATCTCAGTCTGGACCAAGAGTTTCTAATGAGTTTGGATAAACTCTGGATAATCCTCTGAACTCTCAAATATCTCATGAAAACAGATTCAAATATACTATTTGGGACTTGGAAATGTGCTTCAGAGTTCAGTGCTCCTGGATCAGAACAAGTATTAGAGATGCAACAACCATTGCACACCCACAACTTTTATTGAAATTGGGGGAAAAAAAAGATGGAGAAAGAAAAAAAAAAAAAAACCCACACATTGTTACTAAAATTATGGGAAAGAAAGGCAACCCCAATTCTCTCATTATGTACCAGCCTAAACCTGCAGGGGAGTTCACCAAGGCACAGCAGAAAAGTCAAAACAGATTTATCTATCAGGTTTAAAGAAGAAAAAGGATGAATGACAGCTCCTTTCTTAAAAGGGAAAGAAAAGAAACATTAACTCCTGGTGTTAAAATGCTGTAAAACTGGCTTTTGACTCAGCACAGCATAATGCTGCTTGTAAAAGGGGTAATTGGTTTGTGTGAGGTCATGAAATGAAGCATGCCCATTCCTGCCCATCCCCTGGAGCGCAGTCAGCTGCAGGAGAGCACAACACTCACACAGGTGAGGGTGAAAAGACTCAGGTCTCATGCTACCCATTAATCAGGGATAGAATATATTAATAAATTTAAGTGTGTGAAGAGCTAAATATCCAAGAGTTTGACACTCCCTTACCCCTGGGGGTGGTTTCTAATCCCATCCCTCTCCAGCAGTGCTGGGATCACACAGCTCCCTTGTGCTTTTCCACCTTTTCCTGGGTTAGGGATCCTTCACAGACCCAGAATTGAGCATGCAGAGAGCAGCCCTGTGCTGGAAGAGAGACAAGCAGATGTTGGAGGGGTGGCAGAGCTCTGAGAGCGAAGCACAATGTGGTTCCAACATCCAGACATCGGGAGAGCTGCTGGAATCCCTTCTGTTTATGTTTCCAGACATCTCCATCAAGCAGGGGGTAATTAAACACTGCAGCAATTGGGTGATAGGATGATTTATTTTAAAGCACCCTCACAGCCTGGGGCTTTGGGAAGCACATGGAGACACAAATGTTTCTCCAAAGAGGAAAGAGCAGAGCACTCCATGGAACCCTGGCTGAGGGCAGGCAGAGGGGCAGGAAGGAGGAGTGAGCAGCAGGGCTGCATGCAAAAGTGATGCAGCCCCTTATTTCACTGTCAGCTCAGGCTCTTTAATCTTTGCAGGGTTTGTTTATGAGTTCAGAGAGAACAAGGGAGTGGAGCCAAAAAATGTGAAAATAAAATAAAATTACATGTTTGAATGAGAAATGTCCCACTTGGAAAGCAAAGTCCAGCGCAGGGAGAAGGAATCACAGAGACCATGACCACGGATCAGTGGACAAAAATGAAAGAGCCAAACCAAGATGGAAGAACATGCCCAGGGTCACCCAGGGTACAGTGAGAGAGGTTTTTCCAAGCTTCCGTCTGTTTATCAGCTGCACTTCCCCAAAAATAACTGTCCCCTGGGTTCCCTGGCTTTAAAAGAGGAGAGAAGAAGGGGAAACATGGAAGTGCTTGGTCATAGGAGAGCTCTGACAAAGGACTTATTCCAAAAGGGACAAACAACAGGGGTGACAGAAGAGGTATGTCAAAAAGGCATTTCTACCTCCACAATGTTGAAAAGCAAAGGTCCAAAAACATGAATGACACGGGGCCATTTGGCTTCAGGACCTATCAAGTCACTGGAATTCTTTTTTGGTCTTGCTTGTCCTGAACCCCTTCCTAGTAAAATCATGGAAGAAGGAAAGAGAGAGAGCAGCCTGACCATTTGAAATACACAGAGCACCAAAGGCATCCTGGCCTGCCATAAAGGTCAGGAGAGCAGATCCTTGAAGCCAAGGACCATGGGAATTCAGCTTTACATCCAGTCCCGCTTCAGTCCATTTATTTTACATGTTTATTTAACATCTACATGAATCAAGGCAATATTATTTCATTTTTAAAAAAAGGAAAAAAAAAGAAAACTTGGCTTCACTTGCTCAAACATTTGGACAAGGAAGGAAGAAAGCCCAGCTCAGGATTTGGCTGGGTGGAAGGAGAGGAATATGCAGTTACTGCCCTGCTGTCAGTGGTTCAAAACCAGCCTGATTGGAGGAACTGAAGTCATTTTTATCTGGCAGCTGTATGAGGAACCTCCCTAAAAGAAGTCATGGCCTGAGCTCAGATCCGAGCAGATAAGAGTCCTGCAAGGACAGGGAGCAGGACAATGCCTTCATTTTTCCTGGAGAACAAGAGAAACTTTGGATTTTCTGTGGGTTTGAGTGTCCCAGTGAGAAGGTGCTCACACAGCTCTTACAGTGCCCTTTAGTTCTGGACTAAAAGAAAAGTCAGACCTTCACTGAACCTACCCAGACCCACCACCCTCTTACCTTGCTGGCATCTCCCAAAACATGTCAGTGCCCAGAATAACAACACCCAGAGCAAGGGCTGCTAAAACACTGCTAAACACTGCTAAAAGCTGGAGAAAAATACCAGCAGCACAAGGTCATAAACTAGAGCTGCCAAGGCATCAAAACAAGCAAGGGTTGTTATTCCCCCACTCCCCTCCTCTCCTGAGGATAACTAAACACCAAGGCAGCTGCAGAAGCCATGTTTCCATGTTTTTCTAGGCAATCCCCAAAGCTGCTACCATGCCTTGCCTTTAAATCAAGCCTGGATGGGTTTTTGGAAGATGTGCTTTTGTCAAATGCAAGATATTGGGTTCAATAAGGGTTGAAATGCTCTGGGCTGTGCTACACAGGAGGTCACAGCCTGGATGATTTAAAGTCTCTTTTGGTCCCAAGATCTATGGAAAGAGCTACGAAGCCTCCTGCACTAGAAATAAAAG
This sequence comes from Ammospiza nelsoni, assembly GCF_027579445.1. Lineage (NCBI taxonomy): Eukaryota > Metazoa > Chordata > Aves > Passeriformes > Passerellidae > Ammospiza > Ammospiza nelsoni. The sequence goes on from NC_080651.1 coordinate 5,646,869, forward strand.
AATAACAGCAGCAAATAATAAAATTGTCAAATACAGACAGGCTTCACCCACAGAATAATGAGCAAAATGAAGCCTCATTGGTTCTGTTCATGAATCACAAGGATTCAAATTTATTACTGAGGCGTTTTATCCCACTTTCCAAATGGAACAGGATTTATGGAGTCACACTGCACACTCACTGTCCTATCCAGTGTTTGGGCCTATCATCCAACAAGGCATGCAGGTCTGGGATATTAAATTACTTCACTTTTGGCAAAAGAAAGTTAGTGGGTAGAAAGAAAAAGAGCTCTTTTGATATCCCCAGTGAAAGAAAGGCAGTAGCATAAAAATCAATCCTTTGCACACCGGGAAAAACCTCTTGGAGCAGGGGAAGGGGTTAGACCCTCACCTTGGGGAGGGAAAACCTCTGGTCAGGATTGTCCTACCCTGAGGAACCTACCCAGCAGCATTTCTTATTGGCCTGGGTTTTCTGACTTCTAAGGACAGCAGAGCTCACGCTGCAGCTTTAATACAATTAATAAAACTTGAACGAGCCACCAGACACCAATCAAGGGTAAGCTGAGCCCTAGGACTTTCAGAACTCCCAGAATTACTTTTATTTATGGTTAATAAGCCACAGCACGCGTGGCAGAGCTTCAAAGCAGTTCTCAAGGCCCTCCATCACACAGCCTGCAGTGTGGACACCACTGGGAGCGTGCATGGGCTGGGGCCAGAGCCCCTGCAGCCCCCTGTGCGCGCCCTCCTAACGAGCAACAGAGCCTCCTGCAGGGTTTATGCAGTCTCCATCAAGACAGGACCTAATTTAGCAGCTTCTTCTCTCCATGTTCTTCTGGGGAGCAGAGCAGGGGGAGTAAAAAACCACCCCAGCAGCATTTGGAGCTTCCCATGTGTTGGTTATTGTTGGAGTTTTACTCTGGTTGCTCGGGCAGCCCGTGCAGAAGGCAGAATGTAAAGAATTCCTGCAATGACCTCATCCTCTGGCTGGCAGGCACTGCTCTGGCTCTGTCCTGGGCTGGAATTCAGCATCCATTGCCTTTTGCTTGTGTCCTTGTACATGTGACACCAGTGACACCGGCGTGGCTGTGGGAGCAGGGGCTGCTCTCAGGCACTGGCTGCAGAGGCCTGGGAAACCCAAATGGTGATTTATATTTCACCCCCAAATGGTGATTTATATAAATACATTATAAATTTCACCCCCAAATGGTGATTTACATAAAATACTATAAAAATATGTATATAATATTATATATAAATATATAAATATATTATATATAATATATTTATATATTATATATATTTTATATAAATATATCAGATATATATATCATATGTATATATTAAAAAATTATATATAAATATATAAAATATTATACATAAATACATAAATATATATAAAATATATATAAAATATTATATAAATTTCACCCCCAAATGGTGATTTACATAAAATACTATAAAAATATGTATATAATATAATATATAAATATACAAATATATAAATATATTATATATAAATATATCGGATATATATATCAGATATATATATATAAATATATATCTATATAAAATATTATACATAAATACATAAATATATATAAAATATATATAAAATACTATATAAATTTCACCCCCAAATGGTGATTTACATAAAATACTATAAAATATGTATATAATATTATATATAAATATATAAATATATAAATATATAAATATATAAATATATAAATATATAAATATATTATATATAAATATATCGGATATATACCATATATATATTAAAATATATATAAATATATATCTATATAAAATATTATACATAAATATATAAATATATATAAAATATATATAAAATACTATATAAATTTCACCTCCAAATGATGATTTATATAAAATACTTTATAAAGTTCACCCCAAAATGGTGATTTACATAAAATACTATACAAATTTCACCCCCACCCCCATGCCATTTAATACTAAGGTTTAAAATACCTTTTTATTTCCTATAAAACCAGATATACCTTTGTTGTAGTGTCATCATTTTTAATCAGGGGTGACACCCCAGTGCATAAAGATTAATTCTACGTGCCTGGATTCATCACTGCCTTGACTAGAAACCCCAATGAAATCAAAGGATCTTTCTGGCATAAATCCAGAGTGAACTTTGGGATGTGTAGGAAAGCCTAGGGTTGGTTCTGACACAGAAATCACCCAGGACAAACAGGTATCAGTGGGTGCAGGTTCACACCAGGGCTGTCCTGTAGCCAGAACAGAAAAAAAGAGCTCCTAAAAGGGGTGGATTTATGGTTTGTTTACAGAGCTGTAGAGCCCAATATTTAAATGTGTCCTCTGTGCATTTATACCTGTGTAGAAGAAATTTTTTTTTTTAAATGGGGGGGAAAATTGGGGAGAAAATTTTAAAAATGGGGGGAAAATTTTAAAAAGATGGGGGAAAATTAAAAGAAAAGTCAATGTAAAATGAAAAATTTCTAGCACAGCTGAGAAATAATCCCTCAGCACTGCCTGGTTCTTACACACAGCTCAGCTTCTCCTCCTCCTGCCTTACATCACAGCACACACATGCAGGGTGTGCATTGCAGAGCCAAGGCCACATGACGAAATCTCATCCCTCAGCTCCTTGCCAGCCATCTGACCCAAGCCCTGGCTCCTCCTGACCCCAAGGAAAGCCCAAAGTCCCCTCTGCAGCCTCTGGCCAGGACCAAGGTGCCCATGGGGCTGTGCCAGGAGGCCACTCCAGCCACCAGGGAACCAGGGCTGGGGTTCCAATTAGAAAACAGCAAGAAATTTTCAAGCCAAGAACAACAAAGCAGTGCAGTGCTTCCCCCTGAACAAACACGAGATAATTCAGCAGAGCACTGACTCCAGCTCCTTCCCGAGATAGCGCTGGCGGCTCCTCTGAGCACAGCAGACAGCAAAGGGAGGGTGGGAGGGCATGCAGAGGGAAATTCAACCAAAATTTGAGTGAATTAGACTAAACCAAAACAAGGACAGAGGGCTTACAGCTCCTGTTGAGCTTTGTTGCTGACAGCAGACACTTGACCCAAAGGATGTTGGCACAAGACAAGCACTGGAGTAACAGGAGTGCAAAAAAAGGCTCAGATGAATAAAGAGACACAAACTGCCCTGCCTCACTGTGCCAGGCTGCTGGGCACACCTATCCTTTAGCAAAGTGCAGCTCAGCAAAGTCATTTCAGCTTGCTGTAAGTCACTCCTGCGTTTGATTTTATCTCAGTTTGTTCTGGTACCTTTGTTGTACAAAATTTGGCTGGAATAGAGGAGGATTCCAAACAAAGCTCTGTGGAGTGCATTTACAAGTGAAGAATGAAAGGCAAACAGAGCTGCCAGTGGTTTCCAGTGTCACAACCCCTGCCCTTTCCTACAGGAGTCAGAGGAGCAGCATCAGAAGGCATCACAAGAGGCATCAGAAGCCTTCAGAGATGGCCCATTCCTTGCTAAACCCCTTTTTGTCAGCTCTAATATACCTGTAAGGATCAGGAAGCTTGGATGCTTATCCTAACCACATCTCAAGGCTTTGCTGTCCACTCCCTGGCCATTCCAGTGGGATTTCAGCTGAGCTGTTCCCCAGTGTGGGTGCTTTTCCCCACACCAGCATGGCCAGGCTCAGCTCTGTGCTGCCTGTGCCACCTCCTCTCTCTGTCACAAGCTCCTTCAGGGACAAATCCCTTCCTGCTGGGCTTATATTTGTGCTCAGTGAAAACAAAATGTCATGAAAAGAGTAAAACCTCTACTTTTTCTCCCCACTTGGGAATTTTTGCTTCTTTAACCACTCCTTTATTATTTCACCAAATCACCCCTATCTCTTTACAAGTAAATACAAGCTGTCCCTTGGTGAGAGGGTGGGGGAAGAGAGGACACTGTTTTCCCTGTGCAGTGTCAGTTTTCAGCGTGACACACAGTTCACTGTGAAAGCAAACAGCCCTAATGAGAGGGGCTGTGCAGTTGCTGCTCGCTGTGTCAGCTCCTCAGCGGGGTCAGTGCCAAGGAAACGGGGAGCAGGACGTGTCCCACATCCCTCCCAGCTGCCAGACCGTCCTCTCTGGGGGACAGGGCTTGTGCCAAACCTGCTGGGACTGGGTCACTGCACCCTCTGCTGTGTTTACACCACATCAAAGCGGGGAGAATGGTGCTGCCTGAGTGGTGGAGTGCCAGGGACACAGAGAAAGCTGTTTTCCAGCTTTGGATGGGAAGACAAACCTGGGGCAGTCCATGAAGTGCCTCAGGCTGGGTTTAGATGTCCCTACACTGAGGGACCAGCCTGTCCCAAGGAAGGTGTAGGAGCAGCAGCCTGAAAATCTCCATCCCCAGAGCTGGGCAAGCCAGCTCTGCAGTCATCTGGAGCATCCCTGATCCCACTGACCTCAGCCATGGGATCTGCATCCCATGGGCCATGCTGGGCCCTGGAGCACTTTCCCAAAGCATTTCCTACCAGAGACAGGTGTGAGCAGGCATCTCCTGCCCACTCCCAAGTGTGAGCTGTGGTTGCATGGTCCTGCCTCCAGGACCCCCCCAAGCCCAGGGTCCTGGAAGGGGGCAGAGAAGGCCATCAGCCCCTTTTCCCTCTCAGCTGGAGGATCAGAGTTCCTCCTGTCTGTTTGCTCACATGTGCCTTTTCTCAGGCTGCGTTCTCCTTTTCACTTTTGACCAACCACCACCATTTTAATTAGCCTCCAGCTCCATCCCAATTATATCCTTATATATCCTTGCCTTTTATCTGCCTATCACAGAGCTGTCTGTCAGATTTAGGACACCCCACAAAGCTGCTCCTCACGCTTTGAGTGTCCCCATTGAGTCAGGACAGGATCCCAGGCTGTGGAAACCACCATCAGATCCTCATTCTTCACTCAGCTTTAATTTACTCCTGACACCAGGAGTCCCAAGCTTCTCCTCTCTGCCTTCATTGTGGTCTCCAGCCCCCAGCCCAGCCCAGCCCCAGGGGCTGGGGGCAAATGACACCCGAGGAGCGTTGCCATGGGCACAGACAATTTGTCCCTCTGGGTTCCCATGGCACCAGGCCAGACATGCAGTGGTGATGAGAGGGAAGAATACGCACCAGCCAAGCTATTTGTAGCCCATCTAAGCATCTCACAAGTTAAACAGTTTGTCTTTCTTCCCCCTGCTCCCAGCACCCATCCAGCTCAGGGGGCTCCCCCACCCGCCAGGGCAGCACTCACAGTGCACAAAAAAGCAAAATAATTGTCCTGACTGACCTGGAGACAAAAATAAAATTCAACACGGGTGTTCAAGCGTGGCCAAGGGCAGAGTCTGGCTCCAGTGAGCTGCCTCCTGGCTGGTTTTCATGCTGCAGTTTTTGGCATGAAGTCTCATCTTGGCCCTTGCTGCAGGCAGGGGTAGGGCAAGGATTTGTGCCCAGGGCTGGACCCTCAGAGAGCCAGGGGGGAATTTCTCCAGCCCTGGGAAAGACAGAACTCAGAAGAGCACTCAGGAGGCACGGCAGGAGGATTTCTCCAGAGCACGGGAAGGATGTGGCAGTGGAGACTCATCCCTGTGGCAGAGACAAGTGTGACGGTGTTCACAGGGGTTCTTGGATGAAGGAAGAGATGAGGATCTGACTCCATGTTTCAGAAGGCTGATTCATTATTTTATGATATATATTACATTAAAACTATACTAAAAGAATGGAAGAAAGGATTTCATCAGAAGGCTGGCTAAGAATAGAATGGAAAGGAATGATAACAAAGGTTTGTGGCTCGGGATCTCTGTCTGAGCCAGCTGACTGTGATTGGCCATTAATTAGAAACATCCAACATGGGCGAATCACAGACCCACCTGTTGCATTCCACAGCAGCAGATTACCATTGTTTACATTTTGTTCCTGAGGTCTCTCAGCTTCTCAGGAGGAAAAATCCTAAGGAAAGGATTTTTCATAAAAGATGTCTGTGATAGACAAGCATGTGTGGGACAGCTCCTGTCACCCTCTCCTTTGCAGGCTGCCTTGAACAGGTCATTTTTCCAGTCTGGGGTGGCTTCCAAAGGTACAGAAGCTTCATCCAGCCCATCTCCACATCCACAGGAAGGTTCCCTGGGTCTCCCTGGGCTGTGCCTGCCAGAGATGAGGCAGCATCAGCCGCCAGCACTCAATCTCTGCAGCATTTTAAACCCTCTCTGATGTCCCTTTCTGCTGGTGATGTCAGCCAAAAGATATTCCAGCAGAGGAGGGGGAAACAGCCCAGCAGAAGCTTCTGGTGTGATCAAATCCAGAATAAACTTTGCATACAAATTAAGCATCTTCCTTTTTTAAACTGATTCCCCCTTCTCCAGGCCCTCAAACCCATATCACCCCTCAGATCTCCCCACAAGCAGGGGAAATCAGCAGCTGGCCAGTCCACTGGACATGGTGGTGAGAGCAAGAGGAATTAGTCTCCATAGTACATGAAAAGAATTAGGACTGTTTAATCTCCTTTTCCCCTTATCAGTGGTCTCATATATCCCTTTGAGAGGGAAACACAGTGGAAATTCCTGCAAATCTTGCCTACAGTTAAGGAATTGACAAGATTTTTCAGCCTTTTTTCTTTCTGTGTTTGAAAAATCACCACATAAAGGAAACAATCTTTGGGGCATATATAACTCACAAAAGGCTGAAACATTATCTTAAACTATTCGTCTGCTTCCTGCTTAAGTAAGCATATTAGGAATGTGTGTATATATTTCTTGGGCAGCTTAAAAATAAAAAGAAGAGGTATATAGTCTGTCCTGCTTTTGAGGAGCATATTGCTTATGTTGTTATAAGCGCAGGTCATATTTATAGCTGAACACTCTGTGAAAGTGCAGCCAGGCTGGGAAACATTTGTTAGGTTTAATGATCTTTTATTTAACTGGTGCAGAAAAAATGCAGCCCTTTGGATTGATTCATGACATGAATTGTATAGAAAGCTCCTTCCTTGAGAAAAGGAAAACTTCAAAAGGTCAATCTGACATTTCAGCTTGCTCAAACTTCCAGCAGAGAGATGTTCACAGAGCAGGATCCCAGCCTGAGCTGGATGGGGTTAGGGCAGGGAAAGGTTTGACCACAGCCAGAGAGACCTTCCAGGACATAAAGCAGAGGCATTCAAATCACCTGGGCTGGAAGGGACCCAGTGAGATTCACTTCTCACAGCATCCTCAGGCAGAGAAAGGCATTGACACTTCCTTTTGTTGGGTGCCATCCCTCCCATTCCAAAACCAGGCTTACCAAGGCGCAGCCCAAACCAGACTGAGAAGAGCTTTTCTCAGCTCCCAGCTGCCTGGGCTGGCTGCAGCATCTCCTCTCCCTGGGTTTTCCAGCCTGCAGCTCTCCCCTCCCCAAGGAGCAGCTCCAGCCCTCCCTGAGCAGGGCAGGGGCCATCACAGGGCTCTGCAGCCCCCGCTGAGCTTCCAGCCCTGCTCTGGGGTACAGCATGTGCTCACACATGTGTGCTCCAGGCTTGGCTGCCACAGGGGCCAGGGCTGGCTGGGAACTGATTTTGTGGTCATGGAGAGGGAATGACATAGAGAAACCTGCACCAGAGCAGTCCCTGAAGCCACCTGCAAGCCAGTCCAGTCCCAGGATGTTCCCAGCCTATTCAGATGCTTTTTAGCCCTTTCTGTGAAGACCTTTTTCCCCAATAACCAACCTCAACCTTCCCTGGAGCAACCTGAGGCTGTTTCTTCTTGTCCTGTTGCTTGCTGCCTGGGGAAAGACATCAGTCCCACCTCATCATAACCTTTCAGATACCCTCCCATTCTCCAAGATGAACAAGCCCCGCTGCCTCAGAGTCTCCCCACATGATTTGTTCTCCAGAGCCTTCACCATTTTCATTGCCCTTCTTTGGTTCCACTGCCCCAGCTACATCACGGGGAGAGGGGCAGCACAGAGAGCTCTCTGCACCTTCCCTGGCTGGGATAAACCAAACTCCTCCTGGAAAGAATGATGAATTTTAATGCGTTCATCTGTTTCTTAGATTCCTTGAAAACAGAAGCTGATACAAATTGCAGAGGGGAATTACTGCAGCAGAGGTTTACGTGGAGTAGAATCCCTGCTGAAGGTGCCTCGTTTCATCATTGGTGACACAAAAGGAACAGAGGGAACACAAGCTTGGTACTTGCTTTAGAGGGAGAAAAAGAGGGGATTTGCTTCCAGAAATCACCCAGAAGGGAGCAAACACTCATCAGTTTTGTTGTCTCTCCCCCAGGGGTGCCTGTAGGTCTCTGAGGTTTGCTTGTACCCTCTGAGGCTCTGTAGCACTTGGGGACAAGGACAAAGCCAGCAAAGGGCAGCTGGTTCCTCACAAAGCTGACTGCCTTCAGCCCTAAACCAGCTTAGAGATAACCATGAACCTCTATGTGCTGCTCCTGCCTCTTCCCATTACCCACAGCAAGGGAAACTCAGGACAGCAAGAATTGCTTCACACTGGCCACATTCTAGGAAAATCTCAGCATTTTCAGTACTTGGCAAGTCACAAGTTCAAGCAGCAAGTAAACAAAGCATAAAAACCAAAACAAAGCACTCAGCTACTTTGTCCTTATCTGCCTGAATTCCCCCTTTTATCCCACAGCTTCAGGGGAAACGAGCTTACAGGGAAAGGAAAGTTATTCCATGTTCCAGTTTCACCACCAGCATCACCGGCCACAACAGAGTATCACCATACAATTTCAGAAGGCTTCAACCCATAGAGAGTAACATCAGAACACTTCAGAGGGCTGCAAGTGTCTGCTCTTCTTGTTCTTTACCCAACATTTTATACCCCTGCACTGCCCCTGTGTGCCCTCTGCTCCCTGTGGTGGTTGCTCAGCACCCCTGGGCACTCCCTGGCTCATTGCTGTCAGTGCTGCTCACCTGCTGCTCACAGCTGCACCCACTGGGGATGAGGCCGGGCCACAGCCCCACTGCCAGTGACCCCAAACTGTGCCACACACAGCCCCAGTGACCCCAAACTGTGCCACACACAGTCCCACTGCCAGTGACCCCAAACTGTGCCACACACAGCCCAGTGACCCCAAACTGTGCCACACACAGCCCCACTGCCAGTGACCCCAAACTGTGCCACACACAGCCCAGTGACCCCAAACTGTGCCACACACAGCCCAAATCACCCCAAACTGTGCCACACACAGCCCCAGTGACCCCAAACTGTGCCACACACAGCCCAAATCACCCCAAACTGTGCCACACACAGCCGCAGTGACCCCAAACTGTGCCACACACAGCCCCAGTGACCCCAAACTGTGCCACACACAGCCCCAATGACCCCAAACTGTGCCACACACAGCCCCAATGACCCCAAACTGTGCCATACACAGCCCCATCCCAGTGACCCCAGACTGTGCCACACACAGCCCAGTGACCCCAAACTGTGCCACACACAGCCCCATCCCAATCCCCACAAACTGTGTGCCTACAAGCTTTCACATGGATTAAATTGCTTTTTTGCAAATCAGCACCCTCTAAGAGGGCAGACCCAGGGCTCCTGTCCAGGCCTGGCTGCTCTCAAACCACTAAACTTGATTACTCCAGTTAAACCTCTGCTGTAGTAATTCCCCTCTGCAAATTGTATCAGCTTCTGTTTTCAAGGAATCTAAGAAACAGATGAATGCATTAAATTCATCATTCTTTCCTGGAGGAGTTTGATTTATCCCAGCCAGGGAAGGTGCAGAGAGCTCTCTGTGCTGCCCCTCTCCCCGTGATGTAGTTGGGGCAGTGGAACCAAAAGTTTTGGCTGGAAACTTCCTTAATTTTTTACAAGAACCAGATTTGCAGTGCAGGATCTGTTTGCTCATTGACTGCTGTGTCTCCTAAACTTTATTTTTTGACCCACTTTTCATAGGCTGGGGTTGAAGACACTCTTTCCATGGTAGGTAACAGAAGTCCCAAAGGAGAGCTCCATGAAACACCTTGTGATGGCGCTGTGAAAATAAGGTCAGGATGAATTTTTGCTGCCTACAGAGCAGCATCCAGCCATGGCCAGTGGCTGCAAGGAAAACCAGGAGGTTATACCAGTGCCACTGAGCCTGGTGGGACAATTGTGGGTTTGTCTTTAGCATAAAAGAGTTTGGACTGTGTCAAAGCCCAGAAAGCACAGTGGGGAGATTTAATGAGAGTTTAATCACCACTTTTAATGGGATTTGCTGCAGGTCCTGCAGGGCAGAGGAATCATGGAATCATGGAATCATTAAGGCTGGAAAAGACCCTTAAGATCATCAAGTCCAAGCATTGACCCAGCACTGCCCAGCCCACAACTAAACCATGTCCCCAAGTGCCAGATCTACTCTGCTTTTAAATCCCTCCAGGGATAATGACTCCACCACTTCCCTGGGCAGCCTTTTCCAGTGCTTGACTGCTCTTTCCATGAAGAATTTCTTTCCTAACATCAAATCTAAACCTCCTCTGGAGCAGCTTAAGGACACTTGTTCTCATTCCATCACTTTTTACCCAAGAAAATCAACAAGCTGGAGCTCCCTGCCCATCTCTCTGGGTCATCACTGCAGGACTCAGTGTCCAGCTCCAACATGGAGCATCCTCAGGTCCCCACTGCTCTGTCATGCCTCAGGTGACACCTGGACGTGGTGACCATTTCCTTAGGACAGCTTGAAAGGACCTGTGAGGGGGAAGGTGTTTCAGAAATCAAAATGGGCACTGTTTTTGTCCATGAAAAATGAACAAATTTCACCATTAGAGGATCAGCTTCATCCATGGGCATTGTAACCTTTTCTCCTTCTTTGAGCAATTTTTCTCCTGGAGAAGCAGCTGCCAGGCCAATTCAGAGGGATTGCTCTTTCCAAAGGTGGAAAATGCCAGGCATTGTGTCCAGCCTGTGTTTGAAGTGGGGAAAAAGCAACTTTGAATAAGCTTTTGATGGGGCTCTGCTTGACCATAATGTCAGCTTGTAATTAGCAACAGATACCACTTCTGTCACTCCTGATGTTATCATCAGCAGTCTTGCGTTTCAAAGTGAGGAGAGGCATGTAAATTATGGGCAATTTGGTCTCTGAAATGGATTTTATGGGGTTTTTTTCTGCTGGGTGACCCAGGAAGCCTGGGGTTTGTTACAGAGGTGGTTGTTGAGCCAGCAGAGGGGAGCAGGAGGAAAGCAAAGAACGTTGCAGAGCTGCTCCAGCAGATCCTGGAGGTAACACATCCCAGCCAGCTCCTCCATGAAGGCAGAGCTGAGTGGTGGCTCCCACAGGGGCCGTGCACTTTGAGGAAGGAGAGGGTTTGGAGGGAGTCACTGTCCTGCCTCTGGAATGGGGGGGTTCTCCTTTCATACACCCATGTGCAGAGCTGGGTGGGAAGAGGGTGGCTCATGTCAGGGCAGCCAATGCAGACTTATTTCTGCTCAACATATTGCAAGTATTCACCTCACTAAGGCTTGGTTGGCCTGAGAACAACTGAAGCAATCTCCTCTCATTGACAGAAAATGTTGCCTTCAATTAAAATTCAGTTTTCAGAATGAAGGAAAGGTTTGTGTTTCCCAAAGCAGATATGAAATTTTGAGAGAAAAACAAAACCCCCACACTCACATAATTTCCAATTTTGATCAAAAGCAATTCTAACTTTTGTTAGGAAAAAAGAGCAAACTTTTTTTGCTTCTTTTTTGGAGTGGGGTGGAGCAGGGGAAGTCTATCTCTTGCATCAAGTCCAGTGAGTTTGCCAGATCCCTTGGCACTGCTCTGCAGCTTAAGAGATCCCACTGCCAGAGCAGTGGCCCAGTATTTGATTTCAGCTATTGCTGTCCCAATTACCAAGTGTCCTGTTTCTCCTTGCTCTGGCCTTCTGCAGGAGGACTCACACCAGAGCTGCTCTTTTCAAGAGCTCCCCAGGAAATGGGCTAAAACAGAATTTGGCCCCACAATGACTCTGTGGTGTCGAGTTCTCCCCTTTTATTTGCTGGAGGAATTCATGCATCACTCTGCTACTCCAATCTTTCTATCTACCTCTGGCAAATAACACAGCCAAGAAGGTTATCTGCCTCAAACAGAAATAGCTTATGTTTAGAAAAGAATTAAAATTTGTTCCCTTTAGAGTTACAACCACATCCTCAAAGCTGTTAACCTGAAAGTGAACTTCAGATAATAAAACTCTAACCTCACCCCTACAGAGGAGCCAGCAGTCAGGAGCTACTTTGTGTTCTCTCCCCCTATCTGCCCCATCGATTGCCTGATAGCACAGCTTGTTTTCCTTTTTTCCAAGGGAAGACAGCTACTAAATCTATGCTCCCCATCCCTCTCAGCACTCTGGGGCTTCTCCACAGCTGCAATGCTTTTCCATCGTCCCTGCTCTCAGTTAAATAAACATTATGACACATACTGATTGCTTTAACAAACTTTGCTGTTCCACGTCCTCGGCAAAGCACGGTTATCTTTTTACAGGGAACATTCCTTTCCTGTTGCTATGCCTACTTCAGCACCATCCAGCATGATAGCCAAGACTGCTGAACAAACCCACAATTTCCAACCACTCCGCTTTGCTCATCTTGAAATAGCTCAGGAGGGGTGTGGGGCCAGACTGGCGGCAGATGTGAGCTGTCAGAGCTCCTCATCCCATCCAGGACCTGGCCATGCTGCTGGAGGCTCAGTCTTGTCTTCTGAAAATGCCTCAGAGCTAAAAATGTCTTCGTGGAGTGAGGTGGGAGAAGGAAAAGAGGGGTGTACTCATAAATATGCTCCCAGCACAGCAGGGGAAGGTTGGTTTTTATCCTCCCCATAAGGCTGCGCTCAATGTTCTATAATTTGCAACTAAATTGCAGAATCCAGAAATATTTCCGGCAAATGGTATTTCACAACCATTCATCATCGTCCTGCACAATTTCCTTTGCATGACAACCTATGTTTTAAAACTCACAAAGAGAGGGGAAGCTGCCATTTGTTTTGGCCAAGCCAAAATGGCCCTTGGCCCGGGGACTGGTGGTGCTGTGGCTGCTCATGGAGATAAAGCCTGGCAGGGCAGGTCCTGCCAGGTGGGTGAGGGCATCTCCTGCTCCACAGGTCACCCAACAGTTTGAAGAAATTAATGCATTTCAGTTTCCCTAAACCAGCCCATTTTTCCACCTCTAACACAGCAGATCTATCACCCTTCTCTGCTTGTGCCACTTTGTTAATTACTGCCAGGCAGCCCAAAGATATTAATGACAAATTTCCCCAAAGGCTGTGATTTCACCTTTTCACGTGTTCTTTTCACTTTCCCTTGTGCAAACATTTTATCTCAGCCAAGGACAGGTTGGCTCCTGAGCTACCTCAGTTCTCAAAGGTCTGATTGTTTATGTCTAATGAAGACCCTGATGCTCCAAAATACATCCAGTATGTTGGAGGCCAGAGAAGCTGAAGAGGATTTCTGGCAGCTGATCAATTGTAGAAAATAGTTCTTCCTCCAGGCATCAGCCAGAGTATTTTTGGGTCTGCAGGATGTGTTCATGCACTGCCCTCACATCTCTCCAGGGTGTGAGCTGAGGAAAGGATTTGGAAGGAAGCAGATAAATCCCAGCAGTCTATATTCCACCAGCAAGAATGTTTACAGCTATGCAAGGCTGAGGACAGCCCCATTTCCAGGGCCAGGCCAGGACTCAGCTCTTCTTGGGGGATTCCACCACCTTGTTCCACCTCTCTCCATCCCACCTCTCTCTGCACCCAGACCTGTGTCCTGGGTCCAGGAGCTCACAGAGGTATCCCAGAGTCAGGGAGATGCTACACCCAGTTGGAAGGGTCACCTTGGGATAAATCCAGCACTGGAGGAAGAGGTTTCTCTGTTCTCCTAAACAGGGTTGTGCATGATGGTCTTCTGCAGACCCTCCACCAACCCTGCCCCAAGGGATCCAGCCAGGGCAGCCAACTTCTCCCAAAGCCAGGGTTGCTTCTGCTGGCCCCCAAGGACTCATCTCAGCCAGGGCAGCACTGGAAGCCTGAGTGGCTCAGGATCAGAGAGCTGGACAGGCCCAAACCCAGATGGGGAGAGATGGCCTCGTGAGTGGAGGAAATTGTTCAGAACCTGGAGCTGTGAGCAGCACAGGCTGCGAGCCCTGCGTCTTCAATTAACCCCTCCCAACAGAGTGGTTGGTGTTTTATTCCAGGACTCAGACAGGGATTCTTGGAAGAACATCAGGGCTGGGTGTGTGCACCAGATCCACGTGGAGAAAATCTGTTGTCTGATGTCTGGAACATCAGCTGAGTGTTTTTCCATTTCACTCTTTGCAGGTTAGACAAGCTGAAGATTGAACAGATGCATCCCTCGTGTTCATTTGCCTCTATTAAAGGAACAATGTACCTGCACATTACCAGCAAGCCCTACACCCTAAAACTGGGGGTTATAATGGGAACAAACTGGCCTTGCATGGAAAAAAACATGTCCAAAGGCTTTCCTGGTCTGTCAGAACAATTCTTTGCTGTAATTACAGTGTTTTTTCTCACTGGTCAAGATCAGCCACATTGGAAAGGGCTCTTTCCACCATACCCTACCAGAACATGCTCTGGAGTGCAGCTCCCCACCCCAGCCCCCAGCTCCTGTTCCAGGCCCCCTTCACCACCCTGTATTCAAGTTCACCTCAGATTAACAAGCTTGCATTACTGGTCCCTTTTCCAGCTTTTCCAGCCCATTTCCTGGGCCCAAGCTCTGCTGACCCACAGAATCACAGAATCACACAATGAACAAGGTTGGAAAGGACCTTTGAGATCATCAGGTCCAACCTGTGACCTCACACCTCCTCATCAAATAAACCAGGGCACTGAGGGCCACATCCAGGCTTTTCTTAAACACCTCCAGGGATGGTGACTCCAGCCCCTCCCTGGGCAGATGATTCCAGTGCCCAATCACTCAGCGAAGAATTTTTTTCCTGATGTCCAATCTAAACTTCCTTATTGACATAGAGCGACCCCAACATAGGGAATGTTCGCTCTGACTCCATAATTCAAAAAATTAAACAATTACTTCATTAAACTATACTATATTACACTAATACTATATTAAAACTATACTAAAAAGATACTATACTAAAAAGATACTATACTAAAAAGATATCATACTAAAGAGATGCTAAAGAAAAACCTGTGACTGTCTGGAGACAGCCAAGATACAGTTTTAACTCAATTAGTTAATCAATCTAAACAACTCTCAACAAAAGAAAGGAAAGGAAAAAGGAAAAAGGAAAAAGGAAAAAGGAAAAAGGAAAAAGGAAAAAGGAAAAAGGAAAAAGGAAAAAGGAAAAAGGAAAAAGGAAAAAGGAAAAAGGAAAAAGGAAAGGAAAGGAAAGGAAAGGAAAGGAAAGGAAAGGAAAGGAAAGGAAAGGAAAGGAAAGGAAAGGAAAGGAAAGGAAAGGAAAGGAAAGGAAAGGAAAGGAAAGGAAAGGAAATCTTGTGACTGACCACAGAGTCAGAGACAGCTGACTGTGATTGGCCATTAATTAGAAATAACCACATGAGACCATGTGGTTATTTCTAATTAATGGCCAATCACAGTCACAGACCAAAGATGCACCTGTTGTATTCCACAGCAGCAGATAATCATTGTTTACATTTTGTTCCTGAGGCCTCTCAGCTTCTCAGTAGAAAATATCCCAGCAAAAGGATTTTTCATAAAATATGTCTGTGACAGATCCCCATGTCCCAACACCCCCATCCAGCCCTGCTCCACCCTGTACATGGCTCTGGGACAGTGAAAGCCTCTCTGGTTGGGTTTTTGTTGTTGCTGTTGTTGTAGGGCAGCTTGCCAGCCTCCCTGTAATCACTTCAGAAGTGCAAAACAGCCTGATCTCCATCTCTGGTTCACACCTTGTTTTTCAATGATATTTTTGGAGCGAGCCAGGTTCTTAATTGGAAAGGATGTTACCTGGTACCTCTGCAGTGAGGATCACTGCCAGTGCTTCCTCTCTTGCTCTCCATTTGTTCTGCATGCAAAACAATCCTAAAATCTACATTTGAGATAGAAAAATCTTCTCCCAGGAAGATCCTTTCAGTCTGATAATGGCATTTTCCCTCATCTGCTGTGGGTGCCATTGCTGCAACATTCCCTTTTAGCACTCTGGGCTGTAGCTCTATATTAGGCCAATAAAAATAATAAGTCCTAAAATGAAAACCTCCAGATGATCTTGGCAGAAACAGCACGTCCATCACAAATGGAAATCACATTTGATACTCCACAATGGCAGGAAACTCACCTGGTTTTATTTAGTCTCCATGCAGCTATGTGCTATTGGCACTTCTCCAGAGTATCTTTTGAGAGGGAATTTTTTTTTAAACTCTCAGTTAGTGTCTGTCTTTTCTTATCTAGAGCAACCCTCATGTTTGATTTTCACTGAGGCCCTGTGCTGATTTTTTGTTTGTCTACTGTAAAAAGGTATAAGGGAACTGAGCAATTCATGCATTTACAGCTCCGTTCCCACAACAAGGTGCTTAAAATAAAGAAGTTGGCTCAGGGTAATTGCTTGATATGAGAAAGATTATATAGGCAATGAACATCTGTATCACAGCTACAGTTGATGGCTCTGAGTTCTGTATCATGTGCCAGGAGCTCCCTGCCAAAAAAAATACTCAGAAAAAAAAAAATTTCCAGCCCAACATATGCTTATATAAGACTTCTCCAGTATGCAAAGAAGCTCATTTAAAAAAAAAAAAAAAAAAAAAAAAAAAAAAAAGGAAAGAAAGAAAAGAAAAAAGACAAGAGTGTTGAAATAACACAGGAAATTATGCAACTGATACCTGAGCCTGAGCATTGCAGATGCTATCCGGAAACCTCCCTAGCTCACAAAGCTTTAGTAAAATAAAATAAAATAAAATAAAATAAAATAAAATAAAATAAAATAAAATAAAATAAAATAAAATAAAATAAAATAAAATAAGTTATCCTTCTTTTTGAAACTGAACTTGTTGATACAGAGTCAGATGGAGGTTTTGCATCAACGTGGCCACTGCAGGCAGCAAAACACAGGCAAGTTTTGTGTCATTCCCAGCACCTGGGCACGGTGATGTCCCCCTCAGTGGGGGATGTGACCGTCCCAAGGCAGGGGAGCCCCCAGGGCTCAGCACACACCCCAGGGGCACAGGAACACTGGCTGATCATTGAGTGGTCTCTGTGGCTTTTAGCATGTGAGCTGCACCGATTAAAGGGAATGGGGAAACAAGTTTGGAGTAAAATCAGCTGTGAAATTTTGCCAGAAATTTAAGCTGACCCACAGAAAACTAATTTCTGAGATGAGTTCAAGAACATTTCCCACCCTGTTATTTCCAGGTTGTGTTTGACATCCAGGAGGGTCAGATCCCCTTCTTCTGCAGGAACCTCAGCTTTGGGGGCTCTGCAATCCCCACTCAGCTGTGATCCCCAGCTCACCTGGGGGTCCCAGAAATTCATTTGGCACCAGAGGCAGAGCCACAGAGCCCCTCACCCCCGTGGTGCTGGGTGAGGTGCTGGGAGCTGCAGTTCTCTCTCAGCACACGGCAGGAGCCTGGCTGGGACATGCCCGGGCACCGCTCTGGGAGCTCAACACCACATCCAGACTTGCCATGGGGGATCCCCTTCCCACCCAGCAAACAGCAGGAAAAGTTCTCAGGCTCCCTCAAGCTCAGGAGGGGGGCTGCTGGCCAGAGAAGCTCTGGTTCTGCTGTGCTTTGGTGAGGAGCTCACCCATCCCATGACCAACCAGCCTTGCTGATGGTTTGTGTCTGCACTGAGGGTCTGGACACCAAGAGAGGGAAGAGAGAAGCATCAGACACCCAAATCTTGCCAGTTGTGTAGTGAGGGGAAGGGAAGGCAAAGGCAGGACAGGACCAGGACAATCTCCTTGCCCTGAGTGAAACACTCACAGCTGTCTCCTGAAAGAACTGCCTGCAAACTGCTTTGAGGGGAGCCCTCCTGTAGCAGGGTGTGAATAAACATTACAGGCTTGGCCTGGAGAGTTTGGTTTGGAGTTCAGAGGAGCTGATGGGAGTTTCCATACCAGCTTCAACAACCCAGAAGCTCACCATGTTCTTGTTCAGCCTTTAGGAAGCTGTACATTCAGGGGCATGCATGCCCTTGCCTTCACCCAGCTCTCTCCCTACTCCCACACTACCAACCTCAGCCTTAGGTTTCCTCTCTAAAACCACAGCCCACTTTCTTCCTTGCAGCACAGCTCCCTCCCCATCAGCCCATGGTGAACATTCCCAGAGCCTGCAGAGATACATTTCTCCTCTTGGGCTGCAGAGCCCCAGAACTGCCTAAAACCAAATTAACAACTTAATGTCAGGGAGAGAAACCCATCCTCACTGCTGCCTTCCCAGGCCAAACTCTCAGCACCTCATAAACAGCCCCAGTGCAGGCTCTGGCCATGCCCTTTGGCCCAGTGGGACCTGAGCCCCCTGAACCCTTTGTACCTCTGAAATGCTGTGAGCTTGTGAAACAAAGTTCCAGCAGTCCCAAACTTCTTGGTGCCCCAGAAACTGAGTGAGCAGAGGGGCTGGGAGAGTTCCTCAGCACGTCTCAGTGGGCAGAATGAGGACAATCTAATCAGATGTAGATGGAGAACAAATAAAAACCAGCTGCTTCTCACCAGATCTTCTCCCAACTGGGGAAAAAAAATTGCAAACACGTACAAGAACAAGGGAAGAGGCGCTGATGAGCTGTTATCTGAATTTATTGCCATCATCTGACCCACAGTGGGGTCTAATTTTTTTTTTTTTCCTTTAATTTATAACCCAGTTTCTCATCACGTCATGACATCACCCAGGGAGTTAGATTTCACAAACACACACACACATCTCACTGGAAACAGGATGAGCCCCTGGGCCATCCTGGGCTCTGTGCAGCATCACCCCAGCAACACTCCCAAGGCACCCTCTCTTCCAAAAATCACTTGGTGTGGCCATGACAGAGCCACCCACCTTTCAGCCTCTGAGGCAGCTTGGGGGGATTTTTGTACCACTCCAGTCTCAGGCAGCACTCACCCTCATGTCCTCTTGCTCCACCCTCACTGCACTTTCCTTCCAAGGGCTCTGCATAGCTCTGCACTCCAGGATGATCTATGCTGTTTTCTTTTGGCAGTACAATAGATCAAATCCTTCAGAGACTGGGTGGAACCAGAGCTGCCTCCTCCATCACTCACTCCAGGCTCAGGCTGGAGAAGCCAGTGGTCAGCACGTCCTGACCAACACATTCCCTGCTCCAAGAGCAGCACTGCCCACGTGGACAGCCCAGCAGGGAGCTCTTGGCCTTCCTGAACCTAACATTGGACTGAGAGAGCTGCCATTTATTTGTCAAAATTCTCTGATATTTGTCTGCCTGCAGCTTCCCTTGGTGAGAAACCAGGAGCAGCCCCTCTTCAGGGTGATCTCAGCTGAAAGGCCAGGGCCAGATGAGCCCTGGGGTTTAACTTCCCTCTGCTTTCAGAGGTGCCAAGACAAGCTGCAGCTCAGGGAGGGCATTGTCAGCATGGGCACTTGAGCTCCAAACCAGTTCAGCCAAACCTGTGTGAGATTGGATAGAAACCAGCCTTGAGACTAGCAGCAATAACACACCTGCTGAATCCTGTGGACTCAGTAGGAATGATTCAGGCTGCTTTCCCAATGCTGTAAAATCAATTCAAATCAGTGGAATGTGAAATGGGACAAAAATGAACTTCCCTACACTGTGCAGGCAGGGAGAGAAATCCAGCATTTCCCAGCTGGTTCACCTTTCCTTCAGCACAGACACATCTGGGCAGGGTTTGTCCTGGGGCTGGACACCAGCAGAGCCAGCTGGTGGCCCCAAAGGAGTCACCATAGAGCTCTTCCATCCTTTTCTGTGCACCCAGCCTGAAATCCACCCACTCAACTGCTCAGCTCCACAGTGATGCTCTCATGAACCCCCAGGCTCTCTGCTGCAGATTTAACCCAGGAGCTCTGGGATAATCTCCTGGAAGAGCAGGAGCAGCTTCCTCCAACCCATTTGCTGGTTGGGATAATTCTTTCTTTGACTGATGATCAAGAAGCTATTATGTCCTGAGAGGGCAGTGATTTGTTCTATAATGCTCATGGCGCTGCTTCAGTGCTTGGCAATTCTGTCTTGTTATCACTGGTGGAGAATTTTACAGGCCACTGACAGACCTTCAAACGCAGCCATTGCTGTGTGGAAAATCCAATTTGCTTTGGGAGTCTCCTGACACAAGGCCTTGTCTTCATGGTCCCTTGGCAAACCATTTTCAGCACATGCATTAGTTCATGACCCTGTGATTTAACGGACATCATTAAATTTTAGCAGAAGAATCCATCACTTTGAAGGAACCCCTAACAAGTGTGTGACCTAAAAGTGAGACCTAATATCCTGGCATCTTTGCACAAAGGGCTCCTTTTCTCTTAACATTTGGCTTATCTCCACGCCACTCCCAGGTCAAGTTCAGCAGTGAGCCCTGGTCCTCAATGCACCATTGAGCTGCTCCAGGAAAAGCAAATCTCATCAAAGCAAGAAATGTAAATGTGCATTTCTCTGCAGCATCCCCCACTGCCAAACAGATAACAAGTTTATGTAGGCACAGAAAAAAAATTCTCAATTTGAATAGTAATTGTTTGCTTCTAAATTAACCCACAGAACTGTGCCACATGCCGTAAAACAATTTTACATTACATGGGCTTAAACGGTGGGGCTGGTATAATAAACTCTATGTTGAGTCACCAAATTCCTCACATTCTTTGACTTCCCATTATGTCTCAAATGTCAGATATTTCACTGGGGTAACAAGCAGTAGCAAGGGCTGGGGGTTTGTGTGGGCTTTAATTGTAAAAGCAACATTCTCATAGGGAAGGACAGACAAGGTTCACAACCCCGCTCTGCAGCTTGGGCAGATTGGAGGAGCTTCAAAGACTCCTTGTCTCCACACTGGGCTGTTTTGGGGTTTAAGGCCCCTCCAGTCTGGCTGAGGGTCTCAAAGCTGTACAGCACCCCCAGCCCTAGGTCAGGGAGCCTCTGCAGGCTGCTGCCTTCTCATGAAAAATGTGTGTGAGAGTGGGGCTGCAGCATGGGGAGGCTCCTGGCTTTGGGCAAACCATCAAATTAGCAATAGCCTGACAGCTACTCTCTCTTCCAATCATATTGCCAAAGAAACGCTTTATCACTTTGAGATTGTTCAGTAAAATCTAGGTTTTATTTACTATAAAACTGCAGTGTTTAAAAATTTTAAGATCTCGTGGATTCTCCTCTTCCTTTGTATTCTGGTGTAGAGGAAGCCAGACCTTACTTAGAGACCATTTGTGCTTCAGTGCTTTTGGTTGTTTCTCTTAGTCCAGAGAGCATCAGCCAAGGTACCCCCTTCTCCAGGGAGCCAAGACAAACCTGCAGGTAATTTTTACATAACCTTTCCCCAAAATGCAAGTGATGCTCCAAATTTCTCCATGTCCTTAAGCATGGATGGAGGCAGCTGGCAGAAAATCAGGAAAAAAACCAGGAGCCCAGAAATACCCTGTGATGTCCCCAAAACATGTGCATGTGCCTGAATTAAGAGAGGAATTGCCCAGAAATACCCTGTGATGTATCCAAAACGTGCACATGTGCCTGAATTAAGAGAGGAATTGCCCAGGGGCAATAAAAAGAGATAAATTTGCCTTCTCTCAGTCTGGAACACAGGTTTGGCTGGTGTTATAATTGATCCAGGGGTGAAGCAAAAAAACACTGGGAAGGTCAGGCTACCATAATTCACTTTTTCTCTTCCTCTTCTCTTCTGCAAACAGAGCTGGGAGAAAGGGAGGGAGGTCCTGCTGTTGCTCACCCCAATGGCAGGAGCATCCAGAGCTGAGCCCTGTGCCCCACTCTGATTTCAGCAAGCCCAGAAAAAAACACAAAAGAAGCACATGGATTTATCATCTATGGTCTCTTCCCAACTATAACCAATAGAAAACATCTGCAGGGGGGAAGGAGCTGCTCATTTGCTGTCTGAAATGTCAGTGAAACCCAGGAGAAAAGGAACCAAATGTAGCAATTACCCAGGGCTCCTCTAGCCCCCTGCAATAATCAAATATTGCTAATTTTCACTGACTCCTTTTGTGCTGACTCCAGGCATGGAAGAAAAAGATCACAAAGGAAAATCACCCCCAATCCTCCAGTGTTTCTCAAAACTTGGGAGCTGAAGCTAACTAATATGTAGGAGGAAAACACACAGCCAGAAGGGCAGGAGCTTTAAAAACTTAATCCCTTCAGGCAAATGTGAAATACTTGTGTTTCAGCTGGGGCATGAATCAGAGATGATTCTCAGCAATCCCTGATTTAATAACAGCAAGGGCTGGGTGCAGTGGATGCAGCTTTTCCCCCTCCCTCTACCTGCTGAATCCATCTCCAGCTTTTGAGGCTGATTTGGGGCCAGCCATGGCACCATTAACTCAAACCTAAACAGCCTGCTCCCATCATCAACAGGGAGCCACGGGGTCAACTGGAAACCAGAGAAAATCTGTTTAGTCATTTCTGAAGGCAAAGCAAGCCCTGATGATATCACTTACTGGTGCAGACACTCAGTCGGCAGTTTGCTGCCAGAGCACCTGGTCCTGCTGCCTCAAAACACTGGGAGGGAGCCCCTTGCATTTTATTAACCAAACCCACAGGTTTTTTTCTAGAAAACCCAGTGAACATGGTGTGCATGTGCATGTGGCACAGCTCAGCCCCAGCATGGTGGGGCTCAGCCTCCTTCATCCTCATGGGGTGTTCAGGGAGATGTTCACCCACTCCAAGCAGAATCCCCCACTCATCGGGGGTTTTTGTGGTGGAGGAACAGCCTTGTCCTCCAGCTGCCTCTCATCAAGGCTGGGAGCTGCCCCCAGCTCCCTGCCCACAGCTGGGCACCCCCTCTGTGGGCAGCTGGAGCCATGACCATGTACAGCAGTGGGGTGGGGAGGGAGGACAGAGCCCCAGGAGCCCCCAGGAGCCCCCAGGAGCTTTGGATGGCAGCCAGCTGGTCAGGGAGGTCAGGAAACCTCACACTGCACAGAGGTTGGACCCCAGTGCCCCTGGGTGGAGAAGTGTCCACCCCCAGGGTCCTGGGGAGAACCAGCCTTCAGCAGAACCCTCTTCTACCTCAGCACATGCAAAGGCAGGAGGAGAAGGTGTGGAACAGCTCAGAGGGGACAAGGGGACAAAGCCAGGGCCAGCACCTGACAAGGACGGTGTGATTGTCCACTCTGGAGCCAGCAAGGGGACAAGAGCTGGCAGAGGAGCCTGCCTGGCCTGCCCACCTTCCCCAGGGGTTACTGACTGAGGAGGCAGCAAATAAACCAGTCTGAAGTGAAGAGGTTCTCTGCTCAAGCCAGGGAGCAGGAGCTGAGGCCACCAGTGAGGGACCTGCCACCACTGAGGGACTGCCACCAGTGTGGGGCCTGCACACCCCACCAGTGTGGGGCTGCCACAGGTGTGGGGAATGCCACCAGTGTGGGGCCTGCCCTCCGGTGTGGGGCTGCCACAGGTGTGGGGAATGCCACCAGTGTGAGGTCTACCACCACAACCAGCTTGAGGCCACCATTGAGGAA
Organism: Ammospiza nelsoni; assembly: GCF_027579445.1. Lineage (NCBI taxonomy): Eukaryota > Metazoa > Chordata > Aves > Passeriformes > Passerellidae > Ammospiza > Ammospiza nelsoni. Next base: position 5,670,320 of record NC_080651.1, read on the forward strand.
CCTGCCACCAGTATGGGGCCTGCCACCACAAGCAGCTCGAGGCCACCAGTGAGGGACCTGCCACCAGTGAGGGACCTGCCACCATACTCAGCTCAAGGCCACCAGTGTGGGACCTGCCACCACAGCCAGCTCCATTTTGCGCTCCCATTGCCCCTGGAGGTCTGAGCTGGGCTGAGCTCCCAGGGCACGGCCAGCACCACCACTCTCCATGGCTTTAGCAGTAAATAAACAGGATAAACAGGGGGAAAGGGAGGCTCAGAGAGAGAAAACAACTTGTCCCTGAGTCACCAACAGCTAGAAAGGAATTGGAGGTCTCCTTCTCCAGACATGCTCTGCTTTCCTGCCTGGGAATGTTCTCCTGTGGCTGTGTCACCTTCTCCATCCCAGCACAGCTTCACCCCCCTTCTCCCCAGCACTGAAATCTCTAAGCAGCAAACCCAGGGTTGGTGGTCCAGTAAGAAATGCAAGGAAGGAGGCAACCTCTCCCCTGGGACCAGCCTAGGTGGCCCTTTTTTAGTTCATGAGGAAATCAAGGAGAAAAAATGAAAATTAAAAAAAAAAAAAAAAAAAAAGAGGAGAAAAATATCCATGTCCAAAGCTTGTTTTTTCTCAGCAGCTCCAATTGTTTCTGCTTCCTAATAAATCATGTAGGCCAGGGACAGCCAATCTGCACAGCATTATTATTGTCTCAATACATTTGTTGAAAGAAAAATAACACTGTGGCTTTGCTGAAGCAGACAGGATCTGCTTTTCCAAAGGTTTGTTGATATTAGCCCACAGTCTTGTTGGGCTCCATGTATACTCTGGACTGAAAGAGCTTTGCTGCATTCCCATCTCTAAGATACAGGGAGTCACCAAACCTAAATATTACCCTGAGCAGCTGAGACCTCAAAAGGTCTTTCTTTGTTTTGCTCCACACTCTGTTTCCCATTAACTCTTCAGCAGCATTTGTGTGCCTTAAACTTGCAGAACCCAGGGCTGAACTTGGCTGCAGGCTGAACTATCTCACATCCATCTAAACAACAGTGACTTTGCAACCTGCAGGATTTTCTCCAGAAGATTTTCCACTGGATGTGAGCAGCACAAATCCCCCCTTGCAGGGGCCAACTGGGGGCAGCCCAGGCTCTGTTTGGTGGAAAAGCAGCACTTTGTTACGCGGTCATTTCAGCAAGTTATTGCCATCAAACACCCCCAGGAAGTGATTTTCAGTCGTCCCACACTAGGGAGCTGCAGGTTCTGCTCCCCACCAGCCCAGTCCTCTCCTCATAATGCCTAGAACAGAGACTGGACAAGGTTAAGAGAATAAAGTGGTGTTAGAGTTTGATAGTATTTATTAAAGGCCTTCAATTAATTATAAATTTATTAAATTGTATAAATTATGTCTATACATTTTCATATTATATATATTTTATATATTCTATTTTATATAATATATAAATTTTATATTATAATTTATATGTTCTACAAATTTATTAATTATAAATTTATTAATTATTTATTAAATATGCCTTGGACACTCAAAAGCCTCCAAGAGGGGCTACACCCAGGATGGATGATGGTCATGAGTTTTTCAGACAATTTTAAGTTTGGTCCATTTACATATCAGGGGCTAATCCTCCAATTACAGCTTCAGGTAATGGAGTCCTATTCCCTCAGTTTGCTCTCCCCTTTTGTTTGTACTTTTTGGGGACTGGGGCTGTAGGGTGTCCTTGGATCTCAGGCCCAGAGGAATTGTTTTGTCTGACCAAATGTAGCTGACACTTTATATGGAGTTTAGAGTTAGGCACCAATGCAGTGCAGGATCTGAAAAATATAAAGGCTGAAATCTTAAGGCATCATTCACAGCCAAAACCATCAGCACATTGTATGGAAAGACCATCTGCTTAAACCCCCCAAGCAGGGCCCATCAGCACCCCTGTGCTTGTCCTTGGTGTCCCCAAGAGGAGCAAGAAGTTGCCCTGGGTACGGAGCAAAGCCCTGGGGTCAGTGCTGTGCCCCTGTCTGTCCATACTCCACTTGTGCTGTTGCTTCTTTCTGAGTGAGAATCAAACAACCTGGATTTTTCTGACTTTTTTCCTTTCCATAGCCTGTGGAAACCAGGAGAGCTCTCCAGCACACCCAGAAGGATCCAGCCAGGGCATGTTAAGAGCAGCTCAGCTTCCACAGGGTCAAGGATGTACTCACCCCATCATGAGGTGTGTCCACAGTGTGAAGGCCATGGGGTGCCCAGCACAGACCCTCTGACCCAGCCTGGCAGAGCTCTGGAATCAGGTTACCTGACCCAAAGGAGTCTGATAAGCACAAATGAGATACCTGAGTTCTGCTCACCCACAGCCCAGCCTTGCCTGCCAGGGAGGGACACATTGCCAAAGGGAGTCCCAAAAAGCCTTGGGTGAGAAGCCCCAGGAAGCCAGGCAGGGCACATCAGCCCAGATGTGTCTGTTACACCCACAGCAGAGTGATCGCAGCCTGGAGATGTGGAAAGAAGGAAACTCTGAGGCAAAAGAGCCAAAACCAGTGAGCACTGCCCCAGAGAGGCACGCCTCAGCTCTGCACACTGTGGCAGTCACTGACCATCTCTGCAGCCACTGAACAAGGTCACAGCAGATAAAATTTTCCCCCTGATACTCCCAAGTGTCAGACATTGTGATACCTTTGGCTGTGAAGGAAATGATAATTTAATTTTGGATGCTAAGCCAAGGCTAAGTGGGGTTTGGAAGTTGAACAACACAGAGGGGTTTTTCCAGCCAGCTTCACTTCTGCTGCCTGTGCAGCAGTTCCCCATAGCCAGGCTGCTTGCACAGGGCTGAGATCATCATCCATTCCTGCTCTGAGAGGGCCCTGCAGCATGAAGGGGAAGAAAAGGGCATGAGTGTCACAAGGGAGATAAGGCAGCAAGCCAAAACAGCCCTGCAAAGGTGGGCAGACACAGCCCATCCCTTCTGAAGGGCAGCAGAAACAGGAAAAGCTAAGTGAAATAAGGCCAAGGTTTAGCTAAGGTTTGGCTTCTTCTAAAGATTTATTTTTTAAGCATGATCAATAGATTTACTAGATCCTCAGACCCCCAGGAGCCAGTTCTGCAGGGTTTACACCCCTGGCATAAGGAGGCATTTGCAGCCATGGGTCAGAAACAGGCACTGAATGGACAAGCCCAGACAGGGGAGATCTCCACAGACCCTGGCACACCCTGGCTGAAATCAGCTCCAGTCTTCCTTGTCCAAAATCCAGCATTCATCCCCAACCCACCAGTATCCACCAGCATTCAGGCTGGGATGTTCCTGTGACACCCTCCAGCACTGACCAAAATTCAGATTAAAACATCCTCTGTGGGATTGAAGAAAACTGTTGCAGGGCAGCAACATTTGTGGGGAGATTTTGAAAACATTTTTTCTTTTTTCCACCCTGAGAAAGACAGAAAGTTTTTCTGCATTTAGGGCACAGTAATAGGCAGACAGGATTTCTCTGGAATAAGCAGATTAAGAACAACCCAAGGAAGGGTGGTAACAGTGCACAGTGGGAAGGAAAAAGCCCAAGGGCAAGGCAAGCTTGGCTCAGCTGCCCCAGACAACTCACAAAGGGCTGAGCTGCAGCCACTGCTGCTTATCAGCAGTGTCACGGTTTTGTGTCCCTGCTGAAATCTGCCCCTGAGATGGGTCCATGCCTGAATTTCCTCCTCCCTTCAGCCAACGATGAGAGCTGTGTTACCAGCACTCTGTGCAGCCCCTCTGGGGAGCTGCCACCTCTCCAAGAGCAGCCACCATCCCCATCACAATGAGAGATGGGTTTGTTTGTTTGTGTCTCGCTCAAGTCCCCATTTGTCCTCTCCAAAACCCACGGACTGATTCAGCTTCAGGGCAGGCTCCAGCCTGGCGACAGCCCCAGAGCAGAGTGGGGGTGCCCAAGACCTTCCCCATGCCACTCCCTTTAAAAACAACTCTGGGCTGAGGTGGCTGAACTGATTTTTTTAAATTATTATTATTATTTTTTCCTCTCCAGGCAAATATAGGCTCTGCACAAACCAGTCTGACTCCAACTCAATCTGGTGCTTCCCAAAGGAACCAGAGGAACCGGTTGGTGATGGGGCAACCCCTCCACAGCCACCATGGTGCCTGGGTGGGCACCTGTCCCAGCCCCTACACCCACAGGGATGGCAGTGACATCCACACTGCCTCACTTCATCATCTCTGCCATTTTGATAGGGAATTTCATCAGGTTTCCATGAATCAGCAATGCCCTCACCTCTGTATGTGGCAGCAGGGCTCTCCTTCCAGCTTGGCCCAAAGCCCTTCTCCCTCAGCTCATTCCAAGTGGGATAATAAACATGCTTATCACAGGAGCAGCCAGCACCAAGCAGGATTTGGCCTTATGGCTCCACTTTCCCATACATAGAGGAGCCCACCAGGCTGCTGGAAGCAGCAGGAAAGAGCCACCCCCCTTTCAGCACAATCTGGAATTGTCAGCAAAGCTGCTGGGCTCAGCATCCCTTTGGCTGCAGCACGGTCCCACCACCCCAGGCTCCAGGATAAGAGGTCAATCCTCATCACTTGCACAAGATGTTCCTCACATCCCAGCTCAGCACCTAAAACTGGCTGTCTGCAGAAGGCAGATCCAAGGCTCTGGCGTCCCACGTGCTGGGACAACCTCCATGGAGTGTTTTCCACCCCAGAAGACTGTTAACACCATGATGTTACACTCCATAAGGCCAAAGGAAGATCCTCCCTGCCCCAATCCAGTGGGGGGACACAGCAGCAGCAGCAGCATTGCTGCAGCACACATCCACCCCAGGAATTAGGCCAGGCTGAGCAGCACGTGCTCCCCAGCAGGAGCACAAAACACACCCAGAAGCAATCCTGAAGCTCTTGCTGAACTTCTTGGCTCTTGCCCCAAACCAGGCAAGGCGTGACTCTCCCCAAACCAAGTAATGCTGACTCCTGCTGCACTGCTCTGGCCTCAGAGCCCCAGGAGATGCCTCTGGTTTTCAGAGAAGCCAGGAAAAGGCAAAGCAGCTGAGTCAGCACCCAGCCCTGGGGAGAAAGCCCTGAGTCAGCTCTGCCTCCAGCACAAGTGGACACTCCTCCTGTCCTATCCTCTCCCCTCTCAGCACTGCTGGCAGCCCCATCCATGCCCTGGCAGCCCCACACCAGCTGCACACACAGAGCACACTGGTGAGGCTTTGCAGGCTGGAGAGCTCAAACACAGGAGCAGCTCCTGCTCAGGGTCAGATAACTCCGTGCAAGGAGCAAGGGGTCACCCAAAACCTTCTGGAAAACCTCACAGCACAGAGCAAGGCCATGAGGAGAGCTGTGGGATGGGTTATAGTGATGTCTCAGGTTTTGGTCTTTATATATTTGAGATTCTGTGCTGTTTTAGTGTGTGGGTCTGAGCTTCATGTTAGGGGATGGTGAGCTCTGCACAGAGCAGGGAAACAAAACAATTCCTTCTCTAGCTGGGGACCAAGGACAAATGATCCAAATCTCAGGCCCAAGAGCACAAACAACGTGGGCTGGAGAGAGAAAAACAAGAAGGGTGGGACTTGGTGAGCTAAAGCTGGAATTGCACAATTAACTCCAATATGCAAATGGACCAGAACTGATCAAAGTGAGAGACCTCGTGTCCATTTTGTGACCATTTTGGTTCATCTTGGGTGCAGCCCTGGCTGGGCTCTTGTGCTGCCCAAGGTGGATCCATTGAGGAAATCCTTTTAATAAATCCCTGCTTTATTCTTTTGCTCTTTCCAGCCTCTGTTCTAGCTCAGCCTTCCCAAGGCATCAATAGAGCACCCGTGTCCCTCAATGTCTCTCAGTGAGCTCCTGAGTTCAAGACTGATGGTGAAGAAGAAAGGATTATCTGGAAAAGGCTCCTTCTTTATCAACCATCCCAGAGTAAGGCCAGCTGGTCCTCACTAAAAGGAGGTTCAAAGTCAGCTGAAGGGGGCTGCCTCTGCAGCAGGAAGGGGAATCACTTCTGTCAAGCTGCAAAGGAGAAACTTGATTCTTCTCCCTCCCCAGCAGCCCCACTCCTCCAAGCCTGAATCTTGCTGCTGTCAAGACATTTCTTTGCTTTGGCTCTGTATGACTTCTAACCACTCTCAGAGAACTACACACAGCTCCCTCCTGATGTTTTTCTGGTTTTCTTCTCAACCAATTTGGTTTTCAATTTGCTGTCTCCTAGAACAGCTGGTCCCAATATTGCTAATCTTATTTACCACTGAACCATCATCTCTGACACGCACCACCAAGAGACTTTTCCAGTTCCAGAAATAAGTATTGTCTAATTAAGTTGATGAGCTGGAGAGCTCCTATCTGCCTCGGAGGTGTTGCACCACATCAGCTGGTCAGGCTTGGAGCTCAGACAAGCCCTATCACACTTCAAAGGGCAGGTTTGCAGGAAACACCTGCTGCATTGCACCACGGCACGTCCCAGCTCCTCCCCGGGCGTGACCAGCCCTGGACGCTCAGCAGGGCTTGGTGCAAGAGCCAGATCACGTCTCTGCCTCCTGCCAGGGTGACTCACTTCAAATCACAGCCTTTCCCTCCAAGGTCTGTGCTGGAGAAATCACCCATGCTGGTGTTCAAGGTGCAAACAGCTTGGTTGTTATTTAGCTTGAATGTGGGCAAAGTGTCCACTCCCAGAGCCCATCTGTGTCCTTGGATGAGGTCTCAGTTCCACATAGGACCAGGCCACAGCATGGCCCAGCGCAGGGGAAAATCAGGGCAGTCCCCTCCTCCAGAAAATGCTGATGGCAAGCACTTTTATCAGGAGAGGAGACCAGCAGCATGCTGGAGCTAAAGCAACACCTGATGCTTCCCAGAAGGAAAACTGGGATCAGCATGGGAGTGAGGCAGCAGAACTAAAAAAAAGTTATGTTGATGAAAAGGTGTCTACAAGCAGCTCTGATCTTACAGCCAGCTGGTCTGAAGGTGGCTGGAATGTCACTGAGGACAAACTGTGACCATCACAGCTCCCTGCAGCCTGGCCATGCCTCACATGCAAGAGCAAAGTGTGTCAGCATAGCAGGGGGAAAATGGCCTGTTCCTCCAGAATGGGAAGCAAACAGGTGAAAGAAATAATCCTGTTCATCTGGCCTGGCTGTCAGCAAACTAAGCACAGTGACCCTCCATGCAGGCTCTGAAGCTGTGGTGTTTGAAGAGATGACCCTGTGTCCCCACAGGATGAAGAAGGACAAGTTTTCCTCAGTCAAGCAGCATCTGATAAACCTCAAACAGACCCTGTGGACACCCACACAAGTTTCCCAACCCACCTATGTGTCACCACAGCAAGCTCTGCATGGCTTGGGATGGGAGGGATTTAGCTCACCAGTGGGCTTATGGAAAGTCAAGAGAAATTGAGGGTTACCATGGAAATTGTTTTCACCAACAATGCAAACCACACACTTGCCAGAGTTCAGACACAAGGACACAGCACATGCCTTGTGCCTATTTATGGGCAGTGTTGCCCAACTGGAGGGGGCTCTTACAGCAGCAATTCAAGTTCATTAGTTCTGCTTCCTAAGGAACAGATAAGTCAGCCTGTTGCTTTTAAGAGGAACTCAATTATGCTAATTAGGTATCAAGAGGAAGCCCTTCATCTTCAGAGAGCTGCAGTGGTAAGAGGAGCAATGCTTTGCAAGCACCTGCTCCACCTCTGTCCTGAGTCACCTCCAGCCAGGGGCTTTCATTAGGTGGCAACAAGCCTGTCCCCACATGACTCTGCATCAATCTGTCATTTGCCTCTCATTACAGAGTGCAGTCAGCACATGTGAGCAAAGACAGTCATCTTTAATCCATCCTTCCCACCCCTGACTCCTCTGCCAGACAAGTCAAGCTATAATCATGTTTCAAAGACTTAAGGGTGAGCATTTGGGCTCTGGATTTTAGGGCAGTCAGTGAAATCCCTGCTAACCTCCCTCTGTACAAAGCACAGGGTACAAAGGGTATTTTTGAATAAAAAAGTCCACAAACAACTTAAACTGCCATAAAAAATGAACTGCAGCCAAAGGTGGAGCTCCAGGGCCAAAGCCTCCCCAACTGTTTGTATTTTGCTTGCACTGTCCTCATAAAATACTGGCTGAACACTTAATTCAGCCTCTTCCCCCTGCTCCTGCAGCCTTGCAGGGGAAGATGAGAGTGGGCAGGTTGGAGACAATTCCAGGAACATATTGTTCTTCTCTTCTCATCCTGCCAGCAGTCACTCTGTGCTGGAAAAACTCATGAGGCACAACAGGAGAGGAGAGGTGAGGTACAGGGCTTCTGAACCGCCCACTCAGCTGTGCTCAGGAGTTATCTCAGTGCTAAAGCACTTTTTTAACAGGCTGGAAAAGGCTGGGTTGTGATCCCCAGAGGAAGCAAGGCCACAGAGAGGGGTTGGAGTGAACGATTTTACCCCTCTACTGGTCCTGGCTCATTTCTCTTCAAATTCCAAGTAGGCTGCAGGGAACCTTGGCTGCTGGGTTTGGGGCTTTGGCTTACAGGAGGCTGGAAAGCAGAAGGGCTCAAAGCAGCAAACAGGTGGGTGCTAGATGGGGTTAGAAGTCTTTGCAGAAGTAGTCACAGTGCTCTGGAGCCTCTTAGGATCACCTTCACACAGCTAAAAGAAACTCTTCTTTCCCACTGGCCCACAGGATGAATCCTGCTGGGAGGAGTTCACAGAAACACTTGCAGAGGGATTTTGGTTTCACTTCAGGCCAGTGTTTTGGTACAACCCTGGGGCTTTTACCCCTGATAAGGGTGATGGGACATCTCCTTACCATCCATCTCAGAACCTCCTGCACCCACCCAGGACCATCCCCTGAGCTGCCCTCCCCAAGCCTCAGAACCAAGTTACACAAAGCAGAGGGGAGGGATCAGGTAGAAAGCAACACTGAGTAGAAACTTTTTATTTAAAGAACCTGACAGCCTAAATTAAAAGTTGGAGCAGTGGAGAATGCTGAAGAATGAACATGGGCAAGAGATTAAAATCCTTGTGAAGGCACCATCAGTAATGGACAACAGCAGGACTGAACAGAGGGGAGAGCTGCTCTGGGACAGAGTCTGCAGAGGTGGCACAGCCTGATTCAAGTGTTTATTTTCCACAAGGTGACCTGGTCATGTCCCCCAGGACTCACAGGCATCAACAGTCACCTCATGCCAAGCTACCACACTTAAAAGTTCCAAGCTAAACATGAAGGGGCAGCCTGCCTTTGGAGCCAGTCCCAAAATAACACTGCTGGCATCAGACAGAAGAACACTTAAAGCCTCGCCTGCACACATGTCTAAAAATCTCCAAAAATAGCTCTTGCTTCCCCTTTGAAAAAAGCTGTGGTTCCCAATGCCTCACAGGAACTCTGGTGCTGCTCAGTGAAGCCACAAAATAAGCAAGCAGCCCAGAACTGATCTATGAGCACATCTGGACTAGCTGAGATCAGCCCTAAGAAGAAAGAAAAAAAAATTAAGATTTTAAACAGCGTGTGTCAAATCCAGGGACCTTTATTTCTCTGGAATGGAAAGAATTTGCCAGCCTGGACAAAAAATTGCAGGTGGCAACTGTACATTCTTTCAAATAGAAAAAAACCAACACACACACATAAGAGTTTGGCTCCATAAATTTCTGTCATAAGAAACAACTTTGAATTGTACACCAAGCTTTTTACAAAGCATCAATGTTAAGATGTTTTACCGTGCTCTATCACATTCTTGGCCATTTATACAGAATATGCCATACCAAATGCTACATCAGCTTAAGACATTTTTAAAAATTAGTATTAAAAAGATACAAAGGCATCTTGGCTTTCATTTGGGTTTTTTTTCTTTTATTAAGACATGGGAGTTTTCTTTGTTTGTTTTCCTAAGGAAGTCACTAAAAAAATATAATAACTTAATTCATAAGGACAAGATTGGTTAAAAATCCAGCGTTTCTTGCTTGGCAGCCCTCTGAGCTCGTACCTCTGTTGCTTCCATGAGCCTGTGAGCACTGCAGGCTGTGGGGTCTCAACCTCCAGCTCTGTCCAGCCTCAGTGACCAGGTTTGTTCAGAGTTCCCACTGCAGCCAGGAAAACATTCCTGGCCAAATGCTAAAAGTGATCTTCGGCCAAACAGGGGGTTTCAATCTGGGCCAATCTCACATGGGTTTAGCCCTTTGTCTTTTGCCTCTTTGTACATCCTTTGGAAGTCTTTGAAGCGAGGGGCACAGCCTAACCTGGCCTCCCCAAAGTGCATACGTCCCGTGAAAAGGAAGTCTCCATCTCCTGGCTTCACCCCACACTCCAGCAAGGTCTTTATTTGTCCTCTCCAGTTCCCACTCTCCCCTGTCAGCTGAAAGACTTTGCTCTTCTGCCTGTACAGTTTGTTGACACCAACGTGAATGATGGATTCTTGCTCTTCTGCCTCGTTCGTTACGTTTTGAATGGAGCCTCTGATCACTGGAAACAGAAAAAGGTTTTAAGGATTAATTACACAAAAATGCTTTGGAAGATCCTGGTCCAAATTCAGGCCTGTGAAGTCAGGGGAACTGACTCACTACAGCAGCCCAAGTTTTGGTCCTTTGTTATTCTGAAAGTTAAGATTATCCAGTAACCTCCAAATATATTTGCATTTTTTATAGTTTATATTTGTAATCTGTCCAGCAAAGGGCACCCACATATTAAATTTAAACAGAAAAATAATTACATCAGTAAAAATAGCATTAATCATGAAGAATAATAACAAGAAGATATGTGCTAAATGCTCCCTGACAACCTACTTTCTGTTCTTCAACCATTACAGATCCAGCTAATGCCAATTTCCCTTTTAAAAAGGGAAGCATGGACAATTAGTGAAACTTTTGGTGTTTTGTCAAGTCGACCAACAAGAAGTAATGGCCTCTCCTAAATGCACCCAAATCCTTGACCTTCTACCATGGTTGCTGGGTCACTCTGTCCACGCTGGGGTGGTGCCAGCAGGGCAGACACTTCTGAGCTCCTCTGAGCACTCTCAGAGGACATTTAGTGCTGGTGGGGGCTGCCAGCTGTGAGGAGGGGTCTGTTGGTGTATGTGGGAGGAGAGGGGATTGGGGAGACAGCAACTCACCAAAATCACTAGTGCAGACAGCCAAGAGGACCTCAGTGTCACTGCAGGGTCGGCAGGGAGCTGCACAGGAAGGGTGACAATTAGCAAAGGACTAGACAGCAGCAAATAAATCAATTTAAGTAAATAAACCATTTAAACGTGGCTGACAAACACAGCATGGCACAATCACTCCAAAGATCTGCCTGGCATCTCTACCACCACAAGAAGTGGGGCTAACCTTAGTTAACCCTACAGCCTCCATGGGATGTTTGTACCTAAGCAGGAATAGGGATCTCTTCACCAATCCTGCTGGGATATATTGCCTAGCAAACACTGCACACACTCACTGCACTTTTGCAAAACCTGTTTTGGTACTGGGTGCATTTGCAGAGCGCTCTGCTGTAAATTCACTCAAAAGCCTTCAGATCATGTATCTTTTGTACTCTGATGGCAAAGCTCCTCTCTTACCATTTCTATCAAGTGTTGTAGGGCCATTTAGTCATCACCACATCAAAGATCCAGGAGGTTACAGAGTGGGGGAGGCAAAGAGGGGAGGGAAAAACCCCAAGGCACGTGTTGGAGGGCGTTGAGGCAAAGAGGAAACTCGAGCCCATATCTGCTTGAGCTCAAGCAGCACAAAGACCATTTCCTGTACTGCTGGAAACATTTGGATATCTGCACTAATCTAATCAGTGCAAGAATGTGGCTCCTCTTTGTACTCAGCCAGATATTTCTGAGGAGAAGGTGCTGTAGCTGCAGTACAGATGTTTCTATAACACCCTGCTGACTTCAGGAATTTGCTTATTATCAGGATCTGCCCTGCCTGGCCTTGCTCAGTGAGTCTGTCCATGGTGGCACAATGATCAGAACCTTGTCTGTCACCTGGTGTCACCTCAACACATCACCCAGGAAAACGGAAACCCTGGATCAGCACAGGCACAACTCCAGCAGAGCAGGGCTCCACTGGAGGTGACTGGACAATGAGATTCCATCACACCGCCCACCACCAAACTGAAGACAAACCCACCCCCAAAATATTTGGTTTTTGAGCCTCCACATCTGAAAACACTTAGTTTAGATTCCCAAATAGTCACAGCCTTCCTCTCCCCCCACCTGCTTCCCAAAGTTGATCCATTGCACTTAAAAGTAGATTTAAGGCTGTCCGTAAGATGCAGCTCCAGTGCTCTGCCACCCTCCTGCCAGACAGCACAAGCCACCCTCTGACACAGGACATGGCAAATCTCTTCTTTTTTCCAGGGACCCAGAAAGGCAGTGATCCAGAAAGAAGGATTATTGAACCAAATCCACCAGATTTGCTCCAGTCAGATGATTCATACACAGTGTAACACGCTGTTTAATAGGATTAAAGGAAACGTAAAATGCACATTTCTGGGCAGGGATATTTGAAGGAATAATTCCAGGAGCTTAAAAAGCTCCAAAAGAAGAGACAAGGAATGGACAAAATAGCATCTGGATCAATCACATTTCTGTAAAGCTTGAATACCTCCAAAGCTTTCAGAAACAAGCCAGCTTTCCCTGCCCTTCTTTCCCCACATACTATTTCTGCTCTCTTTTTCAGAAAAGTTTGGAAAATGTGTAATATAATGAGAAATGCAGAGCCAGATGAAGCCTGGACATAACTGGAGAATAAATTCAGACTAAAGATACTTCAAGTTTTAGACTCAAGAGATTTTGATCAGAGGCTAGAACAAATAAAGAAGCTTTATCTGACAAAGAAAATTGTAACAGCATCACAGAATCATTCAGGTTGGAGAAGACCTCTAAAATCATCAAGTCCAACCATGAACCTAGCACCACTAACCCCTGTCCCCAAGTGCCACATCCACACACATTTTGAGCATTTCCCTGGGCAAGCCTCAGTGTGTTAGTCACTAAACATCCTGCTATGGATTTGTTTCATTCATGGCACCTCCCAAATCCATCCAGGGCAAAAATCCCTCTTCCCCAGGCTCCCTCTGTCCAAATGAGGACCTGACTTAGAGGGAACGTGCACAAATCCCACAGCATTTTCACACAGACACAAGCTCCAAAACCAAGTACAGCTGATGGACATCCTCTAAACCCACAGCTGGATTTCAGATATTTCATTCTCGAAAGACCTTGTAATAAAAAGGCATCTCAGCCTTTTAAAGTCTTGGTTTACACCAGACACCTCTGTAGTTCATCCAGCCCCGTCAGAAAATTGAAACACCAAAATGACTAAGGCATTTCTGTTCTCCAAAGGAATGCAACACAAGCAACAGCATTTAAGATGAAAAACAAAATGCTTTAAAAGTGGTTCCTTCCATTTAAATAGACTGACACAGTAATAAATCAAATGAACAAATCTCCATGTGTACACAGAATCAAATCACTTTAATTGTGGACCCTAGGCAAAATCCTGCAGCCTTTTAAATACAAAAGGAAATTAAAAATGCTCAGCATTGCTCACACTAGATCATTACCTAAAACCTGCTTCAGGTCCAGCTGACTCACAGCAGTGTGGTGGCATGTGAGCTGCTTTAACCACCATTCTCCACCACCCATCTCTGCAGCTCCAGACAGATGAAGACCAAAAATCCTCCTCTGTGGGACAACTCCCACATCTTCATTCACAGAGTATCAAATAGATCTTGCAAGTGGCAAAAACAAGGTAGGGAAGCACAGATGGAAAGCAGGTTGTGAAGGATTACCGCTGAGGTAAATGGACCATTAAAAAGCAAATAACATCCCCTGGCCACAACCAAAGCCTGATTTCTACAAAGGCTCATAAAAGAAAATCAATCCTTAGGAGGTGGCAATGCCTACACTTTCTTTTGAATCACAGCCATGAAGGAATCTGTGTGTTTAACACAAAACTTCGTGGCTTTAGCTGCAGTTCAGCACTCATTCCCTTTGCATTGGGCAGCAGGTGCTCTGCTCCATCCATAGGTCAAAATAACACACACACCTCAGGCTAGAACAGGAAGCATCCTTATAACTATTACAAAATAAATTTTAAAAAAACAACCCCAAGAAAAGCACTTCACTCATGCACAGCAGGTGAAGATGTTCATTTTCTGGGGAACTGGGCCTGGTTACTAAACAAGGCAGCTGTGTTTGCCAGATCCTGACTCCCTGGGGATGTCTCGAGGGCTGCCCAGGTTCTCACATCCAAAAGCAAGCCTATGAACTTGCAACAACAATATCAACGTCAGCTGCTCGAATTCCTTTAAACTCCATGAGCCAAAGAGCCTTAATTCATACAGCAGCAGGAGAGAGGTGGGAAAAAAAAAAGACATAGAAAAGCAACATTTTACTGAAGTCCTCTAAAGCCCAGATGCCTCTAGCTCAGCTCCAGCAGCAGGGGCATAAAGCCTGCATTGTGCACGTTGGCCGCCGACTCTCCTGGGAGCGCCTTTGATGGATTTTGACAGTATCCTGACCTGGAGTAACCTGAGGCAGCCCTCTCCCTCCAACACCCAGAGCCTCCAAAGGCCTCTCTATTCACCTCCCCGCAGAGGGAGATGTAATTACATCATTCCTCACAAGCCAGCAGTCATGTCCCAGCTGCTTTGAGCGATTTGCCCTCTGAACCTGGTGTTAGTGAGGAGGACGAGGCGATGCTAACAATAGCCTGCACTTGTTGGCCAACAGTTTTGTCAAACACGTTGCTGGTCCTCTCCTGGACCTCTCCACAGGGAGGCAGAAATGCTTGCTAAGAGAGAGGGATGTGCCCTGAGGAGATGCCAGCCTCAGGTGGCTCCCAGCTCTGCCAGCAGCAGGGAGCTGAGCTGTCTAGAAAGGATTTTCCCCAATATTGTGGATAATTTAAGTGCCCCTTTAGTGCTGAGTTTACACTCAGCCCAAAGAGTGGTGGGAGGTGCTGCTGGCCTGTCTCAGCTCACACACACAGCTCCAGTCCTCCCTCCTTTGGTTCGTGTGCATACAACCCTTCTTTCCCTGGAAAAGAGGAGGTGGGGTTCTGGAGGGGCCGTGGTGGAGGATGGCAGCTCCCTGCAGGACACATGGAACCGAGACGTGCTGGCTCTGCCTGCAGGCGTCACACAAACCACATGAAGGGGCCTGGTCCTCTTTTGAAACATTTGTGTTTCAACAGCCACCCATGGGTCTGACTGACCTGACCTTACCCCAAAACCAGCCTCCAACCCACAAGAAAGAAGTTTCTTCGGTCTGTCCAGATTTTTCTCAACACACTCCACGACATCACAGCTATCAGAACCCTGCTGCAGGTCCCTACCCACCATCCCAGCACTCCAGCAAGCCCAAAAGACCTTCTCCATCCTGTGTCCCCAGAGAGGCTGTGCTGAACAGCCACCCCTGAGCCAGCAGCACACACAGGAAGAGACACATTTGAAGCAGAAGTGAAAATGTTGAACACAAAGTAATTGCAGAAAACCACTTCACCGAGGAATACCCTTTGGTTTGGTGAAGAAGCGGCTGCACGCGTGCTGTGTGGTGAAGGTGTGGATGCTGGGGGAGGAAAGCACAGAGCTCTTTATCTGCTCTTCCACAGCACACATCACCCACACCTCAGTACTTCTGAACAAGCCTTTGATGAGCAATCAGACCTTTTTAAGCATCAAGAGCTACCAAGGAGGTCCAGGCAGGGCTGAAGTGTTGTTTTCTGTTCGTTTTTCTGATTCAAACAAGAAGTCTTTTCTCTTCAAGACATTCAGATGGGTCTTGTTGCAGTCCCTGCACTGCAGCACCTCCAGGCACACCCCTGTGGGGCCACAGACCCATTGCCCTCAGCCTGACAGCAGCATCAGTTCATACGGAACAAAAAAACCCACCCACACCTTTCCAGCTCTTGCTGCCAGCTCTGTAACTGGCAGCGCTTGCTGGCAGCACCCAGACTGGAAAGGGCATCATAGGATGAGTCTCCTTCCTGGAAACACAGAGTGCAGACTTCCCAGAGCAGATTATAAAAATAGAGATGTGGTTTCTCCAATAATGGTGCATTTCTCTGTCGTTTCTCTGAGTCCTAAGCAAAAATTATGATGTCTCAACTGATTACTGGACCAGTGATTTAGATGAGAGACAGAGGGACAAACATCATATGAGGAAGAAAAAAATAATAAATCTTGCCTGATCCTGCTTTAACTAATTACAAAGTGAAATAAATCCTGCTAATTATTTCATCTTAAGTATGCCTGTGCTTCCCCTCTGAAGGAGCATTTCTTCCATGAAGCAAACTTCTCATCACAGCTCACATCCAAGACAAAAAAAAAAACAACTGCTTTGCAGTGGAGGTGGACACGAATTTGATAACCACTCTGGTTTACCAGGCTGTGACTAGTCCTTTCCTTTTCTTGATACACCTCAACTTTCCTCACCACCTCAGAAAGCTCTTCCTGAGCAAGCCAAAACAACACTCAACCTCAAAACCCTCACAACCCCCACACTGAAACACCACCTAGAACTACATCAGTGCAGCTGCTCTGTCAGAGCATTTTGTATTTAGAAGGGGCTGGAGCTGGGGCCAGCAGAGCTGCATCCAGCACACCTGCATTGAACACAATACCTGCAGCCACACAGTGGGGAAAACAGGGCCAGGAGACACCAAAGAGCCTCTCCACAGCTGGGCTGGAAATTACTGACACCCTGTCACAACACACAGAGGAGCTCTCTCATCACTCCTTTGTTTTACAAGGTTTTCCTGTCTTTGGATGGGGTAGGATTACAGGGCTTTCTGCAAGCACTGCACTTTTTCCAGCGTGTCAGTAGGAAAACAGCAAGTCAGGGAACAAACAGGAGAGCTGGACTGGCCCTACTCCCAGCCCTGTGGATCGATAAACCTCAGACATGGGACCACAGAATCACAGAACAGCCCGGGACAGAAGGGACCTTAAAGATCATCTCATTCCTACCCCTTGCCATGGGCAGGGACACCTTCCACTGTCCCAGGTTGGTCCCAGCCCCATCCAGCCTGGCCTGGGACACTTCCAGGGGTGGAGGAACCACAGCTTCACCAGTAACCTCCCTCTCCTCCGAGCAAAGAATTTCTCTTTATCATTAATCTTAATCTCTCCTCCTTTAGTTTAGAACTGTTACCCCTTATCATTATCTGCCCATGTAAAAAGACAATCTCCTCTTTTTTTGTTAGCCCCCTTTAAGTGCTGAAGGCCACAATGAAGTTGTGTTTTGATGAATACAAGGTTAATGCTGTGAGTAACATAATGAGAGTTTAGTGCTCTTCTGAAGGCAGAAATGTTCATCCCCCTGCTTGCTAGAAAGTCAATCTGAGCCCCTGTGCTGAGCAGAAGAGACAACTTGGGACAAGGATCACGGGCACAGATACAAAACTAAAAGATTCCCTTCTTCTCACAGCCAAGATTTGGTACAGGACAAGGTGGTGGTGGAGCAGCTGAAACAACATCCTGATGCTGCAATGGAAATCCTTCCCTGAGCTCTCTGTGTGAAGAAGGGACAACAGTGATTTTACCCCTCCAGAAAAGGAAGTGTCAAATCCCATTCCTTGCCTTCTAACACTCAGTTCAACTTGCACATATGTACAAGTTTCCAGAAATAACTTGGAAAATATAGACACTTGCCAAGAACAGTTTAAACCTGCAAATAAATTTAATGAAATGCAGACTTTTGCAGGCTGTGGCGTGGACTGTGACAAGAGAATCGAGTCAATACCACTTCCTTCTTGCAAAGAAAGAATAAAAAAAGCATATTGTAAAACCTCACTATTAGAGATGTGATGACCTTTGTGTTCTGAGAAACGTTAGGACAAGAGATCATAAACCAGAAATTTATCTTTTCACAGAACTGTCTTCCAAGAGGGTATTAAAGTCCCTAAGTACCAAAGATTAACTATTTATGTAAACAATGTGAGGAAGAGATTTGGTACAAGGCAAGCTCTGTTTGCAACAGTTTTCAAACTGAAATTGGCTCAGCAAACACAGAGCACGTAAGGATCCTTTGGGATTGATGCTTTTTTGCTGTTCCAAGATGCAGCATTCTCATTCTAACAAATGAGCTGAAAGGTCAGCCTGAAGCACAGCCATTTGTTTAAAATTTAAACCAAAGCAAAACAAAAGGAATGAAAAACCCACAGAGCAGTTTTTATTTAAGCAGCATTAAACATTGTTAAACTCCACCTCCATGCATGAGCTGCATCAAGCCAGGAGAAAGGATGAAAAATGTCACAGCTTCAAGACACTTGTGGCTGTCCCTCCTCTTCCTCCTCTGTGGCAAACCCCAGCACTGGGGTGGGCAGAGACAGAGCAGTGACAGGACCAGTGCCAGATCCCAGCCCAGCTCCTACACTTACCCATTGCATCACAGCTCTAGAAAAACCCTCAGTTACTGTCAAGCCTGCAAGATATTGTGTCCAAAAAGCCCCACTCAGCAGATCAGATGTCCAGTTAAATTTAAATTCCTCTCTCTGCACTTCAGCAAAGCAGAAGTGTCTCTGCAGCCACCCCAGCCCAGGTTCCTGTGCAAGCAGCACCTGTACACATCTGCTTTTTTCTTTTTTTTTCCTCTTCTCCCTCCCTAACTGCATTTAAAGGGAAAAGATGGCAGCAAGATAACTGCTGGGAATTCCTCCTGCTCTACAGGCACAAGCCACCACTATAAAGCCATAAAAAAGCAGCTCTATTTGACTATCTCACAGAAAATCCCTCCCTCCTTCCTCAAACCTACCTCTACTGCCCAAGGGGGATTAGGAGTGGGAAGCATGAGGAGAAATGAGCCAGAGGTGCCTCTGGATGGTTGAGGGGCTCCTGTGATCCCCTGGGGCAGAGTGTCCCTTGCTGTCACCCCAGAACGTGCCAGCACTGCAGCCCTGCCACACAGGACCAGAGGAAATGCTTCCCCTGACTCAAAACCCACAGAGACTCATGGCTTGGCTCATCCCCTCCCAAAATTCACTCTGGAAAGATTTCTTCTTTCTTCTAAAGCAAACATCATGTCAAAGCCTTGTAAAAGCTCTCAGGGGTCAGATCCAGGAAAATGTGAAGTTGTTCAGTTTTTGATGCCCTGTTGGGCTTTGTCTCTGACAGCTAACACGGAGCTCAGCTGTCATGCAGGGCTTGCACAGCAGAAAATGAACAAGTAAGGTGTTTTTCACTCCCCTGCCCTGGGGAAACTGTGCAGCCAAGCACTTCTCCCTGCCCCTGCCAGGCTGCAGGAGGGGCTGGAGCCAGCACCTACTACCAGGCTGGAGCCCTGCCAGCAACACAAACCCTTCCCTCCCCTTCGGTCTGGACCATGAATGCCTCTGATGGAGCAGAGGAATAGAATTAAGAAACAAGTGGCTGGTTAAAGATAAACCCTGAGCGTGGAGTAAAGACAGATCAAAGATTAAGTGAGTCTTTAAAGGAAAAAAAAAGAAAAGAAGCATATGTGCACTCAGCCCCACATAGGTCCTTCTCCTTCCTGTTTCTAGAAATCAAATTCTTTTTGGTATGTGGGAGAGCTCTGAAGGACAGTTTTCATTGTAAAACCATGGCCAGTTTTCATTATAAAATCATGTTTGTTTGATCAGCCTAATCTTGAGAAGGGTTGTGGAGGGGCTACATCTGCACAGAGAGAGATCTTCCTTGCTGTAACATTGTCCAGTTAACCTTTTAAAAGGCTACTTAAAACTTGTCATTTGTAACAGTAAAAGCTTCGAGATACATCAGTTTTCTTCCTTAAAAGCACATCCTGCTTGGTCATATCAAGCCCATTCACCAGTTCTACCTAGGATCAAGTTTTTCCTCCCAAATTTCTGACACCCACTTGCAGATAGAAGCAATTGATGCAAAGCCAGCAGCAGTTCTGGTGGGCAGAGACAGGAATGATCCTGGGGGACAGACAGGGCAATGGATGCCAGACCAGCTCTGTGTGCATTTCCCAGCACCTCTGATCACTGCAGGGCTTCAGCACAGAAAGGATCTGGGCAAACACCTGAGGTGATGCCCATTGCAGGAGTTAATGCTCAAATCCCATAAAGGAGTCAGGAGGTGCCTGTACAACCCACACCAAAAAGTCCTTCCACAAATATGAGCCTGAAGAAAGGTTAACTGGACCAAGGCTGTTCTGGGGCAGCAGCTTTTCTGAGCCAGTATCAAACCTCCCAAGGTCAGACCTAGCATATCACAGCTTTAGGTCCAGGATATCTTCCAAGTGTCTGTGCAATATTTCAGTGAATATTTGCTGGCTTCTAGCACAGATCGAGGTGGAAGAGATTTTCTGTCCTGCAAATCAAGACTCCAACACAGGAAAGATCTGGCCCACGTTTCAGTCAGTGGGAAGAGGAATGCAGCCTCCCCGCCCTCTCATCCCTTCTTTAACTCCAGCCTCAGGAATTAGCAAACTAAACAGTTCTGCAGAGCAAGCACAGAGCATTATTAAAGACTGCCAAGCAACTGGGCTGGACTGCAGCTCTGTTTGTGGGACCATCTTTGGTGGTACACAAAGGTCAGGGCAGAGCAGAGCCCCAGCTGCCCAGACAATACACCTGACTGCTTATTGCTTCTGACTGCCCACTGAGTTGAGAAATAAGCTAACGGCATTCGTGGCCAGTCTAGCAAAAATAAGCTATTTTCTATCCCCCTGTCCCCTGCAGCTGTGTATTTATCACTGCAGCCCCACTGTCACCTCCTCTGCCCACTGCAAAACCAGCTCCTGTCCAACATCAAAGGACAAGCAGGGCCAGAGAAGATGCTGGCAAAGCCCTTTTCTTGTGAGGAGAAATTAAATTAGGGGATCCACCCAATTTTGATGAAGGTTTTCTTTCTAGTCCAACATTTTTCAGACCCCAGAACATCACCCTTGCTCAGTCCCAGGTGATGTATGGGTGTGTGCATTCCCTGAGCATCAGAGCAGCACTGTGAAACCATTCCACATGGGAAAAAAATAAAAATAAAAATCTTTGTTCTCAAACTCTCCCACCCAGTCAATCATTCACCACAAACCTGACCAATTCAGGCACATGAATAATAGGAGCAGGTTTCCAGCTTCTCAAAATTATTCCCACTCCAGGCAGTGTTAGAGAGCAGCCAGCCTGATCCAGCTAGGTGCTGCTCCATGACACGTGGCTCAGTGGCAAGCCCTCAAAAACTAGCTTTAAAGGTGTTCTTTGCACACTAGGGTTAGGGAAAGCTGGTTATATTTTCATGGACAGGCTCTCAAGGAGGGGGAGCACACATCCAAAAAAAAAAAAAAAAATCCTATTTAAAATATTGTATCCCAGAGCATGAGTGTCAGGAGGATCTCTTATACAGCCACTAATTGAAGTGTGTTTTGAGAAACTGCAATAAAGGCTGTTTTTCTGATGTTTTTCTCTTAAAACTTGTTTATGACCTTTTAGAGAAAAGTCAAACAGATCATCAAAGCTTGAGGTGCACAGGTGAGCCACCCAGCAAGGTGTGCTCAGGCTTACAGGGCAGATCCCTCAGCTTGGCTGTTTATTATTCATTGGTTGTTTATTATTCATTTCTCCAGCAAACCCCAAATCAGAGGAATGCAGCATCAACCTATTCTGTGCACTTCATAGAGTCACAGGATGGTTTGGGTTGGAAAGAACCTTAAAAACCCTTAAGCTCTAACCCCTCAATCCCAAGAGTTTTAACCTGCACAGAAAACAGGGAGGGGAGAATAAAAGCAAGGCAATTTCCTCATCTGATGGGTGGGTTGGAACAGAGCCCATGCAGCACCCAGTGGTGCTCCCTCTCTGCCACACAGGGCAGTGCCCACATCTCAGATGGTCACAGCTACTCAGGCAGAACCTGTGCTGGGCAGAAAGGGCATGGGGACTTTCAGATTAAGTGTTCCAAGAGCTCCTTTCCATCACCTCTCCTGCCCACAGCAGCGAGCAGCTCAGCCAGGGTTACCCTGGCACAGAGAGGGCACAGCAGCCTTGGCACAAAACACCTCAAAGTTTCCACTCTGACAAGAAGTGACAAACACGCCAGTGTGAGGATGGTGAGATACTGGAACAGCATGCACAGGGTAGTGGTAGGTGCCCTAAAATTGGAAATATTCAAAGCCAGCTTGGGTGGGGCTCTGAGCAATGGGGTCCAGGGAAGGTGTCCCTGCACACTGCACAGGGTGGACTGTAAAGATC
This sequence comes from Ammospiza nelsoni, assembly GCF_027579445.1. Taxonomy (NCBI): domain Eukaryota; kingdom Metazoa; phylum Chordata; class Aves; order Passeriformes; family Passerellidae; genus Ammospiza; species Ammospiza nelsoni. The sequence goes on from NC_080651.1 coordinate 5,692,409, forward strand.
TCTTCCAAATAAACCATTCTGTGATTCCACCATCTGCTGCCTCAGCTTACAAAGCTAAGCAGCACATCCAGCCTCCAAAAATGAAAAAAAACCCTAAAGATTGGGTATTTGTGAGGAACCAGAGGAAAGCATCAGACTAGGAGCATACAAGGTGGAATGAAACAGAGCCCTGGGATGATACCTGCAGAGACAGGGCAGATTGGTGCCCCATCTCTGCCAAACACACTCTGCATTAAAGATCAGAAGTTAAGAAGGGTGCTTTACAAAGCCATTTGTCAGCAGAAACACTGGTACAGACCAAAGACTTCTGAGCTTTCTGAACTTCTGATCTGTTTTCTCAGGACAGTGAATTACAGCATACAGGAAATAGCTGAATACTGTTAATTACTTAACTGGATTTATCCAGTTTTGCCTTGTTTTTCAGATACCCACACCAGTGTTGTACCTCCTGTGTATTCATATTCTCAGCCAGGTACCCATTAATAAAGAAAACATATAAACCAGTAATAGAATCTGCACTAAATCTGTAGATGCCATCAAGATAAAGGAGCATTTTTGTTAAAGTTTGACTTCTTTACTACACAGAAGCAGGTGGGTAATGAAAGACTTTCAATACACCCCCTGAGCTCTGACAACTAAATTAAACACACCCCATGAGTGTGCAACGGGAAGAGCAAACTGCACAGCTTGAACAAAGCTGGACCCAAAGCTCTTGAAACACAGACTTTAAAGTAACAAAATAAAGCTCCTTTGGTGGGACAGGGAGGAGGATTCACCTTCCTCTCCAAAACTTTTGTTCAAACCTACAGATTCTTGCTTCAGATTAGTTGAGCAGAAGGTGAGGTACTGAAAAAGTAAATTATTCTCAAGGACCTTCACAGCTTTCATAGAAATTTCAAGCAAGCAGTCTGCTGTGGTGCCAGGCAGACACAACTGAGGAGTTCATGTGGGTCAGAACATTCAGAAAACTTATAGGGACTTCATGGCCAGACCCCTTTTGCCAAAACCTCCGTCTCTTTGTCAGCATGGGCAGCATGGCTGATCCTCAGAGTATTTTCTTCCTGCACAAGCAGAAAAGATTAGAATCAACAGAATTCAACAACTCAAACAAGTTCTGCTGATTCTCCAGTGGCCTCAGGCCAAAATGTCACAGCGCCTCAGTTCTTCATTGGGGCAAACACTGAGGCTGCAGAGCATGAGCTGGAGTTAATGGACCATCAGTGTGGATGGCAATGATAGAGGGGTGCAGCCCAAAGCCTAATCTGAAATCAAAAGCACTTTCAGTCAACCATCACTTTGGATATGAAGAGAGACCTCACCCATCCAGATGCCTGAATCGTCAAGGTGACCCTTCTCAGGCACTACTCCCACTAAATGATGTCAGGCATGTTTGCCTTCACTCCTCTTCCCATCTTAAGAAAGTGCAACCCCACAGAAAAGCACTTTTTTGGCTGTTACTATCATGGTAAAAAACTTCCAATACCAGATGTCAGCAACCTGAATTAAAATCTACCAATACAGCACAAATTCTTCCTACAGTTAGGAAAATTTTGAGAGACTGTGGTAATGCAGAGTCAGAGCCAAGAAAAGAGTTAAGTCCCCAAAATCGAGAAAATTGTTGAGAATGCCCTGTATCATTCAACTTTTCCAAAAAAAAAAAAAAAAGGAAAGGGCAATGCAGAACCTGCATATGTTTTCTACTGAATTATTTGCTAGACTCTGATTAAGTGGGAAAGAATGGCTGCAAACTAATAAAACTTGAGGATTTCTAATTAAACCACAGGCACCATGCCAAGCATTGTTGATTTGTTGATGCACCCTGCAATGTCAGGACTCTAAGGACACAACAGGTCATTAAAGTATTAAACAGATGACTTACACCCTTTAATCAGCGCTGGGATGCCAGGTTAGGAAGAGAGAGTAAATTCAAGGGCAGGGTACAACAATTATCACCAGGAAACAAACCCAGCATTTAGGGAAAGCGGGGAGAAGTTGTTAGCAAGTAGTTATTGCACAAGGAAAGGGCTGGATTGCTGAGCCCCACACCTGGGTCGTTTATGATAGGCATCTGAAATAGCGAGGAAATCATGCAATATTTGCCATTTTCAGCTCTTTGCCATCAGAAGAAGCGCTGCAGCTTCCTCTGCCCGGCACATCTCTGACTCCATCTACAACAGCATCTCACATCTCTGTCACCTCTTCACACCCACTGCCAGCTCTGCTCAACTCTGTCAAACTGCAACTGAGACCCAGCAGCCTCTTTTTCCAGAGAGCAGCAGCCAAAAACATCAGCCACGCTGGTGAACAAGGGACTGCAGTAAGGCTGGTGGGAAATGCAGAACCCAGTTTTCAGCTCCTTTAAGGTCAGCACTTGCCTCTGACTTGAGCCTCCTCTCCAGGGGAAAAAATCTTCAGTGATTGTAAACTCCCCCTCCAAATGAGCAGCTCAGCATTTAGTCTGAGGTTTCACAGAAAAACTAGAAGCAGCTCCAGAAGAAAGGAGGTCCACAAGCTGCAAAGAGCCTCAGATATATTGCTCTGTGCAAGCCTCACAAGGCAGCTATTTGGCACTTCCCCCAGACATACAGATATTTATAGGAAAATAAAAGTGCTCATCGAAGTGAGTAGTGGAAAGAGTCATGTATGGCATTTTCATCGTGTTTTCACCCTGCACAGCCCCTCCCCAGGGTCTGGGGATCCAAAAAAAGGCAAGAGAAATAATTTAAAATACAATAGAGAGCCCCAGTTTGCCCTGAAGGCTCTGCTGATGAACTATTAAAAAGCTTCTTCTAGCCAAACAAGACACTTGGAGAGTGGAGCAGATTCCCCACCACATTGTTTCATAAGACAGCACTGAAACTTAACCAGTGTCTGTTACAGCTGAAAATACAGCAGTCACTGAAAAAGTGATTTAATGTGCCTATTAAAGAAGAAGGCTGTAATTGGATGCAGTCCTCAGTTTGACTTCTGAACGTCCCTGAAAAAATACCCCCATCAGCTTTAAAAACCTCCAAGATTTTATGTGTAAAGAAAAGCATTTAGTTCTGAAAACACAGCACTTGGTGCTGGTAAAGGATGTCAGCAGCAAGTCCTCAATGAGCAAAACTCAGGAGAAACTTAAGTGCAGCCTAAACCCAGCAGTGAGAAGCTGTGTTTCTGTCATATTATTTCACTATATGCAAAAGCAATTTCAACTCTTTTGGAAAATAAAAGAGCACAGGACTTTTCTTAGTAAGTCTAAGTGACTTCTCATTAGCCTGTCTGTGTCTCCATCCTCACAGCCTGACAGAGAAAGCAGCACTAAATCTGGGAACATTCTCCAAATAACTGATTAAACAATGTATTTAATGTCTTCTGCAATGGAATTTTACTACATAGCTGACATTCTGCACAGTGTATTCATCTTTGCACAAATGATCTTACTGGGAAAGCAGCTCAGCAGAGATACCCCACTTAATTTACAGCAACTTTGGATGTGGCAGAACAGTCTGCTTAAAATGCAGAATGCAATAATAAGCTACCGCTTGTGAGCATGGCAAAAGGAAAGGAAGTGACTTCAAATTTAAAATATTTGTGTTTATATTTTTTTGTTTCAATGGCAAAGCTGCCACCTGTCAGTTCCCGAGGTTACTGCATCAGCCCTGAGCCCAGCTCAGAGCTGCACTAAAAGTAAAGCCCCATCCGAGCTGGCGTGACAACATTTACACGGGCAGGGCTGCACAAACACAAACACACAACCCAGAGCCCGGTGTGGAAAGGAGCCAGGGGAGGGGAGGGGAGAGGAGGGAACGAGTTCTGCAATCACTTAGCCCAGAGAAGACAGCCCTGGAAGATCCAGCTGCAGTTTAATTAGGCACAGCACTGCTTATGGAGCAGCATCTCAGGCAGAGCATGTGGCACCAGCATCCACACAGCCCCACTGAACATCGGCTTTACCCCGGGCTGAGTCATCCCAAGTGTGCTCTGAGGGCTCTTCTCAAAGGCAGCCCACATTTCAAAAGAGAAATCTGGTTGAAACAAATCGGTTCCTCACTTAAAATTCCTAAACCTTGAAATCCTTGCAGTCATTTGAGATAAACTAAGACGAACTACCCTAAATCTGCAATTCCTTGGGCTATTCTGGAAATCTCCCCTCCTTGGTTTTGGGGATGAAAGCTAGAGGCAATCCTGATTGGGTAAGATGCCTGAACCAGATATCCCCTATCTAAAGGGAATTCCCCTTTCACCCTGTCATCCTCCACAAATGCCAGGTTTTCTTCTCAAACTGTCCAATTGCTCAGCACACTTAGGTCACACCTACAGCCATTGTTCCAAATGCTATTTAGTACCAGACTTTACAGGCTTGTAAGATCTTTCAGTTTGTCCACTCCTGTTTCCTATAAGTTCTTCATTGGAGTAAAACTCCTCCCTACAAAACTTGTTTTTCAGAATGGTTGAGAGAGAAGGCAACACTGTCCTGTAAAACTATTGAAGAGCTCTGCTATGACACAGTAATGCTCAGTAGAGTGTAATAAGGAGAGCTGAGGAAGGAACACACCATTTTCCTTGTTTGAATAAAAAAAAAAAAACACAACAGAAAAAGCAATAATTAGGTCAGCAAGTAGCACTACTTGCAAAGGGGAAAAAAACACTGAGGAAAAGGATTGCCTCCTTGTTCAAATGTTTATTATTCAAAACATGCAGTGGGGTCTTAAAAACTGAGTAAAAAAGTAGTAAGAAAAGTGTAACAGCAAGGCTGGGAAGTCCAGGAGTTCAGTGTAGGGTAAAGCCAGCTCTTGTAAACACCCTGCTCCTGCAAGGGGAGAATCCTGCACTGAGGCCCTCAACAAATCACTGGAGTTCAGCCCATGCCACCAGCTTCCAAAACACAACAACAAACCAAAAACCAAATCAATTCTTCTGCAATAGCTCTGTTTATAAAACATGCCCTTAAAAGCACACGAAACTCGCAGCCAGCCACTTTCCCACTCACTCACTCTCTCTCTGTGCCATCTGTTACACATCCAATACAGGAGTGGGAGTCTGACAATGCCCCAGAACTCACCAGAAGCTGTGTGCAAGTCAGCTGCTATCCCCTTGCTCATCAATTCGTACTGGAAGCCTGTAATCTTCCTGCTAATGTCCTGCTGAGGAGTGGCCTCCACAAAGAGCCCCCCCTGGTCGTAGCCAAAGCAATAAACTCTGCTGGGGCTGCGCTCTCCATCTCGCACCAAGAGTTTCAGTTCTCCAGTTTTTTCCAAATAAATATTTGCTCCTGCAGAGTCTTTGAAGGGCTTTATGCAAACAGTCAAGTGTTTGTAAGAGGCAGGTGAGATATTGGGTCTCAGGTTGACTATGAGAGCTCCTGTGGGGTACATCCACTCGATGGAGCCCTCGGAGCAGCGGAGGTAGACCTGTTCAACATCCTTCCTGTGAGACTCGTGGGTTAAACCACTGCAGGAAGAAAAAGAGAAAGAGGAGGTTAGAGAAACAACACAGCTAACAATGGGAATGTCAAACCTTTCAAAACACGCAGCAAAAAATGCAGGAAGCCCAGGACATCATTGGGTGTTGGCCCATCCAGCTCAGCAGTGCAGGTCTCTTGCAACATTTCAACCTTAATATTACAGGACAATTTTAAATCATCCCCCAGAAGAAAATGTCAAACCACTAGTAATAGGCTTCAAAATTAAATAGGATATAAGCACATGATCAAAAGTAATTAAATTACTACAGGCTCAGGTAGTGCCCATCAGCTGAGCTGTGCATACTGAGTACAACACGTAGGCTCTAACTCCCTTCCTGGTGGCTCAATCCAGCATGTTCTCCAGCTTCACAGATCAGACTCCACCTTTTTCCAAGTACTTTGTTCCCCTTCCAAGTCTATATTCCCAATGGATCTGAAACTGGGAGGGGTGCCAAGCTCACCCTGTAAACTGCAGCAAAAGCAACGCTCTGCGTGCTACCGATACCCTCTAGCCCAGCTGGGCAGCCCCAGTCCCCACACTGGGAGGTAGGAAGAGGAGAAGAGACACTTCTGTCCCTTGTCATAGCTGGGGAAGCACTGAATGTGCTGCTTTTTTTTGGTAGGAATTGTTCCTCCACTGCTACCCAGTATGAGGTTTAAGCTCAGTTTGTCATTTTCACTGGTGGGCTACGAGCAGACCCAGAGCTGTGTTTAGCAAGAAAGAGAACACGTGGCCATTTACCATGGCCAAAAATGAACAGCCCAACAACCATTTCACGGGGACCACAGGGATGGGATAGGAGAGCACAACAGGGTCCCAGGGCCAGCTGCTAAGCAGGATGAGCAGTAAATCCCCATGGCTCTGAACAACCCCTGCTGCCCATCACTGATGCTGGATCAAGCCCACCAGCTCTCTGCCAGAGCGACTCAAAGCCCTAAAACACTGCACAGGGCAGGCAGCTGGAGGAACAAGCTGTGGGAAGCCTGATTTATTTGCTGCAGTATTTGGGTTATTAGGGAAAAATCCTTTGGGCCCAGTCTCTGTCCTGTCACAAACCTCCTAAGCAAGTATGAGCAAATCACTTCACCACCAAGCTTGTTTCTCCTCCTATGCTCTGAGCACCTTGTAGAGTGCTCAAAACCAGACTCTTTGTTACCTCATGGATCTGCTTTGCAGGATTTTAGGGAAGCTTCCCAACATTCCCACTTGTAGGCAGATGAACCAAGATGAGAAGAAAAATAATTTTAAAGGTTTAAGTCTGAGGTTACGCAGGAAATCTGTGGCAAAAACATAGTGTAGTGCAAGTGATGACATCTAGTCTGGTTCCTCAGCAGAAACCTCCAAATACACAGTTCCCCATCCCAAAGACATATTTGGGTACTGAACAGGGTCTAAATTCAAGTCAGCACTTAGAAAGTAACTACAAGCAATGTGTAAAAGGGAAAAAACCCAAACCATATGGTTTGCATTTACTGTTGACGTGACTCATTATTGTGAGTGTCGGTGTGACCTACTTGATAGAGGTTACACGAGGAAGCTCAGAAAGAAAAAAGTCATATTTAATAACAATAGAGCCTCCAAACATGTGCTTTTGAAGAATCTTGAAAGCCACATCAAGAACACAGATGAGGAGGAAAGAGGGACAAGCTTTTAACCTTTAGACTCTTGCCCTCAAATTCAGTAGTACTTAACACATTCAAGAAACTTTACTTGCAAAGGGATATTTCAAGTTGACTGTAAATCCACATCTGGTCCACAAAATCAGTTTTCACCACAGCACACACATGATGCCACTCAACAGAAAACACAGAAGTCTGTTTATGTGCAAGCTGCGAATAAACAAAATTAAACAGTGTAAAAGTTATCTTTCAGCAAAGGGGCAGAAAGTTATCCTCACACATCACTTGTCCCTACTCAAGACATCAAAACAAGCTGCAGAGGTTTTGCAGGACTCATCCTGGCACATTCCAGCCTGAGTGCTTAAACAGAAGGAAGACACCAGGGGCAAAACTCTGAACTCATGCAGTGAAACTTCTGTTGCAAGTGATCCCAGCAACACTGAGGCAGTCAATTTCTGCCAGAGGAAAGAAAAAAAAAAGCTTCATTAATTTTGTTCAAACATTCATGGTGTTCAAACGAAAACAGGGTGGACTCTGAAATTATCTTCTGAAAGCCAATTAAATCCCACAGGCAAGAGTGATGCCATTAGACAGATACATCAAGCACGAGTACCTGCACACATTAAGCCTTATAATAAAGGATGACTCAAAAGTTAAGCAGATTTCAAAATACATGTTCACATTATTTAACAGCAACCATCATCATCATCCAGTAAAACCTGTCACTTTGCTTGCAGCCAGGATGACTTGTCCTCACACTGAGACTGTTCAACACCAGGTTCAGCTCTCACCCATCACACACACCAGGCCCACACAGCAATGGAGACCCAGGAGCCTTTTGATTCTCCAAACTCATTGGAGTTTTGGTTTTTTGATTATATGGCAAGGACATAGGGCAGGTGTTCCATGGCTGCAGTGATGGATGAGCCATCCACCCATTTTAAATGTGTGTGTTTATTGGGACTTACTTCTATAACAATCTACTTCTACAGCTACTTCCTCATAGCAATCCTGAACCACTGCCTCTGTCTCCTTGCTCTTCTCCCTTTCTGGCTGCAGCCATCCCCTTATGTTTGCCCTGAAAAACCTGTTACAGCATCACTGCAGTGAGCTGCTATGCTGCAATGTGGAACAGGTGCTTTTTAAAGAAAAAGGGAGCCAGAAGAATATTCACACTATCTACTTCAGTTATTTATTTATTCCATTGAAGATGTGCTGAAGAGCCCTACAAGCACCCATGTCCTCCCTGCACCCTGCAATGAACACAGGGAACTTTTGCTCCTAAATTGGAGAATTTAACAAGAGATGACAGTCTAGAAAATATTAAGAATTCCTCAGAGCATCCACCATACCAAGAGCAAGACTGATGGACAAAAGCAGCCACATAAGAGCTGAATTCTGTTCTACACTCAAACATGCCAGGCCAGCAGATTGTCTCAGCCTGACACTGAAGCACTTTTGCCCAAAACATCAAGAGGTCATTGCAGCACAAAATCCTGAAGTTACAGCAAAAGTAATAACTGGACATATCAGAGAGAAGTTTCTGCTTTCTCCTGGACAAAGCTTTCCTGGAAGCTCTCTGACAAGCTATTTATTAAGATGCTATTATGGCTTGTACTTAAATTGCAGGTGTCAAGCTGTGCATTGCATCAGATTTCCCTGGGAGCCTCCAGAGGAATCCTAGTGAAGCTCTTCATCCTGCTCAGGGGTATAAGCTCATCACTTCTCCACAAGCTAATAGGGAAAAAAGCCCCACATCCAGAATGTTTTGGTTTTAAGACTGTTGCTTTAACATAGACATGTATATAAAGGGGAGAAAACACCTTCAGGTTTACTACAGAAGATGACATGACTCCACTGTAGGGAAAAACTATGTCTGACATTAAAGTTCATAACTTTTCCTAACAGTCAAGGTAAAAATCATCACATGACTTCAAAATATTATATTTTGCATTTAAAACGTTCTTTCTAACTCATATAACTCTTAGTATCCACACTGAAATATTTAATTAGTGATATTTACTGGTGCATCAAATTACTTTCCTTCCCAAGTGCTGTGTTTTTAGGACAAGTCAGATTATATTGAGTGGCCTTAAGACTGCCAGCATTTCTGACAATACCTGTTTGCCACCAGTAAGGCCTAAGTCTGCCTGGGTTACTTTATCCCCTCCCAAAACTCCAACCCACCTGAACTCTGAAACTCTCCCACAAGTGAAACCACCCAGACTAAACTTTGCTCTTCCTTCCCTGCTCATCCAACAGCTTCATCACAAAGCTGTCACCACTTCAGCTCACCAGAACAACAAGAGGTGAGTAAATCCAAGCTGGCATCTCCAGGCTCATCCCAAACTCAGTTACAAGATTTCACTTCCCCCCAGCCCACACCCCCTTAGCTGAAAGGGGGCATTGCTTATTCCAACCCTGCTCAGGTGACATGAGGGGGTCACTGCTTGCTCTAAGAAAACAGGACAAAAATAACAGCAAAACAGGACAGAATTGCAGGCGTTTGTCACCGTTCTTTTAAAATACTTGCTGCAGTAGCAGGTGGTATGGTCCACCTGAGGATTTGGAATGCTTTGGTACAGCATTTTCAGGGGAGTATTTTAAATGTTTTTGGGGGGGTTGTTTGGGGTTTTGGTTTTTGTTTTGGTTTGGTTTTTGTGTAAAGAAAAATGACAAATTAGCAGTTTGCCAGAGGTTTCATCCCTATCATGCAGACTCATCTTCAAGTGGATTCACTGCTATTAACTATGCATCGATTATCAAAAAAAATGCAAAAAAATAAAAAGTAAATATGAAGCACCACGTTTCAGATAGTAAGAGATAAGAAATCACGATGCTGAAAGTCAATCCAATTGTTTCCACACTTTGAATTCTCTCTACTCCAAAACACTCCATTGATATAGGCCGGCCAAACTTTTAAGTTAGAGAAAGTCAGATCTGAAGAGTGCATTAGAGTTGAACCATTTTACTCTTCAAGTAAGTCTGACCCAGCAACACTTGCTAGTTGAGCAGAGCTGCTTTTTTAAAACTATAAAGAGGAGAGAAGGTCACAGACCCAACCACACGCGTTAAACACATTACAAGCAATTAAAGGAAAGATAATTTGGGAGATAAACACTTGAGAACTGCAGAGGTTTCTCAACCGGTGCAATTAGAATAAATCAGCAGCGCGGCCGCTGTGCCAGCCCCCGCTCCCGGAGCTCATCACCATCATCATCATCATCATCATCTCCGCGGGACGAGGGAGCGGGAAGGGAAGGGAAGGGAAGGGAAGGGAAGGGAAGGGAAGGGAAGGGAAGGGAGCAGACAGGAGGCAGCGAGAGCCCCGGGAGGGAGGCGCTGGCCGCAGCGGGAGCGCTCCGCAGGTGCAGCGCATCCAGCGCCGCTCCGAGCCGGGGCTGCCGCGCTGCTCCCCGGGCGCCGCCTCCGCGGAGCGCTGAGATGGATGCGGGGAGAAACTTCTGTACGGCGGACTCGGCACCGCCCTCCCTCTGCCAGCCCCCCGAACAGCGCCGAGGGGAGCCCAGCCCGCCCCGGTCCTTCAGCCCCACCGAGGGGAGCCCAGCTCGCCCCGGCCCCTCCATCCCTCCCTGCCCGGGGCCGCTGCCCAGCGACTCTTCGCGGTGAGCCCGCCGGGACGGATGGAGGGAGGCAGAGCCGCCCCCTGCCCCGGCTCTCCGCCGCCCCGTTCGCGGGCTGGGCAGCACAGCGGGAAAATCTCCCTTTTGTGCTCGGCATCAGCATCTTCCCCCGGCGGGACGGCGATGGACGGGCAGCCCCCGCTCCCCCGGCCCGGGCGGGATGCCCCTCACCTCCCCTTCCAGTTGCACAGGTCGCTGGAGTACTGAGCCGCGGCGCCGCCGCCCAGCAGCAGCCGCAGCCCCAGCAGCAGCGGCAGCAGCCCGGAGACCGGGGCGCTCCGCATGGTCCCCCGGGCCGGTGCGAACGCGGAGCAGGCGGCGGGAGCGATGCGCAGGCACCGGGGCTCGCCTACATGGTGGGGGGAGCTTGGCAGGGCGGCGCGGCTACCCCACGCCCGGCTCCCGCATCCCGGCTCGGCGCGGCGCCGCTCGGCTCTGCCGCTCGCACCCGCTGGCTGCGGGCTCCCAGCTGAGGGGCGGGAGCGGCTCGGCCGAGCGCCGGCTCCTCCTCCCCCTTCCCCCTCCCGCCGCTCCTCCTCCGGCAAGGCCGGCACTTGCTGCGCCGGCAAAACGCGGCGCCGGATCGGGAACAGCGGCCGCTCCCGGGCTGCCCCGAGCCCCCTTGGCAGAGATCCCGGGCCGGGGTGAGAGCTCCGCTCCGGCCCCGCCCTGCTTGGGCTCCCCCGAGCTGCCCTGTGTAGGAAGGGGTGATGACGGGCACGACCAAAGGGAAAGTTACTGAGATGCGCTCTCTGCGCTGGGGCGGCCCCCAGTGACCCGCAGCCTGTCCCGGGGGTGCCCGCAGTGACCCGCAGCCTGTCCCGGGGGTGCCCGCAGTTACTTGCAGCCTGTTCCTCGGGGTGCATCCCTGGGTGCTCGCAGCGACCCGCAGCCTGTCCCTAGGGGTGTCCACAGTCATCTGCAGCCATACCCTGGGGGTGCAGCTCTGAGTGCTAGCAGTGACCCGCACCCTGTCCTTGGGAGTGCATCCTTGGGTGCCCGCAGTGACCCTGCAGCCTGTCCCCAGGGGTGCCCGCAGTCTGTCCCCGGGGTGCAGCCCCAGTGCCCGCCCTGCACTCGCTGCAGCAGGTGACTCAGCGTGCAGTAGGATCTCCAGCAAGGCGCGGCTCCTGGTAGATGAAGGCTGACGGTTTTGCTGCAACTTTCTTATGTCTCCACTTACCAGGAAGCACTTGGGACTCGATATTATTTGTATTACTCTTCACCACTTAATGACCACTCGGGATAACTCCCTGTGTTGTTTAATGTCCCGGGTTATTCCGCTGTTGACTTCAGATACTTAACCCTCAGTGACAGAGACCCTTAGAAGCCTTCCAGGACGTGAGGGAAGTGCAGGGGGTGAATCAGCCTAAAGCCCAAACTACCCGGGCCAAGATAAATGGGGGAAAAACCACGGATGGGGGTAGGAGGAAATGATCCAGCTGCACACACACTCTGCTCTGACATGCCAGGTGCCACATAGTTTCTTTCAAAGAAGAAACAAGAGGGTTGAGATTGTTATTGTACATCCACAGATAGGGAGAGGGGTTAAAATATTTCCAGATCAGTGAGTTTCTTGGTCTCCTGTTGCTATTTCATGAGTCTGCCATGCAGCTTTATGAAGGGCACTGATTTTGCTAGGTGAGAGTTCATGAATGAGCATTAAACATTTACACCTTGTTCATAGTTTGGTCTGTTAGCCTCCTTAGTACCTGTTAAAACACCTTGCAAAGTGCCCTGGTGCCTCTGAGAGCATCCAGTGGCTGAAGCAGGATATTCCAGCTCTGAAAGCTTCCTGCCTGCTGCTGCACCGAGGATTAAATCCTTTGCAATGTATCCCTTTCCATTTGCGGGTTTAGCTTTTCATGTCCTTTTTGTTTGGTAAATTACAGGTACTGTGTTCTGTTGATTATGAAGTATTAACATAATTACAGTAATTCCGCCCAATGATGCAATGCATGTAAACATGTAATTAGCACGGAGGGACAACACTGAGCAAAGTGATGACAACATGCAATAATGCAAAACGCCTTTTTCTCCCAGTCATGTGCAGGGATGCAGGCTTTAGAGCTCAGTGCGTTGATTATTTCTTTAGAAGGAGGTTTTGTTAGAATGTTTTGCTTCCTTCCCTCACACTGGAAAGAAAAGGATACAGAGAAAACACCGTATTGCTTTATTCCTCAGAGTGTTTATATGTGCAACCCCCTGCACGCCCCCCAACCTACTGTATCTGATTTCCTTTGCAATATTCGAACTCCCTGCATTTGATAAAACAAACAAGTGCCCAGGCAGCTCACATTACTCCCTGGAACTTTTGAAACTGCCTGAAAACTGTGAACTTTTTAAGATAGGGAACAGAGTGTGCTATTTTGCAGTGGCTACTACCTCTGCCTTTTATTCCCCCCTCCTTTTAACTCAGAGAAAGCGGTGGCATTTAGTCCTCGGGACCCAGAAAAGCAACACGGGGACTTTGAAAGCCCCTCCTGTCCTCCACGCCTTCCTGATGCTGACACAGTTTTCATCCCCTGAGCCTCACAAGTGAGCAAAGCCCGGGCTGGTGGCTGCAGAGCCAAGGGCTGTGGGTGCAGAGCCAGGGATCGTGGCTGGGGAGCAAAGCCCAGGTTGAGCCTCCCCCAGTTCAAAAGTGAGGGGCAGCAGGAGATAGGGAACCTCTGCAGCGAAGGGGGCTGCTTGCTCTGCTCATTTGCATCTCAATCCCTACAATGCTCTTCCGGCTACTCACAGCTATTCCATAGTAGTGCTCTTGGCTGAGATCTGGGAACACGCTCAAAGGGTGAGGCAGCTTTTGGATGCACTGAGCTGTTTTCTGTTTGAGCTGTGAAAAGCAAACATCTTTTCAAGAGAGAACATTCTGAACAGTAATTTTTTTTTTTCTTTTTCATTTACGATTCAGAAAGAGCAGAACTTCACTGAAATCTTGGGAGGAAAATATTGTATAATGTCGAATGGAAATATAAATCTTCTGCAGCAAAGGCTTCACTTAAACTCCTCTGAAAACAGAAGTCACTGAGTAACTACTCTGACCTAATGTGGCAGGACTGGAGATACAGGTTCTGGAAGCAGCTCCCTACACTCAAACACTTGAACCCCAATAAAGCTCCACTGCTTTCCTCAAGGAGCAACTCAAAGATGAGACTCTACACAGTCACTTCAGACACTTCCTTCTAAATTCACTTTAAATATTTGCTTGTCGCGGCTACCGACCCAGGCACAAAGAGCAGCGATTTTAAAGGACTTTTAAGGATTTTAAAGAGCAGGAGGAGAACCTATTAAAGGAGAGATGACTCATTTTCCTCAGTACTCAAAAGCACAGATTTGAGGAAAGCAAAATCAAGTAGTGATTACAGATGGGCTCAAGCTCAGGTCTGGATTTAAATTTTCTTCAAAGCATGGCTGTGTTTACATTATTGGGGACAAACCCCCCTGCCAAGTTGGGACCCTGCTGGAAGGCGCAGGAAGGGCACCTTCAGATGCTGCATTTGGGGTTAAGCACATCTCAGCTGAACATTCAAAGCTGCTTTAAACACTGCGGCAGAGCTAATCTGTTGAAAGGTCTCACTCTGCCTTGCTGTCCCCACGGGAATACATTTGGGAGAACTGTGAGCTCCTGTGAGCTGCGCTGGTCACTGCCCAGCCTTGTGCTGGTTTCACTACGTGTCCCTGTTTTGCAATTTCCAGGCAGCCCCCTCTCAGCTGATTTATTGTCACGCTACTCAGTTTGCAGGAGGGGAATCAGGTCCTGTGCTCACAGAGCAGACCCAAGGGCTGGTGCCGGGTGTGCAGCCCCTCGCTGCCTGCCAGCAAGGGAAATCTGAAACTTTGAAGGAGGAGGGGGAAGGAGGAGAAGCAGGGTATTTTCTGGAAAGGCAAAGCCATAGCTAAATAGCATGCATGGCAAAGCAGGAGGGAAAGAGAGTGGTCTAAGAATTCAAACAAGCCACAGAGAGGACAATAGACAATGAATACAGGAGCAATAGGAAATAAATAGAATTTGTAAGGTAAATCCAGTGGACAGACAGGAGTGAGCAGAGTAACAAAACAGGGAGAGGTTCAGCAGCTGAATGGACAGTGGGAAACCTTTGTGTGTGGTGAGGGGGGACCGTGTTACTTGCTCTCATGAAATTAAAATCAGTGAAGAAAATACACTCATCCATAATTGCACCCTCCTGCTCACTCCTGCCTGCTTCTGTAGCCTTAATATCCGAGCACAATTCCCACTAAGCCTAAACCACTACATCACATCTTGCTTTTCTTGTTTTGTTTAGAAGGGAAAAGTTTTGGCCTCTGGAATGCAACTCAAAACAACAGACATTTAAAGAAAAATAAGTAAATCTTTCTCAAAAGAAGCTGCTGTTAGGGCATGCCTGAAATCCAGCTGCAGGACAGCAGCATTTCTGATTAAATAATGTTAATTTAAAGATTGCATTTTAAAGAGTGAGGCAGCATTAAAGAAGAGTTGGGAGAGGGGGTGGGGAGCAGGGCTGCCCCTCTGCCTTGGACACACACAGGCAGCTCTGACACAAACAGCTCCCCCTGAACTGGCAGCTCCTGCTGCACTCACACCCAGCTTCCTCCTCTGGCTGTTTGCATTGGGATCCCAACCAGCTCCCACCCAAACCAATGGATTTTGCTGCAGGCATGAAAGAGAGATATTTTATTATCAGATACCTACTTAGTTATTGTCAGGTACTTAATTGTCACATAAACAAACAAACAAAAAAAAAAAAACTTTGGGAATAAAAAAATCATTATACAATGCAACAGCAAAATAAATTTAAAAAAAAAAAAAAGGCCCAGAAAAAGAGATGCTCAGACTTGTGATGTGGCCAAACCAGTAGGTGTACCTAGAGTTACACCTATGGGTAACACTCTCTGCACAGCACTGTGCAAACAGGGACGAACACTGCAGCCAGGGAGGTTCACTTCCCAAGAATAATTCAACATTTGAGGCAAATCAGTGGTGTGGCCAATTGTAACTTCTATTTTTTTAATAAAATAATACATTTCCCTTTCTCTTCAAGGCCTTTATTTTGATCTCCCAGGTATGAAGCAGGGTAGGACACAGGACTAACACCAACCTTTGAGCAGGGAGGTCAGGTGTGCTGCCCTGCCCTGTCCCCCAGGACAAAGCCCCTCTGCAGGATGGGGTAACTCAGCCCAGCCCAGGCCAGGCCATCCCTGCCTCTCCATGCTGGCTGCAGAGCAGCACTGCACTCCTGCCTACACCATTCCTGATTTAAATACCTCATCTAGGTAAAATACATCCATTGGGGAGGCTGAGCAAGGCAGATTTTTGGCCAAGAGGTCTAAGGTGGAGTAAAGACTAAACCTATGTTTTGGGATAGTGCTAAACCCAGGCTTTGTCATATTAAGGACCAGTCTCCCAAACCACACAGCTTGGTTTGGATCAAGCCATGAGCCACAGCATCATGGTAGCAATGGTTTTGGGGCTTTTCTCTCACTATTTCCCCACTCCCAACACCTTGAACTGTTAAGCAACCCAGCCTGTGCAGACAGGAATTTGCATTTTACTCTTTGCACATCAAACTCAAAAGCAATGAAGGGAATGATGTCTGGATCCAAGCAGCCTATTGAGAGGATCAAGAAGGTAACACAAAGAACAAAAGATGGCTCAGAAACAGCTCATTCCCACCCCACACTGCAAGGCTGGGACTGGGGACCCAGGCAGAGGATTTAGTGCCTAAGCCCAGAGACCCCTCTCGGGTGCAGGCAGCAGCTCCTGCTTGCATGCCTGAGTCTGGTAAAGCTGAAGCCAAAACCAAAAACCTCTGAAGAGGCCTCAGCATATTGTTGTTTTGGGGATAGTCCCATGCATTTCATCCACAAGCATTAGTGTTTTCTTTTCATTTCACAATAACCTAGGTATTTAAAATGTCTGCCAAGAAGTACTCCGAAAACAGCATTTAGTCTGAGGACTCTTCAAGAGGACCAGTTGCTTATTTCTACCACTTAATAAACATTAATTTCCTGTTTTAGAAAACATAATTTATGCCACTGGTGAAGCTGATATTAATCATGATGCTTATCTCTTGGCTGGCTTAATTTTTCATTTTCTTCAGCTCCTCCAGCCTGTCTCCATTCTGCAACCTGTAGGCTCAGCCTGTGCAATCAGTTTTTCAAAAGCATTCGACAATTTCCAGTACATGGAGGGAGAATATGACAGCAGAGGACACAGGTCCAAATCCATTAGCAGTCACTTCTTTTAATAAAAACAAAGCTAAAGAGAATATTTGTAACACTGATCAGAAAACAAGAATATATTTTCCTTTCTGCTTCAGAATTTGGACAAAACTGGTGCAAGTTACACTAAACAAATGCAGCCCCTGCCAGGATAAACAAACATTTCTGCAGTGTTGCTTGCTACATGCCTGTCAAGAAATAGACACTGACATGCATTTTAATGCAACTCTCCTACAAATTGTGAAAAAATAACTGTGCACTGGGTATCCATTGCTAGGTTACCAGAAGGAGGGTGAATATTTTTGCAGACTTGATGAAGTAGCAAGGTAAATAATTCAACTTAATAAATTTCAAATTTCACACTTAATTTTCAACAGCAGGTCTTTTCAGAGACTAGAACCACCTCAGATCTGATGACAGGGATTTTTTTAGAGCTGACAAGGTCCCATGAGGCAGATTTGGTCCATGGAGTAGTTTTTGCAAGCCAAATTTCACCCTAAATTCAATGACAGTTTTTGTAGGAAAAGGGCAGCGAGGTTTGTCCAGTTGCATTTTCACTCCTTCTTAAATTCAATCCCCACTACATGAGTGATGTCTTACCAAATATTTGCAGCATTACCAGAGAAAAAAATGCAAAGAGCTCTGTGTAGGTACGCAGTCTGTCTGTCTGTCTGTCTGCACAGTGATCCTGTCAGCAGCATTCTGGGAGGAACAGCACTAACTCTGGTTAAAGCAGATCAGGGATTGTGTAACTAATCCATAAATTCTGACATTATTACATATTTGCTTAAGGAAAAACAATGGATCTGACAATGAAATGAGATCTGTGCTGCCCCACAAGCAGGGTCCTTTGTGCTGCTCTGAGGCAGTATTTGCAGGGCAGATGTATCTGCAGGGCATAAAGGGCCCTGCTTCACCTGCTCCCTTTTAGCCCCACAAGCAAGAAAACTCCTCAAAAGAGACCCAAAGCTCAAATGAGACTGTTAGTTTTGCAAACTCTGCTGAAAGAGACTCTAATTTATTTCCTTTTTCTTTGGTTCAAAGCATGTGTTGACTATCATGGCTTTATTAGGTCAGATTACACTCTCATTTAGGTGCCAACAAATCTGACCAGAGATGCTCCCCTGATTGAAGAACTGGACTGAGGAAAAGGAAAATTAGGTTTTCTGTCAAAGTCCTCTCTCACTTCCTTGCGTGACCTGCTGAAAATAATTTGTCTATATTATGATGCTGAATTTAGTTGATGAGGAGCTCTGAAAATCCATTGACACAAATTCATGGTACTCTGCCAATTTACTGTCGTGAGATCAGTGACAAAAACAAAACCACATGAAAGCCTGAAGGTGTGGTAACATCTAAAATGATCTAACAAAACTAACAGTGAGGACTAGAAAATCAGGAAGTGCTTTTACTCAGAAACACCATCAAGCCAGAATAGATAAAAATATTTTTAGAAGATGCCATGGTCACCCAAACTCTTTTTTTTTAATGCTTTTAAAAGAAGTCCTTGAAGCAGTACCTAAGTATGAAATCTAGACTCTGCTATCTTGGTCATATGTTTGTCTATGTATCTTCTGCTTTCTCTTGCAGAATTCTGACTTGAATTTAATCCATCCAAGAGTAAAATGACCAGTGTAAATCTTTGAAGGAAAGGGAATCCTCCTTACTGCTGAATCTTGTGCTCCCAAGAAGAACTGGAGGAGTTCTGCTGTAACATCTCAGATTTTCTCATCCTCTCTCATGCTGGCATGTTTGGTTGGGCCTTATGTGGACCCAAATGGTTGAATGAGCAGGAAAATCTGACAGTCTGTACTTCCCTGACACAACTGTCCTGCAGAACCTGGCATGTGACCCAAGCAGATTCCTGGAGATCTCATTCATATTTAGATCAGATTCTAGTTTGAAATTATCACTCATTTAGACTGAAAGAATCAAAATATTTTCTTCCATGCTGGAAGACATATCTCTTTCCCATTTATAGTCACATTTTTCTCTATGCTGGACCATTTCAAGGAAAAAAAAAGAAAAAAACAAAAAAGTAGAACTAACCCACATGGTTGATGATCTATTTATCTCTGGTTCTATTTCATTTCATGCCTCTCTCACTTCACAGCACTACAACCTTTTTGAATTGCCCTGTGTGATATCCACTCCTCCTTGTTGACCATTGCTCACTCATTCATTGCTTGTTGGATCAGCTGGGCACTTGCACAATCAAGGCTTTGTTATGTTTTCAGACAGGCTGCAGGTCACAATATTGAAGCAGCACAAGGACTGTTTCCTCTCCTGGTATTCTTCTTCTCTGTTTTGTTAGGAAGACACTATCCTAAACACATGAAAAAGAATATAAAGTAGTTATGACAACAAATACTACAACAGCTCCCATTTAATTTGCTACACAAAGTCTGTTTTTCCCTTTGTCATAAAAGAGTGAAATAATCAAAAGTCTGAAGAGTTTTGTAAGTTGGTCAACTGAGAAACAAGAATTTCCTTCTTTGAAAAGTGCAGCAGAGCTCAGGTTTATTTAATCAATCAGTGGATGATAGCTGGTGATACACAGTTAGTGGGGACCCTGGAAGAGCTGCTCTCTCCACCAGTTAATTGGCCCAAACAAAATGGAATGGACTTTTCTAACTAATAAGCACTGACAGTAATGAACAGCAACTGCAGGGATGGTGGGAAGATAAAGGAATGCACATACCAAGGCTCTGCAACAGGAGGAAATGTCAAAGTTCAAGTTTACATGCACAATAACCACAACGGTCACATGGGCTGTCAGCTGCATAAATAATCTGAGAGCCCAAGAGGAGAACACTGACCAACACAACTTTCTACACTTGGAGGTTCTAAAACAAAATGAAACTTCCCATTTGCATATAGAGATATCCCAGGATTTAAATACCTGCAGGGTTTGCTTCTAGGCCAGTGCTCTCAGTGGAGCTGGACACTTGCTTTTCCTTGAACTCTTTACAGGCACAGTACTGGGCAGAGCAAAAGCAGCAATGTTAGCAAAAAGGTATTTTTAGTTGTTTTCACTTGAAGTCAAAAGAGGATCTTGAATTCCCAGCTGGTGAAATTAAATTTCTTTCTCTTGTGGTTAAAAAAAAAAAAAAAAAAAAAAAAAAAAAAAAAAAAAAAAAACCCAAAATTAAAAATAGTACCTTATTTGGGAAGGGAAAGTTTAGATGGAAGTTAAGAATCTGGGTTCATTATGGAAAGAATAAGAAGTAGATGAGTAAGGATTTTGTCACAGGGAGGGAGATGCAGAGTCTTTTGTGCATGGTAGTTTATTGCAGGCTCTAATGGCATCAGGATGATGTTACCAGGGAGCCTCTACACAATGAAATAATTTACTGTCACCTCTTATATCCTGCTAGCACAGCAATGTAGTCTCCACAGACCTGCTCCTAAAACATTTTTGATAGCCAAATTCTATCTGTAATGTCACAGATGTCATAACCTTACTTCAAAAATCTCTAAACTTGACACAATTGTCAGTTTATTCACACAAAATTATCGTGATCCTTTGAAAAGATCACTGTACAGACAGATTTGCTCAAGTCCTTCACTTTCACTCCCAGGTACCACTGCTGGCAGCCCCCATCAGTCCCTAAAGCTGCACAAATCTGTGGCTCCTCCTCAGCTCCCCTCAACCCAGGGAGAAGAAGCAGAGATGAGCAGTCCTGTGGGAATCCTTAAAATCAGAGGGTTTTGGAATGCTGCAAAAGGCCTCAGAGACAGCAGAACTGTGATTGTGCTAAGCAGTAGCCATGAGATTGGTCAGCAGAAAAGCTATATAAGAAGTAGAAAAGCAATGACCAATAAATCAATGGTCTGTGTATTAATGCTTGCCTAGAATAATTTCATAAACTGCAGGAAAATTTATCTAGTGAGATATTAGGGAGTTCTAAGCTTAATAATGGAGCTCTGTGCATTGTGTTTTAAGGCTCACAAGCAGGTATTGTATTTGAAATAAGCAAACATTGTTTAACCAAAGGTACCTGTGCTTATAGTGGTTGGATGGAACTGCTGTCAATGTGCTTTTGCTTTGTGTGATTGGTCAAGAAGCTTTTAAAGTGAGTTGTAACATTAAGTTCTTTGTCGGCTGCCTGGGATGTGAGCTGGTGGCATCTTCCCATTGTCACAACCATGGAATGAGAGTGATGCTGGAAAATAAATCAGCTCAAGGCACGTTCCCAGCAGTCCTGTCCTGTTGGGAATTTGTACACAGTCCCAAGGGCCTGGGGGAGTCACTGCCCCCCACCCTTCCCCAGCTGGGCTCAGTGTCCAACACCAGCATGTCCCCACTGGATCCCCATGTGACAGATGATGTGGTCCAACACCAGCATGTCCCCACTGGATCCCCATGTGACAGATGATGCCACCCTGGGCTGTGTCCCTGCCCTTCCCCAGCCCCAGAGCTGCGGGCACTGCTGGATAAGATAATCACAAACCATCACAGATCCATCTGCACAGCTCATGGGCTCCTTTCCTCAGAGAGCTGCACATCCTCAGGTTAGCACCACAGGCTGTGTCCAAAGGCCCTCCTGGCCTTGAGAAGGGTTACATTCAGCAAAGAGGAATATAAAGACAGAGTAACAGTTTTTCACTGAAAGGGAAGAGTTTCCTGTCTCTGCTCTGCTCACATCTGGTCAATTTTCTGACAAGAATTACATCTTAGCTACTCTTTTACAGCACACAGACAGAACAGCTGTAAGGGAGTGAGCTGCTCTCTTACTGCCCTTTGTATTATCAGCACTATTCTTAGCATTAACAAAGCTGTTAAATCTGTATTACTGAAGATGCATGAACCTGAAAACTTTTAATTTCATAACCCAGGGTGAGTGTGATGAACTGGCATTTACAGGAAAATGCAGAACAGTCTTGGCTTGAAAATTAAACAAAACTGAAACCGAATTAGTCACAATAAAATGTAATTTAAGATCCACTTTTCAGAGCAGGTCAACATTTAAAGGAGATATTAAAAGATATAATAAGACATAATAAAATGTCTTTTATGGGGTAGTATAAAGATTTAACGAACCTACTGAATTCTGTTTTCAATGAAGACATATTAAGTAAATGTTGCTGTATTCTCTAGAGCTATACAATTCTTGTATCTTTCCTTCAGATGCCTTTGGTTAATTCATAATTCAAAATGTTACTCATTTCTTTTCCTGTGTGTCATATAAAGATCTGCATCCAATACATTGTCTGTGGATCTCTTCTATTATACAAATCCCAGTTCCTGTTATGTATACATTCCTTTGGAGGGATATGATTTATTTCTTTAAGCACTTTCCCATCTTAAAATGTCAGATGCTTCCTGTACTTAAATACAAAGAAGTTTAGTCTCCCAAAGGTACAGAAGTTCAACAAAATTCTGTCTGTGGATAGTATGAACTTACCAGGGAAATTCTGGGAAAAAGACACTTCTACCTACTTTCCTCAGCTCCTCAGAATAACTTGATTTTGCAAGTGTTTAACAATTCAGTCATGAAGAAGATCAGAGGCATGGTTTTGAAAAACAAAGGACCTAAACTGAACCCAGGAAAGGTGAAAGGTTTGCTCTTCTTCAAGTAGAAGCATTGATTCTCCAGGGTTATCAGTGGTGGCACACAGGAAAATGGGAATTCAAGGCCACCCTTTATCTCTTTCCATTATCTGAATCTTGCTATCTTTTGTAAATAAGAACCTTTTCCCTCCAAATAACTTACTTATAAAGCTTTTTTTGGGTATGTAAGGAAAATGCCTTTATTACTTTACTGAGTTTCACATTGGTTTCTTAATAGCAAACTATATTAACTGAGGTGGTAAGACCATAATCACATGCCTATCACTGGATCCTCCAGGAGACTTCACAAGCTAAAAAGTAAATTTGCTTCTTTTACTCTATTTTAAAAATACTGCATTATTTAAAACCATTCCTTTAGAAAACGATTACCAAATTGAAATCTAACTTTGCATAATATTGCTCAAATATTAAAGCCCTTGGCAAAGAAAAACCTGCACTAATCTGCTTCAGTTCTTTGGAAGTGCCTCTCACTTGTCACTACCTCATTTCCTGCAGTTTTAATGCCACAAAATCATTCTAAATATAAAGGCACACTCACCAGCCTGAGCTGGAGCAGGGAGGAGAGTGGCTTGAGCAGAACAGGGACCTGCAGAACATCACACTGCCATGGCCCAGCAGTCAGGGCACAAGGGGTGGGATGACTGGTGGTCAAGGAGAGTGTATGTTTGGAGGTGTGGGCTGGTACTGAAATGAAAAGGATTTTTCTATTTCACCCACAAAGCTACCCAAGTCCAGTACTGCAGCTAACAGAATATTTGTGGTATTTACTGCCTCATCAAAACAACCACCCGCTTCTTCAGGTTGACTCATTTGAAAAGGAGAAAGAAGAAACAAGCAACATCCTTTCTAAGCACAGCTAATGTTTCAGAGAAAGAAATGTATCACACAACGTTTCTTCTCTAAGGAGCAGCAGCATTTTTCAGTGAGGTTACCCAAACTCAATATGTCTAAATTGTAAGAGCAATTAGGCCTGTAATTTCAGCTGAGCATTTGAAGTCTTGAGTACACAGGGAAATTGGCCCAAATAACTATTAGGTACTAGTCCCTGCTAGTAATAAATGCTCTGAAGGCCAAAGGAAGGCATTAGCAGCCCTTGTGCAACTCCCTTAACAGGGTGTACACATGTAACTAATTGGAAACCAGTAAACAATCCTGGCATTGAGGCCCAAAGCAGATAATCTCACTCACACTACTTCAGTCATTTTCTTCTCATGTGGCTGACTGGAATAAAACTGCTAAAATACTGTTTCCCTCATGCAGAAAAAGATCTAGGGGATATAATAGATCACAAGCTGATTAGGAGTTAACAGTGTCAAGCCATTGTGAAAAAGGCAAACACTGCACTAAGCTGTGCAAACAGGAGTATGGCTTGCAAGACATGAGAAGTAATCCTGCTCTGGTCCAGCCCCAGCAGGAGCACCAGGACTGGTGCTGGGGCTTATTCTCCAACAGAGATGCAAAGTGCACAGAGAGCATCCAGAACAGAGCCAGGAGAATAAACAAAGGTCGAAAACATCACTGAATAAATCAGAAGTCTCAACAGAAGCGTGGGATGGGAGGGAAACTCAACAGCAATTTGAAAATTCGTAAAATCATAAATTCATAAAGGGCTTGCAGGCTGGGGAAGGACTAATGGATTTGTGATGGAATTTGCAAGCCTCCTCAGGCAAAGAAAGGGTTAACAGAGGCATTAGCAAGAAAGCAGCTGAGAAGGCACACAGCTGCAGGGGATAAAGGCACTGGGAGAGGGCTATCAGGGGACCCCTGCAGGAGGGGGCTGAGCAGCCTCCTGGGTGGAGATACAGGCTGAAGGGATGGGGGCCTGTGTCCTTTCTGAGAGATTCTAGCCTTATCTTTGGGCAGGTTACTGGCCTCCTTGGTGGTATTTAGTCAGGGTGTTTGATTATAAAATCTTTTTTTAGGCCTGCAAAAAAGCAGAGTAGGGTGGTAAGGATCTTGTTTTCTTTTTAATGGCCCAGTAAAACTTTTCACATCTAGTCTAAAATGCAGACAAAGTGCCAAATCTACTAAGTTAGGAGCAAAGTAGGATAATTCTTGCCTGAGGTAAAATTTTAAGATGCTGTTACTAAGAGGATTCAAAGTGAGGAGCTGTACCTTGGGAGCTGAACACTATGGAGGGGGAGAGAGAGAACAAGCAAAAAGCATCTGTATAAAAGGGATAAGTTATAGGCTCTGCCTCAACAGCTCTAAAACTCAGGAGATCACGAAGTCTGCATCTTTTAGCCAGAGGGAAAAGATCTTAGCCAGCCAAATTTCAGGGGGCTTAGAAAGTGCTGCAATATCTAAGCTGAATATTAAGAAATTCTTTCTATGGGCAAAGAGAGCAAGGGCTGCAGTAAACTGGCTGAGGATGTTAGGAAGCCCCATGGACCAGTGGGTGTTTGTGAGCTGAGCCTGTCTCAGGATGCCAGGACTAGATGAGCTTCTCATGTCCCCTTCTGCTGTTTTGTACTGTAATGAGAAATACTGCCCCCCTCTTCTCTTGCCACTCAACTGTGACATTTTATGAAAATAACAGAGCATTTTTGGAAGCTCAAAGCATTTTTTGAATAGAAGTGGTTTCAAAACTTGCTCAGAGCTGAATTTTTTACCTACTCTGTTGAATGATCCTTTCAACATAGTGAGTTCTGGAAATACTTCAGTACTAGAGGTTGTAACTTCAGTGACAAATGTGTTAAAAGAACACTCTATACTCACTCATTCTGTCTTTCCAATAAAGATACAACCAAATTAAGTTGCTCACATGCTCCACAACACAACAGATTTGTTTGCACAGATGCATTTTTACCACCCCAGTTACCATTTCAGCTTTTCAAAAAGAAACTAAACCCAAGGCTACTTGGCCTCAATAACCCCACTGATAGCCTACACAAGCAGTTTTGCTTTATCTTCTTTTAAACTCCAGTGAAATCAGCTGAGATCTGCCCTCACAAGTCAATATGTCCATGTTGTTCATACTGTGAGTCTGTGTCATTTTAGAAATGACAGTTATATGTAAAAAAAAAAAAAAAAATCAAAAACAACTTTCTAGATATTATGTTTTTCCGTTAAGATGAGGAAAATTTCTATTTGATAGCTAAAGCCTCCAGAAACTGCAAATCTTAGTTTCACAGTAATTCTCCTCAAAAGATTATTTTGTCACAAATAAAAGCTAACCATTAATTTGATAAGCAATGTCTGAGTTTGCAGTGCTTTTAGCTGTGAGGAGTACTTTGTGAGCTGCCCCCATCACTGTGAAACATCTTTAACACAGAGCAACTGGAAGTAGAACTAGGACCAAACCATCTTTGCTTGCTTTTTAATCAGTTTGTTGTGACAGTGTTGGGAGATCTCTTTCTACTCTGCCCCACATGAAAGTGGAATGGGCAATGAAACAGTTGACCGTATTTTGGAAACTATTTCGTTCCCCAAGTTGCCCAAGGACACAGAAATGCCTGCTGGAATTTCAAAAGCCAGTAGGTAAGAGCTCTCACAATGGGTGTTAGCTGCCTAGGTTGCCCTGACAATCCCACTGAATAGGTTCCACATGCTTATGGGCCTTTAAATGTCTTTCCAAACCCACCCCAAACAAAAATTACATTCTAAGCAGAAATTTGTATTTAATTACTTTTTGTGGTCAGCTACATAATATAACTTCGAAAACATTTCTGGTGGGTTTGACTGGTTCTGTATTTTCCTCAGGGAAGGCAGCAAGGGCTTTGTCTGCATTTTGTTTCGCTTAATGAGGCGCTGTCCCTGACTGGGACTTTTGTTTGGTTTGGGGTGAGTAAAGCAATACTCTGCTACACTTTCCTAGATAAAGCAAGGCACGCAGGCAACATAACAGTGCCAGCAGCCTTTGTCGCCAGAAACAGGAATGATCGTATTTAACAGTGCTGCTCATGGAGAGATTAAACTCGGGCTGGACAGTGAGAAGCTGTGCAGATAATTTGAAATAGATTCCGAGGGTGAATTACTGCTTGGCTGTTCTCCTCACCTCAGTTCTCAGATTTGTGTGCCAACCAAACTTTTAAGATAACTCTGCTCTGTTTGCTCCTTGAATTGTCTGGCTGTTTAACAGGCTCTTCAAATAAACAAGGGATAATCTCAGGATTTTGCTTAACAAAGATTGCTTTGTGCAAATTTTAAAAATTCTGAATAGGTTGTTGTACAGGGCCTGGTGCTGCAATCCCTTTTAGCTGTGAATACTTTCAAGGCAGTAAATGGTTGCACAACCATAATTTCAGTTAATAAATGATCAATAATACATTCCAGTATAATTTGAAATGCCTCCCAGTATCTGAAAGGGCCTACAAGGAAGTTGGAGAGGAAGTCTTTGTCAGGAACTGCTGCGACAAGACAAGGAGTAATGGGTACAAGTTGAAAGAGGGGAAAATCAGGTTAGATATCAGGAACAAATATTTTACTGTGAGGGTGGGGAGGCCCTGGCACAGGTTGCCCAGAGAAGCCGTGGCTGTCCCATCCATTGAAGTGTCCAAGGCCAGGCTGGACAGGGCTTGGAGCAGCCTGGGACAGTGGAAGGTGTCCCTGCCCATGGTAGGGGCTGGCACTGGATGATCTTCAAGGTCCATTCCATTCCAACCCCTTAACATTCCATGATTCTATGATAATGGCACCATTACCACCAGCAATTTTTCCTTTTGAAAGGTTATTAGAAAATTTTTTTATTTAAAAAAACACAGTAGTGTGGGCCAAGAAAAGCCCAGACTGGAGAGATTAGAGAACACTGGCATTACCATTATCATTCTCCAGGAATATGTACAATGATCAGCTCCAAAGCGAAAAATATGTTTAAATTTCCACAAATTTCAGTTCAAGCAGGTTATACCTGTCACCATACCTCAGTGTGGTAAATAACTTTAAAAAAGCGTTGTAACACTGCTGAAAATGTACAGGTTTGAGCTTAGTTGGGGAAACGCGGGCAGCATCAGTTGAAGAATCAGTGTGAGAGGGAAAATGTGCTAATGTCTTAACAAACAATTCGGTAAGTAGGTGAGTATGAGTGAGTATGGGTGTTAACATCTTTGAAATGAGTCTTAATGTCTCTATTAACAAGTAGCAGGTTTGCTGCAGAGCTCAACTTGACTCCTGAAACCGACAAGGGTCGGCATAAGCCCGAACTTCAAAATTTGGGGGAAAGTGACATGTTTGTGGTGGGGGGAAACACGTGGCAGGCCATTGGGGACGGCTGTACCTTCCTAACCCCTCAGCACTGGGAAAGGCAAAGCGCAACAAGCGGCCGAGATTTGGGAATAAAAGGGGGAGAGAAAACCCCGCGGGCGCGTGGCCTCTCTCTTTATTTGAATAAAGTTGCAGGACTCCTCTGTCTGTTTTGTGAACACTGGTTTTTCATAGCGTGATTTTCCATACGAGTGTCTTCACAGCCGGGGCCGGGGCTGAGGCCGCGGCCGGGTGCCCTCGCGGGCTGGGGCCGGGGCCGGTTGTGCCCTCACGGGCCGGGGCCGGAGCTCAGCAGCCGCCGCCGCCGCCGCCGCCGCCGCCGCCGCCAGCAGAGCCTCTTCCGGCCGCTCCGGCCTCCGTCTCTGTGGTTGTTCCTCCCGCTCCTCCCTGCGGGGCGGCGGCGATGGCGGAGCCGGGGAGAGCCGGCGGGAGCCCCGAGCCCCCCGTACAGGTGGTACGTGACAGGCGGGGCCGGGCTGGGAGTGCCCGGGGCTGGGAGTGCCCGGGGCGGACACGGCGGCTCGGGCGGGGCCGGGGCTGGCCCCGGAGGGCTCGGTGCCGGCGCGTTCGGGTACACGGGGTTGGCAACGAAAGTCGTAAAATCTTCCTACAACACTTCCTGTTTCTGTTACTTCCCGTACAAGTATATGTATATATTTATGTCTATTTATATATGTATACATATATATGTATATGTTCATATACATACACATACGTATATGTGCATGTATATGTTCATGTACATATATATACATATACATATGTATATGTACATGTACATGCGTATATATGTGTATATAGTGTGTATATATAGTGTATATATATTATATAGATATAATTTTTAGATATGCGCACTTATCTATAAATAACACACATAAATAAAGTTAAATATACAACATCTATCTCTATCTGTGCCTGTATAGCTATATGCATAGAAATATAAAAATACAGGAATATATATATTACTTGTCTAGAATGTGTGAAGTTCAGGGAAAAACAGGTCATGTCACCATGCTAAATATAGAAATATATGTAATACTTGTGTAGAATGTGTGGGGTTCAGGGAAGTCCAGGTAGTGTGACAGTGCTCAAGTCCATGTTTGATTCACAGCTCTGTTTCAAGTGTCACATATGGCTCATAGGCTCTGTTGGATGCTGCTGTAAATCAGCCTCAGCTAATGAAATGGTAATGGTGACTCAGATCACTCAGATGATTTGTAATGCCAACAGCACATTAGCTGTTTGCAATTTATCTCCCAAATACTCAAAATTACTTTGAGGGAGCTTAACACCTCTGTAGTTCAGTTTTGGTAGCAGTCATCAAATACAGGAAGGGCTGCCACAAGGAGAACTAAAATAATCGTCTGTGCTGGGATTGGGAAGTAAGACTTGGCATAAACTAGCAAAAAACACTGGAAAAACCATTCTAGTTTTTTTTTATGCCTGCTTTTAGTGAGTGCCTTAGCAAGGTTGGTGTTTGACCCTGGAGAGGGTTTGTCAGCAATGCCAGAGCTGTGGTTGATCTTGTTTTGGGACAGGAGAAGCAGACACAGTCTCTGGAGGTTACTGCCAGCTGGTATTATTGCCATGAGACTGTACCTGTAAGTGAAATAGTGCCCTGGTTCATGTTGTTCCCCTCTTTAAATGGTCCAAGGAGATTGAATTATTCTGATACAGCCACAGGACATTAAAAGCCAATTTATGACTGCCCAGTTGCAACTCTTAATCCAGGGTACAAACCTGGTAATGAACGAGGGAGAAATGAAAGTCTGGATTGTTGATTTATCCTCAAACTAAAACTAAACACAGAATACCAGTGAGCTGAGCGAAAATGGTGAAACTCTAGGATACATCAGCAATACTCTGAGGTGTTAATCCTATTGCTGAGTACAGTTATTTGTGTGGATTTGTTAATTTTTCAGGTTTTTCACAGAAGTATCATCAGCACTTGAGCTCTGGGCCTTAGTTTGGCAGGTGTCCAGTTCTGCATGGTTCTGTGGAAGTAGAATTTGCTCACAGGAATGTCTTTAGGAGCATGTAAATACATTATAAGCAGTTCAATTCAGAGCACCTCAGTGCCATCAGGTATTTATGAGTTGTTTTATATGTGCTGCCCTCAAAGTACTTTTTTCTGCTTTCAGTTCAAACTAAACAGGGAGGTCAAACATCATCTTGGTATTTTGCACTGCTGCCCTGACTTAAAACAGGAGTACACCACGGAAAAAAAGCAAAGAAGTTCCAGTTTTCAAACCAATGGCAAGCCAGTTGGTGATGGCTTAGTCAAATTTTTACTGAGTGAATCAGAAAACAAATTGAAAAATAACTGATTGTTCTGGATGTGCAAAACTGCACAAGTTTTTATTGTCATTGGAAGAATTGTGGAACACTTTTTTTTCTGAATGAATATGTTACATTGATTGGTTTGAATGTGTAGGTTCATATTTTAATTGCCATGTCCACATAAAGAATATTAAAATCTTGAGTAAATTGAATATAGTATTTCAGAATCTCAGATTTTTGCTTTTATTTTAGTGTCTAAAATAAGTACTAATTTGAGACAGTTCTGAAATAATCTTTTTTATCTGTATGTTGAAATTATTGGATAGTCAGTTTCACTTTTTTTTTTTTTGTTTCTTCCTGTTTTATTTATCTCTCTAAAACACAAATCAAAGCCTACTTTGCTTAAAGATTTAGAGAGCTTTTGTCCTACTTCTTTTCAGAACTGTTCCATCATCCTGCCAAAAATCAGTAGGTTCATTCGTTTAGATGTTTGCTATTTTATTTGGCTGTGAAATGTTGTTAATCATGTACCCTACACAGGACAGGGTTGTACCTGTGTGCACATCCTTCAGTGCCCAAAAATCTGCTTTCTGATGGGTGCACCTGTATTTGCACCTTATACATGTGTTCACATGGCACTAAATTGTGAATAATTCCATCTCAGTATCCCAATGTTTTGTTTCTTAGGATTCTCTCCTGCTCACAATAGGAACAAATCCTCCTTTCTTCCAATTTGTGGTTACCCCAAATAATGAGGAGTTTGTGTTTCTAGGGACTTCTTGAAATGTCCCATGAGACTATTTAGGAGTTACTCAGGTCCTTAAGTTCCCCATCTAAAAGTAATTTTAGCAGGTTCAGACTTGGCTCTCCCTTTTCAAACACAGCCAGGGTACCACCAGGCTGATTTCTCAGGCATGTTGTGAAGGAAGCGTGTTCTCTTTTGAGACACTGAAAGAATTTTGGGAGTTGTTGGCTTTTTAGAGGTAACTAGATCAGTGATGAGTAACCAGACTTGAACAGATAAAGCCCTCCTCTCTGGTTTCTAACCAATTTTCAAATCTTTCAGGTGTGTTTTCCTGCTGTGTGTGCCCCTCTGGAGCAAGGGGCTGCAGGAGGAAAGCTGGGATGGCAGAGTGTGGAGCTACATCACGGATCAACTTCCAATGTGCTTTAGAGCAGTTGGAAGTGGAATAAATGTTAAAATCTTGGCTGCACCCTGAGGGTCCAGCTGCATAATGAGCATCTCCAATTAGGCTTGAAGAGAAATTGATGAGTAAGATTTATTAATGGAGGACAGAAGTGAGGAGTGTCTCAAGAAATGCAGGAATACTAGAAATAGGTTAGGGTGGTGTTACAGATGTTTCATTTGTGGGTTTGCTTCAGTGGTCTCTCTTGTTTCCGTGGACTTCCACCAAAAACCATCTTGTGGAACTTAATTGAAAAAGAAGTTTGATAGAGAAGAAAGCAAATCATACATTTGTAAGAAAGTAAATGTTCCTCACCTACTTTTATATTTTTAAGGTGCATTTTTTGGTGAAAGTTAGTTTCAGAAGGATCTGCTACTTCTCCTTTTTACTAAATATACTATAAGTAAACAAAAATATGCTTCCTGACATGCATGTGGATCTCTGTTTGTTTTCTTGTAGTCTATCATTTTGCCTGTTCACAACAGTGAATGCTGGTTAGATGAATGCCTGAAGTCAGTTTGGGAACAAGATTTTAAAGGAACCATGGAGCTGTCAATTTTTAATGATGCCAGTAAGGTGTGTTTCAGACTTCCTTTAAAATACTATCTCTAAGAATTTTTGGTTGACTTCAACACACAAATTAAAATAGCTGCATCTATGTAATTATTTTTTCTAGGATGGTTCAGCTGAAATAATTGAAAAGTGGAAGATCAAGTTGGAAGAAGTTGGTGTTTCAGTAATCATTGGAACCAACAATTCCTCTCAGCCTCGAGGTGGTATGTAGTTTAATTTTGTGAGTTTGGTTCTTATTGCAGGCACTTTCTGATTTTGAGTTTGAAATGTATCTTTGTAGTCATTTCCACTGCAATGGAAAAAACCCACATTGTTTTCTAGAGCTCTGTTTGAAAACTCATTCCAATTTGAATTTGGCCCTGTTGCTTTGGGCTCTGTAGAATTTGTTTATATGTTCAAGAAAAGAAGAACTTGGCTAAGCACTTGTGTGCTCTACTCTGCAAAAGCAAAAGAATTTTGTTTAATTGTAGTATACACAATGTTGTTAATGCTTACAATTTTACTGTGGCTTTCTGATATCTGATTTATCTTCAGGAGATGGGTTTTAAGAAAAAGTATATCAAAAATTCCTTGCATAAGGATTTTAAAAGTAAATGCATATCTTTCAAGCCTGAAATAGAAAATAAATACCTTTTTGATGTTGCTTCAATGATCAAATAAAAACAGAGGTTTTATAAGTTTTGATGTGAGCTAAAAACTCTCACTAAAGTCCCAAGTATTCACTCAAAGAGCTAAACCAATATGTTTAGTGAGCTGTCAGACAGGTGTGTGATGTGATCCCCTATTCATTTGCATGCTAATATGAATTATCTCCCACTGCAGAAGATTACAAATAAATCTCTCTTTGAACAGATTTTCTTTTGCTTGCTTTGGCTGGTTTATGTTTGGGGGGTTTTAGCACAAAACCTTCCTAAAATGTAAAACAGAAAGAAAAGTCAGTTGGTTTTTGGAGAAGCTGTTGTTGAGTGACAGTAACGTTGGAAGATCACAAAGGAAGAACAGTGTGCTCACAGTTTGTACTGGAGCTGTGTAACCAATGGTTCTGTCATTCTGGACTTTGTTTTAATGAGTAGACAGGTAGGAATTGTTGGTTCCAAGTTTGTGTCTTTGAAGTTATCTCTTAAAAGTCACACTTTGGGAACACTGTAACACAGAATTTGGACAGTTACTGTTTTTTCACTGCACGTCCTGTTTGAAGTGGAAAGAAACTCAGGCTCTTTAGAGTCTCCTCAAGATGATCTTCTTATGCAAAAGCCCACTTCTGTTCCAGAAAGTTTGCTTTTCATCCCCTGTTGAAACATGCAAATAAATTGGGAGTTTGTGCACTGAATTCATCTGCAACCTGGTAGAGGCCCCTGGCTTTATTTACTGTCATTTCTCCTGACTGTAGCTTTACATCTGTTTTTAAATAGTTGTCAGACATAGCAATACTGAAGTAACACAGCATAACCCTTACTATAAATATTTTTAGTATTTTAATACCTTTAGCATGAACTGGTGTTGTTTTGACAGTGCAGCTTGTAATATTAGAACTATTGGGCTGGTAATGACAAAAGGCAGACAAGGTTTTTAGAGGGAATTTTTTTCTTTTGGGCAATCGATACAGCTGGAGTTGAGCAATGTCAAGAATTACTCATAATCCTGTAAATTTTTTCTTCTTTTTTGTCCTCCCTCTGCTATTGGGTGATCAGTCTCTTTTCAAAACTGACTTCTTTTACTGATCAAGAAATGAAGTAGGTTGCAATTTCCTAAATCAAAGAATAATCCCAGAAGTTGTTAATTCTGTTACTTAAGATAGCTAGTAATGTTTCTACTAATCCGATCATGTTGTGTAACATATTTTCCATTTTTATAAACATTTGCTATGTCTAAAATCTTGTTCCTACTCGAGTGTTGTATCAATTGTGTATAAACTAAATTTTAGTTTGCCAGAACACACAAGCAGGATGGTTTTTTTTTTTTTAATTTTAGAATTCTGATGTCTGTTCACCTCTGCACTTCAGGAAACTGAACCTAAAACTGAGTTCCAGTTGTGAATTCCACTGTGCCATTAGGGATATGTCAGATTATTAAATTATTTTTTGGTTTAGCATGCATTTGTCAGTGTTGGGGTAGCTGGAGACTGAACAGATTTCCAATAAATTGGGGGTGAGAGGGGCTGTGCACTATTTAAATATATAATTTTAAAAATAGTGTGGAATGCATAGTTCTGCTAAAAAACAAAGCCAGGAGACACTCTCAGGTCACAATTCAAACAAGGACATCTTTACTCCATGGTTGTTAAATTTTAGAAGCAGGTTACTTGAAATCCATAGCATTTGTTTGCTTTTGGTGATTTACTTTCATTTTGTTAAGGACTAGGTACAACTGGAAGGAGCCTTGCCTTTAAAAGAAGATGCTTTGGTACAGAAACAATGTACTAGTCAGGCTTCACATCTTCAACTATTTACACAAGATTAGGATTTATTTCTGATTCTTTTCTAACATGTAAAAGAAAGGGGGGGAACCTTGGAAAAAAGAAAGGGTCACTTGCCTAAAAAAAGGAAACCTTTTTCTTTCCAAGAGTAAGGAATGTTAATATCTCACTGAAGCTTAAGTTTTTACGGCCGTAACCATGGTAACAGGCTCTTTTCACCAAGTAAGCAGGCCTTACAAAACTCAGAGACCTGGCACAAACATTTCATTTTGTTCAGTAGAGTAATATTAAAGAATTTTTTTTACTCATGCCAAACACAGAATTTGTTGTGGTGAAAGAATTTTTAATACCTAGTTTCTTCTATGGGGAGTTATATTTATCTTCTCAATAATTTAAAAAATGTGTGTATTTTCTTCTCTCTCTTTCCTCTAAAAGATGTCTGGTATATGAAAAACCTCTGGATGTTTCTGTCTTAAACATAGCAAGAAATATTTTCCAACTCATTCTCATAACAAATACTAGATATTTCTTGATTTTATTTACTTGAAAATGAGATCTGAAATACTCCAGGAAGTTCATAGAGTTATATAATTGCCATCAAGCCTCCTTCTCTCTTTTCTTACAGTTTTGCTTCCTTAATGAATTATTTTCCATTGAAAGTTGTTGAAATATTTGGGCGTGTTAATGACAGCACTGAAATGTAAGTCCAGGCCACTTTACAGCTGCTGTGGCTTCTGATAGCACTGATGTGTTTCAAATTGGGCAAATTTAATTCTGTCATCATTTTTGTGCTGTTCTTTTATCTCCTGCTTTACTGGGGGTAAGTGAAGGGCTGGGGGTTGCTGCTTTGGCATGCCCAGGCCTGCTGACTTGCATCAGTTGTGGTGCCAGGACCCAGCTCTGCTGCTGTGGCAGCTCCTGCCTCTGCCAGCTGCTTTTTCACTGCCAGTGGGAAGGAGACTGAGAGTCACTGTGCAGGTGGGATTCCAGAATGTAAACATCCTGTAAAATAATAAATCCAAAAAAACACACAATGAGGAGAAGTTGAGGTGAGGATTAAAGTACATGAGAAAAAATAACACAGTTATAAGAAGGGGCCTTTATTAGTCCTGCTCTGGTGGTAGTTGACATAATGTTCCTTGAGGCAGTAAGAAATGCAGTCATAAGTCTTTTTCTGTACTTGGACAGCTCAGCAAAATAGCCAAGGAGCACGTGCATTACAACTAAGGGAACCTTTGAGCCCAGTTAAATAACTTAAATTTGTAACACATAAAAGGATAAGAGAATTACAGAATTCTGCTTTTTTTCAAATGCTAAGACAGAAACTTTATGGATAATAATATTTAAAATTATTCTGTTCCACTTCATGGTGAGATTTTCTTGGCTTTACATTTTCAGTTTTCCCTCTAAAGAGTAAAAACCCTACAGTATTGCTTGTCTTCACAATAATGTTCATTTTGCAGGTCAGGGTGATCTTGCTGGATTCCCTGACTTGATTCCATAAATACTCCAGAGGGAAGCTGAAGTGTTTCATATGTGACCAAGTGGAATCCATGCAGCATTTTTCAGACTAACACTGGATGTAGGGTGGGCTTTTCTTAGAATGCTGCCCAGGGCAAGAATTCAGAGATCAGAAAGTTCTTAGGTTCACCTTGTCCACCTGCAAAAATAATCCCAGGCAAGCATTCCCACCTTGTGGGTGTATCCCAGTGGTTGCTGCAGTCCCATCCTTACCTTCAGCTGTGGATTCCTGCTCTTTCCTATTTTTCTGCTTCTGCCATTTGTTTGATCCTCCAGAGCAGTCATCTACTTCAGAAATTAAGCTGAAATTAAAACAATTTTCTTCTTTGGTTCATTCATTTCTTCCTGAAATGAATGGGTTGGTAAAAAGATTCACCAAGTGTCAGGAAGTCAGAAACTGAGACAACCTGGGTGCCAATGTTGTCATTTGTCTGAAGTGACATTTCAGTGTGGTCTCCATTGGTGATACACATGTTATGCTATAAATAAATCACCTTTGTGCTCTGTGTACGATTCTAATAAATTAGCCTTCTTTGGCTCCTCCTGCATCCCCTTTACATGAATGGCATGTGAAGGTTTTGTATTTGCAAACTTTATACTTAACAAGCACCAAGGAACAGAACGTTTTTAGTCCTTCTGAGAACCCTGATGGGAAGAACAGCAGTTTCTGGTCCTTCCCTGCCTCTTTTATGATTTGCTGGTATTTTTTAGGGCTTCAAAGATGAATGAAGATGGAGGGTTTTCAGCATCTGCTCTTTGCAAGGGGTGGGCCTGGGTGACCTTTAAAGGTTCCTTCCAGCCCAAAGCTTTCTGTGATTCTCCAGGCTGAGGTTCTGGATATAAAACCTGCCCCCTTCAAGATACACAATTACATATTATATCTTTGGGGAGGGCTGGCAAAAGTACTCTTATTCTACTTGATTGTAGAATTCTGGTACTCACTCAGAGAAGGTGACTGACATAAATATTCACAAATTACCTTGCTTTAAATATGGAAAAATCTGGTACCTTATGTGATACTGATTTGTGTATTTTCTTTTCATTTGTTCCATTTTATTATGATTTTAAAAGATGCAACAGTAAAAATTCCTCCATCTTTTTATCTGTGCTTTCTCTCTTTCAGTTGGATTTGCTAAAAATCAAGCAGTAATTCAGAGCTCAGGAACCTATCTCTGCTTTCTGGATTCAGTAAGTTAATGCATTTTGTCTAACTTGGTTTTGTCAATAAAATCCTTTCCTTTTTAATGGAGTTGCTGATTTGCTACAAGACAACCTGCTTAAAGGAGTTTGTTTAACGTGCTGGTTACTATTTATGGCTGTAAAGTTGTATTCCAACCTGTAGAAAGCCTTACATCATTCTTTGATTATATCAGATTTCACAAGCTGTTGTGAACAGGGCCGGGCAAGGTTGGTATTTAGGTGTTTTGAGGATTTCTCTTTCCCACATTCTTCAGAAAATTGTATTGATGAGAAACTAAGAGCTAATCTACTGGCTTTTTGATGTAAAATAGGAGAAGTCTCACCTTCCAAGCTGAATTTTTTTTTTCCTGTGCTTTGTTGGATATCTTCTGTGAAGCAATTGAGCTCAGTAACCCGCAGATAAGGATCTCACTTATGCAGCTGAATATGCAGGAATGGTTTCACAAAGGTGCCCAGCTGAGCACAGGAGTGGGGCCGTGTGCTGGGAGCAGGCAAGAAGAGCAGGACCTTCAAGGCTCACTGATCTCCTGTAATTTCACCTGAAGATTGATTTTTTTTTTCCCTCTGAACCCTCAGTTCATTGGAACTGAGCTATGGGTTAGGGTAAGATGAACTGGCTGCTGACAGGGTTGGTTTTCAGCTACAATTCAACTGAATATTATGATTGTCTGTGCTTGTAAAAAGTGGTGTGAGAGCAGGTTTGTGAGCTCTACAGCCATTCTCAGGTTTTAATTAGGGAAATCCTTCCGTTTGCAAACCACACCTGCCTTATCAACTTGATGGAAGAAATTTTTTTTTGTTCATATGTTAAAATGTTGTGATTTTTGTGATATGTTGTTAGACAGTGAGGCTGTTTACATATCTAAAATTAAAAATAACCAAACCCAAGGAAACTTGCTTATGATTTGCAAAGCTTGAGTATTCTAGGCTTGCATTACATTGCACAGGGCATTCTAGGGAGTCTGTGGGATGAGGAATGTGTGTGCTTGACCTGGCTGAAGTCATCTGAGTCCACCAGTACATGAATGAGAAATTAATGTACTCTTGTCCCAAGAAGCTTCCTATCTTCTGTATCAGATACGTATAGCATGATGTACTGAAATAAATTATGGGTTAGTCTTTCTTTTCCATCCAGGGAGATGTAGTTGTTTGAAAATCACTAGCAGTAAACTAGAAAATCACATTCTCTAAATGAAGTTAATTCATATTTTCATAGTGATTCTTCAGAATTCTCAATTTGTTATTTGCCATATATTAAAATCTTCCTGCTGCTGTGTATCTGTTGGCTGACTGTTGCAGGAAAAAAAACATCAGGGAGTCAAATTGCAGTTATTAAGGAATATAACTGGTAATGATACTCTATTTCTACAATATTGTCATTAGCAGAAGTTTATATTTAATATTACCAAGCATTACTTGAAGTGAGTTGAGGATTTTATGGTTTACAGTGTGGATAAGCTTAGGAGAAGTTACAAAGATTTTCTGTTCTATGCATTTCTATTGCTTCTTCAAATCAGAGGCATTCTGGACTACCAGAAGCCCAATCTTGTTACAAAAGAAATATTAAATACCTGGCATTACTTAAATGTATTTTCTACTGTCTCCCCTTGTGACTACCATGTTTTGCTGAAAACAGATCAGAGCCAATAAAATGGATGTGGAAACTGCTACAAGTCCAAAAATTGCTCAGTGTTTTGGCTGTAGTTAGTAAATGTTGTGTGCTAGTAGCTGGGGCACAGATGTTGCCAGCTGTTTAACAACTCTCCTTCCACACACCACCTACCTTCTTCATTTCAGTCACTTGTCCAGCATCCAGCTCTCTAGGAAGGAATGTTGATATCAGCCTGCTGGAATGTGCTGCAGCCATGCCAAGGAATTGACCTTCAGAAGTGCAGCCACAATTTCAGCTTTGCTGCAGGTGGATGTGGAGAGGAATGGAGCTGTTTGTGCACATCACAAATGGGTGGAGAAATGCATCCCTGGCTTTTTGGTGCATGCTTTGTTTTCTCTGTGAAGTGAAATGAGTGGATGAGCATATTTGAGAGCATCTTTGGAAGTGCTGGCTCCAGCAAGGCTGTTTTTGCTTGCCATTCCAGCTGGAGCCAAGCTGCTCGTGTTATGTCTCTCAACACAGATTTCTGAGGACAACAAACTGGGAAGAAATGTGGAAAAATAAGGTTACAGGTCTCAGAACTGTCAGAATTTGATCAGCCTTTTCTAGTGTGAAGTGGCAGCTGTTGGACTAACAGCTATTGTGGAGTTTTTTACTGTGGTTGTTGTTACAGATTTCACCTCCAAGCTGCTGAGGCATTTTTTCCCGTCTGGGAAAACAAGTAGAAAAATTGAAGCTACTTAACAATTTCTTCATAATATGGGAAAATGAGGGCTAATTTTGCAAATATATTTCACTGTTAGCTTTTCTTCTTCAAATTGTCTGCACATATGACTTTATCTGCCAGTTTCATTGTACTGTAGCTGTAGTTTATCACTTCTCTGGGGTGGTGCCATCTTTTTTAGGAGCATTTACCCCCTTGCAGCACAGCAGAACTCTTACACTAAAAATTCTGCTTTGAACTGCTGTTTTCATTGACATGCACATAAACATGCCTCTACTTGTCTGAAACTGGATTTCTTTAAAAAAGGATCGTGCTTTCATTTAATCGTAATAATCTGTGGAGTTCCAGGTTTTATTTCAGGTTGTTTCTGTTTATTTCAGGTTTATTCTGTGGAGTTTCCAGGTTTTATTTCAGGTTTATTCAGTGTTGTTGGAGAGTTTCTGACTGTTAAAGAAGAAACATAAAAATGTGTCCTTTTTTGACCTGCAGTGTTTCAAAACCAGTCATAATCACTTGAGAACTTAACGTGCTTGTTTTAATCTTTTGAAAGGCTCTGTTGGCAATGTATCACAATTTCAGAGATTCTCAGGCAGTTCAAAGATATGACTTTAAACCATGTTCCCACAGTGTCACTGCTTGCTAATTGTCCAAAATGCCATGGGGACACAGGTAAGTTTTATTCACCAAAAATGAGGGTGAACCACAGCAGGTTTGTCATTCCTGTGATGGAATTGGCAGCTGCTGACCTGTTCCTTTTGGTTTGGGAGATTGGTTTGCATGATTTAAGTTGGGAATGGTAATTCTTTATTGCTGTGTGCATAATTGCTTAATTTCAAATTGCATGTGTTCCTTGAGGTTCAAGTTCAAACCCACCTCGTTGAGGGGTGTTGCTAAAGGCCTTGGAGGAAGATGGTGGGACCTTCTCCAGCCAGGTGTGTCAGGCACACTCAGTTATAAACAGATTGTTTTTCCAGCCTCTGTAACTTCCTGGGTTTGGAAGCATGGATTTCCTTTTACTTGCCATTGTACATTACAGGCATTAATAAATTTCTGAAATATTCCTCCTCTATTTCAAATTAGTCTGTATTTCTTAGGAAACTAAGATGTGATCAGATTTTCTTTCTATTGTTGTTTAACATACTGTTGCTTGGGAACTTCTCCTCTGATTTAAAAACTGAAATAAGCTGTTACACAA
Organism: Ammospiza nelsoni; assembly: GCF_027579445.1. Taxonomy (NCBI): domain Eukaryota; kingdom Metazoa; phylum Chordata; class Aves; order Passeriformes; family Passerellidae; genus Ammospiza; species Ammospiza nelsoni. Next base: position 5,732,826 of record NC_080651.1, read on the forward strand.
TTAGCAGGTGTGGATGTAGTGGTGAAATCCATTACCAGAAGAGTTGTCCATCTTTCCTAATCACTAATGAGCCATAAAAAGTCAAAATACAAGTGCTTGAAGGCATCATCCCTCTCATTGTTTTGTAAAGATATATTAAAACCAGATTGTCTCTGTCTGGTATGAAATGTTAAATGAAGAGGCAAACCTTCAGAATTTGGTTGCCATAACCTCTCCCTACATGTGTGTTCATCTATTCAGCAGTTAAAGAGGGCATTTGGAATCACTGGGAAAGGTTTTACTCTTGTCGGGGTTTACTGGCTTTGCTGCTGAGCACCTTGTGAGTTACCTCCTTCACTTCCCTGCAAACACATCATTTTTTTCAGTGATCTATGAGCAAAAATCAAGGTGATCTCCAATGACCACAGAAAAGCAAGATATGGGAAGGCATGTGTCTGTATTTGTTGAATAAATGCACTGAGGTGGGAGCTGCTTCTACAGCAAAAGTTTCCTGACCAACTAATAGTGATACTTAATTAAAGGATTCCATTAAAAAGATTGTCAGGCTCATAAGAGCACCACATAGATGTTTCCATGTAGACCTGTTTGTTGCTATGCTCAAAAAAAAGGAAAGGTGCTCAATGTAGTCAGCTTCTTAAATTTGAAATGTTTTCTTTGTTGTCCCCTTCTTTCTCAGTTTAATTTGGGAGTAGAAACAGAAAAGTAGCATTTTTTCTTATGATTTTTTTCTTGCAAGTACTGACAGATGATTAGTCCCAGGTGATTTGTGGGTGCCATTGGAGTGCCTGGTTCCAGTGAGTTTGATGGTGTGGGGCTGTTCAAAGAGCAGCCCCTGGAGGATTGCCTGGCATCAGGGTATTTCCTTCAGCAGAGCTGCTGACAGGCCACTTTTTGGAGGTCCCAGGCATTTCACTTTCCTGCTTCGAGGAGTAGAACTGAACAATGGCAAAGAAAGATTTTCCTTCCAGTCTGAGCAGGTGCAGGATAAATGAATGGACCATTTGATGAATTGAAAGATTTTGGAGATGCCATATTGTTGCTCAGTGAGTGAAACATTCCTCCCGCTGCTGCTGCTGTTGTATTTTGAATTTAATAACTGTGATGGGAAGAAGGTGCTGTTGTTATGGGAGTGGAGTGTATCAGCTCTCAATCCTTTTTTTTTTTCATTTTGAGCAGCCAAATTTGAAGGAGTTTGTGGAAAAGCAGGAGATGCTGAGTGTGTAATGTGAGCTTAAGAAAGCACCTTAGTACTGACCTATAATGTTTTGTTTGCTGTGAACTTGCCCTTGGTTGCAAAAAGTAGATGTGTATTGTGCATTGAATTGTATATTTTGTTTTACTTTCTCAAGTGCAGAAGCACCAATTTTTAAGGGAGAATGATGAAGTTACCACTGTGGAGCCCAATATGCTCCACACAGCCTGGCTGAAGGGGCCAGCTTTTATATTCCAAGTATATGACTAGGGAATGCATGCATTTATTGAGCATTTATTTCAAATTTCTTTTCTTTTTTCCATTTTTTCCATGGAAGAAATTTCTCTTCATCCTGTCAGCTGAATGTCTGCTAGGGGACAACCATTAGATACTTCCATGTGAACAGAGAAAATTGGATTTTATTGTAAACTTCTGTTTTGTTAAAATTATTTTTCAGTGTAAGTCACTGCTACTGTTGTTATCTTCCCTACCCTCACCTAGGAAACAGAAACAAACTAAATATACTTCCCTTTTTTGTATAGGCCCTTTTTTTTCTGTCTGAAATGAGTGAAAAATAATTTGGAAAGTGTTTGCCTGATTACTGAGGTTTTATTCTCAGTGTTAAACCAGAAAAAAAAAAAAAAAAGAGATGACCAAACTCTGCCTGTAGAAACCAAAGTCTGGCAACACATTTGCTGAATTCAATATCATAAGTGCAACAGCTTTGATAGAAAATTTGTGATTCATTGTGTACTGTTGGGTAAATATTTTACCCTCTTAACCGTTTAATACTATAGTTGCTAAAATTCCATAATTTTTAAGGTGCTCCTAATTTGTGGTACAATCACTTTGGATTTATTTTGGTTTTAAAATACCAATTATTTGGATTTATTTTGGTTTTAAAATACCAATTTTAAATCCATCTGAGTTCTCTAAGATTATTTCACTATAAATGCATTTACATTTCACTATAAATACATTATAAATAAATAAATAAAACTTTCCAGTCACACGTAGTGAAGAGCCTGTCAAAGTTGGATTTTGCAGTTACTTTTCTCATACCAACCTGAATCCAAAAAAGCTGAATGATGGTTGAATCTCCTTTCTGTCTGGGATGTGATTTATATTTTGTGCTCATGTTATAGTATTATTATATTATTCATTAGTATTATATATAGTATTAGTATATACTATATATGGTATTATTATAATAATCATTATTATAGTATTTGGGATTATGTCCTAAACTATTCTTTTTTCCCCCCATCTTTCTTTCTCCTTCCATGAACTCAGAAGGTCTCACAGGACCATCCAGCAGTGCAGTGTGTGTGCAAAGCTGCCAATAAAAAAATGAGACAGAATTATTAAAAGAAATACAGGTCATGCAGGGTAAGAGTTCATAGAGTTTTCCAGCATTAGAGAACAAAGCTGTATTAATAAAAAGAGGCATTTAGAAGTTTTTGTGGTTATAGTGCCCCCTCTTTAGCTGGAGTTTACAGAATTCTGATGCTCTCTGATAGCCTAAGCCCCAGATCTGTGAGTTTTGCCAATAGCATCAAACTGCCCCAGTGTTTTCTTACGGGAATGGGGCCATTCCTGTCAAACTGGGTGGTTGTGAAAACATGACACCGACCTCTTTGGTGCATAGGTTATTTTGATTTGGTTTGAATGCTTTCCATGCTGATTTAACCTTTTTCAATCAAGTATATTATTTTTCATCTTTGTGAATGTGAGAGTTCTCTCTTGTGTGAGATCATGAACAGTGAGATCTTTTAGCACAAGAGCAAATGTTTCATATTGTAAAAAATGAGGGTAACATTGTTCTAAGCATTGAAATTCCTGCCTTTTTGGTATATTTCCCCTTTTTTCCCCTTTTTATCTCTTCCCCCCCCTCCTTTTTCCCCCCTTCTTCCCCTTTTCCCTCCTTTTTCCTCCCTTTTCACTTTTTCCCCCTTTTTCCCTTTTCCCTCCTTTTCCCCCCTTTTCCCCCTTTTTCCTCCTTTTTCCTCCCTTTTCCCTTTTTTTCCCCTTTTTCCCTTTTTTTCCCCTTTTTTTCCCCCTTCATTTGGATTTACCAAGAAAACATCTAAGGCTCCTTAGCAACTTGTAAAGGAGTGAACACAGTTCAGTTAAAATATATCTGCTATTGCTTGTATGAAAACCAGGTTTTAATTCACAAAAATCAGCTCTGTGTTTGGCATAAAGAAATAGAATTATGATTTTTCTTGTGGGAAATAGGGTGAAGGTTTTATGAGAACACTTTCTTGATACTGGAATTCTGGTGCTCTATGGATAAAGTGGATGAGGTGATAAATAATATTGTTGTAGTTTTGAAGTCATGGGAAATCTGAAGGGTTTTTTTGCTCTATTGGCTTTGAAAATCAGGAACAGCTGTCATGTTTATTACTAAACATATCCTAAATGCAAAATGCTTTTGACAATGTAGTCCTCCCATCTTTTATAAACTTATGTGTGATAAGAGTCAGTTTTATTATTATTTTGTTTTATCTTTAACCTTGAATTGTATTAAACAGTTGGATCTACTTCTGAAACTTTTTTTATCATGCATGTTTTGATAAAACTATAGGGGCACCTTTATAGCAAGGTCATTCAACTCTTCAAGCTGAAGGTATTTAAGTACTAATATTTTTTTTGTTGCTGTTGGCTTGATGGGAAGTTTTAATGTGAAAGTGGTTGGAAATTCAATATTGAGGGTTTGTGCTTTAATAGGAAAATCAGAATTATTTCAGTGTGAGGAACTGTTAAAAGGGTGTCTGTAGAACAGGAATTCAGGGCTCCTTTGAATTATGTTTGCCTGATTAAGTTTATTTGGAAATACTCTGAGAAGAAATAGGCTGTGTTAGCTTTAACAAGTATCTAAAAAAGGCTGATTCTTTAAAAGGGGGGAAATATGGCACCAACATGGAAAAGAATATAGGTAGAAACCTTAGGGGCCTAAAAAATTTAGGAAAGAAAAATTGTGCTGAAGTTTCTATAAACTGTGAAATCACTGTCTAGAAAGGATTTAATTTTGAACAGGAAATATTATAATTTTGAAAAGAATATCCCTTAACAATTAAAGGTAGGACAGCAAAGTGACTGACTTTTCACAAAACAACCTATCCTTTTGTATGTAAATAGAACATAGAACAGATCTTTGTGCTGCCAGTGGAAGAAGTTCTAACACAAAATTTAAATCCAGATGGTGTGTCTTAAAGCCGTGTCAATGCTAATGCATTCTGTGAGTGTGGGTACTTCCCTTTTTCCTTTTCCTTAGAATTTTCTCATTTCACCAGTACTAGTTTTTTGTGCCCATGAAATATGACATATTTTTAGATCTAGAGACCAAAGGCTTTTCATTTTCAGTGGAACAAGTCAGATTGCAGAGAGCATTTCCTCACATTGCTGCTTTAACTGAGGGTAGTTCCTTGTCCTCACACTGCCAGTGCTGCTGGGGCAGTTGGGAAAGAGTTGGAGAGTTTCTTGAGAAATAAATGTGCAATGTGAGGGTGCTGTGGATGTGTGGTGAGATCACAGCACCACTGTCACGTAGTAGTTTTGATCACTTCCAGCTCCAACAGCATCCAGTTCAATCCACAAAAAGTGTGAAGTCTCGTCATATCTGTTCCATTTGCATTTCTGACTGCCAGCCAGTAAAATGATGTTCATTTAGCAACATATTCTAATGTGTGTCAGTGGTGTTCTGTGACCCTTTTTTATGTTCACTAACAGTGTGCTATTTATTCCAGGATGATGTGATGATGCCACAGCGGGTTAGGCTGCAGCACCAAGTTGCCATTCAACACCCAAACAGTGTGAGTACTTTTTTCTTGTGTGTATTTCTGGGTTTTTCTTTGACAGAGTTCCGGATACATCTTTAAAAGGATATGAAAATTTCACAGTGGGGCTGGGGGAGGCAAAGCAATAACCAGTGTATTCTTTTCCTTTATTTTTAATCCTTGCACTGAATGGGAGCTTTGATTGAACTTCTTTTCTTCCTTTTATTTTCTCTCTTCAGAAAACCAGATCTCATTACAACAGTGATACTCTTTTGCAAATAAGTATATAGGTTTGGCTAATGTCTGTAATCTAAAGGAGAATGCCTTTTTTATGTGGCCTTTCCAAGTCATGTGAAAAACTGCAAAGGATTGGCTACATCTATGGTTTATCTGCTTTTAATAATTAAGGAACTGTAAACCATAGGGAATGTAGGGGTTGTTACCAGTGATCAACTGGCCTAGAGTTCAGCTGATGTTTCTCTCTCTGTCTGCCTGTAAAATGAAACATTATTAGAATTCCATTCTTTATTCCTGTGAAATAAACTGTCAGGAGTATTCTGTGAGAGAGTTTTTCTCTGATCTATATGATTTTGTGTTTATATGGTTTTCTGTGATTAGGGTCAGTGTTCTTTAGAGGGAGTTTGTGCATATGTTCTACTTATCCAAAGATTGTATGTATATATATATATATATAAATATATATATATTTAAAAAAAATAACTATGGCAGTTAACTAATTTGTCAATACTACTGACAAATGTATTCCTTTATAAACTTAAAAACTGAGTTTGTTTTGTCAGCAAAATCAGCCTTATTGTTTCCACATCTCTGACATTTTCTCTTGTGATACTTCAATGTGCCAGGGGTTTCTGGAAAGGAGAGGCTGATTGACTTGATCTGTCATGAAGGTGTTTCCTGCAGGTATCTGAACAAAACACACAGTTTTAGGATTATTGCTCTCTGTCAACTAAACACCTTTTGAACTTTTTGAACTCCAAAAGACACTTTTTTTGGCTGAGAGATGTCTGCCAAACAACCTGCTGCTTAGTGGTGGGGTGTGTACCTGCTCATCACACCACCTGTTTTAGGGCTCTTCTGAAATCTGATCATCCTTACAATGGGATTTATTAAATTGTAGCTTTAACAGTACCTGAGTAGCAGTTAACCTAACTCACATTACAAACACAATAAAATGATGAATCCAAAGTTGTTTTTGTTCTGATATCCATCAGTTAATGTAATTCTGGAGTCAGATGCCAAAAAACCAGAAAGGCAGGTTGATCCAGTATGCTGGTTTTATGGAAATTAGTGCTAAGAGCTATCATATTTCTTGCTTATATGGCTTCTATAGATGTAAATTAAAACTTTTTTAATTAGACTAAATTCAACTAAACAGTTTGTAGTCTTTTTAGGAAGTACTTCAACTGTTTTGTTTATATTCTGTTATCCTTTAGTGCCCAACAATCCTCAGTATGAGCTATTAAATGACAATCAAACGGTAATAAAGAGGGCCTGAGCAGACTGAAGAGCCTTTATGATCTGTTCTAAGCATCACAAACCTGTTACTGCCATGTTCCCAATTCATGTGAATTTATGGTCCTGTTTCAGTCTGGTGTTTGTGGTGGCCCTGCCTTGGCTGGGTTCTGTCACTCTTCAGAAGGATGGGGTGGTGGGAGACAGAGAAGGTGGAAAAAACCTGTGGGTCAAAAAAAATTTATTTTTTATTAAAAGCAAAAGGAGCTGTCCTTTGTTCAGTTTGGATCTGACTGCCTTGCCCACCCTCAGCCTTGTGGAGAGGGAAAATGTTGGAGAGAGCCTTGGGAGGAGGGCTAAGAGCACTGGTGTGTTACCAGCACACAGCACTGGAGGGGCTGGCATGGTCAGAATTAACTCTATTTCCACCAGAGCCAGCACATTTTCCATGTTACAGGTACAGAAAATGTGTGGGATGCCTGGGTGAGGTGTGACCTGCTGGTTAACGTTGGATCTTAGAGAATTCTAATTCAAAGGTCTGAAGGAGAAAGGGGAGCACATCCACCTGTTTCTAGTGAGCAAATAGATCAGTTTGGCCCAGAGCCCCTCAACAAGTTTGACAAAAGTTGGCCTGGTCACAAATCTACTGACCAGTGGCAGGGTGGACTTTGTTCTTAAAGAATGATCTCTCTGCTGTCCTCAGGATAATCATGCCATTCAATTTTCTGGCCTTGGAAGATGTTTGGGGATGTTTGAAGGAAGTTTTGTTCTGTGTTTGAAGTTCTGGCCTGGCTTCAATCAGTCTGATAAACCAGAGTAGGTGGAGGGGAAAAAAAAATTAAAACAAAAAGCAGAAGGTTGAGAAATGCCTGTGAAGCAGTGAGCTTTTTTGGTTTGTTCCTGAAATTCTAATTCGCAGAATTTGCACTTTCCACTGTTTTGCAACTTCTCCTGATCTGGATTTTTGACTTTATGCAGTCTCAATATACTTTCAGAAATTTCATTCCTAATCCTAGTCCTGCTGATTGTTACTGGGAATCAGATTTGAAGATCAGCCTGATATTGTAGGCTTCAGTCTGCTATTGTTGTTATTTTTGATCAACAGGTAGGAAAATCTCAAACTTTGCCCATCAAGAGAAATCTCCCAGGTTCTAATTAATCCCTGAGGTTCTTCCTCTTTTGTGTTACTCTTAAATGCAAATTGCCTTGCTCTGATTTGAAGCCTGGTTACTAAACAGCAGAAGATATCAGATGCCTCTGGGATCTTCCCAACAAATTATTCTTTAAAGAAACCTGTGTCTCCATCTCTGAAAAAGCAAGAAGCTTGCCCCAGGTTCAGGTGCTGGAACACTGAGGTAACAGCAGCAGTGTTTGTGTCTCATTTCCTGGATCAGAGACTCCTTAATTGTGCTTTAAAGAGTGAGTTCATTTCTATTCTCTTAAGCTACTCTTATCTGGGACACTTTTTAAAAATAAGGCTTGAGGGTGGAACTGTTCTGACCTTGGAAATGTTCAGAGTGGAGGATTTTGGATCTCAAAATACAAATCACTAATGCATTGTGCTTTTTGTTGAAGCACACCTGCTGTCACCTTGTCCTCTGGTGACTATTTTACATCATCTCCAAGTCCCCCTGACATGAATTCTGTAAATAGACAAAAGTTTTTGAGACTCTGTGTATTTATGCTACAAATTCTTAAATTCTGTTTAAGACATGTCAGGCTCAGTGCAAATCCCTACTTTTAGCAGTTATGAAGCTCAGGGACGTCATACAGGTTTTATTTATCCATGATAAGCCAGGTGTTGCTTATTTACCAACCACAAAACATGTATGCTTTGTTGGCAGCTAATTAATAGGAGGATTCAAGCTTCTATTTCCCTTAATTCTGAAAAAATCATGCCTTCATATCTTATTCTGTGCTCTCCTGGAGCTCCAACCTGGTGTATGTACTGGTGTTCTACAGAACAACTTTCTAAGTTTGGAGTAGCCCAGGAAATTATTTCCCAAATCGCACACACTGTGCAGTCTTTCACTCTGCCTCTCATTAATTCTATTATTTAATTTCAACAGGGTTACCCTCTGATTTCGTGTTACCTCAAAGATTTTTTTTCAAGGTGAGAGGGGATGTCAGTTGGATCTGCTCCCTGGTTGCCTCATTGCTGGATGCTTCCAGCAGCCTCTGCTCTGGGCTTGCTGAAGGAGAATCACTGGACCTGGGAATGATCTTGAAGACACTGAGTAAAATTTAAGAGCTTATAAAATAACTAAACTTTTCCTCACTGTCCCCTTCCTCAGTGAGAAAACAGCTGGAGTGAGAATGTGTGAAATAGAAATAAAGAACATTTCCTTTTGTTTTCTCTGGCTCACTGGGAGGTGAATCAGTAGCAGTGTCACAACGAACACCTTTCTATTTGTTGTGAAATTACAATCCTCTGTCTCAAACAGGTAGGATACCTGGGCATGTGAGAGAACATGAATATACATTTGCCTTTCTTCAATGAGAAATTCTCACTATTTTGCATCTCTAAAGCAGATTTTTGGCATATTCTGTAGCTTGGCTTTAGATCAAGAGCAGCAGTGCCTAAAGCCATTTTTATCTGTTGATTATCTGCCTGTGTTCACCAACTGCCTGAATTCTGCATATCTTTGATGGTTAATGTGACTCTAAGATAGTTGAGGGGATTGAGTGCATTGAACAATTCCTGGCTGGCACGGGGAGCTGGTGGCTCACAGACCTGTTCACCTGCCCTGGGAGAGCTGAAACAAATATTGCACAATTGGCCAAGGAATTCGAGAAAGCAGCAGATGAATGAGAACTGAGCTGCTTTCTTTAGGGCACAGCTCTAGGCCAAAGGCATTGACTGTTTACCCCCTACCCCTGAACTTCACAAATTAACTGTATTTAGAAGTTAAGAGGATTTTTTTTCCTTTTGGTCTGGAAACATATATTTTTTTAATTCTGAAAGTCATAATTTAATACATTTTTTTTTCATGTCACTGTACCCTGTGCTGTTCTGCTTGTTGGGACCTGGCACACCTTTCTGCCATGTGTTAGAAAGTAGCAAGACTGTTTTTTCCTCCCTCCCTTGGAGAGTGTTCTGCTTACAGAGAGCACTAATTTGAGTCATATCATTCTTTTCTTCTGGCTAAAATGATCACATCCACTTGATTCTGTAACTTTGTTGTGTGAAAAACAGTATTTGTGAGGTTTTATTAAACTGCCATAAAGCAGAACTACATAATGCTGAATGTAACCTCTCTGTGCTCCATTTAAATTGAGTTCTGTACCTCTGTTTAATTTGCGTCCTTCCTGTGTTCAGCAAGGTTGTTGGTGGTCTTCTCTCATTCTGTGTCTTTAATTCTGAAGCCCAAGTTTTACCATCTCCTCTTAAATTCTTTGTCCTCCAGTTGTGTCATCAGCTTAGCAGATTTTCCTTTGATAAATGCTTTATTTTGGATGTGAAGTAGATTAAAATCTTCTTTGCATAGAACTTAAATAATCTTTTTTTCCTCCTTGTTAATTTAAATAATCTTTTTTTTCTCCTTAGTTAATTTGCAGAGCTCTCCTTGTGCCTCCCTTACTCTGCAGGTTTGAGACAGATCAGTGGGAGCTGCCCGGGCCTGTCCCAGCAAGCACTGCCTGTAGAGATAATTTTGAAATAAGAATTAATTCATCCAACAGTTATTGAAGAGACATTCATTGAGTGCTGCCATGTCCTGGATGACAAATCCAATTTGTTTGCATGAAACTTTTAGCAGGAATTGGCTCCAATAAGGGGCTGAGTAGATCTGAGTAGATCTGGTATAGACAGAAGGAAAATGAGATTATATTCCTGAGGTGATTACATGCAGCTGTTGATTGTCCAACATGAGTTGATTTTTTATGTCCAGAGCAATATTTTCATGAACTAGTCTTAATTATTCTGGTCAGCAAAATGTTTTTTTATATTCAGTTCCCTTTTACTGCAAACGATTATCAAACTACGAAGTCTTGTACATTCTTCTCCAGCATATGGAAAATATAATTCTGAATTAAGGCTACCCAATATAGATACTTATAAAAACATTTACAGATTTCACTTCAGGAAATTGTCATTAGAGGCTTTTAAAAGGAATTTATAAGTATATAAAATGTATATGTATATATAATTAATAAATAAGAAATCAATAAACAGTAAATTACTTTTATTTTTATATAAATATAATAAAAATAAAAGTAATTGATTGTTTATTAATTTATTATTTATGAATGTTTATTACTTATATATAATATATAAATAATTTATTATTTTTAATAATCTGTCTTGGTTTGGAGAGTAGAAACTAAAGCAGCAGTTGTGTGAAGGTTTTGTCAGAAGTGGTGACATTGGAGTATGTCTAGAGGAAAAAATATAATTTATTTTCTTTTTTTCCACTGGAGAATATGACAATTCTTTCTTTGACCATGTGAGAGTATTATTTTTACATTTTTGGTAATTAGGCCTTTCCATGTGTATCATCCAGATCTGCTGGAATTCAGCTGTGTCTTTGCTTTTTATTAGGCAGCTTCTTTAAAGATCTTTTTTAATTTGGTATTTCTGGAAAAAACCACAGAACGTTTTCAAAGTCACGATGTCAGCCTAGGTCTGTTCTACATTTAATCAAATACCCCAAATGGGAAACAGCCCAACTGACACAACTTTGTAATTAAATTTGTGTTTAAAATGGCCTCCACATGCCAATAACACCATCAAATGATTGTGATTACTGGAGTTTGATATTCATGAAAGACTGACTGTAATGTATTTCATTCATGTAAACTTATTTCATTTTTAAAACTACGTCTGAAGCATAAAATGTTTGAAAATCAAGATTCCCTCCTCCTGGTGTTTAGACATTCTGCTGAGGTGATAACTATTGCAATCCAATCAGACTTCGTGAAGCTACAGACAAAAGAAATTGGTATCTCTTCAATGATATTTACTTGAAGTTTTCCCCAAAATGTCATGTTCAAACTTCATGAATTCACGTGTGACAACATATTTTAAATCTTCCTGTGTTGTGATGTTCTGCTGGGCTGTTCTGATTACACTATGACTTCTTATTTTTAATATAAGTTCACTAAAGAAAATTCCAGACTTCCTTGGTTTTTGATTATTCTCATTTTATGTGCTGAAAATGAATATGTAACATCCTTTTGTGGACTTTGGACTTGAACTAGGGTCAAGTAGAATGTGTAACAGGTGTTCTTAAAAATGGATTGCTCCAAGATAGAAGCATCTGTGGAAATGGATATTCATCTGACCTAAAGGCTTCTTTGGGGACTCAGCAATATCAACATATTTTATAATTTCTAAAACATGTTTTAAATACACCAGGGTGTATTTTGTATATTTACACCTAATGCAAATTACCTCACAGGTGTCATGTTTTGAAGAACAATTTCCTCTCTTGGAAATGATTGGGAGAGGAAACACATTTTACTACTTTCTTCCTGCAGTATATACTTTTGGGAAGATTTGAACCACATAAAAATATTTCTCTAGTTTATTTTTCCTTTTTAATTGCATTAAATAGTGATCACATAATCTTTCTTAAAGGAAATTACTGCATAAAATTACTTCACTAAAAATAATTGAAGTAGGGTTTGGAGACAACAGAGGGGACATCTACCTTTCCTTCAGACAAAAGATGTGGACTTCATGAACTAGAGCTGCTCTTAAACATTCAGGATAAGGTAACTCTTAAAAGAGTTCTTCAATACAATTTATTTATAACAAAAAATAACTCTTATTAGCTTTTTATTTTAGGATTTTTCCATCTGTGTGTTCTCATAAAGAGGCATATTGAGGAAAAAGGTGTTGTGCCCTTGAGATAATCCTCCCTATTTTAGTTGTTATTTGGATAATCTTTATTTTCACTGAACTTTATCTAGGTTTAGATGTTATGATTTTTCTAATTACAGCATCACTAAGTACTTAATGACATTCTTTTCAAGGAGGTTTACATCATTCTGTCATATTTCTAAAATGAAACAGAGCACTGCACATTCTTCCTCAGAGTGTAGAATCAAGATCTGTACTTTGTGTAACCTTTGAAAGTTGCATTTATTTTGTACAGAAAAGCCATGGGTTTTTCATGCTAAAATTGATATTTTTTCAATAACTGTTTCAATAATAAAGTTCTTTGAGAGAAGATACATTATATGAAGAACTCCTGGGTGTGTTTGTACATCCAGTGCCCACTGCCTTGTGGAGAGTTTCTGCTTTTGCCTGCCTTTGTTCATTTCCTCTTCTTTTAAAACAAGGGTGGAAAAGATTGGGATAAAATTGAAGACCTATTATTTTTTCATCCTCATTTCCTCTTTAGTACATAGGCTGCCTCCTGAATAGGGAAGATTGTTTGTGGTAAAGGAAGCTGTAGTGATTAAAAACTCAAAAACATCACATCTGCAGAAAACGCCTTGGTTTTAATTATTGCCGACTCATTTAAACTTTTGTTTCCTCTCTCCCGCTTCCTTTTCCACTTCAACGTGCAAGGCGAAACATAAAACTCCAAAATGATGAAACTAAGAAACATCTCCACCTGAATATTGCATTTCAGAACCACTGGTGAAATTTGGAACAAGTCCTGACATGTGTAACTGGGTACAGAGCGCTGGGCTTTGCACATGTCACACATGGGACTGAAATTCTCTTTTTTCACCTCACAGGACACTTCTGTACCTCACAGGACAGTGATTAGAGGTGGCTCTGAACAGGATTTGGTAATGTGTGTAATAATCCTGCCCAGTTCCTCTGAACATGAGCATAACTCTGAATTTACTGAATGTGCTCGTTGGATTTTTATTTCCAGGGTGCTGTGACCTGGAGAACCTCAGAGTTATTTTTGTTATTGTTATTTGTACTGCTTTAGTGGTATCATATTCCTGTTGTTCTGGCTTTATAGTTCTCTGAAGATGTTTTCAATGCAATAGAATAAAGAACATGTCTGTGACATTCATTCTGATAATGTTATTTAGGTACAATTCTGTAATTGTGAGAAGTGGTGGAGTTATTACAGAAGAGAGATTCAGATGCCTAAATAAAGACCAATAATGTCATTTTTACTCCTGTCTGAGACCATCTAGGCAGGACTGGAAGGTAGTGGAAGCTTTGGGTGAAGCAGCACTGTAGAGCCATAAACTGATCCTATATTTGGCCACTTCTTCCATGCAGAGCTCACTTTAAGCCACTTTTGTTTTTAAAATTTATTTGTGTTGCCTTTTAGTGTATGGAATTGTTGGTACTTAAGATAAATCCCCTATTTTGTGCTCTTACTGTTCTTCCTGTTACTGTTTCTTGCTGCCATAAAGGATATTCTTCTATGTTTTTTTCCAGAGACACTAATGCTGATTGCAATTAAATAAAAAGCTAAATGAGTTCTAAGTTACCTTTAATACATTAAAAAAGTAATTAACTGTCTAGAAAGAAAATTACCTTATTGCTGTGGTAGCAGAAAGGATTTTCTGCCCTGATGAGAATTTCACTTTTTCCTGAACTGCCATAGTCCTTTGCTATGAGCAAGAAATTTCTGTTACTCATTGTTCATGGTACTGTTTCCTATACAAGTAATATTAATATTATTAATATAAAAATAATATAGATTATTAATTATACAAGTAATACTAATATTGCATTTCAGCAAGTTTCCAGTAGGAATAAGAAGGCTATTGCATTTATTGTATATATTGTATAGTTTAATCTAGGTACAGGTATATACCACTCTCCAGAATTTGTAATAATAGAAACAAACTTGTCTAATTAGATCAAAAATTAAAACTTGGATGAACTCTATTTTTGCATAAAAACAGATACTCCAAATACTGAAAAGAATATTTTTGATGCAGAGTTTGTTGGAAGGAATGGGTGTAATACAGGCCAGAAAGATTTTTATCAAAGTATTTGAAATGTTATGAGAAAAGCAACAGTGAAAAACTTTTCACTTCAGTTTGAAAGCTCTAAGGAAATACTCAGTGAATATAAAACCTCTGTGAGGCTTGGAGGAAATGGAACCAGTGTGCAGTTGCTTGTGCTGCCACACCTGACTCAGGGGAGCTGGAGGAAGCTGTTTGTGCTCTAAATAATCTGATTTTCATTGTGTGAAAGAAGCTGGTTACATGAGCTGGGCTTTGCAGATGCTGAATCAAAGGCTCAGCTTGGTGGTGTTTATCTTGCAGGCACAAGGCAGAAATCCCAGTCACGAGTCAGAGTCCCATTGGGAGGGAATGGCACAGCTGAAGGGCACGGAGGTGGGGGATTTGCTGGGCTGAGGATCTGGAAATAAACTTGATTGCATCGTGGCAATTTTCACATTTGTCTGTAAAACAAACTTCTTAAATGATGATAAAAGTGGCTTTGTGTGGTGGTGGTTCTGCAAATGAGAAGAAAGCAGCTCTTAGGGCAGAGGGGAGTGCAAACACAGCACTTCCTGCAGCAGTTAACTTTGTTAATGAGCTTGCAGCTATTTTCCTGTTGCGTTGCAAAGTTACGTTTCCAAAGATTGTGCTCCAAATTATGGCTAAATTCAATGTAACCCATTGATTTTTCTTACTGCAATACCAGTAATTCCTAAATAACAACTTTATTTGATGAGGATTTTCACCTATTTTTTTTCCAGTTCCAAAAAGCTCAAAGCACTTTAAGACCTGAAATACAGTAAGTACAGAAGCAGTGTGATGAGTTAAAATTGAGAGAAGGGAATTGAAGCATGCAATGGAATTATCTGTGTGGCTAGATGAAAAAGGAGGGAATTTTGGCTAAGACTTGAAGTCAAACTCTAGAAATGACAAACAGTGATGTATAATCAGAAAAGAGCTGTTAGGATCCAATTTAATGGCACTGCTGTCTGCCCTCACCTTTCCTCATGTGTGGACAGATAATTGATCAAACCTGTTCAATTTTCTCTTCAAGTGGGAGGAGTTGGGATTTGAACCAGTTGTTCTTCAGGGAATTACATTCCTTTAGCTGAGCACCTGGATTCAACATTTGCTTTAGTTGGCTTAAATTACCAACAGCATTTATGAAATTATCAGTCTGCTCAGAAATGAATATAAAAATGTGAAACTCTGTCCTCTGCTTCTAATTTAAATTTCAAGCTGCCAGGAAAGAGATGACTGCACTTCCTACTTGGCTGTAATTGAGAAACAGGTTTTCAGAAAAACAAATTTAAATTTCTCCTTTTTAATCTCTCACCTTTTGAAAGCTCTTTGTATTCTGTATCTGTTCAGCTTCACTGTGACTCTTTAAATAAAGAAACTGAGTGTTCATCTTGTGCTGTTATAGAATAGCTTGAGATATAAAATAATTTTTCCCTTTTACCTTTTATGCAGAGTTTTGTAAAGTGCCTTTGAAAGTTAGAAAAACCTAGGATATGCAAGAGAAGGCTAATGAGGTCTTGATTAATGAATACTAGAAAGAGTTCTATTTTTAAATAAAAACCATCCTTGCAGCACAGGATAGACTACATCTGACATGACTTTTGCAGGTTTTTATCTCTATGAACTCTTCTAATTAATGTTCAGTGTAAAAGAATTTTAGGTTAACCTTCTGAAAATATCTTTGTTTTACTTAGCTGTAATGTGAGGGTTAAGTTAGGATGAAACTGAAGTTTTCCACGGTAATTTGTTGTTGTCATTGAGGAAACATTTCCTAGTTCAGAGACATTCTGGTTTATTCTTCTGGGATAAGCAAATAACATTTTCTTTTTCTCCATGCTTATTATTTTGATTGTATTTAATCATATTCTAAATTGTGATGTTTCATTGCCAGCAGTCCCCCAGCAAGATCTTCTCATGGTGTTTTTGTTCCCACATCAAAAGTATTCACAATTGCACATGCCGAGCTCTGCCCTGGCTGCTCACATCCCTCTGCAGTTTAAAGCTCTGCAAACACAGACACCTGGAAGATTTATGAATGCTTAGGGTGGCAAATAAACCAAGGGGGTTTCCCACCTGTTCTTGAACAGAACTTATCAGAAATTAGTGTTCAGAAACACTAAAAACCTGTGGTGTTAGTTCTCAGTGGACAAACACATCCTCAATGGGAAGCACCTGAAAAATCAGGAAGAGAAATGGAGAGTTACACCATGATGGGAGTGCAGTAATTGGTATAAAACAGTTGGTATAAAACAGTTTATACTTTGCATAAATTATTAAGTCCTGTGGTACCCTGAAGGTTTTTTGTAGACTGCAGATTTCAGGAGGAGCAAACAGCAGAGTTCTGTCCAGTCACACTCCTGGGGTTCTCCTCAGCTTTTTCCTTCTCTAATCAGAGATTTGTGAACAGTTCAGTGTTTCCATGAAATTGCATTAATATGTGTCTGTGCATACATGTGATCCTGCTGATATTCTCTGATACGTATTGGAAGCTTTCTCATCACCTACTGGCATGATAATATTAAAATTCATATTTAACCCCTACAGCTACAAACAGCATTAGATTTGGATATATTGCTCACATGGGTGGACAGTGCTTCAGTGACCAAATTAAAATCAGGTGTCTGCACTGTTCTGCCATGAACAAAATAAATCAGAATATGAAGGGGATTTTCCTTATTTTATATTAATTAAAAGTAATAGGGGGTATTATAGGTTATGGGACTGTTGGCAGGATTGTCTGGTGTTACTCAAGTTCCACTTTTCATTTGCTGGAGTAACTTCTGGTTGAAATTTTGCATTCTAGATGTCTGCCTATGGAAAATTTCCTTTGAAAATTTCAACCAAAATTATTCCAATATTCCCAAAAATGAGGTTATTGTAAAGATAGTCCGCAGTGTTTCCTAGAGACCTTTAAAGTCTATAACTATTTAACATTTGAACAGAGCAACTGTACCATGTTACCTTATGAACCTAGAAGGGGGCTAGTAAGGCCTGTGTAGATAATTCCTGGAGTTGCCATGTCCTGAATGTTTATTTTGTGATACTGTTTTGTTGCCACGTGGGTGTACAGAGTTTAACCTAGGGGCTTTGTGTAATTCTGCTTTAGATCATTGGTTGCCAAGTGAGAAGAGAGCCACTGGGCTCCACTGAACGATACACTCGCTGGATCAACAACCTCAGCCAGGAGCAGCTCCTTACACAGGTACCTCTGCTTCAGCTGGCTCTGAAATTACAGAAAAACAGCATAACAGCTTGATTTGGATGGACTTTTTTCAGTCCATCACTTGATAGTTTATTAAGGTGATCAGATTTAAACATAGTTTGTTCAAGAGAAGCCACGGTTGTGGTGCAGGTGATCCTTGCAGAGCAATGACCTCACCCTGAGTGAGAATGAAGCTTTCAGGTTTGCAGTGAGCCTCACATGTCTCACTGCCTGTGTTAGCTTCATGTGCTTTCATGTTCTAAAATTATGGTTTTCTTTTCAAAAAGTGGATTTCAATAAAAAAGGGGGGGAAAATCTTTCTTGAGAATGGTTCTTCTCCCACCCAAGGTACTGACCACTCCTGTATCTGTTTAAGTTTTGCTTGGGATGATTTTAAGCAGTTCTTCAGGCATTAAACATTGGGCTCATTATACATTGTTTGTAAGTGAGATGCATCTTGTGCAACTGAAGATGACAGTTTTTGGCATAAAGAACAGTTGTTTCATTAGGCAGGAGGCCAATGCTGAACTAAAATAGAGACTAAAAGAGACTTTGGCAAAAACAAGTTAAGCTGTGGAAGAAATCAATCCAGCTTGTGGAGGAATGTTGTACAGAATATAAGAAATCTAATGGATGGTTTGCAGAAAACATCCCAGCAGGCTGTGAGATCCAAGTATTTGGGCTTGGTTTTGGGATGCTGTGTTAGAAAGACATTTGGTTTTGATTTCCTTGAATTTAAGTGGTTGAAAAGATTAACATATCCTTATTTGTTAGACTTCATTATAAATTCCATTATACCCTAACTCCAAAAACACACTGGCAGGCCCCACTATGGTCATTGTAACACAAGGAGTAATCTGCAGACCTTGTTTGAAATCAGTGGTATTACAGCTCCCTGTAATTCACCAAAGCAGAGTAATTACAGAAAAAGTTACCCAAGGAATATTTGGATTTGCCTGTGAGTGTGGCATTAGAAAAAAATACAGATTTAAACAAGTGTATTTATCTGACAGCATCTGGATTACTGCTCTGGTGAAAAGAAAGAAAAGCTTGAGGATGTAAAAGCTTGTCCTACACAATCTGAAGTGGCCACTAAATGGCCACTTAATCTTTGATGAATTAAGTGGAAAATTAAAACAAATATTCTGATTTTGAAATTATGCAAAAAAACCCAAAAAACCAAAACCCTTGTTTTAAATAGATGGGAATCAATGTGTTCTGGAAGAGATTATTTAATATTGTGTTTCCAACAGTAGGATGCAAATATGATGAGCTGGGAAGTCCCTTGCAGTCTTACATGCTATTAATACTTCTTAAAACCTTAATAAATGCATTATTTTTCCGTATAATTTAGAATCACACAATTTACAGGTAGATTAGCAGTTTTGGATCAAACATTAGGTTTGGAACCAGCAGAACTTGTGGTGTTTAATGAGTTTAACAAGATGAGCTTTATAGATTCACACTATTTGTGTGTTCCTCATTATTTTTATCGTGCTACCTGTTCTCCACTAAGCTGAATGCAGAAACAGAAGCTCCTCAAAGACAGTAGATCTCTGAGAATTCCATGAATGTCTGAAGTTTTGGAGAAATTGTGCTGCACCAGCTCCAACTCACATACTGTTAAGCACCACAGGCTCCCCTTGAGGGAGATTTTAGGTGCCCAATTGTCAAACCTCAGCTGTGACACGATCCTGGGGCACCTTGGCTTTCCCAGCTCTGGAGCTGAAAGAGCTGCTTGGTTTCTGTGAGCACGTGGCACTTCTGCTTTTGTAGTCTTCTGATTAGCAGTTCACATAGGGGGGATAATTATTTTGCTTTTTTTTACTTAAAACAGTGTGGGGCACAGGAAGAATTGGGAGTAAAAGCCATTTCAGCTGTACTCTAATAATTTAATCAGGGTATGAATCAATTATCTAAGGTCCCACTCATCTGTCCATATCATATGCTTTATTTTGTGTTTTTTTAAACTCCCTTCAGTACACAAACCCCCAAAAATCTATAATGATGGACCTGTGCTAATGGATTTGCAGAATCTCTGAGAGGAGCAGTGCTTCAGGGAATTGAGGAAAATTTGCTTTAATTTACAGCACATTGTAAATTAAATAAATCTGCAGCAGATTCCTGTAGTGAAAGCGCGTTTAGCTTTTTTAGCTGTCTCTGTACTCAGTGCCCAGCTCTTTCCAGTCACTCACTTCTGCTGTGTTTCCACACCATGCACATGCAGATTATTTGTGCTGGGAATGGGGAAACCAAGGGACCAATTCCAAAAGGAAAAAACAGCCAATTGTCAAGATCATGTTGTTTATCAAAATGTTTATGTTATTGATCGAATAATTTCCTGTGGCCCTGGATTGCTCTGCTTGGCAGTGCCCAGAGCCAGGTTTGGGAGCTGTGGTTGGAGACAGATGTTTTGGGAAGTGCCTTCAGACACCTCTGTGCTGGATGCTGGTTTGTTTGGATTTTATTTTTTTCCTTGAGTCAATACCAGATTTTTGGATCAAATGTCCATCCCCAGTCCTCATGCTGAGAGGATCTTTCAATACAAAATGCTGCCAGCATTTTAACTTCTCCCTTAGCCCTGGCCTCTTGATGCTTACTCATCCATTAAATGTTTCTCTAAACAATTATACTGTAACATTCCAAAGATACTTTATGGTATGCGTGAAATTTCAGAATATATACCCCAGAGAGTGTGGTGGGAGTGAGAGTACAAAGAGAGCATGATGATGAAAAAGCTACTTTTTAAAAGATCAATATTTGCTTCTTCAGTGTTATCTTCTGCATAAATGACAGGTGAGCAAACCACACTTTTATGGGTATACTGATATAAACCTTAAATACATGTGTTCTGAAGACTTGCTCTTTCTGGCCAAGAGTAAAAAAAACAAATAAAAAATGATAATTTTAACTGTTCAGTAAGTGCAGATCACAGTGACAGGTACAGGAAGAAAATGAGCAAACAAATTAAGAGAACTGGCTGTTTTGATGTTGAAGTAAGTGGAAAAAAATGTAGATTAAAACTAATCCAGTGGGATATCTGAGTCTAAATTGTGCTTGTAAATGTGCCTGAGGTTTGATCGTGCAGCCTTTCTTTTACACTGGAAATGTTTACTGGGCTGTGTAAGTGAAAAGTTTTGAATGGTTTTAAGGTTGGATTAATTGCACAAATATTTATGCAAGTCACTTTTAAGGACTGTAAGTAAAAGGGCTGAGTTCATGACCACATCTGTTCAATCACTGCTTTGGGTTAGTTTAGTCTTTCAGCCTGTGAAGTATTCTGTGCAGCCTGAAGCACAATCCCACCTCACCTACCATTTTTTCCTCCTCAAAGACAAGACATTTCCACCCCTTCACGTGGTTTTTGACTTAGGAAGCAGGCAGCAAACTCAGAGTGACTCCTGAGGAGCCTCCTGCCAAAAGGAAGGGCCTGTGGGTGATAAGGCTGGACTGGAGATAAGTAACTCATGTAGATAAATAACTGAAAAAGCCTCAGTGATTCTGGGTGACTGTGTCTGTATGACTTCCTGATACATGCTGGACTCTGCAGGTTATCTTGGAGCTCTTGGTGTTGGATAAATCTGGAAATTGTCACAGGTGGTTTGTGGTT
This sequence comes from Ammospiza nelsoni, assembly GCF_027579445.1. Taxonomy (NCBI): domain Eukaryota; kingdom Metazoa; phylum Chordata; class Aves; order Passeriformes; family Passerellidae; genus Ammospiza; species Ammospiza nelsoni. Next base: position 5,753,978 of record NC_080651.1, read on the forward strand.
CTCAGCAATAATCTCTGCCAACCACCTGAAAGAAGAGCAATAATTAACATTTCATAGCACACACAGCTCTGTGCTCTAAAAGATGCCTGTTACATTTCACTGACAGCTTTAAAAACTGCTTTTCTACTTACTAAGTCATCCTTTATTTGAGTTTAATTAATATTTGATAAAGAGTCATGCTACAAATCAACATTTACTACAGATGCTCAATTTGGCAATAATTCCAGCATGGTGGTGGAGTCAGAGTGTTCAGCTTTTTTTAAAGGCAAGAAGGATCTGACAGCATGGCTGGACCTTTTCTTTCCATCAATTCAGTGCACTCAATATTCCATTTTCATCATGTGGCTCAATAAGGAACTTCTCAGTGGTGGGAGTAGATTGCAAGTAGGATGAATTTTCCAGGTGGACCAAGGATTGAATATCTCTGGCTTAGTGCAGCTGTTTTTTTGTCTACCTGAGACAGAAAATTCCACTTTATTAGTGCTTGGGTTGGCTGTCCATGTGTCACAACTGAAATAATAATCAAGGCAGCAATCTGACAGTGGATGTATGCAATGCCTGTTGTCTGGTTATGTTAGTAAAGGCAAAAAATGGCCAGAGGGAAAGGCTTTCTTACTTAAGAATGAATAAAACATGAAAAGGCTGATTGAAATCCCCTCCACCCTCCCCCTCCCTCCCTCCCTCCCCCCATCTTTGCCACTATTAATGGCTCACTTGTGTTTGTTGTCTTTCAATAAAAAGATACTCAACACTTCCTTGGGATTTTTTTTGATCATTGTTTCCTCTTCCTTGACCCATATTATTTTAAAATGTGGCATTAATAGTGAAACCCTGATGTTTTTCTGCTGAGTGAAACAGCCAAAGTTGCTGGTTATTACAGCAGATTCCAGCAGTAATCTGGAATGGGTGTTTCTATGGGATTGAGCCTGTACCATATTAAATTAAAAAAAAAAAAAAACAACCCAACTGGCTGCTTCCTTTTGTGGTTGGTTGATCCTTGTTCTCCTCTGGAGGAGAATGAACCAAAGTTTCACAAGCTTGACAGTGTTTATATTTACATGTGAAAATACATGTCAAAGGGTTCATGGAATTCTAGAAAGTTTAATGAGAAGTGGCTTAGCCACATCTGTGAACTCAAAGCACAATTAGAACTTCCCAGTGAGGCTTTATGAAAAGGCAGCTCAGGGTCACATATTTTGAACTTAGAAACAGGTTTGCTGGAATTCAGAAATGTATACAGCTTGTGCTTTGTGTGTGTGCAGTTTTGCATGAGTTTAAAGGTGTCCCATAGGGGAAGGAGTGTTAAATAATTCGTATTTTTCCTCTTCATATCTTGCCTGATAATTTGCATGATTAAACAAGGCTGGAATGTGGCTCATAATACATGATAATGTTAAAATGGAGCAGAAATATTGTAATTTAGTATAAAAGGGACTTGTGATTACAATAAGTTTGAATTTATTCCAAAATGTTCTTGATGAATGCAGCATTACAGCATGACGGATTCTTGTATGGCAGAAAAAGCCTGATATGACTTTGATGGACATAGAAATGAAACTGGTAGGAAACAGCTATTTCTGTGTGAGCTATAAGCTGCTCCAGCTGATGATATTTTTCATGTATTTTAGTAATTAATTTTTAATAATTTAATTAATTTTAGTAATTAATTATACCAATAAGGATTGGCATCCTAAATGCCATTTTAATAGACATTTGATGTAGGAGATGGACAGGTAATGCCACATCTAAAGGGAAATTGTCCAGGACTGAATTTTCAGAAATGCATAATTTGCCGTCCAAGTTACTATTGCCATTTATGTCTCCTCAATACTCTTAAAAATTACTTTGAAAAATCGGGCAAGATGTTAAAATAAAGTGAAGACAATTTGTTCATTTAGAGCTGCAGTTAAGGACATGGATGGAGCTAACTAATAATTTCCAGTTCCTGAGTGTTCCACTTAGCTCTTGTTTGATCTGCCATATTTATCCTGTTGATGTCCTTGTGCTGACTTCCAAATAAACAACCCTTAAGCTTCACTTTCGCTTCAATATCACTGCCTTTTATAGTTTAAGGAACTTTTTCCTCTTTTTGAGGGACAAAATCCAGTCTTTATTTTAAAGTAATAGATAGGATATTGAAGTAGCCCTAACTTTTTTTTCCTTTCAGAACAAAAAGCCCACTCCAAACAGACATTTCCAACTCAGTGATGTTTATTTTTCAGTTGGTTGTCCATATGTGAGAGCACAGAGTTGATACACCCTTCACTTCTGTAATTTGCTTTCTTTGAATTTGAAAATCAAAATGCTGATTCCAAAAAAGAAGAGAAATATTTTTAATGTGGCTTCTACTGTAATTAAAATGTATGGATTTCAAATATATTTTATATGCAATGCAACTCCCTCTTGTAGCCTTATACATAGGAAAAATATTTCTCTTTGGTAACTGCACACTGAACAGCTTTTCACTGTTTTAAAAATTGTGTAGGAGCAGGAGTTAAGCCCATTCTATTTCATCTGTCACACTCAAGATTTTGTTCCTTAATACTTTTTTATACTGACTTCACCCTGCCCTGTTTGACATTTGTCTCCATGGTAATTGTTGCTTTTCTGATTTTTTAACTGCTTAAGGAAGCTGAGCTTTAAAATATTTACATCCACCATATCCTCTCACAAGTATTAACAATATATGTTATACTGTTGGGTTTGAGTTTATATTTTTCCTTTCTGAGTTTATATTTTTCCTTTCTGTGTTGTAAAAAAGCCAGATTCATTGTCCAATCTGACAGCTTTGGAGTTTAAGAAACCAGATTTAATGAGTAATTCAGTTTTTATGTATTTTTTTCCTTAGTACAAGTGTGACAAACAGGACATGGGATTTTTGTTCTGTTTTTACAGTCTTGGCCAAATGGACTGTGATTAGAATTTCTTGAGCTGAAATCATGCAAATAAATTGCAGTGAGCTTTTCAGTGCATTAGCTTGGATCAATGTAGCTGTGAGCAGCATGTCCTTTTTCATAAAAAATGGATATTTTCTGTGCAGTTAGGCAATTTCACCATCCTAAAAGTGAGTAGCATATCCAGTTCCACTGATGCCTTAAAGAACCTCAAAATGAAACGGCAAATATCAGTATAGGAGGCAGAATAAAGGCTGCTCTCTACTGGAGGCCTCCAAGGGGCAGATATGGAAAATGCCCACCCCTGCATGGGGTCAATACAGTTTGAGAAATTCAGCAAATCAGCATAACTGACAGAAATCCCCAATTAGGGACATAAGTGTGAGGTGATTTAACCCTTTTCTGACTCCTCCCCACTTTAGATAGGAACTAAACTCTGTTTTTGAAAATGTGTCCCCAAGAGCTGCCGCCAGCCTTGGCTCAAGAGAGGAAAGGGGCCTTGGACCCCCAGCTTGGAGCCTCTGGAATGGATTTTTTCTTTCTGCCTGTCAGGGGAAGGAACAGTATTGGGGCTAGCTGCAATAATAAACTACAGAGCTGCAAATATATATGCAAATAATATAAAGAATACATAAAAGCAAATGCTGCTGGACAGCAGAGTAGGAGGATTTAGGAGTTGCTGCAAACTGCTTTGATTTCTTCAGAGCTACTGAAACAGAAAAAGCAGATGTTACTAGGCTTCTTTTTATTAGACTAATTTGGTACCATTCATTTATGGTGTTGAGTTTACTGGAGTGAATCTGAATCTTGCCTGTCAACATAAAAGATAGGTGTTCAGAAAGTTTGTATAGTAAAAGGAATTATTATTTTCAGGTGTATAATTCCAGAGAATGCCAAGAGGTCTGTATTTAGTTTGGATAATTCTTTGCATACCTATGCTGTAATAATGTCAGAATGAAATAAATATAATCAGGAATATATGATTCTCAGGGTTATGATTATTTTATGAAGTAGAAAAGATAAATGGCAGAAACTGCTTGCTGTCTAGTGAATAGTTCAAACTGTACTTAAAGTAATGCTTTAATATTTATAACTTTGGAGAATTTATCTAGACAAAAGACAAAATAAGTGTGCTGTCAGTAATGCAGCTTAAACTTGGTTTTTTTCCCTTTTTTTCCGTTTTTTTGGGGAGGGTGTCGGTTATGGGACATTTTTTGATTTTTCTACATCAGACTGCACATATTATACAAATGCTTCTGCCTCTGGTTTGATTTGTCTCATCTAGTGTACCCGTTTTTAAGCTCCTTTGCCATGTTCTGTTTTAAAAGCTAAAAAACCAGGGTCCAAGTTTGTGTTTACTATCACCTAATAGTTTCAGTGACAATTGAAATTTATTTTGAGCATGCATTCCAGATTTTTATATTTCTGAAACCCATTGGTTTGACACTGTAATTCTGGGGCCTTTGGGACTGGATGGGCAGATCTTATACTCTGTATTTTCTTTGGTGTGTTTTGTTGTTATGTTTCATTTTTGCCATGTTCTTCCACTGCAGCTTTTGGAATTGATTGTTCTGGCTGTGACAGCTCTCAACAGCTTTCACTTTCTCACTTCATTCTTGGTTTCATCTCTTCCCCCATATAATTTTGTCTTCCCCTGATGCTTCACAAAAGAGCCACAAGTTGACCACATCCTTAATTGTCCATTCATTTTGCAAGGAGCAGATTGCTTAGTAGTTTTTGATGAAGAAATTGAAATGTAACCACCCATAAGAAAGTAGCAGAGGAATAGTCATCTTAATATTCAGACTATAAAATACTGGAGAAAACAGTTCTGTGTTGATGAAATCCTCTCTCTCCATCAAGCCTCAGAGGAAGGAGGTAAATTGGTCACCAGGTTGGCAATTTAAAAGGGTTTTAATGTTTCTGAGAGAAACCAGACTGTCCATGTGCTCACACACTTTTACACACTTCACTTGGAGCACTGCCAGGCCAGCAAGGTGATACTGAGCCCAGGCTGGTATGAACTGTCTCAGCATTTACAGCTGGGAAACTGCAGGGAAATCTCAGCTCTGTTATCACAGGAGCCAGGAGGAGAGATAAAGGAGTCATTTTAGTGTAGACACTAAAAGAGGCATGTTTAGCATTATGTTCTCGGTGTTCTGTTCCTTCTGTGCATTTCCTGAGTATTTCAGCTGAAGGAGAAAAGATTTTTTATTTCCTAGTGTCGTCCTTAATGCAGCCAACAGTCAACCTCTGCTTTGTGCAGGAGTCAGTTGAGAAAACCTTATCACGTTGTGTTCCGGCCTGGAAAAGTATCTGAGAATTACACTGGCAAGGACTGCCTGCCCTTGTGATTTGTTCTTTAATTATTTCTCCTTCCATTCTTCTGCTTCTCCTGCTCATGGAGAGCCCCATTGCTAATGAGGGCTGCAGACAGGCTGATGTGCATCTCCCTTTTTCCTTTCTCCTCTCCCTTTTTAGCCAGGCCTAGTCACCATCTAAAATTGTAGCATGGCCATGGCCCTGGAGTTTTAGCCATAGTTTTCATACTGTCACTCTTCTACTATAAATAAATAAATAAGTATGTGATTGTGAAATGAGAATAAATTAGAAACTGCTACATTCAAATGTTTGACACTCTTAGAAGCCCTGATGGCTCAATTGGAAGAGCAGGAAAAGTGGAGATTTCAAATGGCAGTGCTGCTGAGCTGTCCTCAAATGTGTTTCTTCTCTGAACTGAAATTCAAGTCATGCTGAATGTGTCCATTGGCACATCTGCATCCTCACTTTTTTAGGGCTGGGATATTTGAGGTTTGTTGTGCTTGGCATGAATCAAGCAGTCAGAGGGATCACAGCTACCTCTCATGGAGCTTGCTGCCTCCACCAGTGGGCTGGTGCTCCATTTCTCTCCAATATTTGAAAATAATGTTTCATCTCAACTGCCATTTATTTGGCCACCTGACTTTAGAAAGGAATAACCAACCATCAGCTCTTCCTGCTCACCCTGAATTCCATTTTAGTGGCGTCTTTCAGAAGGATGCAAATCTTAACCTAGGAGCCAAACTTCAAAAAGAAACAAAAAAGAGAAACACAAACCCTTTGGAGTCAGTAGGAGAGATTTTTTTTGTGTGTCATACAGTTATTCATAGCTGTGCAGAGCAGATGTTGACAATTAGGCGAGAACAGAGGCTGGTCTGTGGTCTGTGGTTCACGTGGGTAGATGAAGGCTCAAGGCTGCGGCGATTTCCTGTCAGCGCGAGCAGGTCCTGGGGGCTGCAGCCCAGTCCAAGTGTACAAAGTCACTTTTGTTGGCCTTGGTTCTGTCCCTGGGCTGAAAGAATAATGGTGCTCGAAGGCTCAGTGTTCTGCTCTGGGAGATCTATGTCCATTGATACAAAATTACGGGTTGAAAACTTTTTATGGATTTTGTTTCTTCCCTAGATGTTTGCCTCCTCCTTTCAGAAAGCACAGAACAGCTGACCCTTTCATTTACTGCAGTAATTGCCACTGTGTCATGTCACATTTTAATCCTTTTAGCTTGAACCATATTTAAAGCACAGTCCCTCCCAAATTTGAATGTATTTTTACACAGTAACTTACATGGAAGCAATTTCCTGCAAATTAAACTTGATGAAGTGTTATCCTTTTGCCTTCAGCGCCATTTTCTGTAAAATTCTGATGGTTGCAGGTGATCTGGGGCACCTCTGCTGTTGTCAGCACTGCTTGGCATGTTTGTGTAAATAGGAATTTCCCAGTAGTTAAAGGAACTTTTACTGTAGCTCATTTTGTCTCTTTACTGAATGGGCTTGTTGAATTAATGATGCTGTTGATGCCATATTCAATGAATTCCCATTTTCCTCTTTGCTGCTAGAGCTGTATAAATAATCATATATTAGTGGTGGAAAATTAGAAACATTTTTGTCTGCAAAGTACTTCTGATCTTCTAGTTTGGCAGGTGCAGGCAGTGATGGAGAAATCATCCCCGGTCCTTTGGGAGGCCATGCTCAGAGCAGAATGAACAAAACTAGCTTAGTGGAAGGAGAGGAAACTCTGTGGACCTGGTTGCTATTCAGGATCAGAGAGATGGTTTGTAAAATTTGAAGCAAACAAACAAAAACAAATTTCTGGTGCTCTGCCATATATTAAATTCACTCTTTCATGGGTTTTACAGCCATGGAATGTGAGCACGTTAATGTCAAGTTGCAGTGATTGGGTCTGTCATCCTGCTGCTCTGTACAATGCAGAATGCCATTGAACACAAATAGAGCATTGATAAAATGACAAAAGAAAAGCATAAAAATATTTCTTAAATGGCTGCAACAGTATCTGTAGTAAATACATGTTTTGTTGTTCAGGAACAAGAAATTATTTTCTGTCTGACAGGACAGCATGCATTTCACTGCTGCCTGAGAACTGGGTCCCTGTGATAAGAATCTCACTCAAAGCTTGGGTTGCTGGGCTTCTTTTTTTTTTTTTTTTCATCAAGTAGGTAACGTGAATAATTTTAGAATAAAGAGGAAGGAAGAAATTACATGCCTCAGTAGCAAGCATGTGTTCTCTGATACTTTAGTTTCAAGTTCTGTATTGAGGAGAGGTGAAGTCCAAAATCTCCTTTTATAGCAGGATACCAGGTGCAAGCAGCCAGACATAGAACTCAATTCAACTTTCTCTTCAGTGAAAATTATAACACAGCTTCAGCCTTGATGGCAAACTGCCACTGCTGTGGCAGGGCTTGTGCTAATTTGGTAGGAATAATGTATAAACAATGCTCACAGATATAAATTTTTAGTGTGAAAGATACCAAGGCATCCAGGATGGAAGTTCTGGTGAAGGGGAACTCTTGGAGCAGCCCCAGCCAGGACACCCTGAGCCCTCTAAAGGCAGGACAATTAAGGATTGCTAATTAACAGTTGCTGTAAAAACCTAAAGCTGCCTGTGTCAGACCAAGTACCCAGAATGGGTCATGCCAAGGAATTTATTTACCTGAAAACTGTCCATTGTTTCATTCTGATCGTGGATCAATAGGCAAATATTTGCTGGCCAAGTCAGAATCTTTCCAAAATTACACAGAATTCCAAGCTGAAGAGTTGTTTTGCAGGAAGGCAGCTGATGTTGTGTCCTCTCCCTGTGACACTGGATTTACTGTTGCTGTCTGTGGAACTTCAGATGAACAGCCTGAAGTGGAATCTTTTCTCAGTTCTGACCTCTTACCAGAGAGCTCCATAAACACAACTAATACATTTTACAAGGAAATAAACTTCTTTCTGAAACCAAGCTGTCAAGCTATTGCTTCACATATTCTGAAAGTTGTTTGAATTTCCATTTGGGATTTGATATATTTGGTTAATTTTTTTCCTGGCAACTTTGGGGATTGTAGAATGTAGAAATGTCACCAGCATCAGCAAACCAAAAATTTTACTGTCTGTTTTTAATGATAATATAAATAACAGGGTTTGGCTTTTTTAACTTCTGTCAAACCCTTTAAAAAAAAAAATCTTGTTTGGACTCAAATCTGTGACTATCCATAACCATGTGTGAGCAACTGGCAAAGACAAGTAACTTTTTACCTTTTACAAAAACCAGAGCCTTATTCAGGCATGGTTTTCAGAATTACCTTTTAAAATGTGTTTTAACTCTGCCTGTCTGAATTTGACCTGCTTTGCCAAGGAATTGTCTTGCCATGCCCTCTTGGGCAGATGTGTGTTTGTACTGGCATTAAGTGCTGTTAAATATTTGCTGTTATTTCAGGGCTTCTCATTGTCAGGAATTTACCAGTAATGAGGGCTCTGGATTTTATGTGTCCCTATATATGCTGTGTATGCAAATCTTGTGCCATTTATAGTGATTTATAGTGATTTACTCACCAGCTGGTTTAACTTTGGGCATCTTTTGACCACAACTCTACATTTGTTGCTGTTAATGAATTTTTAAATGTTGCATTTAGGAAAAGTGCTTCTTCTTAATGTTTTTGGGCAATGTCACAAGGCTGGCACAAATTCATTTCAAACACACTCCTCATAAATGTACTTTTATTAGCATGAGAATTTAATGCATTTTTTTAGTTTTGAAGAGAAAATAGGTAAATGTTGCTTTCATATTTTCTATTTGTAATTTATCTTGACAACTACTCCTATGCTCTGCTGTTATTCTTTCCTCCTTTACCGGGTTTCAAGCCTCCAAATTTGATCTTTTAAGTGTTGGTTTTTATGGAAATCTGTATGTACACAGCTGCTAGAAAATAAGAGAGCAGTGCCTGTGAAAAATGACTGATTACCAAATAAGCTTCCCAAAGTGAAGTCTGGAAAAACAGGACTTTCCAAGCAGGCTAGAGGTTTATTGGAAAGGAAGAAAGCAAGACCATTTGAGTACTTTGCACAGCTGTTTTAACAGAGTTATTTCATCCCTGTGATTCTGAATAGAATAATTTGATGCCAAAAGTAACACATAACTTTTTAAAATTTGTTTTGAATCAGTGGCATATATAAAATTCGTTTCATGTGGTCAAAAACTTCTGCATTTTGGAACAAATTGACCAAAAGTTTAGCTCATCTTGCACTGGTAAAATGCTGCAGCTCAGTGACAGCTACATTTCCTGAATAATGCAGTAAACATGAGACTTTCCTGATCATAAGTAGGAGGAACAGACACATTTTGCCCTTTCTAACTGCCAGGTTGGGGTTTTTAAAATATTTTCACTAACAATGAGCATAATAAAAGTCTTGCTTTAAATTGAAGGGTGATGCTTTTAGATTCTTTCACAAATTAAATACCTGTACTAAGCTAAAATGCCATTTCTTGGGTGTAGATAAGCAGATCCTGCTTTCATATTTCCATGCCTGTAGGTGCCTAGCTCTTGATTTCCACCATCAGAGATGTGTAAGGAATATTTAATAACATCCAGGCTGCAGTGGAGGGGATGAGAGTTCTCCATCCATGTGTTGGGAGATGTGTAATGACAAAGAGAACACATTCTCTAGGTAGGAGTGCAGCAGATGCCAAACATCTGTGAATCATCGGTTCTGGAAGAAATAAGAACCTTTAAGCCTGAATTGAAGAAAGATTTGTTTGTTTGTTTGTTTTAGCCAAAACTGACTGGTTTAACCCTTTCTCTCCACTGCTAATTGCAATTGTCTACCCTTAGATTAATAAAGAAGGTTATCTTACCCTTAGGTTAATAAAGAATTCTTCTGACTGCCTGTCCCTCTTAAAACCCTTCAAAATATATCTAATTAGAAGTCAGTAAAAACAAAGTGTCAGTTTAGACGTCAGATCTTGTTTTGGCTTTGTTAATGTCCCTTGACACTGAGTGCCTGTAAGTGCCTGACCTTCACACCCAGCAACATAAACAGCTCCAGGAATAGCAGGAATACCCTGCTTGTGCCTGTCCAGTGCCATGGGGCTTTGGCTCCTGCTGCTCTTCAGTCCCATCATTTCTGTGTTTTCTTGGCCTCTGCTGCTGCCTCTTTGCCACTCTCAGTCCATTTCATGATTTTTCCTCCTTTAGCAGATGATTTTTTGTATCCCCTGTGTTCATCCGCTTCTCTCCATCAGCACACTCCCTCCCAGCATTCTGAGTTCCATCAATAAAGGCATATTTTGGAATGCAGTTAGACAACAAAATGCCTCTTTTTCCTTGGCCTTTGATTGTTTTCCATCAGAAATGAATAGTTTTAAACCTAAATACTTCCCCAAGCATGAATGGCTTACCCTCTCTCATCCTGACAGCTTCTTTATGCTGTTGCAAGGTCCAGCAATCTTTTTGCTGAACTCAGCATGGAATTTCTGAGCCCTGATGCACAAGTGCTCTCCAGACACACACACAGAGCATTCCTGGGTGCTTGCTGTGAACCTTTGGAGCATATCCCAAATTTAATGGAATGGTTTGCTCTGTCCAACAGAGAGTGAGGCTGCCAGAGGCCAGGAATGGGAAAAGAAATGTGGTGGATGTGGGTTGGTTTTCAGAGACTCCATAGGAAAAAAAGGGTTGGGAAGCTCACTGGAGTCATGAAAGTTGTCCTGAGAGATGTTGGAGGGAAGAGACTGAAACAAGAGGAGTTCAAAATTAACAATACTGTTTTGTCTACCTTGGAAATGGAAATTGCCAAATCTTTTCCACTCTCTTGATGAGAGAAATGGATTTGTAAAGAATTCTTAAAACTTAACAGGGAGGTCACATAGTTTTGTTCATCTGTATGCAAACACTGAGATAAGGTGTGCTGGCTTAGGAAGGCCATGGAATAGAGATGACATTGTTGAGAGAGAGACTGAACCAGAAACAACTTTTAATAAGTTTCAAAATATAGACTTAAAAAGGAACAGATATTTTAGAGAATTAGAACCAGGAAAGATGTATTATAACAAGACTACTTGAGGAAAAAATATAGGAGATTAATGTTAGAGGTAATAACAGCATTGTGTGGCAAAAGCTAGTAGGATAAAAAACATTTATAAAGTATTGTAACCAAGAAAAACATGAATATTCTGATGGAATAGCGTTAAGTTTTACATCTCTCGTGTCTTACTACCCATCAAGACTAATAATGGAATAAAATCTTTTAAAACACCTCTCAATTACCCCATCTCTGTAAAAACTAGGAAAACCAACATCTTAAATTGCTTTTAGTGGTTTATTAATGAACTTGGTGAGCTATTAAAAGAGCAATATTAGCACTCAGACATTGGTTGTAATGGTAAAACACCACTGATGAAAATGTTATGATTTATTGATGAAAAATGCAGGTTAAGGTTGGAACTAACAAACTGTGTAACTGTTTCTGGGTTATTTTCCTGCTCTGATTTTTTCTGTCCCTTGGGAGCTGAGGCATGAAAACTGAGTGAGTGTGTTTGGGTGGGAGCTGCTCACATGTGTGGATCAAAGGGATGGCTCTGAAAGCCTCACTCACCCACTGGCACTGGGGCACTCTGTCTCCAAAGGCAGCTTGGAATTCTGTCTTTGCAGTGGTGGTATGAAATTATTACCGACAATAAACAAAGAAATATTTTTTTTCAATTTTGTAAAAACTATGAATCGAAGTTTTCTGAGGTTCAGTGGTATTTTTCAGGAATGCATATGTATCAAAATAAGATTATTCAGTGCTTTGTCTACTTTTTCAGCTTTTTTCTGGTCCAAATTAATGTTGTTTTTGTCCTTATTGCAGAATCAGTCTGACTAATATCATAAAAGAACTGGAGTTTTTTGTATTTTAAGGCATGCAATTTACTAGCTGGTATATTTACGCAGAACACATAAGATTATTATTAGAAGCCAATAGATTCAGGATTTATTTGACTCTTTTCTTTTTTGCTGGCAAGACAGTTGTAGCAATATTAACAAGTAATTATATTATTTATAATATTAACAAGTATTATGTATGCTAGAGATTTCAGGAAGTGCTGTCTTAGTGGATGCTGATTTATTCTTGATTTGAACAGATTGTACTGTAAGGTAAGGATTTGAAATTGATTCTCGTGTGTCTCTTCCAACTCTGGATATTCTCTGATTCATTTAAAGAGAGATGGACTTGCTTTGTTTGCATTTCCTTGATCCACTACAGGATTGGGTCTCAAGCAGTTCCTTTTGTGCATCAGAATCAAAGGAAATGCATAATGCTACTCAGATGCAGCAATTGTAAACAGTTGTTTGAGAGAATTTGAGAGAAGCCATGCTACACTTTAAGGTGGTCATTACATGACAGCAGCTGGAAATGCTTATTTTCCTGGTGGTGTGCTCTGAAATAATCAAAGCATTACTTTTGGAGTTATTTAATGTGATGAAAACCCTACAAAAAACCCATCAGTGTAGTGGAAGTAGATGGAGAAACACAGAGCCCTTGAGGTTGTGCTGCAAAGAGTTATGTGCTTCAAAACTGGGAGTCCAACAAATCCATCATAGAGCAGGGAACATTAAAAACTACCTTTCTTGCTAAAAAAGCAAAGTAGCCCCATCACCTACTCTGTTGTTCCTTTCCACTCCAGCCTGTGCTTTGGAGAACAAGTCCTGTTCCACTTTGCTCAGCTGGATCCCACACCCAGCAGAGGTTTTAGAAGGTTTTTCATCAAGGCACACACTAAAGCCAATCCTTTTTGCTTACAGCTTAGAGTCCTAGTTTCATGGAAGTCAGGGTCTGTTTTTTCACGCTCTCTGGGCACTCTGATCTTCTTTCCAGCCTCCTCTTGAGAGGTTACCATTGCACTTGTCTGAGGAGGCAAAAAAGATAAAGAAAAATATTATTCTGATTTGTATAGAGCCAAGATCATTTCTGTTGATTGCTTGGGGGCTTTAGAGAACCTTCCACAGTTCAGGGTATTTCTGGGTCAGTGATTTTTCTATTTGGATGGTGGAAAGTGTATAGACATATGCTCCAGTGCTTTTATATTGTGTTTGCTTCTGTTTCCTCCTAGGCCTCTGAGAAAGAAGCTGAGGGATGTTTGGAGCGAAGGCTGGAACTTTTCTGTGGAGTTGACATAGTTAGGCACACACTAATAAGGACTTACGATAGAAAGCTCCCTGAAAGAAAATTAAAATTATGTTTATAGAAGCCCACAATGTGTATTTCCAGAAGAATTGAGTGAGAGGCTGACTGCAAGAAGATGAGGTAGCCACAGGGCTTCTCTTTTTGTCACTGGGCTTTTCTGTCATGTCTGGTATCTTTGAGCCATAATGAGATGAGATTTTTGTATTTCTCTGTCTTGGTAGGGAATTATGGATGAATTCCAGCTTGTTCTGTGTGTGTTGTGTCTCCTTTTTGAAGGTTGGGTTAAAATGTGCCATTTCTAGGAGTCTTATTGAGGCAGATACTATGGTGACAGCAGTTGCCACAGTACCCTGAGAAGTCTGTAGTCTTCCCCCTCTGTTCTTTCCCCCGTGATACCCTGCAAATTCTTTCCTTTGTTCTTATATTTTGTTTTAATTTAAATTTTATTTTAATATAAATAATATAAATATCATAAATAATATAATATAATATAATATAATATAATATAATATAATATAATATAATATAATATAAATGTTAGATATTATAAATATTATATAATAAAAATTAATTTTTCTTTAATTTTTGTATATGGCATAAAGAGGAGGGAGTAACATGTGATCAATCTGTCAACAATTTTAATAATATATTAATATTCATCCTGTGTCTCTAGATCCTTGTTCTTTGGTTTTGTCATGTACATCTCTGCATGGCAGTGTCACAGAAGTGTTAGCAAACCTCAGCTACATTCCACTGGGGGGTTGATTTATGTTTCACATCATGGCCAAAATAAAGAATGAACTGAAAGCAGAATCCAATGCCATCTACACTTTGGATGTGGTTTTTGGATTGTAGATCTGTGTTGCCAAAAAAAAAACAACCAAACCCACCCCAACAAACCAACTAAAAAAGAAATCTTGTGATAAATTAAAACCCACACTCCTAATTCACTCACTATTGTGTGGTTATACAGGAGCTGGCTGGACACTGACAGTGTGAAAAGCCAAAAAGAACTTTTCCTTGTGAGATCTTTCCAAATGTTTCCCTCAGCTGCTGCTGTAACAATAAATAAACACAGGGCAATAAAAAACAAGGATAAAATGATGGAGCCTAAATCCCTTAATTACAAGGTTTCTATAACAAGTAAGACTATTCAGAAGAAAAGGATTGTGAAAAGAAATCCTCTATTTTTTAGTAAAGGTGCTTCATTCTATGTATAGTACAACCAGTTTTGGAAAGAATGAAATGTAATCTCACCCTGAGAAATGTATGTGATAAATCTTCAGAAAATAGTAAGCCACTGTACATAGGAAAAGTACAGTCTGTGCTTCCAGGGCATTTCCCAAGATAAATTTCCCTCATGAATGAGGTCCTTAGTTGTTGAAAGGAATCTAAAACAGAAGACACATCAGGTCTTCCAAGCTGAAAAGTCCATCAGGGAGTTCATTATTATGCACATAAGATCAGCTCTAAGGTTTAGTCCATGTGTCAGCATTTTTTGTGTAGTAATGTTTGCCCTGACTTTGGTCAGCTGCATAAACTTAAAACCAATCTATAGATGTGGTGAATTTGAACACCAGAAGGAAGTGGGGGTTTTTTTAGGGTTTCTTTTTCTGGTAAAGAAAGTGGTCAACCTTATTGTTCTGTGTCTCAGTAAAAAAGAATAAACCCAAAGATATGAAGGAGGTTATCAGTGGTAAATGTTGGCCACCTTTTGGCCATGGTAATAATTATGAAGCAGATTAAGAATTTGTTTCTGGCATCTGACCAGGATTCAGGATTGCAGCATTTCCCAATTTCTATTTCTCACTAAGCAGAGTAGTCCTGTCTCCTTGATTTCAGGGGAAATGAAGACTATGATGAGATCTGCAGCAAAAGCAAAATTGGGTTAGAATGATAACCTCCACTTTACTCACTTGGAGTGTTTTATATGTGGGATTAAAAGTAAAATATGATCAGTCTGATCTGGGCTGAGGTAATACATAATTTCCAGTTTGGCCTGACTTGACTTTGAGCACCAGTATGCAGCTGTGGTTGGAAATGTGCAGTAACAACCATGTGATCAGTAATCATTTGCTGTTTACAGATGATCCAAGTGCAGCTTTGATATCCAGGATTTTTTCATGCTATCATGTAGAACTGTGTTTGTAGAGAACTGCTGGGAGCTGTCCTTGCTGTGGAAGGCACCTTGTCAGGACTCATGGCTGACAGCAGGGGATATCTGATGTTATCAGAACATTTAGGAGCTGGTACCCCTGGGTGTGCTGCACAGAAAAGGGCACACCATGGCCACAGGTTGTTTTTCAGCCTTTAAGGCTGTGTTGCAGATACTTTGCACTACCTAGAAAATACATCTAGAAAAACTGTGAAAATAAGAAAGGTGAATGCATAGGAGATTTCTAGGTAATAGTAATACTGGAAGTAGCAGACAGAAAACATTGCAAGCTACCTTTTATTTTTATACAATTGTAAAGCAAATTTGTGTGTGTTCATTTCTGCTCTTAGTTGGTCCAAACAAGGCAGCAGTGTTTTTATTTTGTAATGAAGCATAATTCATCATAAAGTTTGTCTTAAATACCTATTTCAGATTGAATTCTGTAAGTCTTTGCTCCTGTATTTAAATGCACTCAACTGCATTTTAAACTGTAATTCTTTTGATATTTTAGTTTACAAAGGTTCTACCCCCTCTCTCTCCTTTCTTCACCATCCCATCCATTTCCTTGCTGCTGATTTCTTGATGAGCCAGTGCAGCTCTTCACAAAGAAAAGAGACAAAGGTTTTCCTGTTTGTTTAATGGCAAGGTGTGGAGGAGCAGCACAGAGGTGGGAGGAGGCAGAAACTAGGCAGGTGTTCATGAAATTGTTGTAGGGTTGCAGCCAAAGGTTCCTGAAGAGCTGCTGAGCTTGTCTAAGAACTCACTCCCATCCAAATCTTGACTTCCAGCAGGAGCCCAGCACCCTCCCTTGAGCTATTTCTCTTGCTTGTCTTCTCCTGAAGGAGCTGGTTGATCTTCCTGGCTGGTAGGAGATAAAGAGAGAAAAATAAATGTTTTTTTTTTGCTTTGCTAACAAGCTGAACTGACCTGCTGAGGGTTCAAACAGCAGGGCTGCAAGAAGGGACCTCGAGGAGAATGTGTGGCCAGGAGGGAAAGAGCAGCAAACCCTTCTCAGAGCCTGCAGAGCTTCACGTTGTGAAGCAGCCACAGAACCCAGCAGAGCTGATCTCATGGCCTGCTGCCACCAAACCATCCAGCCAAGATCCTCTTCCTCTCACTTCCCTTTTTCTCTCTCCCTTTTTGCCAGCTTAGCAAACTGAGTCAGTCCAGTTGGAGCTGAAGGAGAGCCAAAAGCAGTGCCAGGGAGGGCTGGGCATTTGGGGCCAGGGAGAGGTGCTGGGTATGGGGACGTGGGGCTGCTCTTCCCCTTTTGTCTGGGTCAGTGCTGCCCAACTTTCAATCAAATCAGCCTGACAGGAGTTAGTTATTTATCCAATTTCACTTTGCTTTGCTTTGGTGAATAGTCAAAGTGATCAGCACCTCTTACTTGCCTCTCTGTCTAATGTCACCAGGTCCTGTCACTCTCACCCTCTAACAATGGTTTTCAGTTCTTATACTCACCCTAGATATACATCAAGAACCAGAATAAAGCAAATTTGTTCTTAAAATTACACTTGACCGTTGCAGCTGATCTGACGTATTGTTTATGCACATTATTTGAAGGCAAAAAGGAAGGAAATTAAATCTCAATTCACAAATATATGAATATAAAGTTCTGCTTTTGTTTTAGCATTGTATTAATGGTGTGAGATGGAGCAGTTAGGTGAAGGGTGTTCAGAGGAAGACTTAAAAGTCATATATATATAAAAAAAAAAAGTTTAAACCAAGCTAGTATCTATATTTAAAAAGAAAAAAAGATAACCTATATGTTTCAACTTCCTGTTTAAAAGGACAGTCTGGCAAAGCCAGCAGAGGCAGGGAGGATTGCTGGTGATGGTGACTTTTCTAACAGGTTGTTTATACAGTAAAGTACCAGGCAAAAAATGACTGGGAATTGTGTATATATTTCAGGAGAACACAGGGGAGTGGTTCCTGTACAGCCAGTCTTTCAGAGTAACTGATAATGGTTTTTAATGTCTTTTCAAAATATCATATCATATATAAAACATACAATATATGATTTGTAGGTGGACAGAGCATGTTGTGTTTCTTTGCTGCTGCTTATGGGACAGATTTCTCTGCAATGCCAACTGTTTGTCTGGCTTCACTTTCACAATTCTGTTTCTCTGAAGGCTTCCAGCAAGACATGAGCATCCCTTTCACAGAGAAACAAACAGCACAAGGCAGATTCCAGGGCTGGGGGAAATGTCCACCTTGAGTTTTAGCCACAGGAGGATGTGAGGGGTTTTCACAAGTGAAGTGAGGTGGGCAGGGATCTAACAGAGCATTTTCAGCCCTTTTGCTCTGGTGTGTGGGACACTTTGAGCTGGCAGTGGGGATGTGTCTGAATTTACATTGAATTTTTATTCTTGCACTCTGAGTGAAACCTATCTGACATTTGTCTATTGAAAAACTTCAAAGGCATCACCCACACAAGTGTTTTTCCTTTTCTTTTCCTCAGTTTGAGCTGATCCTAGCTTGATGTTAGCTGCAACTCAGGCGTTTTCCCATGAGTTTTGGTTCTGTTCTTGAACAAGCAAATATGAAGAAAACACCTCTTAAAGGGCAGATATCTTTATTAACTGCTAGCAGAGATTGCTGCTGATGCAGAGGAATAAAATGCATACTATCAGTTCATCTTGCAAATAAATTGATCACCTCCATGTTACTGAAATACCTCTAGGCATTCAATTGATTTATTCACAGATAATCCAAACACATGCCCTTAACATTAGTTTTAATCTATTCTGTTTATTTCCTACCAATTCCTACTTCATGCTTATTTGGCATAGGAGAATTTAACTGCTCCTTGTTAGGATATCAGTACTTACATCTGGAAATTCAAGTGATTACTGTGATTTCTCCCTTCAGAAAATAAATTGTAATTTGGCTTTAATTTTGTTAGGGGGTGTAGAAGATGTGAGTGCTCAGTGTGCCCTCCATTAGACCAATGCCCCTGGATTAAATCAAAAGTACCCATTTTGAGAAGCTTCTGGGGGAAATTGTAGAGCTAATTTGAAGTAAGTATTTGGGGGGAAAGGAAAAGTGAGGTATTTCATGCAATAGAAGCTTAGTCTTACCTAACAAAATGGATTTTCAGAAAATGGAAGGGATCAAACTCTAATGAAATGAACCAATCCCTGCCTTCCTAATCTATGGAATTTTAATTTGCTTGTTTAGAAAGCATAACAGTGGTTATAGAAACATGCATTTAAAAGCACTTTAAAATCACCAGGGCATCTAAAGACTTTGAGACACCTGTAGTCCCTGAATAATACTAATTGATATCTGTGAAGACTTTATGAAATCTGCACAAAAGATAGAATTTTGAGTGGCTTAAACCTTTATTTACAATTCAATACTGACAAGAAGTTGCTGAAGTCTCTCTCCTCCCTCTGGTTTCTCCCCTTTAACCTCTGAATTACTGAACTGGATCGAAATGTATGAATCAATTAAACATTGGTGAGAGCTTCAAAGGCTCTAACAAAAGTCAGAGGTGCACACTGAAATTTCTAAGAGCTTTTCTAACTTTCTTAGAGCTCTTCAAAAATCAAAAGCAAATTATATTTCTGCTTGTATCCAGGGTAGTACTGAGCCTAGTGTCAAGATAAAAAATCCAAACAACTGGAGGCAGCTGATGCAGTTCTGTACCTGCAGCACTG
Organism: Ammospiza nelsoni; assembly: GCF_027579445.1. Classification (NCBI taxonomy): domain Eukaryota; kingdom Metazoa; phylum Chordata; class Aves; order Passeriformes; family Passerellidae; genus Ammospiza; species Ammospiza nelsoni. Next base: position 5,773,164 of record NC_080651.1, read on the forward strand.
GGTGTTTTGTGTGTACATATATACACATAAATATGTGTCATTTCAGGTACACAGCAAAGCTATGGAGTGTATTTACTGGGAAACTGGGAAAATTTCCCAGTAAATACTGGGGAAATAAGTATTTGCAATGTTTTCTTTCAGATAGAATAGGATGAAAAGTAGAAGAGAAGTAGCAGGAAGTTGTGCAATGTAGGTGATGATTTGGAGGTATTCAATCTGACAGGAGAGAATAATTTCAGTTAGGAACTACTATTATAGAAACTTTAGACATTGACACTGTGTGTGTCACCTCACTGATTACTGGTAATGGCTCTTGTCATATTTTTGGCAATGTGCAAAATAATGCCTTTTCCTCTTAAATGCTGTGTGTGTAGAGCAGAAGACAAAAGCACTTCTGTGGGTATGTGGCTCTTGTTTACTTTCTTCCTAACAGCTCTCTAATTAAATTCTTCTTCTGGTTATGCTGTGCAGGCAGCAGAACATCAGAATTACTGGATATGTTTATTCTGCTACAGAAACTTTGGGCTGTTCCAGTCAATTTATTTTCTCCTCAGTTTTACTTATTCCAACTGTTGTTTCTGTGATTGTAGCTATGTAGAATCCAAAGCCAGGCCTTGAGGATCTGGCTGTTGTGCATTCTAATGTCCTTCTCATGTCTCATTCCCACAGGAAGGAGGCACCTCTGCATTTGGGGTCTATTAAAATATTGTACTTTTTCGTGGGACATGGTTTGACTGGGTTGTTAGAGTGAGTGATGGCCATATTGGCTTTCACTGGGCAGCACAAGAAAGTTCTGTATGGATTTTAAAATAGTAATTAATCTTGTAAGTACTCATAGAAGCCTTATTTGGCAGCTCATTGTTTAAATCCTTTAATCTTGGGAATTTGCCCTTATGTTAGATTTTCAGCAAAGCTCTTCTCCTGCAGTTTGTGCTGTTATTTTAATATCATCACAGCTTGAGGTGCCTTATTACATAATCCTGTATTAAAAGCACTCTTGGAAATGCATTTCTGTGCATGACATTTTTAATTTGAGCTGACTTCTTCAGTTTTGTATTGGGGAAAATGATGGAGCATGATCTGATTTCCATCACTAAACTGTGGCAGGGAGATGGACAAGCAGAACACTTCAGTGTGCAGGGTTCACAATTGTAGCAAAAATTAAGGATGGATTAAGGCAAGATGCACAGCTCCAGGTGAGGAGCTTGTGTGTGAGTCCCAGGTCAATCACCTGTGAGAAAACCTGGGAACTGCCATGGGGGGTCAAGGGTACAGAACAACTTCTGTAGAATCATCAAATCCTGGGATGGTTTTGGTTGTAAGGGGCCTTAAAGCTCATCCACTTCCACCCCCTGCCATGGGCAGAGACACCTTCCACTGTCCCAGGCTGCTCAGAGCCCCATCCAGGTGCCCTTGGACACACCCAGGGATGGAGGAGCCACCTCTGCCTCTGCTGTGTGGTTGGTGCTGGAGATTTCTGAATTTCACAGGCTCAGGACTGGGAGTGCTGCCTCTGCCTGCTGGTGAGGTGGGTGTAAGGACACTGATGTTCCTGTGACAGTTTAAAAAACTTGTCAGATGCAAATGGATCATGTTTTCAGCTGGGAATGGCTGATGTGGCTACCTACAAAATGTGTGTGCCTTACAGAGATAAGTGAGCAGATGAAAACGCAGTTCAGTCTTGTTGAGCCCACTTGGGGCTTTTCATCTGCTTCAAAATGCTTTGAATGGAGACAAAGACTGGACGTATGAAGGTTTCCCATTATTAGTTCTAGTAGTTTATCTGAATTTTCAGGTGGATGAAGCTGATTATTTGTTGTTGACAGAAGGACTGTGTAGGGAACTTGTCCTAACAAGCAGTAATTGTGTGATTAGGAGAGTTTAATAAAGAAGAGGAATTCTGATTCATTCATAGTACTTGGATTGTTGACAGTTAATGTCATTTTCATTGAATGAAATCTATCAGTGTTGCTTATATTTTCAAGCTATTTGCAAGTGCTGGTATTCTGAAGCATTATTGTTTGCATCTAAGACCAAAGTTAAGACCTGAAGAGATCAGGAAATATTCCTAAAATATTAAAATTTGATTTTAATATCTCAAATTTAGATACTCTGTAGTATGATTAGACTGTAGAATTACAGAAACTTTTTTGCTGAGAAATAATTCACATTTTGAAAAGGGCATTTGGTAATTTCCATTGTTATGAACTGTTATAATTATTTTCATAAATGAAAGTGGACAGCACTGATGTGTTTATAGTCACAGATATGTTACCAGTGTAACTTGTTTTATTCACACGTTGCATTTCTTTGCTTTGGCAAGAGCAGTGCAGGGCCCTAGAAATCATCTATTACTTTGGAAGGGAATAATACAAAATATAACTTGTGTTATACAAGATTTCTTTTCCAAGCAAAAGTTTTCTAAGATAAAAATTGTGATCACTTTCAGCTTATAACTGTTAAGATAAATATTGTAGCTTTCATAAGGAAAAAATAAACTATTACTAAAATAGAAATGTAACCAATACAGATGTTGTTATTAGTCCAGGATCTTTACCATTTATATGTTTATAGCTATGTAGGACCATTCTTTGTCTATTCAAAAATAATCTTCTGATTCAGATAATAAAATTATGAATCTCTAATTGTACCCTCTGCCTCCACATTAGATAAAATTAAGTTATTTTTTTTACTGGGGTCTATTTCTTGGTCAGGCATATAAATTGACTGTCAAAACTGAGCACTTCCATTTTGACAGGAAACAGTTTTCTTCTAATGAAACATAATTTATGATATAAATACATGCTGAATCAGGCATTGTAATGCAGATGACCTAGTGGCCCTGTATGATTTCTGAAGCTGGGCCTTGAATACAAGTTCTTACTTTAAAAAGGGAGGGAAGAAGGGCAAACTGGGGAGAAATTCCCACAGCTCAAAATATTTCTAAAGCTGCCTAACAAAGCAGCTTTAACTCTCTGTATAAAGCTTTCTCTAAGCAACTTGGTGGGTCTGGCATAAGTATCAACTTTGAACAAGATTTTAATTTCTAATCTCTTTTCCTGTCTCAATACTGAATTATGTTCAGAGTTTTCAGATCATGCTTGCCACAGTGGGGCAGGGGGAAGCTGCCAAAGCCACAGGGAGAACTCTGTATTGATTACTGAGAGCAGGCAGACTTCTGACCTGCTGGAATTGCACTGGAACCACTCGTGGCAGTGGCTCCTAAGAGAAATAAAATATTTACCTCATCTCTTGAAGTGATACTTTATTTAAACTATTCTCTTTTTAGATCCTATTCTTGTATCACAAACTTCTGTCATAGGTTAGGAAATACATGATGGATGCAAATAGTGCAAACAAAAAGTGGGGTTTTGGAACGTGAGGTGTGCACTTTTATTGTTGACTTTTTCTGTCATTGCCACTGGATCTTTAGATTCAAAGTCTTATGGTGTCAGTTTGAAACAGAACTTCTACAGTTGGGTCTTGTTGCTGCAGGTATTTTCCTATCCAGAAACACAGAGGTCTCATGGCCAGCCTGACATCTCTGAAATGGGTCCATGGGCTGTGGGATGTTTGCTAGATAATCACAATTAGTTTGTTAGATAATCACAATAAGGGTGTATGTGCACTGTAAGTTAAGCACAAGGTGATGTCACCTCATGCCTGTTTGTTTCAGTGGTCACTCAAGTGATCTGAAGGACCAAATGGTTTCTCCACTGCAAGAAAATGCAGTTTTCTTGTCCAAGTTTTAAGGAGATTGGAGAAACTGAGCCCAGGACAAGTTTTACAGGGAAACTTCAAACAATGCATATCCAGAAATCAGCTTTTGATGGTGTAAAAGACACATTTTCAGCACTTTGTGAGTGTAGTCTGCTTTCAGGCTGTTGGAACTGTCTGAATTGTACAGGTGGTTATATCCCCCACTCTGTTCTGATTCCTAGCTGAGACTTTCATTGGCTTCTTTGTATAGTTCATTTAACAAGTTTGTTCCTCATAAACAAGATTGTGGCTCTCACTCCAGCTGTCACTGCCCAGAAGCTTTTTACAAAACACAACTAACTAAGTCATTAACATAACTCAAAACATTAACATTTACTTTCTTAGAAGTGCAAGGCAGGAAGTGATGGGGGCCTTTTTCCCCATCAGCATTTGCTATCCATCTTGTCTGTGTACCTCTGCAGTCATGTGCAAGTATCAGCTCTTGAAAAGACTTGAAAAAAAGGCATCAGTATTGGAAATGAATTATAAAAACTGTCAGCTTTTCTGTGTATCTTTCTTTAAAGTATTAGTTACTGATCACTGGGAAAGCCTGGTTAATCTGCTGAGTGAGATCAAAAGGAAAAATAAACTTCAGTTCAATTTAGTGCTGCCTGAGATTTATGGATCCTGTGCTGCTCATGTCTGGTTTTTAACCTGTAACTCTAGAATTTGGCAGGCTGTTTTCTCCTTAGAGGTCTGCTTGCTGTCTGGTGAAACATCATTTGGGCAGCAATAAAGTCAATGTAGCAAGGACAAGTGCAATTTCCCCAGCTTATTTTCTTTTCTAAACAAAGTGATAAAATATAATAAATCCCAGTAAATAAACTATTAAATGGAAAAAGGGATATTGAAGGGGTGTTTTTGTGGGTGTCCTCTCTGCAGTATTAATGTGTAGGATTTTTCTCCCTGTGGGAAGAGAACTGGTTCAGTTCAGTGTGTTCTGTGTGTAAGGCTCTTGTTACAGAAGATGTTCTTCCAGCAGTAAGGGCTGTGTTTGGGGCTCAGCTTGGTGCACAGCTGGTCTGTATGAAATTATTGACAGCTCTGTAGCCCAGTTGTTTCATTGCTGTTTCCTGCAAGAGACAGATTGGGTTCACCAGCTTAATCCCCAAACATGTGGTCCATATTCAAATACGAAATGAGGCGGAACTGTGAACAAGCTTTGTGTTTGCTTGGATTTATTTTGGTATATTAAAATCTATATTCTCTGCAAGTGCATCCTCTGGGACCTCTTCCTAAGCAGCTACTGTGACCCTGATTTCAGACCAATATCCCAATTCCTCCATCCAGGGGAGGGGGCGATTCCAGGCTGGACCTTAACCTTGGAGCAGATTCCATTGAGAGGCAATGTTTATGGAAAGATAAATAGAAACTTTACTCCTCTGTAACTTCTGCTTTCTGTGACACCAAAAAGAGCAAATGTTAATGGCAAGAAGTAATTTTTGATTAATGATTGAAATTGTTCTCTTCATCTTCCATCTATTGGATGAAATCTCTAAAGGAGATTTTTGCTGTATTCTAATAGCATCTACAGCTGGGCAAAGAGTGAGAAAATGTATTTACAGGTTTCTATTTGATGTAGCCTAATTTAGGATGGATGTAGGAAATTCATCAGTTAAACAGTGTAGATTAAATTTAAAACAAATCCACATGTTTTAGTCTGTAAGTGCAGACATTTATAAAATAAATTGGTGTATCATGTTACTTTTGTTTTCTTTAAAATGACTTCATGTGAATTAGACTTGAGTGTGGAGTTATGTGTTAGAACATGTTGAAAGGTATTAGCCATACACACAGCATCACCTCCTTTGGGTTGTGTAGATGGGCAAAATTTGGGGTGTTCTGAACTTTTGTTGTGATGGGACAAGCTGATGAAAGCAACAGATATTTCTTGTCACACTCTAATTTCTTTACCCGTGCAAAATCTGAAGGTTTTTCTACTTAAAGCATCAAAGGAAGCAAAGCCAAGCCATTGCTTTTCTTGCTGTCCCCAGCCCTGTAGATTTTTCAGTCCTATCTACAGTTTTTGGGAGCTGCCCAAAGGCCTTTCACAGGGTGCTTTAATTTCCACCCCCTTCTCCCCTGCTCCATTTCTCTCCTTATCTCTCCTCATTTTGCTTTAGTTATCTGTTCCATACTGAAATTTCAGTTTTATTTGGTTTTGCTGGATAAAGGTCAACATCTACAGTTGTCATCTTGAGGAGATTTTGGCCACCTGCACCTGGGCAGTGTTTGGGCATTTTTGGTGTGGGGCATCTGCAGAGGAGGCTGAGGGCATATCCAGCAGAGCTGGATTTTAGTCTTCTTTAATCTTTGACTTTTTTTTTGTAATCCTTCTTGTGATTATTTTTCTTATCTTCCCAGAGGACACTGATGTTTTACCTTTTCAAACACAAGAAGCAAAATTTATGTTCTGTTACCCAGTGATGCTCTTTGATCAGAAGATTGTGTTAACAATTTCTCTTAATTTTGAGACTTGGAGAGAAATGCTCAAGGGTGACATAAATAATCTGTGAGTTTCAAGAGCCTTTCTTTTAAGTATTTTCTCCCTACAGTATAGAAACTTGTGATCTGTCATCAGAATGTGAGTTATTTAATGGAGTTTTTTAGCACAATGTTGTGTCTTTTGCTGAATTTAGGGGGAAGCCATTTACTCCTCTTAACTGAGGACAGAATGTGTAGTCATGCTTTTCTTCACTGCCATTAGCTGCTAACAAAATACCTTCAAATATTTGCAAACACTCAGAACCAGAGCAGCATTGCCCTTTGGTTAAGAAGTTTTTTCATGTACAAATCAAGGTGCTGGGTCTGGCTGGACTGCAGTTCCCTTTCCTCACTGTTCTGCTCTGATAGCTGGGCTGGTTTGGGCACCACAGCAGTGATTTGGCTGTCACGCACATCTTTTATGAAAAATCCTTTCTTTACGATTTTTCCTCCTGAGAAGCTGGGAGGCCTCAGGAACAAAATGTAAACAATGATTATCTGCTGCTGTGGAATGCAACAGGTGCATCTGTGATTGGTCTCATGTGGTTGTTTGTAATTAATGGCCAATCACAGTCAGCTGGCTTGGACTCTCTGCTCAGTCACAAGCTTTTGTTATCATTCTTTCCTATTCTATTCTTAGCTAGCCTCATGATGAAATCCTTTCTTCTATTCTTTTAGTATAGTTTTAATATAATATATATCATAAAATAATAAATCAGTCTTCTGAAACATGGAGTCAGATCCTCATCTCTTCCCTCATGCTCAGACCCCTGCGAACACCGTAACCTTTGGCCAGGGCTGAGCAGGGGTCCCAAATTCCTGCAGGGCTGGGAGGGGACATGGCCAGGACACCCAACCTTGGCTGAGCCCAGGGATGTTCCTGCAGTGTGGTGGCACCTTCAGTGACATCTCCCTGAAAGGTGCCTGTGCTCAGCTGGGGCTGGGCTCTTTCTGCAGCAGCACTGACACAGCCAGAGCACACAGCCTCAAGCTGCAACAAGGGAAATACAGGTTGGGTATCAGGAAAAAGTGTTTTACAGAAAGGGTGATAAAGTTCTGGAATGGCTGCCCGGGGAGGTGGTGGAGTCCCCATCCCTGGATGTGTTTAACAAAGCCTGGATGTGGCACTGGGTGCCACGGTTTAGTTGAGCTGTTGGGGCTGGGTTCATGATCTTGAAAGTCTCTTCCAACCCAGTGATCCTGTGATAAAAGCCAGAGGAAAGAAAGAGGACATTGGTTATTAAGGCATTTGTTCTCCACAGCAGCCTCTCTATGTACTGAGGCCCCAGGAAGCAGCCAAACATTCCCTGCTACTGGCATATGGATAATAAATAATCTTGTTTGATATTTTTTAATTTGCTTCCATGCTCAGCCTTCACTTTTTGTTTTTATTAAACTGCCTTTATCTTGACCCATGAGCTTTCCATCTTGTTTTCTCCCCCATCCTGCTGAGGAGGGAGGTGAGAGTGGCTTGGTGGCCACCAGGGTCAGTTTTGCACGAGGGCTGCACAGCCTTGGAGCTGTGGGACATGGGCCAGTGGCTTTCAGGACAATTCCTCCTGTTTATGAAAAGCTGCAAAAATGGCAAAGTAATGCTTTGCTCCAGCTGTTGAAAATGAATTAGAGCCCAGGCCCACACAGTAGCAGAGGATGCATTTCTGCATTTCCACAATTACTGTAAAGCTGTGGGGTCCATTTGCTGTCTGAGGGATCATCCAGGAGCTGGGAAACATTATCTGGATTGGCTGAGACTGGTTTTAAAACTGCATGCTCAGGAATAGCTTCAAAAATACATCATAAATGTTTCCACTCTCTCCTGCTTTAGAAAGCCTTGCTTTCCTGGTTTTGTCCAGGGAATGGTTTATTCTGGCTAAATGGAAATGTTTAGAACACGAAGGACATTCCTGACAAGATTATGTTTTTTAATATGAAATGGATTTGGATTGGAAATTCTTTTGCTGTTTGAAATGTTGATGTTTAGAATCGTGGCTGGATTTGTGAAGCAGCTGCAGTGCTGAGGGTATCCTGAGTTTGCAGCGGGCTAATGAGAAATTATGTTGAATTGGACAATACCAATTACTGACCTTATTAGTCTTAGCAATAGTAAGTCTGTCTTAGAAAGAAAAGAAATTATGTTTAGAACAATATAGAATGACAAGGCTATTGTGACAACAGGTGATAAAACTGAAAAATGAGTGAAACACTGAGCTTGTCAAAAATATGCATTGTTTGATTCAAAAAGAACATTGACCCAGACATATTTACCAAAAATGAAAGGAATTAAATATGCTTGAAAAGCAAATTTTTGTATCAATGTTCATCACTGAAAAACTTCATTTGAGATTTAAAAGTTGGTTCCCTCTGCTAAAACACTGCAGTGTAAAAGAAACTTCTCTCAATGTACCCATTCTGCTTCGATAGCACTTCTGATTTATACACAGTTTAATGCAGAAAACATTGAGTTTTTTCTAAACCACTACCACAGCTGGAGTAATTTGCAATTCCTGTGAAGTGCCATGATTAGCAGAAGCATGGGTTAGGGGGGAAAGCATGCTGGTTTTAACTTGAATAAGCTGGTTTAAATCACTATAGCTCTCCTGACAATGCTCTGTGTAGCTCCAAAGACAAACTAACACCTTAAGGTACAAATGTTTTTATTTTAACTAGAATTTCGTTAACTAATTCCATTGCATTACAGCTTGTATTAGTGTACTTCTGCCAGAAATACTTAGATCATGACGCTGATCTTAAAAGTTTCCTTTCGTTTATTTACTTCAATTTGTGTGAAGAGGTGAGAGGTCTCAGGGTGCAGCAGAAATGAGAGAGTCCAGGGCTGGTGGTTGTTGCCCAGCAAATGCTGTGTGTCCTTCTGAATGTTTGACTGTTAGACTGAACAATATTTAAACAGAATTCAAAGCCCAGAACAGCTGTGACAGCAGAGGAAGTTTTGAGTCTTCTCCATTTTTTTTTCTTTTATTCTTTTTTTCTTTTCTTGAAGATCTTGTTATATCCTTTTTCTTTTTCTTCAAAGGATGTCTGGTTTGTTTTGTGTTACCTGAAGGGAAGTCTGGAGAATTTGACTGTGAGTGTCATGAGAGGCAAACTGCTCCCAGTGCCATCTCATCCATGGTGCCACTGCTGTGGGAGCAGGCAGGATCAGGGTTAGCCTATTTTTTAAGTCTCACCATTTTTCATCCCTTTTTTCCTTTAAATGCTGCTTTTTTTTTCTTTCTCCTTTTAATCTTAAAACAATTTTTCTGGAGCAGAATAACACACATGCAGCAAAATTAGTGTTCATAAATGTCTCAACCTGGCTAAATATTTGAACATGGTTTGGGATGTGCAGTGGGGGCCTAGTGGAATTAGCAGGGATGAGCCAAGGGAGAGGATGTGCAGAAATCTATCCAGGCTGAAAGCTTGCAAGTTGGAAACTTTACAACTTGGAAACTGAGAATAAGCCCAGCCTGTCACTGAAACATCCAAAGTAATATGATGAGGCTGAGTAAAACTTGTCCAATCATCTTTTGATGGTGACAAAATAAAAGTGGCTGTTATTTTTTGACCAAGCTTCTCAAAGTGGTGGTCAATCCTCTGAGTGTGTCAGTGTTGAAGAGATTTGGACAGTGTCCTAAAAACCATTTTTTAACTTGGTCAGCCCTGAAGTGTTCAGGCAGTGGAGGATCTTTGTAGGTCTGCTCCAGCTCAAGCAGTGTATTTATTCTATTTTGCTCAGTGTGTATAAAAATGGGATTTTTTAAATTGCAGCTGTGCTTTAAAATATTTATAATTCCTTAAAAATGTTCAGGTAAGGTCTTGATGTCCAAATGATTTGGGCTTTGGGCAGGCCATTGCAGCAGAAATGTTTCTGTTCTGGGTGTGGTGGCAATGAGCTTTATCCCAGTGATGAATTAATGTTGTTGACTCCGTGATGTGGTTTAGGGGGTGCCTAATGCACCTCCTCCCCTCCCAGAGCTCCTCTGCCTGCCTGCAGGGATCCTGTAGGTGCAGCAGAGGTCTAGGATGGATCAGAAATACAAATATCCCATCCCATGTGCACTGGATGCAGCAATTCCACTGAAGTCAGCGAAGGTAGTCCAGATTTTCACTGATATAAGTGGAAACAGAACCATCTCCCATTGAACTAAAACACTGTCCAGCTGCTTGGTAACACTTCTAACTTTACAGTTTGCAGATACTGTATATAAACCTGGTTTATGTCTTTCCTAAGTGGCAGCTGGTATAAACACAGCATCGTGGTACAGCATGAAACATGTGAGAAGTTCCCCTTGGAAGTGAAGGGAAGAGGTTTTTATAAACAGCCCAATTCACATTCAAGTGCTTGAAGTGTCACACTTGCTGCAGTGCTGAAATCTTGGCACTCCTGGTGCAGGGAAGCACCAAAATTGTGTGGATGGACCATGGAAATTCTTCCCTCTGCTCCTCTGCTGCTGGGATCTCTGAAATGCGAGGGAGGTTCTGATCAGCCTGAGGGTATTTTATTTCTCATCCCCATGGCATTTTACAGCACAAACAGCAGCAAAAAATCAGAGCATCATGTTCTCTACATCCTCCTAAAATTAAGTTTGCTCATGTTTCACTGAAGTAGGAAAACAAATTGAAATTTTGGCTGAGCAGGACAACTTTCCATGAGAATTAAAGTGGCAATGTCTCCTCTTCATTTGCATTGGCAAGAAGGACTTGCCAGGCAGTATTTTGTATTTTTTCTCTTTAGGAATGGTGTTGCTGAGTTTGGAGGTTTGAGACCAGAGCTGAAATTCCTCTTCTGTGGCTGATTCCTCAGTGACCATCCCTACACCAACACAGACAGGCTTTCAAAGCCCAGTGGGTGTCATTTTTACAGTTTTAGTTGAATTTACAAGTCCTGAAGGCATTAAATCTATTTAATTTTATCATCTCTTGGGAGTATTTGGCAGTATTTAAAGTTGTTTTAAGTTTGGTGGGGGTTTTTTGTGGCTTTTTTGTTGTTGTTTTGTTTGTTTGCAGGGTTATTTTGGGTTTGTTTGTTTTGGGTTTTTATTTTGTTAGTGTTCTTTTTGGGTTTTGGAGTTTCTGGTGTTGTTGTTTTGTTGGGTTTTTTTTTAAGAAGATGTTTTTATCATGATATTGGCTGTTTGGCTAAAATGCTTCAGCCAGTTTGGGAGATCACAGCTTGCTGCTCTTCTCCTGAATTCAAATTAGAAGAGATGACTTGATGCTAGTGGATATGATGTGAGTAACCATCACAACATAAATATCTCTTTTATAGATGAATTAGCCTGTTTTTCAAGAGGCTCATAATTTTTCATCAACTTTTTCCTTAAAAAAAGCTGCTTTTTTCTCCTTCCACTCTCAAAGCAGTTTTTCTGGGGCAGAATAACACATGTGCATGTGTGCAAAATTGCTGTTCATAAATGTCTCAACCTGGCTAAATATTTGAACATTAGCAGCTTGCCTGCCATACATGCTGCTGATGGAATGGTTTCCTGAATCAGATTAAAAGATTATTTCTGAGATTTTGCTGATTTTAGGACTTGGACTTCATTACACAGATCCATCTGGTTCTAGGATTTGTTTTTATGTAGGATCAGCTTGTGGAGTGCAGTTTTGGAAAGTGCAGAGATTCTCATTTCCAAAAAGAAGTTATAATATATATTTTATAAGAAATAGGAATTCATTGTTGATACACTGATTTTACTTAATACAAAGCTAAGTTGGATAAATCCCTATGGGGAAATCTGATTTTACTCCTTTTGATCTTTTTTTTTATGCTGACATTGTACTTGAGTTTCAAAGCTGTAGTTGTTTGTCGCTGTGATAAACAAGCAGCACACACAAAGTTCTTGTTTCTAATTCTAGGGAATTTGGGGCAAATAATCTAAATTCTATGAAGGAATGACAGGGAAATAATTATTATTAAATATTTTTAACCACAGTATTTTTAAGATACATTGTTATTGTGCCTTTTTTTTTTTTTTTTGTGTTACACTACCTTTTCTCAGAATTTGTAGCTCACAGACCTGAAACCTCATTTAAATCTTAATCATTTTTAGCAGGATGTGTGAGACAAACAAGGGTGTTTATGTTGAGTGACCCATGGAGCTCTCAGAGAGATAAATCACAGGAGCTGCTTAGCAGATCCTTCCCAGCTGCTGCTACAGCCATGTTCCAGCACAGCCAAAACTGCTGCTCTGTTCTTCAGTTTTAAATTGCATTAAGTACAATTGTAGCATCTGCTTCCTCCACTGATTTTCAGCTTCTTGGCAAATGAAAAATCAACATTTTCTTTTCTGATTCAGTTGGTTTCCTTTAGATAGTTATTAATAGTTTTTCTCTGATATTATAGCAAGACCCTTTAATGCAGATGCCCTTACTATTTATTGATAGAAAGTACCTACTTATATAGTAGATATCTACTGTCATATAGTAAATATCCACTCTCTTTTTGGTGTGAATATTTCTGCAGAACAGGATAAGATTGTATTTAAAAAAGAATGTAAAAAGTCTTTTTCATATGTGTAGCACAACTGGATTCCTCTTAATTCTTTGATCATTTTAGCTGCACTTTGCTTATTACCAGATTAATGTTTTGTGCAAAAACCATTTTTTTTAGAGGTGATTTCTTAAAAATTTAATTTAATCTTAAGAGAAAAAGAATTCCATCAGTTTGAGGATAATTATAACAGTGAGATTGTAGGAATGCACAGCTCCGTGGGGCTCAGGCAGGCCCTTCAGAGGTGAACTGGCGAATTTAAAGCCCTCTGGAGCTCCTCTGTATTACTAGAGATGCTGCCAGAGACTCTGCAGGGTTCAGCTGCCCCATGGCAGAAATTCTCCCTTGTGGAGAGGGCTGATTGCTTTTTATCTCCACCTTGGGCTGAACCTGGGCCCAAATCCTCCTTATTGTTGATTTTATGTTGTGCCAGTGCAGTGGTACAACATAAATCAACAGTTATCAGTGTGCCTTTATAATTCACACCAACCTCTGCTTGGAAGACCTGAAGCTGTTAATTAGCTTCTTTCTTACCCCTGAATTCTTTAAAAATATTTAAAAATAAAAGTAATAAAAATATTTAATGTGCTGGTTAGATTAAATGACTCTCTGAGCAGTAACTGCTCCAAAGCAGGGACTGGAAATGCCAAGTTCAGGCAGAATTTCAGAATTTTAGGACTGAAAATTTAGGAATTTGAGGAATGAGTTTTAGTTGATGCACACCTAGAGGTACAGTGTGACTTCAGGCTGCCCATGCTGTGAGAGTTTGGAGGTTACACTCAGTCACAAATTAATGAAATGTTGGTCGTGTTTCTGGCTGGGAAGCAGGGGAAGAACCTACAAAATGAAATCCCACATCTAAAGCCATCAAGAAATTATTAGGGAGGCTGAACGAGGAGACTGCAGGGAGGAGGGAAAGCTTTGTAGTGCTCTCAGCTCTGCTTTGTCTCAGACTTTTACAGATTGATGGGCACTTAATTTCTGTCTCTGCAAATGCTCAGGGTTGGTTGAGGTCTTTCCAGCTGTGTCTCCTGCACTGTTGAAAAACAAATTCTTGTAAGAGACCACTGGGTTCTGGATGAATGTATTGAGTCCCTTTCATTACCAAAAATGTGTGTGTGTGTGTGTGTGTGTGTGTGTGTGTGTGTGTGTGTGTGTAAAAGCTGTTGCTGAGGTGATGGGGTTTTTACTCTCAGTATGTATCTATTTCATTGGGAGATAGAAGATTAGAGACAGTGTGCAAAAGCTAAGATCTTAAATGAGAGAAAAAAATCTAATCTAACCTAATATCTTAAATGAGAGAAAGCTGAGATCTTAAATTTCCCCCCTGTAAAATCTGCTGTTACAGCTCCTGCACTAGCAGTGACATTTCTTTTTCTAAATTACATTTTTGTTTTCTGTCTTTGCCTTGTTCTCCCATTCACAGTTTTGAAGGGTTGCAGAACTCAAATCAAACACTCTCAAGGCACTGGAATGCATTTAGTGCTTTGATACTCCCCAAAGACTTGCAATATGATGGAAGACATGAGGGAGAGATTTAGGCTAAAGTTTGCTTTGATTTCCTAAAGAAAACATTCTACTATCGCAGCTGTTAATCAGATAATCACAATCTGCAATTTAAGATCTGATCTAAATTTTCTCTCTTGCCTTTCTAAAGGGTAAAAGTTGATAGGGGAGAAAAACCCCACAAAATAAATATAATTTATATTGGAATAAATACAGCGAGTTTGCGTGAATATTTAATATTTCTCCTTTGGGTCTTTTGCATGTACATTAGCACACAGCTGAACTTCTCAAATTCAAAAATGATCTCCTTCCCTGCAGTTTGATGCTTGTTTATAAGGTGCTTGTATTTCTTTCATTTAACTGAAGGTCATGTGTCCCCCACTTCCAAGTTGCATAAAACTTTTATAGCACGAGCTTTTATTTGAAAAAGAGAATCAGTGAGCATTAGGATGAAGGATTTGTTACACTCTCAGATAATCCTGAACACTCAGAAGTATTTCATGTTTCTCTCTCCAAATACCTGCATTTTAAAATTTGCTGAAGCTGGGATTTGCCAGGAGGTTTACTCACATTTCAGCTGAATATTAATTCTGAGAGCTGGTATGTAGAAGAGTTTCGTGTGCTGCATTTAATGGGAATTTGTTTTCCCCTTTGCCAGCACATTTTAGGGAAGTTTATTAATTGTGGACAAGCGTCATGCACTTTAAAAGCAGGATAGATTTATTTTACAGTTACACACTATGCAGGGACACACTTCTGATGTCTATATTGTCATCTGTTAAATGTTAAATCTATTTAAGGTAAGTTAAGTCTATTAAATCAATGTTAAATCTATTAAGTCACAAATATGAAAGACAAATTCAGTTTTCATCCTGTGAAAATTCGAAATGGCATGTCCACAAGTCAAATGGAAAGGTAATTTTTTGACTTATTTTGCATGAGCATTGGTCAGTGTTGTTTCTTAGCAGATTTCTTGTTTGTTCTAATCACAATTTAGAACCTGCCAATATGACTTGAAGCAGATTTTCTTTCTTTTGTAGTAAAACCTAAGCACAAACAGCAAGCCAAGAAGACAACCTCTTGGTGCAGAATGCTTTATTTTCCTGCATGGAGTCGTTCTTCCATTGTAAATACTTGACTCTAAATACTGGAAAACCTCCAAGAATTAGAGAAACTTTTTGTAAAGACCACTCAGTAGCCAAAAAAAAAAAAAAAAACTAAAAAAAAAAAAAAAAAAAAAAAAAAAAAACAAAAAACCCAACGAAACAAAACAAAAAAGCTGTAAGACATGCTAAAATCATACAGGCTGTTTCCTTTGCATGCAGCTATTGTTTTGGCTTCAGCAGTAGGTTAATTCATCGTCATTAGAAGGGAAAAGCTCTAAAAACGTCCAGAAGAATGGTGCTTGCTCTTGGCCATTCAGCTACAAAGCAGAGATATTCAGCACTGTGGTCGGCCCTCAATTATCCCACACAATGGGGCTGGCAGGAGCTGCCTCCCAAAAAGCAAAGGCACAGCCAATTCAATCCATAGGAATTGGACTAGAAACCCGAAGTTAATATATTTGCTTGTAGCAAGTTTGTAAACAGTTTTGCTTTCAGCAGCAGATTTTAAGGAAATGTAATAACCTGGGTAAAGAGCAGCCTGCTCTTGTGAGAACCCAAGAAGTTCCTCTGGCTGCCCTGGAGGACTCGAGACCCTGACAGGGAGCTCAGAGACCTTGGCACAGAGTCAGAAACACCTGTGCCTTCGATTCTAGCCCTTAGAAAAAACAATTACCAGCCTTATATGAAGATTCACAAGCCACGAAAGTTTAAGTAGAATGATAGTTAGTTTGTTACAAGATAGAAAAGCAGAATTTTGAGTTTTTAGAATGGGGGTTCAGAAGCCAAAATGGAGGGGTTTGGGCGTGCCTTGTCCTTCTTCTTTCTTCTTGTTGGCCTCCATCTTCTGAGTGATGGTGGCACTTTTGGATTGGTTTAGAGACAGACTGTCTAACACAGGTGATAGGTATTGGGAAGTTATTGTAAACAATGTACACGTAGTTTTTAGTATAAAAAGCCAACTCCACCCCAAGGGCGGGCAGTGTGCTACAAACCAACTTGCAAGACAAATCTCAGTGAGTCAAAGAAAGAATATTATAGATAACAACAAAGAAACAACCTTGAAAACCAGAACAGAAGAATCCTTACTCCTTCTTCAGCTGCTGGGCTAAGAAAAGAGACTCTCCAACACATCTCAGAGTCATCCTGACCACAAAGACTCTGAGATGCTCTGTGCTGTCTTTACCCAACATTTCTGTCTTTGTGGGGCTCTGCTGCAGGCAGAGATGGCAGGAGGAGGTGATGTCCGGCTGATACACACCCTGGTTTTCATTCCAGGGGGTGGATTCACTGCAGACACTTGTGTGGTACTTTCTGGGGTCCCCACTGAAGGGAGGAAATTAATTTGACTCCATGTTTTTAGAAGGTTAATTTATTATTATATTACATTACATTACATTACATTACATTACGTTATGTTACATTACATTACATTATAGAATACCATACTAAACTATACTAAAGAATAGAGAAAGGATATAGACAGAAGGTTAAAAGATAATAATGAAAAACTCTTGACTCTCTCCTCAGAGAGTCCAACACAGCTGGCCTTAATTGCCTAATAAGTAAAAACAATTCACATGCAACTAATGAAGCAATTACTACATTTTAAAGCAGCAAAACACTGGAGAAGAAATGGGATAATATTGTTTTCCTTTTTCTCTGAGGCGTCTCAGCTTCCCAGGAGAGAAATCCTGGCAAAGGAATTTTTCCAGAAAATGTGACAGTGACAGAGTTGGTATGAAAATTTTATTTCACGTAGGGAAATGTTATTTGTAAAAATTTGATATTGTGATATAATGTTGCATAGCTGTAAAGAGGACTGTTGTACTTTCCTGAAAGTGGATGGCCTGGTGAAAAGTACTGCAAGTGCAATAAACTGTGAGGAACCAGGGAGGTTGTTACAGCAAAATTCAGCTTTTCTCTCCAGCTTTCCTCCCATTACTCTGCCCTTTGCATTCAGAGAAAGCATCGTCTCCCAGCTCCTCTCACTGGCTCTGCTCTGTGAGACATTCCAGCCTTCGCTCAGGCTTCAAATCCAGAGGAAATCACAGGGAGCTGTAGGTCATAAATTGTCCAGGAGCAGGAATACCTTCTTGGAGGTGCTGAATGCTCTCTGCTTTCACTGGCATTAGCAGCTCTCAGGATTCTCTTACTTTTTTTTTATTAGTTTTGTTGCTTAGTAGAGTTTGGGATTTACAATCCTAAATACCACTGATTTTCAGTCAGGCCTGCACCAGAATTATTGTGTATTCACCAGCTTTTCTGCACAGAGAGGCAAGGTATGGTTTGTTTCAATAATCTGCTTTTTGCTGTGCTGGATTCCAGCTTCCTTAGAGAAGGATTTTCAGCTGCTCTCAGAGCTTGCAGTGATGAGGTGACACAAATAACTCCAGTTATTTCTGCAAGCCCAGGAAAGGGTACAGCAGTTCAGTGCAATATAAACCAACTGCATGGAATCCATTCCACACTGGCTGCTTGGCTTCCTAAAAGCCTCATAAAGCTCATTGTAGTTATTTTCTTTTGAAAAATCCTCTCTGCCCATACTTTTTTTGAAGTAGGAAGAGTGTTTTTGTCCCTTCCCTACCCTCTGTACCTTTTCTCTCACACTACACACACACAGACCTGATTCTGGGTGTAAACCTGGTACACCCCAGTAACAAGGTCTTGGTACATTTATTGCTGAATTAATGCTCAGGTATTTTAACATCATTGCTTCAAGGTCAGGAGTGATGCCCTTCAGTCTGTGCTCTGCTTACAGAATCACTGTGGCCCTCCCCATGAGATTTATTTTCTTTTCTTTTTACCTTCTAATGTGGCAATGTATGCCCGTGGATATTAGAAAGCTTCATTTGTCTCAACGAATATGTCTAATCCTTGATTTGTGTGGATATAATTTTGAAAAATCCTGTAGCATGAGAGGAATTAAATGTGTGGTGTGTTTTGGGGAATTAGCCCCTTGCTTTGGAAAGCCTGTGATTAAATTGAATCTGTTCCTTTTGTGGGCTGCCTGGTTTCCCCTGTGTGTCCTGCATGATATCTGATGTGATAAAGTTGTTTCACCATCTGCATATCTGCTTTTATCACTGCTGTTAGACTTTGATTTGCTGCTTCAGGAAAGAGAACTTTCCTTGAGAAGTTTCTGTAAACACACAAATGCCTTTCCCTGTGTTGGAACTGAAATTTTGCACTGAATGCTGGCATGATCTGCACTGAGCATCAGTGGGAACCAGAGTTCCATGTGCTGCTGACAGCTTTGAAACACAACAATGAAAGTCACTTTATCAGCTCTTTGTGTTCTTTAGATTTATTTCCAGAGGATCTGTGTAACACTTGGATGTAATTCGATAGCCAAACAGTGAACAATAACAAACCAGGTTCAATTACTTGCTACTTGATCCTTGGAATAAACCCAGCTGGTTATAAAAGTTCTAAATGATTTTGTAAATAAGATGCTGAAATAGGAATTTGTGCCCATCATTGGGAGATGGACTCTAGTTAGGTTATGACAACACTGTTCTTTAGGAATTCAAACCCTGAACAGATTTATACCTTCATATTTTGATTTTTAACATGAAATATTCAATATTTAGATTTTTAACAGCGTACAGTGTTCTGTAATTAATAACAAGTATTATTAATAAGCATTAATCTTTCAACCCAGCTGTGTGTGAAAGGTTCACAGGTCCAACCTGCTCTCAGAATACTGAATTAATTCCTCAAGGAGGTCTGGAAAACCACTGGTGTTCCAAGGTGACACAAGACATTTGTTAAGCACAGTTGGAGGATATTTCCAAGAAAACTAAACATAGTTGATGGCACCATCATTCAAATTCTGTTTTTGATTGATTGTCAAGTTAAGACTAGCATGTCCTCTTTGTTCTCTCATTCCAGTCCATGCAATCTAAAAGATTTATGGATAAAATCTGGAGTGTCAGTCTCACAAAGTGAGAAGTTGCAGTTTTTGTCACAGAATAAGGCAATTTTTTAACACCTTGGCAAGAGTTTATGACAAGAATAGACAAAAAAGAAATACAGAGGAAACTTTCCCATCAGACTAAACCAAGGTGAAATATAGAATTTCCAAAGTGCAGAAGGTTGAGCTTATTTTTTTTTTTTCTCTTGAAGATAAAATTTCAAAAGCTCTGGAAGGTGATTTTCAGAAGTTTGGCAGATGCCTCAGTGTTTCAGAACAGTTGTTAGTGTTTTTCCTGGCCAGTTCTCCTCCCCTCAGAGTGGGTATTCAGAGGATGCAGTTTTATGTTTCAGCTGGACTCATGAACTGTGGGCAGTGACCAGAAAGGGAGGGCTTGTTTTCCTCTCCCAAGCTTTTCCTTCCCTCTCCAGTGTGTCAGTGGTACTGCTACTCTGACCCCACAGTGAACTGACTCCAAGAACCAAGGCTGTAGAAAACTAACACTAGAAACAAGGAAAATAATGGCTTTTTACTGATGTGGTGCTCTGATCCGTCCTGGGGTCAGGACAGTGCCAGGGTTGTGACTGGGGTGTGCAGGATGAGGGGGAGAGCTCTTCATTAATGTAAATGTGGTGTACATGTAGATTTCTAGCAGTTTTATCAGGTTAAAGCTTATTTCTGGATCATCTCTACTGCTGCTAAGAAGGGTTTTGTTCTCTCTGCTTGGTGCCCTGTTTTCCTACATCCTCCTGCTGATTTCTGGTTTGTTGGATCGGGAGATTCAGCTGAAGACCAAACTAACAACAGCAACAAAGAGAATTCAGCTTCACAAAAGTTATTCTTACATAGGAAGGAGCAAGGTAGTGTGAATTTGTCCTTTGTGACAGGAGCACAAATAAATTTCCTAAAGTCAGTTTTGATGTTGCACTGTGTGTTCATGTAGGAAAAGTTTATTTGCCAATTCATTGAGTATCAGGTGCTGTGCAGGTTTAACCTTCTTGAAGGATAAGATCTGAAATCATGTGTAGCATCTTCAGTCTCTGTTTTGCCCATGTTTGCTCCTCTGGTGTCTCTGCTGAGATGGACAGTGAGCTACACAACACTGCTGGCTTTAGGAGAGACATCAGTGTATGCAGTGTGTGATGGTCTGCTGTAAAATCATCATCTGCGTTAACATCAGTGCCTTTTCGAAGTTTTCTCTTAAATTTTTCATAATAACAATAACAATAATATTAATAAAATTATTATTTGTGTTATACTATATTGTCATAATATAGCTAATATAAGAAATATTAATATATTTAATATTTATTAAATATAAGTATAATAAAACAATTTTATTATAGATTTGTTGTAATTATAATAAACATTATAATAAGATTTACTATAAAATAATAATAATATATAATTATTTATTATAAAATAGTCTGTTCTGTCTGGTTTCACTGAAGTGTGTGTGTCATTGAACACATTATCTGGGGTGTTTGGGAGGGATGCTCTTGGCACATGAGCACAGCTGATGGCTTGGAGCTCCAGCTCTGAGGTGAAGTGCATTCCTGATCCCTGAGGGACCTGGCAGCTCTGAGGAAATGCCATTCTGGCCTCTCCAGACACATTTCACAAGTACCCATGGGCTCAAGACTTTCTTTTGAAGTTTTCGTTTCTTTCAGAAATGAGATTCAATGCAATGCCCTCTGGCCTGGCTTTTCTCCCTGCTGCTGTTTTCTTTTGGGATTACTGTTTGCTCATTGTTTGGTTCAGGCCATACTCAATTGCCCTTGTAATTAATGTGGAGCTAATAACCATGTGCTGATAATCAGGCTGCTCTGCTTTTCTGGGCTTGGTTTGACTCCTTCAGCTCCCACTGACTCTTGGGGGGAGATTTTTACATTTAACACCTCTGAACTGGAATATTTCAGCTCTGGGCAACCTGCTGATGAGTTAAGACACATTTGGTGATAGGATTATTCTGACTAAATATGAGAGGCTAGAATTGAAGTGTCTGGATGAAAATGAGTCACCCTAAGATGCCTTTAGGGACAGTGAATTTCTGTCATTGTGCTCCTGGGGCTGCCATGCTGTGTGCTTCACCCTGTAAGAAAAATGGGAGAATTTTGCTGTCACATTTTGTTTGGATTTCTAATTTAATTAATTGGGACAGTTGATTTAAATGTCTCTATTTGGTTTTAAGTCCATGTTTATCTGTGGAAATGGAAGTGGCCAGACATAAGAGTTTGTGGAACTCCCTCAGGCTGACATCAAGAGGAGCACAATTAAAATTAAGATCCTGAGATGCATGTGACAAATGTACACTCTGTTTAAGAACTTCACATGTACAGGAATATTAATATTACCACTGAAACATGAAATTGCCAGCTTGCAGATCAGCACTGTCATTTGAGTGACAGCAGTTGTGAAGTTGGTTTTTCTTCATGCCCCAGGGTGTGCTCTGCAGTTCCTGTGTCTCTGCTGGAAGCTCCTGCCTTCACTTTGCGCCTTGTGTTTGACAGGTTCAGTCTCCTCTTTGCCTGGATACTTCATCCTGTGCAAAAAAAAAGAACCAGTTTACCTCCTGTCATCCACATTCTGGCTTATTTCACAGTTGTATTTGCAACAAGTTTGTTTAAAGCTTCAAAGACCCGTTTGTACAGTTCTTGGCTGTCACAAATGAAGAGATGAACTTAATAGTTACTCCCTTTTCTCTACTTAAAGCTCTTCCTTTCCAAAAACCTTTAATTGTAGGTACCCCTGGGTAGCAAATCCACAGTACTCAGGTAATGTTTATAACAAATTGCATTTTACTTGTCCAAGCTTGATTAGGATTTAAGTGTCTTTGGCAGAAATAAAAGATCAGTGAAAGTTCACACTTAATATATGTATAAGGAGTATGAAATGGAAAAAAAAATCAATGCTCAGGAATTGCAGGGTTCAGTTTAAGAACTTGAACTTTCCGTGATTCTTCTCAATTACTTCATTTCCACATTAACATCATCATTATTGATCAAGTGCCAGCTCCAGTAAAATACTCTAAATTTGGAAAAATTCTTTAAGTACTCTGCATGTGTTGCAGCTTGGGGGAGAAGAGAAGGCCATGGAATTTGAAGCAGGAACCAGACTCACCTTCTGGGCTGTGGCACCTGGGGGATTCTGGTACACACTAAGAACCTGCTAAATTTCCAGCACTTGCTCTTCTCATGCTTGAAATTGCTGAAGTTTAGGCACAGGCACAATTTCAGGTGAATGTGTGAGGTCTGTTTGTTCCTCAGCAGCTGCTGGGTTTGGTATTTTGCGAACTGACTGGATTTTTATCCCTCTTTTTCCCCTAGGTGTTCACCTCCCATGGGCCCACTGTGATCATGCCAACCTGGTTCTGCTCTCGGGAGTGGTTTTTCCATGTGGGGAGATTTGATGAGGGTGGAAAGGTGAGTGGTGCAGGTGATCTGGAGTCCAGGAGCCATCCCTTTGTTTCTCAGCCTCCACCTGTTATTAAGGAGCAATAGGGAAAGGGTGTTGATGAAAATAGCTCTAAAAACACCTAGGTCATACAATTTTTAAACAAAACCCTGTCTCCAACCAACTGAAGTTGTTTGGGAATAACTCTGGTGATGGAAGGACCTACCTGAAGTTGACATTGTAACACATCTATTGGATGTGTCAGCAAACCTGGAAAAAATAAAGTTTCAGACATCCAAGCTCCTCTTTGTCCCTGGAATAGATGCTAAAAACAGGTGAGCCCTTAGTTTGGTTCTGAGCAGGGTGAGGTTGGTTGCTGAAAGAAGTTGGGAGGGAAGGAAGGTGAAGAATGGCAGAGGGATAAAAGTACCTTCACCTAAGGTACTTTTCCCCTGAGAGGGAAAAAGAAGGACCATAAAAGTATTACCACAAAAACTCATTTACCCACCTGTCCTCTTGTCAATCTTAATTCTTGTGCTTGTTCTTGGAAGATTTTAAGTAGCTTCTGCTCAAGGATCAGGGCTGAGAGGTTACAAATTCAATACCTGTGGTCTCAGAAGTGTTTTTTCCCTGACAGTTAGGTGTTCTTTGTCTTTATGAATTTCCTGTATGAGTTCAATTGGATTGCTTTAAGCTCATCAGTGTGTTTGTGGAATAAAATCCATGGTGTCTGTTAGCAGTATTTATTGTGGTAGTTGAAATATGTTGGCAAATAGATCTAATTTAAACACATTTGGATCCATTTTGTGTGGTTTGGTTCTGAGAGGTTTGGCTTCCAGTGGTTTTGCTGAGATGTTAGGGCTAAAATGGGTGGTTCTGATTTTTTTTTTTAAAGCTTTCATTTGTTAGCACTCTAAAACAAATCTGCTAAGGCTATTTCCTATTTAATTATTTAAACTACAACAGATGATGATGATGATGATTATTATTATTATTTTTATAGCTTTTAAATGAAGCCTTTCAGTGCCATGCAGTGTGTGTATATATATACATGTGTGTGTATGTATGAGGATATACAAATATTATTCTTTGGGCTGCCAAAAAATTATAATTATAAGGAGACAGCAGAGAGAGAACTGAATTGTTTAGAGCAGTGAAAAGATTTGCCCTTAATTACGTGGTGGGTGAGTGGAAGAGCTGGGAATGGTGCCTGGCTCCCAATACAATCTACATTTACTGACCCATGCTCTTTATTTCTTTTTTATTATTATTTCTTATCATTGTATTTTCACTCTTTGAAGGATGTTTGACTTCTTGAGTGTTGTTAGTAAGCTCCAGAAAGAAAGCAAGCAAGTTAAAGCAGCAGCAACAATAGAACAGCAAGCCTAATGATAAAGTTCAAGAGGTTAAGTTAAATAGACTATTGTTCTGTGCTTTTTGCTTTTCATTTTGGCTTTTTTTCCTTCTTATTTTGTTTTTATGAGTTGGGTTTTTTCTGTTTTGCTCTCTCTGTGTAATTGTGTAGGAACTATGCCACTGGTTATTCACTGACAATCTTAATCCTGATGATTTTTCAGCCACAATGCTTGATATGTCCTTTCAGTTTGAAGAACTACCAGTGATAAGTTGAACTTATTGTTTGTCCCTATTGTGAGGTGTCCAACATGCCCAAGCTCAGACTCTGGCTGATGCAGAGACCTTCAGAAAAATACCCTAAAAACAGGACAGACCTGAACAAAGCAGTGAACTCAAACCTTTGTCTTCTGTGGGTTTAGAGGACACAAAATCAAGCCTTAAATCTTGAGCATTTAGTGTTACAAAGTATTTAACATTGCTCTAACTTGTTCATTTTCGTTTGAAAAGAATCCCTTTAAAGCAAAGGAAGTGTTTCTGTGCATCAGCAGAGCTGAGGATACGCTGAAGGTTTTCATCCCTGTAAGTTCTGACCTGAGCCAGGATCTGCATTAATCTGATCACTTCCATCTCCATTTTTGAGTCAGTGTTTATTAATGAGGCTTGCCAGTGTCACATTGCTGAAAGTAAACACAGAACAGGCCAACAAATCCCCATGTTTTGGCCTTCTCCATTTGCTGAGTTGTTTCTTGCCAAAAAGCTGCATTTCTCATTTGAAATTAAATCCAAACACCTGTTCTTCGTATTTCAGTGCTGAGGAAAGAATGGAGGGTAATTCTTCCATGGGAGAAATTATGATTTGGTGTTGATGGTAACAGAGTGGGTGGAGTGATCAAATACAAATAGATGTGCTATGGTGTAAACCTTTTTTTAATCCTTTTTTCATTCCAGATAGATATTTCTCTCTCCAGACATTCAGGCTTTAGGTGAAACAGGTTTTTCCATTTTTCTTTTTTTTTTTTTTTTAATGAAGGTCTTTCTGATTAAGATCTGCAGTTGTTGGAAGTGTATTCCTTTAGATCCAAACAAAATAAAATCTTCATAAATAGTCTGTAAGAACCTGACAGGTTTTATATATTAATTAATGAAAATAAAAATATATTAATTAACTAAAATTATTTATGCCATCTCTGATGAATGATAATTAAAGCAGGAGTACTGAAAAGATTTTAGCAAGCTCTGATGGTGTTCTGAGACTGAGATAATACAATGGAAGTGGTCACAAGCCTATAAAGTTACATTTCAAATAGTATCCCCTGCTGGAAGAAGAGTCACATGATGAACCATATTTTTAACTTTTTTTTTTTTAGGAAAATGAAAGAAAATAATCTTTTAATCAATTGTGGGTAAAGAGTGCAGTACTTCCTTATTGCAAAAAGTAGCAGCACTTCCTAAACCCTTCAGAACTCCCATTTGCCACTTGGTGCGTGACATTACCACGGGTGGCTTTGCTGCTGCAGTTTTTGGTGTCTCCCAATAAGTAGCACCATTGTTAAAAAGTAATAACCGTGTCCAAAAGCATCACAAAAAATTGTGCTGGGGAGAAAAATGCCCATGTTCTGGCCTAATGTGAAAAGCAGGTTTTAAAGCTGTGTCATCTGTTAGAGTGGGGAACTCCCCAGTTGTGTGCAGTGGGAGATGAGATGCCTGTTATTAGTGAAGAAAAGTTATTTTTTCATGTGTCAGACAGAAATGCTGAGTACTAGGAGAGCTGTACAAATGAGCATTGCTGCCCTGCATGCAAGGGTAGAAAATTGCACTCTTGGCTCTCTCCAGGCAGAATTACTCTCCACATCACAACTGTTACGTGCCAAACTTGTCTCTTTCTCTAGAATTTTACCACAACTTGCTTCCAAATTTCCTGTCACCCCTGTGTTTATCCTTCCTTTTTAAGTGTATGAAAACTGAAAATGGAGTGACAGCCTTAAAGTTCTGAGCTAATCTCAAAGTGTAAACAGGGGGAAAATTATTCTTAATGAGCCCCAGATGGAATCGTGCATTGTAAAGCACCAGCCTGTCTGAATACAAACTCTGAACAAAGTGTCTGGAGCTCAGTTTCATTCTATTTTTGCGATAAAAGGTCACAAAAAACACGAACTGAGGAGGTGTCAAAATATCCTTTTGAGCACAGGAGACTGTAGGCCATGTGGAAAGCTCTGAGGTAAATGTGCCTGTTAGGCACCCACTGATGCAATTTTCCACGTTTCCCTGCCAGAGCACACAAATGTCATTCCATTCAGAAAGGCAAGTGGTTGTAATAATGCCTGAGAGGTAAAAGGCCAAGTAGGAATTTGGTTTTTTGGAATGTGAATTAAAATACTCTCAGTCTGTCAAATAAGCTATCAAGATGCTATGGGGAAAATTGGGATAAAATACAGGCACTACTGGGGGTTTTGTGTTTGTTTTTGGCTTGATATAGTTAAGGCTGAACAGAGATCAATATTTGATCTAAAAAGCAGCAGAGAAAAAGTGGTGAAGCCTGTGATTAATTACACTTTATGAGCTATTTGAAAATTCACCCCATACCCCATGTCTAATTATATTTTCTGCTGGTCTGTTATTAAATATCATTTACAATTTACCACCTCCCTTCCATTTGACTTCCCCATCATCTTTGTTTAACTGCATTTCTCTGTGCCAAGACATTTGAATGAAAGCAACCTTTTGGAGTTTCCTTTAACCTGTTATTTCCTAAACAATAAAATAAATCCTAATGGGCTCTGGGTCCTGTAATCAAGGCAAAATGATGGAAAGGCATTTGGATGAGAGCCAAGAAATGAAGTGACAGATCTGCAGAAAGGGAGACTTAAGAATATCTTGGATAATCCTGTAGAAAAGCTATTAATAGCTATTTAATTCTTCCCACTCACCAGTTTTAGGCTCCTCTGAGGAATTAGAGTGATTTTTTCTGTCCAACAATTACCCTGATGGTGCTGAGTGGTTTTCAAAATGTTGCAGCCTAGTTTTCCTTGATGCCCCTGACCAAAAGGGAGGACCAAGCATTTTCAAACCTGAAGGCTTTTTCCCCTGTGGATTGATGCACTTCTCCTGTCTAATTTGTCATTGCTGTTTATTATAAGTGCTTGTATTCATGAAATAATGGTAGATCTCCCATTTTCACCAGTCGGACTTCTCTGCACAAGCTAAATCTCCACTGGTTGTGCTCACAAAGATCTGCCACCTCTGCCAGAGTGCCTGTGAGCTGGGACAGGGCAGGGACTGAGACAAGGCTGGATAGGGATGGGTGAGGAAGCTGGGACAGATTGATTCTGGTTTAGCAGTAAAAGGCAGCTTTTATATTGTGTATGCTCCTCTACAGCCCCATGGTGGCTTCTGTCCAAGCGAGCAAATGAAAGTTCCTTCAGCCTGGAGTGCTGCTCTTGGTCATTTCTGCATGACCTCAGCAGGTGCTCATGGTTACAGCATTGCACAGGGCATCACTTGAATTAAAGCTCCTCCAAAAATTGCTGTTGGTCCCTCTGGGAAGGTAATAAACCCCTCAGGGAAACCTCCAGGCTCTGCCCTGGAAAGATCCCTGCTGATGCTCCTCGTCCTAACTGATGGTGGAGGTGCAAGAGTTGTAGCCAGATTTGCTTGTAGGGAGATGCTTGAAGCTCTTTGGAAAATGTTGAGGTGGCTGCAATTGGAGCCCAGTTTGCTGGCAGGAGTGAGAACAATGAGCAAGAAAGTTCATAGATAATTTAGTTAACCCCTGAAAGAGGAGTTACTTTAACTCAGATTCTGCTTGACACACCCCATGGTGTATAAAAAAATCAGTTCCTTATCTGTACCACCATCAGCACACCAAGCAGTATCTGCCCAAAATACTGGGTCAGTAGAAACCTTCCCCTGTTCAGTGGGAATGTGCAAAAATTAACTATGATTTTGCATTTGGCTGGTTAGAGCAGAGCAGGGGCAGGCTGTGCTTTTCTCTGGGAGCTGTAATTAGTTTATGCCTTTTTGTAGCACAGGATGTGGGGTTGGGTTTTGCCTGTAATATGGAAAATTCTGCATGTAGTCCAGTAACATGTAAACTGTGCAATTTAATTGTATTTATTCTTGCTGAAAGCTATTGATGTGGTAGCCTATTGCTGAAATGCTGGGTTAGTAATTGATACTTTTAGCTATGGATATTCATTTTCAAAAAATACATTAAAATATCCCTTTAGTGGTTAAACAGCTTTCTCTTTCAGAGCTGTGCTGTTTCACAAAGATTCCTGGTGTTTAAAATGCCATCTGGATCCAATAATAGATCTCAGCTGGGAAGGAACTCTTGTGTTGCAGCAAACTTACACGCTCAAGAGCCCGAGGAAGTCCCATCCCTGCAGGATCCATAACACAGTCAACATTTTCCTCTGAAAAATCCATGGCGGTGCTGCTCCTTTGTAATGTGAGAGGCCACTGCTGAGCAGTGCAAAGCACCTGCTCCTTCCTAGGCCTGAGTGCACTTTGTTCCACAGAATTTCTGCCACTTAAAGGAAAGAAAAAGAGCCCTTGGAACCAAAGAGCGTTTTTTGAAAGATCCTTTTACTTCTGCACTAACTCTTCTTTAATATACATATTAACAGTTGTCTTGAATAATGTAAATGCTTGTCCAAAAGAGAAGGAATTGCTGAGATGCGACATAATTATAGATCAAAATCAAAATCTGGCTCCTGCAGCAAGCTGATATCTGCTGCACTTGTGCCCTGAGACATGGCTGTGTGTGACCAGAAAAAAGGTTTGAACTTTTCTGCTGGCTCAGTATTTCCCTTCAAGTCCACAATAAGGAAAATATAGAAAGGGCTACAAGATAAATGGAAAGAAATTGATTTTGTGTTTTTCTTGTATTCTTGGTGACTGTGGTTGCTGGCTGCCACTCCAGCTTCCCCCAGATTTCTTTTGTGGCTTTCAAAGTAGGTGCACATAAAGCACAAATTGTATCAAGTGGTCTAAAAGTTTTCTTCTGCATTGCAGCTCTTAAAGCAGAAGTCAGACAAATGTCTACAAATGCCAATAGCTGCAGATGAGCTGCTTAGTGAATGGAATCCATTTAATCCAGAATGTGGGAATTCCAATCTGTGTCACACATGAACCTGGGTGAGGGCAGGAGCTGCAGAGTCCAGAGCTTGACTGGGTTCAGGATTCACATGTTCAGCTGAGTGCTCTGGAGTTGTTTTCCAGGGTTCAGAGAGGTTTTTGTCTCATTTCTCTTCCACTCCCACACCCCTCTGCCTGGTGAGGATGAGAAATAGTCACTGAACTGTATTGCTCTCATTACTAGAGGGCCAGTCCAGCACTTTAATTAGAGAATCTCATTTTCTTAATTATGGAAGAAACTCAGAGGCTGTAGTAATAGGGGAAAATTTCAATTAATATTTTTTTTTAACTTGTACTCTTATTATTTTTCTGTGTTGAAATAGAGGTTGAGGTTTATGACCTGGTTATTCATATGTGTCATACTGTCTACAGAAAAAACTTTATTTCAATCTCTCCAACTTCTTTTCCTGTAAAATTTTGTCATTTTATCTTTCATCCTTTTGTTGTTGCTACACTAAAATGTTTTCTTTGACCCACCTGGTTTTATAAAAGGGAGCTTTTTAGTCTGGTAAAAAACATGTGACCTTTTAAACACTGTATTGCAGGGAAGAAATATCTGTACTTAAACATGAAAAAATGAAATGTTCTAGTATTTCAAGAAGTTATAGCTTTGCAAAATAAAAATAAACACTACTTCTTTTACCTTCTGTGGAGGACTTTAGAGGTGGATTTATGCTTTCATATGGAAATGGAAAATGGAAATGGAAAAATGGAAATGACTGCTATGAGCCATGTAATTGCCCTTCTGACTGCATCACTTGCATGAAGATTCTCTGATTTTTAAGTGGAAAATGTTGAAATTACTTTGAAATCCCTCATTTTTCCTAGAGCCTGCTAGACCCACAATTGCAGGAGCTTTTATCCTGTAGTGTTTTCAGCAGCAGTGGGTGCAATCCCATAAGGATGAATGTACCATGGAAGGAATTTTCAAGAAAAATCAAAAAATATTTTCAGATGTTGCCTCATTCTGAGGTTGCCTTTATTGCAGTTTTTATTGAAGTCTGTCATTATGGGGCCTGAGTCACCTTTCCTAAGTAGAGACCAGCATTTGTATGACAGCCAGAGAAAGAAGGAGGATTCCAGTAAAATGAGAAAAAAACCCTTCTCAAGTCACTGATCCTTTGCAGTACAAAGTGTTTGGTTACATGGAGCTTTAGGCTGCACAAGCTGTTTAGCAGCTGGGTTTCTCTCTCTTTTGGATTCACCTTCACCAAGCTTGAGATCCCTATCAAAATGAGATAATGTTGAATTTTCCACCTCTGCCCTTGCACTTCATTTACAAATGAATGCTGCTCCTTCAGCAGCATTAGCTGCATTTATTTCATGATTGGGACATACACAAACAATAGTATAGAATCAGAGATGGGCTTAGGTTGGAACTTAGAGATTTTCTTGTTTCACCTGCAGGACACTTCCAGGTTGCTCCAAGCCCCATCCAACCTGGCCTTGGGGAGTCCACACCCAAAATTTATGAGTAACAATTCTGTTGGACCATATTCATTTGGCAGAAAAAGAAAACACCATCAGATGTAACTGAATACTGATCCAATAACTGTTTTCTGTTGCAGGGTGTCCCAGAGGATCTGTTGTTTTTTTATGACCATCTCCAGAAGGGTGGTGGGGTCCTTCGAGTGAACCATTGCCTCCTGCTCTACCGGTACCACCCCCAGGCTGCCACTCACTCTGTCCTAGAGTAAGCTGTGCTTTGCAGGAGAACTTAAATGTTGGATTTGTCTTGGATCATCAGCAGCAAAGATGGTGAAACCGCATTGGGGTTTTTAATTAGGATTTTTAATATGTAATAATATCAGTCTCATGTTTTTTTGACGTATGAACCATGATGTAGAACAAAAAATCAAAATGTTACAGCTTAATTTCAAAATCAACTGCTTCAAAATTTAAAAAGTAAACAGAAACTTGTTATACCAACAAAAAACATCTTTTGAAAAAAAAAAGAACCAGACCAAAACCAAGCCTTTAATCTGATAATGAACTGTCTTTACATATATTATTTTCTTATTTTAAAGGGTCTAAACCACCTAAATCAGATAATGAGGTTTGAAAAATCCCTGAGGATGTTTAGGAGTAATTATCTCAGGTGCTTCCTTGTAAGCTGCTTTTGTTGCCTGCTGCCTTTCCTGGGCTGCTCAGCTCCTAACAGAGGTGTTAAATTGCTGATTCCTCAATGCTGCAAGCTGAGCCAAAGCTGTTCCCTTCTCTTATGCATTGACATTAATAAAAAATTAAATGGGTTGCACTGTCCCTTAGGAATCCCATGCCAGAATCACAGTGGTAATTAAGTAAACTGTTTTCTTACTGATTAATGATATGAGTACACTTTTCAGTCAGTCCAGTTTTTATGGCTTTGTAGAAAGGACCAGCAAAAATGAACATTTCTGTGTACATTTTTGTTCTCCATCCCTGTATTGCTGCACATAGTATAAAACAAATAAATCCCAAAAATAGTCCACTCATGGTTAATATCACTACAGATCTTCATAAATGTGAATATCTATATAAAATAATTTAACTATGGAAAGGTTATTCAAGCAAATAATACATATGCTTTTGATTTTGCAAACAAGCATGAGATAAATTATTCTCCTTTGTATTCATGTTGAAATGTAAAGATTTCTCTTTTTTTTCCTCTTTTACTGTGTGATCCTTTTGGCAGTTAGTGATCAACTTTTCAGCCACGCATTTTGGGACGCTGAAAACTCTTGGAAGCCTTTTGCTCCTATCTGTGGGAAAGCATCTAATTCTTGGAAATTAATTTGTTTTGAATTTACTGCAAGCTGTTGCTTATTGAGATCTCCAAGGCTGTGTGGCACAAGCACCCTGAATTACAGCATCCTGGGGGAATGTGGAAATGCTGTGAGCTCTTTCAGATGTGCAGGGTGCCTGTCCAAGTTGGCGCCTTCCTTGTCTCATTCTAAGAAACCAGGAGAGCTGCTCTTCCTCTTGGCTTCCTGCTGGTACTACTGGGGATGATATTTGGTGTGGCTTTCCAAACATGAGCTTGTGCAACAGCTCCTTGTCCTGGCTCATTCCCTTGTTTGTTGCCCGAGTTCTGAAGGGTTGCCCAGTGTTTGTGTCTGGAGACTGAAATGAACGTTGAGCAAAAAGAGGTTAATGGACTCATCACAAAGGTTTAAGTTTATAATCTAAATTGGGTCTTGCCTAATTTGCCTCTTGGTCATTCCACCTTATTTAATGCATGGTCTGGCTTCTCTAGAAGCCTTTTTCTTTATATGGTGTGTTTTTTGAGCAGTTTTCTGTGGTGTTTTGCTTTTTGCCATTGGCCCAGGTCATCTTTAAATTTTGAGTTTGCCTAGACCTAGATTTGGAAGCAGTAACTCACCAGCCAAATGAATATCTTGTCTGAGATCAAAATGACGTTGTAGGAAAATTGATTTTTTTTTTTTTTTTAACACTGGTTTCAGTCTTAAAAACCATAGCAGGCCATTTTTATACAAAGGTGCATCATTCATTCTTTCCAGTAAAGACATCAGTCACTCGTAGCCTGTGATGGTTTCAGTTTATGTGAGTGTCTTTCAGAACCTTCCAGGGGGAAAGGAGCCTCACTGCATTTTCAGACTTCCTAAAATATGTGTAAAACTGCTTGGCAAGTGATATTTGGTTCTTTTATTTTTTTACTTAGTACGTATAATTGTAAACACTCATGTGCTTTAGGTCATTTCCTATGATTAGTATCCTTCTGGAACACATATCTGGAGTTGAGAATATCTGTGAAGCAGGAAACCAAATCTTATTTGCATTCTCCCTTACCCTGGAGGCGTCAGTCTGCATTATTAAATGTTTTGGGTGTGTGACAGAATCTGCATGAAGTTCAGTGTCTGTGTTTAGATTTCATTGGGTGCATGCAGAAATATGAATGTTCTCATTGTCATTTCATCCAAAGTCTGTGATGGATACCTGCTGGATTTTGAGAAACTTCTCTCAGCTAGGAATTCACAGCACAAAATCCCACTTTTCATATCTCTTGCATCTAAATCACTTTATTTGGTGTTGTACCCTAGGGCTGTGTGTACTCAGTGCTGCATGGCCACATTAAATTGATGTGAGACCATAGCAGAGTTTAGAGTGAGGAATACTGGAGTAAAAAGTCTAATGTATAATAAAAACATGTTAAAATTCATAGATTATTATCTTGCCAAAGGGGAGAGAAAGGAACTGTATATACAACAATACCTCACTGCGAGATGAAAGTGAGCTTGAATTGAGGTGAGCAATAAAAAATTGCACTTGTCTTTAGGTGGTGCAGCTCATGAAGACAGGTGGTTGGGGCATGCACTAATCCTTGGAGCAGTTTACAAGTTTTTAGTCAAGAAAAATTTAATACATGTGGAAAAGAGGGCTTGTACTTTCTGTCCAAGATCTGAGCAATTCCCTCTTACACAGAAAAGGTGAAGTGCACCTTCAGTAATTTCAGTTCCCCTGTGCTCAGAATGAGCATGATGCTGCTCTGCAGGAATAAGCAGAATTACATAATCTATTGAAAACATCTGGTTTCAGGCACTGGAAGCTTCCAGTGTCATCTGAGCGAAGAGGAACAGGCATTAGTGTGAAACACACATTTGGCTGTTTCAGAGGTGCTCTGAGGCCAGGTCTTGGATCTGTGGTGAGCACAGGAATGCCTCCTTCATTTCCTGCACAATCACACACAGCCAAAAATAGGCAGGAGAGAGGAATAACCTACTCCTGTAGAGCTGAAATTAAGATGAGGTCAACTGCATTTTTATCTTCTATGCTTGCATTTGGCACTTCAATTAAACATGGAAACTAATGACCTCATTAGATTCTTGAAAAGTAAATGCCATTAACATTGATAGTCTCTGTCTCTCTTAATAAGCCTTTCATGAAAAATAGGCCACAATGCAAACCATGCCTCAGCTAATGACCCGTGACCTGAAGATGAACCCAGACATTAATAGAACCTATTAACAGTGTAAATGTAATAACTCAGTGGGACGATATAGTCCAGCAATTAATAAGTTCACATGAAGTTCAACAGAACAACAACGGCAAGAAAAATCAGTTTATTCACCAGTATGGCCAAGGTTCAAACAGGATTTATTTCTGAATTTCCTGTGGATGGTAAGGGCCTTGAATTCTGCAGCAAAAGCTGTAAGGGATTTGCTTTTTCAGCTCTCACTGTAGTGATGAAGTTCTCTGGTTTATCGATCAGGTGAGATTCACCTCTCATCCAGAACTCTCTTACCCTGCCATCAATAAAAGGGCCCTGGAAGAGGATGCTCACTTGGGCAGCTCCTCTTCCTGCCTGGTGTTACCTGAGCACCGTGCAGGGCCAGCACAGGGAGAAAAGGTCAGATTTATGGATCTATAGGATTTCTGTGGATGGCAGTCCGTGCCTAAAATTCCAGTACTGTTCAGGATATTGGGCTTGTATTTCTGCATTGCTCAAGTACTTGTCCATCTGTCTTTGCTCTGTGGATTCACTTATGTGGCCTCACTGGGGGAAAGGAGGGGAAAGGCAGTGCAACAATATGGCGAGGTTTGACTGAGCTCAGACATTAAATCATGTTGCTTTTATTGTCACATTATCTTTCATTTCAAAATAGGAGTAGAGCAGATGTTTCTTGACTCCTGTAGTCAGTCAGTAGGGTCACCACACATTTTTAACAGAGCTCCATTGTTGCATTACTTGGGTGGATGGTCTGGTAATAACTACTTGGGGCTGAGGAACACACGGTGTAGTCATTCTCACCCTCTGCATGAATACCCTCGTTTCACTCCTGCAGGATTTTGGCTCCTCTTCTTCCTCCCAGGCTCCATAACTGATGAGCATTGAGGGGCCAGGGCAAGTGAGATCTTAGGAAAATTATGTGAGCCTCAAAAATGACATTTCGAGTGGAAATACGCCTAACATTTCTTTTACAAAGTTGTAACAAAATGAAAGGAATGGGGGAAATTATGTATTTCAAGATTTGGGGTCAAGAAAGAGCGTTAGGATACGGGAACAAATTTGTACATTGAGAAGAATTTTGTCCCACCTTCTGGCTGAGGAAAATCTTGTGAACTGAATGCAGGCTTGGACATGGCACTAAAGGCTGCTGCAAATTGCTTACTCTAATCTTTTGTGAGATAGGTAGGAAAAGCTGTCTTGATTTGGAGTTGATGCAGAGTAATAATACCTCCTTGGTTTTGCTGGTGGCTGTGAATATGTAATAATGCATAATCTGAAAATAGCTGTGAGAATCATCTCTGAGTAGTGGTTTGTACAACTTCTGGATCGTTTCAGGCATTTTCTTTAATTACCCTTTGCACGTTGCTGCAGCTCCTGTCTGCTGCACCTGCACTGGCTGCTGAAGGATGGGAAAATGGCATTCCCTTATCCCTCCAGGCAGGAATCCCAGTTATCTCTTCTGAAAACATCAAAAAAAAAAAAAAAATTAAAAAAAATTTTAAGAAGTGGCAACTTAGGTGAAGCGGAAACCTGAAGGGAATAACCGAAACTCTCTCCTCTGACACCTGTAAGCTCCCTTTGCCCCAGCCTGTGGGATTGTTTGTGCACAGGGAGTTCTCACAAAGATGAAGCCTCTGAGTGTCACTCCAAATTCTCCCCTCAGTTCTGTGTTTATCTGGTATCTCACCTTGCACTGTTAAAAGTATTTCAGGGTTAAATCAAAACTTCAAAGTGTTTGATAGAACTTACTTTTTTCATTGAAAACACACGATATGGAGGTGTGAGTGCCACTGTGATATTTTATGAAAAATCCCTTTGCCAGGATTTTTCTCCTGAGAAGCCTCAGAAAAGAAATGTAAACAATAATTATCTGATTGCTTGGAATCCGTGGTTTGGAGGTTGCTTACCAACAGGTGCATCTTTGATTGGTTTCATGTTAATTGCTTTTAATTAATGACCAATCCCAGTCCAGCTTTGTTGGGACAGGTCAGTCACTGGTTTTTATTATCATTCTTGTCTAGCCTTCTGATGTCTCCTTTCTCTTTCTTTAGTATAGTTTTAGTATATAATTTTCTTTTCATATCATCATATCATATCATATCATCATCATCCTTCTGAGAACTTGAAGTCAATTCTCATCTCTCACCTCGTCCTGGGGACCCTCACAACACCACAACAATGTGAGCTTCAAATGCTTTTCTATGGGCATTGTCATAAGAATGGCTCATAGTGATGCAAGCAAAAAATCCCAACTGCTGGGTATACTGGCTTTGTTTTTACAACCCACAGTACATATTTAAGAAAGGTTTTTATTGTTGTTAAATGAAGCTGTCTGACAATATTCTTGTGGTTGAACAACAACCCAATTAATTTGGAGTTTAATACCTTTCCTACCCTTTTATTTCAGAGTGCAGTTCTCTTACAAGCTTTCCCCACTTGCTTTTCCAGGATAACATTGATAGGTGAGATGAGTCAGTAAATCTCCTTAAATCTCCCTCAGTCTGAAATCTTCATGGGTGATTAACAACTCTGAGACTTGGTCTGATTGAATTTTACCTCAGTAGGGCACTGAAGGTCTCATGGCCACCACAAACTGTCTGGAAGAACCAACACTGCTGTGCTGGGACCTCTATCTCCATTAAATAAAAACATATTTTATAAGCCTGGAGGTAGATTGCAGTGTTTGCACTGCACCTAGAAATTAGTTACAGGTTCTTTTCATGCCTTGTAAGGCTGCCTGGTTTTTTACTTTAGTTTCCTTAATGTTGTAAACTCAAGTGGAAAAGAAACTTGCCAGTGCCACTCAAGCCAACAGAAGAGATTCTGAAGATCCTTTGGAATGTAATATGGTGTTATCCTTCTGAAGTCACATTTCAAAGGAAAATCACTTTTAAAAGCTTTCCATTTATGTGCAAAGCAATAATCTTCCTTTTTAGAAGCACGCAGAAATTCTAGTAAAGTGATCCTGGAAAAATACTTGACCTTCATATTTTGTTCCTTAAACTTTCCTTTGGGACTGCAGTATGCTCTCATGAACATGGAAAAAGGCAAGTGTCAAAGGATGCCAGCAGCAGTTAAAGCTTTGCAGCAGGGAATGCATCTTGTGGTTGCATTAGAAGAGATTCTTGATCAAATCCAAAATTTTCTTTTTCCCCATTAGTTGAAATGCTGGTGCAGAGCCATCATCCTTGGAGCTGTGAGGAAATTCTATTTGTGCTCGAGGTCTTTTCCAAGTTATCAGAGCAGGGTCAGTGATGAAGTGCTGAGCAGGATCTGGCTGTGCTGAAGTGAAGTGGGGTCCCTGGGTCCCATGAGGGTTGTGTGGCCTTCAGAACAGAACTGGGGCTGTGAAGGAATGATGCAAATAAGAAAATGGAAAACTTCACTTGAAAATTGCCTTAAATAAGGAGACACCACTGGGGGTTCATCAGAATTCCCTGGGAAAGAAAGTTACAGCTCAAGGTGCCTCGTTCAAGAGATATATGTTACACAAAGTTTCATTTGTCAAATTGAGGAAATCAGTTTATTCTCTTTAGGAAACTGTTTGATAAGTCTGAGGTGGGTTCATAGTTAATGAATATTAAACGAATGCTGGAAATAAAGCAGATGTTTTTAACAACAGGCAGTTTTCTTTAATTCATGATAAATGTTGCAATCTTAAATATTACATTAAGGGTAGAACACACTCAAACATGAAAAAAGCTGTGGTTGTCCAAGTGGATTTGCCAGTTGGGAGAAATGGACCATGAACAAACTGCTTTCCTTGACATTGTTTTCTCTTTCTGAGAACCTGTGTTGAACTTGTGGAAGATGTCAGCAGCTCTTCAGTGTCTAAGGCTGTAAACTGACCAAATGTTTTTTATCTGAGAACTTCCGCAGAATTTCTTTTCTGCATTTCCCTCAGAAATTTCCAATTTAATGTTCTGATGCGATTTTAATTTTTTTGGTATTATATGAATCCTTTTTGTCAGGTTTACCTGTAGGTGAGTGTGTACATGTGCACATAGCTCTATAATAATGCTAAAACAGAATCTGCCCTTTTTCCAACTCTCCAGGGAAACCATCTGGAATCACCGAGTCAGGTTCCTTGAGGACAGAGTCCTGAGCTCCTGGACATCATTCACCATTTGGAATGCTGGCAAGCAAGGCAAGAAACTCTACAGAAGCTTGTCACCAGCTAATCAGCAAAAGGTGAGCTGGAAAGTGACATTTGTACAAACCCACTTCTTCTTCTTCATATTCTTTTAATCTAACCCAGCAAATTCTCATAAGGTATTTTGTCCCCAAAGTACGAGGTTGATACTTAATATAAATTTAGGCAATTCTCAATATTCTGTGTGATGTATTTCTTCTTTTAAAATGCCATGATATTTTATTTAGAGCTTATGGTGGGCAGGGAGAGCAAGAAAAGCACCATGTCCCTGCTAAGCACAGTAGTAGGTGAGACACAGCTGTAGTAGGCAGGTACTCAGGTGAGTAGAGCAGCTCTTTATTTGGGTTGTGAACTCTTTATTTGGGTGCTGAACTGCCTTGTCCAGAGTCATCCATGCCTGTGTAATATTTGCCCAGTTCCAAAGTGGATACTGGGCACGTCCCTGATCATTGTGAGTCCCTTTGGAAAGGGACTGATTGCCAAAAAGGATTTGATTGCCAAAAAAAAAAAGGGTTTGGTGTGGGCTGAAAGGGTGAGCAGAAACTGCTGGACATGGCTGTCGCATTCACAGTCAGCTGAAAATGCTGGGATTTGGCAGTGGCAGATATTTCTCAGGATAGATTTGTCCAAGAGTCTAAATACCTTGTTTTTATAGCATTTTCTTGTGTGCAATAACTTTGTGTTAGATAAAGGCTTTAGGGCTAATGTCAAATGGCTGTTTCTTATAAAGAGCCACAGAACATTCATTTTATTGCTGCATGTGTTTTTCTTTTCTTAAGAATATGGATGGGAAGACAAAATGACAAATACATATAAAAACCTGATTAATGTTGTGGCCCCCAGACCACACACATATAAAAAAATAGAAGACATTTGTATACACACAGTTAGAATTACTGAATAGGCATGGGAGTAAATGTACAAAGCAAAAACTGAACTGAATTTCCTGTTTGATATTCCAGTGCCAATCCAGTGCCATCCCTCAGTCATTGCCATCATGTGGCAGTGGGTGACCTGGATGAAAAGATATTAAATTAATGAGTTGCTTTACTCAGAAAGGACAGACCTGTCCATTAAATATGATTTTTTATTTCTTGATTTATTATGACTGTTATATTCTGTATGTTATTTCATTATTATATATAATAATCATAATGACAATTATCTTTTATTTATATATATTAAAATCTAAAAAAGTATAAATCCAACTAAAATTAAGTTTAGGCAGAATATAGCTGTCTAAAGTTAATTTTAGTTGGTTTTATACTTTAAGTCAGTTTAGGCTTCTGAGATTTCACCTATGCTTTGTTTGTCTGCATACTTTTATTGAGGTGCAGAATTTCACCAGATGTCCTGACTGACTCTGGCTGCACTGTGGAGTCTCTGCAGGGTTGTTTTCTCAATTGGCACCAAGTACCTGCAGAAAACTTGGGACACAAATTCCTGGGACTAAAAAAAAAAGACCTCAAAAAAACCCTCCTACATACATCTATTATTTTGTAATTTTGAAACAAACCTGGACTGTACTAAATCCTCAGGAAGAGAATTAAATAATTTGAACTGTCAGGTTTAGGGTGTGTAAGAAAACATCTTTTTCAAGAAGAAAATAATGTTTCTAGTATTTTTAGAACCTGGTAAACAAAGCAATTGCATTTCTTCTGCTGACAGGATCTCTGTGGGATGTTGAAAAGCCCAGCTCTGCCCTGTGCCAAAGAGAATTGTTTCTTAGAAAACAAAATTCAGGCAATTCCAGGAAGCAGCAGTCTGTCTATGTTCATACTCACTAACAAATTATTACTTTAGTTTGTTTGGGAAACAGTGTGAATGTGAGCTGTGGTTATGTTAAAAGAGAAAAGGACACCTCAGCAATTCTTTTCCCTCAGCCATCTGTATACTGAATATTAAAGTGATGCTTTGTCTCCCAAGGAGTCAGGCAAAAATCCAAGGCTCAGGATTTTTGCTAAACAGCAACACACGAAAAAAATTATTCCACTAGTAGGTTTTTTTATGAATTAATTACCATGATCTCAGTATTCTTAGGGAAATTCTGCTTCCTGGCTGTCCCCTTCTTGATTCGCTCTGCTGACAGTGGTTCAGTATTAGCATTTCTGCAAGAATGAAGTCAAACAGGCCTTTTTTTGTTTAAGACACATCCGTTGTGTCTATAATTTGCAGCTGAAGATGGAAACCAAATGTTTTTTGGGATGCTCCATGTGCCTGGAGGGTTTCTTAGCTGTCTTGTCTGCTCTTTCATTCTCCATCAGACTTCAGCTAAAAGGAGAACTTGAGCTTTAACATCTCGTGTCATTTCCGATGGCTGAAAATAGAGTTCCAGTGGCTCATGGAAAAGCAGGGGAAAGGCCCAAATAAGCATCAGCTCATTAGTGGGCTGGAAACAGTGCTTGTACACAGCCAGGCCATGCCATTCCTCTGTGACAACAGAAAAAGTCTTTTGAAGGCCCTTTTCCCTGGCTCATCGACCATTTAAAATCATCCATTGGGTTCCCTCTGCCTTTTTCCAAGGGCAGCATCACCAAACCTTGTGTTGCAGCTCTGGTCCTTCAGCTCATCCCCACAGCAAAGAAATGTTCAAATTTGGCAGCATTTTAACCATTCTGAAAGTGTGTGAGTGGCACTGTCAGGGCATGAAAATCAAAGAAATATGAATAAAGAGGAGAATGTTGCACCCACCTCTACAGTGGAATGGCAGTGTGGAAGCAAGTTAAAAGCCTCCAGAACAAGGAAGGAGATGAAATTTGAAAGTTGCAGTTAAATCCAGGTATAAAACATGACATGGGGTAAATCAAGGCTTCATTTTGGGATGTAGTGAACGCTTCTTGGCCAGGAATACTCCCTGTTGTTTCCATGTGGGAGGAAGAGCTTTTTGCAAGCTCTGTTTTGCCAGCACAGAGCTGTGCACACCCAAAAGGTGCCTGGCACACTCAGATTTCCTCTGCAGGGATGAGTCTCTGGCAGTGAGGTCCCTATGAAGGCAGGTGTGTGTTGTACATAACAAGGGAAATGTTTTATATCCAGTGTTTAGCAGCTGATTTTGCATGTTGGATTCTGGTGTTAAAATTCTCCATTGATTTTGTTGTGGGTATGTGCAAAAAGGGGAAGCTGCTGCTGTTTTCAGTGGAATGGTGTCTAAATGGAATAATGAAATTCATTCTTGGGATTTAAGGATACCCTTAGCTTCTGTCCTGGCTGTAGTGCTAAAGAGGTGAAATAAAAGCAGCTCCTGGCACAGAAAATCAGAAAATCACTCAGATTGTGGCTGGTGCTTGCTGGTTCCATGGCATGGCAGAAGCTGTTCATGCCCCCGTGTCCTTATCCTGTTTTTTCATTAGCTGTATCTATGTGAACTTGCATTGTGATGCTTTCAGTTGCTTTGTTTTGACATGAATGGCCAAAATTGATTTTGCTTTTGCAGAGATGTATATTAACATGCTCCTGTTGCACTTTCTACAAGCTTCAATGAAAGAATTATAAATAGAAGAATTAACAGGGTTCACTAGAAGTTTAAAACAGATGGGAGATTCCACGAGATGGGGAGGGAACGCAGCAGGGAAGATCTCAGTAGGATTTTGCAGGTTGTCTCTGGATTTTGCTCAGTGGGATTTTGCAGGTTGTGTCTTTGGAGGTGACTCTGAGACACCAGCTGATGTAAGGAGGAGGGAGAAGTCCCAGTGTGCAGGTGACCATTTATTGGAAGGGTTTTCCAGTTTTCTGTCAGGTTCCACTCAGTTATTCACTCTCCCATGTGGAACTTGCCTCTCATGTCCTTCCAGACCTGAGAATGTGCTGATCTCAGGTTGTTGCTTTCTGTAAATGGCTGTTACAGACCACAGGTGAAAACAAAATCCTGTGAAGATCATTCACCATAAAAGGACATCATTAGGGTGATGAAACCTTTCAGTTTTTCCATTATGAAATCTGAGTGGAATGGGAAGTGTGAGCAAACACTGTCTGCAGTACCCAACCAGTCACACAGGAAAAAACAATTAAACTGTTGTGCAATCCCAGCAGAGCTCCAGCAGGCAGGAACTCCCAGCTGCACCCCAAGGCTCCCTTCTGTCCCTGCTGCTCCTGCTGGCACTGGAGGAGGATGTGCTGCCTTTAAACTCCTTTCCCCAGGGAGGTCTGATAGCCCCAGCCTGGCCCTGCTGAGCCCCTGTGTTTATGAGGAAGAGCAGCCAGAAAAGGGCTTTTATCTTCCTCAAACGTGTCATCCCCTAGCAGAGGTTGTTTCTGAGTTGGTATCTTATCTTTTGAGCAATGTAAACTTTCTATTTGGAGGGAGAAGGCAATTTCTCCTTTTCCCCTTACACTGCTGTTAGTGGAAGTTGCAGTCCATATTTATAAAAATTACTTACAGTAGTTCCTTAGCTTGCCTGTAGCAAGCTCCTCCAGTTTTGAGCTGAGAGAATTAGCAGTGTCCTTTCCTTTAGAATTTTTGTAATTGTGCAGATTTTTATACATGTTTAAAACAAAAACGTGTAATAATTCATATATTTTAGTAACACTGAAGTGTGGTCTCAGGACTCAGTGTGTCATACTGCCAAAGAGTAATTTTGCTAAAAGGGGAGGCTGGAAAAAAGCAAATTGAGACTCCTTTATGGCTTTATAATTCATGGTTTCTCACAGGGAGACAGGAGTTCGTGTGTGCATAGATGTTCTTCATAAAAGCTACAAGAAAGAAGGCCATTAATGCAGGAAAATAAATAGGTGTCTCTGGGTTTATCCTGATAGTGTATAAAGTAAATAACTCCCATAAGCCTGATGCCCTGGCTTCTCCTTGTAGGATAAACAACTGTGCCTAAGTCCTGTATTTAGACTCCAAACACAGCTTTGCTTTAATTGGAAAATAAATAGTGTGTGTCAGAAAAAGAGTTGCCTTACATTTTGGCCACCCACATGGTGTGCAGGCTGCAGAAAAATCACCCATTCAGGTCTGACCTGTTTGTTACTACTGTAAATACCAGGTCTGAGCTGCCTGAGCCCATTGGGAATTATACAGGGAAATACCTCAGTGATAACAAAAAGGGTTTGAGCTCTTTCCATCAAAAAGGGAAATTTGTCACAGGCTCATCTGTGTTCTTTTTTTCACTGAGGGGTTTGTGTGGGGTGTTCTGGGGACTGGAAAGGGCAGAGTTTTCTACACCCAGAAACAGGAGTGATGGAGTGAGAGGGAGAGCTGGAATTAATGGCAATTTAGTGATACAAGGTGTGTCTTTGGAGGGAGACTGTTTACAAGGGGATGTAGTGACAGGACAAGGAGAAATG
This sequence comes from Ammospiza nelsoni, assembly GCF_027579445.1. Classification (NCBI taxonomy): domain Eukaryota; kingdom Metazoa; phylum Chordata; class Aves; order Passeriformes; family Passerellidae; genus Ammospiza; species Ammospiza nelsoni. The sequence goes on from NC_080651.1 coordinate 5,816,694, forward strand.
GTTTTAAACTGACAGAGATTGAGATTAGATATTGGGAAGAAATTGATTCCTGCTGAGAGTCCAGGCACCACTCAGGGGTTTCTGTTAACTGGGTAATAACACACTGAGGGTGAACAGTGAGACTTTCCAGCACAGATCTTGCAGCTGAATTCTCAGGTAGTGACAGAGAATTGTAAATAGAACTTCACTTCACCTTGTGTGATAAGTTTTGGTGGTTTATTTCGGTTTTTATTATCTATAAGAGCATAATCAGCTCAAAAAATAACTTCATTTATTGGACAGTAAATCAACGTATTGTACTTTGTTCCTAGAACTCTCTTGGGTTGACATTGAAGGCATATCTTGCTAAATATTGTTTATTATGATCACAGCTTCCAGGACAGTAAAACACAAGTGGTAGAACTGAGATTTGCTGAATATTGGAGAATTTTAAAGGTGGTTAGCACAGAATTAAGAGAATACATGCAGGGAATTTATCTTCCCACAGTGACTTGTACTGGTTCCCTTCATGTACACACACATTTATAAATCTCTGTGTGTGTACACATCCACACCATCTGATTTTGCAGCTACCCCAAAGCATTGCAGTGGTCATGGAAATGGGGCCAGGGATGTAAAGTGGATCAATCTGTGAATGAGCTGCTTGTGTGTGTCCATCTAACCCAGCTGCACCAGCCACAAACACCTTGTACAATCTCCAGCACCTTCCTGAATTCCCTCCTTCCCTTCTGTTCCCATTCCAGTACTACCACAGGGTTCATGTCCTTCATACAATCCCTGCATCAGAGCAAATTTTCAGCGTGCCCTTGATGTGATTCCTCACTCACTCAGCCCCAGAGTGCAAATTCCATATTTCCTTAATGTTCTGTTCTTCTTTTGGTGCCTGTTTTGTCTTCTCCAGGTCTCCCTGTGTCTCTCTAAGGGGTTCCAAGGACTGTCCCTGCCCAGTTTATCCCCTCATTTCCCTCATTGCTTTGGACACTGGTGCTTTGCAGCCTTATTTGCAGTCCCTTGATAGTTTTGTTTGCATTCTCTTGCCATTGATGTTTAATGAAGGAAGTGGTATGGTATTAGAAAAACCCTCTACACAAACAGAATGAGGTCACTTTAGGTAAAAGAAAACCATCTAAATCACAGGAAGAAAATGTGTGAGAGAGATTTTAGACACGGAAAGCCAGCCAGCCTCTTCAGCCTTCTCTAACTTAATAAATTAATAAACAGCTGTTTGGCTTTTCAGATTTTCTCAGCAGTAAGTGTTGTTAATCAATTTTTAATGCAGCAATTAAAAAGATATGAAAGCTGCTATCCAGCTTTCACCAGAATAATTGATTTCTGTATGACCTGAACTATCTCAACTGTTCTGCTTCAGCATAAGAGCTCCATGTAGATAATATGAATAGATCCAACAGAAGTCAGAAAAAACATAGCCATGTTTATTTTAAAAAGTCTTCCAAAATGTTCCTGGCAACCTAGTGACTCTCAAAAATTAGGCCCCTGTGTATTTTAGATGGCAGGCATTTATTCTGCCTGCATATTTATCATATTTATGAGGAATGCAAATAAAAACCCATCTGAAATATCTGGCACCTAGGGCTGCAAATAATGCTTTCATAACTCCAGTAAGAATAAGCAAAGTGAAGCAGTAATTATTTGTGTTTAAACATCAGATCTGCTGAGCTTTTCAGTTGAAATTGAAGTCCATAACCATAGGAATTGCCAGATTTGGTGTGCTGTGCCCTGGAATTGAGGCTGGTGTTGCAGAGCACCCAGAGCAGTGGTCCTGAGGTGTCTGGGGTACATCCCATGCTTGGGGGGGACAGGAAGAGAGAGGCTCTTATTGCATCTCATCCTGGGCTTTAGTGGAAGTGCCAAAATGAGGAAACTGATCTCTGGGATGAGTTTACTCCCTGAGGATGGGGTTGGTGCTGTTCCCTTATGCAGTCAGTGACTTAGATCAGAATGTGCTCATAGACACCTGCAGAATTTTCTCCACTCCTTGAGACAGACCCAGACAGGATTTAATCAGGGTTTAAGCTCCAAAGGAGGCCCAGGGTGCTTTGTCCTACTCCTGTTTCCATCCCATGCCTCAGCTCTGCTCACAGATACATTACAGGTGAAATGGGGTTACTGAAACATTCTGCTGCTGTTTTCCAGGTAACTGCATTTTGTGATGTTGATGAAAAGAAAATAACAAAAGGATACTACACCTATGAGGAGTCTGAGGTGAGTTACAGGCACTCTTGCATTCTTTATTGTGATCTAGAAGTGTCCTGAAGAATGTGATGAAGGAATTTGTCACTGATCTTGTAGTTGTGTAGCAGCTCATTTTGGTGGAGAGGCAGTGACAGAACATTGGAGGACATTGGAATGCAAACTGGAGCCAAGACTGTCAGCTTCACACCCAGTGAAGTCAGTTTAGAAAGACAAAAATGCTTATTCTGAAAGGATCCTGATGATGGGGTAAAACAGTCTTCACTGACAGGTGTGTCTTCTAAATGGGAGTGGAATTTGGTTTATGAAGGAACCCTCAAAATTGAAAATTTTCCAACTAATTATCTTGTGAATCAAATTACCCTGATGGGAGTGGGACTGAGGGAAGGAGGGACAGGAGGGACAGGAGGGCCCCTCCTCAGGTACAGCATGGAGGAACTGTACAATTCCATACTGGGAAAACACTGAGTGTTTGAGCTGCATGGCAGCAATTGGGATCAGCATTTCTGCCTGGAATTCTGAGGACTCACTGCCCAGCAGCTCAGTAATACTGTCAGTGTGACTGACACAGATCCTGGGCATTGGTCTTCCTAAGACAAACCCATTTTCTCAGATCAGCTGCAAAGATTGTACTGCAGCTGTTGTGAATCCTTAGAAAATCCTGCAGCTTGGATCTGTGCTGAACCCAGATGAGCTTTAGCCCTTTAACAGCTCCAGCAGGAGGGAGGGATCCTCCTCTGTCTCTGCCCTTGTGCCTGCTATGGTGCTGTCTGAGGGCACAGGAATGGATGCAGTTCACTAAAATAGCAAAAAATTAACCAAAAAAAGAGGAACAGTTTGTTATGGGACAAGCCATTGAAGCTGCACACATTGCCATCAGGTCAAAGAGGGAATTGTTTGGGAAAGGGCTGGAAGTAGAATTTGGAGGTGAGGAGGAAGCAGTGGAGCAGTGAGAGCTGCTCCTCTTGGGAACAGAAATTCAGATTTGGTGCAACTTCACACAACCACAGGCAGAGAATGAGCAAGCTCTCTTCAGCATCACAGCTCAACACATTTTCCCCCCTTTTTGAGTTTAGCAGCTCCTAAAACCAAGCTGGCAAGTAACCTGAATGCTTCTGTACCCCTTTCTCCTGCAGGAGAGACCAAAACCAAAAATTCCTGTGTGTCACTTCAGGGATGCAACTCCACCCTTTGTGATCTGTGTGAAGCTGGTGAGTCCCACCCTTGGCTTCACCTGCAGGAGCAGCATTTGCTCCTCAGGAAAATGAGTTTCTATTCACTGTAAGTGCCTTTTCCCAGAAGCTTTTGTTCTACTGAATGGCTTTTTTTAATCACACTGATTGTGCAGGGTATTTTGGGATTTAAATCAGCAGTATTGGGTAAAATTAAGAATAAGGAAAGGGACAACTTAATTAAGAATAAGAAAAGGAACAGCTTCTGTGAAGGGGCTGGATCTGTTGTACTTCTTTCCCCAATACCAAATATGCCCCCAATGAGCACATGCACTCAGCCTCCTTTGGGCCAAGAATTTTGCAGGCCCATGTATGGCAAAGGCTTTGGTTTTAAATCAGACCTTAAAAAGCATTTATTTTGGCCCTGCCAGTTCTGAAGCATTTTCTCTATCTGACTGTGGTAACTTATTTCAAGTAGTTTAATTGCCCTGATAATATAATTAGATGATAACCAGCAGTTCTTCTGCTGTTGTAACACAGGTTTAAAATAGCAAATACATTGCAGTGGTAAAAAACAATAGAAACCCTTTTGACAGCAACTAAAACCTGCAGCTCCACACAACACTGACATTGTAATGCTGGGCTGATCTCTTCAGGGATGGATCAGCTGGATCTCCTCTCCTCTGGTACAGCCTGATTTAACTTGGCACTCCCAGCCTCCTGATCAGCTCTGGGCTCAGAACTTGGGTTGTAAAGCCAGACTGGGAGTGCCTTGGGGCATTATCCTGTACTGCTGCTTGATAAACTCTTGGATCAGCAAGTACTATTACAACTAATTTAATTTTTCATACTGCATATAACAGTGGGTGGAAGTCCCCAGACAAAACATCTGTGCAACCTGTTCTGAAGCACATTTAATCTGTGAAGCCCTTACAATGAGACTATTATACAACATCTTGTCTGCAAACTCTGCTCTCTGACTGCAGTTGGGATTTCAGTCTATTTTTCCCCTCATGGCCACTGAGCATTTTCTGCTTGCTTATTCTTCACCAACCAAAGTTCATCACCATTTTCTGAAGAAGGAAGTGTGCTTTAAGGGGCTTTATTGGCTTTTATTTTGCTGTTCAAGGTAGGGGATTATTTTTCCTTTTGATACAGACAAAACCTGCATGTTCCTTTGCAGCTCTGAGAGGGTGATTTTGGAGATTAGATGTGTTTATTAAGTGGGCTGTTTACCAGAAGTGACTCTCTTGGCCATGTACTTGGAGCAGCATTGGCTCATTTATTTTTTCAGGCAGTTCCTCCCTTGTGAGCACTGGCATGGCTTTGGTACCAGAGCAAATCCTTCTGCAAGAAGCAGGCATCCTCTGATCTTTGCTCATTTTACAATGGCTTCACAGGCAGCTGGGGCTGGAATTCTGCTCTCTGTGTGTGAGTTTTTGCTGAAGAGAATCAAAGTGTGGCTTTAGCTGCTCAGGGCCACTTCACCCAAGGGTTTGTGCACCCTGTTTGCTCTTGCTTGGAGGTAAAAGCAAAATGCTTGGAAATGCTGCTTTGTGCCCTGCCTTGGCTTGGATTCCAACGGCTGGAAATGAAAGGGATTTTTATTTTTCTGTCACAGCAATTAAAGTAGTTTGACTGTATAAAGTTTTCAGAAAATTTGTAGTTAAATCTCTTATTGTACAGCCCTGCCTGGCTTTTCCTGTGCTTTGTGAATGGAAGATTTGTCTTTAACTCTCCCACTTAATTTAGCATCTGGACTCTTATGTGTTTTTTTTAAACCCTCTATAAAGCAGGTTATTTTTTTTCCACTCCTTCAGTTCCAGTTGGATTCCCTTTCTGTAACTTCCCATCTTAAACATTCACAGTTAAAACTTCACTCTTGCTGTTCTGGGCCAACCACACAAACATTAATTTTTTGGGGGAATTTTTTTTGGGACATTCCTTAAGATCAGTAATTCAGGATTGCAGGAAGTGCTCAGGAATGCTGAATTTGCCCTGTTTTCCTAATGACATCACTGAGGTTGCTCAAGGACCAAATGTAGCCAGTTCCTGTCCTGATAACTTGACTGGGGCTCAAAAGGAAACACCTTTAACTCTGCAGAGTACTTCATCTGCTTGATGAAGGGCTTGTTTTATCAGACAACCTAATCAGTGCTCAGAATCCACCCAAACCCCTTGTTTTGTCCATTTTCTGCCAATGTCAGAGTTGGCAAACACCAGAGCAGAGCTGGGCTGAGCAGCCTTTGTGTGCCCCAGAGCAGCACTGCACAGGGAGGAGCTCTCTGATATCCCCCCAACACTGATTTGAATGCTAAATTTTCAAAATACCCTGAATTTTTCAATAGAAACTTTCCTGGGCCTTTGGTTCTGCAAATGGAACTTTCTTTTCTGACCTAAAGAATCAGTGACCCCAACCTGCTACAGCCTGAAATGAGTTTGAGCTCATTTTCTTCTTCTTCCCTCACAGGACATGACAGGTGGAGCCTTTGAAACAAACCTGGCCACGCTGAACCTGAAGGAAGGGAAGGATTATTATCACTTTAACTAAAGCAAGGTGAGGCAGTGCTGCTCTCTGTGTGTCTGGGTGCAGGAAAACCAAACTCTTCAGGGGTTTAGAACTTTTTAGTCATTTGGGATTTGTTAATTTAATCTTTGGGCTGAGTAACCCCTTTGTAAGGGAGGTCACAGTTACACCAGAGTAATGCTGTGTGCATTACTTTTTACTGTGCACATTAGTAGTTATTACTGGGGTTTTTTTACTGTGTGCATTACTACTTTTACTGTTGCATATCACTCAGTTTGCTGGTAAATTGTGATTAACAGTCAGTGAGCTCCACTAATTCCAACTCCCAGTCCAGCTTGCAGGAATACTTAAGAAGTATTGAATAATCTAATTTATAGTTACTTTATTCAAAACCAAACAGCGTGTGAGCCAGCCAGGTTGGAAGTGAACACCTGAAGTTTGCAGCATTTGCATCACAGAGAAACTGGCTTGGTTTTAGCTTCTCTGCCTGAATTTTTCCTTCCTTTCACATTTGTAGAGATGTGTCTATACACACACATAGCCACTATTCTACTGTTGGGATTTAATTGCAGCCATAAAATAACAGTGTAATTACATTAGAATGTGGCCTCCCATCACATTGAGCTCACTAAAGATCAATTTCAGAGTGATTTCATTTTGTAGGGGTAAGAAATGAGCTGGAGTTCTGGCAGTCTGGAGTCTCCTAGCAGTCCTGGAGCTGCTTGAAGAACTGCCTCACCTTCTTCAAAACTGAGTTTACCACAAAACTAATTTATCTGAATTAGTTACATAAAGAGCTGTTAAGCTCTTTATTTGTTTAAAGCTGTGTATTTGCTTATTTGTTAAGAGAGGCTTTGACATCAGCTGAAGTGAAACCTGGATTTTTTTTGGTTAACTATGACATAGGAATAACAGACTTTTCCACAGGGACATTAGATGCTCAGGATGATTTCAGTATCACTGAGTGTTGCCATTCTCACCTCTGAAAAATCAATCTTGAAGAGATCAGTGCAGCAGGTCAGGTTTAATTCTTGCTGTGTGTACAAGCACAGGCTCCATTCAGGGAGGTACAAAACCCTGACACCAAACCAGACAGCTCAGAGCATGACAAGAACCTGCCAGACAGCAACATTAAAAACTGAAAACAAGGAATTTTTATCTTCTTCCTGTGGCACATGGGTGCTTTCAGGCAGGCTCTGCCTCTCCTGCCCAGCAGGGCAGTGCTCAGGTGTCAGGATGGATCAGGATGTCACAGCTCAGCCTCTTCCCACCCTGGATCCACTGAGCAGCTCCAGGACAGCCCAGCAGCAGGACCTGCTCTCCTCATGCTGAACTCTGCAGGGAGAAAGGGAAACGGAAGGGGAAAGGGAAAGGGAAAGGGAAAGGGAAACGAAAAGGAAAAAGAAAAAAGGGAAAAAAGGGAAAAAAGGGAAAAAAGGGAAAAAAGGGAAAGTCACTTGGAGCAGGCAGCCGCCCTGCTCCCCTCACCCAACACCTTCACCTTGGAATTCCCAGCGAGGGGGGAATTTTGGGTTGCAGGTGGGAGATTCTGGGGAGTTTTACACTCAGAACAAACCCCCAACTCCCTGTTTTTCCTGGGAATTGGAGACCTTTGTTTTTTCCAGGAAACAAGGGGAAAGAAAACCCAAACCACCTGTTTTTCCTGGGAATTTGAGGGGAAACCTCCTGTTTCTCACAGGAATTGAGGAAAACCCCCCCAAACCCCCCATTTTTCCTGGCAATTTGGGAGATCCCTCCCTCCAAAGCCCCCCATTTTCCCTGGGCGGGATTTGGGATCCCAGATTTACCCCCAGACCCAAGACCATCTCAGATCCATCCTGGGGGGGCTTCAGGCACAACAGGGAGGAGGTAAAATCCCCCTCCCTCCCATTCTCAATTTTTCTGGAGGGAAATTTGGGATTTTGAGCCATTTTTGGGGGGGGGAACTGCAGCTCTTTGTGGCATTGCTGTCCTGGCACTTCCCAGCCCTGTAATTAACTAACGCAAACAGAAAAGAAAATATAAAGCCGCAATATTTAGTCCTTTTAACACCATGGTTTGAACAACCCTCGAGCAAATTTCAAAAATTTAAAGGAGTAGAAAGTATTGATTTCAGCTGGAAGCCAACTTCATTCTCCTTTTTATCCTGCCATATCTCCCTCAGAGATACTTGGATTTAGATGTATTTAGATATTTCTTATTATTTTAGATATTTTATTATTTTATATATTTTTATTCTTTATTATATTTTTATTATTTTACTATTTTAGATATTTTTAGATATTGTTATTTCTTAATATTTTAGATATTTCCTATTATTTTGTTTATCTTAGAGACAGCTCTCTCCTAAAGTATCAGTCTTCTCTAAGCTTTCAAAAATTAAGGATTGACACAAGGACTTTTTTGAGATCAGAGAGTTTATCTTTTAAGATCTCTCATTTTGGGCATAACCTTTCTATTACTTGATTAAAAAACTTTTAACAGCAACACTCAGGTCAGTTTTTTGTTCTAAAAACAACTCCTTGCTGGGCAGGAGGTTCAGACTCTTGTTTCCCAGAATTATAAAAATGTTAGCTGAGGTTTCTTAAAATTGTACTAGAAGCAGATGGTAAAAACTGGAAAATGAGTGAAAACACTGCCATGAGTCAGCAGGAGGTCTTTGAAGGGTATTCATAGTGTCTTAAGAATGAGTCTTTAAAGAAAGATAAATATTTATATCTACACAGCAACACATATTCTTTAAAACACTAAAAAACCTCTTCTAGAACCTCTACCAAAGCAGAAAGTTCTGTACTTCTGAAATACTGAGCTGGGTGGGCATGTCCAAACGATCTAAAAATATACATTACATACATATATATATATATATATTTATGTATATATATACACTTTATGGTTTTGTATGCTATCCATCCACAGAGGCAGTGCTGCAATGCTGTGGTCTGCACCACCTCATGCCATCATTTGCTGCTGAAATGGAGAAGTTGCTGTCGCTTCCCCTTGCCCAGGAAGGGCAGAGGAGCAGTGGCTGCACATCTGTGTCTGGAATGCGCCCTGGAACGGGGCTGGGAGGGCCTCAGGCAGCAGCTCCAGCCATCCCACGTGTGCTGCAGCTGGCTGGGAACATCCTCAGGGACAGCTCCATGGAAAAAGCAGCCCCTGGAGCACATTCCCACCTCACCTTGGCCACCAGCTGGGGTCTGGGCACTTTCATGAGGTCGCAGAGGCAGTTTCGTCTCTCCCTCACCACGGGCAGCTCTGCTTCCCTGGGAGAGCAAAGGTGATTTCCAGTTAATTCAGGAAAATCCATAAAACATCCATAAAACACCCTCAGTGATCCCTGTCCCCCCTGCACCACAATGGATGTGTCCTTTCATGCACATTTCAAATGACAAGGGTTTTTTTGTTGTGTCACATTTGAAGGCTAAAGGACCATTTTTGTACCACCCTAAGTCAGATAAACCACAAATACACACCAGATCTGCCACAGGTCTAATAAAATGGCTAATTTTAGCTAATATGAGCCACTGGCTAATAAAAGGTCCAAGACTATTCTTTTATAGGGTTTTATATTAAAAAAACCCACTTATTTGTACAACTTTTTTGATTAGAAGTTCATTTAATTTATTCTCTAAAGTGATTGGATTTGGAAAAGACTCTCCCATCCCCTCTAAAGAAAAAGCAAAAAAGGGTGAGTTATTTATAACTTCAACCTTTTTTTTTTCACACCTTGGACAATTTGTCTTATTTACCACTGGAAATTTCCCTGTGGCTAAACAAAGTGTATTATTTATAGAGTAATTTGTTTAAACTCTGCATGACACAATTGTATGATAAAGTCTCTGGAGTCCCAACAAGGAAAATATGTGCATCCCAGTAATTACCATACTCCTTCAAATTCTCATTTGGCTTCCTGCTGCTAATACTTAGGGTAATTCAGAATTTAAACTGATTATTTTAGCACTGGGAGACCTTGAGGAAAACAAGCAGCTCACTGTGACACTCAGCAACAACTTCAAATCTCTTTTTCTGTAAACAGCTCAAATCTACCAAGATAAAACAATTAAGTTTTGAGTAAATGAGCCCTTTGTCTTTCATCTCAGAGCAGTGGCCACAGTGCAGCAAGGCACTCAGGGCTTGCTCCAAGCCAGTGTAAGCCAGGCACACCCTAAAAATGACAGGGTGAAAACAGAATATTCATTTCTCTGGAGTGTTTTTTGGGGGAAGTGTTTTGCTTTGATTTAGGAATGAGTTGTTTATGAGCAGAGCTGAACTCCACAGCTTTTCCTGTAGCACTGTGAGTGGAACCATCCCTGGGGACAGCACTCAGCTCATCCTGCAGTGTCAGGAACAAATTCCTTATGCAATTCCTGAGCCAGCCTGCCCTTAAATGCAGGTTTGCTCATGGAGCTCTGACTCACACCCAACACAATCCTAAACTTCCACCTGCATTAAACAAGGAACTGTAACCACAGCAGAACTTCCAACCTGAGACTCCTGTTCCAGTTTTGTACTGGAAAATGCAGAAAAAGAGCAGCAGCCACCCCTGCAAATGATAAACTCAGATAAACTTTTCACAAATATAAAGTTCTTTAAGCTCAAGCACGGAAATAAAAGTCAAACAGTGTAACTGCAATCCGCAACTCTGTCACCCATCCTTAAGGTGTATTTGTTCTTTGAACTTGTCTGGGATAAATTTATTTCCATGAAATGTCAATGAACACAAAAAGCCATTTAATATAATGACTAAATAAATTATATATTTTTCTATATTTGTCTGTTCTCTGTTACTGCTGTTTGGGCCAGGTCTGTGACAAGGAAAAATGTTTAACAAGGCAGCAAAATGAATAAACAAATTATTACCTTAAAATTCTGTATTTTCTCAAACCTGCCCAGCTAATAATGCCCAATGCTAGAATTTGCAGAAAGGAGAAAATCCAGTGCCAAAATTCCCTGCTCCTGTCACTGCAAAGGGGCTCATGGAATGATTCTCTTAATCTAAAAGTCACTGGATCATGCTCATGAAGAACAGGACCCTCTCCCCCTGCCCCTGGAAGGAGGTAAGTAAAAAAAAAAAAGAATTACATTCTATGAAGTGGTTGTTTAATTCATGCCATCCTATCCTGGGAAACATCTAAACTGCTCCAATTCCAAATCTTTGCTTGAATACAAGGCTTGTAGCATGTTGAGTAATTACATTTCATGGGAGATTTGAGCTGTTCTGCTAATTCTGTTGTTTTCCAGCTTGCAGAGATCCTTCCTTTCCCCAAATCCTGCCAGTGCTCGTAAATGCCAAGAAACTGTCTGTGCACTTGAAGTTTGACTGTTTGCACAGCCCAGTCTCTGCTTTGTGGAAAACTTCCAAGATTTCCTCCCTTTTTATGTTGTTAGAAAAATATGGCTATTTTACTTTATCTAATGGTGATTTTATACATCCCCTTCCAGTGGGCCAGGATCCTGGAGAGCTCTTTAGAGCAGAGGAATGTCATGGAAGCAAGAAAGAGCTGAACCTGAGCTATCACACTTTCACAGGGACTCAGTTTCGGTCCCTCCAGGGCACAGGGGCTGTTTGGGGACAGCACTGCACTCACCAGTTGGTGTCACTGAGGATGGCCATGGCCTGCTCCATGATGGCCGGGTCCACCACGTCACTGTAGGTCAGCAGCATCTCGTACACCTGGCTGGCCGTGGTCTTCCTGATCTGCAGGGATAGGGAGAGGCAGCAGAGAGCCAGGCCAGAGCCACAGGGATGCTGAGGGCAAGGGGACACCCAGGGACCCACAGGGACCCACAGGGACCAGCCAGGCCAGAGCCACAGAGGCTGCTGAGGGCAGGGGACACCCAGGGACCCACAGGGATCATCCAGGCCAGAGCCACAGGGATGCTGAGGGCAAGGGACACCCAGGGACCCACAGGGACCCACAGGGACCAGCCAGGCCAGAGCCACAGGGATGCTGAGGGCAAGGGGACACCCAGAGACCAGCCAGGGACCCACAGGGACCAGCCAGGCCAGAGCCACAGGGATGCTGAGGGCAAGGGGACACCCAGGGACCCACAGGGACCCACAGGGACCAGCCAGGCCAGAGCCACAGAGGCTGCTGAGGGCAGGGGACACCCAGGGACCCACAGGGACCAGCCAGGCCAGAGCCACAGGGATGCTGAGGGCAAGGGACACCCAGGGACCCACAGGGACCAGCCAGGCCAGAGCCACAGGGATGCTGAGGGCAAGGGAGCCACAGGGATCATCCAGGCCAGCTCCTGAGATCATCCAGGCCAGCTCCTGCACAGGACCATTCCCAGGAGTCACACCCTGGGGATGGTCCTGTGCAGGACCACCCTGTCCATCCCTGGTGTCCCAAGCAGCCTCATGGCTGTGCCCATTCCCTGGGCAGTGCCCCATTGTGGAAACCCCCCTGAGGATCCCCCTGATCCCCTAAAAAGTTCTGTGCCAGAATTAAGAAATGAACAGGACTTTTGGTTTTTTCAGTCTTCTTCTCTTACCAACAGTTCAGCACACTGTCTGCATCTCAGTGTACAAGGACAAGCCACCAAAAATCACATTTGAATTATTTTTCATTTGTAAAATTCTTTTTCATTTCTCAATTTTTCAATGTGCAGTCTTCAGTACTTACTATAGGGAAGGGATGGCAAAGGAGGAGAAACAGCTGGAAGAAAACTTTCTCTCTCATGTCTCCTTGAAATTGAATCAGCCCACAAAATCTAGAAAATATCAGAAAAAAAATCAGATTATAACTTTTGTTTCATAACAGATTATAAAATCAGATATAACTTGTGTTATAACTGCACAAGTAAGTTTTGAGAACTAGGATGAAGATAGACATTGGGAAAAAAACAGGGAGGGGAAAAAGAAAAAGCAAATTATTCCCTTTTTTTTTTTCTTTCTCTACAAAGAAAAAGCAAATTACTCCCTTTAAGCATCTTAAGGACTATAAAAATTTTAAACCTTGTTCAACTTAATCACATCATATGTTTCACTTCAACCATCCAGAACTATGAGACTTCCACAACCTTCAATCACATGTATCTGTGTGTATTTTCCATATAAATTCCACATGAACCAGACCTCAGTGTTCCATCTGGTAAGTGAAATACTCCTCATTTCTGGGAGGAAAGATTGATTTCATTAACTCACACTCCTATGCTGGAGCGAAGCTTCCGGATGTCTTTGGACCTTTTGATCTCTTCTTTACAGAGAGTGAACAACTTCACTGGGAAGGGATGGCTGAGAATGGGAAAGAAAGAAAGAAAAAAAGATGAGCAGAAGGTTTCAGCAGAATTTCAAAGACATTTCATGATTGTCAGGATGCCAAAATAACATTCCAGGGCAAGGCAAGACACACTGCAGGCTGGTTTGTGCTTCCCCCCAGCAGCTCAGGGGAGTTTGGCCACCACGTTCCTGAGCCTTATTATTATTTATAATTTAATCATTAATTATTTACATTGCTATTATCTGTGTGCTGAGGAGTGAACTCCTCTTAGCCAAACAGGTTCAGTCCATGCAGGATAACTGCCTTGCCATGGCTTGTGTTAAAGCAGTGTGCAATGATCAGAAATACCATGTCAGGAATTACATTATCCTATGGCCAAATAACAGTTACTCAGTCTGTGTATCATCATGGTCATTCCCTAAGGTCTCCAACCAAACTTTACATAAAAGGGGATGAATGTTGTTCATAACTACTCCATTTTACAGCCCAAATCATCATGGTCATTCCCTAAGGTCTGCAACCAAATTTACATAAAGGGGATGAATGTTGTTCTTAGCTACCCCACCATTTCACAGCCCAAATTCCTTCAGTGATTCCAGACAACGTAATTAAACAGAGGGTTCACAGTTCTATTACATGGACAGGCCATGAAGCCATCTTTAAATATATTTAGCAAATTCTTTTCTTTTTCCACACAGTCTGGGAAACGTGATTCTCACAGCTCTTTCCCAGACGCTCGTACAAACACAAGTGCTATTAGTTATTCCAAGGATCTATTTAAGAGAAGGAAAGAGGGACTAATGCTTTTATTTCAGTTCAAATTATTTAATCTCTTACTTGCCACACTCAAGGCTGAAGTGCCTAGATGCAAAAGAAACTATTTCATATTTGTCTAGTGAGCACAATAACTTTGAGGCTGTGTATTTTGGAAACCTCACTGCATTGTGTATGGGAAGCAGAAAGCAAAAATAGCAACATTCATTTTCTACTACTGCAATTCAGAGCTGTGGATAAAAGCTATTGAAGAAAGCTGGGTACTGTCATCTGTTGAAGGGCAGAATATTTAAAATAAGATGTTTATAGCAGTGCCAAGATGTTTTGTTAAGGTAACGTGCCTTGTTCTGTAGAGTCTTCCAGACAAGAGTTAGTGTTTTTTAATGACTTTTTAAAAATTTGTAACAAAATCCTGGCATGTACTGGCAAACAGTGAACTACTTTAAAAAAGTGAACAACAAACCATGGTAAACTGAGGTGAAGAATTCTATACATGGTGGGAAGAACAGACATCTGCATGAACGAGTCTGTGTGTGTCTACAGGCATGGATTGGTCTGGGTTGGAGAGGGAAGAGCTCTCTGAATGCTGAGGTATATTTTGTCTTACCTTGGTGGAATTTCTCCTCCTCCCTCCCCAATTACACAAATTCCCTGTGCACAGAGCTAATTGCAATCCCTGCAGTGCATGCCTGCCTCTCAGCACAGGCCAGGCCAGTCAGTGAATTAGGTGAGATTTAAACTGGTTGAACAGCAGGGACAAAACTGAGAAGGGGAGCAACAAAAAGACCAATTGGAACAAGAGCATCTGGAACAAATTTAAAACATGGAACCTCATGAGCAGCATTTTGTGTTTAAAACAGATGCACTTTCCTTTCTGTTGGTTGCCAATTCTACATTTGCAATAACCAAACTTAACCTGTGTGTGATCTCAAATGACTCAAATAGCTTGGCCTCTGTAAAGGAAATTGAGAAAATTCCTTCTCCTGTGTGGGCACTGTGCCAGCAGGAACAGCATCAGCCCTGGGGAAGGAAAGTTCTCTGTGCATTCTGTGCACTGGGGACATGTGGCACTGCCAGAGGTGAGCTGGGTCTCAGCAGTGCCACTGCCAGGGTGCAGCTGCCACCAGCCCCTGCCTGCTTCCTGCTGCACAGCTGTTCATGCAAGAGCAGGAAAACTGCTTAAAACCAATCCAGGGGAGCATGGACACATGGAAATTATCATGGATATGTGGGGACACAGACTTCCTTAAAGCACTGCAAGATCACCAGAAAAACCAGAATACATGGGTGCTGCTGTTAGTGTGTAAAGTACCTAGATGTAGGAGAGAGAAATGCCATTTATTACCCCAGAGAGCACAAGACCCTGAGCTGCCATTCCAAGGCTGTTCTGTTTTCACGGCCCTGAGTATCATTGCCATCTTACCACACTTGTGAGGAGCCAGCAGCCCCCAGGGCAGCCCCAGCAGCACTGGGGATCCCTCATCCACTGAGCAGCAGGACCCTGCACCACAGTGAGCAGTGACACTCCAATGCCAGCTCTGCCAGTGGCCTCAGCTCTCTCTCCTCTGTCCTCCCTGCCCTCAAGGGTCCTCCCACCATCCAGGTACCTCTGTGCTTTCAAAGCAGCCTCTGGAGAGCTCCAGCAGCCCAGAGGGCATTTCTGAGAGCTCTGCTTCAAGCTGTGCCCGCTGCCTCCAGCAGTCCCCAACCCACAAACTCCCTGCACTGCCACCAGAGCAGCTCCACAAACTGCCCAGGAATGGAATCAGGAGGGTTTGGGCTGTGTGAGCACAGAGCTGAGGGCTCTCTGCCCTGTTTGATGGGAGCAGCAGTCAGTCAGTGATGCTGCAGCATCCCCAACACTTCAGCCCAGCACCCACCTGCCTGCTGCCAGGAGAAACCTTCCTCTTATTCCCTCCCTATTCCCTTCCTATTTCCCTCCCTAGTCCCTTCCTATTTCCTTCTTATTTCCCTCTCTATTCACTCCCTATTTCCTTCCCTCTTCACTCCATATTCCCTTCCTATTTCCCTCCCCATTCCTTTCTACTTCCCTCCCTATTCCCTCCCTATTTCCCTCCCCATTCCTTCCTATTTTCTTCCCTATTCCCTTCCTATTCCCCTCCCTATTCCCTCCTTATTTCCCACCCTATTCCCTCCCAATTTCCCTCCTATTCCCCTCCCTACTCACTCCCTATTTCCCTCCCCATTCCTTTCTATTTCCCTCCCTATTTCCCTTCCTATTTCCTTCCCCATTTCCCTCCCTATTTCCTTATTTCCCTTCCTATTTTCCTCCCTATTCCCCTCCCCATTTCCTTCCCTATTCCCCTCCCCATTTCCCTCCCTCCTTCCCTCTCTTCCCTCCCTATTTTGGCACTGGTGGGACTGAGGAAAGCCCTCAAGCCCATGGGAGAAGGGCACTTTTCACCCACAGCATCTCTCCAGTGCCATTCACTGCAGTGCCACAAACCATTCCTGGCTGCAGGAGGGACAAGCAGGTTGATGTCACCTCAGGACAGGTAGGAAACAACAAGTGGAATATTCCTGACAGCAGCTCTTTTCCCTGAGCCAAGCACAACAGAGGAGCCAGTTCTGAAAGCCATCTGATGACCCTGGGGATGAAGCTGATTCATTTCCAGCCCCACAGGACAGATATTCACCCCACACTCCCCATCCCTGCTGTTCCACACAAGGTAAATCCACCTCCCCTGAGCACAAACATCCAAACCAGGAGAGAGGAGAGGAACACCAGGGCTCACTTGTCCTTCTGCACAGAGATCACACACCAAGCACACAGAGCTTCCCCAACACTGAGATTCAGCTGCAGAACCACACCAGAAATGTTGAGCTTTATATTCCAAACTGTACAAGCTGCAGGGTGTGAAAAAGCAGGAAAATGCCTGGTGGGTTCCACCTGTGCAAGGCAGGAGTGACACCCTGTGGCAACTGGTTTTAACTGGAGCACTTACGAGGGTCAAACTGATCCTGCTCCTAATCCTGGTTAAATGAAGCACTGTTGGATATTTCCCATTCTGGACTGTGGATGTTTTATTAGAAAATAAATGTGTGGGAGAGCACAGTTTCCATTTCAAACCTCAAAATGCATTTGCAAACACTTTTTTACAATGCAGCAGTTGCCTATTTGGTGGCTGGTTTAGGTATAATCCTGACAGACATCCTACATGCCAACTCCCTTGCTAAAACTCCATTCAGCCCAACGTGGTAAAAAAATAATGAGGGAAGGAAATGAAATGGGAGCTGAACATCCCAAGGAAAAATACATGAGATACATGCTTGTATCTCAACTTTCATTTCAGGCACACTGGACCTAAAACCACCTGACACTGCAGGCACTTGTGGCCTTTCCATGCCACCAAACAGAGTCCCTATTTTCCCACCCACCCTGTGATGTTCTTACACATTTTTATGAAGGTTGCTCTGGAAAGGGAGTAAATGGTTCCATTCCAGAGAGCAGACCCAAAGTCAGGCTTTTCTGTTCAAAGAGGAGCAGGTGGCATCCAACAGCAGGGGCAGGCAGGCCTTGGAGCAGTGGATTCATCCCTAACTACAGCCAAAGGACCTAGCAGAGTAACAAAATGCATGAAAGGGAATTTTGAGCTCCCCCACCAAGTGCTGATCCACACACAGAGCATGGCAGAGCCCTGTAAAGCAGCACAGTGACTCACCCATGGCCAGCTCTGCACCAGGAGACACCCACATCCCCAAAATCTGACACGTGCAGGAATGAAACCCTCCATCTTTTACCTGCCTGCCACCTCCCCCCTGCTCTGCCCCTCCTGGCTCTGCATGGTCACAAGTTCTGCACCCCAGGCCAGCATTTCACTCCCTTGACATCAGCATGATCCACTTGGCTGCTTCATTATTCATTCTCTTTTTTTGGTTTCATCATCAAACTGGAGGCAAATACATCTGGATCAGCTTCAAAATCTTTCCCCCCATAATAGCCCTGAATTTTATTCCAGGCTTTTACACAAAGCATCACAATGGCACCACAGGGCTGAGTGTGAGTCACTCACACAGCAAAGGAATTGCTGCTACCACTGGGTTTCTGTTCAGTGACCTGGGAGACAAGACTTTGACTGGAATTTCCACCCATAATCTCTCACCTTCCCCAGCAGGGATGGCTGGAGCCTGTGTGGAAGCCCCAGATCAGTGGCACAATTATCAAACTGAGCAATATTCACTCCATCTGTCTTTGACTCACTTTAAATTCTCATTCAAACAGGGACTGCCAAGTGCAATTTCAGAAATATTATCTAAAACCACACTTCAAGACAAGAGTGAGCTTAATCAAAACTTTCAGAATGATGAAGGCTCTTCAGATTTATCTGCTGTGAGCAGTTCTTGAATCAACAAGTTCCCAATGCAGTATCTGTGCTTGCAGGATCTACATTGCACAATTCTGTAAATACCTGCAGATGTGCCAAGATGCTGCCTGGGAGAGCTTGTGGAATAGATTTTAATATTACCAAAATTCAAATAATTCTTTTCTGAAACATCTGCAAAACCCCATGATTTCACACTGGAATATCTCACTCATATTTATCTGTTCCTAAACTGAACACTTTCCACAGGACTGAGCTCAGAGTGGAAGAGCTGGGACATGACTTTTTTATTATTATTAGAATTTTAATTAACATCTTTGGAGATGTTCACATTAAGCAAAGCAGTGGGACTGGGGGAGCCATGGGCACAGAGGGTTCTGCAGCACCACGCAGGACAGTGCCAGTGCTCAGGGCTCCCAGTACAGCAAGGAATGTGCTCCAACCAGCAGGGATTTAGGAAGCTGGAAAATGAAGAATGGATCTGACACTGGTCCAAGAATCCCAGGTGAAACATGCAAATTTAATTTGATTAATGTCCTGGCTGTCAAACAGGGAACAAGTGACAGAATTCTACACAGACAAGAGACTTAAGGATTTTACCAAGACCCTTTCAAGGCTGTTTGTCCCACTTGAGGACAGTTAAAGCATTGCAATATAGACTCACACTGGAGCCCTGTGCACCCCCAGGGCAAGACTGAGGAGCTCTGATGCACAGTGGGGAATAAACCAAAGAAACTTCCAGCAACTTACTTCTCCTGCTCAGTGAACATATCAAAGCAGCCATTTGCCAGCATCTGGTCCAGCATTGTCAGCAGAGGCACAGACACCCTGAGGAAAGAAAATGATTCAACAAGGTAAACACACTGCTTGGCATACAGATATATACTATTTTGAACCAGAGGCAAAGAAGGAAACTTCCTACATATCTACACACAGGAAATTAGAACTTTGATTTACACAGAGGAGGGTTGCTCAGTACCTTGCGTGTGTTGGCTGAATGGGGACATTCCCTCTCAGCCAAAAAGGGAAAAACCTAATTAACAACTCCCCTGCTTTACATTTGCAGGGTCCTGAAAACACAACTGACAGTGTTAGAAAATATTAATCTGTTTTCTAGAGTATGAACAATGCATTCCACAGACTGTACCAGAAGTTACAGCACCAAATGAACCAACACTTGGCAGCTGGAATAACCACAGCCATGTTTTCAACACTTGAGACAAGAAACAAAATAACAATACAATAGTATTTTTATTTATACATTAATATAAATAATATAAATTATATTAATCATATAAATAATATAACACAATAAATATTATAATATTATTATAATATTACATTACAATATTATATTATATTATAATATAATAGTATAATAATATAATAAAATATAAATAATATATTTTATAAAATTTTATAATGTAATATAATATAATATAATACTGTAATAAAATAACATAAAAAATATAAATAATTATTAATATAAATAATTATTAATATAAATAATAATATAATAGCTAATATACATTAGTATTTCTACATTATACATTTATATTATTTATTTAGTGTTTGATTTATACAACAGAACAAGGGAGAATGGCTTCAAACTGAAAAAGAGCAGGTTTAGATGGGATATTGGGAAGAAATTCTTCCCTGTGAGGGTGGGGAGGCCCTGGCACAGATTGTCCTGTGGCTGCCCCATCCTTGGAAGTTTCCAAGGCCTCGTTGGATGGGGCTTGGAGCAACCTGGGCTTGTGGAAGGTGTCCCTGCCCTTACCAGGGGACTGGAATTGGATGAGTTTTGAGTCCCCTGCAACCCAAACCCTTCCATGATTTAAAACTTGAATGTGCAGAATATTTTGCCATCACTCCTTGGTTTCATATTTTACCACACGTTCTGCTGTACCAACAGCTCTATTAAAGCAAATTCATGAGCCTTGGGCATTCACTGGATGTGCCACGCATCTGACTTGCAAAAGGGAAGGGAAAAAGGGGAAGGAAAGGGAAGAAGGCCTAAAGGGAAAAGAGCCAAGGATGAGCAGTACCGGTCATTGCGCAGGTTGTCCTCAAAGACCTTCAGCAGCGTCTCACAAAAACTGCCCAAAGCACTGGGGTCACTCTGGATCTTCTTCATGTGGTCAAACAGGCTCTGGGCAGAGTATCTGAGCTGCAACACAACACCAGGAACCTCCAGTGAAGGACAGGAAAAAGCCACTGCCCCACACACAGGGGCTCCAGCCCTGCCCTGCAGCAGCACAAAGGGCACAAAGCAGCACCAAACCCAACTGACCACGGCTGCATTACCTGCACTAGCCCATTTCTAAGGAAAGTTGGGTTTTTTTGGGTTTTTTTCCTTTTTAAGCTGGCAAACTTTTGGCTTTTTTCCCTTTTTAAGCTGACAAACTTTTGAGGTTTTTTCCTTTTTAAGTTGACAAACTTTTGGGGTTTTTTTCCCTTTTTAAGATGTCAAACTTTCAGGTTTTTCTCTTTTTTAAGCTGGCAAACTTTTGGGGTTTTTTCCTCTTTAAGCTGGCAGACTTTTGGGGTTTTTTCTCCTTTTTAAGCTGGCAGACTTTTGGGGTTTTTTTTCCTTTTTAAGCTGGCAAACTTTTGTGGTTTTCTCCTTTTTAAGCTGGCAAACTTTTGGGGTTTTCTCCTTTTTAAGTTGACAACTTTTGGGTTTTTCTCCTTTTTAAGTTGGCAAACTTTTTGGTTTTTTTCCTTTTTAAGCTGGTGAACTTTTGGGTTTTTCTCCTTTTTAAGCTGGCAAACTTTTGGATTTTTTGCTTTTTAAGCTGGCAAACTCCCTCCCAGAGCTGCTGTGGAAGGGGAGCAGGCACAGCCTCTGTGGGAATCCCCTTTTCCTCAGAAGCCTGACCATTTTATCAAGGAAAGAAAATAAAACTTTGGATGAGAATGAGAAACATCAACAAGTGTCTTCCCAAAAGCAAATAGAGGAATCTATATTTAAACATTTTATCTAACAAAGCCCATATCAGTAACATTTATGAGTGCATCAGCACCCAAGAATAAGAAACAATTCAGCCTTGGCTCAAAACTCTGAACTATTTTCCCAAAGCTTCAGCCTGCAAACAGCACAGCCCAGCAATCCTGGGAAGCAGCACAGGAACAACCCTCACACTTCGTTCTGTACTGAAACATCCTGGGCAGGGCAGGAGCAGAAATATTTCTTTGAAATGGTCAAGCAATTTGCAGAAATTATTCAGTTATTCTGAGTTTCAGAATGAGAGTCAAATCTCAGTAACATCTGTACTAATATCTAATATATAGATATACAAATATCTATATTAATATAATATACTATTATATTAGTATAATATATATATTATACTAATATATCTGTATAATATACATAGATTATTAAAACAATCTGTGCATTTAAGATTATTATAAATAAATAACAAATATTTTGTCTTTACACCTTCCAAGAGCAGAGATCAACAACAAGCAGAGGAAATCCCATCTCAGAAAAAAATCATAGGTGGTGTCATTTTCTCTCCTATTTCTTTTGTGTCTTAAATGACCTCAGAGATCTCACACCATTTTTTTTAAGGAAGTTGAATGACTCAGCGCTATCTCTGCAGATCCAAATGACTTGAAAAGGCAAGAAAGGGCATGGAAGTAAAGGGCAACAAGCACAGCTCCAGGTGGGGTGCTCCAGAGCTGTGCCAAAGCAAGGCAGAGCTGCGGGATATCAGAAACACTGGAGAATGAGGACAGCACAAGTAATTAAAAAATACAGAAGTACAGGTGTGGATAATCCATCATGTAACTGCTTAGCAGATTGAAAAATGGGGCATTTTCCCAATAGTGGCAGAAACTCCAGCATAACAACATGACATGAGCAGGTTAAATCCTTATTTCCTCCTCAGGTGAGCTCCTTCTGTCCCAGCCTCAGTATCTGAGCTGTAATCTTAATGCTCCTGAGTATTTGAAGAGAAGAATATTTCCAAATGTCTTCCCCATCTATGCAGAACACAAATTCACACTGCATCAAACATGTGACATTTACCTTTCCCTGGGGTTCCATAAGGACTGGGAGAGGAAATTAGGAGGTTAATGGGCTGGAACTGGGACAACTTTGGATCCAAATTTAAGAGGAGGCCTGAGACTGACCTTGTTCTTATGGAACAGCAAAACCAGGGTTTGCCAAGGTGTGACTGCCCCAACACTGAGGGCAAGAGCAGATCCTGCAGGGACAGGAGATGAACAGAGCACAGAACAGAGCTCAAGGCACCCTGCACCTGGTGACAGGGATGCCTCAGATTTTGGCTTTTGTATTTTTCACATTCTGTGCTGCTTTAGTGTGTGGGTCTGGGCTCACATCAGGGGATGGTGAGCTCTGTGCACAGAGCAGGGAGACAAAACAATTCCTGCTCCAGCTGGGCACCAAGGACAAATGACCCAAATCTCAGCCCAAGAGCACAAACGATGTGGAATAAAGAGAGAAAAACAAGGATGGGACTGGATGGGCTAAAGCTGGAATGGGACAATGAACTGCAAGATGCAAATGGAGCAGAACTGATCACAGTGAGAGACCCTGTGTGCATTCTGGGACCATTTTGGTTCATCTTGGGTGCAGCCCTGGCTGGGCTCTTGTGCTGCCTAAGGTGGATCCATTGAGGAAATCCTTTTAATAAATCCTGATTTAGAACCTCTGTTCTAGGTCAGCCTTCTCAAAGCATCAAGAGAACTCAAGTCCTGAAGGTTCAACCTCCAGTACCAGGGCAGGTCCCGGTGTGGTTTCTACACAACCCTTCACCAAACTGTTTCCAGACAGATGTGCAGAACAGAGCTACAGCAATTCTAAAACCAGCTTTGGGGGCTGATATGGTCAAAAAGATTCAGCTGAAGCTAATCCCAGTTTGTAACAGAGCATTTGTTACATCCAAAATCTCAGCTACACATCAGTGATTGAGACACCTGACCCACATCAGGGCTCTGGTTTGTACTTTCAGCAGGGATGCCTTACATGAAGCAGGAATATCATCATTCACACTATTTTGCTCTGTAAGAAAAGAATGTCTGGAATTATTCTCAAGTGTATTTTGCTCAAGAACTCTCAACCAAGAAAAGAGGATTTGGGGCCTCTTTCTTCCACCAAATATGCATTGATTTGCATACAATTTGTCCCAGTAACCAGATGTTTTAGAATATCATCTACTAACATCCCAGTATTTTTGTTTGTGAGATCTACACAGTAACACAGCTTTGGTACTGCCTGGGAGGAACTTTAAGAGTTTAGAATACGTTGTTCCTTTTTTTTTTAAAGCTTTACTTACAATTTCTATACCACTTTAAAATGCAATTTTCACTCTTTAGGGGGAAAAGGAATCACAAGACATTCTGTGCTTAAACAAAATTTAGAATGTAATGTAGTTCAACAGTAATGAAATTATATCAAAATTATATCCTGACTCCTGCCACTGCAGGGTTTGTGCACTGGAGAAAGACCAGCATTGTACATCTGATCTCCACAGACTGAGGGGTTTTATGCAGCCATAAGAAATATGCATCACTGTGGGCCAGATGTATAATTAGGAGATTCTTTTACACAGAGAAAGTGCCCTTTGAACCATGGTGATGGAGCAGAGTGCCAAATCCCACAGGGAATGACATCTTCTGTTTTTCCAGATTATTTCCAATGCTTGAGCTGCAATTCTTCCAGCAGCCCCACTGCCACCACAACACTTCAGAGACCCCACATGGCTCCTTCCAGAAAATCTCTTTAAAAAGCCAAACAAAGAACTACTTTTGCTAAATATACTGCAGAGCAATTTTAGCTGCAGCCAAACTGCCCCTGACCACGGAATTACAACAGAGCCTTTCTCCTGTGGATTGCCTGGGATGAGTAAAAGACAAACTGACATTTGAACTCAGATTATCCTGCAGGATATACAAGAATTTTCTTTCTAAATTCCATGTCCACATATGTATGTGCATAGATATTTCTGAAGTGAGAGGGAAGAGAGTCACAACAACACATCACTGCAAGAACACATATTCCAATAATCTTTTCCCCCAATCCATGATTTTAAAAAGCTGCTCCTTTCATATGGATTTAATAGGATCGTTCTTAAAATTGTCTATTAATGTTTTAAACCAATCCCTGGATATTGAGCAAAGAGTGCTACAGGCTTTGACAGAGTAGCTTGAATACCAGTCATTGTAAAACACATCAATTCTAATTTCTATATCACATTTTAAATATTAAAAGTAATTCACCACACACATACACTCCCAAGTGTAAGTGCCCTCCCTTGCCTTTCTCTCTGACTCAAGAGAGAATTAGCTCATCTTCTTTCTAAAGCCCTGGAGAATATTTTAGCCAGAAAAGAAAGAAAAACTGGAGGGTCACAGAAAAGTTAACATTTCACAATCACAGTTTGAGAACACTGCAGAAGGTTTCCCTTAACACACTGTCAGATGGTAACAAGGGAAGGGAGCTGCATGTAACTGAACTGTTCCAACTTTTCATAAATGCAACCAGGAGTTTAAAAAAAATTAAAATATTGAATAAGAATTTTCCTCTGACCCCAGCTAGCAGCCAAAAAGTCTGTTTCTCCAAAACTTTCCTCCTTTTTTTACTTAGACAAATAACTTTGGTTTTGGTGGAGCCTCCAATAATTAACTGTGCTTGACTGAAAGCTGAATTTCATGTGCATGTTTGCCATTAAAGAAATCTGTTAAGAGTTACATTGTCTATCTGATAATTACTGTCACAAACCAACACACACATGTTTCCAAAGTTCTAAAATAGCCCTTGCCATATAATTAGTTGCCATTTTAGAAAGATTAAAATGCTCAGAATTGGTTTGAACACAAGAGACTGCACAGACACTGAATTCTGTGCTCCACCAGCCCAAAGGCTCACAGACATCTCTTGATGCCAAGAGCAGAACCCACCGCACCAGGCAAAATAAAAATCACTTGGGCAGGTTGTGGTGAGCAGGGGAAGGCCTGGGAGACAAGATCCAGGTGATTTTAACTCCTTCTTGCTGTGACCCAGCAGGAGCTGTTCCCCCTTCACAAAATTCTCTTTCCCAGCACTTTTCTAATGGTTTTCTTAATTTGAGATGGAAATCTTAATTAGAAACACTCTTAACCACTGTTGGGGTGTTGACTCACAGCCTCCTCCTCTTGTTACAGGCCCACTGGGATTTAAAGGCTTAACTGACAGTCCAAAATATTCTGTTACTGCTCTGATATTCCTCTGTGGTGTCATATTGAACCATGTCCTTACCCCCAAACTGTCTCCTTATATTTTACATCTTTGGCCACAACAAATCAAAAAAGTTATAAGGCAAATATCTGGAAACCAAGAATTCTGAAGCTACCAATACAAGTTGTAATAAAAGGACATAAGGATACACTGAAATTAAAAGAAAGTAGGGAAAAATTTTGCAGCAGAGCAGACTGCCAAAGTCAGTGATAAAGAGATTGTTCATGCCAGAAGAATGAAATAAGGATTGCAAAGCTCAGAGGATTTAGACAGACATTTGAATGATATTTCTTTGTAATGGAACTTCTGACATCTCACTGGTATTTTAGTAGAAAATATATAAAAAATAATTAAAAAAAGAAACCTGTGCATACTGTTAAGACCTACTGACAACTGCCAGTTAACGCCTTGCACCAGGTGACAAATGAACTGGTTTTCACCTCATTGGAGAAGAGCAACACCCTTGCACTGAGCTGAGGGGCTCTGCTTGTGATCCCAGCTGGGAGAGTCAGCACAGGGCTGGGATTTGTGGGGCTGGAGCTCTCAGGTCCTGCCAGGCCAGGAGAGGACAAACAAAGCACCCTCATTCCTTGTTCCCTGCATGCTGAGCTGTTGGAGCTCTGGATGCTGAGAATTTCACACTTTCTGTGCTGACAGACTCTGACTCCCAGGAGAGCACTGCATTTGACCTGAGGCCTTGGAGAAGACTTCCTTGTTCTTCTTCACCTTCTTCTTCATGAGTGAGGGTGGTATTTTGACATATATGTGGACAGAAAAGTCCACACTGCGGACTTTGAGCAGCCAGTTTTTGGGTTAAAAGTGAAAATAATTTAGGTGTCATTTCTTAATTGGACAGATTAGCCTTAAAAGACCTTGTAGCAAGAGACAGCCACTTTTGTTCCTTGTTAATGAAAGACTGCAGAACTGACTGCTGTGAGACTACAAAAATCACCTAAGCCTGAACATGAACTGTTGACTCAAGTGCCTTCAACCCAACCTCAACAGAGGCAGAAAAAAGAAGCTGAAACCCAGCATAGAGCAAGTCAAGAGGTGACACTTTAGAAAGGAAAGCCAAGCAGGCCATCAGGTCTGAAAGCAGAGGTGTCCCACCACCAGCTACTCAACAGCTGATCCAAGGACAGACCTGTCCCAGGAAAGGCCAACACACCCCCCCAGCACTGCTGATGCTGATGATCAGCAGCCTCACAGACAGAGCTGAGGATCACAGCAGGCTGAGGACCCCCCAAGCACAGACAGAGCTGACAGACTCTGACTCCCAGGAGAGCACTGCATTTGACCCGAGGCCATGGAGAAGGCTTCCTTGTTCTCCATGGGTTTGGGTGGTATTTTGTAATTGGACAGAAAAGTCCTCATTGCGGACTTTGAGTGATCAGTTATTGGCTTAAAGGTGAAAATAATTTAGGTGTCATTTCTTAATTGGACAGATTAGCCTTAAAAGACCTTGTGGCAAGAGATAGTTAGCCATTTTTGTTCCTTGTTAATGAACTGCAGTAAAAATCACCTAAGCCTGAATGTGAACAAATGTCTCAAGTGCCTTCAACCCGACCTCAACAGAGGCAGAAAAAAGAAGCCCAAAACCAGCAAGTCAAGAGAATGACACTTTAGAAAGGAAAGCCAAGCAGGCCGCTGGGTGTGCAGCAGGGGTCTCACCGTGGTCTCTGTGAGCCCCCCCACGGACACAGACAGCCCCAGCAGCACGTGGTACTGGTATGCTGGCAGCCCCAGCAGCTGCGTGATCCGAGGGAACGCCTCCGACGCCGCGTTCCAGTTCAGCGTCTGCTTCTCCCACCTGAAAGGGAAGGGAAAGAATCATCCTGTGTGGGTGCACTGCTTTTCTCCTCCTCCTCACACTGCTCCTCCACACCAGGGAGGAAGGTCTCTGATTACCTAGATATCAAATCAAACATTGGTCTTTAAGCATATGGGTAAATACAAATCAAAGCTTCAGCCACTGCCAGTAAAGAGGAGGAATCTCCAAATCCTTGTTCTGATCCAGGGGAGATCTGAACTGCACTTTCCTTTCCCCAGACACTTTTGCCTACATTCACAAAACAAGTTTCTTTCTGCAGTTTCATTCTGTGCTCTCTCCCATCACCAGCTACTCAAGGGCAGACCTGTCCCAGGAAAGGCCAACACATCCTCCCAGCACTGATGATGATGATGCTGATGATCAGCAGCCTCACAGACAGAGCAGAGGATCCCAGCAGGCTGAGGATCCCCCAAAAACTGAGCTGGATGTTCCTCACTCCCATCAGGTATCATAATCACCACTCAGGAACGAGTTGCTCTCACTCTTACTTTAACTAGAAAGTCCATCTTGGAAAACTACTGCAACTAGAGCTTGGTTAAAACAATGGAAATCATTAAAAATGATCATTATAATCAATGTTTTCCAGTTCAGGAAAAAATATGTTCATGCATATTCACAGGGCAATTCAATGAAATTCTGACAACGCCATACACATATTGGGCATAAAAATTACATCAGGTTGCTTGGTTTAGGTGAAACTATGTGCATTTATCTTTAACTTTCATTGTTTAGGACATTTTTCAATACATTACCTTGGAAATATCCTCTCTAGCTCTTCTCTGTGAGGGATGTGGGGAACTGGAGGATGGTCAAAGTGCAAAAGAGTAAGGAACACAGATCCTGCATGAGCTCGGAATTTATCTATTTTTTCAGCTGACTGTTGAGCCAGCCAGCACATAATCTGCTTGCAGCTATAAAGAAGAAAACAATTAATCAGAAAATTTAAGCAGTAGAATGTGTATTTAGATTTAAATGGTTTCAATTAAATGAATTAGAATGATCCTGCTAGGAAAGTATTCTGGTTTAACTCTTCAGAATGAACACACAAGTGATTTGGGACACCCAGATGGTGACAGAATCTTGAGGCTTTATCTTCCACAGATCAATCAACCAAAAAATCAGCATGACATTAATGGTACAGAATATTTTATCCACCTTTTACACATACTGGCCCACTCTTCATCCAAAAAGATAACAAAGTGATTGATGGCCTGGCTGAACTGCTACATTTCAGATGGAAATAGAGCAGAACTTTGAGAAAAGCACATTTTGAAGTAGAAAACTGCCCATGTAGCAGAGGACAAGGTCTCTCCTACATCTCATATATCCCAAGTAAATAATTTCTCCAATTCTGGCTAGTTTTTAACAATATCCTATTTTGTTTATCCTCACAGCTACAACACTGTGTGCCACAAGGGTAAAAGGCCACTAGTGACAGTAAAACCTGCTGCAATTCCTTCAGTTACACCAAGGCCCAGAATATTTATAAAATGGGATCCAGCTGGCAGGAATGCTTTTCTCAGTTCCACGTGGACAATCTGTGAATACACAGCTGAACAGGAGGAAGACCCTGAAAATGGGCACTAGTGAGCAGTGTGTTCTTAGAGAATCCAGTACTTTCCTTCTAGGTGTCCTTCAACATTTGGGGGTTTTTAATTAAATCCCACACCATGTATATGTTCACCTAAACATTGGCACACTCTGTCTACAAACCAATACCACTATTAGGAAGGTTTTACTGCAGCTCAAGCTATGTTTTAAAAATGGTACTTTTAAATTCTTTTATTGTTAGGAGTACCATATCATGAAACTAAAAATCAGGAGCTCAGTGTAAATTCTCTATCTTTATTTCCTTACTAATAATTCTGCAAAGAAAAAAATCCAAACTCAAGCTCACATCTGATCACATTCCCAATTAATGATGGGACACTGGATAAGTAGGCAGGTTTGCTTTCTATTTCAGTGAGCATTTCTGGGAAGCAGCACAGGTTTAGCCCAAATCCCACAGCTGTGCTGCATTTCCAAGGTGGGATTACCACCCAGGCTCTGCCAACAAGGTTTTCCCTCTGAAAACCAAATGAAACATCCTCCCCATCTGCCTGGGCTTGATGCACTTCCGTCAAAGCTCTGTCACACTCAATAAAGGAGGAGCACAGGGTGTCCTGCAGGGCTGGATGGAGCTCCATGAGATAAAACACAGAACAGAACATGAATGTCACCATACATGCTGGCATTAATGAGCTCTGCCTCGTTCTGCACCAGCAGCAGGGTCACCTCCATCAGGCTGGTCATGGCAGCCTCACGCACCCTGTGGAGACACAGACACATCAGAGCAGCCACAGCAGCCCTTATTTCAACAAATACACCTTCCATTTCATCAGCTGGGTGGAGACACCAGCACAAATTCCCAAGAACAAAAGCAACGACCTCTGAGAGCGGCTCCCATATTTTGGGAGGACAAGGAGTGTCCCCCCAGTCCCATCCTGTGAAACAAAGCTCACATGGCACTGAGGATCCAACAGTGCCTTGCCTCACCAGCCTGGTTTGCATTCCAGCCAGATGTCACCAGCCTCATTCTTTATTTAAAAAGGTTAAAACTGATAATGATTAGTAATATTTTGATAATGATTAGTAATATCTCATGTGCAAGTAGATGTATTTAAACTTAAGTGCTCTGTCTGCTTCAAATTATTTTTTGAAAAGGTCAACCCACATTTTGACAGTCAGATGTTGAACACTGTCACATTCTTGTAAATTTTCAAGCTTAATATTTCCAACATTAAAAACAAGTTGTGACTCAGAGTGGCTTAAATCTCTATGCTAAGCAATAATTAATTTCATGAAAAGTTTGACCAAAGCAACACTAAGTTGTGCTTGAAGTGAGTCTTGTCTAGATAATGATCTTCTCCCTTCAAAACGTCTAAATATAATTTTTTTTAAAGTGTAATTTTAATTTAAAAAATCATCAGTATGGCTGTTTTAAACCATGTCTTGTCAATCCATGAGTTTTTTAAAAAACTGAAGCCAAGGACACTACCTCAGTGGGTGACAAGACCCTGCACATGACCAGGCCCAGCATGTTCACTACATTAGTAACTCAGAATAATGTCATCCTTTCTAAGTAATAATTTTTAAAAAACGGGAAAAAAAACTATTTGAAAAGACTCAGCAGCCTTCTATGAGAAGAAATACTCTTCTTGCTGATTTCCAAAACAACTTGCAGGTGCAATCTAAAACTGGGTGGGACATTTGTTATAATGGTAAAAAAGGTAAATTACATCATTTTTTCCAAAGCAGCTTGAAACAAGTCTGGCAGTCTTTCATCAAGGTTATGTTTTACTAGTTTTTTGTATCATATCTGACTTAGATATTCATGTCTACCACCTGTAGACAGATCAGACATGTCCCAGCAAACAATCTGTCAAAAGAAAGGTAAAGTTTGCATATGCAGAGTGAAGTTGGTGAAACTTTCCCACGACTCTATTAAAGAAAAACAGAAATTACACAAAAAAGACAAAGTCTCTCCAGAGAAACAGCATTTCTCTCCATATCTTTCCATCTTATTCACTGGTTTAGAAGAAACAGAATGAGAAAGCACTGATATTAGAGAGGCCACAAAACTTTCAGCAGCCAAGAGTTTGCCATGAGAAAGAATCCCCCTTCCCCCTCTGATTTACACGTTTCTTAACTTGATTGTGGCTGGAATTGCCCAAAGAAGCTCAAAAACAAAAAGTATCTGGTGCTCAAAGCACTTTTGAATCTGAACGCACATCTCTGTACCCTGAGATAATTCATGCAGCTGCCAGACAGGTCAAATACAGGTATTTTACCACTTCATTACCATACACAAACACTATCATCCACAGCTAAAAACAAGACTGATTCTTCATATCTAAAATAATCACCCAAGGCTGATTCTTCATCTCTAAAAGCAAAATATATCTCCACATTACAAATTAAAATTATGGATTCCGTCAATAAAATTAAGCAGCCTTTTCAAAACCAGCACTTTACTCAAAATCAACTGCTAATAAATAAAAGACAAAATTACTCTATCACATTCATTTACAGAGTTCATGGCTTCTCTCTACTGAGTGTTACTGCTCTGAGGCTTCTACACAGCATCAAAAGTATTTTAAATCTGCAGATACTGGGCTTGTTCCTGAATTAGGATAATTTAAGGTTTTTTGTTAACAAGTACTACTTCAGGCTGGGCACATTTTGCTCATAAATAGGTGCAGCAAAGCGCCCTGACAGGAGAATGTTTGGTTTGCAACATCCATATTCCTATGCTGTGTAATTCTACAGGATGAAGAATTCTACAGTTCATGAATAACATGAACTCTTCATGATCCACTCAAAGCTGGCAGGAACTTCCAATCAGTAAATGCTGACACATGCCCAGCTGGAGTTTTGGAAATGAAACACAAACCCAAAGAAGGACACGAGCCTGTACAGTCAGGAATTTTGAAATTTGAAATCTGCCTTTCCAGATCACTGTCACTGAGGGAATACAGAGCATTCAGAGGAATGCAATGTCACACACTGAATCTTCTTTGTATATTCGGGGGACCTTGAAGACTGAGGAATGCCATGAAAATAAGACTGCTATAGACTCATTATTACTAAAATCTTATTAATCTTATTAAGTTACTAAATTTATTAATCTACTTATGTTACAGATTTCCCATCAGCAGAAGTATTCCTATAGATTTATGATTTATTCTTGCAGCATCATATCTGAAATCATTGAAACTCTAAACTCACAAAAGATTTGGTGATGCTGCAGCACAATTGAGTTTTTATCCCTCTCAACACGTTATGCAGCTGCTCCCTCTCCTGGCAAAAAATCCCCACAAACAGCAACGTGCAGCAGGAGACATCAGGCAGGACCAAATGTGTTGTCTCAAATAAAGAGAAGTAATGTTTTAAATCCCTACTTTGCAACTGAATACATTCCTGGTATTCACTAAAAGGAATTAATGTCACCCACAGAACCAGAAAAAGGCTTAAATTCAGTTTTGAACATATCAGTCCCCATATTCCAAATTTTTGAGGAAGGACAACAAAACTTGTCAGCCTCACCTTTCACTTTCCACTTCTCTTCCTGCTGTGCATTCCTAATTCCTACCTAGGCTCAAATCTCCAAAATCTCAAATCTCCAAAAGCTTGGAGCTCTTGTTTCTAAGAGGTTTTAAAACCACATCAGCTTTTCATTGGCCTGGATTTGGCCCCACCTTACCATCCTCCAACGTCCCCCCGGCTGTCGGTGGTGTAGTCGGTGACACCGGTGAGCAGCGTGGCATAAATCTGATCAACATTATCCCTGCACACAAACTCCTGCTGGGATCCATCTCCCTTCACTCCCACTGTCTGGCAAACCCTGCAAAAAAGGAGGAAAAAAAGGGATGGGAGGCAATTAAGAGCAAGCTTTGTTATGTTGGTTAATTAAATTCACACCACCTGTAACGTCCACTGCAGATGGAATGAGGAATATTTCTGTGCTGAATTTGACATGAGGAGTTCTGAGCAGTGTTTGGGATCAAAGGAACACTGGAAAAGTTAGGATCTCAGCAGGGAATTAGGTTGCTTTACTTCCTTTACTTGTTTTTTCGCATTAAACTCTCCTATAAAATGCAGAGAAAATCAAAGTACTCCAAAAAGCTTTCACACCTATAACACTACAAAAATGAACTTGCTTCAGTATCTGTCAGTCCCTAAACTCTCCTTAAAATAAAGTCACCAAAAAGAGCAAAAGGCCAACACAATGTGAATTGAACCTGATATTAAACTTATTTACCTTGAAGACACAGGGTTTCTAGCAGTGTAACAGTTTAGGAGCATAAAATATTAATGTATACCATTAACTGCTCTGTGACATTCAACATAGAAAATATTGCTTTAAATAAAAGGCACCATTTCTTCAAATCAATTCAATCTTTTTAAGATTGTGGAAAAACATATATTCTTCCTCCTCAGTAAAGCTCATTAAATTGCAGCCCATGAGAAAAGCAAACATTAAAATACACTCTAGGTAGTCAGTTAACTGATAAAAACCTGACAGCACTATCAGAGCTGAAGTCCATAGTCAGGTGTGTGGTAATTCCCTGAATTAAAAATAAACTGAGTAATGGATATGCAGTCAAGATGTGTATAAGTGATTTTAAGACTCATGCTCCCAGCTCTCAGCAGAATGGAGAAAACTTCTACAGAAAGATTTAAAATTAGACACAAGCAGGGGTGAGAAACATACTTTGCAATTGCTATTAAGGCATCTCTCCTGGCTTCAGCAAAGCTCACATCTTCAGGGGAAATTATTGTAACTTTTTTTAGACCTTCCAAAACCTGAAAAAATACAAAGATTGAGATATATAAACCCAAAGCATTTTTCACTATGTTAAATTTAGATATCATAGTAAAATGAGTTCAATCCTGTATGAAGGAACCAAGCAGGCAGCAGAGTTTGGATTGTCACCAGGAGAGGCCTGTAAGGTTTTACACATCACCAGACTATTACTCAGAAATTCAGATGTATTTCTATCAGTTCTTGTTTATGGGAACAATACATATAAAAAATGTGAACAACAGGCTAAGTTTGCATTTTGTCTGGGGCAGGGTAACCTTACAGAACCACTTCTATTTTGTGGAATTGTGCCTAAGGGCAAAAAGGCCTCTGCTCTCTGCTGCAGCTTTTTACATCCTCAAGGCACTTAGATATAAGTTTCTACTAAAAGCTAAAATCTATTTTCTAAATCTACACTTCTATTTCACTTTGTGGCTTCAAATCTTAGTTTCTCCAGGGGTTTCAGTTCAATCCCTGTAGCAAATCTCTCTTCCCTCCTCTCTTCTCTCCTCCCTTGGACCAATATCCCATAGCAAAGGGTTAATTCAACCTCTGGCTTTCCATTCACACCACTAAAGCAGGATTAAACATTAATTATCAGAAACTATGGCAAGCTCAACTCCTGATGATTTTCTGTGCATTAGCATTCAAACCCCTTTGACAAAGACCTTTAATTATGATCATTATTATTAATTTGATTACTGTCACAGGTTTCACTCATTCATTACAATGATCCTGTTTTCTCACCTGCTGGAGCCTGCCCTTCAGCAGAAATCTTGGAAGGGCCCCAAGAGCTCGTGAAAAGCCACAACGAATCATTTCCTCTGAGTTCTGTAGTTCTGAAACGTACTGTGTCACCAGCTCATCTGGAAAAAATACAATTGCAGAATGAAAAGCAACCACCACATCATTAAAATTTCATATTTGGCTAAGGAAAGAAAAGAAGGAAAAGATCCCCTGAACAAAGCAGCTGGAAAATTTTGTAATTTGTAAAACTAAAATGTTGAATATCTTAATTTTCGACAGGAAAAGGATAAAAATTTTAAGACATTCACTTTTACATGAATGAATTCATATTTTTTGTCTAAAAATCTGACTTTATACTAAGCCTATTACTTCAGAGAGAGAAAAGACAAACTTCTTAAAGATTTATCAAGTTTTAGACATCCAACTAATAAGTATAAGCACAAATTTCTGGCTAAGCAGCGGGGAGCAAGTTCTTTTTATATTTATAGTCTCCATTTTTTATCACTGGATAAGTGCTCTGTGTTAGGCAGGAGACCCCCAGGTTTGTAAATACCAGTTATTTTAACATTTTTCCCTCAGAAAACTCCTGACTGGAGTCCTGTTCTAGCACACACACAGATCATACATAAGCAGTAAGATGTCTTCAGATCATTTTTCATAAATGAAGTTGGGTGTTTTGGAGGGGAAAGCTCAGGAAGAAATTCCACCTTTGGTTCTGTGTGCTGGCACAGGACACAGTGGGGACAGTGACCCTACAAACAGCAGCAGAGTCAAAAGGCACAAGAATAAACACAGAATAAACCCAGCAGGGCTGGAAAAAAAGAGCCTCAGCAAACATGTAAAGTGATAGCAAGGAGAAAATGAGGGTGTAGGAAAAAATAAAAGAGGAAAAATTAGGAACAGGTTCACATTGCTGCTGCAGCCTTATCTCATACCTACAGCCAATACTTCCTTTACCCAATTTTTCACATTAAACTCTCTTGTAAAATGCAGAGAAAACCAAAG
Source organism: Ammospiza nelsoni (assembly GCF_027579445.1). NCBI lineage: Eukaryota > Metazoa > Chordata > Aves > Passeriformes > Passerellidae > Ammospiza > Ammospiza nelsoni. Next base: position 5,852,122 of record NC_080651.1, read on the forward strand.
TATTCCAGAAAAGCTTCTCCAAGCCAGCTGCAATAAACACAGCTCTGATTCAGACAGGAGCAAGGTGGTCTTACCAATCCCCTTACTGCACAGACACTTTTTAATCCTCCAAGAAAAAGAACCAGAGATCCTGGGAAGATTACATAATTGTCCCAGCGCTTACTGTAATCTAAGGTTTGAATGGTTGAGCAATATTTGCTAGAGGAAGAAAGAAGAATTGCCATAAGAAACTCCCCATTCATCATAATTCATGGCTGTTTTTTTAAACCCCCATGCAATGGACAGGCCTCAGCTTGTCCCTCCCATCAGCAGCCCAGCTCCCTGGCCAGAGGTGAGCAACACCTCCAGATAAGCACATTTATTTAAAACTTTCCAAACCACCAGGGTGTTAGGAGTCCTGAGGCCAAGGAAGATGCAGTGTTTGCTGTGACAGCAAGAAGATCTTGAACAGTGAGGCTGGGACAGTCTCCACTCTGAGTGATGGAAATTTAAGATTGACATTTTAGCCAAATGACACAGCAATGAGCAAAACCAGCTCTTTACTTATAACCACTCAGTAATTATGGTGCAAAGTGTAATGCAAATGTTAATATTCCTCTAAGAGCCTTCAGCTTCATAAACCAACAGGGCCCATGAAGTGCCTACAATATTAATTCCACACAACCCATCCTGAAAGGATATTAAAAGAGAAAGTCAGCAAAACCAAACCAGAACACACTAAGACAGGAAAACACTAAGAGAAGGTCAAAACAAACAGAAGCAAAAGCAGTGATTCAATAAAACTGCAGCCTTATAAGGACAGATTCAGAATGTCAAACTGCTAAAGCACCCTTGATTGGTGTTTTCATTTTAATCATCAAGCCACAGTGAAATTCTGGTTAAATTTTACCAAAAATGTTTGGGTTCTTTTTCCCCTAATGTCCTTGATCATGTCCAGACCTGCTTTAACTGATTTATCTAAGGCACCTGCCCTGTGCTGAATGTCTCCTGCACTGCAGCTTCCACTCATACCCACATCCATCACACACTCTGGAAGGACTTTTACTACTGGATTTCAATCCCACAACAGACAGGCATGAAATTTGTAAGTTTTATGGGTACAGAGATAAAATACACTTTTTTTTGTTTGTTTTTTTAAAAGATTCTTGAATATGTAATGCCACTTCTGTTATCATCTGTGGAGCAGGGTCCAGTGCAGCCAAGACCAAATAAAAGGGTACTCAAGATGGAGCTGACCAGAGAGTTTTCTAGAACAGAAAAAATGTCATTTCACAATTCTACTTCAGAAACCCCATGAGAAATTTTATCTGTGTCTACAAATTTGCCCTAATTGTATCCCTAGACCATCACAGTCACATTGCCATGGTCCCTCCAAGCACAAGGCAGATGAAAAATAAACCTCAAATCCAAGAAAAAAACATGAGGATTCTAAATGAATAAAGCAAGAACATCTGCAGCCTGTACTTACAGCAGATCCCTTCTCCTTCCTGACCTGGGCACCTGCCTGAGTTTTCCAGTCCACTTTCACAGAAACTTGAAACTTCATCCTTACATTAAATTTGCCCTATCACCTTTTCAACTCATTTTTAGTTTGTTTGCTTTGACTCAGCATTGCCTCCTCCTGCCCAGCACGTTCTGGTTTTACACATGAACCTTTCCTGAGCTTGTGGGGATTTTATGTGCCTTGGGACCAGATCACATCTTCCCATGCTGCCCACAAAGAACCTGGCAGGCACGGCCAAACTCCAGCAGGGAAAGGGCCATTTTAGGGTTTGGGTTTGTTTGGGGTTTTTTTGACAAAAATGTAAAGATTTAGCACTATATAAAGTATTTTCAAATCAAAATAGACTGCTTTTATAGTTCAGCCCTAATGTCTTTGGGGCATGGACTGTATGTAAATACATATGTGATCAATATCAACATCATTTTGGGAACAACTCTGAGACAAATAAATAATAGGTATTTTGTTACCTGATTTAATAATGGCAAAAAATAGAAAAAGAAATCAATATTTTATGAAGTATATGTAAGTTCACTGTCATATTTAGAAAAACAAAAATATAAATGTTGTTATTCTTAAAATATTTATCTGTACAATCCAGCAATTTGTCTCTGATGGACATTGAACAATCTGATCCTTGAAAGGAAGACAGGTACAAGAAAAGCAGCATAAATAAAGTATAAAAGCAGTATAAACAAAGATGCTGATTCATCCAGCCCTAAGAGAAGTTTAAGCTTCCTCCTGTACTGCTGATCCCAACACAAACACATGAGCTCTCACATGCACATTTACCAGAACTCTGGCTGTCCTTTTCTATCCCTTTCTTATCCCTTAGCAACTCTCCTGAAAATCAGCCATGATCTCTGGCAGAGTTTATTAAAATAGGATGGGGAAAAGATTCACTCCGTTAAATTTTAGGATTTTAGAAATGCATAATCTTTGTTTTTTTTTGTTTCACAGTATGGAACAGAAAAGCAACATAAATTTGCCTCATTATTGTGGTACCTTCTGCTCACCTCCAGTCTAAAGCCAGCATTTATGGAGGAAATGAGACATTTCCTATACTTCCAGCTGTCATTTTTCAGGCAACTTTCAGCAGTCAGTTATTTTTTCCTGATGCATTTTAAGCTGTTTTAAAACCAGTGCTGCCCCTCCTTGTTCTGTACAATCCCTCCAAAGTGCAAGTTTTGTCCAGCCCAGCACTCTGTGCCTCTGTGTTTAACATGAATCATTACCCTGCAGAGCTGGATCAGCTTCTCCCCTCTCGTTGATGTAAAATTCATTGCACAGAGCAGCCAGTGCAGACACTGCAGACTCCTGCAACAAAGGCACAGAAATTCATTTATTCACCTCATATCTTAGAATTTTTAAGGAAAAATAAAGTAGATTTTAAAATAAAAAAATCTTTTCAGATACTGGCATTTTCTTTCTTATTATTTCTTCCCAATAGTGGTTTAGTAAGGAAACTTATGTAAGGAAAAAACAGATTTTCATCTTATTCCTTCAATATGACCAGTAAGGTAAATCAGCATTTTAAAAAAGTACAGTAATGTATGAAATGTATTTTCAGTTCAGACGAAAGACCTCCAGGATGACACAGCATCACAAAACACCCAAGTCATTAGTTCATCTTATTTCATACATATCCATATACTGATATCAGATTGATAAGAAACAAACCCTATTTCCCCAGGGAGCTACAGCAAGGAAACACAGAAAAGAAAATGGGCTGAAGGTTATAAAAAAAAAAAGCCCAAACACCCAGGATCATAGGCTTTGTGTCCTAATGTTAATTGGCTTAGAAAAGGATCATGGTTGTGTATCATAACTGAGTCTCCTCATTCTTGGAGAAGTTTCAGTTACTGATACAGAACACAAAATAACAGCTGCTATTTCAGAAAGCACAGAATAGAATATGTAACAGAATAGAATTTAATAGAATACACAATAGAAGGAATTTATGGCTGAATTATACTTTTCAGCTGATAATGTTACCCAAAATTATAATAAATTTGAAAGCACACAAAAGTTGCATTGTTCACTTCACGTTAACAGCAACAATACCTATTAATACTCATGTTCTCCAGGTACAAGAAATCTCAGCTGTAACACAGAAATCCTGCCCAGCTGATTCATTCTGCCCTCAAAGACACCTCAGACAAGTTCTCCATGCAAAATCAAGGACTTGAAAGAAAACCAGCACTCACCTAAACAATATTCTAACTACCACAGGGATAATAGTAACAAAATATGCAGAATTATCCAATTGCTGCAGATCAGGGACCTTTAAAGGCCAAATTATCCAACCTCTGCCATGGGCAGGGATGCCTGGGATCAGACCAGATTGCTCAGATATTTCACTTTCTAAATGAAATGTTTTTCACCTTAAATGTATGAAGTTAAATTGGAAGAGAATACTGTATGTCAGAAAAAAAAAAGAGATTACTTTTCAAAATCTTAAGCATTGCCTTTACAATTATTTCTCTCTAAAACAGAAGCAGAAATAAGTGAGAATTGCCATTTACTAAATACACTTTGGCTTTAAGTGATGTTTACCAAACAAGTTAAAATTCCCTACAGCCTATAACTAATTCTTTTCAGCCTTTTGTTTAGAAGTTCCAGTTATAAACATACCAGCACTTTGAATAAATTGTTAATGCCAAAAAAATATCCTAAGAATTCAAATTTCTTTTTAAAATTTCCTTCAGTGATTTGGATACAACTCCATTCTTCTCTGTGTCCTGTCCCAAGGAAAGCTTGAAAAGATGAGGTGAGAGATACCTGAAATGTCTTTTTATCTTATTACTACCACCTAACACAATGAACAGAGTGTGTTAAATTCAGATTGCCTGAGAGCTCTAGCAGGGCAGACAGAAATTGCCTTTATAATTCAGCAGAGATCAAACTGCCATGGGATTTCTTGGGAAAATTAAGGTGAACAACTGGAGGTGCTAAGATGATGTAAATAAAACAGCATGAGACACATCCATCAATGGATTTAATATTCACAATCAGAGCAGTCTGAGAGCACAGAAAAAGGACTTGCAGCAGAGTTTAATGGAAAATTTAAGCTGCTTGTCCTGAGTAGCTCTGGTAACTCACAGCAATGCTCACAGAGTACCTGTGGACATCATCCAGAGCATTTTTTACTCTCACAAGAGTTCTCTGAAATCACATATATTATAGGTACACCAAACAGAAGCAAAACACTCTCTAAATAAAACTACAGCACATCAGCCTGTCCAGAGGTACAGACAGGAACAACCTTTGGGATAACTGCTCAAGTATTAATCAGAAAGGTCCACTGGAATCTTGAGGAATTCAAAATACACTTTTAAAATACCACTTCTCACACATCTAAGAAACATGCATTCAAGAACCAATAAGATCCCATGGATAATCCACCAAAGGAAAGCAACAGAATTTCTAATTTTGTATTTAATGTGACCACATGAAGGAGGAGAAATTGTTGTACCTTTATGTGCTGTCGTGCAGCACTGGAAACAAGAGTGAGATGTCTTAGGCTGTCATTGATCAACCACTGCCAACCACCTGCAACAGCAAGGAACAGAAACAGCTTTAACTTTTCTTACTTTCTGAACTTCAATATTCTCCATTTAATTTTTCTATAGACCAGCAATTACACAGATCAACCTGTGTCCTTGGTTTTCCAAAGTAAGCAAGGCTGTGATTTCCAGTAGAGCTGCTCCAGTCTGGATTACCATGTCCACAGTGAGCACCCATGCCTGCTGATGCTGAGTACTGCACATTTTATTTATTGTCAACAGCTAAAAACCAAATCTTCAAATTGCATCAGCATCTGCGGCAGTATTTGGGGTTTTTTTGTTTTTTTTTTTTTTTTTAATGTGTTAGACCACCCAACCCCATTAATTTTGAAAAGCATAATTTCTTAATACTTTAATTTAGTGAGTAGTTACCACAAGTCACTGAAGGTTATTTAAAATATGACTTACTGATTATTGGATCTCCTCTAAATGGCATTTTTGATAGTGACAACTTCTCAATTAAAGTGCAGACTGTAAGAAAATAAGTTTGATAACAAGATCAATACCCCCCAGTAAAGAGAAATTGCAGCAATGTTGAAGAGACAACCACAGGAAGTTACATTAGCATTACTTTTAAATTGAAGACTATTTGCTAAAAGATATTCAAACTAAGGGAAATTAAAAACTGGAAGGAAATTACATTTGTACAAAAATCACAGTGATGCAGTGACTGTCCTCTGACATGAGTTAGTCCCATCATTCCTGCAAATCCCTTGTTCGGGGGGATGTTTTCTCTCTCTGCCATTCAAGGTGTGCACACACATATCAGCCACTTTTTTTTGTTATACAGCCCAGAAATGGCAGTGCAGCATCAGTGAAAATAAACCAACTGAGACAGGGATAATACTACAGCCACTAAAAACTATTCAAATATACATGACAGGTTTTCCTACCTCTTATTCACATTGTTTTTGAACCTCCAAGGAGTGGCATTTGTGCACTGCACACAGCTGGGAGCTATGAAACTGGATGCAACTTTATTTCCTTTGATACTTGGAATATATGAGCACATCTTTTTCATAATAAAGCCCTTATTATTTTTAATCTATGAAATTAGAGTTGTACTGCTTACAAACCCACTTTGAGAATTGTATTTTTTAAAAGGTTTGGAAGATTTTTTGGGGAATGGAAATTAGCACAGTAAACACTGCAAATTTAATCTATGAACTTATTAAAGTTGTAATGCTTACAAACCTACTTTGAGAATTGTATTTTTTTAAAAGGTTCTCAGGTTGTTTTCAGGAATGGAGGTAAACACTGCAAATTTAATCTATGAACTTAGGAGAGTTCTAATGTTTACAAACCCAGTTTGAAAACTGTATTTTTTTTTAATGTTTTGAGGTTTTTTTGGGGAATGGAGATTAACACAGTAAACACTGCAAATTTTCTGTCCAACAGATTGTATTGCTCAAATGAAAACTCAGCAATTGGGGAATACCATTATCTTTCATCTCCTGGGGTTCAGTTTAAATAAATGATATTGGTCCAGCTCCAGGTCACTGCCTGGCTGCTTTAGAGTTGGTGGAGAGGAGGGAAAGCACAGAAGAAAGTGCAATATAAAGTAATGCCATTGTTTTGTTTTCCTCTCCTCCCACAACCTGATTTTTGACTCTTCCTCTGGGCTCTCTACACAGCTCATCACCTCCATTTATAATCAACTTACTGGGCTCCAAATCTACTCCTGAACTCACTCCTCACCATGGCAATGCCACACAGAATCCTCTCAGAACTGTGTGTCAGCTTCTCTGAGCTAATATTTATTCACAGACAAGTGCAATGTGACTAAACCCAAGTCTCTTGGGGTTCCTCCTCAGCTCCGTGCACTTCTTTGTGCTCTGTTGTGGTTGAGACCATCATCTTCATTAGACATGCAGGCAATTTGTGGAACATTTTCAATTCTTCTCTCATTCCACCTACACATTTGTATCATGTCAAAATGCTGCCATTTGTATTTCTCCAAAACCATGAAATGTTCAGCTGCTTAAAGCTAAAACATCACAAAAAACCTATTCCTTCAGCTTGCTTTTTGTGTCAAATCTCACTCAAATCCTCCTTTTCTTCCACCTCAGTGCTGGAGCTCTTTCACCCATGAGGTCTGGATGGTTTCAGATCTTCCAAGCTGGATCTGCTCTGCAGCACTTCCTTCATTCAGCTCACAAGCAGGAAACATCATTTCCTCATCCACCCAGGCTACCTCTTCCTGCAACACCCTTCCTTTTTTCAGCTTATAACAATCTTCCAAATCCATCTTTTCTGTGGTGCCACATTCCCCACAGACTGTTGTTTATATGGTCTTTGTGCTTCACTTCTGTGCACACATATGTTATGATAAAATCATGATTTCCACCATGGCGTCTGTCTAAAAGTGCAGACTATATCTCTTCTGGAGAGAAATTGAAAATTGGAAATTCTGGAGAGAAATTGGAGTAAATCACTGAAGGAAGACAGTTCAACCCTGAAAAAACTTCACTGTGTGCAACAGCAGAAGGACACAGTGAGACAGAGCCCAGAACCATCTCTAGCTCTTATACAAAGTTATTCCAAGTGCATTGGTTATTCCAAATTGGCCCCCAAAGTTCATCTTTTCTTAATTACTGTGCAGACTTTACTTACACATTCAACACAACACATGCAAAACAAACTGGAAACACATCAACAGCCAAATTCCTCAGGGCACCTCAGGTGCTGTCCCAGCCCAGCTGTGGTACTTACCAGCTGGTCTCATCAGCTCTCCACCTAAACCCCTGCAAAGCAGAAACAGCCTTCAGAGAACAACCCACCACAGGCAACCTGTGTACACTGCCCACAGTGAGGCAAAAAGCACCTCAAAACCATTTCAGAATGAAAGCAGAGCACGAAACACCCAGAGTTTTGTGTTTGATCAACTCTGCTTCCTTCTAAATCAACTTTTCTTGACTTCAGCGTGATTTATACAAACCTCTCCTGAATATTAAGGTTTCTTCCTGCAAAAATGCACTCCCAGTCCTCCTAAACTTTAATGTGAATAATAAAAAGACTGCCAAGTTCATTTTGCTTTTCTTTTCATTTGCTTCAGGAACATTCCAAACCCATGAGACTGGCCAAAGGACTTTCCAGTCATACAGACTCTACCAGCTTCTGATTTCCACAAATGAAAAGGAAAAATGAAAATGAAAAGGAACTATGTGCAAGTTTTAAATAAAATCATCATCTCTGTAAAACTAAGAAGAAACTTCCCTTCCCAGTTCCCATTTTCACATATGTTAACTGGTTTCCTCTCCTGGTGAGATTTACCACCCTTCTCCTTTCCTGCTCAAGCCTCCTCCCAGGTGATTTTGTGTTTATCACCACATGAAACACACCAGAAAAGGGAAAGAAACAAATGGCTCAAGCTACTTCAGACCCTCCTGAAGTGCAGATGTGTTCAAGGATGGTTTCACCAGCTCAGACCTCAGCCCAGTGCCTCTGTCCGAACAGGAGCCTGGCCAGTAACAGCACTGGGAGGAGAATATCTGAACTGGGAAGAGGGGAGAGGGAAAATCATCCTGGAGATGGCAGGGGCTGTTTGCACTCCTTGGCTTCTCCTGGCTGTGGGCAGAGACTTCTCCTGACCCCACGGAGCAGAGTCTGCTGCTTGTCTGGATCCCCAGCCCCAGGGCAATGCCTGAGGTGCTCCACTCAGTGTCACCCTCTGTGGCTTCACTGCTCCACTTTGTGAACCTTTGACCTCCCCTTCCTTTGGATATTTCCTCCCTTGACTCCTCATTGTCTGCCTTCACTTCTGCTGGAATATTTCCTCCCTGAGGTGTGCCAAACCCTTAATCACCTGTTTGCATGTCCATCCTCTGGCAGAAACTCCCAGCAAGGGCAGCAACAACAAAAACCTGTTTATTTGCTTGTTGGTTTTTGTTTCTTTTATTTGCTTTTTGTTTTTTATTTTAAACATTTTCTTCCCTCCTCTCCTCCTGCCTCCCCACAATAAAATTAGTAGCTGTGCTCAGAAGGCCAGCTTAGCAATCCTAACAGCTCTTACAACTTTGTTCTCCAGTTTATCCCTTTGTATGAGCTTCAAAAGCCTGAACATTTTAAACAGGTTTTTCCATTCCACACGAGGAGGTCCCTTCTGTAATATGCTCTGGGTTTCTGACTGCTCAACAATTTCATTGGTGTTTCAGCCAACACAGAGATGCCAACTCCACAATATTCTCATTTGTCATAGGTCAGCACTTCCTTTAATTGAGAAACTTTTGCTTTCCACAATCAATATAGATCAGGCTTAATTTAATAATCCCAGCTCAGTTTATCATTGTAGGAAGCAAGCAGAGATTCTGCATCCTCATGCTGATAAGGTCTGTGTGTTGTCTACCCCACCTTCCTGCCATGATGTCTGCTCTCCAGCTTCTAAAAAATTTAAATTAGAAAACAAAAAAAGGGATGCAAGGAGTGGAGACAGCAGCAAAAGCAGGTGACTGATGTGGCAAGCATTGCTTCCTCTTTCACACTTCTTCTACCCTTAATCTTGCCTTCACCCATTCCTTACCGTGCTGCAAATGAGTATAAAATAATCACCTTGCAAATGTGTTTGGTGTGCAGCAGAGTCTGCTGATGCAGGGATTCAGATATGGACTGCTCTGCTCCAACTACAAAGCAGAACTGACTCACAAAGGCTGCTCCTCTCCATTTCCTCACTGCCAAGAAGGAAGTCAGGCCACTCCAAGCTCTGCTGATGGCAATAATTTGAGTGCTATCCTTTCCTCTGGCGTTTCACCAACTCCAGTTCAGTTCAGAGCCTCTCTGAGGATTGCTGTCCCCATGCAAGAATGCAAAAAGGTGACAGGGATTTGCATAGCCACTTTTCCACGTGGCACAAACTCCAATCCAGTCCCTCTTGGTGGCACCATGACCTGTGTGCTCCCCTGCAAAGCTCCCTGAGTTGTTCTTGCTCAGACACTCTGTGTGTCCACAAATAAAGCTAATTTTGTTCTCCCTTTCCACAGCCTGTGCATATTTCACTTTTAAGAACCAAAAATTCTATCATAATCCAAGATCTTTCCTCAGCCAGTGCTTGGTTTGTCAAACATGATGCACATCTTTCTATTAACTTTATCTCACTCCACACTATTTCACTAAATTAAAAAGATACGGATCTACCTAATTCAGAGATTCTGAATTTTGCTGTACAGTCAGTATTCCTTCTTTTTTATTCCAAAGACACATCCACAAGTTGCATCACATTATTAGAGGTACCTGTTTCAAGCTTTAATTATTAATTCAATTTGCAAATTGACTGATGCAGTGCCCAGGCCCCACAAGCTCCTGAGCATTCCCTCCTGTGTGCAGCTCCACAGCAATGCTTCTCTCCTGGAAACATCCTGGGCTGAATCACAATGGATGTGTGGAAAATAAAATATATAAACCCTTGCAGAACTGAGGAATTGACATTACTGACCTAAGAATGACAGAATCTATTTTATAATTACATTGCCTTGAATCAGAACCATTGACAGTGCTGTTCTCAGAGCACAAAGAAGTTCAAAGTACTTTCGTGGATTTATTTTTTTAAATTATTTTAAGCCTGCTGCTTTTTGTGCAAAAGCCAGAATTCCTCTTTCAGATAATAAAAATAACAGTAACTGAAGCTTAGAATTGAAAAGTATCAGTTTTTCTCACTTACTTAAGGCATATTCTTACTTACAACTACGGAAACATAAGCTTATGATTTTTCTGCTTAATATCTGTGTATTGTGTTTTTACATCAATTTTTACAGATCAAACTCTTCAGTGTCTGTAGAAGTTTCTGTTTTTCCCATTCCCACACTTCAGAATATTTTTTTAGCATATAAACAGATATTCAAACCTGAAGTTAGAAGTACTGGAATAGCTGAAGAGATTCAGTTGTAAATACTGGATTTTGGGAGAGCTGAGAACACATATTTCACCTCCACATGAACAGCAACCAAGCATTTTCCTTGGGAGCTCTTGGTCCCAAATACAACTGAGGTATCTTTAAAGGTCCAGGTTGCACATTCCCTGGGCTCAGGAGGTGCAGAATGGCTTTGTCAGAGGGTACCCCAGGGGGAAAGGGAAAGCCCTGAGCTCAGCTGAATAGATTAACAAAGATTCATGGCCAACCCTTCAGTATGCAGAGAATAAAACCATACTAACATGACAAACACCAATTTTTAGGCTATTGTAAATTCTATTCCACGTTGTATTCTAACATCAGAATGCTACAGGTGAAATCCTGGCTCTATGGAAGTAAAAGCTTTCCCAGTGACTTCAGTTTGTAGCAGAATTTCACCTTGTACCTCTTCAGAGGACAGTGCAGCAGGATCTCACAGAGCCCTGGATGCATAAAACCCTCTGAACCTGGAGGAACTGCTAAGATGAGCTTTGTTGCAAAGCTGGAATTCTTTGCTGATTAAGCTCATATGCCTAAAAAAAAAACTCTTTTAGGCAGATGCATGCCAAGAAACACATTTGCCCTGAAACCATCAAGATCAGTTACAACCTTCAAGGTCTTTGAAATGAGCTGAGTTTCTCTCTTGCCCAGCACCTGTCAACACCTGCGGGCTCCTGAACTCTGCTGCAAACGCCGAAACTCCCAAAGTGCTGCTTCCACTGCCACTGCCTGCCCCTCCAAGCTCCTAAATCTGCTGGGCTGCCACAGCTGACGTGCTCCACAGCCAGGGATGAGATCAGAGCAAGGCTGGGTGAGCAGCACGTCGCAGGCACGGCGTGGGCGGCGCTGCCCAGCATCCCGGCACATCCAGCTGGGGTGGAAGCCTGGAGGGTTGGAGCAGCATCTGCTGAGACACAGAGGGCACTGCAAGCACCTGCAGGCAGCCCTGCACTGCCACATCCACTCCTCATCTGCTGGTGTCACACTCACAAGTGGCTACAAGGAAGCTAAAAAATGTTCTGAACTGTGAGAATGGGAAAAACACAAACTTCTACAGACATTGAAGAGTTTGATCTGTAAAAATTGATGTAAAAATATAATACACAGATAAAATCATAAACTTATGCTTCCATAGTTGTAAGTAAGAATAGACCTTAAGTAAGTGAGAAATGTAGCCATGATATTTTCTGAAAAATCCTTTCCTTAGGATTTTTCCTCCTGAGAAGCTGAGAAATCTCAGGAACAAAATGTAAACATTGATTATCTGCTGCTGTGGAATGCAACAGGTGCATCTGTGATTGGTCTCATGTGGTTGTTTCTAATTAATGGCCAATCACAGTCAGCTGGCTCGGACTCTGTCTGAGACACAAACCTTTGTTATCGTCCTTTCTTTTTCTATTCTTAGCTGGCCTTCTGATGAAATCCTTTCTTCTATTCTTTTAGTATAGTTTTAATATAATATATATCATAAAATAATAAATCAGCCTTCTGAAACATGGAGTCAGATCCTCATCCTCGGACCCCTGTGAACACCATCACAGAGAAACTGTATTGATAAAATGGTGAAGGGTTTAGAATGTAGGGGTGTGGTTGTATGGAATAAACCAAGAGTTTAGAAGTTACAACAGAAGCCAAAGTGTGCTTGTGAGTTTGAAGCCCATTGGATAAAAGTATCCACAGTGCAGCAGAAGCAAGTAAAGGTGATAGGTCAGAAAAGCAAAATAAATTCTGTGGCAGCTGTCCATTGGGTTAGAAAGTTCTATATTGCCTTGTAACAAAGAATTTGTGACTGCTCCTGAGCTATGGCTTACTGCTTGCTCCTCTAAAATCCCACTGCCTCTGAGATTGATGTTTATCTGAGCAATCAATTGTTCTTAGCCTGAAAACAGTCCCATCCTTTTATCTCTAGCAGTGACAATAATACTGAACATCTGTCAGGCTGAATAGCCACTCCAGAACCTCAGACCAGATGAGGCAGGTTCAGAGAATCTTAACACAACTACTACTAAATTACTGTTTTCTTGAAGACTTTTCATATTATTGAATCACAGAATTATTTAGGTTGGAAAAGACCTTTATAAGATCATTGAATCCAACCACTGCCAAGACCAATCTAACCCTTTTAACATGTCTTTTAAACCTTTTAAAACCTTTTAAACTGAAACCCTTTTAAGACACATTTTATTTGTGTTACAACCTTTTAAACTAAACCCCTTCTAACATGTCTTTTAAATCCAGGTTTTCTAGATGGTAAAAACAGGGATGGTGACTGCACCACTGTCCTGGTTACCTGTGCAAGGGTTGCATAAACCTTTGAGTGAAGTATTTTTTCCAACATCAATTTAAACCTTTCCTGGTGCAGCTTAAGGCCATTTCCTCTTTCCCATCACTTGTTATTGAGAGAAGGAGTGTTGAGAATGAGTCCAAGGTCTCAGATGCACAACAGAAATAGATCTGCTACAAAAAAACCAGCTGCTAACCATGCTGGTGCAGTGCAAGCAGAATGGAAATCAGGCTGAGTACTGACTGTGTTTAAACCAGCAGAGTGATTTCCTAACCCAGGTCAACACAGCTGAAGGCAACAGATGCCACAAGTTTTCATCTTAGGTTTTTATGCATTAAAAACACCATTTAAACCAAATAAAACACAGCACAATTTTTGTAACTTCATAACCTGTACAGCCCTAAACAGGCACAGGAGGCAGATGCTCTACAGGGCATGGTTTGCATATGCCTTGGTGTAACCCCCACACAGAAACCCAGAAACTCCTGCACAGCCCACAGCTGGAAGTGCACATGCAAATGCTCCAAGCAACCAGCTCCTCCAGACAAACCAGTGCATCAGATGTGTCAGGATCAAGGCTAATGGCAGGAAATACTCTCTGATGTGCCTGGACTTGCAGGCTCCTTTGTACTATGGTAAAACCAGAGAGGACTTCAGCACGAGGACAGAAAAATATTTGTATTTTTTAAAAAAATGGTAATATGGTAAAAGATGGGATTTTTTACAATTAGCATAAATAAATTTGAAAGCTTCGAGTATGTTCAACACTGGCTGCAGTAGAACTCAAAACACGATTATGTAAAGGATAATTCATGACCATTTTTCAAAATCAGGTTAAAGATGGTGCAAGAATTGCTAAACAAAGATGGTAGGGCAGCTCTATGAACGTCTCCATCCCAGCTTTCTTTGGCTTTCTCTTGTCTGATTTGAGGCCCTTATGGATTCAACAGAATCAGACAATCAAGAAACTCATGACCCATTTTCCAGCTTAAAATTAATAAATTGCAACTTGGTAAAAAAATATTTTAAAAACCCCAAAATCCAGCATTTCTACACTTTATTTCCTTTTCACTTTCTCAGAGAGCAAAAAATTCCCTAGAACAATCAAAGCATTAAAATCCCTTCAGTCCCTGACAAGGCTGTTTAGTGGACACAAGTGAAAGCAAAACATCTAATAAATAAATATCTAATTTTACCAACCCCAAAATCCAGCATTTCTACACTTTACTTTCTTTTCCCTTTCTCAGAGGGCAAAAAAATTCCCTAGAACAGGTTGATCAAAGCATTAAAGTCCCTTCTGTCCCTGACAAGGCTGTTTACTGGACACAAGTGAAAGCAAAACATCTAATAAACGGCTGAGATGTGGCCAGATGCTCTTTGTTAATGCAGTTTAAAATTTTGAAATACAAATAAAAAACAAAAAAAAAAGGTTTTCAACATTCCTCCAAGATGTTTTTAACACTGAAAATTCCCGGTAGCAATTTCTCAAATGGAAATCTTTGGAATATTATGTGCAATAATTACTCATCATGAAACAAGTTTGGCTTGTTTCACTAAATGCTTGCCCAGCAACACTCAAATTGTTGGTTTGTTTTTATAACCTAGTTTGTTTTTCTTGTCCCATTTTCAAATATTTTATGCACACTGATATTTTACAGTATGGATTAGGGCAGACATCTGTCTCAGCTAAGTATGAGAGCAAACAGCAGTGAATCAATCCAGCTTGGAGTTGAATTAGAACTCTTATCTAGAACAAAAACATTTCTGTAGGCATCTTATAAATACCATTAAGAGCAAGAAGTGCACATTATGACAAAAACAAATTACACCCAAGCTCCACCCTGACATTAAAGAATTTATGGAAGCCAAAGAGCCACCCACAAAGACATGAATATACAGTATCAGCACTAAGCCTCTCCAGCAGCCCAAGCTCACCCAGGGCTGGAAGTGCCACATTTCTCTAAATGACCCCTCAAGAAGTAAATTTCATCATTTTTTCAGAAATTTTCATGATTAAAAAGCTTGCATAAAAAATTTTAACCTGTAATTAATAATTACATAAAAGACTAGTTCATTTAAAGTAAATTTCCCTTTCCTTTCCTTTTTTATCATTTTTTCAGAAAGTAAATTTTATAATTTTTTTCAGAAAGTTTCATGATTTAAAAGCTTGCATAAAAAAAATTTAATCTATAATTAATAATTACATAAAAAACTAGTTCAGGTTTATACTGTTTTCAGGGAAGGCACATGTGAAGAAGTGAACTAAAAATGACCAAAAAATGTTGTCAGTTACAGTTATGAGGGACTACAAGTCATTATGATTTCATTTCCTTAAATTTAGAATCAAACTCTGAAGTCACACACCAATTTTAATTCACATTTACTTAACAGTTCCTTAAGCAATATCCCTTAATTTCCTGGAAGCTTCAACAAATAGGAAATTAAAAACAACTTAGCGAAAACTCATTTACATTTTCATTGTCGCAAGAGTTGAAAAATTGCCCTGAACCTTTTGCAATGCTCCTGTCCTGCCTGTCACACAGGACGGGGAAAGGAATTCTGGAATTCAGAGAGAAGCTGACAGGAAGGGAAGGGGGAAAAGGGGGGGAAAAGAGGAAAAAAAGAGCAGGGGAAAGGGGGAAAAAAAGGGGGAGAAAATGGGGGAAGAAAGGAAGAAAAAGGGGAGAAAAAGGGGAGAAAAAGGGAAGGGAAGGGAAGGGAAAGGAAAGGGAAAGGGAAAGGGAAAGGGAAAGGGAAAGGGAAAGGGAAAGGGAAAGGGAAAGGGAAAGGGAAAGGGAAAGAAAGGAAAGGAAAGGAAAGGAAAGGAAAGGAAAGGAAAGGAAAGGAAAGGAAAGGAAAGGAAAGGAAAGGAAAGGAAAGGAAAGGAAAGGAAAGGAAAGGAAAGGAAAGGAAAGGAAAGGAAAGGAAAGGAAAGGAAAGGAAAGGAAAGGAAAGGAAAGGAAAGGAAAGGAAAGGAAAAAGGAATTTGGGGCTCATTAGTTCAAGGCCAGTTCTGCAGCCCCTCTGCAGCCCCAGCACCTGAGGCACTGGGAGGGACTGGGGTGGGTGTCACTAATTGTACAAAACACCCCCACTTCCCAGATCCTGGTTTCAGTCCCTTTAACTGACATTTCCAAAGATGAAAAATGATGGGTTTGCATCTTTTTTCTTACCTGTACAACTGACGACTGCAAAGCTGGGGGGGAAAAAAGTAACACATATTTTAATTGAGTTTGTTTGATCCAAGTGTTTTCATTTTTCCCTTTACATGCAATGCCATATAATGTGAGCTGTGCAAAACTTCATTTAATTTAAAAAATAAAATTCAAAGTGAAAATCTCTTTAAAACAACTTTTTTGGACTTTGTTTAAAAAAAAAAACCCAAACTTAACACTGAAAGCACTAATTTCCTGAATTCCAGACCCAAGCTGCTCCTGCAAATACCCTGGAAGCCAGTTTGGCTTTGAAAATAGATTTGCTTTCTCCCACTGGCTCTTTTAAGATGATGATAGACTTCATTGTCTGATCACTGAAAATAACTTTGGAAGCTACAGATTGAACACAAAAAACTTAACCAAAGGCTTAAATCTGAAAAATCTTACTTCATTCTTAATGTTACAGCAAGCCACTGTAAAAAATCAAAGATTATCACATTTCTATGCAGCAAAAGCCAAAAAAACACAGATTATTTAAAATTGAGATTTTATGCAACTGCACCATAACAACTCAAGGCCAGTGTAAGTGCAGAGCTGTGCTGACCAAGCTTTCAGGCACTTCAGCATGAGAAAGTTAAAGGAGGACAAAGGTGCTTTTTGAACCTGTGGCAGCAGCTCTGGGCTGTGCCCAGAATTAAAGAGGCACCTGTGGATTTTGGTGGGTGAAGGGTGAGGTCTGCCAGCACATCAGAGCTGACACTAAAGGTGCAGGAACAGCAGGAGTCTGAATGCTGGAATATTGTCTGAAATATTGGAGTATTTCATTCCATGCTGGGATGAAAAACCCGACACCATGGGAGGACTAAAAATGAAAGGGAAAAATTAAGCAAAATTCACTTCACAGAAGTATTTGGAAGTGAGCAGGAAAAGGTTTCATTTAGCATAAGCAGAGATACAGACAATGCATCAACTGAAATGCAGAATATGACTTTTGAGAGCTATAAACAGGAAATTATGGCTGCAGGGACAAGGAATGGGCTCACCAAGTGTCCCCTGAGCAGTTACCCCACAGCCAGTCAGGAGGATAAAGGGGAGCAAAGACAGAAGGAAAAGGAACCAAACACCCCCTCGGGCATTTCAGAAATTAAATTTCCAGCAGCAGAGCTGGGGCTTCAGCAAGAGGCAGAAGAGCCCCCAGTGTCACTGTGAAGACACAGGGACCAGGACAAGCAGCTGTCCCAGAGCCTGGGGGTGTCCAAACACCAGGACAAGGCTCACTCTCGGCACAGCTGCCTTAATTGTAAATCTTTGTTAAAAATCATGCGGCATTCCAGGTTAAAATTAGATTCATGCTGGCTACAAACCTCTTGGTGAATTTGCTTGAGCCCCTCCAATGATTTTTCAGTGAAATAGTATGTAACAGATCTGTAAAAGCATACAAAAATTTTAATACAGATTTCCTCACCATGCTGTAAATAATTGTTTTTCCATAACATCATTGTACTTTCAAACAAAAAAACCAATAATTTGGTTTTCAAATTATGCTCCACAGAAACATGCAATATTTGTTTTTAAATAGTACAGCAAACATCACAACATAAACTCTTTCCTCATCATACAGAAAACTATTCCAAAGGCCTTATAAAAAATCAGTGTCACTTCCTAATAACAGCCTATAATATATATATTTATATTATATAAAATATATAAATAAATTTTTAAAAAATATATATATAAACCAGGAAATTATAGTTGCCAATACACTGATAACTCTTCTCAGCCCAGTTGTATTTTTAGATTCCAACACTTCTGTGATTTTTCCGTCTATTTCAAGTACTTCCTACTACTAAAAATGATCTTTTTTTCTTAACACAAATTGTTTTGATGGATACTGCTGGGAAAGAAGAATTAATCTGTATTTAACTGATCAATTCTCCAAGTAAGGCAGCAAAGGATCTCTCTTTCCTAATTCTGAATTTAAGACTGAAGTCTTAAATCACTGAATAAAACCTGAAAGCTCAGCATCACTCATAAAAACAACCAAAAATTCAATGGAAACCCAGTTCAGTGAGATGAAGATTTCCATAATTATACTCAGGAAGTTTTTAATAGAGCAGACATGAAAGGAAAATTTATAGTCTAGATAATGTTGCATTAATACCTATTATTGTCTTGTGCCAGTTTACACAGAGCATGGGTGATCTCAGCACAGGCAAGGATTGCCCCATGGCGTGTGTGCAGATCTGAGCCCACTGATAAAGGCAGGAGTCTTGGCAAAACTGAAAGAGATTAAGTAATTAATTTATTATTTTTTTAAACAAAGCATTGTGACAGATCACAGCTCTCAATGTAATTTTGCCTGCCTAGAAAGAACACTGGAAACACTTTTCTGTAAAGTCAAGTATCCTGGTAACTTTGTGAAAAACAAGTTTGAATGAATTAAATTCTGACATATCACACTGAGCTATTTTATACTCACTCCCTGGCTGAAACAAATAAAACAACATTGCTATTGGGCCCTGAGCTGGCTGAGCAGCCAAGGAAGTGGATGGATTTGATTTCCATGTTCAGTGGAACCTTCCTGGACCACAACAGGAGCCCAGGCAAGATCTGCACTGCAGCATCTCAGGGGCTGGGCACTGCCTTCAGCCACAGGGAAAATCTGCCAGGGATTTCCAGATCTCAGGAGCTGCAATGGGCTCAGAAAAGAACCCTGGGCCCGTGGTAAGAAACATCTGGTTACACACACACAGTCAGAAAGGAATTCTTCTGCAAGTGTCAGGCTGGACAAGACAAAACAGATCCCCCACCCTTTCCAACATCAAAGCAAGAGCTGGGAATTGGAGGGGCAGCTGCTGACACAACTGCACCTCACAATTCACCTCAGAACAAAAACTCACCTCAGAACCAGCAGAGCCCAGTGCAGCCAGCTATCAAAGGCCCCACATAAAAACTAACCTGGCAGTAATATAAAATAACCAACCGGGCAGTAATTTAAATTTTTTTGCATAAAACCTAAAAAGAGGTTAAGCCATCGGGGTCACAACACTGTATTAAGTGGCAGGGGGAATCTTAATTTTTATTTGTAGGTTTGTCTTGCCTCAGCTCAGCCTGGCTGGGCAGAGCTCAGCTGGTACCTACCCACGTTTGCCATGTACTCAGGGGCCTGGGGAGTGATGTTGTGCAGAGCTTTTGTGGAAAGTTCTCGAATAACACTGTAAGAAAGCATTGCTGAGGGTTAGCAAGTCAGCAGAAGCAATGTGCTAAAAAAGTAATGTGAGTAAGGGACTTCTGCCCCCAATCAAAACAATATTCAGAATTACAGTACTCTCTGTATATCCTATGCTTCCCCCTGTAAAAAAGCCAACCAAAGCAAAGAGCAGCCAGCCTGCAGCCAGCTTTCAGTGGGGTGAAAAGAGCTCAAAGAGAAAAGGAAAAACACCAGTGCGGCTGGTGGGACCTGAGGGCTTCTTCTGGGCCCTGGCAGGGACAGTGCAGTAAACTGTGATTATTTCTCATGATGCAAACTCTGATCAGCACTGATAGAATCTCACCTGTGTGATATGTACACATTTCAATCTCCATGAGCACTGAATGTGAGTAAGCACCATCTCTATGCATGAAATCTGCTTTAATTAGGATAATTGTATGGTGACAGTGTTTACCCCTCACACACACTATATACCATATAAATGGGTTTTATTAATCTATTAACAGATTGAGGTCATGGCCAAAAGACAAAATTCATAAACCTGCTTAAGTGACATTGTGCTTGGGAGGTACAGATGAGATCACCCAGTCAAATGCTGCTGCAAAGCCAGGTGTGAGTAAATTTTACAGAAATAATCTACAAAAGCAGAAAAACCTATGCAGAACAGTCAATTCCTGGATATTAATAATTAGATTTTATGAACTTACCTATCCCAGTGGTTAATCTTCATGTTAACTAAATGATCAATCATTGGCTGTGTATACTCAGAAAAGCCAGCAATATACACACTGAAAAAGGAAAAAAAAAACATATATAGATTACAATTATATTCCAGAGACAGAGAGTACAGAACCAATATCTGTGTGCATTTTAGCACAGCCTGTTCCAAAGGTTTAAATCCTCAAACTTACTTAAATGTGCCTTCTCCTAAATGGGATGCAGCTGAATGACAGGATGGGAAATATTCTGAATTATTGAAAAAACTTAAAACCACTTCTGTAAAACATTCAGATCATTTCTAAAACCTGCTCTACATACAACAAGCTTGACATTCAATCACATTGTTACATTCTAGAAAATCCAGATGTGTAGATTAAATTGAATAATTATTTCAGATTGGAGAAACACATCACTGATATTAACTACAAGACAGAGGAAAAATAAGTATAGAAATGTGTTATATCTTCATAAATACAATGGTCCAAAATGGAGAAGGGATTTTCGATTTGTCCTTTCTAAAAATCAACTATATGCAGGCAGTGAATGGCGACAAAAGCTGAGGAGGCTGCAGAGCTCAGGTGTGAGGTGGAAGGGAACAGCAGCACCAATCAGGGAGCCTGCATTGCCCAATCACAGCCACACTTCCAATCTCCAGAAGCATCAACCATGGAAAGCCAAGGTCAACACAAGTGAAGAGAAATGTTTTTTCAGTACATCTGATGAGTGCTAGATCACCTTGGGAGGCCCAACAACCAGAAGGGCACAAAGGGATTCATGGATTATCTTAATTTCACCTTTTCAGATCTTTCCAGTGATTCACTTTGCAGCTATAATGGTGTTCCATTGATATACCTCTGGGCAGTCAGAGGCAAACAAAGAGAAAAACCAAATACTGCCACATGTTCCCATCCTGATATCTATGGAATTCATCAGAGAGGGAATTGTTAAATCCACAGCCAGACCTCAGTTACTTGAATCAACACTGCACACAGAACCACCCTCTACTGAGCCCTAGAGAAGGATTTGACACTTGGTTCAAACTGCTGTTGATGCCACCAGAGATGTATAAATATATACAAAATATAAAATATAAAATAAATAAATATAAAATTCATATCTCCAGGTCCTTTCCCTGCTCTGCAGGAAGCCACAATGACAGACACATTTCCCTTGCCATGTTTGAGCTCTCCTCTCTTCTTTGTAGTTGCTTTTCTGAGTCCCAGTTTTAGCACCCAACCATTCTGATTGAACTTCCTTGCCCAGCTAAAAATCAATCTCTTGGGCCACAGGTGTGGATAAATTCCATTTTTAATTTTAGTTTATAACTATCTTTAACTACAGTCCTCATTTTCTGTGCCCTACTGAGAATTTAATGCAAGAAGCCCTGCATACAAATCTGATTTCCTGATGCTGCTTAGATTTTTATACCTCACTCAGGTTCAGCAGCTTTTTCCTTAACTCTGCTTGTACCGAGCTCAGAACTCCTGGAATCACATCATCTCTTTACTGTCATTTCATATAAAATAGGTTTCCTCAACCTTCCATCCTCAGAAATGTATTATGATATTTGAGCTAAATCCTCCAAATACCATCAGCAAAAAGGAAACCCAGAGTAAAAAACCTGCATTAAAATATTTAGGTTTGAAAGGCTCTAAACAACCATTTATACACACACACAAAAAAACATTTTTAAATATACATGATGCTGCCCCTTTACTGGAACAATATTATTATTGATAAACCAAATTCAGCCGTAGAAATTGACACTTTATGTTTTTTATGAGCTTTTATTGCTCAACATTATCATGGTACATGTTTTCTGAGTAGCCAAATATATACCTGGATGCTTTTTCCTTTAATGTTACTCAGGGAAAAATAAGGAAATAGCCAAGTAACTTAAATATTGACCTGAATAATGACAGCCTGCTTGAAAAGCAGTTTTTTTGAAGTAATAGAGTGAATGAGAGAGCAAATATTTTACAAAAAAATAGTTTGAATAATGGCACTGAAGATGGCTTCAGAGAACCAAGCTTCTAAGTGCATAAGGCTGTTTATTAAAATATTTAAAAATTTATTCCCCTTGCTGAACAAGAGAAATTGTTGTTTCTTTCTTCTTAAAGAAAGAAATCAACAGTAAAAATATCTTCACATGAGTAAGTGGCGCTCGTACAAAAGCTGTGGAAATCACAGTGGAAGAAGTAAAAAAAAAAAAAAATTAAATTACCAATTCAGCTCTTGAAAAGTCAGAAGAACATAATCAGCCTCCAAGCCAGAATTATAGAAGAGAGAAAATAAAACCTGCTTTGTCACTTTTGGATGTTTTCAATTTTGTGTTAGTACAAAACCCAGAGTTTCAGCAATCCCATGGATGCCATGCTCAGGGATCTCGAGCAGCTCCTGCATTTCCCCATCTCCCGTGGGAGGCAGCTCTGGGGAAGGCTGTGGGAGGAGGGTGGGGACCCCAGAAGGGCTGACAGTGGGTAAAAGGTGAAGGTTTGAACAGACTGAAATGGTTCTGCACAAAAGGGACAATGCAGAGGTGGACAGATCGATAAAAAACCAGCCAAGGTGAAGACAGAGGGCTCCAGTATGAATTAAAAATCTCTCAGTGGATGTGGAAGAGGTTTTACAGTGACTCATGTGAGCCAGAGAGAAGTTTGAGAAGAGGATCCATGTTTTATAAGAGGATCTATGTTTGATCAGAGGATCCAAGTTTGATCAGAGGATCCATGTTTGAGAAGAGGATCCATGTTTGACAAGAGGATTCATGTTTGATCAGAGGATCCAAGTTTGATCAGAGGATCCATGTTTGACAAGAGGATCCATGTTTGACAAGAGGATCCATGTTTGATCAGAGGATCCACGTTTGACAAGAGGATCCATGTTTGACAAGAGGATCCATGTTTGATCAGAGGATCCATGTTTACCCCTATATGAATTTTATACCAAGGTCATTGACAAGGAAACCAAGAAAGAAAGAAGGATAAATAAGAGAAACCTGCAACTGCCTGTTTCAATGAGCACTTAGTTTGTCTCTCCTGACCAATGAGTAAAGTGTAAACTTATGAGTTTTGTAAGAATGTATAAAAAGCATGCATGCTGGAAAAAAAATAGTTTGAAACCTTCTGAAAATGGAATATATTGCTCTGGATTGTCTCCCTCTCAACTACAAGTGGAAGTGACAAAGCTGGCAGTGCAGCACGACCCACCACGTAGCTGAGCGCAGTTTCTGCTGCCCAAGGACATCACCAGCTCCAGCCTCTGTGCCCTGCTGGGCTCCTGGGCAGCCCCACAGGGCAATGTCCTGCCCTGTCTCCACCAGGGCTGACTCAGCCTCTGTGGGTGCTGCTCTCCCCCACCCTGGCTCTGGACACAGACTCTGTCTGAGACAACTCAAGCCAGAACCAGCCCTGGCTCTTTGTCATTTCCTCGTGAGGAAATGCAATATTCTGCTCCTTCTGGCCATCCAGTTTGGCTCCCAGCTCCCCTGATGTCAGCACCTCTGTGTTTCCAGAGCTGACTCTGTATTCCAGGTTCATAACCACACCAGCCCAGTTTGGGTACTGCCATCTGCTCCTTGCAGAGATCAGTTGGGTTTTTCAAACATTACTGCACACTGTGGCCAGCTTTCCACTGAGCTAACACAGGCACTGGAGCTGAAGGTCTATGCACAGACCACAAATTCAACAACTTGGGCAAGCTGTTCTTTTAAAATTATAAAAAATTATTTTTTATAATCTGATTTTTTCCCCATATCAGAGTCTGTCTACTGTCATATTCACATTTTCTGGAAAAATCCCTTTGCTACAATTTCTTCTCCTGGGAAGATGAGAAGCCTCAGAGAAATACAATATTCTAATTTGCTTCTCCCTGTTTTTGCTGCTTTGGAATGTGGTTTGGAGATTGTTTACCAACAGGTGAATGTTTGATTGGTTTCATGTGAATTGTTTTTACTTAATGACCAATCACCATCAGCTGTGTTGGACTCGGAGGTGTCATTCATGAGTTTTTATTACCATTCTTGTGAAGCCTTGTGTCTGTATCCTTTCTCTTTCTTTAGTACAGTTTTACTATAGCATTCTTTAATATAATAAAAGTACATAAAATAATAAATTAGCCTTCTAAGAACATGGAGTCAGATTCACTCATCTCTCACCTCGTCCTGGGGACCCCTGCAAATACCAGAATCTGCCATCACAACAGCCTCTCCTTTGACTACAACTCTCCAAACTTCATCTTGTCCAGCCTTGAGCAGCTTAGACACTTTTGTCTGCTGGCTGCTTCCTCCTCATAGCCAAGGAAATCATGGCCACATTTTCACTCTGCCTCACACCTGATAATCAGTCATCAAAAAAATAAAACCACAATTTTGATTTACTTAAAACCATCAGTATTAAACAATGTTCAGTAAGGTGAAGTAATCAGATAAGAATTTCATTAGGTAGAAGAGCACCATCATATTTAGGAAAGTTAATAATTGGAAACTTACCTTATAGTCAAGTAACAGTTAACTCTGTTACCAACAGCAAAATAATCAGCTGCAGTCAGGATGTCAATGCCATGGGGGAAAGTGCCCTGCAAACAAAATATTGTTTTAAAATGTATCATACATTCCAAATAGACAACATGATTGAAAACAAATCTCCTGCTACTCTCCCAAGCACTGAAAAAAATACAATTTCATTTACAGTAAAATCACTTGTACTAGAGACATAAAGGATATTGAATATATAAACAGTAAAATAGCTCACTCTGCTTGTGAGTCAATGATAAACAGCCCAAGCCAATGGCACAGGCAGTAACCAATGCAACAGCTCCCTCACACCTCCCAGTCACACCAAAAGATATATTTGGCTAAGGCATGACTATGTATATATCCAAAAGATGATTCCTCTAGAAGGATTTAGATAAACATAAACATGTTTCCAGTTTATGTGAAGGCACAAGGTGAGTTTAATGAAATATAAAATTAGAGATTTAGGCACCAAGAGGTGCATCATGTGTAGAGTACATGGGAGTTTCTACTTACACTTCTATTTTGTGACTCATTAATGAACTAAAAAATGGGGTTGATTTGTTTTGAAAATGAACACTGGGAACACTGAATCCTACTGAAGGATCCTCCTTCTGCCATCTCTTCTCAAACCAGTCCGTTTCTAGAAGATAAATTATCTTTCTAAGTATGAGATTTCCACTTAGAAATCTGCATTTCTGTGTGCAAGCAATCCAACCCAGATATTCAGAATTTTATTTGCTCTGGCTGGTTTAACAGAGCATCAGCAGAGGCAGCAGAGCACCCATGAGCCACAATGAAAAACAAATGGAAAGGAGCCAGCTGACACAGGCTCCACTCTCTTCCAAAAGCGACACTCAGAGGGTGTTAAAACAATGAGGCTCCCTGGAAGTACAGGTTTGGGATGTGATGCAGGTTTGTTTACAGCTCACTCATCCCTTCCACATGAGGATCCAGCCATGCAAAACCAGTGGGAAGTATCTCTCCATCAGAGACAGTCTCTGGAGCAGTTAATCCTGGGAGCACTGGGAGCTGCCGGCTGCTGCCAAGCTCTTGCTCTGGGAAGCAGAATTCCAGTGCTCCCAAAAAGCAGGGCCTGAAATCTGAGTGGACCAAGGACAGACAGAGTATTTATGGCTTATCCAAACCTGCAAGTCTTGGTGACTCAAAGGGAAAATGAATGCTCAGTCCAAAAGCCTCATGAAACCTTGACTGGTGGCAAAAAGGTACATAAGAAACACCTCAGTGTGATTTAAGGCCAAAGAGCAATGGAAGATATAAAGTTTCACACTCCATAAGGAAAATCTCAGCCAACACTTTGAGTTCTAGCTGCCAGCTGGACCTTGCTGTTTGTTCCCAGCTGTGTGTGCCAGTTGGATGGCACCTCACAAAGGGCACGGTGCCACCAAGCCTGTCAGTGAGGCAGCACCATTCCTGACTTCAGGAACACACAGGTCACAGCCAGGCAGGCTTTACAAGAATACCCAACAGCTTCTGTTCTCCCAGAACACTTCAAACTTCTCCAGTATAAAATTTGGTGTTGTTAGGAGCATCTGCATTTCTCAAGATTTGTGCTCAAAAAAATGCTTCAGATTTTTCAGAGCTTCCATTGACACACAGTGTAAGTGACATTCTTACAATGGCTTCTGCTGTGGCCATCAGCAAGCTCTGGATTTGGGACATGTGGAATTACAAAGCTGAAGGAGGCAGGAACCAGGGAACAAGTGAGGGCAACCTTTTTCTCCACCTATTTAGTACCAGCTTTATTACCTCAGGAGGAGAATATGCTTCAGCTCCTTCCAATCCAGAGAGAGGGTGTCTCTTTCAACACACTGAACTCAGAGGGTGGATCTACTCATTAAGTAACCATTGTCCTAGGCACCAAGGAATGGTTCAGCAAGTAAAATTTCTGACCTTCTGCAGGAACCAGCAGGAGCCTGACAGCTCCTCCATGCCATGAAAACTCAAATGTTTCACTGCTGATGTGCCAACACAAGAGGCTGAAATCATCATGATGTGATTGAGTTGTGGGTCAAGGCAGAGTCTGAGAGGAAACTTTCTGGCTGTAAACATGGACTGTACTCCTCTGATTCAGAAATAAATTAAAATTTTGAATTTTTGCTAGATGGAAGCACTTCTAAACCTGCAGCAGCCAGGAGCCCTCTCTCCCTGGAGCTAAGGCAGGCTGAGGTGTTATTTGCTTTGTTCAGCACCTCACACAGTGCAATCAGGCTGGGCTGCTGTGATGCCCAACCTCTCCAGGGCAGGAACTGCAGACCCAGAAGAACCACCCTGGCTTCTGTTTACTACAGACCCAGCTGGGTCAGGTCACCAAAAATCCCTCCTCTCTTCTTCCCAGTCTTCTTGCACCCTTTCTCTGCTGTTAACTTACTTCTAGAAATACACACTGAACATGAACAGATGGTTTAACAGCCAGAGCTCTAAAGGAATAAATTCTGGCTCAGAACACGGAGATTTTCAGAAATGTTGGCAGGTGACAGCATTTTAACAAAGATCCCTGAAAGAGCAGCTTATTGATAATAAAATTGCTTTAATCATGCTCACGTGCCCTGTTCACAGGAATACACTGACTGAACCATCCCTTCCCACACTTTCTCTCTCTCTTAGTTGTATATTCAGCTTTATTAACTCCTGGTGAGAAACCAGTAAATCCAAGGCTTTACCCTATTTGCTTTTCCTCCAAGTTTGAAAATGAAAGCTGTCTTGAAGATTTTAACTACTTAAATGTTGTTAAGTTACATAGGAACCTACCACAATACTTTTTACCAAAGGACTTGGGTACCTCCAAAAGTACCAGATTTCTCAAAATATCTGGATGGTACAAGAGACAAGCCCACAAATGGAGCTGAAGACTCTCGAGCCTTGTTTACTGTGGAATCACCAACTACAGCAATGATTGCACAGCCCACTTCAGTTGGTCTGATTCTACTGAAAACTAGAAAATCAATGAAACCAAACTAAGTTAAAAAAAAACAATGAAAACCCCCCAAAAAACATTAAAAAACCAACAAAAATAACTCCAAAACCAAATAAATTAAAAAAAAAACAAACTGCACTTTTCCTGCTTTAAAAGCACTGTAGTTTCCAGGGTGTACAATGACCAGCTCAAATGCTGATATTGCTTTTCTGAAGGACTGAAAATTACCAGTAAGCTCATTTTCTTCTCAAACTAGAATACTAAAATAAAACTCACACCTCAGAAAAACCTTCCACAAGAACTAGCTGCTCATAATGAAAACAATTATTTTGTGACATTCTTTGCCTCAATTTTTCCAAAGCCACGGTGTCTAATTTTGATTTTAGGTACTCCATGCTTACAGTAACCTCCAAGGCACAAATGAATGAAGATGCAGGGAAGTCACCATACCTGTCTCCCAACATTCTCCTGGAAGGCAGCCTGAGGAACAGAGAACAAACACACCAAAACGAGTCAGGTTTGCTTTTTGATAAACACCAGATGATGAATTCAAAACACACAACAATATAAATGACCCATGGCTTTTCTGCTTTAAATAAAGTAAACTTTGTCAGTAGAACAAGCCCGCAGGGCTTTTCTGTTTCTGCATCTCCACATTCTCTGTTCCTGGAGCCCTGTGTTGCCTGGCAGCAGTTTGAGAATTCAGGTTTATTAAACTTGTCACACCCACACAAGTGCTTGGGAGTGACACCAGGCTTGGCCCTGGGATGGAAAGTCAGTACCTGTAGACAACAGCAACTGAGGCAACTCACTCTTGTCTGACTTCAACATCATTTGATAGGAGTGGGCAAAGTTTAATTCTTTGTCAATGAAAACTTTGGGAAAAACCATTGAGACTGTAATATTCATCTACAGGGTATGTCTCTGAAAGCAGGCTGAAACACTGGGCTTGTTAAATCTGAAGACAAAATTCATGTATATCTCCAGTATTTTGCACTAAATAAACTCAAAATCTTGCAAAAACACAATGAAAACAACCAGGAAGGTAATCTGTCTACTTGTACGGCATACAAAGGAAAACCTGCTTAATTCCCTACTTGAATTTTCTCTCTCTCAAAAAAGCCCATTATTTTTATCCCTGCAAAGGCCATAAAATCCTAAGCACTAATAAAAGCTTCTGTAAATTTTAAATCTTTAAGAGAGGGGAGACCATTGTTATCTGGACATTTCTCCATGGAACTCTCTCTGCACACACAGCTTTCCAGTGATGAACAACACTCGTTAACTGATATTTAATGGACAGGGGAGAAGCTCTAATGTTTACTGAAACACCACAAGAATTTGGACAGCCAGAGCTTCTGTATCTCCTCCCCAACTCCAGCAGCCCTGTGGTAATCCACCTGTGACAACAACAGGTTCAGCTGGCTCCAGAGGAGGATCCCACTCTGCAGGTGGAGCAAGGGCTGACGCCAGCCGGGACGGAGCCGGAGCCTCCCGAGGTGCTGCTGCCTGTTCAGGCTCCTGCCTGCAGCCCCTGCAGCCTGCCCAGGCAGCTCCAGCTGCTGCTGACAGCTCAGGGCATGGAGCACAGCCTGGCATCCCTCCTGCTGCCAGCAGTGCCCCTGGGCAGCACATCCAGCCGGGATGGGGCAGGAGCTGGGGCTGCGGCGGTGCCCTGGGGCTGCTCCTGTGGGAACCCAGAACATCCCTCTGGCTGGCCAGGATGGCCAGGACCCCTGCCAGGGGGCTCAGAAGCCCTGGCATGGAGCCCAAAACACCTGTGGGTTTGATTATGACCCATGTACCAACCTTATATGAAGACCAGCAAGCCACAACAGTTTAGGCAGAATGATAGTGAAGTTATCACAGGGTGAAAAAACAGATTTAGGGTTTCTGGTATGGGGGTTCAGGAGGCAAGATGGAGGGATCTGGGAGTGTCCAGCCTTTCTCCTTCTTCTTCTTGGCCTCCATCTTCTGCTGTGATGGTGGCACTTTTGGATTGGTTTAGAGTAGAAGCTCACTGTCTAACATAGGTGAGAGGTATTGGGAAGTAATTGTAAACATTGTATATGTAGTTTTTAGTATAAAGACATAACACTGCCCTGTGGGCAGGCAGAGTGCCTGAACTGTCTTGTTGGATGGACCTCAGCAGGGCAGGAGAAAGAATTTTATAGATAAGATACACTAAACAACCTTGAGACCAAGAAATGAAGAGCTCTGACTCCTTCTTCAAGCACTGGGCTGGGAAAAGTGACTTTCTAACACATCTCGGGGTCACTCTGACCAGCTAAAATCCAGACATGCTCCTTGCTGATGCAGCCCAGCTGCTGCCACAGGCTCTTCCTCTCCTCTCCTCACTCCAGGACAGGGTACCTGTCACTCTGCACCATTCATTTCTTTCCACTTCCAGCTTTAGGTCCTGCTTTATGCTGCCCTCAATGCATCACTGCAGGCACAGGCTGTGTTTTATGCTATGGACCCTCTGGATATCAAGCAGATCTCATGAAGCTGTAACCAGTTATTTGTGCAGCTCTGAGCTCCCCCTTGGTGGAAAGAAGGCAGTCAGGTGATAATCTTTTAGCCCATTCCATATAAAAAGGTATGTTTGGGCTGCAGAACATATTTTCTGGTAACTCTGGTGTATCCAGACTGGACAGTGCTGGGTTAACAGCTAGACTTGATGATCTTAAAGCTTTTTCCCACTTGGATGATTCTATATTTTATGCTACTGAAACCCTTTTTTACTCAGCACAGGCATATTTCAGTGAGTATGACATTCTCTATCATATCCAAGGGATTTCATAGTTCAACCACTGAATTAAAGTGTCATTTAAAAATGTGCTGCTCAGACAAGTGCCTAAATGATACAAAATCTGTAAAGCCCTGAAATTCCTAAAAGATGCAAAATTCCTAAGAGATGCCAAATACTTGAAGTGTTTTGTGAGAGTAATTTTTCAGTTTTTATACAATCCCCTTCTGGAGATGCAAAAACTGGATAAAAAGATACTAAGGTAAAGATTCCATGAGATCAGAACCAAGGTGACCAACCTGAACACTCTTCTTTCCCACAAAAAGTGATAAAAAATATTACAGCATCCTCTAAAAATATTTCATTTAAAAGTAGCTATTTTAAATACTATCACTCAAAAGGGGAAAAAAAGCATCTTTGAGACGTCAGAGCTGAATAGAGTCCAATTCAACATCACTTATTCATCTGATTATTCCTTATACTGATTATTCATGAAAGAGTTGCACAAGCCAGCCCAGAATGCTTGTGGAGCTTCAAAAGGAGAGTCTTGTTCTATTCTCTCTAACCTCAGGGTTCAAAATGTCTCTATTCACCATTTTATTTTATTGGTGCTCTGCATTATAATATATTGCATATTGTAAGAGATGGAAAATCTAGTAAAACCTGTTGTTTATTTAAATATGTGTTTAACTGTAAGTAATGATTGGAAATATTTAGCACTCCCAGGTATTTTTCTTCAAAATTGTAATAATGGCTGGTAAACACAAAATATTTCTTTGCCTTTCTAAAATAAGAGAAAAGGCTTTAGTAATTCCATAAATGTCCAACAAACAGCTATTCCAAATTTTGACCAGCTCTGATTTAGAAAGTATTAGTGAAAAAATTAATGAGATTGGAGGTAGCTGACTTTCAGACAGCTCAGGAGCCTGGGCTACAGCAGAAGAGGGAAGTCAGGAGAAATGTGCTGGGTTTTAATTAGAAATACAGATACTCAGGCTGCACTGAGCTCTCAGCTTGAGCCTGGCTGGATTAGCACAAAGCTCATGGCCAAAGTACCAGTTTAAGTGTAGAAACACACTGATGATTAAATCAAGCCATCAAAGGTAAGCAGCACACTTGTAGTGGCAATTGTGTTATAAAGATTTCTCCTTGGTGTCCATATAAACCCTGATTCTGAGGACAATTCCTAAGGATCACAAAAATAATTCACTTTTCACCACCTATGCTCCCTAATGTTTCATGCAGCTCTCAGGAAAAGAAATTCCTCTGAGAAACTGATTTGAATAAAGGCATTTAAATTATCCAAGAATGGCAAATTCTAGTTTCTAAAATGTAGGAGTTGAAGTCTGGGGGAAGCAGCATTGCTGGCATTTGTTAGTTGTACAGCAGGGAAGGGTTCTAGCACTGCTCAGCAATCTGCAGCACCTTGGCTGCTCTGCTCTGAGCAAATTCAGAGCCAGGAGCTGAGCTGGGCTTGCTCAAGCCCTGACTCACTTCCCCAGCAATTACACTGCAGCTTCATTCAGCAGCTCCAGCAGCAGCACAGGTGTGGCTACAAAAAGTGAGGATGCTAGCCAGGTATCCCTGAGAAACCCTCCTGATGTTCTAAACACATCACTCTGCAAAATTTCTGTCATAAAGTCAGACCTGGTAGTGTGCATATTGAAAAGATTGTCTGTTTTCTTTTTTTTTGTTTGTTTTTTAACACATTCACAGTGACATTTATTGTCAGGAACAGAGATGTGGTTCTTTGGCAGACATTCTGATATGAGTTCATACAGTTAGAGAGTGGAGTTTTTTACATATGCATAAGATAATTTGATTTTTCTGTTAAAATATAAAATTTATACTTTTTTTTAAAGGAAGCAAGCTCAATGTCTACAACACATAGACTTAAATACTCATAGATAAAATGGCCATTCTTCTCAAATTATATAAGTATAGAAAGTTGTAATTTTCCATCATTTCTCTTCTCTTAAGAACACTCCTCTCAACTCTCAACAGCATGAATATTTCTACAGAAAGTTTTCACAGAATATACTTTGGTGTCAGTTCTATTCCCTGCCTAACAGTATCTGATTAATGGATTTGCCACTCTTTTAAAAATTTCCAGTCCTATGGAAATGTTATATAACAACTAAAGTTGTTATATAAAGAGTTTTATATAGCAACTAAAAATATGTTTGAAGGAGAGAGATTATCCTAGAAATTTTAAGTTTACCATGACTAAAGAGTAACAGCTGATGCACAATCAGGAAATTGTAACCTCACAAAACTCCCCACCTTGGAAATGTGCAAAAGAGCCAATATCTGTGTATTATGTAGGACCCTTTTGTTTGTGATCTTGTGACTAAAAAATGCTAAATAATTCTTTCTTAGATACTTTATCTTGATCATCATGACAGCAATACAGCAGTCAGCTAACTGTGGCCATAAATTCAGATGTGCATGTGTGGATTATATAATTTAACATCTAAATTCACAAGATACTTCTAAGGATTTTAAAAAACAATTTTTTTGCTCCCAACATAATATTTTGCTTCTCTACCGTAGTTCTACATAATTGAGTCTACAAATTATTAAATGAAAGCAACAAAATAACAGAGAGATGGAAGCTGGATGTGGTAACTTACAGAAGCAGCTCTTCTGCAATTAACATCACGATCAAACACTGCAGCAATAACCAATGCACTGAGGAAATAAAATATTGAGCATTAGTACAAATTTCTGAAAAGGAATGTGCAATGCCATCATTTCAACATTTAGCCTTCCAAGCAGAACAGGCAGCACGTCCTCTAAGGAGATTATTATTTACAAATACAAGGCTGAACTAAAATCTGAGTTGAAGTAACCTTGTGCTTTCTTGTTTCTCTAGTTTGCTGTGGACTTCCCACAGCACAACTGCCACCCCACTGTATCAAAGGAATTTATGGAATACACAAACAGGTTTTAAACAGAGCAGGGGTGTAAAACTTGGACATAATCATGTCAAATGTGAGACTCAGTGCTATTTTCAATGAAAACTTGGAAATACAGTTTCTCAATAGCCAAATGTACAGCAATGTTGTGTAAGGAGCAAACACAACACAAAATGAAGCAATGGAAAGCTGCAGTTATCTCCAAGAGAACAGTCACATCCTGCAAGGCATAAAAATCTAACATGCAAATCCTGGTAAAAAGTAACCTGCAAGATGAACTGCAAAGCAGTTTTTTAGGGTGACCCTTTAGAGACAGAAGGATGATTATGTGAAACTATTTCTTCATGCATGAAGTCTGGTGACCCTGCACAGGGTAATTCTTGTGCCTCAAAAGAGCTGCTGTTCAAAGATGTGCTGCACAACACAGGAGAGAGAATATATCCCAGGACACACAGTCTGCAGCTTTAGAAATCCACCTCCAGCATTCAATTAACTCCAGCAACAAATAAACATCACTTCAGGAGAATCATTTAAGCAGAAAATTATTCCTTTCAAAGCCTGAAACTCTTCATTACATGATTTATTGACTCCAGGCAAAACCGGAAATAAATACTGGCTGAAAAGTAAATTCAAGATAGCTTTGCTTCAGCATGAGGATATTAATTACACTGATAATATCAAACTTCCCTGGGTAGTGGCTATCAGTTCCCTACAGTGATGAATACTGTGTTGTTCTACCTCCCTGAAATGCAGAGTCAGCTTGGCCTCTGTAATTTCAGTTTAAATCCATTAGGGAAAACAGGAGCCAGAAAGTCAGAATGAAATGGAAACAAACCCCAATAAAGGGTTCTAAAGGCAGCTAATGCTTTCTTAGTGCTACCTGCAGGAGCAACACCCCTGTCTGCCACAAAGACAAGAGCAGAGAGGAGGTCATCCAAACACCAGAGCCTGCAAGAGCAATGTTCAGGAAGCATTCCATCATTCCATCAGGAAGCAGCACTGATGGCTCACTGCTGAAAACCTGCTGGGTCAGGTACACACTCTTCAGACTCATGCCTCAGGTTTAGCTTTTCTATTTCTCAGATTCTGTGCTGCTTTAGTGTGTGGGTCTGGGCTTCACATGAGGGGATGTGAGCTCTGTGCACAGAGCAGGGAGACAAAACAATTCCTGCTCCAGCTGGGCACCAAGGACAAATGATCCAAATCTCAGCCCAAGAGCACAAACACCGTGGGCTGGAGAGAGAAAAACAAGAAGGATGGGACTTCATGGGCCAAAGCTGTAGTTGGACAATTAACTCCAATGTGCAAAGGGAGCAGAACTCATAAAAGTGTGAGACTCCCTGACAAGTCATCCATTTTACAACCATTTTAAATCCATCTTAAGTGTAACCCTGGCTAGGCTCTTATGCTACTCAAAATATATCCATTGAGGCCTTCTAATAAATCCCTACTTTATTCTTTAACTCTGTCTAGCCTCCGTTCTAGGCCAGCCTTCACAAGGCATCAATCAAGGCTTGCTAATTCTCTGGCACAGAGAGACTTAAAAATTATTTTAAAAGGACACTTAAGAAGTATTATAGTTTTAACGATATGACTAGCTCCCATAAATGTTTTAATTAGAGAACTTTCAAGACTAAAAGATGTGGAGGAAAATGATCCTTGAAACCAAAAAGAAGCGAAGTTCTGCCTGACATTTCTGGTTTTACAGACTAGAACAGAAATTTGTCAGTTATGCAGTATTTCAATATAGGTCTTTTCTGAAGAGGGGGGAAAAAAAAACAACCACAAAAAACCCCTCATCACACCAAGAAGCTCAGAATCCTGAGTGCTGCCCTCACTGCATCAAACAAGAGCTCATTTATAATCACATTTTCCATTTTTTCTTACTCTTCTGTTGCCTTAAGACAAAGCTGTGTAAATAAAGCCAGTAAATCAGTGTATTGTCTGTGCTGCCGCCTGAGCCACTCAGTGCTTCAAACAACACTGGGGGAGCAAAATGAAAACCCCAGGAATTCTATCAGTGCCCCGTTAGATTGCTAAATCACACTGCACTCACTGTTCCATGTTAATCCTTTTAATGAAGCATTCTAACTTATCAAACTCCACAAATGCTCTTTTCAGGCTAATTCCCCCTTGGAAGCACAGGCACATCCTCCCCAAAGCCAGGCTTAGTGCAGAGGGTGGAACACCTCCAAGGTGTCTTCACCTGGCTGCTTTGTCGTGGGAGTTTATGTGATACTGCACCAGGATTTCCTAACAGAAAGAAACTGGTGATGTCAAAGCAAGTGGGATATTTTTTTAAGCTACTCAAAGGATCATGTCTTGACTTGCCCCAAATGCACCACACCTGCCTGCTGCCAGGAGGAGCAGAGGATGGCTTTGCACCGTCCAATCCTCATGGAACACCTTTATTGACTCCTTTACACCCTCCAGTCCCTATGAACACCCTTATTGACTCCTTTACACCCTCCAGTCCCTATGAACACCTTTATTGACTCCTTTACACCCTCCAGTCCCTATGAACACCTTTATTGACTCCTTTACACCCTCCAGTCCCTATGAACACCTTTATTGACTCCTTTACACTCTCCAGTCCTCATGGAACCCCTTTATTGACTCCTTTACACTCTCCAGTCCCATGAACACCTTTCCTGGCTCCTTTACACCCTCCAGTCCCCATGGAACACCTTTCCTGGCTCCTTTACACCCTCCAGTCCCTATGGAACACCTTTTTTGACTCCTTTACACCCTCCACTGCCTATGAACATCTTTCCTGGCTCCTTTACACCCTCCAGTCTCCATGGAACAGCTTTCCTGCCTTTTTTACACCCTCCAGTCTCCATAGAAACACTTTCCTGGCTCCTTGAGAGATATGGAGCCTGCATGCATGACAGCAATTAAGTGCACAATAAACACAGATTTTAAAAGTAAGTTGCAATTTTATCAGTCAACTAATAATTCTCCCTTTCCTCATTAACCATCCTCACAAGGCCTCACCTAACTGGCCTCAGGGAAAGTTAGAAGACTCCAAGTATGCCAGTGGGCATTGCCCAGACCTTGTGGGTCTCATTCCCTTCCCTGACAAGGTGGGAAGAACCGGGGAGCAGAGGTGGGCCAGGTGAGAGACATCAGAACACAGAATTAACACAAGCACCAGCGGCCCTCAGCTCACAAGCACCAGGTGTACCAGGCAATAAAGCTGAATTCCTTTTACCACCTGCAGCAGGGACTTCCAGTCCCCACTAGCCACAAGCAGCTAGAAGCTGATCCTGCTGCCATCAACCCCAGTGTGCCACCCTGAAGCTGTGGGAGGAGAAAAATAAACTCTCCAACCTCTTGCCAATGTGGTACAAACCCAAAATATCCTTCCAGAGCCTTAAAAAGGATGAAGTGGTACCAGGACAGCAAATTCTCCTCCCTGCTGTACACTAGGAAAGGGAAAGGCACAAGAACCACCACAAGCAAGGTGGGTTTGAACAATCCATGCAAGAAAAGGAGGTGAGAATTGTGTCTCTGGAGCACTGCTGCTGCAAACAGCCCCTTCTGCACCTCTCCAGTCATGCCAGCCCACCTGGGAGGGCTGCACAGGGAGCTGGGTGATGAAAACACATCTAGACTCAGGGTTTTTTTTTTTTAATTTTTGAGACCAGAGCAGTTCCCCTGTTCCCTTTACCCCATGGAGCTGTGTTAGACACTGCAGGAGCCCCACAGGGCAAGGAGCAAGCACAAGGGCCTGCTCCAGCCACACTGCAGGTTTAATTCCTCCTGTTTAGCTAGGAGAAGGAGAAATGCTGTGACCATTCCCATTTCCACACTGCTACTTTTGCAGTCCCTCTAACCCAGCTCACACAGAGCTCTCACACATCCTGTTCTCCACCCACCCTCCTGTGCTGTTCAGTGAGTTATTCCAATGCAAAAATTTGAAGTAAAAGGGTCCAAGTGTAAGAAATACACATGTGGAAAAGAGCAACAAGAAAAAAGCTTAGACAAGGAATTACAAAGCCTGAGAAAAGAAGAAGAAAAAGGAAAGGGGAAAGGAGAGGGTCTGTGATACAGATGTCCCTTTGCCCAAGTGCCTTCAGCACCCAGCTCTCCTCTGCAGGAACATAACTGCAGAAAGCCATTCCCCACATTTCATCACAGTACAAGACATAGCTCAAAGCAATGCTTCAGATTTCCCCAGTTCTGCAGGACAATCCTGCCCTGGAGCAAGCTCCATCATCCATCCTGAGCCACACCTGCTTGTTCCCCCCTCCCAAAGCCAGGCAGCACCCTGGGGAAGCCAAGGCTGCCTGCCCTGGTGTTCTGCTGCACAGAGACAGATCCCAGCTCCTGACCCCCCTACACCAGCCTAATTCTCTAAAATAGCTGGTCTTTCTGCAAGGTCATATTTGAAACTTGCTGAAACTTGTTTCTGGTTCAATCTCTCTCTCAGCAATGTCATCTCTGTTCCATGGCCTTCTTAAATCAGTACACTTTATCCCAGTGTTTGCATACAGATGTACAAGTCTGTGTGAGCTTTCTGTCAGATTTTGAGAATTCTTTACAGATCCATTTCTCACAAGTTCTCAAGAGATCCCAGATCCAAACAGATCCCGACTCCTGACTCCCCTAGACCAGCCTAATTCCCTAAAATATCTAGTCTTTCTGCAAGGTCATATTTTGAAACTTGTTGAAACTTGTTTCTGGTTTCAGATCCTAGCTCCTGATCCCCCACAGCAGCCAAACAGGCAAAGGACCCTGCACCCTGCACAGCTCCACAGTTCAGATAGCCAGCAACCATTTAATCACTCTAATTGCAATACAGAGTGCAAGTATGTTTTCCTTTTTATTTTTTTGTTTAGGTTTTAAACAAAACAGTTCAGCTCCTTACTGTGCACCTGCCACTTCACAGACAGCAACTTCCACACCCAAGGGGGCAGGAATCAAATTACCCACATTTCCAAGTCATTAAATTCTGTTTCACTTTCTTCATAGGTAAGCTTAAAAAGAGAGGCTGCATGTAGAGACTGGGAGAGAAACAAACAAAGCTCAGTCAAGTGGTACTTTTATAAAGATATGCTTGAACAGCAACTTCAGTGAGTGCATCTCAAAAAAGAGCAACATGGTCCTGCAAAATAAGTGAAGTTTCATCTACATTGCCAAGAATTTCCTTTTTGTGGTCCTGTAGTTTGAATAGATGAGGCAAGGTTTTAGAAACCAGTTTAACTAGACTTTAACAGACCATTAAGCAGATGAGCAAGTGTATATTGTTGAAATATGGATTGGGAAAAAAAACTGACATGGAAAAATACAAGCAAGTGCTATTAGAAACACTCTCAGGCATGTATTTCCAATAAGTGTTCTCTATATTTTTTTATTTCTTTTTGTGTTTTTATTAAAAAAGTGGCAAGGTCAGGAAAAAGAAGGGGTGATCTATGATCTACAGCAATCTAAGTTTGCAACTTCAGTATTCTGCCAATTTCATCACTGAAGAGAACATTCATAAAAAATCAGGGAAGAATCAGCTGACAGTGAATATGGAGAGAAAGATTTATTTTAAAGCACTGTCTGAAATTTTACTAAAAAACCAATCTGACTTCATGCAGTTTAAAGTAATTTTTCACTGGTCCAAAGTGAAATATTTATGTTCCTTGACTGCTGAAAAAACAATGTCTTTCAATTACAAGAAATTTTACTAAAAAACCAATCTGACTTCATGCAGTTTAAAGTAATTTTTCACTGGTCCAAAGTGAAATATTTATGTTCCTTGACTGCTGAAAAAACAATGTCTTTCAATTACAAAATGATCCAAGAAAAGGAAAAAAGAATCCCCTGCAAATCACCCTCTGCTTTAATCTGTAAGTGCTGTTAAGGACATGTAGGGCAGGACCCAGTTTATGTATTTTGGTACCTAAGTGGGTCCCATTTGCTTCCAGCAGCTGAACACTGAGTGCAGGATAAACCTTGTGCAATTCCCAGCACTAAGCAAAGCCAGCAGCTCAGACTGCAATCACTCAGCACACTTTTGGAAGGTGTTTACTATTTTTCTCTAATAGTGTATATTCAGGCAGACGTTTTTGCTGTGTAATTCAGCTCACAATGGATATTATGCATTTTGTTTCAAGATGCTGAGTGCTGCATTTTTGAAGGGTAGCAACAATTTGCTTGTGGCTAGAAGGATGACTCTTCTTTAAGTAAAACAGTGACACACCTAAGGCTAGATTTAAAAAAAAAGCCGTGTGTAATTATGAGCTTGCTGACACAATAGGTGAAACTGTGTGTCATACTTTATTTGAAATTTTTTTTCACCATTTCTCTTTGGAGTGGCAATTCTACCTTGAAGAGTTGATTTAGAAAAGGAATGGCCACTATAACTAAAAAGATTTTTAGGTGAAACCTAGTATAACATTAATACTTGCCAAAATACCTTGCAGCGTTGTTGGAAAACTAAATATTACAAACCACAACACCTTACAGCTGTTCATTAGCAATTTCAGCTTCCACCCCATGTTTCTCTCCATCCCATCAATTCATTCCCAACAACTGAAGTTGTCATAGGTGGCACAGCCACAGCTCTCATTGGTTTTGCTACCACAGGCAGAGGGATCTCAATATTGTCATTTGACACTTTCCTGAAAAAAAAATAATCTGTTACCAGAAGAGGCTGGAAGCTGAAGGGCACCAGCTTCTTCAAAAACACAACTCCTGCTACAAACATCTGTTCCAGAGTCCCACCAACAAAGCTTTGTGACCATAAAACTAAAACCACAAACCCTGAAAAATCACAAGGTAAACCTGCATCTCACCTATGGAGACCAACACTGCAGCATGGCAGGGGGAAAGGAGGAAATGAAATAGGAAATATATTGTTCAAAGCATCATGAGCAGAAGAGAAGTTCTGACAAACAGAACAGATCAGAATTCTGATAAAGGGAAGGCTTGAACACTCACAATTGGGATCTCTTAAGTTTCTACAAGCAAAAAGCTTGCCCAACCTTAAAGGAAAACTTTAAAGGTTTTCAAGTCAGACCTTTTATTTTCACCAAGCTGATGACCAATCTATAAAAATTATCAGATTTGAACCAGACTTCAGGATAAGTCTGGCCATACCAACACTAAAGATTTGCAGGCAGTGAGAACATAAATGTAACTCTGCAGAGCTGTTACCACCCTGCCACAGCCATTTGTTACCACTCTGGTGACAGGTGACAGTGTGCCTTCACTGCTACCATTAGTGTTGGTTAGATTACAAAAAGAATACAAGATTGTATTTACAATATCAATCAAAATACAATATTTACAATAATACAATATCATGGGATTATTTCACTGTGCAAATACATCTTCAGGTGCCCTTAGCTAAGAATTTCATACTACAGATAATTTACTAGGAACTCAGCTAGAAGTGAATTAAATATGATCCTTCAAAATAAAACATCTCATTAATAACTTATTGTGGCAAATGTCACTGTTGCTTGCATGCCAAAGTGATGTAGGGATATCCTGGAGTTTCGCCTTCTCTTTCCAAAAATTATCCCAAAACAGGGGATGTTTTAGGCATCACATCTTATCACAGGGTCACCAGACTCCTCTCCTTCACAATCTATGCCAGTGTAGATGAAACATCATCAAAACACCATGAAACACATCATGAGAGAAACAAGACTAAAATGTCTCAGCATTTGTTCTCTGCTCTCTATGGAAAAAAGGAAGAAAAATGGTGCTTGGCCTTGAGAAGATGGACAGCAGGTTCTTAGACAGGAAGGTTTTATCAAGGTCTCAAAAAACACCAGGAGCAAGTACCACAGGACAGAGACCTGCTGCGTGAGCCTGCATTGAAGGACCAGCACTGAAAAAGCGAAACTACAGGGGTGAAAACCAGCAGAGACCAGCCAGGACTCTGTGTCCAGGAATAAAAATGGATTCATTCACAGATTGTCTCAAAGAACTTTAAAAACTGTTTTTAAAGAAGAACAAAACAGTCACATACTCTTTGGGAATATGCTGAGATCAGTAGGTAGCCCTGTGTGGGCAAAGTAGGCTTTTGGATAAGATTGAAATAGTTTTGTCAGCAATCTAGAAGCAAGGAAGTTGCTAAAAATTAAAGCAGAATCCAGAACCACAGATCACTGTATAGTCCAAACTTCTAATTTTTTTTAAAAAGAAAACACTAAATGCCCACTGATAAAACCCTTCTGATGGAGACAAAGCTGCTGTCAATGGCTGTACTACAAGTGTGCCAAGAAACTGTGAGAAGCCACCTTTGTGTTTGCAGTGCAAGTCACCCGTTAAGAAACCTCAAAATGTCAGCCAGTGTGTGGCCAACAAAAAGGCCAAACAACAAAGAGAGAATCCCACAGGCAAGGAGGAGGGAGAACATGAGACAGAAGAAAAAAGGTAAAACCAGTTTGTATTTGTAAAAATAGCAACAGTATTAAGGGAAAAGTTGCAGCAACTTGTAGTCCACCATTGGAGTAGCACAGATTTGGAAATCTCTTAAAATATTTTACTTTTGAAATTCTTTTGAAACAGAAACCATGGATTGAAAAGTAACTATTCCAGGCACTTCCATTCACTGCTAAGTGAAATCCTGCACTCTGCTTTACTCTATAAAACCACAAGGCATCAAAAGAGGAAAAATCCTCTCATGTATTTGTTAACTTTAACTCAAACACCTTCTTAGTAATAAAACCCCTACTATTGAAAAGTGCTGTGTTAAGGATTTTGTATTGCCACGTAAGGTTCTTACCTCTTTCAGAAACTGGAAGTGGTTTTATCTTCTATTCAAAATAATCTTTGAATTGGAACACTTTAAAAGGAAAATTATAATTTGAATAGAAGTAGAGCTGAGGTATACTTTATTCTTTTAGACTTAACCTGCTCGATTTGCAAGCTGTAAGCTGGTCAATAAAAATATGCTTTATTCTTTGCACAACACCCATCTGACGAAGTCCCATGAATCTTGGATTGTTAGGAACAAGACACAGCTGAAAAAGTAAGAAACAATCTCTTCCTTAAGTTTTCTCCTAATACTTCCAGCCCTTTCTGACTCCATAAAGCAACTCCTCCATTATAGAATAGTTTGTTATTTCTGCCTCTACTGAACTAAGGTTCCAAATCTTCTCTCTCTTAAACTTCTCTTCTTAAACTCCCTGAGCTGATGTTCCTGAGGTCCCCACACTTGATCCCCACACAAGGTGGATCAAGCAGACAGAAGATGACACCCTGCCAAAGCCTCCACTGATTTCTCTTACCTATCTTACAGTGAGTTTCTTTGGATTTTCCTTTGAAAATCAGATGAAAAGAAGGAATTGAAGTCATCACACAAAAAAGGAAATAGATATGTTTACATCACCACCATCCCACCCATACACAATTCTTTACTTTTAAGCTATTCAGCATAAGTGTTAGCAAACATCTTAAGTTTTAATAGACTTAAAAAATGACCTGTATCAGTTTCCTAGCTCAGTTCAAGAGAGAGGGGGAAATGTGGCAAATGGATTTGTAGAAAATTCTCAAAACCTGGCAGAAAGCTCATATAGTGTGCATCTGTATGCAAACCTTGAGATAAGAAATGGTGACTTAGAAATGCTATGGAATAGGACAGACTTTGCTGAGAGAGAAATGGAGGTAGAAACAAGCTTCAAAGGCCTTGCAAAAAAGACCAGTTATATATATATATTATATATCTGACATATATCATATAGATATCATATAGATACATATATATGGATATATATATCTATATATAGATATATCTCTATATATATCTATATAGAAGAGAGATATATCTCTTCTATATAGATATATATAGAGATATATCTCTATATAATCTATATAAATCTATATAGATAGATACAGATATATATATATAGATATATGTATATGTGTGTATACATATATATATGTAGATATATATGGAGACATAGAACTATGAAAGATGCATTGTAGTAGGACACACTAAGAGTAATTTCAGAT
This sequence comes from Ammospiza nelsoni, assembly GCF_027579445.1. Classification (NCBI taxonomy): domain Eukaryota; kingdom Metazoa; phylum Chordata; class Aves; order Passeriformes; family Passerellidae; genus Ammospiza; species Ammospiza nelsoni. Next base: position 5,895,518 of record NC_080651.1, read on the forward strand.
TATTTGCTTTAAGGTATTTATAGTATGGTGTGGTAAAAGTTGATAGGCCAAGAAACACTTATAGTGTATTGTAATTAGGAAATAGGATATTGATATATACTAATAGGATACTGATATATATGGAGAAAGATAACTGTGAAAGATGCACTGTATTAGGACCATAAAGAGTAATTTCAGATTGTTTGCTTTAAGGTATTTATACTATGGTGTGGTAAAAGTTGATAGGCCAAGAAACATTTACAGTATATTGTAATTAGGAAATAGGATATTGATATATATAGAAAGAAAAAGAACTATGAAAGATACATTGTATTAGGACCCATAAAGAGTAACTTCAGATTATTTGCTTTAAGGTATTTATACTATGGTGTGGTAAAAGTTGATAGGCAAAGAAACACTTATAGTGTATAGTAATTAGGAAATAGTTGGATTCTGATTGTGATGGCGTGAATTGTAACACTTGTATTGTCTCACCCTTCACATGAGACTGAAAACAGAATAAAATTTTTTAAAATACCACTCAGTTATCCCATGCCTGAGTCAGAAAAAGGCTGCATGGAGGCAGCCCCACCTGGAGATGTGGCTGATGAAGGGGATGAGCTCGGCGGGCTCGTAGGCGCGCGCGAAGGCCCAGCACACGTAGCAGGCCGCGTCCCTCACGTTGGAGCCCACGCTGCACGCCCCCCTCTTCTCGTCGTATGTCAGCGCCTTCAGCATCACAGGGACCACTGTTATGGCACAAAAAATACACAAAAAGCAAGTTAGGACCTTCAAGATTGTCTTGTTTCATGCCTGCCATGAGCAGAGACACCTTCCTCTCTCCCAGGTGGCTCCAAGCCCTGTCCAGCCTGGCCTTGGACATTTCCAGGGATCCAGGGGCCTCCCCACCCTCAGAGGGAAGAATTTCTTCCTGATATCTGACCTAAACCCACTCTCTTTACTTTAAATCCATCCCACCTTGTCCAGTCACTACATGCAGAAGTCAATTATGTTTTTCTACAGATAAAAGAGCTTCCAAAACTGTGGGTGTTCCAGTCGTTGGTTTTTCTGGGTCTGGATTGAAGGCACTTGAGAGGGTAGTTCATGTTCAGACTCAAGTGTTTATTATTTCTGATCAGTAAAACAGTCTCACTACTGTGAGTTCTGCAGCTTTTCATTAAAAGGCACAAAATGGCCAACAATCTCTTGTTACAAGGTCTTTTAAGACTAAATTATCCAATTAAGAACTGACACCTGGATTATTTTCCCTTTTAACCCTATAACTGATCCCAAAGAGCTGCAATATAGACTTTTCCACCCAATTACAAAATGCCACCCAAACCCATGAAGAAGGAGGAAGAAGAAGCATGAAGAAGAAACCCAGGGTGACACCCTGTGCCCTCCATCTTGCTTCCATCCACAACACACTAAAAATCCCAGAACCTCAATTTCTCACCAAGTGATTCACCTCCACTACTCTCTATAATCTATTTCACACTTTTGTGGATTCCAGTCTATCTTGAAATCTAGGAAACTTTCTCCATGAATGAGGGTCAAACTCAGTGCTGCTCTGGGGTTCAGGGCACCCCAGAGCAGACACAGAAATATTCCCTGTGCCCTGGGTTTCCACACAAAACCTGTAAGCACAATTCTTTTACACCGTTCTAGAAACACACTGCCACAGTCAAGAATATGAGTGCAGGGCTCCCCAGAGGGCCTTTATTTGGTATCTGCACATTCAGACAGAAAATCTGAATACATCTCTCTCTAGATGGCACAACTTTATTAAATGACTGATGTCTGCAGAAACAACAGCCTCTTAAAAAAAAAAAGAAAAAAAAAAGAAACCATTTCTCTCTTTGTTTTCTTTCTTGTATCAAATTTATCAAATACATCATTTTCCTTAGAAAATACTTGTCAAAAGGTGATCCCATTAACAAGAAATGGGATCACTGAGCTGTATTTCATTAGCAATCTGTGCCTGGATATCCTTGAGTGGATATAATCACAAAATAATTAAAACTTCCATGTGCTGTTCATCACTCTGTGCTGCTGCTTTAAACAAAAAGATAGATACCATGACTGGAGAAGTGAAGTGTTAAAAGGCTGTTTAAATTAATTTTAAGCTGCTAAAGAAAATCAAGCAGTAGATATAGAGATGGGTGAGATTTGAGTAATAGGAGCATAAACACTACAAGGGAGAAAGTGTAATTCCAGTTCTGAAACAACCATACAGCTGAGATGGATGAATTGTTGGACATTTCCCAGTTCCTAAAGAAACTGCAATGAAAGTATTTAAAAATGCTGCCTAGCTTGTTTTGAAAATTGCTGCATCAACTGATGAGAAAAATGGAATTTGCTGGTTCTACAGGAACACTCAAGCAGGCGCCAAAGGCAATTTTGCAAAGCTGTAGCACGTTTCCCTCAGTGCAAGTGACCACTCCAGCTCCTTTGGACGCTTCCCTGCACACTCCCACCTCTATGCAGGGAAGGAAAAGGGGGAAGAAGGCCCCTCCAGCAGCTCCTCACATTTGGATTGTCTCAGTGAAAGAAAAAAATGTATTTTTGTTTAGTGTCCCAAATGGGCACAGCATCAAATGGTTTGTCAGGGACAGGGACAGATGCTCCAGGGTCTGTTGGACTCTCTCACACCTCTCTGGTGGCTTTTTCCTCCATCTGGGACTCACAGCATTGCTCTGTGTGACTGCAAAGTCTGGAGAAAGAAAAGGAAGCAAACAGTGGGCACTGGGGAGGTGGGACTAACAGGGGAAACAAGGTAAAAAGTGCAGGTAATTAGCAACAAAAAAATCAAAGGGAATACTGATCTAGGAGGCATCTGGTAAAGTTTTGTGCTGTCACTGGTTGAATATTTACTGGGAAATGCTGAATAAAAACCGCTCCTGACACAAGTGTGTGTGTGTGTGTTTGTGTTCAAAAAAGCAGGACCAGCATTACATTTCTTGTTGGTTTTTAAGAGTTATAAAAACCCAAAAGAAACACAACCCAAAATTCCAGGTTTCACTTCATTTCTTGCTCTAGAGTCCCTCAAACACCATGCCAAACCTAAAAAATGCTAAAAATGCTTTAACCAAAAATGACAGATTTAAAACTTTAGAAAAAAATATCTTCCAGAAGAAACTTAGTTTGGTAGTGTCAAGACAAAATTATTTGATTTTTAAAATTCTGAACATGACTTTTTTATTGGAGATGCAACAGGAAGAAGATCAGAACTATTCCTTAACTTTACAGATTTAACTTTAAAAGTTTAGCTTAAATTTTACAAGTCCCCATTTCTTTCACAGATCCACAAGTTTGTTTTTTTTTTAAAGTGTGCCACCAAAACCATAGGACAAACAGTGCCCACTCTCGAGCTGATTATTAAAACAAAATCCACCTGTGCAGGTCTGTGACTGCTCAAGAAAACACAGTCACCTTTAGCTGTAGCCTGAAGGTATCAATAAGCACCTGCTGCACCCCACCCTGCCATGCCCAAGAGCGTCACTGCAGTTGCAGCACAGCCCTGTGCTCCAGCCTTGGAAAATAAAGAAACAACTTCTGCCACTACAAACAGGGCTGGGTTGGTTTTTTTCCTCATACTGGAGACAAGCTGCAGAGATATTCTGCTTTTTAAACATGGATTTTACACAGTTGAGTGCTCAGTGTAGGTGAGAGACAGTAAAAGTCTGGTGAAGGAGTGTAGCCACATTTCTCTTGACAGAGAAAAGCAAGTTCTTCCCAAGAATATTTCTGGGATTCACATTCTCTGAACCTCAAGGAACCAAAGCACCATCACTGTGGGTAAACAATCTCCATGTTGCATTCTACTTTTGCACAAACACGGGCATAGCAAATGATAAGAACTGTGTTTTCTTTCTCTGAGGTTCAGAGAATGTGAATCCCAGAAATATTCTTGGGAAGAATTGTGCCTGGCTTTTCTCTGTGAAGAGAAATGTGGCTACAAAGGAGCTTGCGGAAGACAATGGATACTGAAAGGTTTAATGTATTTAAATGAAAGATCTTTTACATTACTCCTTTAAAAACGTACTTTTCACCAACCTCAACTATAACCTGTGCTGTCCAGAGCCCTTTGTCACTTTAACTCCACACAGTAAATCGATTTTTTAATTTAGTGCAATGTTTATCATACAAAATATACAAATACAGCAGTCAAACAAACAACAAAAACCTGTTCCTCAGCCCTAGGCCTTGTCTCCACAAGAAAATTGCAAAATGTCATGTTGACCTTATTTAATTTAAAACAGATTTTCATTGGATCTGGGGTTAAATAAGAATTGCCTACATTTCGTTTCAAACTAAAATATGCAACTTAAAACAGATTAAGTCAGTGTCATCTTAGACAAGCATTATGTTTTTATAGGGACTGTTAAAGCAGAGAAGCTGCTTCAATCCTTAAAAAATACTTTGCAAATCCTTCTATTTTAGAATTAATAAGAGAAAGTACTACAAAGTGGACACTTGCTATTCCTGAAGGGAGCATTGTGCACAATGTCACAGTAGGAGCAGCAACAGACACTACAATTAATGAATGATGAAGTTTAAACTTAGTTACATATTCAACACAAAGAATAGCAATTTTGTTCAAATTTTTCTTCAATGAAAACCAACCCAGTGCAGAAGTGAAGGTTCAGCCTCTTTGTCAGCCCCATGCTTAGAAGTTGAGATGGTTTAGTTGAGGTATTGGGGCTGGGTTGGACTTGATCTTTAAGGTCCCTTCCAACCTTGTCATTCTGTGAATTCTGTGAAAACACAGAATTCTGTTGTTTCCTAAAAACACAATTCTGGCTCCCCCATGTACAGAAAATCAGGTTTGAGACCACTCACTCCTACATGGCACCTCTGGAAAGAGCCAGCTCCTAACTGGAACTTCGTTAGGGCCTTTGTACTAATATTTACTGGATCAATTTACTGCATGCCAACACCAGAAAGTTCAGGTTAGGCCCATTCCCAGAAATAAATACTTGTTTAAAAGTCCTGTGAATCACCTCTGAATTGTTCTCATTTTCTATGTAAGTTGTTGACTCCAGAATCTACTCTGAAGGGCTCTTTCATGGAGAGGATAAAGCCTCCAGTGGGGATCAGAAAATGAGTGTGCTGTTTTGGATGTGCAGAGTTCTCTGTGCTGTTTTGTTCTCTGTGCTGTTCTGGCTGTGCAGAGCTCTCTGTGCTGTTTTGGAAGTGTAGAGTTCTCTGTGCTGTTTTGCCTGTGCAGAGTTCTCTGTGCTGTTTTGGCTGTGCAAAGCTCTCTGTGCTGTTTTGCCTGTGCAGAGTTCTCTGTGCTGTTTTGTTCTCTGTGCTGTTTTGGCTGTGCAGAGCTCTCTGTGCTGTTTTGGCTGTGCAAAGCTCTCTGTGCTGTTTTGCCTGTGCAGAGTTCTCTGTGCTGTTTTGCCTGTGCAGAGCTCTCTGTGCTGCTTTGGAAGTGTAGGGTTCTCTGTGCTGTTTTGGAAGTGTAGAGTTCTCTGTGCTGTTTTGTTCTCTGTGCTGTTTTGGCTGTGCAAAGCTCTCTGTGCTGTTTTGGCTGTGCAGGGTTCTCCATGTTCCTGTGGGATGATGCTCTGACATCCCATCCCCAAGGGCAAGTGCCTAAAAACCGCCCACAGGTGACCTCTCCTGTGCCATTCCTGCCCCCAGGGCTGGCCTCATTAGGGGTTTGCCAGGGAAGGAGGAAGAGAGCAGAGCTCCTGGAGGCCAGGAGGGATGTGAGGAGGGAGCAGCTGAAATCTCTGAAGCTCCTGGGTGCCCCCAGAGCTGAGCCCACCTAGGCTGGGCAGAGGCACCTGCACAAACCCAGCACTCTGTGCCCTGTGACTGAAGGGCTGCTCTGTCTGCTGCAACCTCCCTGCAGCCTCTCACTACGTCATGAATTAAGAGAGTCTTTAATTACATGTTCACGTGGTGCTTTTTCCATGGAGCCACCTGAGGCAGCCCACAGGACAGACCTGCTCAGGGATGAATCACAGCAGGGCAGCACACAGGCTGTTGTCTGCCTGGCTGCTCAGGGTGCAAGGCTTGGAATGCAAAGGCTGCCTGTCAGACTCAGAGAAGGGGTGGTGGTTCAGCTGGATGTTGCCCCACAGACTGTTTGATACCAGCCATGGTTCTTAAATGCAGAGTTCAGGAGCTGGACACTGGCTCTGGCTGCCAGGTCCCTCTGCCAGGGACTGCCCTGGTGCTGACAGGAGTGAGGGCTCTGGAGTGGGGCCAGGGGCCAAGCAGGAAGCAGCCAGATCTGGATTCCAGCCACTCCATCCCAACATCCTTACCTAACACAGCCCCAAAAGCTCAAATTCCCCTGCCTGGCTGGCCCTCAGAGCAGCAGCTGAGCCAGGACAGCTCTGAAACACTGAGCACTCTGTGTTTTGGGGACTCTCCTACCAATGACACCCAAAGCCAGAGCAGAGACCTTCACACAGGTGTACAGCTGACAGAGCTCTGCCTTGAGTGAACCAACAGCAAACTGCAGTTAAAGACATGAAGGAACAGGCTTGTGGAGAAATCCTACTGAGCAAATGAATTACTGACTCTAAAGGAGTATAAAAATTCTGTAAACTCATAACACTGTGTGTCAGAAAAGAAATATCACCCAAGAAAGCCCAGCCTTAAGGCTAAAGTTGTGCAATACCAAGATAAACCCCATGGTGAAAAAGCCAGAAGCAATTCATTGTCATTTATTCCCTGCTCAATGTTTACCCCATCTCCCAGTGCTGCTGGGGGAGGGACCTTTCCTGCTGCAGCTCCAGACACAGCATTTCTTCCTGCTCATACCTGCTGGCTACTGAAAAAAAAAATAAATCTGCACTATTTATAATGCTTCCTTGCTAATTTGAAAACTATTACGGTGACATAGGCATTATAACTTTTTAAAAGGCTCTTTTCAAGACCATGCATCACTTTTTAAGTTCACCTGGGTGTTAGAGAGAAGGAATTCCTCCATAACCAGCCTTTCAGGTTTGGGTGTTCTCTATTTTCTAAGGAGTCCACCTAAGACAGGTAGATCTTTTTCTTTTTTTTTTCCCCCCCACGTCTTCCTGTATCTCTGATGAAAAGCACCTGGAATTTAGCCAAAAGCCTCAAAATTAACCAGCACTACAGAACAGACCAACAGAGTGTGCAGAAACCTGACTTCTTGATTCATCATCCCTCTCCTGCAACCCCTGGCTGCTGCAAGTCCATAACAAACAACTTATTACTCTGGAATATGAAACACAGAAGATAATCCTTAAAAATTAAGAATGTAAACAAGTTTAAGAAGCTACATAATACATTTCCATAAGACTATTCAAATCCTGGTCTCAGTTAAACCTCCTCCTAAAATGCATTGGAAAGCAGTACTGGATTCACTTTGGTTGGGTTTTTTTTTCATGAATGGCCCAAGTGAGATTGGAAAAGCAAAAATGCCCTTTTGGTCCACTGTGTGTAGAGTTTTTCTACACAAAGGAGACTTTGGGGTTTTTTTTAAAGTATATCTAGTTATATATAATTATCAGTAATCACCATTCCCTCTACTCTCAGATAAAAAGACAACATACACAGGAATCCAATCTTTTCTCTCTAACAGCACATGATCAAACCTTCTCTGTATCAGGAACAGAAAACTGGGTACTGCCCCAGAGCACATACCCATTCTAACCAAATTGACAAGAAAAATTAACAATAGAAAATCAACAAGGTGGAAAAGTTACAAAGGTAGAAAATCAGCAAGGCACCAGAAGCTGAGGGGATTTTAAAATCAGAGATACAGCAGTCACATTTACACAGATATTACTTCAAGGCTGTACTATCTGCTCTTGAGACTGGCTGAGTCCATTTGAAACCCTCTGACAGCACCAGAGACTTCATTTCATACAAACTTTTCATCAAAAATACACTTGGACAATGGGATATCTTTAAAACACAGAGCAAACATCAACTGAGAGAAGTTGTTCCTATTTTAACAGTGTTTCCTATTTAAACCAAGTGTTTCCTATTTAAGCCAAGAGCTCACCATTCAGCAGAAATAGCTCACAAATATGTCCCTAAGCCAGGCTCTTTTAGGATACTGGTAGAGTTGGGTGTGACCTCATTGAAAATGTAAAAGGCATCATGATTTTACCACGGAATCCCATGATATCTTAACCTGCCAAGTCCCCTGTCAAATGTGCCCCAGGTCCCTCACTAACAGACCTTCAACACTCCCTATTTCCTTTTTACAGAGTCTTCATGCTCCTTTTATTCTGAAGGTAACTTATGAACTGAAGAAGTTAACGCTGGTTCTACATATTTTTCACTCTTTATAACTACTTTTCATTTATTCTGGCATTAAAAAAAAAATAAAATTCCAGATTCAGATCAGTTGTACCAACCCACCAGTACCAGACTCCTGCATGTCCCAATTTCCCTGGATCCCATCAGCATTATTTCCTCCTATTGAAATGCTGATTTTATTGTTGCCACAAGTTTAAAAAGGAGCAAAGGACTGTTGGACTATCCCAGTCTATTCCTTGTGAAGGGGTAAGGGTATTTAGGAAAGCAGGAAGATTAAAAGTAACGTCTTCCTTGCTGGAATCCTCCCAAAATAAGCACAAATTCACTGAAAGTGTAACCACAGGGCTCTTCCAACCTGCCTTCCCTGGCTTCCTTTACTTCTCAGTGATGCAAATGTTTTCAACCTTCACTTTACACATTTGTGATTTTACAGCAGAAACAGGAGCACATCGGGCACAGTGAGCATTATTTCCTGGTGAAACACTAATATGGATTAGATTTGAGACTGGGACTCCTCAGAGCTCAGCAAGTCCTTGAGAATGACACCAGAACATTCTTCAGCTCACCACCAAGACATTAAGAACACCCAGGAAGGTTCATGTTCCTCTACATGACACACCTTATTAGCTAGAAAGTTTATACTGTGCTGTCATCAAGAGAAATTTTAATAACGTCCTTTCACAACCAAACCAGAAATTCAAGTAAACTAGGATTCTCTTGTTTGTTTAGTATTTATCCCCACCCAATTAAATAAAAGAAAAACCCTATAAATAATAGTCTGAAGCCTACAAAACCACAAATACAGCACAAAACAAAAGCTGTGAAATCATAGTGAAAGCACACTGAAATGTAAGTTTTTGGTTCTAGCATACACTGCAGAGTAAGGAATATTTAGTTTTGAGGTGCTGCAATTCCAAATGTAGAATGGCACACAAATCCATCACCAGATCATGAGATTTTAGCTAACTTCAGGCTATTTTGCTAAAAAGGTTTCTCCCACATGCAAATTAAGCTGCATGATCCCTTCTAATAACAACTGAAATTTTACAGCTGAATAGTGACATGTACATAGTGTAATGCAAAACTGTAACAGCCAAGCTGCAGCATCACTATTTTTCAATGAAATAAAATAAAACATCAGGTTGTATTTGCTGGTTTATATTCCCCACTTTAAAAATGCATTGAAATACTAAACAACATATTAATCATGTAAATATTTATAAAATTTGGCATGTTTCATAAAATAACTGAAAGCTAACAATATGTTGAGTCTGAGAGTATTTGTTTTATGCCTCTGCTCTCTGGTGAGAGCAGCATCACAGCAGCCCCATGCCAGGTATGGCTCAAAAAAAAAAGAGTTTATTTACCCTGGCACTGCATATGGCATAACTCAGGTCCTGCTGCTGGATTCTATCAGAAAAACTATCACTGAGGCAAAAAACTGGCTCAGAATCTCTGGTGTAAGCTTTGAAACTAAAGCAGAAAAGGAAAAAATATTTGGCACGAAAATCACTTTTAAAAGAATACATTTGGAAAGAGAATTGTAAGCAGAGCACCGGGCAGAAGCTGAAGGCGCATTTTGCATCCCTGTGAGAATGGCTGCCAGGGAAAGGAGTCACCATTCCAAACCCTCCCTTGTAAACAGCTCATCCCTTTGCCTACAGCCCCAATTCCTGCTCTTTCCCACTTCCCCCAAGATGTTTCACTGCCCAAGGGCGAGGATGGGAACCCAGAGAAAGATCATCCTAGCTCCAGACCAAACAGCACAGGCCACAATAAATATCTAAAAATGGGATCTGCAGTTGCTATTAAGTGCTGAGCTTTTATTCTTTTCCCATACAAGTAATTTGCTCCAGTAATCTGAACAAGTGGCTCCCAAGCCCAGCACAGTAATCTGCCCAGACCTATCTCCGGAGTCAGGGACTGGATTGTTAGGAAAAACAAAGGCACATTTCAAAGGTGTTATTCAAAAAGCATTAAGACTAATAACTATTCATATGGGATAGAAAAAAATAATTATGAGAATATTGTAGGAGAATCGCGTCATGTTTCGGGGCACGGTGAGTTCCAGCAATTACATTCACATCCATTTGCCCCCTTCTGGGAATGGTGTGGAACAACCCAGCCCAAACATGCTGGTGCTGAGAGCCCTTTTTCCCTCAGAAATGTCTAATACATAAATTTTTATTCAAAATATTTTACAATTAAATGAAAGAAGTTATCCCATCTTAATCCAAAGGATTTACAAATTGTTCGATAACTTCGGTTCCAGTGATCCCAGAAAAAAAAAAAAAAAAGGATTTTAATATCTCAAAGCCACAAATGCAGACACAACTAAGGTGACACAGGTGAACATTGCAGTTCCAAGGCACTTCTTGTATGTGGGAAGCTGAGCTTCACCAGCTCCATGTGCACCAGCATCCACATTTACCTGGGATCCTGCTGCTCTCTGGAATAACTAATGAGCTCACAGATTGCTAGGACCTGGAAAAAATTCCAGGAAATGATGGAAAACCAGTGGCCATCCCTGGGAGCAGCACTGGAGTCCTGAGGGGGAACCAGCAGGGCCAGTCCTGGCATCAGAGCAGAAGGGCAAGAACTGTGATTTTTGTGGAGAGCACCTGGCACACTGATACATCCAGGGAATGGAATTCTGAAGGGGAAAACAGCAATGAGATGAGAGGTGTACCCAGATCAGGGTAAATTTACCCCATCTGGATGCAGAGTTCCTGCAAATGACATTTTGTTTTCTGTTTAGTGCTAAAGCTGAGCAAAAAAATTCATATAAAAGCACATACAAGGAACTTTGTAACATTTAGAGAATGACAGAATTCTGCTACAGCTGAACAACACCTACTTAATACTGAATTTTAAAAAGAAGCTGGAATAAAGAAGTATATTCTACACCAAAGAAGATAAAAACCCAAAGCTTCAGCCCCACAGAGATACAAAAATCACCACATTTTTAAAAAAAGGTAACTTGGCAGAAACATATCAATAAATCCAGATTTTACTGTATCAGTCCTGGTGCTCTTAATTAATCTGACCTGTACATGAAAAAAAAAATTCAGGCAAAAGAAAGAAAAATTTTCAGGTAAATGAAAAAGGTACTACCAAGAGGGGACTGGGGTCACTGATAGGACAGGATGTGATCAGGTGAATTAAAAATAAGTGGGGAAACAACATCATTACAATCATGATTTAGTATTTCTACAAGTCAGCACAAACAGGAGTTCTCAGGGTTCTGTTCTGGGGTCCACAATGAATCTCCTCCCCCAGATCTGGGTTTTTAATATCATCCAAGCCCCAAGCAAAGGAGAATTTCCATGGTTGTTCTTTTTCTTCCAGTTCTGCTTCACTTGCAGCTGAATTCACTGACCTGAGTGGTAACAGCACTTCCAGGAAGCAGCTGGGTTTAAAACATTGTCTGTGGGTCACTGCAGCAACTGGACATCACAGCTCCCCTCCAAATACAAGGTCAGGCAGTGGGGAGAAGTTAAAAAATGAAAGCAAAGTTCCAGTTCTCACTGCCTGTTACGCCAGTTCAGTCAGAGCTATTGAGGGAGCCCAACAGCTTCTCTGATGCCACAAATTGAAATTTTCTTCCAGAGACATTTTTGAATGCAGTCTTTCTCCCTTTTTCCCTTAGAAATTTCTAATACAACAATTTTTATTCAAAATATTTTACAACTAAACGGAAGAATTTATCCCATCTTAATCCAAAGGATTTACAGACATCTAGAGGGTAATGTGACAGCAATATTACAACATTTATACTGCTATGCTGCATTATTTTTATAATAATGCAATTTTATTTTTATAATAATAATAAAAAAAATAATTAAGGGAAAAATAAAACATGCCACAAAAGCCACTCTTCTACCCTAAAATTAGTGACTGTTTATAATTTGAATTTTTTTTTTCAAAAAGTTACACCAGCCCAGCAAAAGGAAGCATGGTGACCTGCATACCCACACAGGGAAGTAGATGTCTGTAAATAATTCCACCAAAGCAAAGGCAAGACCTTTAAAATTATTTTTAAGACACTGCTTTAAAGTGTCTTAAAAGACTGATTTTCAAGACTTTAAAGACTGATTTTCAAGCAATTTTTATCCACTTTCTAAACAAGTCTTGTCCTGACAATTTCCTTAATAATTTTCAGTCCAAAAAAATCTTATTTTTGCTAACTATAAAATCCATTTTATAAATATAAAATATAAAATATAAAATATAAAATATAAAATATAAAATATAAAATATAAAATATAAAATATAAAATATAAAATATAAAATATAAAATATAAAATACATTTGAAGTTTCAGTAATCTGCAGCTGTCTTATCTACAGAGCAGTGGGTGAAACACGAGGGTTCTCATGTTCAGTTTTGAATAGAAATTTTAGCATCTCTGGAACATTGGAATTAGTAGCCAAAAGACTTTTTTCAAGACTTTAAAGACTGATTTTCAAACAACTTTTATCCACTTTCTGAACACATTTTGTACTGACAATTTCCTTAATAATTTTCATTCAAAAACTTAGTTTTGCTAACTACTAAATCCATTGAAATATATAAATATAAATTATAAATATTAAATATAAATATAAAATACATTTAAAGTTTCAGTAACCTGCAGCTTATGTACACAGCAGTGAAACAAGCGGGTTCTCATGTTCAGTTTTGAATAGAAGTTTTAACATCTCTGGAACATTGGAATTAGTAGCCAAAAGCCCCTTTGCTTATGCATTAACAGGAGTGGTTTTTAGACAGAGCTACAAGTATCCAAATATTTTCCTTGTGCCAGCCTGTGTGTGAGAGAGGAAATCATTTCACTGAGCAGCTCAGCCATGTCACCAGTGACTGGCACGCGGACCCAGAAATTTGTCATTTACAAACTTTAACAAAAAAACACAATGAAAGCCAGCCCCAGCAGTTAGCAGTGGGTGAGCAGTTGACTTTGCCATTTCCCTGTTGGGTTGCCCAGCTCCTGAGCAAACACAGAGCCATGACAATCAATCCTGCCTGCAGTGACTCCTTTCCCTTTCCAGGACCTGTGCGTTTGGCTGTCGATTATAGACAAGCTTTGGCAGGTTCCTGTGGCAAGCGAGCTTGGAGTTAGTTCAGTCCCGCCTTCAGAAAGGAGACTCATGAAGGACAAAAATTTAAATAAAAATGAAGAGGGGGGGAGGAAAAAAGAAAAAAGAGCAAGAATATTAAAGCTACAAAGGGCATTCAATAAAAAAGTCAGTGTCCAAAAAATGAGCAAAATTATTTTCTAAGCTTTGCTACCCCCTGCATACAGACAGTTCTGCTGCCCACGAGTCACTTGAACAAAACTTAAAATATCCTCAGTGTTAACTCAGCCACTTCTGACCCCACAGTGCAAAAGGAACAGGCACCAGAGCTGAGAGCAAAACTTGGTTGTTGGAGGGCACGGAGCGACGGGAGCTGCCTTCGATAGGAGATGCTGAGGTAATGCTCAATGAGAGCGGTGGACGCAAACAAATGAATCGTAGCTGCAGGCTGGAGTAATATCAGGTGCATCTCTACACCCCGAGGGCTCAACTCCTACACGCTCAGGTCCCTCCCCTGGAACAGCCTCCTGCAGTTTCACTCAGGGCTCGGGCAGAGAACAGGTACTGCTCTCGCAGCAGTGACAGCTCCAGCGCAGCGCCCGCCGGCTCTCGGACACCCCGGTGCCCGGTGAGTACATTGCTTTACAGCATTTCTTTCAATAAAACTTTGCTGGTATTAACGAGGAAATCTGAGGTGCTCAGTTCCCAGCTGTCCCAGCAGCCAGGGTTACGCCAGCAGGTGCACTCACGGCACCAGTCTCAGCTTTCAGCAGAAATATTCACCTCTCCTGTTGAAACTCTCAGTCTGAGAGAAAACCTAACTCTTGCAAGTTTTTATAATAATTAACTCTTGTGGGTGCAAAGGGTTTTCAGCACCTTTTATTTATTTTTTTGATTTGGGGAGTTAATATATTGCTATATTGCTTAAAATTGCTGTGTTTGCTGTGCCAGCTTTGCTTCCTAGAGTCGTGTCAGGTTCATCTGAAAAGCTTGTGTGAAAATACTGTGCTCCAGCTTTGATTTATTAATTTTTCCAGCTTCTGGAAATTTAGTAGAAAATCAGATTGTTTTCTATTTTCTAGTCAATTAGAATGTATTAAGACATTGATTTATTAACTTGGTATGAAGAGAGATTTTTATTTCCTATCCACGCTGCCTAAGCAAGTAATTTAATCTGTGTTTTGGAGCTTCCTCTCACACAGACACACACACAGAGCAGTTCCCGTGGGTCTGCACCTCACACACACTCACTGCCCTCGCAGCCCACCCCTCTCACCCCTGCTTCCTCCTAATTAACAATCAGTTGTGTTAAAATTTTATCTTTCAGTTTCAAGGACCTGGAAGTTTAGAAGGGAGGGGTGGTTAATCGCTGGAAAAATCTCAGCTAGAATAAAACTCACAAATCTTGTTCTTGCAACACCCTGGGTAGGTGACAATGGCATGTCCTTGGCTTATGCAATAATGCCACATCACAATATTTTAATTATAGCATGTCCTTCAAAATGTTCCACCCCAGTGAGTCCTCCTGGTCAGAGAGATCCACATCACCAGAAGGAGCCTGCAATAATAATGGGGTGGGCATGAGCAGCTGTTACATACTTTGCTCAAGCAGTGTCCTAAAAAGAAATGTAATTACTGTCCCTGCTTGTAATAAAAGACATTTTGAAATTTCCTCTTTGATCAACTGGGCATCTTAAACAATTTAAACTACTTTAAAACCCTAAAAAAACAACCTGGCCAGATATATATGCACATATCTATGTGTGTGGATGAATCCACATGTGCATATGTGTGTATACACTTATCCCCACGGACATTTTTTGTTTATATATTTACACACAATGTTCAACTACATTCCTGTTTTCTGAACCTGCCAACAGGTTAAAGGCAAGGAGGGAGCAACAAGCTGCTTTTAAAAATAGAAGGAAGGAAACTTGGAGCAGTCAGTCTCAGGCTGGAAAGGGCGACAGGTTCGAAAGCCATGAGGAGGTTACTAGTGCCAAAAACAAACAACTAAGATAACCTCAAGTTTAATCAAGATTAGCTGAATAACTTGTTTTCAATAAAAATATAAATAAATAACACTACTGCATTTCAAAACTAGAGAATTATAATAATATAGAACCATCTGCATTTCTACAAGCAGGTCTACAGGAAATAAATTCTCAATCTAAGGAAAAAAGTTTTGTAAAACTTATCCTGTTGTTGAAGATTTTTTCCCTGCTTTTAAAAGATATTACAAGTGATGGCATTGCAGTTAAAGGAAAAAGCAACTACTTATTTTGATATTTTCTTTCCAATTCGAAATTCTAACTTTGGCAGCACAAAAACATACATTGTACAGCTGTAAGTAACATTATTTATATAGGGACAGATTTAATTGGTTACACCTATTTTAAAGTATTGATGTCCGTTTTGACTGTGTGATCAAATAGTTTTAATGTTTTTTAATGTTAAAATATGTCTCTCTGCCAGACACTCCTGTGAATTAGGGACCAGAGGAAGAATTATCCTACTTGTCTAACTTTAGAAATATTTTATTACTGGCATTTTTAAACCATGAGAAAAAAAGGTATTAAATAGTAAAAGAGAGAAAGAAAACATTCACCTGGCTGGCCTGACCTAAGTTTGGGAAAGGTAAACACCCTTTAAAATGAGCTGCTCTCTGCACCTCCCAAGTCAGAGCAGCAGGTTCTGGAGCCATCAAAACAAATTAAATAGAAAGAAATAAAAAGCTGTTGGAATGCTCTCCTGCTGTACCCACGGCACAGGAGCTCCAAGGCTTGAAATTTCTAACATGAAAACTGCAACAACGCATTTTATCTTGTTAAGAAATGATAGTTAATACTCTGTCCAACAGGAATAACTTGAATCAAAGTTAAATACCAAGTACAAAGTCAGAGGGGGGAGGACAGGACACACAGGAATTTTCTTTATGAAGCAAAGGAAAGCTGGAAGAACAAGGAAATCTAATTACCATCCCTTTATTATAAATGCTGCACCTGAATGCAGATTTGGACATTATCATAAATGCTTCAGCTAAGAAAGCAATGGAGTTTTGACAACAATATCTTTTTTCAAGAATAATTAGTACAAGTACTTCCAAGAAGATATAAAGAACAACAGGTACGAACTGACTTGACTGAGTCCATTACAAACTTTCCATGCTAGTTACACATCATTAGTTAAAAGTAAGTGCAACAAGCTCACTTAAGGCAGAAGAAAGAGCTCAGTTCCCTACCTCAACCTCTCCTCCTGTCTCAGTATTTAATTTACTTATTTTTTAATGTAAAAATATTATTTTTAATATTTGAAAGGATTTCTAGCTATTGTTATTTAAAATATTTTAATATACAATATATTATTTTTTAAAATGTATTGGACTACTTTTTCAGCCATACTCCAATGATGAGACTTTAACATGCTAATGCATTTTTCCTTGCTGCCCTTACAGTATCAGTATCCAACTCAAACAACCACATTAAAATCTGAAAAACAAAAAGCTACTTCTCTAGAAATTCCTTTTTCATTAATCTGAAGCACATTTAAACACTTGTTAATTTTAGGAAAAAGCTTGATTACTTTTTTCTACTTGCAGAACAGCTTTGCATTTTTAAGTGTGCCTTCACAATAACTATTTTAACAAAATTAATACTTCTATAACATCAGAAACAACATTTAATACAATTTTCTAGAATTACTATACCTGATGAGCCAAGCAGCAATTCTGTAGCTTTCCCTTCAGTTTTCATCATGAGTTGCCTGTCATTTTCTGTTAAATAATCCCAGATTTAAGAAATGCAAAACATCTCTACTTGAACTAAAATCTCACAGCACATAATTACCAGCAATTCTTTTCATAAACTTAGTATTTTAATACTACTAATTTAAACTTCTATGTAAAAAGCTTTTTTTTAAAAAAAAATGGAGCTATCTCGTCACTCTTCCAATTAGTATTCCTGTAGTTTCGGGTAACACAATAGATACAGTACGTGGTTTTGCAACAGTCATCATTTTGATAATGATGCTTGTAGTTCATGATGAAATCATCAGTTTTTAGATCTCTGCCATAACACATCCTATAAAATCATGAGAACTTGACTGCGAGAGTTTCTCACGCCTTCAGAATCAGTGAACATAATGGAACAAGCCGGTACAAGCCCTCCCGACTTATCTAGCCAGCAAATCACCGGGCTGGATAAAGTATCCACAACCTTCCTTTTTCCAAAGAAAGGCAGATAGATCCTTCCCCTAGAAATCAATTACTGTCTGACACTTTTCCCCCCGAGTTAACACACTGGCGTGCCCGTGTTAACCATGTGCAATCTGTGAGCAGCAGGAGGATGGGAGGGGTGTTTGTCAGGCAGAGGATTCCATTAGTCAGACACTGCAGCGCTCATTTCTCTTAATTGAATTAGGAAGAGGAAGAAAATCGGTGTGGTTTTATCCTTCGAGAGATTGGGCACTTTTGAGGTACCCATTGAGACTGGGCTGTTGGGAAACGCCACAGCAGTGAAGAGAGGGGTTGGTCAGTCTCAGAAAGAGCCCAGTCAGCCGCCCAAGAGCGACCCATGCACCCCACCCTTGTGTCACCAGAGCAGGAAATTCCCTCCTCGCTCTCCCGGACCGGCCCGACAGGCTCGCCCCACATCCAGCCCCTGCTGGGACCTGCCTCTTCCCATCCCACCCACTCCACTCCTCTCTCAACAGCTCCACCTGGATTTCTACTTTCATCTTCTCAATGAACGTTCCTCCAGCTTTCAAAGAGAACTCCCCTGAGCCAGCAGCACAGGCAGGTGACAAGTGCTGCTGCTGGAAATGAGGCCACTTGTGTGACTGTGTTTGGGTGCGGGAGGATGCCAAAGGTCAATGCCCATCCAAATCCAGCCTGACATCCAGCTTTTTTATTGTTTTAAAAAAACCCAAATAACACAACATATGCAGTATGAGGGGGAACACTCTTAAGACAAGGCACTACATTGTGTTTAGTTCCAATGTTCCACTAAAGCTCATTTTAAACTTTGTGTTTCAGTTCCTGCACTACCAGTGGTGAAAGCCTTGTTTTCCGGCGCCCTCTTCCCTGAGACACCACAGGAGCTGGCTGCTTCTCCTCACCTGGGAAGGATTCTAGAAACCTGAAAAACTGGAAACATCACGAGGCTACAACTGAGGGAAGCCAACCACAAGAAAGTTTTTATAAAGAACCATTACATTTAATTGTTTAAAGCAGAAAAAAGAATGAGTCTCCTCAAAGAACGTAAACCCAAGAAGCCTCACTACATCCCAAGACCACCGGGAAAGCCATTCAAGTACAAGTGCTTCCAGTGCCCCTTCACTTGCAATGAGAAATCCCATCTCTTTAACCACATGAAGTATGGCCTCTGCAAGAACTCCATCACTTTGGTGTCAGAGCAGGATCGTGTCATCAAGTGTCCGAAGGGCAGTTCCCTGGAGCCCAAACAGATCAACCAGCTGGAATCTACTGTCAAACCAACTTCTTCTAAATCTGTCACAAACGGACTGTCAAGCCTCGATTCAAAGCCTCAATATCCTTTTACAAAAGAAGATGCCAAGGAAAACGTTGAGTTACAAAACCAAGCAACAAATGCTGCAATTCAAGGACAGAAACCTGCAATCCCAAAGGAATTAAGCCCTGGCAGCTCTGCAGCAGAAGGTGCCATCAGCGTGCAGCCCCTGATGGAGGGCATGGTCAGGCCCTCAGCCTTTGTTCCCGTTGGAGAACACCGAGACAGCAAAGGCCCAGAAATCACTGAGGCATCTGAAATCCTCTCCCTCTCTAACAAAAGTTCTCCTTTTCACACCAAGTCTGCGTTTCATGCACCAGCTCACCCGTGGAAGGCAGGTTCTTTCCTCCCAGAATTTCCACATAAAGTTGCTCACACGAAAGGCTTTGGTTCCATTTCACCTTACATGCAACCAATGATTCCTGAGTACTCACCCCATTTCTACGAGCACCGGCTCGCTATCTACACACCTTACCTGCTCCCAGGTAGCTCAGAGTGTGAAAGCTCTGCTCTCTCTGTCTATGGAACACAAGATCAAAGACATTTTCTTCCCCACCCTGGGCCACTTCCAAAACCCCTAAATCCATCAGCATATGAACATTATCGATTGTTCCAACAGTACCACTCCACTCCACCAATACCATATGGATTTTGTAGGCCAACAGATTCTCCATTTTACAGATTTTCACATGTAGCTGGTATTAACAGGGATCAAAACTCTCATCTGATGGAAGAAACCACCTTGCTGTACCCAGCCTCCTTAAGCCCTTCCCAACAGTACCCTCTAAGCTCACATAAAAAACAAGCAGATTATGAAAAGGAAATGACATTATTGCATGCCAAAGGTAACGCTAAGGATGACCAAAATGAAAGAGAGAATGCCAAAATGAGCCCTCTTGCAGGAAGTGCAGCAACAGGCTCCCCTGGCAGACCCAGCCCCACCAACTTCACCCAGACAAGCCACACGTGTGAGGGTTTGTTTGACCTCTCCAACAAGTCATCATCCACATCCCTGGGCAAGTATGACCAATCAGAAGAAAACTTCACAGCCTTCAGACCTGTGAGAAAAAGCACAGACCAAGCACCTTCCCTTCAAGGAGTGCAGGCACAGCAGGACAGAGGGGATTCACCTAACAGGTAAAATAACACTTTGCAAATCCTTGTCAGGTTTACACAAAGACAGATGGGCACATTTCATGCAATGCTTGTTTATATTTAGATTTACAGCAGTGAGTTAATCTGTTCTGTACTAACTGTGCAAAGCACACAGGTGCTACAGTGAGCAGACTGTTCATTCTCCTTAAATGTACCACCAATTTCCACTGTGTTTTTGTACTTCCAATGTACTTGAGTACTTCAGAGAATTATTTACATTACAATGATGATGAAAGGGATTTGGGGATTTAAAGGAGAAACAACAGAATTGTTGGATTTCTAGCCTAGAAGTGTATATTTTTTCCTCTTCCTGCCCACTTCCTCAGCCCCAGTTTAAAAGAGCAATTGATAGTGAATTCTCTTTTCTCCTTGTTTCTTCCAGCATCAATGTCACTGATGAAGACTCACACACACAGACCGATGGCCAGAACAACGCGGGCTCCCTGTCCAACACGGAGGAAGACACAGGGATAGGGCCCCTCAATCTTTCAAAAAAGCCTGACACAAGCACAGGACCTACTCATGAGCACATGTACAAAACCCCATCCAAAACTGACAGGCAGAGCTTCCTGGAAATGCAGGACATGCCCCTGAACCTCTCAGTGAAGGATTCCTGTAACACATCCAGCCTGAAAACATCCTTCCACAGCCCATCCCACGACAACACCACCGCTCCGAACGCCGAGAAGGAGAGCTCCGGAGCGGAGCCCTGCGTCCCCAAGCCCCCCAGCAGCAGTGCCTGTGACAAACCCTTGGCAGCCCAGCGTGGTGAGGCTGCAGACTTGGGGCTCATGGAGAGCTGTGATGAGCAGAAGCAGACAGCAGCCGTGGCCCTGTGCCAGCTGGCTGCCTACAGCCCCGGCGCTGCACGGCTGGACGGCGACGGGCACGGCGCGCAGGACGGGCACGGCGCGCCCGCGGAACCCGCGGCCGATGCTCAGGATGCTCAGTGCAGCCCAAAGGGGAAAGGACAAAAAAGGACAAACCAAAAAGAGTCCACAAAATCCCAGCAAGGTGCTAAGAGGGTCAGGCCCAATGACTGCAGCAGAGTCTTCACTTTAAGGAAGAGAACAAGAGTGTCCTAATTCTCCTCCTTCCAGTGAGGTTCTGGTTACCAGCATCATCGTGAAATTTCTACAAACCCTCATTCCTTGGGCTTGGCCCATGACAAGATACATTCAATTTCTCCATTGTAAATAATGTTCATAATTTTATATTAATATTTTTAAGTAATTGAACTTTGCCTTGTACAAGCTCAGGTTTTGATGAGTGAATTTTTGCATTCGTTACTAAAGCCAAAGTAAATTAGATGAATCTTCAAGGGGTTTTTGCAATTGTATGATGTAAAATAACTTTTACAACTTCTTTTCTTAAAAGACATTTAAGCTCTAGAAACAATATTGCTCAATAACATACTGTCATAGTCTTTTTTCAGCCTTAACTTCATCTAGTAGGGGAGGTTTTGGGTCTTTTTTTTTTCCTTTGAAAACCTTTTTATGTCACTGTGCAGTAGTTTAAACAAGCTTAAGATTAAAACTGGCTTTTTAGAATATACTGTAAAAACTGCTCTGTGTATAGATGCACTTTGCCATTCTGCCCTAAGAGAGAACAACAGCCCAAATTTAGTTACTCAGAGGCAGAGGCCACTAGAAATAAACTGCCCCAAACCCTGTGTAAGCAACCTCTTCTCACACTGACTGAGACCAAGCTGCAAATCAAACCAAAGAAAGCCTGCACAGGTTTAATAACTGCAGTTTATGTACAACCTTAAGTAAATGGCTATGAAAACAACACTGAAAATATGAAGAACTAAGCAATCCAGGTGCCTGCTTTGCTGAGGTTAGACAGACACTGGGCAGCCTTCAAACTCCAGGCCTAAAATGTTATTTATATAATTTATTTCATCTGAGGCAAACTCTCCTGGTGAAGGTCTTGTTTCAGTGCATGTGTTATCACTCACTATCAGTTTCTGTGTCCTCTACATACAGCCATAAAACTACTTCCTACTTCTATATCTGTGTATATAAACTGGCAATTTTTCAAATAAATCTTGTGATCTGTACTTACAATATATGGAAAGTCATTAATGAACACAAATACATTTACTACACTATCTATAATGAAGAAGAGCTAGCAAGAAGTTGCTAGTTAAATTTTCAATTGGCAAGCAGAATTTTGCGATCAAATCAATTCCAAACAAAAGAAGCTTTCTTCAGTGATGGAAACTCACTATGCAGGTTAATTCCATACTTTTAATTCCAAATAATGAAGCTCAGAATTCCCTCTGTCTTAAAGCTGCTGTCCAGCTTGTCCAAACTGCTGCAAAAGTTCAACTAAAATAAGGCTGTGTAAATTTGCAGAGTGTAAGGAGAACAAACCCAGAACAAGCATTATTCCCATAAAACCACGAGTATACATTTCTCATTGATCATTACTCAGGTTAGAGGCATCCTCACCTGCCTGAACATCACTAATAGGTGTAAACCTACTCAAGGAAGTGGAGTTGCATTGAACATAATGCAGAAGTCCCAGACTTTTTTTAACTCATGTTTTGTGCTGTGCTGCTTTGAGACAACAACTCAGAGCATTGTAACAAGTTTAGTAATTAAATAGTAAATGACAGAACTTCAGTTTCTGAGGTAAGGAACAAAAAGAGATACACAGATCTTTAATTTAATGCTTCATAGAGAAAAGCTTACCTCACATTATCAAAAGGCAAAAATATCAATGTGAGTTTGAAAAAAGGGAATGCAGTAAAAGAAGAAGCCAAATCAACTGAAATGCCCACAGCAGGGCATAAGTCAGTGTGAGGTACAGAGCTGTACATCAGCAAGTGCTTTCCAGTCCAAGATTAAAGCTTCAACCTTATGCTGCTAAATCCCTAATTTCCAAACATGAAATTACAGAGTCATGTGGCACAACTGCCACCCTTCACATTACTGTAAGCTATGTGCCTCACACCCCTCTGAGAGCAGAAAGCTTCAGATACTATTATCCACAATTTGAAAAAAATATCTCATGTATCTCTTTACTTGGTAATTTGAATTTCTTTAAAGTGAATGGAAAAAAAAACTATTTGGTGTTTCTTCCATACAATTCAAGGATTTATTCTTCCCCATTTCCATACAAATATTATTTATAAAAGCCAGCTCCAATGCTGATCTGATCTGTCTTCTTCAAATTAAATAAAAATCTGTCATGAGGTTATCCAGATTCCCTGACAGAGGTGAACAGTTCTGGTTTTGTCAGAACTGAAGTAGAGATTTACCTCTGGAGGATTTCCCTTTCATGATTCCTCAGTTAGAAGGTTTTTAACTGTTTCACCTTCATCATGGAAGGGCAAAAGTAATGAAAAAAGGGAAACCAACTGAAGGCTCACTGCACAAACTTTCTCACATGCACCACATGCTAGAATGGACATTAACTCCTTCCAGGAAGACAGAGTAATAAACTGTATTAAATGTCACATTTTACAGCACATCTTCAAACTAGAAAAGATTTAGCACCCTGACTTACTTTGAAATACTTTTTAAATTTAGTGTTCAATTCTCTGTTCAACACAGAAGCACCAGATGGGACCCAAAGAACCATCTAGAACAAGTCTCTGCTGTAAAAGCACCCAAGGGTGGATGTCAGCTGCTACACTGTGCTTTTGTCATTCCCACTGTGTATGGCATTGACCAAAATTACATTAATATCTCTGTTATTCAATGTGTGTTGATAACTACAGAACACACAAAGAAACAATTCCTCTGCCCTGTTCTTTTTCTTTCCATCCTGCTGTTTCAAAAATTTAAAACATAAACAGTTCATGTATAAATTGCATGAAACTGGCCTTTGAAATTTAACCATAAACAAACTGCAGAAGCTACTGGCTTTAAAGTGCAAGTTAGTCATCAATTATTTAATATATTCTGCTTAAATAATGACACTGACACAATATGGAGACATGCAGAATTGTTTTATACAAGTGTACAAAGAAACATGGGAGGGAAGAAGAAAGAATAAAACCCCAAGAAATTAATTCCATTTTGGAAAGAAATATTTATTAAGTATAAAAAAAGGCACACCCAAGCCAGTGCTTTAGACAGAACTACTTAAATATCCCCATGGGCAAATGTTTTACTGTAGAACTCAGTGGTTCAGTCATCACCCAGCACTCACACACCAGCAAATCCCAGCCTACTGCCACACATTTGGTGCCTAATAATATAAATTATTTCATGCACTTACAGTCAGCAGGTCCAACTCACCATCAGGGATTCGGGAAGGGAGCAGCAATCCTCTCCTGCCCAGCTCAGCCAGGGCCAGGCACCCCCCGTGCCACGCGTTGTCCGTTTCCTGGAAACTAAAGTCAGGACAAGTATTGTTAAAACTGGCCCTTCTCTCAGGATTTCACTTCTTACAGTGAATTCCTAACATTTTAAAAGATCCCCAATCCAAACCAGCATGTTCTTGTTGTGTTATTGATGCCAGCGGACTTGTAAAATAGAAGTTGAACATGTTTTCCTTCCTGTTTATGCAACATAAACAGTGCTATAAATATGATTAAATAAGCAAAAAGCTCATTTATGACTATAAATGTAACTCAGTACAGAAGATTCAATACCTGGAACTCATAGAAAAAAGGAAAGCAACTTCCCAGTACATGGGCAAAAGATGTACAGAACATACCCAAAATAACTAATGAGTTTTGTGCCAAATGCAGCCCTTAACTTGCAAAGGAGGTTCAAATGGCAATTCCCAGCAAACCCATTACAAGAGTTTATGAAGTAAGCAAATAGTGTTTTTTATCCACCTTTAGAAAACATAAACCAGAGAAACTTGCACTGAACACAGCAAAAAACCCCAAATGGTAAATAATTTTTAGTGGGCTGCACTGTTAATGGAGATAGTTAATAATCTCGAGATTATGGAGTGAAAAGCGGAAAGGTAGCATGCTGCAGGATTAAATCTGAACAGAGTTCATTCAGTATTACACTAGGAATAGGAATCTGAGAAGAAAACCCCAAATGGTAAATAATTTTTAGTGGGCTGGCAGATGATGGAGTGAAAAGAGGAAAGGTGGCATGCTGAAGGATTAAATCAGAATTCATTCTGTATTACACTAGGAGTAGGAATCTGAGAAGAAAACACTGGACAGCCAGGGTAGGGCATATCCAAGCTTCATTTCTCCCAACACCATCTCTGAATTGCAGCTCTGAGAGCAGGTGCTCAGCAAAGAAAAGCAGGACCCCATCCCCTTCTTGCCCCCCTGGCTTTGGCAATCAGCAGCACAGAGACAGCTCAACCAGAGGCTGGAGCCAGATTCATTATTTAATAACCTCTGAAGGGACTGTCTTCCATTAATTTGGATAATCCCTTTTTGAACTCCCTTTACACTTTTGGCTCCCATAACATCCCGTGGCAATGACTTCCAGTGGTTAATTACAATTGTGTGGAAATGCACTTCCTGCTGCTTCCCTGCTCTGGCACCAGGGAGAGTGAATGGTAAACAGCCTCTCCTCTCCCTCCTTCTGGCCTATTTACAGTGGAGATCAGCAAATCCCACCCCTCCACTTCTCCTTCCCACCTGTAAAAAACCCCATCAGTTAAAGCACTTCTCAGTGATTTAGTTTGATCTCTTCCTTTCCTCATCATTTCCAACATTTCTCTTGTTTTCCCTGCCAGCTGCTGAGTGCTCCCCTGACACTCTGACACATCAGTGGCTTCCAGGGCTTTGACAGTGAGCAGCATTTTGCCCCAAGTACATCAGTTTGCATGCATTAGACATTATATTTTACATGACATTTACTGTCATAGTGCTTCACCTGGGCTTCTGTAACACTTTCCTTCCTGCCACTTTAAGCTCTCACTATATTAAATCAACTTGAAGTATCAGCTGGTTTCCTCAGCTCCTCATTCCCCTTTTTTTCCAGTATTCTTTATGTGTATGCTGAACAACACAAGGCTCATACCTCAGTGGAACTGTGCTGACAATCTCACTACACTGTGAAAAATCACTCATTTCTTCCCTGACTCTTGTCTTTTGATATGTCTACATAGAACAAATCCTTTCTTCTCATCCCAAGAGGTACCACAGAGTGCCTCTGATGAGCAGCTGCTTTATTCCTGTTTTGGTCACTCAATATTTAGTGCAAAGACTCCAACAGAGGCTCTCTCTGTCCTTGCCTACATTTGTTCCCAGGTGTTTCTGAAGAAAGCAGGTCACTCAATTACGAGTTGAATTACTCATCCCTATGACTTGAAAAACAAGGAAAGAAAACACAGCGAGCACAGGTCTTTGAAGCTCCAGGGATAATTGA
Source organism: Ammospiza nelsoni (assembly GCF_027579445.1). Classification (NCBI taxonomy): domain Eukaryota; kingdom Metazoa; phylum Chordata; class Aves; order Passeriformes; family Passerellidae; genus Ammospiza; species Ammospiza nelsoni. Next base: position 5,921,818 of record NC_080651.1, read on the forward strand.
GATCAGCAGCACCTCTTAAATTAATCACAGTAACACAGTGAGGGATCATCTCAGTGGATACTTTCCTTGCAAGTCTTTCAGACTTTATACCTTCTTTTTTTTCTATGTGTTATCCTTAGAGCTGGCATCCTTTATTTGTACTCACAACCAATGTGAAAATACTTTTTAAAACTAGGGACATGTGAGTGACAAACTGCTCATGACCAGCATTTCTTGCCAATAAAGAAACTCTTTTTGTTATTTTTGTTTATTTTATGGTTTGCCCTAAACCACTCATTTAGATTTCAGGTACTCAATGCAGCTGTGATGAGCAATTTGGTATTAAACAAAAGCACATGATACTTGTTGAATTTTTTGTTTAATGACTTTACATCTACAGGAATGTAAAGCCATGACATCCAACACTAAAGTGGACCAAAAGAGCATCCCACAGCTCTGGGTGCCCCAACCAGAGTTTCCACTGGCCCCAAATCCTCTCTGACACAGCCAAGAGCAGATCCCTTAGCCAGAGTGTAGAACCAGCACATTCACTCTGCAAACCCTTCCAAACTCTGGCAGATCATGGAGAAGCTTGCAGACAAGCAGCACATTTTTTGTTCAGGTAGATATTCTCAGTATCCACAAGGTCCTATGGCAAGAAGTTCTTACAGTTTAACTGTAAAAACTGAATAACATCATCTGTCTTTATTCCAAACCTGCCACCTGATGCTTGAGCTTGCTTGCAGTAACACAAATCCTAGAGGGCAAGCACATCCATACCACTCCCAAGTGCATAAATCTCTATTTATACCCCATTTATTCCTCACTCTCGCTACACGTTTCAGCCTCCCCTCACACAGAGATTGTTTCTCACCTCTGGTGAACCTCAGAACATCATTTCCAGTTCTACTGGGTTTCTGAGGATGGACACTAAACTCAAGCCATGAGCTTGAGCACACCAGGAATCTCTAAAGTAGCAAGTTCATGAGCATTTTTTAAATTTTTCCTAAGATTAACTTCACTCCCTGCTCATTACCTTAGAATGGGGTCATGAGGATGGATCAGAAATAATTTCTTTATTGAATACCCTTAGCCCATCTGCGCCTTCAAAGATTTTGAAATCTAAGAGAAGGACAGCAAGAAAATTTACAGATTTTTAAACCTTTCTTCCTAACTGTTGTCCCCCTGTTCCACAAGCAGACATGCTTCAGATGTGTGTAGAGTGTGAAATAAGATTTTTACCTAAAACAGTCCAACAGAGACCCAATCACATCATCTGCTAATTCTTTTGGAAGTCTTCCAGTTATTCTACCAATTCTACAGAAGAAAAAAAAAAAAAGAAAGAAAGATACAATGGATCATTAGTACTACAGTTGACTGGTAAATTATAAGAAAAAAATTAGTTATTGGAATCTTCCTGACTTCAAGATGCCACCCCACTGCCCTACGACTGATACCCTTAAACAACAATCTCCAACTTTAAAAAAATCTCTACAGTAGTGGATCTCCCACAGAAACACATTTTAAAAGAGAAAAAAAGCATTTTGAAGAAATGTTTCTTTGCACCCTTCAAATCTTGTCTTACCCAGAACATCTATTTCCAAACCCACCTGAAATTCCCTAAAAACTGACCTGAGTTTTCACCAGCAATAGACAGAAGTGTCTGTGCACCCACCCACCACAGGCTGTGCTAAAACCATTTGCAGCAATAGCAAATATTGGCAATGCACCCAAATTATCAGTCATGGATTACACTACATTTCTATATAACAAGACAGAAATACATTCTTTACATGTTATATATTGTTTATATTAATTGTTTACAATCACCATAACAAACTCACCCTTTGGCTGCAGACCACCTGACAATGGTATCTTTGTCTTTCAGGCCAACCAACAATTGTTCTGCAAATAATTTTATTTTAAAAAAACAGATTATTCTTATTTAACAACAGAAAAATTCTTAAGATGTTCAAATTTCATTTGCCTCATTGTATAAAAATCTTTGTATTGTATCAAGATTTATTCTATTTTCACATATGACTTGAAATTCAAAGCCAAGAAACATGTCAAAATGGTTTATGGAAAAAGATTGAAATTTTAAGTGCTGTAAAAGATTCAAAATGAAGGCCATGGTGCTTTTTACAGAGGTTAATTAGATTATTCAGTTATAAAAGTCTTCTGATGCAATTTTTGCCTATTTATTTACAGAATATCCACCAGCCAGATTGCAGAGGGTATGCAGAACAACTGCATATTAACAAACAAATGCAGTTCCTTTGATACTGCTACAGTCTAAAAATTAAACTATAATTCTTCAGCTTTCATGTGACACACTTTGTTGTGTATTTCATTATAAATTTTAATTCCTTCGTAAAAGGCTCAGGGCATCTCTTTTATATAACTGGATAAAATTGCTTAAATATATTTCAGTGTGTTTATACCTCAACTGCACAACAAATACTCCAGTACTGAGTTTCTGATTGAGATGCTGAAATCCAACCCATTTGACAAAATATCACCTACTTTAATCAGCTGCACAGGCTGAAGTTTTAGAGTCTTTCCAGCTGTTCACACCAGCACAAATACCCACATTACTTTCTTAGGCCCAAGCAAATAGTTTTCCAATGTGTTTAATTTGCAGCATGTGAGAAATGGATTTGTAGAGAATTTTTAAAGTTTAATAGAAGGTTTACACAGTATGTATTTGTATATAAATTTAAATTTTTAATTTAAAAGAAAAGGGCATAATGCAACAGCAGCATTGTAACAACTTCTCTCCAGCTTTTACACACCTACAACATTTTCAATCTCTGCTGGAATGTCATATTCCTCATCATCATCATCAGCTTCAGCAGCAACAACTTCTCTTTTCTGGTTCTGCACAGCAGCACCCTGAGCCTGCAGGTTGGCAGCCAGGGAGCGACAGCCACGCTGGTACCTGCAGAGCAAACACAGCTTCAGTTATTTCTGATTTAATACCCACACTGCCACAAAGTCTGTGTGCCACCTCCCTACACCTCCCAGGGTGAGCAAACACAACTCCAGTGACTCCTGATTTAACATCCAGTGCAGCAGGGACACACTGCCACAGTCTGTCTGCCACCTCCTACACCCTCCCAAGTCCCAGCTCTCCAGTGCTGCTTTAAAGGAAAGGGAGAAATATCCCATTCTCCTTGCTCCTGACCCACTTGTCTGTTTTCCAAGGTGAGAAGAGCCAGACTATTCAAATAGTTCCTTTTCATTATCCCTCCCTTTCCTGTTTCACTATAACCTATTTTCCACTGCTAACAACAAAGAGAGACAAAATTCCCAGGCCCCAAAAGTCTCTCCAAAACCGAAAAAAAAAATTAAAAAATTAATAAAATCATCTTCTTAACAATTGCTTTTTAAATCTCAAAGCCAGCTTAGTACTTTCTGACCAAGCTGTACTCGAATATTTAGCCTGTGGTGTAGATGCATTCTTACAAAAGATAGACTTTACATGCTAAACTGACTTTTGCCATGGGGCAAGGTACATTCTCCACCTAAAAAGAATTTTCTATGCCTAAGGATGTTCTCAAAAGCCAGTAAAATAAATACAATAAAAATAGTCACCAAGGGAGCCTGCAATTTTAAAATATCAGTGCGAGAAATCTAAAAAAGAGTTTGCCCTCTGGCACTAGGTAAAACCAGACACCAAAACCTGACTAATATGCAAAACCAGAGCAGGATTGCAAACCACTTTTCCCCTGTGAACTTTCTATTGAATCAGGGTAGGACCAGGTAATGGAAAAAGTTATGTTCACTCTTACAAAATTGTACTAAATCAGCTTCAGGAACAAAGGTCTTCCCATATTTAGTGAGTTATGAATTATATAGGAACAGGCTTCTGCTTGTGCAACGTGCAAAGTCAGATCTGGCCTGTCCCAGCACTCACTTAGGTACCAAAATTGAAAAAAAATACAGGAAACTAAATACAGTGAAAGAATCCTCCTTTTTCCAAATAATGCAAATGAAGAATAATGTTCATTCCCACAGGGATTTTTTTTTTCTTTAAGGAAAGTTTAAGAGGGGCAAATGGATTTCTGTATTATTTGTAGTGGGTTTTATTTAAGGATTTTCTTTTTTTTTTTTTTTGAACTTTTCAGCTTTAAACTGACCTCCACTTTGCTACCTTTGGTTTCACAAATGTCAGCCCAAGCCTCTGGACTAGTTTCATGCCCAGCTTGCGCAGAACCATCTGATTGCTTTCTGACAGCTTGCAGCTATCCAGACACTCCAGAACAGTAGCAGCTGTAAAAGAAAACAAACACACCAGAAAAACAGCTTTTAAAAACACATTGGTATGAACATCTGAAAGCTTTGAATGTTTTTTAGGAGATTTATATTTTTAAAGGCACTACTGAAATACAAATGCCCCGTTACTACTTTGTGGGAGATGACATTGGTCAAACAGCTGCAAAATCCTTCACTGCCCAAACAGGGAGATGGCTTTAAGGATTGGTTTTGATTATGAAAATTAAAATCTACATTCTCTGAGTGTTTATGTCTCTGTTTCTCGGAAACAACAAAACCAAGAGTCTTTCAGGGTCAAAGAATTTTCAGTGATCTAACAGAACCAAAAGCTAGAAAATGTAATTCTTTTACTCAGAAAATCTCCTGCACACTGAAGAAGCTTTCCCTGTCCTCATTTAGTATTTTCAGGCAGCACCGAGTCCTGACACTGAAATTTTTATGATGATGGATGTCCAGAAACATTTACACATGAGAAACACTGTGGATGTGTAAACAATCAGCCACAAAACCTCTCATTTGGGCACATCAAAGGTAACAAAGTTATTTGTCCAGCAAGTAAAAAAAAACACAGAGAAAGGAGAATCTTGGGTTAATGAGGATAAAGTTCCAGGATTCAAAATTTTCACAAGGAAGCTATGGCTGTTACAAATAAAAAAGCCCTTTTGCAGTTTCATTAGGGTGAAAAGAATTCTTCAGAAGCTGACCATTAGCTAATAGAGACTAATGACTCAGGCTCTGAAAGAGCCACTGGGCTTCCAACTGCCCTGCTCAGATGGAACCACAGCAGCCAAATCCTCTGCAACCTCCTTCCCCAGCCTCCTATCAGGGCTTCCAAAACACAAAGACATCAAAGAAAATGCAATTATTTCAAAGTCTGAGACACTGTAAGACATGACTTACAAATGTGCTCAAGTCTTTAAAAAGAGTGGTGATGCATCTTGATGTACTGAAATTACAAATGAAACAATCCATGCAGACAACAAGCCAGTGATGATTATTATTACTTCAATACCTTCCAGCAACCTGGATTTTTTGCAGTTATAAAAGCCCAACTGACTGATAGCTTAGGAGGAAGAGGCTGCAGAAACATCATCATTCACAGACAGAAAATAAATAAGGAATATATAAATAAAGGCCTCTTCCAAGTCCTGCCAGCTCTTGAATCACTAAAATATCTACAGACCCATGTAAATTACTGCAGGGCTAGTGTTTGTTTTTAATTCAACTTCTATGTCACATGTGACTTCAAACAGGATTTTGCTTTAACATTTGCCTATTTTTTTTTTCTATTTCATCCTCAGATCTGTTATAATTAAAAATCTTAGATATTTTTTGTCTCTCACATTTTCTTATCCTGAACAGTTCCCATCTAAATATCTGCTTCTCAGCTGTGACCATTCTAGATTTTCTAGGGTAAATTGATATGCCCCTGATTTTCCTCTTATTACCAGACTAATAACTCACTGTTTTTTCTATGCCATGAGCCAAAGTTTCTGATTTTACCAGCAGGGCTAATGCTGTGAGCTCAATATGCTCCTTCCATACTGTGTTGTACGTGTGGTATAGAAAATACTGTGGTATTTTCTAAATTCTGTCATTTTCTGTTGCACTCTAATTTTCCCAGCATGTTTATTTTTCTGCTTCTCTGGCAGCCTTCCCCAGTGGATTCTGCTGTTCCTGTGCAATGGCATTCCCAGGATTTGCACCTGTGTCATTCCACTATCTTATCTCCATCATTACCCATCTCTCAGGCATTTTCTAAGGAAGTGTCTGCATCTCAGACTTAGGAACTGGGAGAATGACACTTTCCAGCACCAGAACTAAAAAGCTGCTTCTCTGGGCCAAAATAATTACATGAGTGAAATCACAAACACTCTAAAGTGAGTTTATAGCCCTGCTTGGGTCCTGTGAATGGCACAAACCCCACTTCTGGTACTTGGATAAGCTGCACAAAACTGACCAGGCCTTTTGCAGTGTTTTGGAACTAGCCACCACCTTTCCCTGCCTCCCCTTATTGCTATCAATATGGCCCAAGATCACACTGCAGTCAGTTCTGATCCTATTTCAACATTCATCCCAAGATAAACATAATTCCAAAATGCAACTACACTGTTCAGAAACTTCCATACTCTCTTTTTCTCTTTCTTTCTATCCCTAATTGCATCCAATATAATCTTTTTTTACTAAAATACTTCTCTTATTCCAAAATTATCCCAACGTGACTCCAGCTGTGTCCTGTACACAACTGGTTCTTAAAACTTGGGTTTTTTGAAATCCTATGTTTGCATTAAAACTTGAAGAGTCTCTGCAAAACTTCCAGCAGTAATATACAAAACCAGTCTATGCTTAACTGAATTTCAAACAAATATTTTCCACATCTAACAGTTTCTGTGTTCAGCTCCTGCATTACAGCAATGGCCAGTGTGATCACCTGCCAAAGCCTCTGATGTGCTGCCCCAACACAACATTCCCTGGTGGCATCTGCTCCTCCCTCACTGTCATTTCTGCTTTTGCTGCCCTCATTTTTCCTGCTTTATCCCTGTGGATTTTACTCATTACAGAACCACTTGTCACCAGGTTAATCTTCCTTTCCCTTTTCTACTGCAATGGCTTGAAAAACTGAACCCAGGCTATTACAAACTTACCATATGGTAAACAGTCTTCTCTCTTGCCATGTTTAAACAGCTGTGCCTACAATTAAAATAGGGAACACAAACATGAGAATACATCTGCAACACAATATATCAAGCGTTTAGCTCTAAAATGTTTTTAATGTTCTCACAATAATGTGTAGTATTTGCTGATTTAAACAGTGTAAAAGGAGGAGTCTCAGGGTGCAGTTCTTGGTAACTGCTCAGGAGACTGAGGTGGCCAAAAAACACTCAAGAGAAAAAAAAAACCAACTAAAAAAATTTAAAAAAAATTTAAAAAAAAAAAAAAAAACCAATGAGAATAAAAAATGAGGAAAGAAAAAGGCCACCAGTTCTGGGCTAGCTCAGGTCCCTGACCCATCAGGCTCAGTGCGGGGTCGCAGGAGCTCAGTGTGGTGCAAGCACTGCTTGTGAGAGACTAAACCACCTACAGACACCTGCAAATACACCTCCAGCAGGCCAAGTGCAATTCCTGTGCCCAGGGAACTTCATCTGCAGCTCAATATCCCAGTGAGATTAAACCCCAGCGCTGCAGCCAGACGAGGGACCATTAACACCTGACAGAACACGTTACACATTAAAAGCTTCCTCAGCTCCCCATGCAGCAAAAACCTGGCCAGGCACTTGTTTGTCCTTCACCAGAAGCAAAATCTTCCTCAATAAATATGCCTGGGAGTTAAACAAGAACAGACTTCCCCTGAAAAGAGGCACTTTCTCACACATACCAAACACACACACACACGCCTCCCGTGCTGCAGGCGTGGCTGCGAGCAACACAGGCAAGAAAAACACCCTGGGGCCCTGTACCCAGCCCCTTGTGCTTTGTTACTAAATTGCATTTCAGGATCACAAATCAGCCCTACTACCAGCTATATATGGGAATTTCATATTATACATCAAAGTATTTGAGATATTAATGCAGGCAAGTGTGAGGGCTCCCTTAAAAATGACTTTTACAAAGAAGCAATGCAATAGATTTACTTCAGGCCAACAGAATAAATATCACTTTAAATGTATAAATTGGCACAGCTTTTAGCAATATATGAAATCAGTGTTAAAAAATATAAAAATTTCTCACTGACATACAACAAAACTCTGCTTGTATTAAAAAGCCTAAAATATATGTCAGAGGATCTGCAAATCTTTGGTACAACAAATCTAGAGCTCCTCTAAAACTTTTCTTTGTTGAAACATGCAGAAACTCATTTCATCACTTTGTTCCTGTGTTCTGCTTTACAACCCCATCACTGGTTTCTCCACACACCTTGCTGTGGATGCTGAAGACAGGGCAGCATCCCTGCAGCCTCACAATTCCTTCCTTCAATCCTCACAATTCCTTCTCTGCAAACTCACAATTCCTTCTCTGCAAACTCACAATTCCTTCCTTCCATCCTCACAATTCCTACTCTGCCCCCTCACAATTCCCTCCCTGCATCCTCACAACTCCTTCTTCTGCCTAACTTAACAGCAAATATTTTTAAGGCACACTCAGGCTTACTCCAAATTATTATTATTATTTTTTATTATTATTATTATTAAATTCAAGCATATTCAAACAAAGCACAGTGTAATTCCTCAAGCACTGATAATGCAGAGAAACAGCTTTTGAACAGATCCTTGGGGATGCTCCTGGACACTTTTGGGTGTGTGCTCTCAGCACATTGCTGAGGAGCTGGGACAAAATCATCAAAATAACCCATTTCAGTCTGCATTCCCCAAATTCTGGCAGCTTTCCCCAAGGGTCTCCACATGTTCTTACACCCTTGAGTCCAAGTCTGACTTAAGTCCTGACCCCTCAGGAACAACACAACTGGAAGGTGCCACCTCTGAAAGGGATGGAAGGAATCAACCAACACACAAGCAGGAAATGAGAAAAAATCAAATATTGCACAGTATTTTTTTTAAATTCTTTTCCTCACACACCTATGAATCAGTTTAGAACAGCAACCTTGGCAGATTCAATTTCATCATAATTTTTATTATTTTCTGAACAAAAAAGTGAAACACACATTGTGTCCCTACAGCAGTTTCACTAAAACTTAAATAACAACTATTTTCAGCACAGAACATCTACTCCTACCATGGGGATTTATAATATACATTGGCTACTAAAATCATTGTGGCAACAGCTATAAATCAACTGAGATGTGCATTAAGATGTTTTATTTTATCAATATGAGTTTTTAGGAGAAGTAAAAATTGCCCAAATGACACCACAGCTAATTAATCAATAATTATTAATTTAAATCAATAACTAAACTTTTTTTTAATAGCCATAATATTTACTTTTGATCAATAAAATATGTTCCAAATGGTTTAGGAATAAACACAGCTGAAAATGCCAATTGTCTGAATGGGAAGAAAGTTCTTTCTGCACCCATTGAGGTGCACTGGGGGTCAGATACAACCTTGGAGCAGGCTCCTGGAGTTTCTACAATTTATGCATCAGGTAGTTCTGTGTCAGACAAGTTTAATAGCTATTTTAAAAATAAATTTTGCAGAGGTAAATTAGGAACAGCCAAACTGTGGAGAACTACTCTTCAGATATTCAACCTAGCAGGAAATTCAGTTTTGAGGTTTTTTTCTGAGTGTAGAGAAGACAAGAAGGGAAGTGTTCATTACTTATTTATGAGTCAAAGCATGCAAAAGCATCCCCAAGTTCAAAACTCTAAAACTTTTGAGTGTAATAGATATATTTTTCTCAAAGGAAATAAAAGAATACTTTAACCAATGCTGGTTTTTGGGAAAGCAGAAAAAATATTTTCTTCTAGCACATGCTACAGTCAGGCATGCACAGCAAAGTTACTCCTCCAGAGAAATACTGTAAACCTGGAGCTCACAGGGATCATATTAATAAAGAAATGTTCACGATGATAAATGAAAATCATGAGAAAAAAAGCAGCCAAAAGAGCAAATCAGCCTTACAGCACCCAGCTTAAACTTCCTGCCTTGAAGGAAGAAAAATATCCAAGGCACACCATTTCCAAAAATCTGATACAAACAAAGCAATTAATAAGCTTGGTTTGCCACCTGCACAGGCGTTTTGGTGTCAGAGGGCTGAGCACGAGGAGCCTGCGTGTCGGAGCATCCCTGCAGCCACAGGCTCCTCTAAGGAGGACACAGAGCTCACAGCAACCTACCCAACCTGCTCAACTGTTCAAAAGTATGTGACTCCCTCTCTTATAAATAATTAAGCCACCTACAAATTAGAGAAAATCAGTGGTGTGCAAGCAGTGACGACTGTCAAGTCTGGTTCTGCTTTAGAAACAGAGCAGGGCAAGGCAAACAAAGCCCAGTTTCTTAATAATCCCAGCAGAGACACCACACCTGCCAATTGTCTGCATAACCACTTTGGGCTCGACCTGCAGGAGATCTATCAGTGGGGATCATCTCCAGGACTTGTTCCCCAAGCTACACAAATCACCACGAGGGGTGGCCTGGCTGCTGGGGACTGAGTGGATCTTCCTGCTGAGCAGGAGACACAAGTCTGGATCTACCCTCTGGTTGTAACCAAGAGGAGGGCTGGGAGGATAATTCCAGCCTGGCTGGGGAGAGCAGGAAATGATGCCTTGCACTGCTCTGGAGCACCCCCTGGTAGCCACACAAGAGCCCAGGAATGCCACCAGCCATCCCTGCCTCCAGGCCAGGAGCAGGGAGGGAGAACATGCTGCAGAGCTGAAGTTCACTTGGAAGGAGGGAATATTTAATGCATTCTGTGTGCAGCTGAAGGTAAAATGGGTTAGTTAAAGGCCTTGCTCTTACTGTGCCTCCACACAAGCAGCATTCCTGCTGTGGGCTGCACGTGTTTGGGTGTTGAGCATCAACATGACACCAACACTGACAGACACCAACACAGTGATGGCAGCTTTCATGTGATCCCAGTTATTTATCAGCTGAACATCCGAAATGTTTACACTAACACATGGAGAGCTGGCAGAGTACCTCCTTTCCATCATGAGATTACCAAAACCCACGGACTTTAAATACTCAGAAGGTAAAAAACATTTAGCAGCTTGAGATAGTACTGTGCTCCAACAAGAAAAAGAAACAGCGTTATGGTAACAGAACTTCTGAACCTGGAATGAGCACAGAAGTTCTGGTGAGAAGAGAAAAACCCAGCAGTATCAGACAAGGCCACATTAGAAGAAATACTCTGTGACAGTCAGGAGAGAAAAGGCATGAGCAGAAAGGAGTCAGTGCACTTAGTACCAGCACTGATTTTCCTACACTTCTATCACCAAACCACTAAGCAACAACCCCTTTTTTTAAAAAATAATGCCAATAGACAATCCTAATACAGCAAATTCTCTGAGAATGCCAAAAATACAGAGACTTGGGAAACATTCCATTTGGAAATATTCTATTTTTGTGCCTCTGGGTCTGAAAGAATGGAGTTAGAGAGTTCTTTCTTCCCTGGAGCCAAATTTACATAAGCATGTAGCTATTGCTAAATAACCTTTGCATTAGAGACAGCTCAGGGAAATGCCTCGTTCTTAAGACTCTCGAGTTTCATCAGATCACTGTGTAGGGCGTTTTATTTTTTTTAATTATTACTCACACTTGTATACTGAATCACTTATAAAACAAATAAGGTTTAATAAGTTTCAATGCCCAAGGCTACCTCAACGTGATGACATCTCTGTCACGCAAGAACTGGGAGTGCTGCGCCCTGCAGCGATAACTAAAAAGCTGTTTGATATAATGGCAGGTTTAAAAGCAAACCTCCAGACCAAGAGAATTTAAAATGCAGATTCTTGAAACAAGCTAGAAGTTTCCTTCAAGTAAACAAATGTTATAAAAAAGTAGCAATTGCTTAATAATCCAACATTTTCAGTCCTTCAAATGCCAAAGGAGAGGAGCAGGGAAGTGAATTAAATGCCATAGAGCAACAGAGGTTTCAACAAAGGAGGGCAGTTTGAAACACTGAAATTTGAAATGGTGTCACAGAGGTGCCTGCTGGTGCCCCCCATTGGGAAATGGTGAGTTACTGAGGACAGGTGGAAGCACAGAGCCACAGGCCCCAGTGCAATTACAATATGCAAGGCGGGGTGCGTGTTCCGACAGGAGCCGCGGAACGGCCGGACTCGTTCTGCACACAACGCTGGCTGAGATGAAACAGCAGCACACACCTGATCAGCCAGGCTCACGGCCACAGAGAGGCAGATCAAAGCCAGCCACGGCCAACTACTCACTGCGTCCCTGACTTGCAGTTTCACTTCATTGAAATGCAGGAGTTTCGTGTCTTTTCCGAGCAATTTTTCCGTGCCAGCTTCGCTCGGAGCCGCTCGGTAAATGCAGACCAGAAGTGGCACAAAATCCTAACCCAACCAAAACCCACCCTGCTCAGGGCAGCCTCACTCTGCTGTGATGTGGAGAGACTTTTTATCCCCACTCTGGTGGGTTACATCATTCCCAAAACCTGCACAATCCCAAAATCCCCCTTGCTGTACTGACCAGAACTGAAAAATGATCTTTTTTCTCCCTGCTTGTTCAAAGATGGCCAAGCAGCTGCAGTTTGACTCTTAAAGTAACAAAGTGCTGGAGGAATCCAAGAGCAAAGAATTCTGAAGCTCGTTGCCACAATTTTTAGTTGCCCCTCGTGAGGATGTGCTCTGCTTTACACATTTAGTGATTACTTGTTATGTTAAAATATATTGTATTTATTTATAGAATAAATAGACTATATTATATACTGCATGAAGTATAGAATTATTTATGGAAGTATATATTATTTATAGAAGTATATATTATTTATAGAACAAATAGACTTATTTATAGAATAAATAGACTATATTATATACTGCATGAAGTTAGAATCTTGCATGTTAAAGACAAGCGTTTGCTTATTTTGAACACTTATTTTCAGGTGATATTTTTGACAACATAGTGTTGCTCCAAGTGTGAAACAAAATTCTTAATATTAAAATACTAAGAATATATGTAATTATACATAAATACGATATTTATAACATTTAACTCTTGAAATAAATATTTCCTGCTCTCCTTGAGCACCTACATGCATACACATACCATTCTGAAAACCTTTACTCCCTAATGTTACAACTCATTGTAGTGACTAAAAGGAGAAATTGAAGACTAAATACAAGGAAGGGCTTTACAAATCTGCTCATATCTACCATCTGGAACAGGAATTCTGAGCTTTTAAAAAAACAAAAATCCCAGAAAAGCAAAGCAGCAGGCTCTGCTCCCAGGTCTATTGTATCACATTCTGGTTTCGATTCTACTTGTTGAGTATTCACCTGTTTCGCTTAGTGAGCACTAATGAACAGGTGGATGGAGCCAAAGCCAAACTCAAAGGAATTATGACAAAACACTAATGCATTATACATCCTGCAGGTCTCATCATGCCTGGGAATGGCAAACAGTCAGTCTCCCTTTCCAGATCTGACAATAAAATGATGAAACATCATTCTGTCTTTTGAAACGCTGCAATGCACACAAATAATGCTTCCTCCTGCTTAAGCAGCAGGTCCTCAGTTATTCTAAATATAGATCATTTCTTCTCCCTTCTGATTTGGAAGAGCTCGAGAGGAAAAAGGAACAACTAAAAAAAAAACCCACACACCTTCTCCAGACCTTTGCTTTGATGTTTAGTACCACACTACACACAAGTCCTCTTAGTGACTGGTTAAGAAGAGTAGCAAATTTATGCAAATTATCAAAACTTGTACAAACACCAGCAAATCCTCAAACCTGTGCAACTGCAAAGGGCTTGTGATCTGTCTTCACCTGCACTGCCTTGGTCAACAACCAAACCAAGAAGGAACAACAATCCCTCCCCCCACACAAACCCATTCTGCCCAAATATATTCGGACATCAAAACTGGCACAGACACCAGAAGTGTCACCCCAGGATTACAAAACACAGCCCAGCACTTTTAAAGGTGTAAAACTTCAACAAAGCTTTCAAAAATAGCCCTTCTTAGGATGTACAAGAGGAGCAGTGCCCTGGAACAGCAGTTCAGGCACTGCAGATTTTTTCCCCATGCACAGTATATCAATTTTAAAACCCAAACTAAGAATTCAGCTCTTTTGAGTCACACACCATTATCAATTCACAAAGAAAGGGCACTACACAAAAAATTCATTCAGATTAGCAAACAAACTCAAACTTACTGAAATGACTGCTACTTTGAGAGTTATTTATGAGTAGCTGTACTGGCAATTTCACTTTCACTTGGGGATGACAAAAAAAGAAAATAGACATGCATGGGCAGTTATATTGTCTAAACTGCTGTTGAGGAAATTCTCCTTTTTTCCTTACCAGGAACCCCTCTGTGCATTTGCTGTCAAGGTCCTGTGGAGCAGTATAGGATGGCCATAAACTCAACAATCTTTTAAGGGAAAAGCAGTATTTACCAGGGCCTGGAGCATGCCATTGACAATGACAGTGCCCTCCATGGTCTGGGAGGAGGATTTGGATAACATGGAGAGCACCCAGTCCAGGAAATCTGCCATCCTGCTTTGCTTGACATCAGGGCGGACAATAAACCTGTCACAGAAAAAAAAAAAAAAAAAAAAAGAAAAACATTGCAGCCATTGACTTTATGACACCCAGTGAAAAATGATTTTTCTTCCTATCCAAACCGGTTGTAGTTCCTGGAAACAATTCTTCAATGCTTGTTTCCCCAAATCACTGAGGGTGGGAACACTCCAAACCATCCTGTGTTTAGCCCAGCAAGGCTCTGACCTGGAACTTTGTTTTCACTTCAAACCCAGCTAAAAACTTGGGTTCTAGAAATTTCTTATCTTAATTATAAAGCAACACAATTTTCAAAGCTTTAAAAAAATTATTTCCATTAGAATTAGTGAAAAGATGAAACAAATAGGAGGATTCTGCACCTCTCTCACCAAAAACAGCCATTCTGCAAATGTGAAAATCAGTGGTCATTTTGCACTGTCTGTCAGAAGTCAGGCCCAGAAAGAGCAAGCAGTAGGGCTACATTTGGGGTTCCAGATATTTGAAAAGGTCAAGCACCTGTTATTTAACACACTAGATGGGTGAAGAGATGTGTTTTTAGCCATCTTGGAAAAGGGAAAAGATGATTTTCATGGCTAAACTATCATAAACACACTCTCAGCCCTTCCCTGAGCAGCCAAGCTGCAGTCAGGGCATCACTTCAGTGTCCTGGCACCCACAAACCAGGTCCTGCTGCAGCAGCAACTCAGACTACACTTGTTCTCAACTCACCCAGTGGAAACAAGGCACATGGGGAGTTGTGCTCACCCAGCACAACTCACAGAATTCCAAGATGTGCCCCAGAGCCAGGACCTGGATCCTTCCTACACCTACAGATAAGTGGGGAACAGCCCCAAGAGCTCACTGAGGGACTATTGAATATAATAAATACAGAAAACACCTCAGCAGTGAGTTGCTGGGATGGAGAGGCTTCCCAGGCAGTGCCTGTGGTGCTCAGCAGCAGAACAATGAGGATTTGGGGGGAGCTGCAGGAGGGCTGGTTTGGGTGGAAGGATGAGGCTGCCTTTGGCCCAAGGGCACACGTGAGAGAAGTGACCTGTGAAGGGGCTGAGCTGGTTCCTGGACCCTTCCTCAGCCCCAAGGAGTTTAAATCTCTCTTTCCCAAAGGAGTGCCCTAACCTCCAGACTAAGACCAGGATAAGGATCAGCCTCATCTCCTCCTGCTGCAGCCACTCACTGAGCAGCAGAAAGGAGAATTCATGAAATATATTCCAGCTCCTTTGCCCTATGAGGAGCAGCTCACTTTGGAAAACAAGAAGTTTTGAATCCTGATGTTTCTAAACTTCACTTGGAATTCATCAACTCCTTGGAGCACAAAGCAGGGCCCAGACTTTCTCTTGCTCCCCAGGGACTCTCCCAGAGCCTGCTGCAGAGTCAGACTCCTGTATCTTATCTGTCCATCTGTCCAGGACCGTTGTGCTCTGCCCACCCAAGGAACAGCCCAGCTCCAGGGAGGTGGCACACAAACCTCCTGTCAGAATGATTATGCTCAGAACTGGCTTTGGGGATGTGAGAACAGGGAAACGCCTTGCAGCCCCTTCTAATTTCTGGTGAAGTGTTTTAATCACCAGGCTGTTTTGAAAATGGTGTTTTTATGAAACTAAATAATTTTAAATCCACTATACAGCACCATTACAGCCTGGCACAGCTGGTACTGGAACCAGCCTAATGTATTCTATCCCCACATTTGTGCTGAACATTCACTCCTAATTAAAATTAATCAGCGCCCTCTGCTGAGCACAGGCTGCAGTGCAGAGCTGGGGCTTTTACTGCTTTAAAAAGGAAAAAACACCCAAATCAGTCACAACCTGAGCTGACTTCCACTAGAATATCCAGAAATGTGGACTGGAATAGATACTGAAACAAGAGACATGTGTGTTCTATCCCTGCTTAATTTATTATTTTGTAATTTATTGTTGTTGTTGTTGTTGTTATTGATCATCATTTATTATTTTGTAATTTTTTTAAATTTATTTATTCCCAACAAACACTGCTGCATCCAATTCAAGCAATATTAATATCCCACAGACAGCTGGCACCTTCCAGCCCTCCCAACCCTGCCATGTCAGATTAAGGAACAGCAGGAGGAGTGGGAGCCTTTCTGCCAAGATGCACAAAAGAGACTTACTTGGACACCAGCACAGCAGCTGCATCCCGAGCCTTGTCACTGACAACCAGGTAACACTGAGGGGAAAAGAAACCTGGCTGTAAAGGAATTCATAACTGGAGATAGAAAACCAACTATGTAACAGCTCTGTACATAATACCGAATACTTACATGACAAATATTATGATGATCACACACATTATTACATTATTATGGTTACAAACTTAGCTTAAAGATAGTAGAAAGTTATTTTTCCATTTAACAAACTGTACCTGAGGCAGAGTCTCCCTTTGTGTGCCTTTCAAAGCAGGTTTATTACTGAAGGTTCATTTGCTGAAGCCTTAACTCACAGACACATTGGGCTGTAAGCAGCCTTAGTGCTGCAAGTGTCAAAAGCCTGAGCCATAGGGTACCTGGTTTATTTCTATCTCAAAGGCATGACAAGTCAGCCACCTGGGCTGACACCCACTGGAACTTCATGTATTTGTTTAAAAATCTTCACACAGTCACAGCTTCCAAAGTTGCTCACTCTGATCAAACACTGATTTTCTCTAGAAATCCTCAGATTTGGCTTTCAGAGAAGCTCTCTGGCACTTGCATGTGTTGAAAGCCTCTAACACATTCAAAGGCAGGGGGTCACCTCAGATAAAACAGTTTATTACATCAGGGGAAACAAGTTCCAGGCTCACCTGACTCTAAAGCAGCAAACAACAGATTGAAGATTCAGAACTATGAAAAAATTCTTTATGGATTAGACACAAAAATACAGGCTTAAATAATACGCAGCAAAGAATATCATTGAGGAGCACACAGACCATATTAATATTTATCACCCAGTGCATGACTGAGCCCAAGATGCCAGGTGTGGGAGCAGTGCAGGGTGTGCTCTCCTCACCTTGGCCATGTCCAGGATGCGATCCATGGTTGGCTGCCGAGCCTGCCCCTCCAGGGAAACGAGGTTCCCATCGAAACGGGCCAGGTCAAAGGGGATCAGGCAGATCATGGACAGCCACAACAGCAGCATGTACCGAGTTTCCCACGTCTGCAAAGGAACAGAAAGATATGTTTGCCCCAGACAAAGGAGAGGAATGATGAGGAGGATTTTATCAGAAGGCTAATTAATTATCATATTATACTATATTACATTACATTATATTACATTATATTACATTATATTACATTATATTACATTATATTACATTATATTACATTACATTACATTATACTATATTGTACTATACTATATTATATTACATTACATTACACTATATTATGTAATATATTGTATTGTACTATACTATACTGTATTATTCTATACTGAACTATATTATATTATACTATATTATACTATACTATATTATACTGTATTATATTATACTATACTATATTATATTATACTATACTATATTATACTGTATTATACTGTATTGTATTATACTGTATTATATTATACTGTATTGTATTATATCATACCATATCATACCATATTTCATTATATCATATTATATTATATTTCATATTATATTATATGATATTATAATTATATATTATATTATATTATATTTCATATTATATTATATCATACTATATTATTATGTATTATATTATTCTATACTACATTATATATTATTATATAATTCAATTATATAATATTATATTATTCTATACTGTATTATATTATATATATGTATTATTATATTGTTCTATACTATATTATATATATAATAATATAATTCTATACTATATTTCATTGTATTACATCTAAACTGAATCTTCTAAGCACTCAACTGCACTCTGCACAAAATTTCATGACTGTCAGCAACACACACACACCTGGATTTAATTAGTCATTGAATTAAAAAACACTAGTATTCAATTACTAATTTCCTTCAGGTAAACAATATTTTACAATGTATTTTACTTGTGAAAAACTCAGGTGCAGCAAACGAGATAAGAATTTTTTTTCTCTGAGGTTCAGAGAATGTGAAACCCAGAAATATTCTTGGGAAGAATTGTGCCTTGCTTTTCTCTGTGAAGACAAATGTGGTGACAAGAATGGCAAAACAAAGGTTTTTTACTTCATTTTCTGCAACATGAATTGCCAAGAGCACAAAGTACCCACTGGCTCCAAGGAACTTCCAAAGATGAGCAAGAGGAAACTCCCAGTGTGAGTGCCCTGAAACTCCAGAGGAGACAGAGCTACAAGGGATCCCAAACAGCAAAACTGTAACAAAATTCATGGACCCTCCCCCCAGTCAGAAATCAAGGCAACCTTGTTTCCCTCCCAAAGGAAATCTGCACCTTCCCATTCTCCTGTCTTTCCTTTCCCACTCACAAATATAACAGAATTTATTTTCTCCTTAATTTCTTATGTGTTGTTTTCATGGGTTTACTGTAACAACTTCTGAAGAAAAAGGAAGTTTTTCAAGATTTAAAGCTGTACATCTACAGCAGCAAAGTGTCAGAATTTAAGTTTATTAAAAAAAGCTTTAATTTAGAGCAGCAATACAACTGTCTTCAAACCCATGATTTTTGTTACTTATAATTGATAATCTATCTTAAGCAGGTCTCTGGGTTTTTTTCTTTTCCCTTATTTAAAAACATAAGAATATCCAGTATCCTGGAGTCAGACTGGAGTATTTTTCACTCAGTCATTTTAGAGATTTAATACTTTTCACTGCCCTTCTTCTAACTCTTGTTACAATCAATGTGCTCCTTACATGAGTGCTTAAAGATTCTACTTGCACCTCTACTGCCACTGTTTCTAAATCCTTGGAACAAATCCCATGAAAAAACACCAAAACCTCTCCTTGGGGAGGATATTTCTCCTGTGACAAGATGATGGTTTTCACATTAAATCCAGGTGTTAACACCAGACAGGGTCTGCCACTGCTTTATCTACTTTTCCCCAATTTTTTTCCTTCAGCTTTTCCCACTGGAGACATAAAAGTTGAACAAAAAGTACAGCAAGTGCTCACCTCAGGGTCTCTTGGGTTCTGCTTTGCAAGCATATCCAAAACAGGCTGCAGGTCCCTGACTTCATGAGGGAACAATGGCAGGAAACGTTTGTAGCCTCTCACCTAAAGCAGAAAATTCCAGAATTCAGAATTTCAGAACCCATCCAGCACCAGCACACACTGAGGGGAAAGGAAAGACCCCTGGAGGAATTTCTTGATTAGGAGCCTCATGTCATAAGGAGAGTAAGCCTGCAATCAAAGTCTTAAAGACCTTGTCATATTTAACTTTGTGGTTTTATTGTGATATATAACTTTGTGTTTTTACAAAGTTATTAAGAATTCATGAGATGATACAGGGTGCCCAGGACCACATCCATGGGGTGTCCAGGATCCCAAGGATGGAGACCCCACCACCTTTCTGAGCCACCTCTTCCAGGGCTCAGCCCTTACAGCCCAAAAATATTTTCTAAATTCCACATCCATCTAACTGTTCATTACACTTTACTTTTCAAAGTTATAACTCGTGTTTTATCACTCCATGTCTACAATTTCTTTTGCACTCAGATCTGAATTTTTACTAATTTGGATCATTAAATAACACCAGCTATCATGAAAATGGGAAACAAGAGAACTAATCTTTCACAGTGTAGTTTAAAATATTTAATCACATTCAACACTTATTTATTTTAGTATTTTTGAAAGTAACAAAGAAAATATTTGTAACTTACAAATTTCAGTTAAAGAACATTAAATTTAGGATTTACCTTTGTAATGATGTAGAGAAATTTAAAAGCCAGGTGAACTAGTGGGGGAGGAGATCCACTGTCCCATACTATCTCCAACAGGGAATTCATCATCCCCTCTAATGAAAGGAGAGAAAAACCAGTGAGGTTACATTCATGTCACAGAGTTTGTTGTACTTCTGATAGAACAGAGTGAGACAACAATTATAAAATGGAAATATTATCAGCCACAGCAATCTTGCAGTGCAAACTCAGATCTTCCAGAGTAACAGATTTTTAAGTACAGACACAAAAATTATTTAAGGCTGACATTCCTACCTAAGTGGTGATCCAAAAGGTGAGGCTGCTCCTGGTACTTGTCCATTATACCTGAAAATGAAAAGAGATCTGTAATAAACTACTCCAAGGCTCTTCCAGGTCTTAACTGTGCCATCAACCCACCCCCAGGAGTCTCCCCAATTTCTCTGGACAAACCTCCCACAAGCAACACTTTGCAGTGAGGGTGCTCCTCACAATCCTCAGAGCCAGTTTCTTATTTTGAAATAGAATACAGGGAATTGTTCAGCAAAGAACAAAGAATCCTTAACAAATTTTAACCTCAACAAACAAACTGCAGCTCTTACCACTGTGCTCCTCAAAACTGTTAAAACTGTTCACATCCCTTACTCTGTTTTGCTGCCAGTAACAGAGTGTCTCCTTTTGGATACTGACTCAAGAAAAGACAAATTGAAATTGAGTATTGAAAAAAAAACAAAAACAAAACTTTCAGACACAAAAGCTTTTCAATTTAAACCCAGAATCAACAAAAAGCAGCTACAGAAATGAAAGCTGGATTCCCAAGGAGATCATTGAGTGATCCAGTGTGGCACTGGAGATTGCCTGGCTCACTTTAGCTATTTGGTCAGGAAACAGCTTTTGAATTAGAAAACCAAAACCTCCTTAAGCTCCCCTTTTCTGTATTTGTTTCTCTCACAAACCACTTTGCTCTCTGTCTTTTTTCTCTGCTTGACACACCAACATTTACATTGAAGACATGACTCAAGGCCAACAGTGCTGCAGTTGACCAGTGGATGACACTGCACCACCACTTTCAGGCACCAAACCATCCAACAGCATCCTTGTGCAATTCCACTGGGACACCAGAACAGCATCCAGAGGGAAATTTCAGCTCCTCATCATCCCTGACTTCCCACCTGAATTAATGCTGATACAAACAGCAGAACCAGTGAACACAAAAAGTGGAATTGAGGAGCAAATTCTTTTCCCAGGACACAGACTGCTAAAGATAAAATAAAACCCCAAATATAAAAGCTGAAGTGAATTAACCTAAACCAGATGCTCTAAAACCATTATTTCAAAAAAGATCTTCCTATAGTTTCCTACAAAATTGTATTTGCAGATTAAACTGTTTCTCAAACTTCTGTTTCTAATGGTTCATCACAAAATGAGCATCATGAGTTTTTCTGAATTCTTTGGAAACTTTCATTGAAACTCTCTGGAACAAGTGATCACTGCATTCCCTGCTCCCAGATAAAAGCTATTCCCTAAATGTCAGTGTTCTAACTCACACTGAGCCTCTTGGCAGGTTTGGGACACTTTGTCCCAGAAGGATCAATGACACCTGAGCACACAAAATATTATAACCCAACACTGAACCACAATATCTTTCTAAGTATATTGAGCTTGTATTTACTGGGCAATGATACATAGGCAGAAAGCTCATAAATAGAATTTAAATGCAAAAAACACGTGATGTGACAGAGAGGCACAGCAAGGTGATTTTTCCAGCAATGGTTTTTCCTGTCCCACTGACATCTGACATTTCCTCTGTGATGCTGAACAACCTCAGCAATGAGAGTTCCTTCTGTCTGAGCAGTCTCATGTCCATCATTCAGATGGAAGTCAGTTCAGCCAACCACAATAGTGCTACTGAGAAACTTCTGCAGGCTCAGATCTCCAAATATGGGGGGTTCTGCTTTATTGTTTGCCCACCTCAATTCTTGTTGTCAAAAACAAAGCTGCTGGGTCAATATTTTCACTGTGAGTTTTGCAATTTCTCCATCCTTCACAAAAATCCCTGCAAAATGCCACTCTGCTAAATTCAGTTTGCAAATACATAAAGCACTGAATGAACATTTGCAAATCATCTTATCAAAATATTAACCTAACACACAGATGTGCCTTGAAACAGCCTGGTGACCCAGGACACTGCTACATGCACCTCACTGTGGCCCTTCCACATTCAGCTGAAGCCCAAGGACAGGAGAGCTTTCCTTAGGTGGCACAAAAGTCAAACCAAGTTACCTCCACTTGGAGAAACAAACATGATCTGTATGGGTGCAGCCACTCTTCACATTTCCCATGAAATGAAAAGTTAAATAGGAAATTGACACTTTAAAGCACAAAATGGGTGTGTTTCAATGAGCAACAGCGTTGCTTTATTTGACAGATATACAAACTTTTAACTAAATTATGGCCTGGATTTGAACAGGGAACTGAAGGCCCAGCACGAGTTAGAACTGAGATTTCTGGAATCTAAGACCTAACTTTTCATTTACAGTAGTTAAGTATCAGATAATAAAAGAATATCTATATAGAAAACAAAATGAGCAAAAAACCACATCTGAATTACCTGTTGATAAAGTTCCAGCATTATCACTGACCCAAAAATTAGCGGTTTGGTCCTTTTCTGGTATTCAGCAATAACAAAATGAATCATCCATAATGACACGTTTGTGTCATGTAACATCAGGACCCCTCCCTTTGGCTGCCGCGCTTACCTATGAACCGTTCCACGGCCATTTCCCTCGTCACCAGCTCCGCGAACACCTCCCGCAGGTTCCCGATGAGCTCCGCGACCTCGCGGCTCTCGGTGAAGCTGTCCAGGATGTTCCTGGCGCTGATGGCAGCCGGCTCCTCGCCCTCCTCGGCCTCCCGCCCCGCTCCGTCCATGGCTGCCAGGGACAGAGGAAGGGTCGGTTCCGCCCCGCTCAGGGCGCGGCAGGGCCGGTCCCGCCGCCCCGCTCACCCCGCCCGGCCCCGCCACGCGCCCACCGCGCCCCTCCCGCGGCCCCGCCCGGCCCTACCGGCACCGCGGGGCTCCCGGGGCCGCCGGCCTCGCCCCTCCGGCCCGGCGCTGCGACCACCCGGGACAGGCGATAACCGGGACAGGCGATAACCGGGATAAGCGATAACCGTGACAAACGAACACGCGGGACAAACGCCGCTGCCGCCCCGGGCCCGCCCCGCGCCGCCGCCGCCCAGCTACGGGCCGCCAGGAGGGACCAAAGGCAGCGGCACCGCCTCCGAGCGCCGGCCCGGCCCCTCCGCGGGGCGGGGGGAGATGAGGGGACACGCCCTGGGGACACACATTGGGGTGGGGACACACACCCTGGGGACACCCACTGGGTACAGCAACCCCTACTGGGGATAGGGACATCCAGCCTGGGGACACCCACCAGGGATGGTGACGCCCACCTTG
Source organism: Ammospiza nelsoni (assembly GCF_027579445.1). Taxonomy (NCBI): domain Eukaryota; kingdom Metazoa; phylum Chordata; class Aves; order Passeriformes; family Passerellidae; genus Ammospiza; species Ammospiza nelsoni. The sequence goes on from NC_080651.1 coordinate 5,945,515, forward strand.
GGGACGCCCATCGGAGACAGGAACACCTACTGGGGATGGGGACACCCCTCCGAGGGTGGCTTGGGGACACCCCATCATGGGGACACCCACCGGAGACGGGAACACCTACTGGGGATGGGGACACCCACGCTGGGGACACCCTCCGAGGGTGGCTTGGGGACACCCACCGGGGACGGTGACACCCATCATGGGGACACCCACCGGAGACGAGAACACCTACTGGGGATGGGGACACCCACCCTAGAGACACCCACTGGGGGTGGGGACAGTTTGGGAATACCCACTGGGGATGATGACACCCACCCTGGGGACACCCATTGGATACACCAACCCCTACTGGGGATAGGGACATCCAGCTTGGGGACACCCACCCGGGATGGTGACACTCTCCCTGGGGGCACCCACCCTGGGGACAGGAACACCCACCCGGGATGGGGACATCCAGCCAAGGGACACCCAGTGGAAACAAGAAGACCTACTGAGGATGGGGAAACTCACCAGGGGGATGGGGACACAACCCTGGGGACACCCACCAGGGATGGGAACATCTAGGTTGGAAATGGGGACATCAACCCTGGGGACATCAGCTATGGGGTCCTGGGGATGGGACAAGGATGGGGACACAGGCATGGGCACCCAAGCACTGGGTGAGGATGGAGATAGGCAGCCTCAGGTGAGGGAACAGGAATGGGGACCTGGGCAGGGGGACCCCAGGGGCAAAGGACAAGGATGGGGACATCCATGAGGTCCATTCCTCACCCAGCCCACAGCAGACCCTGCACTGCATGGTGAATATCACAGCACACCATCCAAACCTCACACAGCTCTGGAAACAACACTGGAACCCCACAGCCCCACTGATTCTACAGCAAATTCAAGGATGTCACAACAGGTCAGTTGCTCTTTCCTGCTATCCAGCAGCTCCATCCACACCCAAATATTTTATTTTCAGGCTCAAATTCATTCCATCAAATCACAGCCATAAACCAGATGTACACTGAACAGGGTTTCTGCAAGGCAAGTGTTTTACTTGAGAAGAAATTTAAGTTCACAAGTAGTTCCCAGTGTGATACAGGTTGGTTTGTTCATATCCATAAACACCAGTGCACTTTGCTCAGACCTAGATCTTCCAGCCATCACTACAATCCCAAACTCCACTGTTCCACTTTTCCACTCTTTTAGTTCTGTTAAGTTATATAACCAACCGTGACAGATTCCCCTGATTCAAAGGAAGCAAAGATTTTTCACTATTTGTATCATATTTACAGAGAGCAAAGTGCATTGTTTAAAACCAATTACAACATCAAATTTTAAACTTAATTAAATCTTTATAGCACAACCATTTAAAGTTAAGGAAAGTCTAAATATATCTGAGCAATTTTGAATATAATATTTTAGTATTAGTCATGCCAACCATCTGAAGTGTAAATACTCAGGTCATTCTTACCCAAATCTTCTAATTCATATTTATGGGACTGCACTTACTTTTGTACTTCTTGCTACTTCCACTAAAATCCCCTAGAGTCACTCATGTACCCTAGCTCAGATTGTGCACCAGTGTCTTTGCTGAACACTTTTCTCCCCAAATTCCCACTGCCTGTGTTTTCTGTAAAAATAAAGCAGTAAGGAACAATAAAACCCCTTACAAATCCATCAGATTTGACTTTTTGATATTCCCTCCATAACCCAGTGGTGGCACAACAGACCAGCTTTGCCCACTGCACTCATTTTCTAAAATTGAAAATACATCAAGCACCAACCAACCCAGCAGCCACAGGTGCTTCCTCTGACCCAGCCACCTCCCTCCCACATTTTGCTGTGTTTTTACAAAATTATTTAAATATGTTACTATTGTAGTACAACACACAAATATTACACTAAAATTATGAAATCTTATTATCAACTTTGAGTGGTAATAACCTACTTCTGACTGTACAGTTAATTACCAAGGAACTAAATATCCTTCTAGAAAATACCACTGGAATTTCAGTTCTTCTAGCAAGGGAAAAATGAATGTGAGTAAATTACATTAAATTTAAATAAATATTAGAAATATTATTAATTACATCTGTTTGCCAAATGCAGCCAAAGGGCCTTGTCTGCTCATTAAATTAAACAGAGAATGTTTTCAGATTCACAGAATCTGACTGAAATTTTGGATTAGGACATTTGACAGGTGGAAGGGAAGGGAAGGGAAGGGAAGGGAAGGGAAGGGAAGGGAAGGGAAGGGAAGGGAAGGGAAGGGAAGGGAAGGGAAGGGAAGGGAAGGGAAGGGAAGGGAAGGGAAGGGAAGGGAAGGGAAGGGAAGGGAAGGGAAGGGAAGGGAAGGGAAGGGAAGGGAAGGGAAGGGAAGGGAAGGGAAGGGAAGGGAAGGGAAGGGAAGGGAAGGGAAACAGAAGACAATGGAGAAAGGGGGGGGAACAGAAAGAAAACTAACCCAGAACTAACAAGGGCAGACACAAGAACTTGCTTCCAGCAGCACTGTCCCACAAGTGCAGCTCCCCATACCAAACTGCAGCTGGAGCAGGGCTGGGAAGATGCTGCTGTGGGGCAGCTGTGGGAGCAGAGCACAGAGGTGAGAGAGCAGCAAGGGCAGACTGGCTGTGCTGCTTTCCAGGCCACTGGAGCCTTGACAAACAGTGCAGCCCTTTCCTCCAGTAGGGAGGAATCTGTGCAGGGAAACCAGCGCCCAAGTTAAAGATTACACAATTGCTTTTAGTTAGTGAGGCTCAAAGTGCATTAAACCTTCCCCGTATCAGGTGTTTTACCACCAATTCTGAGTTTGTGGTACTTGGGATGAGCAGGGGCTGCTCATTCCTAGGGGACTGTGGCAGAATTTCTCAGATTACCTGGTTACTTCAGAAGTTTCCTCATCATGTTTAGGGTAGAGCCCCTGTACCCTGTCCCAAAATGGTTCCAGTGGTTGATGTAATTAAAGAGCTGATACAACTTGTTCCGTTTCTCAAACCCTGGAGCTTTAGGTATTTTACTGTGATAGGCAGAGAAAAAAGAGCTGCTGAAGCCCCCAAACATGCCAGCAATGGCCAGCTCAAACTCTGAGTGGCCATAGAAGCAGGCAGGGTCAAATATGATCGGCCCAGAGTCGTCCTCAGCCACATTCCCTGCCCACAGGTCCCCGTGCAGGAGAGCAGGAACAATTTCCACATCACAGAACATTTCAGGAATCTTTGGCTGAAAAAGCATAAACAGACATTAACAAATAAGAGTTTTGAAGAAAATAATAAATAAAATTAAGTACTGCAGCATGTTAGAGCCTGAGGTGGCCAAATGCTGCCTGTGTTCAGCCCTCATGGACACTAGTGTCAACAAGAACAAACCAGCGATAAATGTTCTGAATTGTTCTTGACAGAGCTCAGCAAAGCATTTAATTCACAGTGTGGTATCAGCACCTGGTACTGATGTATTGTTTCTAGACATGGATACTGTTGGCTGTCATGAGAAATAAAAAATAAATTCATTTAAACAAAAAAGTTTCAATGGCAAAAAGAACTGCAGTAAGCATCTGGACCAATGGACAGAAAGAGAGAGAACACCCCTGGTGCTCCCTGAGTGCTGCATGGAACATGGCCTGAACCTGGGCCAGGTAAAATACAAATCTGTCCAGGCAGCAGAATTTCAACCACCTCGTAACACCAAGCTCTTAGGATTTACCATATGCTTATTATTACTAGCTGTATTCTCAGAAATAAATGTTAATGCTGAATTGCAGGGGTTTTTTTCCACTATCTACAAAATTAAAAGAGTAACAGGAACTCCATTCAGCTGACAGTGCTGCTGGACCCTCTGTAAAGCTCATCCAGACCCTGCTCATCATTCCAAGCTGGGTAAATCCCTTAAAAAACACCTTTACAATCCCACTGATACACATTTTCTGAAATTCTAGGAAAGAGATTTAAAACATGGTTCATACTTTCAGCTGTGACCAGAGCTCTCTGGCTTCTCTGTCTCCATAATCCTTTTCAATCAAATCCAGCTGAGCCTGGAGCCGGTGGCGGATGAAGAAGGATGGCCAGTCACTCTGCCACTCATTCACCTGCAAACACAGCACAGCTTGGTCACACACAATTATTTTAACACACAATTATTTTAACACACTCATTCACCTGCAAACACAGCACAGCTTGGTCACACACAATTATTTTAACACACATTCACTCAGTGTCAATAAGAGAGATCCAGTTAAAGCATTCAGAGCTGACACAATGGCCTGGACAATGTCAGTGTGACCAATACACAGCAACATCAGATGTTTTGTTTTGGGACTGCTGCTCCCCACCACACTTTGGTGGGGCTCTCTTTAATGTAAGTTGAGATTCTGGCTGTTTTCATTCATTCTCATTTTTAAATGTATTTTAGAGGGAGAGTTTCTGGTGAGATCATTTAAGTCGTTCAATATCCTGTTTCAATCATTCTGGAAACGTAGAAGTATTCACTTATTCTTACTGGGTAATACATTTTATTTGATGAAAAGCTGTACTTAGCAAAGAGTTTGAGATACTGAAGGTTCATTCAGTTGTTGTAGAATGAAATCCTGAGAGGTGCAGAGCCAGAAAATGGTGGAATTATCTCCAAGAGCCCTTTTCTCTCCAAGAGCCTTTTCCAATGTCTCATGAGCTGTTACATGATGAGGCTCTCCAAGATCCATGCAGTAGGGGTTAATAAAACCAAGATATGTTTTATATGAAGGGACTTTTTTTAAATATCACCAAGCTAAAGAACCAGAGCTTCATTCCAAATCCTCACTACACCCACCGTGCCTGCTGGCCACAGACAGCACCAGGGAACAGGGATGGAACAGGGAAAGCAAACTTTGGTCAGAAAGCTGCAGACAAAAGGAGTTTCCAGACCTCTCCAAGTGCCTTTCACAGCTGTGGAACAGACCATACCTGTGGGATGTAACCACAGCAAGTGGCTGTGTGGAATCCAAACTTATCCACAAACTGGGCCTCAGAGTGACCAGCTCCTTTTCCTACAGAACAAAATAAATATTAGGGGATTTGAGATATTTACATGGTAAAGTTTGCAAACACAGAACTTAAGGCAGGAAAAATAACTTTAAGCAATGAATTACACTTGTTTCATGGTCACTACCCTTTCTAAAGCTGGAAAGAAATCTTTTGGACTTGAAGATGCTGGAAATGGAGACATAGTGAGTCAGACAGTGAGTTTGCTTTGGATGCAGGAGTTGGACATTCAGGAAAGGAGCCCAAATACAGAATCACAATCTGCTCTTTTGGCACTTGGACATGTTGCCATTAAATGTAGCTTGGGTTTGATTCACAGATTATTTGGGACCTGCCAGTAATTTGACATTCACTCCAAAATAATGGATTATGATTTGTCCACCACTAAGAGTCAGACCCAGCCCACTCTGAAGTCATGGGAACAACACAGATACAGACTGGCACTTCAGATTTTAACAGTACTGACTCAAAAAGTAATTCTTTATATAACTGATTTTTCTTTTCATTCATGCTTTAATTCACTTTGAGGAGCAGCAATTTTTGAATATTTTGCTACTTATTTGAGTTCAAAAATGTCATCCCCAGCATCTTTAAAGGGGAACTTAATTCTGCATTTCCCAAAGGACAATAATCTGTAATCAGTTAATTATCTAAACCAACAGCAAGCAAAGAAAGGGATTTCTGTAAGCTCAAGAAGATTTTAAGAGAGTGCATGACAGTGAAGAAGAGTCCAAATTGTCAGTTTGACTTGGGAAAGTTGAAAGCAATGCTGCACCACAGCCAAAGGAATTGGTTCCTTTTTTGTTTAGTACATTACATCAATGCTTTACCAATTGTGCTTCCCTCAGCCCTCAGCTTCTCTCCAAGTTTCTGGTTATGAAGATGAAGCTCTGCTATCTGCTCTCCCAGCTTTGAAGAGTATCTGTAGGATGAAATAAACCAAAATGAAGCTGAAACAAGTGAACAAGTATTACATGGGAAAAAAAAACCCTCAATTAAATACGACCCAAGGCTATTCTTGGCAAATATAGAACCTTAATCAATTTCACAAGCACCTAACAGGGAGCAAATGACTTGACAACAGCTCTGATGACACAGATAATACAACAAACACACTAAATGCTCTTGCAAGAAAGGTAAAGAGAACACGAGGTTGTATAAACAGGAGCAGAAAGGGAGGAGGACGGGTGTGCTCCTCCTTATCAGCCCCACCATCAGCAGAGAACAGAACGTGCTATCTCCTGTTGGGCTTTACCTTTCCAAATCAGCTGAACAGCAGCTGAAAGGTAAGTCTGAAAAGAAGCCATAGGCAGGGATTGAATCTAGTTTAGTTTTTAGACAACTAAAAACCAGTTAAATATTCCACAGGTATCTTAACAGGAGTCTCAAGGACAGAAACTAATTTCTTCTCCATTCCCAGAATGGGGGGAAAATGATGGATTTAAAATTGCAACCAGGACTAAGGTTAGACATTGGAAAATCCTTTCTAGGAACAGTGGGGTGGATTAGAATAAATTGTTTGTGGAGGCTGTGGAATTGCCATTATTGTCCCAAATAAAATAGATGGGTGGGACAAGCAGCTGCCAGAAGAGCCATAGGAATGACTCTGCTCCCAGATGGAGGCCTGGAACACAGCAGTGCTCCTGAAAATTTGTTTTCAGCAACACAGGACTCCTGAATTCCATGTTCAGGCTGGCTGACAGATGAAATGCAGATTCATGTTATCTTAACTTAATCATGGCTTAAATCATACTGGAAGATTCTACAGAGAGAAGCAGAAGTTTCAGAGACCTAAGTAGCCTGTAAGGTTAAAGAAACCTGTTGGGCTGGGAAAAGAAAAATCTCAGTGAGAGAATAATGAGCTAAACTCAGCTGTGATTAAATTCAGTGCAGCAGCATCTCAGCACACGTAGAGCAGCACACAAATGAGCAGTGACAGCATTTCTAGTGCAGGAAAAGCCAAATATGGACAAGGAGTGTGTATACACATATACAGATACATACACACATTTATATTTTTTAATATGTACCCAGAGAAATACAGATCTCAACAGAGAGAAGCTCTGTCTCACAGACTAAAGCAACTCTGCTCATGAAGTTTCCTGGCTGACTGTAAAACATTAAAAAAAATGTGTCCCAAAACACAGTAAAAAGAGCTGCATGGACATACTTGTTGAGGTGCTTCATCTTTAGGTACTCCATGGCAAACATGGCTCCTCCTCCAGGCAGGTCAATCACTTTGATGGGCTGAGGCACTCTCACAATGTTGGTTTTCTGAATGGCTTCCAAACTTGCCATTTCCCCTTCAAACATTTTTCTAGCCTGTCAAGGAATAAGAATATCCTTGGGCTAAACTATGGATGTCCATAGTTTTTTATGGAAAAAAACCAGACTTTTGACAAAGTGGCCAGGAGTTAATTCCTCCTGGTAAAAGGAGAGAGCTGCAGCAAGGCTTCATTCCACATAGGAAGACTTAAGGCCTTAACTCTTAATTCTTCTTCTTTTTCCTAAATTCATCCCAGGGTTGTAGGATATGTCACATTTCACCCTGATTTCCAGCTGTTTATGAAGATCCCAAACTACCTGGATGCAACAGCACCTCTGAGGATAATGTGGGCACAGCTAAATGAGGTAACACTGAGCCCTTAAATTGGTTCTTCTTTCCCCACAGGCCACGGGATGGAGATGACAGCACAAATACTCAGCATGTGCTCTGCATTTTTGTGGCAAAGGTGCTGTTTTTCACAGCAGTTTAGGATGATTTTGATATGATAAAGCAAATTTCTGATGCACTGTGGTGTTAGGAAAAGCAATTGAGTATTCATTTAGTAGTAGAGAAGTCAAGAGTTTGGCTTGAGAAGCTGCAAAGGTTTTACTTTTAGAAATGTCAAAAGCAATGGGGACTTTGAAATTTCTGTAGCTTTAAAGATAATAGCGAGTTTTGTTTGTGCCCTCCCATTATCAATCCTCCCAACTGGAACATGAAAAGGAATGCAGTGAATGCAAAGTCAGCTCTGAGCTTCTCCAAACTCCAAGTACCACAGTAAAAGCTTTGTGCTTGGCCTCCTTTTTACAGGAATTACAACTCATTCCTGCTGTTGAGGGTTATCAGATTGCATTACACTGCATTTCACACCAACCAAACCTGCTCCATTAATTCTGGATATAAAACAGACACAGCTTTAAAAAGAAAACTCAGAGCTGCAATAATTATGTATTATTAACGATCAGCTGCTTTTAAAATAAAAAGTTATCTCTATGCAATCATAAGATCTGCTGGCATTGACCTGAGGTTTGTGGTTGATTTTCACAAATACCCGTCCTCTGTCTGTCTCATACGTTTGGCCTTGGCTGATGCATCCTCCCCCCGAGCTCCCCAGTGCCTTCAGCAGGTTGGTGTTCAGCTCTGCCTTCAGGATCTTCTCCATGGTCATTTCCAGGCTGCTGCAGCCGCTCCTCTGCTAAACCTGCTGCGAAACAGGATTAAAGGTCTGGGTCCTTCTGCCACTGTCACTCTGCGATGAGGTAGGAAGGGCCACCCACCACAGGAAAAAAATTTAAAGAGCACAGCTATAAAAATAGCTCAGCCAGAGACAATGTTTCAAAATACTTTGCTTTTATAGCTACACATGAAAAATATTTTTTTATATAAATATTGGCTACAATAAACTGGAGAGGTTAATTCTATGAGAGGTGGGTCCTGGGGCCTCTCAGCGGTGCTGGAGCTGCTGGTATTTGTAGTTTGGAGCCGCTCTAAAGCTCGGGATCGCCTGCGGAAGAGCGGTTTTAGGCCGATCCGCTAGAGGGAAGCTGAAGGCAGCCCCAGGAATGGCCACAGGCGCTGTAACGGGGGCATTTGGTGTGAAATCCGAAGGGATGTGATTAAATCCGCTAATCGGCCGGGTGGGGTGCGGGGAGGAGGGTGAGGCAGGCGGGGATCCCTGCGGAAATTCCGGCGGTGCGGGACAGTGCCGTGGGGATGGGGAGATCCCGGCCGGGCTGCGGGACGGGACCTGCGGGCACAGCGCGGCTGAGCGGCACCCCCGGGGCCCGACGTGAGGGGGGCTGGTTCCTACAGTGATGGAGGGCTCCCGGTGTGAGGGGAGGCTGCTCCCGCTGTGAGGGAACAGTTCCTGCAGTGACGGAGGGCTGCTCCCGGTGTGAGGGGCGGCTGCTCCCGGTGTGAGGGGAGCTTGTTCCTGCAGTGATGGAGGGCTCCCGGCGTGAGGGGGGCTGCTCCCAGTGTGAGGGGAGCTTGTTCCTACAGTGATGGAGGGCTCCCGGTGTGAGGGGAGGCTGCTCCCGCTGTGAGGGAACAGTTCCTGCAGTGATGGAGGGCTGCTCCCCGTGTGAGGGGAGCTCGTTCCTGCAGTGATGGAGGGCTCCCGGTGTGAGGGGCGACTGCTCCCGGTGTGAGGGGCAGCTCTTCCCGCTGTGAGGGAACAGTTCCTGCAGTGATTGAGGGCTGCTCCCCGTGTGAGGGGAGCTCGTTCCTGCAGTGATGGAGGGCTCCCGGTGTGAAGGGAGGCTGCTCCTGCAGTGAGGGGCGGCCACTCCCGGTGTAACGGGGGCTGTTCCCGATGTTATGGGAACAGGTGCTGCCGGTGCGAGGGGATGCTGTTCCCGCCGGAACGGGGGAGACAGTTCCCGCTGTGAGGGGATGCTGTTCCCGGTGTCATGAGGGGCCGTTCCCAGTGTCATGAGGGGCTGTTCCCGGTGTAAGGGGATGCTGTTCCCGGTGTTATGAGGGGCTGTTCCCGGTGTTATGAGGGGCTGTTCCCGCTGTGAGGGGCTGTTCCCGGTGTGACGGGAGTCTGACACTGTTCCCCTCCCAGCACAAGCACCCCGTGGCCCTCCCGACTCGAACACTCGGGTTCCTGTTTAATGCAGCGCACACTCCATTCAAGTACCACACTGACAAAAATTAGAACGTGAAGTCTTATTTTAGAGCTTGCTTACCACAGAAATTATGTTTTGGGATGAATGACACATCCAATGCCACCAAAAGGACATGACATTCTGCTACTGGATTTTCATACTGCATTTTAGTTTGTGATGTGCACAACACCATTGGTCTCACTATTTTGTGTGGTTTTATACAGGGGATAAATACCATTAGATTCAACTCTTAATTACATGAACTCTGTGAATTACTAATAAAAGTAAAAGAAAATCCTGTATTTTTTGCAAACTATTAAAAATATAAAAATGACTTATGGGTCTGTATATTCAGGCAGAGGTACTTAAAATGCGTTAAACACAATGAATATATATTAAACACAATTAAAATGTGTTCAGTACAATAAAATGTATTAAATACACTTAACAATGTATTTATGATTGTTAAATTGTACCAGTAGTGTGATAAATTCTCTAGTGCTACAATTGTGCATTTGGATTCCTTGTGAAGTTCCCTCAGTAATTTTTAAGGACAAACTGCACTAAGCTAAAAATGGATCTATAATTATTAGGCACATGCACAACAAGGTTTAGTGTATGTAATTAATTTGATAAATGGTTTTGTATGTTTTTTAATACTTAGGGGAAGTAATCTGTGGGCTAAATACTTTCCTGTAAGAATAAATTTCATTTCATACCATTCTATGAGAAAGTTCTAGGACAAAAATGCCACAGACACTGTGGTAAAAGAAACACGACTTGAAGAACACTATTTCAAAAATAAATAAATTGAGTGTTCCTGGAAAATAAATAATTTCTTCTGATTTTTTAGAAATGGTTTCTTTAACTGGGGAAGGTTGGCTTTATCTTTCTTTAGAAGAATTTGAAGAACAACATACCTGAATTAGATACCAGGAATGTGAACTCAGCCTTTAAGTGTCATATAAGGCTTCTGATACAACATGTGTCTCCAAAATTGTTATCTGAAGTGTGGAAGATAACTCAAGCCAAGTCTTTCATGTGTGAGGTTATTTGTGACTCCTCCTCCTCCTCAGTAATAATCCTTTGGTGCAGCTTCATCGCAGTTTCATATCAGCGTCCCCACTGTGTTGTCTGTGATGTCCCTCCTGGATCAGCACTGGGAGTGTAAAAATTCCGGCCAGGAAAGTGCCAGAGTAGTGCCGGCCCTGGAGCGATCAGTGCATGAGTTTAAAGAAAAGTGCTATCAGAAGAAGTCCGCTCTCAGGGAAAGCCCAGCCCGCAAACCCCGTGCGGGGGAAGAAATTCCTGCGGGCTCTGTCCCCGGGTACGAGCAGGCTCCGCCCGCCGGGCTGGGCGTGCCGGGGCGCTCCGGGAAAGGCTGCGATGGAGCAGTCGGGGTGTTCAGGCTGCAGCTCCGCGGGGTTAAACCTGGATCGGAGACACACAGACTTGAATATCTGCCCGCCCTGTCCGGGTGTAGCGTGAGCGGCTCTGTGCCATGCACACAGCTACGTTGGTTCATTTCTTCCAAATTATACCCTTGGCCTCCTCAATGAGCAGCCTGGTCCCTTTGTGTGATACGCAGGAGGAATGCCTGGCTGGAGGGAGCATTTCCGCGGATGTGTGTCCGTCCCTAAGGCCAGAGTCTGTTCCTCCTGCCAGCACGATAAACACAAGGTAAGGACAGGCTGGAGCAGCACTCCTGGCTCCTGCAGCAATCCCACACGGATCAAGTAAAGCCTGGGGGCCTAGCTGGGCAGGAGAAGCTTTTAAAAAAAGCAGAGATGGGTTTGTTATTTCATATACCCAGTCTCTGGCTGCCTGAGGAAACAAAATCTCATAAAGATGCAATGTGATTATTCTATTTTATATGTATATATGAGTACCCAAAGAATACCGCAGCAGCTGGTCCGTGCAGAGCTCCGGGGCTGCACCGAAAAGCTGCGGTCACCTCCCAGCAGAGCTGCTCACAAACCCGAGACGCGACAGAAGCGGGAGGCACAAAGCGAGCACGGAAAAGGAGGTGAACGCCCAGGAGGGATGGGAAACAGCTGCTGCTGCTGTGGGCACACACAGCCTGGGCTCCAGCTCACCACACAGGCACGGAATAACCCGGCTGGCAAGGGCCCATCATCTTGCTCGAAGTAAAATCACTATTTAAGTCCAGTTAGGGTGCTCAGGACTTTGGGTCCCGAGAACTTCCACATTTTCAAGACGTATCAGTAGTGTTGGTGGTAGAGTTTGGGGGTTGGTTTGGGGTTTTGTCAAGTCAGTAAATCCCTATTTTAGCGCGTTCCAACCGCAGCTCCTGCGTTTTCACTTAGTGTGATGTGAAAACTTTTACCAGACAGTCCTTTGGAGCTAGAAGGGGCCCGGGCCACCCATCCTGCCTCCGTCCCGGCAGTCAGTCCCGGTCGGTCTGTCTCAGCCACTCCCGGCGGTCAGCCCGGTCAATCCCGGCCAGTCCCGGTCCATTCCAGGCGCTCCCGCCGCCATTCCCGCGGCGCTCGATTATTCGGCGCTCTTCCCGCCGGCGGGTGGATGTGCTCTGCGCTCGGCAGCGGTGCCGGGCAGGCGGAAGCAGCCGCCGGCCTGTCCGCCTCGGCCCGGCGGGACTCGGCCGGACTCGGCTCCGCTCAGCCCGGCTCGGGCGGGTTCGGCTCGGCTCGGCCCGGCCGGGCTCGGTCCGGCTCGGCTCCGGCGGGTTCGCTGGACTGGGCCCGACTCGGGCGGGCGTAACTCGGCCCGGCTCGGTTCGGGCTCCCGCGGCGGGGCTGAAGCGGGCGGGCGCCGCCATGGTGTGAGGGGCGGGGGCGAAGGGGCCGAGCCGGAGCCATGAACCTGCTCCCGGCCAACCCGCACGGTAACGGGCTGCTCTACGCCGGCTTCAACCAGGACCACGGTGAGGCTGCGGGCCCGGGGAGCCGGGTGGTGCCGCGGAGGGGCGGCGGTGCGGAGCCGGGGCCGGGCTGGGCCCGGGGCTGCCGCTGCCGTCACTGCGGGGTCCCGCTCGCGGCCCGGGGCTGCCGCCGCCCGGGGGATGCCCGAGGGGCGGCGGCTGCGGGGCTGGAAGGAGCCGGGCGGGCGGCTGGCAGCGGAGGGTTTGGTGGCTCTGCCGTTGTTGCGGTCGTGTCCGTGCCCAGCGCTTGGGAGAGGTGAATGGGGGGTGGGTGAGCGGAGCGGGAGCAGGCTCAGGCTTGCTGCGCTTGGCTGCTCACCCTGTGTGGCTCCGGCAGGCTCTCACAGCTTCAGCGGCTTCCTTGGCAACTGCTCACTGTTCAGCCCTTTCTTCCTCAGTCTGACTACTCCACATTCAAAATGAGTGGTGTAACTGCTTTCTTCTTTCTTTTTACCTGGTTTGTATTTTAAAAACTGCGGTTAACACTACTAATCACATTGCCAGGCAAGCACTGATACAACAGCCCCGGTGCATCCTTGGCTTATCTTTTCCCTTTGTTAGAGGGGAAGGCCTTCAGAAACAGGGTGCATGTTCCTCATCCTGCTCTGGCAAGACAAAAATAGCACCAGTCTTATGAGTAAGTGTCGTTTTTGTGGAATAAGGAGTAGAAGTTCATCATTTTGTAACATCCTTTTGCCTTAACAAATAATATTCTTGCTTAAGACACTCTGGCAGCCTCTGTTGCTGTAGACTGCAGCTCGTGTACCTGTTGCTGACGCCGTTGAAGTCGTGTGTAAACCTGAATTATTCTGTTGATTTTACTCAAAGGTCTCTGATGACATCTTGGCAATAGCACATGAAGGAGGTAATGAGGTGAGAGCACCTTGGCAGCTCTCTTCCTCCTATCCCACAGACATGAAAAGAATAGAATAGCTTGTTTCTCAGCAGTTCAGCATTTATTTTCATCTTTCATTCAACAGAGATGGAAAAAGATTTTTGAGCATGAGCTTAATTTCAGATCTGTAATGGAGCAGTGATATTTGGTGCTTGGCCTGTAGAGCTGTGTAAGAAGAAAAGTTTCTCTTTTACTGCAAAATGCCTTTAGATCATCATTTTAGTGTAAAATTTGTTTGTTACGAAGGCTCCCTTAATTCCATAGCAATTAATGCAAGACATCCCCCTTCTCCAAATGATATCACTTCCAAAGCACCTTAAGGAATTTGTCTTGGCAATCATGACTGTATTCATGTCCCATCCACCTCACCTGGCCAGACAATTGAGTGATGACAAAAAAACATGAAGAGAAAACACAACTGGTTCTGTTTGGCAGCTGCTGTTGGGATGATGACGCTGCACTGCAGTAACTCAGTGACCTTTAATGAGTTTAGGGCTCCTGTAAAGTGCTGAAGGGCAGGTGGTGTGTGGCCACCTGAGGGAGAGCAGAGGGAGGGAAAGCTCCCTGCTTCCTTCTTGCTCTGCCAGGAATAGAACGTGAGTCACTGGAGTGCTGGAGCTCACAAGCGTGGGTGTCTGCATGTACTGCCACAATAACCTGATTTCTTGGTAATTTAAGACTGGCCGATCCCACAAGGATGGGAGAACAGGAGGAACCATCAGAGAAATCTCTCTGGGGCTGCATCTCCCTGACTGGCAAGGGATAAAGCAGCTGTGGTTGTTCTGCCATGGGCCTCCCTCACTCTGACTTGAGTGATGCTGCTTTATATCAGATGCCTTTGCTACTTTTAGGCTTTAAATTAGAAAGAAACAGTGTAGCACAAGGAAATGGAAGTTGTTAGTTGTTTGAAGTCAGAATATTCTGATTTTATCTTCCTTATTTTGAGACTGTGAGCTCCTGATTTCAGATCCTTTCTTAATGCTTAGAGAAGGACACTGAAGTGCTTTTCAGAAATAAAGAGACAAAACATCATGGCCATTTAGTAAATGGCCATACCTGTAAATTGCTGACAGATTTCTCTTTTGTCACTGTTGCAGCCTAAAGCTGCTTTGGAAACTGAGGTGTGGGTTTGTTTTGGTGTGGAAACCCTTGACTTATGTGTTTACTCTTCTCCAGTGGGCTGGGATGCTTTGTAGGACCCCAGTGTTGGTAGGGTCCTGTGCTCTTGGCTTTACACAGCATTTCTGGTGGAAAACCACCATGGCACAAACTGTGCTGGACATTGTCACTTCCCTGTGCTCCACTGCTGCCCTGTGGCACCTCACACCCCAGAGCCTGCAGGTTTCTCTGTGCCCCTTCAGCCTGTGACATCTCCTAAAGGCTGGTCATTCATTTAACCCTTCCTTTTCCTGCAGATTTGGAGGAGCAAAACTCACTCTGCTCTCACTGGCACTGGTGGCAAAAAGCACTTTTACTGTAGGAACAAGCACAACTAGGGGTCAAGGCAATTACTCTGTAATCATTACATTTTTTAAAAAAACGTATATGAGTTATCTTTTGTCAATGTCTTTTCAGCTCATCTGTCCCTTCTTGAAAAGAGAGGTGCACTTCTTGTGGAAGGAATGAACCTGAGGAAGTGTCCCTTCCTCTGAGCCCCTTCAGCTCTCACATGGAAGGGCTTACAAGCTGTAGCTATGAAATTTGTGATTCCAGTGGAACAGAAATCAGTCAGATGGGAATCACCAAGCTTCAAAGCTGTTCCTATAATTGAAGCAGGAACAGGAATCTTCCTCTGTAGGGTTTTCTTCTCTTGTTTGACTCAGGGGTTGCCGTGCCTGAGAGCTTCAAATCTCTGTGGGTAGTGATGGACCACATGGGGAATTTCACTGTTACTCACATCCCCATGTTCTGCTGTGCTGTCTGCAGTTAAAAATGTGGATATTCCCAAGGCATTAAAGCAGCCCACGTCTTACTCATGAGGTTGGTCCTGCAGAAAGCTGTAGTGGTGCTGCAGGAAGTGTAAAGTGTGTGTTTGATTGCATCAGGAATGCTGCATTTGGGTTGTTGGGAGCTTCTGGGATCACCACAACTCAAACCTTACAGCACTTTCTTACTGGGAACAGCTTCAGCATCCCTTCCCTTTGACTTTCCTGTAAATACAGGATGGGAGTAGAAAACTGGTGCTGGAAAATAATTGCATGGATCAGCTGTGACGAGCAGATCAGTTCTCTCCTGTACAGCAGTGCATTTTGGAGAGGGGAAAGTTTGCAGTGCAGTTGTCTCCTGTACAGCAGTGCTTTATGTACAGGGGAAGGTTCCAGTGCAGTTCTGTCCTGTACAGCAGTGCTTTATGTACAAGGGAAGGTTTGCAGTGCAGTTCTGTCCTGTACAGCAGTGCTTTATGGAGAGGGGAAGGTTCCAGTGCAGTTCTGTCCTGCTTTATGGAGAGGGGAAGGTTCCAGTGCAGTTTGCTGTCCCAGGGCTGGAGATCACTGCAGCTCTTACAGCCAGAGCAAATCAATTCTGAGGGGGGAGGAGAGAAAGTCAGCAGGGTTCATATCAAAGCCCATTGCAATATGGTTGCTAATCCTGCTAAAATTATTACATTCACATTATCTGCTTTGTGTGTGTGTTTATCTATGTAAACAAGAACTTTGTGCACTTAATTTATTACAGTAGCTTGGACAGGGTGAGGTTGTACCTGGGAGTTTTTTGGGTTAAGGGCATAGGTTTTTGTGTTTTGTTTTCTTCCCCCACACACCCTGTGATTGTTGGAGTATCAAGTTTGGGGAAGGGCTGTGTTTAGACAGAGCTCCTCAGCTTTTATTTGAGGGGTTCAAATCACTGCAGTACATAAGAATAGAACCAGAGTAACTGGAAGTTATGTTCCAGTACCTCAGAGCTCTGTAACTGGATTTTTGGTACAGTACACACAAATTGTGAGCAGCCAACCTCCCAGTGACAGCAGCTTCTTGGTGACTTGGCATTGCTGTGATTTCACAGTGGCATTGCTTTGTACCAGTGCCTGTGTTCACCTGTTAGCAGGGCAAGGAGCAGGACAAGGAACTGGCAGCTTAATGGATTCCACTAAAGAAGCACATGCATACTTCTATGTAAAAAAGTACAATTCTTTTCCAGAGATTTTTAATCTGGCTTCTGCTCGTGTCCTGGGTTAGACCTCAGCTATTGGCATATAATCATTGGCATGGTACAGCAGCCAGCTCTTGTTAGCACAGTTGGAAAAGCTGTTTGATGAGCACTGTGCTCTGGAAACATCCACAGCAGAGTTGCAATCATGAGGTGAATTTGGATCTATTAAGAAAGGAGGGAGCTCACTCATAAACATTAAGATGCTGCTTTCCTGTACTCTAGTGCATGGCACAGGATCCAGGTGGGTTGGGAATTGGTTTCCTTTCCTTCTATTGTTTTCTTACCAATACCAAGACATTTCCACCAGGCCAGCGTAGAGGACAACTTCTCTGGAAGATTTTCACTTGCCATCACTAACAGAGCCTGTGCGTGCTCTTCAGCTCAAGTGGAACCATGCAATTGTTGGGCAATGCTTTCCTAACCCTCTGGCTCTTGCTTCCTTTTTGAGTGTACCTGGCAAATACTATATATGTGTATATATATGTGCTTTTACCACAGGATGCTTTGCATGTGGAATGGAAAATGGATTCCGAGTTTATAATGCAGATCCACTCAAAGAAAAAGAGAAACAAGGTAAAACACTCACTTATTACACCATGCTGCTCTGTGTTGGAAGCTCAGCCTTCTCATTTTTTCCTGACTGATTCTTGCTCAGCTTTCACTTTTCCACCCCTGGAAGGCTTTGAACAAAGCCTCAGGAGAGGCAGCTCCTGCTGCTCCCACAGGGACTCTCACTCGTGCCACTGCCTGGTCAAAAGTCTCCCTGCTGTTAATTTGCACAGTTGGCTGATGAGGAATTTGTCTCAGCTTCTGGCAGAGTTGTGTTTGCTGTTGCTCATGTTTGCAGCCTGAGTAGGAGAGGCATTTCCTGGGTGTTTAGGAGCAGGAGTGGCTCCCTGCAGCCATCAGTTGTTCTGTTCTTGTGTGCTGATCTGCATGATCCAGTGTGGCAGTGAGACTCCAGGCTTTTTCCTGGAGATCTCAATGTAACATTTCTCATACTCAAGAGAATTGTCTGCACGAGCACTGAGAGGTCAGACCTCTAATGCTCTAAATATTTATCTTCTATGTATGCTTTTAAAATTTGGGAGGATCTTTATGTGGTAAAGCTGCTCCTGTGTCTTAACAGGAGTCAGTAGATGAGCTGTGTTAACAGTGGAGCTTTTTATCAGAAAGCAAACAAAGCTGAGTCAAAATATGGGAAACTGAAACTGAGCCATGTCATTCTACCCTAAATATAGGAAGTGAGCTGCTAAACAGGTTTCCCAGCACTTTCAGCCTGTGGTGAGAAAAGGGATTTAATAAGAGGAAAAATGTATTTAAACTAGCAATACCTACAAAATCAGGCACATTTTCACTTGCTACCACTGTGAGGATTTTATTCACTGTTCACATGGCCAAAGCTGACAAACTATTTTCTGTGCTTAACAGAAAATTCTTCCATAAGCAACATGCCTTGGGACTCTCATGTGTGACAGTGTGCTCAAAGAGTCAGGGTTAGACTGAAATCCTGTAGAGTTCCTTGTCAAAACTCTCCCTGCCAGTAGCTCTGGATGGAGATGCTTCCAGAACTCCTGTGGTGAGAAGTTCCTTATGAGTCAGATTGCTTTCCCTGTGGATCCTGAGAGCTCTCACTGAGCTGCCTGTGTAGGCACACAGAGATCCTGTTCATTGTTCCTGTGGGTTTAAACCTGCCCAAGACACTCCCAGCTGGAGCTTGTCCATTTGATTTTCTCTGTAACCCAGCATGAAACCAAATCTTGCTGCAGCCCCAGCTTGTCTGTCTTACATCCAGGAGTTCCAAGAAATTCCCATCCAGGCAATGACTCAGTGCTCTTACACAGATTCAGAACACATTGCACATTCCTGAATTGTTTCAGGTTATCCCTTGTAAATACTGCAGAGCTTTCTGTCACAGTGATAACACCTCTTCATAGCAGAGTGTGCTGTCCTGCTTTAGTGGAGTCAGGAGGAGGATCTGGTGCAGAAAGTTGTTCAAGTACAACTGTTCAGGAAGGAAACACAGCACTCAGAAGTGCTGTTGAAGAAACCACAAGGGCTTGTATGAAATCCAGGGCTTTACTGCTCCAGTATGAAGAACTTTCAAGGAATCCACATTCTCTGGTTTTTAAGGGCAGCTCTTCTTCTCAGGTGCCTGAGAAATGTGCTGGATAACACAAGCTTTTCTTGTAACAGTGGTAAAAATCAGATGGCAATTTAACCAGTTCTGACACTTTCAAATGAAATATTTGTCTTGCAGAGTTTCTAGAAGGTGGTGTTGGCCACGTGGAGATGTTGTTTCGTTGCAACTATTTAGCACTAGTAGGTGGAGGAAAGAAGCCCAAGTACCCACCCAACAAAGGTGAGCTGGAGGGGTGCACCCTGCAAAGGCCAGAGAGCTCCCAGAGGGGTGCACCCTGCAGAGGCCCCCTTGCCCTGTGTGACACTGCTGACAGCTCCCACAGCAGGGCCCTGAGCTGCTCTCCTGAGGGTCAGGTGAAGGGGATGCTGCTGCAGGTTTAAGTCACCGTGGTGCAGTGAGTTGCAGCACTGCTGGTGCAGTGTTGACAGGCTGCTGCCTGCAGGGACTGCTCTCCATCCAGGGCCTGCTGACCTTCTCACAGGGAGCTCTGCAAGGAGCAGGAAGCTCCCTGCCTGGCAAGCTTTGTAGGAAAATGCACTACTTTTTTCAACTACTGCATTAGTTCTTTCATAACCCTCAGAGCAAACAAAAAAAAGCTGTTTTTCCTTAGAATGATATGTGGTTTTTGTCAGGAGTTGACCAGCTCCTGCCTGCACAAGTTACAGTGTGAGTGAGGGGGTGCCTCAATGCCTTTGGTTAGCAGGATGCCTGTCTGCAGCTGCTTACCCATTGGGTGAACCTCTTGATCAGACTGCAAGTTGTTATAAGGGAGCTGTGGATTTTTGAACGTGCCTTGATGGTCTGATGCAATCTCTGCCCTGTTGCAGTCATGATCTGGGATGACCTGAAGAAGAAGACTGTCATTGAGATAGAATTTTCCACAGAAGTCAAAGCAGTGAAGCTGCGAAGAGACAGGTGGGTACAGCAGAGGGTCCAGCTTGGCTCTGTGCTCCCACTCACTTCCAGCTGCTTGTACAAGGAAAAGATCCTGCTGTAAAACCAGCAGGTGAAACTGGGGCTGGGCTATTAGGTGTAAATAGGCCACAGTTTAAGTGTACTGCTCTGTGAAGCTTTGGTGAAAAACCTACAAGACTTCCTGATCCCCTAATGCAGGGAAATGCTCTCCTGTGGCTCCTGCTGGTTTTCTAGGTATGGAGGGGAGTGAAGAAAATTCCAGCAGATCCCTGGAGCAAGAGCAGCTGTGAACAGCTGGAGTCTGTGTGTGCGTGGGTGGAGGGGCTGGATAAAAGTGCTTTGCAGGCTTATCATTGCATGGCTGCTGCAAGGCTGGGAGTCTCTTGTGGGGGAGGGCAGGAGGAATGTGGCTGTTCAATCAGCTGAAAGTCTTTGCAGGTCTGAATAAATGTTTGTGTCCCTGTTTTATCCCCCCAAGTCACGGGAACTTCTGCTCTGTTTCAGAATTGTGGTTGTCTTGGACTCGATGATTAAAGTTTTCACCTTCACACACAATCCCCACCAGCTGCACGTCTTTGAAACCTGCTACAACCCTAAAGGTTGGTTGTACACGTGGGCTGGGGAATGGAAGCAAGTTTATTGTGTTCCTGACGTTCCATTTATCTTCAGCTGCCTCAGCCAGTTCTTTAGAAGTTATTAAACACTTACTGCACTGCAGTCGTGTCCTTTGGAGATGCTTTTGTGTTTATAGAATGGTTATTAGAATTTATAAATACTTGGCCCAGAAAAGCTGTTTCCTGTGCTCATGTTATAGATGTGATTTCTGAAGAGCTTTCTTCTGTAAAGAACCTGTATTTTTAGTGGAAGGTTAATTATAAACACAAATTCCAGTAAAGTACATCATTTCTCTTTCCTAATAGAGCTGGAGGTGTTGAGCAAACTCTTCTCTCCTGGTAAAAAGAGCAAATGATAACTGTTGAGCAAATAACAAGGAGCAAACTGATACTGTTCTTTCTAAATAGCAAGGCCTGGCTGTGGCTGTTGTTGATCCATTGTACAGGATTGGAATCCCCATCTCTGAGGGTTTTCCTGCCTTCCTGCAGCAAACTTGGAATTGCTGCCAGGGAGTCCCAGCCTGGATGCAGCTCCAGCAGCCTGACTGACTGACAGGCAGGGCATGCAGGAGGAGGAGGTTTTTTCTTGCACTGAGGTTTCAGGAATTCACTTGGCACCCACAGAACACCTGGGATTGGTGTGATTTACCTCAAATGGGCCACAAAACATTACAAAGAGAAAGGTGCCAGTGGTGTAAGAACCAAGTTCAAACACAAATTAATCATAGTTTCACTGATGGAGCAGAAGCTCAGATGTCATCCCTGATAAACTCTTAACACTTTCTGAGCTGCTAAGGAGACCTTTTAACTTCTTAAAATAGCTGTGATGTAATGGACTGACTGGGCTGATCTGCAAAACCACCCAGATTCTGGATAACCACAGCTGGATTACATTGAAATAAACTGAAATAAACTCCAGATGAGAGCAAGTTTAAATAATGCTGCTCCTCTGCTTAACTGTGCTCTGCACTCATGGACAGGTGATGTTTTGGGACCAGCAGTTAATGTCATGGCTCTAGCCATTAAAATGAGATTCTGATTTACTCAGAATTGTATTTTAGAAACTTACATTTGAAAAGTTGATTAGGATATGGAAATGATCCAATTGTTTATTTTTGTTTTGTCTTTCAGGTCTCTGTGTCCTTTGTCCCAATAGTAATAACTCTCTCCTTGCATTTCCTGGAACACACACTGGCCACGTGCAGATCGTGGATCTGGCTAACACAGAGAAGCCTCCTGTGGACATCCCAGCTCATGAAGGAGTCTTGAGCTGTATTGCTTTAAACCTGCAGGGAACAAGAATTGCAACAGCATCAGAAAAAGTAAGAATGATCTCCCCTGCCTCTGACCTACTGTTTGTTCTAGTGTAGTGAGATAAAATAGCAAGTCACATCCTTTGGAGGAGAGACAGAGAAATACCTGCTGGGAAAATCTGCCACTGAACTGTGCACTCTCAGTCCTTCTTATGTTCCCTGCTCCTCTGGGATGCCCAAGCAGCCAGCAGCCAAGGGCTGTGCCTGAGGTAGTTTTGTTTTAGCTGGCTGTAGCAGTGATTCTTCAGTGACATTTAAACACAACTTAGCCCGAGTAGTTCATGTCTTTGATGTGTTCTTCAAGAGGTACTGTTAATTTTTTAAAAAAAGCACGTGGAGGGGAGAGCTTATTTGCATTCTTCACCTTTATTATTTTCTGCTTAAATTCACTCCAGACCCAGTGGCTAAAGAAATACTTGTAAATAGTTCAGTTGTAGTGGTAGGCTCTGTTCTGCTCTGGCTTAGCCCCTGTTACAGAGCAGGACAGGGTGGGCTGCCCCTCACACAGGAAGGGCCACGTGTTCCCTGGGGATGGAGAGACAGGACTCTGAGAGGAACATGAAGTCAGGGTGCAGTGCAGATCCCCTGTGCTGGGCTGGGGCACAGAGGCAAACATCACAGAGCTGTCTTCTCCCTGGGAACCACAGAGCTGCCAGGACATTTGTCTCCCCAGGGAATGTCAGGCAGATGGACCCATCTCCCTGAGCAGAGCTTTTGCTGCCTTCTTCCACTCAGCTGAAATCAGTTTCTTAAAGACAAGCCAAATTAATCCAAGGAGTCTCTGTTTCACATAGTTTCTACTGCCCAGCCTGTCACTCAAAGAGTTTAAAAAAAGAAAATGTATCCCAAGTCTCTCTCAAGCTTAATGATTGCCTGTCTCCTAAACAGAGTTCTAAAAGCTGCCAACTCCATTGCTAAATTGAGCCATTATCTGCTGCATCTGTATTAAACATTCCTTGTTTTGCATAGAGAAGAAGTTCAAGCAGCTTTTATTTTCCAACTGAACCAGGAGTCTGAGCCCAGTCAGCAAACATCTCAAGCCTGTCCCTGAAATCAAAACTAGGCTATATTTACCAAGCCTTTCTCTGCTGGGTGGTTATTTCCTGGTGTGTGACTGGAGGGCTGCCTCTGCTAACCAGGTGTGTCACAGGAGCTGCAGGTGGTGATGCACAGCCTTCCCTCATCAGAGGAAAGCAGCACTGATTTGTTGATCACTTTATTTGAGACACCCTGGCTCATTCGGCAGCTCTGTTCTCAGGCTGGGTGGCTCCAGCTGAAGGAGTTTCCCAGTGCAGAGTTCTGTCACCTGACTGGGTGGTGCTCACATTTGGATCAATGCAGATGGAGTGTGTGGTAACTGATTCTTCTGAGTTATGTCAGCTGAAACAGTTTTAAGACAAGACCAGCCACAGCTTGGTTATACTTAGTGGGAAAGAATTCCTCAGCAGCAATGAAAAATGCAGTGGTACTGAGGGAGCATGGCAGAAGGGACCCACAGGTCCTGGGCACACTCTGCACCAGCCAGGGTCTGCAAATCAGGGCCAGGGCTGCAGCAGTGCCTTGGAGAGACTTCCTGAGTCACCAAGTGACAAGATTGTACCCTGAGGCATTATAACATTGTGGTGCTGGTGTGTGGGGAAACTAGTGTTTGTTCTTCCCCAAAATAAAGAGAGGTTTGCAAATCTACCAAGAAGAAAACCCCAGCAGTGTGTGCAGGGCCATGCTGTTCAGGTAAAATTTTAGGATGCATTCACAGATGTAACGACAGTCTTGTGCCTTTCCTAATACAATGCTTGATTCTTTCCAAGGGGACCCTCATAAGAATATTTGATACTTCATCAGGGCATTTAATCCAGGAGCTACGTCGAGGATCACAAGCAGCCAACATATACTGGTATGTTCAGCTGTGCCAGCTGTGGCTGTGGCTGTGCTCTGCCACCCTGGCTGCCTCTGCACCTCCCTCTGGGCTCACTGCTGGGAGCCCTGTGAGGCCTGCACAGGCTGCAGGAGCAGGGACAGAGCTGGGGCTGTGCCAGGCTGACTCTGCTCAGCTCAGGTGGGAACTGGGGGATGCTGAAGTTCCCACTGACACCAGGGAGTGCCCTGAGGCACTGGAACACTGCTCAGGGGGACTGGGGTGAGCCTGGGGACAAGGGGAGCTTTATCAGGGAGCACCCAGGGCCCAGGTGTGACTGTCCCAGGAGCAGGGAAACCCTCTGCCCATTCCCCAGGAATCTCCCATTGCTGTGCTGAGCCCCACTGTGCAGCAGCTGCACCTTCTGCCCAGCCCTCAGAGCAGAGCTGGTGCATTTCCTTCCAGCAGTGTCACAGTGACCCACACAAGGTGTCCATGGCAGGGCTGCTGCTGCTGCCACTGCAGGGCCTGTTCTGGAGCTGCTCATCCCAAAGCAGCCCTGGCTCAGGGCAGCCCCTGCTCCTCCTGAGCTGCTGTTACCACCCCCCCTGCCACTGTCTGCACCAGGGCTCTGGGTCTGTCCCAGCAGAAATCCTGCAGCTGTCTGTCTGTCTGTCTGTCTGTCTGTGTTCTCTGCAGTATTAACTTCAACCAGGATGCTTCCCTCATCTGCGTCTCCAGTGACCATGGCACAGTCCACATTTTTGCTGCAGAAGACCCCAAAAGAAATAAGCAGTCAAGGTAGGGATGGAGCCATTCTGGGGGCGGGGGGTCCTTGAGCTTCAAATTGCCTTTAAAACACTGGCCCTGTCACTCAGGAGCAAAATCTCCACACTGCTGAAGGTGGAAAAATTTATCTGCTGAGCAGGCATGAAGCTGCAGATTCAGTAATCTCTGGTAATTGCCAAGTTCCTGCTGTCCCTTGCAGGGCTGTAGCATTTCAATAGAGGCTCAGCGTAGGTTTTAGTGGACCTTAGGATGAACATACGTTGTGGAATCCTTCCTGTACTAAAAATCTAAAAGCCTTCTGGCAGTTTTTGCAGTCACTTAAAGTCAGCAAAGTAGCTGTAGTGTCTCCCTCCCTGTGAGGGGAAATTACTCAGGTTATCTGATTCAGTAAAAAAAATCAAGTGAAACCTTCACCTTGTTCAGTCACTCCAGCAGCTCTGAGTCCACCCTAGTCAACACCCTACCAACCTATTAATGCCTTTTTTTTTGTTTTCTCTTTCAGTTTGGCCTCTGCCACCTTTCTCCCCAAATACTTCAGTTCCAAATGGAGTTTTTCCAAATTCCAGGTTCCCTCAGGCTCTCCGTGCATTTGTGCCTTTGGAACAGAGCCAAATGCTGTCATAGGTGAGTGCTGGAGGCATCCCCAGGGTCTGCCTTTGATCTGTGCTGCCTTGGAGGGAGGGAATGCTCTGCTGAGAGAGGGCTGTGTCCCTGTCATCCAAGAGCTCTGGCTGCTCCCACTGCCCACAGAGGCTGGCATGGGGCTGGCACAGCACGGGGCTGGCAGGGCTGGTGTCCCATGGATCCCTCCAGAACCTCTGTGAGTCTGAAGGGCAGCTGATGCTGGAGCAAAGCACAGCACCCCTGGCACAGCCCCCTGACCCTGCCTGTTTGTGTTGCAGCAATATGTGCAGATGGCAGCTACTACAAGTTCTTATTCAACCAAAAAGGGGAATGCTCAAGGGATGTGTACGCTCAGTTCCTAGAAATGACAGACGACAAGCTCTGACTGAGGGAGGGGAGTGCCCGGCTCAAAGCACTGCCTCGGCCACCCGGCCTTTGAGGGACAGATCTGAGTGTCCAGCACTGAGCCAGAGGTTCAGCACAGCTCATGGAGAAGCCTGGCTCAACATGATCACAAGCAGCTCTGAAGTAGTGGACTACATTTGTTTGTTCTCATTTCTGCAAGTATTCATCATGAAAATAAATCTCTTTGGGTTACTGTCACCAACTCAAGTTATCAAGATGTGGCTTTCAACAAGCTTGTGCCTATTGGGTTTCTCTTTAGTCTAAACTGTGACATGACTGTAGCTCCAACAAGAGTGCCTGCCACAGGGAGAGCTCTGCAGGGGCTGTCCACACCTTCAGCTGGCTTTAGGAAAAGGGATGTGAGACCAGAAGATTTTAGGCTTTGCTTTACTTCCACTGCATGGCTGGGAGCGGGGAACACTGGGTCATGCTTGCTCCTCCCTCCCCTGGCACAGCTGAGGGAACAGAGGTGACAAGTATGGAGCAAGGGACGCCTGTAGATCAAGTCCTGCTTGTCCTCTGACCTGGTGCCCAGGGCTGGGGGGTGGTGGTCCTGTGGCCCTGCCAGTGCTGCTTCAGGTGAGGGATCAGCATTGCTTGTCCAAGGTGCCCAACTCCGTGAGGCAGCTGGAGGCACCTTTGGGCAAGGGCTGCCCCAGCTCCCCTCTCCTGTGTGAGCAGCCAGGGCTGCTGTGGTTGTAGAGCTGATCCCTTCCATGATCCAACAGTCAGTACTGCTGTGACAGCTGTCAAACTGCTGCAGCTGGGAGGCTGGAGAGGCCATGGCCAGCTCAAGAACTGAACAAGGTGGCAGGAAGTTCCATGTCTGCAATGGCTTTAAACTTGCAAATTTGTCTTTTCTTTTTCCCTTTGAGCTGTCGCATACTCTTGCTGCTGGCCCAGGGACAGGTAGGTTAGACTGAACACAGACTTGTACACTCTTCCCCAAAAGTTGTTTCCCTATTTCCTGCTGACCTAAGGCACAAGCTCCTAACCCAGAACCTGAGACAGCCCCAAGTTTGGCATCTGTGGCACTGAACCCTGGGGCAGGGAGCCCTTGCTCTTCTCAAAGCTAATTTCACAGATGCTTCAGCCCTGACACTCTGTGACTTCAGTTGCAAACTCTAACTTTGACAAGTCCCTTTTAGTGTCATGTAACCTACTAAGGACTAACTCACCATGTTGATGTCAAGGTTGCATGTTGCTTTTACGCGTATTTAACCACAGGAATTGTTTTGCACACTTATTTGTAATATGTTATTTCTTTTAAATAAAAGTGACTAACTTTGCTGTATTCACTGATGGTCACAGCCATGGTTTCCATTGCTCCAGGCTGGGGGATAAACATGTGAGTCAATAGTGGTGGCTGCTGAAGGACAGGAGCTCAATCTGCTGCATTAGGAGGGGACAGGAGCACGTGAGCCACTGCCTGGGCCATGCACCTTGCTGTCTGTCCATAAACAAGCCCAACTTCCCAGTGCAAACCAGTTCTTGTTCAGCACTTACCTCACCATTCCATCCCTGCTGGGCTGGGCCAGCAGAAGGACCTGGAGCTGTCCTCTCCTGGAGAAGGATGTGATGGGAGGTGCTGCAGATGGAAATCCTCTCCTGTGCCAGTGGAGCTGCTCCTGATCCCAGCACCAGGAAACTCCTGAACTCCCCCAGCCAGCCCTGCCCCTGCTCCCACAGCTCTGCTGGGCCTCAGCTGACCCCCTGTCCCTGTTATCCTAGAGCTGACAAGCGATTATGAACACATTTCTGGGGAAGATTTAAACTCTTCTAAACGTGTCAAATTTTCCCTAAACCTCTGCTCCAACGTGGCAGCAGGAATGAAAACATCACCTGTGCAGGCAGCCAGCAGTGCTGCAGTAACCCTGAGTGCCCTGACACACCTCAGCTGTCCTGTGCTACCTGCAAATGGATGTGATTAGGTGCAGCTGTTCCACAGGGATCAAATCCAGCACAGCATTGAGTCTTCCCAGCTGCTGCTGCCTCCAGGCTGCTCTGCCAGTGCTTCAGTGCTTGGCTCCTGTGGATGGATGTACCCAGAGTCTGCACAGCTCTACAATAATTGAACAGTGCTCAGTCAGTCACCTGGTGGGAAAAGGAATGGGGGCACTGATAGACTGGTGGTGCCACATGGCCACAGGATCACCCCCAGGCACCAGGAGGGCAGGGAGCTCCCACAGGCAGAGTAAACCACGACTGGAACACAAAGTATTGCAGCAGCATCTGTTCCTGAAGCACAGGGATGCACAGGGATCAGCAGCTCCTTTTGTATGGAACAGTAACTCAACGCCTTCTCTCCCCATTTTGCCATCTCTCTTCACAGTACTGTGTCACAGTTCAGAATCCTCACAGGAAAACTAATGAGTCAGTGCACTAAATTCTGCAGCAATTCCAGGTATCTGCCAGCAGGAACTGTGGAACATGAGGATTGCTTTCAGAACCTTTAGGTAGTCACAAAAAGGAGAAAATACAGAATTAATCAGTGCAGTTGGAGATGTGAGACACGACCAGTTCTTACAGACACAGCAGCCACAAAATGCCATCAGGCTGGGGCTGGGTCACACTGCTCTGCCTGCCCTGGGGCACAGTAACAATTACAGCACTTCACTGCCTCCATGGTCAGCTGTGCTCTTCTTCTTCTTCTTCTTCCCCAAGGACTGTGTTTATTCAGACCATTCAGACCCTGCTTTCTGTTTGAGGAACAGGCTCTGCCCATTCGGCTCCAAACACCAAACCCAGCAGTTCCACATCCATCCAAGGCTTGGGGAGTTGGGTTTCTCCCCAGCTCTTGAAAGCATTGCCATGAAAACCTGACCCAGCTTCCAGCAGAGTTTTCCTGGTCCTTGAAAACATTTCCCAACTTCTGAGAAACAGAGACTGTAACCAGTGAGACAAAGGGGATCGAACACCAAACCCACATTCACGACAGAGATTCCAGAAAGTGACATCTCCTAAAATTTACTTACAGAAATAATGATCCATGTAGGGCAGACACGTTGCTGTGCCCTCCTGTGCCCCAAGCACTGGCAGGGTCCAGCCCCAGGCCCCTCCCTGCCCGTGGCTTGGCTGGAAGGGGCACCTTGGCCTGGGGGGCTGGCACAGAAGCTGCATTAACCCCAAATATACACTGATATTCCAAACACACTTGTTGAGTAATTTCAACTTAGTTAATTTGCTGAATAAAATTTAATTTTATTTAAAAAAATCTTATACACTATTATTCACCTAGCCCTAGTTGTGAACAGATTCTCACTTCTGAAAATAAACCACATTCTAGTCAATTCATTCAACACCAAATTAAATTACTAGTACTGGATTTTTTTTTCTTAAAAAAAGTATGTTAAAACTTTACTTTTTTTTATTTTTAAAACCTCTAAAGAAAACGTTGCAATTGTACAGAAATGCTTCTTTTCAGGTTATGCTTTTTTTTTAAATGCCTGTTATAAATCCAGCTTGTGTAGAGTTTTTTTTTTTCATAGTTTTTTAATGTATTATCTGCAGAGACATTGTAACAGTTCCATTGTGTGGATGAACACAAAACTTGTACACATTTCTCATATTTGGTCTTTAGGTAAATAGTTTCCGAAAGCTGCCTAAAATAACCACTCCAAACTGTTCAGTCCATCATGAAAATACAGTTTTTCCTTTCGGAGCAGGAAAGGAAATATAAATAATGCATCTTTATTACAGAACAGGACAAAAACCAGATTCCGATGGAGCCGCCTCGGGCTCCCGCTCACCTGGCTGCAGGAGGAAATAAGACGTTGTGTGAGTTGAAGACTGAACAGCAGCCTTGTTTCAATTGAATTTTGAAATGTAAAGTGGAATCTATTACCACATTAAAGTGAGAAATTACTGATACATTTTAAAATGTTCAACTGCAGAACACACACTTAAAAAAAAAAAAAAAAAAAAATTATTACCATAATCTGGTAGCCACTGTTAGAAAACCACAACAGCTACTGGTCATGGAGACCCCGAGGTCAGTGTCTGACATCAAAGTGTTACAGAGAAACGGGGCAGATTAATTTCTACTGAAGGGTGCTTAAGCTTAAAAATATCGAATATACCTCTGACAAGATAATTTTACTCTTTTTAGAAGGACTTGTGATAAAGAATTTTATCTTTCTAAATGAAGAACAGTCTGTTATCTTAAACATACACAATATTAAGCGAGACTCTTGTTTTACTTTAGACTGGAAAAATATGCCAGGGACAGTCAAAGTCAACACAAAGTAACAAACAGCAAAAGGTAGCAGAGAGAGAAACAGGTAAGTGCAGCTCTGGTCAAATCCATAGCAGTTCTTTACGTCAGTTAACGGCTCATTTACATCAGAGTTTCTAATCAGTTACATGCAAGCCCAAAGAAGCGTTTGATCACTACACATGGTAATAAAATTTGATTAAATTTATCAGGCAACTGCTAAAATATGAAAATTTGCAGATGTAATAAAGTAGCTTTATCTGAACTTGAACAGGACAGACAAAAGTAAATCATTCCATTGGTTAAAAAAACCCTACATTCAGTTTTTTACCAAACAAAATTTCACATGAAAAGTAGTTGTGTGATTCCAAAGTTTCCGGAGTAGAAATGGAGCGATTTGAAATGTCAAAGACCCCATCGTTTTGCAAAGAAATGAAAATACACCTCAAAAATTTCTAATTCCACATGTGAACAACAAAATACTGCATATCTATCAACAACTGCATGGGTGGGTGGTTCGGAAAGGCTTTAGCTGCCACGGTGTCGGAATGGCTCCTGCCTCTGTTCCCTTTAGGAATTTACAATCGTTTGAAACCAGTCACACTAAGCGCTATCATGCTGCCGTTACACTGAGATCCTCAGTCCTGGGAAAAATCTGACAGATCCTGTTCAAGCTGCAGCCCTCCCAGCACACACAGTCCGTGGGCAGGAGGGGCGGGGGCACAGCCTCTACAACAACATGGTTCTGCAGTTTGACTTGAAATTACCAAGTTTTAAGGCCACCTGTGTTGGGTTTTGTTTCAGTGCTGAAAGTTGAAGTCTGATTCACAGGGCCCCTTTCCCCACTGCGTGAGAACATGTTCCAACATTTTAGGTGTTAGATTTAAGTGTCTCCTTTTGGCACCACGGAGTTTGTTTTTGTTGGTTTTTTGTGGTTTTTTTTCTTTTTCTTTGTGTTTTTTTTTTTTTTTTTTTAAAAAAGAAAGGAAAACTCCCCTAAAGTTTCTAGTTCTGGCTGCCTTTGTCACTCACTGCCACGGGTGGGGTGTCCACGTTCACAGCTATGACTATGCTCTCTCCATCCTCTGTTTTGATCCGTTTCAGTTCCTGTTGTTCTGCCTGGTCTCCGTTCTGGCGCTTGGTGGGGAGCGAGGCCGATGCGGACGCGTGGGTCGCCAACATGTGTAAAGGACTTGCAGCAGCTGCAAAAAACAGAACACAAATTCAGCACCCTGATCCTTGTCAAATCACACCCACAATACTCAGTTAGCAAATTTTATTGTACAATAACAAACTGAGTTTCTTATGGACCCCAGAGCTGACTCACAAGGAGCACACAATGCTGCCAGGCTGCTCTGCTGAGAGCAGGATCTGAAAGCACCTGGAAACTTTAGAAAGAAACTTTACTACACATGGAAAATGGAATTTGCTCTTCATTTCTTTCTTCTCAGATGGCACAAACATTGTTTCACCAATCACACAAATGTGTGTGTGAACACAGCTGTGTGTGTCACACAGACAAACACAAATCTGTGTTTCTATAGGCCCTCACTGTTTCTATAGGCCCCCATTTCTATAAAGCTCTCACTTTAGATGCTTTGCCTGAGAATTTCCTGGTTTCTTGCTGCTTTGGGAGTTACTGTAACAAGAGCCCAGGACCTGGAGCACACCTCACTGCACACCCATCACACACAGACAACAGTGGGAAGCTACAACTTTACTCTGTGTGCAGCCACAGTCCCTGCATACCCTACACCTGCCTAAAATAACCACTCCAAACTGTTCAGTCCATCATGAAAATACAGCTTTTCCTTGGCTGCCGTGTCAGGGAATGTGTGGGAATCAGCTGAGTTTTCAGAATCCAGGAAAAAAGAGAAAAATAACTATTCCTTACTTTTAAAAATAGCTTTTCAGTGTATTTCACATGGCTCTCAGCTCTATTCACACATCCCCTCTGACACACAAAGTGCACCTCAAGTCTGACTGTGATGCTTTTGCTGCTCTTAAGCTGGAAGTGAAGTGGCAGCAGCCAGAACACTGACCTATAAATGTCAGTGATGGCAAAGGAGGAAAAAGGAAATGAAGGAGATAATTCACTCCATTAGAAAGACTTGTGAGCAGAAATGCAGGTAATGAATTGATGTAAGACAACCCTAAAAGTATTTCTGTAAACATGTGACAAATATCAGTATCAGATACTGCATAAAGCAGAACTGTCAGAACCAGCTGTGAGGGTCTGCCCGTGCTGGGAGCAAGAGGGAGTGAGGGGAATGATGACAAAGCACTGCTGCCCACCCAGCCTGCCAAGGCCCACAGGGGAATGATGGATTCAGACATGAACCACCTCAAAACCTTCCAGAATTTTGGTCTTTTCAGTACAGGTTCAATAAAATCATAATAAAAAGTAACAGTTCAAAGAGCCAACCCACAAGCAAGTTCTGGTTTTCCTGTTGGTGGCTTCCAACAAACCACCTGGAAGGAGGCATCATTTGAACAGCTCTGATTTACAGGAGCTTCTTTTAAAACTTGTTTTTATCCTGGGTTAACAAGGAGAGAGGAAGAGGTGTCACCATGAGGAGAGGAGAGGAGAGGAGAGGAGAGGAGAGGAGAGGAGAGGAGAGGAGAGGAGAGGAGAGGAGAGGAGAGGAGAGGAGAGGAGAGGAGAGGAGAGGAGAGGAGAGGAGAGGAGAGGAGAGGAGAGGAGAGGAGAGGAGAGGAGAGGAGAGGAGAGGAGAGGAGAGGAGAGGAGAGGAGAGGAGAGGAGAGGAGAGGAGAGGAGAGGAGAGGAGAGGAGAGGAGAGGAGAGGAGAGGAGAGGAGAGGAGAGGAGAGGAGAGGAGAGGAGAGGAGAGGGAGAAAGAAAGAGAGGGAGAAAGAAAGAGAGGGAGAAAGAAAGAGAGGGAGAAAGAAAGAGAGGGAGAAAGAAAGAGAGGGAGAAAGAAAGAGAGGGAGAAAGAAAGAGAGGGAGAAAGAGAGGGAGAAAGAAAGAGAGGGAGAAAGAAAGAGAGGGAGAAAGAAAGAGAGGGAGAAAGAAAGAGAGGGAGGAAGAAAGAGAGGGAGAAAGAAAGAGAGGGAGAAAGAAAGAGAGGGAGAAAGAAAGAGAGGGAGGAAGAAAGAGAGGGAGAAAGAAAGAGAGGGAGAAAGAAAGAGAGGGAGAAAGAAAGAGAGGGAGAAAGAAAGAGAGGGAGAAAGAAAGAGAGGGAGGAAGAAAGAGAGGGAGGAAGAAAGAGAGGGAGAAAGAGAAGAGAGGGAGGAAGAGAAGAGAGGAGGAGGGGCCGTACCGGCGCTGCCCTGCCCCACGGCGGCGCTCAGGGGCACGATGTGCGTTCCGTTCTGGGTGACAGCTTTGATGGGCAGCTGGTGCTGGCCCAGCGGCGCCTGTTGCACTATGGTAACTGTCTGTAAGGGGGCGGGCTGCGAGGTCTGGATGATGCGACCAGCAGCTCCTATTGCAGCATGGCTAATAGCAGGGAGAGGCTCCACTTTCACTGCAAACAGGAGAGAAAATTTGGTTTAAATTAATAAAGTGCTCATGAGCCACTTGGTTTCACTCAATCAGTCCTCAGTGGGAGCGTGTTGTTTTATTACTTGCTCCAACAGATCTGAGAAATTACAATTTGAAATCTTCAGTTTTATTAAACACTTCAAGCATTGCTCTGTAAGTATTGATGCCCCACCCCTGAATGAAGCCTGGAGCAACCCAGGACAGTGGAAAGCATCTCTGCCCACACAAGATGGACTTTAAGGTCCTTCCAAACCAAACTCTTCTATGGTTCTACAATTCTAAATTTCAAACACTGATCCCTCTGCATCAAGCGGTGCCAAAACAACCCCACAGGTTCTTTCTTACCTTTGACTTCCTTGTGGTCTCCATTCTCTTGAGGTTCTACCTTGGGCTGGGTGACCATAGCAGCTTGTGTGACCACGGCCTGTCCTGCGACAGTGTAAGTGTTTGCTGGTGCCAGCCCAGTCACGTTGGTGACTGACACAGCTGGGATCTGGTGCACAACGTGAACTGTCTGAACTACAGGCTGCTGGGAGGTTGAAGTTGTCACAGGAGTTGCAACAGTGTAGGTGACGGGTTTGATAGCTTGTGGTAGCTGCCGTTGTACAGTAATTAAAACTGGCTGGCTAGAGAGAGGTGATCCTACCAACAAAGAGGTCAAAATTAGATTGCTAATGTTCATTATTTCTTCTAAGCCAGTTGTTCTTTTCAACTTCACATTAAAACATTAAAACCTCAGAGAAATAACAAGCTCCTTCACTAATGAGCCAGAAGGTAACAGTGGACAATGAAGGTCAGGACAAATGGTTATTCCCAGCTCCAGTCTCAAGGTAAGGGCTGTGCAACACCCACACACCTTCTGGGCACCCCAGCTCTGCCCCCAAACAAAGCTGTGCTTGGCACTCATTAATCAAAGCCCTTAGCACAGACAGGAATGTGTGTGCTGCAGGTGCTGTGTGCAGCATGGCTGACTGGGAATGCTGAGCAATGCACAGAACATCTCTGCCCTCTCTAGTGCCACATCCCCACCAAGAGACTGGATGGCAAATGTGCAGCAAAGAAGGAAATTAAACAAACACATCCTTATCCCATCATGCTCTATGCTCTTTTTGTTTTAAACAGGGAATTTCTTATCTCTCTTTATCCTTTCAATTCTTTTATCCTCCCCCACTGTGGGATGGCCACAGAGGTGTGAAAGGCCTTTCCTTATTTCTCTAACACACACACAACCTTACCTTTTGGGGTTTTTTCAAGACAACTGTTACAAGACAGCACAGCCCTACACAGGACAGAGGCACAGCCTGTCCTCAGCAACAGTGACCCAAGGTTCTGGAGTAACAACAGCCCCATGTGTTCAAACAGACCCTCCCTGGCTGCTCTCCTGAGCTTCTCAAAGATCTGCTCTGAAGAGCATACTCATTTTTATATACAAAATTATATATAAATAATAATATTCATTATTATTACATTATATTATATATTATATAATATTATATTTTATTATATAAAATAATATTTTATATATAAATTTTTTATAAATATATATTTGCTTTATATAATACAAATATAATATATATTTGTAATATATTTGTTTATATATTTTATATATAAAATTTTATCTTTTTATAGTTTTCATTTATTATATTTTATTATTAATATAATATAATATAATATAATATTACATTATATTACATTATATTACATTATATTACATTATATTACATTATATTATACTATATTATACTATATTATACTATATATTATATTACATTATATTATATTACATTATATTGTATTATATTGTATTATATTACATTATATTACATTATATTACATTATATTACATTACATTACATTATATTATATTATATTACCTTACATTACATTATATTATATTATATTACATTATATTATGGTATAGTATATGATAGTATAGTATAGTATAGGATAGTATTGTATATTACATTACATTATACTATATGATAGTATATTATAGTAGAGTATATGATAGTATAGTATATATTACATTGTATTGTATTGTATTATAGTATATATTGTATTGTATTGTATTATACTATATATTTTATTTTATTTATATCCTCACTTTTGGGTGCATATGAAGCCCTGGCAGTATCGGTGGCACCCTGTGCCCCCAGCCCTCTCTCACCTGGGGCGCTCTGTGCGAATCGCGCCTCCTGGATGACGGCGAGTTTTGGCTGGATGGTGCTGGGCTCAGGCTCCATGGGGACAGGAGATCCTTCCCTGGACAGGCTCTCGGGGGTCTGCACGCCACTGGAGTGTGCAGACAACACTCCAGAGTGATTAGGAGAAGCTGGGGCACTTCTGTAGTTAGAAATGAAAGCAGCAGCTGATGTGTTTTAACTTCTGAACTGTGAAGCCCATGGCCTTCCTCTAAGGAGAGTGTGACACACTGCCCTGTGCAGCAGGGGAGGGCACAGCTACAGCCCAGAGCTCTGCATCTTTTAAAAAGCTTCTGTTAAACAGGGACAGAATTTAAAAGCAAACTCCAGGTACAGTTAAAGGAGAAGAAGTGGCTGGATGCCTTCTTAGGGAGACTCTAAATCTGTGAAACATGAACATTTCTTCTGGTGGAGAAGAACAATGAGCAAATCTGAGGCTACAGGGCAAGTAGAAAAAGATCTGCACCAGCAGAAAGGCCATAACTTTACAGAGGGAACAATTTAAACCCAGGTGTTTCCCCAGCACAAATTCTGCTCCAACATTAGCAAACTGAATACACAATTGTCATCTCTTAGGTCAATAAATAGCTGGTATCTGAGAATTTTCTTTGTAAACAGTTTTAAAATCCAGTAGATGGCAGTTAGAAATTATAATTATAATTCTGTAAAACCCATCAAAGGTACAGCAAGGCTTGCATACATGAACAATCTGATAGTTAGTTATGCAAACCAGGTTCTTTAACACTAAAACCAAGCAAGAAACACCAGCCTGGTGTATGGGGCAGCCTCCTAATGAAACACACAGAATTCAAACACTGAGTCTGGATGAAATTAAATTACTAAACTTGTGACTGTATCCAAAGCTATCAAGTCTGTAGCAGCCTGAAGATTAAACAACAGCCATAGTTCTTTTTGTTCATCTGGTTTTCCTTACCTAGAAGAGAGTGGTCCCAGAGGGGTTCTAAAGCAAGGTACTCCCCTAGGCCGCCTTTTCCTAAAAGCCTGCTCTATTAATTTGCTTTCAGAGGCAGGGTCTATCCTCCAGAATGAGCCTTTGCCTGGTTCTTCCTGGGAACGTGGTACTTTGATGAAATAACGATTCAGAGAGAGATTGTGACGTATTGAATTCTATGGAACATAAAAAAATATGTAGAATTCATATAACTTTTCCAAGTCAAAATGTGGCCTACTGCAGCAGTTTGTACTATAGGAGACTGGGGGTTCAGCTCTTTAATTCCTTCATTTAACAGCACTCAGAGCACTACCAAGCAGTGCCATAAACCTGAAAGGACTCTTGCATTTTGTAAACTCTTTCCCAACAATTAAAAACCCAGTATTCTAATTGGAAATAACAGGAATCCCATTTATTTCATTCTCTCATGAGAAACACGGTGATTGAAAGCAATGTTTAGAACACTACAGATACTTGTGCAGAATGCAGTGTTAAAAACAAAAACTAAAAATGATCAATGCTTGTACTCCACCCTTCCCCAGGTGTCCCAGCTCCTTCCAGGAGGGCCAGCAGAACACAGCATGAACTGATTCTGATCCTATGTGGTAATTCTGTTACTGTTCCACAATTCAGAAAGAAAAGCTAAATTGCACAAGCTCCAAAGGCAGCTGGAGTGTTGTGAATTCACCCACAGTCCAGTTTGTCTCAATAACAAAGCCAAAAATTTACTGTGTCAATTAAAACACCAAGTGGCAGCAGGTCCTGAACCAACTCTTCCAGATTTTTGTCACCACAGTCCCTTTCACATTCCCACATCCTCAATTTGCTGCAACATCCCCCCACTCCTCCAGCAGAGCAATGCACAGAACTGCTGACACCCTCAAGCTGCCCTATCTCTGCTTGGCTTTGCACACAGAATTTCTTTTTATTTTATTTTTTAACATAGATAAACCCCAAAATCTCTCTGAGTATTATCACTGAACAGCAAGAGACTGATGCTAAGGATTCACCCTGAAACACTTGTGAGGGAACAGAGGTAAACGGGGAAAAAACTTTATGTTAACAAAAGCTCTCAAAATTTGCAAAGCCAGTGTAAAACTTGCTCAAATATCTGAGTTCACAACCCTGATGGTAAGTTTGGAAAACTTAAAGCAGTGATGATAACCACATATGATTTCTTGAATGCAAACTGATGAAACCAGAGATGGTTTTTTCCCTGCCAAAAATGGAAACATAACTAGAAAGATGCCAAGAAAATATTTATAAATTGTATTTATTTCTCCATATGCTAGAATAAAGGAGTGGATCCAAAAATACCTGCTAAAATAATTCAGAGAGACGAGCCTTCAAATGCCCATTAAAATGAGAGCATTGTATGCTAAAGGATATAAATACCTGTTTGTTGAGGTGTGGGACTGGGACACTGGAGATGTGTTTTACTCTATGCTTTGAATGATATGTGCATATATAGCCTCAAATCTGATTTAAAACATCTTTCCTAAGTCACCTATAGCCTCAATTATGATTTAAAACATCTTTCCTAAGTCACCTGAGCTGCAATGCAACTCCTAATGTGCAGAACCTGGCAGAGCAGTGACTGAACAGCATCTGATTTTCAGCTTTTCCAATTTTCTCTGCATAGCTGCTGATTAATGGCTCCAGCACACACTGTCTGCTGTGCCTGTCACCTTGGCTTTAGGAAGCATCACAGAATCCACCCCCTGTTCTATGGCAGAGCTCTGTGTGTCTGTGTTGGGTTCATGATGCTCAAAAAGCAACATCTCCTACACAGACACTCAAGGTACTGTGAAATAGGAAGCAAAACACAAATCAACATTTTATAAACAGAGTCTTGTTGCTAAAACAACCTGACTGCAGCCAGGATACTGCACTGTTATGTGGGAAAGGGAAACAAAAGAGACTTCCCAGCCACAGCAGCCAAGCCCTTGTCTAACCAAACCCTCAGCCAGGGGCAGCTACATTCCCCTCTAACCTTGGGAGAGTGACCCAGCTTTCATTTAGGCTGTATGACAAATAAGTATGTGATTCATATTTAAAAATCCCTTCCTCTACAGGGAAGGATTGTATTCTTCAGTCTTCCACTTTGCAGCCAATGTTAACACTTCCTCACTTTTCCTGTCACCCAATCTCCCTAAATGTTACCTCTGACAATAACTGCAGAGGGAGCAGAGAGCCCAGGGTGGACAATGTGCTCCAGGTGTTCCAGGCTCCCTGAGACACCCCAAACAGCACCAAAGGCACTGAGCCTTCACATGTGCCTGGCAAGGCTCTGCCAGACTGATGTGTACCAGTTAGTCATCCTGGCAAAAGCTGAGGCTGGTCTTGTGAAAATGAAAAGAAAGCAGAAATGAATTCTGCAGAGTTGAAAGGTTTGCTACAGGAATGGACAAGTTCACAAATCAAACAGTGCATGAACCAGGGTGAGATAATGAGATAAAACACTTGTTCCTTCACCTGCTGTATGGGCAAGATCACTGTTTTCAAACAGAACTAAACTTGGAGTATTTCATATCTCAATTTTATCTCAAGATAGCAACACGGATGTTGACACAGCTGTAGGTTACAGAACATGACACCTTTCCTAGACAGCATACAGGATTCAAATCCAGTGCCAAATGCACTTTGCTTTCCCCAAAGCCTGTCTGCAACCCTACTAGGGGTTTAAAGAACACCATTCCATCAATAAAGCAGTATTTAAAATACAGACCAATGTAAATTGCCCACTTTGTTGGAAAACTTACAATCAGAGGAAAGACAACACACTCATTTGCCAAATTCTACATCTGAAGGGTTATGAGGCTTACCAACTGCCTGCTCATGACCATTTACAGCTGCCAGTATTGCTCACATGTTAAAAAAATAAAAAATATTCCAGAAATCAGAATTACCTGCCAGCCCTTGTCTGCTGTCCTGTAGTAGGGATAATTTTTAGTTATGTGCGTATAAATTCCATTTAGTGTAAGCTGCTTATCCGGGGCCATTGTAATTGCTTGGACTATTAACTGTGCATAGGAGTAGGGTGGCTTAGAGTC
The DNA here is from genome assembly GCF_027579445.1 of Ammospiza nelsoni. Classification (NCBI taxonomy): domain Eukaryota; kingdom Metazoa; phylum Chordata; class Aves; order Passeriformes; family Passerellidae; genus Ammospiza; species Ammospiza nelsoni. Next base: position 5,984,906 of record NC_080651.1, read on the forward strand.
ATCCTGCACAAAAACAACAAAAGTCTGCATCAACAAACTCTGAATAAACACACACTGATCAAAAGTCATAGAACATCATTAACTTGAATTAGGGCACTTTTGGACAACGAAAATCTTGAGGCAGAAAAGAAATTAAGAAAGCTTTGTTGTCCTGATTAGCAATTTTAGGGAAACAAATTTTGCAGCAAAGAATTTTCAATAGCTTCCAAACAGATCTGTAACTTAGACTGCACACAGACGCTCTCCCAAAGGGGACAAGGGTTAATCAATCAATCAATCAATCAATCAATCAATCTCACATCTGCTCACAAAACCCTACACATTATTTTTAAAGCCTGGCACGTTAAATTACCACTCAATGCATACACCTCAGCAAACAAAACATCCCAAGCCTTCCATTGAGTTCAGGTGTCATTTCTGGGATTGGTTTCAAGCTGTGTTTACCTTTGGGCTGTCTCCCCCTGAAGCTTCCTTGTCGTTTTCTGACTGGGAATTGTCAGCCATCAAATGTAGGTCAGATGCTATTCCACGGCTCATTTTGTACCCTGAGGAGCCTGCGCCGCGGGGGCTCGATGGGCAGGAATTTGCAGCACTGTAGAGCATAAAAAGAAGATCCTACTATTTTGTTATACAGTATATCACCACATTATGTCTCATCAAAAAGCTCTTGCTGCAGCAAAGCCACTAATAGAGCTGGGAGGCTGCAGCTAAAGGGTTGTCAGGGCTTCCATTCCAAAGCACCTTCCATGCTTTGCTAAGCCAGCCATGGAATCAGAATCACTGCAGGAAAAAACCTCACTCAGGCTTTCCTCCTCAAGAATCAGCTGATTGATCAGGCTGCAATGTATTTGTGTGAGATTTGCCACCTCAACTGCATCAGCAACCACAGATTTTCAGGCACTCATTGGAAACAACACTGGAAACTACTGCAGTAGTTTGTAGCATAGGAGACTGGGGCTTCAGCTCTTTAATTCCTTAATTTATAAGGACTGGGGGTTCAGCTCTTTAATTCCCTAATTTATAAGGACTGGGGGTTCAGCTATTTAATTCCTTAATTTACAAGGACTGGGGGTTCAGCTCTTTAATTCCCTAATTTATAAGGACTGGGGGTTCAGCTCTTTAATTCCCTAATTTATAAGGACTGGGGGTTCAGATCTTTAATTCCCTAATTTACAAGGACTGGGGGTTCAGCTCTTTAATTCCTTAATTTACAAACAAGACACATATCTTGCATGGAATTTCTGCCATAAGCTTGTGTTCAGTCTGCCCCCCCCAAGATCATCTCTCCAGTGTAGTGTTTTTGCATATTTGAGGAAATAAAGCAAGAGGTGAGGTAAAAAAATGTTGGATTCTCATTTAAATTGGAATCAGTATTATTTTAAGTGTTTACAGGCGTGTGCACATACTTACACATAGGTATGTGTATAAAAATCATAAATTTATCTATAAATGGGGTGCATCAGCACTGACTCAGCTGATTTAATGCAGTATTGGGCCAACAGAGCAGATACACTATTGGAAAGCAAGAGATGGTGCCAAACACTAAAAAGTATCTCCTAACACTTCACATTTTGCCATCCATCACAGAAAACCAGGTAAAACTGGATATAATTCCACTGGAACATCTTTCTACCACTGGTCCCCTGCCTTGCAGAGTCCACAGGAACTGCAGCTGCACAATGCCAATTTTCTTCTATGATTTTCTTTTAGCCAAGAGGAAAGAGAAAATCAGCAGGTGAGGTTCATCCCCTTCCCCAAAATAATTCTGGCAGCTCTTTTGCAAGGACACAACTCTCTGCAATCCATACTGCAGCTGATTTCAAGGCAGCCCTCAGAAATTCCAAAAAAACAGAAATCTCAATAGCTGCACCTGGCTGTGCCCCCAGAAGCAGCCTTATCTCCAAAGATAATCTTTAATCTTTGAATTTGTGGTTCAAAACATCAACAACAAATAAATCTAGACTATGTTATTTAGATCTACACACTAAAGCTTGAACAATTTTCATCTGTCAAGGTTTGTTTGTCTGCCTGGCCCCTCCAGTTTTTTGCTGCCTCCTTTTTCATGCACAGAAGGAGACAAACACTATAGATTGGACAAATTATATTTACACTGAAAGCATCAAAGCTTCACTTCCCAAGAAATCCACCCATGATTTATTACTAGTGATGTACTTACTATAAGAGAGAGATGGCAATTTTTAAATGTTGTACAGAAGAATCCCTGGTTAGAGCCCAAATGTGGAGCTAATTTATTTTTTTAGATATAGGTCACTCCTGCTCTGTGTTTCCAAGTATCAGCTGACAACATCCCTCTCCTCTGCTCACTTCAGCATATATTGACAAAGAGACACATATGGTATAATCAAAGCAAGTTTACAAGTCTTCTACAAAACAGGATGATTTGCAGAGAAACTGTCAGGCTTTGCTCTCAAAATAGACTCCAAACTGTCAGCTTTTTTATTTTTGTGTAATAAACTACTCAACAGGTGTATGAAAGCCCTGAAGAGAATTACAAAATTCATAGTGGTGATAGATGGGATAATATCTGAAATATTTGTGAGCTGCTCTGTCATTGGCAAGATGTGTTTTCCCTGAATTCTTATAAGAAAGCAAACCTGTTACACAGACAAGTCTAGGTGTCTTTTCTCTCTGCTTCCATCATTTCAGCAGATGTCATGAAACACTCCCAGACAGAGACAAGAGCTTGGCAAACATGCAAGAAGTCAATTATCCTTCCATTCCAATCTCATTAACAATCTGTACCTTTTTAAAAGCAAGCATGGACACAGGAAGTGAGAGGGGACAAAAAAGCTTTCAAAAGCATGAACATGACTGAAACAACTTTCAGGGCCTGGACATGGAAGTTTTGCTCCTGATCTTTCCAAGACTTGGAATAATTCCATCTGAAGTAATTTGTGAGGATGTGTTGTTTGTGTTTAATTGAGTTTTGTCCCAGTAACAGGTGGGACAAAGCTGCAATTACCAAAGAAGCAGCAGGGCAAGGAAAACCAAACCAAAATAAACTGCTCCTTTCCAACTTAACAAAGCCAAATCTTCTGGAGTAAGAGATCAGTCCATTTTCCACACCAATAATAACCCAAACCATTTTTCCTGATGATGAACTTCAGGACAGTGGCAAATCAGCATGTTTTAAAATGGTGTCATTTAAAATTATCTCATTTGAAGCGTTGCCATAAGCATGCAAGAGCAAAAAGCAATTTAAATTGTTGAAATGCAAGAAAAATGCCAGGTTCTTGAGCAGAATGTTACACATTGAACATGTTAATGTTCATGCAACTATGGCAGCAGAAAGGGGGTTTCTGGAGGCTGAGTTTCAGCCAAATTTTGACCTCAAAAGCAAAATCCTGAATGAGAAAGTTGTGCTGAGCTTGACTGTAGGTGGCCCTGATCCCACCTGCAGGGTTTAAATACCTGATGGTTCCTGTGGGAGAAGGGAGGGGGCTGATCAGGTGAGCCATGTTGTCTGGAATGTTTATTGTTAAGGGAGAGATCTGGGGTTGCACAGGCTTCACTGGGGACTCCGGGGCCTCCTGCTTTTCTCTCTTTTCATTGGACAGAGCTGTGAATGTTATCTTGATGTTTGTGCTGGGAAACCTGAAAGTACAGCTGAAAAATAAAAATAAACAAATATATGAGTCGCTTGTTTAGAGAATGTAAAACTTTCTGAGTAACTTGCATGTTATCACCTAAGCTCATTTAGAATTTATAATTTTTACATATATATTTCTAATTACCCACAACCATCTTCATTTTACAGATCATGCAGGGAGATCAGTGTGACCAGAAAAAGATCACAAGGAAATGCAATTCTTTCTAACAAGGGCAGTTTGTGCATTGTCTCTAAATTTCTTGAGGTTCATCCTGATCCTGCAGCAGCCCCAAAGCAGAGCTATTTTAAAAACAAAACCTCATTATTTTATGATGCCAAGGAACAGCTTCAGCAAATGAACAAGTTGGTCCATGATTAATCAGAATTAATCAGATTAATCAGCAGAATTAATCATGAACATTGGCCAATTTGAGGTCTAACCAGTTTCATAGACTGGTGTAAGAGATTTGGGTTCTTTTCTCTTAAAACACCTATTAAATTAAACATATCAATTCCAATTCTGCTCATTTACAGAGCATACTGCTGCTTTAGTACTACTAAACACCTTTTTTCAGAGCTGTATTTAAGACCCAATTTCAGTAAACTGCCTATTTTCATGTATAACCAAGGATTACCTGCCTAAATTTAATGACAAACAATAAATTAACAATGTGCAACTGTTTACAAATTTGAAAAATAAAATACAACGAATGTACCTTAGGATAATCCCTTTTTTACATCCCTGTGCACAGATTTAGAAATAAACCCAATTAAACAGGACAGGCTTGTTTCTAACTTCTCAGTAAATAAATTTGCTTAATCTTGAGCAAATAAGAAACTTAATTTTGTCTCAACAAAAGCATCTATAAAAATACAGTTTAAATAACTTTACTACCTCCTCATCCTTAAGCTGTTAGACTACACTGAGCACTAAACCCACGATGACATTTACACACCTCCCACATGATGAAAAGGACTTTCCAACAAGACTATACCCAGAAACAAACCTCACAAAATGTTGAGCTTTGGGTTTGTTTTGCTTTCAAGTGCTTCTAGGCAGATCTAGTTTTATACAAAAAGGACACAAGCACATGCTGGAACAAGGGCTAAGAAATGAGCTATGAATGCAAAATACAGACTGTAAATAAAAGTGAACATTTCTCTGGAAAAATATATTAAACATAAAAGTGATGTAAGAATTGGCAGGAACACTCAGCTGCAGAGCAGCCTTAGAAATGAACTCTCCTGTGTTTTGGCTTTCATATCTTCAAATGAATCAAAGGATGTTTATAGCACAAAGGCAGCATTTGATTTTCACTATGTCCCTTGCCACATGCACCACAGTGGTTCTTTTTCCCTACAATCCACATTCAAGGATCAGGAAAAAGAGAAAGAATTGACAGTGACCTTCCTTTTCTCTCTGTCTTACTTCTGAGTACGGACCGTGTCCGCATTTAACAGACGACCTATTTCTGAAACATGCTCAATGTACTAAATTAGGAACGGAATCTATGCCAAAAACTGCACAAGCATTTCAGCAAGGAAGTTAAATGGACCAATTTCTGGGTTGGGGTTTTTTAATATATTCAGTAACAACTCATTTCTTTGCTTTTTCCAGTAGAAAGTATTTTGTGCTTGTATCGTTTTAGTGACAATGGAAAGGGGTCTTGGTTGTTTTGGTAATAAAAATATTTTCCAAGCATTTCTTTTAAGCAGTAATAAAAACAACACAAGTGTATGCAAAGCCAGCCAAAGATTAAGAAAAAAATCCCTGTGAGAAAGTGAACAACATCTGCTTGACACAGATTTAGTCACCTTCCCTATGCATTTCATGAGGCTACTCCATACCTGCAAATTTACCTTAAATGCTTGTAAGACCAAATTTATTTCAAGTCAAGGGAATAACTGGACATGGCTTTAGGGGCTAATTCCCTGGTTAGAGTCCTTATTGCCTGGTAAAAACCACCCCAGTACACAGCACTGAGGAACTGGAGCTCTCCTGTGCCACACCAGGTGAGGATGGGGAAGAGATTAAATTAAACTTATATAAATCTCCACAGCTTCAGGAATATGGAAAGGCAGAAAAGGAACACTCAGCAGCTCCTTTGATATTCCATATTAAAAGATCTCTTTTTACCCTCCTGCAGCCCTGAAGGCATCATCTCCCTCTGGCAAACAGCACAGACAGGGGGCTCTCAAATGATCAAGGTTGGAAAAAACACCCACAAAAACATCCCCAAACATAGGGAACCAACCAGGGGACTCCAGAGGTTCTACATATGCCAAACAAACTGGGAACTGACAGACATGAAAACCCAAAGGCACCCCCAGTGCAGTTTAATTTCCATGCCTGAAAAGCCAGTGTAAGTAAGGAAATACAATATAATAATAATACTTATAAATCCCTGTCTGGTTAGAGCAATAAACACCTGAATATTATCAAAAGACCACATCTGTCAATTGATTCATATTTGCAAACAGTTTTTTTTAATGGAGGGATATTTTTATAGCTGGAATTCAGCCAAAAAGCAGAATAAAGAGTGTACACTAACCAAGAGAGTTCCTGAATAAATTGCAGCTATGCAAATGTATTATATTTACATCCAAAATCAAAGTACACAACATGTTCTAATTTGATCAGAATCAAGTTGGTTTTGGCATATTCTTTAGTTATACAACGAACTAAACAAAAACCACAGAAACACCCACAAGGAGAGACCTCATCAAACATTTATTCCTCAACAAGCTGAACTGGGTTTTACTCACTGTTCAAAAGCTTACAAAAGTTTCACAACACACTACCACAGCATGGCTTGCTGGGAAAGAAATTCATCTAGACAACCCATTTACAAAAACATCCAAAGAAATAAAGACACCAAGCATCACAGCATTTCAAACACACTACCACAGCATGGCTTGCTGGAGGAGAAACTCATCTAGACTTACAAAACCCACTTACAAAATATCCCAAAGAAATAAAGCAGTTTTGTATATTTATTGATGGCAAGTCCAGGTGAGCATCACAACAGAGCCACTCCATGACCCAGGGAACCACAGGAGGTGTCACAGCTAAAATGTAACTCATAACCTCAATTATTCTTCTTTAAATTAACAAAAAAAAAAACTCATTGTGGGTTGATTACTGGAAAACAGCAACCAAACATCACAGCATTTCACACTATTCCATAGGTAACTCATCTATATCTGCAGTTTTTAGGCAAACACAGTGATGCTGATCCAGGCAGGACCTCTATAGAGCTTAGGAACTTTGCAGGGTGCCAGAGAACTGTCTCAGGGTAAAAATGTGTAAAGCCTGGTTTTGTCACATCTGTATTTCCAATATTTTCTCCCTCCCCTCAGCAGTTCTGTCCATACTGAAGGGAAAGGCTGATGATACACTTGTAGTTCTGCCTGTGTGAAAATCCCATCTGACTGGGAAGGAGGTATTTCATCCTGTCTTCATCTGGGAAACCAAAACACAGCAGAATTCAATTTTTCCCTGTACATAAACCCTGCTGTGACACCAAGTGCTTCAGTATCTTTGAATTATTCCAGTTTAATTGCCTTCTAAGAACCAGGACCAAAATCAGACAGAAGCTGCCATGGCACTTTGATCAGCAGGTTCTTTTATCAGCACCTCCAGATTTTACATTCAAATAGATGATAAGGGCTGAGCAGTGATAACCCCTGAAGTCAGGGTGGTTACAAGTGCACAGCTCAATTCCTTCACACTGACTGTGATCCTGAACCCCTGTTAACTTCAAGATCCCCTGAGATTTAAAGAGATCTGAAAGAATAACAAGATGCCTGGTTTTGACCTCTTGTTGATTTACTGAGAGCCAAGGACAGCTTCAACTTTTCACATTAAAAAGCCAAGACTCAAAAAAGAACCCAGTCAGCAGCTGGGAGATTGCTTGTGTCAATTTTTGACTTCAAATACGTTCAAGGTGAACACAGGCAGTGTTAACTCCCCACAAAGGGAAGCAGAGGTCATTATCAACATCTGCACCACCAAACACAGTTTTCAGTTTTCTCTGACAGTACAGCAGCCTGAGATGATACTATTTCTGCTTCCTTCTGCTATTTTGATCAGTGAACTAACAAAAAAACATGGAAATTACCATACTTCTAGCTATGGTCTTCTTTCCATGGAAGGGAGATTTGAAACTAATCCATTTTCTAATTCCTCTTACCTACCTACTTGTGATCTACTTCCCAACTTTCCCCTTATTCCAGTAAAAATGACTCTCACAGCCAATTCATTTATTTATATATATGCACACTGACAATCACCTACAGTGCACACTCCCAGACACACTTCTGAAATAATTATTTTTCAAAAGTCAAGCAAAAATTGAGTTTTTACATTTTTCAGACACAACTGGAGAGAAACTGAGTTTGGAAGGGACCTCTGAAAGTGTCCAGCCCAGAGCAGGGTAACGTCCAAGTCACACCAGCTTGCTCAGAGCCTTGTCTCTCCAAATTTTGAAGCCTTCCAAATATAGAATTGGGCAACTCATTTCTTCTAATTACACCCTCAAGCAGTGAATAGTTTCTCATTTGTACAGATACAAATCCTTCACTGCAACTTCTGCAGCTGCTTGTGCCCAAAGTGTGAGGCACGGCCTGGCCTCAGGCTTTCCACAGTCACTCCTCAGGCAGGGGAGGGCTGCACCAAGACCCACCCTTGGGCTTCTCCAGGAAAAATAAAATTAAATTAAATCAAATTCAGGTCCTTTAGGCTCTGCCCTGAGCATTCCAGCAGCAAGTCCATTCAAGCAAGTGTCCACAGGAACGTGATGCTTGGAAATTACAATTTGATTGACTTCCTGCTAATGGGGAAATTTCAATTTGAAAGCACAAGGACCCCAATTTCATCTCTTCTCCATTTGCTGCTTCATTTATTATTGATTCCATCACAATGGATTAATAGGATATTAACTATAAATTAAACAATATGTGGCTGTGGTTTTTAACTGGTTTTTAAATAAACAAGACTTAAAAGATGAGTCTTAACAAGTACAACTAGAAATACCATGGAAGTGAAAAAAGCTCAACAAGTTGAAGTATGATTAAATATTTCAGTGTCTGAATTTTCTACCAATAGGTTTCTGACTGCTCAACACCAAGAGCAGGCATACTGAATTATTCACATCCAGAATTTATTTTTAAGACTTTGGGCTGTTTTTAATTGAACTGAAGTCAATACCACACTCCATTTCTGGAATAGAGTCATCACCTTTAGAGTTAAAAGAATCAACAAACCCAAAACTTATTAAGAAGACAAATTGAACTGAATTGCTGTTTTTATTTCAAGATAATCAAAAAGTACCCAACAGTTTAAAGTCTGGGCTTCCAAGCTAACAACAACTGTGATAAATGAATCCATCCAAACAGTCATATATTGAGTAGCCACCTGAAAATTCCCAGCACTAAATGATTATTAATAAAGCACAGGTTATTAAGAAAATACCACACAATTTTTAACAGTAGGCATTGTCTTGACTCTTCAAACAGAAAAAAACTGTTCAGATACTTGTTTTACAAAGTCTTTTCTAGGATTACATTAAAAACTGCTATGGTAACACTTTGCCATCACTAAGAGTATAGGAAAAATTATCACAGATAAACTGAAAAAGAGTGATCCAGTATAAAATTAGATTATAATTATTTTCTTATAATACTAAATAGGGTTAACTTTCTCAATGGATAATTTGCTCATGCAGGTGCTTGTTCACCTTACATGAGGGGCCACCTTGTGCTCCTGTCAGAGATTTTAGCTTTAAGGTGGCATTTGTAAACCTTTCTCCATTGTTGGCAATGGGAGTATCTGATTTTCCCCATTGATGGAGGAGTGGTGATGAAAAAAAATTTATTTATATTAATGGAACACAAAGCCCAGCTCCTCTAGCAGATTTTTAGAAAGGACATTTTTGATGCCCTCCTGCTTGCAGCTGACCACAGCCTGTGAGAAACCACACCAGCCAGAACATGGCAGCACTTCCCACAGGGCCATGTCCACATCCATTGTGGTGGGATGGATTCCTCCTCCTCCTCCTCCTCCCTGCTTTGAAACCAAGTCCTGATGTGGCTGATTCACCATAAATTTACATTCAATTATGCTTGGCCATTACCAAGCAGGACACTTCTAGAGGTTACCCAAAAAGCAACTGCCCTTCCAAGAGTGGCAGTTTTATCTCTGGGGACTGAATCTGAGCTCACAGTGTTCCCCTTAATTCCCTGTATCCTTTGCAATTGATTTCTGGGGCCCAAAAATCAATCTTTGCACAGCACATCCTCCACACACACACTGGGAGGGCTCAAGGCACGCTCGACCTCTAATGCCACAAGGAACAAAACACTGGCAGGTTTTTAAACCAGCCATTAGAATTTTTATTCTGAGCACTGGGCATTCTCTTCACAAGGATTTGGGTATTTTTTCAGGTGTGTCATCGCTGTCTACACAGTGTCACCCAACAGGGTGGAAAACACCCTAAAGAGCAAGATCACTGATCCATCTATCTCTATTTTCTGATCTCTTAAATCCAAAAGCAAAGATCTATGCAGTATCAGAAGCAATGAAATATTGCTGTGGCCTCATGTTAATTCAAGTTGGCCAATAAAACACTTGTAGCAAATCGTAAGCAAAGGCTGGAAATACAATCTAGCTATAAATTACTGGCTCTCCCATGGGAAACCTCAGTTACAGACTTCCCTGCTCATGGTTTAGCAAGTGCTTCAGAAGTATGTAAAGCTGTTGGTTGATATTCCTCACAGGAACAGTGCTGACCTGCCTCAGAAGGGTCTGGAACAAACCTGCCTGCGTCAGAAAATGATCCTATGACAGCAGAATATCGATGACGACAAGAGGAACATTCCTGAAGCACCAGCAGCAAACACAAATGGAGTAATGAACACATGACAGCATCTGAAATGGTGCTCAGCTCGTTCCCACTCACAGAGCTGACATCATGAGAAACTGGCATTTTTAACCCTGTACTCACAGCAGTTTCTCTGAGGCTATTTGAGAGTTTAGACTGAAATGAGTGTGCTGAAGTTGTTCCACTACAGCAAATTTTGCTGCACACGTAAAGGATTCTATTAACAACTTGGAACTGATCTCACTCCTCCCCTGCATTATTACAGAAAAGGGTGCTCACAGTATAGCACAGATTTTCAAAGGTTCTTCTTTCAGCAGCCAGGATCTCTTTTCTTTCCACACCAACCACACAACACTGGTACTGATCAGCAGCAAAAATATTTAGGCTATCTTACAATCATGGCAACTGTGCTGTGGTTAATTAAAACTACCTATCTCAAAATCACAAATTTCCACTGCATTCTCCTTTTTTCTTAAAGGGCAAAATATTGAAACCAGCAAGAAGAAATTAAAAAAAAAAAAAAAAAAAAAAGCCAGAAACCCAAACAAAACCTAGAGAATTTCAATGCAGGAGCCCTGCACAGGCTGCAGGACTGAGAAAGCTCTTGGCCTGCAGGCAGGAGTGTAGGCAGCAGTTACTGTAGAAACCGAGCTCTTCCCTGCTTTTCTCTGAGCAAAAGAAAGACACAAAAGAGCTGGAAAACAGCGATCGATGGGAAGCAGCTTATAAAGCTGCTTGTCACATCTGCTGCAGGAAAACCAGACACTAATTCATTAAAACTGCTCATGTAATGCCTCTGGAATTTGAGGCTCCCCAGCCTGTGAATACAAAAGAAACTCCGCCTATGGAAACACTGCATTTTCGGGTGTTTAGCATCTCTGTACACAAAAGCCTTCTGCAGAGCCAGGTTGTGTGGTCTCAATCTCTACATTTCCTACTAAACTACAAAAACAATTTAAAATTTGTCCAAAAGCTGGAGTGCCTCTACCTTTGCCAAATTGCAAACAGTCCCAACAAAGCCCACATACATCACTCTATAACACAACAGCTTCCTGCTTAAAAACACAAACAAAACCCTTGCAATAGGAAAACAGAAATCAATTATCATTTTTTCTTCCTCCCAGATAACTGCATTTAACCATAAATATGCAGGTTCCAACTTTCTCTGTCACAGTAAATACCATTCCAAAACTTCTTATAAGCACAGCTGAACCAAAGCTGCCAAACCAAACCCACCCCATCCTTTACCACCAAGATGTGCCTGGCACCTCAGTCTCAGTCACTGGGTACTCGTGGGGGTGCAAAAGTTCATATGGAAACACCGAGGTTCTAATAACATCAATCAGTGTTAAATAAAAGCTATCAGCAAAGCAAACCAAACTGCTGGGAGCCAAACAGACAGTTCCTGGCATCTCACATTGCTCACAATTAAAGCAGTAGGAGGAGTACAGTGAACAAGTGCTGTCATGATGTGTTTTGACGCAAGCATAATCATAAAAAAAGCACTTGTGACTCAGATGTTACTTTAGTAACAAAAGCCTTCATTTATTACCTCATCACAGACCTGCATTCCATTGCAAAATTGTGCCCAAACCTCCTCACCAAGAGAGCAGCTACCCACTGAAGCTGGGCTGCACAATGATTATTCCCCATTCAAGGAAGCAAAGTTTATTTTAGATGGGCTCTTCAAGGCAGAACTCTGCTCCAAGAGCAGCACAAGCCTTTATTTGACACAGAAATCCATGACTAACTCAGGCCATTGAAGAATGACAAAAACTGCTTCCTACCAACTCGAACTTTGAGCAGACAGCAGTGTTTCATTTCCCCCCTAAATCTGCCTGTCTGCTCAAAGAACAGGCTTTTTTCAACCTCCTCTCACACAGCTATGGGCATTAATTAAATTTCACACTTGCTTACCTAAAGATGTCTGATGGTCAAGAGCCATTCCATATTTGCTTCACTGTGGTGATACTGCTGGGCTGGGAATCTTAACAGAAATCAAGATTTTTGTATTATATTCTGAGACTTTTTTAATAAACCAAGCATGTTCTCCAGAATGTTTGTTCTAACAACTTTCCAATTTTCCTTCTATTTGTAAATTCCTAAAACTTTTCTCCTGAATGTGCAGACCCTCTAGAAATGTTCTATACACTGACTGGTCCACAGTGTGACATAAATTTCAGTTCCTTTGTCACTTGTGTGGATGCTCAAGAACCAATCAAGATGCCAAAAAGTCTGAAAAGCCACAAAGTAAAGAAACTAATCTACAACAAGCATGTTGTTATTGGAAAATATCCTTCAAGAAGCACTCCTCCTCCTCCTGAGCTGTTCTGAGACTATGCCAAGTTCTCAATTTGTCCCGTGTAAGGGGCAGCAGGAAAAGAACAGAAGGATAAAAGCAAATAAAAACAACAGACATGATTTAACCAGTCAGAGTCATGCAAGTAGAAATCTGTCCAGGAATTAAAAAAAAATAAACTCAATAAAAGTTTTCATGAGAAAACTATATTACACAAGACAACACTCCCAATATGCAACTGTTCTAACCCTTCTCTTTGAAAGCCTGAGATTTGAATTTTGAACTAAAGTAGAAAGATAACCTTCCAAAACTAATTTCTGTGCTACTTTTGAGGTCTTAACTATTACTAAGGCACTGCTGTCCCTTTCATTAGGAAACACTGACATGGTGCACACAGGTCAGCTCAGCAGATCCACTGGGTTTGAACTCTGGGACAAACCAAAGTTTAGGTAAAACAGCACCAACAGCCTTCAAAAAAAGGGAGCAGGAAGGGAGTTAGAGAGTTCACTCTGCACATCAAATAATCCCCTTCAAACCCAAGGGATTGGTTTTAAAAGACAAGGCAAAGCTCTTCCCTGATAAAAACTGCTGGAAAAGAGCACTGAAATTTCATCATCTGCCTGCCCATGAAGTATTATTCCCATTTCCAAAAACAGATTAAATGGATTTGTGACTTGGCCAAGCTGTTTTGGCAAGTGTGCAGCAGAGTTGGGAACAGAACATATTTTTCCCAACACCCAATCTTTGTTTAAACCATTGGATCATCCCCCAATTCTTCCTTTTTCTACAACCACTTTAAGAGGCAAAGCATCAGGTGAGAGACATGTCTTCAGGAGCAGGGAGATGAGTTCATTAAATGAGACTGAAGTGCCTCGATCAGAGTTTGTTGCACAAGAGGAGCTGTTTAAGGAGCACAGAAATAGTGGCTGTGAAGTAACACACACACACAAATATCTTAAGCCATATTCTCTCAAAGAGAGCTAAAGGAACTTTCATTTCATCAGTACTTTACTATTAGACCATGAAAACTGCTTATTAAAGGCATACATTCTAATTAAAATCTGTACAGTTAAATACTGAAGGGTTTGAGGATGCTCAACAACACAAACCTCATTTCCTAAAGCAAGAGTTTTCCCCCCTTATTGAACAGAAGAAAATTAAGGCAATATTTCAACTAATTTAAAAAATAAAGAAGAAAAAGCTAAAATTTCTATCTTAATACTGAAAAGTATGTGGAGGGAAAGGATTCCTCATTTTTGCTTTCCTTTAGTACCAAGAAATTCCTCATTCCAGGTGACAAACAGCTGCCAGGTTCTGTGCAGAACCACCCAAAACCATCCCCACACCTGGAGGTGTTCAACAGCAAGGGCACATCCTAACCTTGGGGACACTCAAGGACACACTTTCATTTGGTTTATTTGTGTTTTATCTACTGTTTTTAATTAACCATACAGCCCCTTTTTCTCCTCTTTTTTTTTTTTTTTTTTTTTTTTTTTTTTTTTTTTTTTTTTTTTTTTGCAATACCAAACAGTTTCAGTGATAAAAGCACTATTTTCACTTTTTATTTCTAGTCCTGTGTAAATCAAGGACATTGCTGTATTGTTCAGCCTGGGCTGAATTCCTGCAGCCAGGGTGGGAATCCACAATGACCAGATCAATCCCACACAACAAAGAACAAGGATGGAGGGTGATGACAAAAGCATCTCCTTAGGTTGGGTGAACCAAACCCAATCTGACTTTTCTGAGAATAAACCAACCAAACTAACCATGTCTTGAGAGCAGCTTCTTTTGGTTTAGCTTCAAATTCCAACCTTTTAATTTTTTCTTTTTTTCTTTATTTTATTTTTTTTAATTTAGCTCTTCCTGACCTTTGATTTTTCTAAAACCAGAATATCTAAAATTAAAAAATGGTCCTGGTACATAATACATTGTTTCACTGTGTTTTAAACTCTGGTCATTCTGCCAGAGCCAAAGCAACTTTGTAGGCAATAATTGACACAGTATCAGTTAAAGACTTCCAGAATAAAAATGAATATTAAGCTGACTCTTCCTTGCAGCACACAAATTGATGTAGTTAAGTTTATAAAATGATTGAAATGCTGAAAAAATTGAGCTGCAATCAGCTCCAGGAAGGTTCTTGGGCAGAGGAAGATCGTGCCAAACTGCTCAAACAATTCAACTTTGCTGGATGAGCAGAGATATAGATAAAGCAAGGGGTCTGACTTTCACCCTCCCTGGAAAATCAAGTGACATTAAATCAGGAATCTCCAGTTTATCCACTGAGCATCTTCCCTCAATGGGACTGTCAAAACAGTCACATAACAAAAAATCCTCCAAATTATCAATTATCACCTCCCCACACACCTGTAAGCTGCATCTTCCCTCCAGCAGAACACCATTGGCTGTTAAAATTACATTTTTGTCATGCACAAATATTGATTGCTACAAATTCATAATTTTTTGGTAGTGAAATCCCAACCCAGGATTGGATATTTAACAATTTCAGCAGTCCAGGATTACTCCAAAATTCCCCTGCACAATCTCCTTGTCTGGCAAAGCTGAAGGGATGCAAATGAGCTCAGTGCATATGCTGCTGCACAAAAAGAACTGCAAACACCAATTTCCACAGCACTTCAATTAACATGTTTCCATTTACACTTAAGAACCAACTGATATTTGAAAGATGTGCTGTGGTGAAATGAAATGTTAATCTCTAGTTAGAGAAAATGTTTCCTATTTTTCTACATGTGTACAGCATTATATTACAGTTCTGTCAATAATGATAAAAAACTTCAATCCTGAGAATATATATATTTTTAATCCCTATGTCAGTATAGGAAGCACCACAAAAAAGTGGCATTTCCCATAATAACCAAGGTAACCCCAAAATTAAATTTACCATAAATACTGAAGTAAATAGTAGCAAATAGTTCTACAGATGTGGAGTAAATTTCCCTTGTTTTTAACTCATACATCTAATTATTTTTTAATCTTAGTGTCTAGGGTGACCAAGACACTTAGAAATACCCATGTGCAAAAGTAAAAGAGCAATATTCTAAATCCTATTAAGGAAAAGCAAAGCAAAAATAGAGATAATAATTAAAATATGAATCCAAGAGACATTTCAACAATTCTGGAGGGCATGGCCATGACACTACCCAACATTTTAATAATATGCACACTTTCCCAGCATACAACAATATGCAGGCTTTAAGTCTGAAAAGCTAAAAACTAAGATAACAGATACCTTTGATGATTAAAACCAGTCTGTACAAACCTGCAATTTTTCAACATTTTCCCTTCTCAAAATAAGAAATCATCAGGATTTTTGCTCATTAAATGTTAACTTTAATGCACAAGTTTGTTTGTTATGTTTTTAGAGAGTCAAAAAGATGCATTGGTTATTTTTAAACTATCACTCCTTTAATCATCACTAGGAATAACACCAGGAAGACTTTATGAGCAGTAATTATAAATTTATATATTTCACTCAGTTTTGCTCACTCTCCTGAGAAAACACCACTCAGTTTAAATGGAAGTGCCAGAATTAGTGGCTTTCCCCCAAGAAGTGCAAAGCTAACAAGACTTGACACCTTCACCTCATACAGAGAGCTTGAAAGACAACAAGAAACCTTGAATTCTTCATCACCCTTAGAAAACAAACACAAAGCTGAACAGAAACTGCTTATCAAATATCTGTGTTTGAAGATCCATCTGTGGTAAAGAGCAAAATGAGAACCATCAACCACACAAATAGTTTGGACCTACTAAATATAGCAGCAGCACAGCTTTGTTGTTTTTCCAGTCCAACTCCACTGTCCACAGTGGTCTCCTTTGTTTTTCCTGCTCCAGGGTTTGTGGCTCCAGGGTTTGTGACTGTGAATCCATGAGCAGGAGCACTGAGGATCTCTCCTGCCTGGGGAGGACATGGCCAGGAGCACTCTGCTGTCAAAGCCCTCAGTGATACCAACCAAACCAGCACCAGTGACCCAGCAAAACCAGGTTTTATAGGAAAATATCCTTTGGGGTTAGAGTGAGGACCTGCCCACAAGGGATCCAGGGGTGCCAGACACACATAAGGAGTGGTCCAGGCTCACCTGGAGAAAAGGAGGCTCAGGGGGGACCTGCAGCCAGCTGAGGTCAGGCTCTGCTCCCAGAGAATGAGGGACAGGACAAGAGGAAATGGCCCCAAGTTGTGCCAGGGAGCTTTAGGGTGGATATGAGGAAAAATATCTTCACAGGAAGGGTGGTCAGTGCCTGCCCAGGGCAGAGGCAGACCCTGCATACAGGATCAGAGCAAGACCTTCCACAAGGAGACAACTTTCACACTGCTCCCTGTTTGCCATCTTCATCCATGATGTGGTCAAGGGGACTGAGGCCACCCTCAGACATTTTGCTGGGTGGAAATGCTGCTCTGCTGGAGGCCAGGAAGGTTCTGCAGAGAGATCTGCACAGGCTGGACCATGGGCTGAGACCAGTGGTGGTGAGGTTTAACCACACCAAGGGCTGGGTGCTGCACTTGGGTCACAACAGCCACTGGGGCAGAGTGGCTGGAAAGCTCCTGGGGGTAAACAAGAGCTGAACATCAGCCCAAGGAGCCAAGAAAGCCCATGGAACATGGCCTGCACCAGCCACGGTGGCCACAGGAGCAGGGCAGTCCTGTCCCCTGTGCTGGGCACACCTCAAATCTTGTGAGCAGTTTTGGGCTTCTCACTACAAAAAAGCCATTGTGGGGGTGCCACATGTGCAGGGAACGGAGCTGAGGAAGGGCTGGAGCACCAAGAGCAGCTGAGGGAGCTCTGGGGTGAGGAAAGGGGGACCTGCAGCCAGGTGGGGGTCAGGCTCTGTCCCCAGGGAACAAAGGACAGGACAAGTAGAAATGGCCTCAAGCTGTGCCATGGGAGGTTTAAGTTGGACATGAGGAAAAATTTCTCCACAGAAAGGGTGGTCAGTGCCCAGCACAGGCTGCTGAGGGCAGTGGTGGAGTCTCCATCCCTGGAGAGATTTAAATAACATGTGGTTGTGGCACTTGGGGACATGGGTTAGTGCTGACCTTGGCAGTGCTGGGTCAATGGTTGGACTCAATGACCTTGAAGATCATTTCCAACTAAAAAAATTCTATGATTCTATGAAATGCTATTAAAACCATGGTATCAACCTTTTATTAGTATCTTCCCATCTGGTAATGGAAAAAGTTGCACTCCTGACTTGACAGAAAACTAATCCCAAGCCTCTCCCCTTCCCTTCCCAGGGATTGTTTTTCAGGCCCACCAGTAAATTAATCTGGCTTGAGCACACAGCATGAACAGCAGAGCTCTCACACAGGACAGGACAGGGCAAGGCAGGACAGT
Organism: Ammospiza nelsoni; assembly: GCF_027579445.1. NCBI lineage: Eukaryota > Metazoa > Chordata > Aves > Passeriformes > Passerellidae > Ammospiza > Ammospiza nelsoni. The sequence continues at coordinate 6,003,047 of NC_080651.1, forward strand.
TCTCAGCTCTGACTCCCAAGGAGTTTGTTTTAACTAACCTAGAAACCCAAGGGTTAGTTACAGTCCATCTGCAGGGCCTGAATTTTATTGAAAATTATGGTTAAAACAAGGAGAAAATGCAATTTTAACGAACCTGTGCTACTGCAGAGATCTAATGTGAATGTTAAAAAAAGGCTTCTAAAAACAGGAACATAAAAATAATACTTTAAATTACTGCAAATCCTTCAAAAATCAAGTTTACCAGCATATTAAAACGAGAAGCAAAGTCTTGTGTAACAGTGTAAGCTTTAACTCAATGCACTTGCAGGAGAAAACTGAATTTAAAAGAATAATCTATATAAAGAAGTATGCAATGCTAAGCCTGTTACCTACAGTGCACACAAATAACTACGAGATGATTCATTCTGAAAAGCTCACCAAGTCCAATTAATTTTGTGTCAAGCCTGATCCCATCCAAGAGGTAACACTCCCTAAAATGTTATGAAACACACAGCAAAGATGCAGAATATTTGTATGTACATTAAAGTTTTATCTACTGTTGCTCTCCAGAGCTCCCAGCCCATCAGGCTGGCTTGGTGCTCACTCATTTTGTACCAGAATCCACGGCACAGAGCTGCTACAAATGAAGAGTCACAAGCAGTCTGGGAACTTGAGCTGTCATCAAAAATCAGTTTAAAATCAGAAAAGGCCTATGGAGTGTCTGCTTCACATCATTTATCTAACCAAAGATGACAGGGGATGAGGGAAAAACCTTGCCATTTCACAGATGTGAAACATAACAGTGAAAAATTGACACAGAGAAGAGGTATCACAGCTAACTAATGAATATAGACCAAGTCCCAAAAGATTAAGTGTAAGGTCATTTTATCTCTCAATTACAAGTTGAAAATAATCAGACTGGCCTCCACAGTTTCAATGGCATTACCTGGGATGGCATCCTAAGAAAATGAGCACAAACAAAATAGGGGTGGGGGTGGTGGAGAGAATTTTAGAAATACAGAATCAACAGCAAGAGTAGAAAAGATTTTAAAAAAAGAAAGAAAAAAAGTAAAAAGGAAACAAAAGGCTTAGTGCTTGATACTGACAGAGGGGAGAAAACCTCAGAAATAAACAGCTTGTAACAAAAAGTAAATAATTCATGGCCCAGGCTGATGGGGGCATGTGCTGGTCATATGTTCAGTGTGTGTTACTGGCACCAGGCCCCAGCATGTTCCATGTTGTAATGGCTCAAACATCCCCAGCTGAATGTGCTGCCTTCAGGGACGACATGATCTGGGCAGCCCTGACGAAACACACACCACTGCACACAGCTCAGGCTAATTTTGGCTCCCAGGTTATTTCTCCATACTCCAAACAATGCTTTGCTTGGCACTAACTCACTTCAGGGCTTATATTAAATATAACCAGTGGTAGTGTGAAGCAACCTTTAGAAGCAGCAGGCTCAGTTTATCTAAGATTACATAAAATGACTTCTGGAGTGTCTGTGGCTGCTGGAGGCCACTCTGTGCACATTTAAAGTGCTCAGCAGCTCTGAGGCTGTGCACAGCTCCTCTGTGCACCCAGCACCTCAAACACAGCAATGCCACATGGCCCAGGTGACAGTGAAAGGCAATGATGATTTTTAAGACTCCAAAGCATGGTGGGAGGGAAAAAACCTGATTCAGATGGAATTCCAATAGGTGACTTCAAACACCTGCCAGCTCTGCTTCCCCACTCCTGTCACAATGCTGCTTCTGCTGCTGCCACAGCATCCTTTGGGGCAGGATCACCCCCTCTGCTGCCCAAATCAGCCCCTTCTGCACCCAATATTCACTTCCTCTTTAATACCTACCATGTAGTATTTTCCCTTTAAATACCCCACAGTGATTGCTCTTTCTTTTGTATTTTTGTATTAAATCATTACCTGCACAAGTCAAATCCTGTCTCCTTTTAGAACATCTTTAAGAGGGTTATTCTAATGGCTTAAAGATGGTGTGAACCATCACAAGTATCTAAGGACCTTTCGGATTTAAAAATAAAAGTCTCCCTCATTCAGCAAAGAACTTGCTAAGTCCAGCTCATTTCTGTGTCAGACACTGCCAATATGTTCTCAGTCAGCAATTTATTTACCACAAAACATCCCTAGGAAAACACAGGGCAGTTGTACGTATTCCCTTCTTTCCATCTCCTGGGGAAAGCTGGAACAAGCAGCGCCCATAAAAACAGAACAGTCACAAGAAGGACAGAAGTGTGCTGGTGAAACACACAGAGCTTGTTTCCCTCAGCAGAGCCCAGGGATGTCCCAGCTGAAGGGTAATGTCACTGCAACAGGCTCCCAAACCCCCTGGGCCTTACAATCAACTGAGAGTAATTAACCCTAAACTACTTAGACCTTCCAGATAAAGAATTGTAATGGAAGAACAAGAAAACCACCAAATGCTGTAATATCAAAGGTTATTGCAAAAAGAACAAGTTGCAGAAACCAGAGTTTCCTTGGGGATGATGCACACCAACAGCTTTCAGTAAAAGAATGGAATCAGAGTGTGATTATGATGAGAATTACCAAAACCACACCCTGCCTCCCAAACCAGGAGACCCAGATCACACATTCCTACACTGCCATCTCCCAGCTTCATTTCCACAACAGCAGGATTTTTCTTTTTTCATTTCAAAAGCTGTGGAAAAGCCTGACTTTTACAACCAGCATTTTTGATTAAACCACCTTACTCAGTTTTCTTCTCCCTGTAAAGTCACACTCTCCCACACTCTGGTTATTTTGTATTCCATGTAACCAAGCTTTCCAGCTCTTCAGATGAAGCTCAATTATTTTATGGCACACTTTTCAGCAACACTGCAGCTAACTCAAAGAACACACACAGACAAATACAAATAATCTTTCCTTCAGCTACTATTAAACCAAAATAACTTAAAAACACTATCCATAAACTTAAAACTTCTACAGATTTTTATTTTATCCTTCTGGCTGAGGGTTGAATTATTTATATTCAGAAGCTTCTTTGACTCTTTTGCAAGGCCTGCATGCTTTTTTGCTTTAAAGGCTTCAAACCACCCAGTTTGCTGATAGCCCTGATAAGAGTGAACAACCTCACGTAAGAATCCTGAGTACTTACTAGTCCACAGCAGACCAAACTTATTTATAGCTAAGTAGCAAGCTGGGGTTAGTGATCTCTTCCAGGCTCAACAATCTTCCAACCTCAGAATAACCACCCCATAAAACAAGCAGGGCTATTTCACTACTGACAGCAAAGTCAACATCTGTGTACAAGGGTGTGCTGGCACTGAGTGCTCTGGCTGCCTGCACTGCAGGAGACAGCAAAAGCCATTCACAACAGGCCAAAATTCATGAAGGAACTTTCAAATCTTCATCAGGAGTTGCTTTGAATTTACCTTGTGTGTTTAAACACGGAAAGGTGGAAGGATCTGAGCTCTCCTCCCAGCTGTGAATGAGGTTTTTAATTTTATCTTCTGAATGTTTAACAATTAGTGTCAATTTTTTCTGAGGTAATATTCCCGATATACTGTGATGTATTTAAGGAAAAATTACTATATAAGAAAACAGTATCTTAGGCTACAAAAAATCTCAAAAAAGAAAACAAAGGAAAAAATAAAGAAAACAGAATATTTTTTAAAGTTCTAACAGACTTCTGGCAGAATCTCAGTTCCAATGACGTTTTGTTACAGAAAGGGTGAATATTCATAGACTAGTTGCATTTCTCAGCTTTATGGGCTGACCAATACCAGGAAAAGGTTTTAAAAACAAAGGCTTGAATTTCAATTTAAGAGGATAAACAAACAACTGAAGTTCTCCTGTGGTTTTTACCTATTGCATCTCTTTCCTGTGCCCGTCACGTGGACATTTTAACTGAAACACTGTGGTTTCCAGGTCCTAAATGTCTGTGTTAATTATCAATATCTAGAAAGCTGAATAATTCTGTACCCAACCACAAACTGTAGAGCCCACCCTACACTGAGACATCAGCCCTGCATTCATTTCAGAACCTGCATTCCCAGCACAGGGGAACCACCTCAAACTGCTGCATTTGCTCTTCCACCCTGGTGCAGCTGCAGAAGTGCTGCCAGGATCTTGGTGGTGTCATTGAGAGTAGGGCTGCATGAGAATGCATTTCATCATTCTATGAGAATCTTACCACCCAATCTAGTCATTTTAATAAAGTTCAGAATGATTGCATCCTCTCCAAAGCAGGATTTTCATAGCATTTGAACACAAAGTCAGTGTTTGCCTTGCAGCCCCTAATGCTACTCAAGGCAAAAATGTTCAGTAATATGAAAGGGCAGAGAGGACCAAACCACCAAGCCCCTCTACCTAACAAAAAAACCTCCTGGGTCACACCACACAAGTGCTTTGGCTGGTTTCTCCAAAATAAGTGTACTGAGTGCTGATCATGCCAGGGAGATCAGACAGAAACACCTCCAGACCCTTATCTGAGCCTAACCCAGGCACACCCAGCACATCCCCACACCCAAGGAAAGAAAACAACTCACTTCCTTGAACACCTCTTTGCCTAATGCATTATTTACTGCTTTCATCTGTGCAAGTGATAAACAGGGCTTTGACTGATGATCATTTAAGGAACTCACTCCTACCAACCTCTGTCAGCATCCAAGCCCCCCAAACACTGCACAGAGAGGAAGGCTGGTATTTGTTACCATCTGCTCCTCCTGCAAGGATGTTTTTCCTGAAATGCTGCACCTCCGCATCCCTGGGAGGGCTCAGAGTGAAGGTGAGCTGTCAGTTCCATCAGGGCAGGAATCCCATGCACAGATACTTCCAAGCCTCCTACCCCAGTAGTTTGGATCAACTCCACTGAATTATTATGATTTTCCCTTTGATGGCACTCTGGATTTGCTGTCCTGCATTTGAAGCAAAAGCTCTCTCCAAATCACACCTTTGTTTGAGATGTTTCTATGAACTATCAAGCTGAGGCCCTCAAAAGACACCACAGGAAAACCAAATCACATGGGAGCTACCTGAATTGTCAACTTCAGCACATTTATGTATTTCCTGAGAAAGCACCATCCCATACATGTAGCCCCTGCCATGAAGACATGTAAAAGTCAGTCAAGTTTTTACAATTATCTTCAAAATAATGCTTTCCTTTCAGGCAGTCCACACAGAATGCTGCACAAACTCCAATCACTCACCTGCCTGCCTTACAGGTAGAGAAGTCTTGGAGATAAAAGGGCTTTTTTTGGGACCCACACACACTACAAACAAAAACCACACATAAAATGTTTTAAAATACACTTTACCTGCACTGTATCCTTTATGTGCAACTTTCCCTAGAGCTTATAACTCCACTACTGCACAATACACCAGCAACTGGACTGGTGACCAGTGGAGCAAAGCCTGGATTTAGGCAGGAGCCAGGCTGATTCAATACATGGAATGCAGAGCACACATTAACTCTGTCCCCTGCTATGAGATGATCCACAGCCAAGGAACCCATACCCCCTTTTTCTTCATGTTTTCTCTGTGTGTTCACTTTTACAGAGAGATAAAAACAGAGAGCCAGGAAGCACAGATTAACCAAAGGTATGATACCATCAATTATGTCAGCATCCTGTCTACTTAAGGTTAACCTTTTAATTTTTTTTTTTAATTTAACATACTCCTTTACCAAAAGGCATGCTGTCACAAGAACTTCTAGGATTGAAAGATTTTTACATTACATTACAGGTGCTTTTTTAATACACCAAAATTAGTTTTGGTCTTTCACTGTTTCAAATCTTTCTTTTCCTTTCCATTTTTATTTCATATAGCACAAACAGCTCCTATAAATGCAACTCCTTACTGTACAATTCCACAAGTCCCAGCCAGCTGAGTGCTGCCCAAAGTCTGTGCAGGCCCACCATGTACTCCAGTGCCTGCCAGACCTCTGTGTGAGCCACTTCAGTGCAACAGCAAAGCACCCAAAAATAGCAAAAAAAGCAGAGAGCAGCAGCATCTGAACATCTGATGAGCACCAAGGGCAGCCCAAGCTGCACCAGGAGCACTGCAGAAAACAGAACCTTCCCTCCTGAGCTCCCCTGCAGCAGCAGTGAAACCTTGGATTAGCTCAGATGCTCAAAGCACAGCTCAATTTACCAAAATGTGAGAGCCCAGATCCTTCTGAATGACATTTCCCCAATGAAACACCCAAATCTGAGACTCCTTACACTACATTAGGTTAATGATTATATTTCTAATAACAACTGCATTGCCTCTCAGGCTCAGCCCTTAAACTTGCGATGTCTTAATCTTCCATCTTTCCTCAAGACTCCCAGTTCATCCTTCCAGTTCTCTTCACACAACTACAAACCCCAGAATATTCTGCCCATGTTCTAAAGCAAAACACCTTGATCTGTGTCCTCATCTCTCCCATGTAGAAACCGAATTCCCCTCTCCCATTTTTCTCATCTCTGTGGGGTGTGATGCTAAAATCAATCACAGAACATCCTGAGCTGGAAGGGACCCACACAGATCAGACTCCAACTCCTGGCCCTGTTGTGGCAGCCCCAACAACCCCACTGAGAGCATTTATCCTCTTTGCCATGATTTTTACTTACTTAAATAACCAGTTTCCTCTGATTCAAATATAAACTTATCCCCACAGAGAATTTCATGCGAATAAATTCACCCTTCTCTTCTCTAAGCCTTACTCATTTTAACATCTTATTTCTCTGTCCCCTTCCATGCTCTGCAGGCATTCACCTGCCTAGAAAGGTCAGAAGATTGCAGAATCACCCAAGGAGGGAAATTCTTTTCTGTAAGAGCCAGTTTCTGTCATTTATCCTTCTCAACTATCCCCTTGCGTGTTTACTGCACTGGTTGTAAGCAACAGAAATATATACAATAATATATATATCTGCATAATATACAATTATATATAATTGTAGATGTAATTGTATTGTGTGTATATATAATTGCACTGCATATGTATTATATTTTTATATTTTATGTTATATTTTATACTATATATTATATACTATATATTGCATATTATATATATTATATATCATATATATTATATGTATAATACTACAGAAGTGTATAAACTACATGTCTAGGCCTTGCTTGCTCAAGTTATATTCTGCCTAGAACACCCAAATATGTCCAGAGGACAACACAAAGTGATAAATAAATTTTTTCCTGTATTCTCAGTTCTAAAAACAACAAAGAGAACATTAAAACAAACAAACAAAAGCTAACTGTGTTTATATCTCATAAACAATCAGACTTTTACCTTACAGTAGTAAAACATGTATTGTACATTGTGCTAAGCACCAACATTTCAGCTACAGCTTTTTGAGGAAATTGATGTTTCAAAGGAAATTAAATTACTTTTTCCCAGCTGTGACAGGGAAAAAAGGAAGCCAAGAAGGAAAAGGGCAGGCAAAATACCTGCTCCCATATTGGAACACATCAGTGAAATTCAGAATTTAAAAAGAACTTCTATCAATAAATGATATCATCCACACTTTCTGAAGCAGAACCATACATTTAATCTTCATTTAAGTAATCAAAAAAACTTGAATTCAAATTCACTACAAGATGTAAAGACCTTTTCCATTATACATTAGCCTGATTTCTTATCAAGACAAGAATTAAGTGGCTTATAGCCCATGAGCTGTATCTAAGACTTACTCAAAGAACAAAAACTTTCACAGAATCACTTTATATTATACAAAAATTGTCTCATATTGAGCTGTATCTAAGACTCACTCAAAGAACAAAACTTTTCACAGAATCACTTTATATTACACAAAAATTATCTCTGAAACTGTACAGTGTCCTCCAATATGAAGAGTATGACACAGTGAACAAAAGCAACAACATCAGTGTGAGAACACTACTGGCAATTGGAAATAAACAAATATGCAACTGGATGTTTGATGCTTAGAAGTAATTTTAATTTCAAGCCAAGACAAATATTGACTCTGTTAAAACATACAATCAAATGGTATCAAACCCCATGACAGTTTATTAAAAAAAATTTGCAGAGGAAGTAAAGAAGGTTCAGCTTTACCTCTTGTAAGGTAAACCATGACATGTCACCATGCTCTGCACTGGGGCTTATTTTTGATATATTTATATAAAAATGTATATATTTATATTTAATTTTATATATTTATATGTATAAATGGTTGGTTTTGATATATTTATCAGAGGAAGATGGTGAGATAGATATCCCAGCACTCTTGAAAGCAACACAGCTTCATTCAAACCTTGACAATTTAGTTGACAGCCTGTGCTTTCACACCTGTGTGTGACCCTTAGAGAGCCTTTAGTTCTCTCATTCAGCCCCATAAACACCGACCCAGGCACCCCACAGTCCTTCTGAATAAACAAACATACTGAACCCCTCTTGTCCCCCACTCTTTGGGACTTCTTCCAGCCTTCAATTCCTTTTAGCAACCCTGCACTGAAATCCTTTGCAAGATCCTTTACCACAGATTTGATTCCAGAATGATTGAAGCTGCAGCAGCAGCTGCCACTCCCCAATTTCCACAGAGTCATCACATCAGTGCCTGGACACATCATCTGAGAGCAGCATCTCATGATCCCTCTGCAGTCATGGCTTTCACTCTATTGCTAATTTTCAGAACAGTTTCCCACCCTATAGCTCTGCCCTCTGTACTTTTCCAGATGTCATAGTTCTGGGGTTTATTAAATTGAGTCATTCTATTTTTTTGTCCTCATTATTTGTGAGGACAATGTTTACAACACTGTAAATATTTATCAGTAATTGCATTTGTGCCAGATCACCACAAAAAATCCAGTAGTGCTCAGGTATTTCTACTCATGATTTAGCACTAAGCTGCACATTATTCTAACCAGCCTGTGTATTAAATATTTATCAGTAACTGCATTCACTCCAGATCACCACAAAAAATGCAGTAGTGCTTAGGTATTTCTACTCATGATTTGGCACTAAGCTGCACATTACCCTAACCCTGTACATCACATTATTCTAACCCTGTGCATCACATTATTCCCACCACCCTGTGCATTCCATAAGTTCTGCTGTTGGGAATACAGCAGACATTTTTTTTCAAGATGGGATTGTAGTTACCTGAAGCACTTTATCTAGTTCCAGCTATCCCCAGAGAGCCCACATGGACAAGGTGCTGAGCACTCTGATCCAACACTGAGGTCACTCCTGCCTTCAGCCAGGCTTTGGCTGGAGCTTCCTTCTGTAATTCTTAAAGTTAAGCCTTAAACCAGCAATGAATTAAAATTAATTCCAGTCAACTTTATACTAATTTTGTTCCACTTCATAACACCCTGATAATGACAGGACTCTGGCATTTTTACTTTACTGCTCTGGCTCTCCAAACTCTCCATTCCCTGCACATCCTTGTCCACAGGAGCTTCCTTGCTGAGGTCAACAGGAATGTTTGGATCAGCATGGACAGAATTGTTTGCCAATCTCCTCATGGTTTTCATTTCATTTGCTGCACATGGAAAAACACAAAGGTGGTGTGTTCATATTAATATTTATTAAGACACTCTAAAGTTTTGAATACTTAATTTTTTTTTCCTTCCAGCACACACAGACCCTGCTTTGTCCAAGGTTCTGCTTGGCAGTACCTGAGAGGACAGAGCAGCACGTGCAGGGCTGCCGGAGAATCACACAAACAAACACCCACAACTGTGAAAAAACAAACTCCAACCATGCACAGACCTTCTCCTGCCCTACAAAAGATGATGTGTCAAAAAATTTGCACCAGCTCTGTAACTCACTGAAGCCTCAGCTCCCTTCAGTGAGGGAATCTTAACTGGAGAAGGGAACATTTATTTCCTGTACCATCCAAAGTGGAATAGTTGCAGAATAAATATGGTTCCTCCCCTCTGACTGCTTTATCTAGGTCAAAAAACTCCTTAAAGGCAGGAAGTCGCAGGAAACAAATGTCACTACACATCAACTTTTTATCATGAAAACAAGCAAGGCAGCAGATAAAGCCACCACCTTCCCAGGATTTCAGCACAGACAGCAGCTTATTAGTGAACTGTTGTGAGAGTCCCAACTGCAAAAGCCATGGCCTCACACCACATGACAAATACATGGTTCTCTTTGAAATGATATTTTTCCCTGTATTTTTAAATTTTATATAAGTTAATGTGACTTGAGATGTCTTCAAGAGTTACTGCATTTACTAAAAAATGCAGCAAATGAGAAGCATCATCTTATTTTGAATGGCTCAGGCATGACTGTAAATAACCTTCTGCTTTGTCCATTACAATTGCACATGCTGAAAAAAATTAAAAGAAAAACCCAACAGCAGCAGAACTCCTCCACAGCAAGATTATTCTCTAAAACACATCTCCTTTCATGAAAGAATAATTATTTGTAAGTGTCCTTACCTAATTATAAGCAAATTAATAACACACATTTATTTTGAAAAGAGAGGGTGAAAGATTAACTTATTTTCTTTATTAGTTCATTTAACTTACTACTTTTGCTATTGATTAAGTGTATCATCCTACTCAAACATGGCACCTTGGTATTTTGATTTAATCAATGCAAAGAATTATTTAATTTGCATCTCTCCAACCTCATTATTAACTGAAATAAAAATCTCAAAACTCTTTTAATTGCAGATTCTTGGAGCAGACAGTTTTAACACTGACTTTGCACCTTTAAACCAAAATGACACTAATCTTGCTTCTGTCATAGAAATTTACAGGAAATTTACAGACTATAAAGTTTGTAGTATTTCATAGAATTACACAAAAAATCTACTTCCTACAGATGTAAGAACATTTGTAGCATCAGTAGAATTGGGTAAGGATGTTTCATATACATATCAATCATACCAACTGAAAAAGCATATGGAGTGCAAATTAATCCAAATATAAACTGTTTAAGCTTTACCTTAATTACCTGATTGGTGTCTGACATTTTGCAACACTGCTTTATTAATAAAATAAAAAATTAACTCAGAAGGTGTAACTTAGAGGCAAATATGAAAAAAGAGAGAGATGACAGAAACAACTGTAACACAAATTATTACTATAGAAACTTCCCGCTCATCTCTCTTTTCATTTCAAATCATATGTGCTCTACCTTCCTCCTACACTCCTCTTCAGTCAGATCTGCTAAACTGAGAACACTGCTTCTACTGAGCTTGACATTTGCAAATCCTACTTTAAAGTAACCAAAAACCCACCTATAAACACAGCCCTGCTGACCTTATTAGTCACTATGGCACAGGACCAGTAAATAAAAGTTTCTGGAGTCTCAGTCTGTCAAGTCACAGCCAAGTCCAATGTTCCTTAGTTTTATGCTCTGAGGTAATTTGTAATTAATAGTTTTATTTGTAATTGATAGTTTTATCTGTAATTGATAGTTTTTTAGCTGGTGTGAGGCTCCAAACACACCCCTGGACACAAATCAGTCCCAAGGTCTCCCCAGCTCTCAGGCAGCTGTCACCCTGAGGGGCTGCCTCTGTCAAAAGTGGTGTCAGGGCAGGGAAAAAGCAGGTGCCCCATGGCCTGAGGGACTTACAGCACTCTGGCAGTACAGACTGCAAAATATATCAACACCAATTCCTTGAAGCATGTGTTTTTTTGATTGCTCAAAGTATCTACCTGTTTATTCATAAGAAAACCTTTAGAACATAAACCATAAGTCAAACCCAAGCAATGCATGTTCTGAGGTAATTTGTAATTGATAGTTTTATCTGTAATTGATAGTTTTATCTGTAATTGATAGTTTTATCTGTAATTGATAGTTTTTTAGCTGGTGTGAGGCTCCAAACACACCCCTGAACACAAATCAGTCCCAAGGTCTCCCCAGCTCTCAGGCAGCTGTCACCCTGAGGGGCTGCCTCTGTCAAAAGTGGTGTCAGGGCAGGGAAAAAGCAGGTGCCCCATGGCCTGAGGGACTTACAGCACTGCAAGATAGATTAACACCAATTCCTTGAAGCATGTGTTTTGCCTGGTTGCTCAAAGGATCTGTTTATTCCTAAGAAAACCTTTAGAACATAAATCATAACCCAAACCCAAGCAGTGCATGTTCTTCCTCAGCTACCATGGAACACTACCCAAGGAAATGTCATGATCCTTTCACCTCCAGGTGACATGTTAAGCCAAACCACAGATGTTTCCAGTGAGAAATTTCCATGGAGCACATGCACAGTCACAGCTCCAACCACACAGACATCACAGCTTTGCACACAACTTAAGTAAGTGCAATTAGATACACAGAAAAAAGTGCACTGATGTATTTGAGGCTCTTTACAATCTGTTTCCTGAGCAGGTAACGCTGAACATAATAAACTTTTCCAAAGAATTGACTCAGGGAATAGATATACTTGATCCTTGTTCAGAATGGACCAGATTTCATCAGCAGGAGAACCTCTCCTGCTGAAAGGCAGCAATAACCCCAGCTTGTAGCTCCAGATTACAACACCAAGCTAAAATTATTGATTCAGCCCTCTGTATTACCAGGAGGAAAATCAAAGGAATACAAACCAATTAAATTTTATTTTTTAGCTACAGGCTTAATTTAGGATTAGTCAGTAAATGTTAAGCTCAAGTAAAACGTATTTGATGTCATTTACTGTAAGGGCACCCACACTCAGCAATGTAAAGAAGTCTGCAGAATGAATGACAGAATGGGAGAGTTATTTACTGTCTCTTACTATAAAAGAGCTTCAGTTGGATCAAATGAAATTACCAGGCATCAGGTTCCAAAAACTCAGCAAAAAGAGGTATTTTTCCCAACATGGGCTCCAATTACTTTGCAGAATTCACTATCCAAAGACACGGTGGATAGAGGAGGTTTACCCAAACTCAACTACTAAAATCAGAGAGGGAAAAATGCAAACAGTAAATTATTTTAACTCAAAAAGAATTGAACCCTGACTTTAAATCCAAAAGAATAAGCAAGTGAAACATAATCATTTGTATTAATCCATTTTTGTGTTCCTTCCTGGGCATCTGCTACTGACCACTCCTAAGGCAGGTCATGGACTAAATGCATCTGTGATGTGAATTAAAAATGCTGCTCCTATGTTCATGGCATCTTGTTTACGAATCAGAAATTACCTCCACAAAAGCAAAACCAAAAGAAATGACTAAAATACAAAATCTATGGGTTTGTCAAAATGAGTAAGACTGCCTCAGAACAATGAGTCCAAGATGTCCTGAGTCCTGTGAATTCAAATGCACAAAGCACATCCCAGAAACCCAAAAATCAAACCAAAACAAAAGCACTCCTTCAGAGCAAAGCTGTACCCAGAAGTCTGTCTGTTTTTCCAGCTGTATCAGTTACATCTGGCTGGAATCCTGCCTCTGCAAAAGCTGAACACAACAGCTCTGACAACAACCACTGCTCTGCTCAGCACAAAAGGTGTTTTTCCAGCCAAGCACCTCAAAAGCAAATATTGATGTTATGATTTACCTAGCAATATATCCAAACAATGCTTTCAGTCAAGGCAAGGAAATTCCACAGGCAGCAAATGAAAGCAATTAAAAACCATGAATTTTAGGAATGGAGAGGGACAGTCTGTGCATCTCAAAGGTGGCTGTAGAAATATGAATTTCTTGTTTTGATCTGAGTGTCTTGAGCAGGAGCCTCTGCAACCTCTTTCATCCCATGTGAGCCATGACATTGACAGGAGAGCTCCTTGCTGGACACACTCAAAAATGGCTTTTTTCTCCCCACCCCCACTTGATTCATCTCACAAGATGACAGCTGGTTTGTACATACACAAGGAGGGACGGGAGTCTGTCAAGAACTGCAAAAACAAAAACACACTTCCCACTGCTATTACCTCCTGCTTGATAACTTCAACATTTGAATTGCCAGTGAGGCTTCCAGGGAGGCATTAAAAATAGCAACCAGAACATTTATCTTAAGGCACAGTAATTCCATGTTTCATGACATTTCTATCTGCAGAAAAAAGATGCCTTTATTACAGGTAAGTGTATACTCTAACATTAATAATTTAATTTCCCCAGATGTTTAAAATGTGTGTTTTGCAGGAGACTACCAAGGTGCATTTCTGTTTTTTCCTTCCAAAAACAAGGAGTTCAGTACATTATTAATGCAGTCAAATTTAAACACTGTGCTGAAACAAAAAAAGGCCAAGGACACTGGAACTATGTACAATTATTAGTGACAAGCAAATAAGAGATTTAAAGTCTGTAAGAGTATTGCACTGGGCACCTTTGTAAGTCATTAATAATCAGACAAAACAGAGATGGACCCCCCATTCTTGGTCTCCAGCATCACTTAAACAGAAGGAACAGGCCACCCTGAATTTTTTGAACTTCACCTGCCATTAAAATTTCTGATGATTGTGAAGTCATAGGCAAAGCATATTTATTACTGGCAACAGAGAAGGATTAAAGAACAACAAAAATAGATCTGGTGATTACTTGAGCTGGAGGCTGGCAATCATCAATCTTGAGCTCACACCAAAACTACTTTCTTTCCCATCACACTTCAACCATTAATTAATGTTTACATTATACTGAAGCAAGTTTGACTCTTAAAATCCAGGAGACCACCTTCAGTGTGATCAGTTAAATCTACAACAAAACTCAAGAACAGGACTACAAACAATATTAGTCATCAGCAAGCAAATAAGGACTTCCTAAAAGGAGAGAGTATCTTGAATTTGCCTGAAGACTTCTGTTCAAAAAAAACAGCTTTGCAAATAATGAAACTACTATTTCCCCATTCATCCCCAGTAAGACCCGTGTTGTAGAAACAGGTTTGTTTTTAATAAAGCAACAAAGTAGCAGTTGCTGTTCATCACCAGAGTAACTCTGGGGCTGCAGGCTCGTCCTGCCCTCCAAGGTGATGCTCACCTCCTCCATGGTGGCTCCAGCTCCTGGCCAAGGGCACCTTTTATTTACTGGCCCACAGCTCCAGTTTGTAAGCAGGAGAGAACCACTTCCAGCAGCTCTGGGAACTGCGTGTGCACAGCCCAAGGAACGGTGTCACCTCTGAACACAGCAAACGCCAGCTCCTGCACCACCACCCACGTGCACCGGCGAAGAAATTTTAACTACACACAACTTTTCATCATTCAATTAAAAAGTGAGACAAAAAATCCTTCTGAATCTCCTTTCCACTTGAAAAGCAACACTGATGGAAAGAACTAGAATAAATTACAAATCAGTGGACAGCATGAAGAAGTACTTATTTTTTCCCCTTTAAAATGTTTCCTCAGGTAACATTTAAAAGAATGTTACTGACTCAATTACTGCAACTAATTCTAGACTGTTTGAAATCAACACAGACCATGCACAATTGTGCTTACAAATAGTAGATTATACTGCAGTGCTTATAAAGAAAAAAGTATTTGATCTACACTTCATAAAGGCGTTAGATTAAAATACAGATTAACCACATGCCAAATAATTATTAATATTAAAAGCAGAAAGCAAAAATAGAACTGACAGTTAAAGGTCAAACAAGTCCTCCAAGTATATCCAGGACTACACGCTGGCACTGTTAAAGCCCTTCAGAATGAGCATTTCCTAGAAAGCAGCAAGGTAAGACAATTTGATTTTCACAGAGAAACCAGGTGACAAAACTAACATTAGGCCGACAGAGCAGAAAATACACACCATCAATATCCTGAACACAGTTTAAAAGCTCACAGGGCATTAAGGCTGTGTCACTGATGGCATGTGCTTTATAAAGGCACAGCACTCGTAACGTCTGAGCTATTTCTTAGTCAAGGAAGCTAAAATACACTAAACCAAAACACTTTCACTTTTCCTACATGTGACTCCTCAGAGCACAGATCACTTATTTACAGTTCAACACAGCCTTAAATGTCGGGGGCAGGCCTCACGTATTGCCCTACAAAATCATTTTGCACAGACAGTTAATGTTTGCTAATGGCAAAGGAATGTATTACCGTTTAAAACCTCCTAATACATTTGCTGTCACGTAACGAAAACATTTGAAAACGCTAAGGCCAGCAGAAGCATTTCACGTGGATGATTCAGTTTACCCATCAGAATAAATGCTCAAATCAGGCAAAGCAGCAGAAACTATCACCAAAACCAGAACAACCCCCGGGTGTGCCAAAGCACCGAGGGGGCTGCAGGACTCCCCCAGCCTGCCCGGGGCCGTGCAGAACCGCCCGGCCGGTTCCCAGCAGCGCTCGGGCTGTCCCCGGTTCTGTTGGCCAGCCCGGGGCCGTGCAGAACCGCCCGGCCGGCTCCCCTGACACCGACAAGCAGCGCTCGGGCTGTCCCCGGCTCGGTTGGCCAGCCCGGGGCCGCTCCAGCCGCTCGGTGCGGGGGAAGGACACGGCGGAGGGCACGGCGGCGGCGCCGGGCGGTGCCGGCGGAGGCGCGGGCAGGACGGGGCCGCTCTCGCCTGTCACACGCCATGTGCACCCGCGGCCTCCGGCGGGCCCCGCAGCGCCGGCCCCGCGTACTCACACTCGCGGCAGCTGCAGCGGCGGCGCCCCGCGCCGCTGGAACACGCCGTCCACGAACACGCCGTTCTTGCCGAGGCAGCGCAGGTAGAAGTCGCCCCCCGCTCCTCCCGCCGGGTCTCCCTGCGGCGGGGGCGGCGGCCCGTCCGCGCCGGCCGGCGGCGGCGGGGGCGCGGCGGTGAAGATCTCGAGGTGGCGGCGGGAGATGAAGCTGGAGTGGCCCATGCTCACGTCCACCGAGCCCTGCGACGAGTTGCGGCCGATGGTCACCGAGCGCTTCTTCATGAGGTACTCGAACTCCCGGCCCTCGAGCCGCGCCACGGCCGCCGCCGCCGCCGCCGCCGCCATCTTAGCGAGGGACGAGCGAGGCGCGGCCCCGCCCGCACCGGCCCCGCGCCGGCCCCGCACACAGCAGGGAACGGGGCCGCGCACCCGGCCCTGACGCAGCCACGCGCTGATTGACAGCGCGCGGGGCCAATGCGCGGCCCGCACGCCCATGGGGCTACGGCGGCGCGGCCAATGGCGAGCGGCGCCGGCCCCGCACGTCCGAGTGTCGGCGCACGAGCGCAGGGGCGCGGCCCGGAAAACGCGGAGCGGAGCCGCGCGCGGGGAGCGGGGCGGAGCCGGCCCGGCGGCACCTCCCGCCCGCCGGCCGTGAGGGGAGGAGAGGGACGGGAGGGGAGGGACGGAGCCGGCTCCGGGACAGCCGCCCCTGCCGGCCTCCGCACCCCCTGCCCTCCCTCTCGGCCACCTGCAGCCTCCGGCGGGGAGCCGGGCCCCGCACCTGCCGTCCGCAAGCAGCGCCCTCAGCAACGGCACCGGGCGTGAGGGGAAAGGGGGAAGAATGGAAAATGGAATAAATAGAAACAGACGAATAGTGCTAGAGGGTGAGCAAGAACCACTAGGAGAGGGCTGGGTAAATGCTCAAATTGAACCTCAAAATACCATATTATTAACAAATGATAAAAATATAACTAAAGTTTGATCTGACAGCCTTGTGAGGGTGATGTTAAACCTAAAGGTAATGCCACTTTGTCATAGTTTTGTAACATCCATGGAAAATCAGCAGAGTGTTTCAAACGTCCAGTTCCAGGTAGGGCAGGCTGTGTCTGTGCACACAGCTCGGCTCAGCCCCAGTTTCCTCAGAGGAACCCGGGCATAAGGAGGGAGTGACCTGACACAGCACCAGACACCGAGTGCTGGGTGTCACTGCACAGGTAACAGCATGGAAACACTCAGTGAGAACCCACAGCATGGCTTTCACTTGAAAATGGCACAGGCTACCAAAAAAGATGGCATTAATTTTACAGAGTTCAACAAATACAGCATCTGCAATGAAAATATCATACCTGATCCAAATACTCATTGTTCCAGGGACGAGGCACTGTCAAAACTGAAAAGTAAACAGTTAAACACGTTTGGCTATAAACTGTGAAGAGAGTGCTAAAATGTATTCATGCTTATTTACCAACATATGCACTGCAAAGGTGTCACGGTAACAGCTCCATAAACTCACCATGGTGTGTTGAGAAAAGGGTTGTGTTGTTTGGGGTTTTTACAGTACTGAAGCTCACAATTATTAATAAATAAAAATAATTGCCCAGGTGTGTTCAGGGCCAGGCTGGATGAGGCTTGGAGCAGCCTGGTCTGGTGGAAGATGTTCCTGCCCATGGCAGGGGGATGAACTTTAGGTCCCTTCTGACCCAAACCATTCTGTGAATTCAGAAGACATTAAACATTTTTACACTTCCGCCAAAAACCAGTCAGCCTGCTAACAAACATCCAGCAGTAATGTTGAAATTGAAACTTTTGGGTTTGCACATTTGAGTCAATAGATCTTCAACTGTAGAACTATTTTGTGAATGCTTTGGAACAGAATATGGTGCCTGCTACCTGCAAAGTGATGGCAAACCTTAGTTTTACCCTTAGCATTGTATCAGCAATTTTATAGGCAGCTACAACATAATTCCATACTGGTTCAGTCCATTTATACAATCTCATGCACAGCAGATGCAGTAAAATATAGCAACAGTTTAGAGCTTTGGTTTCTTTTACAGAAACTTTAGTTAAATCTTGCCCACACTTTGGTATTTAGAATCAGACTTTCTTCTATACCAACATATGTTTGGCACAGCAAATGTGGAGCATCAGAGAGGCAGTTATGACTCCCTGATTCTCAGCTTGTTTTTATCCTTTGGCTCTGCTGGCAACAGTAATGTTGTGCCTGCTTTGCTAACAATCGCTTTGGGATCCTGAGGGCCCTGCTGGCTGGGATTACCCATGGATTGCCATCTCCTAACACACCCCACGCCTGCAGAGGGAGAAAACTGGCAGGATGGGAGAGCAGCCAGGTGAAGTTCCATCAGGCCAGCAGCACTTTTCACCACCCTGATGGTTGCTCAGTTTGCAGAACTCAAAGGCGCTGCTGCTACTTTGCCGTTATGTGAATCACAGCTTTCTTCATTTGTATTAATTCATTAATAACCAGCAGTACTGAATTCACAGAGCTGGTACAGATCCTGTCCTGTTCATGCAGAACACCACAGAGAACACTGACATGGAATGCTGAAGGTCTGCAATCTGTCTGCACTGAAATTCCTTTCCAAGGGTCCCACCATCACTAAGCTGCTCTGTGGAAAGGAGCTGAACAGCAGCAGGGCTGTTGCTTTTGCACGAGCAGCACTGCAGAGCAAACACCAGAGCCCTTTGTCAGAAGCTCCATTCGTTTCAAGAGGACAGCTGAGATCCTTCTGTCCATGTTTTCCTAAACTGGAGCAGATTTAGTCACTTCCTTTGTGATCACACAGCACAGGGACAGGTCACCCTGACCTGCCCAGGTCTGGTCTGTGCTGCACAGAGCAGGAACATGTGGTGAGCAGCTCACACTGACACAACACTCTCTCTGTTCTGGGTCTCTGGGTTCCCCAAAAATCCACTTGTGGAACAAAACCTGGCCCTGATGTCAGAGCTGAACTGCAGATAATCCTCTTTCACATTGTTTTTTCCCCTGCCAGCTGACTGAAAGCAAAAGGCCTTTTTCCCTATCTGCCTTACATCCACCTTAAGTACTCAGGACAGAACAAAGCTACTGACCAAGATTTAATCATCCCAACAAACTTCTGCAATGGCCACTAGCACTAAACAAGCTCTCAAAGTATTTCTTCCATTTTTCTACTTCATGCCAAGTAACCCCATGTTATCCAGTCCCCACCATATTCTGCAGCAGCATCTGACTGCATCAGAAATGAAGCACCTGTACCATCTAATCTTAAACCAATCTGGCCTGAGGTTCATAGAAATGTGTAAGTACCATCTAAGAGCTAATCCATTCATACTGGTTTATGTGACCAACCTGCCTTTAAATGACTACACATTTTCAGATTTTCTCATTTTTCCTTGAAGCTCCTGCTGTAGCACCACCAGGGCATTCATTCACAGCTGCTTGCACTGCCACAGAATGAAGTTTTCTTTCTTATCACATGTGCCCTGTTCTGAGGGCTATGAATGAGTGCAGCAGCTTCCCAAGATGCACATTTTCACAGATCCCAAGCACAGAGTACTACTAGAGGAATATAATGAATAATCAAGTAGATTAAGTGACCTTAATTGCTTACTTTGACACAACCAGCAATTAAACAGCTTTTAAAAGCTATCAGGAGCTATCCATAATCTTTTTATTACAGCAAGTGTCCCAGGCTTCCAGTGAGATTTGATTTTTAGTAAACAAAATCCTACAAAGCTAATTGTCAGAACCACTTCAATAACATTCATGTATGATTTAACAAAATGAGCCCTCCAAATACCAGACCCTGTGCAACTGAATGAAGAAAGATTTCCCATATTAATATCCCTGCACCCCACAAGCACATTTTTCCTTTCCCAAGGTGAGAAGCCCCTTGTAAGCAGTACCAGCTTTCTCAGCAGAGCCTCAAACCCACAGGCACATTTTTGAGTAATCCCAGGAACTATCCTGGAGCTCTTCACATGCTTAAATTTAACAAGGTGTGTAAAACTTAGCAGGACTCGTGCTGGGATTTAGTCATTCTCTCACAAATGCTTCTTGGTCAAGGGGAAAGTGTTACAAAAGCACTGTGTAATTGCTGCAAAATATTGAAACCAGCAAATGCCTGGGATGGTGGGAAGCTCTCCAGATACACCCAGCCAGTTTCTGAAGTGACTTTAATAATAACAGGAGAAAATAAACCACCATACCTCAAATGTTAGCATTTTTTCCTTTATGGATGACTTTCTTTAAGGAATAAAGCTGTAAAGTGCAATACTCTTTAAAAACCTAAGACATCCAGAACACATTTTTTGTAGAAGGAACAGGGAGGAGGGCAAACACAGCTACCTGAGCTACCACTTGTTCACATGCTATTGACCTGGGAGAGAAGGCAATGAGCACTGCACAAGCCAAAGCCACCCAGCAGCTCACTGGGCTGGCCAGCTCGTTTGTGCAACTGCTTTATTATCTCTGCATTCTATGCACAGGCTGCCTGCTTCCTCACACAGCCCAGAGAACCAGTCAGCACTTCTCACAAGTGCAAGGCACAAAGCTTCTGGCTCAGCAGTCACTCCCTGCCACAGAGGAATTGCTCCTCTCCAGGTGGGGAAGCCATCCAAAAGCTATGAAAAATAATCAGGCTAATTAATTCTTTTCTGCAAAGAGCAATTACATAACTGACCTCAAGCAGTTCGAGGAGGTGAGCATGCTGGAAGTAAACAGTGACCAGAGGGATGGATAAAGGCACAGCCCCAAATCCTTGAACAGAGAGCATCCCTTCCACTCTCCCAGGTAATCCTCACAAAGGAACTCTACACTGGAATTTATTTTTTTTTTTACCACAAAAGGATTTTCAGAAACTGCAGCAGCAGTGTCTGTTAACTGGAAATGCAAACCCCCCTTGCTTTGCAACCCAGCCCTTTGCCAAAGAAATAGTTAATTATTCTTCAGGCTTCTATTTTATGTTTAAAATTGGACCTGATGATTCAAAAGCATTGAAGTTTTGTTACCCATTTCTAACCAAGAGTTCTACATAGTGAAGTCCTGAAGCATCACCAGGACCAGATCTCAGCAGTGCAGCACTCACTGGATTGAATGTTGATCATTAGGAACTGCTATCAGTTATGAGCCACAATTCTACTGCAAGAATTTTCTCCAAGTTCTTTTGCCTTTTCTGCATTGGAATGTTCATCCTCTTTGCTGGATCAAGAAATGTGCAGCAACTCTGAATTAACTACATGAAACATAAACAAAGGTAAATAAATCCAGTACCAAGTGTAAACTAACAAGAATCAATAAGAAAAAAAGGCTTTCAAATATTCTTTTTGTGACAGAGCCTTTTAATTGAAATTTGTCATTTCAATGTGAAATGAAGTTTTTATCAAAATCAGTTTGGTTTGGGTTTGTTTTAAAATAAATGCCTTTTCCTCAGCCAACAGAGGGCCAAAAAGAAAGTAACAGTGAAAAGTAAAGACATACTTTTCTTTATATCTGTCTTTGAAATATTTCTGTGTCCAACAGGAAAAGTGCAGAACAAAGCAAACTTCAGAATAGAGTTACTGAGATACTGAGGTATGAAAAACTTTTACACAAAGGTTAAGAAATTGCAATTGTTTTCACTAGAGACAAATGTTATTGAAATAATGTAATAAGGCAGAAGCACTGTGAGAACAACCTCATGTTCCATAAACAGATATTGTAATATCCTATAAAGAAACTGGCTGAATTCAAAGCACACAAAGAAATATCCTATAAGGAATATGATGACAGCAGCACTGCTTTTCACATCCATATAAAGTATTTAGCATTGGTATTTTTAATGTGTAGCCAAAGCCTGAACAACTTAAAATAGGACATTTTCCATCCCTGTTAGGAATCTTCCAACACAAGAATCAACCTCTGTTCTCTGTTTATACCAAAATCTACCAAGAACCAGCCTTGCACAGCTTCATTTGTAACACTGACATAAGGTGGAGCTGCTTGAGAATGTCCTTCCTGAAGACAAAACAAGACACTGAAGTAATTCAGTCTCAGGTTTGGCCCCAAAGATTTTCTGATTTTCCTAATAAATCTCAAAATATTCGGAATGGTTGTCATATTTAATTGTTTTTTCTATGAAACTGAAGGAAGTTTACAGCTAATCTTTAAAACATAAAGCATTTAAAGCTTTGATAAAAGAGAGAGAGAAAGGCCAATAGTGTAAGTTTCTGGGAGGGGAACATATCTGAACAATAAATAGCTGTTTAAAATTATTTAGGAAAAAAAACCCCAACCAAATGTTGTGGTGGACAGATTCTGTTGGAGTCCTGTGCAAATCACAAGGTGTTCAAGCAACCTCCAGAAGGGCAAGGGGAGAACACAAACATTTCTGACAGGAGAGACAGGAATCTTTTCAAAATTCAGACTCATGTTAACATGCTTTGCAATACAAAATGGACAGCACAGACAGGTCTGAGATTACCTTTAAAAAAAAAAGAAATATTGCCCAAATATCAATACCAAAGTCTTTTTGACACAGGGAGAGAAGAAAAAAAAATCAATGAAAACCAATTTATATCTACTGCAAATATAGACTATTGAGGCAGAAAGATGTCACTCACTTCTACACATTCACCTGAGTGATACATAATCAGAACTAAAGGTGAGACCCTTGGGGAAAACACAACCACACATGAGGAACAAAGTTCCCTTCAGCAGATATTCAGAACATTAACACAGGCACCACAAAACTCAGTCAGGAGCAGAAAAATGAAGCTCTCATCAGTCAAAGGCCACCACGGGGCTGTGTGAGGAACAGCCAGCACAGAGTCTGTGAGCAGAAGCTGCTCAGAGCCAGTAATTACTGACACATGTTCAACACAGCAATCAATCTCTCTGCTGAGGACTTGGCTTCTTCAAAGCCCATCTCCTCCACCTTGAATTATTTTGCTAATTGAATTAGCCAGTGGTTCATTTGATACTCTATTTTCATTTCAGTCTCACAAAAGGAATGATGCAACAGACTGTACTCCAATCACAAATTAACAACCCACCTGTGATGAGGGTGCAGAGTTTCTCAGCAGTTTCCAAGTGTCCCCTATTCCATCCAGGGCCTCCTGTGGGGCATCCCTGCTGCCAGGGCAGCTGAATGTTTGGAGTGACAGAACTGAACACAAGAGGGATGTGGAATCATTTGCTGGTGATTGTTACAGTCACTGCAGTCAGCAACACACAGCTTTTCATTTCATCAAATCACTGAGTGAGGTGCAGAACTGGGAGAAGGAATCACAGAATATCCTGAGATATCTCACCCACAGAGATCAGCACAGCCCAACTTGTGGCTCAGGACACCCAACAATCCCACCTTGAGAGCTGTCCCAGCTCTCCTGGAGCTCTGGCAGCCCTGGGGCTGTGCCCATTCCCTGGGGAGCCTGGGCAGTGCTCCTGATCTCTGCAGGAAGAATCTTTTCCCAATGTCCAAACCTCCCCTGAACACATGGCTAAACAAAACAAATCCCAAACAACAGAAGAGCAAAGTTTGCTCAGGAGAAATCATGGAAAGTTAACATGAAGAGAAACATTTCTATGTGTATAATTAATATCTAGACCATAATACATTACAATTTTATAATGGTCTTAAAGCTTTTCTGAGGATGGACTGCAGCATTAGAGAAAAACAGCAACATGCATCAAGTACACAGCAGAGCACATTCCACAGCATCAGCTACAGAACTACAGGACTTTTTTGACTTTTTTGACTTCTCACAAGCTGTTTGTGCCACCTGAAACTTGCAGAGTGCAAAAGCTTTGCAGATAAAATCCAGCCACTTTCTAACAGGATTCTTAGATAGAAATAAAACCAGAAACTGAGAGTTTAAAATAGATTAGAAATATCAGAGGTTGCAGCTCACAAACACATTGCCCTTTCAACCAAGGACACAAACATAAAATCAGTCAACTTTCACACATCACCATTAAAGTTTCTAACCCAAAATATATTTGTAAACTACTATTAAATTTAGAAGCTGTCTGTAAATAGAGCAGCTACACAAGCCCTGCCTGCAGACTGTTGGCCCTGCCCTGGGGCTGGTCAGTGCTGGGGATGACTTGAGAAGCTCAGCAATTCAACAACTTAATTAATGTGTTGGCAGCTCCAGGATTCTAATGAATTTTTAACTTTCTCCTCATCAGTTTCAAGGGACTATTTGTATTTTCCCTCATCAGACCCCTAATGGCACTTTTCACTCAAATTGCCTTTATTTTACTTAATAAGGCTGCTTTCCTCCCTAGAAAACACTTAGTAAGAAGTTATTTGCAGCAAGCAGATTATTGATGTAAGCACAATTCTGCAAACTGACCTGTGACACATCATTCCATTTTTTGTCATATACTGGTACAGAGCTCTGCAGAAATGATTTTATTTGCAAGTTTGGTGCCAGTGATGGTCTTCCTGCCTGACCTTTGGGCCTGACCTTTTTGTGTGTTTTACTTTCTGCAGCTTTTAAGAGAAATGTTGTTCAATATAAAGATATCTTCCTTAATTCCATAGCAGGGGGATTTGGCTCTCTCTCAGGCTGGCCAAGCTTTGAAGGCAGCATTAGAACTGAGTTTGTGTCAGTGTGACAAAATTCAAATACAGCAACTGTAGCCCACTACCTCAGAGGCTTTTCAATCTCCTAATTGCCCTTGTACAACAAAATGTATTTCTGTAATATCCCATGATTTATGCACTCTCATCCTTTGATTTCTGCTCCATTCTGATTAAAGAAAAAAGCAAATACAGGTAAGAACATGCTCCCTATAATTAACACCAGTATCAGTCTTCAATTCCTTCCACAGATAACATTTTTCCCACAGTTTATCAACTGTTTTTGACAATCTGTGATTCTGTTCAGTCTTTACACAAACCCAGAGATGTAAATGCAGCTGAAAATCTCATTCCATTAATTTTCTTCCTTTGTAAGAGAAGACCGAAAGGCAATTTTCCCCCAATAAAACAGTAGCAGTAATTGCAGAGGCAGGGTTTAGTGCACAAGAGGGGAAGAAAAACATCACTCACAGCTGTAGCTGAATAAAGCAAAATCAGGATGGATGGAAGCAGGGAAGGAGAGAGAATCACTGGACATCCAAAAGAGACATTTTTGTATCTAAAAATATTTTTTCTTTCAATTGCCAATACAGAATTTTAAAAACAAAACTCACCCTCTCTGAGAACACCTGGTGTCAACTCACCATTAAACACATCAATACTGAACTCACCTTTGCTATTTTACACCACAAAGATCTGATATCAAAGAGTAATCAAAATTTGAAACAAGTGAATTTCAAACATCTACTAAGTATCATCACAAAGCTTTTTTTTTTCCTCTTAACACCTCGTTGTTGTTTTTTTTTTATTATTAGGAAGGCATGAGGCAGAATAGGCAAATGAAGAAAAAAGTTCCTAAAATCAGCATTCTGGAAGCTCATAATTTCAAGTTAAACCCTTAATATCCCATAATTTTAAGTTAAACCCTATTTCTAATGCTCAATAGGCTTTACATTTGTCACCTAAAATAGGTATTATTTGCCTAAGATCCCAGAATAATTTGACATAATAATCTTGAATAGTTGGATCAGCTTTTTCCTCAGTGCTTTTCTGCATGCCTACAAGGTGAAAAGGTGTTTCCCATCCCAGATCAATGTTCAGCCCACAGCTCAATCCCAAGCTTGCAGTGCTGGTGTCATTTCCTGGGCTTGCCACTGGTTCCCAGCCTCAGAGCACCTCCCTGGTGTGACAGAACAAACCACATGAAAGCACTGACAGGAATAAAAAATAAAAGTCAAAGGTACCACCCTTCTGAGGGTGTGTTCAGGTGAGTTCCTGTTCCCAGCTTATCACATGGACTCCAAGTGTGCCAGAGGCTGTGGGGACACTGGAAAGGAAAAGGGCAGAGCAGCAGCAGCTCTGGGAGCTGGAACGTGACCCCAGAGCCACTGTGACCCTGGACAGCCTGGCAGCCCTGCAATGGCTCTCACAGAACACTCTGCACATTCACCAGGGCATTCCCAGACTTCCATCAGAGATCCTCTTCTGCCTATGGCTTTTGGAAGCTGTCCTAAAAAAGAGGAACAAGTACCTTATTCCTGCATTTCCTATATTTATTTATAATTCAACATTATAGGTTTATGCCCTAAGTATTCAGTATTGCCAACAGCACAACTTATGATTCTGCTTAAAGTAATTCTCCTAAATTACATTTTTAGTGTATCAATGTAATAAGAGGGTAAGTAATTCTTATGGGTTTAGTTCTGACATCTGAACATAGACAAATTCCACAATTTTTACAGACCCACAGGAGCAGAAAGCCTGACTTGGCCATTTTGACTGTTTATCATATCCATCAGAAGAAAGAATCTTGTTCCAGAATCATTTCCATTCACCATTCTGCTAACTTTACTGGAAAACAGCAATGAGCATATTCTGCTCTACAGAAGTCAGATATTCAGAAGTGTATGCTCACAGAGCAACCCAAATACATCACCTGTCACACTGTAACACTACAAAGGGAAATGTTTAGAAGTCTACTTTCTCTTCCTTTTTCTTCAGCATGAAGTGCCAGTGTCATGGCAGGTTTGGAGGAAGCCTTAGTAAGGGATGAGTTGTGCTCTATTTCAGTACTATGAACAAGAATAATCATTCTACCAGTAATTTACACAGTGAGTGCAACTCAACAAATCAGGTACTGGCAGTGTTATTGTATTTGCATAACAGAAAGTCATTAAATAATAGAAATATTTACAGTGTGCATTTAAAAAGGCACAAGAATGAGGTTGAACTGGCTGAGAATATGCAGTTGTGGATTCTTCTGATCTTGAAGCCTTTGGAGAAAAATGTAAGGGAAGGCTGAGTCCTCTTCCCTTCTCACTGTAATGACACCAACAATTGAAAATCTGAGAGCACTGGAAGAGGCTTCACTGAGCACAGGTGTCACCAGTCCCACTCCTTCCATGAGCCAAACTGAGTTATTTACATGAGTCATTGTTTGGTCAAAGAAAAACCTGAAAGGTACAGAGCAAAGAGAAAACACAAATACAGAAGAAGTGGCATTTTCATTTTGAGAAAGTCTCAAAAAACTGCCTTCTCAACTTTTTTTTTTTTAATCTATCTGTCCAACATTCAGTAAAATCTATTGTTCATAAAGCAACATTGAATTCAGATACTTCAAAAGCCTCATGATAATATTTAAGAGCAACAGCAGTTTCTTACAGCCAGTGCAGTAGCTGATTTAAAAAACTGAATGCAGACTACAATGATCTAATTAGGGGAATTTCTCCCCACAGTGAGGCTGTTCTGGTGTAAGCTGGTGGGAAAACCCAGCTGGCTTGAATACTGTAAGATCAAGACCTGAAAGCTTATGCAAGTGTGTGGTTAAAGAAAAAAAAGTTCATATCAGAACACTGGAAGTTTCTGTGCTTCTGATAACCAAACACTGAATACCCTGAATGCTGCACCAACCTCAAGTTCTTGGTTCAAAACCTCTCCAGGATTACTCACATTTGGTAACTACAAAACATTCAGAACTGCCAACACCGTTCTGTAGAACTCCAGTACTGCCAGTACTGCTCTTACTCCATCTCTGTGACACAAGAAAATAATTAACACGCATCACTTATCAGCTCATGTATCAGCTTCTGTACTATCAAAAGCAAAGCCAGACATCAAATGATTCAATGACAGATTTTAGATAAGCACCACAGTAGCTGATCTCAATTACCCATTTTCTCAAAGGCACCAATGCAATCTACAGTCCAGCATTTTTACCCATCATTTCCCTTCCATTTGTGCCTTCCAGTATATGAGATATGTTACATTTGTTCCCTAAAGAGAAGCATTCCAAGAAACACATTCAGATGGAAGCACACTTGATGCTGCAACTGACCCTAGAATATTGTTTCTATCTTAACCCTTCTGAGTTTTAAATAAAATGTAAGGAACTAAGTCATTAAAATAACCCACAAAAAGTTATTAAATTCTGACTAATCTATGAGCACTTGGGCTTGTCCTCTTTTGTTGCCCCTCAGAGAAGTCTCTACAGACTCTTCCAGGGAAATAATCCACTCCACACTTCAACATTGACATAACACAATAAAACTTTAGGTAATTGAGTTTAATGTGCTGTTCAACACAACATAGAATTTCACACAACTTACAGTAATTCTGTACAGTTCACAAGATCCTCATAGCAAAATCAAAATGGAGCAAAAATTGCCCCTGTATCATTATGCAAGAGCTTGATTTTCTTCTTGCTGCACCTGAAAAGCTTTTCACCCTGAAAAGCAACACAGTAATAACAGTTACAATATGACATTCAAACACTTAAACATGAAATAAATTTATATTGTTTCATTATGTCTAGGGAAGTGCATTCCCTTAACACAATCTCCTAACCTGGAAATAAGAGGAACTATCACAGTAAGTGCATTTGTGCTTTTCTATGTGCAGTACCCATAAAGAGACCAACATCTTATGTATTATGATATACAGAGGTTTCACTACAGTGAAACACAGACCAGCATTCAGTCTTACAATAAATGATTTGTCTGACACTAAGCACTCAATTGTCTGTAAGAAAAAGCTGTGTTGCAGTCCCTTTGAAGCCACATTAGTGAAACAACCACAGACTGTGGTTTGACAGGGGTGGGGGTGGTTGTTTTTCTTTTTTTCTTTCTTTAATTAAAAACAAACTATGAACACTAAAGATCAAAAGCAGTACATGCAGGATCTTTTAAGCCAATTAAAAATTGCAACTAGTCAAAACAAGGCACTGAAAATTGATTTGTTTGAAGAGAACAGGAAGCTGTCCGACCAAGCAAGTTATATTTATCAGGCTTTTTTTTTTCCTTTCCTTTTTAATTTAACTCACACTTTCCTGCTTGCTAAGAAACTCCTCAGCTGATCACCTTTGCCATGGTAAGTTGTAGCATTAACAGCTTGCTGGACCTTCCCTGGAGATTGTTTATTTGCTTTCCAAGGGAATTGCACTTTCCAGCTGGACAGCAATCACACGGCTTTTCACAGAACACTTTACTCAAGATGAAGAGAAGCTCTGCAACACAGAGTCTTGCAAAGTCCCACAGCTGAGGAAAGCTGTGAAGCCAAACATCATTACAAAAGGAGATGCCAGGGCCAAATTAGGAGAGACAGGGACAGGCTGAAGCCTCCCACAAAGTTGGGGCTTCCCAATTCAACATTTGTTACTGACTGACACCAACTCATCCCACTGCACACTTCAGCCATCCTCTCTGAGCTGCTCTGACACTCCTGAGTGTCCATTTTGGATTTGTATTCGGTTTCGTTTTTACTGAATTGAGAAAAAAAAAAGATACAACAATCAAATCCCAAGAAAGTTCATAGAATCACAGAATGGTTTGAATTGGAAGGGACCTTAAAGATCTTGTTCCAACCCTCTGGCATTGGCAGTTCTATCATGAGAATTTGTCTTTTTAACACAGTAAAGGAATTTTTAAATCCATATCATTCAACTACTATAACAGTAAAAAAATCTCAAATTCCCCAAAGCTTCCTCAAAAAATCCTCTTCAACTACTTCGGCTCATTATTTTTCAGTGTTAGGGCAAAGAACATATATTTTTAAAAAATATTGTTTATTATCTGCTTTGACAGCTTTGTAATTGTTACATGTACACCTGAAAAAGAATTTTAAATAAGCTTGGTTAAATTCCAAGTGTTAAAGTTAGAAGCTAATAACAGGAAAAGCACTGGAGAAGGGCTGGAAACCTTACTGGATGTGGTTGGTGACCATTCCATTTGGCTTTGCCCTGCTAATGCCCCTTTAAATTAGAATTTCAGTACATTCCTTCCTTCCTGTTATATCAGCCTGCCAACTCCTCACAATAGCCACAACTCCAAAAACCATCCCATTTCACCTGGCCAGAATCTACTTGACTCCCCCAGTGCTTCTCCATCAACTTAATTCCCTACAGCTGCTGAAAGCCAATGTCAGCAGGCTCCAAAACCAAGGCAGAAACCAAACACTGAGCCACCAAAAAGCTGAATTTAAGCGTTGTTCCTCCACTGTCTTTGATGTGTGCAGTCCCCTAATAGCTACTGCTTAGCCAACCTAAAATTAGACTCAAGAGTAAAAAGCCTGGAATACAACAGCTGCTTTATGGTTATTAATTCAAATACAAACAAAGCAACAACAGGAAAAGATGACAGCCAAGAGCCTGGGAAGCAGGAAATACCCTCCTGCATCACCTCCCTTCAATAGGAAGGGCACTACCACACCTCTGAAAACAAGGAATAAGTATGCATTAACATAAACACTGAAGAAAACTCACTATTTTCTATTTGCCCAGATTTTTAAAAACACAGAGTTAGCAATTGAGTTTGGTCTTTGAATGTGCAAGTTCAGCTACCAAGCAACTGATTTGACCCCTGTGTGGATATCTCACAGCCAGCAAGAACCTCAGTGACATCAGCACTCACCTCACTGCTCTCCTGGGAGCCAAAGACAAAGCCAACAGTGTCACCACTGATGTGGGGTTCAGACACTGAAACACAAACCATTTTCCCCATAGTGAGGTTACACAACTGCTCCTGGTAGGAAATATTCCCTGGAATAACACAGCATGCCCTAGGATGCCTGTCTCAATAAACTCCTCTTATTTTTTACTCTCCTCATTCTCAGGCAGCAGTTGCTCCTTAGCCTTGTACGATTACCACTGTGTACATGCCTGATCATCTGCCCAGCATTTTATGTATTTGGTGGGATTTAGAACCTCCACACTGATATCATGAGTGTTCCAAAGCCTCACTGCCTTAGGGCAACAAAGTTGTTTTCATACCAAACAATTTTTCACACATCTCAGAAGGCTGAACACAACTTACAC
Source organism: Ammospiza nelsoni (assembly GCF_027579445.1). Classification (NCBI taxonomy): domain Eukaryota; kingdom Metazoa; phylum Chordata; class Aves; order Passeriformes; family Passerellidae; genus Ammospiza; species Ammospiza nelsoni. The sequence goes on from NC_080651.1 coordinate 6,034,337, forward strand.
AACTTATGTTCAATTAAACACAAACCCTCTGTCTCACCTGTATCAAATCAGTCTCAGGGATTCAGTTACTGCTGCACTCCAAAATAAAATTAAAGTGCCAGGGAAAAATGCTATTTTGAAGAATGTACCTGAATTTTTCAGCTTCATCAGCACTGGTATTTATTTGCTCCTGACCTAGCTTCCAAGGATTCTTCTCTGCCACAGAATTGCTTTCCAAACCCCAACTCGTTCACCTACTAAAATCAAAAGTAAGAACAAAAGATATTCAGCACCTTCAATTTAACTAAAATTACTTGTATATTTTCCTTTTTATATATAACTTTTATCTCATTATTTTTAAACGTCAGCTACAGTCCTTCAAGTGGTACCAAGAAAAATATTTTATCCACCCTTCCCAAGTAAGGAGAGGACAATACTAACATTCCATCTGCTGCTATTAAAGAAGTGCTGGCTGACAATGCTCTTTCTTCCTCCCCAGTGATCCTTCTTGCACCCTCAGAGGGGACAGAGCAGAGCTTTTGCCAACAGGTTGTAGCTGTCATATCTAGAAAGAAAAAATGCAATTGGTTTCAACATTCAGAATTATTTACTTGCTATTAGCAAACAGGAATATCGTGAAAATCTACTCACATACCCAGTAAAAACCCTGCGACTTCTGTGTCATTTCTGAGATCCAACTTCTCCTTGAGCGTCAGCTACCGGTCAATGTGATTTCCCACATAAATCCTTGTTTTCCCCCTTCTTCTATCAAGACTTCGCTTTCTCTTTTTCTTTTCCAGAAAAGACAACACTGGGGGCCTTCCACATCTCTTTGCTGGGAGGGACATGCTGAGCCTGAAAATAAAGGACAGGCTTTATTGAAAGGCAGCTCAGAACAACAGCTGGTACCTCAGCGTCCCGAGCCAGCACAGCGAGAACCGATGGCCGAACAGCTTCGGCTCCTCGCAAGTCACGCACCCGCTGCAGCCCCGCACCGGCGGCTCCCGACCCGTGCCCACCCGCTCGGGTCTATCCGGGAGAAATGGCACAGAACCGGGCCGCTTCCAGGCGGAACACGGCGAGGGACTGTGGGGACAGCCCCGCACGCCGCTCCGGACGGGAGTGAGCGGCCATTCCCGCCTCACACCGCCCCTGAGGGGAGGAGACATTCCCGCCTCACACCGCCCATTAGGGCAGAGGAGGGAGCATTCTCGCCTCACGCCGCTCCAGAGGAGAGAGGAGAAGCCATTCCCAACTCACACCGCCCCTGAGGAGAGAGGAGAAGCCATTCCCTCCTCACACCGCCCCTGAGGAGAGAGGAGGAGCCATTCCCGGCTCACACCGCTCCTAGTGGGAGGCGCCATTCTCGCCTCACACCGCTCCTAACGGGAGGGCCCATTCGCGCCTCACACCCCTCATAGGACAGATACACACACGGACATACACACAGACACAGACATTCCCGCCTCATGCATCCCTGAGGGGACACCAGCCCCTTTCGCTGCTCCGCAAGGCGGACAAGCGCACCTCACACCGCCCGAGAGAGGACAAGCCCTCACAGCGCCCCTGCGGGGTACACCCTTTCCCCGCCGCCATTCCCTCCTTCCCCCACGCCAATCTCCCGCTGCCCCCGGCTGGGTGGTCGGTCTGTCGGTCGGGGTTGGTCTGTCCGTCCCTCACCCGTCGCGGCAGTGACCGGGGTAAACAAAGGACATGTGACCGGCGGCGCGCGGTGATGGCGCCAGGGTGACGTGAGGGGCCCGCCCCAGTTTTAAGGAAAAAGTCCAAAAAAAAGGATTTTAAGTGTTAAAGCAGGACAATGACTTGAAACCTGTCCTGAGGGAGCAGCCTGTGGCGCTCAGGTAAAAACTGTTCTCAGCCCTTCACTGAAGCCCAGAGGAATAAGTAACCCAGTATGGGGTTTTTTAATATTTGATTAATAACAAACTTCAGTTATGTATGCACAATAAAAAAATCTACTGTTTTCCCAAGCAGCAATTCGCGGGATGGATATCCAAAATACTGTGTGGTTATCTTACCTTCTGAAAGGCCAGATTCAAAGACAAAACTAGAATTTTGCTCTGAAGAACAAATGGTGTTTGAAATACGACCTACCTGTGAAAATACTACATCAGTGACACGAAGAGAAAGAAAATGCAGTGAGAATTTGCAATCCCTGTTGTCACAGTGTGTTCCAGCAGTGACATATGAGAAACCTGCATTCCTTGGCACCTCCACACACTCCTGCTGACAGAGCCTGTGTTTTAAAATAATAACTAAAAACTCAGACTAAGTTAGCAAGCAATATTTGAAAAATTTTATCTAAACAAGAGAGGGACAATCATACCTGCCAATTTTAATGAAAGTGAAGCCAAGACTTGCACTCTGACTGCACCTTGAGCAGCCTAATCCACGTAATACCAAAGTAGAATTCCTCATGTTTATTGTTCACTGCTGAGGTTGGATGATTCATCACATTTAAATTCTTTCACATGAGCTTCCCAACTTCCTTCTTTTATCTGTTATCATAATATCCGAAGAGAATTAATAATTTTTGTATGAAAAAGAAACTGAATTATGCTGTGTGGTACCTAACATGCAATAAAACAGGCAGAAAACATGAAGTAAAAAGAAAAAAAGAACAGTCAATCAAACCAAGAAGCTGAAGCATTTTTACTACAGAAAAATGGCATCTCTAACAATATATTTGTTTCATGTTTCCTATTTTATTTTCTCCCCCTCGCCATCTGCCTCTGTTCTGCTTTTTTCTTTCAAAAAGCACCCACCTAATTTAGCTTCACTCACCCCATCACAGGATTCAGGCAGAATTAAAACAAAATCCCCAGTGCCAAAGCCAAAAAAGCACTACCTCTTCATAAAAGCCTTATTCCATAAAAGAGTTATTCCAAAAATACCTCCCCATTTTCTTACAGTAGCTGTAGATCTTTAAGGGAAGCAGTCCATCTAGATTCAGTGCTTTGTTGCACACCCTCTAGGCAAAGGAACTCGAGATTTTTGGCCCCTGGTAACTCTGGATGGTACCTGTGCTTTCAGTGCTGCTCTTTTTGCCCAAATTTTGCCCTGTTCTTTTGGTAGCCAGCACCAAATCCCACAAGAGTGAGATGCTGTAGTGTGGAGAAAGAAGGAGAATTACAGAACGGGAAGTTTTTGAGCAAGAGCCACTCCTTCCATCAGGGAAGCACCTGAGCAATGCCCAGGGGGTTTGCTGTTCTGTGGAGCAGAGTCCCACTGCTTTGCTTAGGAACACCCTGCATGAAAATAAAGCCAATCTGGGGAGACAATCCTCAGAAGGAAATAGTGAGAACTAGAGAATGCCCATCTGTGAGGTGTGTGCCATGCAGTGCTCAGGAGAGCCTGGCAGTGCCAGAGCCAGAGGAAGCAAAGCATAGTGAGGAGAAGATCAAATACAAAAGGTACTGTGAAAATCACCAATCACTTGTTTTGAAAATTTTAAAAGTTTAATAGTAATGAAATGCTTATAAAAATAGTAATATAATTAGAGTAATAATAACTTGGACAATTTGGATTAGGACAATATGAGACAATAGAAACAAACAGTTATGGATGGTCTGGGTACCTTTTTCTGGGCAAAATAAGCCTGAGAAAGGACACATGTTAACAAAGGATTAACCCTTAAAAGCAATAACCTGTTGTGTATTCATACATCTCATACATGATGCATAAATTCCATTCACACACAGGATTCTGTCTGGGCAGTGTCAGCTTCTTCCTCTGAATCCTAACGAGGTCTTAATGGCTGAGTGAGGTGGGAAGAAGTTAATTTCTCCTGATAATGGAGCAATAAATTCTCTTCCTCTGTGACTGCTATCTCACTGCGAGTCCTTTCTTAAGAAAAAGAAGTATCCTACATAGCATAGTTTCTATTTTAACATTTTGCTATAACCTAAAACTATATTTAACAGCATTACTTTCTAACACAACACATATAATATTCATTTTAATATTTCAAAAAGCCAATCATAAAATGTGCATCTTTCACAGTACTAATGTGTGGCAGCACCACAACCTGAGTCTGGAGGTGAGTCCCTGCAGGGCAAACACTCTCATTTGTGAGTCAATTCTCTGCAGCAACCATGGTGAATTTGTTACTGCAGGGAAAACTACTGTGCCCAGCTGGGGTACGGCCCTGAGTCTTTGGGTCTCTTGGGGAGAACATGTTCTGTGTGGTGCAGAGGAGCTGAGCCAGCTCAGACACCCTCCCAAGGCACCTCAGAGCCCATCCTTGTTGCCTTCAGGGACCAAGAAACCTTGCCAGTTTTCTTCCCCCCTTCAGTGGGACCTTGGCCCGGGACAGCAGGATGGAGTAAGGGACCCACTGTTATCCTGGCTGTGTCTTGGGGAGTCCTGGGGGCTGCTGGGGTGCCAGAGAGGACTCACAGAATCACAGAATCAGTTGGAAAAACCTCTGAGATCATCATGTCCAACCTGTGAGCAAACACCACCCTGTCAGCCAGACCACGGCGCTGAGTGCAATGCCCAGGTGTTTCTTGAACACCTCCAGGGATGGTGACTCCACCCTGAGCAGCCCATTCTGATTTTTAATTTCCCTTTTCAATAAGAAAATCTTCCTGATGTTCCACCAGATCTCCCCAGATGCCACTCTAGGTCATCTCCTCTCCCCTGACCCTCATGTGTTATGGAGAGTGTGGTCACCTCGAAGCTTCCTCTTCCAGGCTTGGAGGGCCGGATGAGAGGGAGAAAAAATATGGAACGCTTCACGAATTTGCGTGTCATCCTTGCGCAGGGGCCATGCTAATCTTCTCTGTATCGTTCCAATTTTAGTATATGTGCTGCCGAAGCGAGCACGAATCTGAGCGCTTACCCGCCGCTATTTATACCCCTAGGATTCGGGCTCCGCAAGGTTAGGGTGACCCTTTCGGGACAAAGCGGTAGTGTCGGTGGGAGCAGCAGCAGCCGTGCACAGCACCCCGACTGTTCCGAGGGTCTGGCGGGCAGCAGATGGCGGAAAAGGGGGAACAGACCCCCAAATTCCGCCTAACCGGGGTTATGCAAATAGCGCTGCTGTATGTAAATGTCCGCAAAGCACTCTGGGGCGGGGCGGTACCAGGCTCCTCACGGGGCCGTTCTGTGTCAATAACCCCCCGGCGGGGTTCACAGTCACGTTCGGCCGTGCGCAGCTGGGAATGTGACACTTTCTGCGGTGCCACATCGGTGGTTCGGACCTAAATTAGTTAATATTGCTGACCTGTGGCGAGAGCGGGTGGCTGAAGCCATTCTCGTTCCGCAGAATCACAGAATCGTTTGGGTCGGAAGGTCCGTGTGGAGATCAAAGCCCCCGGCCAAGGCAGGGTCACCCGGAGCAGGTGACACCGGACCGCGTCCAGGTGAGTTTGAATGTCTGCAGAGAGGGAAACTCCACCGCTCCTTGGGCAGCCGTTCCGCTGCTCCGCCACCCTCAGCGTCAGGAGCTTCTTCCTCCTGCTGAGGCGAAACTTCTCGAGTTTAAGTTATGACCATTACTCCTGCTGTATTTGGAGTGTATCTCGGGAGCGGGCAGCTGCAGCGGGACCGCGGGGGCGGGCAGGGAGCGTGTCCGCGTGTGGAGGAGGCCCGTGTGGCGGTTCAGTTTCTAAGGAGGGGCAGGAGGAGCATATTGTACGAGCAGCAGAGTGGCGCAGCGGAAGCGTGCTGGGCCCATAACCCAGAGGTCGATGGATCGAAACCATCCTCTGCTAGCATAGTGTTTTTCGTTTTTCTCACGGCACAGCGCCCGTCCTCTCCTCTCTCCTGGTTAGTTTTGGGTGTGGGGGACAGGACTGTGGCTGGTACGAGTTGTTTTTGCTGAAATCTCGGCCTCATGCGTTATAGATGATGCGAATAAAGGACAGACAGAGCGCTGGGGTGTGCACAGCTTATTTTAGTTTCATTTGAATGTCTCACGGAATCAGGATGGTTTGGGTTGGAAGGGACCCTTAAATGCCATTTAGTCCCACCCTGCCACGATCAGGGACTCACCAAGTTTCTCAGAGCCCCGTCCAAGCTGGCTTTGAATGTCTCCAAGGATGGGACATGTGCCACCTCTCTGGGCACCGTGTGCCACTGCCTCAGCACCCTAGTGGATCTCTCTTCTTTATCTTTCATAAGAAAGCTCGCTTATAAACTAAAAGGTCACAGGGCCCCCAGGAGCCTACTCTGCTCCAGGCTGAGCAGCCCCAGCTTTGTCAGCCTTTCCTCACAGAAGAATTGCTCCTCTGAGCATCTTCATGCCTTTGTCTGGGAGAGATCCTTGTCTTTAATCAGTCATCAAAAGCTCTTTGCACACATTTGTAGTTTTTTCCCTGTCTTGCCAGATTAAATGAAACGTGGTGGCAATGCCGGACATAGCAAGCAGACTGTCAGCACAAAACGCAGGAAAGCAAAATAAAAACAAAAATGGGAAAACATATAAGTCAATGTACATAGTACTGAAAGTATGTATTTGGCCTCTGGATGACATGATCTGAGGAAAAATGCTCCATGAATGTAGTTAACGGCACAGTGCTGCTCAGTGGGGTTGTTATCAGAATGTGATAAATAACCAGTGGAATTCTTACATGGAATGAGTACATGCGGAATACATGGAAGAAAACCAAGGCAGGAATCTCATTCACAGACCCATGGAAATTATGGAATCGGCTTTCCCTGGATTTGGCTCAGTAGGCGCGGCTCAAGGGGTCACATTGTGTGGTTCCATGGTGTAATGGTTAGCACTCTGGACTCTGAATCCAGCGATCCGAGTTCAAATCTCGGTGGAACCTGAAAGTTTTTGCCACTGACACAATTATTTCCTGCTCAGAACCATGCAAAGTGACTTTAAATGGACTGCTAGAACGGCGTAAACATTCCATGCCATAAACATCACATGCCTCGTGAAATAAATGTCTAAAGCAGAATAGTAACTAATGACGGAGTTTTCCTATTTTTCCCCCCCCCATATCTATTTATTGCAGCCAGGTTAGTACTTTCTGACTTATCTGAAATTATCTGAAGAATCCCAGACATGTCACAGCATATTGTTTCCTTTTCTTTCTGTGCTTTGAATCGCCTGTGTGGAAATAGAGTTCTAAATTCTGCATCAGCACAGCTGGTGGCAGCTGCTGAGCTCTGCAGGGATCTCTGAGCTCTCAGGGAGCTCTTTTGGGGTGTCTCTGACAGCAGATGTTCCCCAGAGTTCCTGTTTGCTTTCTGCCCTCGTTTCACCAGGGGTGATGGAGTGACAGGACACGGGGGAATGGCTTCACTCTGCCAGAGGGAGGATTAGAAGGGAAATTGGGAAGGAATTGTTCCCTGAGAGGGTGGCACGGCCCTGGCAAGGGTGCCCAGAGAAACTCGATGCTCTGGCAGCATTCAAGGCCAGGTTGGACAGGGCTTGGAGCAAGCTGGGGTGGTGGAAGGTGTCCCTACCCATGGCAGGGCTGGGTCTGGATGATCCTTAAGGTCCCTTCCAACCCAAACCATTCCACGATTCTATAAAGACAACAAATCCCACACAAACTGGGAGCAACCAGAAAATTTGGGTCGTGTTGGATTCCCGTGGGCCATCCCGGGTTCACGGGTAGAAGGAACAGAACAAACAGCGATTTCCAAGTGGGATTTATTCATTATGGATTAATTGTGGGGGCTGGCAGAGGCCAGAGGCACCACCCGGTTCTATGGTGTAATGGTCAGCACTCTGGACTTTGAATCCAGCGATCCGAGTTCAAATCTCGGTAGAACCTGCCCCAGGTCCCTCTTTTTGTGCTTCAGAGCCTAGCAGGGACAGAGCGGACACGGTGAAGCTCCAGCCCAGCCCAGGGGTGTCCTCGCCCTCAGCTGTCGCACTCTTGCCACTTTTCTTCAATGCAACGAAAGTGGCAAAAGACATCATATAATTCTTGCTACTTTTTAATTTGGTGTTTGGTTGTATTTTACTGCTGTTTTACATTAAGTACTTTTGGGGGTACATTAATTTTTAAAATTAATTAATTACATTTACACTGTGGAAAATTTCATCAGGCAGATGTGCAGAATTTGGATGTTATTTTTAAGTTACTTTCCAACTACTCTCTTGGAAAATAAGGGCAGAAATGCAGTGTTTTGGGATAAATTGCACAATTTAAATGGATATTCCCTCTGCTTCGCTGACACAAACCCTCAGTAGTTATCTTTCATTTCCAGAGCAGTTAAGGACATCTTACACCTTGGTCCCCTCCTCCAAACCTGTCCTACAAGTCACTTGTTTACACAGCAACAGGAGCAAGCCTGCTCTGTTCACCAGCTCCTCCTCCTCTGGCCAGGTAACCCTTGAAAAAAACACAGAACACCTTCAAATCGAGTTATTGTTTAGTAGAAATCCAGGTCCCAACTGCTGAAGAGAACACATGGAAATGTTTGCTCGATTCATTAGATTTTCACACAATCTAGTGATGAAAAAAATCCCTTGTCTGTGTCAGGGCTCATTTTCATCCTTTCCTCACCTGTTGGATCAGGTCACACACAAAGATCTTTTCCTGTGCAGCAAGAGTTTTGAGTTTCTCTGTCCAGTGACTCAGCACAGCCAGCCACTCTCACAGGCTGCCCTCACACCCCTCAGAGCAAGAGCTTTAAAGCCACAGGGCTTGTCTGCCCTGCAAGCAATCACTATATTAACTATTTTAGAGAGCTAATTACCATTCATCTGGACCTTCCTCCTTCCATTTAGCAGAGTTTGAGGTGCAGCTGTAATCCAAAGTCCCATAAAGTGCTGATACAAAATTGGTGCCACAGATGGGCCCCAAACAAACCCCCTGGGTGTAACCAGGTGTACTTAAAGAGTTAAAATTTTACATGGAATAACACAGAACCAGTGCAGAACTGTGTACTGAGATTTATTCACAATTCATGGTCATGCTGCACTGGAAAACAAAGCACCAAAATTTGGGTAAGTGAACATCATCCAGGTATAACCCAGCTGAGACTGCTGCATTTGGGTGTCTGCATTCCCCTGGGGCACAGCACAGGGGACACACACAAATGGTGCTGTGCTGAGGGAACCCTCCTGCAGCAGGCAAAGGGACTCCCAACACCCTGGAGCAGCCTCAGAGCAAAGCACCAGAACCCCAAGGATCCAGCACCTGACATGCTCAGGTCAAGAACATCCCAGGACAATTTTATTAATTAATTTACTGTGTCCAATTCCTTTCCCACAGTCCTTCCAGCTTATAATTTTCTAAAAATCCTCTTATGCCAGCACAAAATTCAAGGGCGAGGTAAAGCACTATGGCTGTGGCCATGTCAGGAGCTTTTCCTGTTGCTGAAGAGGCAGTGGCAACAGAAATTATGATGAAATCAGGGAATTAAATATGCTGTAATTTCAGAAGTGTGGCTACAAACACATATTGTCAACATTAATGGACTTTCCAATTCAAATCCAGAATCCAATCTTAGGTGAGTCTTTCACTATATATGAAGCTGCAACAAGGTTTTCTGATATAGATTAAAATTTCAATGCAAGCAGGTGAAGGGGGAAAGATTAAAAGGAAAGAAAAGTTCTATCCTGTAAAACTGGCACTTAAAGAAAAGGCCTTTAAAAAATTAAAACATTTTACTCCAAAAGTCTTAAAAAACAAAAGCTGACCAAAAAAAGAAACCAACCCAAAAAGACAAGTCCCAATTGGTTAGGTGATGAAATGATAATACATTTAATACATTCTGTGTAGCCTGGTTTAGCACAGGAGACATTTAGGGAAGTGATGGAAAGGTTTGTTATGCAAAACCACACACCACTACAAGCTCAGTTAGGTGCCTTCCTTATCTTTAAAAAAGAATTCTGCAGCAGACAAATCAACAGCTCTGCACTGTGAGTGCCCCAGTAGGTTAAAACCCTTGAGCAGATGGAAGGAATGGTGGATGCAGCTGAAACAGGTTATTGTGGACACTGAGCCAGTGCTTTGCCTGCAGTGGCAGCAGAGCAGACTGATTTCAGCCCACTGCTGCTCCCCCAGCAGCACAGGCACTGAGCCCTTCAGGGCAAGCACTGAACAAAGCACCCCCAGCCCTGGGAGGATCCATCGCCCTGCACACACAGTTCAGGCTCTGCTTTCACAACAGCAAGGCAGCTCTCGGGGAGTTTACTGAAGATTTCCTCAGAAAAGCAAACTGGTTTTGTACCATTGCACCCAGTAAACACACAGAAAAAATAAACACACTGTACAAAGAGCAGCAGAGATATAATTTAAACATGCAGCAGCTACAAACCATATATACAGAGAAACAGGCCTATACAAACAGAACAGGACCATTTATTACATTACAATTCTGGGGGAGTTTTTGGAGGAAATCACAGCAGATGAACAAAATCAGACCCAAGGAGGTGGATGTTGCTTCTGAAAGTTTGAAATGTCACACAACACCCCCACCTTTCTCCAGCACACACATCTATTACCCTTCCAGCTGCACACAGCTCTTCCCACAGCTCCTGGACTCCCTTCCTGTACAGAGGTAGATTTCTGTCGATGTTCTGATATTGCACCACAGTAAATATGGTTCTTATCACAAGGAACAACTTGCAAAGGCTAATTTCTATAATTCATGGGCATCATCTCATTGTGGGCATTCAGCTAGTGCAGTAAATAAATTTGTTTGCACTCGAAAGAAAATTCCCTCCAAGTGCAATGGTTTGTTATTTAGGTGGAGGTCCAATGGAAAGCTGCAATTTTGAACAGCTTCACATGAAGAGAGCTGGTTTTTATCAGCAGGGTGACACTTCACTGTCCCTCTCCTTTTCAGCCTCCCTGGTGTAGCCAATGCCCGCTCTTGCCCTGCCTCCCCTGATGCTCCATCCCATTCCACTGTGTCCAGTTAAATGTGCATTTTAAACACTCACAGGTTTCTGCAGGAATCATACAAGCAGCAGTAACATTGAAGAAATTGGCAAGAAGACTGATTCAATCTGCATGAAATGGTTAAAAAAGCCCATCCACACTCAGGCTGCATAAGGAAAGCTAGAACTTTGCTAGCTTCAAACAGCCATTAATTGTGAACAGATCTGAAGAAGTCTGGCAGGAGTCTTAATTTCTTTTGTCCATCACATTCTTGAATAACTCTCTGACAACTGGGGAAGCTGCAGACAAGCTGAATGGCAGTACCACTTCACAATGTCTGTTAAATGAACCTCTCTAGCATATTTATAAAAATAAGTGCATCAAAAATCATGATGCCAACATACCATAACTCTGATGAGCTCACAAGCATTGCTCAGTATTTTTTCTCAGAGGCACCCCAGGAAGTTTTTTTTTGCAGAAGTCTTTCAACATGGAGACAAATGAAGGAACAATCTGGGCATGTTCCACTCTCAGAGAGAAGCCAAAGCAAGCAGCACCACTACTGCTGGCTGCAACTTGGCAGAAAACTTATATGGGGAGAAAGTTCTCTTTTTGTAGCAATCAACCTATCTGGAACTATTTTAAATGAACCATTTAGCATTAGTTTCCCAGATTCAGTTTGTGTGAAGCATTCTGTGACGCTACATCAGTAAGAAATGGTGGCTAGCTTGGAACTGAGTATTTTTTGCTGAATTATGGATACAAGGCATATAGAAATTCATTACATCTCTCCACATACTCACTTGTCCTTTAAAAGGGCTTTTCCTTACCAAGGTAAGCAAATCCCAACTGCATCAATACTGAAATTCCTGTGTTGACAGGGACTGCACACCTAGAAGTAAAATCATCTCACCCTCTTGGAGGAGCCCATTTTGTGCAGTGAACCTTCACTCCAGGGAGCAACTTGGTCAGGAATTCCACTCCCTGTCCCTGGCACAAAGGGCTTGTGTACCTTGCAAGATTAGAATGAAGAAATCCACTGTATGCAGGAAATGACAAACAGTAAAATGAAATGCCAGTGGCAGGAGCCAGGGCTCTTGGAGCTGTGTGGTTTTGCAGAGCAATGGTTCTGCCCCAGCTGGGCAGAGCTCACTGAGCCAGAGGTTCCACTGGTGCCCTGCAGCCCCGGCCCAGCTCTGCAGTTGTTACCATTTGATGTCCAGGCTGCTGGTGCTCTGGTTCACTGCACTGTAGGAGGTGTGCAGAGTGTCCTGGGCCTTCTTGGAGTCCATGCCCTCCAGCCAGTCCTGGTACATCCTCTGCACGTGCAGGTTGGCCTCTGGCAGCCTGACAGGGATGGCAGTGTACACCTCCTCCATCTGCGCCAGCAGGGCTCTGTCTGCTTTGCCATCCTCACTCTGGGCCTGGCCCTTCCCATTGAGGCACCCTTAGGGAAAAAAATAAATTAAACTTGAGATGTGATGGAGATTTGATATGAAAAAAAAAAGTCTCTGTTAACTCAGAATTCTCTTTTCACACTTCTCTAAAGGAAGTTTTTTTTTAAGCTTCCTCCCACACCGTTACAATTTGTATTTACCTAAAGTGACTCCAATATCAACTTCATCTTAATGGAAATGAGGTTTCCATATCACAAATCTCTCTCTGCATTCTCCATGGTTTTATGATCCTAATTATGTTCCTTGTCTTTTCTTGCCCTTGACAGCCACCATTTCAGAGCATCCTCTGGGGTTTGGCAGTGCAGTGCTGGCACTTATTTATAGGTCACAAGAGAACAAATATCATCCTGACTAATTTTAGAAAACTCAATCACTTTCTGAGCCAACCCTGCACCTGTAACTGGTGTTTTGGACCCTTCAACAAACAGTGAGATTTTAGATTATTAAGAAGAGAATGAAGAGGGAATGAAATGAAGTGCCTGCCTGTAAGGCAGCTTTCCTTTGAGATTCAAGACACACATACAGAACAACTGCAGATCCACAATTATCTTTACCTCCTGGGCAGGCAAGGACTTCTACAAAATGGTAGAAAAACTTTCCTTTTTTCAACTTCAGGACCATGTTTTGGATATTCCTGAAGCCATAAGCTGCTGCAAAACGCAGCACTGTCTCCCCATCCTTTTCAAGGGTCACTTCTTGAAAGTCCTTGTTCCTGGCAAGACACAGAGAGAACATTTTAACCCCCTGCATTCCCAGAGGAACAACCCAACTGTGCCAGTTTGTATTCAGCTGCTCCAAAGGGAGCAGGACAAGTGTAACAGTGAGATCAAGGTGAACTCTAATTTTCTGAACTGAATTAAGCAGAAATTGAGGTGGAATCTTTGTAATGCAATTATACTTTATTTTTAAAGTGCAGGTAAGGTTTAATAAAATGAGCACCAGCAGGAGCTGCTTTAAAGTGAGAGACCTGCAGGTTTAGAGCCTGTAGCTGCCTGTCAGACCAGGTTAGCAGTGACTGCTGTCACCACCCAAAGCAGGGGAAGCTCCTGAGCTGCAGGAACCAGCTCCCTGCCAATGCCCCAAGGCTCTCAGTGCATTTGGACAAAACCCTCAATAAATCCTTAATCTTTTGGTCAAAGTGCTCAGGCAGTTGAAATAAGTGACTGCTGTGTGTCCCTTCCAACTGGAAATTCCCCTTTCTGTCCTAGCTCACCCATTGTACATAACAAGGATACAAAAGCTGAACTTACTTTAGTGCTTTGTAGGTGATCTCCTTGACATCCACACCAAAAAGCTCCTTTGCAGCATGTTTAAAAATGTGCTCCAGGTAACCATCAGATCTCTTGCCATCATGCCTTACTACATCCCCCTCCTTTAAGCCATCAAACCTTAGGGAACAACAAAATGGAAGATCAGCTCCAAAAATTTAATTCTTTCACTTCAATAAAGCAGTGTGTTTCTCTTCTTCTCTGTCTCCCCCACCAAAAAGTGTTTTGTAGCACTGAGAACACATTTATTTTCATTTATTACAGCTTTAAAAATGTAAATTATTCAGGACAGCAGTAAGACAATGAAAAAAATCAATTAAAAAATATGCAGGGCTTTCCACATTGTGATGAAGGTGCATTGTTATCAATTACTGTTGCTTGATATTTCTCAATCTGAAGATTTTGTTAACAACCTTTTACTGCTCAAGAGCCATTTTGGGAAAAAAATATTTAAATAAAATTATTTAAATAAATGGTCATTTTTTGAGAGAATAATTTGTGAGAATACAAAACTACTTCAGAAGTTCAAGTCTTTGCTGACAGTTCTGCTTTAGGAACTTTTGTCCCAGTCTGTGACACTGTGCCAATGAAATCACACCAAATTAGTAGAGCTGCAACCACGTTAGAACAGTGTACACTGAAAATAAGTGTTACACTGTGGCTCAGGAGAGAAAATGGGAGCTCATCTGCTGGAAGTTCTCCTCTCCCCCAGGTAAAAGCAGCTCTGAAGGGCCCCCATTCACACAACTGCTTTAATACCCAGCACTTTATCACAAATTGCTGCCGTGCTGGGGCTTGTTTCAAGAACATGACTCCAAGTTGTTTCAATTTCTCTGCAGGATCTACTTTCAAGACCCCAGAAGAGCAAGAATTTATGTCATTAGGTCTCACAGCTGAACCAGTATTTTCAGATTGGTCCTTTTAAAAATTATTTTCCAACACAAATGGAGGGCACTTGGCTTGTTCAGCCTGGAGGAGACTGAGGCCAGAGCTCAGCAGGATCTGCAGCAGCTCCTGAGGGACAGCTCCAAACTCTGCTCTGGGACAGGGACAGAACCCATGGAATGGCTGGGGCTGTGCCAGGGGAGGTTGGGTTGGATTTTAGGGAAAGATTCTTCCCCCAGAGGGTGCTGGCACTGCCCAGGCTCCCCAGGAACGCCAGGGACAGCCCTGAGGCTGCCAGGGATGCCCAGGGTGGGGCTGTTGGGGTGGCTGTGCAGGGCCAGGGGCTGCACTGGGTGATCCTTGAGGGCTCCTTCCAGCTCAGGACATTCTCTGATTCCATAAACTGAGCTAATGAACCAGCATTAATGAACAGCTTGGCCTTTCACTGGACAGGCTGACACAGAATTAAAAGCCTCCCTCTGTGTCATCCTGATACAGAACTACACGAGTGTCTGTGATTATTCCTGCAGGAACTTCAGTCATTCTCATTCTGTGACCATCTTCCTTCTTCACCTTTCCGAAGCTGCCGCTCTCTCCGGCTCCCGGAGGCGCAGAAGCGGCTTCTTGGCGCACAGACGATTGTGCCGCTCACTGCGCTCTCCTGAGCGCGGCTTCTGCCCAAAGGCGCCCGGGAGCGGCGCTCAGCTCCGGAGAGCATCGTGCCTTCGTCTTTAGCGTCTTTCGTGGTCTACATCCTAGCAGAAAGCTTTTCCACTCTGTCTGGCAAGGAAAACGTGAGCCAGCACAGAAAACATCTCCCATTTTGTTCTAGATGTTGCAGGGATGTCTGCCAAGTGCTTGTCATGAAGAAGAAAAAAGTTGTCCAAAACAGCTTCCAATCGAATATTCATGTGATTGGAAAAGTCAGAAGAGTGCAAAGGTACTGTTTTCTATCAGCTGGCAAGCTGCGCACACAATCCCAGTGTTGTACGGCTTCCTTCTTCACCTTCCCGAAGCTGCCGCTCTCTCTGGCTCCCGGAGGCGCAGAAGCGGCTTCTTGGTGCACAGACGATTGTGCCGCTCACTGCGCTCTCCTGAGCGCGGCTTCTGCCCAAAGGCGCCCGGGAGCGGCGCTCAGCTCCGGAGAGCATCGTGCCTTCGTCT